>NC_139460.1:253040000-255440000 GCF_057233095.1 Heloderma suspectum | reverse complement strand
CTGCAAATGGCGGCCATCATGGTGGCCACCATTGGCATCCCTGCTGTAGCCGTTATAGGCTATGTAAATATTTACATAGCCTATCACGGCTAAAGTGGGGATGCAAATAGCGGCCGCTATGGCGGGACGGTGGCAGGTGTGGTGGGGCGGTGCGGTGGGGTGGCGACAGCGGGGGCGGC
This sequence comes from Heloderma suspectum, assembly GCF_057233095.1. NCBI lineage: Eukaryota > Metazoa > Chordata > Lepidosauria > Squamata > Helodermatidae > Heloderma > Heloderma suspectum. Next base: position 255,439,821 of record NC_139460.1, on the reverse strand, counting down.
AGGGGCAGCAGTGAGGGTGGCGGGGCGACGGGATGGGCGGCGGCGGCAGGTGCGGCGGTGGGGTGGCGGCGAGGGCGGCAGTGGCAGGGGCGGCGGGCTGGTGGCGGCAGCAGGGGCGGCGGCAGAGGGTGCAGCAGCGGTGCCAGTGACTGGTCTCCTGGCCGACCGCAGCCGGGTGCAGCATATGCAAATGGCGGCGGCTATGGCGGCTGCCATTTGCATTCGCTATTTTTCACCGTTCTAGTCTATGTAAATATTTACCTAGGCTAGAACGGCAAAAAATAGTGAACGCAAATGGCGGCCACCGTAGCTGCCACCATTTGCGTACGCATCTTTTTTTACTTTGACGTGATAGGCCATGTAAATATTTATGTAGCCCATCACAGTTAAGTACAGGGATGCAAACGGCAGCGGCTACGGCTGCTGCCATTTGCCTCCCTGCTGCCCAGCAGCTGGAAGTCTGGCTGTGGGCAGAGCCGGCCAGCCTCTCCGCGGAATCCCTGCGGAGCGGAGCCAGCTGGGCAGGACTCCAGGGGGTGGGATGGAGTGCCTCCCCCCATCGAGGATTCTGGGGGGAGGGATGGAATGCCTCCCCCCCCACAGCAAAGCAGATCCACGAAATGGTAAGTGACTTTCGTACATCCCTACCATTATTACAACATTTCCTTATTTGGAGGCATCCCTGATTTCATTTTCCATCTCAAGGTCACTCTGAGCATTCTGGTCTGGGGGATGATAGTATGTTCCTAGCAGCTCTCCCTGCAGATGCTAGGGATTGAACTTGGGACCATTTTTATGCAAATTATGAACTCTACTACTGATCTTCAGCTCTTCCCTCAACAAATTTACTAAAGGATGTTATGCCTCCCTGTATTGCCCCAGCCATGGGCCTCGACCTCTTAATTTAGAGGTGCCAAGATAGTGATAAATCAGACCCAGGTTTACTTACAAGGAGTACTTTATTGAGTAACTTACAGCACATAGGCATACCCAATGGTTGGATCAGACAGCTTCTCTGACCCAGAGCCATGCAGTACATTGAGTCTTATACCATACATATTACAATGAGGCAGCATAACAGCAGCAAGTGCCACCTAGCATTCATTCCCAGCATAGACTAGAAGTGTTTGGTTCTCAGCACAGCCATCTGCAGCTTTAAAACAAACAACCTTCACTTCCCAGGCAGATTTTGTTCACTCATTAGTATGGAATGTGCTAGGCCACGCTATCGGCCCTTTGACTCATCTTCACATGCTCAGAGGCTTACTAGCAAGGAAAATGAACCCATAATGAACTTAAGCAAGGCATTATGGATTTCTAGGCCCCTCTAACACTACAGGTGACTTGGTTATGCTCCTCGGGCCAATACACTCCCCAACTGATTAAGCGTGTTCCAAGGGTGTTAAGGAACTAGGGATGTCAGAGAATTTTGCCACGAATCTTGGGGGGGCCAAATGCACTTGCATTTGGCCCCCCGAAATTGGTGGTGAAATTGTCTGCCCCCCTGCCCCCCCCGGGACAGGACTTACCTTGGGCGAATCCTCCTGGCAGCGGCAGCTCTGGCAGCGGTTCAGCGGCGGTTCAGCGGTGGCGGCTGCGGCGGCCAGTCTTCCAACTGGCTGCAGCCACCGCCATTTCCAGTAAAACAACAACAACAACAAAAAAATGTGATAGGCTACGTAAAGATTTACATAGCCTATCACGGCTAGATTTTTAAAAAATACCGTGATAGGCTATGTAAATCTTTACGTAGCCTATCACAGCTGAGTGGAAAAAAAAACCCCGCATGTACGCAAATGGTGGCGCCTATGGGCACCGCTATTTGCATTCCTTGTTTTGGCACGTCTAGTCTATGTAAACATTTAAATAGACTACGGCGAAAATAAGGGGAACGCAAATAGCGTAGACACTACGCTATTTGCGTTCCCCTTATTTTCGCCGTAGTCTACATAAATGTTTACGTAGACTAGACGTGCCAAAATAAGGAACGCAAATGGCAGCGCCCATGGGCACCACCATTTGCGTATGCGCGTTTTCCCCCCCCCACACTCAGCCGTGATAGGCTACGTAAACATTTACGTAGCCTATCACGGCTGACTGTAGGGACGCAAATGGCGGCGGCTATGGCCGCCGCCATTTGCGGCCCGGCTGGCTAGGATTCAGGGGTGGAGGGATGGAGCGCCTCCCCCCCCGGGCAGAATTTTGGGGGGAGGGATGGAGCGCCTCCCCCCCACCGTGAATCAAATTTCATACAGGTAAGGGACTTTCGTACATCCCTATAAGGAACTGAGGAAACTGCCTTTGATGAAGTCAGAATATTTATCCATCTAGCCAGTCTAATCTGACTGAGAGCAGGGTCTCAGGCAGATGTCTTTTACACTACCTGTTACTTGGACTTTTAAAGAAAAGAAGAAGAAAAATACTGGAGGTACTGGAAATTGAACTAGGAACCTTCTGCATGTAAAATATGTACTCTACGTCTGCGAGATGGTTTCTACCCATAGCAATAAAGTCCAACATTTGTCCATGCAATAAATTAAGCTTCTAAGCAAGGTGATGTATTTTGCATGCTCCTAAGACTTCCTATGTATGGCTGTGTGAGCTGGACTATAAGGAAGGCTGAGTGCCGAAGAATTGATGCTTTCGAATTGTGGTGCTGGAGAAGACTCTTATGAGTGCCCTGGACTGCAAGGAGGTCAGATCAGTCAATCCTAAAGGAAATCAACCCTGAGTGCTCATTGGAAGGACAGATACTGAAGCTGAAGCTCAAATATTTTGGCCACCTAATGCAAAGAGAAAACTCTCTGGAAAAGACCCTGATGCTGGGAAAGATTGAAGGCAAAAGGAGAAGGGGACAGCAGAGGATGAAATGGTTAGATAGCATCACCGATGCAATAAATATGAACTTGAGCACACTCCAGGAGAGAGCGGAGGACAGGAAGGCCTGGCATGCTATGGTCCATGGGGTCATGAAGAGTCGGACACGACTTAATGACTGAACAACAACAAGACTTCAAAGAACTAAAATTATCTGATAGACTCATGCTGGCCTCAAAGCAATAGTAGCTTGATGATTATTTATAAGTAGTGCCCGCAAACTGGTTTTAACTAATCACATTTTAATTTAATACGTTTGGCAATTTCATATTTATTGTACACAAATAGGGATTTTATGAGCATGCCTCCATGTTACTAATGTTTAGTATGTAGACTTCCCTCTAGAGTCTGGCCCTGCAGAACTCAAATATCAAATAAATAGAAACAAATTAAAGTCTGATAGGCCTCCAGAGTCCCCTTTGCTGAGCAAATAAAGCAGTCCCTTTCCTAATCATTCAATGAATCCTCTAAACTGATTAAAATAAAACATTTCCTGCAAAGTTCAGTTTCCAATTTCATTTATTTTTGATCTGTTATTAGTCAATGCTATAGGGAAAAGAACACAACCTTTCCTTACACTTAACAGCATGTGCATTGCAAAGTGTTTTATGGGACACCCATTCATGCCAGCATCCAAGTACCAATGATTGTACATAAATACATTCTCAGAAGCACCCTTGAGGAAAAGCAGGGATTCAAAATATACAGACTTTTCCCCAGTTTAACTTCAAGTGTATCCAAAAACAATATTTGCATTTTGCATAATATTGTCCCAGCATCATTATGACTAGAAATGTCAACTGACCAGGACTATTTGAGCAAGCCTGCATGCTAACTTTCCAAATGGCTGCTTTGGAAATTGGGAGTATGCAGAATAGTATAAAAAAATGGTGTAAACAAGTGGATAAGTGGGGATCAATTCACGAACTGAACAGATGCATCTAAACCACAATCAAAATACTACATGGACATGCTGTTTAATAACTCTGTGATGGTGTTATACTCCAGATATGAGTTGCTAAAACACACTCTGGTGAATCCTAACTGATAAGGATTTCAAGTCAAGAGTGGTATGCTAAGGAATTCAGATCTCTTGGTCATCAGTGGAGAATCAGTAAATCCCGAGTCAGAATGTTATGAAAATGCACAATTGTTAATGTTTTCTGTGATGTAAAGACATTTATAGTTAATGTTCTAGTTGTACTTTTCTGTGATGTAGAGTTACAAATAATTAACATGTTGAGGTAAAAGGTTTGCAATTTGGGTCTAGCTGTGGTCTAAAGATACCATGTATGTGGCTTTTAGATAGCAGCCTGCTAAGAAGCACCACTAATACAATTGATATGCAAAAGGAAGTACCTATTGCCTTGAAGGGTTTACAGTTATGTCATTAGAAGTCCATTGCTTCTCTACTGGACAGGAGAATCAAAAAAGGGGTGGGGCAAAGGTCAGGCACTGATAGGTTGAGGACTAATGTTCTGTCTTATTGGACTTTAATTATGGACCAATGGAAAGTCAGAGTGTAATTGTGATTGGATGGAGGGTTCTACCTGGAAGGTATAAAAGGCCAGGCACAGCCTTGCTAGAGTAAACTTGAGTTGAGAGCTGAAACAAGGCAGAGAAAAGTTAGGGAAAGAAGAGAAAAAGGAAAGAAGGAGAAGAAGGAATCTGAAGCAGGAGCAGAGTTAAGAAAAGTCAGAAGAGACAACATAGTGACAAGAAGCAATGGTTGTTTAGGGATGAAAAGAAAGCAGAAGCAGCTAAGAGGGTTCTGTGAGAAAGGAAGGGTTGTTTAGCAGCTCTGCAAGAGAGGTGAAATAAGATTTATCAGCTACAGGCAGTTGATCTCAGGAAGCTGTGAGTCTTTAGGGCGTGGCAACCAAAAGACCTCTTCTATGTTGAGTCTTTACCTGCTAAACCCTGACCACAAGGAAGACTTCAGGCTTAAACCTCTGGTCTCATCTGTGAGCACTTCTAACTGGAGAGGAGTTAGGACACATGTGGTCAGCCTGAGGATCACAAGAGGCCTTTTGCTGCTATCTGTGTGGCTTGAGCAATCCTGTTCCCTATTCCCTGCAACCCAGCTGATCAGATGGAGTGAGGCTACAGGAAATAGGGGTTAAAGCCTCTCTCCCCAAGGATACTGATTAGGCTTGCTAGGGGGAGGGGGAAAGCTCCCCTTGGACCTGATCCTGAATGTATGTGAATTCGTGTGTGTGACTCAAGATTCCTGGCCCCACCCACTGCAGTTCCACTCAGCACTAGCCCTACCCACCCATGCAATCCATCAATGCAGCCTCCAGACTAAAAAAGTTGCCCACCCCTGAGTTAGGATAAGGCCAATGGGCTAGTAGTTTTGGTTAAGGATGTGTCCTAGCAACATCTAAGCAAGCACTGAACAAAGCCCAATTTTAATATCCAGGCTGCCATGTAATTACTTACTTCACATATGGTGAATATAGCAGAGATAACATAAACTGATCTGTGATGTATGTTGCCAGATCTGTAGGATGCTCTCTTACATTTAGATAAGGTGTAATTTGCCACAAATGGGTAGTAGTCCAGTCTTCACACTATCTAAGAATGAGCAAATCCAGTGTCTGAAAACAGCCAATCCAAATCTTCATAGATGACAGACAGATATTTACAGACATTAATAGACCATTTTGCAAAGAAGCCCGGTGTTACCATGTAGCATAACCAAACACTTGCTAGGGCCCTGGTTCTTTGGAAAATTAAATTGCCACCCAGCAAAGATCTGAGTAACACCAGTGCCACCACACTGCTACTAAGTAAGCCCAATGACAGGGGGCACACTGGTGTAGAGGAGGTCCACCAAACAACACCAGACAGCCCTGCCCACAGACCTCAGTGAGTAACAACAGCAAGACAATTCCTAGTGTAAGAGAGGTAATATGGACAGCCACATTTTAAACTAACAGATTTCCTAAAACATACCTCTCTTAGAATAGCCAGTTTTCATGATACTGGAAAATCCACAGAGAAGCAACCAAAATGCACTCGAAGATTCCAGCCATGTTTATTTGTGGGTGTTTTGTGTTTCTAGCCAGCAAATACATTGCCATGTTGTTACTTCTAGTCACAAGCAGAGGAGACAAATGGAGGCATGCTATAATAATAAGCCAGCTGTCGAGTTGAGAAAGAGATTTCTGTGGAACAGTGATAGAGATGTACTGCAACCTTCAACAATTTAATTAGCTGCTTGGTCAATGCAAGACAACTCTCTTGGAGGCAAAATGAAAAGGTCACTTCAAATCCCAAGCAAGGGTGGGTGTCTTTTGTCATCAACGCTGACACATTTTTAAATATAGCCACTTGCTCTTCTGGCACTGACAGCATAAACCAAACAACAGGCAAGTATGAATGTAGTTGAATCCTTCTATTCACCTCCTTTTAGGAGATTATTACATTTGACTTGATAAAAATTACAGGAAGCTCTTCTTGTGCTCTTCCATTTCTGCAACATATGTTTCACACAACAGTTTAGGTTATGTGTTATAGCTCTTGAGTTTTCAGTGTGGTGCAGTGCAGACCAATTCTATGCATGTTTACCCAAAAAATAAGTCTCACTGTTTTGAATAGGGTTACTCCCTAATAAGTACACATAGGTTTGTTTGTTTGTTTATTACTAATACTTATATACCATCTAATATAATAAAGTCCCTAATCACTTTACATATAACATGTATGTATAGGTTAGCTGTCTTAGGCTCGTATTGATGTCTATGGATATTGCCATGCTTTCAGAATTGCTCCTCACACACACACAGTTGAATCCAGGATCTGCCTTCTGCAAGAGGAAGGGACTTCCATGAGAAGAAGGGATCTGCTTGCAGAAGGTGCATCTGCCCAATTTTGGGGGATCCCCTCCCCCATACGTCATTGCCCAGTCCATTCAGTAGGCTTTCCTGATTCTCTGTGTAACATATTCAGCAGGCTGGAGAGGCTGTCATGGGGAATTTTGTCTGATAAAACTCACACTATATATACAAATCTTTGAACATATGTCCTCATGAAATACCTATTTCTAAAGTTTTCAAGTATGCATGTCTAAATGCATATTATCCTAATATATGCTGAGAACTGCACACAACATTTGGAGAATGACATAATCCAAAGGATATCTATGCATTAGTCTGGGAGATACAGATCAGGTTAGTTCATATCAGAATTGACATGGAAGAAATTCCTTAGGCATCCCTGGTTTTGGCTACAGTGGGAAATTGAAAATCTTTGCTCTCTAATTGACCTCTGTTGGGATGATCTGATATCTATCTAAAGTAAGTGAGAACTTGGTCCCTAGATACATCTATTAATGGATTCATGTGTCTTGATTTTGCAGCTTGAATTGTGTTGATAAAGAGCCTGGCTTTTGCTTTCATTAACTTTTTTTTCCCTCCTAAACACTATGAAATGAAGACAGAAAATCCTCATCAAGAAATTATCAGTAATTTGTGTTTCAGATAATCAGGTAATTTGAATTAGTGTTTATTAATCTCTGACATGCAACTGGAGAAAGATAACATGAAACAAGTTCTTCTTTAATCAGTTCAGATGGCTGCATTGCCTGGGAAAAAAGGGGGAAAAGAAACGAAACACAGCAGCTACTTATTTTGATGGCAGCCTGGCAGCCTTGAACATTACGAACTGAACAACAAGCATCTACAATCCTTGTTTTTTTCAGCTGCATCAGGTGTGTGTGTGTGTGTGTGTGTGAATATAGGGTTCTGCCTTCAGGGTATATGGGAAGTTGCTCAAGTTTTTCTAGCTGAAAATGGGGATAGGCAGTAACATGCAAATGGACAAATGCAAAACCAGGAGGTGCTGTACTTTTCATGCAAGAGGTTCCTGGATCAATGTTTGGGGTCTCCTGTTTAAATCTTCTTGGGTGGAAGAGTGGAGATGTTAGGACAACCCTTAAGGTGGCAGTGATTAAATAAAGCTCATTCAGTATACGGCAGCCCCCTCACGATAATACATACTTTGTGTGGATTTGCCAAATGAGGACAAGGAGACAGAGTTTATACTGCCAGGCACAACTGTTGTTTGTCATGGCATAAACTCTAGAATATTCTCCAAAAGTATGATGAGGCCAAAAACAAACTAACATTGAAATTCATAGGAAATCTCATGGGGAGCAGGACTATGTAGCAGAAATTTATGGTTGGATCAGCCTGACAACGTAAGAACACTGTGTATTGTCAGAAATCAGAACCATGGTTGGACGAAATAGAAGTTCCTGATTCTTCCAAGCTAAGGGCACAATCCTATGCAAGTTTAGACAGAAAAAAAGCCCTACAAGTCTCAGCATTCCCCAGCCAGCATGACTCGCTGGGGAATGCTGGGAGTTGTAGGACTTTTTTTCTTTTTTAACAGGCATAGAATTGTGCTCTAAAAATATTTTAGCCATTGTTCCAGGCTTGATTTAAAAGTGGCACTGAGTGAGAGAAACGTACCAGTGTGCATTTACAACATGCAACCAGTGCTATTTTAAAATGTAAATCAGATTTCTGGCCCCTTGGCATGCAATGTCAGCATTCCAAGAGTCCACAAGTTGGGTGTATGCTGCACTAGAATGATAGCACTGCATGCATAGGAACCAGCATTCAGTTCAAATGTGATGCCAGCCACATGCAACCCCACAGAGGTACATTTATTTCATACATCCCGCATCACTTTTAAATTGGGCCTTTATCTTGCCACATGCAGACATTGAACATAGATGAGGCACAGCAGTTACCATCTTTCACAGCTCTTGATTGGCTGCGTACTGGAACAATTCTACCTTTCATGGAAATTGCATTTTAAGACTTTATTTGACATTTGTATGCATCAGCAATTTGCTATTAAAGTCCTTTATATTTTTGCAACCCCATCTATTGCATAGATATTTGGGTATAGCTGCCTGATACCAATTTCCATACCAAGTGATGGAATACTAAGAAGAAAAATGTCAAAGATATAACATGGCTCACAATTGCCACTGATTATTTAGAATGAAGAGTTGTATTTCCCTGTTACATCTGCTGTAGAATACGCTTAGGTGAATTTTGAATAAAAGGTCATTGCACACCATCTTTCAGGAGACAACAAACCTCAAATTAAGTTCTCCTGGATGTCATCTTAATTTTTCTTTCACTATTAATGACACTTTTTATGTTTGAATTACAGGCAGCTTTTTAGTGAGCAAAGTTCCCCACGCATGGCTTTCCTGGCTTCACATGCAGATTTTCAACTTCAAATTGTGAAGTTAGCATCATAATTTACTTGATTACTGAATTGCTGTAGCAACACTGATGTGAAACATGGGGTAAAAGTGAAATAGCAGTTCATTAGGCCATAAATATATATACCCAGAGTAGGGATGGCAGAGAATTCTGCCACAGAATCCAGCCACCCAGAATCCGTGGCAGAACGGCCTCCTGCCCCCCCCATGGAATCCCCTGGGATGGAACTTACCTGGGGTGGATGCGGCAGATTCGGCGGCGGCAGCAGTTCTGGCGGCTCCGGCGGCGGTGGCTGGTCTCCTGGCCGGCCGTGGCCGGGCTGCTGCAGCTGCCATTGCTGTCCTTCGAGCTGTGATAGGCTACGTAAGAATTTACATAGCCTATCATGGCTAACCCCTAAAAATCCCCAAACAAACCAGTGTACGCCAATGGCGGTAACTACAGTGGCCGCCATTTGCGTTCCCTTTTTTTTGCCATTCTAGCCTACGTAAATATTTACATAGGCAATTACGGCGAAAAAAAGGGAACCACAAATAGCGTATTGGGCGCTATTTGCGTTCTTTTTTTCCCCTCCATTTTATCCTACGTAAATATTTACATAGGCTTTTACGGCGAAAAAAAAGAAATGCAAATAGCTCCCACTAAGCTGTTTGCAGTTCCCTTTTTTTTCGCCGTAATTGCCTACATAAATATTTATATAGGCTAGAACGGCAAAAAATAGGGAACACAAATGGTGGCCGCCGTAGCCGCCGCCATTTGCATATGCCTTTTTTTTTTGGCATGCCGTGAAAGGCTACGTAAATACTTACGTAGCCTAGCATGGCAGCCTGGAAGGACACAAATGGTGGCCGCTACCAGCCTGTCCGCGGCTGGAAGTCCAGCTGCGGATGGCCCTGTCCAGCTGCTCCGCGGAGCCGCCACGGAGCAGAGCCGGCCGGGCAGGATTCTGGGGGGGAGGACCGGTTTGCCTCCCCCCCGTCGAGGATTCTGGGGGGAAGGACGGAGCGCCTCCCCCCCAGCAGATGCCCTGATCGGAACCAGGTAAGTGATTCATACATTCCTACCAAAATGTACTTAGCTTTGGTATTTTGGGATTCATTCCTTTTTAAATATCACTGAAATATGAGGTATGAAAAGACATGTGAATTAACGTTGGACAGAGCTTGATTTTTGTTGAGCTCCAAACTTCCCACTATCCAAATTAGGTGTATTTTTCAGATAAATGAAAATCAGATCAACTAAATGTTGAATTGAACTGTGCTCTATAGTGATCACTCACCATTGGAAGTTTCAGAAATCATTATACATGTTTGCAAAGTAAATGGCCATACCTGCCCACTACCTGGAAGTTAATTGCCACTTATTTCAGTGGTTTCATGTCAGTCCAAACGGAAGGCAAAAGTTGTTATTTTTTGTTTTTGTTAAGGCTTTTTTGTTTTTGTTTTTTGGCTTGTTGTGGGGGGGGTTGGCACTTTTTGGTTTTGGATAAAAGATGTGGACACAATTTGGGTTATTTGAGTTTTATTTTTATTTTTTTCAACTATTTTTCATATTTTGGAATAATTTTAAAATATCTGTTGGTTTCTATTAGGGATGCACGAACGTCACTTACCTGGTCTCGCAGCTTGCTTGGTGGTGGGGGGGAGGCGTTTCGCTGCTCCCCCCTAAGTTCAGGCCGGGGGGGGAGGCTTCCCTCCTCGCCCGGCCGAAATTCAGGCGGGGGGAGGCTTCTCACCTCGCCCGGCCGAAATTCAGGCCAGGGAGAAGCGCCCCGTCTCCCCGGCCGCGAACTTCAAAAGAAAAAAAAGCCACTGTGATAGGCTACGTAACGATTAACGTAGCCTATCATGGCTAGATCTGCAAAGTCAGCCGTGATAGGCTACGTGAATCGTCACACAGCCTATCACGGGTGACTTTGAAAAAAAAAAAAGCGCATACGCAAATGGCGGCCCCCATAGGGAGCCGCCATTCGCGTTCCTTATTTGGTCGCTGTAGTCTACGTAAAGATTTACGTAGACTACGGCGAAAATAAGGGCAACGCAAATAGCTATTTGTGTTGCCCTTATTTTTGCCGTAGTCTACGTAAATCTTTACGTAGACTACAGGGACCAAATAAGGAACGCGAATGGCGACTCCCTATGGGGGCCGCCATTAGCCGTACGCGCTTTTTTTTTTTTTCAAAGTCACCCGTAATAGGCTACGTGACGATTAACGTAGCCTATCACGGCTGACTTTGCAAATCTAGCCATGATAGGCTACGTTAATCGTTACGTAGCCTATCACAGGGGCGTTTTGTTTTTTTTACTTTTCTTGTAATGGCGGTGGCGGCAGCCGGTTGAAAGACCGGCTGCCGCCCCCACCCCTGACGAAGACCTGCCGAACCGCCGCCGGGACCTGCCGCCAGGAGGGACATTCGTGAAAGGTAAGTCCCATCCGGGGGGGGCGGGGGGCGGGGGGGCGGAGAATTTCTCCCCAAACAACCTTCGGAGGACCGAATGTGTTGGCACTCAGCCCCCCGAAGTTTCGGGGAGAAATTCTCCCCCATCCCTAGTTTCTATGCAATAAGAACAATTCTGATGATGCCTGAAATGGTTAGTCCTAAATGTAAACTAAGGATGTATTTGTTATACACTTATGGTATATAAATTTAGGGAGAAATCCTATGGCGGCTAGTCAGCTGCTAGACGGCCATACGATATCTGGTTTTCTGCGAACTGACCTCGGAGCCCACACTCCAAGGTTAGTTCCTGGAGAGCTGACCTTCCCCCCCCTTCCATGCTGTCTTGTAGGCAGTGCGGAACAGCCCCACACCCTGTGCTTGGAAGAGGAGCACTGAGCGGCCAATGGGGCATTCTGGGGGGGTGTTCCAGGGCAGGGCAGGAGGAAATCCCAGTATGACACATCCTATGTGTCATCCGGCAGCCTCCTCCCCCGCTCCACCTTCCCGTGACTGGACAGATGAATTGGCCACAAATGCAGGGCAGGAGAAGTACAGAGGGAACAATCCCCTAGGTGCCTCTCCTTCTCTGCATTGGATAGGTGGTTGCCTCCGAGTTTGGAGGCGGCTGCCTATCCCCATAGGATTGCACCCTTAGTTATGGTTTGTAAATTTTGAAATATATGTTTGGGCAGAGGAGTAAAGAATTTGTTCTTGTTTTTTCAGTATTTAACATGATTTCATGGAATGTCAAGAGGCTGTGAAATGTAAACAAACAGAAAAGAGTTTTCACTAAGTTAAAAGAGCTTAATGTTGACATAGCTTTTTTTTACAAGAATCCCACTTGATTGCTGCAGTTCAACAGACGTTATGAAAGGATTGGGCTGGGGAGGCATATGTCACAGATACCTCAACATGGTGTAAAGGGGTTGCAATTTTAATTCATAAATGACTTTCTATTTCAGTTCAACAGATGATTCCTGATATTGAGGGGCATTTTTTTGATTCTGGTAGGGAAGTATATGGGCAAATTGATTGCTATGATCAATGTATATGGGCCAAGTATTGATTCTCCAGCTATGTTTTATGCTTGTTTTGCTAAACTGGTAGATATATCACCTATGATTATGTGATTGTGGGTGGGGATCTTAACAAGGTCTTAGATCCTTTGTAGAGGGGAGTACATCTTCTCCCAAAACTAAATTTACTGTGAGGCTGGCACTCTAGGCTTATATGATAGAATATGGTTTAATTGATGCTTGGAGAATTTTACATCCTGCTGACAGTATACTTTTATTTCACCAGTTCACCATTATTGTTTTAGATTGGACTACATTTTCATTTGTACATCTTTAGAATGTCAAGAGAGCCAGTGTGGTGTAGTGGCAAGGGTGTTGAACTAGGAGCTGGGAGACCTGGGTTCTATTCCCCACTCAGCCATGGAAGCTCACTGGGTGACTTTGGGCCAGTCACAGACTCTCAGCCCAACCCACCTCACAGGGTTGTTGTTATGAGGATAAAATGGAGAGGAGGAGCATAAAGTAAGCTGCCTTGGGTTCCTTGCAAGAGGAAAAAAGGCGGGGTACAAATGAATGAATGAATGAATGAATGAATAAATAAATAAATATTGCAAGATTGACACATTGGTAGTATCTGATCATGCCCCAGTATGTTTGGAACTGCAATTTTCTGATAATTCTAGGGGCCCTGGTCTTTGGTGTTTTAATGTTTTCTCTTCTTAATTGATGAGAAGTTTAAAACTCAGATGTTAGCTGAACTAAGAGAGTACTTCAGTATTAATAAGGGTACAGCAGGTTCATGCACCACTGAATGGGAAGCTAGTAATGCTTTTATAAGGGGCCAAATTATCTCTTATGCTTATCAAAAGAAGCTTTAAAAACTTAACAGATGCTTTTAAACAAGAAGCTGAAATCTCTTTTAAGTCAGTTTGCCATTTCCCTCACAGCACAACTTTATCAAGAGCTTCAGAATACTAAGCATGATCTCAATTCTTTCGCAACAGGCGGAATTTGCTCTGATCCAACTATGACAGAAATATTTGGAAAATGGTGAACATCCTAGTAGGGATGGCGGAGAATTTCTCCCCGAAACTTCGGGGGGCCGAGCGCCAACGTGTTCGGCCCCCCGAAAAAGAAAATTGGCAATTTCAACAGTGCCCAGAGTTTATTACTTATTTAGGAATAATTATCCCTAGAGATATATCTCAAATAATTTGGTTAAATTTAAACAAGTTGATTAATGATATTTCATGAGATATAGATAGATGGGCATCTTTAAAGCTGAGTTTATGGGGCAAGATGAATACACTTAAGATTAATACCATACCACAAATTATTTATGTTATACATGGGATCCCTGTACTTATACCTGGCAAATATTTCCAAAACCTCAATGCTTTGTTTCGTAAATTCTTTGGGGGTTCCTTTCCACCAAGAATATCTTTGAAAACTTCCAATTAACAAAGGTGGGTTTGGTATTCCAGATCTAGCTGACTTGTACTAATTTTTGCTCATTTCCACTCAAATTAGGTCAGTGTTGGAATCTGCTTGTATGGAGCCTCTCTTTAAATGGGTGGCATTAGGTTCTCAGCATATCAAGGTAGATAGAACTCCTCCCACAATTTTGGCAGTTAGAGAAGTTTGGCATATACTGTCATGTCAATTACAGTTAGATCCATTTTTGCATCCTAAACTGACTTTATGGAGAAATCCAGATGTAAAAATTGGAAAGAAAAAGTTTTTTTTATGGCAGACTTGGACAGATAAAATGATCTTTACCCTGGAGCAATTAGTGGGAGTTGATGATAAGTTTTTGGTATTTTCAATGTTGCGAGATCAATTTGATTTGTCTGCTACAGCGGAATAGCTGTACTTGCAACTGAAATATTTGTTGGTATCTAGATTCGGTCCTGCTGCTTTTATTGCGTCGGAGTCCCTTCGCTACTGGAAATACTCATTGAATCTGATCAGATATATCGACATAGGATTCATATTTATAAATATTTATTATCAGTGAATAAATATGATACAAGTGGTATCACACAACTGCTCATCTGAGCAGCAACAGCTGCAATGGCTGCTCCAGCAGCCTGGTGGCAGTGGCAATCACTCCTGCCAGGGCCCTAGCATTTGCCCCACCATACCAGGTACTGGCACCTGTACAAAGGACTAATAAATCCACTAGGCAATGGAACACCACATACAGATTCTGGAAAGCATTCTGTTTTTCATTCAGTATCTGCCAAATCTCTCCTCCCTGCCTCATTTCAATAGAAATCTAACACCAAAACTCTTGGATGGGTAGAGTATTCCATTGAATTCTGGGGTATGGTCACCATTGGCAGTACTAGGGGTGTATGGACCCCACCTACCTGGGTCTGTTTGGGGGTCCGTGGTAGGGATGTATGAAACACCTACCTGGCTCTGCGCCAGGCAATCTGCGGTGGGGGGGGAGGTGCTCCATCCCTCCTCCTGGGATCCTCAATGGGGGGAGGAGGCGATCCGGTCCTCCCCCCTGGAATCCTGCCTTGCCGGCTCTGCTCCGCAGCCAAGCTGCAGAGCCGCCGGCCAGCTCCGGCCACCCGCAGCCAGACATCCAGCCGCTGGGCGGCCCTGCAGGGACGCAAATGGCAGCTGTTGTAGCCACTGCCATTTGCATCCCTGTATTGAGTGGTGATAGGCTACGTAAATATTTACGTAGCCTATCACGGCAGGGGGAAAAAACCCAGTGTATGCAAATGGCGGCAGCTGCCGCCATTTGCATACGCTGGGGCTTTTCCCCCCTGCTGTGATAGGCTACGTAAGTATTTACGTAGCCTATCACAGCCTCCGCAGGGAGGCAAATGGTGTCCCTGTGTTAGCCGTGATAGGCTACATAAGTATTTACGTAGCCTATCACGGCTATGAAGACGAAGTGAATGGCGGCCGCAGGATGGCCGCCATTCGCAAAGCAGCACGGGCGGGAGCAGGTAAGTGCTCCTTTTCACACACCTTTTGTGGGGTGGGGGCGGCGGGGACTTGGTCCCATGCACCTTTCGTGGGTTGGGGGGGCAGGGGCTTCATTCCGTGATGGATTTCGGGGGGCTGAATGCACTGGCATTTGGCCTCACTGAAATCTGTTGCGGAATTCTCTGACATCCCTAGTCCGCGGGGGGGAGGTGATCCAGTCCTCCCCACCGGAATCCTCCCCGGCCAGCTCCGCTCAGCGGCGAGTCTGCAGAGCCACTGTCTGCTGCTGGACTTCTGGCTGCGGCTGGTCTACAGATGCAAATGGCATCCGGCATGGCAGACACCGTTTGCATGCATCCCTTTGGCCGTGATAGGCTACGTAAAGATTTACATAGCCTATCACGGCTAAAAAGGGAGGACACAAATGTGTCCGCTATGTAGTGATGTCAGAGAATTTTGCCACGAATCTCGGGGAGGCCGAATGCCAGCGCATTCGGCCCCCTGAAATCGGTGGCGAAATGGTCTGCCCCCCACCCCCCCGTGACGGGACTTACCTTGGGCGAATCCTCCTGGCGGCAGCAGCTCCGGTGGCGGTTCAGCGGCTGTTCGGCAGTGGCGGCCGGTCTTCTGACTGGCTGCTGCCGCCGCCATTTCCAGTAAAACAAACAAACAAACAAAAAAACGTGATAGGCTACATAAACATTTACGTAGCCTATTACGGCTGACTGCAGGGACACAAACGGCGGCAGCTATGGACACCGCCATTTGCACACCCAGCCAGCCAGAATTTCGTGGGGAGGACGGAACGCCTCCCCCCCACCTTGAATCACATTTCGTCAAAAGGTGAGTGACTTTTGTACATCCCTACCGCTATGCCAGATGCCAGTTTGCATCCACACAGGGCAGCGGACAGACCCGGCCAGATCTAGGGATGTCAGAGAGTTTTGCCACCGACTCCAGTGAGGCTGGATTCTTTAGAATTGGGGCCCCCAGAATCCATGGCAGAACAGCCTCCCCCACCCCGCCACCCCGCGGAATCCCCCCGGGATGGAACGTACTTGGCGGTGGATCCTGCGGCTCCGGCTGTGGCGGCGATGGATGCGGCAGCAGCTCCGGCTGGTCTCCCAGCTGTTGCCGGGCTGCTGCGGCCACATATGGTGGTCATCGTAGCGGCCACCATTTGCATCCTTGCAGTAAGCTATGATAAGCTACATAAATACTTGCGTAGCCTATCACGGCAAAGAGCAGGGGCACAAATGGTGACCGCTACACCATTTGCATCCTTGCAGTAAGCTGTGATAGGCTACATAAGTATTTACGTAGCCTATCACAGTGAAAGGCAGCCATGCAAATGGCATAGTGGCTGCCATTTGTGTGGCTGCCTTTTGCCATGATAGGCTACGTAAATACTTATGTAGCCTATCACGGCTTACTGCAAGGATGCAAATGGTGGCCGCTACGATGGCCACCATTTGTGGCTGCGGCACCCCAGCTGCGGCCAATCTCGGCTGGTGGCTCCACACAGCTGCTGCAGAGCTGGCCAGGGAGGATTCTATGGAGAGGGACATAGCGTCTCCCCCCCACCGTGGATTGCCCGGCATGGAGCCAGGTAGGGATTTCATACATCCCTAGCCAGATCCAGAGCCGGTGGTGCCAGCCCACTAGGTAGGATCTGGCCAGGTCAGACTTCATTGGATGTCAGGGTGGGGTGGTCCGTTCTACCACAGACTCCAGGGTGGGCAAAGATTCTAAGAATCTGGCCTCATTGGAGTCTGTGGCGGAATTCTCTGCCATTCCTAGCCAGTGCACACAAAACCAAACACAAATGTATTCTTACTCAATGTTATCAGCCTATTTTGGAACGCAAGACATATTTCTGACATTCTTCATTGTCATCATACCAAATGTGGTCTATCTGAACATGAATTTATCACAATGGATTAGTGTAATGTGTTGATGACTTTAGTTATCCCTACACATCCTTCGTTCTGTTGACCTCTAATCCAAGCAATGAAATAACAGATGGGATAAAGTTTTGGATTTGTTTTGACTTACTTAGCAAAAGCTTTTTGCTAGGAAGTAACAAGCAGTGACTGTTAAATTATTTAAATTTTAAAAATGGGACTATTAGCTGCAATTGAAGTATATCAGAATATTGAGGGAAGATTAGCTGGAGAGAGATGGACACTCACGTCAATCTGTTCATTCACTGATCATCAGAACCATAAAGAACTGTCCTTGCAATGTTTTCAAGGACTTTTTTTTTTTTAAGAACAGTCTTTTATGAAAACGAAATGAGTGCTGTACCCCTTGTTTGGGAAGAAGTAAAAGTTGTTCCTGGAACTTTGCTAGGCATAATTGGAAGGGTTCTTTACTAGTGACAGGACTTCTGTATCATGTCACTGGTCATGAGTAACACCTAGGGATGTACGAAAGTCATTTACCTTTTCGCAGATTCTGTTCATGGGGGGGAGGCTCTCCGTCCCTCCCCCCGGAATCCTTGACGGGGGGGAGGCGATCCGGTCCTCCCCCCTGGAATCCTCAACGGCTGGCTCTACTCTGTGGTGGCTCCGCGGAGCAGCCAGCCAGGCAGCCAGGGCTGTCTGTAGCCGGATTTCCGGCCGCAGACTCACTGGTGTGGATGCAAATGGCGGCCACCGTAGCATCCAGCCAGGTAGCCGTGATAGGCTATGTAAGAATTTACATAGCCTATCACAGCTAACCAAAAACCCCCACACGCAGTGTACGGAAATGGCGGCGGCTACGACGGCTGCCATTTGCGTTTCCTATTTTTCACCGATTTATCTTACATTAATATTTAGGTAAGATAAAACCATGAAAAAAAGGGGAACACAAATAGTGTAGTGGATGCTATTTGCGTTCCTTTTTCGCCATTCTAGCCTATTTTTGCCATTCTAGCCTGTTTTTTGGGGGGTTGGTTGGTTAGTCATGATAGGCTACGTAAATTCTTACGTAGCCTATCACGGATGCAAGGACGGCAATGGCGGCAGCAGCAGCCCTGCCGCGGCTGGCCAGGAGACCAGCTGCCGGAGCCGCCACCACTGCTGCTGAATCCGCTGCATCTGTCCCAGCTAAGTGCCATCCCAGGGGGATTCTGTGGTCGGTCGGGGGGGCAGGAGGCCATTCCACCACGGATTCCAGTGGGCTGGATTCTTTAGAATCCGTGGCGGAATTCTCTGCCACCCCTAGTAACACCTCAAAGGCTAACCTGGAGGAACCAGTATCAAGTAGGGATGGCATGGGCACCCGAGTCCATCTGGGAATCTGGCAGAACTCCCCGCCTGCGTACCCCCACAGACCCCTGCTCACTGAGCTCTTGCCCCTGCTTGCTCCCTGCCCACACTCAGCAAATGGCTCGCACTCACCCCAGTGGCCTCGGCGAGCTCCGCAGTGACAATTTTTTGAAAAATAAAATGGCGATGACAAAAATGTGCATATTTATGTATGCACAAAATGCGCATTTCTGCGAATGAGCACGAAAATATGCACGTATGCACAAAAATAGGCATTTTGCGAATGCTCGTATTTGCGTATGCGCAAAGTGTGCACTTTTGTGAAAGCATGCAATTTCGTGCTCATGCAAATGTGCACATTTTTGCGATCTCCATTTTATTTTTTTAAAAATGGTGACTGCAGAGCTCAATGAGGCTGCCAGGGTGAGCCCAGGCTGCTCGTCGAGCAGGGGATGGGCTCAAGCATGGTCTGGGGACCAGTGAGCAGGGGCAGGGGTTGGGTGGGCACCCGAAGAACCTGGATGGGGGTGGGTTCACATATCCCTAGTAACGAGTGACCCATGTGGAACATTGATTCCATCTGAGACTGCAAAGTGCATGGGGCCCCTTATGGAAGAACAGACACTTTCAGAATTCTGTGCCGACAGACTTCTGGTTAATCCTCATGGTGTCTGTGGAGTTTCCTTGCATGTAATGTGTATATGATCAGGCAACACCAGTGACTAGCCAGAGGCCTTCAAGGAATCAGCTTCCTAGAAGCTATCCAATCATTTGTGCTCCTCTAAGGCAGATAACGACAGAGCTATTATCTGACAGTTAGCTAAAAAAAAAAAAAAAAGGGTAAAGGTGCCCCCAACCAGTCGTGTCCGACTCTAGGGGGTGGTGCTCATCTCCATTTCTAAGCCAAAGAGCCAGCGCTGTCCGAAGACGCTTCCGTGGTCATGCGGCCGGCATGACTGAACATCAAGGTGCACGGAACGCTGTTACCTTTCCCACCAAAGCAGTACCTATTTATCTACTTGCAATTTCTTGCTTTCGAACTGCTAGGTTGGCAGGAGCTGGGACTGAAGACGGGAGCTCACTCCGTCACGCGGCACTCGGGTCTCGAACTGCTGTCCTGCCGCCCTTCTGGTCTGCAGTTCAGCGTCTTAACCACTAAGCCACTGCAGCCCCTGACAGTTAGCTACAGAGCACCAAATCAAGGCTCCAGAGCAAAACTCCTCCCAGCCCTCTTCAGTCCAGTGTTTCTACCAACTGTTAGACCATCAAAGCTCCATATATTTCCTATGAACTCAAGTAAATGGTAGCTGGTCTTTGTTCTGCATATATAAACATATATTGCTCATTTATCTACTGAAGTCAGTGTTCTAACCCAGTAGTCTGGTAACTCTTGACAACTCACAATGCTTCTAGGTAATCTATGTCTTACAACTGTATTTCCAGGCTGTGTCACTTTCATATGATAACCATAATTCTGTTCTTTTTCATTTCTGCATTATTTTAATTTAAGTGTATATCTTCCACTCAAAAATCATATTTAAATTCATATTTTGATACATTTAAACTGTGTTGGAATGAGGCCAGCAATCATGGCCTTGCTCCTGCCCTCCATGCATTCACTGAATGTGTGTGTGTGTGGAATCTCCCTCCATCCAGCTGTCCCCTGGAACCCCCCACCCCTTCACTCAAGGGTCTTCTGAGATAACTAACAGGAAGTTTGCTAATGAGCTGGATGTGGAAATACAAAGCTGAGCTGGGGGCAAGTGGGGTGCTGACATGTGTAGGAGTAAGTTGCATTGAACTCAGTAAGACTTACTTCTGAGTAGACATGCACAGAGTTGGTTCTCCTCTCTGCTCAGCTTTGTATTTCCACATCCAGTTCATTAGCAAACTTCCTGTTAGTTATCTCAGAAGACCCTTGGGTGAAGGGGGGGTTTCCAGGGAACAGCTGGATTGAGGGAGATCCCCCCCACACACACACACATAATGAAAGAATATAGTTCTTCATATTCCCTGGTATGTTTATTCTTCATTTTGTCCATTCCCTGAGCATGGGTGTGCTTTTTATTCAAACAAAGAGAAGGTTGCTGATCTTTCCCTTCATGCTGCAGTTGTACAAGTGAAGTGTGACTGCTTCAGAAAGAACTTTCCGTTATACTGTCTCTTTTTCTTCATGAGTTTCATAACAGAAGTATGGTGTAGTAGTGAGAGTCCAGCCCAAAGTCACCCAGTGTGATAACTAACAGGAGGTTTGCTAATGAGTAGGGATGGCAGAGAATTTCTCCCCGAATCTTCAGGGGGCCGAGTGCCAACGCATTCGGCCCCCCAAAATCGGCGGTAAAATTCTCTGCCCCCCCGCCCCCCCGGGATGGGACTTACTGTAGCCGAATGTCCCTCCCGGCGGTGGGTCCCAGCGGCGGTTTGGCGGGCTTTCGGCGGGGGCGGGGGCGGCAGCTGGTCTTTTGACCGGCCGCTGCCACCTCCATTACAGCTGAAGTAAAAAACAACAACAACCCTGTGATAGGCTCTCCTAGATCTCCAAAGTCAGCCGTGATAGGCTACGTTAATCGTTACGTAGCATATCACGGGTGACTTTGAAAAAGAAAAAGCGCATACGGAAATGGCAGCCCCCATGGGGCGCCGCCATTTGCATTCCTTATTTGGTCCCAGTAGTCTACATAAAGATTTACGTAGACTACAGTGTAGTCTACGTAAATCTTTACGTAGACTACCGGGACCAAATAAGGAACGCAAATGGCGGCGCCCATAGGCCGCCGCCATTTGCGTACGTGCTTTTTTTTTTCCAAAGTCACCCGTGATAGGCTACGTAACGATTTACGTAGCCTATTACGGCTGACTTTGGAAATCTAGCCGTGATAGGCTATGTTAATTGTTACATAGCCTATCATGGGTTTTGTTTTTGTTTTTTATACTTTCGTGGCCAGGGAGACAGGGCGCTTCTCCCCGGCCTGAATTTCGGCCAGGCGAGGCGGGAAGCCTCCCCCCCCCGGCCTGAATTTTGGCTGGGCAAGGCGGGACAGCTCCCCCCCTCACCTGAACTTTGGGGGGAGAAGCGAAGCGCCTCCCCCCAATCGCGAAGCACCCCTGCAAAAAGGTAAGTGACTTTCGTACATCCCTACTAATGAGCTGGATGTGGAAATACAAAGCTGAGCTGGGGGCAAGTGGGGTGCTGACATGTGTAGGAGTAAGTTGCATTGAACTCAGTAAGACTTACTTCTGAGTAGACATGCACAGAGTTGGTTCTCCTCTCCATTTTAGCCTCAGAATGTCACCAACAAGGCTAGATGTGGAAATAGAAAGCCTAGCAGGGGGAATAGTACTTGTGCAGGGCTCCAGACCGGCATGGTCATTTTAAAAGGTTCTTTTCTTTCTTTCTTTCTTTCTTTCTTTCTTTCTTTCTTTCTTTCTTTCTTTCTTTCTTTCTTTCTTTCAAGCAGCGTTGCTTTAAACAAAGAGTGCATCACTCAGGCACACCTAGGGCAGCCTTGTTTTGGGAAGCCCTGAGGAGGAGGAAGTGTTTTGGCTGAAAGTAAATGGAGACAGAGGATTTCAATTTAAAAAGAACACCCACAAACAAGGCAGTAAGCACAATTCATTTTTTTAAAAAAACCTTATGTATTTATTGTTGAAATATACTACTTTGCATTTACGAAAATTTTGCGACTCTGTGCGGATGACCAAAAAAAAGCCGCATGACTGCTGGCTCCACAGGACCTCGTGGTCCCATTCCACAGAGGATTCCGTGGCACAGACTGAAGGGAATTCGATCCCATTTCAATCCATGGCAGAATTCTCTGACATCCCTAGGTGGAGGCAGTGTTATGGAATGGGCATGTATGGCTGCCAATGGAACTGGGTCACTGGTGTTTATTGATGACCTGACTGCTGATAAAAGAAGCAGGATGAATTCTGAATAGGGCTATACTTTCTGTATAATGTATAGGGCTATATGAATATGAACTTGAGCACGCTCCGGGAGAGAGCGCAGGACAGGAAGGCCTGGCGTGCTATGGTCCATGGGGTCACGAAGAGTCGGACACGACTGAACGACTGAACAACAACAACAAAATACTTTCTGTTCAGATTCAGCCGAATGCTGCCAAACTGGTAGGACGCTGCTTCATATTGCAGATGGATAATGACCCAAACCATATAGCAAAAGCTACCCAAGAGTTTCTCAAGGCAAAGAAGTGGGATGTTCTTCAATGGCCAAGTCAGTCACCTGATCTCCACCCAATAGAGCATGCTTTTCACTTACTGAAGACAAGACTGAAGGCAAACAGACCCACAAACAAACAGCAGCTGAAGGCAGCTGCAGTAAAGGCCTGACAAAGCATCTTGAGGGAGGAAACTCAGCATTTGGTCATGTCCATGGGTTCCAGACTTCAGGCAGTCATTGACTGCAAAGGATTTTCATCCAGGTATTAAAGGTGATCCTTAAGTTTGACATGATGTTGGTTTGTTCCATTATTTATGAGCCACCAACAATGTGGGTGTGTGCATGCCACTGGCTGTACTTACTGAACGGTTAGTGCCCCACTTTTGTCAAATGCCTTGAATTACAGCTGGAAGTCCTGACTTTGCACCCATCTGGGTGTGTTTCCTTTCAATTTCAGTGTGGTGGTGTACAGAGGCCAACTGCCAAAACAGTGATCCTTGTTCCAATATTTCTGGCCCTGACTGTAGGTATCTGTGCCTCCTTGCCTGTTTCATCTCCATCAGCAGCCAACCACTCTACAAGGCTCTTTCCATTGTTCTGCCTGCTCCCTATTCCCCTTGGGCTCCATCAGCTGCATAGGGATGTATGAGTTTCAATTCATTTTCTATCAGGATTTACCTAGTTCATGTCTCCAGAACCAAGGACAGACTTGAACACAATCGGTAGTCAAAAGCTTTACATTTCCAAGCTTGCAATATGATCCGCAGAACATAAAAACCCGCATTCGACAGCATGCATACATTTGATAAATGCACATGAAAAAAAATATGTTCTTTGGAAAAATGTCCCTAAACACACTTTAATAAATGGAGAAGAATGCATACAATTGAAAGATGCACAAATTAATGCAGACATTTGGAAAAAATATACACAAAAATATTCACAAATTTTGATAGAAAAAGAAGATAGAGAGGGGGAAAAAAAACACCAAGGATCACAACCTGGTATAGATACGAGATGGGACCAGCTTCAAGGTGAAATTTGGAGAACCTCTGCAAGCCTGAGTTTTGCCTGTACCACATCCCTGAACTGCAGGAGGGGATATGAGTCCCATTCTGCTGTTCTCCTTTGATGCAGTTGTATTTTATATTTCTTTTCTTAGATTACTTGAGTCTTTCTGTTGAAATAAAAAGGTGTAATATAACAGCAGGATATAAGAGCAGTTTGGCAGTGCAGCAGACTGGCTCGCCTTCAATGGATGTATTTAAGTTGAAGCTAGATTGCCACCTGACAGAGATGTTGTAGCTGCATCCTGCATTGCAGAGCCTGCCTTGAGTAGGGGGTTAAATCAGATCAGGGATAGGCAAGCCATTGGCCTCCAGGTGTTTTAGACTACAACCCCCAATCAATCCCAGCCAGCATGGCCAATGGTCATGGATTATGGTAGCCCAAAATAACTAGGGTGCACCAGGTTGCCTACCCCTGGACATGATGATCTCTAAGGTCCCTTCCAGCTCTGGGATTCTAAATATAATAACAAATAAATAAATACTAAAACTATATTTGTAATGACCCCATTTAGAAAGTATGAAAAATGGTTCACCAAAATCTATTAACCAATAACTCCATTTTGGGATTACTTTATTGTAAAAAGCAGGTGATACATTTAATAAATATAGCATGAGCTGGCAGACCTAATATTTTCTGTGTGAGAGTATCAGGCTGCTAAACTGATGATCACTTCAGTGCAGTCAGCTCTACCATCTGACATGTCTCATTGCATGTTGAAAAAGAAAACAAGGTGCCTAGACTCAGGGTATTCATTTCCACTAGGGAAGTAGGGATGCTGGAGAAATCCGCTGAGGACTCAAAGGTCTGCATCAGACTGGCTCCCCTTATCTCTGCACCTGCCAGACTCTACATGGGATGGCTTCCAGCTAGGGATGTCAGAGGATTTCGCATTCGGCCCCCCGAAATTGGTGGAGGAACGGTCTGCCCCCCCCCTCCAGGACGGGACTTACCTTGGGCGGAGCTTCCTGGTGGCAGAAGCTCTGGCGGCGGTTCGGCGGCGGTTCAGTGGCGGGGGCTGCAGCGGCCGGTCTTCCGACCGGCTGCCGCTGCCGCCATTTCCAGTTAAAAACAAAACAAAACAAAAAAAGTGATAGGCTACGTAAAGATTTACATAGCCTATCACAGCTAGATTTTTAAAAAACACTGTGATAGGCTACGTAAATGTTTATGTAGCCTATCACGGCTGATTTAAAAGAAAAAAAATATGCGTACGCAAATGGCGGGGCCCATGGGCGCCACCATTTGTGTTCCTTATTTTCGCCGTCTTAGTCTATGTAAATGTTTACGTAGACTAAGACATGCCAAAATAAGGAACACAAATGGCGGCGCCCATTGGTGCTGCCATTTGCGTATGCGCATTTTTTTTCTTTTAAATCAGCCGTGATAGGCTACGTAAACATTTACGTAGCCTATCATGGCCGACTGCAGGGATGCAAATGGCGGCAGCTACGGCCGCCGCCATTTGCATCCCTGCTAGCCAGCAGCCGGATGTCCGGCCACTGGCGGAGCCGGCTGGTGGCTCTGCAGAATCCCTGCGGAGCAGAGCCAGCAAGCCAGAATTTCGGAGGGGAGGGATGGAGCGCCTCCCCCCCAGGCAGATTTTCGGGGGGAGGGATGGAGTGCCTCCCCCCCCACGAATGTCACCCTTCGAAAAGGTAAGTGACTTTCGTACATCCCTACTTCCAGCTTTTAAAATGACAAGGTCTGCAAATGGCAGCTGCAGGTGGCCCTTGGAAAATCATGGCCATAAATTGCCATATTTTACATCATTTGCGGCTGAAAAGCACTTACATCTATGTAAACTGCAGCTGTAAAACCACCTTTACATAAAAAGTGTCCATAAAAAGGACCTTGACTTTTAAAACTGGAAAGGTATGCTGCAAAATCAGGCACAGGGCTCTGGGGAAACCCAGTGAGCCCAAGTGGCTCAGATTTCCCCATGGCAGACCCCTCCCCTGGACTGGACTTCAGGAGAGCTCACCCATCCCTAATTTCCACGATAGGTGATCAATACTGTCAGGATCATAGAATCATAGAATCATAGAATAGTAGGGTTGGAAGGGGCCTACAAGGCCATCGAGTCCAACCCCCTGCTCAATGCAGGAATCCAAGTCAGAGCATCCCTGACAAATGGCTGTCCAGCCTCGTCTTAAAGGCCTCCAGTGTGGGAGAGCCCACCACCTCCCCAGGTAATTGGTTCCATTGCCGTATTGCTCTGACACTCAGGAAGTTTTTCCTGATGTTCAGCCGGAATCTGGCTTCCTGTAACTTGAGCCCATTATTCCGTGTCCTGCACTCTGGGATGATCAAGAAGAGATCCTGGCCTTCTTCTCTGTGACAACCTTTCAAGTACTTGAAGAGTGCTATCATATCTCCCCTCAGTCTTCTCTTCTCAAGGCTAAACATGCCCAGTTCTTTCAGTCTCTCTTCATAGGGCTTTGTTTCCAGTCCCCTGATCATCTTTGTTGCCCTCCTTTGAACCCTCTCCAGCTTGTCTGCATCCTTCTTAAAGTGTGGTGCCCAGAACTGGACACAGTACTCCAGATGAGGCCTAACCAGTGCTGAGTAGAGGGGAACTAGTACTTCCCGGGATTTGGAAGCGATGCTTCTATTAATGCAGCCCAAAATAGCATTTGCCTTTTTTGCAGCCACATCACATTGTTGGCTCATATTCAGCTTGTGATCGACGACAATTCCAAGATCCTTCTCGCTCGTAGTGTGGTTGAGCCACGTATCCCCCATCTTGTAACTGTGCATTTGGTTTCTTTTTCCTAGGTGCAGAACTTGGCATTTGTCCCTATTAAATGCCATTCTGTTGTTTTCTGCCCAGCACTCCAGTCTATCAAGATCACTTTGAATTTTGTTTCTGTCTTCCAAAGTATTAGCTATCCCTCCCAATTTTGTGTCATCTGCAAATTTGATCAGCATTCCCTGCACCTCCTCCTCCAAGTCATTAATAAAAATGTTGAAGAGCACTGGGCCCAGGACTGAGCCCTGCGGTACCCCGCTCGTTACCTCTCCCCAGCTTGAGAAGGTCCCATTGATAAGCACTCTTTGAGTCCGATTCTGTAGCCAACTGTGGATCCACATGATCGTTGTTTCATCTAGCCCACTTCGAGCAAGTTTGCTCATCAGGATATCATGGGGCACTTTGTCGAAAGCTTTGCTGAAGTCGAGGTATATGATGTCTACAGCATTCCCACGGTCTACAAGGGAGGTGACTTGATCAAAAAATGAGATCAGATTTGTCTGGCAGGACTTGTTTTTGACAAATCCATGTTGGCTTCGAGTAATCACGGCATTGTTGTCAAGGTGCTTCCAGATGGATTGCTTTATGATCTGCTCCAGAATTTTCCCAGGGATTGATGTCAGACTGACTGGTCTGTAGTTCCCAGGTTCCTCCTTTTTACCCTTTTTGAAGATAGGGACAACGTTAGCCCTCCTCCAGTCATCTGGCACTTCCCCGGTCCTCCATGATTTCTCAAAGAGAATAGACAGCGGTTCTGAGAGTTCTTCTGCCAGTTCCTTTATTACTCTAGGATGCAGTTCATCTGGCCCTGGAGATTTGAACTCATTCAAAGTAATGAGGTGTTCCTTGACCATATGCCTGTCGATCTCAAGCTGCAATCCTGCCCCTTCAGCCTGTACTTCGCCTTTGCCAGGGGGGTCATAGACCCTCTTTTGGGAGAAGACTGAGCCAAAGTAGGAATTGAGCACCTCTGCCTTTTCTTTGTCATCTGTTATCATTTTGCCATCCTTATTTAATAGCTGAACAACCATTTCTTTCCTCTGCCTTTTACTATGCACGTAGCTGAAGAAAGCCTTTTTGTTGTTTTTAGCATCCCTCGCTAACCTCACCTCGTTCTCCGCTTTAGCCTTCCTGACGCCATCCCTGCAATTCTGTGCTACCTGCCTGTACTCTTCCTTTGTTACTTGGCCTTCTTTCCACTTCTTATATTTTCTGATCGATTCTGATTCTGATCGATAGTGGTGACAATCTAGTCTTCTGATTCTGATCGATAGTGGTGACAATCTAGTCTTCAGGGTATACAGGTTGGGGGGATGCCATCCCCATGCCTTAGGGTGCTTGATGCAGAAGTTGTCCCACATCAGCCATTCATTCAGGCAAAAGGGAATATCTGGTTGAATCAGGGTGAGTGGGACTGGGTGCAAAAGAAAGAAAGAAAGAAAGAAAGAAAGAAAGAGACTTGAACAAGCATCAGCTATGTGGTGGTCATCATCATGGCGATCACTCGTGACCGAGTAAGATTGTCTTCCAAGAGTAGAGTCTTAGCAGTGTGTCTGCAGGTGGCTGTGAAGGCCAATTCTGGATCCACACAGCCTCCCACAGTGAGGACATAGGTTTCCAGGTGGAAGGCGGTCACGGTGAGCATTTGCTTGATGTGCCTCCCACGGAGCTCGCTTCTCCCTTTCGCTCTGTACTCGTGCTTCTTCAAAGTCCATAGTGCCTTTAATATAGGCTGACCTCCAGTCGGAACGCTCATGGGTTAGAGCTTCCCAGTTCTCAATGCTTTTATGTTACATTTTTTTAGATTAGCTTTGAGAACATCTTTAAATCTCTTTTGCTGTCCACCAATATTCCATTTTCCATTCATAAGTTGGGAATAAAGTAGCTGCTTTGGGAGACGATGATCGGGCATTCGAACAACATGGCTGGTCCAGCGAAGTTGATGTTGGAGAATCATTGTTTCAACGCTGGTGGTCTCTGCTTCTTCCAATACCCTGACATTAGTCCATCTGTCTTCCCAAGTAATTCTCAGAATTTTTTGGAGGCAGTGTTGATGAAATCTTTCGAGAAGTTGGAGGTGGCATTTATAGGTGGTCCATGTTTCACAGGTGTATAGTAGTAGTAGTAGTAATAATAGAATGTATCTAGTGGAACTCTGGTTAGTTTAAAGTCTAGTTCATTAACAAGCAGAGTCATAACCCATAGCTTGATTTTAGCTTGTCTGAACAAATAGTTTCACAGTGTAATCCTATGCATTTCTACTTAGAGGTAAGTCCCATTGGGTTCAATGGGGCTTACTCCCAGGTAAGTGAGCATAGGTTTGTAGAGCATAAACTAAGAATTCCCCTGAATTCAGGTGCAACAAGAGCCTCTGATTCATTGAGAAATGGAATCAAAAGCTTCCAATCTCTTCCTTCCAGGAGGAGGAGTAGGGAGGTAGAGCATATGAGCCTGAAGCTCACTGCAACTTGCGCACAAAGTCCTGAACTGTACTTGAGCATTTTTCATTTGAAAAGAAAAAGAGCCTCTGGCTTCAGCTGTATACAACCCGCACACAACCCACCGCTCCCGCACCCCCCAAAAAAAACACTCCATTAGCAACTCCCTGTCTACAAATTATCACAGAAAAGCTCCTGAATGATTAGATATCTTCAGAAGTCTATCTTAGCTTTCCCTGTTTTCATGCCTGACTTTTACAGAATACATGTAAGATTTTACACTGAACCAGTGAACCACCAGATTATTTTTCATTCTCCTTTATATTCTATAAACGCTCCAACAATTTTAAAATGACAAAGCCTCTTTGTCCACTGAATTACAATTACTCTCAAATACTATTCAAGAAATGCTCTTAAAAAGTTCAATTTTCCATAATGGTGATAAGAGCAATGTGTGTGTGTGTGTGTGTGTGTGTGTGTGTGTGTCTGTGTAGGCATTAGGAACTCTGTTACCCAGTAAACACACAATTTTACCCAGTAAACACACAAAAACTTGCTGCAACATGGAAACCAGCAAAAAAAAAAAAAAGCATTTTAAATTAAACTGTGTGGGTATATGTGAAGCAGTGTAAAGATGGTCAAAAGCAAAAAGAAAATTAAAACAAAACATGTGGCATTCTCTTAGGGTTTTGTTAATTGTAGGGCATTATTTATTCTGCTAATCTCAAGGAAAAACATTAATTGACCATTATTTCATAAAATGTGAGAACGTACCAAGCTAAAACTAGGAATGTACAAAAGTCACTTACCTTTCACGGATTATGTTGATGGTGGGGGGGGAGGTGTTCCGTCCCTCCCCCCGGAATCCTCGACGGGGGGGAGGTGATCCGTTCCTCCCCCCCCCCGGAATCCTCCGTGGCTGGCTGTGCTCTGCGGCAGCTCCGCGGAGCAACTGGCCAGGCGCAGCCAGGCCAGAGCCATCCGCAGCCAGATTTCCGGCAGCGGAGGGCTCTGGGGAAAAAACAAACAAACCCGTGTACGCAAATGGCGGCGGCTACAGCTGCCACCATTTACGTTCCTTAGTTTGGGCCGTCTTAGTCTACTTAAATATTTACGTAGACTAAGACGGCCCAAACTAAGGAACGCAAATGGCGGCAGCCGTAGCCGCTGCAATTTGCTTACACCTTTTTTTTTTTTTTACCCAGACATTTTAGGCTATGTAATAACTTACGTAGCCTATCACATCTCTGTAAAAAAAAAACAAAAAAAAACCTGCAAATGGCGGTGGCGGCAGCCAGTCGGAAGACCAGCCGCCGCCACCGCCGCTGGAGCCGCTGCCACCCGGAAGATCCGCTCCAGGTAAGTCTCATCCCGGGGGGGATCCGTGGGGGGGCAGGGGGGACAGGCCGTTCGGCCACAGATTTTGTGGGGATGAATGCACTAGCATTCGGCCTCACCAAGATCTGTGGCGGAATTCTCTGCCATCCCTAGCTAAAACAATGAACGGTTTAGGCCACAATCCTATACTCAAGAGATGTCAGCAGAATTCAGAGGTATTCTGGTATATATGTATGCTGTGTTTACACTAGCAAATATTAGTCATAGTGTGAGGGTGAAATCAGAGCAGAGAGGTGGGTGCAGTGTGAACAGAACAAGACAGGATCAGACTTCAGACCACATTGTTCTTGCCAGCCAAATTGTCTTGGCCAGATTTAGTGTCTCCTGTAGGGATGGCAGAGAATTCCGCCACGGATCTTGGTGAGGCTGAATGCCAGTGCATTTGGCCCCCCGAACTCCATGTCAGAATGGCCTGCCACCCCCCTGCCCCCCCACGGATCCCCCCCAGGACGAGACTTACCTGGGGCGGATCTTCCGGGCGGTGGTGGCTCTGGTGGCAGATCCGGCAGTGGTTTGGCAGCAGCGGCGGCAGCAGCTGGTCTTCTGACCGGCTGCCGCCACCACCATTCCCAGTGTTAAAAAAAAAAAAGACGTGATAGGCTAGGTAAAGATTTATGTAGCCTATCATGGCTAGGTTAAAAAACAACAACAACAACAATGTGATAGGCTACATAAATCTTTATGTAGCCTATCACATCTAGGGATGGCAGAGAATTTCTCCCCGAAACTTCGGGGCCCGAGCGCCAACGTGTTTGGCCCCCCGAACAAGTTTCGGGGAGAAATCCTCTGAACCCCCCTCCGCCCCCGCACCCCCCCCCGGGACGGGACTTACCTTCACCGAATGTCCCTCCCGGTGGTGGGTCCAGCCGGTGGTTCGGCGGGTGTTCGAGCGGGGTGGGAGCGGCAGCCGGTCTTTCGACCGGCTGCCGCCGCCACCATTGCAATCAAAGAAAAAAACAACAACGCCCCCTGGTAGGCTACATGACGATTCACGTAGCCTATCATGGCTAGATTTGCAAAGTCAGCTGTGATAGGCTACGTCAATCGTCACGTAGCCTATCACGGGTAACTTAAAAAAAAAAAAAATGCGTACGGATAATGGCGGCCCCCATAGGGAGCCGCCATTCCCGTTCCTTATTTGGTCGCTGTAGTCTACGTAAACATTTACGTAGACTACAGCGACTAAATAAGGAACGCGAATGGCGGCTCCCTATGGGGGCCGCCATTAGCGTACGCGCTCTTTTTTTTTTTTTTTTAAGTCACCAGTGATAGGCTACGTGACGATTGACATAGCCTATCACGGCTGACTTTGCAGATCTAGCCGTGATAGGCTACGTGAATCATCACGTAGCCTATCAGGGGGCATTTTTTTTTAAAAAAAACAAACTTCCGCGTTCGCGGCCGGGCGAGGCGGGAAGCCTCCTCCCCGGCCTGAATTTCGGCCGGGGCGAGGCAGGAAGCCTCCCCCCCGGCCAGAACTTCGCGGGTCGAGCAGCGAAGCGCCTCCCCCCCACCGCGAACGTCCTTCAATGACAGGTAAGGGACTTTCGTCCACCCCTAATCACGTCTGACTTTAAAAAAAACAAACAAACGCGCGGACGCAAATGGCGGCGGCTACGGCCGCCACCATTTGCGTTCCTTATTTTGGCCCATCTTAGTCTACATAAATATTTACGTAGATTAAGATCGCGAAAATAAGGGGGAATGCAAATAGCGTCCGCTACGCTATTTGCGTTCCCCTTATTTTCGCCGTCTTAGTCTATGTAAATATTTATGTAGAGTAAGACGGGCCAAAATAAGGAACGCAAATGGCGGCGGCTGTAGCCACCACCATTTGCGTACGTGCGTTTGTTTGGTTTTTTTTAAGTCAGACGTGATAGGCTACATATAGATTTACATAGCCTATCATGGCTGACTACAGGGATGCAAACGGCGGTGGCTATGGCCACCGCCATTTGCATCCCTGCTAGCCAGCGGCTGGATGTCCAGCTGCTGACGGAGCTGGCCAGCGGCTCCACGGAATCCCCGCAGAGTGGAGCCGGCCAGCCAGGATTCCGGGGGGGAGGCGCTCTGCACCTCCCACCCCGGCGAGGATTCTGGGGGGAGGGACAGAGCGCCTCCCCCCCCCCCGGCAGAACCCGGTGGAGACAGGTAAGGGCAATTTCGTACATCCCTAGTCTCCTGAGTAGAGATGCAGGATAAATCTGATATGGACTAAAATGAGCTCAGATTTCAAAGAATCTGACCTGCAGAATCCACTGTGGAGTGACCCTCTCAGGCCACATGGAGGCTGTGGACATTCTGATGTTTATAAACTTTCCCAAAATTTACGCATGTTTATTTGTAGGAAAATATGCAAGTCTCTGCTGAGGAAAAGTAGAATGGAATGGGGGACAATGCGCTCAATGTTACGAACTAAGGTAAATTATGTAAATTGTTATGAAAACTCTTACGTAATTATTTGCATATTTTTCTGCATGACAAAAAAATTGCATCCATCTGTGGGCAGATGATAGAACAAAAGGCACCTGACAAACCACAAAACACAGACAGGATAGATTTTACACAGTCCACACATCCCTACTCCTGAGCAACAGATTGCCTTCAAGAAATGGCTAAGGGAAGGACTGCTGAAGGGAAATAGAGAAAGAAGATGGGAAAACTAGTAATTATTTACCAGGAAGGATGGTTATTACTAGGGATATATGAGAATTTCATTCCTATTTGCAAATCATGAGCCCATGTCCCATTCATAAGCCTGAATAAGAACGTTGGCAGGAGTGGAATTCTCAGGAAGTTTTTTTACAATTTCATAAACTTGTATTTATGTTCAAAACTGTAGACTTGCACAACTGCACATTTCACCCCATCCTAGGGATGTCAGAGAATTTCGCCACAAATCTCAGGGAGGCCGAATGCCAGCGCATTCGGCCCCCCAAAATTGGTGGCAAAATGGTCTGCCACCACCCCCGCCCCCCCTGGGACGGGACTTGCCTTGGGCGAATCCTCCTGGTGGCGGCGGCTGCGGGGGCGGTTCGGCGGTGGTTCGGCAGTGGCGACGGCGGCCAGTCTTCTGACTGGCTGCCACCGCTGCCATTTCCAGTAAAAAAAAAACCAAAACAAAAAACGTAATAGGCTACGTAAAGATTTACGTAGCCTATCATGGCTAGATTTTTTTAAAATACCGTGATAGGCTATGTAAATGTTTATGTATCCTATCACGGCTGATTTAAAGGAAAAAAAAAAACCACGTATACGCAAATGGCGGCGCCCATGGGCGCCACCATTTGCGTTCCTTATTTTGACACGTCTTAGTCTACGTAAACATTTACGTAGACTAAGACGGCGAAAATAAGGGGAATGCAAATAGCGTAGACGCTATGCTATTTGCATTCCCCTTATTTTCGCCGTAGTCTACGTAAATGTTAATGTAGACTAAGACATGTCAAAATAAGGAACGCAAATGGTGGCGCCCATGGGCGCCGCCATTTGCGTACACGCAGGGGGGGTTGCCTTTAAATCAGCCATGATAGGCTATGTAAACATTTACGTAGCCTATCATGGCTGACTGCAGGGATGCAAACGGCAGCGGCTACGGCCCCATTTGTGCACCCGGCCGGCCAGGATTCAGGGCCGGAGGGACGGAGCACCTCCCCCCCCGGCCAGAATTTCTGGGGGGAGGGACGGAGCGCCTCCCCCCGGGCAGAATTTCGGGGGAGAGGGACAGAGTGCCTCCCTCTGGCCAGAATTTCGGGGGGAGGGATGGAGCGCCTCCCCCCCACCACGAATCAATTTTGTCATAAGGGAAATGACTTTTGTACATCCCTACCCCATCCATATTTTCACGCTTTAGCTTATGGGGAAAAATGGTGCATTTTGCAGCATTTTGACAGCACACTTTTAAAAACAGCCGTTTTCTCGATTGAAAATGCACATTTTTCCCAATTAAAAAAAAAGACACTTTGAAGGACACAAACGAAGTGAACTGAGTTTTGAGGAAAAATTTGGAGAACCTAAACGAGCTCAAACATCATATGTTTGCCCATCCACAGTTATTACTTGGTAATAAACTCTGCATTCTTGCTGTAATGGCTTTCCAGGCTTTGGAATAACAAGAAATGCAATCTTTTGGGGGGAAAGACTAAGAACAGTTTGCATTTTATGAATTCTCTATGCCTGCCTTAATGATCACCTCTCATTGACAATATCCAAAGTTTTAAATACATATTCATTACTTAAACTTATGATACATAGTCCCCAGACTAGAAATTAATGTTTAAGTTGCATCTATGGTTATATTAACATATCTATGGTTAGATCTTGAAAAAGAAAAAAGAAAGCAATAGTGGATGATCAAGAAGTTATAGTTTTCACATAATGTTTTTTCTAGCAAAATATAATTGAGTTCAGGAATCAAACAAAGCTTTTCTTTCTCAAAATAATTAAACCCCGTAGCCCTCATTCTGAAACATCTTAGGCTGTGATCCTATACCCACTTACATAGGAATAAGCTCCACTGAATTCAATGGATTTACTTCTGTGTAGGGATCTTTATAGGTTGCACTGCTGATCCTTTTTTGAGCATCTGTGGAGCTTTCAAGCACTCCTAAAATTTTAAGTTCTGATTCAGCAATGTCTCATACTTCTATGATAGAATCTTTTCCAGTTATGTTACCTAACAAAAACTTTCAAACAGCTTGTAGTACAGAAAGTGAAGATACATTTTTATGTTTCCGGGGTTTCTATGGGAAAAAGCTTTCTTTCCTAACAATTTTAATAACTCCAGGCAGGTTATTAAATTCGCAGAATGTCTCTGTTATTTGCCAACCTTAATATGAGCAAAACAAGACAGCAGGCAGCCTTGAGTTTGTATGACAAACAGAAACATTATATTGCACCTAGCATAGTGAGCCTGAAAATATATTTAATAGTGGTAAGTAATAATGTTGTCTGTGTCATGCTGAGTTGCCTAGTTCCAAAACAATGAAAGCATGTGTAAGGTTGTGTCCATGCAAGCTTGGTATGTAGCACCACTTTGTTCGATGACATTTAGAACAACTCCAAAATCAGCAGTAGGTAGATATAACAGGACATTAGTTGCAGGTTCTATGATGCAACTAATTTTTCTCATTCACTGCCAAGATTGTGAAGCAGGTACATGCACCTAAATCCTGATCTTAAAGCTCCATTCCAGGGCCTTATATATTACATTTTGTAGGTAGGAATGGGCAAAAAACTTGTTTCATCGAGATTTTTTATACAAATTTACCAAATTCTCACCTCCTGAGCCAATAAGGGAACTTGGACAGAGTTGCATGCTAAAATCCACACTTTCCTGATCTTGGTGATGTAGTTCATTGGGGAGGAAATGTGCACATCGGGATGAAAGTGCACATAAAATGCATATATTAGAGAAGAGTACACACAAAACTGCATTATGTCAATGGAAAAGTACTTTGAAAAAATGCACACAGAAATGTGTATTTTTTTGAAAAAAAAGTGTACAAAAACATGCTGATTTCGATGCAGATTTTAAAACATGAACACACACACAAGTATGTGGAGATGGAACATAATGAGTTTAAGCCTGATCTGACAATCTCAGCAAGAACGAAATTTACAGATCCGTCCATTCCTACTTGAAGGTGTGCTGTGTGTGTTACTTTTTCGAATGTTAGGCATGGATGTGAGAAAATATATTTAAAAAATACCCTCTATTCTGCTCTGGCCATCCACATGTCCATTTATTTGAATAGAAAATGAAGAATACCTCAGAAAAAGGGACGGTGCGGGCACCCAATTGGGTCCAGGAGTCCAGGAGACTCCCCTCCACCTAGGGATGTACGAAAATCACTTACCTTTCGGGGATTATGCTGATGGTGCAGGAGGAGGCGTTCCGTCCCTCCCCCTGGAATCCTCGCCACGGGGGGAGGCGCTCCGTTCCTCCCCCTGGAATCCTGGCTGGCCGGCTGTGCTCCACACCGATTCTGTGGAGCCGCCGGCTGATTCCGCGAGCAGCCGGACATCCGGCCGCTGGCTACCAGGGAAGCAAATGGTGGTGGCCGTAGCCACCGCCGTTTGCATCCCTGCAGTCAGTTGTGATAGGCTACATAAATGTTTATGTAGCCTATCACAGCTCATTAAAAAACAAACAAACGAACGTGCATAAGGAAATGGTGGCGCCCATGGGCGCCGCCATTTGCGTACGCGCGGGGTGTTTTTTTTTTTTAATCAGCCGTGATAGGCTACGTAAAGATTTACATAGCCTATCATGGTGTTTTTTTAAAATTTAGCCATGATAGGCTACGTAAATCTTTATGTAGCCTATCACTTTTTTAAAAAAAAACAACCTGTAAATGGCCCCGTGCGGTTGCAAAATGGCGTCCGGCATAGTGGACGCCATTTGTGTCCTTCCCTTTTTGTAAATCTTTACGTAGCCTATCACGGCCAAAGGGAAGGATGCAAATGATGTCCACTACGCCATTTGCGTGCCTCCCTCTTTGCTGTGAAAGGCTACGTAAATCTTTACATAGCCTATCACGGCCAAAGGGAGGCACGTAAATGGCGTCTGCTATGCCGGACGCCATTTGCATCTGTAGACCAGCTGCGGCCAGAAGTCCGGCAGCGGCCGGCCCTGGCTGGTGGCTCCACAGACTCGCCACAGAGTGGAGCCAGCCAGTGAGGATTCCAGGGGGGGAGGACCAACCCCCCCCCCAAGGACACCCCAGCGGACCCAGGTAGGTGGGGGTCTGTAAACCCCTAGTGGAGAATTCCGCCATGGACTCCAATGAGGCCAGATTCTAAAGAGTCTGGCCCCCCAGAGTCTGTGGTGGAATGGAACACTTACCTCCACCTCCCTGCGGAATCCTCTTCAGCCAGATCCTCTGGCCCCAGATTGCCAGCGATATGTCTATCATGCCATATTGCTGGCTGAAGGGGATTGACTGCAGATGCAAATAGCATCCAGGATGCCATTTCAGGCCATAAAGGTCTTAGTTCGAGGTAAATGCAGCCATAAATGGCAGCATTATAAACATTATAATACAACATTATAATAAAATGTTGTATTATAATGTTTATATGTTATTTGTAAGCAACCTTGATTTAGATGTTATCATAGAAAGACCGGATATAAATAAATGTTAATCGCATACATATACATATCATAGAGCTGGGATTGGCTCTTGGATATGCACTTGGTAGCCAACTGGGGTTTGTTCCTGTGTAACATGTGAAACATACTGTGTAACATACGACAAGGTTGCATATTGTCACCCTGCTTATTTAACTTATATGCAGAGTACATCATGAGAAATGCCGGGTTGGATGAATCACAGGTCGGAATTAAGATTGCTGGGAGAATTATCAACAACCTCCGATATGCAGACGATACCACCCTAATGGCAGAAAGCGAAGAGGATCTCAAGAGCCTCTTGTTGAGGGTGAAAGAGGAGAGTGCAAAAGCTGGTTTGAAACTCAACATTAAAAAAACTAAGATCATGGAATCTGGCGCTATCACTTCCTGGCATATAGAAGGGGAAGAAATGGAAGCAGTGACAGATTTTACTTTCTTGGGCTCCAAGATCACCACAGACAGTGACTGTAGCCATGAAATTAAAAGACATTTGCTACTTGGGAGGAAAGCTATGGCCAACCTAGACAGCATAGTAAGAAGCAGAGACATCACCTTGCCGACAAAGGTCCATCTAATCAAAGCTATGGTTTTCCCAGTAGTAATGAATGGCTGTGAGAGCTGGACTATAAAGAAGGCTGAGCGCTGAAGAATTGATGCTTTCGAACTGTGGTGCTGGAGAAGACTCTTACGAGTGCCCTGGACTACAAAGAGGTCAAATCAGTCAATCCTAAAGGAAATCAACGCTGAGTGCTCATTGGAAGGACAGATCCTGAAGCTGAAGCTCAAATATTTTGGCCACCTAATGCAAAGAGAAAACTCTCTGGAAAAGACCCTGATGCTGGGAAAGACTGAAGGCCAAAGGAGAAGGGGACGGCAGAGGATGAGATGGCTAGATAGCGTCACCGATGCAATGAATATGAACTTGAGCATGCTCCGGGAGAGAGCGGAGGACAGGAAGGCCTGGCATGCTATGGTCCATGGGGTCATGAAGAGTCGGACACGACTGAATGACTGAACAACAACAACAACAAACATGTGAAAAGGCCTCTGGCTGAGCAGCAGAAATATAAGAACACAATATATTGCAGCATTTGAGGCATGGCAAGTGAATTAAAAACATTCAGCCCTGACAATAGTTAACACAAAACAGGAAGTTTGAGATGCTTAAGGAATGCAGTATTTATGACTTAAAATATGTCCTGATCCACAACATCCAGAATAATGTACCGACTGGAACTTAATTGGGGTTGGGAAGAAATTTTACCTGCACACTGATTGGTAAAGACGGTGCAGGGTTTTTTTTGCCTTCCCCATTGCAAGATTAATTGCAATGTATATAAACTGATCTGGACTATCTGAAAATTCTTTGTAGATGCTTCATTTTATAACATTTGTAACAACTACACAGGTGTGATAGGATGAATCCATGAATTCATGAATCCATGGTGGAGATTCCAGTAAGGGATCTCAGGGATGTGGCACCAAGACCAGCCCAGCATGCAGGCTGCGAGCTGGCCACATCTGAGGTGGTGGAGAGGGGTTCACATCAGTGGTCCACACCGTGCCATTCACCACCAGTGCTTTTGGCATACAGACCAGGAAGGTAGAATTGGACAGGATCTATGGGCTGGCCAATGACAGGATCTATGCCCTAGGCCACTGCTAAGCCTATTCAAGTAGGGATCGAGAGACTCACCTAGTCACACTGCTGCCTGCCCCTGCTTGCTGAGTTAGCCCTGGAGGGCTCAGTGATTGGTCTGGGAGTGCTCTGCAGCCTCCTACTCTTCACTGAGAGCTGCAACTTTAATGCACAATGGGGGCTCTGTAATTTTCATATATTTAATGTTGTACACAATGGGGGCCCTGTAATTTTCATATATTTAATGTTGTACACAATGGGGGCCATACAGGGCCATCTCCCCAACATTAGAGGTGTAGGCCCCCCATCTTGCATTAAAATGGTGGCTTGCAGCAAGGAGCAGATGGCTGCAGGGCACTCCCCAACCATGCAACACTTGACCTGTGTGCATGTGAGCACCCCACGGCTTGGCAAGTGGGGGCCAGGATGAGGGGGAGTCCGCCAGACTCCCGGACCCAGTCGTGCACTCATGACATCCCTATATTCAAGTGAAAGTCAATAAAGTTGTAGCCGATTTATTACCCCAGCTAAGTCTGTGTGTCTAATTTGTTCTCTTCCTTTCACCACCTGGACCCAACTAAGCTCTGCCTCTACAAGTCCTTCCTTCTATCTAGGGATGTTAGAGAAATCCGCCATGGATTCAAATGAGGCTGGATTAGGGATGTTAGAGAATTCTGCCACGGTTCCCAGGGGGCCTGAATTACAGTGAATTCGGCCCCCCAGAATCCGTGGCAGAACAGAGCCCCCTGCCCCTCCACCCCGCGAAAGCCCCGTGAAATGGAGTCTACCTGGCTGCGGCTGCGGTGGCTCCAACTGCTGCCGGGCTGCTGCGGCCGCAGATGGCGGCCATCGTAGCGGCTGCCATTTGCGTCCCTACGCCGGCCCTGTGATAGGCTAAGTATATATTGACGTAGCCTATCACGGCTAAAGCAGGGACGCAAATGGCATCCCCTACGCCATTTGCATTCCCGTTTTAGCTGTGATAGGCTACGTCAATATTTACATAGCCTATCACGGGCTACCATAGGGACGCAAATGGCATCCCCTACTCAGGATGCCATTTGCGTCTGCACCAGCCTGGAAGCAGCTGGAGGCCCCGCTGTGGGTTGGCCTGGCTGGCGGCTCCACAGAATTGGAATGCTAATTCATTGCGTTTTTCAACAATAGTGATCGGGTATTGAAAGCAAACCAAGATAAATCAATAATAATAAAAGAGAATGTCTGCTTGTCTGTCTGACTGTCTGTTCATCCATCACCATGGTGGTCACTGTAGTATTTAATCCATGTATTTTATTCCAGGTTAACTAATTGCCAATGCTAAATTTCACAATCAATTAGTTAAAATCACCTTTCTCCCTACACCTGAAAATATTTTTGGGAGAGTTTGAAAATGTTACTTACCCTTTGATTGCTGTTTAACTACTTTAATTGAATGAACATGTGAAACCCTTTTGCAGAGAAATTAATAGCTTTTAGCAGGATGGATGTTCCAACCACTTGCAGGCTTATGTACAAAGTGCTGGGTATTTAGATTAATCTCTGACATACAAACCTGTCCCTAATTCTTTAGTCTTCATGACTAGGTGCATTGATTCTATAAACTGAAGGTCCAGATAAGCTTTTAAAAAATCCATTAACTCAGGGAACTGGATAGGCTTAAAGCTGACACTGACAAAGTAAAGGGTTTCATAGGAGTGCCGCATCAGATTGATCCAAGTGTCAGTTGTTTAACACCATCAGATGAGGCAATATTACATAAAATTGATGGAACAAACCACACTTTAATTTGTTTGGGTGTCAGGACTGGCAGCTGGCCCGTTCCTAAGTCTTCAAAGTATCATGGTCTTTGGTTCAAGGAGTTGAAAGAGGTGGTAGCCAAGTCGTAGCCAAAAGTGAAATCAAGGAGACCTGCAATGGGACAAAAGTCACACAAGCAGTATGTAGGGAGAAAAAACACTTGATGGCCACCTGGCTTGTAGGCAGGTGCTATGTATCTAGGTGTCAAAGTGAAGGGTAGAGGTTATGCAGGCAGGAAACTTGACAAAGAGCTAGACTGGGGTATGGGGTAGGGATACTTCAGGAAGTAAGTCTTTGTGAATTCCTAAACATAATGACCTGATTTGCACCTCTCAGACTCAGATGCACTGATCAGAATTTAGCTGTTCATTCTGCATTCCTGGCAATGTTCTTGGCAGAATATTCATTTAAATGTGTATGCTGAGGGATTTCAAGGTTTGTTTAGGGAGAAAGGACATGCTTAAATACATATTTATATATGTATTTTGAGGTTAATGCAGAATGTGAATGTTACATGGACCAGAAAAGGGCACATTTTTCTATCCTTGTCAGGACTGGGTTTATTTGAGTGCAAAGCGGAGCATTGTTCTTTCCCTCGATCACCTTACTGGCCACTGAGTCTGTTGAGTTTAACAGTAGAAGTCATGGGCAGCTGGTCATTTCTAATGATGCCTGTAATTACCCCAACTGAATCATAATTTGCTCATCAGTTTACAAATTCCTCCATCCAATCTTGGAATGGAAGTTCTCCATTATTCTGAGATCTCATATATACAGGCTGCTACCAAGCCACAGTTATTTTCCTTATCTCCCAGCCAGCTACCCCAATTGCCATCACTCTCTTCCTGACCTCCTTTTCCTTGAAACACCATGTAGTAAGAGGTTTAGAAAAGCTCCATTTGTGCTTGGAGCAGCACGGGGCTCTTCACTGATAGGCCTTCAGCCCAAGGGTGCGTGGTCACATGGGCATTCCAGGAAGTGCTGCTGGGCAGAAAGGCTATCTGTGAAGACACAAAAGATAATTATGCAGATTGTGCAAGCACTCATAATCTCAATTTGAATAGGGTTGGCGGAGAATTTCTCCCCGAAACTTCGGGGGGCCGAGTGCCAACATGTTCGTCCCCCTGAAAAAGTTTCGGGGAGAAATTCTCCGCACCCCCCTGCCCCCCGCACCCCCCCGGGACGGGACTTACCTTTCCCGAATGTCCCTCCCGGCGGTGGGTCCCGGCGGCGGTTCATCAGGTCTTCGTCAGGGGCGGGGGCGGCAGCTGATCTTTCGATCGGCTGCCGCCGCCGCCATTCCAATAAAAATAAATAAAAAAAATGCCCCCGTGATAGGCTACGTGACGATTAACGTAGGCTATCATAGCTAGATTTGCAAAGTCAGCCATGATAGGCTACGTAAATCATCACGTAGCCTATCACGGGTGACTTAAAAAAAAAAAGCGCGTACGGCTAATGGCGGCCCCCTTAGGGAGCCGCCATTCCCATTCCTTATTTGGTTGCTGTAGTCTACGTAAAGATTACGTAGACTACGGCGAAAATAAGGGCAACGCTATTTGCGTTGCCCTTATTTTCGCCATAGTCTATGTAAAGATTTATGTAGACTACAGCAACCAAATAAGGAACGCGAATGGCGGCTCCCTATGGGGGCCGCCATTTGCGTACGCGCTTTTTTTTTTTAGTCACCCGTGATAGGCTACGTGATGATTAACGTAGCCTATCACGGCTGACTTTGCAGATCTAGCCATGACAGGCTACGTTAATCGTCACGTAGCCTATCACGGGGGTGTTTTTTTTGTTTTAACTTTTAATTTCGCTGCCGGGCGTGGCGAGGCGCCTCCTCCCCGGCCTGAATTTTGCTTGGGCGATGCAGGAAGCCTCCCCCCCGGCCTGAATTTCGGCCGGGCGAGGCAGGAAGCCTCCTCCCCGGCCTGAACTTCGGGGGGAGAGCAGCGAAGCGCCTCCCCCCCACAATGAAAAGCTGCAAGACCAGGTAAGTGACTTTCGTGAACCCCTAAATTTGAATAATGAATTTCCTTAGATAGCTATCCAAGCTCAGTACAAGTACAGGCATTACGAACATAACAAAGTCGACTAGCGAGCCACCTAATTTTGAGTTT
Organism: Heloderma suspectum; assembly: GCF_057233095.1. Lineage (NCBI taxonomy): Eukaryota > Metazoa > Chordata > Lepidosauria > Squamata > Helodermatidae > Heloderma > Heloderma suspectum. Next base: position 255,396,507 of record NC_139460.1, on the reverse strand, counting down.
TGCCAGCATCCCTACTCTTTCCCCTTTTCTATCCTTGATGGTAAAGGGTGTGTAAGGAGCCGGAATCTGGCTGCTAGGATCCAATGGTCCCTTACACTGGGGCTGGCTTAGGCTGTCTCCATATAGCAGGATTCCTCAGCTGAATTTGTGAGTTGTTGATCATTAGTACCAGCAGTGTGTCTGCCTTGTGACATTTGATCTATGTTCTCATAGGTAATGTAAATTTTCTTTTGTGAGGCTGGATATTTGGTCAGTCAGGCTAACTGGTTATGCACCTTTGAATCTGAATAAGTCTCTTTGGAGCCATGAGAAAGATTCAGTTGACACAAAGTTTACAATCCAAAACTAACAGATGCAGGATTGGTTATATTTGTCAAGTGCTTGTTCACACAATGCTTGGAAAGTTACTCAGAAGAAAAGACATAAGAAAACTACAACAACCCTACAGCAACTGGATAAAGCAGAGGACAAGAGAGGGGTGCAAGTGTTATCTGCTTCCTTCTCATTATATCAATAATACTGGACTATTTGACCCTTTTCTCCCCAAGTGTCTTGAATGCTAACACTCATGCAATCCCTACAAACGTTCTTTAGTTTACCAGTATATTTAGTTTACCAGTACAAAATGTTTCAGTGTACCATCACTTCCTAACAGATGTGCTGCTGTTCAGGGTTCCAACAAGCCATTGCCTCCAAGAAGATCATTCCACTGTTCCAACCTCACTCCTGGTTTTCTGTTGTTGTTGTTGTTTTTCTTTTCCAGCTGACACTCAACATTCTGCAGCTATTGAGTCCTCATTGGGGCCCCTTATTTTGGAGTGTGTGTGTGTGTTAAAGGTGTGTGTGGGGGTTATACTTCTGCAAACCTTGGGATTTTCCTGAGCATGCTAGTACTTCTTTCTTATTTCCCTGCTATGGTTGGCTCCATTTCTGTTTGGACTCACCAGCTCAATGCTATTGGGGGAGTGACTGGATTCAGTGTTCATGTTGAATGAGAGCTAGGCTTTATTCTTGTATATTATCATAATTTCTTAAATTTCTTAAGCAACTTTCTCAAAAACCAAACAACAAAAACCAAACAACTTTTAAAACATTCAAAAGTTAAAACAGCTACAACAAGTATCCATTAAAATTAGGGATGGGGGAGAATATCTCCCCGAAACTTCGGGGGGCCGAGTGCCAACGCATTCGGTCCTCCGAAGGTTGTTCAGGGAGAAATTCTCCCCCCCGACCCCGCCCCCCCGGGATGGGACTTACCTTTCACGAATGTCCCTCCCGGGGGCGGGTCCCGGGGGTGGTTCGGCAGGTCTTCGTCAGGGGCGGGGGCGGCAGCTGATCTTTCAACCGGCTGCTGCGGCTGCCATTACAAGAAAAGTAAAAAAAAACAAAAACGCCCCTGTGATAGGCTACGTAATGATTAACGTAGCCTATCACGGCTAGATTTGCAAAGTCAGCCGTGATAGGCTACGTTAATCGTCACGTAGCCTATCATGGGTGACTTAAAAAAAAAAAACCATAGGGAGCTGCCATTCGCGTTCCCTATTTGGTCCCTGTAGTCTACGTAAAGATTTACGTAGACTACGGCTAAAATAAGGGCAACGCAAATAGCGTTGCCCTTATTTTCGCCGTAGTCTACGTAAATCTTTACGTAGACTACAGGGACCAAATAGGGAACGCGAATGGCAGCTCCCTATGGGGGCCGCCATTTGCGTACGCGCTTTTTTTTTTTTCAAAGTCACCCATGATAGGCTACGTGACGATTAACGTAGCCTATCACGGCTGACTTTGCAAATCTAGCCGTGATAGGCTACGTTAATCGTTACGTAGCCTATCACAGGGGCATTTTTTTTTTCTTTTGAAGTTCGCGGCCGGGGAGACGGGGCGCTTCTCCCCGGCCTGAATTTCAGCTGGGCGAGGTGGGAAGCCTTCCCCCCGGCCTGAATTTTGGCTGGGTGAGGAGGGAAGCCTCCCTCCCTGCCTGAACTTCGGGGGGAGCAGCGAAGCGCCTCCCCCCCACCGCGAAGCAAGCTGCGAGACCACCCCATAAAACAACTAGAACATCAGTGAAAGCCATAAACAATTCAATTGATACATTAAACAGTCCATCACATGCCATCACATGCCTGGGAGTGCTATAGAACTCTCACGATCTTAGGGATGGTGGAGAATTCCCCCACGAATTTCAGTGAGGCCAAATGCACTGGCATTTGGCACCCCGAAACCCGTGGTGAAACGGCTTGCCCCTCGCTCCCCCCGCAGATTCCCCCTGGGACAAGGCTTACCTGAGGTGGGTGTTCTGGCGGCGGCGGTGGCTCCAGCGGCGGTTTCAGCGGTGGTGGCAGTGGCGGCGGTGGCTGGTCTTTCGACCGGCTGCTGCAGCTGCCATTTGCATTCTGGTCTTTGCCATGATAGGCTACTTAAGTATTTATGTAGCCTATCACAGAAAGCCAAGAAAAAAGAAAAAAAAAGTCATACGTAAATGGCGGCGGCTACGGCGCCCACCATTTGCGTTCCCTATTTTTCGCCGTTTTATCCTATGTAAATATTTATGTAGGCTTTTATGGCGAAAAAAAAAGAAACACAAATAGCGCCCACTATACTATTTGCGGTTCCCTTTCTTTTTCACCGTAATTGCCTACGTAAATATTTATGTAGGATAAAATGGCGAAAACTAGGGAAAGCAAATGGTGGCTGCTGTAGCCGCTGCCATTTGTGTATGCCATTTTTTTGTGTTTTTTGGAGGGGGATATGCCATTATAGGCTATGTAAATACTTACGTAGTCTATCATGGCAGCCTGGAAGGACGCAAATGGCAGCTAGGGATGGACGAAAGTCACTTACCTGGTCCCGCAGCTTGCTTTGCGGTGGGGGTAGGGATGGTGGAGAATTTCTCCACGAATCTCCGGGAGGCCGAATGCCAATGCATTCGCCCCCCCAAAATTGTTGGGGAAATTCTCCGCCACCCCCCGCCACCCCCCGGGATGGGACTTACCTCATGCGAATGTCCCTCTCGGAGGTGGGTCCCCTGTTAACAGGAGCCTCCGCCTGTTCTGGCTGTTCCCATTCTGAATCTGAGCTGCTAGACATCTCCACACACACTCAGATTCATTCCTGACAGGTGAGGGCAAGGCAAGTTGATCAAATAATCCCTATATTGTGCCAGCTGCTGGTTACCAGTGTGTTTTCAAGCCCAATTTATAGTGCTGGTTTTGACCTTTAAAGGAGGGATGTACGAAAGTCACTTACCTTTCCGCAGATTATGTTGATGGTGTGGGGGGGAGACGTTCCCTCCCTCCCCCCGGAATCCTCAATGGGGGGGAGAGGCGATCCGTTCCTCCCCCCCGGAATCCTTCACGGCCAGCTGTGCTCCGCGGCAGCTCCTCGGAGCAGCCGGCCAGACCCAGCCCAGGCCAGAGCCATCCGCAGCCGGATTTCTGGCTGCGGAGGACTCTGGGAAAGAAAAACAAAACAAAACTGCATACGCAAATGGCGATGGCTACGGCCGCCGCCATTTGCGTTCCTTCTTTTTGGCTATCTTAATCTACTTGGCCGTCTTAATCTAAATATTTACATGGACTATGATGGCGAAAATAAAGGGTAATGCAAATAGCGTAGCGGGTGCTATTTGCGTCCCTTTTTGATTCACCATTTTAGCCTACATAAATATTTACGTAGGCTAAAACGGAGAATCAAAAAGGGACGCAAATAGTGCCCGCTATGCTATATGCATTCCCCTTTATTTTTGCCATCATAGTCTACGTAAATATTTACGTAGACTAAGATGGCCAAAAATAAGGAATGCAAATGGCGGCGGCCGTAGCCGCCGCCATTTGCGTAAGCGGGATTTTTTTTTAAAACCCAGCCATGATAGGCTACGTAAATCTTTACGTAGCCTATCACGTCTTGGTTTTTTTGTTTTTTTGAACAAGACAAGACTGCAAATGGCGGCGGCGGCAGCCGGTCAGAAGACCAGCCGCCATAGTCGCCACTGCCGCCGCCACCGCCACTGCCCGGAACATCCGCCCCAGGTAAGTCTCGTCCCGGGGGGGGATCCGCGGGGGGCAGGGGGGCAGGCCGTTCCACCACGGAGTTCGGGGGGCCGAATGCACTGGCATTCGGCCTCACCGAGATCTGTGGCAGAATTCTCTGACATCCCTACTTTAAAGCCTTAAATTGTTTGGGATCATTGAAGGACAGCCTTCACCCACATCAGTCTGCCTGCACTTTAAGATCAGAAAGAGAAGCCCTTCTCATTTGCCCACTCATGAGAGCAGTTAGGTGCAGGACCACACATAAGAGGGCCTTCTCTGCAGTGGCCCCACACCTTTGGAACAAGTTGCCATGGAAGGTCTGCCATGCTCCATCATTGCAGGCTTTTAAGAAGGCATTGAAATCATTATTTTACCATGGCCTTCTCTTGATATGACTGCTTCTGTTATTGTTGCTGGTTTTATTGTCAGCTTTTATTGTTGTTTTTATTGCTATTTTATTGTGTTTATGTTTTTATTGCTTTTAATATTTTAACTGTTTTTATGTATTTTATTGCTATGAGGCACCTTGGGAGGGCTTCTGCCCTGAAAGGTGGCCGAGAATTTTTTTTTTTAAAAAATAAATAAATAATAAATAGGGACAGAGAGAAAAAAGAAGCAATTCTGAGGCAGGCAGCATAGACTTCTATATCCCAGTTTTGTTTCATTTTAACCTGCTTTGATAATTCTCACCTCTGAGGAGAGGACATGCTTGTGTCTAGTACAATAAATCTTGTCTGTTTACATATACAGACATGTATCTTATGTTCACCACTGTTTCCATTCTGTGAGCTGAAAACAGCAAATAGAGACATGTGGGAGAGAAGCCAAATAGTATCTATTGCATAGCTTTACCATTCTACACCATTGCGGCTTTAATTCCCTGGAGGTATTAACCACAAAGTCTGTAAACAGGATAAACAAATTCAAAGGTGAATAAAGCACAAGAATAACACTCTCAAAACACCTCCTTAAGTAGCTGAGCTCCCCTCCCGGCATGAGGATTATGCCTGGGGAATTGGCTAGTTCACAATGCATTTGCAGATCTTTTCATTCTATTACTGGGTGCACCAGCTCAGGATATTTTCTGACAGCCAGAAGGTGATGTGTATAATTTTTCTCAGAGATCCTGAATATATGGATGAAAAGCTGGGAAACTGTTAAGCTTGTGACAGGAAAAGTATATGGCTAAATGCGAAAAAGGTGTACTTTGTGTGATCCAAATGGTTAGTGACACAGTTGCTTTTCATATGACATTGCAATCATCCTCCATTTGGTATTTAACATGTAATACATTGACCTGTCTGGGTCCTTCTGGTATTCCTCTAGCACCTCTGTCACCTGGCAAGATGAGCACTTAGCTGTATGAGTTAAGCGCATAGATAGCTTTTGGCAAAAAGTATTTCATCACTTCTTGAAATCAACAGTGACATTTCCATTCAGTTCTTACAGAGGTAAGCATCTGCTGTGTTCCGCAGAATATGAGATACAAAGGCCACAATTTAGAAGCCTTCTATCCTTCGGGATCACTTGAGTAGAAGCAGTACTGGTACTGCACAATCAGCACATGGGGGAACTTTTCATTGCCATGGCTGGTAATGAGTCCCAGTTCCGGCTTTCTGAAGAGCACGTGATACTGCACTCTACCAAATGTACCATCTCTCAGTGAATGCTAGAAAGTGCCCACCAATCAAAATCTTGGTAGGGTTCATTTCCATCAACTGAAGTCAGCACTCTCATAGCCATGGAACCTTCAAAACCCACACCCTGAGTTTGCCACAGGCTTGTTGTTTTAGTTTTCAGTTTATCTGATTGGGGGGGGGGGCAGATGCACACAGCCACTGTATATATGTATATTTTTAATATGTGTATGTGTATGTGGACTGTGACTTTCTACCACCTTTCTCCAACCTGATGTTCTATAGATGTTTTAGAGTTCAACTTCCATCAGTTCTAGCTAATATGGTCAATGATCTGCTGGGAATTGTAGCTGAAAAAATCTGGAGGGCACCAGGTTGGGGAAGGCTGCTCTATACCTTATCCATCTCTATGACAATAGTAAGTGCAATAGAAGAAAATTGTTCAAAGTGTGCTTTGCAAATAGACATATCAATTGCTAACATTTCTCAAGGGCTTCAGACATCGCTAGACTGGTCGTCTATGCAATTCTTTCTGAAGGTGGTTACAGTGAGGAAGAGAAGAGATTTTATACTGGACCATCTGCAAATAGAAGCCTGTTGCCAACAGCCATTGCCCTTGTCGAATTAGGGCATTTGTGGTTATTAAATGGATGTTTTCAACACTTGACTACCTCACATAAAATATGCTAGTCAAGTTGCCTGAGAAGATTTTAAGACATCTTCAGGTATTTTATTGCTAGCATACTGTTAAAAACATGCAGTGCTTAGTGATGCTGCAATAACGCTTAAATGTCTTGAAGGGTATTCAAGCTGCAGGAAAAAAAGAAGAAATCTTACAAGCCTGGAAACGTGACATTGGGTATATATCACCAAATTATGTTAACGTGAAAAGACAAATATCTGCATAAGGTTAAAATGTACAAGTGTAATTGTTTCCCGTCTTGCAGGAGAAGGCAGCGCTATACACACACAAGAGCTTGGTTAGATTTAAAATGCCCAAAGAGTCTCTCACAGCTTGGCAACCTGCCAGCTGGAGCCAGCATGCTTCTAGCTTTAATATTTAGGAATAACTAGAAGGAATCTGTTGATGGACTACAAACAGCAACTCAGAATGGGGAAATATGTATTAAATCCCTCTTTCATTTACTGTGGAATTTTCTGGGGAAATACTGAAATGCGTTATCTGTCCATCATGGTTTCAAAATGGCTCAGCAACATGCTGAAGTAAGTGACAACTAAGCTCTGGTATGAGGAAGGTGTTCTCTGTGCTTTGCCAGGAGTTACTGATTGACAAAACACATGAAGCAGGGAAGGGGCATGGTGGAGATATTAATGGGGGATAACAATGACAGTTCTTTTGCCTAAGGACTACATGGGCATAATCCAGGACCTTAAGGAAAGAAGTGACAGTTGCAGGGCATTTTCAGCAAATGGCTAAGCAGTTAACAGAAGAGGAGAGAGACAGAGCAGAGCCAAATCTCAACTTGCAGCTGTTTTGCTTTAACTGAGAGATCTTTTTGTTTAAATGAAATCTTTTTTTTTTTAATTGCTATTTAAAAAAACCACTAGCACTTTTTTAAAAAAGGGCTGATTTTCTGATTAGTGTTGACATGGTTGTTTGCACTGAATTCTTCATCACATTCCCTTAGGGTCCCCAACTTTGGATTAAAACACACACACGCACACAAACGTAGGCTATACTGGATGGGGGAGCCAGGAGCATAGGCAAAGGAGGCAGAGCCAGAAAGAAAGTTGGCTTGTTAATGCTGATTATTTGACTTTAGTGATTTGTGAGCCCCCCCACTCCACCCCCTGGCTGGCTTGTTCTGATAATCATTCACAGTTTTTGAATATTTTTGTCAAATGATCAAAATACCTCCCCCCCCCCGCATTTGATAGGAATGCCCCCAAAGTCCTAGTTGGGTGATGCTATAGAGTTTGTATCCCCTGCAGTTGCCCCCTCCGCTTTCTCCAAGCAAGAAAATATAATCTAAAAAGCCTTAGGTCTGGTGTGGTAATGAGCCCTCTCCTACTATTCCCCAAGGTAAGGCTTTTTGGATTGAAGAAGGTGTGTCCATGTAGAAAGGGGCTTTGTAGTATTGGTGGCAGTAACTTGACAGAGCCAGACTTTTTGAGCAGGGTAGTTTATTTCTTGAGCTTTCCCTGCCCTGCATTTGAAGCCTCACACCACCATTAGCTATATCAGGGGTCCCCAACCCTTTTGGACCCGTGGGCACGTTTGGGATTTGGAGTGTGTGGTGGGTGCTCTCACAAAATACCTGGCATCGGGGGGGGGTGCCCTTTCACAGACTTGCTGCCATGGTGGGCATGGCCAGTCACAAAGCACCTATCTGCAGAATCTGGTGAGATTAAATGAAAAGTGACTTGCCCCTAAACCTAAGTGCCAGACAGAAGTGCGGGCTGAGATTCAAAATACAAATACGCTCTTTTGAACCCAAAGTTTCCTGCTCTGATATCTATTTCACAGAAGACAAAATTTCTCAGTTTGATGAGCTTAGAGACAAATATCTTGGCCAAAAGCATGGCCTGATTACAAGGCATAGGTGAGATCTGAGCCTCAAATGCCAAATCACATATTTGCACCCACAAAGCACAACAAAATATCAGCTTCATAGAAAGCATAATAGTCATACTGAGAGAGAGAGAGAGAGAGAGAGAGAGAGAGAAGGTAAAAATCTACCCTGGTAATAGGTCCTTTAGATTATTATTCCCTTTCCTACCTCCAATCCATAGCTGTGCAATGGGAATATTAAAGGTATATATAAGAATAGTAAAGGTTTCTCGGAATGACTGGAAAACTGGTCAGTATTGAGCAGATGAGATAACTGATTATGATTCAGTCCTGAACAAATTTTTAGTTTGAAAGTTGAATGGCCAAGTGGCACAATTTGGGATGCTGGTCTTGGATAGATTATCAGTTATTACAAAGGATTAAATCAGTAAGCCAATGTATTCTATTTCCCTATATGTGGGTAGACTGACCAAGGAACTATTCTATTACATTCAGAAGGGGACCTATATTCTGTATGTGTCTGTCTATTATTATTATTATTATTATTATATTTATACCCCGCCTTTTTCCCAGTACTGTGACGCAAGGCGGCTTACAAAAATTAAAACATATACAATTAAAACATATGAAAATATACAGAAGTTAAAATATAAATTAAACAACAATACAATTAAAATTATATTAAAACTTTAAAACAGCATTTTAGCAGCTTACCCCCAGGTTCCAACTATGTCCCAAAGGCCTGCTGGAACAAGAATGTTTTAGTCTGCCTCCGGAAACACATCAAGGAAGGAGTCATCCTAGCCTCCTGGGAAGGGTGTTCCACAGCCATGGGGCAGCCACCAAAAAGGCCTTCTCCCGGGTTCCCACCAAATGTGTCAGTGATGGTGGTGGGACTGAGAGAAGGGCCTACCCAGAAGATCTCAGGACATAGGCAGGTTCATAAGGGAGGATACGGTCTTTCAGATACCCTGGACCTGAGCCGTATTAGGGCTTTGTAGGTCATAGCCAGCACTTTGAATTGTGCCCGGCAACAGACTATAAGCCAATGAAGCTGTTAACAAGGGTGGTGTATGCTCCCTGTAAGCAGCCCCAGTCAACAGTCTGGCAGCAGCTCTTTGAACCAACTGCAGTTTCTGAACACCCTTCATAGGCAGCCCCACGTAGAGTGCGTTGCAGTAATCCAAACAGGATGTAACTAGGGCATGTGAAACCGTGGCCAGATCAGACATCTCCACGAATGGGTGCAGTTGGCACACTAGTTTTAACTGTGCAAAAGCACTCCTGGCCACTGCTGAAACCTGAGCATCCAGGCTTAGGGCTGAATCCAGGAGAACCCCCAAACTGCAAACCTGAGTCTTCCGGGGGACTGTAACACTATCCAACACAGGCTGAATCCCTGTTCCCTGATCTGCCTTTTGACTGACCAGGAGCACCTCTGTCTTGCCTGGATTAAGCTTCAATTTGTTCTCCCTCTTCCAGTCCATTACTGATGCCAAACACTGGTTAAGGACAGAAACAGCTTCCTTGGAATCTGGGGGAAAGGAGTTGTAGAACAGGGCATCATCAGCATATTGGTGGCACCAAACTCCAAAACTCCAGACAACCTCTCCCAGCAGTTTCATGTAGATATTAAATAGCATGGGGAACAGAAAATAACCCTGAGGGACCCTGCAAGCTAATGGCCATGGAGTTGAACAGGCATCCCCCAATACCACCTTCTGACTTTGCCCCACTAGGAAGGAATGGAGCCACTGTAAAACAGTACCCCCAAGTCCGATCCCAGTGAGGCGTCCCAGAAGAATACCATGGTTGATGGTATCGAATGCAGCTGAGAGGTCCAGCAGAACTAACAGGGACACACTCCCCCTGTCCAGTTCCTGGTGTAGGTCATCCACCAAGGTAACCAAAGCTGTTTCCATCCCATACCCAGGCCTGAAACCAGATTGAAATGGATAAAGATAATCCATTTCATCCAGGAACCCCTGGAGCTGGGAGGTCACCACATGCTCTAATACCTTGCCCCCAAATGGTATGTTAGAGACTGGATGATAGTTATCTAGTATGGTGGGATTCAGGGAAGGCTTCTTCAACAGAGGTGTCACAACCACCTCTTTTAAGAATAATGAAATAATACCTTGTTCCAAAGAGGCATGAACCACTCCCGTTATCCACTCAGCCAGTCCTCCTCTGGCCTCTTTAATAAGCCAGGAGGGGAAAGGATCCAGCATACATGTGGTGGCTCTCACTGCTCCAAGGATCCTGTCCACATCCTCAGGCTGCACAAATTGAAAAGAATCCATCAACACTGATCAAGCAGGAGCCAAAGTGTAGGGATGTACAAAAGGCACTTACCTGTTCCCGCAGCTTGCTTTGCAGTGGGGGGGAGGCGCTTCGGTTCTCCCCCCGAAGTTCAGGCCAGGGGGGGTGGTGCCCTGCATTGCCCGGCCGAAATTCAGGCCGGGGAAAAGCGCCCCGTCTCCCAGCCGCGAAATAGAAAAGTGAAAAAAAACAAACACCCGTGATAGGCTACGTAACGATTTACGTAGCCTATCACGGCTAGATTTCCAAAGTCAGCCATGATAGGCTACGTAAATAGTTACGTAGCCTATCATGGGTGACTTTGTGGGGAAAAAAAGTGCGTATGCAAATGGCGGCACCCATGGACACCGCCATTTGCGTTCCTTATTTGGGCCCGGGTAGTCTACGTAAAGATTTACGTAGACTACGGCGAAAATAAGGGCAACGCAAATAGCATTGCCCTTATTTTCGCCATAGTCTACGTAAATCTTTACGTAGACTACCCGGGACCAAATAAGGAACACAAATGGTGGCGCACATGGGCGCCGCCATTTGCGTACGTGCTTTTTTTTTTTTCAAAGTCACCCGTGATAGGCTACATAACGATTTACGTAGCCTATCACGGCTGACTTTGGAAACCTAGCCATGATAAATCGTTAAATCGTTACGTAGCCTATCACATGTTTGTTTGTTTTTTACTTTATTTTGTAATGGCGGTGGTGGCAGCCGGTCGGAAGACCGGCCGCCGCCCCCGCCCCCACCGTACGGCCGCCGAACCGCCCCCGGGACCCGCCGCTGAGACCCGCCGCCGAGAGGGACATTCACAGGAGGTATGTCCCATCCCGGGGGGGGGCAGAGAATTTCACCACCAATTTTGGGGGGCCGAATGCGTTGGCATTCGGCCTCCAAATGCATTGGCATTCGGCCTTCCCGAGATTCGTGGAGAAATTCTCCGCCATCCCTACCAAAGTGACATCCACAGGATCTGCATCAACTACAGCATCCAAGTTAGAATGGATCCGAGCGATTTTATCAGCAAAGTGCTGGGCAAATTGTTCACAGCGGGCTGTCAAGTTCTCAGAATTTTTATCACATGGGCCAGGATGTAGAAGGCCCCTGGCCACTCTAAAGAGCTCCACTGGCCGGCTCTCTGCAGATGCAATGGTGGCAGAAAATAAAGACTTCTTTGCTGACCTCACTGCCATGGAGTAGGCTCTCAGATAAGCTCTAGCCCGTGTTCAATCGGATTCATTCCAATTTTTCCACCAACGTCACTCTAGTCTCCATCTCATTCACTTCATCGCTGCCAGTTCCCTAGAGAACCAGGGTTCTGGTCTGGCTCCACTCCATGAGACGGGATGCTCAGGAGCGATTGTGTCCACCGCCCCAGCCATTCCCCTACTCCAGAGATCAGCCAGGGCTTCGACAGAATCGCCTGCCAAGGCAGCAAGAAAATCCCCAAGAGCTGTCAGGAGACCATCCAGATCCATCAGTCTCCTGGGGTGGACCAACTTAATTGGTCCCCCACCCCTGCAGAGGCACTGAGTTCCAATGAGCCTAAACCCCACCAGGTAGTGATCCGTCCATGAGAACGGAACAACAGAAAGTTCCTCCACACCCGGATCACCATCATCCTGCTCATTCCAGACACATCACAACTGCAGACAGGGAGCCAATCTACATTACAACTTTAAACTGGTTTCAAACCAGTTTATCTAAAGGGATCCTGCAGTTTCATGAGGGTACTGAGAATTCTTTGCTAGAGAACCTGTCCCCTGCCCAAGCGGCCCCTCTTCCTAGAGCTACAATTCCCAGAATTCCTGTATTTAGTAGCCGTAATCACTAAAAACAGGTCTGAAACCAGTTTAAAGTTGTAATGTAGATTGCCCCCAAATTTCATATTCACAGCATGTTCTAATACTGGGAATGTCATGTGGGGGATTTCTACAGCCTATTTCTCAAAACCATTATTGAGCATAGGGAGTCAATAAATTGGGCGGGATAGCTAATACTTTGAAAGAGAGAAACTTTGGAAGACAGTGATCTGGATAGACTGGAGCGTTGGGCAGAAAACAACAGAATGACATTTAATAGGGATAAATGCCAAGTTCTGCACCTAGGCAAAAGAAACCAAATGCACAGTTACAAGATGGGGGATACGTGGCTCAACCACACTACAAGCGAGAAGGATCTTGGAATTGTTGTCGATCACAAGCTGAATATGAGCCAACAATGTGATGTGGCTGCAAAAAAGGCCAATGCTCTTTTGGGCTGCATTAATAGAAGCATAGCTTATAAATCCCGGGAAGTACTAGTTCCCCTCTACTCAGCACTGGTTAGGCCTCATGTGGAGTACTGTGTCCAGTTCTGGGCACCACACTTGAAGAAGGTTGCAGACAAACTGGAGAGGGTTCAGAGGAGGGCAACAAAGATGATCAGGGACTGGAAACAAAACCCTATGAAGAGAGACTGAAAGAACTGGGTATGTTTAGCCTTGAGAAGAGAAGACTGAGGTGAGATATGATAGCACTCTTCAAGTACTTGAAAGGTTGTCACAGAGAAGAAGGCCAGGATCTCTTCTTGATCATCCCAGAGTGCAGGACACGGAATAATGGGCTCAAGTTACAGGAAGCCAGATTCCAGCTGAACATCAGGAAAAACGTCCTGACTGTAAGAGCAATACGACAATGGAACCAATTACCTAGGGAGGTGGTGGGGTCTCCCACACTGGAGGCCTTCAAGACGAGGCTGGACAGCCATCTGTCTAGGGATGGCAGAGAATTTCTCCCCAAAACTTCGGGGGGCCGAGTGCCAACGTGTTCGGCCCCCCGAACATGTTTTGGGGAGAAATTCTCCGCCCCCCCGCCCCCCCCAGGATGGGACTTACCTTTGGCGAATGTCCCTCCCGGCGGCGGGTCTGGCCGGCGGTTCGGCGGGTGTTCGTCCGGGGCGGGAGCGGCAGCTGGTCTTTCGACCGACTGCCGCTGCCGCCATTCCAATCAAAGGAAAAAAAACGCCCCCGTGATAGGCTACGTGACGATTAAGGTAGCCTATCACGGCTAGATTTGCAAAGTCAGCCATGATAGGCTACGTAAATCGTCACGTAGCCTATCACGGGTGACTTTAAAAAAAAAAAAAGAGCACGTACGGATAATGGCGGCCCCCATAGGGAGCCGCCATTCCCGTTCCTTATTTGGTCACTGTAGTCTACGTAAAAATTTACGTAGACTACGGCGAAAATAAGGGCAACGCAATCGTCACGTAGCCTATCACGGGGGCGTGTTTTTTTTTTAAAAAAAAACTTTTGAGTTCGCGGCAGGGCGAGGCGAGGTGCCTCCACCCTGGCCTGAATTTCGGCCGGGCGAGGCGGGAAGCCTCCCCCCCGGCCTGAATTTCGCCCGGGCGAGGTGGGAAGCCTCCCCCCCCGGCCTGAACTTCGCGGGGGGAGCAGCGAAGCGCCTCCCCCCCACCGCGAACAAGCTTCGAGGACAGGTAAGTGACTTTCGTCCACCCCTACATCTGTCAGGGAGGGTCTGACTTGGATTCCTGCATTGAGAAGGGGGTTGGACTCGATGGCGTTGTAGGCCCCTTCCAACCCCACTATTCTATGATTCTCTGATTTTTTGATTCTATGAGTCAGTATTTAAGGATATATCAGCAAGGTCAGTATTTTAGGCGGGGGGAACACATTTTTTACCTCAATCTCTTTTGTGGTTGTTGCTGCTGCTGCTATGATTACTGCTAAAACGTTTTTGACAGGCCAAATTGTTGTGTTTGTTTACAGTTTAATAGTAATTTTCATGTTAACATAAATTATTTTTGATTGAGATCATCTAATAAAAATAGCATTTCCCTAATATGTTCTACTTTCTTTAACGTTACATCTGGTATTCTAGCATGATAACTGCTGAAATTTCCTAAGTGATGGGATTTCTTTGTTTTGGACTGTGTTTTCTCTGGATTTTATTGACTTAAGGTCAATAAGGTCAAAGCCCTATGAGGAGAGACTGAAAGAACTGTGCATGTTTAGCCTTGAGAAGAGAAGACTGAGGGGAGAGATGATAGCGCTGTTCAAGTACTTGAAAGATTGTCACGGAGAGGAAGGCCAGGATCTCTTCTTGATCATTGCAGAGTGCAGGACACGGAATAATGGGCTCAAGTGACAGGAAGCCAGATTCCGGCTGAACATCAGGTTAACCTCCTGACTGTTAAAGCAGTACAACAATGGAACCAATTCCCTAGGGAGGTGGTGGGCTCTCCCACACTGGAGGCATTCAAGATGAAGCTGGACAGCCATCTGTCAGGGATGTTTTGACTTAGATTCCTGCACTGAGCAGGGGGTTGGACTCAATGGTCTTGTAGGCCCCTTCCAACCCTACTATTCTATGATTCTATGATTCTAAGGTAGCATTCCCCAATCTTGTGCCCTCTAGATGTGTTGGAATACATGGCCCAGCATCCCCCAGCCAGCAAGGCACCTATCTTCACATGTATGAGACAGTCCTGACAGAGTTCTCTGAAGGCTTTTTTAAGAATTCCCCTGAGAAAGGCGCCAAATAATATATTGAGACGAAACACATTGGACTTCTTAAAAGCTGTTTTTCTATCATCTTGAGACTAGCTCTTTCTTGTTGGATCTATTTTGGATGCTTTCTTGTTTTCTTAGGGATGTACGAAAGTCCCTTACCTGAACCCGAAACTTGATTCGCGGTGGGGGGGAGGCGCTCCGTCCCTCCCCCCAAAATTCTGGCCGGGGGGGAGGCACTCCGTCCCTCCCCCCAAAATTCTGGCCGGGGGGAAGAGCCCCGTCCCTCCCCGCCGAAACTCTGGCCGGGGGGGAGGCGCCCCGTCCCTCCCGCCGCGAATCCTGGCTGGCCGGGACACAAATGGCAGCGGCCATAGCCGCCGCCATTTGCATCCCTGCAGTCAGCCGTGATAGGCTACGTAAATGTTTACGCAGCCTATCACGGCTGAGTGAAAAAAAAACAACAACCGCGCGTACGCAAATGGCGGAGCCCATGGGCGCCGCCATTTGCGTTCCTTATTTTGGCACGTGTAGTCTACGTAAACATTTACATAGACTACGGTGAAAATAAGGGGAACGCAAATAGTGTTCCCCTTATTTTTACCGTAGTCTACGTAAATGTTTATGTTACGTATGTTTACACATGCCAAAATAAGGAACGCAAATGGCGGCGCCCATGGGCACCGCCATTTGCGTACGCATGGGTTGTTTTTTCTTTTCACTCAGCCGTGATAGGCTACGTAAACCTTTACGTAGCCTATCACGGTGTTTTTTAAAAATCTAGCTGTGATAGGTTACGTTTTTTTTTAACTTGGAAATGGCGGCGGCGGCAGCCGTTCAGAAGACCAGCCGCCGCAGCCACCGCCGCCGAACCACTGCCGGAGCCGCCACCGCCACCAGGGACATTCGCACAAGGTAAGTCCCGTCCCGGGGGGCGGGGGGTGGCAGACCATTTCGCCACCAATTTCAGGGGGCTGAATGCACTGGCATTCGGCCTCCCCGAGATTCATGGCGAAATTCTCTGACATCCCTATTTCTAATACGTTCCGATTTAAAGAGGCTGAGGAGTTAGCTGATGGTTTGGATGATTTATGCTTTTGCAACATTTGCTCTTTAATATCCCAGTCCGTGATCATAGGCAGTTTGAGATGAACTGGTGCATTCCAACTACATACAAAGAAAACTTTCAGAGCAGCATTAACTTCAGATATGAATGTGTGACTTGCACACACAAAAAAGGTGCACGCTTAATTTATGTTTTGCCCAGGTCAAGGACATCAATGTGTCATAGGTGGGAGTGGGGAATGTTATCTTCCTGCCTGATACAGGCTGTCAGAAGCACTGAAGATATGTGCTGAAGAGCAGCTATCCATGCTTATAATCTGATTTATCTTGGTAGAGACAGATGATGCATCGATTTTCCAGGCCCAGAATTGACGGGTCTCATCTTTCATGCCTAGCTGTACCTGAGAATCCATTTAGTCAGGTTACACCAGCAAGACAGATGAAGATGGAGTGGAGGGAGATGATGCTTTACTCTGGTGGGCTACAAAACCTCTCATTCCATGAGGAAGAGTAGACATGGACTGATTATTATATTTTGGGAAGGAAGCTACCTCAAGATGTTTTTGCCTACATCTACTCCTGCAGTGGGGCAGCATTAGGTAAACTCTAGCTAACCATAACTGTAAATGTCAGTTGTCTATCTGACCATCTTTTTTATGGACTAATAGGGGAAAGTTCATACATGAATGTTTATCACATTGCCGATTTGGGTCAAAGAATGACTTCATGTCAAAATGAACCATCACAGATCAAATGCTTTCACATCACCTCTAATAAAATGTTGTTCAATAGAGTCATTTCATATAGTCAGCAATGAGTCATCAGCTGATAAGATTCAAGTGAGGTCCATGTATGTAACTATTAA
Source organism: Heloderma suspectum (assembly GCF_057233095.1). Lineage (NCBI taxonomy): Eukaryota > Metazoa > Chordata > Lepidosauria > Squamata > Helodermatidae > Heloderma > Heloderma suspectum. The sequence continues at coordinate 255,379,550 of NC_139460.1, read as the reverse complement.
AAAGTTCTATAACAACCAATACTAAAACCCAATATTACATCTTTAAGGTAAAATGGTAAAATAATGACTGCTGTGAAGAAGCGCTGGAGCTAACCCCAATGTCCCTGCAAGGTAAGATAGGCCAAACCTGGCCTCAAACCCCCAAAGACACCCAGTAACCTCTCTCTCCTGCCAAGAGGCACTGAATTTAGCACTGAGGTTGAACAGAAAGGATTACACCAACGTGGAGTTGGATAACTATTTATTACAGGGAAAGGGATAGAGGGAAGGGGAGAATTAGAGGTGGTAGGTTGAAGATTACAAAGCTGAAAACTTGCAAGGAAAACCAAAGCATACACAGAGAGCCTTTATACCACACCCCCAAGCAAGATAAGCAAACTAGCTAGCCTATTCTTTCACATACCTAGGTATGGGTACGAAAGGTACTTACCTTTCTGCGGATTATGCTGATGCTGGGGGGGAGGGGTTCCATTCCTCCCCCCGGAATCCTGGACAGGGGGAAGGGGCTCCGTTCCTCCCCCCCCCCAGAATCCTGGCCAGCCGGCTCCATTCCTCAGGGATTCTGTGGAGCCACCGGCCGGCTCTGCCAGCAGCCGGACATCCAGCTGCTGGCTAGCAGGGACGCAAATGGCGGCGGCTGTAGCCGCTGCCATTTGCGTCCCTGCAGTCAGCCGTGACAGGCTACGTAAATGTTTATGTAGCCCATCACAGCTGATTAAAACAACAACAAAAAAACACGCGTATGCAAATGGCGGCGCCCATGGGCGCCGCCATTTGCATTCCTTATTTTGGCACGTCTTAGTCTACGTAAACATTTACATAGACTAAGACGGCAAAAATAAGGGGAACGCAAATAGCGTAGATGCTACGCTATTTGCGTTCCCCTTATTTTCGCAGTCTTAGTCTATGTAAATTTTTACGTAGACTAAGACGTGCCAAAATAAGGAACGCAAATAGCGGCGCCCATGGGCACCGCCATTTGCGTACACGCATTTTTTTTGTTTTTTTTTAATCAGCCGTGATAGCTATCCTATCATATCATAAAAAGCTATCCTTTTTAAACAGCCGTGATAGCTATCCTATCCGTGATAGCTATCCTATTAATCCTGGCTGATTTTAAAAAAACACCGTGATAGGCTACGTAAATCTTTACGTAGCCTATCACGGTGTTTTTTTAAAATCTATCCGTGATAGGCTACGTAAATCTTTACGTAGCCTATCACTTTTTTTGTTTTTTTGGCTTTTTTACCTGGAAATGGTGGCGACGGCGGTGGCCGGTCAGAAGACCGGCTGCTGCAGCCGCCACTGCTGAACCACCGCCGGAGCCGCCGCCGGAGCTGCCGCCAGAGCCGCCGCCGCCAGGAAGTTCCGCCTAAGGTAAGTCCCATCCCGGGGGGGGTGGGGGGCTGTTCTGCCACCAATTTTGGGGGGCTGAATGCACTGGCATTCGGCCTCCCTGAGGTCCGTGGTGAAACTTTCATACATCCCCAGGTATGGGCCTCCCAGGATAGCATCCCGCTGACAGCAGGTCCAAAACCCCCATGATGAAGGGAGACACCACACTTCTCCCTCGACCTCCTTTTAAGGCCCAGCCCCATCAATCTATGGCAGATTTCCCTTAGCCAATCTCCAGCTCAGCACCCAAAGGGACCACCTTTGCCCAGAAGAGGTAGGAACTTCCCACCAGACCCAGTTGTTATCTCTTTCTAGGGATGTACGAAACCCCCTTACCTGGAGTCCGCAGGGAGTCCACGGGCGGGGGAGGCGATCCTTCCCTCCCCCCCAGAATCCTCGCTGGCTGGCTCTGCTCCAGCCACTGGCGGACTTCCGGCCGCTGGGACGCAAATGACGTCCGGTGTAACGGACGCCATTTGTGTCCCTGCTCTTCACCGTGATAGGCTACGTAAATCTTTACATAGTCTATCACGGCAAAGAACAGGGACCCAAATGGCATCTGCTATGCCATTTGTGTAGGGATGTACGAAAGTCACTTACCTTTTCGCAGGGGTGCTTCGCGGTGGGGGGAAGGCGCTTCGCTTCTCCCCATGAAGTTCAGGCGAGGGGGGGGAGGCTTCCTGCCTCCCCTGGCCAAAATTCAGGCCGGGGAGAAGCGCCCCATCTCCCCGGCTGTGAAACAATGTCTAAAAAACAAAACAAAAAAAACCACCCCGTGATAGGCTACGTAACGATTTACGTAGCCTATCATGGCTAGATTTCCAAAGTCAGCCATGATAGGCTATGTAAATCATTACATAGCCTATCATGGGTGACTTTGGAAAAAAAAAAAAAGTGTGTACGCAAATGGCGGCGGCCTATGGGCACCACCATTTGCGTTCCTTATTTGGTCCCGGTAGTCTACGTAAAGATTTATTTGCATTGCCCTTATTTTCGCCGTAGTCTACGTAAATCTTTACGTAGACTACCCAGGCCCAAATAAGGAACGCAAATGGCGGCACCCATGGGCGCCGCCATTTGCATACATGCTTTTTTTTTTTTTCAAAGTCACCCGTGATAGGCTACGTAACAATTTATGTAGCCTATCACGGCTGACTTTGGAAATCCATACATAGCCTATCACATGTGTGTGTGTGTGTGTGTGTTTACATTTACTTTTGTATTTTGCGGCCAGGGAGATGGGGCGCTTCTCCTCGGCCTGAATTTTGGCTGGGTGAGGCGGGGTGCCTCCCCCCCCAGCCTGAATTTCGGCTGGGCGAGGCAGGGCGCCTCCCCCCCCCCGGCCTGAATTTCATTTGGGCGAGGCGGGGCACCTCCTCCCCGGCCTGAACTTCGGGGGGAGAACCGAAGCGCCTCCCCCCCACCGCAAAGCAAGCTGTGGGACCAGGTAAGTGACTTTTGTACATCCCTACAAAGGAAGAGTATAGGCAGGTAGCACAGAATTGCAGGGATGGCGTCAGGAAGGCTAAAGCTGAGAACGAGCTGAGGTTAGCGATGGATGCTAAAAACAACAAAAAGCTTTCTTCAGCTATGTGCATAGTAAAAGACAGAGGAAAGAAATGGTGGTTCAGCTATTAAATAAGGATGGCAAAATGATAACAGATGACAAAAAAAAGGCAGAGGTGCTCAATTCCTACTTTGGCTCAGTCTTCTCCCAAAAGAGGGTCTATGACCCCCCTGGCAAAGGCGAAGTGAGGCAGAAGGGGCAGGATTGCAGCTTGAGATTGATAGGCATATGTTCAAGGAACACCTCATTACTTTGAATGAGTTCAAATCTCCAGGGCCAGATGAACTGCATCCTAGAGTCATAAAGGAACTGGCAGAAGAACTCTCAGAACCGCTGTCTATTCTCTTTGAGAAATCATGGACGATGGGGGAAGTGTCAGATGACTGGAGGAGGGCTAATGTTGTCCCTATCTTCAAAATGGGTAAAAAGGAGGAACCTGGGAACTACAGACCAGTCAGGCTGACATCAGTCCCAGGGAAAATTCTGGAGCAGATGATAAAGCAATCTATGTGTAAGCACCTTGAAAACAATGCCGTGATTACTCAAAGCCAACATGGATTTATCAAAAACAAATCCTGCCAGACAAATCTGATCTCATTTTTTGACCAAGTAACCTCCCTTGTAGACCATGGGAATGCTGCTGTAGACATCATATACCTCAACTTCAGCAAAGCTTTTGACAAAGTGCCCCATGATATCCTGATGAGCAAACTAGCTCAAAGTGGGCTAGATGAAACAACAATCCGGTGGATCTACAGTTGGCTACAGAATCGGACTCAAAGAGTGCTTATCAATGGGAACTTCTCAAACTGGGGAGAGGTAACGAGTGGGGTACCACAGGGCTCAGTCCGGGGCCCAGTGCTCTTCAACGTTTTTATGAATGACTTGGAGGAGGAGGTGCAGGGAATGCTGATCAAATTTGCAGATGACACAAAATTGGGCAGGATAGCTAATACTTTGGAAGACAGAAACAAAATTCAAAGTGGTCTTGATAGACTGGAGTGCTGGGCAGAAAATAACAGAATGACATTTAATAGGGATAAATGCCAAGTTCTGCACCTAGGAAAAGGAAACCAAATGCACAGTTACAGGATGGGGGATACGTGGCTTATCAATACTACAAGCGAGAAAGATCTTGGAATTGTTGTCGATCACAAGCTGAATATGAGCCAACAATCTGATGTGGCTGCAAAAAAGGCCAATGCTCTTTTGGGCTGCATTAATAGAAGCATCGCTTCCAAATCCCGGGAAGTACTAGGTCCCCTCTACTCAGCACTGGTTAGGCCTCATCTGGAGTACTGTGTCCAGTTCTGGGCACCACACTTGAAGAAGGATGCAGACAAACTGGAGAGGGTTCAGAGGAGGGCAACAAAGATGATCAGAGGACTGGAAACAAAACCCTATGAAGAGAGACTGAAAGACCTGGGCATGTTTAGCCTTGAGAAGAGAAGACTGAGGGGAGATGTGATAGTACTCTTCAAGTACTTGAAAGGTTGTCACACAGAAGAAGGCCAGGATCTCTTCTTGATCATCCCAGAGTGCAGGACACGGAATAATGGGCTCAAGTTGCAGGAAGCCATATTGTGGCTGAACATCAGGAAAAACTTCCTGACTGTTAGAGCAATGTGACAATGGAACCAATTACCTAGGGAGGTGGTGGGCTCTCCCACACTGGAGGCATTCAAGACGAGGCTGGAAAGCCATCTGTCAGGGATGCTCTGACTTGGATTCCTGCATTGAGCAGGGGGTTGGACTCGATGGCCTTGTAGGCCCCTTCCAACCCTATTATTCTATGATTCTATCATTCTATGATGCCCAGGCTGGTCTCATGGTGCAAAACAGGCCTTCGTTCTTGATGGCTGGGCTGAGATGTTAGTATTTCACATGAGAGCATTTGCAAGATTTTGTTACAACTGCAACAGCTCAAACCTCGGCCTGCGCTGCCGGTCTTGTGCTTCACCGATACATTGAATTTTATTCTGGTATTCTACTGGTGAAGAACTAGTGTAAAACAAGACCTGGACTGCAGGAGGTTTGAAAAAACAAAACTCTTTTTTTTCTCAGATGAGAGTAATTATGAATATTCAAAGTTCTCTCGGCAAAACGACATATTTAAGGTATGTGTATTGTGTAAAGATTTGAGATGATGTGGATGTCAGACTGCAGTGGTTAGTGTACGATCCCTGTGTTGGCAGGTGTGTCTCTACAGCAGGGGTGGAGGAACTTTTTCAGTCCAAGGGACGAATTCCAATGTGGAATAAGTCTCAGGAGGTGCACTGCAGTAGTGGGAGGGACCCAATTCAAATGGGCGGAACAGAAGTCAAAGTGGGTGGAGCCAAAACGTGATTCTTACCTATTTTAAATTAATAGTAATTTCTAATGGACTCTGGAGTGTCATCTAAAAATCCAAGCCAAAACAAAAAGTCAGACTTGCACTTTCAGATAATGGATCTTCAGATACTTTCAGATAGTTCCCTTAAAAAAGTCACACATGGTCATTTATGAATGTCTACTCTGAAGTAAGTACCATTGACCTCATTTCTATTTATGAATAGAAATGTCAAAGACAAATACTACACTTTCAGATAGAATCCCCAAACTCTAAGCCAGAAATGAAAGTCAAAAGTTCAGAATTCAAATTCATGTCTACTTAGAAGTAACAAATGAAGACTTTTAATCCCCAATCCCACCCCAGAGCAGAAATAATTGAATCACTGAATTTTACTGAGTTACAGTCGTGACCAAGTGCGAGCCCTAGCCAGAAATGTTTTTAGCTGTGACTGAGTGGGAGACTATGAAGCTGCAAGTGAAGCAGGATCAGAAAGTAACAACAAGCCCCAATGATGCTCCAGAATGTATTGAAGAGCCCAAAAGAGCTCCAAAGGGCAGAAGAATGGAGCATGATCAAGATTTCAGATCAAAAACAAAGCACTCCAGCAATGAGGAGAAGGACAGGAAAGTCAGAAGGAGGATAGGAACAAGCTGGAATATGTGGGAAGAGTACAAATTGCTTTCCAGCTTATACTTGAAATGTAGGATCCAAGGCCAAAAAAAGAAGAAAAAAATAAGGCAAGGGGAATCAAAGAGCAAAAAGAAAGGCAAGGGGGCAAGGTGGAGGAAATGAGGTATGCCTAGCAGAGAGAGCTTCATGGGCCACACTGGGGAGCTTGGCAGGTGAGATTGGGCTCATGGGTCAGATTTTCCCCATCCCTGCTCTATAGTAATCTCAGGAGAGCAGCCTTCCCAAACCTGGTTCCCTCCAGGAGTTTTGGACTATAATTCCCAGCAATTCCTGCCCATTGGCCATACTGGCTGAGGCTGTTGGGAGTTGAAGTCCAAAACGTCTAGAGGGCAACAGGTCCAAAACATCTAGAGGGCATCAGGAAGGCTACAGTAGAGTATTGAGTAACTGTCTTCATACTTAACATGGATGAGGCCTGGGTGTCTCAGAATATGAGAGCTAATGATCTCCCTCTCTATTTTTTCTACATCTGACTCCTGTAACCTCCTGTACTCCACATCTTGTGGTTGCTAAGCAACCTTGCACAGGGAGCAGAGCGAGCAAGATCTGTCAAATTCATTATTTTGAGGCCTTATAGAGGCAACCTCTGATGTACTGAAAGCATCTATCCTAGATTGTAATTATTATCTCAATTAAGTTATTTTCTCCTGGCTAATTCTGAACTCATGCATATTTTTAGAACACCTGGGAAAGATCTGGGGCTGACCCTACTAAGGAAGGTAAGAAAACAAAACTTTTGCAGCTGTGCTGGAGTTCAGAAATGCCCACAGGGTCTCCATCTCCTCAGAAGAGCTGGGAGAAATGAATGCCTGTTCTGCCCCAGGGGGAGGGGCGGTTAGACTGGCAGGAGGAGGGGGAAAGCTATGGACACTATTTCATCTTCCTCAGATCTGTGATAGTTTCTTTTTACATAAAACAATAATTTATCTGTAACTTAGTCATGAATCTGAAACTATATTGAAAAATAGACTAGACAACAAGAGTTCTTAATTAAAATATATACACTTTTCCCCATTCAGATAATCTTGTGTTTCCTCAAACTGTTGCTAAGAAACAGATGTCCATTGCTGATCAGACCTATAGCATGTTGTTGTTGTTGTTGATAATGGTAATAATGTTCCCCTATATGTTCTCTATGGATAGAGGAGAGCCTTACCCCTTGAAAGATAAGGGGAGTCCAAAGGATAATCCAGGAAGAAGCCTTCCCATATCACTGGGGAACTGATATGCCCTTTGGAAGCAATAAGCTCTCATGGACAATTTATTTTCATCTGCATGGTTGTCATCTGTGTACCTGAGATCTATACTTCAAAATCAAATCTCTGAATTTTGCTGATATGAGGAATTTTGTTTCAGCTCTTATTCTTGTATTTCAACTACATTATGTGCAAGGTATTAATTTATGATTATTACAGGAAAGATACCTGTTATTACATTTTTTTTTAAAAAAAAAACCTGTGATGCTTAAATAACTTAGCTCAGCTAATAAGCATTTCTGGAACTATTAAAATGTCTCAGATTTTCATGTCTATATTCTGTAGCCAAAACCAGACTGCAAATGTTTATATATATATATATATATATAGATATATAGATATAGATATAGATATAGATATAGATATAGATATATGATATAAAGAGCTGAGGTGTGTTGCATACATTCTGAAGATTCATTAGTCAATGTCGATGCAATTATGTGAATTATCCTACCCAACCGGGCATATATTATGGGCTAATACTTTTAATTCCACCAGCCAAAGGAATGAAATATGGATCATGATCCCTCCAGTAGGGGTTTCAGACTATTTTTGATCACCCCATGGATGACCTGTAGCAGGAGACGTATCAGCAGCATACTATCACCCTATGGGCAAGAGTGTGGGCGGCACCATGTTTATGTGACTCATTCATACAGAATAGATCCCAGAAATTGGGATTACTGTTCAACGCCATTGCAAATGAACTGGGTGTTCCCTCAGGATTCCATCTTGCCACTTTTCCCATTCAGGTGTTAAGCCTGTTCTACATGGGATTACACTTCCTATGAAAGAATCAGTTGATAGCATGGAGGTGCCCCTTGACGTGGCACTGCTTTCAGACATGCAGTGTTGGTGTCGGTTACCAGTGTTGGTAACTAGGAATGTCTTGTCAGCTTTGGCTAGTTTGCCAGCTATGCTGTTTCCTGAGTAAATCAGACTTCCCATTGTCTTTCATGGCCACTCATGCTCTCGTTATCAATCATTTCCAGACTTTCTCACTGTAACAAGGAGCTGAGCTTGAACACCATTTGTAAATTTCAGTTGGTTGAGAACATCACCGCTGGGTCGCTGTTTGGACTTGTTTGGTTGGAACATATTAGTCTAGCCTTTCAGTCTATGTCAGTTATCTGCCTTCAGGTGCAATTCAGGGTCCTATACGTCCCACCCCAAACATGCTCCATTCATCATCAGAGGCTTTGCTCTGGATACCTCCATGGAATAATGCTCAGTGGATGTCCCCTAAGAGCAGGGAGTTTTCAGTTGTGACACCAGTGCTTTGGAATGTTCTTCTCAGAGAAGCCAACCACAGGCTATGGAGCTTCAGGGGGGAGGCTGCCTACAACCTAGCTATTTTGAAAGGTCTGTGGGTTAACTGAACAGAGCTAAAAGCCAAAAACAGGAACCAAGAAAAACCAGCAGCAGAACCAACAGCAATTTAACCCACAGGTCTTATAGCTGTCTGCATTCTTACATTTCTGTCATTTGGGGAAGTTTTTTTCCTGCATGTGATTGTGGGTCTTTTGGCTGTATTTCATAGTTAATTGTTTTTCTACTGTTTTAATTTGGATACTGTTATCCACTATCTCTGACAATGAGAGCAGGATGAAAAGTTTTGAAATAAATAAAATAAGCATCCAATTTTTACGCTTTCTTTTGTATATGGGAAACAGCAATGCAGCAGATGTCTTCAGAATAGGGATGTACGAAAGGTACTTACCTTTCTGGGATTATGCCGATGGTGTGGGGGGAGGAGTTCTGTCCATCCCCCTGGAATCCTCACCGGGGGGGGAGGCTCTCCATTCCTCCCCCCCCCCGGAATCCTGGCCGGCCGGCTGTGCTCTGCAGCGATTCTGCGGAGCCGCTGGCCAGCTCCGCCAGCAGGACATCCAGCCGCTGGCTAGCAGGAACACAAATGGCGGTGGCCGTAGCCGCCGCCGTTTGTGTCCCTGCAGTCAGCTGTGATAGGCTACGTAAATCTTTACGTAGCCTATCACGGCTGATTAAACAAAAAACGCGCGTACGCAAATGGCGGCGCCCATGGCCACTGCCATTTGCGTTCCTTATTTTGGCACGTCTTAGTCTACGTAAACATTTACGTAGACTAAGATGGCGAAAATAAGGGGCATGCAAATAGCGTAGCGTCTATGCTATTTGCGTTCCCCTTATTTTCGCCGTCTTAGTCTACGTAAATGTTTATGTAGACTAAGACGTGCCAAAATAAGGAACGCAAATGGCGGCGGCCATGGGCGCCGCCATTTGCGTACACACGTGTTTGTTTGTTTTTTAAGTCAGTTGGGATAGGCTATGTAAAGATTTACATAGCCTATCACGGTGTTTTTTTTAAAATCTAGCTGTGATAGGCTACATAAATCTTTATGTTGCCTATCACTTTTTTTAAAAAAAACCTGGAAATGGCGGCAGCGGCAGCCAGTCGGAAGACCGGCCACCGCCGCTGCCGCTGCACCGCCACCGGAGCCGCTCCCGGAGCCACCACCGCCAGAAAGATCTGCCCCAGGTAAGTCCCGTCCCGGGGGCATGGTGGGCCATTCCACCACCAATTTCAGGGGGCCGAATGCGCTGGCATTCGGCCTCCCCGAGACCCGTGGCAGAACTTTTGTACATCCCTACTTCAGACTCAACGGTTATTCATTATAACTTACAGAAACACTGAACAATCTTCTTCCACTTGTAAGAGAAGCATAAACAACTGCACTGAACAATTGTCATTGGTAGCTGGTACAGCCATTTAGATCCATGATTGTTCTGGCCTCTTAGGAGCTTATGCAGGCCCAGCTGTTCCTTGTGACTTCTGCCCCAAAGTGAAAGCCTTCCCTTACATGGCCTGCTAACACTAAGGCCTTCAGGGCTTGCCTCTTCAAGAGGCAGTACACAACATATTCTTGATTCAGTGCCTGACAGTCACTGTTTAAATTGATTAAACTATCCACAAATCTCAGCCAAATGTGCGGTTTTGTTTGCAGGAGCCACCTTCTTGAACTTCACAGGCCTGAGCCAGCAGATGGATTTCTCCATTTGTCTCTTTGAACTATCTTAGTATGCATCATCCCATTAATTATGTGAAAAGAGGAGAGCCAGTGTGGTGTAGTGGCTAGAGTATTGGACTAGGAGCTGGGAGATCTGGGTTCTAGTCCCCACTTGGCCACGGAAGCTCATTGGGTGACTTTAGGCCAGTCACAGACTCTCAGCCCAACCCACCTCACAGGGTTGTTGTTGTGAGGATAAAATGGAGGAGGAAGAGGACTATGTATGCTGCCTTGGGTTCCTTAAGGAGGAAAAAAGGCGGGATATAAATGTAATAAATAAATAAATAAATAAATAAATAAATAAATAAATAAATTTTAGGGAACACTAAATGGTGCTACTAGTAGACAACTAGTAGACAAACAGTTCTACTGTCCTACCCCAGGAAAGTCAGTGGGAGTCTTGCCACTGATTTCAGTGGGAGGTGGGTTGTAACTACTGATTCTGCCCAAACTCATAATTAGTTGGTCCATACTATGAATCCAGCCTGTTCATAATTCCCATAGGTATAATGAGCACTGATCCACCAAAATTGATTCTGATCCACCAAAACTGTAGTATGTTCATAATTCAATAATGAGCTTATTTATTAATTACAAATTAATCTGTTTTCACCTGAACTGGCTGCATGATTGCCATGATTCAGCACCCACCCTTTAGTTACTCTGTCTAGTCAATTTGTAAACAAAACATATGCTAACTGCCAACCAGAGAATGATGCATCACAATACATGATGTCTCGACACACAGAGGAGGAAAAAAAACATTGCAACGTTCCCATGGTGCACTTTGGTTATATGCATGTGCCAAAAATTGGCCTTGATTTGAAAGCTCAGAACATAGATCTTTCACTCAAGGTTATATGTTCACCTGATTCCATATCATGTCCGTCACTAGATGTAATCACAGTCAGCCAGCTAAATTAATCAAACTCTCTGTAGCAATTGTTTGCTGGACAGTTTCCTAGGGATGGCGGAGAATTCTGCCACGGATTTCAGTGAGGCCAAATGCACTGGCATTCGGCCCCCCAAAATCCGTGGCGGTGTAGCAGCCATATTGGGGGTCAGACTAAGTAGCCTCATGCAGTATCATGCTTCATGTTCTTGCCGAGCTCTTTCTCCCTTAAATATATTGTTGTAAGCTGACGAGACACAGGAATTCCTTATCTTGTCAAAGGTCATACAATTGTATATCTTGTTCTCTGCTGTTCTCTTCTGTTCTCTCCTTATCATGGCTACCCTATAACCCAGTTCTTGTATTATAAACAATAGTGCTAAGAGAAGAAATGTTGAGGATTGCAACCCCATGCGGGAGGGGGAGGAGGAGCCGTTTCATATGTGTCACAATGTCTATAAAACCAATGTGCTAATGTAAATCGGGGCTTCTGGCTCTTTGGAAATGATTCCAGCCTTAAGCCCGCGCGTTAAATAAAGAATCTCTTTTTCCTTCACTCCGTGGTCTCTCTGACTCTGGGTTCTGCAACATAAATGGTGCCGTGACTCGGATGTGGCAGGCTCTGAGCCAGACAGGTGGCATTTGCCTGCTCTTGATCACCGCACCAGGAGGACGAGCTCGGCGCATGCCTCCCTTTCTTGGCGCCACCGACCTTTTTGTCGAGTGAATGGGAGAAAGCCTGCACCGGGATCGCCCAAACGGCAGCGAGCAGCAAGAGAACCTTGGGAAGCGGAGGAAGGAACTTGAGCCCTGCCTGTATCGCAGCTGCAATTGAGTTGAAACCCACATTGGAAGCCTTCAGGAGAAAGGCAAGTATATGGGAAAAAGAGGGCCCCGCCTTTAGGGAGAAAGGCCACTGGGCAGAAAAAAAGAGGGCCCCGCCTTATGAAGAAGGTCAGTGTTGGTGGTATACGTATACAAAAGAACCTACTCCTTGCGAGTAGAAGGGGGGCCTGATCACACCCCCGAGTGGGCGCCAGTACCCAGCACGCCAGTACTCAGTAGGAAGCTGAGGAAGCTGGGGAAGCCGTTTTCCGCTCTGGTAAAAAGTGGGAAAAGTGGGTGGCAGGGACATATGGATGCAGTGGAAAGAATGATTGTGTGAGTGGCTACTGCGGTTTCTGAAGCATACCGTTGACCGTCCGGGTGCCCAGGCCAGTAGCAAAGTGCGTGGTGTGAAAAATCCTCTTGTGTCGGCCAGTGAGACCCCTTACTCACTGACCAATTCCCATTCCCTAATTGTGTCTGTCTTCAATTTAGGAGGGAGGCTATGGGTGGTGGGGGAAGCAAACCTTGCACCCCCTTGAGATGTATGTCAAACAAAGAAGGAAAAAGGTTTTTTTTAAAAAAAGATTCAGAATAGAAAGAGAAAACAGCAAAAAGCTCAAGGTCGAGCTGAGAGGAAAAAAAAAAAAGATCTGAGGCTGTTAATTAAAAAAATGTTGCAGGACAGTCTGGCTTTTAACAAAGCGTGGGAGCGTGAGAGTGTAAGGCCAAAGAAGTAGCTGTTAGCCTAGCACGCCGAGAGAGGGGGGGCAGGAAAATTGCCCACAACGTTCTGAGTTGTACAACATCATCACCTCGCCTAATTGAGATAAAATCCCTAAGAAATGGAAACTGAAAATGAAGACCCAGAAGATGAAGGCAAAATAGAAAATAAAGGTGAACAATCAGCCCCCAGAGCACAGGCTAGACCCCTCTTCGAGTGAAAAGTGTGCCATAAGACTGGCCCAAAGCAGAATGAAGCGGAAAGACCACGTTGAAGATCTCTGTCAAGGTAACCGTGTTTAGCTTTGAACTGTGTTAAAATTGCATAGAGCCTGTAGCTACTGACCATCAGCTATATGATTTCTGAAGAGCGTAACCATTAAGCTTTTGCCGTGGGATTCCCTGCAATGAAGAAATCTCACTGATTTGAGTGTCCAGTGTTACACTGCCTAAGTATGTGTGCTAAAGAGACCGAGAAACCAGACAGCATGTTCCTGGCCAAGCCAAAATCACGCTACTGCTATGCTCCTGAAAGCTGCAATAAACTGTGTAAGCTGGGAGACCCAACCTGATTGAGAAGAAAAGAAGATATTGGAGCAACTGTCTTAAAAAACAATGAGATCTGTGCAGCTGGCTAGCTGACACTGTCAGTGATGTTACAACTTTAAATTAAGACTGTTTTCCTGTTTGAGACCCCAGCGAAGAAAGCTAACCCGAGTTATTTGTTGCCCGTGCCAAAGCAAGAATTTGGATGCCCTGTACCTCATCGTGTCCTGTTTTGAGCTTGGGATTTACAAATACAAACAAACTGAGAAGCTTGCCTTTAAAGTCCTGCAAATCACCCCACCGCCTCCCTGAAGATTAATGGCTGCCTAAAAAACGCAAGTATAAAGCGATGCCCATCACCCCCCAGCGTCCTGAGTTTCGGCACTCAGTGTTTCAGTGCTTTCGTGTACCAGGTTAGAAGAAAAAAAAAAAAAGACTAAGTTTTTAAAATGTCTGTGAGAGAACCTGACAGAAGTAAAATTTACAGAGGAGTTGCCCAAGTTAAAGTGTCACGGCTAGAGAGCTGAGCTGTGCTGCTCTGTTTAGATAGAGGCCTTGCTAAAAAAGTTAAAGGCCCTTGTCTGTCAGAAGGGGTGTAGGGCCACACTTTCCCTTTTTAAACTGATGCAAAAGTGGAGAGCCTTTGCTGGAAACATCGCATCTTCATTGCCCAGAGCCTTCTCTGTTTGCCTCCATCAATGTCTGGGCTTTTTAGAGACACTCTGCACATGAACTAAAATTTTAAATTGTCAAAAACTTGCCATGGACAGTGCTGTGAAGCTTTTGATAAACTTGAACTCTCATCGCTGTGGACTGTGTGTCTGTGTTTGTAGTCAGCTCAGTGTACAGCAGGCTAAGTTTGATCTATAACTTTTAGATTTCCTTCTGCTAGAACTCATGCAGCATAGAGTTGCCAATGCAAAAATGGTGACCTAGAACTCTTTGCGTGTGTGGGTATGCCCGTCCCTTAATTTTAATGGGCCCTGAGCTTTCAGCCAGAAGAGCAGTATGATTGCTGGATCTGCTCCATCATGCCTTACCATGCAAAAAGTGTTTTCCATTCATTGTGTTAAATTGCAGAAAAAGTTTGTTGTGTATATTTTATGATTTCTTAGATATCATAAAATATATGTGATATTTGCAGATTAGTGTTAGTTGCAACTCCAAATGATACTAAGTGTGGTTCCCAATAGATGACAAGGAGAAAAGACAAAAGCAAGTAGAAAAGAAGGAATAGAGAAAGTAGAAGACAGATAGAGAGGGGGAAAAAAAAGAAGAAAAAAAAAGGCAAGAGGCAAAGAAAAAACATTTGTAGAAAAGAAGCGTGGCCATAGTTGCCCCCAGGGTAAATTAAAAGCAGCTGATTGTGCCTGGAGCTTATTACCTGGGGTAAAGTAGCCACAATAATGTAATAGTTCTTTAAGATAAAGAAAATCTAACTAGAAGGAGAAGAAGAACCTATCCCAAATGTGTGTCATTGGGACTAGTGTAAGGCAGAAAGGTTTAAGTAAGTGAGTTTAACTTGAAAAAGATAAATAAAGAGACAAGGCTGGTGCATGGATCAGAAAGTTTTATATAAAAAGTTTGAAACATGATCTGCAATACAGGCAGATCAGCAAAGAAAAAGAAAGCAAAAGAAAGAGAAAAAAATTGTCTTCCCATACTAATAAATAAAAAGTGTTATCAAGCACTTTGGGAAGCGAAGTTGTTTACAGGAAGCTGTGCCTGAGAACCAAACACTTCTAGCCTATGCTGAAAATGCTTGCTAGTGTTGTGCTGCCTCATGGGTAACATGTATGGTATAAATAACCCATTTAGCCCAATAGCTCGTGGTTCAGAGAAGCTGTCTGATCCAACCATTAAGTACGCCTGTGTGCTGTAAGTTACCCAATAAAGTCTCCTTGTAAATAAATCCCCCCCTCGCTGGAATCCCAAAACACAAGTGGGGCTGGAGCGCCTCACCCAGTATCAAACCCTGCTGTTAAAAGCCATGAAAGCAGGTATGAAGAAGTCAGTTAATATGACCAAAGTGTCTAAAGTGCTGCAAGGTGCCACCAAGGCCCCAGAGCGTACTTGGAGCATCTTTCAAATGCCTATCGCCAGTATACCTCCCTCAACCCAGAGGCCCAAGAAGACATGGATGAAAGAAGAAAAGAAGAAGACCCGGAAGAGGCAGAAGATTCTTAAAAAAGAACCAGTGTGCCCAGTGTGGACAAGATGGACATTAGTAGCATGAATGCCCAAATAAAATAAATCAAATATACAAAGGAGAAAACCAAAGGGGCCAGAATGGGCAAAAAGGGAGACAGCTTGAGAAGGGCCGTGACATTGACTGTGAGGGGCCGTGACATTGACTTCATAATTGACACTGGAGCAGCATCAAAAGCAAGCAAACATTAGCCTTAAACAAGAAGTTCAAACACTGAGCAAAGTTCTTCAAGCCCAGCGTCGCTTTGTCTTAGAAAATAAGCCATTCCCATCACAGAAGTTCATCCTTTCCAACCAAGAGTTAAAGTATGAATTAAAGAGGGAAAAATAACCCTTTGACTCCCAGATGGAGAGGACTGAAAACTGTCATACTTTCCATCCCTGCAGCTATGAAAGCAGCTGGAGTTAAACCCTGGATACATTGGACACGAGTCAAGAGAGCGAGAGGGGGAGAATAGACTGTAAACAGAAATCCTGAAAATCCTTTAAAAATCATTCTGAAAAAGCAGTAAGAAGACTCAGGCTAGACCTTACTGTGGACACACCGGGAGACTGTCCCCCTGCGTACGGTCAGACCTGCAACTGGAGAATTGAAGAAGGGGACTAGACCCTACTGCAGCTTGCCAGGTGAATAGCTGCCCAGCGTACGGTCAGATCCCAAAGAAGATCAAACATGTGTGTTGTAGTGTTAGTAGTGTTGCATTGTGTCTCCTTAATAAGGTGCAAAAAGGGGGGCCAGCCCCTGAAAGAGAAAGTTTGTCCCAGGGATTTGCTGATAATTACTGGCTTCACCTGGCTAACATCACGAGAGTAAAACATTTTTGTTTGCCAAGAGGTATACCTGCAAACAGGCTTATTAGCTCTTGCCTAATACCTGTCTGTAGACATCCTGAGAAAATTCAAAAAGATACCATGTTAAAAGTTTATGGTGTAAGTTTAACTTATTCCCAAAATGCTAATTGGGGCGTGGTTGCAAAGATCCTACCCCCTACAGAGTTCACTCTACGCACCCCCATCATTGCTGAAACAAATGCTACGTGTGCACAAATGCTTAATTGTCAAAATTTTTTCCAGAAAATACAAAGCTATCCCTGGCCCCCTTCCACTGTAATAAAATTCAAAACATATCTTTTAATGATGCCCACATACTTTTGCCTCATGGATGGTTTTAGACATGTAATTCCCGCACTTGGTCATTCATTCCTGCCAACTTGTCTGATAACCACCCATGTTGCCTCAGCCGCCAATTGAACTGGTGCCAATTCTTCCCCTGTAGCCCGAGAAAATCCGTCAACGGCAGCCTCGAGCACTCCAACTAACTAAAAATTGTAATAGTCATGTGCAGTTATATTCTGACTCAGAAAAATTGGCCTTAACAATGTCACTAGTTGGGGTTCCAAGTTTAGCCTTGGCTAATGGTCTAAAGAACAACTGGTTAGCTTGCAGCTTAGCCAAAAGCATAAATGCCACCTCACGAGCATTGTCATTGTTAAATAAAGAGTTGCGTGATCTAAGAGGTGCAGTTCTAGAAAATAGAGCTGGTATAGATTACCTCTTCCTTCTTCATCATTTAAGTTGTGAGACACACCAAAAGCTCTGTTGTTTTAACTTAACTAATAATGGCAATGCTGTAGATGAACAGATCAACAAGCTGCACAATATAGTAGCTAACAAAACAATAAAACAAAACAATTAGCTCAATTAGTTGACCCTTTGGCTTCCAGATCTTAGCTGGCTTGAAGCATTGTTCATCCTAATTCTACCAGTATTGTTCATAAAAGTTCTGTTATGTCTCTGCGTTCCTTGTCTTATGCGCTGTTTAACCAATCTGATTTATGTCTCAGCTAGTAAAACTGCTGCCCTCTACGCTCTAATAGCCCAACAAGAGGCTAAGTAATATGTATGTCACAAAAAGCTTTGTATAGTTATCAGAAATGCTATAATTGTAATGAAATTATGCATTTAAGGGGGGAATGTAGCAGCCATATCGGGGGTCAGACTAAGTAGCCTCATGCAGTCTCATGCTTCATGTTCTTGCTGAGCTCTTTCTCCCTTAAATATATTGTTGTAAGCTGACGAGACACAGGAATTCCTTATCTTGTCAAAGGTCATACAATTGTATATCTTGTTCTCTGCTGTTCTCTTCTGTTCTCTCCTTATCATGGCTACCCTATAACCCAGTTCTTGTATTATAAACAATAGTGCTAAGAGAAGAAATGTTGAGGATTGCAACCCCATGCGGGAGGGGGAGGAGGAGCCGTTTCATATGTGTCACAATGTCTATAAAACCAATGTGCTAATGTAAATCGGGGCTTCTGGCTCTTTGGAAATGATTCCAGCCTTAAGCCCGCGCATTAAATAAAGAATCTCTTTTTCCTTCACTCCGTGGTCTCTCTGACTCTGGGTTCTGCAACAGCGGAATGGCCTGCCCCTGCCCCCCCCACGGATTTCCCCCGGGACGAGGCTCACCTGGGGTGGATGTTCCAGATGGCAGCTCTGGCGGCAGCGGCTGGTCTTTCGACTGGCTGCCACAGCTGCCATTTCAATCCTGGTCTTTGCCGTGATAGGCTTCATATTTATGTAGCCTATCATGGCAAGCCAATAATTAAAAAAAAAAGGCATACGCAAATGGCGGCAGCTATGGCGGCCGCCATTTGAGTTCCCTATTTTTCGCCATTTTAGTCTACATAAATATTTACATAGGCTATTACGGCAAAAAAAAGGGGGGAACGCAAATAGTGTAGTGGGCGCTATTTGTGTTCCTTTTTTCCGCTGTTTTAGCCTACGTAAATATTTACGTAAGCTATTACAGCGGAAAAAAAGGGAATGCAAATAGCGCCCACTACTCTATTTGTGTTCCCCTTTTTGTTCGCCATAATAGCCTACATAAATATTTACGTAGACTAAAACGGCGAAAAATAGGGAACGCAAATGGCGGCCGCTGTAGCCACCACCATTTGTGTATGCCATTTTTTTTGGGGGGGGTTATTGGCTTGCCGTGATACTAATGTATATAAATACTAATGTAGCCTATCATGGCAGCCTGGCTGGACCAAATGGCGGCCACTACGGTGGCCGCTATTTGCATCCGCACCAGCCAGTTTGCAGCTGGAACTCCGGCTGTGAACAGCCCTGGCCAGCTGCTCCGCGGAGCCGCCGCGGAGCGGAGCTGGCCAGGCAGGATTCTGGGGGGGAGGACTGGGTCGCCTCCCCCCCTTTTGAGGATTCCGGGGGGAGGGACGGAGCGCCCCCACACTGCAAACAGAATCCGCGAAAAGGTAAGTGTCTTTCGTACATCCCTACAGTTTCCTTTGGATGTCCCCTTTTGATTAGGGTTAATGCCTCTACTCCCCAATAATAAATTACATTATATGTACTTTCTGCAAGAAGTAGAAGTGTGGCTCAGGAAGCAAAGGAGAGAGAGAAGAGAGACTCTCTAAGGTGTACTAACACAACTCGGGAATCACTTTGGAACAGGGCATATAGAAAATACAAGAATGTTGCTTTGAGCAGTTACAGTGCTCCTAACTGAAATGTTTGGGGCTCTTTAATTATAATGTAGTTCATCCTAGATGTTCTCTTTCCTTGTGTAACCCTGCCAACTGGCTAACACAGGTCATAGATTAGTTCAAATACTTTACCTTGTGTGGCTCTAAAATCATAAAGTTGCTTTGGGGGGGGGAATCAAACATAAAAAATCTTCAAAGATATATTTTATCACAAATTTGTAAAACAAAAGAACTTGCAACATGTCTTAAAGAACAGTACAATTCCAATTTCTTCAGTACCCTTCCAAGGGAGTACATTAAACACAAATAAAAAAGGGTGTTTGTAGAATCCACTAGAGCAACAAAGCAAAAGCTCACAAAATGCTTTAGGGAATGATCCTATGGCCCCTAGACTGTGTCTGAGGTTGAAGACAGCACTCCGACCCTGGAGATGGGAATCGGAGCCCCAAACCTCCTCCCCATCACAGCTGAGCTGGTGAGGAAAGAACCATGCCAGCTGCCTCTCTGTGGTTGGGATCATGACCTTGGAGAGGGGGAAAATGGGGTGTTTCAGTTGGTGGGGAGGGAAGGAGACTGGAGAGGCCAGGATACAATCTATCTTGAGGCCTCTCCAGATTCCTTCCCCCCATTCTGAAATACCCTAACTAGATGGGGGGGAAAGCCCATCTAGTGAAAATGCAGGGTGGGAGGACGGGGAGGAAATGATCACCTCCACCACTCCTCCCACCCTGCATAGAATGATCATAAGCTTCCTTATGATCATCGCAATAGGATTGCACCTTTAGACATCCCCAGCCCAAGTCCTCTTCTCCCTAGGGATGGCGGAGAATTTCTCCACGAATCTGAGGGAGGCCGAATGCCAACGCATTCGGCCCCCCGAAATTGGCGGTGAAATTCTCTGCCCCCCACCCCCCCCGGGATGGGACTTACCTCCCTCGAATGTCCCTCTCGGCGGCGGGTCCCGGCAGCGGTTCGGCGGCAGTTCGGCGGGGGCAGCGGCCGGTCTTCTGATCGGCTGCCGCCTCTGCAATTACAAAGTAAATGTAAAAAAACAACAACACACAGACGTGATAGGCTACGTAATGATTTACGTAGCCTATAACGGCTAGATTTCCAAAGTCAGCTGTGATAGGCTACGTAAATCGTTACGTAGCCTATCACGGGTGACTTTGAAAAAAACAAAAGCACGTACGCAAACGGCAGCACCCATGGGCGCCGCCATTTGCTTTCCTTATTTGGGCCTGGGTAGTCTACGTAAAGATTTACATAGACTATGGCAAAAATAAGGGCAACGCTCTTTGCGTTGCCCTTATTTTCGCTGTAGTCTACGTAAATCTTTACGTAGACTAAAAAGTAAAAGGTGTCCCCAACCAGTCGTGTCTAACTCTAGGGTGCGGTGCTCATCCCCGTTTCTAAGTCGAAAAGCCAGCGCTGTCCGAAGACGCTTCCGTGGTCATGTGGCCGGCATGACTGAACACCGAGGTGCACGGAATGTTGTTACCTTTCCTGCCGAGGCGGTACCTATTTATCTACTTGCAATTTCTTGCTTTCGAACTGCTAGGTTGTCAGGACCTGGGACTGAAGATGGGAGCTCACTCCGTCACGCAGCACTCGGGTCTCGAACTGCTGACCTGCCGACCTTCCAGTCTGCAGTTCAGCGTCTTAACCACTAAGCCACCGCGGTCCCTATATTACGTAGACTACCCGGGCCCAAATAAGGAACGCAAATGTTTACATAGACTAAGCCCATGGGCGCCGCCATTTGCCTACACACTTTTTTTTTTCAAAGTCACCCGTGATAGGCTACGTAACCATTTACGTAGCCTATCGTGGCTGACTTTGGAAATGTAGCCGTGATAGGCTACGTAAATCGTTATGTAGCCTATCACGTGTGTGTGCTGTTTTTTGTTTACATTTACTTTTTTATTTTGTGGCTGGGGAGACGGGGCGTTTCTCCCCGGCCTGAATTTCAGCCGGGCGAGGTGGGGCGCCTCCCCCCCTGGCCTGAATTTCGGCCGGGCGAGGCAGGGCGCCTCCCCCCCCGGCCTGAACTTTGGGGGGGAAACTGAAGCACCTCCCCCCCACCGCGAAGCCAGCTGCGGGACCAGGTAAGGGACTTCCATCCATCCCTACTTCTCCCACAGAGATGCTGAAGAGGGATCCTCTTGCTGATGCTGCAGCTTGGGCCTGAAATCAGTAAAATTAAGGACAAGTCTCAGTAAATAAATCCCAGGTCACAGGCCTTCTCCCTTCTGCAGAGCTTCTCCTGCTGCTGGCTGGGCCGACTGAAGTATTTTTCTGCTATACAATAAAACAAAATGTACATCACATCCGTTTAACAATATTTAAAATAAAAGAGAAGTGTGGGCCTATAGACCTCAGCACAGTAATTCATTTACACCTTTATAACAAAGTATTCCCCCCCCCTTTTCTCTACAACATCACCAATAATAGCTCCTCCTATAAAGGAGATTATTGACTGGGGACCCAAAGATATCCTAAAAATTATGGACAAGTCTCAGTCAATAAATCCCAGGTCACAGTCCTTCTCTCTTCTGTGGAGTTTCTCCTGCTGCTGGGCAGTAGGGACGTACGAAAATTCCGCCACGGATCTCAGGGAGGCCGAATGCCAGCGCATTTGGCCCCCCAAAATTGGTGGTGGAACTGCCCGCCAACCCCCGCCACCCCCGCGGGACGAGACTTACCTTGGGCAGATCTTTCTGGTGGCGGTGGCTCTGGAGGCAGCTGTGGCGGCGGTGCGGCGGCGGCGGCTGCGGCAGCTGGTCTTCCAACCAGCTGCCGCCGCCGCCATTTCCAGGTAAAAAAACCCCCCAAAACAAAAAAATGTTATAGGCTACGTAAAGATTTACGTAGCCTATCACGGCTTGGTTTTTTTAAAAAACCATGATAGGCTACGTAAATATTTACGTAGCCTATCACGGCTGACTTAAAAACAAACAAACGCGGGTACAGAAATGGCGGCGGCCATAGCCGCCGCCATTTGCGTTCCTTATTTTGGCACGTCTTAGTCTATGTAAACATTTACGTAGACTAAGACAGTGAAAATAAGGGGAACGCAAATAGCGTAGTGTCTACGCTATTTGCGTTCCCCTTATTTTCACCGTCTTAGTCTATGTAAATGTTTACATAGACTAAGACGTGCCAAAATAAGGAACGCAAATGGCAGCGGCCATGGCCACCGCCATTTGCGTATGCGTGTTTTTTTTTCTTTTAAGTCAGCCGTGATAGGCTACGTAAACATTTACGTATCCTATCATGGCTGACTGCAGGGACGCAAATGGTGGTGACTACGGCCGCCGCCATTTGCGTCCCTGCTAGCCAGTGGCCGGATGTCCAGCTGCTGGTGGAGCCGGCCGGCGGCTGGCCAGGATTCCGGATGGCTGGCCAGGATTCCGGGGGGGGAGGAACGGAGCGCCTCCCCCCCGGCGAGGATTCTGGGGGGAGGGATGGAACGCCTCCCCCCAACCATAAACATAATCCGCGAAAGGTAAGTACCTTTCGTACATCCCTACTGGGCAGGCTGGGCTGACTGAGGTATTTGCCCCTCCTACAGGTGATGACATGGAAGCAGCTTTAGCAGGATTTTACTTGTTCATATGAACAAAAAAGCAAATTCCCAATACCTGAAGTGATCTGGGAATGGGATGTCCTGAAGGTGTTTCCCTGACATGGATTTAGTGACCCAGTAGCTGCTTGGAAACCTACAGAGTCAGCATCTAAGACCCAGCAAAAGGCCAAATCATCATAGGATTGTATACTGGCATAGCATGACAGGTCCTGCATCATCCAAACCGGTCTCTCTCCTTCTTTTCAGTCACCACTACTCAGCCGTGGAGGTTTGAACATGTATAGTCCTTTGGCTGCCACTCAAGCAGTAATGGGCAAGACATTTTACAGGGGGTGTTTGCTATCACTCAAGAGTCAGGATAAAGGGCAGGATCCAACAGTGCCCTTGTGCTGGCAGTCAGGTCTGCTGGTCCCAGTACACAACATAGAACTTCCAGGGGCAAGCCACAAAATGGGGCATAATATATCCCTTCCAGAAATGAGTGTTTCGACTTGTGTCCCAGCTTGCCCCAGAAGTGCTACATTGCAGCTGTCCACAGTAGGGACCACACATGCATTGGGGATTGCCATGTGTGTACCAGGACCAGCAGACCTGACCATGGGTGCAACAGCACCCTTGGATCCTGCCCAAAGACTTTTTGTTAAAATTAAACAAGCCTGCTCAGCCTCCTCAACTATGTATGCCCCCTACTCTCACTCTCCCTTTGCTGTTGTCCTGAGTCACTTCCTGGTTGCTGTGCCCTCAGTCTGTGGCTTCCCTCTATGTCGCCAGATCATTTCATCTGTCTGCTTTCCTAACTCTCTTACTTATATCCACTTACATTGACCCAGGATATGCAGAGCACATTTCCATAATGGCTGCAACTGTAAGACTGTGGCATTACTTTATGATTATTACAGGAAAGATACCTGTTATTACATTTTTAAAACATCTGTGATGCTTAAATAACTTAGCTCAGCTAATAAGCATTTCTGGAACTATTAAAATGTCTCAGATTTTCATGTCTATATTCTGTAGCCAAAACCAGACTGCAAATGTTGATATATATATATATATATATATATATATATATATGAGAATGATATAAAGAGCTGAGGTGTGTTGCATACATTCTGAAGATTCATTAGTCAATGTCGATACAATTATGTGAATTATCCTACCCAACTGGGCATTTATTATGGGCTAATACTTTTAATTCCACCAGCCAAAGGAACAAAACATGGATCTTGATCCCTCCAGTCAGGGTTTCAGACTATTTTTGGTCACCCCATCCAGGAGACCTATTAGCAGCATACAGTACTATCACCTTATGGGCAAGAGTGTGGATGGCACCATGTTTGGGTGACTCTTCTCATTCATCATTTCTGGAACTATTAAAGTGTCTCAGATTTTCATATCTATATTCTGTAGCCAAAACCAGACTGCAAATGTTGATATATATATATATATATATATATATATGATATAAAGAGCTGAGGTGTGTCGCATACATTCTGAAGATTCATTAGTCAATGTCAATACAATTTTTGAACATAGGATATCCCATAAAAATATAAGCAATTTGCTATAAAATATCTGCTGAAAACTATAGTTATTCTATATCTTGGGTTAGACAAGGTTTAACAACATTGGGTTGGATCCAGATTTATGCTGAATAAAAAATAAAAAATCTCAATCAACTGTGCTGATGGAAGCAGACTTCTCCACCCTCTCCACCTCCCCAAAAATTTTACACAAAGAGTAAGGAGGTCCTGTTGAATGGGGTGAGTGATGGTGTATAGGGGAGGGGAATCCCCCAAATTGGGTGGAGGGATCTTCCACAAGGGGAGCCCTTCCCCTCACAGAAGGCCCTTTCCTCCTCTCACAGAATCTCACATCCTAGATCCAACCCAATCTCTGTATAATGAACAACAAGCTAGACGAATTGCTAATAAAGGTCTCCGACCTAGATTGCATCATACAGAAAATCACTTTCTTTGTTACTAGAAATTAGTCAAGGGGTCACAAATTTCCAAGTGAATAGCCAAGATTTCATAACTTCATCATATCTAGGGATGGCAGAGAATTCCGCCACGGATTCCAGTGAGGCCAGATGGCGGCAGCTACGGCAGCTGCCATTTGCATTCCCTATTTTTTGCCGTTCTAGCCTACACAAATATTTACGTAGGCAATTAACGGCAAAAAAAAGGGAACCGCAAATAACGTAGTGGGCGCTATTTGCATTCTTTTTTCCCCCACCGTTTTATCCTACATAAATATTTACGTAGGCCTTTATGGCAAAAAAAAGAGAAATGGAACACAAATAGTGCCCACTACGCTATTTGCAGTTCCCTTTTTTTCGCTGTAATTGCCTACGTAAATATTTATGTAGGCTAGAACGGTAAAAAATAGAGAATGCAAATGGAGGCTGCTGTAGCCGCCGCCATTTGCGTACGCCTTTTTTTTGTTTGTTTTTTGGGCATGCTGTGATAGGCTACATAAATACTTATATAGCCTATCATGGC
The DNA here is from genome assembly GCF_057233095.1 of Heloderma suspectum. Lineage (NCBI taxonomy): Eukaryota > Metazoa > Chordata > Lepidosauria > Squamata > Helodermatidae > Heloderma > Heloderma suspectum. The sequence goes on along the minus strand of NC_139460.1, from coordinate 255,354,467 downwards.
AGCCTGGAAGGATGCAAATGGCGGCCGCTACAGCGGCCGCCATTTGTGTCCGCAGCAGCCCATCTGCAGCCAGAAGTCTGGCTGTGGATGGCCCTGGCTGGCTACTCTGCAGAGCCGCTGCAGAGCAGAGCCAGCAGGGCAGGATTCAGGGGGGGAGGACCGGATCGCCTCCCCCCCATCGAGGATTCTGGGGGGAGGGACGGGGCGCCTCCCCCCCCACAGCAGATGCCCCAACCAGAACCAGGTAAGTGATTCGTACATCCCTAATCATGTCTCTATTTATTTTATGTTGGTTGTCATACTTCAGGAGTTAGATGAATGGCATGGGGCACCACACACATACCAAATAACAGATAAGTGAAGTTGAGTTATTTGTGAATAGCACTGAATGACTCATCTGTATTAGAGATCACACAATGTTTTATATATTTGCCAAGCCAAAAACTGAGTTGTTACCGGCTGAGAATGGGATATCAAATACCTACTTGGCACAGCAGGAGCTGATGATGCTTTACTGATACACACAGTGCTCTAATTCACTTCCTTCCCCCTTTCTACCTTTATGATCATGACATACTTCCATGACTTAGAAAAGAGAAATGGTGGAAGGTCTCAAAGGCTAACAAGAAGTAGGGATGGCGGAGAATTCTGCCAAGGATTTCAGTGAGGCCAAATGCACTGGCATTCGGCCCCTCAAGATCCGTGGCAGAATGGCCTGCCCCCCATCCCCCCACAGATTCCCCCCAGGACGAAGCTTACCTGGGGTGGATGTTCCAGATGGCGGCGGCTCCAGTGGCGGCTCCGGTGGCAGCGACGGTGGCTGGTCTTTCAACCAGCTGTTGTGGCCGCCATTTGCATCCTGGTCTTTGCCATGATAGGCTACGTAAGTATTTACATAGCCTATCATGGCAAGCCAAGCAAAAAAACCAAAAACAAATGGCTACACAAATGGTGGCAGCTACGGAGGCCGCCATTTGTGTTCCCTACTTTTTGCCATTTTAGCATACGTAAATATTTATGTAGGCTATTTCAGCGAAAAAAGGGGGGAACGCAAATAGCATAGTGGGCGCTATTTGCATTCCTTCCCCCCCCCGCCATTTTAGCTTACGTAACTATTTATGTAAGATAAAATGGCAGGAAAAAAAGGAATGCAAATAGCGCCCACTACGCTATTTGCATTCTCCTTTTTTTCACCGTAATAGCCTACGTAAATATTTACGTAAGATAAAACAGCGAAAAAAAGGGAATGCAAATGGTGGCCACCGTAGCCGCCGCCATTTGCATATGATTTTTTTTTGGTTTTTTTGTTTTTGCCCAGCCGTGATAGGCTATGTAAATACTTACATAGCCTATCACGGCAGCCTGGCTGGACCCAATGGTGGCCGCTATGGCGGCCGCCATTTGCGTCCGCAGCAGCCTGTCCACAGCCGGAAGTCAGGTTGCAGACGGCCCTGGCTGGCTGCTCCGCGGAGCTGCTGCGAAGTGGAGCTGGCCAGGCAGGATTCTGGTGGGGAGGACCGGATCGCCTCCCACCCCGTCGAGGATTCTGGGGGGAGGGACAGAGCACCTCCCCCCCATCACGAATCAATTTCATGAAAAGTTAAGTGGCTTTCATACCTCGCTAGCCCCCCCCCGTCCCCCCGCGGATTCCCTCCGGGACGAAGCTTACCTGGGGCAGATGTTCCGGATGGTGGCGGCTCCGGGGGTGGGTCCAGCGGCAGCAGCGGCTGCTCTTTCAACCGGCTGCCCCGGCTGCCTTTTGCATCCTGGTCTTTGCCGTGATAGGCTACGTAAGTATTTACGTAGCCTATCACGGAAAGCCAAGCAAAAAATAAAAAGGCATACGCAAATGGCAGTGGCTACAGCAGCCGCCATTTGCATTCCCTAGTTTTCATCATTTTAGCCTACATAAATATTTATGTAGGCTATTACGGTGAAAAGAAGGGGAACGCAAATAGCGTAGTGGGCGCTATTTGTGTTCCTTTTTTTTGCCGTTTTAGCCTACGTAAATATTTACGGAAGCTATTACGGCAAAAAAAAAAAAGAACGCAAATAGCGCCCACTACGCTATTTGCGTTCCTCTTTTTTTGGCTGTAATAGCTTACATAAATATTTACGTAAGATAAAACAGTGAAAAATAGGGAACGCAAATGGTGGCCACCATAGCCACCACCATTTGTGTACGTTGTTTTTTGTGTTTTTTTGCCCAACCGTGATAGGCTACGTAAATACTTACATAGCCTATCATGGCAGCCTGGCTGGACGCAAATGGCAGCCGCTACGGTGGCCCCTATTTGCATCCACAGCAGCCCATTTGCGGCCAGAAGTCCAGCTGCGGACAGCCCTGGCTGACTGCTCCACAGAGCTGCCACAGAGTGGAGCCAGCCGGGCAGGATTCCGGGGGGGAGGACCAGATCGCCTCCCCCCCTCGTTGAGGATTCCGGGGGGAGGGATGGCGCACCTCCCCCCCCCCACGAATCAATTCTGCAAAAAAGTAAGTGACTTTTGTACATCCCTAACAAGAAGTGAAAGCAAAACTCGTTCCCTACTAACACAAGTTGGCAAATGTATGTGTGTAAGACTCTCTCTACTAATTGGGAACACTGCTTTTTCAAGGCCTTGATCACATATAGAGAGCTGCATGTGCATAGAAGTCTCGTCAGCTGGATGACTGATTCCATATAGGCAGGTCTGCCACCATGATTTCCCACCCTCCCGCCTCACGTTCAGTCACCCTAGACAGGTTGTCTGAAAAGGACCTGTGTTGAACTGACGTCAATACTATATATAAACAATCTTATGAGATCAGCTCATTACAGAAAACAAACTACAAAACAAATCTAATCAGATTTTATCATCTCTCTGGTATGACAGAAATGTCCTACTTTCTCAAGGTTAATTAGCCATTTAGTTATAGCTCCTATATCTAGGTTAGACGTTAGATCACTCGTCTCACACAATAATCAGAGAAAGCACCTTCCAGTAGTCTTGTTAGCTATTCTAATCTAGAAAGCAATTCTTTTAGTAATAATGACAGGGGACAAGGACTGTTCCTCTGTATATCAAAAGCCTTGCCTGACACTCTTGATTGCTGTTTTCTTTAGCAACAACTTGATGAGTGTTTGACAGTGTTAGTGGCAACATACCCATCTTTCTAAATAAACAGTGTTTTAGAAGGAGCACTAAACGAGAACAATCCACAGTGGCAAACTTGAAAAATATGTAGCTGATACTAACAGGCCTTCCTAAAATATGAAACATTCCTACGGATGTCAGAGAATTCCGCCGCGGATCTCGGGGAGGCCGAATGCCAGTGCATTCGGCTCCCCGAAATCGGTGGCGGAACGGCCTGCCACTTCCCCTCTCCCCCCCGGGACGAGACTTACCTGGGGCGGATCTTCTGGGCAGTGGCGGCTCCGGTGGCGGTTCAGCAGCAGCAGCTGTGGTGACCAGTCTTCCGACCAGCTGCTGCCGCCGCCATTTCCAGTTAAAAAAAAAAAAAAGTTGTGATAGGCTACGTAAAGATTTACGTAGCCTATCACGGCTAGGTTTTTTTTTTAAAAAAAAAACATGATAGGCTATGTAAATGTTTACGTAGCCTATCACGTCTGACTTTAAAAAAAAACAATGCTCGTACGCAAATGGTGGCGGCTACGGCCGCTGCCATTTGCGTTCCTTATTTTGGCACATCTTAGTCTACGTCAAGATTTACGTAGACTAAGACGGCGAAAATAAGGGGAATGCAAATAGCGTAGCATCCGCTACGCTATTTGAGTTCCCCTTATTTTCGCCGTCTTAGTCTACGTAAATCTTGATGTAGACTAAGACGTGCCAAAATAAGGAACGCAAATGGCGGCAGCTGTGGCCGCCGCCATTTGTGTATGCGCATTGTTTTTTTTTTTAAGTCAGACGTGATAGGCTACATAAACGTTTCCGTAGCCTATCACGGCTGACTGCAGCGACGCAAACGGTGGCGGCTATGGCCACCGCCATTTGCGTCCCTGCTAGTCAGCGGCCGGATGTCCGGCTGCTGGCGGAGCCAGCCGGCGGCTCCGCAGAATCCCTGCGGAGCAGAGCCGGCCGGCTAGGATTCCGGGGGGAGGGACGGAACACCTCCCCACCACCATCAACATAATCCACGAACAGGTAAGTGACTTCCTTACATCCCTAAAAAAAAAAAAATTAGTAAGGCTTGCTCTGACTTCAATGGAACTTAGTTATAAACTAGTATTACCCCAAAGCAGCATAGTTTCTAGCCTGTAATGTTTCTATGCCAATCCAGTCCTAATTCTTCAGAGCTTTTATAGCCTGTTCTAATAGTAATGTCTTGTTTGTATAAAATCGGAATCTCATTGTTTTTGTTTACATGGTGTTGTAAAATATTTATGAGATTGTAAATTGGTGACATTAAATTGATTAAACAAAATGGACAATCTGGTTTATGAAATGCAAATGAATTAAAGAACCCAATTTGCTAACTTCACAGTGGGGTAAATGTCTAATATTCATTCTTTGGTTCATATGGTGTTTGAAATAAGGTGCATCCATTATGTTCAGGAATGTGTATATTCTGTGATCCTGTAGTGGCTCCACACAAATGTGGAATATTGAACTGAATTTCACATCTTCAGGTTCTCAGCTTCTGTGTTTACTTTAATCAATTTTCTTGCACTTCTGGCTGTAAAGATGGGTTTGCAAAAATAGCAAGGGCAGAGCTCCCATGTTTGAGGGTTTCACTGCCCCACATAGTTCTTTATCTTTCCCCCATTGACCGAAAGAGACAAAATAAATTATGCAAAATAAGTACATACATGGACATTTCTTTAATTTGCTTAGTCAGTTTGGTTGCCAAATTCAGCATTTCTGGTACATAATTTTTTGTGGCATATTTTTATTGTTTATTGCTGTGTATTCAAAGTCATGGTTGTGCTCTCTAAAGCCTATATGTTCTGAAATTCAATATTAACAATGCAATGCTAACAATTCAATCCTAACAGTCTACTCATGAGTAAGTACCATTAAGTTCAGTGGAGTAAGTGGGTATAGGAATGCAATTTAAATAAATGGACTCCTAGCAAAGCCAACTAGGTTGAAATGTGATATTTCCCCCCAAACAGGAAAAAAAGATGGATAGGCAGATAAAAACACATTGTACGCACCATATTGGGGTCATAGACCCTCCAATACCTTGGAAATGCAATGTTCTATTTTGCTGTATCCACATCAGTCAGGGACTAACTGAGCCCAATTTTATTTTAATAGCACTTTCAAATTAAAGACCAGAAACAAAGGGGGAAGTACAAAGGCTGTGTGAATGATCAACCTAGAATGATCTAGGAGAGCAGAGTACTAAGTGTGGCAGAGAAAGGGGGTGGGGGGGAAGAGAATTGAACAATTTTTCTGCTTCTTGGGATAGTTAAGCATAGGATGGCTATTTTTCCCTCTTCTGCCAGTGTCAGTTTGAAGGCCCTTTGAGACATCTCATATCCCAAACATCTTCTTTCCTTTAGAAGGATTATTGTTAAGTTTTTAAATTAAACATTGTCATATTTTGCCTGTAGTATCTGGCAGAACACTGCTTGCTTCCTCTTAACATTGGCAACACAAAACATGGGTATTTAATGCTACCTCCTGTACTGAATCAACAGAAGGAATATAAGGAAATGAAATGAAATCCCCAAATTGGAGTATGTCCAGTGCACCTGTGCAACCATACAAGTGGCAGGACATTTCTGTGGATAAATATAGTTTTGTTTCTTGGAAAGAATGGATTTAGTGATTATTCCACCTTGGCTTTGATCTTCTGGCAAATCAGCCTTGGAATAGATTCAACCATAATGATAAAACTCAAGGATTCCTCAAGAGTTTTTCACTGGCTTCAGATTTGAGCAGCACAGTGATATATTTCTTTGCAGTCATGCTAACATTCATGTAACACGTAAGAATAACCAACTAGAGTGTACATACAAAGACATCCCAACTGTGTTTCATGGCAGATAACTTTCCCTTGGTACTGTTTAAGTGGGGGACCAAACAGATGTTCCTAACAAGTCTCTAAAATGTATTATTAGTATTTAAAGTAGTGCTTCTCCAAAATAATGATGCTTAATATTCTAAAACAAGCTGTTGTAAGACTATTATTGAAGAAACCATATCCCACTATCCCAAATAACTATTGGCCAGTCTCCAATCTTCCTTTTCTAAGTAAGGTATTTGAATGGGTTGTGGCTTCCTTGGATTAAACTAATTATTGGGATTCTTTCCAATCTGGCTTCAGTCGCCATCAGTGGTGGTTGATGACTCAAGTTCCAGAGGTGTAGTGAGTCCATTCAGGGTTTTAGTTACCACCTGCTGAAATGCTAATGGCACTATCCAATGTGCTGAAAAATGCTATCCAAGGTGCTGAAGCCATTTTGGGGATGAAGGTTCAGGACCTTGGATAGCGCCATTAGAGATTTGGCTGGTGGTCAGTAAAACCCTGAATGGAGTCACAGCCCCTCTGGAATTGGAGTCATCAGCCACCACTGCTGCCCATTTGGGGGCTGAAACAGCCTTGGTGAATGAATTATACCAAGAACTGGACAGGGGAAGTGTGATCCTATTGGTCCTCTTGGACCTCTCAGAGGCATTCAATACCATCAATCATGGTATCCTTCTGAGGCTTTTTGGCTAATATTGCACAATGAAAAATTGGACTTGTGTACAGTACACTCCCCAGCCAACTCCTAAGTAATGTAAGCACAAGAAACCCAAATCCAGCCCATGAGATTTTTTCTGAAATTTTCTTCACCATTGAAATTCTTTTTGAAAGCAATGTCTTTTATATCAAATTGAATGAGAATGGTCAAACAAAATGTAGGAGAAATGTTCAGCACAGCACTACTTTATTTAGTAATCCTTGCAAAAAAAAAAATCTTCTCAGCTATGGCACTATCATTGTTGTGTTCACCTTTGACTACTGGTCAGTTATCATCCATAGTACAAATAGCAGACTTGGGTAAAGCAGCTTGCTTAAAGCCACCTAATCATATAATTTTGTGGTTGAAGAGAGATTCAGATCAGGATCTTCTCTGCTCAGAGCTCAGCTCTTAAATACTATGACACAAAACGTTTATTTATAGTAAGTCTGTGTCTCTGTCTTGCACCAGTCACTGACTGGACTGGAAAAAAAGCAGCTTCATGGCAACTGTAATGATGATGATGCAGGTCTGAAGGAAGCCTGGAAAACTGGCAGGATGGGAAGCAGAAGGCATTAGGGATGTCAGAGAATTCCACGGCGGATCGCAGTGAGGCTGAATGCCAGTGCATTCGGCCCCCCAAAATCTGTTGCAGAACAAAGCCCCCCCCCCAGCCCACGAAAGGTGTGTGGGACAAAGTACCCGCCGCCCCCAACCCACAAAAGACATGCAAAATGGAGCACTTGCCTGCTCCTGTCAGCGCTGCTTTGCGAATGGCGGCCGTCCTGCGGTCGCCATTCGCTTCCTCTCCATAGCCGTGATAGGCTATGTAAATACTTACGTAGCCTATCATGGCTAATGCAGGGATGCCATTTGCATCCCTGCGGAGGCCGTCATAGGCTATGTAAGTATTTATGTAGCCTATCACAGCAGGGAGAAAAAAACTCAGCGTACGCAAATGGCGGCAGCTACCACCATCTGCATATGCTGGGTTTTTTTTCCCCTGCCATGATAGGCTACGTAAATATTTATGTAGCCTATCACAACTAAATACAGGGATGCAAATGGCGGCAGCTATGACAGCTGCCATTTGCATCCCTGCAGGGCTGCCCAGAGGCCAGATGTCCGGCTGCGGGTGGCCGGAGCCGGCCGGCGGCTCCGCGGCTTGGCTGCGGAGCGGAGCTGGCTGGGCAGGATTCCGGGGGGAAGGACCGGATCGCCTCCCCCCCCGTCGAGGATTCCGGGGGGAAGGATGGAGCGCCTTCCCCCCCAGCAGAAACAGAATGGAATGGAAGGTAATTGTTCCGTCCATCCCTAGAAGGCATACATCCTTGGGACCATTCTTCAAGGAGCATTAATCAGGCAGAAAAACAAGAGCTGGGGATAGTAGTCAGATAATCAATTTATTTGATTTTATGTTACTGTTGTCCACCCAATAACAAAAGGTTCTCTGGGCAGATTGCATGATAAAATAACAATAAAAATATAAACATTAGACAATAAAAAACAATGATCAGCACAGGAAGTACAATTTAAAATATATGAAAGCAGCTATTCCAGCATTCTATGGCAAGTTTAAACTGTGACATTTAATGCCTGAGAGAAAAATGTTTTCACCTGGCACTGAAAAGAACCATGTGGGTGTCAGGCAAGCCTCCTTAGGGAGGGCATTACATAGACAGTGAGCCATAACCAAGAAGGCCCACTTTTTTGTAGGCACTTACCTAACTTTATTCAGCAGGAGCACCTGGACAAGGGGCTTTGTAAATGACTAGAAGGTCTGGGCAGGTCCATATGGGAGGAGGTGTCTTTTATGTACTCTGGCCCCAAGATGCTTAAGGCTTTAAAGATCAACACTAGTACTTCCAATTGGGCCTGGACATGGACTAGAAGCCAGTGCAGCTGATGAAGCACTGGTGTCCCATGATAGTATTGACCAGTTCCAGTTAGTAGCCATTGCAGTAATTCAACCAGGAGGTTACCAGAGCATGGATAATTGTTGCCAGACTCTCTCTGCTTAGATAGGGTTGCAGCAGCTGGTATATCAGCCTGAGGTGATAAAAGGTGCTCCTAGTCACCGAGGCTACCTCGAGGCATTAGCTACCTAATGATGGATCGAGGCGCATGCACAAACTGCACACCTGCTCCTTCAGGGGGAATGCAACCCCCTCCAGAAAGGTTGAACAACACTCTGCTGGGCTGGCAAACCACCCACAAATAGTACCTCCATCTTATCTGGGTTGAGCTTCAGTTTATTGGTCCTCATCCAGTTCGTTATCCTGCTCAGGCACCAATTCAGGACATCCTCTGCCTCACTTGGGTTAGATGAAAAGGAGAGGTAGAGCTGGGTGTAATCTGCATATTGATGACTCCTCAGCCCACATCCCCACGGAACCTTCCCCAGCAGTTTCATGTAGATTTTAAATAGCATGGTAGATCAAATTGAGCCCTGTGGAACCCTGTGATGTAATTGCCACAAAACAGAGCAGTAATCCAACAATACCACCTTCTAGAAATAGCCATCCAAGTAGGAACAGAACCACTGTAAAACAGTGCAACCAGCTCAGACATATGATCTAGAAGGATACCAAGCAAACCAACAAGTTGTGCTCCCATTGTATCTCTGTCTCAGCAAACATCATCCCACAGGGTGATCAAAGCAGTTTCTGACTCAAAACCAGGGCTAACCCCAGGCAGAAATGGATCTAGAAAATCACCTTCATCCAAGAGTGCCTGGATTTGGCAACCACTCACTCAAGCACCTTGACCACTCACTCAAGCCCAAGCTTTTCTAGCCTTTCAAGCTCAAGGAAAAGCACTGGGCTCTCCAGGTTGTGCTGGAGGACCACAATAGCCAAAGTGAAATCAGAGTACAGATTCATAGCCTCTCAGTTCTAAGCACAGCAGCTCCTAAGCATAGGCAACCTTCCAGGGCCATCATCAAGGGTAGGCATGGTTGGGCACCTGCTGAGGGCCCATACCCCAGCAACCACCTGCTGGCATGAGTCTCTTGGAGTTGCTCCACCACTTCACCACTGCAGTCTGCTTGTTCACCTGCCTCTTGCTCTGGCCCAGACAATGGTGGTAGTGAGAAAGAGGAGGAGCAATAGATGCCCCTGCCTGCTTGCTCAGTGGCTCCCTGCCTGTCAAGCAAGCAAGAGGTAGCAATGATGAGAAAGAGGAGGAGGAGCAATAGCAGTTGGTGACAATGGCCATTGCCAGCAATGGCCCTCAAGTAGACTCACTGAGGAAGGAGGCCTGTAGCTTCTTTTTCTTCAAAGTAAAAGTGGGCAGCTTCAGTGGGCTTTTTCAAAAGTGTGACTAATGTAATGTGTTGTTTGACTCAAACTTAGAGGAGACTTTGGGGGGGTACAAAAATGGGGGCAACTGTGCTGACAGAATTCTCATAAAGGCAGTGAGGTCAGGTGTGGCTTCATTACACTTGTGCTCTGAAACCGCAATTCAAGCCAAGAAGATTTGATCAAAACGGTGGACTCAGCTCTAATTCACGTACAGTTCTACTTGTAGGGATGTACGAAAGTCACTTACCTTTCCGCAGATTATGTTGATGGTGGGGGGGAGGCGTTCCGTCCCTCCCCCCACAATCCTCGATGGGGGGGAGGCGATCCATTCCTCCCCCCCGGAATCCTCCACCGTTTTAGCCTACGTAAATATTTACATAGGCTAAAACAGCAAATCAAAAGGGACGCAAATAGTGCCCGCTACGCTATTTGCGTTCCTCTTTATTTTCACTGTCATAGTCTACATAAATATTTACGTAGACTAAGATGGCCAAAAATAAGGAACGCAAATGGCGGCGGCCATAGCCACCGCCATTTGCATACGCGGTTTTTGTTTTTTTAAAAACCAAGCCATGATAGGCTAGGTAAATCTTTACGTAGCCTATCACATCGGTGTTTTTTTTTAAACCCAGCCATGATAGGCTACGTAAATCTTTACGTAGCCTATCACGTCATTTTTTTTTTTTTACAAGACTGCAAATGGTGGCGGCGGCAGCTGGTCGGAAGACCAGCCGCTGCAGCCGCCGCCGCTGCTGCTGCAGCTGCCCAGAAGATCCGCCCCAGGTAAGTCTCGTCCCGGGGGGGATCTGCGGGGGGGGCGGGGGGGGGCAGGCCGTTCCACCATGGAGTTCGGGGGGCTGAATGCACTGGCATTCAGCCTCACCGGGATCCGTGGCGGAATTCTCTGACATCCCTAGTTGTTGTGTGACTCAGTTTATGTTGCTGGGAAAGTGATACTAATTAGAACAACATACACAAAGTTTATAATAGAACCGTGCAAAAGCTGGAGATGTACATGTAGAAGTGATAGGTAACATGGCGAAATCAATCATAGTCTGCTACTTGCATCTGATATGTTTTTCTTCACCTTTTGATTGATTGGTTGATTTACTGGATTTTAGGGATGTGCAAACCCATCCCCGTCCAGTTTCTCCAGGTGCCTGGCCAGCCCCTGTCCATGCTTGCCAGTCCCTGGACCGTGCTCGAGCCCCTTCTGTGTTTGGTGAGCAGCCTGCACTCACCCCAGCAGCCTTGTCAAGCTCTGTGGTCACCATTTTATTGAAAAATAAAATGGTGGTTGGAAAAATATGCATATCTGCACATATTGCGTGTCCACAAAATGCACATTCTCACAAAATATTCATTTTCATGAATGCGCAAATATGTATCTGTATACATTTGCAGATACATGCATTCTCACTCATACGCTAATAGGTGTATTTGAAAAAATGCACATTTTGTGCATGGGCAAATATGTGCATGTATAAAACACACATTTTCACATATGCAAATGTGCGCATTTTTGCAATTGCCATTTTATGTTTTTAAAAATGGCAAGCATGGAGCTCGACAAGGCCGCCGGGGTGAGTTCAGTTCATTCACCGAGCATGGGCAGGGGGCGAGTGGGGAAGGGGCTTGGTGAGCAGGACTCAGGGGTGTGGGTGGGGGGGAGGTTCCACCGGATTCCTGGACAGAATTGGGCACCCACACCATCCTTAGATGTGTATGCTGGTGAAAATTACGACAGTATCATGATAAAGGAAGTTGCTTTTTTCTCCACAGCAGGAGCGTCAATGTTGACTCGATCATCTTGCTTCTGATCACTTGTCATCCCAATAGTATGCATCCCATTCTCTAAGAAAATCTCTAAATGTTACTGCCTCTAGCTCTCAAATAATGGAAATGGCAAGTAGAAATTACTTTGGTGGTATGGAGGTAATTCCACTACCATCTCTCTTGTCTCAGAGAGTTGGGGTAAACCGCAGCCAATGCACTGAAGCTGATAAACTGAAGACTTTAATAATCCTGAGGCAAGAAAAAAGACAATGATTTAAAAGTAAAAAATGTTTGGGGTTACTAGTATTTATCTTCTTGTTTTTGAAATATTAATGATCCTAGAATAGCAAAAATAACAAATCAATATAAGAATCTTGTTCCTTTCTTCCCTCCCTTCCCTCACTACAATCCATTAAAAAGATGCTGCTGGACAGTACAGCCAAAAGTGTGTTGAAAAGTAAGTATATCATGGATGGATTGGGCCTAAGCACCCAAAATTTGGATTGTACTACTCAGGCAAAGAATCTATCATTGAGGAAGTGGATAATGCCACAGAGAGGGATGTCTGGCACATGGGAATCTGGCCTGTTTAGCGCCCTTTGGATTCATGTGCTGACCCCAGTTCGACTTACCCTTGTGAGCTGAGCCAGGGGGTTGCCTGCAATATCTAGGGACTTGGCAGTGTGGCGATGGGGGGGGAGAATTCCCTGCCCACCCTTCTGCCACCATAGTGCCACAGCAGAAGGGTGGGGAAGGGCATCCCCCCGCCACTGCGCCTCGCCATCCTGCAGCGTGATGCTCCCTGCCACAGCAAGCCCGCTGTGCACAAATGTCTCCTTCTCCCTCCCAGGCCCCAGGAGGTTGAAGGAGACATTTGTGCACAGTGGCAGGGGTGCTGTGCATCAGTCTCTCCTTCTCCCTCTTGGACTCCAGGAAAGAGAAGGAGAGACAAGCACACAGCAACCCCATGGTGCAAATGTCTCCTTCTCCCTCCCAGGGCCTGGGAGGGAGAAGGGGACATCACTGCACCCCTCCATCACAGCACTGTGCCACCACCACTGTGGCGCAACACTGCCTCTGTCCCTGCTTGTAGCAGGGACGGAGATAGTGTCAGCTGCAGCAGCAGCAGCAGCATGGCAGTAGAAGGGTGGGCAGGCCAGGGAGCATTGTCCCCACCCTTCTGCAAGTGCAACATGGCAGCAAAAGGGTGGGCAGGGATCACTCCCCACCCACACTTCCACCACCATGATGCAATGCTCTCTCTGTTCCTGCCAGTGGCATTGTGCCACTGCGATGGCAGAGGAAGGGGGAAACACTCCCCCTCACACTCATCCGCCACCGTGCAAAGGCGGAAAAACTGCCAGCTGGCCCGACTCACTGCAGGGCAAGTCAGACCAGCTGGCAGATGTTGGATCAGAGTCTGGGGGGCTCAGCCAGCGAAAGCTCACTGAGTTTCACCCCCCTCCCCAATGGATTCCCCAAACATCCCTAGTCACAGATGAAGTTCCTTGTAGGATACAATACTGTGAAAAATGATGAACCATCAGTCCATCAGAGTGCAACTGGGAGATGATCCAATGCAAGTTAGATATGGCTAGAAAAGTCATAGGCAGCAATCCAGCCCATGGAACTGTTCAAAGTGTCAACAGGGTGGGCACTGTGTCATAAAGAACCCCAAAGAGTAATTATTAGAAAGAAACTCAATTAGCTGGAACAAACAACTGTTAGTTCAATTAAGGAAATACTGAAAATGCCAGAAAGGCTTTGTTATGCTTCGCGAATAGTTTACTTGAGAATCATAGCCGACACTTCTTGTTAAAGCTTTTTGGCAGAAAGTGAACACCGTGGAGGATTTTCTCTATTTCAAGGTGCATTAGGATCATAGAATCATAAAGCTAAAAGCAGCCCAAAGGTTATATTTCAGCACTGAGGGAAATCTGCCCAAACCCAGTAATGCATGCCATCTTCGGGTGGTACTTTAAGCAAGTTAAACAAAGTCCGAATGTTTCTCCAGTCTAATGGATGAAGAGCTTCTGCTGATCTAAGCTGCATGTGGTCTAATGAGGCAGAGAATGCTTAGAGTTTAAAAGTCCAGGTCAGCACTGACGTCTAATGAGGCATTCTAAAGGTGAGGGCTGCTGGGCTGTGGGCAGAAATGGCAGTAGGACATGGAATAGGACAGTGGAGATATTGACTGGATTGAACGTGAGACTGGAAGTGGATGATGGTGAAGTCGAGGGGAGTACAGCAACCTGGGCTGGAGCTGGAAAGGTTGAATGGAAATGGAGACAGGTGGAAGGTGGAGAAGTGGGACATATGGAAATGTTCTATGTGTATATGTGTTTTGTTGCACAGAAAAGGGCTGGGAATAGAAGAGGAAAAGGAAGTGTATGAACGACAAGGCTGGCATTTGTCTATTCAGGACAGCTTCTTGGGTGGAACAAAGGCTGTTTATTGGGCTTCAGACATTCTTTTGTTGGAACACTTGTATTACCAACTTTGGTCCACTATTTCCAAGAGGATCTCTGACCATTCTTTGAGATCCACCACTGCTGCATAGGCCTGGGCCTGTGAACTGGTTGCAGACTTAAAACTCTGTTATCACATTCATGTCATGCAGAGACTGAACATGGGAAAGAGAAGCATGATTAAGGATGAGCGAAAGCCCCGAAGTCCAGTACAGAGGGGTCTGCTCTGGGGAAATCCAGGTTGCTTTGGCCCCTGCAGATTCTCTCAGAGCCCCAGGCCCAGCACATCCTCTGGATTTTGCAGAGTGGCTCTCTGACATTATAAAAGGTATGATAGGCTAATGGCAGTTGCCTATCGTGGGAAAAATACAACTGTAATGGGTGTAATTTATGCTATTTGTGTCCATAGAACACTTAAAAAGGTAAAGGGGTCCCCAACCAGTCATGTCCGACTCTAGGGTGTGGTGCTCATCTCCATTTCTAAGCTGAAGAGCCAGCGTTGTCCGAAGATGCTTCTGTGGTCATGTGGCCAGCATGACTGAACACCGAGGTACACAGAACACTGTTACCTTTCCCGCTGAAGCAGTACCTATTTATCTACTTGCAATTTCTTGCTTTTGAACTGCTAGGTTGGTAGAAGCTGGGACTGAAGACGGGAGCTCACTCCGTCACGCGGCACTCGGGTCTCGAACTGCTGTCCTGCCGACCTTCCAGTCTGCAGTTCAGTGTCTTAACCACTAAGCCACCGCGGGCCCTATAGAACACTTACTTCTATGTAAACTGCAGCCATAAAAAGCAGCAATTTATGTAGAAGTAGGTGCTTTACAGCCACAAATGGCTAGGGATGGCGGAGAATTTCTCCCCGAAACTTCGGGGGGCCGAGCACCAATGTGTTTGGCCCCCCGAACAAGTTTCGTGGAGAAATCCTCCGCACCCCCCCGCCCCCCGCACCCCCCCCCCGGGACGGGACTTACCTTCACCGAATGTCCCTCCCGGTGGCTAGTCCGGCCGGCGGTTCGGCGGGTGTTCGAGCGAGGCGGGAGCGGCAGTCGGTCTTTCGACCAGCTGCCGCCGCCACCATTGCTATGAAAGAAAAAAAAAACGCCCCCTGATAGGCTACGTGACGATTCACGTAGCCTATCACGGCTAGATTTGCAAAGTCAGCCGTGATAGGCTACGTGAATCGTCACATAGCCTATCACGGGTGACTTAAAAAAAAAAAAAAGAGTGTACGGATAATGGTGGCCCCCATAGGGAGCCGCCATTCCCGTTCCTTATTTGGTCGCTGTAGTCTACGTAAATGTTTACGTAGACTACGGCGAAAATAAGGGCAACGCTATTTGCGTTGCCCTTATTTTCGCCGTAGTCTACGTAAACATTTACGTAGACTACAGCGACTAAATAAGGAACGCGAATGGCGGCTCCCTATGGGGGCCGCCATTCGCGTACGCGCTTTTTTTTTTTTAAGTCACCCGTGATAGGCTACGTGACGATTCACGTAGCCTATCATGGCTGACTTTGCAGATCTAGCCGTGATAGGCTACGTGAATCATCACGTAGCCTATCAGGGGGCGTTTTTTTTTTTTTTACTTTCGCGTTCGCGGCCGGGCAAGGCGAGGCGCCTCCTCCCCGGCCTGAATTTCGGCCGGGCGAGGCGGGAAGCCTCCCCCCCTGGCCTGAACTTCGCGGGGGGAGCAGCGAAGTGCTCCCCCCACCGCGAACGGCCTTCGACGACAGGTAAGTGACTTTCGTCCACCCCTACAAATGGCATGAAATATGCCCATGACATCTGTAATTTTTCCATGATAGGCTAATAGCAGCCACCATTAGCCTATCACACCTTTTATAATGCTGGAGAACTGCCCCACAGGAAATCCGAAAGACCCAGAGGTAAGTGGAGCCAGTCAGCTGCAGAGTCCACAGGTCAGATTCTTGGGATTCCGGCCTCATTGTATTCCACAGCTGATTTCTCTAGCATTGCTAAGCAGGCTTGCAGATGGTGGCATAACCTCCACACATCCACTGCCCCTGACCTCTATTCCTTCACCAGAAGGTGAGAGCAGGCTGTACAAATGGACAATTACAGTCAGGGATCCTGGAGGAGGGATCACAAGTAGAGACACAGCAGTTCTATACATATAGATCTTAATTCACGCAGGTCAGAAGTGGAGCCAGTGAACACAATTCCCCTCACCCTCCCAACATCCAGTTTTTGCATGGAGGGAAGGTGAGAATAAGTTTTTGTTTTGTGCATGCATTTTGCGTGCAATTTTCCCTGCCAATAAGCTTTAGCTCAAACTCCTGTTCACTGCTGGGTAAAACTGCTGAATGCCCTAACAAGGACACCAGTTAAGTAATAATTTGGATGGTGGTCCTTATAATGTGAACATCTGTCCACTTGGAACCAGACTGAGAATCACCAATTCTATGCTTGTTAAGTGCCTGACGGCCTTGTTTTTCATTTTGTTTTGGGTAACTGTGGGATCTTTCATTCATCGACATTAAAGCCACTGCTCCTTACGAAGCTAAGGTGTATTAACAGAGGCTGTTCTGGAAATGTTGATAAACAAAAAGTATAAGAATAAACTTGGCATTAGCAGGGGAGGAAGGGCCATGGATGGCCTTTGTTAACCATGAACACATCCGTTCCTTTATGGCATTATCAAAACATTTGCATAGTGTCCATGGAGCCCTAGACAGAACATTCAGTTCAGAACGAAAGTCTGTCTCTTCCCTAAGAAGCCAAGCATGCTGGATGCCTGTAATTACCTTCATATGTAGGCATGTGCCAAACCATCTGGGTATCTCAAAACCGGCAGGTCTACAAGAGTATGATACTAGCTGGCAGGTTGAGTGCTATTCCAGGTGCTGACTGTAATGGGTTCAGCAATGTCTGCGGGTCAAAAGGAAGAAAGAGACTAGCAGAGAACTAAGATAAATACAGCCACCTGCTAGAGTTTCATAAGTGTTTGGAGGAAACAACAGAGAACATCGTAATTAGAGAGCTCTGCCTAGGTTCAACACCGTTCTTTGATAAGTAGAAGCAAACCACAGATTCAATTCCATTCTCATACTTTCCCATTGCAAACTGGCAACATGGGCTTCCTTTGTATTACTGTAGCGGAAGGAAGTTAAAATTTGTGTACTCGACTGTTTGATCCTAAGCTGCATATTGGCTGTAGACAGATCCCAAAGGAGCGTAACGTTTAACTAAATGCCTGCTTTGTGGCTCCTTTGGTTTTAATGCCACCTATTTACAAAGAGGCATCCTCTGCTGCTCACAAATGACCTACAGTTCCCAGCAATTCTCTGTAAATGAACTTGTTTAAATTTCTTAAGCCTGCTCCTGGTTTTTCTTACTTCAAGTGATAGCAGGGCAAAGCTCAACTCACAATACAGAAGGTGGGTTACTTAGTGTGTCCTCCTGTATATTGGCCTTAGTATATTGGCAGTGCATTGGGTGTGTAGGTGTGTGGAAACAGCGTTCTCTGCTTGCCACACTTTGTGCTGCTGTGGTGAATGTGTACCATTCACCAAGGGGTTTTGAAAAGGTACTGACATTCCTCTCTAATCAAAATTCCAAGCTGTCAGGGAAGAAGCAAAACTCAGGAAATGGATGAGAGGTGAACAAACAAGGGACAGTGATCACCAGAGTAAGTGACAGATGGAATCTACTGGCCAGAGTTAAAAACTCTGTGAGACAAAGGCTAGCTGCTTCTCACACAACAGAATCTCAGAGCTTCAAATACCCTGGGCTGGGAATGCAAACTGTTAGTTGGAACTATGAAAGATGCAGAATTCTGAAAGATTTGAGAATTAATTTGGGCGAATTCGTACTTTCACATTTTCACTTTCCAGTGCTCTCTGCAGTAGCTGCTGTAGCAATCCATGCAGCGTCATTCATGTGAGCTGCTAAATGCCAAAAATAAATAAATAAATGTAAAATATGAATTGCCACCAGTTACGTCTCTTTATCACCCAGCTGCTCACATCCAGCGGCAGTTCTCTTGCCTTCATGTATCTGTTCCTTCTATCAGGTGTTCTCAAAACAGCTTTTCCTATCATCTTATACCATTCCCCTCTCAATGACTGGAAATGACTTCAAAAAACCCTCACACCTTCATAGAACTGAGCCAAATGCCTGAACATGGTGAAATTTTGTTCAAATCCATTGTGCCACTGAGATTTTCTCCCAGAGAAAACCAAGGCCTGTGACCTGATCGAGCCAGGTTGCAAGGATACATCAAGGTAGTCACAACTATATTTTATGCAAGTCTATTATGTACAAAGTAGTACATATCCAAGATAGAATTTAAGTGTCTCAGGTTTGCTCTCTCCCCCGACCCCCCCGACTCCCCCGACCCAAACCTAACAGAAGGAAGAGCAAAAACTGTTATGCATTAGAATAGCAATAATAAACTAGGTGTGTTACAAACTGAAAGCCTGCTGGAATAAAGGGGTGTTCCATTTCTGGCAAAAGACAGACGAAAATGGAGCCAGACAAATTTCAACTGGGATGGCATTCCAGAAAATGCTCAGGATGCACCATCTCAGGGAAAGCCCTCCTTCATGCTTGCTCACCAAATCTCTCAAGATAACATTGAGAGCAAGGCCCCTGACATTGATTTTAATTCCTGGACAGGCCTATATGGGAGCAAACTGTCAAACCCTAAAGTAACCTGGTCCTAAGCCATTGCATTTAGGGCTTTAAAGGCCAGAACCAGCATTTTGAATTGAACCCAGATGGAGCTGACAGAGTTATATGCTTTGACTGGTGAGTACCAGACAAAAATCTGGCTGCTGCATTTTGGACCAATTGATACATCCAGACTGGTCTCAAAGGCAGCTCTCAGTATAGAGCATTGTAATGGTTCAGTCTGGAGCACGGATGACTGAAGACAAGTAAGGCCACAGCTGGCACATCAGCTGAAGCTGTTAAAAAGCACGCCTAGCAGCCACAAAAAGCTGAACATCAAGTGAAAATGATGGATCTAGGAGCATCCCCCCCCCCACAATTTTTCTGCTCTTTTATGAAGATGCAACCCCACCCAGGCCAGGCTGAATTATATCACCTATATCACCAGTGTTCTTGATTAATAGTACTGCCATCATGTCTGGATTAAGCTTCAGTTTGTTAACTTTCATCCACCTCTGAAGTGACCCCATAAACCAGTTTATGACTGGCACCGCCTCTCTGAGATCAGACAGTGTGGACAAGAGGTAGAGCTGTGTGTCATCTACATACTGGTGACATTTGCTCCAAACCTCCAGAGGACTGTGAGCAGAAGCAGCTGAGTAAAGCAGACTGAATCCAGGAAGAATTTCTGGCAGAATTTACTGCATCATAAAGAGATAGTCCTCTAGCTAAGCAGTGGAGCAAATTGGGACAGGCTTCTAACAGAAATGCCCTAACCCCGGCGCCAGCTTGTCTGGCTGAAAGTGGGGGCCATTGCGGGTGGGTGGGGTGAGAGGACATGGCTGTCAGTCATTGGTGCACCCCAGTGGCATAACCACACAAGGAGGGGCTGGCAGAGTTGCCTTAAGCTCTGCCCCCCTCCCATCCTCAGATCTCTCGCTCACACGGCTCCCTCCCACCCTCCCTTAAGCAGTGTGGGTTTCTTACCAGTTGCCCTTTTGGGAGCCATGTAGGAATTTTTGGCTGACAGTTCAATTGTCCTATTACTGTGAGTCTTTTTGCCTACTTCACACTGTTATTAGGGTAGGGTGCGTCCTGCAGGTGAATTAAGTTCAGTCTCATCGGTCACGTTTTAACTGGCGGCCGGGACGGGCAAAAGCAGAAAGGAATTAGGGATGGTGTGCATGCAGAGGCACCTTATGGTGACAGGTGACGCCTGAGGCCCCCCAAATGGGTTTTGCGGCTCGGCGGTGGGATAAAGGTTGCCTGTAGGGATGGCAGAGAATTCTGCCACGGATTCCAGTGAGGCCGGATTCTTTACAATCTGCCCCCCCGGAATCTGTGGTGGAGCAGCCTCCTGCCCCCCCCCGCAGAATCCCCCCGGGATGGCACTTACCTGGGGTGGATGCGGCGGATGTGGTGGCAGCAGCGGCGGCGGTTCCGGCGGCTGGTCTCCAGGCCGGCTGCGGCAGGGCTGCTGCGGCCTCCATTGCCGTCCTTGCAGCCATGATAGGCTATGTAAGAATTTATGTAGCCCATCATGGCTAAACCCCCCCCCCAAAAAAACCCACCATATGCAAATGGTGGCAGCTATGGCGGTTGCCATTTGTGTTCCCTATTTTTCGCCGTTCTAGCCTACGTAAATATTTACGTAGGCAATTACGGCAAAAAAAGGGGAACGGAAATAGCGTAATGGGTGCTATTTGCGTTCCTTTTTTTCCCGCCGTTGTAGCCTACATAAATACTTACGTAGGCTAGAATGGCGAAAAATAAAGGAGTACAAATAGTTCCCACTACGCTATTTGCGGTTCCCTTTTTTTCACCGTAATTGCCTACGTAAAAATTTACGTAGGATAAAACGGTGAAAAATAGGGAACTCAAATGGCGGCCGCCGTAGCCGCCGCCATTTGCGTACGCTGTTTTTTGGGGGGTGGGTTAGCCACGATAGGCTATGTAAATTCTTACGTAGCCTATCACGGCTGCCTGGCTGGACGCAAATGGCGGCCGCTACGGCGGCTGCCATTTGCATCTGCAGCAGCCTGTCCGCGGCTGGAAATCCGGCTGCAGACGGCCCTGGCCAACTGCTCTGCGGCCTGGCTGTGGAGCGGAGCCAGCCGTCAAGGATTCGGGGGGGAGGACCGGATCGCCTCCCCCCTGTCAAGGATTCCAGGGGGAGGGACGGAGCGCCTCCCCCCCACTGCAAAAGATTTGGCGAAAAGGTAAGTGAGTTTTGTACATCCCTAGTTGCCTGGGAGACCAACCCTCCTCACTCACCCAGGTGTTGTGCAGCACTGGGAGGGGGTGACAGGGGAAGGTCTACCTCCCCCAGAAGGGGCAGTCTGGAGGGGTGGCGAGATCGATGCCACCCCTCAGGCTGGGTGTGTTCTTGCCCAAGAAGTGCCAGCTAGTCGCTGACACTGTCAGGTGCCTGTCCTAGGTACCGCTTTGCAGATATTATCAATAAATGTGGCCCAATTTCGACCCAAACTTTGTTGTCTGTGTCTTCTTTAACCCATCTCCACTCGCAATGAAACCACCCCTACTGCTGCAGAATGTGCTAGTACTTTATACACAAGAAACCCAGGCTAAAGGACAACTTATTTGGTTCCACCTAGGCAACCCCCCCCCCCGGTAACCCTGGTTTGCACCCAAGATTATCTGCATCTAGAGTTGTTAGTCTGCACGGGTGACCCTGCAACTGCTCCTAACAACTGCTTTAAAAATGTTAAGGACAGATTAACCTCATTCTGAGGCTCAGAGGGTAGCAACAAGGAAGAGGGCTTTTTCCGTAGTGTCCCCCCCTCACCTTGGAATGCTCTCCCAAGAGAAGCTCACCTGGAACCCACACTGCTATCTTTCCGGAACCAGGCCAAGACTTTCCTGCTTTCCCAGGCTTTTTTTAAAAAAATGTTGAAGTATTTCAAATATTATTATTTTTTTAGTATCTTTGTATTTTATTATCTTAGTCCTTGCAATGTTCTTTATGTTAGTCCCTGTGGTTTGATACTGTATTTTATGTTGTGTTGGCATGTTTATTAGTTTTATATTGTCAATTTTATTGTGATTGTAGTTGCATTTTTATCATTATTGTAAAACACCTAGAGAAATTTATTCTATGAGGCATTTGATAAATTAAATAAATAAATAAAACACTCCCCTCCTCACTTATTTAATGGGAACACTTAGGAGCCAGGAGATTAAAAATAAAATAAAATAAGATAAGATACAAACAAGGAACAATAAAAGCAGGAGATAGAGTCTGAGTTCTATTAAGCTCTAGATTCTATCAAACAAACTGCTATGACTATCCCAAGAGTCTCAACCTCAAAAGGTGCCACTCTCATCCTCTTGCCATCCCTCTTTGGTGCTGGCCCAATGCCTGCAGCAGGTCTGGTATATGAAGCCTTCATTTCTACTCACAGGACTGCTGCAACTGCTGCTACCTGGTGCTGATCATGATGTCCTCACTGGGGAATTCAAAGCTTTCCCAGCCCAAGGTGTCAAGCAAACCTGTTCTTGTCTTCTCCCACTAACAGTGGTGGCCACAAAGAAGAGCTTTGGGGTGGCGATGGAAGGAGGACTTCACACAACCCTGCCTATACACTGCAAGAATGTGCAAGGCAGCAGTCCTGGGGCCATGCAAGCTGGCCCTTCTCCCACTGCTGATGTACCCAGGGGCCCTGCCCCGCATTCAGCACATTCATAATATGTTGGATGGGCTGCACTTGCATACAGATGGATGCATGTAGAGTTTCTCCAGGAGGGATGAGTCCCTTGCGTGGAGGAGCTCTCCATGTGTACATCGGTATGCATTCTGGGGATAAAGAGGGCAGTTGCATGGTCACAATGATGGTGGGGACACTGATAGTTCTTGTGGCCCTCTCTGTGCATTCTTTCAGTGGATGGGGGCATGTGACCCCCCCACTCATGCTTTCAAAGTATTTCCTCCATTCTCTTCCTGCTGCCTACCCCTTGCTGTTTCTTCTAGCTGCCTATTTTTCTATAGTCGTTCCTGTAGTCTATTTTTCTATAGTTCTTTAATATGGTCCTTTCCATTTCTGTATGTATGTTTTACTCTGTGACACATGAGATATGTTTTTAGGAGTCTGTTTTCAAAACAACATTTATATGGGAAACCTGTCCTTGAGACAGAAAAACATAACATTTACAAGGTTGGGTTTAGATCTCTTTCCTTTGGGTGAGCAAAGGCTTTCAGGGTGCCACCCTGTGGTTAAAATACAAAATCTTGCAAAGTCAACAAAGTGCTAGACTATTGTATGAATGATTGGCTTGGAGTTCAGGACTTTACTTTGTGCAGGTGGGTTTTAAATATTTAAGTATATTGAACTACCACTAAGAGGTTTGCTCTTCTCCAGGCAGCTGAGATTAGAAGTGTCCTTCAATATGCCTGTCTAGACTGACATTGTGTAATTCTTGTCTACAGCAGTGCTTATTTTGTACCTCCGTTGCAAAGGGCCGTTATAAGGGGCAGTTGATCAATACATTCTATAGCACATTAGGGTAGTCACTTAAGCTGGTGAGACTGTGCATGTCTATCTGTATATGTAATTAAATAAGGCTATCATTTATTGAGGCTCCTCTATTCTAGGGCAGGAAAGTCAGTTGCTCTTGGAAATACCTCCTAGTTCCATACATGTTAAGGAGAGAACAGCTAGAAGGGAATAGGAAGTGTAAGGAGTAATTAGGGATAAGAGACTCAGGGTGCAATCCTATGGGGATGGCCATAAGTCCACAAACTCAGAGGCTTACAGCCATTCAATTCAGAGCAGGAGAAGCAGCGAAGGTGATCTTTGCTTCCATGCTCCCCCCACTCTGCATTTTGGCTAGATGGGCATTTTCACCCATCTAGCTGAGGTGTCAGAGAGGGGGAGGGATGGAAACTGGGGAGACCTGGAGATATGGCTTAAGCCCTCCCCTCCCCTCCCTACCCACTGTCATGCCCCCTTTCCCTTCCCTCTCAGGTAGCCTTTGCCACCTCAGAGATGCAGCAGGTGCGGTTCTCTCTGTGCCAGTGGGGAGGGGGAGGGGAGCTCGGAGTCTTGGGTCTGAGGTTGGAGTGAGGATTGAGGAATCCAAAATATCCTATGCCCCTCCAGACTTGGTCTAGGGGCCACTGGATTGCTCTTTCAGTCTTTTTCTGGTTCATATCTCTTCTGCATGTGTTGCAACTTAAATGTGTTTGTGCCTGCATTTGTTCTTCATTTTTCTTAAAAATGCACAAAAAAATCACACTTAAATATGTAGTTAAATATGTAATTTAAATATGTTTTCTCATGATTTTAACACACTTTCTCACAAAATATACATTTCTAACTTTTCTTTTTTTCAAAAATATGCATTTAAAAACATATTTTGACAGTGTTTTTGAGGGGAGAACCATATCAGAACATTTGGGAAATGCAAAAGCCAATAGATAACTATGTTCTGATCTTCATTTCAGTCTGAAGTAGGGATGTCAGAGAATTTCGCCACGAATCTCAGGGAGGCCAAATGCCAGCGCATTCGGCCCCCCAAAATCGGTGGCGAAATGGTCTGCTCCCCGCCCCCCCCAGTACAGGACTTACCTTGGGTGAATCCTCCTAGCGGCAGCGGCTCCGGTGGCGGTTCGTCGGCGGTGCGGCAGCAGCGGCTGCAGTGGCCGGTCTTCCGACCGGCTGCCGCCACCGCCATTTCCAGTAAAAAAAAAAAAAAACCTGATAGGCTACGTAAAGATTTACATAGCCTATCATAGCTAGATTTTAAAAAAATACCGTGATAGGCTACGTAAATGTTTACGTAGCCTATCACGGCTGATTTAAAATAAAAAAAAACCCCGCGCGTACGCAAATGGCGGTGCCCGTGGGCGCCGCCATTTGCATTCCTTATTTTGACACGTCTTAGTCTATGTAAACATTTACATAGACTAAGATGGCAAAAATAAGGGGAACGCAAATAGCGTAGATGCTACGCTATTTACGTTCCCCTTATTTTCGCCGTAGTCTACGTAAATGTTTACATAGACTAAGACGTGTCAAAATAAGGAACGCAAATGGCAGCGACCATGGGCGCCGCCATTTGCGTACGCGTGGGTTTTTTTTCTTTTACAACAGCCGTGATAGGCTACGTAAACATTTACGTAGCCTATCACAGCTGACTGCAGGGACGCAAACGGCAGCGGCTACGGCTGCCACCATTTGCGCACCCAGCCGGCCAGGATTCAGGGGGGGAGGGATGGAGCGCCTCCCCCCCCGGCCAGAATTTTGGGGGGGAGGGACGGAGCACCTCCCCTCCAGCCAGAATTTCAGGGGGAGGGACGGAGCGCCTCCCCCCCACCATGAATCAATTTCGTAAGAAGGTAAGTGACTTTCGTACATCCCTAGTCTGGAGAGGTACAGATCAGGTCAGTTCATATCACTAATCAAAAAAGTTCAATTTCTTCTAGCATTCCTAGGAGTAACATTCAAATTACCCCTGATTAATTCCATGTCTAGGTGGAGAAGAAACTGCTCTGCCCTGCTCTAATTGCATAACTGCAGTTCAGAAAAATTTTTCCATCATATAGCTCTGGGTAAGCTGCCTTTGACAGTAGATTTTCAGAAATGGAGACAGAGAGGAAGATTTGTGGGTTTTGTTGAATGGTTTGCTTCAAGGCATTTCACAACTCCCCCAAACTTAGATTTTATTCTTCGTGCTTGTGAAAGAAGAAAACTGTCCTTAAATTTTGTGTTTAGTTTGGTTTTAGGATATTATGGGGTTAAATCTTCTCTCTCTCTCTCTCTCTCTCTGTGTGTGTGTGTGTGTTGTATGCATGCACTTGTCAGTTTCTGCTGAAAGGTTAATAGTTTAGAAGGCAAAAGTTTAGTTGGAATGTAGAGTTCAGGAAGGTTGCTCAGGAATTCAGTAGATTATAATGTTCAACAGAAGGTCAGAGGAAGAAGAATAAACACTATTAACACAGAAAACTGAAGCTTAATTTGCAGGAACAAATTAGAAACTACCCTCCTGATTGGTTGGAGATGAGAGGGAACAAACCACTTTTAAGAAATAAAAGCCAAAGTCAGAAAGGCAGAGAGAAGAGAGAGAGAAGAAAGGAAGGAAACCAGCCAGCCAGCCAGCCAGCCAGCCAGCCAGCCTGCCTGCCTGCCTGCCTGCCTGCCTGCCTGCCCACCTGCCTGCCTGCCTGCCCAGAGTCCTAGAGGAAAGAAAGAGTAAAACCTGCTGGAACTGGACAACTGATTGAGAGAGACGGACCAATGCCAGCAACATACTGCTTGGTTAAGGGACCTAAATAAAATAGGGACACAGTCTAATTAGGTTAGCTGGATGTGTATATCCCTGGTTGTTTTATTACCCTATTGCTGTTACGGTTCTTTATGTTGTGTGTTTGTATACTCATCAATTTCTCTTCAGTAAAATGTAAACTTTATTATTTGCCTATTTATTTTTTGTTTTTTACTTTTTGGGGTTCTCCACCCCACATCTAACAGTAAACCACCACACTACTTAAAGAAGATACATGAGACCCAGAGAGTTT
Organism: Heloderma suspectum; assembly: GCF_057233095.1. Classification (NCBI taxonomy): domain Eukaryota; kingdom Metazoa; phylum Chordata; class Lepidosauria; order Squamata; family Helodermatidae; genus Heloderma; species Heloderma suspectum. The sequence goes on along the minus strand of NC_139460.1, from coordinate 255,328,074 downwards.
TAAAGCTAGTATGGTGGAGACAGTCCAAGAAATAAAGATTTCTACCTGGGGGCAGTGGAAAAGGCCACAGGAATGGAAGTGCAAAAAGGGGTGTGGGCACACTATTTTGCCTATTTTGCCTTCCACTCATGGAACTGTGCATTGCCAGTCTGTGACTGTGCTATACTCACACAAACTCTGATGCAGTAGTACCAACATGCTCCAATCTCAAGTAATAGAGTGGAGGCACGAGGCAGCTTTGCTGTGCTGGAGATGGTTATTCACTGCTAGGCAGATTATGATCCAGTACTAGAGGGAAAAGTACACAAACTTCAAAGAATTTTTTAAAAATACAAAAGCAAAATGTTCCTGAAATGTAGGCAATGTTGAATGGGAGAACTATTTTTCTTTAAGGGACGAGATGCCTGTTTCCATGCTGGAATGCTACAGCAATGAAGCACTCAGTCACGACCTAAAAATGAAACATTAGAAATTCTCAGAATGATGCAGCTGATGATCACAGTTGCTGGGAAGAGGAGAGACACTGTCCACTAGGAGCAGCTGACACAACCACATTCAACAATATACAGTAGGAATATCAGAGAATATGCTAGATGGGAGGATAATCACATATTCCTAGCAACAAAATGTTGCATTATGAAGGCTGAGAAAATCAATATTGGTGTAACAGAAGAGTTTTCTTGGAGAGAAGATGCCTGGATCACATGAAACAGAGGAGTAATAATTGCACAATTTCTGTGAGAATGCCTATTAAGGGAGCAATCCTATTCGGATAGGCGGCCACCTCCAAACTCAGAGGCAACCACCTATCCGATGCAGGGCAGGAGCAAGATTGCTCTGGGTATATGAATACACCTGAAAGTTCTGAGACAATTAACCAGTACCTATCACATAGCTGGAAGAATAAGTCATGAAGCCCTATTATTATTATTATTATTATTATTATTATTATTATTATTATTATTATATTTATATCCCATCTTTTTCCCAATACTGGGACTATTAAGTCCACTCCAGCCAGCCCTGGCCTAAGTGGTCAGCTGTGGGGCAACACAGGTCCTCATCTGAGAACTGCATTCTGTTACACAATCCTATTTGTGTGGTTCCATCCATTGCCGTTGTGATTGGGAACTAATGATACAAGCATCTAACTCACCATGCCTTCGCATAAATGTCCATATGGCTCTGTGTTCCATTCTTTGCAGCCTTAGTGCTTGACCTGCTCTGGTGCCATTTTGTCCCCCAGCTTCTGCTCCAAGACCCCTTGGATTAACTACCTGGCCGTTGAACTTGGATACTCATTGGCCACACTGATCTGTTGCCTCTATTGGATTGAAATATATATCAGTTGCTGATTCCAACTGGCCTGTTCCTGTTGGGATTGTTAACTGGAGGTTATTTTACTGGTCTGACTGACAAGTATCCCATGTCAAACTCTGAAAAACAAGTAATCCCAAAAGTGTGTGAGTGTGAGTGTGTTAGCACAACCACTAGAGCCATCACAGGTTCAGCCTAAAATGATCAAGCAGGCAACCTTAATTCTGCAGTAATCCCTCCTGATGGCTGTTACCCAGGCTGATCCCAGATGCTTTGCTGCCTGAGACAGAGTAGCAAATGGTGCCCACTTACACACACAATTCAAGAGGCATAGTACCCAATGCCAGTGATGTTATTTTGGCATGTGTGAGGCAGAAAAGCCCACAAGTGCCTCTCCCCTTCCCTGGCAGAAAAATCACAAGAATACTAATACAATGTGCTGCCTTTTCATGGCACTCCAAATCAATTGCCTGAGTTGGTTGCCTCAGTGTGCCAAATGATAGGGCCATCCTGGGTTTTACAGAACTATTTGGTAGGGATGGCGGAGAATTTCTCCCCGAAACTTCAGAGGGCCGAGCGCTAACGCGTTCGGCCCCCTGAACAAGATTCGGGGAGAAATCCTCCGCACCCCCCCGCACCCCGCACCCCCCCCGGGACAGGACTTACCTTCACCGAATGTCCCTCCCGGTGGCTGGTCCGGCCGGCGGTTCGGCGGGTGTTCGAGAGAGGCGGGAGCGGCAGCCGGTCTTTTGACCGGCTGCCGCCGCCGCTGCCATTGCAATGAAAGGAAAAAAAAAAAAACTTCCCCTGATAGGCTACGTGACAATTCACGTAGCCTACCACGGCTAGATTTGCAAAGTCAGCCATGATAGGCTACGTGAATCGTCACGTAGCCTATCACGGGTGACTTTAAAAAAAAAAAAAAGAGTGTACGGATAATGGCGGCCCCCATAGGGAGCCGCCATTCCCGTTCCTTATTTGGTTGCTGTAGACTACGTAAATGTTTACGTAGACTACGGCGAAAATAAGGGCAACGCTATTTGCGTTGCCCTTATTTTCGCCATAGTCTACGTAAACATTTACATAGACTACAGCAACTAAATAAGGAACGCGAATTTTTTTTTTAAGTCACCCGTGATAGGCTACGTGACGAATCGTCACGTAGCCTATCAGGGGGCTTTTTTTTTTTAACATTCGTGTTCGCGGCCGGGCAAGGTGAGGCGCCTCCCCCCCGGCCTGAATTTCGGCCGGGCGAGGCGGGAAGCCTCCCCCCCCAGGCCTGAAATTCGCGGGGGGAGCAGCAAAGCGCTCCCCTCCACCGCGAATGGCCTTCGACGACAGGTAAGTGACTTTCGTCCACCCCTACTATTTGGTTTACGACCTTTTCACTCAGTCTAACTTGGATGTGATCCTGTAGAGTTTGTATCTGATAGGAGTTTGCATCTCCTACACAGTACTAAGCAGCCAAGAAGGAGTTAATTCCTGTTAGAAATCTGTGTGGTGCAACAAGTGCAACATCTGCTCCATCCTATAAATGGGGCTAAAATTACCAGATGGTGCTGACGTCTTCTTGTGTATTATTCAGCAAATCTAAGATTATGTTTTGTTGGCTTAATCATTATTCCCAGAGACCTAATGAAATTATATCACTAATGTGTGAAGATGTTGTATAGAAAGAGAGAGAAGGAAGAAAGAAAGAAAGAAAGAAAGAAAGGAAAGGAAAGGAAAGGAAAGGACTGTATGATGGACAGTGTCCCACACCAAGAGATAAAACATCAAAAATGTGAAATAATACATTTTAAAAAGATGTAGAACAGTAGCAGAGTGGAGAAGATTTCCTACATTACTTGATCATGCTATTACCAATAGTAAATCCAGCACAGTTTTCCAGCCCCAAAGTCCCCTCATATATCACTTCTTAGAAATATGAATTGGGCATATAAATGGCTAGTTGGTTATACTTAGTTGCATATTTAACTTTAAAGTGTATCTAATTGCTACATGTATACATTCCTTTCTTGATTCTAAGCCTCAGAATGATGGGGTTAATTTACATTCCAAAGTCTTGTTCTGTCAGTAATGTTATGCACATTACTAGCACATTAGTAGGGTTGGAAGGGGCCTACAAGGCCATCGAGTCCAACCCCAATGGACTTGGGGTTGGACATGGCGATGGTATTTGGACCTCAATTTGAGGGTAGCTGTGATGGTGTGGAGGAGGTTAGCTTTTGCTGCTACCCGTGAAATATGGCTCATGATTGATGAATCTGAATCAAGGCCCCTTCATCTACATGTACTATGCACATCCTGGTATTTAATCTGAGAAATAAAAAAAGGTCAAGGTCATGTCTTCAGAAACAAGTTGCTTTTAAAGCAGAGTGCCTTGGAAACATTCATTTCCAAGTGTATTATTTCTTAACTTTCACAAAGAAGCTTTGTTTCCAAATATGTTGTCATGCAAGGAACCACAGGATTTCCACAAGTTATTATCACAGCACATGTGGTGGGGGAGGGAGCTCTGGTTTCCAAATATAGCATTGTTGGTAGAAAATGTAGAGTTCTACCTCTTATGCCTGGAATTTCCTACCAGAACATATATGTAGTGTCACCACTCTTTCTTTCTTAAAATCCTTTCACAAAACCAACCTTTTCTGTGAAGTCAATGGCTTTACCCCTTACTTTTCCAGCCAAACCTATGTACATATGCCACATGTTGGAAGCTGATACATCTGCAACTTCATTCACACACATACATATCTTCATATTGGTGCCCCCTTCCATTCAGTTACTTTAAGAATTATGGATAGTGCAGTTTCAAGGCAAGGACTTCACACTTGCTTATGATTCTTTGTAAAGCACTATGTAGAACACTGGTGACACCATATCAATAAGACATAAATACTTTTACTTTCCCTGTCACCAGCTATTTGTAGGGATGGGAGATCATAGAATCATAGAATCATAGAATCATAGAATCATAGAATAGTAGGGTTGGAAGGGGCCTACAAGGCCATCAAGTCCAACCCCCTGCTCAGCTCAGGAATCCAAGTCAGAGCATCCCTCACAGATAGCTGTCCAGCCTCGTCTTGAATGCCTCCAGTGTGGGAGAGCCCACCACCTCCCTAGGTAATTGGTTCCATTGTCACATTGCTCTAACAGTCAGGAAGTTTTTCCTGATGTTCAGCCAGAATCTGGCTTCCTGTCACTTGAGCCCATTATTCCGTGTCCTGCACTCTGGGATGATCAAGAAGAGATCCTGGCCTTCCTCTGTGACAGCCTTTCTTGAAGAGCGCTATCATCTCTCCCCTCAGTCTTCTCTTCTCAAGGCTAAACGTGCCCAGTTCTTTCAGTCTCTCTTCATAGGGCTTTGTTTCCAGTCCCCTGATCATCTTTGTTGCCCTCCTCTGAACCCTCTCCAGTTTGTCTGCATCCTTCTTAAAGTGTGGTGCCCAGAACTGGACACAGTACTCCAGATGAGGCTTAACCAGTGCTGAGTAGAGGGGAACTAGTACTTCCCGGGATTTGGAAGCTATGCTTCTATTAATGCAGCCCAAAATAGCATTGGCCTTTTTTGCAGCCACATCACATTGTTGGATCATATTCAGCTTGTGATATTGTTCAGTTCGTGATATTGTTCAGTTCATTTTTTGACAAGAGTGTACCAAAATTTGCAGACGTCTTCATAAATGAGACAGAAACAATTAGAGTTGTTGTTGTTTTTAAAGTGAAAGTAGGAGAAAGCAAAACTGACAGATTTGTCCATCCAGGCCCAGGGCTTTAAGTGCTTAGTACAAATGCTGGAGAAATCCTCCATGGACTGGCCACCCTTACCTTTGGGTCTTCAGCTACCTATTTATTTATTTATTTATTTATTTATTTCTATACCGCCCAATAGCCGAAGCTCTCTGGGCGGTTCACAAGCTCTCTGGGCGGTTCACCTAAAAAATGCAGTACAGTAATGGCGGCTGCCATTAGCCTATCGCAGGAAAGTTACATCCATAAATGGCATATTGTACACCATTTGTGGCTGTGAAACACTTACTTTGATCTAAATGCAGCTGTAAACAGCTTCAGTTTGTTAAAAACAAGTGCTTTGCGACAGCAAATAGCGTAAAATGCAGCAGGGCTCTGGACGACTCTGTGGAGCCCCAAGCAGCCCAAATTGCCCTGCAGCGGACCCGCCCCGGACCGGACAGTGTGGGGTTCCCACAACCCTCCTGCTTAGCTCTTAAAAGTCTAGGTTTGGCTCTAGGGGTGGGGAATCCCAGGCCCAGGAGCCACATCTGGCCCAACTGGGGTCCCAATTTGGCCCTCCAGGGTTTCCCACTTTCCCTGACCACCCACCTTTTAGTACTTTACCAGCTTTTGTGCATTTCCCCCCAACTCTAAAAGGATGAAATGCCTCTCCTAAGGCTGAATTACTGGCAGTAAGTGCTTTAAGCTAAAATATGCTGGTATTTTTGCCTCAGCCCTCCCTCTGCCTTCAGCATCGCCACCCTTGAATGCAGCACCCGAGAACTTCTCCAACATGGAATTTGGCCCTTGGGTTGAAAGAGGTTCAACACCCCTGGCCTATATGTTCAACCGTGTTTGTGGTGCTGAATTAGGTTTGCCACCTCTGTTTTTCCTCATCTTTACGCTACATAGCAGGCAGCTAAAACATGGTCCTACCCATGCTGGGAATAACTGTAACTACTGAATTTGACCGGGTGCAGGTGGGTGCGAATTTTGTTTTGGTTCGTTTTTGATCAGAATTTACCCCAAACTCACACATTTCTTCATATTTATGCATTTATTTCATTTCTATACCACCTAACAGCCAAAGCTCTCTGGGTAGTTCACAAAAATTAAAACAAATTTCACAAAGTACAGCATAAGACAATAGAAAAGATGAAAGCTTAAAACTACAGTATAAAAGTGCAACCAGAATAAAATAAAACCTAACAGCAATGCAGAGATTAAAATACAGATTTAAAACAGCAGGGCTAAAAGACTAAAATGCTAAAATGCTGGGAAAATTAAAAAAAAAGGTCTTCACCTGGTGCTGAAAGGAATACAACATAGGTGCCAGGCAAACCGCTCTAGAGAGCTTACTCTACAGCCAGGGTGCCACAGAAGAAAAGGCCCTCTTCCTGGTAGCCACTTGCCTCACTTCCTTTGGCAGAGACTCCCAGAGAAGGACCCCTGAAGATGATCTTGGGGTCCAGGAGGTGATCCTTCAGATAACCTGGCCCCAAGCCATGTAGGGCTTTGAATGTTAATGGACTTTGAATTAGACCCAGACATGGACTGGCAGCCATGTAAAAAAGTACTGCCCTAATAGGATCACATTGGCCAGTCCCTATTAACGACCTTGCTGCCCTGTTTGGGACCAGCTGCAGTTTCCAGACCATTTTCAAAGTCAGCCACATGCATCACACATCACAGTAATCCAGACGAGAGGTTATCAGGGCATGGATAACTGTAGCTAGGCTATCTCAGTTCAGATATGGGTGTAGTTGGTATATCAGCCTAAGCTGTCATATACAAGACAGAAAGAAATTGAGATTTAAAAATGCTGAAGGTGGGGAAAAGCAAAACCTGCCCTGTGTATAGCCGCTAAACCTCTTCAGAAGCAGTTGCTGCTAGTGCTGCTATTCCTCCCGCCAGTATTTCGAGGTCTTTTCTGTGTCTTTTACACAGACCATTGTTTTCTTGCTCTGCCTTCATGTCTAGCTATGCCTCACAATTTCTCCCTGTGTTTCCAGCTACATGGCAGAATACTTTAATTTATTCTCTGCTGAGTGCCTTTGCCTCACTCTCTTCGTGTAATTCATACTGTACTCTGCCTGCTGTCTCCTATCATTTCATTCTGGAAGACTTTCTGGGATACAAACCACTCTGTGCCTCATTGCATTGTATCGACACAGCACATCTTTAATAAAGTTGCTTTCAAATAACATTCCAATAAATGGAACATACCTGTCGAGAAATGACATGTGATGCTGCATATCAACACGAAAAGCGGCAGAGCATAAAGGGATACATGGCGCATGGAAGGAAGAGGTGGGGAGGCAGTGGGGAAATGGCTGCCTCTGGTTGTGCTTGCCCACACAACCCCACCTGCATCCCCACATAGACACAATCGTCCAGTGCCTTTTGCATTTAAAACTGCACCTGTCTCAGTTTCAAGTTTTCCTAGGCTAAATTGTCAACTGCAAATATTTACAACACATCTCTGGGAAAGTACTAAGACTAATTCTGTAAGAAACTGTCAAGTGGGTAACAAGTAGCATGCAACAAAAGCCCGGAAGTATTTTGTTCAGCATGAGTGAGATTTATCATCGAAGATGTGTGTGTTTGAGCAAAATTTAAATGATAAAAAGAAAGAATTGCTAAGAGGAACAAACAAAAGAAATCCTGCAAAGTGGAAGTTTGTTTGTTTATTATAAGTATTTTTATACCACCCTTCCAGCATATTCCCAGGGCAGTTTGCAAAAAGAATAAAATAATCAACATGCGAATACAAAAAGTAAAATAACCGAAATGCCACAACATTATAAAAGTGCTTTCAGAGGAAGACGCATCACGATGCTGAGCACTTCTGTGTATCTACTCCACTCAAAAGCCCCATTCAGGCATTTCTGGCATGTGAGTAAGGAAATTAAAGGAATACATGGAAGGGAATGGTAGCAGGCTCTGCTTCTCCATGGGGACATGAACTGTACCATTAAAATTCCTATTTATGGAATTCACTCCTTCCCTGAGGTTCAAGTGGCTCCATTATTATCAGTCTTTAAATAAACAAACAAACAAACAAACAAACAAAACCTCTGAAGACTTCTCTTATTATTTCAATATGCATTTTATTCATTGGTCCCCTGTGGATTTTTGGTACTGATCATTTTAAAGGTGTTGTGTATTGATTTTGACAATGGTAATTTTATATTTGTATTATTGTGTTATTCTGTTCTACTTATTGTTTGTACACCACCCTGTGAGGGCTTTAAGTTCGGAAAGACAGTTTACAGATCTGCTAATACATAAATGAAGAAATAAATACAAATAGAAAATAAAACGTGTAAAATCTTTGATTTCCCATGTCTAGAGAAAATGCAATGAAATGGGGGGGTGTTTATGAGAGAGAGAGAGAGAGAGAGAGAGAGAGATAAGTCAGTCTATATTACTCATGCCTATTGTCTAGGCTTTTAATCCATACAGTTGCATCAAGCACTGCTATTTTGCATTTGCTTTAACTTTGCTTTGTTACTTTTGATCACCGGAGACATTTTGCATAATCTTGCCCAGCCGTTCCCTGTCAGCTACCTTTGGATTTCTCCTGCTGCCTTCTGCTGAGTGTCTTCATGATGTTGCTCAGGGTGTTTTGGATACCTCTCAGATTGTTTAATGCTGCACCTTGGTGATAAAGCCTTTGGAAGTTAAGCATAGCGAATAATACCAGGAGACACAGCAGAGATAATTGTATCTTCTGTTAACGTTGATGATTTGGAAGGGGAAGGCAGAAATGGAGTTTAATTCCTAGTTCTAATAAAATATTCAGCCCAGTTGCCTGTATTACCTACAAGTTATTTTTTTTTTTATTTTGTTATTTATTTTGTAAGGGGAAGTAGAAAGGAAGAGGAGTGATTAATATTATGCTTCTTAAGGGATTTGAATGATCCACTTGGCAACAATGATTTCCAACATGCAGCATAAAATTAGAGCCAACAGAGAGTTCTTGTCAGGAGTGCCCTAGCGGCCTCTTTCAGTAGACTCCAATAGCCAACTCAAGACACAGACGAAAGGATTCTTTTCAAGGCTTTCATCCTTTTACAACTTAATGACTCTCTCAGATGCTAATCACCAGTGACTAAGCAATGAACAGCAGAGTAGCCTTTGCTTCGGGTAGGCAGTTGATCCCCGTTTGAAGGAGAATCACTTGAAGACCATGAACTTATGGGCTAGGGAGAGATCCTCCCTCTTTCCCTTGGGTCCATGGGAGCCGGCCGTTGCTTGCGTGCCAAACGGGTGCTACGCCTCCTTTCTGCACCCTCCATCGCTCGTCGCTCCCTGCGTCTGCGTCGAGCATCTAGCAAACCCCCCTTCCGCACTTTCTCACTGCCAGGATCACTATCTATCTCAGGAATGCCGGCAGGAGGAATCTCTGCCAGCTCCTGTGCCTGTGAGGGATGAGCAGGCTCCTCTCCCATGGATTGCTGATCCTCCTCAGAATCAGAACTGCTCTGGGGTTCTTTCAGCTCAGTTTCCACCCTGACAGTTCTGTCACCCCCTATTAAATCACTTTGAGTGATTAAAGGCTACCTCACTTTTTTCACATTTATGTTAATTGGAGAGCTGTCTTTTGCAAAGGAAGTGATAACTGCATGGCCAGGTTTTAAATAGGGGTGGACGAAAGTCACCTACCTGTCCTCGAAGGACGTTTGTGGTGGGGGGGAGGTGCTTTGCTGCTCCCCCCGCGAAGTTCCGGCCAGGGGGGGAGGCTTCCCGCCTCGGCCCGGCCGAAATTCAGGCTGGGGAGGAGGCTTCCCACCTCGCCCGGCCGCGAACGCGAAAGTTAAAAAAAAAACAAAAACCGCCCCCTGATAGGCTACGTGACGATTCACGTAGCCTATCACGGCTAGATCTGCAAAGTCAGCCGTGATAGGCTACGTCAATCGCCACGTAGCCTATCATGGGTGACTTTAAAAAAAAAAAAGCGCGTACGCTAATGGCGGCCCCCATAGGGAGCCGCCATTCCCATTCCTTATTTAGTCGCTGTAGTCTACGTAAATGTTTACGTAGACTACGGCGAAAATAAGGGCAACGCAAATAGCGTTGCTCTTATTTTCGCCGTAGCCTACGTAAACATTTACGTAGACTACAGCAACCAAATAAGGAACGGGAATGGCGGCTCCCTATGGGGGCCGCCATTATCCGTACACACTTTTTTTTTTTCTTTTAAAGTCACCCGTGATAGGCTATGTGACGATTGACGTAGCCTATCACGGCTGACTTTGCAGATCTAGCCATGATAGGCTACGTGAATCGTCACGTAGCCTATCAGGGGGCGGTTTTTTTTTTCTTTTATTGCAATGGCGGCGGCGGCAGCCGGTCGAAAGACCGGGTGCCGCTCCCGCCCCACTCGAACACCCGCCGAACTGCCGGCCGGACCCGCCGCCGGGAGGGACATTCGGCGAAGGTAAGTCCCATCCCGGGGGGGGGGCGGGGGGCGGGGGGGTTCGGAGGATTTCTCCCCGAAACTTGTTCGGGGGGCCGAACACGTTGGCGCTCGGCCCCCCGAAGTTTCGGGGAGAAATTCTCCGCCAACCCTAGTTTTAAAGGAAACATCAGTCCTACTCAGCAGCTCCACCTACTTTTAAAATTATTATTTTTGCCTTGCACCAGTATGGCCAGTCAGAACTGCACCAACACAAATTGTCTTTGCATCCACTCTAGTCTTGAGATGTGTTTAGCTCTGCTGCATTGGTCAACTTGAGCTCATCATCAGCATGTCTTAAATTATGTAGATAATATCTCTCATGAAGCATGGAGAGCCTGATGTATCCTTTTAGTTTAGATGCTTCTATTATATAGCCTAGACCAGCCTTCCCCAACCTGGTGTGCTCCAGATGTTTTGGATTACAACTCTCAGCATGCCTGACAGTTGGCCGTGCTAGCTTGGTCCGATGGGAACTGAAATCTAAAACATCTGAAGGGCATCTGGTTGGGGACAGTCTTTATCCAATCTTGTCACTGTATTAAATTTCACATTTCTCAGCTAGCCAAGTTGTTAATGTCAACCTAGGAATGGTCTTTTCCCAAAGGACCAATGTGTTTCGCAAAGTCCTTACTTGGGTGTGGTTATTTAAAAAAAAACTGTCCAAATTATAATCCCTTTTTAAAATTATCTGTTAAGGGTATCCAGATTTTTTTTTCTTCAAATTTTACCTAGCCTTAAACACTGAATTCGGTTTGCCCAGGGTCAATAGTACATGAGAGAGAGAGAGAGAGAGAGAGAGAGAGAGATTCAGAAAGCTATCTTGTGAAAAAAAGATGATCAAGTTTTGATGGCTGCATCATGTTACTAGCAAGTCAGAAACAGTTAAATATTTGACAACAGAAGGCTCATGTGGCAGTGGGGTGGGGGAGAAATTCATTCAGTTTGCATTTCAGTGTAAACTTACCTAATTCCACACTTTCAAACCACTATGTGAACTAAAACACAGTTACCCTTTCAAATTTGCACTTCTCCAAATTTTGCAATGGAGTTTGCCAGTTTAAAAAAAAAAAAGTGTACAAAATGCATATATTAGGGAAAATAATATTTAGAAATGCATTAAATTAGGAAAATTGCTTGTAAAAATGTGTATATTGGGCAAATATGCATATAAAATGCATGTATTAGGAAAAACATTCACAAAAAAAGGTTATGAATTTTCAGGCAATGTTTTTAAATGACATCCTCAAAGTTTGGAATGAACTAAACTTAAGACTGGAGAAATTCTCAAAGTTCAATACAAATTGAGTTTAAGATTTGAAAAATGATAAACTGAGAGAAACCACAATTGACACGTTCCTCTATCCCTCCATTTCTGAGTGGATCTTACCTATGTTCTTATATTTTGCTTTTATATAAGATTATTGTTTGGTTTCATTTCTGGTCTGTCAACTGGAATAAATAAATGGGATGGAATAGAAGTAAGAAATAGGTGTGCGAATCACTAACAGTGCAATCCTATACAACCCTTTGCAAGTTTACTCAAAAGTAAGCCCCTCCGCAGTAAATGAGGCTTAGTGCCAGGTAAATGGGCATGGAAGTGGAGTTGCATGGAAATTAACAATTCCTACTCTACTTTACAGAGTTGTTTCTGTTAGCATCAATAAAACATGCAAATTAACATAGCTCTTGTCACGGAGTGTATTAGTGATCCCAAATATTGGCTATTTTAAAAGAACTGCCTACAAGAGCTGGCACATTTCTTGTTTCTTGTTGACAGGATTGCCCAGTTCAGTTCTTTTTCAGGAGCCTGAAATATGATTGCGCATATGCCATCTGTTGTGACATCAGCATATGTATTACATTGTAAGGCAAGATAAATGGCCGTGTCTTAATTACAGACAGAAATAAATAAACTGAGACTAGTGATTTTGGACACTATATTTTGGACACTGGAAAGACTGAAGTTTATGTAACAGCTGAAGTTGCTTTGCTTCACCAGCGCACTGTGGCATAAACAACTGTCAGTATGATGTCAGTAGCTGAGAAGCACCAGGGATCCTTGTAGAATGGGTTCTAATGGCCTTATGTTGGAGAACTGTGGCTCAGTGGTGGAGTACATGCCTTACATGCAAAAGGGCCCAGGTTCACTCCCCTCATCTTCTTGTAAAATGTTTGCAGTTAGCAGGCTACTGGGAAAGCTCCCTCAACTCCACCAGTGCCCAAGGAGCCATTGCCAGCGCTTGACAGACCAGTGATTTGAACACAACTTCATGCAATTAATGAAGATTTAAAACAAGGAGAAGAAACAGAGCTCATCATGTGGGGGGATGGAAGGGATGTATGGAATGGGAGGGACAAACTCAGCTCTGTCAGGTTTCTGAGCCAATGGGGCACTGTAATCACAAGGCCAGGCGTATCTTCATCATATATAGTTCAAGCACAACCATGTTCCCCCCAGCTATACCTATGAAGTAGCTGTAACCAGGTTATTGTTCTGACCTGCCCCTATACAAAATGAAGCAAGCTTCCTACCACTGTTACCCATGCCCCAAAAGAATAGGGGCCCGCCAGAGTGGCACTCTCTATGAAGGGCAAGTAGGGATGCGTGAGTAGTGAAAGGGAACTTTTAAGCTGCTATGTACATAGGAAACAAAAGTGAAATTATAATAACAAATTAGACTGTTTGCAGCCCATCTATTTATATGTAGGGGGAAATTGTACTGCTAGTTCTAGCTGTTAACAGCAGCCTTGTAAAGTAGGCCTGCAGTCTCCATCGGTACTTAAAGTGGGGCACCTTCTGTTTTTAACTCTAGAAGTAATGCCACAGATCACCAGGGTTATATTATTATTATTCAAAGTGTAGCAGCCTTTTCTTTTCCCCACTGAGAAAAGAAGTAAGCATTTTGTAAAAAGTGGAAAAAACCAAGGTTACAATGTTTCAGTTCTGAATCAAAAGGAGCCTTTTACAACAACTCTGTAAGAAAGGCAAAATTATGCATTTTGTACAAATCAGGTAGTAAATGTTGTGAGGGTTACACCAGCCCCTCAAGGTAGACATGTTTTTAAACACCACTAAGATTTTGTAAAAATCCTCTGTCTGTTTTTCTTCGTAGGCCTGCTGTTAGCGAATTGGTAAAAGTATTGATCCAAACTCCTATTATTGGTGAATGTGGGATTTCCTAATTCCTGAGAGACAGAAAATTTTGCAGTAACAGCCTTTAAGTTGCTATGTATGGAAGTAACCGTTAAAGATATATGTAGAAAGTGCTTGCACCCCCCAGTACATTTATACGTAGGGGAAATATACTGTTGTAGCCCTTAACAAGAATTTTGAAAAAGTACACTTGTAGTTTCTGGTGGTACTTACGATAGGGTTCATAACAGAAAAGTGTGTGTGTGGGGGCGGTAGGAGTTGGATCCTGACAGTTCTGTGCAGTCCCTTGCTTGATCTGTGGCTTCTACATCTCAAAATGGGAATTAGTGATACAAAGTCACTTTACAGGGGTGAGCATAGTTTTTGGAAAACCCTAGCAGCATTTTAAATGTGTCTAGGGTGAAGGACCAGATTGCAGGTAAGCTTGTAGTAAGTTTTAAACATAAAAAACAAGTGTTCTGCAGGAGGAAAGGAAAAAAAAGGGTGGGGTGCTGCTGGACAGCTGAATATAGAATGCTTTTTTGACTGGGAAACCTCTTTTTCTGTCTCCATAAGGCTTGCCTCGTAGCAGCTCTGTGAAAACTGCAATTATAACTTTTGTGGAAGTACATCTATATAGATGTAAAGTTCGTTTCTTCCTTAAAGTTTTATTGAACTGCTTATTGCTGATGGTCTTCATTGTTTTAACAGGCTGCTTCCAGCCTCCTCAAATTTTCCAGGAATTCTGTAAAAATGCCTACAGGTATGTTCTCTGCCACAGCTGCATCTTTTTTTTTTACATTCTCAGGAGCTATAGCAGTAGGAGTGTACGAAAGTCACTTACCTGGTCACGCAGCTTGCTTCGCGGTGGGGTGGAGGCGCTTCGCTGCTCCCCCCGAAGTTCAGGCTGGGGGGGGAGGCTTCCCGCCTCGCCCGGCCGAAATTCAGGCCGGGGGGGAGGCTTCCCACCTCGCCCGGCCGAAATTCAGGCCGGGGAGAAGCGCCCCATCTCCCCGGCTGCGAAGTTCAAAAGAAAAAAAAAATGCCCCTGTGATAGGCTACGTAACGATTAACATAGCCTATCACTGCTAGATCTGCAAAGTCAGCCGTGATAGGCTACGATAATCGTCACATAGCCCATCACGGGTGACTTTGGAAAAAAAAAAAAAGCGCGTACGCAAATGGCGGCCACCATAGGGAGCCGCCATTCGCGTTCCTTATTTGGTCCCTGTAGTCTACGTAAAGATTTACGTAGACTACGGCGAAAATAAGGGCAACACTATTATATATATATAATATATATAATATATATATATATATAGAACATATAGAAAATATATATATATATTCGCCGTAGACTACGGCGAAAATAAGGGCAACGCAAATAGCGTTGCCCTTATTTTCTCCGTAGTCTACGTAAAACTTTACGTAGACTACAGCAACCAAATAAGGAATGGGAATGGCGGCTCCCTATGCGGGCTGCCATCATCCATATGCGCTTTTTTTTTTTTAAGTCACCCGTGATAGGCTACGTGACGATTGATGTAGCCTATCACGGCTGACTTTGCAAATCTAGCCGTGATAGGCTACGTTAATTGTCACGTAGCCTATCAGGGGGCGTTTTTTTTTTCTTTGATTGCAATGGTGGCGGCGGCAGCTGGTCGAAAGATTGGCTGCCGCCCCCGCCCAGGACAAACACCCGCCGAACAGCCGGCCGGACCCGCCGCCGGGAGGGACATTCGGCAAAGGTAAGTCCCGTCCCGGGGGGGGTGCGGGGTGTGGGGGGGTGCAGAGAATTTCTCCCCGAAACCTGTTTGAGGGGCCGAACACATTGGCGCTCGGCCCCCTGAAGTTTCGGGGAGAAATTCTCCCCCATCCCCAGACACAGACCCCCAAATGGCAGTCCACTGATTAAGCAAAATAGGACATTCCAATTACGGATGTCAGAGAATTCCGCCATGGATCTCGGTGATGCTGAATGCCAGTGCATTCGGCCCCCCGAACTCCATGGCAGAATGGCCTGCCACCCCCCGCCCCCCGCAGATACCCCCCGGGATGAGACTTACCTGGGGCGGATGTTCTGGATGGCAGCGGCTGCAGCTGCAGCTTCAGCGGAGGCGGCAGCGGCTGGTCTTCTGACCGGCTGCCACCGCCGCTGCCATTTGCAGTCTGTTGTTGTTGGTTTTTTTTCCCCCATTCATGATAGGCTACGTAAAGAATTAGATAGCCTATCATGTCTGGGTTAAAAAAAAAAAGTGTATGCAAATAGTGGCGGCTATGGCCGCCGCCATTTGCGTTCCTTATTTTTGGCCATCTTTGTCTACGTAAATATTTACATAGACTAAGATGGCGAGAATAAGGAGGAACGCAAATAGCGTCAGCTATGCTATTTCTGTTCCCCCTTATTTTCACCATCTTAGTCTACATAAATATTTACGTAGACTAAGACAGCCAAAAATAAGTAATGCAAATGGCGGCGGCCATAGCCGCCGCCATTTGTGTACGCGTTTGTTTGGGTTTTTTAATCCAGACGTGATAGGCTATGTAAGTCTTTACATAGCCTATCACGGCTGAATACAGGGACACAAACGGCGGTGGCCATGGCTGCCATTTGCGTCCCTGCCAAGCCATGATAGGCTACGTAGAGTACTTATGTAGCCTATCACGGCTTGGCAGGGACGCAAATGGTGGCCGGTGTAGCAGCTGCCATTTGTGGCCGCAGCCCAGGAGCAACCAGAAGTCCGTCTGTGGCCAGCGCCAGCTGGTGGCTCCACGGCCTTGCCACGGAGTGGAGCCAGCCAGGGAGGATTCCAGGGGGGAGGGAAGGATCGCCTCCCCCCTCACCATGGACTGCTGGCTGGAATGGGTTAAGTGTTTCGCACACCCCTATTTGGACTACAGCCCCCAGGATTCCTGACCATTGGCTAAGCTGGCAGGGGCTTCTGGGAGTAGAAGTCCAAAACATCTAGAGACCACCTGGTTGGGGAAGGCTGATGTAGACCATACTGGGGTAGGCAGACTAATGGTCTGACTTGTTGTAAGGAAGCTGCCTGTGTTCTTGGAAATGTATGTAATGAGGTCAAAGTGTGGCCAGATTCCGTAAAGGGTAGCCACTACACTACACCAGCTCTCTAAAGTTATCTACAGATAGCTCCAATATGCATACCGCCTGCATATCTCTTGGCAAGCTGTACATATCCCCTCTGAAAGGTGTGTGTGTGTGCGTGTGCAGCGGGAGGCCAATTATCAGTTTTGGGAAGCTGGATGCAGGATTCAGCCCCTTCAATAACTGCTAGAGGGAAGCACCTACTTTATTTTATTTATTTACATTTCTATACCACCCAGTAGCTAGGGATGGCGGAGAATTTCTCCCCGAAACTTCGGGGGGCTGAGCGCCAACATGTTCGGCCCCCCGAACAAGTTTCAGGGAGAAATCCTCTGCACCCCCCCACACCCCGCACCCCCCCCCCCGGGATGGGACTTACCTTCACCGAATGTCCCTCCCGGTGGCGGGTCCAGCCGGCAGTTCGGCGGGTGTTCGAGCGGGGCGGGAGCGGCAGCCGGTCTTTCGACCGGCTGCCGCCGCCGCCATTCCAAGAAAAGAAAAAAAAAACACGCCCCCGTGATAGGCTACGTGACGATTAACGTAGCCTATCACGGCTAGATTTGCAAAGTCAGCCATGATAGGCTACGTAAATCATCACGTAGACTATCACGGGTGACTTAAAAAAAAAAAAAAAGCGCGTACGGATAATGGCGGCCCCCATAGGGAGCCGCCATTCGCGTTCCTTATTTGGTCGCTGTAGTCTACGTAAAGATTTACATAGACTACGGCGAAAATAAGGGCAAAGCTATTTGCGTTGCCCTTATTTTCGCCATAGTCTACGTAAACATTTACCTAGACTACAGCGACCAAATAAGGAACGCGAATGGCGGCTCCCTATGGGGTCCGCCATTAGCGTACGCACTTTTTTTTTTTTAAGTCACCCGTGATAGGCTACGTGACGATTAACGTAGCCTATCACGGCTGACTTTGCAGATCTAGCCATGATAGGCCACGTTAATCGTCACGTAGCCTATCACGGGGGCGTTTTTTAAAAAAAAAAAAAAACAATGGAGTTCGCGGCCGGGCAAGGTGGGAAGCCTCCTCCCTGGCCTGAATTTCGGCTGGGTGAGGCGGGAAGCCTCCCCCCCGGCCTGAATTTCGGCTGGGGCGAGGCAGGAAGCCTCCCCCCCGGCCTGAACTTCGCGGGGGGAGCAGCGAAGCGCCTCCCCCCCACCGCGAACAAGCTTCGACGAAAGGTAAGTGCCTTTCGTCCACCCCTACCAGTAGCTGCCTGTAGCTCTTGGCTATTGGGTGGTATACGCTAAACCATTACCCACATGCTAACAGGGCATGGATTAACAACTCACCTATGGCATTTTAAGGTCAGGACTACTCAACTGTTTATACATAGGAGCCTGACAGAAAGTGCAGTATTTGCCTGTGCTTCCCCCACCATCCTGGGAATGATTCAACTTTATCTCATATCCCTACAGCACAGTTTTCACTGTCAGTTGCTAGTGAAACAGTTGCCAAACCGGTGATGAAAATTTCTTTTACAGTTGTCAGAACAAACTTGCAGTATCCTCCTCCATCAAATTGCTGGGAAACACCATCGCATGCCACTTGTAAATGTGTAAATGAATTGTAAAATAAATAGACTTCAGTGCCTGGATGGGAAATGAAAAGTCAGAACACATTAAAAATGAATTTTCTGCATGGCAGGGGTGGGGGGAGCAAACTGTGAGGACTTTTCAAAAGTGTCTGTCCTGGAATGGTCCTTAACTATCAGACAATGGAGGCTGGTGGCTCCAATTTCAGTGGGGCTGTGAATCCATTTTCAGTCTTAGACAGAACCACACAGAACTCTAAAGGAGCTATCCAAGGTGATAAAACTATTTGGGGAATAGGGTCCAGCACCTTGGATAGCTCTTTTAGAGTTCTAACTGAAACCCAGAGTGGATTCACTGCTTCACTGAAATAGGAGCCACCAGCCTCCATTGGTCTCATGTGTGCCTTATGTGTATCCAGTTTCCTGAATCAGCCGCAGGGCTCTCTGTGCTTAGCACATCCCCAGAGACTGTCAGTGGAAGCTGGTGGCTCCGATTTCAGTGGGGCAGTGAATCCACTCTGGGTTTCGGTCAGAATTGGCCTGAACTCTAAGGGAGCTATCCAAGGTCCTGAACCTATTGTGGGGACAGGGTTCCTCACCTTGGATAGTTCCTTTAGTGCTCCAGCTGGTCCTGACTGAAACCCAGAATGGATTCACAGTCCCACTGAAATTGGAGCCACCAGCTCCCACTGCTATGAGAAGCATATTCCAGAAGGATTTTCATGTAGCTCTGGTGGGTCAGGAATGTCATATATAAATAGAACCTAGGACCTCGGGACAGTTTAAATCATAGCAACAGATCTCAACTGATAGGCCTGTGGGAGGTCAGAGTCTGAGCAGCTCAGTCTGAAAGAGCATATGTTTTATTTAGGAAGCCAGTGCCTGTATATTTTGATACTGATGTAAATATTTGCTTTGGCATACCTGCCTATAGCATAAGGCTTCTGCAGTCCTGGTGTAAATCAAGTGATCAAATCTCATGTAAAGATGGTGCATGAGTACAGCTCCAACTATTTGTTATCAGTATGGTGTCTAATGGGATCATATTGTCAAGTAGTGAAAAATGAGTGTGGTTCCAATCCAGATAGAAGCCAGATGGATGCCACTGAAAATGGCCTCCACATGGCATATACTCCCTTTTCCTGTTGCAGTGTCTAGAAACATTCACTGCATGAACCTTGGACACCATATTGTGGGCTAACATCCTTTGAGTCCATGTCATTGGCTGTCAATGGTGGGCATGGACAAACTCAGATGATGGCCCCAGTCTATGCAAAGAGTGTTCCTAGATGTGGCAACAGGGAAGAAAATTACTGGCCATGGAAAGATCATATTTGACAACCTCAGCATGGAAAAACTAACATTTAACCTGGATTTAAGTCAATATATTAGGATAAACTAGGGATGGCACAGGCACATGATTCAGTCCGGGGATCTGACAGACCTGCTCCTCCCTGCACCCCCAAGCTCTGCTCATCGAGCCCCTGCCCCTGCTCACCCCCTGTCCATGCTTGGCAAATGGCCTGCACTCACCCTGGCAGCCTTGTCAAGCTTTGTGGTTGCCATTTTCTGAGAAATGAAATGGCGATCGCAAAAATGCAAAAATGTGCATTGTGCGAATGTGCATATTTGCATATGCACAAAATACGTATTTTACCAAAAAAATCACATTTTCGCACACACTAATGTGTGCCTTTGCAAAAATGAGTATTTCACACGTGAGAATATGCACATTTGCAGAAATTTGCATTTTGTGCATACAAAACCATGCACGTTTTTGCTATTGCCATTTTATTTTTTTTAGAAATGGCGACCGCAGAGCTCAACAAAGCCACTGGGGTGAGTACAGGCTGCTCGCTGAGAGTGGGAGGGGTTTGAGCACAGTCCGGGAACCAGCGGATGGGTGCAGGGGCTTGCAGGAGTTTGGAGAACCTGGACAGGGGTGAGTTCCCACAACCCTAGGCTAAACAGGTTTGTGGATCAGGCTGCTCATCACCCCTCTATATTGGTAAAGAGTGTTAGTACTGGGAAATAATTAGAGAAAAATACAAATATTTTTCTGTGATCAATGGATTAGGGGTGTATGAAACAGACTCACCAGTCCGCTGGGGGGCTCCGTAGGGGGGGGAGGCGATCCCTCCCTCCCCCCGGAATCCTCCTCATCCAGCTCTGCTCCACGGCAAGTCCGCAGAGCTGCAGGCCAGGCCCGTCCGCAGCCGGACTTCTGGCTGCTGCCACGCAAATGGTATCTGGCTAGGGATGTCAGAGAATTCCACCACGGATCTCGGTGAGGCCAAATGCCAGTGCAGAACGAAGCCCCCCCACCCCCTGCCAGGCACACGAAATGGGACACCTACCTGCTGCCGTTCGCGCTGACTTGCGAATGGCGGCCACGTCCGCGTCCGCCATTCGCTTCATCACTATAGCCGTGACAGGCTACGTAAATACTTACGTAGCCTATCACGGCTAATGCAGGGACACCATTTGCATCCCTGTGGAAGCCGTGATAGGCTGCGTAAGTATTTACGTAGCCTATCATGACAAAAAAAAGGGAACGCAAATGGCGGCGGCTACGGCAGCTGCCATTTGCATTCCCTTTTTATTTTGGCCGTGATAGCCTACATAAATATTTACATAGGCTATTACGGCAAAAGAGAGGGGCACAAATGGCGTAGTGGCCGCCATTTGCGTTCCCTTTTTTTTTGCCGTAATAGGCTACGTAAATATTTTAGGGATGGGGGAGAATTTTTCCCCGAAACTTCAGGGGGCCGAGTGCCAACGTGTTCGGCCCCCTGAAGTAGTTTCGGGGAGAAATTCTCCGCCCCCCCAGGCCCCCCCGGGATGGGACTTACCTTTCCCGAATGTCCCTCCCGGTGGCGGTTTGTCAGGTCTTCGACAGGGGCAGAGGCGGCAGCCGGTCTTTTGACCGGCTGCCACTGCCGCCATTCCAATAAAAGTAAAAAAAAAAAAAATGCCCCCGTGATAGGCTATGTGATGATTAACGTAGCCTATCATGGCTAGATTTGCAAAGTCAGCCGTGATAGGCTACGTAAATCGTCACATAGCCTATCACGGGTGACTTGAAAAAAAAAAAAGCGCGTACGGCTAATGGCGGCCCCCATAGGGAGCCGCCATTCACGTTCCTTATTTGGTCCCTGTAGTCTACGTAAAGATTTACGTAGACTACGGCAAAAACAAGGGCAACGCTATTTTATATAACGCAAATAGCGTTGCCCTTATTTTCACCGTAGTCTACGTAATCTTTACGTAGACTACAGCGACCAAATAAGGAACGCGAATGGCGGCTCCCTATGGGGGCCACCATTGGCCGTACGTGCTTTTTTTTTTTTTTAAAGTCACCCGTGATAGGCTACGTGACGATTTACATAGCCTATCACGGCTGACTTTGCAAATCTAGCCATGATAGGCTACGTTAATCGTCACGTAGCCTATCACGGGGGCGTTGTTTTTTTTTTAACTTTTATTGGAATGGCAGCGGCAGCAGCCGGTCGAAAGACCAGCTGCTGCCCCCGCCCCTGACGAAGACCCGACGAACCGCTGCCGGGACTCGCCGCCGGGAGGGACATTCGGGAAAGGTAAGTCCCGTCCCGGGGTGGGTGCGGGGGGCGGGGGGGCCGGGAATTTCTCCCCGAAACTTCTTTGGGGGGCCGAACACGTTGGTGCTCGGCGCCCCGAAGTTTCGGGGAGAAATTCTCCGCCATCCCTAAGTGCAGGATCTGCACATAATGACAAACCATGACGCAACAACAACCCATACTCAGCCTGTACTCTGGTTTGTTCTTATGTGTGAACCAAGTCATATTGACCTTATCACATTCAAGTAAATCTTCAAAGCCTTATGATTGCAACATGAGTAATTTGTTTTTTGTCACTAACTTGCAACATACAAAATTACCCTTCTGATTAGAATCTAATGGCTTTTATTTCTGCTGCTTTCTAATTAAGACAGAGGACACCTTTGTTCATATGTCAAATTCTTAACTTCACATCAGCTTGTGTTACTCAAGTACAGGGATTTTGTGCTTCATTTCATTTGGAAAAGGAGCAGCTCTTGAAGTTAGAACAATGCCATTCTCACAATGATTTTCTCCCATTCTAAATCCCCAGTGCTAGCTTCCCTTTAAATTTCATATTGATTTTAAGAAGGAAAATTGAGTCTCTGGTACTGTATAGACTGTAATAAACTGAGAGGTAACAGGGTCCATACATCAGCGAAACTGGAATGGGTTTATTCCCTGAAAGACTTATTTCATAATGTTTTTAGGATTAAGAGTTAGACTCATTAAATCCACATCCTTAGGGGATAATATTAGGGCCAGTTCCATGTTTGAGTCACCTCCACACCAAATATCTTTTTTGAGATGCCCCCTCTGACAACACTGAACCCCAAAGGGTTTATCTATTTCTATTAAAATTTAGGTTCTGCCTTTCTAGGAAAAATAACCACTCAAGGCAGCTTACAATAACTTAGATGAAAACAACAAGAAAACAATATAAATATAATCAAGCAGTAACTACCAGCCATGATGGGAAGCAACAGCTCTGCAATCTGGTTACCTTCAAAGCCCCAACATGGCATCACTCTGGAATATTGTGGAGAATTTTAAAATGGCTGCTAGCTCACAGCTGTGTGTTTCTAACTTTCTGGGCTCCCCTTTGGCTGGAAGTGTGAAGATCAGCAAGTGCAGGGACTATGGAGGCATGTCTAGTGGGCACAGCCCTGCTCCCCTGTCCCACCCCTGGAAGGTTCTTCTGAAGGGGGCTAAAGTATTACCTAAAACCAATGTGGAAACTGATGTTCTCTTACTAGGAATAGGTGAATCTGTCAGTTTTGGTTGCTCCTACTTGCGAATTTTTAAAACCTCAAGTTCTTTCCATCTTGAAAATGAAGAACTTTACAGATTTTGGTAAATCCTTATCAAAAGTGGACCAAACCAAAGTCTCACCCATCTGCACCAGCCAAATTCAATTCATACAACCATTCCCAGGTTGGAGAGGACCCTGATGTAGATCCCTGGCATATATCTGTTAAAGATGAGAAGCCTGTGAGGGGGAAAAAATCCCTGATTAAGCACAGGGATTCAATCTCAAGCTTTTAAGAGCAAAGCACTCAAAGCACCAGGCTTGGATGGGCAAATTTGTCAGTTTTGGTTTTTCCCAGATTCATTTTTTTTTTACTCACATGGGTTCCCCCCTCCCCGAATATGCAGAACTTTTTGAATTTTACTATATTCTTATCAACACTGAACTGAAAAATTTTTTTTTCACCCAACCCTATCTCTTACCCATGTAGGTCCCATTCTGTGGCTTGGATGTCAGTCTCATAGCTTTTGCAGTGGAGATCTACCAAAGCTAGTGCTGTTTCAAAAATGTCTTAGATATGTTTTCAACCATTCTCATTCAATTTGATAGAAAAGCAATTGGTTTTAAAAACTAATTCAAAGAAGAACATTTTGGAGAAATTCTCATGGGCTGGTTTCAGGGTTCTTTTGCTGTCCTTAGTTATAAGGGGGCCAGCCAAGGAGTTCAACTGTGATGGCAAAAATGCACATACATATTTGATATATATTGGATCTAGATAATCCATTTCATTCAAGAGTGCCTGGAGTTGTCCTGCAACCACCTTCTCAAGCAACTTGCCCAGAAAGGGGATGTTGGCCACTGGCCAATAGGTGGCAGCATCCTCCGGGTCCAGGTTAGGTTTTTCCAGCAGTAGCCTGATTCCCACCTCTTTTAAAGAAGCTAAGCATGGAAGAGCTGGCCACTGGAATGTAGCACAGAATAAGATTTTACTTGCACCTGGACCTTGTCTGAAAAGAATAATTGTCAGACAAAGTCTGCCTCAAAACCAAACAGCATCACATACCCACCAGGGTTTGTGACAGGGGGATACTCCATTCTATGAATGTGGGCAGGCTACCTAATACTTTGTCACATGTGAGTCTTTGGAATATATGGTAGCATTGCAACCGAAACTCTCCCCACGACCTGATTTCGATCCCAGCAGAAGCCGGGTCCCAGGTAGCCAGCTCAGGTCGACTCAGCCTTCCATCTTTCCCAGGTCAGTAAAATGAGTACCCAGCTGGCTGGGTGAAAGGTAGTCATGACTGGGGAAGGCAATGGCAAACCACCCCGCTACAGTCTGCCATGAAAATGCCAGCGAAAGCAGCGTCCCTCTAGGAGTCAGCAATGACTCGGTGCTTGCACAGGATACGTATCTAAAAATACAACCATATTCCCAAGATTGGAAGCTAACAAATTTCAATTTACATTATGTTTTCCTCAGACTGAAACTTCATATTATTTTTAAAACAACAATAAAACCAAAAAATCCCCTCCAACCCCCTTCACAAGCTTTAATGTTGTTCCTTCTTTGCTTGTTTGCATCACTAACATCACTAATGAAAACAAGCAGTTACACCAGATAATTGCTCAGCTATATCCATGCCAACTGGGTTTCTTTTTTTAGCATTTTATTTTTCATTATAAACTTAATTAACATAAAATATGTTCTGTAGCAAAATGCAAAACAAAATGAAACAGATGTTCATCCTTATACTTCAACAGGCACACAAGTATTAACTACAATGGTAAGAGCATAAATGATGACAGCTCAACTGGGACAATCCCATTAATGTGTGCGTGTGTGCTTGTGTGTGTGTCTTATCAAGACTGCAACCATGTGATGTGCCATCCAGTAGATTCTTTTTTACATACATTTTAACATTTATTTTACAACTAGTTTAGGGGACTATTTGGCTCCCCTAGGAACCTGCTGTGCTTTCTAACTCATTAAACATCCCTTCCAATAGTTAACCTAAATATTTCCTTCCTCCACGTAAAATCTTCCTTGCTCCATCTCCTGGCCTGACCATGAAATCAAGGGTGGACAGAAGGTCGATCTCCAGGTGTTTAGGGCTTCAACTCCAAAAAGCACCTGCCAGTGTGGCCAATGGTCAAGTCTGCTGGGAATTAAAGTCCTGAAGATCTACTTTCTGTCCACTCCTGCACTAAATGACTTCATTAGGGATGGATGAAAGGGACTTACCTTGTCCCGCAGCTTGCTTCGCGGTGGAGGGGAGGCGCTTCAGTTCTCCCCCCGAAGTTCAGGCGAGGGCAGGAGGCGCCCCGCCTCACCTGGCTGAAATTCAGGCCGGGGGGGGAGGCGCCCCATCCCTCGCCGGCGAAATTCAGGCCAGGGAGGAGCGCCCCGTCTCCCTGGCCGCAAAAAAAAATGTAAAAAAACAACAACACACACCCGTGATAGGCTACGTAACGATTTGCGTAGCCCATCACGGCTAGATTTCCAAAGTCAGCCATGATAGGCTACGTAAATCGTCACGTAGCCTATCACGGGTGACGTTGGAAAAAAAAAACGTGTACACAAATGGCGGAGGCCCATAGGCGACGCCATTTGCGTTCCTTATTTTGGCACGTCTAGTCTACGTAAAGATTTACTTAGACTACGGCAAAAATAAGGGCAACACAAATAGCGCCATTTGCCCATGGGGCGCCGCCATTTGCGTAGGCGCTTTTTTCCCCCCCAAAGTCACCCATGATAGGCTACGTGACCATTTACGTAGCCTATCACGGCTGACTTTGGAAATCTAGCCATGATAGGCTACGTAAATCGTCATGTAGCCTATCATGGGTATGTTTTTTTTTTTTACTGTACTTTTTTATTTTGTAATGGCAGTGGCGGCAGCTGGTCGGGAGACCAGCCGCCGCCCCCGCCCCCACCGAACCGCAGCCAAACCGCCGCCGGGACCCGCCGCCGAGAGGGACATTCCCCGAAGGTAAGTCCCATCCCGGGGGGGATGGGGGGCCGGCGGAGGATTTCCCCAACACTTTCGGGGGCCGAATGCGTCGGCACTCGGCCTCCCGAAGATTCGTCGAGAAATTCTCCACCATCCCTAGACTTCATTCACGCCTTGCCCTTGTACAAGAACCCTCATTCTTCCCCCTGTTGGACTGGTCCCATTGCTCAACACCTGGAGCTCTCTGATCCTCTTTGAGCATGGAGGAAATCTCTAACATCACTTCTAATTGGCCCTGACTTACTCAGCCCATGACAATATAGGTGGAAGTTAAGGAATCATCTAATGAGCCCTAACTTTGGCTGTAGTTTCAGTGATATGTTGTATTAATATTTCTGCTGAGGAGATTGGAAAGCTTACCGAAAGTACCCCAGAATGGCAGTTTCCTTTGCTGCAGCAAATCCATACAGTTGCTCATATTTAATTTGCTCTCCATTGCAATGCTCAGATGCCTCACACAGAGTAAAACAACTATGTTCTAGTTTTCATCAATGTTCTTGTACATGAGAAAACTGACATTTGTCAACATCTGCAATACACAAAGCATTGAACATTATGAAAAGGCCAGCTGGTAGGGAATAGAAACCATGAGAGGGGAAATCCAGATTCTTTAGAAGTCAATGAAAATAAGAGCATTTTTTTTCACTCTTTGGGGATATACTTGGGATTCCAATTGACATATCTAGTAGAATATTTAAAATAATCACTGGATTGCACAGAATATTACTGTTACTTTTCAATATGAGTGCACTTGAGATTAGGGATGTACAGGTTGTGTAAAATCCATTCTGTCTGGGTTTTGCGATTTATCAGGCACCCTTCATTGTGCAGTACACCCATTCACAGAATCTGGTTTTTTGTCCCCACATTCACGCAAATGAGCATTTGCACAAACTCGCACATGCAAAAATCCACAAATTCTCCCAAAAAAAACAGTCTGCAAGTTGGTGGAATCTGTCTCATAGGCGGAAAGCTGGTCGGCTGCTAGGGATGTAAGAAAGTCACTTACCTTTCTGTGGATTATGTTGATGGTGGTGGGGAGGCATTCTGTCCCTCCCCCCAGAATCCTTGATGGGGGGGAGGCAATCAGTTCCTCCCCCCTGGAATCCTCCACGGCCGGCTGTGCTCCACTGCAGCTCGGCGGAGCAGCCGGCCAGGCCCAGCCAGGCCAGAGCCATCCACAGCCGGATTTCTGGCCGCGGAGGGCTCTGGGGAAAAAAAAAAAACACCAGCCATGATGCGCTACGTAAACTTTTAAATAGCCTATCACATCAGGGTTTTTTTTAAAAAAACCCAGCCATGATAGGCTATGTAAATCTTTTAGGGATGTACGAAAGTTCCGCCACGGATCTCGGGGGGCCGAATGGCAGCGCATTCGGCCCCCCGAAATCGGTGGTGGAACGGCCCCCCGCCCCCTGCCCCCCACCCCACGGGACAGGACTTACCTGGGGCGGATCTTCCTGGCAGCGGCGGCTCCGGCGACGGCTCCAGCGGCGGCTCCGGCGGCGGTTCGGCGGTGGTGGCTGCGGCGGACGGTCTTCTGACCGGCTGCCGCCGCCGCCATTTCCAAGTTAAAAAAAAAAAAAACATGATAGGCTATGTAAAGATTTACGTAGCCTATCACGGCTAAATTTTAAAAAACACCGTGATAGGCTACGTAAATGTTTACATAGCCTATCACGGCTGAGTAAAAAAAAACACGCGCGTATGCAAATGGAGGTGCCCATGGGCTCCGCCATTTGCGTTCCTTATTTTGGCACATCTTAGTCTACGTAAACATTTACGAAGACTACAGCGAAAATAAGGGGAACGCAAATAGCATAGCATTAGGGATGTACGAAAGGGACATACCTTGTCCCGCAGCTTTTTTCGTGGTGGGGGTGAGGCGCTTCGCTTCTCCCCCCGAAGTTCATGTGAGGGGGGGAGGCTTCCCGCCTCGCCTGGCTGAAATTCAGGCCGGACGGGAGGTGCCCCATCCCTCGCCGGCGAAAGTCAGGCCGGGTAGAAGCGCACCGTCTACCCAGGTGCGGAAAAAAAAAAAACACCCCCGTGATAGGCTACGTAATGATTAACGTAGCCTATCATGGCTACATTTGAAAAGTCAGCCATGATAGGCTACGTTAATCATCACGTAGCCTATCACGGGTGACTTTGAAAAAAAAAAGCGCGTACGCATATGGCGGCCCCCATAGGGAGCCGCCATTTGCGTTCCTTATTTGGTCCCTGTAGTCTACGTAAAGATTTACGTAGACTACGGTGAAAATAAGGGCAACGCTATTTGCGTTTTTTTTTTCCCCAAAGTCACCCATGATAGGCTACGTGACGATTAACGTAGCCTATCATGGCTGACTTTGCAAATCTAGCCGTGATAGGCCATGTTAATCGTTACGTAGCCTATCACGGGGGTGGTTATTTTTAACTTTCCTTGTAATGGCGGCGGCGGCAGCTGGTCGAAAGACCAGCTGCCACCTCCGCCCCTGATGAAGACCCGACGAACCGCCGCCGGGACCTGCCACCGGGAGGGACATCCGTGAAAGGTAAGTCCCATCCCGGGGGGGGCGGGGGGGAAGAGAATTTCACCGCTGATTTCGGGGGGCCGAAAGCATTGGCACTCGGCCCCCCGAAATTTCGGGGAGAAATTCTCCCCCATCCCTACTAGGGATGTCGGAGAATTTCTCCACGAATCTCCAGGAGGCCGAATGCCAACACATTCGAACCCCCGAAATTGGTGGAGAAATGGTCCGCAACCCCCCTGCCACCCCCGGGATGGGACTTACCTCATGCGAATGTCCCTCGCGGCGGCGGGTCCCAGTGCCGGTTCGGCGGCAGCGGCGGCGGCCAGTCTTCCAACCAGCTGCCGCCTCCACTATTTCCAAGTTAAAAAAAAAATGTGATAGGCTACGTAAAGATTTACGTAGCGTATCACGGCTGAGTTTGGAAAAAAAAAAGAGCGTACGCAAATAGCGTTGCCCTTATTTTTGCTGTAGTCTACGTAAATCTTTACGTAGACTACCCGTGCCAAAATAAGGAACGCAAATGGCGGCGCCCATGGGTGCCACCATTTGCGTATGCGCTTTTTTTTTTTTTTTTTCCAAAGTCAGCCGTGATAGGCTTAGGGGTGGACGAAAGTCACTTACCTGTCCTCGAAGGTTGTTCGCGGTGGGGGGGAGGCGCTTCGCTGCTCCCCCCGCGAAGTTCAGGCCAGGGAGGAGGCTTCCCGCCTCGCCTGGCCGCGAACTTGAAAGTTTTTTTTGAAAAAAATCACCCCTGTGATAGGCTACGTGATGATTAACGTAGCCTATCACGGCTAGATCTGCAAAGTCAGCCGTGATAGGTTACGTTAATCGTCACGTAGCCTATCACGGGTGACTTAAAAAAAAAAAAAGCACGTACGCTAATGGCGGCCCCCATAGGGAGCCGCCATTCATGTTCCTTATTTGGTCGCTGTAGTCTACGTAAATCTTTACGTAGACTACAGCGACCAAATAAGGAATGGGAATGGCGGCTCCCTATGGGGGCCGCCATTATCCGTACACACTTTTTTTTTTTTTAAGTCACCCATGATAGGCTTAGGGGTGGACGAAAGTCACTTACCTGTCCTCGAAGGTTGTTCGCGGTGGGGGGGAGGCGCTTTGCTGCTCTCCCCGTGAAGTTCAGGCCGGGGGGGAGGCTTCCTGCCTCGCACCGGCTGAAATTCAGGCCGGGGGGGAGGCTTCCCGCCTCGCCCCGGCCGAAATTCAGGCCGGGGAGGAGGCTTCCCGCCTCGCCCGGCCCCGAACTCGAAAGTTAAAAAAAAAAAATGCCCCCGTGATAGGCTACGTGACGATTAACGTAGCCTATCACGGCTAGATCTGCAAAGTCAGCCGTGATAGGCTACGTTAATCGTCACGTAGCCTATCACGGGTGACTTAAAAAAAAAAAAAAGTGCGTACGCTAATGGCGGACCCCATAGGGAGCCGCCATTCGCGTTCCTTATTTGGTCGCTGTAGTCTACGTAAATGTTTACGTAGACTATGGCGAAAATAAGGGCAACGCAAATAGCTTTGCCCTTATTTTCGCCGTAGTCTACGTAAATCTTTACGTAGACTACAGCGACCAAATAAGGAATGGGAATGGCGGCTCCCTATGGGGGCCGCCATTATCTGTACGCACTTTTTTTTTTTTTTTTTAAGTCACCCGTGATAGGCTACGTGACGATTTACGTAGCCTATCACGGCTGACTTTGCAAATCTAGCCATGATAGGCTACGTTAATCGTCACATAGCCTATCATGGGGGCGTTTGTGTTTTTTTTGTTTTCTTGGAATGGCGGCGGCGGCAGCCGGTCGAAAGACCGGCTGCTGCTCCCACCCCGCACCAACAGCCGCTGAACCGCCGGCCGGACCCACTGCCGGGAGGGACATTCGGCGAATGTAAGTCCCATCCCGGGGGGGTGCTGGGTGCGGGGGTGTGTGGAGGATTTCTCCCCGAAACTTGTTCGGGGGGCCGAACACGTTGGCGCTTGGCCCCCCGAAGTTTCGGGGAGAAATTCTCCGCCATCCCTAGTGCCGCTCCCGCCCCGCACGAACACCCACCGAACCGCCGGCCGGACCTGCCGCCGGGAGGGACATTCAGCAAAGGTAATCCCGTCCCGGGAGGGGGTGTGGGGCAGGGGGGTGCGGAGAATTTCTCCCCGAAACTTGTTCAGGGGGCCGAACACATTTGCGCTCAGCCCCCCCGATGTTTCGGGGAGAAATTCTCCGCCATCCCTAGATAGGCTACATAAAAATTTATGTAGCCTATCACGGTGTTTTTTTTAAATCTAGCCATGATAGGCTACGTAAATCTTTACGTAGCCTATCTCATTTTTCTTTCTTTTTTTTTACTTGGTCCCGGCAGAAGAACTTTTGCAGCCGGAGAGGCAGGGTGCTCCCCCACCAGCCAGAATTTTGGCGGGGATGGATGGGGTGCCTCCCCACCCACCAAGAATTTCGGGGGGAGAAACGGAGCACTTCTCCCCCACCGCGAAGCAAGCTACGGGTCCAGGGAAGGGACTTTCGTCCATCTCTAAGCCTATCATGTCGTTGTTTTTTTACCAGACTTAAAATGGCGGCGGCGGCAGCCGGTTGGAAGACCAGCTGCCGGAGCCACTGCCGGTGCATCCGCAGCTGCTGCCACCCTGAAGATCTGCCGCAGGTAAGTCCCATCCTGGGGGGGATCTGCGGGGGGGCGGGGGGGCAGGCCATTCTGCCACAGAGTTCGGGGGGCCGAATGCACTGGCATTAGTCCTCACCAAGATCCGTGGCGGAATTCTCTGACATCCATATCCGCTGCAGAATCCACCAGTCATATTAATCAAAATCCAAACTTATTTGGTTCCATTGAGGATTTCTCCAACATCCCTAATTGAGACAAAAGCCAGGCTAACCTGGTTATGACATTGGTAAGATCTACTCACAAACAAGAAGAATCTAAGTGAAATGCATTTTGACAGTGGCAATTCATAACTAAACATTTGATATTATTTTTTAGATTTCACATTTTAACACTTTATTGTGTCTCAGTTTTATCTCCAGATTTACAGAAGCAGACTTAACAGTTGCTTTTGACCACTGCTGTTGCAAGGTTAAATTCTCCCAGTATTTCTTTAAGAGGCAGTTGTTACCAGTATTGGCTTTTCTTATTCTCTGACTGGGAGTGAAAAAAATTGTTTGTTTTCTTCTAAGTGAAGAGCAGAGCTGGGTTAATGCCCTGGTGTTGCCATGAGATATTTAGGGAGCAATCCTATGGCTAGACAGCCAAACGATATGGTGTTTTCCGGGAACCGACCTCAGAGCCCACACTCCGAGGTCAGTTCCTGGAGAACTGACCTCCCCCCACTTCTGCGCTGCCTCAGAGGCAGCACGGAATAGTCCTCTGCACTCGCAAGAGGACTGCGGAGCGGCTGGAAAGGGGTGTATCTGGGGGCGTTCCATGGCAGGGAGAGCGTAGCTGCCTGTACGACACATCCTATATGGACACATAGGACACATGTGTCCTATAGGACACATCCTATGCATTGTACAGCAGCCTCCTTCCTCACTCCATGCTCCCATGGCTAGACAGCCACAATCGGCTCTCTAGCAAAAAAAGCAGGGCAGGAGGAGTGTGAAGGGAATGATCCCCTCCACATTTCTCCTGCCCTGCTTTGGATAGGCGGTCACCTCCAAGTTCAGAGGCGGATGCCTATCTCAACAAGATTGTGCCCTTATTGAGTTACTTGGAGAGCAAAGCATGTTTTAGTCCAGGTTCCCAAAACAACAGTCTATGAAAATAACTGGATAGTAATTAGGGATGGGTGAGTGCCTCTGTCAAGCTCAATTTTCCTCAGGTTCTCATTTTCCACTGGTAAGTTTGTTCCATCCCATTTCCACCTCAGATTGTGATCATTCTTTTAGTCTGGATAAAAATGCATGTGTATTTTTCAAAATAAATGATGTTTTATATTTACTGTTTTTCACGTATACAGATTTTTCAGCACATTATTTCAAATATATGCATTTTTGCAGGCCATTTTTCCACTGAATAAAGCATTGTTGTATGCATTCCCCCAAATATACAAACTTCTTGATATGCAGTATTTCTAATGTAGGCATTTTGGTGCACACTTGTTCATTTTTTACATTTTTATTTTGTAGACTGCATCGCAAACTTTGGGAAAGTATGGATATTGACATCTAACAGCTTTATGGTAAATGTTTAGATCTGGGAAGTGTGAGTTTGGTAATTTTGCATAGAAATGTGAACTAAATGAATTTGTCACTCATTCCCTACTAGTGATAGTGCCTTTCAAAGGAATTCCTAGTTCTCTCCATGATTCATGTATATATTATTAGCATTTTCATTTAAAAATAGAAAGTTGTGTGCCATTATGATGGGCATGAGAAAGAGAGGTTAGTGAGATGACTTATATATTGCAAGACCAGGGCAGGGGGAAGAGGAAGGTACTGAGGTGCATGGTGTTAATCTCAGTGAAGGCTGGATTCTGTGTCTGGGATGTGGCTGAAGATTCTGCCTCTAGCATGAGAGTGTATACCTACATACAGCAACCTTCATTGGACTGAACAGTGGCCTTTCACCACAAGGCACTCATACCATGGCAAAGGCTTTGTGCCAGTTTAAATCTCTCAGTGCATTATATTTTCATCCTTTTCATTGCCCCAAATGAAGATGTACAGACAGAAGACTACAACATCCTTCAACAGTGCAATAGTTTGCATTTCCCAAAGAAACAGACAAATAAAACAACTCTTCAGACTTCAGAACAGAAACCTGAAATAGTTCCTCACTGTTTAAGTATGCTGTGCTCTCTTTTCCTTGTAAAACAAGTGAGCCTTTTATAGGCGTATTCTAAAACAGGGGTGGACACAATGTAGAGGCCCAGGTGTTTTGGACTTCAATTCTCATTAGCCCCTGCCAGCATGGCCAATGGCCAGGAAAGGTCGGTGTTGTAGTCCAAAACATCTAGAGATCCACCTTCTGCCAACCTCTGTTTTAAAAGGCCACACCCAGATCCAGTTGGATTACTTAAATATAAAAACGTGAAGAAAGAAAGGACCCGCAGGACTTTAAAGTACATGATTTCCATAAACATGGTTTAACTGAGACGTCAGTAGGAGACAATTTCATTCTGTCACAAGGACACCTTTGGTGTGAGAGCTAAACCTGCTTTTGATGTCTCCTATTTTCTTGGGGCGTGGTGACTGTTACAGATTTCAACATTTGCCTAATAGTGTTGCTATCTTGATTACACCTTTATCCCACAATAGTCAATGGCAGCTAGCCCAATCCTATCTGCATAGTCTCAACATTTCACAGCATGCTAGGGTGTGACAGCTCAGAAATGGACAGAGACAGAATGCTGTGGACTCTGTACTAGAGACAGAGACAGATAAATAGATAGATTACTGTTTATTTGTCTATGAAGTCAGAGAAGGCCCTTTCCTTGAGACCCCAAAAAAGCAAGAATAAAGTTAGAAGGAAAACCACACAAAGTTATACGCAGTGTGCTAGAAAATAGTGCAGAAAATCTAGTGTCTATCATGGGATTGGTTGATGAGCTTTATTTACATAAGCTTCTGCATCTGATGGTCTTGTCACTTTATATGTCAAACTATAGCAGCTGGCCAGTTGGACATGATTGGATGTGGCCAGTCTCTTCATTGATTATCCTTAATTTATGCTTCTACAAGTCTCTATAGTTTTATTTAGCCTACATTCCATCTGCCACTCTTACTCTATTCCTCATCATCCTGGCTCACAACTTTCCTGGCCTGCACTCCAAGCCATGAAATTTATAGTAACTGGAAAACTGAACTGCTGTTTGTGGATCCTTGACATAAGAACATAAGAAGAGCTGTACTGGCTCAACATTAGCATCCAGCTAAGTCCAGCATCCTGTTTCCAACAGTTGCTAGCCAGATGCCTCTAGGAAGCACATAAGCAGGGCTTAAAAGGCAGCAGTCCTTGCCTAATGTTTGTCCCTCAGCAACTGCTATTCCCAGATATACTGCTTCTGACTGGGGTAGCTCCATTTCACTAACATGGTTAATGTCCATTGCTAGATATCTCATTCCTGAATTTGTCTCCTTTTTAATAGCCATCTGAGCCACTGGCCATCCAGCACATCTTCCAATGGTAAATTCCTTTTATTAATTACACATTGTGTGAAGAAGTCGTTTGCAATGACTTCCATATTTCTCCATGTTGCATTATACTATTAAGCAGGTGTTAACCCTGTATCTTATATGATTGCATTTTTTTTCTCCATGGTCTTGTTTAACTGTACTTGACTTTGTATTTGTACTGCATTTATCAACACTCAATAATGCTTCATGTATAATAGATTTCATTGGTCATTTCCCATAATTGTCAATTTAAGGAATGTCCTGGATTTTGTTTTGCACTTCAAGCATCAGGCATTTCTTCTTCTCTAGACTGTGGCTACCTGGATCTAAATCTCTCTTCCAAATACAAGGTCCTAGATCCTGCTCTTAAGTCAAACTACATGTTACATTCAGTACGTAGCAGGCAGCAACCTTTGTGCTTTTCATTTACTCAAAAGTAAGCGTGGGCCCAACAATCCAGACCAGGAGCATAGGATGTGGAGATGGGAGGTTTAATCTTTTCACCTGAAATTGGGGAGGGGCACATTTGGAGGAGGTTTTGCAGATTGAGAGGGAGGAGTGAACCTCCCCTTCCCATCTGTTGTGGTCCTGATCTGTATTTGGTCCCCACACTTACTTTTGAGTAAAATGAAAACAGAAAGGGAGATTCAGCAAGCTATAATTTTAATGCAACATGTAGACTGACCTACATTTAGTCAATGTATATTGACTAAATGTAACATGTAATGGCATATAGTATGTAGATCATACCACATCTTTACATTCTTATGAAGCCTCTCCAGGGTCCTATCTTGAAGGATTGTCCACCTGTCCTGATCCTCAGTGGTAGAGCACATGCTGTTCATGCATAAAACGCCAGGTTCAATCTCCAGTGTCTCTGGCTTATGATATAAGGCAACTTCCTGTGATCATCCATGCCATGCTTAACTAACTTTCTCTCATTTATGACACTGATTTGGTTAGGCATCATCACGATACTGGCTCTTTGCTAAAATTAGCATCTCTTTGTCTAGCTCCTAATTTGAGACAAACTTTGGAAATATCTTCTCTGACAGGCAAAAACACTGTGGTAAAGATGATGCCCCAAGGCTGCTACAGCAAAACCTTGCAGGGGAAATTAAAGCAAGATATAAAAAAGGTGCAGAATGATTTGCATTGACAGCCAAAACATGATGAGTGTGTGAAATGTGAACCTGAATAACAGTGTTATTTTACATCTGTGTAAGAGACTGGGTTTGCACAACATGATAATCCACACTCAGTGGTTGAGTGTTGTTGAACTGGGTTGTTGAACTGTGGGTTATTGTGTTGTCTGAACCCAGTGCATTTTCCTCAGGGTGGCTTGGTAGCCATGCAGGGTGACTTATTGTTCTTGAACAAGCCACCTTGAGAACCCATAGTTTGTTGCTGGGTTGTTCAGGGTGGTTAACAAGCCACCCTGCAGAAAATGTGCTGGGTTCAAACAACACAATAACCCACGGTTCAATGACAACCCATGGTTCAATGACAACCCACACTCAACCCATACTCAACCACTGAGTGTGGGTTATCATGTTGTGAGAACCCAGTCAATGCTAAACAGCCAAGTGAGAATAAAGATCTGCCACATGGAACAGGCTCATTCTATCAGATCAATAACTCAGCTTTGGTTTTAGATTTGTGACATAACACCATAGTTTGCAGTTCAGAGTATCTCCTAGCATGAGATCAGCTGGCCATTTGCTTGTGATTTTGATCTTTTCATTAGGCTGTAGAAGTATGGCTTAAGCCATCCAGAGTTCTTTTTCTTTCCTTTATCTTTTCCATATCATTTTTAGATATAGCAAATTTTAGTATGGATTAGACTGGAAATGGATTTACTAATGAACAAAATTTCCCTGTGTGAATTTCCAAATCAGATATTCACTGTTTCAAATATTTGTTGAATACACATCAATTATGTGATATCTATATTTAACATCTGATGATATTTGATGTCAATATTTAATAACTGACTTTGATGTTTGATTGCAATATTTGATACTTTACAGTATTTGATAGTTGGCATGTAGCAGTAATTAGTATTTGATGTCATCTGATAGCTGACATATTAATTTTCATCAGTATTTGAGAGATGATGTCTAACGACAAGTGTAAAACAGATTTTGGATAACATTTCACATTTAAAATGCCTAATTCAAAATTTAAAAGGTGAACCTCAAAATTCTGCCACATTTCAAATATTTGTGAATATTATTTTCAGCTGTAACCTGGATGCTATGGACTAATCTCTTGCAGTGCAAGGGGTTGGAGTGATGACCTCCATATCATTTTGAATCTTAGAATTCTGAGACCTATTTTACTAACTT
The DNA here is from genome assembly GCF_057233095.1 of Heloderma suspectum. Taxonomy (NCBI): domain Eukaryota; kingdom Metazoa; phylum Chordata; class Lepidosauria; order Squamata; family Helodermatidae; genus Heloderma; species Heloderma suspectum. The sequence goes on along the minus strand of NC_139460.1, from coordinate 255,290,940 downwards.
GGGGAGATGTAGAAGAGGACAGATGGCCTGTCATAAGATGGCCTAGAATTGCCTAGAATGATCACAGAGGAAATGGTGTGTGGGTGGGGTGGGTGGTGGTGGGGGGGTTGGTTGGCAAGACTAGTCACCATCTGTAACCAGAAAGATATGACAAACTTCAGATGGTATCAGTAGGATAATGGGGAGAATTAGGTTAAAAGAACAGCTGAGATAAGTAGAGTGTTGTTCTGGACTGGAGGGAAATGACCTTGAGGGATCCTGATAAACAATAAAAGAGCTTAAATCCTATTCTTACTACCTGGGGCACAGGGGAGTAGGGACTAGCAAAAGCCCTGAAACATAAAAAAGTATGCCCAGCTTTCTAGGTCCTGTCACATCTCCTGGTACTTTAAGGGTGTGTTAGCCCTGTTCTGAGTCCTTGGTCAGTGCAGCACTTCCACTGACAGATATTGCAACTTGCTGCTTAAAGAAAAATGATAAGGCTAACTTATAGAATCATAGAATAGTAGGGTTGGAAGGGGCCTAGAAGGCCATCAAGGCCAACCCCCTGCTCAATGCAGGAATCCAAGTCAGAGCATTCCTGTCCAGTGCCATCTTGAATGCCTCCAGTGTGGGAGAGCCCACCACCTCCCTAGGTAATTGGTTCCATTGTTGTATTGCTCTGTCAGGAGGTTTTTCCTGATGTTCAGCCGGAATCTGGCTTCCTGTAACTTGAGCCCATTATTCTGTGTCCTGCACTCTGGGATGATTGAGAAGAGATCCTGGCCTTCCTCTCTGTGACAGCCTTTCAAGTACTTGAAGAGCGCTATCATCTCTCCCCTCAGTCTTCTCTTCTCAAGGCTAAACATGCCCAGTTCTTTCAGTCTCTCTTCATAAGGCTTTGTTTTCAGTCCCCTGATCATCTTTGTTGCTCTCCTCTGAACCCTCTCCAGTTTGTCTGCTTCCTTCGTAAACTGTGGTAAACTGTGCATAGGCAGTGGCAGAGTAGCTCAGATTCTGAAGAGGAACTGCAAAACATGGGGGAGAAACTTTCCCAGACTCTTCCAGACAGGAAGAGACTGACTCCTCAGGTTTCAATAGTCCAGCTGGATGGAGAGAGCCTCTCTTCACCCCCCCCCACCATGAGAGATAGTGAACAGGGAGAGGTGGGGCTTGGACAGCCTGAATTCTTAGACGTCAGGTGCAGACATAGGGCCAAGAGAGATGGCAGGGGCGGAGCTGAGGCAATGTGCCCAATTGGACCAGCGGGAACAGCTACGCGTAGATACCTCACGAAACACAGGGAGAATCCCCCCCACCCCTTAAATTAGGAAAGCGTGCCCGCCTTTTCTCAAATGGTAGGCAACTTTCAACCTTCCTGGTTTCCCTTTGAACTCCCTGAAGGCATTTCCTTTGTAGACTGTGAGTTACTGACAATTAGCATCTTTATGACCCATTGAAGTAAAAGGATTAAAGAGTAGTGGATAGAAGCCTCTTGTCTGTGTTTTGATTTGGCTGTTGAAGTTCAGCAGGGACAAAAGGGATACCTGACAGCTACCCCCACCATTTTGTGTCATCTGCAAATCTGATAAGCATTCCCTGCACCTCCTCATCCAAGTCATTAATAAAAATGTGGAAGAGCACTGGGCACAAGACTGCTCCCTGCAGTACCCCACTCCTTACCTCTCCCCAGTTTGAGAATATCCCATTGATAAGCACTCCTTGAATCTGATTCTGTAGCCAACTGTGGATCCACCAGATCATTGTTTCATCTAGCCCACTTTGAGCTAGTTTGCTCATCAGGATATCATGGGCACTTTGTTGAAAGCTTTACTGAAGTTGAGGTATATTATGTCCACAGCATTCCTACAGTCCACAAGGGAGGTTACATGATCAAAAAATGAGATCAGATTAGTCTGGCAGGATTTGTTCTCGATAAATCCATGTTGGCTTCAAGTAATCACGGCATTGTTTTCAAGGTGCTTACAGATAGATTGCTTTATCATCTGCTCCAGAATTTTCCCAGGGATTGATGTCAGACTGACTGGTCTGTAGTTCTCAGGTTCCTCCTTTTTGCCCTTTCTAAAGATAGGGACAACATTAGCCCTCCTCCAGTCATCTGGCACTTCACCCATCGTCCATGATTTCTCAAAGAGAATAGACAGTGGTTCTGAGAGTTCTTCTGCAAGTTCCTTTATTACTCTGGGATGCAGTTCATCTGGCCCTGGAGATTTGAACTCATTCAAAGTAGTTAGGTGCTCCTTGACCATATGCCTGTCAATCTCAAGCTGCAATCCTGCCCCTTCAGCCTGTATTTCGTCTTTGCCATGGGGGCCATAGACCATCTTTTGGGAGAAGACCGAGCCGAAGTAGGAATTCTTCCTCACCTCAGCATTTTCCTTTTTTGCCTCAGCTTCCTGTTGCTCTCCCAGCTTCTCTACTTTGCTTTGCTGCTGTGGTTCCACTGTTCTGTCTAAGAACTCTTCATGTTCTCTTATTCCCCGGAGGGTTGACAATCGCTGCTCCAGTCCACTTACTTTTTCTCCCAGCACTGTGATCAACTTGCACTTGTTGCAGGTGTAGGCCATGCTGTTCTCAGGCAAGAAAACAAACATTGCACACACCTTGCAGGTCACCACCACTGGAGAGTCTTGTCCTTCCATAGCCTCTTTTCCCTTTATGTTTCTAGCTTTCTGATAGTACTGGTATAGACTGTGCTTTGTCCTCTATTCACTGAAGGTTAACAACAGAGTCCTGCTGGTATGGAAGTATGTGTTACAAGAAAAAGATTTTTTTAAAAAAACTAGGGACCTCGCCCTTGACCTCCCCTGCCAAACTCCTGTTTGCTCTCCCTGTTCACTTGCTCTGATCACTTGTTCTCTGGCAGCTTGGTTGTATAGCCCCTAGACCAGCTGGAGCCACTTCCTCTGCTCTGCTCTGGTAGGGATGGCAGAGAATTTCTCCACGAATCTTGGGGAGGCCGAATGCCAACGCATTTGGCCCCCTGAAATTGGCGGTGAAATTCTCCGCCCCCTCGGCACCCCCGGCCCCCCCGGGATGGGACTTACCTCATGCGAATGTCCCTCTCGGCGGCAGGTCCCGGCGGCATTTTGGCGGCGTTTCAGCGGGAGCGGGGGTGGCGGCCGGTCTTCCGACCGGCTGCCGCCGCCACCATTACAAAGTAAATGTAAAAAAAAAAAAGACACACACATGATAGGCTACGTAACAATTTACGTAGCCTATCATGGGTGACTTTGGGGGAAAAAAAGCGCGTACGCAAATGCTGTTCTCAGGCAAGAAAACAATTTTTTCTTTGAAAACAAAATTCAAGAAAACAAAATTTCTTTTTCAAAAAGAAAATTTTTGAAAAATTTTTGAAAAAAATTTCAAAATTCAAGAAAACAAAATTCCTGAAAATTTTTCAGGAATTTGCGTTCCTTATTTGGGGCTGGGTAGTCTACATAAAGATTTACGTAGACTACGGCGAAAATAAGGGCAATGCAAATAGCTATTTGCGTTGCCCTTATTTTCGCCGTAGTCTACGTAAATCTTTATGTAGACTACCCCGGCCCAAATAAGGAACGCAAATGGCGGCACCCATGGGCGCCGCCATTTGCGTACGCGCTTTTTTTTTTTTTACAAAGTCACCCATGATAGTTTACATAACAATTTACGTAGCCTATCATGGCTGACTTTGGAAATCCAGCTGTGATAGGCTACGTAAATCGTTACGTAGCCTATCACGTGTGTGTCTTTTTCTTTCTTTTTTTACATTTACTTTTTTATTTCGCGGCCGGGGAGACAGGGCGCTCCTCCCCGGCCTGAATTGCAGCGGCAAGGGATGGGGTGCCTGCCCCCTGGCCTGAACTTCGGGGGGAGAACCGAAGCGCATCCCCCCCACCGCGAAGCAAGCTCCGGGACCAGGTAAGGGACTTTCGTCCATCCTTATGCTCTGGTCAGCTAGGAGGCAGGAAACGGACTGAAACTGCCCACCCACACAGCTGCTGAGAGTAATCAGGCCACACACCCTCAATTCAATTGGACCTCTCAGGAGCACATGGTGAGCATGTTGCACAAAATGCTAATTTCGCCCCCTGGAGGCTAGTCCAATTTGCCCCAAAGAGGAGAGTCAACTTCAGGCTGGGTCCAGCTTGATTTTATTGTTTGCAAACAGTTCGACTGAGGAGCTCACGCTCAAAAGCAGAGTCGACCCTGGGCAACCCCCGCACTACAGTTTTATCACTTAGCTTGCATTCCTCAGCCAGCATGTTACTTTTGATTGGTTGCCAGCGGTTTGCTTAGCAACCTTATCTTAGGGTTACTGTCTGCTCATTCCAGGCATGCGCAGCTCTTACAATACTATGTGCTGCTTAAGACACATACAATGGCTTTTAGGTTACATTTTTACTACAAGCACATGGCAACTCAGAATGGAAAGTCCCTGGGCTTACTCCAGCCCACTCTCCACTTTGCCTTTGTCTCCTCTTCCACTGCAACTCCCCCGCCAAACCCTTGTTTGCTCTCCCTGTTTGCTCACTCTGATTGCTCACTCTTGCTTGCTTGTATAGCCCCTAGACCAGCTGAAGCAGCTTATTTTCCTTTCTGTACCTTTATGTGTGGATTTTCTTTTCTACTTTCAGTAAAGAAGATCTCTTTTAAATGAAGGCTGCTGTGGAACTGTGCTCTTTCAGTCAAAACAGTAGATCTCAAAGGCCGAGTCCATCTGTATTCTTGCTGGCCAGGGCTGTAAGGCTTTGTATCAGGGGGACTTTGAAGCAAACCAACTCAACTCGATTTTGGGAGCAAATTTATTTCCCCTACAAACTCTAAGAGCATGTTTCCTGAGAAGTACATTCCACTGGTTTCAATGGGACATTCACTAGTAAACAGTAGCATAGCGGCAAATTCAGAAGTGCAGGGTCCCATCATGACAGTCACAGCCCCTCCCCCTCACAGCCATGCCCCTTCTAAGATTGTACAACCTTGTAAAATATACAGCCTTCAACTGGGATCCAAAAACAGTGCAGCTGAGAGTAAGGAAGGGATATTGAAATTGGATATCTGAGAAAAAAAGGCAGGGGTGTTAATCTTTTTCACCCACCCACTCACTCAAACACAAAAATGTAGCCTATCACGGCTGATTAAAACAACAACAACAACGCGCGTACGCAAATGGCGGCGGCCATGGCCGCCACCATTTGCATTCCTTATTTTGGCACGTCTTAGTCTATGTAAACATTTACATAGACTAAGACGGCGAAAATAAGGGGAACGCAAATAGCGTAGACGCTACGCTATTTGTGTTCCCCTTAGTTTCGCCGTCTTAGTCTACGTAAATGTTTACATAGACTAAGACATGCCAAAATAAGGAACGCAAATGGCGGCGCCCATGGGCGCCACCATTTGAATACGCGCATTGTTGTTGTTGTTGTTTTAATCAGCCGTGATAGGCTACGTAAACATTTATGTAGCCTATCATGGCTGACTGCAGGGATGCAAACGGCGGCAGCTATGGCCGCCACCATTTGCATCCCTGCTAGCCAGTGGCCGGATGTCCAGCTGCTGGTGAAGCCAGTCGGCGGCTCTGCAGAATCGCTGCGGAGCACAGCTGGCCGGCCAGGATTCTGGGGGGGGGGAGGAACGCCTCCCCCCGCACCATCAGCATAATCCCCGAAAGGTAAGTGATTTTCGTACATCCCTAGGAAGCTTCACCTTATCAACTCAGCCCTCATGGACAGATCCCTTCTCATTTAAACAGCCCCCTTGCACACTCCCTTAGCGCCCCAACATTACCCTTTAGCCTTTCCTAAGTTCCTTCATTATATCTCTCCCATCCCGCAACAGAAATGTCCACACACCGAGCTGGATTGAAGCACACACACACACACACTACTTTCTTTCTCCTCTCCCCCCAACTGTTTTTTTTTCTGTTTCCCTTCCCTCCACCAGGGTTTGTTTGCCCAGGTACATGCCAACCTTGTGCCAAAAAGTGTAGCTGACAGAGAAGGTTGCATTTAGCAATTCTGCTTACTATAGAAATTAATGTTCAAGAATTAACAGTGTAATCCAATGGGTGTTTATTTCGAAGGCAGCTAAGGTCTTGGGAAGGCAGCTAAGGCTGCAGTCCTATGCACACTTACCTGGGAGAAAGCCCAATTGGCAATTGAACATTGGGGGACTGACTTCTGAGTAAACATGCATAGGATTATGTGATAAATCCTAAAAACTGGCACAAACCAGCCACCTGCCCTGCCCCATAAGTAAATAATGGTGGCAGCACCCCCCCTCTCCTGCTGCTGCCATGGCCAGCAGCAGCAGCAGTCCTGAACAGGAGGCCAGTGTTGCAGGAGATGAGGGCAGTGCCGGGCACGCAGGCATGGAGCAGGGACAAGTGGAGAAGCCAAGAGCTGGGGGGGGCAAGAGAAGGCTGCAGAGCTCCCTCAGGCTCCCTCTCTCACTTGCTCCCTTTGTCTGGCCAGCAGCCAAGAGGCAGCTGCCTGCACTCCCTCTGCTCCCTCCTCCTTCCCTAGCAGACTGTGACCAGGCTGGGGGCTGGCTTCAAAAAACGGGCTGGAGCGACACCACAGCACGACACGCTACCACTACGCCTCTGCTAGTAAGTGTGCTTGTGACTGCAGCCTGAATGACTCATTGGCTGGGTTCACACAACATGCTAACTCATGATGGTTTATTTTCCAGATCAACCCATGATGGGTTAGCATGTTGTCTGTGGGATATCCCCCTCCCAACAGTGGGTTATTTCCCCCAAATAAGCCACCCTGAGAACCCACGGTCTGCAATAAGGGTTATTTTATCTATTGTGGGTCGGGATGCTGGAGAAATCCGCCATGGACTCCAGTGAGGCCAGATTCTTTGGAATCCACCCCCCAGAGTCCATGAAGGAACAGACTACCCCCCACTGCCATCACCCCAAATCCCCCTGGGACAGACTCTACCTGCCAGCAGATGTTCCTGGTCGGGTTGTCCTCCTTCCGCAGCCGGCCTGCAGAACAAAATGGCGGCCATCATAGTGGCTGCCATTTGCATCCCTGTTGGTGGCCATGATTGGCTATGTAAATATTTATGTAGCCTATCATGACAAAGAACAGGGACGCAAATGGAGCCGGTTATGCCATTTGTGTCCCTGCTCTTTTCGTGATAGGCTACGTAAATGCTTACATAGCCTAATACGAAAAGAACAGGGATGACATCCCTGCTTTTTGCCATGATAGGCTACATAAATATTTACATAGCCTATCATGACCTAAGGCAGGGACACAAATGGCGGCTGGGGTAGCAGCCACCATTTGAGTCCGCAGCGAGGCAGCAGCGGCCAGAATTCCGGCTGTGGCTGGCCAGGGAGAATTCTGGGGGGGAGGGACAGATTGCCTCCCCCCCCCCAGCGGATGCCCTGACCGGAACCAGGTAAGGGATTCGTACATCCCTAATTGTGGGATAGGATGTTGACTGTCACACCAGCATGGGTTACAGAGATTGCCTATAGAACTTCTCAAGAAGAACAAAACTGCTGTTGCCACTCTGCTCCTCTCAAGAGATCTCCATTCCTGCTGCAAAGGAAGCTGGGATACCTGCCCTGCTGGGAAGGAGGACTGCAGGAGGAGGAGGAGGAGGAGCAAGGGGTGATGGTGAAATAAACTACTCTGTGAAGCTGGTTTGCCTGATTGTCTGACAGGAGCACAGTAGATTATTTGCATAACCACCCACCCAGCATAGAGTGTGAATGCAGCCATTATTTATTATATGTAAAGCACCAAGTCACAAAGTGCTGTACAAAAAGCCATCAGGGCATTGTCTTGTTTAATATCAAAGGGTAACATTTGTTCCTCTTGACATTGTGATTGGAGATGAATAGATGTGTATCACCCCTGTAGCGGTCATGTAATAAACTACTGACTATGACCATTATTTGAGCAGGCCTCTTAGCCTGCTCAAATAATGGAAGAGTGGATGGGGAACAGGCTATTTTTCTCAAATGTTGGCTAAACTACAGCAGTCCATTTATTCATTTTCACTGGTGCGAACCTTTACAATTTGCTCAGTGTGTGGCTGGATGTTTAGGAAGATATTGCTACCAATATATCATAACTAGATAAAATGCTAAGCAGCCATAGAGGCTGAAGAGAGCATATTGCACTTGTTTTTCATGTTGCTGAAATGTTATTTCCTCAAGGCAGGCACCATCACTTAGAACTTTTAAAGTTCTGCTTGTCTGGTGAAGATGAATTCTATTACAGAAAGATAAAGATACTTCCTTGGACTTGGAAAATAGGGGTGGGAAATTAAAGGGCCTATGACTACATATACAAAGACTGTTATCAACCTGTCACCAATCTTTGCCATGAAGTTCAAGCCCTATTTCAAAGTAGATACATCGATACCTCTCGGTCAATGGTAAAACACTCAGATGGCCAGTTCAACATATCACCTTTGATGGAGGGAAATGGCAACGTAGATTGTAAACTGCTCAGCCTAAATCAGCCCTGATTCTGTATATACCTGTTATATACAGATTTGTATATAACACCTTAGTAGTATATACAACAACAACAACAAGTATTTGTATCTAACACCTTAGCAGTTAAAAGTAGTTTTAACTACTGGTGTACAAAATTATGCATGGGGTGGAGAATGTGGATAGGAGACATTTTTCTCCCTCTCTCAAAATACTGGAACCCAGGGTCATCCCATGAAGCTGACTGGTGGGAGATTCAGAACAGATAAAAGGAAGTACTTCTTCACACAGCACATAGTTAAACTATGGAATTCGCTAGGGATGGCGGAGAATTTCTCCACGAATCTCCAGGAGGCCAAATGCCAACGCATTCGGCCCCCCGAAATTGCTGGAGAAATTCTCTGCCCCCCCCCGGAATGGGACTTACCTCTGTCGAATGTCCCTGGTGCTGGCGGCTCCCGGCGGCGGTGCAGTGGCGGTGCGGCGGCGGCGGCGGCGGTGCGGCGGCAGGTCTTCCGAATGGCTGCCGCCGCTGCCATTTCCCAGTAAAAAAAAAAAACAAACGTGATAGGCTACGTAAAAGTAGGGATGGCGGAGAATTTCTCCCCGAAACTTCGGGGTGCCGAGCGCCAACGTGTTCGGCCCCCCGAACAAGTTTCGGGGAGAAATCCTCCGCCCCCCCCGCCCCCCACCCCCCCCAGGACGGGACTTACCTTCCCTGAATGTCCCTCCCGGCGGCGGGTCCGGCTGGCGGTTCGTCCGGTGTTCGAGCAGGGCGGGAGCGGCAGCCGGTCTTTCGACCGGCTGCTGCCCCCGCCATTGCAATGAAAGAAAAAAAAAAATGTCCCCTGATAGGCTACGTGACGATTCACGTAGCCTATCATGGCAAGATTTGCAAAGTCAGCCGTGATAGGCTACGTGAATCGTCACGTAGCCTATCACGGGTGACTTTAAAAAAAAAAAAAAGTGTGTACGGATAATGGCGGCCGCCATAGGGAGCCGCCATTCGCGTTCCTTATTTGGTCGCTGTAGTCTACGTCAATGTTTACATAGACTACGGCGAAAATAAGGGCAACGCTATTTGCGTTGACCTTATTTTTGCCGTAGTCTACGTAAACATTGACGTAGACTACAGCAACTAAATAAGGAACGCGAACGGTGGCTCCCTATGGGGGCCGCCATTCGCGTACGCGCTTTTTTTTTTTTTTAAAGTCACCCGTGATAGGCTACGTGACGATTCACGTAGCCTATCACGGCTGACTTTCCAGATCTAGCCGTGATAGGCTACGTGAATCGTCACGTAGCCTATCAGGGGACGTTTTTTGTTTTTTTTTTTTACTTTCGTGTTCGCGGCCGGGCGAGGCGGGAAGCCTCCTCCCCGGCCTGAATTTCGGCCGGGCGAGGCGGGAAGCCTCCCCCCCCCGGCCTGAACTTCGCGGGGGGAGCAGCGAAGCGCTCCCCCCCACCGCGAAAAAGCTGCGAGAAAAGGTAAGTGACTTTCGTTCACCCCTAACGTAAAAGATTTGCGTAGCCTATCACGGCTAAATTTTCCAAAAACACCGTGATAGGCTACGTAAATCCTTATGTAGCCTATCACGGCTGACTTTGGGGGGGGGGAAGCACGTACTCAAATGGCGACACCCATGGGTGCCGCCATTTGCATTCCTTATTTGGGCACATGTAGTCTACGTAAAGATTTACGTAGACTACGGCGAAAATAAGGGCAACGCAAATAGCGTTGCCCTTATTTTCGCCGTAGTCTACATAAAATGTTTATGTAGACTATACGTGCCCAAATAAGGAACGCAAATGGCGGCGCCCATGGGCGCCGCCATTTGCGTACGAGCTTTTTTTTTTCCAAAGTCAGCTGTGATAGGCTACGTAAGGATTTACGTAGCCTATCACGCGGCTGACTGCAGGGACGCAAACGGCGGTTGCTACGGCCGCCGCCATTTGCGTCCTGGCCGGCCAGGAGGATTCGCGGCCAGAGGGACGGGGCGCCTCCCCCCTGGCCAGAATTTCGGCTGGAGGGATGGGGCGCCTCCCCCCGGCCAGAATTTCGGCTGGAGGGATGGGGCGCCTCCCCCCCGCCCAGAATTTCAGCGGGGAGGAACGGAGCACCTCCCCCCCACCGCGAAGCAAGCTGCTTGACCAGGTAAGTGACTTTCGTCCATCCCTAGAATTCACTTCCACAAGATGTAGTGATGTTCACCAAATTGGATGGCTATAACAGGCGATTGCACAAATTCATGGAGGATAAGGCTAACCATGGCTACTAGTTCTGATGGCTGTATGCTACCTCCAGTATCAGAGGAAGTATGCCTATATATACCGGTTGCTGGGGAACATGGGTGGGAGGGTGTGTTGCACTCATGTCCTGCTTGTGAGTTTCCTGTGGGCAGCTGGTTGGGCACTGTGTGAACAGAATGCCAGATTACATGGATCCTTGGTCTGATTGAGCATGGCTCTTCTTAAGTTCTTAAATACTATATGGAATATGAAGACTGTGGGACTTGGGTGAGAAGGTGCTGTTGCAGTCGTGTCCTGCCTGTGGGTTCCTGGTGGACAGCTGGTTGGCCACTGTGTGAACAGAATGCTGGACTAGATGGACCTTTGGTCTGATCCAGCATGGCTTTTTTCATGTTCTGGTGAAAGGTATGAAGGGTACGAGCAAATATTTAGGTTATACATGGCTCAATCAAATCTGCAATAGTTTGGGACTGTAGATTTTCATAGTGGGAAAAAATGCTTTATTTCTTTTATAACCCCCCCCCATCAGATAGCTGTTAAATTCTATTGCAATGTTTTTCAAGTTTAGTTTTATAAAGGAACACTCACAGTAATCATGCATGCATTTGGTTGCTCTCTTAAGATTTTTATGTCAGTTTTCTGCTCATTTTAGCTTGCAACGAGACAGAAAATAGCTGGTCCTCTGTGACTAAAAAGTCATTACATCATGTCAATGAGTAGCCAGTTCTAGAAAGAGTAAACTACATGATTTTTTTTCTTTTTGTCCCCACACACTAGAATGAGAAGACCACTTTGCACATTTTCTCTGAATATTCTCCACCATTTCTTTTTCATTGTGGCTGCTATTTTCCTCCCATAATGCCCCAGAAAGTACTGCATCCTAATGGCTATTTATTTATATTTAGAATGCTATCTCTTAAGTATTGCTGAAGTCTGTCGCCAGAGCCTGCATCTCCCATGATGCATATGGAAAAACAGAAAGCAGCAAAACAAGTAAAAAGATAGGGGAGAGAGGAGGGATGGATCAGGAACAAGTTTGTTACTTTCTTGTTCTTTGCCTTGGGGTTGAAAATTGAGCTATAATCACTGCCAAACCGCTGCAAACTGTATTCATTATTTTTTTGCTAAATCCCCAAAGGGTTGGAGAGTAAGGTGAATTAACCATATCTTTGCTTAGAAGGTAATAAATTAAGGCTGCAATCCTAAATACACTTACTACTAGTAGGGTACAAGCTCAAATGGACACCATAGGACTTACTTTTGAGTGAACATGCACTAGATTGCACCTCCTCCCACCCCCCGACAGAAGAGGTGGGATTCTGGAAAATGGTATCCACACAAGGGCTTAAAGTGGAGAAGGGGGGGCACACCTGCAAACCTCACCCCCAACTTCTCCACATGGGCTGGCTGCTCTTTAGACATTCATGTGTTCAGTGCAAAGGTCTGAAGAGGGTTTGTAAGTGTGTTCATTTGAAAATGCTTAGAAGCTTCCGTGTGAGCAGGACCACTTATAAGGCAGGGTTCCCAATTATACAGAGGCTTCTAAGCATGCTCACCTGAACATGCTTAGAAACCCCCTTCAGAATTTCACACTAAATATGTGTGGCTGTTGGGAGTAGGGATGGGTGAATCTTTCAGTTTAGGTTTCTCTGACTTCCTCATTTTTCCAATGTTAAGTTTGGTTCAACCTGAATTTTGATATTTTGTTTTTAAGTTTGCAAGAACATTGATTAGCATTTTACTTTACATTGCCCCTAAGACAGGCATTTTTGCCTAATATAGACATTCTTAGCAAGCAGTTTTGCTAACACAATGCATTTTTAATGTTATTTCCCCTAATATATACATTTCTATATGCATTTAAAAAAAAAAAAAAATTGGAGAACACCACTGCAAAATTTGGAGAAGTACGAATTTCAAAGGACAACTGAGTTTTGATTTGTATAGTGGTCGAAAATCTAAAATTAGGTATGTTCCCATTAAAATGTGAACGAAGCAAATTTCTCCCCTATATCTAGTTGGGCGTAGGCCTTGTGTCTGCATACCCACCGCTTCTCTACTTTATGCCTTCGTGTGTTCAGATGGATACCTGAACAAAGCTAATTGATGTGGAAGTAGCTGCAACTGCTAAAAATAGAATGGTTTGATCCAAGGAAGAGCTGGGAAACCACATCTCCCTTATGTTTTGTCACAGTCACTATGTTCCATCAACACTATCTTCTTAATTACAGTCTTTTGCTAACTTTCCCTGGGATAACTTTGTGTGTGGAGAACTTAAAAGAGCCACTGAAGTTTTGCCAGGAAGCCAGATGCCTGGTAATGATTTGTTCGTACTACTAGCATTGCCTACCTATGTGCTTGTTTCTTCACCCCATTTTTAACTATGATTTTCTAAATGAACATTGGATTGCAAAAACACCAAATGTCTTTGCTATAGAGCTGTGCACAAATGGCTTCTCAAAATTCTCTCGACTATTTGTGGGCAGAGAAATGGGGGGGGAATTTCACCAAATTTCTCTTAGGGGAGGAGAAATTCTCCCACATTTTCTCACAGATAGGGCTCACCATTGACAGGGTTTGTAGCACAGGTCTTTTCTTTTTTTTTCCTAAGGGTTTTTGGTTTACTGCACTGCTTCTGTAGGTGGCAACAGCATCAACAGAGTTTTGAATTTCTTTTGGTGGTATGTTTGAGCTTACCGAATCACTGCAAGGTGGCCGAGGGTGCTGTGTGTGTTCTCTCTCTCTCTCTATTGCACATCTTTCCATTGCTCTGCAGCCTCCCAGACTGCCTGCACTTCCTGAAGTGGAAAAGCCCCATAGGTAGGGATGGCGGAGAATTTCTCCCCGAAACTTTGGGGGGCCGAGCACCAACGTGTTCAGCCCCCTGAACAAATTTTGGGGAGAAATTCTCCACAGACACCCCGCCCCCTGCACCCCCCCGGGACGGGACTTACCTTTGGCGAATGTCCCTCCCGGCGGCGGGTCTGGCCGGCGGTTCGTCGGGTCTTCGTCCGGGGCAGGAGCGGCAGCCGGTCTTTTGACCCGCTGCCACCGCCACCATTCCAATAAAAGAAAAAAAAATGCCCCCGTGATAGGCTACGTGACAATTAATGTAGCCTATCATGGCTAGATTTGCAAAGTCAGCTGTGATAGGCTACGTAAATCGTCACGTAGCCTATCACGGGTGACTTAAAAAAAAAAAAAGCGCGTACGGATAATGGCGGCCCCCATAGGGAGCCGCCATTCACGTTCCTTATTTGGTCGCTGTAGTCTACGTAAAGATTTACGTAGACTACAGCGACCAAATAAGGAACGCGAATGGCGGCTCCCTATGGGGGCCGCCATTTGTGTGCGCGTTTTTTTTTTTTTGTCACCCGTGATAGGCTACGTGACGATTTACGTAGCCTATCACGGCTGACTTTGCAGATCTAGCCGTGATAGGCTACGTTAATCGTCACATAGCCTATCACGGGGGTGTTTTTTTTTTTAACTTTTAATTTCGCGGCCGGGCAAGGCGAGGCGCCTCCTCCCCGGCCTGAATTTCGGCTGGGCGAGGCGGGAAGCCTCCCCCCCAGCCTGAATTTCGGCCGGGCGAGGCGGGAAGCCTCCCCCCTGGCCTGAACTTCGCGGGGGGAGCAGCGAAGCACCTCCCCCCACCGCGAAAAGCTGCGAGACCAGGTAAGTGACTTTCATGCACCCCTACCCATAGGAGGAATTGCCTCATGATGCCTTCCTCATGATGTCTTTAACTGATGTGCAGGAAGCCGAGAAGGCCACAGACTGCCACAGAGATTATTGTACAATGACAGACAGGGCACTCATGCACACTCCTCAGCCACCTAATAAGTAAGGTAAGCACAAGAGCACCACACCCAAACCATGAGAACTTCTCCAAAATTTCTCCTCCTTTGAATTTCTTTTTTGAAAGCAATGTCTTTTCTATGAGATTGAAGGAGAAGGGTCGAAAAACATGTGGGAGAAATTTTTGGCACAGCACTACTTCACTAGCACTTGCTTAAAATATGAAATTTACACTGTGCATTCAGCCCTGAACTTTTCATTACTCTGTGTGTATCCAGAAGATTGCAAGAGCACATGGAGAGGCAATATTGATGGGTGCCCACAATTCTCTGAGCATTCCTCCTTCTACAGCTTCACTGTGTGAGAACCTGAACTTCTTTCCAAAACATATGTGTACAGCTGTTTCAAAATTGGCTCACTTTTGGTATCCAGAGTGCAGCCCCAAAGAGCACTTTAGTATGCTATAGGTGTTAGCTATAAATTCATATAAACTGAATATTTGGATGCAGTTTGTTTAGTTACTACAGTAGACGGAGTTATAAATTACAGTAATAAAAATGTGCATGATATTGATCAAGTCCCATTTCGCAATTAGCTAAGCAAGTGCCCCCCTTCATGGATCACTGCCTTGTTGTGGCAAAGGGGCTTGCGTAACTCAGAGAAGCCATAAGCTATGCCATGCAGGGCCACCCAAGACGGACAGGTCATGGCAGAGAGTTCTGACAAAATGTGGTCCACTGGAGAAGGAAATGGCAACCCACTCCAGTATTCTTGCCAAGAAAACCCCATGGAACGTATCACAGGGCTAAAAGATATGACGCCGGAAGATGAGCCCCTCAGGTCGGAAGGTGTCCAATATACTACTGGGGAAAAGCAGAGGGAATTTCCATGTAGCGCCAGAAAGAGTGAAGCGGCTGGGCCAAAGCCGAAAGGACACTCAGCTGTGGATGTGTCTGGTGGTGAAAAGAAAGTCCGATGCTGTAAAGAACAATATTGTTTAGGAACCTGGAATGTCAGATCAATGAATCAAGGTAAGCTGGAGGTGGTCAAACATGAGATGGCAAGATTGAACAGCGACATCTTCGGAATCAGTGAACTAAAATGGACAAGCATGGGCAAATTTAATTCAGGTGACCATTATATCTACTACTGTGGGCAAGAATCCCTTAGAAGAAATGGAGTAGCACTCATAGTCAACAAAAGGGTGGGAAAAGCAGTACTGGGGTACAATCTTAAAAATTATAGAATGATCTCAGTACGAATCCAAGGCAAACCATTCAACATCACAGTAATGCAAGTCTATGCCCTAACCACTGAGGCTGAAGAAGCTGAGGTTGATTGGTTCTATCAAGACATACAACACCTTCTAGAACGAACACCAAAGAAAGATGTCCTCTTCATCATAGGGGATTGGAATGCTAAAGTAGGAAGTCAAGAAATCACCGGGATAACAGGCAAGCATGGCCTTGGTGTACAAAATAAAGCAGGACAAAGGCTAATAGAGTTTTGCCAAGACTACACTCTGATTATAGCAAACACTCTTTTCCAACAGCACAAGAGGTGACTCTACACATGGACATCACCAGATGGTCAATACTGAACTCAGATTGATTATGTCCTTTGCAGCCAAAGATGGAGAAGCTCTATACAGTCAGTCAAAACAAGACCTGGAGCTGACTGTGGCTCAGATCATGAGCTGCTTCTTGCAAAATTTTGGCTTACATTGAAGAATGTAGGGAAAACCACTAAACCATTCAGATATGACTTAAATCATATCCCTTATGAATATACAGTGGAGGTGAGGAATAGATTTAAGGGATTAGACCTGATAGACAGAGTGCCTGAGGAACTATGGACGGAGGTCTGTAACATTGTTCAGGAGGCAGCAACGAAATCCATCCCAAAGAAAAAGAAATGCAAGAAAGCCAAGTGGCTGTCTGATGAGGCTTTACAACTAGCTGAGGAAAGAAGGGAAGCGAAAAGCAAGGGAGAAAGGGGAAGATACATCCAACTGAATTCAGAGTTCCAGAGAATAGCAAGGAGAGACAAGAAGGCCTTCTTAAATGAACAATGCAAAGAAATGGAGGAAAACAATAGAATAGGAAAGACTAGAGATCTTTTCAAGAAAATTGGAGATCACAAGGGAATGTTTTGTGCAAAGACGGGCATGATAAAGGACAAATAAGGCAGGGACCTAACAGAAGAAGATGAGATTAAGAAGAGATGGAAAGAATACTAGGGGTGTATGAAACCCCGCTTACCTGGCTCCGCCGGGTTCCACAGGTGGGGGGAGGCGATCCGTTCCTCCCCCCGGAATCCTCGACGATGGGGAAGGAGATCTGTTCCTCCCCCCTGGAATCCTGCCCGGCTGTAGGGATGTACGAAAGGCACTTACCTAGTCCCGCAGCTTGCTTCGCAGTGGGGGGGAGGCGCTTCGGTTCTCCCCCCGAAGTTCAGGCCGGGGGGGAGGCGCCCCGCCTCGCCCGGCCGAAATTCAGGCCGGGGGGGGAGGCGCCCTGCCTCGACCTGCCAAAATTCAGGCCGGGGAGAAGCGCCCCGTCTCCCCAGCCGCAAAATAAAAAAGTGGGGGAAAAAATCCATGATAGGCTACGTAACGATTTACGTAGTCTATCACGGCTAGATTTGCCGCCGCCGCCATTACAAAAAAACAACAACAACACCCGTGATAGGCTACGTAACGATTTACGTAGCCTATCACGGCTAGATTTCCAAAGTCAGCTGTGATAGGCTACGTAAATTGTTACGTAGCCTATCACGGGTGACTTTGAAAAAAAAAAAGTGCGTATGCAAATGGCGGCGCCCATGGGCGCCGCCATTTGCGTTCCTTATTTGGTCCCGGTAGTCTAAGTAAAGATTTACATAGACTACGCTGAAAATAAGTGCAATGCTATTTGTGTTGCCCTTATTTTCACCGTAGTCCATGTAAATCTTTACGTAGACTACCGGGACCAAGTAACGAACGCAAATGGCGGCGCCCATGGGCGCCGCCATTTGTGTATGCGCTTTTTTTTTTCAAAGTCACCCGTGATAGGCTACGTAACAATTTACGTAGCCTATCACGGCTGACTTTGGAAATCTAGCCGTGATAGGCTACGTAAATCGTTACGTAGCCTATCACGGGTGTTGTTGTTGTTTTTTTGTAATGGCGGCGGCAGCAGCCAGTCGGACGACTGACCGCCGCCCCCGCCCCCGATGAACCACCGGCGAACTCCCGCCAGGACCCGCCGCCGAGAGGGACATTCGAGGGAGGTAAGTCCCATCCCTGGGGGGTAGCGGGGGGGTGGCGGAGAATTTCACCAACAATTCTGGGGGGCCAAATGCGGTGGCATTCGGCCTCCCTGAGATTCGTGGTGAAATTCTCTGCCATCCCTACCTGGCTGGCTCCACTCCGCAGCCAGGCCATGGAGCCTCCAGCCAGGCCAACCCGCAGCAGGGCCTCCAGCCGCTGCCAGGCTGGTGCGGACGCAAATGGCGTCCTGAGTAGGAGACGCCATTTGCGTCCCTATGGTAGCCTGTGATAGGCTAACTAAATATTTACGTAGGCTATCACGGCTAAAGCAATTACGCAAATGGTGTCCCGTACGCCATTTGAGTTCCCGTTTTATCCGTGCTGGCTACGTAAATATTTACATAGCCTATCATGGCTAAAGCGGGAATGCAAATGGCATAGGGGACGCCATGTGCGTCCCTGCTTTATCCATGATAGGCTACGTAAATATTTACGTAGCCTATCATGGTCTACCATAGGGGCACAAATGGCGTCCCCTACTCAGGACACCATTTGCGTCCGCACCAGCCCAGCAGCAGCCGGAGCCACCGCTGCTGCCACCACCACTGGAGCTGAAGCCGCATCCAGAGCCAGAGCTGCAGACAGGTAGGCTCCGTTTTGTGGGGCTTTTGCAGGATGGAGGGGCGGGGGGCTCCATTCCATCACAGATTCCGGGGGTCCAAATTCACTGGAATTCGGCCCTCCTGGGATCCGTGGCAGAATTATCTAACATCCCTAAAGAATACACAGAAGAACTATACAGGAAAGATCTGAATGTCCCTGATAGCCATGATAGTGCAGTCACTGAACTTGAGACCAACATCCTAGAAAGTGAAGTCAAGTGAGCCTTAGGAAGCATTACTAACAACAGAGCTAGTGGAGATGACAGTATTCCAGCTGAGCTATTTAAAATCCTAAAAGATGATGCTGTTAAAGTGCTGCACTCAATATGCCAACACATTTGGAACACTCAACAGTGGCCACAAGGCTGGAAAAGGTCAGTTTAGTTTACATTCCAATTCCAAAGAAGCGCAATCCCAATGAGTGTTCAAACTACTGTACAATTGTGCTCTTTTCCCATGCCAGCAGGGTTATGCTCAAAATCCTACAAGCTAGGCTTCAGCAGTATGTGAACCGAGAATTACCAGAAGTACAAGCTGGGTTTTGAAGAGGCAGAGGAACTAGAGATCACATCGCCAGCATTCGCTGGATCTTGGAGAAAGCAAGAGAATTCCAGAAAAACGTCTATTTCTGCTTCATTGACTACGCTAAAGCCTTTGATTGTGTGGATCACAACAAACTGTGGCAAATTCTTAAAGTGATGGGAGTACCAGACCACCTTACCTGTCTCCTGAGAAACCTGTACGAGGGTCAAGAAGCAACAGTAAGAACCAGACATGGAGCAACCGATTGGTTCAAAATTGGGGAAGGAATATAACAAGGCTGTATGTTGTCACCCTGCTTATTTAATTTATATGCAGAGTACATCATGAGAAACGCTGGGTTGGATGAATCACAGGTCGAAATTAGGATTGCAGGGAGAATTATCAACAACCTCAGATACGCAGACGATACCACCCTAATGGCAGAAAGCGAAGAGGATCTAAAGAGCCTCTTGTTGAGGGTGAAAGTGGAGAGTGCAAAAGCTGGTTTGAAACTCAACATTAAAAAAGTATGATCATGGCATCTGGCCCCATCACTTCCTGGCATATAGAAGGGGAAGAAATGGAAGCAGTGACAGATTTTACTTTCTTGGGCTCCAAGATCACCGCAGACGGTGAATGTAGCCATGAAATTAAAAGACGCTTGCTCCTTGGGAGGAAAGGTATGGCAAACCTAGACAGCATAGTAAGAAGCAGAGACATCACCTTGCTGACAAAGGTTCGTATAATCAAAGCTATGGTTTTCCCAGTAGCAATGTATGGCTGTGAGAGCTGGACTATAAGGAAGGCTGAGCGCTGAAGAATTGATGCTTTCGAACTGTGGTGCTGGAGAAGACTCTTACGAGTGTCCTGGACTGCAAGGAGGTCCAATCAGTCAATTCTAAAGGAAATCAACCCTGAGTGCTCATTGGAAGGACAGATACTGAAGCTGAAGCTGAAATATTTTGGCCACCTAATGCGAAGAGAAAAGTCCCTGGAAAAGACCCTGATGCTGGGAAAGACTGAAGGTAAAAGGAGAAGGGGACAGCAGAGGATGAGATGGCTAGATAGCATCACCGATGCAATGAATATGGACTTGAGCACGCTCCAGGAGAGAGCGCAGGACAGGAAGGCCTGGCGTGCTTTGGTCCATGGGGTCACGAAGAGTCGGACACGACTTAATGACTGAACAACAACAAAGCAAGTGCCAGTATTAAAAATAGAATTTTGGTTGGGGGTTTTGTGTGTGTGTGGGCACATGTAATGTCAAATCTCATCTTAAAATGAAGCTCCCTCCACGCCTTGGACTGTGTTGTCAGTCACCTCACCCATTTGAAGCAATAGGTGACTGCTACAACATGACCTCAACACACACCATTAAGGAATCATTGTTCTAAAACATTCTCTTCTGGAGGCCAAATGAGATATGCAACAAGGGGGGCAATCTTGTTTATTCATGTGACTACCCTCTTCAAGTATGACTGAGTAAGACTGGCACTTACATTTCAACCAAAGGTGAGCAGAGTTGAACCCTCCTCACCCATGAAGAACATGTAGGACTCCTTGGTCCTGATAGATGCGCAACACAGAACTGTGAATGTTCTCTCTTGTCCATCTTCTGTTTTGGGTTAACAATCTGAATTTCTTCTTACTAACTACTATACAAACTCAGATTAGGCCATCATCATGCTTCTGCATTTGATGGATGATGATTGGATAATGAAGCTTTGGGCTTGTCTGCATGTACCCAGTGTTTGTTTGTTTTTTAAAAAAAAGCTCTTCAAAAAGATTAAAAAGGCAATCCAAATTCTGTGTCAAAAGAAGTGAAGTTCCTGCAACACATATACATTATGCAAATTGAGCAAATCAGCACAATTTTCTTTATACCTAATGCAGCTCACATCTTGCATGAAGAGTGGAATACAACAGGATTGTTGTTCTTTGGATGGAGAGCTCTGAGATTGGAGACTTCCACCCATTCAAAGCCCTGCAGGAAAGTGTGTGTATGTGTGTGTATGTATGCATGTGTGGAACAACAGTGGTGAAAATGCTTCCCCCTCCAACTTAAATATATATATATATATATATATATATATATATCTCCCCACCTGCTTTGCCAGGGCTTTTGTACATGCGGCCTTTAACCTGCATCTTTACCAAGGCTTCTACTTCTAAATTCTTTGCAGGATTACAGTGGGCTCCTTCACATGTGTTCTTTTTCTAGGAGGTTTCTTTCTCTTCTTTTCTATATGTTACATCACACAGCCACTAGGTGGCACTGTGGTATAGCAGAATTGCACAAATACACATGCATTCTGGAATGCCATTCAGAAAAACTCTATAGTTTACTCATTGAGAAAAATCCACAATGAAGGTTGCAAAGCATTGCAGAGGTCTGGACGATGACAACATCATGTAAAGGACCTGCAAACTGCCATGAGTGAGGAATCATGAGTGCACAATAAAATCCTCCTATGGAAAGGCTCTCATTCCCTTTTCTCCCCACCCCCAAGCCTCTTCTGAGGCCACTGTTGCTCCGTGGTAGCTGGAAGGGCTGGGGTTAGACAAAATCCATGTTTGGGTTTCCCTCCTCAGGAGGTCATAACTGTGTCGACATTCTCAGGGGAGGGGATGATCCACACCATCTACACCAGAAAGGCCCCCACAGTTCTAACATTTAGACTTCTTCTTAAAACTCTTCTCTTCACACATATCCCTTAAGTGTGACCTGGGCAACCATGGTTTGTCCCACACAGTAGAGTGTGTGGTTTTACTGCTGATTAATTCTGTATCATGTTATTTTATTGGTATATTTATTGTTTTGATACCATCATATTTAAGTTCACCGCTTTGATACTTCTGTGGAAAGCAGTACATAAATTTGAGTATAATATAGGGATGGACGAAAGTCCCTTACCTGGTCCCGCAGCTTGCTTCGCGGTGGGGGGGAGGCGCTTCGGTTCTCCCCCCGAAATTCAGGCCGGGGGGAGGCACCCTATCCCTCGCCCGCCGAAATTCTGGCTGGGGAGGAGCGCCCCGTCTCCCCAGCCGTGAAATAAAAAAGTAATGGAAAAACAAAACAAAGCACGTGATAGGCTATGTAACAATTTACGTAGCCTATCACAGCTAGATTTTCAAAGTCATCCGTGATAGGCTATGTTAATCGTTACATAGTCTATCACGGCTGACTTTGGGGAAAAAAAAAAAGCGCGTACGCAAATGGCGGCGCCCATGGGCGCCACCATTTGCATTCCTTATTTGGGCACGGGTAGTCTACGTAAAGATTTACGTAGACTATGACGAAAATAAGGGCGCCGCCATTTGCGTACGCACTTTCCCCCCCCAAAATCACCTGTGATAGGCTACGTAACGATTTACATAGCCTATCATGGCTGACTTTGAAAATCTAGCCGTGATAGGCTACATAAATTGTTACATAGCCTATCACGTGTTTTTTTTTTTTTTAAACTTTACGGGGAAATGGCGGTGGCGGCCGCCGAGAGGGACATTCGGCAGAGGTAAGTTCCATCCCGGGGGGGCGGGGGGCGGAGAATTTCACCACCAATTTCGGGGGGCCGAATGTGTTGGCATTCAGCCTCCCGGAGATTCGTGGAGAAATTCTCCGCCATCCCTAGTAATAATCCTATTGTCCCTGGGACACTCTACCAAGGACCACAGGTTTGCTCTGGAGTTGACCTTTAAGCAATTGCTGGCCTTGTTGTTCGTTATTTTATTTTATTTTATTTTATTGCTTTCCCTAGCAATCTCAGTTTCTTACTGAATCATCTGAAATGTGGTGTAAATTCAGAATAACAACATAAATGATGTGTTTAACCTCATAGTGTTTGAAACTTTTCCTTTCTTATATATTTGGATCCCTCATTTATCTTCAACCGAGTGCAACATTCATCACTCTTCACGGTGGTTTTCTCTGCCAGAGAACTAGATCGGCAGATGCACATTGGCCTTTTCATACAAGACTATTTAAATAGGAGTGACTTCTTCCTTTTGTTTGGTATGCAATTTTAATTATCGTAATTATCCTTGTAACAAAATGGACACAGGAAATTCTGGTGGCCTTTTTCCTGTTTTTACCCCCAATACTTCATACATTCAGTTGCCTAGTTTTCTCTGCCTTCATGTATAATTGTCCTTTAATTATTCATGTTCATTTAGAGAAACATGGCTGTGCTTAGCAAATTATGCAGGTATAGCTATATATAGATTATACCATCAACATGAAATAAAGAGACACGTTAGTGCATTTTACATCCTTTGTAATTTGGAATATAAATTCACTTTTCTTTGACTTCATTGCCACATTAGAGTTACAAAGATTACCAGGTAGCTTTAATAGTTCTTGTAGTGCAATGTAAAGGCACTGACAGTCTAAGGAATGAATTGGAATGCAATCACGGCATTTTCATGGTTTCTGAAATGAAATGTCACAAATCCCAGGGAAGATGTATTAACTTATTTATTTGTATTAGTAGTCCATCCTGTCATTTCTCAAACTTTTAAAAGGAGAATGAGCCAGTCCTGTATGAAAGCCAAAGGGGCTGAAAGCAGCAGAACCTATGCGGAGTTTTGCATTATCGTTTTATTTGTTGCAAACTACTATTTTGAGCTTCCCCTCCCCAGTTATTATGAGGGCTGCTGAATAAATTTAAAATGCCACTTTAATAATACATATGAAAAAATATAATAATGTACTGAGTTTAAATTTCATTTCAGCATAACCTTTTGACCCGTCTGTAAATTTATGGGTAGGTGCAGATATGAAGAATTATTTTGAGCTACTAGCAAAATCTTTGTTTCAAACTAAAGTAGAGGTTGTTTTCTGTTCTTATAACTATATTTACTGTTTCAAATGCAGACTGTTCAGGGATGGGTGGATGTTAGGATGAAACTGTAACAGTGATCTATTATAGGAAGTGAAATTGCCAAGGCCAGGTACAAATGAATTCTTTATAGCAAATGGAAGAGGGAGAACAGGTTCTAGGGTGTAGCTCAGGGAAAATTTACAGTAATCCAACAGAAAGTGAAATATAAAAATACCAATACTTCCCAAACCATTTGATCACTGCCAGACCAAACATATCTCAGGTGACTTCATGAAGGCCTCCAACCTATAAACTGGACCTAAGTAGGAAAATCAAATTAATTTGAAAACCATACATTTAAATTATTTGAAATAAAGTTCTGCATTCCAATTTCATGGTGTTGAATTTTTATTTGAAGACCAACATTTCAAAAGGTTAGGATAAGTCACTCATTGTTTTAAAATAATTGTTCATTTCAAAATTAATGTCCCCTTTTCACATCACCCTAGTTCTACCCTCCCTAGTTGACAATCACTTATGTAAATAAGAATTATACAGCCAGTTCAGCGCTAAATAAATAATGGATTTGAACGTATATATTTGAAGTTCTGCATAATGCTGTTATGTCACAGCATCATAGAAGGGAAGCCACGTGTACCAATGCAGCTTTGAAGATAACACACAGGGCCCAGAATCTAGGGATGTCAGAGAATTTCTCGCCGAAACTTCAGGGGGCCGAGTGCCAACATATTCGGCCCCCTGAAGTATTTTTGGGGAGAAATTATCTGCCCCCCCCGCACCCCCCCCCGGGATGGGACTTACCTTTCCTGAATGTCGCTCCTGGTGGCGGGTCACAGCGGCGGTTCGGCAGGGCTTCGACAGGGGCGGGGGCGGCAGCTGATCTTTCGACCGGTTGCCGCCACCGCCATTCCAAGAAAAGTTAAAAAAAAAAACGCCCCCGTGATAGGCTACGTGACGATTAACATAGCCTATCACGGCTAGATTTGCAAAGTCAGCTGTGATAGGCTACGTAAATCGTCACGTAGCCTATCACGGGTGACTTAAAAAAAAAAAAGCGCGTACGGCTAATGGCGGCCCCCATAGGGAGCCGCCATTCGCGTTCCTGATTTGGTCGCTGTAGTCTCCGTAAAGATTTACGTAGACTACAGCGACCAAATAAGGAACATGAATGGCGGCTCCCTATGGGGGCCGCCATTTGCGTACGCGCTTTTTTTTTTTAAGTCACCCGTGATAGGCTACGTGATGATTAATGTAGCCTATCATGGCTGACTTTGCAGATCTAGCCATGATAGGCTACGTAAATCATCACGTAGCCTATCACGGGGGCGTTTTTTTTTTTTTACTTTTTATTTCGCGGCCGGGCGAGGCGAGGCGCCTCCTCCCCGGCCTGAATTTCGGCCGGGCGAGGCGGGAAGCCTCCCCCCCGGCCTGAACTTTGGGGGGAGCAGCGAAGCGCCTCCCCCCCACCGCGAAGCAAGCTGTGAGACCAGGTAAGTGACTTTCGTACACTCCTACCAGAATCTCATTCTTTCAAGACACCTGATGTCTAAAAGTCCCTAAGTTGAAATCTTACTGAAAGATTGCACAGTTCAAAAGACTGATGACAGCAAACAAATATTTCATAAGAAGGACTAAACACAAGCAAAAACAAAATGAGGAGGTTTGTCTGCAACCTCCCCCCCCCCCCGGAAGAAAGACATGAGGCAAATAATTTGGGGTAAAGGGTTGCAACTTCGTTAACAAAATATCTTAAGTTCTGCAATAATTAGGAGCATCTGTGGACAACTGTTGTATAGCTACCAGCAGCCATCTACCAGGCAATTCTACTCTGGCCCTAGGCAGCAGGTCCACACCTTACCCCATCTGTTCACCATGAAGGTAGGCAAAGGGTCCCTGATAACTTCAACCCATTGCTACTGGACAGGACAAAGCTTTCCAGGTCCAAGTGTAGTCTCCATCCACATCCTCCTGAGCCAACCAGCAATGAGGTGTAGGCTGGCCAAGCCACCCCTCAACCTCTGGTGCCTCAGGATGCTCACCAGGATAAATGAGCATGGCTACCTGAGTGCATGCAAAGTTGCCAATTGCGACCTGGGAGGAAGCCAGTTAGCTAGATCATAAACAAGCCCCTGAGTGTTGAAGCGGTAAGGAGTAGGCAAAAAGGCACCTCCATAGTTAACGGGGGGATGCACAAAATGCTTCTATTCAGACCTCCAAAATACATTTGTTCAGACTAGCTAAACCCTTCCTGCAGCACAAGGAGTGCAGGAAAGTTTCCACATCAAGGCAGAGATCTGGGGAGAAGCACAACCACCTTATAATGCAGGCAATCCATCTCCCCTGCTTGGCCTGCATCCATCATGTGGGTACAGCAGGATTCTGCCTATATCCCCTTCCTCAATGTGAGGTGGGAGCAAAAGCTCCCTGGCCAGAGAACAGTATTCTGGAAAAGTGAACATGAAATAGAAATGTTAGAAACTTTCGGCTCAGGCCTAAGTATAACTCTTTAGGCTGACGTATTTATGGGGTCTAGTGTAGGGAAATGTTGGATGAGGGAGGGAGCTTTGGACCAGAAGATCAAAGGCCATCTTCAACATCCCCCTGTCAAATTGGCCGCTACCACTGGCAGTACTCCTGTACTTATGGAGCTTTCATGTGTATACCAGGACCTCCAAAGTGATTATGCTGCCCCCAATAGAGTAATACTTCCACCCAAACCTTGCCCCCACCCCCACAGCTGGCCTTCAGCAGGGGTTGGAATTGCTCCCTTATGCATTTTCCTTTTTCAGCTTTATGGATATTGCTATATTATGATAATGTAAACTATATACAGTATTAACAGCTAAGTTAATGAACACTGAATCTAAGTGTAAGTTCAAAGAAAACACTCGTGGTATCCACAACAATTATAGACAGGATCTTCATTATCAAAATTATTACAGTA
Organism: Heloderma suspectum; assembly: GCF_057233095.1. Taxonomy (NCBI): domain Eukaryota; kingdom Metazoa; phylum Chordata; class Lepidosauria; order Squamata; family Helodermatidae; genus Heloderma; species Heloderma suspectum. The sequence goes on along the minus strand of NC_139460.1, from coordinate 255,264,218 downwards.
AATACCAATACAATTAACAATGATGTGGTGATTATTTTCCTTTCTGCATTAGGTACTTCTGGACATTTGCATTTTATGGAGAATTTGCATGCCATCAGCTCATTCCATGGAATACCATTCAAAAACCTAGGCTTTCTTCACACCGAGCTTTTGTCCTGCTATTGAGATGGCTCTCTCACAGGAGTATGCAGGGTCTTTAGATGATGCCGTGACCCTCCAGGGCATCTCCTGCACTAACTGCCCTTTGTTCCATTTTTAATACATCGCAGAAAATGAGCTATCAAACCACCCTGTTGTGTTCCGCTTGAGTTCCCTCCGTGAAAGGAGGAAAAGTGGCAAGAAGAGGAGCAAGACCAATGAAAGATAATGGAAGCCTCAGATACTGGGAGAAGGAGGGGGAAAAGGGAGGGGGAAAAGGAAGCACATGAAAAAGGGAGTTCCTTGTTATCTTGCATTTAAAAGGGAGCAGAAAGCCCCATTTAAAATGCAGGATTTTAGGCTGGTGTAGAGATGCTCCTGGTGCTGAAAGGTGTTTTCGAAGTTCAACACATTTTTCTCACAGCATTAAATCTGCCTCTAAAATTTGGTTTGATTTTGTCAGCTTTGATTGTGACATTTAAATAGCTGGTTAGTTCTCCCCCCCACACACACACCTTTTCAGCTGAAAAATAGTAGGGATGGCGAAGAATTTCTCCCCGAACCTTCGGGGGGCCGAGCGCCAACGCATTCGGCCCCCCGAAATTGGCGGTGAAATTCTCTGCCTTACCTTTGGCGAATGTCCCTCCCGGCGGCGGGTCCCGGCGGCGGTACATCGGCCTTTCGTCGGGGGCGGGGGCGGCAGCCGGTCTTCCGACCGGCTACCGCCGCCGCCATTACAAAGTGTAAAAAAAAAAAAAAACACGTGATAGGCTACGTAACGATTAATGTAGCCTATCATGGCTAGATTTCCAAAGTCAGCCATGATAGGCTACGTCAATCATCACGTACCCTATCACGGGTAGGGGTGCACGAAAGCCACTTACCTGGTCTCGCAGCTTGCTTTGCGGTGGGGGGGAGGCGCTTCGCTGCTCCCCCCGAAATTCAGGCCGGGCAGGAGGCATCTCGCCTCGCCTCGCCCGGCCACGAAATAAAAAGTAAAAAAAAAAAAAACGCCCCCGTGATAGGCTACGTGATGATTAACGTAGCCTATCACAGCTAGATCTGCAAAGTCAGCTGTGATAGGCTATGTTAATCGTCACGTAGCCTATCACGGGTGACTTTAAAAAAAAAAAAGCGCGTACGCAAATGGCGGCCCCCATAGGGAGCCGCCATTCGCGTTCCTTATTTGGTCGCTGTAGTCTATGTAATCTTTATGTAGACTACAGCGACCAAATAAGGAACATGAATGGCGGCTCCCTATGGGGGCCGCCATTAGCCGTACGAGCTTTTTTTTTTTTAAGTCACCCGTGATAGGCTACGTGACGATTTATGTAGCCTATCATGGGTGACTTTGCAAATCTAGCCGTGATAGGCTACGTTAATCGTCACGTAGCCTATCCCGGGGGCGTTTTTTTTTTTTTAACTTTTCTTGGAATGTCGGCGGCGGCAGCCAGTCAAAAGACCGGCTGCCGCCTCTGCCCCTGTCAAAGACCTGCCGAACCGCCGCTGGGACCCGCCACTGGGAGGGACATTTGGGAAAGGTAAGTCCCATCCAGGGGGGGGGGCGGGGGGCGGGGGGGCGGAGAATTTTTCCCTGAAACTACTTCGGGGGGCCGAATACATTGGCACTCGGCCCCCCGAAGTTTCGGGGAGAAATTCTCCCCCATCCCTAAGGGTGACTTTGAAAAAAAAAAGCACGTACGCAAATGGTGGTTTGCGTTCCTTATTTGGTCCCAGTAGTCTACGTAAAGATTTACATAGACTACCGGGACCAAATAAGGAACGCAAATGGCGGCGCCCATAGGCCGCCGCCATTTGCGTAAGCACTTTTTTTTATTTTCAAAGTCACCCGTGATAGGCTATCCGTGATAGACTTTGGAAATCTAGCCATGATAGGCTATGTTAATCATTACGTAGCCTATCATGGTGGGGTTTTTTTTGTTTTTTTTTTACACTTTGTTTCGCGGCCCGTGAGACGGGGCGCTTCTCCCCGGCCTGAATTTTGGCCGGGCGAGGCAGGAAGCCTCCCACTTGGCCTGAATTTCGGCTGGGCGAGGCGGGACGGCTCCCCCCCCTCACCTGAACTTCGGGGGGAGAAGCGAAGCGCCTCCCCCCCACCACGAAGTACCCCTGCGAAAAGGTAAGTGACTTTCGTACATCCCTGAAAAATAGTAGATGTCACCAATATAATGTGCACCATCAACTGGAATATTACTTCAGATGTGTTGGGAGTGGGGGTGGGGAAATCACATCCATTCAGAATGTTGATCTTCCTTTCCTCCATAGGCTTCATGACATGCACTAAGGAAGTTAGCATCATTATTTGCTATTCTCCCAAGGAGGCTGCAAGGCACAGTTGCCCCAGGATCTCAAATGAATCATCAGCAATGTTTCAGCAGCCTTTGGTACTTTAACATCATGCACATATGACACTTCCATACATTTGCTGAAGTCCAACATTTTATGTTGAAGTCATCTCTTTCTATGTCTCAATGTTGCGACCTATCTAAGAACTTACTTCTCTCTTGATGTTTTATTTTGTTTAACATACTACTGCTTACCTGAATTATTTCAAAAATCAACCATTGGCTGGTGGGGTGGCTCCAGTGTACACAGAAATGTGTATATACACATAGGCTCATTACAGAGCTGAAGTGTATGTATGTAAAGTGTTTTTATCCCACCCTTCATCCTAAGATACCAGGAATACAGACAAAACATTAAAACCAAGTAAATCCCCAATATAGTGCAATAGAACTATAAAACGTTTTAATAAAAATAAATCCGAAACATAAAAACAGCAGAGCAATTGAACACTTCAAAATGCCTGGGCAAATAAATGTTTTAACTTGGCACCAAATGTCCTGGAGAGCATTGCAGAGGTGGGGGTGGGGCACCACAGAGAAGCCCCCCTGATTAGTTCCTACACAACGAGTTTGCCCTGGCAAAGAAACCCAAAGAAGAGCCTCCTCTGAAGACTTTAGGACAGGGGCAAATTGGCATAGGGAGAGAGATACTCATCTGGGTAATTGCATCCCAATCCATTTAGGGCTTTAAAGGTAAGCACCAGCACCTTGAATTAGGCTCAGAAGTGACTAGGCAGCCAGTACCTTTAAAGAATCAGCATAGGGATGTTGGAAAATTCCACCACAGACTCCACTGAGGCCGGATTCTTTAGAATCCACCCCCCCGCCGGAGTCCGTGGCGGAACAGACTACCCCCCCGCCACCCTCCGAAATCCCCGGGACGGACCTACCTGGCGGCGGCAGCTCCAGGTCATCTTCCGGGCTGCTGCGGCCGCAAATGGCAGCCGTCATAGCGGCCACCATTTGCATCCCTGGTTTAGCTGTGATAGGCTACATAGATATTTACATAGCCTATCATGGCTAAAGCAGGGATGCAAATGGCGTAGGGGATGCCATTTGCATCCCTGCTTTAGCCATGATAGGCTACGTAATTATACATGCAGCCTATCATGGCCTACTGTAGGGATGCAAATGGCATCCCCTATGCAGGACGCCATTAGCGTCCGCAGCATCCCGGCAGCAGATGGAGGTCCCACTAAGTGGGTAAGTGGGGTTTCATACACCCCTAAATCAGCGTACTATGATCCACCCTGGCTGCACCAGTTAAACTTCTGGCAGCTGTGTTCTGCACTATTTGAAGCTTCCAAGTTGTCTTCAAGGAGGGATGGACAGACTCTCCTCCATCCATGGTTGCTGGGCACTCACCGTGCCATGTGGCCCATCACACCACGCAAACCCCTGGATGGCTCAGCAAGTGCCCAGCAAGCACCGTGGGACTGCCTGATCCCTTAGTGTGCTGCCATTTTGCGTAAATTGCCCCTTTCTGGCTGCCATTTATGCAGCATTACTTTTTATGGAGAAACCTGAGCTGCCCTTTTTATGCAAGATGGCAGCTTGCTAAGGGGACGGGCAACTGCTGGGCACTCCCAAACTGTGCAAGCACCCAGCAAACGGGTCAAGTCAGTGGTGGCAACTCCATGAGCGGGATGCGGGGGCTGAGCAGGGGAGAGTCTGCCGGATTCCACCCACCTCTCAGACTCTCGCAACATCCCTAACAGCCCCATGTACAGTGCACTAAAATATATGGATGGCGGAGAATTTCTCCCCGAAACTTCGGGGGGCCAAGCGCCAAGGTGTTCGGCCCCCCGAACAAGTTTCGGGCAGAAATTCTCCGAACCCCCCCACCCTCCGCACCCCCCCGGGACGGGACTTACCTTTGCCGAATGTCCCTCCCAGCGGCGATTCCGGCCGGCGGTTCGGTGGGTGTTCGTCCGGGGCGGGAACGGCAGCCGGTCTTTCAACTGGCTGCTGCCCCTGCCATTCCACTAAAAGAAAAAAAAAAAGCCCCCGTGATAGGCTACGTGACGATTAACGTAGCCTATCACAGCTAGATCTGCAAAGTCAGCCGTGATAGGCTACGTTAATCGTCACGTAGCCTATCATGGGTGACTTAAAAAAAAAAAAAGCACGTACGGATAATGGCGGCCCCCAAAGGGAGCTGCCATTCCCATTCCTTATTTGGTCGCTGTAGTCTACATAAAGATTTACGTAGACTACGGCGAAAATACGGGCAACGCTATTTGCGTAAGCGCTTTTTTTTTTTTTTAAGTCACCCGTGATAGGCTACGTGACGATTAACATAGCCTATCATGGCTGACTTTGCAGATCTAGCTGTGATAGGCTACGTTAATCATCACGTAGCCTATCACGGGGGCGTTTTTAACAAAAAAAAAAAACTTTGGAGTTCGCGGCCGGGCGAGGCGAGGCGCCTCCCCCCTGGCCTGAATTTCAGCCGGGCGAGGCGGGAAGCCTCCCCCCCAGCCTGAACTTCGCGGGGGGAGCAGCGAAGCGCCTCCCCCCCACCGTGAACAAGCTTCGAGGACAGGTAAGTGACTTTTGTCCACCCCTACTAAAATAATCCAATTGGAAGTAGGGCACCCATTTTCATAAAGCAACATACTTTCAAACTAACTCAAGATGCAGTTGAAAGCAAAATACAAGCTGCTTTCTCTGCCTGGAATCACTTGTCCCCCTCAATCTGTAAAGAGTTTAGGGATGGCGGAGAATTTCTCCACGAATCTTCGGGAGGCCGAGTCCTGACGCATTCGGCCCCCCGAAAGTGTTGGGGAAATTCTCCGCCGGCCCCCTGCCCCCCTCCCCGGGATGGGACTTACCTTCTGCGAATGTCCCTCTCGGCTGCAGGTCCCGGCGGCCATTCGGCGGGGGCGGGGGCGGTGGCCAGTCTGCCAACCGGCTGCCGCCACCGCCATTACAAAACAAAGTTAAAAAAAACAACAACAACACGTGATAGGCTACGTAACGATTTACATAGCCTATCACGGCTAGATTTCCAAAGTCAGCTGTGATAGGCTACGTAAATCATCACGTAGCCTATCACGGGTGACTTTGGAAAAAAAAAAGCACGTACGCAAATGGTGGCGCCCCATGGGCGCCGCCATTTGCGTTCCTTATTTGGACAGGGGTAGTCTACGTAAAGATTTACGTAGAGAACGGCAAAAATAAGGGAACGCTATTTGCGTTGCCCTTATTTTCGCCGTAGTCTACGTAAATCTTTACATAGACTAGATGTGCCAAAATAGGGAATGCAAATGCATTTGCGTATGCGCTTTTTTTTTTTTTCGAAGTCACCCATGATAGGCTACATGATGATTTAGGTAGCCTCTCACAGCTGACTTTGGAAATCTAGCCGTGATAGGCTACGTAAATTGTCACGTAGCCTATCACAGGTTTTGTTTTTTTCACTTTTTCTTTCGCAGCTGGGGAGACGGGGCGCTTCTCCCCAGCCTGAATTTCGGCCGGGCAAGGCAGGGCACCTCCCCCCTGGCCTGAATTTTGGCCGGGCAAGGTGGGGCGCCTCCCCCCCCTCACCTGAACTTCAGGGGGAGAAGCGAAACGCCTCCCCCCCACTGCGAAGCAAGCTGCGGGACAAGGTAAGTCCCTTTCGTCCATCCCTAGTTTTGTTTTGAATTTGGTAGGGATGTCAGAAAATTCCGCCACGGATCTCGGTGAGGCCGAATGCCAGTGCATTCGGCCCCCCGAACTCCGTGGCGGAACGGCCTGCCCCCCCGCCCCCCCGTGGATCCCCCCCAGGATGAGACTCACCTGGGGCAGATCTTCAGGGTGGTGCCGGCTCTGGCGGCGGCTCTGGAGGTGGCTCCGGCGAAGGCGGCGGCAGCAGCCGGTCTTCTGACCGGCTGCCACCACCGCCATTTCCAGGCTTGTGGGGAAAAGAAAGAAAGAAAGAAAGAAAGAAAGAAAGAGAAAGACGTAATAGGCTACGTAAAGATTTACATAGCCTATCATGACTAGGGTTTTTTTTTAAAAAAAAACATGACATGATAGGCTACGTAAATCTTTACATAGCCTATCATGGCTGGGTGGCTTAAAAAAAGAAAAGAAACCGCGTATGCAAATGGCGGTGGCTACGGCCGCTGCCATTTGCGTTCCTTATTTTTGCCCTCTTAATCTACGTAAATATTTACGTAGACTATGACGGCGAAAATCAAGGGGAACGCAAATAGCATAGCGGGCGCTATTTGCGTCCCTTTTTGATTCCCCATTTTAGCCTACGTAAACATTTACTGGCCAGGCCTGGCTGGCAGCTCCGTGGAGCTGCAGCGGAGCTCAGCTGGCCATGGAGGATTCCAGGGGGGAAGAACGGAGCGCCTCCCCCCCACCATCAATGTAATCTGCGAACAGGTAAGTGACTTTCGTACATCCCTAGAATTTGGACCTTGTTTCCTGGTTCCATTAATGTGTAGGTGGCATATTGCTGCATAGATAGAAAGTAAAGACACATTTGTTTATTTTTCTCCCTCTCATGCTTATCTTTGGTGGCCCAGTGCCCAATGGCAGATTCCTTCCTGTTACTCCCACTGTCATTAACTACTGATAAATGACTCCCCACCCCTATCAGATCACTTCTGCTTAGGTTCCCCCCCCCCATAGTCTGGGCTATTGACTAATCATGACCTCTAGCTTATTAATGATGGTTTTAGCTAATAAATAATCATGTTCAGCCTGGTGCAACATTGAGTAACTGCATTCCAAGCTGTAGTTCATATATTGTTTGTTGGCATTTGCTTGATGGGGACACAATTGCAAAGCTGTTTTAAAAAATGTTTGAATATGCACTAATTAAAAAAGGTCACCTCAGGTGACTGAAGGATCTGTCATTCCTAGCAAGGTTTAAATTTTGAATAGCATTGATATTCTCTTTCTCTTTTTCCTGGCTGAAAAAAATAAGTAATAAGGGTTTGTTTGCCCTGCACCTCTAGGGTTTCATTAGGAAAATCTATATGATCCTGATTTGATTAATTGGTGAAGACTCACTAGTATTGAGTAAACTCCTAGTTCAATTCAGGATACTACTGAATTCTGCCGGAGCCAGTATTCAGCACCACTTTCCAGGTACTGCCTCAGTTAATTACTTGGTGAACTAGAATTAGGGCTTATCAGAATCCAGTAGCAGTCCTATCCAGTTCTCGAAAGTCTCTTTGCCCCACTAGAATTGCTGCACATTCATTGAGTTTTTCTATGCCATTCATGGGTTTAAAAATAAAAACTAAACAAAACACACACATGATGAGATCTAAGCCCTAGTCAGCCATTCTGAACCTGAATAGAGCAAATACATGAGAAGAGGGAGCACCCCACCCCATCCTTCACCTTTGTAGCATCTGTTGCCTTCTAATTGTGGAGGGTCACTATCAGTAGAGGAGAGCCTCCTGTATCTGAGGTAGGGATGTTAGAGAATTCTGTCACAGATCCCAGGGGGGCCGAATTCCAGTGAATTCAGCCCCCCAGAATCCATGGCGGAACGGAGCCCCCCACCCCTCCACCCGGCGAAAGCCCTGCGAAACAGAACCTACCTGGCTGCGGCTCTGGCTCCGGCTTTGGCTCCAGCGGTGATGGTGGCGGCGGCGGCAGCTCCGGCTGCTGCTGGGCTGCTGCGGCCGCAAATGGTGGCCATCGTAGCGGCTGCCATTTGCATCCCTATGCTGGCCCCATGATAGGCTATGTATATATTTACGTAGCCTATCACAGGCTACCATAGGGACACAAATGGCATCCCCTACTCAGGATGCCATTTGCGTCTGCACCAGCCCGGCAGCGGCTGGAAGCCCCGCTGTGAGTTGGCCCAGCTGGCAGCTCCACGGCCTGGCTGTGGAGCGGAGCTGGCCGGGCAGGCTTCTGGGGGGGAGGAATGGATCGCCTCCCCCCCATAGAGGATTCCAGGGGGAGGAACGGATTGCCTCCCTCCACCTGCGGAACCCGGCAGAGCCAGGTAAGCAGGGTTTCGTACACCCCTAATCTGAGGCTCCCCACATGAGACAGAATACTGGAAAATCAGTATTCTGGCTCACATAGAGAGCCTCCATGGATACATGGAGTACTCCTTGAGGGCAATGGGTGCAACTCTCCCTCTCATGATATATTTGCTCTATTCAGGTATAAGAATGCCTGAATAAGGCTCTAGGCATATCCATTTTGGAAGACAGAATGACAATTCTGGCATCTATGGCATATTGCCGCCGGAGGGAAAAACCCAGAACTGTAGCTTCTTAGAAAATTGGTTGCTGGGTCTCAGAACTGTTTATGGAGTTAAACTCAGCAGTTTCATCCACTGAATTCTACAGAGTTGAAATTCTGATTTATACTAGCGCAAATTAAAATGGCATTTTCAATCCTCTCCTCCAGCAAATGAGGATAATTTCAGCAACACCCACTTACACAAACTTGACATGGTAACATCTATTTACACCAGCTCATGATTTAGTTAGAACACAAAAGCTATTGTGGGCTCATTTCAGTAAAACATATACATACACCAAACACCACTACTACTACATATTGATATATTTTACACAATATTTGTACAAAAGTCAAAGTACGTGTGAAGTACAATATTTGTGTACATGTACTTTTAACATCTGTTTCTTTTCTCTTAGTTCTTATCTCTTCTTCTGGCAATGTAACTCCATTGGTCTGAAATCCTCGATTTACAATAATAAGCCATATTATCTTCACTCTTGCTCAAAGTGAAGTCAAAATAGCTCCTTATTTTGTGACACCAGGCATTGCATTTTCTGTGTTACATTTCATTGTATGTGTTACCATGTATGTATCCATAGATCATTTTAGATTTTAGGTGAGTGGGTTCCTGTATGAATGATGATGGATTCCAGCAAAGCCATGAGCTATGGAGTATTAGGGGTCTCAGAAATCATGCCCATAAGCACTTCTAAAAACTGGATGAAGAGGCCCTCACAGTCTGAGATCAGCAAGAGTTGTGTCAGCAATTACAGAATCCTGTAGAACAGTGGCTCAAAATAGCCTTTGTAACATTCTGTGGATTTGGTCTGTGGGCAGCTCACCACAAAGCATTGCACCCTAAGCAATAAGCCTGTCTTTTGACTTGTGAGTCAGTGGTCAAATGTCTGTGAGAAACTGTAGTGACTGTGGATTAATAGATGTGGGTCAACAGCCAAACTGGTCATGAGGAGATGCTAGGACAATGGACTAAGCGTCATGGCCATGTGGTGGACTGATGGATATAAAAGTGGGCTTTAGAAAAGCCCAGTTGGGAGTTCTCGTAACATCAGGAAGGCACACACCTTGAGACCCCATAAGCTCTGGAGCAAAGTCTCACTGAATGGGGCTGGCCTCCCATTGTAGTGAGTGGTGAATATGATTGGATAGGGGCCACATTCTATTTATAGGATATCTGATATCTGTAATTTGAAGTGCAAATTCTCTATATGTAATTGGTGTAATTAATAAAGCAATGGAAAAGTAGGAGAGCTCCTGTGAGCAGCCTCATTCCTCCAACTCTTTCCCAGGTCTGATTGGGACTGATCACCCCAGATCAGACAGATTTGGGTCACAATTTCCAGTTGAAATATCTAATATTGCTGATAACCTAGCAGGCACCAGGGTTTATCATAATTGCTGGGGGCGGGGGGGCTCAGTGTTTTGATGCACAGGATTTAAAAAACAAAACAAGAACAAAACTAGTGTCCTTGAAATACCAGTTCAGGAGGGGACAGCACATAACAGGTAGGATAACAGGACTTTGTACAGTCTTGCTTTTTCATGGGAATTTTTAAAGGAGTAATTACCACTGAATTCAATTCCCTGGGTGGTTGGTTGTTATTGTCCCCACACCCAGAATGAAGATATGTAGGCAAAGGTAAGGACTGTGATATTGGGGCACAACTTTATTAATTATTTTTATTATATGCCACTCTGGCTGGTAGTACTTGTGTGTTGAAGGTGTGGGATAAATATTCAGTCATGTAGATGAATCAGTAACATTTGATCTGCCAGTCCGTTTCCAGGCCCAATTCAAAGTGCTGGTATTAACATTTAAAGCCCTTAATGGCTTGGGGACAGGTTATCTGAGGGATCGCCTCCCTCCCATATGTGCCTGCCCGGACCTTAAGATCATCCTTGGCGGCCCTTCTCTGTGAGCCCCTGCCAAAGGAAGTGAGACGGGTGGCTACTAGGAGGAGGGCTTTTTCTGCTGTGGCACCCCAGCTGTGGAATGAGCCCTCTAGTGAGGTTTCCCTGGCACCTACATTGTATTCCTTTCGGTGCCAGGTGAAGACCTTTTTATTTTCCCAGGCATTTTAGCGTTCTAGCTTTCTAGACCTTTAGCTTTGCTGTTTTAAATCTGTATTTTAAATTCCTGCACTGCTGCTAGGTTTTATTGTAGTTGTATTGTTATATTGTGGTTTCATGTTCTATATATTTTAAATTGTTTTATTGTGTTCCGTTTGGTTTTAATTTTTGTGAACCACCCAGAGAGCTTTGGCTATTGGGTGGTATAGAAATAAAATAAATAAAATAAAATAAAATAAAAATAAATAAATAAATAAATAAATGACTGTAATCACTCTGTGCCCCACCTCGTGTCCGGCTTGCCTGGCCGTGTGTGTGTGTGTGTGTGTGTGTGTGTGCTATTGCGGGCGGGTGCAGTGAGACGACATGCTTGGCTGCTATTTGCAGCTGAGTGGTGGTCCCACCAGAGGTGGTAGGGGATGGAGAGGCACCTTTTAGCTCTCCATACCCCTCCCTAATGCCTCTCAGTCTGTGTGGCTCCCTCCCGCCCTCCCTTATGCAGTGTGGGTTGTAACTGGTCACCCTTTGGGGGGCTAAGTAGGAATTTTTGGCTCACAGTGTGATTGGCCTGGGTTGTGTGTCTTTCCGCCTACTTCACACTGTAAATGGGGTTGGCGAGTTCTTAGGTGAATCGGGTCCAATTTTCCCAAGTTGGTTGCATTTTTAGGAGCCGCTAGGATGGGCAATGGGAATGGGAATAGGGATGGTGAGCATTCAGAGGCACTGTTCTGGTGACAGGTGATGCCTGAGGCCTCCGCTCTGGGTTTTGCAGTTCACTGGGGGATAAGGGTTACCTGTGAGGCCGACTCACCTCACCCACCCGGTGTTTTGCAGCCTGGGAGGCAGTGATAGGGGAAGGCCTACCTCCCCCCTAAGGGATAGCCCTGTGAGGTAGTGATGTTGACACTCCACTCCTCAGGCTGTGAATGGTTTTAGCCCATTTGCAATGTCAGCTAGCGGCTTGCAGAGTTTAGTGCCCATCCTGGCTTTCCCTTTGCAAATATTCAATAAAATATGGCCCAATTTGAATTCAAGCATGTGTGTCTGTGTCTTTATTACCCCATCTCCACTCGCAACTTTCTTCTTCAGTGTGGGTCCAGAGGTTTAGGTGAGAACTCAGAAGGACACATCCTGCTGTCAGTCCTGTTTAGGTGACCCCAGGCTGGCTCCAAGTCTCAAGTTTAATTTGCTCATCATTACAACCACCCCCTCCAGAGAGACTTTTGACTAGGGATGGCGGAGAATTTCTCCCCGAAACTTCGGGGGGCCGAGCGCCAATGTGTTCGGCCCCCCGAAGAAGTTTCGGGGAGAAATTCTCTGCACCCCCCCGCCCCCCCCCCGGGACGGGACTTACCTTTCCCGAATGTCCCTCCTGGCGGCGGGTCCCGGCGGCGGTTCGTCGGGTCTTCGTCAGGGGCGGGGGTGGCAGCCGGTCTTTTGACCGGCTGCCGCCGCCGCCATTCCAATAAAAGTAAAAAAAAAAAAAAAAGCACCCCCGTGATAGGCTACATGACGATTAACGTAGCCTATCACGGCTAGATTTGCAAAGTCAGCTGTGATAGGCTACATAAATCGTCACGTAGCCTATCACGGGTGACTTAAAAAAAAAAAAGTGCGTACGGCTAATGGCGGCCCCCATAGGGAGCTGCCATTCATGTTCCTTATTTGGTCGCTGTAGTCTAAGTAAAGATTACGTAGACTACAGCGACCAAATAAGGAACGCGAATGGCGGCTCCCTATGGGGGCCGCCATTTGCGTACGCGCTTTTTTTTTTTTTTTAAGTCACCCATGATAGGCTACGTGACGATTTACGTAGCCTATCACAGCTGACTTTGCAGATCTAGCCGTGATAGGCTACGTTAATCGTCACGTAGCCTACCATGGGGGCGTGTTTTGTTTTTTTTTTACTTTTTATTTCGCAGCCGGGCGAGGCGAGTCGCCTCCCCCCCAGCCTGAACTTCGGGGGGAGAGCAGCGAAGCGCATCCCCCCCACCGTGAAAAGCTGCGAGACCAGGTAAGTGGCTTTCGTGCACTCCTACTTTTGACTGCATGTTTTGCCCTTGGAATCCATGAGGCCACCAGTGCTTAAGGTCATTCTGCTCCCAGATTCCCTCAAGCCTTGAGAGGTTGGTTTGGGTAAACCAGAGTTGGGCAACTTTGAGAGGTCCATGGGCACTTTTCACACACACACACTCGCACACACACACACACACACACACACACAATCCTCCCCCATGGGCTGCAATCTCCTGAAAAATGATTTTTTAATGAAAAAATGGCATCCAGAGAATTATGGGGTGCCAAAATGAGCAAGCTAAATTTGACACTTTTAGGGCTTTGTAGCTGTGCACATAGCAAATGGAGACCACATTCCAGCAAATGGGGGTGTTGGACTTTGGACTGTGGCACTACCCACTGCTGGCATTCAGCCCTGATGAGCTTATCTGGATCCAATTTGGGCTTCAGAATGAAAAAAGTCCCCCACCCCATATTACAGGTTTATTTGCTTAATACAAGGGCCAACTGGACTGAAATCAAGTGTGGTGTGGTTAGAGTGCAGGACTAGGACTTGGGAGATCCAGGTTCTAGTCCCCACTTAGCCATGAAGGGTGATTTTTGGTACAGTCACTGAATCTCAGCTTAACACCTCACAGAGTGGTTGTGAGGATAAAATGGAGAGGAGGAGGACCATGTAAGGTGCCTTAGGTTCCTTGCAAGAAGAAAAACAGGTGGGATGTAAGTGTAATAATAAATAGATAAAATAAACTCAATGGTTTTTGAAGAGAGCAGAAAAAACATTGAGGCCAAGGAAACAACCATAATCAGTCCCTTTCTCATACCAAACCAAGAACTGAGGTAGCTTATTTGGTATAAGGTAGTGGAAGGCAAACTGACACCCTTCCCCTTTCAATTCCATCCATTACCAAAGAGAGTGAACATCTCCGTGGCAAGAGGTTTATGGCTTGGGACCCATTACCTTAAGTAATGCCTTCTCCCATCCCAACCAGTTCCTGCATTAAGATAACTGGATGAGGCCCTTCTTTGACTGCCTTTGTTAAGAGAAGTGCATTATGAAGGCATGAAGGACAGGGCCTTTTTGGTGGTGGCACTCTGACTCTGGAATGTCCTCCCCAGGGAGATTTGACTGCCGCCAATGCTGTATTCTGTTAGGTACTAGATTACAACATTTTTATTTCCCCTGACATTTTCATTTGTTTAATGTTGTTTGTATGGTTTTGAGCTAGGGAATGAGTTGTTGGCTTGATGTTTATTGTGTTTTATTCTATTGTTGATGCTTGTTTTATCTTTGTACACTACCTGGACCCCAATTTTGTGAGTGATGGGCAGTCTAGAAAGGTTAAAAAAAAACCCTTAAGCAAATACATAAATAAGAGAGAACCCCATTCTTGAAACCTGGATAAAGTCGGTCTTAACAGGTGCTGCTGAACTGCTGTGGCTGCTAGCAAACAGCTCTAGAGCAAGTCCCTCTATTTACCTTTAAAGAGGGATGTAAGGACCCAGGCCTGAACCAAGCTATTAGTAGTGTTAGAGGGGCTTAGATGATCCATAATGCTTTCTGACTTTGGTCAGTTGGCTGCTGTTTTCCCTAACAGGCCTCTTGATTTACCAGGATGAGTCAAAGGTCGATAGTGCGGCCTCAGCGCATTCCCTACTAATGAGCTGGAGGGTCTTATCAGGATGTGCCTGGGAAGTGAAGCTTGTTTGCCTTAAAGCTGAAGGTGTCTATAGTGGGAAAGTTCTCTGATGGCTTTCCTTCTGAACAGCACTGTTAGTCTATGCTGGGAATGAATGCTAATTAACGCTTGCTGTTGTCATGCTGCCTCACTGCTAACATGTATGGTATAAAACCCATTTTACCCTATGGCCCTGGGTTCAGAGAAGCTGTCTGATCCAACCATTGAGTATGCCTGTGTGCTGGTGGCACTCAATAAAGTACTCCTTGTAAGTAAACCTGGATCTGATTTATCACTATCTTGGCACCTCTAAATTAAGAGGCCTACTGCAGGGGCAATACAAGGGAGAAAAATAATTTCGATTGAGACTGACATGCTGACAGTCACTTAAATTCTGAGCAGATGAAGAATTTAGTGAGGCATTTGCATGACTTTTACCTTGACTGATGTTAAGTTTCTGCTTTAAATTTTAAAATCAGTTGTGTTGTAGCCTCCCTAAAGACCTTCCCCCCAAAGGTCAGGATACGGAGGTTAGCTTTAAGAGTAGTAAATGGTGCATACAAGGAACGATAGGAAGCGGATTTAAATTTTTCATATAGAGACAGAGAAAACATGGGTCCTCAGAGCATGCTTTGACAGTGAATGTCAAGTGCCAGGAAAGCAGCAGCAAATCTGCAATCACTTTAAAAAAGAGGAACCATATAAAAACATTGGGGTGCTGTATCTATCCTCAGAATGCCTAATAGAACTGACAGGCACTCATTAACCATAATGGCCCAAAAATCCTGAAACAGCATGAGCTGACAATGCAGCTTTGATGTTATGGGTCTGGCTTTATTTTGCTGTCTCTAATGGGATAGTGGCAGTGTCAGCCAGCAACTCTAATTCAAGTTGCTGTTATTTGTTGCAGGAAGAGAGGGGAGAACACCTTTAATTTGTGTTAGAGTTAATTGGACAGAAGTCACAGAACCTATGGTGAGATGTAAAATTTGTCAACAACTAAAAATATATAATTATTTTCCAGAAACTTGGGAGCACTAGTTAATGCCATAACTTATCATACCTAATTAAAGAATGAGCAGCAAGTGAATAATTTTGTTGGCTCTAAGACCAAATGTTACCTACTCATGTGGGCAAGGAAACAGCACCCACCCACACCCACCCACCATCACAGGTGGCACAGCCAGGAACTGAAAACTCAAATAGACCTTTTGACATCCATATCTTATTGCCAGAATACTAACTATGATGAGCAGAAGCTGTGAAATTGCAAGCCTGGAGTCTGGCCCTGATAATCTTTAATGATGCTGCTGAAAATAACAGGTGGCTGGCTGAGATCTAAAGCAGCCTTAACAGGTGCTAAGCAATGAGCAAGTCTTCTCCGGGAGCTGCCAAACGTCCTCATCTTCCTTCTACAGGCATCACTTTTCACTATTAGCTAATATTTCATAGTGCATCGGAATATCAATAAGCCTGTATCACTCTTGTGTGTAGGGTGACATGCCAGATGAAAGGCACCTACAGGGAGGGATGTTGGCACCTAGCTATTATAGATGAAATGATCTTGAAGCCAATTATATAACTGTCTCTGAAACAGGTAAATAGTTTAAGGGACACTTTTTAAAAATAGCAACTGGGGAAATGTTCAGGTACATTTTTCATACAGCCTATTAAAGACTCTGGGTAGCTTGAATCTCAGAATCTGGTAGAGAGATGTACTGAAGACTGGAACAGTGATGCTGTTCCAAACTTCCAATATATTTACAAATGGGACCATGCCACAGACTCCCTGGTAAATAGAGCAGCAGGAAAATGCATGCATCTCAATGCAGCAATCTCTTGCAGGCAGTGAAATGTGGTTGAATGTGGAGCTATGTAGCCCACAATGCTTTTCCTGCTCACTCAGTGGGAAGGACAGTGATGTGCATACAAATGGGCAAAAACACAAAATTGCTCCTCCCGCATGCTCAGCAGCTTCATGCTTGGGCACACTGTATGCCAATGGAGGCCCTGTGGTCTGCCGTCGTGCCATATGAAATTTGTTGGCTGGGGATGTAAGACTGGACTATTTTTGCTGTAGCACCTAGATGGTGGAACTCTTCCCCCACAAATGGAACCCATATGGCTATATTGCTGCTTGCTTTTTTTTGCTGAGCAGCTAAAACATGCTTCTTAAGAAAGCCTTTGGCCTGAATTAATCACTTCTACTACAAAGTTTCATTTGGCTGCTTTAAAGTTCTCTTGTGTCTGTTCTTTTTTACATGGTGGTTCAAAAATTTTGTATTATATGTTGCCTAGATGGCAACTAATGGGAAGGTGGTGGGTGATAAATGTTTTAATACTAAGTAGTATGTATTTAAGGCAGCAAAATCAGTATCCCTTTATTTGGCTGGTGTCAATGTCTTCACCCACGCATCATTTGAAAATCACTGACAACAATACTATACACTTTAAGTGTGTTTCCCTCCTCTACCTATTTCTTTCTGTGATGTGTGCTAGGGAAAGACACTGCTAAAATCAATAAGGGGAGTTAAAAAAAGTTTTATTATGTGAGGTATGACAGGATTGCAGCTAAATGAAGATTTGATCAGTGCAACACCCATTATTTCACAGATGTGTTTTCCTGCCTGTGGTTCATGCATCGATCCTAGGCACATTTCAATCCATCCCCTTGTAAAAGAAGCAATTGGAACTTAGATACTACCACTAAAAATGAAATCTAATTAGAATAAAGGGGGCACTCCGTATATCATAGGTTATGCTATTTCTCTTGCTTTTCTCTTGAACTGGATTACTGAAGATTGTGCTACAAGAAAGCCACAATTAACTCTGCAATTTTTAAAGGGCGGATCACTGCCTTGTTGTGGCGAAGGGGCTTGCATAACTCAGTGAAGCTATATGCTATGCCGTGCAGGGCCACCCTGGGTCTTTTCCAGGGAGTTTTCTCTTCGCATTAGGTGGCCAAAATATTTAAGCTTTAGCTAATTAGCTTCAGTATCTGTCCTTCCAATGAGCACTCAGGGTTGATTTCCTTTAGGATGGACTGATTTGACCTCCTTGCAGTCCAGGGCACTCGTAAGAGTCTTCTCCAGCACCACAGTTCGAAAGCATCGATTCTTCAGTGTTCAGCCTTCCTTATACTCCAGCTCTCACAGTCACAGCCATATGTTGCTACTGGGAAAACCATAGCTTTGATTATACGAACCTTTGTCGGAAAGGAGATGTCTCTGCTTCTTACTTTGCTGTCTAGGTTTGCCATAGCTTGCCTCCCAAGAAGCAAGCGTCTTTTAATTTCATGGCTACAGTCACTGTCTGCGGTGATCTTGGAGCCCAAGAAAATAAAATCTGTCACTGCTTCCATTTCTTCCCCTTCTATATGCCAGGTAGTGATGGGGAGAAGTGAAGCGCCTCCCCCCCACCGCAAAGCATCCCTGTGAAAAGGTAAGTGACTTTCGTACATCCCTATATGTTATTGAAATAGTAGGGATGGCGGAGAATTTCTCCACGAATCTCCCGGAGGCCGAATGCCAACGCATTTGGCCTCCCAAAATTGGTGGTGAAATTCTCCGCCACCCCTCCGCCACCCCCCCTGGGATGGGACTTACCTCCTTCGAATGTCCCTCTCGGCAGCGGGTCCCGGCGGCATTTCGGTGGCGTTTCAGCGGGGATGGGGGCGGCGGCCGGCCTTCCGACCAGCTGCTGCCACCGCCATTACAAAGCAAATTAAAAAAACACACACACATGTGATAGGCTACGTAACGATTTACATAGCCTATCATGGCTAGATTTCGAAAGTCACCCGTGATAGGCTATGTAACGTTTTACGTAGCCTATCATGGCTGACTGGAAATCTAGCCGTGATAGGTTACGTAAATCGTTATGTAGCCTATCACGTGTATGTGTGTGTGTGTGTTTTAATTTACTTTTTTATTTCGCAGCCAGGGAGATGGGGCGCTCCTCCCCGGCCTGAATTTCGGCGGCGAGGGATGGGGCGCCTCCCCCCTGGCCTGAATTTCGGCTGGGAGGGGCGGGGCACCGTCCCCCCCGGCCTGAACTTCAAGGGGAGAACCTAAGCGCCTCCCACCCACCGAGAAGCAAGCTGCGGGACCAGGTAAAGGACTTTCGTCCATCCTTATGAAATAGGCCTTATGTCTGAAGGCATAGTTCGTATTTGTGGATAGAAGAGCTAGAATGATTACCTGCTTACCCAGCATTGTTGGAAGGAATAAACTAGGGCTTTTTTCAGCCTTTCCCCCTACATAGTTATATATCTAGATCACTTATATTGAACTTATATAGTATTGCCCTGCCTTCTTTTCTTTGTGGTTCATGATCAGAGCACTCCTGCTATCAACAATAATGTTCTTCTTCCATTTAATTATTCATCAATTAGCATGTATTTCACAATCTTGTGTTTACATAGAACTTGACCAGAAGACTGCCTTTACTGACATATTTTAATTAGATTGCGCACACACTCATTTATGACCCATTTGCAAAACGTATTAACTAAAAATTGGCAGCCATGCTAGGTATCCAGTTAGCTAATTATCTTTAAATAATCAAAATATATTCTCTGTCAAGCAGTGCACAATGGGCATTTTGTCACAGTACTGTGCTGTTATTCCTCTACTGGGAACCATCAAAGCCGTTTACTTCTGTAGTGATTTAACAAATATTCATTAATCCAGTCTCACTTTATATTTGCAAGATAATGTTTGGATTCTGCATGCTATAGATGGAATGTAAGGATTACTGACTTGCTATTAGAAAAGAGAGGATTTTCCCCATTCTATTCTTCTTCTTTTTCGTGTGGGTCCCTCTGTCTTGCATTCTATTCATCCTGAATTCTGGTCTAACTAGGAAAATTTCCAAGAAACACACAAATATTCTGGAATTTAAGCACACTCAGTTTGCCTGAACGTTCATTTCCTTCAGGTCATTTTGCATTCCGCCACCTCTTCTCTGTTATTGAGGAGTAGGTTGCACATTGATAAAACCCTGTAAAAAGCACATCTTGATACAATTGTATGTATGAGTGCATCAAAATTCCTTTTACATAATCTTACAGATGCAGCAAACAAAAAAGTTAGTGAAACAGTTATAAAATCCAAATGAAAAAGTGTTTAATATAAGTCAACAAGAATGTGAACACTAAACAAAAATACCTAGCAGAGGTCCATATACAACAAACATTAATAACAAACTGGATAGTCTAGCAGTATAACATCTACGTGATACTGAATTAGTTAAAAATTGTGTAGAACACCAAATGCATTTCCGCTAGTGATAGATGAGAATTTTGTTTCAGTTTGATTTTGATAACAATTTACCAAAATTTACAAATTTTTCCACATTTGAGAAAACAGGAACTTGAGATTTTAAAAAATTGAAATTGGAAAAGGCCAGTCTGCTGCAGAATCCATGGGTCGGATTCATAGAAATCTGAAATCTTTTGAATCCATTATGGATTTCTCTGACATCCCTAAGTGCCCCTTATTTATCTACCAATTTAAAGGTGATACCATTACAGTTTAGCAAATTGCTCAAAGTTGAATTCTCCCCATTAGTCAAATTATGCCATACAGTATTTCATCATATTAAGAAGTATATATTACCAATTCATAAATAAGTACAGAAACCACTTTCCTTTCAATATTGGGCTTCCCTGATCACCAAATCTTCAAATACATCTATTGTAGAATTCCTTGAAGCTGGGGTAATAGCTAATTTGGGTGTGTATGTTGTCAGTCTTTCATTTACCACACTTTTCTGTCATTCAAGTGCTATAATTCATCTTGTTAATCTCGTCCCTAGATGTTTTTATCAGTAAAATCATAAGATCAATAGAAGGCCTATTGAGAATGGTGTACCATTACTAGGGATGGTGGAGAATTTCTCCCCGAAACTTCGGGGGGCCGAGCGCCAACGTGTTCGGCCCTCTGAACAAGTTTCGGGGAGAAATCCTCCGAACCCCCCCGCCCCCCCCACGGGACGGGACTTACCTTCGCCGAATGTCCCTCCTGGCGACGGGTCCAGCCGGCGGTTCGGCGGGTGTTCGAGCGGGGCGGGAGCGGCAGCCGGTCTTTCGACCAGCTGCCGCCGCTGCCATTGCAATAAAAGGAAAAAAAAAACGCCCCCTGATAGGCTACATGATGATTAACGTAGCCTAACATGGCTAGATTTGCAAAGTCAGCCGTGATAGGCTACGTCAATCATCACGTAGCCTATCACGGGTGACTTTAAAAAAAAAAAAAGCGCGTACGGATAATGGCGGCCCCCATAGGGAGCCGCCATTCCTGTTCCTTATTTGGTCTCTGTAGTCTACGTAAATCTTTACGTAGACTACAGCAACCAAATAAGGAACGCGAATGGCGGCTCCCTATGGGGCCGCCATTAGCGTACGCGCTTTTTTTTTTTTAAGTCACCCGTGATAGGCTACGTGACGATTGATGTAGCCTATCATGGCTGACTTTGCAGATCTAGCCATGATAGGCTACGTTAATCGTCACGTAGCCTATCAGGGGGCGTTTTTTTTTTTTAAACTTTCGCGTTCGCGGCCGGGCGAGGTGGGAAGCCTCCTCCCCGGCCTGAATTTCGGCCGGGGTGAGGCGGGAAGCCTCCCCCACCGGCCTGAACTTCACGGGGGGTGCAGCGAAGCGCCTCCCCCCCACCGCGAACGTCCTTCGATGACAGGTAAGGGACTTTCGTCCACCCCTAACCATTTCCCTTTAAATTTCTCATTGTCTGGAAACATGCAAGGGTCTTACCTATGGCCTGTCTGAATTCTTTTTTCTTTTCTTTTTTTTTTTTTACAAATAATTATGTCCACATGTACTCACACACATTGAAAAAGTGCCACAGAAAAAAGATTGTCTACTTGTTGTGGGGGAGGGGTGCATATAAGTAAGGTCAGAGGGAGACACAAAGAAACAGAAACTCCTGAAAGCTGTGGCAGATTCCTCATGCACCAGCACCTATACAAAATTTGTATGTATGTATGTATGTGTGTGTGTGTGTCACATATATATATTTAAATATATATATTTAAAAAAACCCAATGAGGGTGAATGCTAATGCATAAGCTTCATAAACAAGAGCAGGTGATTTGGAAAGTTAATATCCAGGGAAAAATTCAGATGAAGATAATTTGCTACACATGCCACAATCACATCCAAGATTGCATGCCAACAACTATGATTTGCCATGCAGTCTAGCTTTACGAATGGACATAGGGTTCTTCCTTCCCCAGTATCATTACTGCAAGTATATGTTTCAATCACAATCTAGCTCCCTGGGGCAATGGAACAAATTGAGCTCTATCTATGGACCGGTGTGAAATTTGCTGGCTTTGCATTCTAATGTTAACTATTTATGCATTTATAACAAAACAAAACAAAAACAAGGAGAGCCACAAACAACAACAGCAATAGCAGGAACATAACAAGAACAAAACATGTCCATTTGCAATAACTATTCACAACACCATTATATAAAAAGAACGAAAAGAATTCGACACTTCTGTTTGAAATATGTATATTAGCATAAGCAGATCACATGTCTCAATAAGCATCCAGATGAAATTGACGACTGTAAGTTCAAACACAGAGAGCTGTAAGATCTTTAGACCAGTGAATAATAGGTGGTGGGTATTTATCCTTCCAGGCTTGGAGTATATGTTTCTTTGAAACTGTCAGGGCTAGGGATGTCAGAGAAACCCAAAATGCAATCAAATGTTTGGATTTCTCTGAATCTGACCCATGGATTCTGCAGCAGACTGGTTTTTCCCCATGGATTCTGTGGACTTGCAGACCATTTTTTAAAAACTTTCTGGAATGTTCCCCAAATTTAGTCATATAAAGATACTAAAATAATAATAATAATAATAATAATAATAATAATAATAATAATAATAATAATAAACAACACTGGCCAAAGATGTGCTTTCCCCCCATAAACTAAAGCATGGAAATGCACATGGGGGGTGATTGGGAGGATTTGCACATTTTGGGGCGATTTGCACATTTTTGCAAGTGTACATTTGCACAAATTCAGGACATTGGGAAAGAAAAAATCCAGTTCTGTCAACGAGTGGATGACGGAATGAGAGGCACCTGACAATCCACAAAACACAGAAATAACAGTTTTTACAAAATACGTGCATTCTTAGTTAGAGCTCAAAGTCCACTTTTTCTATTCATCTGTTAATTTCCAAATCACAGCAATATAATTTAAGAGTTCATGAGCACATGCAATTATCATAGACTTTTCAAGAGCAAAATTTATATGGACACTAACTTCCAACCAGAAAGAAGTCACCACAGGGCAGGCCCACATCATATGCCCTCAGAGATACACAGAGATATGCTCTGTGCCATGGCAATTGTGCCATGGGGTTCCACAGGGCTCTATTTTATCCCCCATGCTGTTTAACATCTACATGAAACCGCTGGGGAAGGTTATCCGGAGGTGTGGGCTGAGGTGCCATCAATATGTGGATGACACCCAGCTCTACCTCTCTTTCTCATCAAAACCAGGTGAGGCAGTAGCTGTTCTGAACCACTGCCTGGGCACAGTAATGGACTGGATGAGGGCTAATAAACTGAAACTCAATCCAGACAAGATGGAGGTACTGTTAGTGGGTGGTTCGTCTGCCCGGTTAGGTGATATTCAACCTGTTCTGGAGGGGGTTGCACTCCCCCTAAAGGATCAGGTTTGTAGTTTGGGGGTGCTCTTGGATCCAGAACTGTCACTTGAGGCACAGGTGAACTCAGTGGCACAGAGCACTTTTTATCAGCTTAGGCTGGTATACCAACTACGCCCTTATCTGGACAGAGATAGCCTAGCTACAGTTATCCATGCTCTGATAACTTCTCGTCTGGATTACTGCAATGCGTTATACATGGGGCTGCCTTTGAAAATGGTCCGGAAACTTCAGCTGGTCCAAAATAGGGCAGCAAGATTGTTAACAGGGACTGGCCTGTGAGCTCATATTACGCAAGTACTTTACCAGCTGCACTGGCTGCCTGTCCATTTCCGGGCCCGATTCAAAGTGCTGGTGTTAACATTCAAAGCCCTTAACGGCTTGGGGCCAGGTTACCTGAAGGATCGCCTCCTCCCATATGTGCCTGCCCGGACCTTAAGATCATCATCAGCGGCCCTTCTCCATGAGCCCCTGCCAAAGGAAGTGAGGCGGGTGGCTACTAGGAGGAGGGCTTTTTCTGTTGTGGCACCCCGGCTCTGGAATGAGCTCCCTAGTGAGGTTCGCCTGGCGCCTACATTGTACTCCTTTCCCCGCCAGGTGAAGACCTTTTTATTTTCCCAGGCTTTTTAGCTTTCTAAATTTTTATCTTTGCTGTTTTAAATCTGTATTTTAAATTCCTGTACTGCTGCTAGGTTTTATTGTGGTTGTATTGTTATATTGTGGTTTTAATGTTCTATATATTTTAAATTGTTTTATTGTGTGTTGTTTGGTTTTAATTTTTGTGAACCGCCCAGAGAGCTTCGGTTATTGGGTGGTATAGAAATGAAATAAATAAATAAATAAATAAATAAATAAAATACATTATCCACATGACATCACCAGCATCTAGCAGAGCTAGCCAGAGTTTTCTTAACAGGCCTCTGTTGTGTCCAATATGCATGAAACATCAATATACTTTTATTGTTTATTTATTTATTTGAATTTATTTGCATTCTTTTAATTGTTGTTCACTACTCCAAAACCTTCTGATGTGGAGTGGTATGTAAATATTGTAAATAAAATAAAATAAATAAATATACACAAAACATCATGTTAACTTATGAAATTCACATTTGCTGATCCTGCACAAAAATTGGAACATAGGTATACAGTGATAGTTGCACTTTTCAGAATCTTGTGATGCAGTTGGCACATTAAAAAATGCACCAAAAATGTGTATACTAGGAAAAAGTGCACACAAAATGCATATATTGGGGGAAAGAGCATATGCAAAAAGTTATATTGGGGGAATTGCTTGGGGAAAATATGTATATTTAGAAAAGTGCAAACAAAAATGCATATATGTTTGTAAGCCTTTGTAAACCGCCCAGAGTGCTCTGGCTATTGGGCAGTATAGAAATTATGATGACGATGATAATGATGATGATGATGATGATGATGATGATAATAATAATAATAATAATAAATTTTCAGAACTGCACATGAAAATATGTATAATTTTCATGCAGACTTTTAAGGGGAAAAACTTAAATTGGTATGGAAGTGGGATAGATTGGTTGTAATGATGAAAAAATAAGAAACTGAGTAGAATTGCACTTGACAGATTTGCCCATCTCTAGCTTCATCCTGTCTTTCAGGTGTAGCTGTCACCATTGGGGGGAGGGCAGTGCAGTGCTAGCTCCAGTTTTTTTAAGGGCCCCTGGTCAAGCCACCCTCAATGGGCCCCTTCCTCAATGCATCTACTTCTCACTCCCACTGCCACCAGCTGCTATTGCGCCTCCTCCTCTTTCTCCCCTTTGCTACTCTTTGCGTACTTGACTGGCAGAGAGCCAGTGAGCAAGCAGGGAGTGGCATCTACTACTGCTCTTCCGTTCTCACCACCACCACTGTTGTCTGGGCCAGAACAAAAGGTGGGTGAACTAGAGGCTTGCAATGGTGAAAGGGAGGAGCAACTCCACAGGCTCTTGTCCATGCCCAACCTTGCCTATCCTAGATGCTGGCCCTGAATGACATAGCCTCCTTAGGGGGAAAGGTCCCCTTACAAGGCCAGTTTTGGGAGTTTCTGGCTGGTTAGGACAAGCATAAGCCAAGGGATGACTCTACACAGGGATGCTTTTAGACAGGGACAGAGGGTGGAGGGAAATGCCTTAACCCCGGCGCCAGCTTGACTGGCTGAAAGGGGGGGGGCACTGCAGGCGGGTGGGGTGACATGACGCAGGGGCCTCTGATTGGTGTACCCCAGTGGCACCACCATGCAAGGAGGGGCAAGCTGAGTTGCCTTAAACTCAGCCCCCCTCCCAATCTCAGCTCTCTGGCTTGAAGCAGCTCCCTCCCACCCTCCCCTAAGCAGTGTGGGTTGCTTGCCGGTTGCCCTTTGGGAGCCATGTAGGAATTTTTTGGCTCACAGTTTGATTGGCCTATTACTGTGCATCTTTTTTGCCTACGTCACATTGTTTTGCGGGTCGAGTGTGTCCTGTAAGGGAATACGGTCTATATCATCGGTCACATTCCAGTTGGCGGCTAGGACGGGCAAAACAGGAAAGTAGGGATGGTGTGCATGCAGAGGCACCTTATGGTGACAGGTGACGCCTGAGGCCCCCCAAATGGGTTGTGCGGCTCGGCGGGGGGATAAGGGTTGCCTGGGAGACCAACCCAGGTGTTGTGCGGTACCGGGTTGGGGATGACACCGGAATGTCTACCTCCCCCAGAAGGGTCAGTCCGGAGGGATGGCGAGATCACCGCCACCCCTCAGGCTGGGTGTGTTTTCACCCAAGAAGTGCCAGCTAGCTGCTGACACAGTTAGATGCCCATCCTAGTTACCCCTTTGCAGCTATTTCAATAAATGTGGCCCAATTTTCAACCCAAGCTTGTTGTCTGCGTCTTCTTTAACCCATCTCCACTCGCAAGTGGTTATCCTGTTCCTTTTAACCCATACCTATGCCTCTCACCCTTATCCCCAAACACCCAAATATGAATACCATATGGCGCTGGGAGTTGTACTGTTTCCCCTGCGAGTTAACAGCAGCCAGTACTGCAAGTCTGCAGGCCGTACTGATTGCAGTGTAAAATGGACCAGTTTATGCCACCCAGTGCCAGCTCCAGGTTTTTGAGTGCCCTTGGGCAAGATGTCCTCAGTGGTCCCCCTCCCTTCTCACAGCCATTGCCAGCAGCTACTCCTGCTCCTCATCCTCTTTCTCATCTTTGCTACCACTTCCTTGCATGGCAGGCAGAGAGCCTGGGAGCATGCAGGCAGGGGCATCTACTGCTCCTCCTTCTCACCATTGTCTGGACCGGAGCTAGAGACAGGTGAATAAGTAGGTTGCAATGGCAAAGCGGAGGAGAAACCCCAGGGGGGTCTTGTCAGCAAGGCCCTACTGAAATGTGGGCCTTCGGCACATGCCCAACCAAAGAATTAGAGAGGGTTTCATCCTTGAAGGGATATTGCCTTTAAGGGCAGCTTACAATAACTTTAAATTAAATAAATAAATAAAACCTTGCTGCTGGCAGTGTAGGTGGGACAGGATATACGTATAGGCTGTGTCCATATTTGTACCATGCCCTGGAAAATAAATATTTCTCTGTAACTAGAGGCAAGGATTTGGTGTGGAAATGAAGGAAGGGAATCTAACCCATCCTGAGGGGTGGGGAATGAATCATTCCAATTTAGTCTTCGCATGTGGCTTCTTTATTATATATTGATTTTTCTCCTTTTTTTCCCCCTGCCCTGACAATTAACTACATACTGGAAAGCAAGGGTGGATTATGGGCCATGTCCTACTTCTAGGCTCATCATAACTTTTTTTAAAGAAATCCATACTATTAGGAAAATAAATGGCACATAAAGACACCTGCTGATTAAACTGATGGTGATTTAAAACAAAGCTAATGAGGAATTCTGCTTCACCATACACCATGTCCAGAATTCAGCAGATTTCTCATATTAAATATACAACACATCATCTTTTGGCAAGCCACTGTATTAATTCAACACTTTATAACATCAACACCAGAATGTTTCTCTTACACTTCGATTCATTAGCAAACTTCTTTAGCTATAAAGCTGTGCAAGCCAAAAAGTTTGAGTGGTGAGCCAAGTCTAATATTATACTTGCTATGATGACTCCATTTGGATCCAGTAGATGGAGGAAGAGGAGAAAGTAGATAGGCAGCCCTCTTCTGCAGGTTTCCCTCCAAGATGCTTGAACTGCAGCAGTACAAACATCCTATAATTGACAAAGGGGTAAGCTTAGAGAAGGGCAAAAAGTTCCCAACTATTCCTCCAAATATTTTTTGCCAAACCAAAAAATGACACTGCATGTTTGCAACTGTTATCTGAAAATTAAGGCTGTGCATGGACCCTCCGAACTGACTTGGAAACCACTTCGGGGCTTCTGAGGCAGCAGGCCTGATTTGCTTTGGGCTGATTCAGGGCCTCTGTGATCCACTCGGCCCCCAGCCCAAAGTGGGATTTGGATGGCCGAATCTCTCTTCAGGGACCCCCTGATGCCCCTGCCATGCTGCGCAAGGCCCCAGCTCCTTACCTGGGCCCTTGGAACATGCCCCGGCAGGAAGTTTTAAAAATGACAACTCCCCGCAACAAGAGCCGGCACACATCCAGGGCTCAGCAGATGGCGGCAGTGGCAATGACGGTGGCGGTGATAGCAGCAGTGGAGGCAGCCACAGCAGTGGCAGCAATGGCAGGGGCAGCAACAATGGTAGTGACTCCTCCTTGTGATGCTCAGTAAGGAGCTGGAGGCGCCAGCGCAGCTGGCCCAGGGTGCTAAAGCTCCAAAGCGCACTGAAGCACTTTGGAGAGCCCCCAACCCACTTTGAGTTGCTTCGTGCCCCGTCCGCTTCATCTTGGAAGGGGCCCAAAGTGTCCCCCTTTGACTCAGGCCTCGGGCCTCGGGATGATGCGGTGCACAGCCCTACTGAAAATGTCGATATACAGTTGCTGAGAAGGCAAGGTTGCCTAAATTATTTTACCTGTTTTATGAGAAGTGGGGTACATTCAGCCCATGGAGATTCCCCATGCTTGGGCTCTCTCCACTAGTGGAGAATGGCATCCCCTTGTTCTCTGTCTTTACGCATTGCTTTCGAAGTTTGTATCTTGGCTGAAGCAGAGTAGACTGGCTGCTTTCTGGGCTGTTGCTTAACTGGATTCCCGATTCCAGTAGATGCACCGAATTTCTCCTTACTGTTCGCCATTTTAATCATGGATTGGCTTGCTATTGTGCATGATGCCATACTGCTGTGTATAAGGATGACTGAGGAATTTGATCTTTGTAAAGCCTTATATGAAAAAAATCTTATCCGCACCTCTTGGACTAATGCACAGATAGGAAGATAGGTAGCTGTTGGAATTTGTACTTCTCTGAATGTGTTGCAATGCAGTTCTCAGCAGTTTAAGAATATCAAAAGGCATTTTAAAACATGTTGGGAGAAAAATACACATTTTAATGTATGCATTTTGTGAAAGAATCTCAGATTAGTGTGGAAATGGAATACAATTATGAGTAAAAACATGCCAAAGTCACACAGACATCAATAGACAGATTTGCCCTAATAGTGCAGTCCAGGGAAGGCAGACATCAGGTCTGTGGATCTACTTTGGTTTTTCCTGGAACCCCCCACCCCCAGGCCTACCAGCTGGAGCCAGTTGAAAAGGGGCAGAACCTACTCAACCCATGAGCCAATGGGGTGACCTTCATACACAAATATAAATTTACATCAGAGTTTCTACAGATCAGGGATTCTAACAGCTTAATATGGACTCAGTATTGCTACTGTTGAACAAGTAGGTATTGGAGACCCCTGCTAATCCACTGCAGATCACCAATGTACTTACCCTACCTTCTGTGCAATATTGCCATTGTGTGTGTGTGTGTGTGTGTGTGTGTGCGTGCGTGTGTTTGCTTCCACAGAACTGCTGCGATTTTCAGCAGAGGGGCAGTGCAGGGAGGGGTCCTTTGAGTGTCTGTTTTCCATTCAGAATCACCACCGAACTGTTTTTCCTGCTTATAAACATCCACCTAGAAGCCTGCAGACAGAGAAAAGCAGCTGGAGGAGGGGAGGTTGTACCATTTCAGCCCATTCAGTCAATGCTCTGAGTTGTAGCTTAAGTTATAGGGTGTTGTTATAAGTCAGATCATTAGCAGAGGTCAAGTCAGGTCAGGTCTCCAAGGGAAGTGAGACAGGAAGAGATCAGCACCACAGACAGCTGTGAGTGGGGCTAGAGGCCAGACAGGGTTGTCTGTATATTGCTCCAAGAAGGAGCAGCTAGCGGTTTGGCTGCATTTAGGATGGTTGGCTCCACCTCTGCACTGACTGAGGCTTTGCCTCTTAAAGGAGTCTGGCTTGTTTTAGCAGGATCAGGCTGCAATGACATGGGAGTGTCTGTGGTATGTGGTTCTAGCCCTGTTCTCAGGGCTAGAACCTTCAGAGTCCAAAGATGGCAAGATGCAGGGGAGCTGATCTTTCTGGGGGCCTAGGCCCTGGGAAGGCAGAAGCCTTTCCGTGACCATATCCTCTGCCTGAACTGTTAACTCTGGAGCCTTTTCTGAGGATAAGGGGCCAGGTTCCTCCTCTAAGGATGAGGGTTTGTGGTCTATGACAGGGGTTCAGTGGGAAAATGTCCAGTGAGGAAAGGGTTCAACACCCCTGTCCACCACTGCTTCAGTAAAATTGCTTCCTGGTGCTGCTTTTCATTGGGGAAAATTCAAATGAATAAACTATCCTAGAAATTTGTTAAACGCATTTGCTTGCAATGTGTCATTTTGCCCTAAGATACCTGGTTCTTCAAAGAAATCTACTAAAAAAAAGGGGGGGGGGAGAGAGAGAGAGAGAGGGATTCCAACAATGGAGAGAAAAAAGATATCCTGAATTAACAAAAATTCTCAGCTCTGAAATTAAATCTTCATAGGGTGATGAGGTAGGTTACAATTGCTATCTAGAGCAAGATGAGGTCTACATCCAAACTTGTGCCCATCAGATGTTTGGACTTCAATAGCCCGAGCCAGCATGGCCAACCAGGAATGCTGGGAGTTGTAGTCCAGAGCACCCAGAAGGCACCAGGTTGGAGAAGGGTAGTTTACGTAGAAAAAACACTGATAATTTGGTGTCATATTCCAAAACTGGTATTTTTGCAAAATATGCATAGCTCTGCTTTTTGTTCTCTCTTTATACCTGAGAGGACAAGATCTTACCTTAACAATAATTGCTTTCATTAACAAGGCCTTTTATTAACCCAGATGTTGACAGCAGCAAGAGGCCTTGATGGAAAAGATGCTATCATTCTGAACACTAAATGACATTTCACAATGTGTTCAGATCCCTAGAAATGTTGACAGTAAATGAAGATGAAAAGGGCCTTTAAACAAAAGAAAAAAGCATTCAAATTCTTTGGGTTTCGCCTCACTGAAGGGTCTTGCTGAAAATCTACCCTGCTCAACTTTGTTTTGCCTTTGAACTAATATAATATCTCCTACACACAGCATGTCTGTGAGAAAACAATTTCCATTAATAAATTGTTCTCTACTTCTCTGGAAGCCTCATCCAATCAAATATTCCTTGCTGAACACCATAGCACATGGAAGTTAATGTTCAAAATGGAGACAAGAAAATGTCCCCCACAGAAACACAGGACATAGGTAGTTGTGCTTTGTTGACTATTAGGCTCTCGCTCATCTTCCCACTCCCTATTTCAACCCTTTTTCTTGTTGTTGTAGGTGAAATCTCTTATCTCTTAGTTTTATGTAATTTGGAGTCACTCTGTGACTGATGTTCCCAAGCTGCTTTCATTGTAGTTCCTTGTTAGTGCTATTCATCATCACATCGGTGCTTTTGTCTTTCAGGGTCAAAGGAGGGACTGGATGTCGGGAAAGTACAAATATGACACAGCAAAATAACAGCTAAACATCTACATAGAAAGACTGGCTAATGATGCCCTTTTAAACTATTACTGCTATGTTGGCTTTGATAAGGTTTAGGTATGTGGCTTAAGGACATGAGTTCTGTTAGGCAAGTGCATAAAATATCAGCATATTAAGGACATTTT
The DNA here is from genome assembly GCF_057233095.1 of Heloderma suspectum. Taxonomy (NCBI): domain Eukaryota; kingdom Metazoa; phylum Chordata; class Lepidosauria; order Squamata; family Helodermatidae; genus Heloderma; species Heloderma suspectum. Next base: position 255,232,955 of record NC_139460.1, on the reverse strand, counting down.
TTCATCCCTTCTCTTCAACCACAGATTTAGTAACGCTTGACATAAAGTTGTCTACTCAACAGCCAAGGATACACTCCTCTCTCTGTACGTTTGTGGGTACTGAGTGTACCCATCTGCACGATCATCAAAAACTGATCCTCCTAACCCCTAAATGTAGACAGAGTATAATAACTTGTTTAGAAAAAAAGGTGGTAAAAGTCAGTGTTACTTTTGTCAACCACGTAATTCTGAATGAGGAGCCCATTGCATCTGACATCAAATTGTAGCATGTTTTTAAACATTCAGGTGATTATTTAGAGTTTCAATAAAAAGCAGTGAGTGGGCTAGGGGGCAGCGTTGCATATTCTGTGGAGGGAGATGAGACAATATCCCCATATGCAGATGGATGCATGCAGAGTCCTCATGCAGGGTGGTGGGGAAAGTGACTATAAAAGCCAGCCCCGCCTCTTTCCGGCCCTCTTTGGATTTGGTGAAACACCCATTCTTCTACCCTAAAGGTGATAGTATAGGTAAGAATGGTCACTTTGAGGTCAAGTAGGATTTTTTTTTTTTAACCTGTGAACCTAGTTGGCCATGGAAAACATACTTTTTATTTGTTTGTTTTATGTAGCACCAAGAGGGATGGTAACATAATGGCATGGGGGCAGGGGTGTGCCATACTAAATAGGCCAGTCACCTACTGAATATCCAGGCAGGACAGTGTGGGTGAGGAGATTAGAGAGCCATTGGGGACCACTCTGAGGCATGCTTATGGTGATAGAAGCTTCCTGAGACTTGCCCCTCAGGGCTATGGGACTTGACAGACAGAGGGGTCTATACTATGCCCTGCCAGCAAGAGCCATGCAGGGCAGGAGAAGGGTGGCAACCATTTTGCCTCCCCTTCTTTCTCCTCCTCAAAAAAAAGTCAGCTAGTTCACTTACCAGCAGTGAGCAGGGATGGGTGATGGAGAGGCAATAGCATCGTACAGATTCTATGGCCTCCCCTCTTTCCTCCCTTGCCCACCAACCACAATGCCCCCTTTTTGACCTCTGTGAGGTGGTCCAAGGTCACTGTACTAGTGTGCTCAGAAAGCACTCATCATGGTGCTTTCTATGGCGGCTGTGAGGGTGAAGGGGAAGGACCCGATGATGCATTCTCCCTCTCAAGGTCATGGGAGTGTTTACAGCAAGTGTAGACAACCATTTCGGGCTGTGGGCATGTTTGGTAACTTGATAACCTGTCCTGGGCACTACCACAAAATGGCTTCCATAAGAGGCATGGCAAAGGACAAGTAACCTGCCTAAACCTTGGATACTTTCAATAGGAGCAATAATATTGCTCTGCTGCTCAGGGTCAGTTAAGTGGGTGTATATCTGTTTATATGGAGCAGCACCTTTAAACCTAATTACCATCACTATGATTTTCTTTTCTTGCTTTAAAAGTAAGTGGGCTTTGGACAAAAGGCATTTCTTATACTAGTAGATAGCATGGATGATCCTGGATGAAATTAAGTCTGCCAATGATTGTGTTGTCTATTACAACACACTCACTGATGACTCTTCTTAGCTATGCTGGAAACACACCTTCAGCAAGATTTCAAAGTTGAGTACCCAAAGATCTAATTCTTTGTCTGTGTGCACTGCTATAACTCAGACATCATACCAGTGAAATGAGGAGAGTTACATGCTGTAAAACTTTTGCAAATAAGGAAGTCAGGCTCATTAAATTTTAATAGAGTTATTTTAAGATTTATGCAAATAAGAACAGTCAAACAGAAACATATAAAAACAGAGATTAAATACAAACAAACTCAAATTGTAATTACAAGTCACATATTAGATAATTTAGATTCATACAGTCAAAAGCACTATACCTTTGAGGAAGTATTTTATGGGGCGTCATGAACACCTGCAACAAGTTGTATAGTTGGGGCACATATTGCAAATGAATCGACACAACTTGCCCCGTTATGCCTTACCCTTCTATTTATTGCTTCCTAATTGTCTCTCTTCCTGCTAAATTGGTGTGTGTGTGTGTGTGTGTGTGCATGCGTGCATGCGTGCATGCACACAAAATGCTCAATAATAATATTTTGTTTCAAAGTGCCTTTAAAGTCATTTCAGTCAGGAAGAGGTTGTTATTTCTGAAGAAAAAATGCTTATGATTGACATGAAAATCCTTTCTCTTCTACAAAAAGTAGATTAAGATAACGATCTCTTCATTCATTGTGGTTCTTCTTCATTGCTTTAGACTGCAATCTTATACCAACTTATCTGGGGTAAGTCCCACTGAATTCATTGCTTGTTTGATGTCTCCTGCTGCTGCCTAGAAAAGAGAGCAAGCTACACCCCGTTCCTTGCTGAAAGCAGTGGTTAACCAGCTTCTGGCCATTCCTTTCCTGTTGAAGGAGGCCTTACTGAATCACTACCTGCACACACACACACACCCCCAAGCCACACAACTTTAGGTGTGTGGTCTTGTCTTGCCGCATCTGGAGGACACTTATTTGGAGGAGGACTGGAGCCTCCCAAGCCAAGCATTGGAGAGGAGCTACCGCTGTCTATGGACCTTGTCCTTGAAGTGGATCAGGGGGATCCTTGGCCCTCCAGGGAGACAACCCTTGACCCTCACAATGTAATTAGCCCCATCTCAGACTCAGGGGTAGCAGACACTGAATGACCACCTAGCCTCAGATAGAGCAGTCATCTAAAGGTTCAGATCCAGACAACTGCTAGATGCAGAAGTGTCCACTTGAGAAGTAAGGACTCCTCATGAGTAAAGGTATACTCCTGAGCAAGGTGGCACTGTTGGCCTACAGTGGCACTCTGGATGCGGCACCAAAGGCTCAGGCTTAAAAGCCTTCAGTTCTACTTGGAGTAGTGGAACAATGTCTATCTACTAGCTCCTGCCTCATGTTTCCCTGATAATCTAGCTCTTCTCTGGAACTTCCTGTGTTTTGACTGTGTACTGATTTTGCTTTTGGTACTGACCCTGGCTAATTCCCTGGATCTCTACCCCTGTGCTACTACAAGCAGGACAGGTCTGGGCAAACCTCAAAATCTTTTGTTACCCTGTCCTTCTAAGTTTGGTACTGTTGTATCCATTGAACAGAAATGTGTATGCTGTGGTAAATTTGCAAACATCGTCGACTATCCATTCTTACTATGCAAACGTACTTCAGGCTATAATATAACTTTAACCATGAAAGAAAAGCAATAGCCAGTTCTAAATGAAATTGTTTATATATTTCCCCATTATTAACATTGTCTTTATAGCACTAGCTGAACAAAGTGACAAAGAGAGACAGAGAACTCAGCTGATGAAGCTGTGTTAGATATGTTGGAGGATAATCTGCAGTTACATATTTATTTCTTTAAATTATTTGTTTATAGAATGTATGCTCTACCTTTTGCAAAAATGGCCTCAAGGCATATTATAGTAATGACACACTATGGTATAGTAAAACAGTGTAAGGCAGCCATTCCCAACCTGGTGCCCGCCAGCTGTTTTGGACAATGACTCCCAGCATTCCTGACCACTGGCCATGCTGGCTGGTGCTGATGGGAGCTGAAGTCCAAAACATCTGGAGGGAGGGCACCAGGTTGGGGAAGGCTGGTGTAAGACAAACAAATAAACATGATAAAAGAGTAGGCCAGCAGGTAAACACCAAAACAAAAGATGACAGACTGCAAATCCATGCATGTCTACTCAGAAGTAAGTCCTATTTAGTTCAGTGAGACTTACTAAGAGGTAAATCTGTATAGCAGGTCTGGGGAACATTTTTCAGTACAAGGGCCAAATTATGCCCTGAGAAAGGTCTCAGGGGCCATATTTTACATGAGGTTGGGGCCAAACGGGAAGTTGGGTATGGCCTAAGGCAAGGTGCTGGTAGTGGGGGAAATTTATTTTTTTATTTTATTTATTTATTATTGCATTTATATCCCACCTTTTTTCCTCTTGCAAGGAACCCAAGGCGGCTTACCTTATCCTCCTCCTCTCCATTTTATCCTCACAACAACAACCCTGTGAGGTGGGTTGGGCTGAGAGTGTGTGACTGGCCCAAAGTCTCCCAGTGAGCTTCCATGGCCAAGTGGGGACTAGAACCCGGATCTCCCAGCTCCCAGTCCAACACTCTTGCCACTACACCATGCTGGCTCTCATGTGTGGAAATGTGATTCTTCTTCCACAGAAGTAATCAGGACTGAGAAAGGGAGCCTCTTTCAGTGCTCATCAGGAAAAAGGTCTTATCCAGTCAGTCGCAGAATGGAGATAAAAGCTTTTCCCTGCTGGGAGACATGGTGGGGCTTGAGGAAGGAGCTAGCAGGCCAGAAGAGCCCCCCACCCATCCCACCAGGCCAAGTCTGGCCCATAGACTGGAGATTCCTCATGCCAGATGTATAGTACTGCAGGCTAATGCAACAATTCTATGCAAGTTTATTCAGAAGTCCCATTGAGTCCAGTGGGGCTTACCCCCAGGTAAGTGGGCACAGGGTTGCATCCTAAAAATATTAAATACCAATAAAACTTGCTAAGAGTTGGAGAGAATCATGCAGACTTTAGTGCCTAAAAGATGACAATGATGCCAGTGAACATACCTTGGAATAATATTTGGGCACCACCACAGAAAACTCTCTTTCTCTCTCTCTGGTATCCACCTGCTTAACTTCATAGAATGGGTCACCTGGAGGAGGCCTCTGAGGAAAATCTTTATTGACAGGCATGTTTGTGTGGGAGAAGGCAGACCTTTAGATATGGGTTGGATCCAGATTTAGGCACATGCAACTGGACTGGTGGAAGCAGACTTCCCCACCCCCTTCTCCCGATGGCTGTCCCTCTGGCTCCCTGAAAATGCTACACAAAGGGTCAGGAGAGCCTTCTGAATGGGTGAACTGTGGTGTGGGGAGAGGGCTTCCATGAAAATTTAGTGCAGGAGTCTTCCATGAGGAGAACCCATCTGCCAACAGAAAACAGATTAGATAGATAGATAGATAGATAGATAGATAGATATAATAGAAACATGACTGACTGGTGAAAGCGCAATTTCTATGTTGTCTGAGATTAGATAGAATAGGGTAGTTTGGCAAATGGCTGAGAAAACTGCCACCTATCAACAGAGTGACATAGCAAGTTAGATGTATCTAAAATGTTCCTTTACTGAGTTGTGTTCAGGTTACATTAAAAGTAAGAAAGAAAGAAAAAAGATTCTGCTCCATATTTAGGCCAACTAAACATGGAAAGGAGTTATAAAAGGTGGTGGTTTTTAGATTTGTTGAAACAGACTCTGAAATGGAAGGCTGATTCCTGGACTACCAGCACATCCTGACGTGATTTCGGTTACTTATATGAATTTGTTTTTAGAAAAGAAAAGGAAGTGAAATGAATTCAACTTCTCAAGGTGATATTCCTCATTTTCAACGTTTTCATACTTTCATGAGAATGCAAATATTTCTTACATATGTGTTGTCGTATGAAAACATTTTCATCTCAGATGAATATGGATCAGCTTTTGTGAAAATGTGACAGATTTTGCCATAGTGACTTGAATTTTGGGAGGAGGGTTCAAAAACGTTAGAACGAACCATTCAATCCAAATTCCATTTTTTCTGGCAAATGTCACAGATGTAACTTCCACAACTCTATTATCACATAGTTATCACTTAGTGGTGGTAAGAACACAGATGCAATCAAATTAGTTCTCAGTTCTTCACTATTTCCCTGTAAAATGTGTTTGTTTCTTAAATCGTCTACACCATCACCTTGGCAATATTTTGTATCAGACATGTATCTGCCATGCTTTCCAGTTCTTGTCAAGAGTTAGACTCGTATTTCTGTAACAGATCATTCAGAAGGACAAGCATGCAGATGAGAACCTAAGCAGACAAGCAATTCTACAGATGCTGCTTAGGAGATTCTTTGCAATACCTGTAACTTGGTTATTAAGAAAATAAAATTCCTAGCTACAAAGACATAAAAATGCCACAATATGTACAATTCCTTTACAATCAAACTGTCACTGGAAGCCTTCAAAGCCTGGATGTTCATTTATCAGATCCATCACGTATTGCTTGCATTCATCAGCAGGGAAGATTTTTATTGCCTTTGCAAGGAACCTGTTTTTCTACAAATAAATTATTTTATTCATGTAACCAATGAAACTTTAAAAAAAAGAAAAAGCTTTAGTGCAGAGTACTAAAACTAAATTCTGCTTTGAAAATGTTCTTTGGAGGATTTTAAAGTCAGCTACTGAAATACATATATTTGGGACGAAATTTCCAAAATACAGATTATATAACAGATCAATTTTGGGAGACTATGAATGCAATCCTATGCATGTTTAGACAGAAGAAGCCCTACAGTTCCCAGCACGCCCCAGCCAGGCACTTCGCTCCCTTCCTAATCATAGAATCATAGAACAGTAGGGTTGTAAGTGGCCTATAAGACCATTGAGTCCAACCCCCTGCTCGATGCAGGAATCCAAGTCAAAGCATCCTTTTCATGTGGCTGTCCAGCCTCATCTTAAATGCCACCAGTGTGGGAGAGCCCACCACCTCCCTATGTAATTGGTTCCATTGCCGTACTGCTTTAAAAGTCAGGAAGTTTTTCCTGATGTTCATCTGGAATCTGGCTTCCTGTAACTTGAGCCCATTATTCTGTGTCCTGAATTCTGGGATGATCAAGATGAGATCCTGGCCTAATCTTAGAAGGCAAGATGAGAGCTATGTTCCTTAATCCTTACTACTGTTAGGGCCTGGTTCCAGGACAGGAGTGGGCTCTATAGCTTACAGTCAGAATCTAATCAGAAGTGGTCTGGAAGGATTTAGAGCCCAGTTCAGTAGTGAGAAGCCCAGGGCCTAAGAGTTTGACTATGCCTAGTTATTCATGTAATGGCAAGAGGAAGGTGGGGACTGGTTTGGGCCTGTGGAATCCCATGTCAGGATGAGTGTGAGTTTATCTCTTATCAGTTTTGTCAGAGAAACTAGCAGAAGGGGAGTGAGCCTCTCCAGTCCAGCTGCTAGTAGTCAACCCTGAATGTCATGCCTATAGATACAATAGCTAACAGAGTTTCCATGAGAAACTCACAGAAGGGGCAGGGGGAGGATCGGGTCCGGGAATCCAGTGAACACCCCTGCTTAGTGCCCCGAGATGCGCCTGCTGAGCTCCCTACCCTGCCTGACATCTCCCCCCCTCACCAAGACACCCATACTCACCCTAGGCCCATCCAGCACTCTCTGTATCTGCCATTTTGTTATTTATTTATTTATTTATTTATTTATTTTCTTACTCGCCCATCTGGCCGGTCACCCGGCCACTCTGGGCGACGTACAATGGTACAATTTAAAACAGTAAAATTATACATTAAAACATTTTTAAAAAATACCCTCACCCACCCCAAATGCCTGCCTGAATAACCAAGTTTTCAGTATGTGGCAGAAGCTCATTAAAGAGAGGGCATGGCGGAGTTCCCTAGGGAGGGAGTTCCACAGAGTAGGGGTGCACGAAAGTCACTTACCTGGTCTCGCAGCTTTTCGCGGTGGGGGGGAGGCGCTTCGCTGCTCTCCCCGTGAAGTTCAGGCCGGGGGGGAGGCTTCCCGCCTCGCCCGGCCGAAATTCAGGCCGGGGAGGAGGCGCCTCGCCTCGCCCGGCCGCGAAATTAAAAGTTAAAAAAAAAACACATGCCCCCATGATAGGCTACGTGATAATTAACGTAGCCTATCATGGCTAGATCTGCAAAGTCAGCCATGATAGGCTACGTAAATCGTCACGTAGCCTATCACGGGTGACTTTAAAAAAAAAAGCGCGTACGCAAATGGCGGCCCCCATAGGGAGCCGCCATTTGCGTTCCTTATTTGGTTGCTGTAGTCTACGTAAATCTTTACGTAGACTACAGCGACCAAATAAGGAATGGGAATGGCGGCTCCCTATGGGGGCTGCCATTATCCGTACGCGCTTTTTTTTTTTTTTAAGTCACCCGTGATAGGCTACGTGACGGTTTACGTAGCTTATCACGGCTGACTTTGCAAATCTAGCCATGATAGGCTACGTTAATCGTCACGTAGCCTATCACGGGGGCGTTTTTTTTTTTCTTTTATTGGAATGGTGGCAGCGGCAGCCGGTCGAAAGACCGGCTGCCGCTCCCGCCCCTGACGAAGACTCGATGAACCGCCGGCCAGACCCGCCGCCGGGAGGGACATTCGGGAAAGGTAAGTCCCATCCCGGGGGGGGGGGTGCAGGGTGCGGGGGGGGTGGAGAATTTCTCCCCGAAACTTGTTTGGGGGGCCAAACACGTTGCCGCTCAGCCCCCCAGAAGTTTTGGGGAGAAATTCTCCGCCATCCCTACCACAGAGTGGGGGCCACCACAGAGAAGGCCCTCTCCCTCATCCTCACCAGCCTAGCTGTCCTGGCTGATGGGACAGAGAGAAGGCCATCTGAGGCCGATCTTGTTAAGCCGCTTGTCCGGTGTTGCTGGAGGCGCTCCTTGAGATAGGCTGGGCCAAAGTCATATAGGGTTTTAAAGGTCAAAAAACCAACACCTTGAATTTGGTCTGGAAAACAACTGGTAACCAGTGCAACTCCTTCAGCACTGGAGTGATGTGATCATGCCAGCGGCTGCCTTTAATCATTTAATGTTAAAAAAATGGCCGGCACAAATATGCACACATTTGTTGTTCCACAAAATGGTGCTGTGAATGGCCAATATACTCAAGGTTACAGGTGTAAATGGCCCATTTATGGGGGGGGTCAAGGGGCAAATGAGTGGGGGCAGTGGCTTGTAGGTCACACAGAAAAACTGGACAGAGAGTGGAATAGAAACACCCTGTTTGGTGTAGCTTTCATTTATGGGCAAAGATCCCCTGTCAATTAGATAGGGATGTATGAATTCCCCACCTTCCAATCCAGTGGGGAATCTGCCCAGGGGGAGAGGTGATCCATTCCTCCCCCCGGGAATCTGGGAGGATTCCGCGGAGCAGCACTCCAGCTCCCTATACCAGGCAATACAGTAATGGCAGCTGCCATTACCCTATCGCTGGCTGTCATCATCCCCCTTCCCCGTGCCAGCTGGCAAAGGCCGGCACAGGGAAGAGGGCCCTTGACACAGCCTCCCCTCAGTGCTTTTGCCTGGTCTAGGGAGCACTACTCCCTAAACCAGACAATACACTAATGACAGCTGCCATTAGCCTATTATTGGGGGAAATACAGATGCAAATGGCATATTGTACGCCACTTGCAGTTGTAAAGCACTGTATTTGACCTAAATACAGCCCTAAATGGCTGCAGTTAGGTCAAAGTCAGGGCTTTACGGCTGCAAGTAGCATCCAATATGCTATTTACATCTGTATTTCTCCCAATGATAGGCTAATGGCAGCTGCCATTAGCGTATTGCCTGGTCTAGGGAGCCGGGGAGCCACTCCGCGTGAAATCCTCTGGAGCCAGAGGTAAGTGGAGACACTCCGCCATGGATTCCGGACTCATTGGAGTCCATGGAGGATTTCTCTGCCATCCCTACAATTAGATCATTAGGAGGTATGTTTTTGCAGTCCCAAACTTGCTTTTAAGCTGATTCCCAGGCTGGGAGCCTTTGCTGAGACCATCGTCTTAAATGTCCATCTTTTATCATCTGTCTTATACTGCCTGTAGAGATGTGACGTCACGAGCGCCTGGTTGGGTCCAGGAGGCCAATGGATTCCTCTGTGCCTGGCCCCCTGGCCCCTGCTCACTGAGCTGTGGGGTGCTGATGGACCCAGTTGCCAAGCACCCCAGGTCTTGGTGAGCGACCAGGATGAGCCTGAAGTGTTTGTCACCCTGTGTGCATGCCAACCACTCTTGCCATCTCCTCATTGCAAGCAGCAGATGGCAAGAGCAGTTGGCATGCACGTTGCTATGAGGACTTACAGCTGTCAAGCCCTTGTGAGCTTTATGTGCACAAGGGCTTGACTGCCAGAGTCCTCATCTCACAGAGGAGGGGTGGCTATGGGCATGTGGTTCAGTGGGTAGGGGTGATGCTTCTTTCTCCGCATCCCATCCTGGGCCAGCTACCATGGCGGTAGTGCCTTGAAAGGAGGAGGACAAAAGGGAACTTCCTCTTGTCTTCCTCCTGTCAAGGTGTTGCATTCCTGGTAGCTGGGGTGGGAAAGGGAGAAAGGACCATCACTCCCACCCACAGAGCTGTGTGCCTGCAGCTGCCCATCCTCTGTGTGAGTCACCATTAGAAATGGAGACTCACTATTTTTTGAAAATTAAATCTCACACATCATGGCCAGCCATACAATTCAGGCCACTGTGCACAAAGTTTAATTTACGGAAAATAGCAAGTCACCATTTTTACATATAATGGTGACTAGCACAAAGGAGGGGTGGCTCGTGCGGCTTGGTGGGTGGGGGTGGGGCAAGCATGGAGGCTCAACAATGGGTCTGTGCAAGTGGGGGCAGCGCTCATCGAGCCTCCAACTGACCTAGGCAGAGGTGAGTCCATGCATCCCTAACTGCCTGTAACCCTTCATGTTTGGGACTTTCCCCCATCTGAGCTACAAGAAACACCTGGATTTGGCAAAAATAAGGGCAACACTATTTGCGTTGCCCTTATTTTCACCGTAGTCTACGTAAATCTTTACATAGACTACAGGGACCAAATAAGGAACGCGAATGGCGGCTCCCTATGGGGGCCGCCATTAGCCATACGCACTTTTTTTAAAAAAAAAGTCACCCGTGATAGGCTACGTGACGATTAACGTAGCCTATCATGGCTGACTTTGCAAATCTAGCCATGATAGGCTACGTTAATCGTTACGTAACCTATCACAGGGGCGTTTTTGTTTTTTTTTTACTTTTCTTGTAATGGCGGTGGCGGCAGCCGGTCGAAAGACCGGCTGCCGCCCCCGCCCCTGACGAAGACCTGCCGAACCGCCGCTGGGACCCGCCGCCGGGAGGGACATTCGTGAAAGGTAAGTCCCATCCCGGGGGGGATGGGGGGGGCAGAGAATTTCTCCCCAAACAACCTTCAGAGGACCGAATGCGTTGACACTCGGCCCCCCGAAGTTTCGGGGAGAAATTCTCCCCCATCCCTACAAGGCTAGGCTAAATCTCTGGATGTGTGGATTTACCTAAGTCTTTTTCTGGAACCCTTATCTTAGATTGCCTACAATGGTTTAAACTAGGAATCATTCAAGCTCCTTGCCCTGTATTCTGAACCTTAAGGTTTGCAGTGGGGAAACCAAGTTGTATTGATCTCTGGAACAGTTATACTTATTAGCTTTTGACTGTTTTTTGAATTAAATATTGAGCATTTAGCTAATTACCATCACTTATATGATTTCTGGAGAGTTGCAACCATAAAGCTTTTGCCATGAGAGCTAAGAAGCTTGTCTCTGAAACCTGATTTGCTACTAATAACAGTTCTAACTGTTTCTGGTGTTTTGTGTTAGTTTGCCAGAATTTGTTTGTGCTAAAGGATGGACAAAGGTCAACTACGCAATGCTGTTTCTCTGATCAAATTAGCAGCTCCATGTGTCTATTTTCTTTTGAAGGGAGGAGGAGGAGAAGGAAAGGAAGAAGAGGAAGAAGAAAGCAGATGATCCTGGTTATAGATCTTCTTTGTAATGTCTAGTTTGACCCTAAGAAGGGGGGAAACTGGAAGATAGAACAGGTACATTCATCTAGGAAAATATCTGTAGTTCTTCTTAGGCCCTTTAGGCTGCTGTCCACTGACTCCACTCCAGAACTCTAGAAAGTACGAAGTACATACTGTGCCAGGTCGCATGATCACCGCAGCTCTCCATGGTTTATTTAAGCCACAGTGGATTGCAGCATGTGTTGGCGGTAGGGATGTATGAAAGTGACTTACCTTTCGCGGATTATGTTGATGGTGGGTGGGAGGCGTTCCGTCCCTCCCCCCGGAATCCTCGACTGGGGGGGAGGTGATCCATTCCTCCCCCCCGGAATCCTCGATGGCCGGCTGTGCTCCACGGCAGCTCTGTGGAGCAGCCAGCCAGGTCCAGCCCAGCCCAGAGCCGTCCGCAGCTGGATTTCTGGCCGCGGAGGGCTCTGGGGAAAAAAAAACCGTGTACGCAAATGGTGGCAGCTATGGCCGCCACCATTTGCGTTCCTTATTTTTGGCCATCTGAATCTACGTAAATATTTACGTAGACTATGACGGCGAAAATAAAGAGGAACGCAAATAGCGTAGCGGGCACTACTTGCGTCCCTTTTTGATTCACCGTTTTAGCCTACGTAAATCTTTATGTAAATCTTTACATTTGCGTACGCGGTGTTGTTTTTTTAAACCCACCCAGCCATGATAGGCTATGTAAAGATTTGCATAGCCTATCATGTTGTGTGTGTGTTTTTAAAACCTAGCCAAGATAGGCTACGTAAATCTTTACGTAGCCTATCACGTCTTTTTTTTTTTTTTACAAGACTGGAAATGGCAGTGGCGGCAGCCGGTCAGAAGACCAGCTGCTGCCGCAGCCGCCACCGCAGCCACCACTGCCCGGAAGATCCGCCCCAGGTAAGTCTCGTCCCGGGGGGGATCCGCGGGGGGGCGGGGGGGCAGGCCGTTCCGCCACGGAGTTCGGGGGACCAAATGCACTGGCATTCAGCCTCACCGAGATCCGTGGCGGAATTCTCTGCCATCCCTAGTTGGCGGCCATTGTAACTATTCAAGCTGCAGTGGATGGCTGCCATGGCTTATCATGACTTGTCCAAACCTGGCAAGGGTGGGTTTTGGGGTTGTGGATGGTTTGTTAACTATGGCAAGAACCCACCGTGCACCAGGTTCAGAAGTCATGATAAGCTGCAGCACCCACCCACCACAGCTTGAATATTCACAATGGCCACCAGCACATGCCACAATCCACTATGGTTTAAATAAGCCATGGTGGGCTGCAGTGATCACACAAACCAAGCCAATATCTGAGTGAAATCCAGACCTCTCTATTGCATGCCAAATTGTACCATGGTAACTTAGCCATTATAGAACTGTCATTTAAAAACACATGTTGTGTTGGAGCCAAACTTAGCCATACTTGGAGTCCTCCCATTGGAATCAATGGAATTTGAGTTAGTCATGACTAAGTATGACTAATTCTGGATCTAGCCCATACAATATAAGTGGCAGCCATCAAAGGAAGGTGGGATCAAATTTTACATTTGTGAATTTGAGAGAGGGGGAGTGACTATTTGATTCATGTACATTCCTAGCTATAGCAAAGCGCAACATTAACACTTATCCAGACTTAGGCAGCACTGTCAGCTATAATTTATAAAACTTAGGGCTTACTTAGGGGTTACTGTCCCAATCCCTCTGCATCCTCTGCCCTGCAGTGTGTGTGTATGTGTGTGTGTGTGTGGGATGGGGATGGTATGGCATAACACTGGCCTAATTATTCCTTTTTTTGTTCTTGTTTCAGGGGCAAGAACTTTAATGAAAGGAATTCCCCTATCCTTTGGTGCAATGTTCTTGGATATCCACTTACATTCTAATTATATGGTCATTTCCCTCTTAGAAGGGATTCAAGGATGTTCCAGTCTTTACTTGCTAAGACTGGGAGGGGAGAAGGGGAAAAATCCATTTTATCTCATGTGGCTTTTGCTCTTTGTATTCTGCTAGCAAGCTAGCAAGCAGTTGGTACCATACTTCCCAGGTTTAGTGATTTCTGGGGGCACCTTCAGGCCTCTTGAGACCATTTCAAACTGACTGTATAAGCCCCCACACTAACCTCTGGCATTCATTAATTTCATGAAGGAGATGACAGCTGAAATCTAAGACACTCTCCCTCCTCACCTCTTATCTCTCAACATTCTCCACAGCTCACACTACCAATGCAGTTCTTTCACAGCACTTATCTAGACTTCATAGAAGAGTACATACACACACACACATACACATGCTGTTGAGCTATTGAATTCATCCATTTTGCCAAATATGTCAGAACTACTGGTAGATGAGGTTATATATCTATAATAATAGGCACACGATTTATGAACCAAGGCAGACAGTGACCTTAACAATTGGAGATCAATCTGCAGAAGTTCAGTGACTTTTCAAAAATGAGTATTTTCATTGTACTTTAAGGGATCTGAGATACAGTGGGAGGGGGGAGGGGACAGAGACCCTTATTTATTTTATTAAAGCATGTATATACCACCCTTTATTTTATCTGGATTTCATGGCAGTGTACAACATAAAATTAATACAAGAAAACAAAATAGTGAAGATAAAAGACTTGAAAGCAGACTATGATTTGCACAGATTAAACAAATGTAGGGCTGTCATTTTCAGTGCAGGAGGTAGTTCTTCCTCAGGGGACAAGACTTAGGATACAGATTGATCCAGAGTGATGGGGAGTGGGGAGAGAGAAGGAAAACGAAAGAAAGAAAGAAAGAAAGAAAGAAAGAAAGAAAGATCTCAAAAATGCTGCTACAACTTCCTAATATTGACAGAGGCTGAGCGTATATAATTTTTTTCAACAGAAAAAAATCACATCATACGCTGAAAAATCATTGTAGTAATTTAACCTAAATTATCTGTACAATGTCATTTCTACAGATTTCCACAAATGTTCCCACACATGATAAAAGAAAGATACAACTAGGGATGGATGAGCAATTTGCTCATCTGTGTGTGTTTTACGGATTCACCCAATCTGTACTTCCTGGAAAATTACTGTATGCTGCCAAGAGAACTTGGGTTATTGGATGGTTTAAAGTATAATAAATGCCCCCTTGTGGACCAAGGTGTAGGATGTATGAAGTGTCAGATCTGCAATCCATTTGATGATCATCTGAAGCCTACAAGGAGTACACTGCACAAAGGTAACAGAAGGGATCAGAAGTAAAACACTGAGAAAGACCTAATCAAGTCAGACAAGCATAGGTGCTGAGGTTTATTACAATTAGATAAGCCTAGGGTGTGAGAAGGTGGTAAAGAGTGTTAGGACCTAGCACTGCTCTAAGCTTTTGGAAGCCAAGAAAAGAAGTCTCATCCATGGGAGAACAATCTACTCCAGGCCTAACCTAGTTCAATTGCCCTGTCCAGATAAATTGAATAACACATCTTCCCAGAGGTCTGATGGCATTTTACAAGGTTCTGTTCCACAGCTGAAATCCATGGGTACAAACCTTCACCTTCATAACACAGCTTTGAAATTCCTATCAGAGATTTCCAGTTGTGTAAATAAGAGCAGGCAAAACATTGTCCTAAACATGGGGCTAGGGATGTTCAGCCTGAGCAAATGTTTCCTGTGCTTTGGGTCAAGGCTTTCCCTTCAAACTGTGTACAGGTTACTTTTGTGAAATCTTCTATGCCAAGCTGGGAAAAATCTCATTAATTCATCTCCAAAGCCCCAAATGTAAATGAGAGGCTGGCTCCAGCGGAGTCTACAGGATGCTCTCACAGCTGTCTTCCTCCTTTACAATCTGTTCCAGTGCCAAATGAGGGAAGCACAAGGCAAGTTGGCGGGCTGTCTGAATTATACATTCAAATTGCCTTCTGCTTTAAACCCCCTAAAATCTTAATGGCTTAATTAAGTCAGAAACATTATGTCACATGTCTCTTTAAGACCTAACTTCACACTCCCTCTTTTTTAAAATGAGCAGACAGTATGACATGGAGTTCAGAGGGTAGCTAGGAACATCAGATTCCCATGAGACCTGAAGGAAACAAGAACTATCTTATCTAACAAATAGATATTGCTTGCCTTCTATTCCACAATGTAGTGATGATGGTAGAAGACACCTGTTGCCATCCAGTGGTGAGCTGTGACCCAACCTAGACAAGTTGAAAGGTTATGTCAGGCCATATATAGGATTACTGGAACTCCAATGTGACTGAAGTTCTACACTTTCAGTAAATACACATAGGTAGAGGCAAATCAAACTCTAACACTGCCCTCGGTATGTTCCAGTGCCTGTCTGCAACATGCCTAAGCATGTGTCACCATGACACCACCACAGGATCCAGGTACATTCAGTGAACACATAGAGCCCTAGCTGGACTTTGGAAAGGGCTATACTGAATAAATACTCAAGATTCAACAGACAACACAGAACCACCTGTAGCCTGTGAGGAATTTAATTACCATTCATCTCTCAGCTGCTTTGTTTTGCTGTAATACTAATTCTTATAAGATGATCTGGATCAATTCTATTCCATTGCTCTGAATCTCATTCTCCCATTATCTCCTAAAAACATCACAGCTCAGTTATTGGTCAACACATAAGAACATATTTTTTGAATTATGATTACTCTGGGTATCACACAGAAAACTTTCCAGAAGACCCAAGACTTCAACACTATTTTTGTTTAAGCACACTATTTTTATATGAATGTGTGTGTGGCTATGCAATATATGCAACTGTATTTCATGGGGTTTTAATATCTTATTATCTGTGGGAAGACAGATATTGTGATCAATAATATCTTCTTTCTTAATGTTATTTTTTAAAGGTTTAGGGTGCAATCCTATCAAGATAGGCAGCCGCCTCCGAACCCAGAGGCGACCACCTATCCTAAGCAGGGCAGAAGAAGCACGGAGGGGATCATGCCCTCCATGCTTCCCCTGCCCTGCTTTTTGGCTAGACAGCTGATTGCGGCTGTCTAGCCACAGGAGCATGAAGCAGGGAAGGAGGCTGCTGGGATACATGGGATGTGTTGTACCCACAGCTATGCTCTCCCTGCCCCAGAATGCCCCAGCCACACCCCGTTTTGGCTCCTCCACATTCCTCTTGCGAGCATGGAGGACGGGGCTGTTCCACACTGCCTCCGAGGCAGTGCAGAAATGCGGGAAGGTTGGTTTTCTGGGAACCAACCTCAGAGCGTGGGCTCTGAGGTCGGTTCTCGGAAAACAATATATTCTCTGGCCATCTAGCCGCTGTCTAGCAGCCATAGGATTGATCTCTTAAATTATCTTTAAAAAAGAAAAGAAAAAAAGAACAGCAACGTCCTTCTTTGTCTGCCTTCCTCCTTTCTGTCTTGCTTCACCAAATGTATACTGTCAACAGCCATCCCAGTTGGCTAACCTGCAGCTCTATAACACAGTGACAAGCAGCTAAGAATAAAGCCTCCTAATAGATTAATGACAGTGATCCTTTGTTTGATGGACAGAAAGAGTAGGAGCCTGGGGAACAGGTACTACAAGAATATATGTACAGGTGTGGTGTCAAAAGATATATGATGACCTGTCTTAGGTTCAGGGGGAAAGCGCAATGTGGAAACAGGAAATATAGATTCAAGTCTGACAGCCAGTGTGGTGTAGTGGCTAGAGTGTTGGACTGGGAGTTGGGAGATCCAGGTTCTAGTCCCCACTCAGCCATGGAAGCTCACTGGGTGACTTTGGGCCAGTCACAGACTCTCAGCCCAATCTACCTCACAGGGTTGTTGTTGTGAGGCTAAAATGGAAAGGAGGAGGATTATGTATGCTGCCTTGGGTTCCTTAAGGAGGAAGAAAGGCAGGATATAAATGTAATATATAAATAAATCCCAGTCCTGGAAGATGTTGAGATCATCTTTATAAAACAAACCCTAGTAGGGAAATCACACAGAGATCTGCTTTGGATTAAGAAAATCCTGGGGTTAATCCCTGGCATCTCCAAGTAGCAGGGCTGGGAAAGATTCATGTCCAAGACCCAAGAGAACTGCTATCACATAGAGTAGGTTACACTAATCTAGATGGGATAACCCAGAATAAGGCAGCTTCTTCATTTGATTGATCGCAATGTATATGACAGACTGTGAGAGTTTCCTTCCTTCAGTCTCTTGATGACTTTTTCCTCCATTGTCTTTGCTACAAATCTCTCAAATTTTAAGGGAACAGTCATAATCAAGAAAGCCCAGCTGACATGATTTAAAAATAGATTTGAAGGCTTCACATTCACACCAAGTCTCTTCCAAGAAAAAAAGAAACCTAATCTTGCCTTAGAATCTGCCTGAAACTATTCACCAGAGCACTGGATCGGGGGCCAAAAGAGGCTCATGGTGACACACTGAACCTGTTTGTCTTACCTTCTTTAGTTGGTTCATAGGTTGCACAGAACACTCAACTACATTCTTGTATAAGATTAGCAAGTCAAAATGCATTGTGGCAATCTGAATGCCCTGCAGTATTAGTGGCTTTCTGAAAAGTCTAATTAAATCTTTGTAGCTTTATAAAGTAATCAAGGATGGGCCTGATAGCGGAAGAAATGCCTCTTTTGCATACTAAAGGACAACATTTTTTAATTGCCTCCATGAAGCCAAGACTGGAGAAAATGGAGTCCCTCATTCATGCAAAATATCCATGTGGTGTGACCCCTAGAGACAGTCTGTGTGGCTGAAGTCCGGTCCTATGATTTTTCACTGAACGCATCATTTCCTAGTGTGGCAATTTGTGGAAGTGGGGTGGCTGCCCTGATGATTCAAATCACCTGCCTGGAAGTGGCATGCCACCTGCTTACACATAACTTGTCCATATGGTAGGGATGGACGAAAGTCCCTTACCTGTCCTCGAAGCTTTTTTCACGGTGGGGGGGAGGCGCTTCGCTTCTCCCCCCAAAATTCATGCGAGGGGGGGAGGCGCCCCGCCTCGCCCTGCCAAAATTCAGGCCGGGCGGGAGGCGCCCTATCCCTCGCTGGCGAAATTCAGGCTGGGTAGAAGCGCCCCGTCTACCCGGCCGTGAAAAAACAAAAAAAACAAAACCACCCCCGTGATAGGCTATGTAACGATTTACGTAGCCTATCACGGCTAGATTTCCAAAGTCAGCCATGATAGGCTACGTAAATCGTCACGTAGCCTATCACGGGTGACTTTAAAAAAAAAAAAAAGCGCGTACGCAAATGGCGGCCCCCACAGGGAGCCGCCATTTGCGTTCCTTATTTGGTCCCTGTAGTCTACGTAAAGATTTACGTAGACTACGGCGAAAAGAAGGGCAACGCAAACAGCGATTAACGTAGCCTATCACAGCTGACTTTCAAGATCTAGCCGTGATAGGCTACGTTAATCATTACGTAGCCTATCACAGGGGCATTTTTTTTTTTTACTTTGCTTGTAATGTCGTCGGCGGCAGCCAGTCGAAAGACCGGCTGCCGCTCCTGCCCCTGACGAAGACCTGCTGAACCGCCGCCGGGACCCGCTGCTGGGAGGGACATTCGTGAAAGGTAAGTCCCATCCCGGGGGGGCGGGGGGGCAGAGAAGTTCTCCCCAAACAACCTTCGGAGGACCGAATGCATTGGCGCTCGGCCCCCCAAAGTTTCAGGGAGAAATTCTCCCCCATCCCTAGAGAAAACAGGGCATTCCTGGGGGCTGGGCTGGGCAAGGAGGGCAGAAGTGCTGTTCCAATGCTTCCTATGCATCGTCCGGCGTCAGCCCCCCCCCCACTCTGACTTCCCACGGCTAGACAGCTGAAATCGGTTATCTAGTCATGAATGCAGGGCAGTTGAAATGCAGAGGGGACAATTCCCTCTGCACTGCTCTTGTCAGGATTCCCTTTTGCCCCTGCTGTAAATTTCAGAACCCAAATCAAAACACAGACAAGAGGCTTCAATTCTTGGCTTATACTCCACTGCTTCAATGGATCATACAGATGCGAATTGTCAGTGACTCACAGTCTACAAAAGAAATGACTTCAGGGTAGGGATGTCAGAGAATCTTCTGATGAAGATCAGGGGTGTGTGAAGAGAGGCCCTCTCCATCCAGCTGGGCCTTTGAAGCCTGAGGAGTCTGTGTTTCTATCTCTGAACAAGCCTGGGAAATTTCCTCCTCTACCTCCTGGAATTCCTTTTCAGAATCTGAGCCACTGAGCCACTCCCTGTGCTCAGGGGCAACACTGACAGCTCCAGCCCAGCATTGGATAGGCATTCACCTCCGAGTTCAGAGGCAGCCGCCTATCCCAATAGGATTGCACCCTAAGAGAGTAATCCTATGGCCAGTAGACATTGTCTAGACAGCCATAGGAATTTTCAGTTTCTGCCAACTGAGCTCCTCCAAGGTTGGATGCCAGAAACCATGCTCCCCACCCCTCCCTCTCCCCCTCCCTGTGTAGTTTGTATGGAGAGAACCGTACTGCTGCCACCTCTATGCTCATAACACAGAGCACAGTGGGGTGAAAATGGGGCATTCATTCCTGGGGATGAGGATGGGAGCAGACTATGGAAGCTGTTTTAGACAGCTTCCTATGTGGTCTCCATCCCCATCCCCACCCCCTTCCCGAAGCCACACTTTATGGGCGCCGCCATTTGCGTACGTGCTTTTTTTTTCTTTCAAAGTCCGCCATGATAGGCTATGTAAAGATTTACGTAGCCTATCACAGTATTTTTTGAAAATCTAGCCATGATAGGCTACGTAAATCTTTACATAGCCTATCATGTTTGTTATTGTTTTTTTTTTACTTGGAAATGGTGGCGGCAGCCGGTCAGAAGACCGGCTGCCGCTGCCGCCGCCGCCGAACCGCCGCCGGGAGACGCCGCCGCCGCCAGGTACATTCGCCGAAGGTAAGTCCCATCCCGGGGGGGGTGGGGGGGCAGACCGTTTCTCCACCAATTTCGGGGGGCCGAATGCATTGGCATTCGGCCTCCTGGAGGTTCGTGGAGAAATTCTCCAACATCCCTAGATATGAGCATCTCTGACTGAGCTTGATTAAACATGAACTTGATCCTTCCAACTGACTACAACACCATGCAATATTTATTTGAAATAGTAGGGCCACTAAAAGAAAATTTGCACTCAAATATTTTTTTTTTCATTTGGAATATTTGGTTTCTTTCATGAAATTTTCGTGACATTTAAAATGTTTTAAAGTAAACCATTGTTTCAAAGTTTCAGAGGTGTAACATAAAATTATATTTCTGAGTTGTGAAATAAAGACGGAAATGGCTGATGGATCAGCAGATTGCCAGGGAAGCTTACAAATAAAACAAAACCAAAATAATTAAAACAAGAAGATTAAAATCCCAGTGAATTAAAGAGCAGCATAAAAACAGTGTGGAGATTATGAAAAAGCCTGGGATATTAAAAGGTCCTTTGCTTGATGCAAAAATGAATTCAAGGTAGACATCAGGTGGATCTTCCTGGGGAGAACATTCCACAGTTGGGGTGCCACCATTGAGTCAACCCTTTCCTAGGGATGTCGGAGAATTCCACAATTGATTCAAAT
Organism: Heloderma suspectum; assembly: GCF_057233095.1. Lineage (NCBI taxonomy): Eukaryota > Metazoa > Chordata > Lepidosauria > Squamata > Helodermatidae > Heloderma > Heloderma suspectum. The sequence continues at coordinate 255,211,855 of NC_139460.1, read as the reverse complement.
AAGTTCATATTCTTATGAATCAGACCTGTGGATTCCACAGTGAACTGGCTTTTCCCGAGTTGTGTAGATTCTACAGACTTGTGGACCAGTTTTTGTTTTTTGTTTTTAACTTGGGGGGGGGGAGTTGGACAAATTTGTACTTGTGCTAATGTGCATTTGCACAAGTGGGACAAAATTCTCATACATCCCTAAAAAAATTTGATTTTGTCAGTGACCAGACAGAGACAATAGAACAAAAGAGGCAAAACAATCAGCAAAACAGACAGAATGGATGTAACAAGATCCATACATCCCTGTACTTTCCTCTGTAGCCACCATCTTTAACTGAAATTGTTGGGATACACAAAGAATGGCATCTATTGAAGATCTTGGTATACATGAAGGCAAAAAAACAAGCAAAAACAATTTGTGGTATCTTAAAGACTGACACATTTATCGTAGCATAAATATTTGTGAGTTGGAACCCATTTTATATGATGCAATGTGATGTAGCCAATGGCAGCTGAGGTGATGATATATTAGTTAGTCTTGGAGGAAGCATCTGGATTGATGGTGGTTGCCTCCGATCCCAGGGGCGACTGCCTATCCAGTGCAGGGTAGGAGGAGTGGGGGGGAATGGATGTCCTCGGTGCTCTCATTGCTCTGCTTTCATGGCTAGAAAACCAATTTCAGCTGTCACAGGACCTTGGAGCGTGGGAAGGGATGGCCAGAATACACATAGGAAGTGTTGTACCAGCACTTCCGACCTCCCTGGCCCACCCTGTCCCCGGGAATGCCCCATTTTCCCCTCTCTGCCCTGCTCTTCTGAGTGTGGAGTGCTGGGCTGATCTGCACTGCCTATGAGGCAGCACAGGAGGGGGTGGAGGTCAAATCTCCAGGAACCGACCAATCCTATGGCCGTCTAGCTGCTGACTAGTGGCCATAGGATTGTGCCCTACAGTGCTACAAGATGCTTGCTGCAACCAACAAAGGCTATAGTCCTAAGCATGCTTACTAGAAAACAAAAACAAAAACAAAGAGTCTTGTGGCACCTTAAAGATTAACACATTTATTTTGGCATAAACTTTCATGGCTGCTGCCTATGTCTGAGTGGCAGATACCGCACTGACTAGAAAGCAATTTCCTTTGAACTAGGCAGGACTTACTTTGCAGTCTTCATGTTTAGGATTAAACTGTAACACTGCTATCCCCCAAGCATATGCCTTCTCCTGGTGATGTTCTTCAGAACCATCTTTCCTTCAGAAGGCAAGCCAGCTTTTTAACAGCTAAAAGAGAAGAATGTCAGTAATTTTGAAAATCTGATTTAAGAATTAACTTCAGTGGAATACCAACATATTTCTCATTTTAGGACATTACTGGACACACTGGGTGAAGACCTGGGTGAAGAAGCTGGGTGCGCTGCTATATGGAAGCTGGCCTTAATACATTATTTCTGATTGGTGTGTTTATATGCATCACATTCCTATTTTCTTACATTTTCTTACCCAAACAAGCCTAGAATCTAGATCACAACAGAACATCCCAAGGGTAAGTAATACCATCAATATTAAGTTAGAAACCAAAGTGATATTGACCGCAAGCTCTTCTATAATTCTTAACTATCAGCCCGCAGTCACTCCTCTGTAAATGATACATGGACAAACTATTTGAGTTTACTTTTCAGATCTATTAGATGCCTCCACTTTCCTTAGAAACCTCCAAGTCAAAACAATTCGGTCTTGATTAAATCTCATCATCAAGTCTTTTACTCCTAACAGAGGTCTTCTCCCCTCCCTTCCAGTTCTGATGCTTGGTCCTTAATCTAATCATGAGTTTAGTCAAATATATGTCATGTCAAGAATAATTCATGGGAATGCTCTTGCATCCGGCTTGTGCCATGGACAATCTCATGAAAGAGCTATTAACCCCAGGTTAGCCTGACTTAGAGCTTATTTATATAAGCTCAGACATGGTGAGGTTCATAATCAGATATGCAGGATATCATCTCCATAAGAGGTGTTGGGAACATGAGATTATGGTTGAAATATCCTGAGTGGTTTTGTAATCCAGATCAGGCAAAGCCTTCTCAGCCCTTAATGGCAGGCTGAGTAAAAAACAGGGAAGTATAACACCAGCATCTTTCTCCCTGACAAAGATTCTTACCTGTGCACATGTCAGGCTGCCATCAATACTCAAAGTAATTCCACAATGCACCACTCATTACAATGTCCATCCTTGCTGCCCTTGTCTAAATCCTATTTCCTTTTATTCCTGTGATACCCCAGAGAAAATTCACCCTAGAAGTTGGGTTTCCTGCCTCCCAGAGATGGACAAATCAGTCTATTTCTTGTCTGCATCCGTTTTACATAAGTGCCATTTTCTGCATTAAAAATGCATGAAAAATCACATTTAAATGGTATACAAAATACCCCACAAAATATATTTTTGTGCAGATCCTCCCTCCCCATAAAATATACCTTTTTTGTATACATTTCCCTACAAAATATGCATTTCGTAGGCATTTTTGAACTATTAACTACATTGCAAAATTAGAAGTACACCGTTTTAAGGATAACTGCATTCCAATCCATGGATTAGTCCAGGAAGTGTGAATTAGATTGGCTCACTTAATCATGCCGACTGAACATAATTCTCCAACATCTTGACTGTCTCCTCGCCTCTCTCTCTTAGACCCAGCCAGAAATGCTATGATGATACGACCTACCCATTTTTGTGAAGTGCCTTGCTAAAATGTATGTCTTTGCCTCCCAACCAATTTACATGCATAGATTCCATTGCTCATGAATCTGGTTACAATGATAGAGAGCTGGATGCGCCTGATCTTGTCTGATCTCAGAAGCTAAGCAGGGTCAGCCCTGGTTAGTACTTGGATGGGAGACTACCTAGGAATCAGGCTTCCTGCACTGAGCAGGGAGTTGGACTCAATGGTCTTGTAGGCCCCTTCCAACCCTATGATTCTATGATATCAGCAGTGACATCATGAGCACTATCCCATGGGTGCCAACAATATTAGAATAACTCCAGTCCACACAGCATTTATGATTACAACTGAACTGCCAGCTCAGTTGGGCAAGGTCACATCTAGCAGGCTACAGAATTATCGTTTTAAAAGGCCTTCTCATCACTGGTCAGTAGTTGGGACAAGGGAGAACTCTTGAAGGTCAGGTGGTGGACCTACATCTTCTGCATTTACAAAAGCTGTCAGGTGTGTCTCTGACCTGTTGTGTGATACCTCTTGATCACTACTTGGCTACTGATTAATGTCAGGTGTATAAGGAGCCTGTAGAGCAAATACAGCTTATGGTCCTTACTTCAGGAACCGCAGTGCCTTAGAGGAATTGTATGTCTGTGAATCTTGAATCTTCTGTGGGTTGGAGCTGTGAGGCAGGTATGCAAAACACATGAAACTGACAACTGACCCGCTCTGAGTTTAAAAATTGCCTTTCCACTTGGCACAAAATACATGTCTCCAGGAAAGCGTAGACAGATAGTAAAAAGTCATTAGTAATTGCTGATTAGCAAAAGAAAGCTCTAGGCCCAGGATTTAATTACGCTAATCTCTCCATCAATCTTAATGTAGACAAGAAAGCAATCCTTCTAAGAAACAAGACTATTGATGTTCAGGCAGAATTCCTGTTTTTCTTTTATTTGCTAAGGCCATTGATCACTAGTTTCAAGAGAGAGTATCTCTAAACAATATGAGATAAGGTTGGCCTGAACAGTAGATACTTTCGAATAACTGATAACTGATGTCTTAAGCAGTATAGTACTACCTACCACAGGAAAAAAAATTGAATTGTTTCTGCCAATCCATTGACTCACAGAAAAGCAACTGTAAACAATTTGTTAAAATGGTAATAGCAGGTGAATGAGGGCAAGAGTGTTGTCAGGTACATTTCCACTTGCCTCAGTCTTCCTGTCCCAGTTGTGGGACAGACTGTTGTCACTGGATCAATACATATCGCTCTTCTGTAGGTAGTTATGATTAGATTCTGTGTTGTGTCCAATGGTGTCTCTTCATTGACAGAAGACTCTGATCCAGTAGAGATTTTCATCAGTGGAATGTGGAAGGAGGTCATTGTCTCCAATTCTCCCTTTCCCCTTCAGCCTCCCAAATCTACCCTATAGAGTTTGAGGACCCTTTGGAATAGCATGAGTGGTGGAACAAGAGGATGCAGGGGGAGAGGGAATCTGTGAAAATTGTCTTCCTTCCTATTCCACTCACTGATGGAAGATTCTGCTGGATCAAAGAGCCTTCTATCAACAGAGGGCCAACATGGGATACAATCACCTCTGTGTAGTGCCAATCCGTTTTGCTTCATATGGATATGGTCAGGTTGTTGGCTACCATCTTTAATTACCCATAGTTGCCCTAGAAGAATGCTATATCATTCTGTAGGGTGAGTCTGATGGGGCATTCTAGAAAAAAAAGGTGACCATCATTTCAGTTGTCTATCAATGAGGGCTGACATTTTCCCCCAGGATGCTATTTGAAAGATGCTACACAGCATCATTCTGGGGGCATTATCATGAATTAGAAATGGTAGTTGGCACTAGTAAGGAACCAAGGGAAACACTGGTGAGTTTTGTGCTCCCGCACTTCAAAATTAATCCTATCCCCTGAAGTCTTGAAAGGCAGCTAAGAAATGCATTAAATAAATGACCTTATTTTGCCAGGCATTTTAGTCTTTCAGTTTCTGTTGTTTAAAACATGTTACTGTATTTTAAACCTTTGCACTGTTGCTAAATTTTATTTTGGTTTTTATTTTTCACTTTAGTTTTATACTGTAGTTTTAAACTTTTAAATCTTTATATTATGTTTTATCATGTTGTATTTTATGGTTTTAATTGTTGTGAACTGCCCAGAGAACTTCAGCTATTGGGCGGTATAGGAATGTAATAAATAAATAACAAATAAATAGAAAGAAATGAAAATAAAATATCCTATGTCCCCTTCTCCACTACCATTGCCAGTGAACGGCAATTTCAGCACCCCAGTGAATGGATGGTAAAATTGAGGGGAGAGGAGGGGGCTTTTGGCTTATCCATAATTTGTATTTGTAATATCTGTTTTGGAGAGTATTCAGTCAGAACATCCTTGTCTGGGGCAACTTGCTTACCTGAAAAAATGTGTTGAGAGATTTGCAGTTGCGGAAGTATAATTAACTGTTGTATTTGAGTTAAAATCAATTAAAATTACATATAAAATAAAACAAAAATAAAAATTATATTTGTCTCAATTACCATGCTAATAGTTATGAATATGAAAGTGCCTCTGCACTTTGGCAACTCCATTCTCAGGCTGCAAAGTTGGCTTCAGCACATTTTGGGTAGTCTCAAAAAATTCAGAAATAAGTCTTTTGAGTTGGGGAACTTGCCTTTCTTAGCAATCAGAGACTTCTCCTTCATGTTAAAGTTTCTTTGTTTTTCTAAATAACAGTTTTGTTGCTAATGCTATGGTAAAATTGAAGCAGTGATCCTTCTTCATCTGGGGTCACCTCCTTCCACAATGTATCTTAGGAAGGACACTACATCATGATATAGATCCTTCCTCAAATGCGTTCTCGTGACAGAAAAAAATGCTGAAGAACAAGAAACAGAAAAGGCTTTAAACGGGCTGTGCAGGTACCCCCTCGATCTGACTAAGAAGCTGCTTCACCACTACCACCACCTTCATCTTCTTCTTTGCCACTGCCACCCACTGCTGCTGCTGTTGCTGTCATCATCATCATCTTCGCCACCATGCTGCTGCTGTGCCGCGCTGGCATCTCCTGAGGCCTGGACGCACAGCGAGCGACTGGTCTTCTTAGAGGGAGTCACCATTTTTAAAATGGCAACCTCCCAGAAGTTCCAGGAAGTTGCCATTTTAAAAATGGTGACTCCCTGCAAGAAGAGTTGCCACGTGTCCAGGCCTCATGAGATGGCGGCGGGTGGTGGCAGCAGCAGCAAAAGTGGGAGCAAAAGCAGGAGCGACACACTGCTGCTGCCCACCACCACTGCCACCTCCTGAGGCCTGGACACACGATGACTCTTCTTGCAAGGAGTCGCCATTCTTAGAATGGCAACTTCCTGGAACTTCCAGGAGGTTGCCATTTTAAAAATGGTGACTCCCTCGGCTCACATCCAGGCCTCAGGAGACAGCAGCGGCAGCATGGAAGAAGACAACAGCAGCAGGCGGCGAAGAAAATGAAGGCAGTGGCACAACAGAGAAGGTGGCAGCACAGTGATGGAGGTGGCAGCAGAGGAGGAGGTGGCCCAGGTAAGGAGCTGGGGAGTTGTGTGGGGGTGTCAGGGGGGCTGTGCCAGGGGCCAAAGCTCCGAAGTGCACTGAGCAGTGATTAGGAGGAGGTCACTATCCCTAATCTGTGCTGTAGGTTTCTTTGAAGTGCAATGTGAACGGAATTCACATTATCTGGGAATACACATTACCTGGATGTAATGTATTACATCCATACATTACATCCATACATCCATACATTACATGTAATGTATTACATCCATTACATCCATGTAATGTATTACATTACATGGATGTAATGTATTATGTCCATCAGGGTGCTCACTCTTCCACTACAGAAGGCAATGCTGCTCCTTTGGCAAGAGTGCTGCTACTGCTGCATGCACCAGCCTCTTTGAACAGTGACCTCTGGGCACTGCAACTGGCTTCATCTGGACTAGGGGAGAACCAGCTTGCCTCCCAGAGTGCTGCTAGTCCCAGCAGCACCTCAACCACTTCTGCCTCTTCTAAGACCCCAAAGATGTCTCATGTTGGGCTTGCTTGCTTTGCCACACAGTGTAGTACTATATTTAAATAATAGATGTTAATGTGTATAGTGCTTTGCCCACTGTATTTTGAAATGTGAATGTAGTGGTTTGCTTGTACACAACACAAGCACACACACACACATGGGCATACAAGAGCAAAGGAAATCAGATATAGCACTACCTACAATCAAAGGATTTATATTTTATTTTTTTAGGGAAAAAGATATAGAGTTCAAAAATGTGAAGGAATATAGGAAGTGAGAAGGGTGGTGGGGGGAGAGCCAAGAGCATGGAAAGAAAAATACTTTTTCTATATAGCGTGTGTGTGTGTGTGTGTGTGTGTGTGTGAAAGGATCTTGCCAGAACACTACAAAGAAATAGTTGACTTGAGAAAAGTAGGGGGAGAGAGGGGGAGGGGGGGAGAGAGATACCACTAGGGGTGTACGAAATCAACTTACCTTTCCGATCCGGAGTGTCCGCGGGGGGGTGATCCATCCCTCACCTGGCTGGCTCCGCTCTGTGGTGAGTCCACGGAGCTGCCGGCCAGGCCCGTCCGCAGCCAGACTTCCGTCCACTGCCGGGCTGCGACTACAAATGGTGTCTGGCATAGGGGACGCCATTTGCGTCCCTGCTTTAGCCATGATAGGCTACGTAAATCTTTACATAGCCTATCACATCAAAGAGCAGGGGACGCAAATGGCAGCCACTATGCCAGCCACCATTTGCGTCCTCAGTTCGTCAGTCCATCCAGCAATACAGCAACGGTGGCCGTATCGCTGAGGCTCCAGAGCTGGTGGCAGGCAGGATCCGCTGGTGAGGACTTCGTGACAGGGGATCTGATCCCTCCATGGACTTCAGGGGTCCATGGAGAATTTCTCCAACATCCCTAGATACCACCAAAAACAAAGCCAGGCAAGGGGAAAAAACCAACTATTTCAATATGTCTTGCTTTTTTATGTAAAGAATCTGGGAAGACAGAGAAAACAAATAAAATGGTTGAATAATTCAGAAGGGCAGTGGGGTGGGGGAGCCAAACAACCAGCCAAGAGGTACTAAATGTTTTTGGTTTTTAAAGAAATAATCTACAAGGAAGTGAGCAAGAAGGGCTGGGTAGAAAAGACACACACACACACACACACACACACACACACCACAAATCTAGCCAAATAACTACAAAGCTCCAGGCTTCCCTCCACACCCCTCTCTTTCTCTCAATGAGCAAACACATTTTTTCTCTCTCCAATATATCCAGTAGCCCCCCCCCACCCGTCCCCAGCACTGTCACTGATTGGAGACTCCTGGGTTAAGTTCAGCCCTAATTTGGCAGCTAGAGCTGCCATTTGCCAATGCTCACTCACTCACTCACTCCTCCTCCTCCTCCTCCTCATCTCCCCCTCCCCGATTTTTCTCAAGTTGATAAATTTTGGAGACAGGCTGTCTGGGCCAATCAGAAGGCATCAGAAGAGCTCCAGATCTCTGAGGCAAACTGAGGCATCTGAGCAACAAGCCACTTCACTTCAGGGCACCTCAGTGCTGTTCTGATCCACTTCAGATCATGCTGATGAACCTCTGAAGCAGCCCGCTTCACTTCAGGATTTGGGATTTGGACTAAAACAGTGCACAGCCCTATTAAAAATGCATTATCTTATGAAAATTGCTTACAAACATATTTATATTAGGTACCCATTTCTTTCCATAGATTCTTTGCTTCTCTGTGGTACAATACTGCTATCAGGGAGACAGTGCTTCACCCATTGTTTTTGGAAGTATGGACTGTGTAGTAGGGATGGTGGAGAATTCTGCCACAGACCCCAATGAGACTGGATTCTGAAGAATCTGCCCCCCACCCCTGGAGTCCATGGTGGAACAGAGCACTTACCTCTGCCTCCCTGTGGAATCCTCTAAGACTAAGAACCAGGGAGGAAACTCAAACTAAGTACTAAATGTTTAATTTTTTTAAATGAAGCATCCACAAAAGAAAGAAAGAGAGCTGGATTGGGAATAAAGAAGAAACACAAAGCTGCACACACACAGAGAGATCTCTCTGTAATAAACCACCAGCTAACCAGCATTAGGGATGGACGAAAGTCCCTTACTTGTTCTCGAAGCTTGCTTCGCTGTGGCGGGGAGGTGCTTTGGTTCTCCCCCCGAAGTTCAGGTGAGGGGGGGGCAGCGCCCCGCCTCGCCCGGCAGAAATTCAGGCCGGGGGGGAGGCGCCCCATCCCTCGCCGGCGAAATTCAGGCCGGGTAGGAGCACCCTGTCTACCCGGCCACGAAAAAAAAAGTAAAAACAAAAAACACACAAACCCATGATAGGCTACGTAACGATTTACGTAGCCTATCATGGCTAGATTTCCAAAGTCAGCCATAATAGCCTATCATGGCTGACTTTGGAAATCTAGCCATGATAGCTTACGTTAATCGTTACGTAGCCTATCACAGGTTTTTTTTTTGTTGTTTGTTTTTTACACTTTGTTTTGCTGCCGGGGAGACGGGGCGCTTCTCCCCGGCCTGAATTTTGTCCGGTGAGGCAGGATGCCTCCCGCTCCTCGACTGAACTTCGGGGGGAGAAGCGAAGCACCTCCCCCCCACTGCAAAGCACCCCTGCGAAAAGGTAAGTGACTTTCGTACATCCCTAGATATTCGTCGCTCTTCTGATGCCTTCTGAGCAGCCCAGAGACCCTGGCTCCAAATGTATCAACTTGAAAAAGATCAGGGAGGGGGAGACAAGGAGGGAGAGGGAGGGAACTTTGGTGAATGGCAACTCTAGTTGTCAAATTAGGGCTGAACATAACCCAGCAGTCTCCAACCAGTGACCGGGGAGGGGGAGGATGATGATATTGCAGTGATGATTTACGTAGCCTATCACAGCTGACTTCGCAAATCTAGCCATGATAGGCTATGTTAATCGTCACGTAGCCTATCACAGGGGCGTTTTTTTTTTTAACTTTTCTTGGAATGGTGGCGGCGGCAGCCGGTCGAAAGACCGGCTGCCGCCCCCGCCCCTGTCGAAGCCCTGCTGAACCGCCGCTGCGACCCGCCACCAGGAGCGACATTCGGGAAAGGTAAGTCCCATCCCGGGGGTGGTTGCGGGGGACGGGGGGGATGCGGAGAATTTCTCCCTGAAACTACTTTGGGGGGCCGAATACGTTGGCACTCGGCCCCCTGAAGTTTTGGCGAGAAATTCTCTGACACCCCTAATAATGCGTATCTGAGGTTGTTGATAATTCTCCCGGCAATCTTACTTCTGACCTGTGATTCATCCAACCCGGCATTTCACATGATTTACTCTGCATATGAGTTAAATAAGCACGGCGACAATATGCAGCCTTGTCGTACTCCTTTCCCAATTTTGAACCAATCGGTTGTTCCATGTCTGGTTCTTACTCTTGCTTCTTGACCCTCATACAGGTTTCTCAGGAGACACCTAAGGTGGCCTGGTACCCCCATCTCTTTCAGAATTTGCCACAGTTTGTTGTGATCCACACAAACAAAGGCTTTAACATAGTCAATGAAGCAGAAATAGACGTTTTTCTGGAATTCTCTTGCTTTCTCCATGATCCAGCAAAAGTTGGCGATGTGATCTCTAGTTCCTCTGCCTCTTCGAAACCCAGCTTGTACTTCCGGTAGTTCTCAGTTCACATACTGCTGAAGCCTAGCTTGTAGGATTTTGAGCATCACCTTGCTGGCATGTGAAATGAGTGCAATTTTATGGTAGTTTGAACACTCTTTGGAATTGGAATGTAAACTGACCTATTCCAGTCTTGTGGCCACTGTTGAGTGTTCCAAATTTGTTGGCATATTGAGTGCAGCACAATAACAGCATCATCTTTCAGGATTTTAAATAGCTCAGCTGGAAGTAGGGATGGACGAAAGTCCCTTACCTGGTCCCACAGCTTTTTTCAGGGGGGGAGGTGCTCCGGTTCTCCCCCCGAAATTCTTGGGGCATAGACTTGAATTACTGTGATGTTGAATGGTTTGCCTTGGATTCGTACTGAGATCATTCTATCGTTTTTGAGATTGTACCCCAGTACTGCTTTCGATGTTCAATCTTTCCATCTCATGTTTGACCACCTCCAGCTTACCTTGATTCATTGATCTGACATTCCAGGTTCCTAAACAATATTGTTCTTTACAGCATCGGATTTTCTTTTCACCACCAGACACATCCATAGCTGTGTGTCCTTTCGGCTTTGGCCCAGCCGCTTCACTCTTTCTGGCGCTACTTGAAAATACCCTCTGCTCTTCCCCAGTAGTATATTGGACACCTTCCGACCTGAGGGGCTCATCTTCCGGCGTCATCTCTTTTAGCCTTGTGATACGTTCCATGGGGTTTCCTTGGCAAGAATACTGGAGTGGGTTGCCATTTCCTTCCTTCTCCAGTGGACCACATTTTGTCAGCACTCTCTGCCATGACCTGTTCATCTTGGATGGCCCATAGCTTATAGCTTCACTGAGTTACGCAAGCCTCTTCGCCTAGGGATGGCAGAGAATTCTGCCATGGATCTCAGTGAGGCCGAATGCCAGTGCATTCAGCCCCCCGAACCCCGTGGCGGAACGGCCTGGCACCCCCCCGCCCCCTGCAGATCCCCCCCAGGAAGAGACTTACCTGGGGCGGATCTTCCGGGCGGCGGCGGCTCTGGTGCCGGCAGCGGCAGCTGATCTTCCGACCGGCTGCCGCTGCTGCCATTTCCAGTCTTGTTAAAAAAAAAAAAAAGACGTGATAGGCAACGTAAAGTTTTACGTAGCCTATCATGGCTGGGTTTAAAAAAAAAAACATGACGTGATAGGCTATGTAAATCTTTACATAGCCCATCATGGCTGGGTGGGTTTAAAAAAAAAAACACGTACGCAAATGGTGGCGGCTACGGCTGCCGCCATTTGTGTTCCTTATTTTGGGCCATCTTAGTCTACATAAATATTTACGTATGGTATGATGGCGAAAATAAAGGGGAATGCAAATGGTGAATCAAAAAAGTGAATCAAAAAGGGACGCAAATAGCGTCCGCTACACTATTTGCGTTCCCCTTTATTTTCGCCATCATAGTCTACGTAAATATTTACATAGATTCAGATGGTCAAAAATAAGGAATGCATTTGTGTATGCAGTTTGGTTTTGTCTTTTCCCCAGAGCCCTCCGTGGCCGGAAATCCATCTGCGGATGGCTCTGGGCTGGGCTGGGCCTGGCCGGCTGCTCCGCGGAGCTGCCGCAGAGCAGAGCCAGCCATCAAGGATTCCAGGGGGGAGGAACAGATTACCCCCCCATGGAGGATTCTAGGGGGAGGGATGGAACGCCTCCCCCCCACACCATCAAAATAATCCGTGAAGGGTAAGTCACTTTCGTACATCCCTACCTTCGCCACAACAAGGCAGTGATCCATGAAGGGGCCTGGTCAGTGCACTTTGCTGTCTTTTAAGTAGGGGTGGACGAAAGGCACTTACCTTTCGTCGAAGCTTGTTTGCGGTGGGGGGGAGGTGCTTCGCGGCTCCCGCCGCGAAGTTCAGGCTGGGGGGGGGGAGGCTTCCCGCCTCGCCCCGGCCGAAATTCAGGCTGGGGAGGAGGCTTCCTGCCTCGCCCGCCACGAACTCCATTTTTAAAAAAACAAACAAAAACGCCCCCGTGATAGGCTACGTGACGATTAACGTAGCCTATCACGGCTAGATCTGCAAAGTCAGCCGTGATAGGCTACGTTAATCGTCACGTAGCCTATCACGGGTGACTTAAAAAAAAAAGCGCGTACGCTAATGGCAGCCCCCATAGGGAGCCGCCATTCGCGTTCCTTATTTAGTCGCTGTAGTCTACGTAAATGTTTACGTAGACTACGGCGAAAATAAGGGCAACGCAAATAGCGTTGCCCTTATTTTCGCCGTAGTCTACGTAAATGTTTACGTAGACTACAGCGACTAAATAAGGAACGCGAATGGCGGCTCCCTATGGGGGCTGCCATTAGCGTATGCGCTTTTTTTTTTTTAAGTCACCCGTGATAGGCTACGTGACGATTAACGTAGCCTATCACGGCTGACTTTGCAGATCTAGCCGTGATAGGCTACGTTAATCGTCACGTAGCCTATCATGGGGGCGTTTTTTTTTTCTTTTCTTGGAATGGCGGCGGCGGCAGCTGGTCGAAAGACTGGCTGCCGCTCCTGCCCTGCTCGAACACCCGCCGAACCGCCGGCCGGACCCGCCGCCGGGAGGGACATTCGGCGAAGGTAAGTCCCGTCCCGGGGGGTGGTGCGGGGTGCGGGGGGTGTGTGTGGAGGATTTCTCCCTGAAACTTGTTCGGGGGGCCGAACACATTGGCGCTCAGCCATCCCTACTTTTAAGCACCATATTAAATCTAAAGTCTAAAACCAACAGAAAGAAGAAATTGTGCCAGATAATTTGGCATATGACACAGCGATTCTAGCTGATTAAACCCACCTGTGACCCCTAATGCCATCAGCAGCTGACTTTTAAAAGCTGAGCTGAGCTAAGCTCCAGAAACAAATCCTTCTACAGAGTTTGCCTAAGAAGCATCCTGAAGGCTGAAGTGGATTTGGCCTCATATTGGGTGCCTGGCAATGACATAATGGACAATCCTTCCAGGTGGAGTTAGATGTAGTTGCCTCTTCCTTGCACTGCCATCAGGCAGTGTGATCCTGCCTATAGCATTTGCTGCAAGTTTTTAAAATCTAGAGACGAGCCAATGGTGAAAGTGGAGGAGCCAAGTAGTACACTGGTTGCTGGCATCTCTCCTCATTGATACTGTGCGTCTAATAGGGAGTTATTCTGTAAAAGGATCGATATTTTTTCTCTCAAAATATGCATTCCTAAATAATTTTATCTCAAAGTCAAAATATGCATTTTATATGCATTTTGACACTTTTTTCAAGCCATGAATGGTGTTGGTGAGAACACCGGTGAATAACGAAGTTCTAATCAACACCTTAGTTTGGTAAGTGTGGATCAGGTCAGTTCCTCTCAGAATTCATCAAGATCAAATGTCTCAAGAATCCCTAGGGTTTACAGAATCTAATGCCCTTGCCCCCAGTTCTCCTGAGTTGCTGATCCCATTCCCGAAATCCTTAAGTATCACATTTCAGCTACTACCCAATGCTAACTTCTAGGCAGCAGCTTCTTGTGTGCAATCTCAGAAAGAAAGAGTGATCAGATGGAAAGAGTGATCAGATGGACTGATCAGATGGAAATCAGTAAGCCCTAAGTCAAGGCTGGGGAACTTTTGTTTTACAATCTAGAAATATCTTGGGGACCACATTCCATTTGTGGGTGGGGCCAAAGGCAAAATAGGAGTGAGGAAAGGCAGAGTGGGTGGGGCAAAATGTGGTTATTTCTGACTTTAAGCTTACTCAGAAGTAAGCAGGACAAGACTTCTACATGTCAACTCAGAAGTAAGCAGGACTGAATCCCTCAGCAGCACTTCCAAATAGCATCTGATTATCAAACCTCCTTGAAGGAACAGAGCTGAAACGTTTTTGTATTTAAGATATCATGGGGTTAAATCTATGCATGTGTTAGTCAGTTTCAGCCAACAGGTTAAAAGTGTAGAAGTCAAAAGTTTAGTTAGAATGTAGAACAAAGCAAGTGTTGCTCAGGAAGCTACAAGGTTATTAGGTTCAATATAAGGTCAGAAGAAGAGAGGAGATGTTTTAAACATGGGCAGTATAAAATGGTTGCAGAAAAGAACAAGAAACTGCCCTTCTGATTGGCCGGAGGATCAGGAAACAATAATCTTAAAAGATAAATGCCTGGGCAAAAAGGCAGAGGGGAGAGAAGGAGATGGATGTGGAAATGGTGATATTGCCTAGGTAATATTCTTTCCTTGTTTGGAACTTTAAGTACTGATAAATATGCCAGTGGTTCTGTCCCAAAGTGCACATGTACATATATACATGTCAGCTTTTTAACAGGGCTCATAGCATTTCCTCCACTGGCTTTAAGCTCATATCTCAACTGTCAAGAGACCCCTTCACTCCCATAGGACACCACAGAATAGGTGAGAAGCATATTAGAAGTCAGCAGGAAATGCATTAGTGAAAAATAATCAATGTGAAAAGCTGAGTATTGTGGCACCGGCTCCCTGGAAAGTGCCACTGGAAGCAACTGCTTGTGGAAGTGGCTAAAGAAAAACCTGATCCTGGATGCAATAAAGCAAAAACTAATTGTATTAGGGAGCAATCCTATGTATGTTTAGACAGAAAAAAAAAAAATCCTACAACACCCAGCATTCCCCAGCCAGCCATGGGGAATGCTGGTTGGGGAATGCTGCTGTAGGACTTTTTTTCTGTCGAAACATGCATAGGATTGCACCCTTTGACATATTTGAAGTATCTAAGAAAATTAACAAAAGTCAGGAGCTGTATGTATTGTATACAAGGCTTGTAAACAGCTTCAATGCAATAGTTAATTGGCAGCTCTTTTTATGTACTGGTTATAAAAGGTAAAGGTAAAGGTGTCCCCAACCAGTCGTGTTGGACTCTAGGGTGTGGTGCTCATCTCCATTTCTAAGCTGAAGAGCCAGCGCTGTCTGAAGATGCTTCCGTGGTCATGTGGCCCGCATGACTGAACACCGAGGTGCATGGAATGCTGTTACCTTTCCCGCCGAAGCGGTACCTATTTATCTACTTGCAATTTCTTGCTTTCGAACTGCTAGGTTGGCAGAAGCTGGGACTGAAGACAGGAGCTCACTCCGTCACGCAGCACTCGGGTGTCAAACTGCTGTCCTGCTGACCTTCCGGTCTGCAATTCAGCGTCTTAACCACTAAGCCACCGCGGCCCCTCTATGTACTGGTTATACAACTAGCTATTTCATGCTCCATAGATAAGGGTGTTGTTGTTGTTATTTTTTACGCCTAAATGATAAGTGTACAAAACTAAATGATAAAAACCTACCATGCTGGAATGAAACTTACTTATTTAAAGAAAGATTAATCTGAGTGGATTAAGCCCAATCATTCAAGGGGTATAATCTACAGATTTGAACAACTAGGGGGAAAGTCTAATTATGAGAAAAACTCCAAAGGAAATAAAATAATTCTGGATGGCTATTGAATCGTGGGAAGATGTGCACAACACCAGATAAGGAAATCACTTGGTGACAGGGCACCATCGAAGTGGAAGAAGACGTACTGGATTTCATTGTAGTTCATGCAAAAAAATAAAAAAGTTGTTGGCCATAAGACTGGTAAATCCATTTTGCCTCTCCCAACATAGCCATATTTCAGTGTCCTTGAACAAAAGTATGTAAGTAAGCTGTAATAACCAGGGTGGATTAACAATACTTGAGGACATGTACTCAAAATCTGTGGTTCTCCCTCCCCTACATGTCTTGTATTTTAGATGCTGTAACAGTAAAAGACACACACACAGAGAAATATTGTTACAGCAGCTGAGGGCTTTTTCACATGGAGCTTTTATCCTGCTATTTTGATTGCTCACTCATGGAAGTTTGTGGGCTCTTTAGATGATGCTGTTAACCTCCAGGGCATCTCCTGCTCTCAATGACCTTTATTCTGTTTTTAGATAGATTGGAGATAACGAGCTATCAAATTACCCGGCTTGTGTTCTGCCCCCGATGAAAAAGGAAAAGCTGCAAGAAGAGGAGCGAGATCAATGAAACATATGGAAGACTCAGTTGGGGGGGGGGGAGGAAGCGTATGTAAAGGGAGTTCCTTGTTATCCTGCATTTAAAAGGAAGCAGAAAGCCCCATTTTAAATGCCGGGTTTTTAAGCTGGTTTAGAGGTGCTCTAAAAAGTCCAATCAATAATAAAATACATACATACATGAACACATAATAGAAAACAAGAATATGCCATCCAAATTAACAATGGTGGCATTATTTTATAAACCTTGTAATAATGTTCTAGTGGGCCAGGAGTCTCAGGTGCTATGACATAAAATTAAAATTTCAGTGAGAGGTATGGATGGGGATTCACTGACATCGTTATTTCAGCTCTGCCAGCAACATACTGAAAAGAGGTTTAACAAGCTGTTGTTACTCCTGCACACACTGAAAAAAGAAATACACATTCTCCATTGTTAGAAGCTTAGTAAGTATGAAATGGCCAAATGGGGAGAAAGAAAGTAGGAGGATTATATAATTTATTATACCAAGGTTGGAGATGGGAAACTGTGAATGGCTTTGGATGTTATGTAATTTGTTTGACCGGGCTGTGGAGAGGCAGTGCAAGTGATGCTATTCAAACTTCTTATGTGATGCTGGAAGCAAGAATGGCACATCTTCTCCATAATAAAGGTGCTCACCCTGCTCATGGAGATTGTATATCTGACCATAGAGAAGATGCACTGCCTTCTCTCTAGATATTATACAGGAAATTCAAGAGAAAAATAGAGGGAGAATCAATACTTAGATTTGGTCAAGGCAGATATAGTGATCTCCTGGAACAGAAAATTAGTTCAGGCAGGTGACATAATAGCTCCCAGATGTCCTCTCCCACTTGCCAGACCTCAGACTTCTCTGTAGTTTATCAGGAAGTTATAGGTACATTGTTATTTCCTTATTTTTCATTGCACATCAATAAACTGTTTAATTTGTTTCAGTTACAACAATCTTGTGTCTGTGGTCCTTGTCCTGGGTTCAGCTTTAGCCACTGAAGTATACATTCAAACCCAGATTAACACCAGAGTTGGATCAGACTATATAGACTGTATAGCAGAAGTGTGCAGGCCCCTCCTTTTAGATTTTATTGGATGATGTTCAGTTGTTGACACCTAAGGATGCAGCTGGGCTGCTTGTGCTTGGTATGTCTGTGCCATCTTGCCTACTTGGTCCATGCTCATCTTGGCTAGTGGTGGCAGCTTGTTACAGCCTGGGACAGGATGTAATTTAATTTCTACATGGCAGAATGATAGTTCATACCTGCATTAAAGGAGGTGGTGGTATACCTTCTGTTTAAAAATGCCATCCGTGAATCTACTTGAAGTTTGTTTCAATAGCAATAGGTCGGTTCCTATCTCTTCCTTCCCAAGGTCATAGAATGGGCTGTGTCTTGGTAGCTCCAGGATCTCCGCGATGATATGGTTTTCCTGGATCCATTTGAATCTGGCTTCTCTCAAAGCTTTAGGACTGAAATGTTTTGGTCACACTAGTAGGAGACCTTTGATGGGAAAAAAGTGGAATGTGACCCCCGTGGTGGGATATAGAACTACAGAGAGAAAAACTCCAGTTTTTTTTCATTTTTCTCAGTCCCTACTTTGGCAAGTTAATAAGGGAACATTGTTTCAGCCCCTGGGATATATGCCATGATCTATTTGCCCTATTTCATCCCAATCCAGCCCTGCCAGATAATTCACGTAAGTACTGTTGATGCCCTTTAAAAGCACTCTTACCAGCATGGAGCTATCACTGGCACCATAAGCCAGCAAAAACTTAAGAAGAAATGAAAAAGAAATAAATCTGGAGTTCTGCATATAATAATTGCCATGAAATGGCTTATCTTCCATTACAATAGGATAGCAGGCCCAACAGCCTCCCAACTATGAAGCTCTGAAGAAGGGTCAACATATAATTATCTAACACAGAACATTTGCCATGATCATTAAAGGCAATTACTTCTAATACTTGATCAAAAACAAACATTATCTACAGCACTTCCCTGTCTCGCAAAGAATATAATGTTGTCAGAGTAATTACTGTTCTACAGTTACTCAGCAGTTGCCAGCAGCAGGGATATTAACTCATATAGACTTGGTTCTGTGATCAGCTGTAGTGCTTGGATGTGTCCTTTGAAAAGCTGACATTTTATATGCTGGAAATACATATTATAATTGACAGAGGTTGTCCATATCAGTTCCCCCTGCCCCCACACTCCCTCACATGTAGGACTCAATGCCCTGACATCTTCACATCATGTATTTCCCCTCTCCCCACCAAAAGCTGCCAAATGTGAAATGGGAGTTGCAAAGCACAGACCAATCCATTGTCAGCTCCAGATTTTGGAGAACCCTTGGGCAAGACATCCTCAATGGCCCTCATCCCTCACTGACTCTATCTTCTCAGTGCGATTGTCACCAGCTGCTATTGCTCCTTATCCTCTTTCTTATCATTGCTACCCCTTACATGCTTTTCAGGCAGAGAGCCAATGAGCAAGTAGGCAGTGATATCTACTGCTCCTCTTTCACACTACTACCATTGCCTGGGCCAGAGTGAGAGGCAGGTGAACAAGCAGGTTGCAATGGTAAAGGGGAAGAGAAACTTCAGGGGGTTCTTGTCAGTGGGTCCCTGCTGGGGTGTGGACCCTCAGCTAGGGATGTTGGAGAATTTCTCCATGAATCTCTGGGAGGCCGAATGCCAATGCATTCGGCCCCCCGAAATTGGTGGAGAAACGGTCCGCCACCCCCCTGCCACCCCCTCAGGATGGGACTTACCTTGGTCGAATGTCCCTGGCGGTGGCGGCTCCCAGCGGCGGTTTGGCAGTGGTTCGGCGGCGGCAGCGGCCGGTCTTCCGACCGGCTGCCGCCGCCGCCATTTCCAAGTGTAAAACAACAACAACAACAACAAACGTGATAGGCTACATAAAGATTTACGTAGCCTATCATGGCTAGATTTTCAAAAAACACCATGATAGGCTACGTAAATGTTTACGTAGCCTATCACGGCTGACTTTGGGGGGGGGGAAAGCGCATATACAAATGGCGGCGCCCATGGGCGCCGCCATTTGCGTTCCTTATTTGGGCACGTGTAGTCTACGTAAACATTTACGTAGACTACGGCGAGAATAAGGGCAACGCTATTTGCATACGCACTTTTTTTTTCCCAAAGTCAGCCGTGATAGGCTACGTAAACATTTACGTAGCCTATCACGGCTGACTGCAGGGACGTAAACAGCAGCGGCTACAGCCACCGCCATTTGCAACCCGGCAGGAGAAGAGGATTCGCAGCCGGAGGGATGGGGCACCTCCCCCCCGGCCAGAATTTCCGGGGGAGGAACAGAGCGCCTCTCCCCCTCCACAAAGCAAGCTGCGGGACCAGGTAAGGGACTTTCATCCATCACTACCCTCAGCAAGTGCCCAACCATGCCTACCCTTGAGGCCCTGAACCAATATTTTAGTGGAGGGGGGGGGGAGTTCAACATGACTCTGCCATTTAGGTCAGCAGCCTATGTCAAGTGTAACTGGTAGTTTCACATATCAGTAACTTTCTTATGTTGCAATATTGGCTCTGGATTAGCCCAATCTCGGACATTCATGTCCTGATAGTGAGCATGTAAAATAAGCAGATGCAAGGGTTTGTATTTGGCTTTTAGGCTGGTAATTATGTCCACATTTAAGGGTTGCATCACATGTACTTTTTCTCCATCTCAGAAGCAACATAGGAAATAGCTCCAACTACTTGCTGACACACCTTTATTGCTGACATACATTTATTGACTACAAGTTTGGTAGTCAAGCTTGGCTGATATATATTGCTATTAATTACCAAGACTAAGTTGTCTTCTAACACATATTTTATATTTGGCCTTTGAATAACCTTTGGCTAAGAGTTTCTTCTTATATGATGGCAGCCATCAAAAACACATTTGAATATAGATATCTGTGCTTCCACTTAGGGTCATAATATAAGTAAGTGGCTTTCATGTCATGGAGCAGCCTACCTCAGCCTGGTACCCTCCAGATGTTTTGAACTACAATTCCCAGGATTCTTGAACATTGGTCATGCTAGTGAGGGCTGATGGGAGTGGAAGTCCAAAATATCTGGAGGGCACCAGGTTGAGGAAGGCTGTCATGGAGCCTCTCCACCAATAGGGCTAAGTAGTTTTCAGCAGTTACAGTCTCCTCTTATAGGGGTCAATATCATATGGAAGCATTCCTTCACATGGAATGGCTAAAACATACAATTTTTCTTAAACAACTTTAAGGCTATGGTGAGAATGTAGCTCCACATCTCTTATCTCCAGAACAAATTTGTTCATTCAGCATTCAGTCATTAGCATAGATCTGGCCTTGCATCATCCAGATCAGTCATTAATGGAAATATAATAAGAAAGCACATAAACACATCCCAAGATCCTATTAGCAATGAAAAGGGACTTAAAATAATAATAAAAAGGTTCAACTGCTGATTAATGAATCTACTCATTCCACTGTCAAACAACATGCAAGAATTTACATCTCATTAGAAATGCAGTTCTGTGAGCAAATATTTAGCTTGGTGAGGTTTCCTGGGGCGGGCTGAAACCTTGAAGATGAAAAGCAACATAAAATATATGTAGCTTCATTTGCAGCATTATTCTTCATTTGTGTTGCTTTTATAATAATTATGGGTTGAGGGGAGAAGCTAACACTAGAATGTTGCAATTTTGCTGCATTTGTTTTCTGTGAAAATATTACATTTCCAAACAAACTCTCTCTCTCTCTCTCTCTCTTTCTCTCTCTCTCTCAGCCTCTCTCCCCCGCCTCCCCCTCTCTCCATGTGGGTATGAGACAGACAGACAGACAGACAGACAGTCAGACAGACACTTGTCTAGGCTGGTTGGGTAGTCAGGGATTTAAACAGGGGAGATTCATCCTGTTGATCTGTTGAATCAGGAGAGATTGTTGTTCATTAATCCAAATAAATGAAAATGAGATGAGTCAATGATAATACTCAATGATATAAAATCTATATCCGTGCCCTCTTAGGTATATGTGGGCTGGTTATTATGGTTATTTCATGGTGAAGGGACATTCTGTGCATAGCCAGTACATCAACCTCTTTCATCAAATGTTTCATGACTGAGCCCTGTCATTGAAAAAACACACTGTGGCTAAGTTATGGCTCAAAAATCCTTCCACATAATATTTTGGGAATTGAGATAAACTACTTTCTATATTATTTTTACTCTCTACCATCATTTGTGTCCAATATGCAACACTTGACTTTGCTTTTACCAATGAAGAGGAAAAGAATAGCACACAGAACCCGCATAAACTAGAAGGAAACATAGCAAGTCACAAAGAAGTGTATCAATCTAATGCTGTTTTCTAAAGGTTAGGCAAAAAATGCATATTATTCCCTTTTTAAAATGTCAATTTACTCTGAAAGACATCGAAGCAAAAATAACATTTGAAGTTAACGGAAAACATCTGAAAAAAATATAATTGCTGTGGTAGCAGCTGGAGATTTCATTTTTCAAATGGATCTCCATCATCAAGAGCATTTTTGGTGTGTGTGTGTGTGTGTACATATGCAAGTAGAAGGAGGAATTAAACCCTTGCTGAACTGCAGCTTATTGTATTTAGCAGTGAGACACAAAACTAATACTCTAATGTTTATGCTTCTTGACTTCGCATGCAGGAGTCACAAGGCCATCTTACGGTTCGGTCACTCTGGCTCCAGAGGCTTAGGTACCTACATCCCTAGAACAGGTAGACCCATGTCTCTAAGGTAGCCTTCCCCTACTTGGTTCCTGTTAGATGTGTCAGATTACAACTCCCATTATCCCCAGCCAGCATGCTGGTGATCCTGGATGATGGAACTGTAGTTCAACACATTTGGAGGGAATCGGGTTGGGGAAGGTTTCACTACAGACTAAACATGGGCTGTATTGAGGGCTGGAGTAGGAAGGAGCTGTAACCCTAAGCATTTTCACATCTCTGTCCCCCACGGCAATTGCATAACTGGTATGGGCCATAACAGAATGGCAGGGCCAACCAAAGCACCCCACTTTGTAATGATTGGGGGGGGAGAAGGGAGTGAAATGCGGGCAAACTGGAAGAGCTTACTAGAAGCAGCAGTAATGGCAGCTGCAAGAAGTACTCTTCTTAGTGTCCCCCAGCTGGCAACCACTAATTTTTTTTCTCCCAGAATTGATCTGGGAATGATACTACATGATGACACACAATCATTCCTAGGGGACCTCTGTGGGTGGAGGAGAGGGAGCGAGTTCTAAATGGGAAGGAAGGGATTCTACACACACACACACACACACACACCAGGGCTCATGCCACGGCTCAGGCCCAAAGTCTGCATCTTGTCTACTTTCTGGTCACTTGAATTCTAGCAAAGATAAAGGGCTTCTCAACACCAGCCTGAAATCCTGCATTTAAAATTGGGCTTTCTGCTTCTGTTTTAAATACAGGATCACAATGACTCCCTTTTTCACGTGCTTCCTTTCCCCCCTCCCCTTTCCCCCACCTTCGCCCCATATCTGAGTCTTCCATTATCTTTCATTGATCTTGCTCCTCTTCTTGCCGCTTTTACTCTTTTCGTGGAGGAACCTGAAGCAGAACACAACGGTGTAACTTGATAGCTGCGATCTATTCAAAAATGGAACAAAGGGCATTTAGTGCAGGAGATGCCTTGAATGATCACGGCGTCATGTAAAGAGCCCCAAACTTCTGTGAAGGAGCAATCTCCATCAAAGGATAAAAGCTTCGTGTGAAGGAACCCAAGGAGACCATTTCCTCAAAGTTCGCAAATGGGGGTGGGTGAGAATTTGGTTTCAGTTTGGTGGATTTACCAACATTCCCAAAGTTCTCCATAGTTCCTCTTAGTCAGGACAAAAAGAACTATTTTTAAAAATCAAATGTGGGAGAAATTGAAACTGACAGATTCATTCATTCAAGTACAGGGCTTTGAGTGGTTTTCTTTGCTCTCAAAAACCTGGGCATGAATCCGTGTACATCTAGCCCTGTTTGTGCTGAATTAGTTTCCACCCATCTTTTGTTCTGACAGGCCCATCACCTTTAACAGTTTTCTGCCAGGCAGAGATTCAACATGGTCCTCTCCATGCTGGGAATAGCAGTGCCTATGGAATTTGGCTGGTGCAGATGAGTGAGAATTTTGTTTCATTTTTAATAAGAATTTACTAAAATTTGCAAAGTTCCTCATATTCAGGAGAGAAAGAACTTGAGATTTATTTTTTTTAAAAAAAATCCATGTGAGAGAAAGTGAATGATAGATTCTCCCATCCCTGCTAGTGTGCTATATGTAGGGATGTATGAAAGGCACTTACCTTTCACGGATTATGTTGATGGTGGGGGGGAGGCGCTCCGTCCCTCCCCCCAGAATCCTGGACGGGCGGTGAGGCACTCCGTTCCCCCCCCCCCCGGAATCCTGGCTGGCCGGCTGTGCTCCGCAGGGATTCTGCAGAGCCGCCGGCTGGCTCCACCAGCAGCTGGACATCTGGCCGCTGGCTAGCAGGGATGCAAATGGCAGCAGCCGTAGCTGCCACCGTTTGCATCCCTGCAGTCAGCCGTGATAGGCTATGTAAATGTTTACGAAGCCTATCATGGCTGACTTAAAAAACAACAACAACGCGCATACGCAAATGGCAGCGGCCACGGCCACCACCATTTGCGTTCCTTATTTTGGCAAGTCTTAGTCTACGTCAAGATTTACACAGACTAAGACGGCGAAAATAAGGGGAACGCAAATAGTATAGTCTATGGTACGCTATTTACGTTCCCCTTATTTTCGCCGTCTTAGTCTATGTAAATCTTGACAGAGACTAAGACGTGCCAAATTAAGGAATGCAAATGGCGGCGGCCATGGCCGCCGCCATTTGCATACGCGCGTTGTTGTTGTTTTTAAGTCAACCGTGATAGGCTACGTAAACATTTACGTAGCCTATCACGGTTTTTTTAAAAACCTTAGCCATGATAGACTACGTAAATCTTTACGTAGCCTATCACGTTTTGTTTTTTGTTTTAAACTGGAAATGGCGGCGGCGGCAGCTGGTCGGAAGACCGGCTGCCGCAGCCGCCACCGCAGCCGCCGCCGCAGCCGCCGCCGGAGCCCCTGCCACCAGGAAGATCCACCCAAGGTAAGTCTCAATCCGGGGGGTGTGGGGGGCAGACCGTTCCGCCACCTATTTTGGGGGGCCGAATGCACTGGCATTCAGCCTCCCTGAGATCTGTGGAGGAATTCTCTGACATCCCTAGCTATATGACTAGGGATGGCGTGGGCACCTGATTGGGTCTGGGAGTCCTGCGAACTGCCCCCTTCCCATGCTCCCAAGCTATGCTCACCAAGCCCCTTCCCCTGCCTGACCCCCTGCCATGCTCGCCGAGCTGCCTGCACTCACCCTAGACCCATCCATGAATGCCCCAAGCGCCATTTTGTGAAAGAAAATGGTGATTGTGAATATGCGTAAATCTAGTCTTATGCAAAATGTCTCCGTGAGTGGCCGATATATGCAAGATTACAGGCATAAATGGGGGGGGGAGCTTGAGCACAAGTCTGGGGGCACTTGAACTGTGTCAGCGGCTTGGTGGGTGCCCAGAGGACCTGAACCCTGGTCCATCCCTATATATGACACAACTAGGTTGCATGAAGTGGAAGGGAGAGTAAGGAAGAGGATAATACGGTTTGCTAAGATTAAAAACAATACTGAGGGCAAAGTCAGTCAATCAAATGAACAATGGTAGGTGTGGCTGAATGGGATAAGGGCAAAATGAAAAGCATATTGAGTCAGGTAGATCCGCCAGAAGGTCTGCATAGTTAAAACAATGGTATTCCCCGTAGTAACCTATGGCTGCAAGAGCTGGACCATAAGGAAGGCTGAGCGAAGGAAGATAGATGCTTTTCAACTGTGGTGCTGGAGGAAAATTCTGAGAGTGCTTTGGACTGCAAGAAGAACCAGTCCATACTCCAGGAAATAAAGCCAGACTGCTCACTTGAGGGAATGATATTAAAGGCAAAAGTGAAGTACTTTGGCCACATCATGAGAAGACAGGATACTCTGGAGAAGATGCTGATGCTAGGGAAAGTGGAAGGCAAAAGGAAGAGGGGCCGACCAAGGGCAAGATGGATGGATGATATTCTGGAGGTGACGGACTTGACCTTGAGGGAGCTGGGGGTGGCAACGACGGCCGACAGGAAGCTCTGGTGTGGGCTGGTCCATGAAGTCACGAAGAGTCAGAAGCGACTGACCGAATAAACAACAGCAACAACAAAGATCTGCCAGGCAGAATAGGATAGAGTAAATGTTCCATGTCCCATTCTTTCTGATTGGTTCTGAGTTGTAATTGGCCCTCAGATGTACTTGTGGTGTAGGCTTTCTGGTAGGTGTCTCAAGCTTGGGACCACCTCTATTGATCTTTGCTGCTATGCTGCCCTCTGGAAGCCCTTCAGCCAGAGTATATGGCTGGGCCTGCGGGCTGCGCAGCTGAGAGATCCCAAGTGTCCCATGACATTGCCTGTCTTCTCTTGTGGCTGTAAGGTTAGACAGCTGCTCTTCAGTTGGTGAGGTGTGGGTTCTAGTCCAACATGCCCCACTCCTTTCCACCTCTGACATGATAGTTGCTGGTCAAGCATCCAACCATAGGGATGAGTGAACTTACGGCAGCCTGGGTTGCGTGCTCCTCATTGAACCCCACCAGCCAGCCACTCTTGCTTGCTGCATGCAGTGAGTGGCCAAGTGGTCCACGAGTGCCTGGCAAGCACCCAGCACTTTTACCATGTTGTGTAAAAATAGTGGCCTGGCCTTTTTCATAAAGGCCGATTTCACGCCAGTGGCAGCTGTAAAGCAGCCATTTATGCAAGATTACAGGTGTAAATGGCCATTTGCCCCTGCAATCTTGCATATATGATTGCTTTACGGCCGCTACTGGCATAAAATTGGCCTTTGCAAACAAAGGCTGAGCCGCCATTTTGTGGCTTAGTGACAGATCAGGGATCCCCACACTTGTATGACTCAGCGTGTGCCAAGTCAGGCAAGCTCAGGGATCAGTGGACTGGCATACAGGGGCCCAAGCCGGTGATTTCTTGCTGGGCCTCCCTTGAGCCCCAGCCACATGCCAGTGACATCCCCATCCAACTGGTGAGCTTTGCCTTAATTTCACATTTTCCCTAAAAGGACTCTCCTGTCTACCATGTCAGCGCCCTATCCCAGTGTGCTATTGGACAGTGGTGGCTGTCCACAAGCTTCTCTTCTCTGAAGGTGCAATAATTATACAGGGACAAGCAACAGTTGAAGCCATATTGGTTGTCCCTTCCTGACATAAGAATCCTTCCCTCAACAGAGCTATTGAGCTCAAATCTTTCACCTGCATATTCTCCATGAATATTTTCTCACAAGTGAGGTCATTCCGCCACAGACTCTGGGGGGCCGGATTCTAAAGAATCCAACCTCACTGGAGTCCATGGCAGAATTCTCCAACATCCCTAGTCAGCTCAGCATTATGCCAATGTTCATGGGCCACCAAGGTAGCAGAACCATATGATTGCACAATATATTGCATAGGTATGTATCAGAAATTTGTTTCAACTTGTTTTTGATCAGAATTTTACCTATTTCACACCCTCTGGACTGAACACAGACTTACATGCAATCTGTGGTCAAACTCTGTACATTTCCAAGATTGCAATGTGATTCGCAGACCCCGAAAATGCATTTGACAGCATTTGAAAAATGTGCACGAAAACATTTGAAAAATGTGCACGAAAACATGTGTACCTTTGAAAAATGTGCATAAATACATATTAATCAATGGGAGAAAAATGCATACTTTTCAAAAATGTGTACAATTAATGGGTCAATTCTGAAAAATACCCAGGAAAATGTGCACCGAGTTTCATGCGTAAAGATAAAAGCAAAGCTCACACTCTGATATGGACTCAAGTTGGAACAAGCTTCAAGATGGAATTTTGAGAACTTCAGTGAGCTTGAGCTTGCCAGTTGGCACATCCCTAATATTGCAATCTTGGAGAAGCACAGCTAGAGATTTTTTTTTTTATTTTAGGGGGGAGGGACAGGTAAGGGTGCAGGGACAGAATAGATGTGTATAAAATTATGCATGATGTGCAGGAGCTTTCTCCCTCTCTCATAATACTAGAACCCAGGGTCATGAAACTAAATGGTTGGGGATTCGGAACAGAGAAAAGGAAGTACTTCTTCACACAGTGCACAGAGTTTGTTACCACAAGATGTGGTGATGGATGGCAACTTAACTTTAAAAGAGGATTAGTCAAATTCTGCTACTAGTTGTGACTACTATAGGCCACCTCCAGTATCAGAGATAGCATGTGTATCGCCCTCATGTCCTGCCTGTGGGCTTCCCTTAGGCATTTGTTTGTCCCCTGTGGAAACAGGAAGCTGGACTACATGGGCCTTTACTCTGATCCAGCTGTTCTTATGCCACATCTGGCTATTTGTGTGTTGAACATTTCCCTATCATACCCACAGCTTTAGTGAATTTTACCATAACCATACAACTACAAAATGAAAATATGAGGGTTTCTACCAATGTGGTGGAAATCACCATAAGGTTGTGCAGTGCTTCTCTGACGGAATGACTTGCCATATGGAACAAATGGCCACCTCTCTGGCTTCTTACAAGTGTTAATCAGGTCTAAAACATTAGAATCTGAGCAGCCACCTGGCCAGGTAGATCAATTAGTACACAGCTTGCGATTCCCTGTATCTTCCAAGAGAACAGGAAAGCATGTAGACATGTGAACTGCCTCTGTGATTTCATTTAGAAACAGGCCAAGTGGAAACTAGAACAGAAATGGGAAAGTCTGAAAACAAATTCCTATAGCAGTTAGAAGAATCAGAATCACCACTGAAAAGAAATCTAAAGCTGTTTTTGGAATTCTTCCTCAGGCAAACCATGTGGGAAGACAAATGTTTTAATAAGATTAACAAAATTTCTAGCAACCTTTCCTGGGGGAGCTGCACTGATCTCTAAAATGCAATTTTTATACAGATGGGCTAAAAAAAAAAAAAAGGATAAGAAAATGGAAATCAAGGCAGAGAAAATAAGAGTGCCCTGAGAAGGTGACTGGGTGAAAGGTCTGGAAGGGGGCTCAGAAAGTAGAGAAAGTTCTGGAAAGAAAGGGAAGGTGCTGGAAAAGATTCTGGCTGCAATTTACATATAACTAAGCATTTTATGGCCACAAATGGTGTAAAATAAACTAATTATGGCTGCAATTTGCACAAGTTACAGCAATTGCAGCCACAACTGGAGAATCGTGCCCTTTTTACAGAGAGAGAAAAACCTGCCAAAATCTGGAGGACACAGAGAACCAGTCCACTGCGGACTGCGTAAGTCAGATTTTCAGGAATCTGGCCTCATTCAGGTCTGTGGTGGATTTCTCCAGCATCCCTAGTGGAGAGGACACTCTTATTTAGCTAATTATTTGCAGTGTTTCTGTACCACTTCTCATTTGCACAAATCAGGATAACTCCCTTTTGTGTATAAATAGGGCTGTTTTAGCAACAGTAAGACCCACACTGCAGAAATGAATTTGCTATTAGTATATAGGATATACTCTGCAGAATTGGGGGACGGGGTGTTGATACTATCTTTTCAGATGTGCTGTAGTCAGAACAGAATCAGTTGGCAGCCCTTTCAATAAAATGTTATCAGTCCCCAAGTCATAAGTCATCCACTGCACTTAGATGAAATTGGCATGCCAGTTTGATGGGCCAGTTATCCAAGTAATAATTTTTAATAGGAAATGTCAGATGTTTCTTTCACATTTAACTAAACTTTTAAGTTAACGCTTTAATGTGCTTGCACATAATTCAGTGAGGAGCCTGTACAAATTTCATTACTCATGCTGTAGCCCTCATTCATGAAAAAATAATAATCTTGCTATGTTTGTAGAGCATTAACAGTTTTGTAGATCTGAGATTATTTGCAGGACCATCTGCAAACTCATTACCAGCACCAGGCCCTAAAGACTAATACTATGACCCTTTCTCTTCCATGCATCCAATTTCTATCCGTATCATTTAAAAATGTATGAATAGACCTTAAAAGCTGCTGTTTGCTTGTGAGGCTTTCCATTATTGATTTATTTTATATTTAAAAAACAAGAAGATAAAGGGATGGGGGAAAAAATTAAAGTGCTGGTAAAGAATACCCTTGCTAAAATAATATGACTCTCCTGTTCTGTTGCTAGAATCAGCCTAGTACTTTCCCTACATAATAATGGTTCTGAACCACTCAGAAACCTCTGGCTATTGGGCCATATAGAAATGCAATACTTAAATAAAGGTGCAATCATATCGGGATAGGCAGTAGCCTCCAAACTTGGAGGTCACCACCTATCCCATGCAGGGCAGGAGAAGTGTGGAGGGGATCATCCCCTCCGCACTTCAGCCACCCTGCATTTGCAACTAGACAGCCAATTTTAGCTGTCTAGCCATGGGAAGGCACAGCGGGGAAGGGCAGATGCCGGCCAACACACAGGAAGTGTCAGAATGGCAGAATGCCCTCCCTGCCCTGGCATGCCCCAGGAACACCCCATTTTTGCTGCTCTGTGCTTCTCTTCTGCGCGCGGAGTGTGGGGCCATTCAGTGCTGCCTACAAGGCAGCACAGGAGGGGGTAGAGGTTGGTTCTCAGAGAACTGACCTATCCTATGGCTGTCTAGCTGCTGACTGGAAGGGCCATAAGATTGTGCCCTAAATGGCTGGCTGGCTGGCTGGATGAATGAATGTATTGGCTACTTGTCATGTTGATGCCAAGCTCTTCGTCTCTCATTTGAATCTCTTCACCTGTCTGCTCATGTCTCTTTACAGTCCAAAAGACTACAGGATTTAGTTCCCTACATTCCTTCTTGATCTGTCTGCTCTGCTCAAGCTCCTTTGCTATCAGCCCTCTTTGTTTAGCTCTCATTCCTATTTTCATGCATGCTACTATGCTGCCCTTTCTGTTCAGAACCATATTCCATTGTCTATTGACTCTCCCATTTCAGTTCTTCCTTTAAAACACAGTTAGGGCCTAGTCATTTCAACTGACCATTTCAGAGTATGGGAAAAGCTTTCATTGTGTTAGTCCCTCACTCTTGGTGATTATGCACATCTGGTGGCTAGCACAGAATCTCGCTTTTGTCACTCCTTCCCTTCTGTTTAACTTCAAAATAGGGTTGGCGGAGAATTTCTCCCCGAAACTTTGGGGGGCCGAGCACCAACGTGTTCGGCCCCCCGAACAAGTTTCGGGGAGAAATCCTCCGCACCCCCCCGCACCCCGCACCCCCCCCGGGATGGGACTTACCTTCGCCGAATGTCCCTCCCGGCGGCAGGTCCGGCCGGCGGTTCGGCGGGTGTTCGAGCGGGGCGGGAGCGGCAGCTGGTCTTTCGACCGGCTGCCGCCGCCGCCATTGCAATGAAAGAAAAAAAATAATGCCCCCTGATAGGCTACGTGATGATTCACGTAGCCTATCACGGCTAGATCTGCAAAGTCAGCCGTGATAGGCTACGTGAATCGTCACGTAGCCTATCACGGGTGACTTAAAAAAAAAAAAAAGTGTGTACGGATAATGGCAGCCCCCATAGGGAGCCGCCATTCCCGTTCCTTATTTGGTCACTGTAGTCTACGTAAAGATTTACGTAGACTACGGCAAAAATAAGGGCAACGCTATTTGCGTTGCCCTTATTTTCGCCGTAGTCTACGTAAACATTTACGTAGACTACAGCGACTAAATAAGGAATGCGAATGGCGGCTCCCTATGGGGGCCGCCATTAGCGTACACGCTTTTTTTTTTAAAAAAAGTCACCCGTGATAGGCTACGTGACGATTGACGTAGCCTATCACGGCTGACTTTGCAGATCTAGCCGTGATAGGCTACGTGAATCATCACGTAGCCTATCAGGGGGCGTTTTTTTTAAAAAAAAAAACTTTCACGTTCGCGGCCGGGCGAGGCGGGAATCCTCCTCCCCGGCCTGAATTTCGGCCGGGGAGAGGCGGGAAGCCTCCCCCCCGGCCTGAATTTTGGCCGGGCCGAGGCGGGAAGCCTCCCCCCCCGGCCTGAACTTCGCGGGGGGACCAGTGAAGCGCCTCCCCCCCACCGCGAACGTCCTTCGAGGACAGGTAAGTGACTTTCATCCACCCCTACTTCAAAAGCAATACAAATCTTGTGGCACCCTAAAGTCTTCCAAATAAGATATCATGGACTTTATTTTATGCTATCAGCGGCACCACTAGGTGCCACTTTGGGCAGAATTCCCAAAGGCCCTGCAAGAAGAGGGAGGTAATTTTTTGTAAATCTACTGCCCGCCTGCTGTTGTCACCCACAGTAACATATTAGGCGATCTGAGGGCTTCCCTCCTCTTTTATTTACACTTTAAAACTAAGCTGCAGGGCTTTGTGGCATGCAGCCCAACTGCCCTTGTGCTTTGAAATTGGCACTGGAAGGACTCCTTGGAGTTGCAGGGTCATTGTTAAAGTACGCAGTGTGCCTGGCTGGATTCTGAGCATGCCATGAAGATCTGTGGCTTGGTTTTATAGTACAAATGGGGGGGGGAGCCATCCGACCACCTTGTATGTTAGGAGTGCAGGAGGCAGGCTGGGAGTAGAGAGCAACAACTTTTCATGGGGTGGGTGGGGCAATCCCTATAGCCGCTTTGGGTTAAGTCCAAGCTGGTAAAGCAGAACTATAGAGGGCTCCAGAGAAGATTATGGGTACGTCTGAGCAGCAAAACTGCCATGTCCATGGAGTTTTGTATGGGATAACTGCAAAACCAGGGAAAGTTTTTCAAATTTGGATTACCCAGAGTTCAGAGTTGGTCCTGAGATATTAGCAAAGTAATGGGGGAATTGAGAAGTCCAGCGTTTAAAGGAGAGTTGTTGTTTTTAAAGTGTGCTGAACAATAACATCATATCATCAATATCAAACATTATCATCATTGGCAACAGCAGTTAAGGTTGTAATCCTGTACCCACTTATCCTGGATTTAGCTCACTGAACACAAGGGTTCTGAGTAGACATGTACAGGATTGCACTGTTAAAACTATTTACAGGGCATGGGAGAATACAAAGACATTTCCTGGAACGGAAAAAGAGAGAGAGAACATTGGCACCAGATGAGCCTCCCTGGGATGGAAATCCACAAATGAATGAGACATTGTCAGGAACAGTGGACAGGTTACCAGTTTCCTCTCTGGTTGCCTCAGCCATTGGGTTAGCATATAATGATGTAACCCCCTGTGAATGTGCTAACTCAAGCCAGCTTGGGCAGCTCCCATGCTCAAGGGCACAGCACAGCTAGGCTTTGTTAACAGGGCTGAATGATTACAGCTGGGCTCTGGTGAGAAAGTGCAAAGCCGTGAAATGCAAAAATGTGCATTTCACACATGAGAATATGCTCATTCACAAAATGTGCATTTTCGCTCATGCAAAGACATGTGCATTTTTGTGATTGCCATTTTGTTTGTTTTTTAAAAAAATGGTGACTGCAGAGCTTGACGAGGCTGCTGAGGTGAGTGCAGGCTGCTCACCGAGTGTGGGAGAGCTCGAGTGTGGTCTAGGGACTGGCGAGCAGGGGCACAGGCTGGGCAGGCATCCAGAGAACCCGGACGGGGTGAGTTTGCACATCCCTAGATTGGTCCAGAAGCTGCAGCTGGTGCAGAATGCAGCATGCAGAACGCTAAGTGGAGCACATGACCATGAACATACTAAACCTGTGTTAAAGCAACTGTGTTGGCTTTAGGGATGTACGAAAGTCACTTACCTTTCTGCGGATTATGTTGATGGTGGGGGGGTAGGCGTTCCGTCCCTCCCCCCAGAATCCTCGATGGGGGGGGAAGGTGATCTGTTCCTCCCCCCCAGAATCCTCGCCGGCCAGCTGTGCTCTGCGGCAGCTCCGCGGAGCAGCCGTCCAGGCCCAGCCAGGCCAGAGCTGTCCGCAGCTGGATTTCGGGCTGTGGAGGGCTCTGGGGGGGGGGAAACAAAACCGCGTATGCAAATGGCGGCGGCTATGGCCGCCGCCATTTGCGTTCCTTATTTTTGGCCATCTTAGTCTATGTAAATATTTACGTAGACTATGACGGCGAAAATAAAGGGGAATGCAAATAGCATAGCGGGTGCTATTTGCATCCCTTTTTGAGTCACCGTTTTAGCCTACGTAAATCTTTACGTAGGCTAAAACGTCGAATCAAAAAGGGATGCAAATAGCGCCCGCTACGCTATTTGCATTCCCCTCTATTTTCGCCTTCATAGTCTACGTAAATATTTACGTAGACTAAGACAGCCGAAAATAAGGAACGCAAATGGTGGCAGCTGTAGCCGCCGCCATTTGCATACGCGGTTTGTTTGTTTTTTTTAACCCAGCCATGATAGGCTATGCAAATCTTTATGTAGCCTATCACATCAGGGTTTTGTTTTTGTTTTTTTACAACACAGCAAATGGCGGCGGTGGCAGCCAGTCGGAAGACTAGCCACTGCAGCCGCAGCCACCGCAGCTGCCGCTGGAGCCGCCGCCGCCCGGAAGAACCAACCCAGGTAAGTCTCATCCCGGGGGGGATCCGTGGGGGGGCGGGGGGCAGGCTGTTCCACTACGGAGTTCGGAGGGCCGAATGCACTGGCATTCGGCCTCACCGAGATCCATGGGGGAATTCTCTGACATCCCTAACTGGCTTCCTACTAGCTACTGAGCCAAGCACAAGGTCTTGCTTTTGGCATATAAAGGCCTGAACCTAGCAGATCCCTTCCCCAATACTGACCTGTGCGAGCATTATCATCATCAGAGGAGGTCTTGCTGCCTGCAGCACAATCTGCAAATTGCTGTAACAAGGAAGCGTCCTTCTTAGGGATGGCGGAGAATTTCTCCCCGAAACTTCGGGGGGCCGAGCGCCAACGTGTTCGGCCCCCCAAACAAGTTTCGGGGAGAAATCCTCCGCACCCCCCCACCCCCTGCACCCCCCCGGGACGGGACTTAACTTCACCGAATGTCCCTCCCGGTGGCTGGTCTGGCCGGCAGTTCGGCGGGTGTTCGAGCAAGGCGGGAGCGGCAGCTGGTCTTTCGACCGGCTGCCGCCGCTGCCATTGCAATGAAAGGGGGGGGGGAAAACTCCCCCTGATAGGCTATGTGACGATTCACGTAGCCTATCACGGCTAGATTTGCAAAGTCAGCCGTGATAGGCTACGTGAATCGTCACGTAGCCTATCACGGGTGACTTAAAAAAAAAAAAAGCGCGTACGCGAATGGCGGCCCCCATAGGGAGCCGCCATTCCCGTTCCTTATTTGGTCGCTGTAGTCTACGTAAATGTTTATGTAGACTACGGCGAAAATAAGGGCAACACTATGTGCAGCTAGTTCAGCTGCACATAGCACAAAGAGTACTGGGCCAAACTGTCTGAAATTTGACAGGTGGGATCCCCTCCATGTCAGCAGAGAGTTTCCCATGTTTCATATATTTATCATGAAAACTGAAAAACGTTATGGCCATTTGTGTTTGATGAAGTCAATGAAAGAACACCCAAACTGAGTGGTCCAGATATCCAAATCTCACTTCGGATCTGGAACCAAGTAGAAGTGGAGGGGGTCCAAATTGGTCCAAGTCAAAGTGGGGCTGATTAAGTGGGTCCGGTGGCATCCAAGCGGATTGGGGGGTCCATGCACAGCCCTAATATGAATCTAATAAATAAATAAATAAATAAATAAATAAATAGTAACTTCATACAAAATGTACTAGGGATTCAGTGTTTTGTGATCTTGTATATATGTGCAAAAATAAAGAGGAAATTTGCACTCCCATTTTAATATGGGCATGGGGAGAAGTAGGATAGGTAGGGATTGTGCACATCTATGCATTTCTATATAGGGATGGCAGAGAATTCCGTAGGGATGGCGGGGAATTTCTCCACGAGTCTCCAGGAGGCCGAATGCCAATGCATTCGGACCCCCGAAATTGGTGGTGAAATTCTCTGCCACCCCCCCCATCGCCACACCCCTGGGATGGGACTTACCTCCTTCGAATGTCCCTCTCAGCGGTGGGTCTTGGCGGCATTTCGGCGGGGGCGGCGGCCGGTCTTCCGGCCGGTCTTCCACCATTACAAAGTAAAGTAAAAGAAAAAACCAACAACATGTGATAGGCTACGTAACGATTTGCGTAGCCTATCACAGCTAGATTTTCAAAGTCAGCCATGATAGGCTACGTAAATCATTACGTAGCCTATCACGGCTGACTTTGAAAAAAAAAAAAAAAAGCACGTACGCCCATGGGCGCCGCCATTTGCATTCCTTATTTGGGCAGGGGTAGTCTACGTAAAGATTGTCAAGGGCTCCTTTGAGGCCTCTCTCAGTCTAATCCAGTAGCCAAGTCCAGACACAGACAAAGGGATTCCTTTCAAAGCTTTATTCTTCTTTTACAACTCAACAACTCTACAGGTAGCAACTAGATCTGAGCAGCAGAGTACCTATGCCCTAAGTTGAAACAGTTGGTCCCCGTTTGAAAGGGAATTACTGGCAGACCCCTGAACTTAAGGACTAGGGAGAGTCCCTCCCCTTTTCCCTTGGATCCTCTGGGTGCAGCCGTTGTTTGCGCGCGAACCGGGCACTGTGCCTCCTTTCCGTGCCCTCCATCTGGCGCCGCTCTCTGTGTCTGCGTCGCGCATCCACCAAGTCTGCTATCTCTGCTCAGTCACTCCCTGGACTAGGGGTGTCAGAGAATTTCTCGCCAAAACTTTGGGGGGCCGAGTGCCAACGTATTCAGCCCCCCGAAGTAGTTTCAGGGAGAAATTCTCCACCCCCCCACCCCCCCGGGATGGGACTCACCTTTCCCGAATGTCGCTCCCGGTGGCGGGTCACAGCGGCGGTTCGGCAGGGCTTCGACAGGGGCGGGGACGGCAGCCGGTCTTTCGACTGGCTGCCACCACCGCCATTCCAAGAAAAGTAAAAAAAAAAAATGCCCCCGTGATAGGCTACATGACAATTAATGTAGCCTATCACAGCTGACTTTGCAGATCTAGCCATGATAGGCTACGTAAATCGTCACGTAGCCTATCATGGGGGCGTTTTTGTTTTTACTTTTTATTTCGCAGCCGGGCGAGGCGAGGCACCTCCTCCCCGGCCTGAATTTCGGCCGGGCGAGGCGAGGTGCCTCCCCCCCAAGCCTAAATTTTGGGGGGAGAAGCGAAGCGCCTCCCCCCCACCGCAAAGCAAGCTGCGAGACGAGGTAAGTGCCTTTCGAGCACTCCTTCCTGGACTGCTTTCTAATCTAGGAATGCTGGTGGGAGGAATCTCCGTCAGCTGTGGGCCCTGGGAAAGAGGAGTGCGCTCCTCTCCCAGGAGCGACTGCTCTTCCTCAGAATCAGAACTACTCTCGGATTCTATGGGCTCAGTGTCCACCCTGACAAAGATTTACGTAGACTACGGCGAAAATAAGGGCAACGCTGCTTATTTGGGCAGCAGTAGTTTACAGAAAGATTTACGTAGACTACAGCGAAAATAAGGGCAATGCCCATGGGCGCCGCCATTTGTGTATGCACTTTTTTTTTTCAAAGTCACCCGTGATAGGCTACATAAATATTTACGTAGCCTATCACTGCTGACTGAAAATCTAGCCGTGATAGGCTACGTAAATCATTACATAGCCTATCACGTTTTTTTTTTTACATTACTTTTTTTATTTCGTGGCCGGGGAGACGGGGCGCTCCCCCCCGGCCTGAATTTCGGCAGTGAGGGATGGGGCGCCTCCCCCCCGGCCTGAATTTCGGCTGGGAGGGGTGGGGCGCCTCCCCCCGCCAAGAACCTCGGGGGGGAAACCGAAGCGCCTCCCCCCACCGCAAAGCAAGCTGCGGGACCAGGTAAGGGACTTTCGTCCATCCTTAGAATTCCACCACGGATCTCGGTGAGGCCAAATGCCAGTGCATTTGGCCCCCTGAACTCTGTGGTGGAACGGCCTGCCACCCCCCACCCCCCCACGGATCCCCCCTGGGACGAGACTTACCTGGGGCGGCGGTTCCAGCGGCAGCTGCGGCGGCGGCGGCTGGTCTTCTAACTGGCTGCCGCCGCCGCCATTTGCAGTCTTGTGTAAAAAAAACCCAAAAATGACGTGATAGGCTACATAAAGATTTACGTAGCCTATCATGACTGGCTTTTATAAAAAAAACAACCCGCGTACGCAAATGGCGGCGGCTATGGCTGCCGCCATTTGCGTTCCTTATTTTTGGCCATCTTAGTCTATTTAAATATTTACGTAGACTATGACGGCAAAAATAAAGGGGAATGCAAATAGCATAGCGGGCACTATTTGCGTCCCTTTTTGATTCGCCGTTTTAGCCTACGTAAATATTTACGTAGGCTAAAATGGTGAATCAAAAAGGGACACAAATAGCACCTGCTACACTATTTGCATTCCCCTTTATTTTTGCCGTCATAGTCTACATAAATATTTATGTAGATTAAGATGGCCAAAAATACGGAACGCAAATGGCGGCGGCCGTAGCACCCACCATTTGCGCACGCGGGTTTTTTTTTTCCCCAGAGCCCTCCGCGGCTGGAAATCCGGCTGTGGATGGCTCTGGCCTGGCTGGGCCTGGCCGGCTGCTCCATGGAGCTGCTGCGGAGCACAGCCAGCCGTGGAGGATTCCGGGGGGGAGGAACGGATCGCCTCCCCCACCGTCAAGGATTCCGGGGGGAGGGACAGAACGCCTCCCCCCCACCATCAACATAATCCGCGGAAAGGTAAGTGACTTTTGTACATCCATAATTTATTATGTTGTCTAACTGTTCAGCATTTAACAAGTTAGATGTCCTTAGCCGTAAATTCTGAATAGTACAATGAGAATAAGATAAGACATTATGCTATAATTGAAAAAACAAACAAACCCACAAAATCTCTTTATTGAAAACGAGTTATCAAGATGTCTCTACATACTTTATTAGATATGTATCAATGACAAATATATACTGCTGATAGTCTTATAAATGAATCTGACCCACAAGTTCATTCTTATCTCTGTTGAGATTAGCATATCTCATCAATAATTATGTCTCTGTATATGTATCAGTTCATTAATAATTGTCAAGAGAAGAATTAAATTAGGGTGTCTTGCATTTCTTTTCTCCTCATAGTAAGAATATCCTTTCTAAGTCATTAGTCGAGTCTGTATCATCAAGCTTCTTTCAGGATTTTTCCTTGTACATGGGCATCTTGTGACATCTATAGTTTAAAGGTTGCTTCTCTCCTGGAATAACAATTGAAACACGTCTGCTTCAGATTAGGTTTACATTTTCAGGAGGTTTCCTACTAATACTGGCCATTCTTGAAGGCTTCTTTACTTTTTGCTATTTACATCCTTAAGGACTGGTTCATACATAGGGATGGTGTAGGAACCTGATTCAGTCCGGGAATCCAGCGATCCCGCACCTGCCCGCACCACCAAGCCCCTCTCGCCAAGCCCCTGGCCCTACTTGCCCCCTGCCTGCACTCAGTGAATGGCCTGCACACACCCCAGTGGCCTCATCGAGCTTTGCAGTCACCATTTTTGGAGAAATAAAATGGCAATCGCAAAAATGCACAAATTTGCATACACATGAAAATGTGCATTTTTGCGAATGTGCATATTTGTGTATGTGCAAAAATGTGCATTTTCTGAAAAATGCACATTTTGGCACACACACTAATGTGTGCCTTTGCAAAAATGTGCATTTTATGCATGAGAATATGCGCATTCGCAAAAATGAACATTTTCACACATACAAAAGCATGCAATTTTGCAGTTGCCATTTTATTTTATTTTTAAATGGTGACCGTGGAGCTCGATGAGGCTGCTGGGGTAAGTGCAGGCTGCTCGCCAAGCATGGGAGGGGCTTGAGCGCAGTCCGGGGACCAGTGAGTGGGGACAGGGGCTGGGCGGGCTTACAGAGAACCCAAACAGGGATGAGTTCGCACATCCCTATTCATACATGCTTGATTTCTCCATTTTTTCATACCTAACACTTGATGACTGGCAACCTGGATGTTGAAACAGAGACCATTGAAAAACTTCATTGTGATGTGAGATTATATTTTTGTAATCAAGTTATTTCTTTATTACATTTTATTTCTTTATTTCTTTATTACATTTATATCCCACCTTTTTTCTTCTTGCAAGGAACCCAAAGCAACTTACATGATCCTCCTCCTCTCTATTTTATCCTCACAACAACCCTGTTAGATTAGCTTGAGAGTCAGTGACTGGCCCAAAGTCACCAAGTGAACTTCATGGCCATGTAGGGACTAGAACCCAGATCTTCCGAGTCCCAGTCCAACACTGTAACCACTATACCACACTTAGGGATGTGTGAGCACACCCCAGGTCAGGTTCTCTGGGTGCCCAATAAGCTGCTTTTCTTGCTCACACACCCCCTCTCACCCATTCGTGCCCTCCCAGACTCATCTTAGCGATGTACGAAACTCACTTACCTTTTCACAGAATCTTTTGCGGTGGGGAGGGAGGCGCTCCATTGCTCCCCCCAGAATCCTCAACCGGGGGGAGGCAGTCCAGTCCTCCCCCCTGGAATCCTCGACGGCGGGCTCCAGGCCATCCGCAACTGGATTTCCGGCCGCGACGGGCTGCTGCGGACGCAAATGGCGGCTGCCGTAGCGGCCACCATTTGCGTCCAGCCAGGCAGTTGTGATAGGCTACGTAAGAATTTACATAGCCTATCATGGCTACCCCCCCAAAAAACACAACCCCACGTACGCAAATGGCGGCGGCTACGGCAGCTGCCGTTTGCATTCCCTATTTTTCGCCGATTTATCTTACATAAATATTTAAGGAGATAAAGCGGTGAAAAAAAGAGGAATGCAAATAGCGTAGTGGGCGCTATTTGCATTCCTTTATTTTTCATCATTCTAGCCTACATAAATATTTACGTATTTACCTGGCCGGCAGCTCCATGGAGGATTCCAGGGGGGAGGAACGGATCGCCTCCCCCCGCCGCAGACTTGGGTAGGTGGGGTTCGTACACCCCTGCTGTGGACTGGGAAATGCACTAGCCTAGATGGGGGGCAGGGGGTTTACATCTGATTCTGGATGGGATACCCCTGAAGGGCCAGGTCCATGCTCTGGGAGTGCTTCTGCATTTAGCACTGGAAGTGCAGGTGGCATCAGCTGTCAGGAGTTCTTTCTACCACTTTAGGCTGGTTTGGCAGCTGCGGCATCTAGACAAAGCTGACCTAGCTACAGTGACACACATGCCTTGGTAATGTCCAAGTTAGATTACTCTAATATACTCTATGTGGAGCTGCCCTTGAAGATGATTCAAAAACTGCAGCTGTCGAAGCTAGGCATTCAGATCATATTACTCTTATTCTGTATTGTTTCCTTGGGCTGCCTGTCCATTTCCTGGCCCAATTTAAGGTACTGATTGTGGCCTCCAAAGCCCTGAATGGTGTAGGAACATGTTATCTGAAGGATTGACTACACCTTTATGAGCTTGCCCAAGCATTAAGATCAGAGTCAGATGCCCTACTTTCTGGCCCACCAGCAGAAGCCGTTAGGCTGGCGGGTACCAGACAGGACATTCTGAGTGGTGGCCCCATACCTTTGGAGCTCCCTCCCTAAGGAGACACTTATGACCTCATCACTTCTGGCTTTTAAAAACAAAACAAAACTAAAGGCTCATTTTTTGAGTCTGCATTTGGTGCTTAAAAACATTAGCAGCAGCTGCTGTGGCTGTGTGGGTGTTTAACTGTAACGTCCTTGAAATATTGTAAGCTGCCTTGTGAGGGAAATGTGTC
This sequence comes from Heloderma suspectum, assembly GCF_057233095.1. Classification (NCBI taxonomy): domain Eukaryota; kingdom Metazoa; phylum Chordata; class Lepidosauria; order Squamata; family Helodermatidae; genus Heloderma; species Heloderma suspectum. The sequence goes on along the minus strand of NC_139460.1, from coordinate 255,170,689 downwards.
ATGAAAGGCATAATAATAATAATAATAATAATAATAATAATAATAATAATAGATTGCCTGTGAACTCTTGTGCAAGAGGTAGTAGAAGATTTCTGTCAGTGCAGCACCACAATATGATCTGGAGTTTCATTACAGTGTTAAAAACAGTGAATAAGGAAACTAGGGATGTCAGAGAATTCTGCGACGGACTCCAGTGAGGCTGGATTCTAAAGAATCCCCCAGAATCTGTGGCGGAACGGCCTTGCTCCCCACCACCCTGTGGAATCCCCCTGGGACGGAGCTTACCTGGCGGCGGATGCGGCTCCGGCAGCAGTGGCTCTGGCTGCGGCTGCAGCGGCAGCAGCTCCTCCAGCTGGTCTCTTGGCTGCTGCCAGGCTGCTACGGCCACAACTAGCACACTAGTGGCCGCCATTCGCATAGCTGCTTTAGCATGATAGGCTACGTAAATACTTAAGTAGCCTAACACGGCAAAGAGCAGGGGCACAAATGGTGGCTGCTACGCCATTTGTGCCCCTGCTCTTTGCCGTGATAGGCTATGTAAGTATTCACATAGCCTATCATGAAAAAGGCAGCCACACAAATGGCATAGTGGCCGCCATTTGCAGCCGCAGCAGCCCGGCCGCAGCTGGAATTCCCACTGCGGCTGGCCGTGGCTGGCGGCTCTGCGGAGTCACTGCAGAGCGAAGCCGGCTAGGGAGGATTCCGGGGGGGGGAGCACCTCTCCCCCACCATGGATGGCCTCAGCGGAACCAGGTAAGTGTTTCATACAACCCTAAAGGAAACGGAAACTATGACATATAGACTTTAGTGCTCCATCAATATCTTGAGAATGAGCTTGTGCAAAGTCTCTTATAAGACTTTTCTGAAACATGGGAATTCCTTTGGATTTGGGGTCATAGAATCATAGAATAGTAGGGTTGGAAGGGACGTACAAGGCCATGGAGTCCAACCCCCTGCTCAATGCAGGAATCCAAGTCAGAGCATCCCTGACAAATGGCTGTCCAGCCTCGTCTATTTGCGTTGCCCTTATTTTCTCCGTAGTCTATGTAAATCTTTACGTAGACTACCCATGCCCAAACAAGGAACGCAAATGGCGGCGCCCATGGGCGCCGCCATTTGTGTACGTGCTTTTTCTTTTTTTTTCAAAGTCAGCCGTGATAGGCTACAGAAAGATTTACGTAGCCTATCACGGCTGACTTTGAAAATCTAGCCATGATAGGCTACGTAAATCGTTACGTAGCCTATCACATGTGTGGGGTTTTTTTTACAATTTACTTTTTTATTTCGCAGCCGGGGAGACGGGGTGCTTCCCCCCTGGCCAGAATTTCGGCCAAGAGGGGCGGGGCGCCTCCCCACCTGCCAAGAATTTCGGGGGGAGAACTGGAGCGCCTCCCCCCCACCGAAAACAGCTGCGGGACCAGGTAAGGGACTTTCGTCCATCCTTAGACCTTAGTGATCATTGTTCTGAGTTGATTAAAATCAGCTTTCCTAAAATCCAGGGTACGCGTTTGACTACACTCAGCTTTTGCTTCCCTTAGAACCAAGAACTCAAGTACAACATGGTCACTTTCCCCCGGAGTTCCTGTAACTGCTACTTCATCCACTAAGTCATCTCTGTTGGTTAGGATCAAGTCAAGGATAGCCGATCCTCTAGTTCCTTCCTCTACTTTCTGTAGGAGGAAGTTATCCACCACACAAGTCAGAAATTTCCTGGAGGGGCCAGGTTTTGCAGAATTTGTCTCCCAACAAATATCAGGGGCAATTGAAGTCCCCCATTACTACTACATCATGCTTCCTTAAAACATTGGCTATTTGCTTTTCAAAAGTTTCATCCTTGTGTTCTCCTTGATTGGGTGGCCAGTAGTAGACTCCGACCACCAGGTTCCTTTTATTCTTTGCTCCATTTATTTCAAATAATAAATTTCAGATGCTCTCGATGGGGCTACCAAGCTCCTCCTCCAGTATTTCTGTGCAGAGATATGTATTTTTCACATACAGTGCAACCCCACCTCCCTTTCTGTTCCTCCTGTTCTTTTTGAACAAGTTATATCCTTCAATTGCTGTATTCCAGTCATGAGAGTCATCCCACCAAGTCTCAGTTATACCTATCAGGTCATAATTTCACTCTTGTATTAAGAGTTCAAGTTCGTTCTGTTTGTTTCCTATACTCTGGGCATTAGTATATAGACATCGAAGACCATATGCTTCATAGTCTGGCTTTCTTCCTACATGTGCCTGAAGAATATTATTAGGTGCTATCAGAGCTGTTCTCTCCATTGCAGTGCATGCGGCTACATCCATTGTTACCCCCAACGTTACATCTCCCTTCCCCATAGGATTCAGTTTAAAGCCCTCCTGATGAAGTTCTTCATGCTGTGGCCAAACACATTCTTCCCATCCTTTGTGAGGTGAGGGTCATTTTTCTCATGCAGTGCACTTCTGCTATGCCAAGTGCAGAAGCTTTCTGGTAACAGAGGTTATCTCTAGCAGAAGGGAACCTATGGATCCAGCCCATTAATTTTAAGTACTGTTTCAGCAGCAGGGAATTCTTTTATTTATTTATTTTCATCACAGCAACTGAGTTATCAGATATCTATAACCTGATCAGAAACAAAGTCACCAAGATATGTAAAAGAGATAGCATGTTTTCAGTACATGTAAAACTTCAGGTAATCCAAAGCTGCCCCAAGGATATATCTGCAGCCAGCTCCTTTGGACTGAAGTACAGGTTGCCATTAATCTTCATCACCGTGGCTCTGTGGGCACTATAAACCACTGACTGATTTCAGCAGTACACCTGATAGATAAGCAGGACTTGAATTACTGCTTAGCACTGCTTACTTTTATTTCATAATGTATGCAAACTTGACAGAATCACCAGGCAAAACAAAGGGAGAAGACGTGTGATGAAAGACGAGAACTAAAGCATCTATCACTCAGACGAATACAGCTTGCAATTAATGAAAACTAAATGCTGAATGTAATATGTAGGAGTTAGAATTCTGTAATATGTAGAAGGTGGTAGAATTCTGACCTGTTCAACTTCAGGCTGCAGGTGAGAGATCATATATTTGAATTCTCCATGTAAAATGCTCTCAGTACAGTACTACACCCAAGAGAAGGCTTCAGTACACCTCTGTCATGTGCTCCATACATCTCTCTCTCTCTCTCTCTCTCTCTCTCTCTCACACACACACACACACACACATACACACAGAACTCTACCACCATAGTCTACTTGAGTCTTTTTCTTTGTGTTGCATAAATCAACTAACTCTAAGGTTGCCTTCCTGATGTTACACAGGTTCCCTTTAATCCCTGGTTTGTACAAAGAAATTGTTCAGCTTTTTGTGCTTTATGTATTTTATTTGCCCATTGCCTCGAGCATTCATTGAGTGGAGGGGTGATCCAAACTTATTCTAAATAAATAAAATAAAATGTATGTTGTGGGAGCTGCTGTAATATGGCTCTTTCCTGTGCCATGCATGTAATGTCAGAAGCCCTTGGTCATGTGGGTGGAGAGACCATGCTACAGTTCTTTCCAATCCCAGAATTGTGTTGTCCCATGTAACCAATCAATACAAAGGCCAAAAACATAATGGACACAAAACTTCCCATACATGCAGATCTGTTTCTAGAACAAATTTCAGTTTTGAGACCCATATAATCATGCAAATAATCATGCTGGAAATTAGAAAAGAAAATACAAAAATGACAATCAATCCAACTGGCTGGAGACTTCAGTATTTTTTTTTTTAATGTGTTCAACCTTATCTTTAAGAGATGGCATTAGATGTGAAGATTTGAATAGTCTGCAGAATGTTCTAAAATAGGAAAAAGAGTAATGATTGGCTACTGATATGTGTACCCAACCTCCATCTTTCATAGTGCAATCAAAATCTATATTCCTTATCTCATTAGGTCTTTGTTAACCTTTCCTAGCATTGCATTTTGTTCTTCACCTGGTCCATTTAGGCAGAATGATCAGATAAACTGCTTAGAATTTCGTAATTTTTTTAAAAAAAATTCTAAATGAGAATATAACATAAAATTGTCCTTTAGCAGAAAGCTGACAAAGACCACTTAGCCAATTCTCTGACATTTTTTTTTCTTTCAAGTACCTGTTACAGGTAACTAATTCCAGAGACTGAAATAACAATGTGGGTCTCAATAGTGAAGAAAATGAGCTGGAAATAGCAGAACAATCACATAACGTAAACCATAAGAGTATTTGAATGTGCAACCTACAGAAAATGGTTTGTGACTTCTTCAGGGCAGAAAGACTGCAGTTCAAACAAAGAAGGTTAATATTCAAATACCTGCAACTAAACGATGTCAGAGGTACCAGAAAGTAGAGGTAATGCATTCGGGATGGCAGGTTATCATGGAATGTCTAGCGAGATTAGATGATGAACTTATTTCCTCTTTCCTCCCTAATTAGATTGGGGTTAGCTGTACCAGCTTTGTTCATACCAGACAATTAAGCAATAATTTCACCTGTGCCTCTGAGCCATTCATGAATTTGCTTGCTCATCACAAAACAGTGTTTGGTTTTCTTCCAGACTTTGTCAGATTCCATTGTAATGTCATTCAACAAATTCCAGTTTTAAATTTATCTTAACAGGAGGTTTTGTCCCCATCATTAGAAAAGGTATCACATTATCTTCCTTAGAATTTGGCGTGGAAGAGCAGGGTGTGTGTGTGTGGGGGGGGGGACGCAGCAGCAAGCAAGTTATAAAAGTTTTTGGATCATTACATTCACTTACAATGAAAGCACACAAACACAAAGAGCTGTATCATAAAATTAATTGTATCTTTTTGAATACTAGAAGAGTACAAAAAATGTTTCTAGGGCATTTTGTTAGTTCTCTATAGAAAGTCACAGAGGTTCATCACATGGGAGCAGAAATCTACATCAATACTAGGGTTTTCTCCATCCGGTTTCATCGCAGGATTAGATTGGGCTCCGTTACACAGTTGTTTCTATCTCATTATATTCCATTCCTAACTAGGGATGGCGGAGAATTTCTCCCCGAATCTTCGGGGGGCCGAGCGCCAACGCATTTGGCCCCCCGAAATTGGTGGTGAAATTCTCCGCCACCCCCCCGCCACCCACCCGGGATAGGACTTACCGTAGCCGAATGTCCCTCCCGGAGGCGGGTCCCGGCGGCGGTTTGACGGGCTTTCGGTGGGGGCGGGGGCGGCAGCCGGTCTTTCGACTGGCTGCCACCGCCGCCATTACAGCTGAAGTAAAAAACAACAACAACCCCGTGATAGGCTACGTAACGATTAACGTAGCCTATCATGGCTAGATCTCCAAAGTCAGCCATGATAGGCTACGTTAATCATTACATAGCCTATCACAGGTGACTTTGGGAAAGAAAAAAAAGCGTGTACGCAAATGGAAGCCCCCATGGGGCGCCGCCATTTGCGTTCCTTATTTGGTCCCAGTAGTCTACGTAAAGATTTACGTAGACTATGGCGAAAATAAGGGCAACGCAAATAGCCCTTATCTTTACTTAGACTACCGGGACCATAAACTACTTTTATAGTTCGCGGCTGGGGAGATGGGGTGCTTCTCCCCAGCCTGAATTTCGGCCAGGTGAGGCGGGAAGCCTCCCCCCCAGCCTGAATTTCGGCCGGGCAAGGCGGGACGGCTCCCCCCCCTCACCTGAACTTCGGGGGGAGAAGCGAAGCGCATCTCCCCCACCGCGAAGCAAGCTGCGAGACCAGGTAAGTGACTTTCATACATCCCTATTCCTAACCTTTTCACAGGGTGGCTACTTTTCCATGAAAAGCCATTACATACACTGAGGGCACTGCAAGATTTCCTCCCTGGTTCCTGCCCCTTTCCCTCCCCTCACAGATTACTGGTGGTTTGGTTGTGATTGACACGCAGTGCAGATGGACAGCAACCTCGACCAAAGTGCCCGAATCCCACCCCCGCAGGCACTGGTTTCCTGGCAAACTGCTGGAATGCTGGTATGCCGGCCATTCTGTGTTGGGAGCAAAAGTTGGTGCATTGCATTTAGTCACAGCATGGTGGCAAGCTGGCAGGTCAGTATTCCGACATGCCCACCACCCCAATGTCACTGCCATCACCCTTACTAGGGATGTTGAAGAATTCCGCCACAGACTTCAGTGAGGCTGGATTCTAAAGAATCCAGCCCCCTGGAATCCGTGGTGGAATGGCCTCACAACCCCGCCACCCCCATCCAACCCCCCCCCGGCATGGCCCTACCTGGCAGCAGCTCTGGCGGCAGCTCCGGCGGCAGCTCCGGCGGTGGCTCAAGGTCATCTTCTGAGCTGCTGTGGCCGCAAATGGCGGCCGTCATAGTGGCTGCCATTTGTGTCCCTGCTGTCGCCGTGATAGGCTACATAAATATATACGTAGCTTATCACTGCCTAGCGTAGGGATGCAAATGGCACCCCCTATGCAGGATGCCATTTGCTGCAGCCTCAGCAGCCCAGCAGTGGATGGGAGCCCTGCTGTGGATCGGCCCAGCCAGTGGCTTCACAGACTGGGTGTGAAGCGGAGCCAGCCGGGCAGGATTCCAGGGGGAGGACCGGATCGCCTCCCCCCCCCCACGGAACCCAGCAGAGGCAGATAAGTGGGGTTTCATACACCTCTAGTCATGACTGCACTCCCAACAACCTCAAACAAAGAGGGTTTTTCACGCAACAGAAGAAATACATGGGGAGGCCATGGCACTTCTGTTGTGCAGGTTGAAAAAATACTGCATTTCTTCTATTTGGGGATAATGTGTGATAGGCAGGGGAAAATGGCGGGAAAATCACTGGAGGATTATGATGTTGTGTAATGGACCCACAAACTTCCATGAGTGGCTAATCATGAATGTGTGATAAATTGCAGGTGTAGAGATGCCCACACATGAATAAATGTTTTCACCATGCTGTGATCAGTTTTAAAATCTGCATGGCTGACATTTTGGCAAGCACTCTCCAGAGGCCTAATGGGAACTGATAACTCTGTTCTATCCTGGTGTGTGTGTGTGTATGTGTGTGTGTGAGTGAGTGAGCGAGTGTGTATCCTGAACAACTCACTTTCATTTTAAACATTTTAACTAGAGAAGGGACCCAGCTTTGCACAAGTTAGAAAAGCCCATGGTTTAGAATAGCCCTTTGATACAGTTAAGCCTTTAAGCAAACTTATGCAGCTGTGAAAGTTGGACACATTGTACTCACCCTGAGTGAAACTATGCCCTCTAGCAGTCCTAGGCACAGCCCCTGGCATGGTGTGCCCCTATAGCCCCCTGAGGGAGGGTTTTTTCCAATCCATTCACCTAACATGGATGTCCTACAGCAGGGGGGATGGGACAGGCATATAACTCTGTCCATCAGCCTACTTCTCCCATGGCTTCCAACTGTATGGACTGGAATGCTATATACTGGTTAGGGAAGTCTGCCTCTACTGGCTGAATATATTACTGTAGATGTTATTTCAACCACATGGACACATTTACATTAATTTAAATGAATTAATGCATTTTAGAAACAAAATGACCCCAAGGCATACACCCCTAGGGTCCCCTTAGTAAGCATGTCAAGTTTCAGGTGTCTAGGTTCCACAAACTATAGGACAGACAGACAGACAATTAATAAATTAATAACAAACTAGCCACTGTAAAAGTGGAAACTGAAACAAAATGTTGCAGTGTGGAGTGCTACTGTTCAGGATTCCAGCCATACCATTCAATCTCCCCTCCCCCAACAGTTATCTTTCTTTGGACACTGAGCATGCTCAGGTCTCATGGAGCTCCTTGGGTTCTTCCCTGCTCCTTTAGAGGGTCCCCCCTCAAAAAAGTTTTTTTTTGTACTTTTGTAAACCTTGGCAACCAGCAAGCCTGCTTGTGGATGATGCCATTTTGGCTACATATGCAATGACATTCAAACCCTGAACAGAGGGAACAGGTGGGGCCCTGTAACAAAATGAAACATCTATATCCCTGGTGAGGATTTGTTACCTGAGTTTGTGGATAAGGGGGTGGGGAGGGTTTGTCTCAAAGACAGGGCTCCCTGCTCTAACTTGTATCTTACTTTGTGTACATTTTTTTTAAAGCAGTTTTGGATATTTAAACTGAGAATGAGCCTTCTCTCTGTAATTCAGTGCTTGGTTTGGCCTGAAAGGGGGTCTGAGGGAGCAATATAAGTAGCCCTATCTTTGGCCTGCAATATTAACAATGGACTACATTGAAGGGCTGATGTAAGCTACTCTTAGCACAGCCCTCCAACATGCAATAGGAGTATAACAGAGAACTACACTGCAGTGTTGTCATATACTACTCTCTCACCCAACTTTCCCTGTAGGGATAAAAGAAACAGACAACAATACTTAGTTGTTGTAAGCTACTCTGTAGGGGTGCACGAAAGTCACTTACCTGGTCTCGCAGCTTGCTTCACGGTGGGGGGGAGGCGCTTCGCTGCTCCCCCCGAAGTTCAGGCCAGGGGGGAGGCTTCCCACCTCGCCCGGCCGAAATTCAGGCCGGGGAGGAGGTGCCTCGCCTCGCCCGGCCGCGAAATAAAAAGTTAAAAACAAAACAAAACCACCCCCGTGATAGGCTACGTGATGATTTACGTAGCCTATCACGGCTAGATCTGCAAAGTCAGCCATGATAGGCTACGTTAATCGTCACGTAGCCTATCACGGGTGACTTAAAAAAAAAAAAGCGCGTACGCAAATGGAGGCCCCCATAGGGAGCCGCCATTCGCGTTCCTTATTTGGTCACTGTAGTCTACGTAAATCTTTACGTAGACTACGGCGAAAATAAGGGCAATGCAAATAGCGTTGCCCTTATTTTCGCCGTAGTCCACATAATCTTTACGTAGACTACAGCAACCAAATAAGGAATTTGAATGGCGGCTCCCTATGGGGGCCACCATTAGCCGTACGTGTTTTTGTTTTTTTTTAAGTCACCCATGATAGGCTACGTGACGATTTACGTAGCCTATCACTGCTGACTTTGCAAATCTAGCCATGATAGGCTACGTTAATCGTCACATAGCCTATCACGGGGGCGTTTTTTTTTTTTTTACTTTTCTTGGAATGGCGGCGGCGGCAGCCGGTCGAAAGACCGGCTGCCGCCCCTGCCCCTGTCGAAGCCCTGCCGAACTGCCGCTGCGACCCACCACCGGGAACGACATTCGGGAAAGGTAAGTCCCATCCCGGGGCGGGGGGCAGGGGGCGGGGGGGCGGAGAATTTCTCCCCGAAACTACTTCGGGGGGCTGAATACATTGGCACTCAGCCCCCTGAAGTTTCAGGGAGAAATTCTCCCCCATCCCTACTACTCTGTCAGCTTCAGCTCAATCTCCAATAGCATTCAAAAGCTCTGGAAAACACTGCAGGGTTGTTACAAAACACACAGAGCTAGACTTGAAGTGTTCAGTGTGAACTATACTACGGGGCTGTTTAGGGATATACGGACTGTGTAAAATCCACTCTGTCTGTGTTTCTCAGATTGTCAGGCACCTTTCATTCCATCATCCATCCCCAGATGGATGCGAATATATATTTTTTGTCATGTGGAAAAACACAGAAATAATTATGTTAAGTATTTACATAATTTACCTCACTATGTAACATTTCATAGAATATTATGGGTTGGAAGTAGGGATGTACGAAAGTCACTTACCTTTTTGACGGGGTGATTCGCGGTGGGGGGGAGGCGCTCCGCACGTCCCCCCAAAATCCTGATCCGGCTGGCTCCGCTCCGTGGAGATTCCACGGAGCCACTGGCCAGGGCTGCCCACAGCCAGACATCCGGCTGCTGGGCAGCCTTCCGAAAAAAAAAAACAGCATACACAAATAGCGGCAGCTACAGCGGCTGCCATTTGTGTTCCCTTTTTTTCGTTGTTTTAGCCTACGTAAATATTTACGTAAGCTATTTAGGGATGGCCGTGAATTTCTCCACGAATCTTGGGGAGGCTGAATGCCAACGCATTCGGCCCCCCGAAATTGTTGGTGAAATTCTCCGCCACCCCCCCGCCACCCCCCAGGATGGGACTTACCTCATGCGAATGTCCCTCTCGGCGGCGGGTCCCAGCGGCGTTTCGGCAGCGTTTCGTCACGGGCAGGGGCGGCAGCCGGTCTTCTGACCGGCTGCTGCCACCGCCATTACAAAATAAAGAGAAAAAAAAAACACCCGTGATAGGCTACGTAACGATTAACGTAGCCTATCACGGCTAGATTTCCAAAGTCAGCTGGCGAAAAAAAGGGGAACGCAAATAATGCCCACTACGCTATTTGCGTTCCCTTTTTTTCACCTTAATAGCTTACGTAAATATTTACATAGGCTAAAACAGCGGAAAAAAGGGAATGCAAATGGCAGCTGCCGTAGCCGCCATTTGCGTACGCTGATTTATTTATTTGTTTAGCTTGCCGTGATAGGCTACGTAAGTATTTACATAGTCTATCACAGCAAAGGCAGCTACGCAAATGGCGCGGTGGCTGCCATTTGTGTGGCTGCCTTTGCCGTGATAGGCTACATAAATACTTACATAGCCTATCACAGCAGCCTGGCCAGATGCAAATGGTGGCCACTAAGGTGGCCGCCATTTGAGTCCGCTATAGCCGGCCGAGAGACCAGCTGCCACCGCCACTGCCGCCGCCACTTCCGGAGCCACCACCACCGGAACATCCACCCCAGGTAAGCTTCATCCCGGGGGGGATTCCGCGGGGGTGGGGCGGGGGGGAGGCCATTCCGCCATGGGTTTCAGGGGGCCGAATGCCAGTGCATTCAGCCTCACTGAAACTTGTGGCGGAATTCTCCACCATCCCTAGTTGAAAGGGGCCTACAAGGCCATGGAGTCCAACCCCCAATACATTTAGTGTATTGTCCCCCATTCCATTCAACGTTTCCTCAGCAGAAACTCATGTATTTGTCTATGGATTTATTTATATGGGTAAATTTCAGGAAAGTAAAAAAATCATCCAAAAGTCCACGGACTCCATGTGGCCTGAGGGGGTCACTCCACAGCGGATTCTGCAGGCCAGATTCTTTGAAATCTGAGCTCATTTTAATCCATCTCGAATTTCTCCAGCATCCCTAGCTGTCATAAGTCACTCTCTGCTAGCCACATCTCTCCCAACCTTGGAACAATGAACTTTAATTGCTTTGGAATTTGTATTAGCAGGTTAAAATGTTTCACACAAAATAAGAACTGGGTTAGAAAGACCAGGAATTATTTTCTTTGCTGCTGCCTTTTGGGGTTTGGAGGGGCACTATTCTAGTTATATTAACATCTTTGATTTGTCCATTCTATGGGCAGATCTCACTTCAGTACTTGGAGACATTTAAAAATAGCTTCTTGGTGTGAACTAGGAAATGGCCTATTCAAACAATGCAATGATTCTCTCTGCACTTTTTATATCTATGCATCACTTCCTCCATTTTTCAGTCACTCCAATTCCACTTTTTCTCCCTCCTGGTTTCTGCACACCCCACTCCCCCCAAACAGACAGCATTGTGTGTCCATGAGTATGTATGCTCCATCTTGGCTTCTTCCTTTTGGGAGGAAATTCCTCCCCTTAAATCCCCCCCAATCTGATACCTCCCCTTTGTGAGTATCTGTTGCTGGTTTGGCTATGTAAGGGTGGGCACTCTCCCCTGATGACTGGAAATACAGAATAAGATGGTAAGAATTCTCCACCAAATCCTCATTAAGCAGAAAATACATTTGCTGGTTTTCTAGGAGTCAGTATTTCTCTTTTCTTTTCTTTTTTCTTTCTTTCTTTCTTTCTTTCTTTCTTTCTTTCTTTCTTTCTTTCTTTCAAGAATGAATGCTTATGCAAACAAGTCCTTAAACTGGAATAGATTCCATTTCAGGGTCTCAACAACCCCCTTTACATCATCAGAAAAGAACCCTGAACTCATGTTCTTTTCCTCCTAGCTTTCCTTGATGAACCAGCTTAGGTTTCTAGAATGAGAACTACCAGTAATGTAAATGTCACAACTTTTCTTCGAAGTGCCATCCACCATCCTAATCTCTTTTATAGCCATGAAATTATTTGCTAATGTTAAATAGGTTTCCCCAAGTGTATCCTAAGTCCATTTGTTCTTGTCCTGTCCTTGCTGACTCAAAATGAATAAGTAGTCCCTTTCCTCTTTATAATTTTCATTTATGTACCTGTAGACAGGTATAGTTGCTCTTCTCCAAATTCAATATGACTACTCATCTTTATCTCTCTCCGCAGACTCCTTTTCCCAAAGCCTCTATCATTTTTTTGCTGCTCTCTTCCCAGTTTTATCCAATTTGTCTTGTTCACTTAAAAAAAGAAGTGGTATGCCATATCCAAGTGCCGTATTTTTACAAAGGCCTAATAATAAGCAGAGACACTGATCTGAAGTGCCAAAACTATTTAGAATAAAATGGAGGTTGAATTTCTTGCATGCCTTTGATCCATCCAAGACAAGTATTGACTGGCTCTTCCTTTTAATGTTAGCTGCAAGAGTTGGTCATCAGATGCAAATTCCAAAAAGGAATATCTGTTGCCGCATGGTGCTGCGCTGAACCAGCACCCCAGGCACCCTTGAGTCATTGCAATACTGCTTGCTGCTAGCCCAAATGGACTAGTGGGTTTAGTTCAGGGTCATGGCCCTACCAGCCACTGGACTCTGACACCAGCTGTCTCAGGAAGACCAGGAGTATAACCTATAAGAGTAGAGAACCCTGATTAAGACTCCAACAGTGAACCTGAGCCTCACTGCCAGGGTCTCTTGAACTAGGGCCTCTTGGCCTACGATCCCCAGAGACAACACCACCAAGACAGGTTCCCCTGATGAACTGGGGCCTACACCAGGGGCCTAATGCCTAATGATCACCAGTGCTGGCAATACACAAAATCTCACTGACAGATGATAAAATGCTGACCTCCAGGTCAAAAGATTACCTCTTTAAGAATCTCCACCTTTTGAAAAGGGGCATGGAAACTGGGAGGGATAGTCTGGACCAAGAGGGATAAAAGGCCTCACTTGAGCACCATTTCTTGATGGAGTGGTCTGCTTAGAGCAGGTCCAACCAACATCAGGAATTCTGGAAGAGAGCCAGTGTGGTTTAGTGGCGAGAGTGTTGGGCTGGGAGCTGGGAGATACGGGTTCTAGACTAGTCCCCACTCAGCAATGGAAGCTCACTGGGTGACTTAGGGCCAGTCACAGACTCTCAGCCCAACTCACCTCACAGGGTTGCTGTTGTGAGGATAAAAAGGAGAGGAGGAGGATCATGTATGCTGCCTTGGGTACCTTGAAAGAGGAAAAAGGCAGGATATAAATGCAATTAATAAACGAATGAATGAATAAATAAATAGTTGTAGTCCAAAACATCTGGAGAGCACCAGGTTAGGGAGGGTTGGCTTAGAGTCATCTATAGTCTTGCAACTCCATCTTGATTCTATCTGCCACCTGCAAACCAGCCTCAGGCATCTGTCATACCCCAGAGCAGGGGTCCCCAATCTTGTTGGACCCATGGGCACAGTTGAGAATTTGAGGAACTGCTTTGGGCAACACCACAAAATTGCTCCTACAGAGGTTGTGACTAGTCACATAATTGCTGTGGAGGCCTGGCTAGTCAAAAGTCAAGTAATTTACCCAAGAAACTGAATACAAACAGAGGAAGAGTCTGAACTGCAAACCTAACCTACATATTTGACCCCAGAGAGACTAGAAGGGGGGAGAAACAGCAAGGTAAAGAGATGTGTGCATGGGATAAATAGTGAGGCTATAGGATGGGAAGGAGGAGGAGATAGCAAGGCAAAGGGGCAGAGGGGAGAGAAGGAGCAAGGCTAGGGGCTAGAAAGTAAGGGGAAGAAAAGGGTTAGGGACAGGGAAGGGAGAAAAATAACAAAGAAAGGGATTGGGCAGAAATACTGAGGCTAAAGTCTGAGAGGAAAGAGAGGGGGGAGGGAGAGATCTGTGTGAGTAGAAGAAAATTGGGTGGGGCCAGGAAGCAACTCTTTCTTTCTCTTCTTGTCTGCCAAACAGCTGATCAGTGGCAGTTTCAGGAAAAGGAAGGAGAACCTGTTGTCCTAACATTTTTCAAAGTATGTATCTACATACATACATACATACGTATGTACGTATCTGTCTATCTGTCTATCTGTCTATCTGTCTATCTATATACACATACATACATACATACATACACTCACACACACATATATATACACATACATATACACACACATGTATATGTATGTGTGTGTGTGTGTGTATATATGTATGTATATATATATATATATATATGTATGTGTGTGTATATACACACACACACACACACACACACACATATATATATATATATATATATATATATATATATATATTTGAAGGGGGCAAGGTGTGGAGAGCTTCATGGTTACTGTGGGAGGTCCCCCACATTGGGCACCCCTGCCTCAGCAGATCCCACTTGTGGTAAGTATAGAACAACAGGTGGCACAGCCCAAATCAGCCAACCCAACACTAATTGGTCCCTTCCTATTCTGATGAGGTACTTTTGCCCAATCTTTTATTTAGTATTGAAGTCGCAGTGGAAACTAGTGTGTAGTCACAGTCCTAAGTTATGTACATCATTCAGCTTCCAAATACATGAGGGGTGGGGTGTTCACTCAAAACCCCTCACATGTTGAAGGAACACATGGGGGTTCACAGCAGCACACTACGTAACTCTGCCCCACAAATCCTCTGGTGAGCCAGCTGCATCTTCTGCTGGCCGCATGTCCAACAACTATGAGAAGGGTCCCAATATGACATATGTCCTAATGCATATGCATAGATCTCTTCCATGAAAAGGGGTATTCTGAGCCAAATAGGATTCCTCTCACATGGAGAAGCACTATATATGTACATCTGCAAGTCTGTGACAGCCGCATGTGTTCGAGCTTCAGGCCTGGGCATGGGACAGAAATGGCCTTGGTCACTTTAGTGGATGATATTAGGGATGTCAGAGAATTCTGCCACAGACCCCAATGAGGCTGGATTGCAAGAATCTGGCCCCATTGGGGTCCATGACGGAATGGAGCACTCATCACCGTGCCCCTCCGGAATCCATCCACGCTGGCTCCTCCACATGGTGATCCTGCAGAGCTGGCCACCAGCTCTGCAGTGCGGGCATTACGGCCGCCATTCCCGTGCCGTATTGCTGTGCTATATCCAGACGCAAATGACGTCCACTACACCATTTGCATCCCTGTTTTCACATGATAGGCTATGCTATGGATGTCAGAGAATTCCGTCACGGATCTCGGCGAGGCTGAATGCCAGTGCATGCGGACCCCTGAAATCCATGGCAGAACGAAGCCCCCCGCGCCCCCACCCACAAAAGGCACGCAAAATGGAGCACTTACCTGCTGCCATCCGCGCTGACTTGCGAATGGTGTCACGTCTGCAGCCACCAGTCGCTTCCTCATTATAGCCATGATAGGCTACGTAAATATTTACGTAGCCTATCATGGCAAAAAAACAAAAAAAAACAGCGAACGCAAATGGCGGCGGCTACGGCGGCCACCATTTGCATTCCCTTTTTTTTTGCCATTTTAGCCTACGTAAATATTTATGCAGGCTATTATGGCAAAAAAAAGGGGGGGAACGCAAATGGCGGCAGCTATAGCAGCTGCCATTTGCGTCCCTGCAGGCTGCTGAGCAGCCAGATGTCTGACTGTGGGCGGCCCCGGCCAGCGGCTCCACGGAATCTCCGTGGAGCAGAGCCAGATGAGGAGAATTCTGGGGGGAGGGACGGAGCACCTCCCCCCCACCATGAATGTCACCCTTCGAAAAGGTAAGTGACTTTCTTACATCCCTAGGCTACGCAAATTATATTTACATAGATATTTGCATAGCCTATTGCATGAAAAAACAGGGATGCAAATGGCGTAGAGGATGCCATTTGAGTCCAGACTTAGCACAGTGATACAGCACAGCAATGGCGTCCGGCTCTGCAGGATCACTGCAGAGCAGAGCTGGCCTGGATGGATTCTGGGGGCAGGGGCAGATCGCCTCCCCCCCCACGGACCCCCCCACCCAGAACGGGGTAAGTGATCCGCCCATCCCTAGATGATATGAAGAGGGCTTTGGATAGGAGTGAATGATCCTTTCTTGTTCTCCTCCACCTCTCAGTGGCTTTTGATACCATTGACCACAGCATCCTCCTGGACCACCTGGAGAGGTTGGGCATTGGAGACATCGTATTATGGTGGTTTCGGTCCTTCCTCTCCAGCAGGTACCAGAGGGTACCACTGGGAGAGGAGGTGTCAGACCCATGGCCCCTCACGTGTGGGGTGCCACAGGGTTCCATCCTCTCCCCGATGCTATTTAACATCTATGTGAAGCCACTGGGGGCTATCAGCAGGAGGTTTGGGGTTCAGTGTCATCAATATGTGGATGACATGCAGTTCTGCCTCTCATTCAAATCTTCACCAGGGTTGGCCATGGAATCCCTGTCTAAATGTCTGGGGATGGTGAGTAGCTGGATGGGGAGGAATAAGCTGAAGCTGAACCCTGACAAGACTGAGGTACTTTTGGCGGGAGAGAAGAGGAGGTTGGGGGATGTTGACCTGGTATTGAATGGGGTGCGTCTACCCTTGAAAGACCAGGTCTGCAGCCTGGGGGTCATTTTAGACTCCCAGCTGGCCATGGAGGCTCAGGTGTCAGCCGTGAGCTGGACAGCATTGTACCAACTCCATCTGATACAGCGGCTGCGCCCCTACCTTCCTGACCACTTGCTTCAATCGGTAGTACATTCCCTGGTCTCCTTTTTGTCTAGACTACTGTAATATGCTCTATGTGGGGTTACTCTTGAAGACGGTTCAGAAGCTGCAGCTGGTGCAGAACGCCTGATTAAATGCAGCCGCCAGCATGATCACATCACTCCAGTGCTGAAGGAGTTGCACTGGTTACCAGTTGTTTTCTGGGCCAAATTCAAGGAGTTGGTTTTGACCTATATGGTTTCGGCCCAGCCTATCTCAAGGAGCACCTCCAGCAACACCAGATAGGCTGCTTAACAAGATCAGCTTCGGATAGCCTTCTCTCTGTCCCATCAGCCAGGACAGCTAGGCTAGTGAGGATGAGGGAGAGGGCCTTTTCTGTGGTGGCCCCCACTCTGTGGAACTCCCTCCCTGGGGAACTCTGCCATGCCCCCTCTTTAATGAGCTTCTGCCATGCACTGAAAACATGGTTGTTCAGGCAGGCATTTGGGGTGGGGTAGGGTATTTTTAAAAATGTTTTAATGTATAATTTTACTGTTTTAAATTGTACTGTTGTACATCGCCCAGAGTGGCCGGGTGACCAGCCAGATGGGCAATCAAGAAATTTAATAAATAAAATAAATTTCAACACATGAAGGAGTTCAAGTGTGCCCCCTTAGGTGTTGGGAAGCTCAGTGCCATACCCAGTTTAGAACTGGGTTACCACTCTAACTTTTTTTGGTGACTGTATACTGCTAAATAAGAGAAGGGGTGAAATTTAGGGGTGTATGGATTCCCCACCGTCTGTTCCAGTGGGGGATCTGTGGAGGGGAGATGATCCATTCCTCCCCCCCTCCAGAATCCTCCAGAGCGGTACTGCTCGGCTTGGATTCTGGGGGGGGGGACTGGCTTGGGGGCGCTTACCTTCCCTCCTGCCAGCCAGAGCCATTCACCTTCTCCCTGTCCCTGCCAATTGCCTTTTAAAAAAAGTCTTTTTTAAAAAAAAGGTGATCAGGAGGATGTGCCCATAGACTTACACAAATAGAGTCATGAATCTTGCATCTCAGTCTATGTGTCCATAGGCTTATACACAAGATTCATGGCTCAATTTTGCGTATAGGTCTATGTGCACATTCTGCTGCTCTCCATTTTAAACATTTTTTTAAAGGCAATCGGCAGGGACAGGGAGGAGGCGAACGGCTCTGGTTGGAAGAAGCAGCCGAGTGCTGTTCCGCCTCCAGTCCTCCTGGAGCAGAGGTAAGTGGTCCCGACCCAATCTGCCGTGGATTCCTGAGGCTGGATTCCAAAGAATCCAGCCTCATTTGAATCCGCAGCGGATTTCTCTGACATCCCTAGTGAAAATACCTTAGCAGAATAGGTATCAACAAGTAGGGATTGCTGAACAGTAAGTTTTGCTTTCTCCTGCATTCAGATTTTTAAAATCTCCAGTTCTTTCTCCCCCATATAGGAAGAACAGAACAACTTTTGGTAAATTCTTATCAAAAATGAACTGAAATGAAATTCTCAACCATCTGCATGGGCCACGTTCAATGTGTACAGCTAGCTATTCCCAGCACGAGAAGGACCACGATGTACCCACCTGCTAAGAAGCTGTTAATGATGAGGAGCTTGTCAGAAAAAAAGAAAGAGGTGGCAGCACTAATTTTGCACCACAAACATGGTTGAATACACAGCAGTTCAAACCCAGACTTTAAAAAGCAAAGCATACAAAGCATTCGGCCTGGATTGAAAAATCTGTCCTTTTTGGTTTCTCCCACATGCATTTTATTTTAAATTTAAAATGTTTCTTGGCTGTCTTTCATGTTTAAAAGGACCGTTTTAATCTCTTAAAAATAGATTTTTAAATCTCTAGTTCTTTTGGTCCTGAATATGGAGAACTTTACACGTTTTGGTAAATTCTTATCAAAACCGAATTGATATGAAATTCTCACCCATCTCTATCAGCAAGTGTTGAGCTTGGCTGATTTGAAACATGGCAGCAGGGAGAGGCAGGGCTAGGCTACCCAGCACAATCTCCATGAGCCCATCAAATATCAGCTGGATGTCTGATGGGGTTCGTGCGCATCCTCCTTGGACTTACAGCAAAACAGTTGATCACACATTCTTTACATATTGTCAGAAATGAATCTAAGCATGTGGAGATGTCTAGCAGCTCAGATTTAGAATGGGAACAGCAAGAACAGGGGGAGGCTCCCTCCCTAGTGAGCTCAGGTATGGCAAGGCCTTCTTCCCAAGACCTTGAATCACAGATGGCTCAGCCTGAAGGGCCCCCTCTTTCCTCCTCCATGAAACCCCAGGTTTTGGGGGTAGAGGAGAGTGAGGGGCATGACTTGAGGTGTAGCAGCCATTTCGGGGGTCAGACTAAGTGGTCTCATGTTCTTGCTGAGCTAGCATAGTTTGGCAGGAACAGCAATGTAGAGACTTCCCCTGTCAGCAAGCTGAATTGCACAACATAGTCATAATTTTGCTTTTTGCTTATTGCAGACTGCATTCTTGTTCTTAACATAGAATGCCCTGTGACCCATTTCCTGTACCATAAACATCTGTACCAACTGTAAAACTGTAAGAGAAGGGGTGGTGGAGAAAGTCGCCTGTGTGTCACCATCTCTATAAAAGCAATGTGTTAATATGCCTCGGGGCTTCTGGCTCTTTGGAAGTGATTCCAGCCTTAAGCCCGCGCGTTAAATAAAGAAGTACTCATTTTCCTTCACTCCGTGGTCTCTCTGACTCTGATTTCTGCTACAGAGGGATGCTAGGGTGTGTCACAGAGCGAAGCAGGAACAGCTAGAGGCAGAGCTCAGGTGCTCCATGAGGTTGGCTATGCGTGATAGCTGACGTAGGAGGGAGCCATCGTAAGGGAGGGACATCCTTCCTAAGCTAGTCTGGCGGAGAAGTTCAGACTGCTGGCAACTTCTCTAACTTCCACTTCAGATCCTCTCTTAATAGTCACAATTGTGTGGAGTAGCTGTTTCCTTTGTGGCCTGAGAGTTTCTTAGAATTTGCATTTGTAAGGAATTTGGTCATTAACGAATGAAGTAGTGAGCCTGAAGCCTGGTAACCTGGAGTGTGTTGATTGCAAAGGGGGAGGATGAAGGAATGTGACACATATGACCATGAACACATCTGAATACACATTTCCCCCCCTACATGGAGATTATCTCTGAGTCTGTGTGGGGAAAAATGCAGGTGAGGAATCCTTCAGTAAGCTGTCTTTACTGCCCTGCCTCACCGTGTAACGTGTTATATTCATAACCTGCAAAGTGATTGGACTGTTCCGGTATAATAATGTCACAGGAGTCAAAGATAAATCTAACTTTAAACTGAAAGCAAACTTCTGCTCCAACTACAGCCATTCCTCTCCACTTTGCAAAACATCTGTAGCCTGGAATTAGGAGTTTCTCTCCTGATTGCTTAAGATACCCTCAAAGCTGGATAGTGGCTGGTTTCCTGTCTTATTTAGAGAAGAAGCCCTGATCTCAGTGTCATGTTCAGCTATGGTGATCACTGTTACTGTAGTTCATAAACATAAGAATAATGTAACAGGGGGATTGAAGCATGTAAGATGAATAGCCCTTGCCAAGACACACAGATTACCTAGTCCCTGCTGGATGGCAAATTCACCAATCACACACAGAAAGATCTGCAAAGCTATAAATCAACGGAAGTAACATTTCACTAAGGAAAGTGAGAGCTTTGCCTCCCAGCCAAAAGAAAATAATAGAAGCTGTCCATTCAGTTTGCTCTCTGGTTTATAACAGATGTTAGGTGGTGTAAATAATAGATTAATGGCATTATAAGCTCCAACAAAAATTCATAAGAGTTGCAGAAATGGGCATTGAGTAGTAAGTCAGTGAAATGTTGTTTATTATGAAGTTCAGAAATGGGCATTAGTAGCTTGGGAATATAGACTGATGATTAAGGGATAGAATTAATGGGACACACCTACCTGGGAGTAAGTTCCATCAAACTCATTTGGGCTTCCATGAGTAGAGCTGTATAGGATTGCACTGTGGAACTATTAACAAGTATAAGGATTTTCCCCAACTTGAATACCAAATTATTTCAGTTTGCAACCTTAGATTTTAATTTTGCTGGCATTTAGGTTCATTGCTTTTATTTATTGCTCTTATGATTCATCATGTCTCTAACATATGGTGCATTCTCATATGACCAAAAACACCAAAAATGGACAACTAGAGGGTCATTAGTAAGTTGCATACCCCGTTGTTGCAAAACTCTTTTTTGTCAGGGTGGACACTGAGCCCATAGAATCCCAGAGTAGTTCTGATTCTGAGGAAGAGCAGTCGCTCCTGGGAGAGGAGCATGCTCCGCTTTCCCAGGGCCCACAGCTGGCGGAGATTCCTCCCACCAGCATTCCTAGACTTGAAAGCAGTCCAGGGAGTGACCAAGCAGAGATAGCAGACTTAGTAGATGCACGACGCAGATGCAGAGAGCGGCGCTAGATGGAGGGCGCGGAAAGGAGGCGAACTGCCAGGTTGGCACGCAAACAAAGGCTGCGCCCAGAGGCTCCAAGGGAAAAGGGGAGGGACTCTCCCTAGTCCTTAAGTTCAGGGGTCTGCCAGTAATTCCCTTTCAAACGGGGACCAACTGTTTCAACTTAGGGCATAGGTACTCTGCTGCTCAGATCTAGTTACTACCTGTAAAGTTGTTAAGTTGTAAAAGAAGAATAAAGCTTTGAAAGGAATTTCTTTGTCTGTGTCTGGACTTGGCTACTGGATTAGACTGAGAGAGGCCTCCAAGGAGCCCTTGACATTTTTATTACAGGATAGTTCCCAACAATATATAATTGCTGGGAAAATCTAGGGCTGTCACGGGAGTCTAAGAGGGTGGCCTCCCAGACTCCAGTCCACGGACTGCTGCGCTTCCCCAACTCTGCACATACTGAGTCAGGCAAGCACAGCAGTCCCCTCCCCTTGCTGAGGCACCATTTTATGCATAATGGTGGCTTATTCTTTTTACATAAAGGGGCTTTTTACATAAATGTCAGTCGTAAAGGGGCCCTTTACACAAAATAACAGGCATAAATGACCATTTATGCCTGTAATTTTGCATAAATGGCCCCTTTATGGCTGCCATTTGTGTAAAAAGCCCCTTTATGTAAAAAGAATGAGCTGGCATTTTGCACAAAATGGTGGCTCGGTGAGGGAGTGGGTGGCTGCACACTGCTTGCCAGGTGCCCACAGCCTGGGCAGTGGTTTGCTCATCATGACAAACAGGGTGGGGGGCTGGTGGAGGTCTGTCAAGTGGAGTGCAAGGCAGACCCGAGTAGGGATGTATGAAACCCCTACCTTCAATTTCGATGGGGGGTCCATGGGGGCGGGAGGTGATCAATTCCTCCCCCTGGAATCCTCGTGGGCTGGCTCCGCTCTGTGGCAATTCCACGGAGCTGCTGGCCAGCTCCGTATAACCAGCGATATGGCCATAATTGCCATGCTGTATTGCTGAGGAGGAAGGAATCTGGATGCAAATGGCGTCCACTACACCATTTGCGGCCATAAATTTTTATTTATTTATTTATTTATTTATTTATCACCCATCTAGCCTATTGCAGGAAAAACCATGGATGCAAATGGCATAGTGGACGCCATTTGCAGCTGTAAAGCCCTTAGTTTAAGCTAAATGCAGCCATTTACAGCTGCATTTAGATTAATCTAAGAGCTTTACGGCTGCAAATGGCGTAGTGGATGCCATTTGTGTCTGGATTCCTTCCTCCTCAGCGAGCTGGCATGGCAATGGCAGCCATATCGCTGGCTATATGGCGCTGGCCATGGAGAGGAGCAGAATTCACAGCAGATTCCAGGGGAGGTGGAGGTGAGTACCCCCTTCCGCCATGGACTCTGTGGAAGGGTCCGCGGCAAGCATTGGGGTCCGCAGTGGATTTCTCCGCCATCCCTAGACCTGAGTGAGTTCACCCATCCCTAGGAAAATCTCTCCAGCTACAGTGAGGATATTTGCAACTAAGTTCAGAGGGAACAGGAAAATCCTGTGTGTGGGTGGCAGTGGGGGGGGGAGATATGTCAGCATCCCTTCTAAACAGATAGTCACGGTGACTTGACCCTGTGATCTCTGTTTACCAAGGGTTCCAGTTTCCTTGGAATGGAGTCAGTGGAGGCATATGACATTTTTTATGATATATAATTTATTTACACATATATACAGGTTGGGCACAGATGGGCATTCTCACCATGAACACGTCATTTTCATCCAGGAGGCCAAGGATGGAGGGCCATCAGGCTAATCCCCAAAATGAAAGGAAGGTAAAAGCATTTTGCCAACACTATTCACAAGTTGATGGCTGTGACTAGGTTTGCCTCGGGCAACCTAAACTGATAGAAAACCCATTCACAGCAATAATAAGAGTTAAGAATCATTGGACAGTGGTCCCTGAACTCTCCCAAGCTGCCCACATGTGCCCTAATGAAAGCAAACTGCATATGTTCCAGTTCTGGGATTACTGTTAGGCATTCTCCTAGTTAGGAGGATTGGATGCAGGGCAGAGGGAACCAGATCATCAATGGCGTATTTAAACCAGGAGTGAAGAAACAGAATGGGATGGGGATGAGTTGCCTCCCACCAAGCCTTCCATAGGCCAGAAGACGGTGAAGCCATACCCACGGATGTAATTGCCCCACCCATATTCATGACTCTTTCAGCATGGAGAAAGGGGCTCAGCCAGCACTGGGAGGACCAGGTGCTACTCCTTTCTGGAGGAACTCAACAAGGTTCCTCAGGCTGGGTGTAGAACCTCCATGGGCCAGATTAGGACTGCAGACTGGAGGTTCTGCTTCCCTGGTGTAAACAGTGATCTAGTGGAACCAGGACACACACAGGGTCAAAGTGCCAGAGCATTTTTAATAGCAGGGACAACAACATCATCTGACTGTCACCCTCCTCAGGCTTCCCTTGTAAAGCCACCTTGAGTCCCACTAATGGAAAAAAAAGGCAGGATATAAATATACTACTACTACTCCTCTCTCTGAACCTAGCTTCAATCATCACAGTAGCTTGGTGGGGTGGGATGGATTTGCCCAGCAACAATACAAAGTTGAGAGTTATCCCTGTTGTAACGCAAAGTATTTTGGGGTGGGCTGGTGTTCAATGGATAATTAACCCCCATTAGCTTTATGAAAAGCTTGCTCCTGATAGAGATGAAACCTTCTGAATGTCTACTGTATCTTCTTCTCTTTACAATAAGAATGAGCTAACGGGTAGTGGCAACCTTAAGTGGAGCCAAACAATGGAGTCTGCTGAAGCAGTGCAGGGTGACCAGGTAGGCAGAGCAGTGTAAGTCACTCCCATGTGCTTCATCTTCATGCATATGGCACCCTCATCTCTTTTCAAATGAATCCACTCCTGAGATTCATAGGGAGGACAAGAAGTAATCAAATTCCTTTCCTTGTACATTCACAAAAGTCTCTCTCTTCTCAACTGATTCCTTTTGGGAAGAGACAGCAGAGTCTGCAAAGGGCACAGGACTTTGGAAAGCCCATACTTTTCCCTTTGGAAAGCCCAGTGGGAAAAATATGTTAAGTCCAGAATGGGTGAAACTGCCCAATAAATAATATTTCTATTAGAGCAATCGGTGCTGGAAAGGAAGGAAAAAGAAATGGCTTTTCTGCACAATCACCCATATATCCTCTGGGATAATTACATCTGATATTAAACCTAGAGCTCTTGCATCATTATTTTCCTGCTCTGCAACCCATGATCAATACCTTGTACAGGCTGAGCAACTAGGTGGCAAGCTCTGAAATGCTTCTTTCACATCTTCGTGTTTCTATGCCATGGTCTCTAATTTGTGTCCTTCCTTAACTAGCTGTTATTAATCTAAACCTGTCCTATTAACCAGGCACTTGTGCTAGTAGCTAGGGGGAAGAAATGGAAAGAAACTTCTACAAATTATTAGGGATGTACGAGAGTTATTTACCTGGTATCGCAGATTGCTTCGCGGTGGGGGGGAGGCGCTTCGCTGCTCCCCCCAAAGTTCAGGCCGGGGGGGGAGGCTTCCCGCCTTGCCCAGACGAAATTCAGGCTGGGGGGGAGGCTTCCCGCCTCGCCTGGCCGAAATTCAGGCCGGGGAGAAGCGCCCCGTCTCCCCGGCCGCGAACTTCAAAAGAAAAAAAAAAACGCCCCTGTGATAGGCTACGTAACGATTTACGTAGCCAATCATGGCTAGATCTGCAAAGTCAGCCGTGATAGGCTACGTTAATCGTCATGTAGCCTATCACGGGTGACTTTGGAAAAAAAAAAAAAGTGTGTACGCAAATGGAGGCCCCCATAGGGAGCTGCCATTCACGTTCCTTATTTGGTCCCTGTAGTCTACGTAAAGCTTTACGTAGACTACGGCGAAAATAAGGGCAACGCTATTTGCGTTGCCCTTATTTTCGCCATAGTCTACGTAAATCTTTACATAGACTACAGGGACCAAATAAGGAACGCGAATGGCGGCTCCCTTTGGGGGCCATCATTAGCCGTACGCGCTTTTTTTTTTTTTAAAGTCACCCGTGATAGGCTACGTGACGATTAACGTAGCCTATCACGGCTGACTTTGCAAATCTAGCCGTAATAGGCTACGTTAATCGTTATGTAGCCTATCACAGGGGTGTTTGGTTTTTTTTACTTTGCTTGTAATGGCGGCGGTGGCAGCCGGTCGAAAGACCAGCTGCCGCCCCCGCCCCTGACGAAGACCTGCCGAACTGCCGCCGGGACCTGCTGCCGGGAGGGACATTCGTGAAAGGTAAGTCCCATCCTGGGGGGGGCGGGGGGGCGGAGAATTTCTCCCCGAACAACGTTCAGAGGACCGAATGCGTTGGCGCTCGGCCCCCTGAAGTTTCGGGGAGAAATTCTCCCCCATCCCTACAAATTATCCACTCCAGGAACAACAAAAATTCCAGTGTCTGCTGCTTTGGACTCTGGTTTTGCTCCAAAAGATGCTCCCATAGTTGTCCATGGTAGAAGTCACTTCAGCAGACCTCCCCAACCTGGTGTCCTGTAGATGTTATGAAGTACAGCTTCCATCATTCCTGACAATTGGTTGTATTGGCTGGGCCTGATGGAAGTTGTAATCCAGAACATCTGAAGGTCACCAGGCTGGGGAACCTGCGCTACAGTGATAATAAGCCAGCGTGGTGTAGTGGCAAGAGTGTTGGACTAGGAGCTGGGAGATCCGGGTTCTAGTCCCCACTCAGCCATGGAAGCTCACTGGATGACTTTGGGCCAGTCACAGACTCTCAGCCCAACCCACCTCACAGGGTTGTTGTTGTGAGGATAAAATGGAGAGGAGGATAATGTAAGCCGCCTTGGGTTCCTTGCAAGAGGAAAAAAGGTGGGGTATAAATGCAATAAATAAATAAATAAATAAATAAATAAATAAATAGAACACGTATTCCCTAATCAGTTCAGAGTCATTGAGTAAAGATTATTTTATTTTCTCCATTTGTCTTTTCACCCACACTAGCTGTAATGCTGCCATTTGGAGTCCCATTGAACTCAGTGAGATGTAGGATGGCTTTATCCTACATCTCACTGGAGATGAGGCATTCAAGACAAGGCTGGACAGCCATCTGTCAGGGATGCTCTGACTTGGATTCCTGCATTAAGCAGGGGGTTGGACTCGGTGGCCTTGTAGGCCCCTTCCAGCCCTACTATTCTATGATTCTATGATTCATACATACATCAGAGCTGTGACATGGAGGCTGTCAAAAACAAAAGGAGATCCTAAGTGACAAGGCTCCATGTAAGAGCCATGAGGTCTGAGAGCATCTTACATTGTGGATCAACCTTTTCTCCAATAAAGAGTCTCTCCATGAGCTGGTATATAAGAGACATTGATCATGGGTTGAAGAACAGGAAAATAACAACAGAGCTTCACCTCAGTGTTACTGCAATAGATTTGCTAGCATGGAGATTCACCTCATGAGAGTGTTAATAATCAGTTATATACAGTACATTGGCATAATGCACTATCACTAACTGATCTTGCAACTGTGTTAACAAGGAAAATATCTTGATGTGCAAGGACAATGTAAACTGAAGCAATATGCACAGAAAGCTAAGTGAGCCATATATATATATATATATATATATATATATATATATATATATATAATCTCCATGAATATTGCTATCTATCACTGTGTAATACCTTTCCTTAGAGAGCAATCCTATTGGCCCGCTAGACACTGTCTAGCAGGCCATATGATATGTTCTTTTCTGGCAACCGACCTCGAGGTCAGTTCCCGGAAAACTGATTGCCCCTCTCATCCGCACTGCCTCAGAGGCAGCACAAAGAAGCCCCGTCCTCCCGCTTGCAAGAGGAGTGCACAGTGACTGAAAAGGGCTGGGGCTGGGGGGCATTCCGGGGCAGGGAGAGTGGAGCTGCACGTATGTGTCGTATGACAGCTTCCTCTCCTGGTCAGGCACCCGGCCACTAGACAGCCAAAAATGGCTGTCTAGCAAAAACCATCAAGGCAGAAGAGGCATGGAGGAAACGATTCCCCCCACCCCCTGCCTCTCCTGCCTTCCTTTGGCTAGGCGGTCGCCTCTGAGTTCAGAGCTGGCCACCTATCTAGTTAGGATTGTGCCCTTAGTTACCGACAAAAATCTTGGCTTTGTTGGCTGCACATGTTTTCTCAGCGCTATGGTAGTTGCCCATGCCTTTCTCCCTTCTCTTACCTTAAAATACCTGTCCAAAGGACTGTAACACCAAAGAACTCTAGCTAAGTCCTTTGAGGACAGGACTGCAGGTTCTTTGGGGTCTGCAAAGACAGAGACTGCCACATGTGCAGTTGCCATACTGCTGCACTGTTTCCCCATCTGACAGGTAGAGATGTATAAGCGACTCATAGTAGCCCGGAGGCAGAAAGAGCTGCCATAATAAAAGATCACTCTAAAAGCCATTACACCGGTGTCTTTCAAAATAAATACACCTGACCTGATGATACCTATTGATATAACTCATTTACAAATGGTACATAATGGTTATTTCTATGAAGGGAACATCAGGCTTTGGCACAGGAGATGGAATTTTCAAGCATGCTATAAAATGTGAAGGCAGTTTCCTGACCCAGAGTGTACTTTACCATGCCATTAGTTGGAAATCAGCACTGTACTAGGGAAGAAAAGAAAAGGAACCAAAATGATGTCAGTGGCGAGACATAGAAAAGCAGTTAACACCAGAATACCAAAGCTGTTGGACAAAGAGGTCTTGAATTATTAGCAAGCAGCAGTGATCATCAGCGATGATAAAGAATGTTTATAAGTATATTTTATTGCTATTTCTGCACCATCTATTGTTATAAAACTATTCAAAAATAAAAACAAGGTTATTTGTATGCATATGATTCATCTCCAGAGTATGAATACAATACTTAATATGTCAGATGACTTACTGAATAGAAATGGAATGAGATTTCAACTAGTATGTTGATTCTGTGTACAGAATCTACAGATCTGCTGACTGCCTGACCTGGCAATAATGCATGCACAACTACATGCAATATGTAATTCTAAAAATCTAACCAGAGATTAAAGTCATGGAATAAGAATAACCCAGCTATCAATGAATCTGAATTAGATTTAACTGTGAGACTTTCAGCATACTAAAATTCCTTAGGAAAATATCTGACTGAGAGAGCAATCCTACTGGGATAGGCAACCTCCTCCAAACTTGGAGGCAACCACCTATCCAATGCATGGCAGGAGAAGTGCAGAATGGATTGTCCCCTCCATGCCTCAGCCATCCTGTATTTGCACTAGACAGCAGTTTTTGGCTGTCCAGCCGCAGGACGGCGGAGTGGGGGAAGCGGTGGCCAGATGACACATTGGATGTGTCGTACTGGCATTTCCAAGTTCCCCACCCCAGCCTGCCCCCAGGAACGCCCTGTGTTCATTGTTCTTATATGCACAGAGTGCAGGGCTGATCCGTGCTGCCTACGAGGCAGTGCGGGAGGGGTGGAGGTCGGTTCTCAGGGAACTGACCTCAGAGCATGGGCTCTGAGGTCAGTTCCCAGGACCTATCCTATGGCCATCTAGCCACTCTCTAGTGGCCATAGGATTGTACCCTAAGTGTATTTAAAATTTAATTAACTAACAATGCAATCCTAAGCATTTCTCTTCAGAATCACATCCTATTGAGTTCAATGGCGCTTACTCCCAGGTAAGTATGTATAAGATTGCAAGCTTAACCATGTTAACTTGAGTGTAAGGCCCATTGAACTCAATGAGATTTACTTCTGAGTAGACAGGTATAGGACTGTGTTGTAATACACCCATTATTTAAAATTTAGGAATCCCATCCCAACAATCCAAACTTCAAAAGAAAAAAGAAAAAAAAGAATTCTTTTAGGTCATTTATACACGAACAGGAAACCATTTGTCAGGAGCCTTCAGAAATGGTGCACAGTTCTTGCTTAAAAGGGGGCATCCTGTTGCGCTATTGCATCTCATGTGCAATGTAGAGTCTAGAAACTGAACTATCAGTCAGGAAGTCCCTGGTTCAAATCTCATACCTGCCATAAACTCACAAGGTCCCTGGTTCAGATCTCGTACCTGCCATAAACTCACAAGGTGCCTTAGGCAAGCAACTCTCTCTCAGTCTTAGCACACCATCAAGAAGGCCTTGCCACTGCCAAAGCCCAGTCATCCAGTTGTTCCTCATTTTTATCACAACCTGTGCTGGTGGTTGGGAATGAATAATAGGGAAAGAGAAAAACACAGCCACCACCACTCACTTGCCTGTTCTTTCCACCTAGGCAGCCATAAGCATTGGGCCAGTTCAGACAGCAACAGAAAGCAGTCCCACAGAGCAGGGCTGGTCTGTCCATTAGGCAGAGTGAGGTGGCCATAGAGGTGGTGTAGAATTCCTCCACAGACTCCAATGAGGCTGGATTCTTTAGAATCCACCTCCACTGAGTCTGTGGCGGAATGGACCATTCCCCACCACCACCACGTGAACTTCATCCCAGATGGACCCTACCTGGCACTGGCCGGGTCCGAGTCCGTCCGCTGAGTCCTTGCATCCGCTGCTGGTGTGTGGATGCAAATGGCACCCAGCGTAGCTAACGCCATTTGCATCCCTGGACTTTTTGTGATAAGCTACGTAAATCTTTACGTAGCCTATCACGGCAAAGAGCAGGGACTCAAATAGCGTCCACTATGCCATTTGCATCCCTGCTCTTTGCCGTGATAGGCTACATAAAGATTTACATAGCCTATCATGAAAAGACCAGGGACGCAAATGGCATCCGCTATGCTGGACGCCATTTGTGTCCGCACACTGGCAGGGCAATGGATGAAAGTCCAGCAGTGGATGGGCCTGGCCAGCGGCTCCGCGGACTCGCTGCAGAGCAGAGCCACCCGGGGAGCATTCCAGGGAGAGGAACGGATTGCCTCCCCCGCCATGGACCCCCAGGTGGATCAGTGAGTGGGGTTCGTACACCCCTAGGTGGCCACTTCAGGAAGCTGATTTGGGGTGTCATGAAAGAGCAGCCAATCATTAGCTATTTAATTTATTATCACTATTTTTTTTTTACTTCCAGGGAGAGGGATTTGTGGGATTTTCTGCCTCAGTTGCCAAAATAACTTGGCCAGCCTTGGGTAGTGTGTGCCTTGACTTGTGGAGACAGTACCATTTGTTATTCTGTCTGCCTAAAGCAGAAAAGTGTCCTGTGTCAACCCTGAACCAGAAGAGGGGGCCGGGGCACTGAAGGCATCTTGCACAAGAGCCCTCATCACTGAAAGCTGACTGCCTCATCTGTCATATGGAGATTATAATACTGACTCCTTTATGGGGAGACTATAAAGGTTGCAACAAGAGAATGTATGTGAACATCTGAAGTGCTATTACTGATGATGAAGATGATGGCCTTAAAGCAGGGTTGGACAACCTGATGCCCTTGTGGCCCTCTGCCTAATTTCAAAAACCCTCTGTATGTGATCATTTCAGACCTCTTGTCAAGAGCTATCTGTCAGCTTTCAGCCAGCTGCATTTGAAGGAAGAGGGGGACAGAAAAAAGGAAGTGGCAGAAAGAGAGTGGCAGAAAAAGAAAAGGGGTGACCCACACACTTTGGGGTCTGGTTCTACCACTGCTGGCTCTGGCCCCACCCCCCACTGGCAGGCAGCCCCTGAAAGATTGCCCAGGAAGGAATGTGCCCTCCACAGGAACAAAACAAAACAAAAAACTGTTGCCCATCCCTGCTTTAAAGAGTGTTCATACTGGGGATTTGTTCCCTTGTAGCATTGCTAGGGTGCTGATATGGTGATTAGAAAGTGGATTTGCACAGGCTTCCCAAAGTCTGAATAAATCAGACCTTCTCAGTAGTCCTACGCCAGCATTCAGCATGCTCGTGCATGGGCTAAAAGTGGAGAGGGCACATGCCATGTCCCCAACATCCTCATTGCTTTAGTCTTCAACCTTCCCACATTGAGCAAGGAGGTCTGAAGGGGGGTCCTACTCATGTTCATTTGAACATGAGCAGAAACTGCTGTGCAGCTGGGAACCCAGATAAAGCAGGGTTCCTGATTGTACCGAGGCTTCTACTTGTGTTCTCCAATAGAAGTCTCCATCAGATCTTCCTTCCCCATATGAGAAGGTTGGGGGCTCAGTGGGTGGGGGATGGAGGGATCTTGCATCCCTGCCCCCTCCCCACATTTTGCCCTGAGTTGAGCAGGCATAGGGCTATTTACTCATTGCAATCATTATCCCAGGCATGCCTCTTAGCATGGCTGAAGCAGTTTGCTAAGAGAAGCAAACCAGGGCTTTTACTGCTCTTCATGCTGAGGCTGAGTAAACCTCCAAGATCAGGCCTTTTAATTAAGTAATTACAAGCTCATGTAATCATTCCCTAAGTTTTGATTAGATGCTATATGAAATACCTTCTGCCTTGTAACTACTAGCTCTCTGAAAACTCTGGAAAGGATTATGCATGGAAGTCTTTTGAAAGGTGAGCTGCAAAAGGACCAGATTACACTGTGATGTCCTTTTCGAAAAAGAAAATGCAGCTGCTGATTTTGAAATGAGAAAAAGAACAAGGCACATTAATATGAGCAACTGTCAGGATTCCGTTAGCTCCCACTTTATTTCAATGCTGAAAACAAACACAGATGAGAGTAGGGAGTCCCTTACCTGGCTCCACGCAGGGGCATCTGCAGTGGGGGGGGAGGCGCTCCGTCCTTCCCCCCGGAATCCTGCCCGGACGGCTCCACTCTGTGGGCAAGCCGCAGAGCCGCCAGCCGGCTCCAGCCACTCGCAGCCTGACATCCTGCCGCTGGGCAGCCCTGCAGGGATGCAAATGGCGGCTGTCATAGCCACCGCCATTTGCGTCCCTGTATTGAGCCATGATAGGCTACGTAAATATTTATGTAGCCTATCACGTCAGGGGGAAAAACCCCAGCATACACAAATGGTGGTAGCTGCCTCCATTTGCATATGCTGGGTTTTTTCCCACCCTGCCGTGATAGGCTACGTAAATACTTAGTAGCCTATCATGGCAGGGGGGAAAAAAACCCAGCGTACATGGGTTCCCCCCCCCGCCATGATAGGCTACGTGAATACTTACGTAGCCTATCACAGCCTCCGCAGGGACGCAAATGACGTCCCTGCGTTAGCTGTGATAGGCTACGTAAGTATTTACGTAGCCTATCACAGCTATGAAGAGGAGGAAGTGAATGGCGGCCGCAGGACGGCTGCTATTTGCAAAGCAGCGCAAACGGGAGCAGGTAAGCTCCATTTCACGTGCCTTTCATGGGGTGGGGACGGTGGGGACTTCGTCGCACGTGCCTTTCGTGGGGGGGGGGCTTCGTTCCGTGACAGATTTCGGGGGAATTCGACTGAGATCCGTTGTGGAATTCTCTGACATCCCTAGACGAGAGGCTTCCGTCTACAGCTTTTAATCATTACTTCACAGGGTCACACAGATGCAAATTCTCACTGACTCTTAGTCTACAAATGAATGCCTTCGGGGATTCAAAAGGTAGTTACAAGAGTTGCCCACTGTTTGAAGAAGGAGGAGGTCTCACTATCCTAATTTAAGTGGGGGGAGTTCTCTCTCTCTCTCTCTCTCTCTCGTGAGGCTTCTGAGCACAGCTTTTCATGCAAGGCCAATCAGGTAGACCGTCTAAGTTCTTCCCCCACCTTCTTTTTCTTTGCTCTGTGCCTGCACCTGGCGTCTCTTAGATCAGACTCCCCAAACCCTGCCTCCTTCTGCTCACTGTCTCTCACAGGGGTGTGTGAAGAGGGACCCTCATCCTCAGCCAGTAACCTGAGAAGCCGGCCCAAATGTGCCTGGACGAGCTTGGGAAAACATCTCCCCCATGTCTGGCAGTTCTCCTTCAGAATCTGAACTGCTATCCCACTCCCCATGCTCAGAAACACCCCTGGCAGCAACTGGGGAAAAGATGTAGACAGTGCAATCCTGTGCATTTCTACTCAGAACTAAGTCCCACTTAGTTCAATGGGAGTTAGTCCCACCCACCCAGGTGTGTATAGCCTTTTAAAAGTCATAATAAATTTGATAATTTGAAACTGAAAATGCCATTTTGAAATGTTATGACAGGATTGGTACTCTGAAAATGCAGACATTAAATGTAAGTAGACATATATGGGATTGCACTATAAATATGGTAAATGTCATCAATGTATAAACAATGACAAGTTTGTACAAATATTTATACAGCTGTTTTAACCACTGTGAAACATCCATGGAATGTGATCACTAAGGGCCAAATTAGATGATAGATGGAAGTTGTTGTTAAATAACAGCTGTAGAGGTCTTTTGGGGGGCATGGTACATAGAGGGGGTGTTAAATCCCCCCCATTCCTGCATCAGAAGCTGTATTTGCTGTGAAAGGGAATCTCCTATTTGTATTAGACATGACATTCTCCAGGATAGTCCATGGTCTCTCCCTCATTCCCCAGTTAATATAGTACCTTTACTTTCTATAAAGCTCTAACCATAAGGGGTTAAGCAAATTACTGGAAATGTGATAAAATGGTGTAACACGCATCATAGAATTTTAGATACTGTAAACTCTATAGTTAGATTTCAAGCATATTGGAAGATAACTAAAGTGTCAACTTATAATATAGTATGCATAATTATATGGCAGAGAATAGAGATATCAGATGTTCAAATTCAGCTACATTGAGTAAACAATTGAGGGTGAAATGTTTAGCCAAACCCATCAATAGCTTTAGCTGGGCTTTTACATACAGAGTAGGCTAAATAATGCATCAGAAGTACTGATGCATAGTGCATGCAAAAATCAACCAGAGCTTAACTTAATTATTTTTTTCACACTCATTTTTTTTCTTTCTGGATGATTGCTTGTGGGAGACATGCCACCTCTACTACCCTTTGTCTGGTATTTTAGAGCCAAACTAAATATTCTTCAAATCACACATGATTATTGGATTATTTACTTCATTGAAAGTGCACATAGCCCTGATTTGGATCAGGACTGTGACACTTTGAGGGGGCAACTGAAGCTTTCCTCCCTCCTGTTTTCATCCCGAAATTCCACCACCACTACCCCAGAAAATTTGTTCTGCATTATTTTTTGCCATTCTCGTCCATTTGATAGACATCGGAAGACGCTGTTTTCAAAGCAGAACAACAATTTTGGTGAAATGCTAATCAGCGGAGTACAGGGTTGTTGCACTTACATCAGCTATGAGGTAGCAGAGGAGTATGTGTGAGTATGTGTATGTGTGAGTATGTGTGAGTATGTGTGAGTATCCTGTCTTTCATTGTACAATCTTCTCCCTGGTGGTGTTCCACCTCCCTGGCTTCCCGTACGTCAATTAAAGCTGAGAGGAAGACATCATGAGGTACCTTCTCTCGTGGGGCTTTTTTTAGATCAGGATGTGGGCAGCCATGGAGCCTGCAAGTGATGGGAAGATACATAAGAGAATTTAAACACACGCACACACACACACCTATCTCCCTTGGCCACCTTGAAATGACAAAGGAAGCTCAAAGGCCTTTTGGAAATCGGAGGACAGATTTTGGCACAGCACTAGTCCAAACAGCCTGAGTTGAAGCCTGGTAAATGGAATACCCTTTCACCTTCTTTGTGCCTCTGGGTTCTCACCAGTGTTCAGCACTCTGCCCAGCCAGCTTTGACCCAATATATCTAGCCTAACTTATCTGCACCTCCCCTAGCATTAACTTGCTTATGCTTGACAAGACAGTGTAGAGTAAATTAAAAAAAAAATACTTTAGTCCTCAGCCATCCTGGAGAGAGATTGAGAGAGACAGACAGAGAGAGTGACCCTATTTGGCCCAATGCAACCAGCTAAACTTGCTCTGCATTCAGGTTGTTGGGAAAACACACACACCACTGCACCCATGGGGGAAAGGTATCAGGCTTATATATTTATTTATTTATTTCATTTCTATACCACCCAATAACCGAAGCTCTCTGGGCGGTTCACAAAAATTAAAACCAAACAACACACAATAAAACAATTTAAAATATATAGAACATTAAAACCACAATATAACAATACAACCACAATAAAACCTAGCAGCAGTACAGGAGTTTAAAATACAGATTTAAAACAGCAAAGATAAAAATTTAGAAAGCTAAAATGCCTGGGAAAATAAAAAGGTCTTCACCTGGCGCCCAAAGGAGTACAATGTAGGCGCCAGGCGAACCTCACTAGGGAGCTCATTCCAGAGCCGGGGTGCCACAACAGAAAAAGCCCTCCTCCTAGTAGCCACCCGCCTCACTTCCTTTGGCAGGGGCTAACAGAGAAGGGCCTCTGATGATGACCTTAAGGTCCAGGCAGGCACATATGGGAGGAGGCGATCCTTCAGGTAACCTGGCCCCAAGCCGTTAAGGGCTTTGAATGTTAACACCAGCACTTTGAATCGGGCCCGGAAATGGACTGGCAGCCACTGCAGCTGGAAAAGTACTGGCGTAATATGAGCTCGCAGGCCAGTCCCTGTTAACAAGCTTGCTGCCCTATTTTGGACCAGCTGAAGTTTCCGGACCATTTTCAAAGGCAGCCCCACATATAACGCATTGCAGTAATCCAGACGAGAAGTTATCAGAGCATGGATAACTGTAGCTAGGCTATCTCTGTCCAGATAAGGGCGTAGTTGGTATACCAGTCTAAGCTGATAAAAAGTGCTCTGTGCCACTGAGTTCACCTGTGCCTCAAGTGACAGTTCTGGATCCAAGAGCCCCCCCAAACTATGAACCTGATCCTTTAGGGGGAGTGCAACCCCCTCCAGAACAGGTTGAATATCACCTAGCCAGGCAGACGAACCACCCACTAACAGTACCTCCGTCTTGTCTGGATTGAGTTTCAGTTTATTAGCCCTCATCCAGTCCATTACCGTGCCCAGGCAGTGGTTCAGAACAGCCACTGCCTCACCTGGTTTTGATGAGAAAGAGAGGTAGAGCTGGGTGTCATCCGCATATTGATGGCACCTCAGCCCACACCTCCGGATAACCTCCCCCAGCGGTTTCATGTAGATGTTAAACAGCATGGGGGATAAAATAGAGCCCTGTGGAACCCCATGGCACAATTGCCATGGCACAGAGCAATAATCCCCCAGCACCACCTTCTGGAATCGGCCATCCAAGTAGGAGCGGAACCACTGTAGTGCAGTGCCTCCAACTCCCAACCCAGACAACCTATCCAGAAGGATACCATGGTCGATGGTATCGAAAGCCGCTGAGAGGTCCAGGAGAATCAACAGGGTCGCACTCCTCCTGTCCCTCTCCCGGCAGAGGTCATCCCACAGGGCGACCAAGGCAGTTTCCGTTCCAAAACCAGGCCTGAAGCCCGATTGAAATGGATCTAGATAATCCGTTTCATTCAAGAGTGCCTGGAGCTGTCCTACAACCACCCACTCAAGCACCTTGCCCAGGAAGGGGATGTTGGCCACTGGCCTATAATTGTTAACATCCTCTGGGTCCAGGTTAGGCATTTCAGGAGTGGTCTAATTACTGCCTCTTTTAAAGCAGCAGGCACCACTCCCTCTCTCAAGGAGGAATTTACAACCTCCTGGACCCAGCCGGACAACCCCTCCTTGTTTGATTTAATAAGCCATGAAGGGCAAGGGTCAAGCACACAAGTGGTCGATCGGACTTGGCCAAGCACCTTGTCCGCATCCTCAGGCCTCAGTAACTGAAACTCATCCAATAAAACTGGACCAGACGGTGCTCTGAACGCCTCTACCAATGGAACTGCATTAATGGTGGTGTCCAATTCATGATGACTCTGAGCGACTTTATCCTCAAAGTGCCGCGCAAACTTGTCACAGCGTGCTACCGAGGGTTCCACCGTCTCTCTCCCTGGCCCAGAATGTAACAGGCCACGAACCACTCGGAAAAGCTCCGCTGGACGACACTGAGAAGATGCAATGCTGGTGGAAAAGAACTGTCTCTTTGCCACCCTCACCGCCACAGAGTAGGCTCGATAGTGGGCTCTTACCTGTGTTCGGTCAGACTCAGCACGAGTTTTCCTCCACCTGTGTTCTAGCCGTCTCCCCTCTTGCTTCATTGCCCTCAGCTCAGGTGTATACCAAAGAGCTGGCCGGGCTCTGCTCAGAGGGAGAGGGTGCTTGGGCGCGATCATGTCAACCGCCCGAGTCATCTCTGCATTCCACAGAGCGACCTGGGCTTCGACAGGAGCACCGACCATACCAGCAGGAAAATCCCCCAGAGCCCTCTGGAATCCATCGGAATCCATTAATCTCCGGGGGTGGACCATTTTAATAGGTCCCCCACCCTTGCAGAGGGGAAAGGCCACCAGAAGTCTAAACCTCAGCAGGAAGTGATCTGACCATGACAAAGGGACAGATGTTAATTCCTCCACTTTCAGATCACCATCCACCTGCCCAGTCGAGAAAACCAGATCAAGCGTGTGTCCTTTTATATGCATTGAACTTGGGCCAATGACATGTTGGGACAGCCCCATGGTTGTCATGGCGGCCATGAAGTCCTGAGCCGCCCCGGATACAGCGGCCTCGGCATGGAAGTTGAGATCCCCCAGGACAATCATCCTGGGGGTCCTCAACACCAAGTCTGAGACCACCTCTGTCAGCTCAGGCAGGGAGTCTGATGGGCAGCGGGGTGGGCGGTACACCAACAGAATCCCTAATCTGTCCCGGGTACCCAACACAAGGTACAAACACTCAAGATCTGCACTCGAATGAGCAGGAAGCCTGGAGAGGGAGATTGAATTCCTATAGACCATGGCAACCCCCCCTCCCCGACCCTCAAGTCGGTGTTGGTGCTGCACCGAGTACCCAGGAGGGCACAGCTGGGAGAGAGTGACCCCTCCCAGTTCCCCCACCCAGGTCTCAGTAATACATGCCAGGTCAGCCCCCTCATCCACAATCAAATCATGGATGAGGGAGGTCTTATTTTGGGCCGACCTGGCATTCAGCAGCAGCACCACCAGACCCGAGGGCAGACTGGTAAGGCTGCCAGGAACCATCAGGTTGGGGGAAGAACCAGAAGAGGGGACAGCTGTAAGGTGTCTAGCCCCTCTTCTCCTCAGCTGGCCTGTTAATCCCCCAACACCATACCTCCCCCTGCCCGTGACCACAGTTATGGTGGCACCTCCCCCACCCCCTGAGTTGCCCAATAGTCCTCCCAGGCACATATTAAAATATTAAGATATAAAATACACAACAGTTTAAAAGAATATAAAAGAGATAAAAGAGAACAGCAGCTAAGAAGGAGCAGATAGTCCACGTTTGCCCCTTCCCCTTGTCTTTAAAGCTGCTGCCCTCTGCTGCTGCTGCTATTTGCTGCTGGTATTGTGGCTGCTGGTGTCTCTGGAGAGGCAGGTGGGTAGATCTTCAGGTCCTATGCGACTCCAAGTGCGACGCTAAGTGCGCACTTAACGTCGCACTTCGCGCAACGCCGAGGCGCACGCGGAGGCGCTGCCTCTGGCAGCCCCGCCTTAAGTACCTGTGGGTGGGGGCAGAAGCAGGCCCAGGCTCAGGATCCACCTGGTGCAGCTGCTGGCTGGTCCTCCTTCCCCAGGCTCCTTCCCGAGCAGCCTCTGGCAGCCCCGCCTTAAGTACCTGTGGGCGGAGGCAGAAGCAGGCTCAGGCTCAGGATCACCCGGTGCAGCTGCTGGCTGGTCCTCCTTCCCCAGGCTCCTTCCCGAGCAGCCTCTGGCAGCCCCGCCTTAAGTACCTGTGGGCGGGGGCAGAAGCAGGCCCAGGCTCAGGATCCACCTGGTGCAGCTGCTGGCTGGTCCTCCTTCCCCAGGCTCCTTCCCTTCCCTTATATAGCCTTCACTCCTCTCCCCCCTGCCACCCATTGGCTGGCTCTGCCTGGACATATTCATCCAGCTACTGACCCTGGACATTAGGGGTGTATGAAACCCACTCACCAGTCCTCTGGGGGGTTCTGCGGGGGGGGGAGGCAATCCGTCCCTCCCACCGGAATCCTCCCTGGCTGGCTCCACTCTGCAGAAAGTCCACGGAGCTGCCAGCCAGGTCCATCCACAGCTGGACTTCCATCTGCTGCCAGTCTGCGGACGCAGATGGCATCCAATATAGTGGATGCCATTTGTGTCCCTTCTCTTTGCCATGATAGGCTACGTAAATCTTTACATAGCCTATCACAGCAAAGAGCAAGGATGCAAATGGCATAGCAGAAGCCATTTGTGTCCCTGCTCTTTGCTGTGATAGGCTATGTAAAGATTTACATAGCCTATCACGGCAAAGAGGAGGGACGTAAATGGCGTCCGCTACGCCAGACGCCATTTGCTTCCGCAGACCGGCAGCAGATGGACTGGACCTGGCTGGTGGCAGGTAGGATCCGTTCTGGGGCAACTTTGCAGGGTGGCGGAGGTGGGTGGTCCGTTCCGCCATGGACTCTGAGTTGGAGTCCGTGGCGGAATTCTCTAACATCCCTACGACATACACCTTGCCTCTTCATGAGGCCATACACAATGCTGCCTCATTTCACATGGTAATTCCCTGCAGTCATACCAGCTTAAGTGGTGTAAGCACATTACTTGGATCTCCAGGAGCTGCCAGTTATGCTGATTCATACAGATTAATCTATTCTTTTAAAAATGTTGAATTGCCAATTAAAATATTCATTCTGCTCTAAGCAGTTGCAAAATTAAAATTTAGCAAATCTAATTGTGTGAGTGGTTTAGCAAGAAGAAAGATGAATCATAAAGGTTTTGCCTGACAGTTATTATCTTTCAAAAATGACATGCTTTAATTTTGGGTGTGTTTATAGGGAAGGGGGGGAAATTAAACCTGCATTCAGTATGCTGTGTGATAATTAGTTTAATGAATGCCTCAAGGAACTGTGTGGAGCCAATTACAAGAACTTCCTCTCCCAATGAAAAGGGTAACAGTTCTTTAATAACAAATCATACATGGAATTGTGACATCGGTTTGCAATAAGGAGCGAATGAATCACATTTTAACAGGTTTTGAGCATTTTTTCCCAATATAAATTGTGCCAAATTCCATTGAGGTTGATGTACTTTTCAGTTTGCAGCAACAAATGTTGCCGTTCATTGTCAAATGTATTCCATCCCTCCCACATATCCCAGTGTACTGAGATCATCCAGGGAGGCTCTTCTGCTAGTGCTCCCATCATCTGAATTGCAATGATCTGCTTTGCACAATCATGGAGGGGGAAATAAGTCACCGTGGCTTGTTTCCCCTCCCTGCACATGCTGGTTGCATGCTGGGGGGTTTGCGTATATACCCTCGGCAGCATAGTTTGTTGTGTCATGTGAGCCTGGGCAGAGTGGCTTGTTGCCATGGGTAACAAGCCACCCAGAGTCCTAGAGCAGACCATGGGTTCTGGGTGGCTTGTTACCCATGGCAACAAGCCACCCTTCTTGGGTTTTTACAACACAACAAGATGCACTGCCAGGGTAATTATGCTAATCTCTCCGTGGAGAGTGGAAATACACTACCATGTCTTTTTTTCTCCTCCATGATCATGTGAACTTGCCAAATGGGTTGTTAATAAGATCTAGAGCAGGAGTGGGGAACAGGAGTGATCCCAGGGGCCAGATTGTCTCTCAGGGCCCATCCAGAGGGTCAAATGATATCAGAGGTGGAACCCTCCCCACAAAACCCGACCTCCGATGTCACCTAGCCCCATTTTATCTTTGTCCATGTATATAGAGAGACACAAAGAGATGTTTCTCTCTCTGCAAGGAGAAAGGCATTCAGTCAACGCTGCTGACTGATTTGCATGCCAACTTCACTCACTGACCCTACTTGGATGGTGGGCACCTAGTGAAGGGAGTCAGCTGGCACTTGAAGGAGCTGCTCTGTCAGGTTCCAGCTGACTGAGTGCACAGGTGCTTTGCCTGTTGTCCTAAATGGGATGGTGAGTGGCAGGTTATGAGATTTGGCTGACACCTGTAGGAGTGGCTTCTCCAGGCACCATCTGAATCCAGAGCCAGTTGTCTCCTTTTATGCCTTGCCTGAGCTGGCTTCACTCTCTCCCTTAATAAAACCCCATAAATCGGAGGTTCAGGAGATAGCTGAACAGCAACAAAACCACAGGGAAATGTCTCCATTGGTGCCAGTTATGGAGTTGGTGATGGTGATTCAGGACAAAACTACAGATGTTTCAGAACTTGGGAACAAACTGTGAGAACTGGGGTACAGTCTGTTCTCTGTAGTTTCCAAAACCTTTTGCCCAGAATTTACTAGTGCTGTGCAGAAAATGTCAACTCTTCCATATTTGGTGTTTCATGGGTGGTGGGGGTAGGGGTAATGGCAAAATAAAAATTCTGGTGAAAGAGTCAGGGAGAGGTGAGAATTTTAGATCATTTTCTCCTTGGGGAGGGGGACAGGGTTTCCACATACTTTTTTAAGGAAATTCTTGAGGGGTCTTCTTTCTATTTTTTTATTGTTAAAAACAACAACAACACTCCCTGCACTTGCAGGAGCCCCGGACTATGCTTCAGCCAAGCAGTTTTTTCTGAACTCCCAGGAGACCATGTGACCTCACCCTCTCCAATAGGCATTCAGGAAGAACACCCAGCTGGAGAAGAGTCCTGGGCTCCTGCAAGTGCAGGGGGTGTTTAAAAATATATATATGAAAAAATGAAAAATGAAAAGAAGAACCCTCAAGAATCACCTCCACTTAAAAATAGGTATGTGGAAACCTGTCCCCCTCCCCAAGGAGAGAATTCTCTGAAATTATCCCCCTCCCGCACCCTGCAAAAGAGGCAGAAAAAACAATGCACTAAGTTCCCAAAAATAGGGGGCAGGATTCGGCACCGCACTAGAATTTGACCCATTTCCCACTTCCTGGGACTGAATGCTGACCTGAATGCAATTTGTGGACAAAGTCCATATATTTCCAAGCTTGTGATGTGATTCGCAGAAGAACACCAACAAAAAAGTCTTTGAAAAATGCACTTGAAATAATTTATGTGATTGAAAAATGCACACAAACATGCTTTAATCAGTGGGAGAATAATGCATACCTGTCAAACTGTGCACAACTGATGAGTACATTTGAGGAAAATACACACAAAAATACACATGATTTTCCATGTACAAATAAAAAACAACAGCAAAGCTTGCAATCTGATATGGACATGATTTGGAACAAGTTTTGAGGTGGGATTTGGAGAATCTCAACAAACTTGAGTTTTGCTGACTTACACATTACTAGGCAAAGACAAGGAAAAACTTTACTATTTGATTCTGTTGATAGTATAAACTGACCTGGAATTTGGAACCCACTGGATTTTTGAACACTGGATTTCTTTCAGTCTTATGCCTGGGTTTACAACACTCACTAGGTGGTGAAAGGGGGTTGGACTCGATGGTCTTATAGGCCCCTTCCAACCGTACTATTCTATGATTCTATGAAAGTACATTGGAAGAGTATGTGTATTCCCTTCAGCTCCACCATGAACCTAAAGTAAAATATGATGTAGATGCTTCATTCATGGCCCCATATGCATCATCAAAGCCAGAACTCTGCAATATGCCTGCCCTTTTGCAGGGTGGATGGGAAGAACTGTGAAAATTGGTTGGAACACCTGCTTTAGGTGGAAGGAGGGTGAAGAATGGCCCTGCACCCACTCCTCCACCATACAACCTACTGCTTCATAAAATGCCTGTGATTGACCTCAATGGATTTATCATTGATCTGCGTGGTCATTGAAAAATATGCCGAGTCCAGTAAATATCCCCAAAAATAGTGTGCAGCCTTCTGTTTCAAAGAGAATGGAGAGCTCCAATAAGCAGAGCTATATGAGAACAAACGTATAAAAGCTTTTGAGGACCACTAAAGCTAATATGATAATGGTTGCCTTTAAGAACTTAGAGTAGGTAGGTCAATAACACACCCAGGGAATGATGGCCATAACATCCCCTGAAGCGTTTCCTGATGAGGCAGCTCAATCTGTGACTTTCCAAAACTTAAAAGCAACAAAGTAGTGGCGGCAGCAAGAGCATTACTAGAGAATCAATGCCTCTTATAAACCCTGTAGCATTTACGCAGCAGTGGGAGACCATTATTCTCTGACAACATTCTATCTTGTTGACAAGTACACATTTCCAGCTCATGCCTAAGTGTCAGCTATTCAGCCTCCAAGTGTGGTATCTCTCCCTATAGGAGAGAGACAGTGATATGTGCATTGCTACATTTCATCTTGCCATGTCAGGCAGGATGACAAGATGTGGCATATAACGCAGCATGGATCTTAAGTCTGATATCACACTGTCTCAAGACACATACAAACTACTTTTTTATGTTCAGGAAATAAGCCCTTCTGGAACATAAATTATGGGAAGGGGAGAGTGAGATTTTAGCTCAAATATGTTAAGGCAACGCTTACCCTCTGCAAGCCCGGCTCTATTCTGCCACAGGACAGGCTGCTATCTGTCCAGTAGAGCTGGCCTAGATTATGAATGTGTTTACAAAACTACACAGAAGCACAGGATGAGGAACTTGGGTCTGGACAGCACAGCCTGGATAGCAGAGTGCCCTTATAAGGTACTTGGGGAAGCAAGAGAGATGAGATCAGAGGGTTTTTGTTTTGTTTTGTTTTTCTTTTCAGAAAAGGAGTTTTATTGAGTAGATAAACAAAATGGCCATTTACTGGGTAATTGTGAAGGCTGTCCCAGAGATGGGTGGGAGAGAGGTGGGGATGAGATAAGACATGATGCTGCTATCAACCAGGGAGGCTGCATGGTGACTGGTTACCAGGGAGGAGAAGGGGGAGGGATTGCCATGAGGACTGGAAAACTGGAAGG
Organism: Heloderma suspectum; assembly: GCF_057233095.1. NCBI lineage: Eukaryota > Metazoa > Chordata > Lepidosauria > Squamata > Helodermatidae > Heloderma > Heloderma suspectum. The sequence continues at coordinate 255,126,719 of NC_139460.1, read as the reverse complement.
AGTGGAAGAGAAAGAAAGAGGGAGTGTTATAAATTCCCTTCCATAAGATTTGTCCAAAACAAAGGGAGGGGTTCAGTGTCACAGTAAATCCAAAAGGGAGGCAAAAAGGAAAATACTTTTTTAACCATGCCAAGGCATTACTGGACAAAGTCAACTTTGCAGAGAAGAAAATACATAAAGCCAGAGTTCAGGGTCAGTCAGGCTGCGTTTATTCCAGGAAGACCTCTCTTGAAATCACCTAGAGCTCAGGGTACTACCAAAGTGCAAGAATGAGAACCCAATCCAGGAGCTCGGGAGCCAGCAAGTCTGAATGTATTGTATGCTGGAAAGGCCACTTCTCTTGGAAGAACTTGGGGAAGACTGTTGGCCCAATTCTGGGAGCCTGGGCAGTCATATTCTTAGAGACAACAAATAGAAATGGTAGGGTAGTCCTGGAAAGGCAATTTTGAGGTGCACAAAAGAAAAGCAATTCTCTTTTTCTTGAGTAACAAAAGTAGGGATGAATGGGGGGGGATCCGGGTTCTCTGGGTGCCCGCCCAGCCCCTGCCCCCACTCACATGCCCTGGACCGCACTCGAGCCCTTTGCCCACTCGCAGAACCATCCGCACTTACCCAGGCCCTATCCTCCTGTGTCACGATCACCATGTTGTGAAAAAACATGGCTATCACAGAAATGCACATACACTTATACACAAAATGGCACCATGAATTGCCCATATACACAAGATTACAGGTGTCAATGGGCTATTTACCAAAATGCATACCTTTTCCATTCAAACAACAACAACAAAAGCTTACAATCAGGAATGGAAACAAGGTGGACTGAGCTTCAAGGTGGGACTCAGAGGATCCTGGGCAGCTTGAGCTTCACTGATTCTCCCATCCCTATATCAGACTTTGAGGCTCAACATGGCAAGGTCAAGATAGGGATGTTGGAGGGATCTGTCCAGGGGGTGGAGCTCGCTGAGCTTTCATCAGCTTGGCCCTCTGGAATTCAGCTCACTTCTTCCCCACAAGCTGGCCTGACTCGATCTGCATTGAGACAGCTTGTGGATATTCTCTGTAAATAGAGGATTGCACAAATTATACCTGCATTTTGCATAATTTGCACAAATTGCAGCCACTATTATGGCCAGAATTTGCACAAATTAAGCAAATAAGACTGGAATTTGTGCAAATTATATACATTGCAGCCGCAATTTATGCACCTTTTTATTTATAGACACCCCCCAAAAAAAGTTCCCAGATTTTGGGGAAAAAACTGTGGCTTGGCTTGCGAATGCCAGGTGGGCAGCGGGAATCCATCGGGCCCCCAAAGGGCCAGATTTGCAAATGACAGACATCCCGAAGTCAGGAACAGGGAAGACAGAGACATGGATACTGGGAGTGGGGCTTGTTTGCACACCCATGCCCATGCCCCCACCACCCTTTTAGCCCTCACACATGCAAATGGAGTCCCTGCATAGGATTACGGCGTTGCTTTGATTAGATTAGGAACAGAGGGAGATTGAACATTAATGATTTCAACAGGTGCCATGCCACAATACAGAACTAGCTCCATTCTATTGAAAAAATGTTGTGTTGGAGGTGATATAAAACCTTTGCTTTGGGTGTTTGTTGATGGCACTTTCACACATGCAACAAGTCATTGTGATGAACAGGCATGTATGTGAAGAGAGCCTAAACTGTTACAGTAGACCTATTACTTTAAAAAAAAATCTTGTTCATTTGTTCTGTGACAGTCAATGTTTCAGAACCAGAGAAACTGGTCATGTGCTAAGCAGCGGACTTGGCAAGTGATCCCGTGTAACACATTTTAACCAGTTTTGCTTGTCACTTTTGCGAGCAGAGATGGGTTAAAGAAGACGCAGACAACAAGCTTGGGTTGAAAATTGGGCCACATTTATTGAAATACCTGCAAAGGGGTAACTAAGACGGGCATCTAACTGTGTCAGTGGCTAGCTGGCACTTCTTGGGCGAAAACATACCCAGCCTGAGGGGTGGCGGTGATCTCGCCATCCCTCCGGACTGCCCCTTCTGGGGCAGGTAGACCTTCCGGTGTCACCCCCAACCCGGTGCCGCACAACACCTGGGTGAGTGAGTAGGGTTGGTCTCCCAGGCAACCCTTATCCCCCCGCCGAGCCGCACAACCCATTCGGGGGGGCCTCAGGCGTCACCTGTCACCATAAGATGCCTCTACATGCACACCATCCCTACTTTCCTGTTTTTGCCCATCCTAGCCGCCACAGGAGTCACAAGCCTAGAGCTTGTGAAACTCCCCCCACCTGTGCAGAAGAATTTCCTGCAGGCCCCTTTGCAGATCAGACAGACATATGTTATTCACTAAATGAGACAGGCGGACACTGTCCTACCTGTAACGCTCCCTCCATGTCCACAGAATTCCCTGGCGGGTGGTGCATCCATCACCTCATTCACCTGGCCATAAGCCATTTCTCTGTGCACTTTCGGACGTGCCCTGCTACTGGCAATGTCATTCCATTCCTTCCCATTGATCCATGGGAGCGGTGAGGGCTGCAATAGGCTACTTCCGGCCAGGTATGCCGGACCACCTGCATCTCAACCAAGGCCTGTTTGATCAGGTCCTCGCCTGGCTTACAGCCGAAGTGATTCCTCTCAATGTGCAGCACCTGGACCTGCAGAGGAAGACTGACAAACTTGGTGGAACAGAGTGAGGAGGGGACTCCCACCGTATGCCACGTCTATGAAGCCACTGGATCTTAATGTGACAGGGTGACAGAAGCTGAAGTCTGAAGATGACATACAAGGCCTTCATGCAGCTCCAGACATCATAACGTGCCCATGTAAGAGCACCCGTACCGGCATACGACGAGTCTGCTGGACTAAGGAATAAGCACATTAGGGCAAGCAAAGCGAAAAATGTGTCAGGGAGAAGCGGACAACTCGCGAACGCAGGCCGAAATGCTGTGAAGCCCCATTTTCAAAATGTCATAACATGCCTGAGAGACAAACCTCCAGCAGCTACCATGAAGACTGCTTTAATGTAACAACAGTGGGTTCTGAACTGCAAATGACCTAGGCCTAGCAGGGTAAAACTAATGTAGAAACTGCCCAATTCCCCTTAAGTCAACAGTAAACCATTGAAGTGATAAAACGGAGGCCCCTCCTCAGACCCGTGGCATTCCATGAAACCCATAAGGTGCTGACAGGGCATAATCTGTTGACTTGTGTTTGGCTGTGGGCCATGCCGTGCCCTTGCCATACCTATCAGTTTGATCACCAAATATGTAAATGGATTACATTGGTCCAGACCTGTACCTTGAAGCATATCAAGGCCCTCCGGGACAAGTCGGCCTTGTGAGCCCAGACCAACCCTGAATTCCATTAAGGCAGCTACGTGGAACAGGGAAACGTCTTATTGGAAAGCTCAAATGGAGGGCCCACGCCCCCGGAGCCCAAAAGGGGTATCCAGAGAGAGAGGGTGGTTAATTTACTAATGCAGGCAACAACTGTGCCCAACACTATCTTGCACGCCGAACCCTAAAATCTGACACGGAGTCAGTGAAACCCACCTTTGTGGGCCAGAAGGCTAAATGGCCAGCTTGCGACTTATGGTCCCAAGATAGTCTGCTGTTCCTTAAAGAGGCGTGAAATTGTGGCCAATGATCTATAGATAAGGGCCATGAATCCTATCGCTGAGGCTTTGCCTAATGCGCGGCACACCCCACCTGCTCTGTCGCAGGCGGCTCCTGTACGGAGAGCCATGGAATGCAGGCTGGCATGTGTGGCTTCAGTATCCTGGTCTCCCATAGTACTGCAAGGATGGGATCTGGGAATGGAGCACCCACGGGGCTAAGGCCCAGAAGACGTTGACCTAATTTCATGACAAGGCATCGACAATTGGGTTTGCCTAACCCAGCACATGGTGGGCCCAGAACCAGATGTTGTAACACCGACTCTGAAGCACGAACATACTGACACATGACATGACACTCCAATTTCAGGAGGACGGAGATTGAATAACGTGGTCATGTTGTCATACTGAAGGGGGGGGGTTACTGACTTGGCTATAAGGTTATCCCAAAACGTGCTTGGCGGGGGCAGCAGCCTCCACTCTACAGGCCACTACCCACAGCCCGATCGGACCTGCCCGAAGAAACTGAAACCACTTGGGGTAGCGGCAGAACCATGTGAGTCTGCTGTCCAGCTTTGAGGAGAGGCTCACGCTTCCGGAAGGAGGTGCCATTAAAGCCCTAGTAAGTTGAAGCCATGCTTAATGTATAACTGCTTGGAGCTGTGCCTAAACGACCTGAAAGTTGTCCTGAAGGAGGCGAGAATAACACCTAAGGGTATTGGATTGGCCTCACTGAATGTTGATGTGGGAAACAGGCCCTCAGCCTTTGTGAGCTAAGGGGCGCTGAGGTAACAGGAAAGGGGAGCAATACTTGCGTTAGGTCAGAACATTGACCACTGTCTTTGGACTCCATGTAGCACATTCCCATCAGGGACCCATGGCCGGGATCCCAGATCAAGATAGCTGCCTCATCGAAGAGGTGTGTCGCACTGAGCAGAGATGATCAGGGATCTCGTGATTAACTGACTGGCCCTCAGGGAAGAGAGGTTACGAATCAGGATAAACTCCCTAGAGGATTTCCTGGGCAGCATTTCGAGAAGGAAGATCCCTAGAGTAGCTAACGGGGTGTGGGAAAAAAGGGGGGGATAAAACCCTTCTGCCAGTACTGCCTTGTTAACCTCTCCTGAACCTGTCGACGCCTGGTGAGGAGAAATGTTGCTTACGAGGTAAGGATGGCCTATGTTGACCTAGAGAAAAAGGGGGGGCTAGAACCTAGCATAAAACCGTGTTCCAAGTTAAGACGCGTTCCCCCAGTTGGGGTAGTGTCTTAAAGCTGGAGTATCGGCACCAACCTAACTAGGCATGGGCCATCCAGAGCTTCCTACTGCCTCAGCTTTTCCAAGGGGGACCCTACAATCCCCTGGCATTGGACAAGAGGTGCATGAGTGCTGACTGCTACAAGGGAGCACTCACGACGGAAACTGCATGCTCTTGGGGCTTTATTCCCAGCACAGATATCAGTGCTGAAGCAGCGGACCTGCCATAGGCCGAGGGCCAGTGCAGGAGACCACCTGGTGCATGTGGCCACTGCCAGATCTGCCACCGAACCCGGCCGGGAAGGAGTCAAAATTGGAGCGAAAGGTCCTGGTCTAACAGGTCCTTGCGCAGAGAAGGGCAATGGTGGCCCTCCTGCGAAAGGCCTCAACATAAGCCAGTCACACACCTCCTCAGGTGAAAGTCATTACGAGAAGGAGTAGCCCTAGTGACAATACAACTCACCAGATTAGCGTAGGGATCTGATATGCCCCTTACATGGATGACCAAGCAGGCGGGGGCAGGCGAGGGATCTTAAATTAATCCAGCAAAACCCTGTAAGATGCTGCGTTAAGCAGCTGGGGTTACTGGGGTGTGACTGACGGAGCTGCAAGCGGCCCGGGCGTCGTATAGGGAGATGACATTGGGAGGGACAGCCACCCCAGGGAGGTAAGCTATGGCGGCAACCCCACGGCCCTGAAGGTCACCCGTCTGGACAAATGGGGTGAGGTGCAGTCATCTCACCTATATCCAGGGCAGCCGTGTCCGGGTCCCCAGGAGCAAGGGAGGCGATGCCACTTGCAGTGCTCCTGATGGAGATGCCCCATGAGGGTGGACCGCCTCCAGCTGTGGTGTGTCGCCTGGGTGAAACCCCAAGGAGGAGGATGTTGCTTGGATCATTGTTGATGGAGATGCCGCAGGAAGGTGGACTGCCTGCAGTGGTGGAGTGCTGCCATGGTGAACCTGCGAAGGTGAGGTGGAGGCCTCAATGGCGTCCAGGTGCACTGAACCCAGAGACGAGCTGAAATAGAAAGAAGTAGCGGGCATTGGGTCTGCTGTCGCGTTCACTTAGGCTGGACCACCGGGGGTTTCTTAGGCCTGGCCGGGGAAGGCGGAAGGGATCCCCGAAGAACGCTCAGCAGCTTTCAGATGAGCAAGAATTGCCGCCAGAACCGGGTCTGTTTCATCATCAAACTCAGAATTGGGCCTTGGCAGTGAACTGTTGGGGAGGGGAGGCGGGGCCCTACCCTTCCGGGGCCCTACCCTTCCTGTTCTTTCAACCTTGGCCCTTCTTGGGGGGCATGATGTAGAAAGTGAGGTAAGCTTGGCACGACATTGGCAAGAAGAAGCAAGGGCCCGGGTGCCTGGACCCAGTCCAACACACCAACCACCACCCCTAGAAGTAAATGCAGCAGGGGTCAGAGCACATAGCAGGAGGTTTCAGTGGGCTACTCACTGGGCACCCTGGGCAACAGGCAGCAGCGCCGCCGCTACCGCTAGACAGGAGGGGCACCCTCAGTGTCTGGCAGCGGCTAGAGATGTGAGCGCAAAAACATAGATCCTCTCTCTGTATGTCTCTGTGTGTTCACATTTAACACACTGTGTGTCTAGCCATTAACCTTATTAGCTTATAGGGCAGGGGTGGAGAATCTGTGGCTCCCCCAACGGCTCTGCAGGGGTTCAGATAGGGGTTTTCTAGCCCTACCTGGAAATGTCAGGGACTGGACCTGGGTCCTTCTGCATGCCCAGCAGGCGCTCCAGCCCTAAACGATGCCCCTGGAAAGGAGTCTAGAACCTGGGTCTCTCAAGTCCCAGTCCAACACTCTAGCCACTACAACACAGTGGCTTTGAAGGGGGCGCAGTTGCCGCCCGCTGCAAGCCCGGTGCCCAAGAGGTGCAGCAAGGGCCCGTGGCCACAGGAGCCGCTCCTGAGCGTGGGCACCCCCAGGTGGTTATTTTTGTTTTGTTTTGTTTATTTTCATGTTTGTTTGTGTATTTTTTTTGGGGGGGTGCATGTGCTGCCACCGCGAGCACCCCACACTCATGGGAGGGAGCGAGAGCCGGCACCGATTTGCTCGGCGCCCAGGCCCGTGCGACTGCCAGCGAGGACAAAAGCGGGGGGGGGCCCAGCACGTCGCCGCCGCAAGCACCAGCACCCCTCAAGGCCAGTAACTGCCCGCAGTCACTGGCGCCACGCATGAGCGTGCGCCGAAAAAAGGGGATGGGCGGGCTTTTTTGTGGCGGGATTCTCTGACATCCCTAGCTGCAAGGCAGGCCCTGTGGCATGCACAGCTCTGGTCTCCAGCCTGGAACGTTGGAAGCTGCCTTATACTGGGTCAGACCATCGCTCTACAGGGTTTCAGGCAGGATTCTTTCCTAGCCCTGCCTGGAGCTGCTGGGGATCAAACCTAGGACCTTCGGCATGCAAAGCAGGCACTCCCCCCACGGAGCTGCGACCCCCGGTGGGGGGGGCAGGCGCTCGGCCGCTGGGAGCATGGGCGCCCCAGCAGGGGAGCGCACTAGGAGGAGCCACGCCCGGGCATGCGCCCGCACAGCCACCGGCGCTCCCGATGGGCAGCAAGCGCTGGCCGAGGGGGCGGCGCGCGCACACGCACCCCCACCGTGAGCGCCGGCAACCCCAGGGCCGTGGTGGCGTAGGCACGTGGCAACCGCCCGAGGAGGCGAGTGGGGGGAGTGGGCGCACTAGGAGGCGCCGGCTGAGCCGGCTGAGGGGGCAGCGCCCGCACACACGCACCCCTCTGCCATGAGCGCCGGCAACCCCAGGGCCACAGCAGCGCAGGCGCACGGCAACCGCCCAAGGAGGCGAAAAAACAGGGGGGCGGGCGCTCGGAGGGGAAGTCTCAGCTGGAGGGGCTGCGCACGAGAAGCGGGTCAACAGGCGCCTCCCCCGGGTGAGTGCTGCCGTCGCAGCTGTCAGCACTCCTGCCAGCACAACAAGCGCTGGCTGTGGAGGGGGCGGCGACCGAGCACGTGCACCTCCACCACAGCTGCCAGCAAAGCTGGAGCTGCGGCAGGCGCGCCGAGCCCTCGGGAGCAAGGAGGAGGGGGGAGGGTGCGCTGTTGCCGGATGCGTGCCGCTGGCACAGCTGACGGCCCTCCCGCTGGCGCAGGGCTGAGGCGGGGGCAGCTCCCGAGCACGTGCGCCCCTGACGCAAGCACCGGCAAACCCGGAGCTGTGGCAGGTGCACCGAGCCACGGCGGGAACTGAGGAGAAGGAGGGGGGCAGGCGCGCTGCCGCCGCAAGCGCCAGGGCCCTCAGCGCGCGCCACCACAAATGCCAGCGCTCCCGCCGGCAGGGCAGGCGCTGGCCACGAGGGAGGCACGCCGGAGTGCGCACACCCTGCCGCGAGCGCTAGCAATCCCGGAGCCGCAGCAAGCACCGGCGTGGCAGCGAGGCTTTGGGCGCGCTGATAACACACGGAGTTCAAGTGGTTGGAACGACGACGACGCCAGTCTCCAGCAGGCAGGTGTCCTTCGTTGTTTCTCGGCGGAGTTGTAGTTCTCTCTAGCTGCGTCGAGCCAGAGAGCTAAGATTGGGAGGGGGGCTGAGTTTAAGGCAACTCAGCCTGCCCCTCTTTGCATGGTGGTGCCACTGGGGTGCACCAATCAGAGGCCCCTACGTCTTGTCACCCCACCCGCCCGCAATGCCCCCCCCTTTCAGCCAGACAAGCTGGCGCCGGGGTGAGGGCATTTCTCTTGCCATGGCAAATTCAAATATAGGCTATTGTGTCTGGCACACTGCATGTGTGCATTCAAATGTGTGCATCTACAAGGGTATAGTGAGGTTTATGGAAGACTTTGAAAGAAACTAAGGGTGCAGTCCTATGACAGGTTGGGGAATGCTGGGAGTTGTAGGGCTCTTTTCTGTCTACATAAGATTGCACCCTGTGAATAATAAGGGAGTTTAGCTGCTACAATAATCCCTTCCCTTAAATAGTAAAGTGGGCCACCAAATAGAGAGTATCAGAGGGCAAGAGGCAGTCCCTAGAGGCCCTAGTGCATGCATGCTGGGAATCTTTGAGGTGTACAGGAGAATCATCCTCTTTGTGTAACAATATATTCCCCTTCCCCAAACACATGGAAGAGACTGAAGAATGTGCTTATTGCCCCGAGTTGGTGATGGGTGAATCAGTCTATTTCCAGTCCATGTCACTTTCACATATGTTGACCCATAAGTCTGTTCTGTCACATTTCCAGGTTAATCTGGTGTGTGCGTCTGTGTGTGTGTTTAAAAAAACAAAACACATGGACATCTCATTTAAATATGTTTTCTCTCAAAATACATATTGCTAACAGTAGTTGCCATCAAAATATGGATTTCTGAACATGAGGAGGACTTCTTGCACAAGCCTCTCGCATGATGAAGCTGACTCCTGGCTGGGACTCTGGAAGTTCCAGTATATAAGCTCTCAGTGGAGACTTACTTGCTGCTGGAACAACACCTTACCTCAGCTCCTAGTGCCTTATATCTCTGACTTTGTGTTGTAACTGATTGTCTGTGCTGCTAACTTTGCACTCTTGCTATATTCTTCTGTTTGGAGTATGTTGGTATTGGACTGCTAACCTGTGGTTTGACCTTGTCCATGCCTCAGACACTTCTCTTGGGACTTTCCTTCTTGACTGGTAACACTGAGATCTTGACTCTTGCCTGGATACTGACTGCTCTTGCTTGAATTGCACTCTTGTTGGACTGATACCTCTGCACTAGACCTTTTGCCTGTTATTGGTTTGCCATTGGATTTTCCCCTCAATTTCCTAATGCTGAGACTGACCCAGCCATACCAGGACAGTTTCAGTCCACACATTAGTGTAGTACAATTTCTGAATTGTACAATTTGTGAACATTCCTCAAGCATAGCCATCAACACATTGCCAAAAGACTCTGATAGCAGAAAGCAGCACATAGGCATCAGTCCTCAACTGGATGTTCTTAGTTTGGCTGATTGAACATTTCTAGTTAGGCTGAAGGGGAACAAACTTACTTCTCTTACTTTGTACTTACTTCTCTTCAAAGGGAGGCCAAAAAGGGGACCACTGATACTTGTCATGTTTGAGCCAGGCTGTGTGTACAAGGGTGGTTAAGAAGGTAGGTCTCTCCAGACCTGGTCCTATGAAGCCACCCTACTAAGGACCCTCTGCTTCCTGGCTCAGGTGTAGGGGTGCACGAAAGCCACTTACCTGGTCTTGCAGCTTGCTTCACGGTGGGGGGGAGGCGCTTCTCTGCTCCCCCCGAAGTTCAGGCCGGGGGGGGAGGCTTCCCTCCTCGCCCGGCCGAAATTCAGGCCAGGGGGGGAGGCTTCCCGCCTCGCCCGGCCGAAATTCAGGCTGGGGAGGAGGCACCTCACCTCTCCCGGCCGCGAAATAAAAAGTTAAAAAAAAAACGCCCCCATGATAGGCTACGTGACGATTAACGTAGCCTATCATGGCTAGATCTGCAAAGTCAGCCGTGATAGGCTACGTTAATCATCACGTAGCCTATCACGGGTGACTTTAAAAAAAAAAAGTACGTACGCAAATGGCGGCCTCCATTCGCGTTCCTTATTTGGTCGCTGTAGTCTACGTAAATTTTTACGTAGACTACGGTGACCAAATAAGGAACGCGAATGGCGGCTCCCTATGGGGGCCGCCATTAGCCGTACGTGCTTTTTTTTTTTAAGTCACCCGTGATAGGCTACATGATGATTTACGTAGCCTATCACAGCTGACTTTGCAAATCTAGCCATGATAGGCTACATTAATCGTCACGTAGCCTATCATGGGGGCGTTTTGTTTTTTTTTACTTTTATTGGAATGGCGGTGGCGGCAGCCGGTCGAAAGACCAGCTGCCGCCTCTGCCCCTGTCGAAGACCTGCCAAACCGCCGCCGGGACCCGCCGCCGAGAGGGACATTCGGGAAAGGTAAGTCCCATCCCGGGGGGGGGGCGGGGGGGTGGAGAATTTCTCCCTGAAACTACTTCGGGGGGCCAAATACGTTGGCACTCAGCCCCCCGAAGTTTCGGGGAGAAATTCTCCCCCATCCCTACTCAGGTGAGGAGATAGCTGTGGTGGATGTCCTTGGAACTGCCTCCATGAAACCAAGCATGAGACCCACTGCAGATTCTCTACTCAAACCGGGTACTTCTAAGGTTGAACAGAGGATTGCAGTAGTTATTGCCAGAGCTCTGTGGATCTAGAAAGCTTTGGGGAGGTGAAGAGAGGGTGTTTCAAAAGGAAAATAAAAATATTATCATTGCATATCATGTCTCTGCCCCCCCCCCCAAAGACATTTGGTGGAGCAGAAACCAGATATGCAATGAGAAGGGGTTCCCCCCCCACCACCACCTTCTGACATGCCCTCTCTCCACCTCACTTCAAAGGTTCCCACAAATAAATGTTGACAAATAATTATAAAAGATGTAAGGTTGGATCTGGACTTAGTCAAACCCATTAAAATAAAAGTGACCTAAGCTAGTCAGGACTAACTTCAGTTCCATTGCTTCCAATGGATCTACTCTAAGTCTGAATCTAAAACACAGTGTCTTAATTCACTTAGGGCACAATCCTACAGCTGCTAGTCAGTGGCTAGATGGCCATAGGATAGGTTGGTTCCTGGGAACTGACCTTGGAGCCTACTCTCTGAGGTCGGTTCCTGGAGAACTGACCCCCACCCCCTCCGGCACCCCCTCGTAGACAGTGCAGATTGGCCCCACTCTCTGTACTCAGAAGAGCAGCAGGAAGCAGCAAAAACAGGGCGTTCCCAGGGTCAGGGAATGGTGGGAAGGTCAGAAATGCTGGTATGAGACATCCTGGCTGGTGAACCCTGGGTGTTGTAGGGCTTTTTTTCTGTCTAAGCATGCATAGGATTGCATTTCTAAAGGCTTTTTTTAAAAAGCCCTTTTACAAATGAGCATGGATTGGAGGCTTTAACCAATGCCATTTTCTCTGGGAGATCATAATATTCACAAACAGTTCCTGATCATCAGCACAATTTTTCCTCACTCAGTGATGTACATACACACACACAAATGCTATTGCTTTTATTCTATGCCCCTATTGCTCCCCTGTGACCTATTGCACAATTTAGAATTCGGTTCATAATTTCCAGAACATTGATCTGCTCCAAGTGTCATCCTTCCTTGCACATGACATCCACAGTCCCCTTAACCTTAAATTCGTGTACACTGAATTTCATAACCCACTTAAATCCTGATATATTTTTCAGACCTCCAAATCATTAGGAATTTGACAGCTACTTGATACTGAAGGAGAAACCCATATAAACATTTTTGAACTAGTATTGCTTGTTTTAGAGCACCATATATTAAAACAGATAACGACAACTGAAAGACGGTTCTACAGGGTATTGGAAATCATAGAAAAGTGTTAACATCTGACTCATAAGGATTGTTGAAGGACCTTGGCAAAGGATGAGGAGGTTAAAGAACCAGTGTAATGTAGTTGTTAAACTAAAACTGAGGTGACTGAGGTTCAAATCTCCCCTCTGACATGGAGCTCATTGGGTGACCTTGGACCTGTCACAATTTCTCACCCTAACCTAACTCACAGGGTTGTTGTGAGTATAGAGGGGCACCATTTCTCAGTCTAACCTATCTCACAAGGTTATTGTAAAGATAAAATGAAGGATGGGGAAAGACCCATTTTGGTGGCCTTACAGGATATAAATGTGTTAAATAAAGATATGAAGGCATGTGTTTATTATTCACTAAGACGATAGTTTTAATTTGTAAAGCATTTTAGCATCCACACAATACTTGTCTAAGGTAGGTTATTAAGAACTAAGATGGAGAGGTCAGGGCTTCAACAAAGGCACACATGGGTCCTTTGGCAATGACCAAGGTTCACCATAGATTCTAAGGACCCAAACCAACTCTCTGTTTCATAAAGCAAATTTACTTCAGCACATTCAACTGATGCAATCATCAAGCAGGACAGTAATACATTTTCCCTATGGTCACTGATCCAAATACAACTGAATGGGTTTTTAAGTAATGGATGAAGGTTTAAGTAGACATTGTGAAGAAGGATATTATAACAGTAGTCCAGAATTTAATCCATTTACAAAAAGTAAATTTTAAAAATGATGAACTATCTGGGTGGTTTATATATAATTGATTCTAGTTAAGTGCAAAATAGTGAATTAAAGATATTCCAATTCTTCCATCCATCCATTAATTGATTAGCAGCCATATTCTGAATCTAGAGGTGTCACTTTTTTCTTTTCTTTTACCATCCCTTAAATCGGGGATGGACAGCTTCTGTATTCTCATAAGCCAATCTGTTCAGACAGTAGTCCACTAGCCACAAGTGTATTTTTCTGCTCCAATTTCATTCTTATTTATTTGTCATACTCCATATGAAAAATTGCACCATTTTATGTCAAGGGCGTCTCAATTATAGAGCACAGGTACTCATGCATAGCTGGGGCATTGCATATGACTTCCCCAAGACAGACATAATGTTAAGGCTTCAGTTACAATAAGTCATACAAGACTTTGATGTCCCAATGAACACTAGGGCTGTGCATTGCTTCGGCCTGAGGCCCGAAGCCTGAGTTGAAGTGGGACGCTTCGGGCCACTTCATGCCCCTTCCAAGGCAAAGCAGGGGGGCTGTGAAGCAACACAAAGCTGGTTGGGGCTCTCCAAAGTGCCTCAGCATCCCGCCCCAGTCATGCTGGTGCCTCCAGCTACTTACCTGAGCCTTCCATCACCATCGTCGTTGCTGCCGCTGCCTCCATCATCACTGCTGCCATCACCATCATTGCTGAAACCGCTGCTGCCACCACCACTGCCGCCTCTGCCACCATCTCTGCCGCCGCTGCCATCATCGCTGCTGCCAGCTCCTGAGCTCTGGATGCTCCTTGGCTCTTCTTGCAGGCAGTCACCATTTTTAAAATGGCAACTTCCAGAAAGCTGCCATTTTAAGGATAGCGACTGCCTGCAACAAGAGCCGGTGCATGTGTCCAAGGCTCAGGAGCTGGCAGCGGCAATGATGGTGGTAGTAATAGTGGCGGCGGAGGCAGAGGTGGAGGCAATGGACGAGGAGGGGGCGGAGGAGGAGGAAGTTGTGGAGGAGGTGGGGGTTTGCGTGGGGGTGTCAGGGCCCCCCTGAAGCGGGATTCATCCATCTGAATCATGCTTCAGGTTTGGGGCCAAGTTGGGTCACAGCTCCCCCAAATCAGCCCGAGCCCCATTGGGCCTGCCTCAGAAGCCACGAAGCAGCTTCTGAATCAGGTCCGGGGTCCATGCACAGCCCTATTGAACACAGTGTGGCAATACTCAAACAAAAATATTTAGGATTGGGCTCTGTGTATAAAATACATTTTCTTACAACTTCATAGAATCATAGAATAGTAGGGTTGGAAGGGGCCTACAAGACCATTGAGTCCAACCCCCTGCTCATTGTAGGACCCCAAGTCACAGCATCCCTGACAGGTGGCTGTCCAGCCTTGTCTTGAATGCCTCCAGTGTTGGAGAGCCCACCACCTCCCTAGGGAATTGGTTCCATTGTAATATTGCTCTAACAGTCAGGAAGTTTTTCCTGATGTTCAGCCGGAATCTGGCTTCCTGTAACTTGAGCCCATTATTCCGTGTCCTGCACTCTGGGATGATCAAGAGAAGATGCTGGCCTTCCTCTCTGTGACCACCTTTCAAGTACTTGAAGAACGCTATCATACCTCCCCTCAGTCTTCTCTTCTCAAGGCTAAACATGCCCGGGTCTTTCAGTCTCTCCTCATAGGGCTTTGTTTCCAGTCCCCCGATCATCTCTGTTGCTCTCCTCTGAACCCTCTCCAGCTTGTCTGCATCCTTCTTCAAGTGTGGTGCCCAGAACTGGACACAGTACTCCAGATGAGGCCTAACCAGTGCTGAGTAAAGGGGAACTAGTACTTCCTGGGATTTAGAAGCTATGCTTCTATTAATGAACCCCAAAATAGCATTGGCCTTTTTTGCAGCCACATCACATTGTTGGCTCATATTCAGCTTGTGATCTACAACAATTCAAAGATCCTTCTCACTTGTAGTGTTGTTGAGCCAAAAAATCTAACGATGTTTTTATTTTCTTTAAGAATGAAGCTATTAGCAAAAACGTCACCATCCCCTTGATTATAATTAGATATAATCAAGGCCCAAATTAAATAGCTTTGAAGGTCTAATTGGCCTTGGCCATCCCTGCCTTAAATAAAGCAAAACAAGAGGAGTCAAGGTCCTTTTATTAGGTCACCTATCAGTGAGCAATGTATCGCTCATAGCTCCTTATTCAGAACCGTTTCTGCTCACTCAGTCTGGTGCCTTTGGTCAAACAATTAAATTATTATTATTATTGTTGTTGTTGTTGTTGTTGTTATATTTATTTATACCCGCCTTTTCCCCAGTACGGGGAAAAAAGCTGGTCCCCACCCTTTCAACCAGCTAGCACTTACTCTACCAGTTCAATGACCTTTCTCATTAAACCCATTTGTGTGGCTCTCTCTACTGAACTCTTCCTCTCATCCCAAGCAACATCTGCCTGAAACATCGTCTGGATGTTTCTTTGTGAAAATATTCCCAAAGAATTCTTCCATCCGTTGTAGCCACAATCTGCCTTTGTTAATTCTTGCTTGCAGTACATCCCTCCAGTTCAACCTTGATTAGGATAAAGACTGATAAGCAGACAATGCTTCTTATGTGTCATTAAACATTGGTTTTGAGTTACAGAAAAGCACTGAGAGCTATGAGAGATACATTGCTCACTGCTAGGTGACCTAGGTGAAAAGAAAATCCGATGCTGTAAAGAACAATATTGTTTAGGAACCTGGAATGTCAGATCAATGAATCAAGGTAAGCTAGAGGTTGTCAAACATGAGATAGCAAGATTGAACATCGACATCTTGGGAATCAGCAAACTAAAATGGACAAGCATGGGCAAGTTTAATTCAGGTGACCATCATATCTACTACTGTGGGCAAGAATCCCTTAGAAGGAATGGAGTAGCACTCATTGTCAACAAAAGGGTGGGAAAAGCAGTACTAGGGTACAATCTCAAAAATGATAGAATGATCTCAGTATGAATCCAAGGCAAACCATTCAACATCACAGTAATTCAAGTCTATGCCCCAACCACTGAGGCCAAAGAAGCTGAGGTTGATCAGTTCTATGAAGACTTACAACACCTTCTAGAACTAACACCACAAAAAGATGTCCTTTTCATCTTAGGGGATTGGAATGCTAAAGTAGGAAGTCAAGAAATCACTGGGATAACAGGCAAGCATGGCCTTGGTGTACAAAATGAAGCAGGACAAAGGCTAATAGAGTTTTGCCAAGAGAACATGCTGATCATAGCAAACACTCTTTTCCAACAGCACAAGAGGCCACTCTACCCATGGACATCACCAGATGGTCAATATCAAAATCAGATTGATTATGTCCTTCGCAGCCAAAGATGGAGAAGCTCTATACAGTCAGTCAAAACAAGACCTGGAGCTGACTGTGGCTCAGATCATGAGCTTCTTGTTGTAAAATATCGGCTGAAATTGAAGAACAAAGGGAAAACCACTAAACCATTCAGGTATGACCTAAATCATATCCCTTATGAATATACAGTGGAGGTGAGGAATAGATTTCAGGGATTAGACCTGATAGACAGAGTGCCTGAGGAACTATGGATGGAGGTCCGTAACATTGGTCAGGAGGCAGCAACTCAGTTCATCCCAAAGAAAAAGAAATGCAAGAAAGCCAAGTGGCTGTCTGATGAGGCTTTACAAGTAGAGGAGGAAAGAAGGGAAGTGAAAAACAAGGGAGAAAGGGGAAGATATATCCAACTAATTGCAGATTTCCAGAGAATAGCAAGGAGAGACAAGAAGGCCTTCTTAAATGAACAATGTAAAGAAATCGAAGAAAACAATAGAATGGGAAAGACTAGAGATTTTTTCAAGAAAATCGGAGATCTCAAGGGAACGTTTTGTGCAAAGACGGGCATGATAAAGGACAAAGAAGGCAGGGACCTAACAGAAGCAGATGAGATTAAGAAGAGGTGGAAAGAATACACAGAAGAACTATACGGGAAAGATCTTAATGTCCCTGATAGCCATGATAGTGTGGTCACTGAACTTGAGCCAGACATCCTAGAGAGTGAAGTCAAGTGGGCCTTAGGAAGCATTGCTAACATCAAAGGTAGCGGAGATGACAGTATTCCAGCTGAGCTATTTAAGATCCTAAAAGATGATGCTGTTAAAGTGCTGTACTCAATATTCCAACAAATTTGGAACACTCAGTGGCCACAAGACTGGAAATGTCAGTTTACATTTCAATTCCAAAGAAGGGCAATGCCAAAGAGTGTTCAAACTACCATACAATTGTGCTCATTTCACATGCCAGCAAGGTGATGCTCAAAATCCTACAAGCTAGGCTTCAGCACAGCAGTATGTGAACCAAGAACTACCAGAAGTACAAGCTGGGTTTCGAAGAGGCAAAGGAACTAGAGATCAAATCACCAACATTCGCTTGATCATGGAGAAAGCAAGAGAATTCCAGAAAAACGTAAGGATGTACAAAAGTCACTTACTTTTTTGCGGATTCTGTTCATGGGGGGGAGGCATTCCGTCCCTCCCCCGGAATCCTCGATGGGGGGAGGCGATCTAGTCCTCGCTCAGGCCAGGGCTGTCCGCAGCTGGATTTCTGGCCGCGGAGGGCTCTTGGTAAAAAACAAAAACAAAAAACGCGTACACAAATGGCGGCGGCTATGGCCGCCGCCATTTGCGTTCCTTATTTTTCGCCATCTTAGTCTACGTAAATATTTAGTAAATATTTATTTAAATATTAAATATTTAAGGATCTAAAGAGCCTCTTGTTGAGGGTGAAAGTGGAGAGTACAAAAGTTGGTTTGAAACTCAACCTTAAAAAAACTGAGACCATGGCATCTGACCCCATAACTTCCTGGCATATAGAAGGGGAATAAATGGAAGCAGTGACAGATTTTATTTTCTTGGGCTCCAAGATCACTGCAGATGGTGAGTGTAGCCATGAAATTAAAAGACGTTTGCTCCTTGGGAGGAAAGCGATGGCAAACCTAGACAGCATAGTGAGAAGCAGAGACATCACCTTGCCGACAAAGGTCCGTATAATCAAAGCTATGGTTTTCCCAGTAGTAATGTATGGCTGTGAGAGCTGGACTAGGGATGTATGAATTCCTTACCTTGCTCCACTGAGGGGCATCCATGGGGGGGCGCTCCATCCCTCCCCCCAGAATCCTGCCCGGCCGGTTCTGCTCCACGGCCAAGCCGTGGATCCGCAGGCCGGCTCTGGCCGCCTGCAGCCGGACATCCAGCCGCTGGGCAGCCCTGCAGGGATGCAAATGGTGGCTGTCGTAGCTGTCGCCATTTGCGTCCCTGTATTGAGCCATGATAGGCTACATAAATATTTACGTAGCCTATCACGGCAGGGGGGAAAACCCCAGCGTACGCAAATGGCAGCGGCTACCGCCATTTGCATATGCTGGGTTTTTTCCCCACCTGATAGGCTATGTAAGTATTTATGTAGCCTATCATGGCTCAATACAGGGACGCAAATGGCGGCGGCTACGACAGCCGCCATTTGTGTCCCTGCAAGGCTGCCCAGCGGCGGGATGTACATATTTACGTAGCCTATCACGACAGGGGGGGGGGAACTGCAAATGGCATCCCTGCATTAGCCTTGATAGGCTACGTAAGTATTTATGTAGCCTATCACGGCTTGAAGAGGAGGAAGCAAATGGTGGCCGCAGGACAGCCGCCATTCGCAAAGCAGCGTGGACGGGAGCAGGTAAGTGTTCCGTTTCGTGCACCTTTCGTGGGGTAGGGGCAGCGGGGACTTCATCCTGTGCGCCTTTCGTGGGGTGGGGGGGAGGGGGCTTCATTCTGTGATGGATTTCGGGGGGCCGAATGCACTGGCATTCGGCCTCACCGAGATCAGTCACGGAATTCTCTGACATCCCTAAGCTGGACTATAAGTAAGGCTGAGCGCCGAAGAATTGATGCATTCGAACTGTGGTGCTGAAGAAGACTCTTATGAGTCCCCTGGACTGCAAGGAGGTCAAATCAGTCCATCCTAAAGGAAATCAACCCTGAGTGCTCATTGGAAGGACAGATACTGAAGCTGAAGCTCAAATATTTTGGCCACCTAATGCGAAGAGAAAAGTCACTGGAAAAGACCCTGATGCTGGGAAAGATTGAAGGCAAAGGAGAAGGGGACGGCAGAGGATGAGATGGCTAGATAGCATCACCGATGCAATGAATATGAACTTGAGCACACTCCAGGAGAGAGCAGAGGACAGGAAGGCCTGGCGTGTTGTGGTCCATGGGGTCACAAAGAGTCGGACCTGACTGAACGACTGAACAACCACAAAGCATTCCAAAAACTTTATTTGTTCAAGTGCAGATCTGGAAGTGGATCTGCACTTCCTCTCATCCCTGTAGCCTACATCTTCTGTTGCCAACAAAGCCAACAAAGCAACAGGAAATTAAGGGATGTAATTAAGATTAAGTGGTTCTTTTGGTTGCAGAACTGAGTGGATAAGGTTAAAGTATGAAAAATGAGCCTTTTTTTAATGGTTAGAATACAACATTCCCATGCTAAATATCCAGTCACAGCCATATGGATATGAATATTCAGAAGATTCCATCCACTCCCTCCCCCATGTATAAAGAACACATGGCTTGACTGTGTATTCTGTATAGAGATTGTTTCTATAAATGCATTAGAATTAAGGTTTTCAGATACAAGCAAAAGAAGCTTTCTGTCACCTTGACAATTAGCAGCAATAGGATATGCAGAAGGGTGGACTCCCTTTTCACAGCTCCAAGATGGTTTTTTCTTCTTCTTCATGCACCTCTCCATCCCGTCTGCTGCTGACAGGGCATTAAAGTCCTGCTTGCTGCAGAAAGCAGGATACAGACCAAGAGAATCTATGAAAGAGAAGGTGTCATTGCTAGATAGGTCCTTGCTGCCCTAGAACTCTCACAGATCAATCCTGTGCATATTTTCCTTACATATAAGCCTATGCACACGTAACTGTGCATAGGATTCCAACCCCAAAGTGGTGCGCAAATGGGGATGTCCATCATTGGGAAATCCGGTTCTTTTTTTGTCTCAACAGAGTTCCACAGTGTGTATGATTTGATTTGCATTTGTGAGCTGATTTGCAGGCTGTTCCCCGAACTCTGGGAACCATTTTGCAGATTTTTTCCTCTTTTTTGAAGGTTCTGCAATTTGCACAAATTACTGTGGAATTTGCCAAATTATGCAAATTTGGGCATAATCTGCGTAATTTGCTCAAACTGGGCCGTAATTTGCTCAAATTGCTCAGAAATATGTGCAAATTGCATGCCCTTCCCCCAAAATGTGCAAAATTCCTGGAAAATCCATGAACTTGCCCAACTCACTGCAGATTGAGTTGTGTGCCATGCCGGGAACCAAAATAAAGTCCTAAGAAAAAGCATTGAACTCCAGCCCTCTAAATATTTCTCCAACATCCCTACATGCAAAGTCTCCAGATTAACATCTAGCAGCCCTAGGGATGGACGAAAGTCCCTTACCTCATCCCACAGCTTGCTTCACGGTGGGGGGGAGGCGCTCTGTCCCTCCCCCCAAAATTCTGGGTGGGGGGGAGGCGACCCATCCCTCCCCGCCGAAATTCTGGCCAGGGGGGAGGCGCCCCGTCCCTCTGGCCAAAATTCTGGCCGGGAGGGAGGTGCCCCATCCCTCCAGCTGCAAATCCTCCTGGCCGGCTGGGACGCAAATGGCGGCGGCTGTAGCCGCCACCATTTGCGTCCCTGCAGTCAGCCGTGATAGGCTACGTAAATCCTTACGTAGCCTATCACAGCTGACTTTGGGGGAAAAAAAAAGCGCATACGCAAATGGCGGCGCCCACGGGTGCCGCCATTTGCGTTCCTTATTGGGGCACGTGTTGTCTACGTAAACATTTACGTAGACTACGGCGAAAATAAGGGCAACGCAAATAGCGTTGCCCTTATTTTCGCCGTAGTCTACGTAAATGTTTACGTAGACTACACGTGCCCCAATAAGGAACGCAAATGGCGGCACCCATGGGCGCCGCCATTTGCGTACGCACTTTTTTTCCCCCCAAGGTCAGCCGTGATAGGCTACGTAAGGATTTACGTAGCCTATCACAGTGTTTTTTGAAAATCTAGCCATGATAGGCTACGTAAATCTTTACGTAGCCTATCATGTTTGCTTGTGTGTATTATTTTTCACTTGGAAATGGTGGCAGCGGCAGCCAGTCGGAAGACCGGCCGCCGCCGAACCACCACCGAACCGCCGCCGACCCACCGCCGGGAGCCGCCAGTGCCAGGGACATTCGGGAAAGGTAAGTCCCATTCCGGGGGGGCGGGGGGGTGGACTGTTTCTCCACCAATTTCAGGGGGCCGAATGTATTGGCATTTGGCCTCCCAGAGATTCGTGGATAAATTCTCCGACATCCCTAGAGATGCATACTGATCATCAGTCAACAGTAAACAATCACAAGACTAGTCCTACCATGCAAAAGGCAGTGCTGTTACCATGCACAGGGATAGTACTATGAAGGGATGGGGGATCTAGAACAGAAAGCAGAGAGCAGGAATAAATGGTAAATTCTTCCAATGGAGAGATGTAAACAGTGCTGTCCCACAGGGATCTGTTTGGGACAAATGCTTTTCAATCTGTTCATAAATGATCTGGAATTAGGAATGAGCAGTGAAGTGGCCGAGTTTGCTGACAACACCAAATGATTTGGGATGGTTAAAACAAAAGGGATTGTGAGAAGCTCGAAAAGGATCTCTCCAAACTGGGAGAATGGGAATCAAAATAACAAATGTGATTCAGTGTAAAGAAATATAAATTGAAGCATATTGGGGCAAAAAAATCCCAACCTCAAGTATAAGCTGATGGGATCTGAGTTAACTGTGACTGTCCAAGAAAGAATGTTGTCTGTGGTTGTGGTGGACAACTCAATGAAAATGTCAACCTAGTGTGCAGCAGCTGTGAAAAAGGCAAATTCCATGTTAGGTATAATTAGAAAAGGAACTGAAAATAAAACTGCCAAGATTATAATCCCCTTGTACAAATCTATGGTGTGATCATGCTTAGAATACTGTGTACAGTTCTGGTCACTGCACCTAAAAAAGGGATATTGTAGAGTTGGAAAAAGTGCAGAAAAGGGCAACTAAAATGGTCAAGGGGATGGAGAAACACCCCTAGGAGGAAAGGTCACAGCAGCTAGGATTGTTTGGCTTAGAAAAAGGGTGAGTAAGGGGAGACATGATAGAGATGTACAAAATTATGCATGGTTTGGAGAAAGTGGATAGGGAGACATTTTTTCCCCTCTCTCAAAATATGAGAACCTGGGGTCATCCCATGAAGCTGATAGATTTAGGACAGATAAAGATAAGTACTTCTTCACACAGTACATAGTTAAACTATAGAATCGTTACCACAGGATGTAGTGATGGCCACCAATTTGGATGGCTTTAAAATCGGATTGGACAAATTCCTGGAGGAGAAGGCTATCAATGGCTACTAGTCCTGATGGCTATATGCTACCCCCAGTATCAGAGGCAGTATGCCTACATACACCAGTTGCTGAGGAACATGGGTAGAGGGCACTGTTGCACTCGATTTTTTCATAAAAGCGCCTATTTGAAATACACTGCAATGAAAGTTGTCTTTGACTACCTTAGCTACAGTTTACAAGGCTAACATCCTTATCCAATAGGTGAGTACTCAAAACTACCCCTGTTTAGTTCAGACCCCAAGTAAGTGTGCATAAAATATATTGAGATGGACTAGAAATGGATCAGTTTGAGTAGCATGATTGTACTGAATAACTTGTTATTAGGCATTTTGGTTTTTTCTCGAAATAAGACTAGGGATGTCAGAGAATTCCGCCTCAGATCTCAGTGAGGCCGAATGCCAGTGCATTTGGCCCCCCGAAATCTGTGGCGGAACGGCCTGCCACCCCCCTGCCACCCCGCAGATCCCCCCCCCAGACGAGACTTACCTGGGGCAGATGTTCCAGGTGGTGGCAGCTCCGGTGGCGCCTTCGGTGGCGGTGGCGGCGGCAGCTGGTGTTTTGACCGGCTGCGTGCCGCCGCCATTTGCAGTCTGGAGGTATGTTTTTGTTTGTTTGTTTTTTACAGGGACATGATAGGCTATGTAAAGATTTACGTAGCCTATGGCTGGGTAAAAAGAACAAAAATGCATATGCAAATGGCGGCGGCTACGGCTGCCGCCATTTGCATTCCTTATTTTTTGCCGTCTTAGTCTATGTAAATATTTACGTAGACTTAGGGATGTCAGAGAATTCCACCACGGATCTCGGTGAAGCCAAATGCCAGTGCATTCAGCCCCCCAAAATCTGTGGCGGAATGGCCTGCCCCCCCTGCCCCCCGTGGATCCCCCCTGGGATGAGACTAACCTGGGGCGGATCTTGCGGGCGGCAGTGGCTCTGGCAGTGGCTGCAGTGGCAGCGGCTGTGGTGGCTGGTCTTCCGACCGGCTGCTGCCACCGCCGCCATTTGCAGTCTTGTCATTTTGTTTGTTTGTTTTACTAGACGTGATAGGCTATGTAAAGACTTACGTAGCCTATCACGTCTGGCTTAAAAAAAAAACCCGCGCGTACGCAAATGGCGACGGCTACAGCCGCCGCCATTTGCATTCCTTATTTTTGGCCGTCTTAGTCTACGTAAATATTTATGTAGACTAAGATGGCGAAAATAAGGGGAACGCAAATAGCGTAGTGCGCCATTTGCGTATGCGCGGTCTTGTTTTTTTTTAAGCCAGACGTGATAGGCTACGTAAGTCTTTACATAGCCTATCATGGCTGACTACAGGGACGCAAATGGCGGCGACTACGGCCGCCGCCATTTGCGTCCCTGATAGCCAGTGGCCGGATGTCCAGCTGCTGGCGGAGCCGGCCGGCGGCTCTGCGGAATCCCCACAGAGCGAAGCCGGCCGGCCAGGATTCTGGGGAGGGGAGGCACAGAGCGCCTCCCCCACAGCAAGGATTCCGGGGGGAGGGACGGAGCGCCTCCCCCCCCAGCGGAACCTGGCAGAGCCAGATAAGGGGACTTTTGTACATCCCTATGTAGACTATTACAGCGAAAACAAAGGGGAATGCAAATAGCGTAGTGGGCGCTATTTGAGTTCCTTTTTGATTCACCGTTTTAGCCTACGTAAATATTTATGTAGGCTAAAACGGTGAATAAAAAATGGACACAAATAGCGCCCACTATGCTATTTGCGTTCCCCTTTGTTTTCGCCGTAATAATCTACATAAATATTTACGTAGACTAAGATGGCAAAAAATAAGGAACGCAACTGGCGGTGGCCGAAGCCGCAGCCATTTGTGTGCACAGTTTTTTTCTTCTTTTTTTTTACCCAGAGCCCTCCGCGGCCAGAAATCCAGCTGCGGATGGCTCTGGCCTGGGCTCTGCCTGGCCGGCTGCTCCGCCGAGCTGCCACGGAGCACAGCTGGCCATCAAGGATTCCGGGGGGGAGGAACGGATCACCTCCCCCCCCGTCAAGGATTCCAGGGGGAGGGACGGAACGCCTCCCCCCCACCATAAACTAGGGGTGGACGAAAGTGATTTACCTGTCATCGAAGCTTGTTCGCGGTGGGGGGGAGGCGCTTCGCTGCTCCCCCCGCGAAGTTCAGGCCGGGGGGGGGAGGCTTCCCGCCTCGCCCGGTTGAAATTCAGGCTGGGGGGGAGGCTTCCCGCCTCGCCTGGCCGAAATTCAGGCCGGGGAGGCGGCTTCCCGCCTCGCCCGGCCGCGAACTCCAAAGTTTAAAAAAAAAAAACGCCCCCGTGATAAGCTATGTGACGATTAATGTAGCCTATCACGGCTGGATCTGCAAAGTCAGCCGTGATAGGCTACGTTAATCGTCACGTAGCCTATCATGGGTGACTTTAAAAAAAAAAAAAAGCACGTACGCAAATGGCGGCCCCCATAGGGAGCCGCCATTCGCGTTCCTTATTTGGTTGCTGTAGTCTACGTAAATCTTTTTTTTTAAAGGCGAAAATAAGGGCAACGCAAATAGCCCTTATAGCAACCAAATAAGGAACCAAATAGCAACCAAATAAGGAACGGGAATGGCGCTCCCTATGGGGGCCGCCATTATCCGTACGCGCTTTTTTTTTTTAAAGTCACCCGTGATAGGCTACATGACGATTGACGTAGCCTATCACGGCTGACTTTGCACATCTAGCCGTGATAGGCTACGTTAATCGTCACGTAGCCTATCACGGGGGCGGTTTTTTTTTTCTTTTATTGCAATGGCGGCAGCGGCAGCCGGTCGAAAGATCGGCTGCCGCCCCCGCCCAGGACGAACACCCGCCGAACCGCCGGCCGGACCTGCCGCCGGGAGGGACATTCGGCAAAGGTAAGTCCCATCCCGGAGGGGGGTGCGGGGGGCGGGGGGGTGCGGAGAATTTCTCCCTGAAACTTGTTCGGGGGGCCGAACACGTTGGCGCTCGGCCCCCCGAATTTTCGGGGAGAAATTCTCCGCCATCCCTACCATAAACATAATCTGCGGAAAGGTAAGTGACTTTTGTACATCCCTAAATAAGACACTTTTCATTATGAATGGGGATATGAGAGCGTATAGCTGTGTCATGTTTTCATGTATTTTGTTATCTCATTTGTTTCATTGGCCTGTAGCATTTTGGCTTGCTATCAGCATAATGTGTGGAGCATTTTCAGCAAAAAGCAACAGAATGAGGATCTACATCTTAGCTGGCAAACCTAGGTGCTACTTCAATACAAGTGATAAATCGCCCTAATTATGTTCTTGGAACTGTTTGGCTTCATATTTTGTGGAGTGTGCAGCAGACAGCTGTTGATAAGGCAAGAGATGGATCTCTGTGTTTGCATTTCTGAAGCACCTCTTGTAACAGAATTAAGTGGATTGATGTAAACAGCGCCACATGTCTTAAGTACGTCCAAAATGAAATCCACCAAAAAAAGAAGAAAAGAAAAAAGAAAAAAGAACTAGAATTGCTGTTGATGTTCCATTGCTGGGTCCTGTAAACATTTCTGACAGGTGAGCTTCCCTCAGCATAGTTCAGCATTGGCTTGGTGCTTTCTTGGGAAGTATCCAGAAATAACTAGGGATGTACAAATAATCAAAATTTAAGCTGGTCAAAGTTCTCCCATTTCCATCTTGAACCTTGCGCCAACTTGGGTACATAGCAGATTGCAAGCACATTGTTTTTCTTGCACAAATCCCTATGAGGAGAGACGGAAAGACCCAGGCATGTTTAGCCTTGAGAAGAGCAGACTGAGGGGAGATATGATAGCACTCTTCAAGTACTTGAAGCTGTCACAGAGAGGAAGGCCGAGATCTCTTCTTGATCATCCCAGAGTGCAGGACACAGAATAATGGGCTTAAGTCACAGGAAGCCAGGGTATGTATTTCTATGCATGTTTTCCTAAATGTATGCATGTTTGGTGCACATTTTTGAAAAGTACACATTTTTCTCCCATTTAAAGTGTGTTTGTGCACATTTTTCAAATGTGCTTTTTTCAAACATATGTATATTTCAAGCACATTTTGGGTGTGCAAAGTGTAAACTTGTAAATGCACAGTTTTTTATTCGAAATTGCATTCATATTTATGTTCAGTTGTGGGAGGTGCAAACTGGGTTGGCTCATATCATTTTATAAACCCAACAAATTTCTTCCACATCCCTACAAATAACTTTTCTGTTTTCTGAGAATTCTCTCCAATTCATAATCTTGGTTTATGTGTGTGTATGATACTGGATGCATGTATATTGTCATATTGCCCCCAGGGACTGTAACCTGGAAGCCAACCATCAAAGAAGTTGAAATTATCCATTAAAACAGTTTAAAAGGTTGCAGACTCCTCTGATATACCAGGAATAAGAGAATACTAACTGTTTGAATTCACAAATAACCTGAATTTCCTGAACTAGTTTTGCTGAACAGATATTGCTCTTGAGTCTATTGCATTAGAGTTCAACTGATTGTACTAGACTGGTTATTGGTAGGAGAAGGTGCTACTCCTGATCTAGATGGACTCTTTCTGGAAAAAAAATAATCTCCCCCCCCCACACACACGCACACACATACACACAAATTCTGCAAAAATCTACTACTGATATGGCTTTTAACAGACTGCTCCAACAAAGACTGGAAACAGAGGACTGGAAACAAAGTCCTATGAGGAGAGACTGAAAGAAGTGGGCATGTTTAGCCTTGAGAAGAGAAGACTGAGGGGAGGTATGATAGCGCTCTTCAAGTACTTGAAAGAGGTCACAGAGAGGAAGGCCAGCATCTCTTCTTGACCATCCCGGAGTGCAGGACACAGAATAATGGGCTCAAGTTACAGGAAGCCAGATTCTGGCTGAATATCAGGAAAAAATTCTTCAGTGTGAGAGCAATATGACAATGGAACCGATTACCTAGGGAGGTGGTGGGCTGTCCCACACTGGAGCCATTCAAGATGAAGCTGGACAGCCATCTGTCAGGGATGCTTTGACTTCATTCCTGCATCGAGCAGGGGGTTGGACTTGATGGTCCTGTAGGCCCCTTTCAACCCTACTATTCTATGATTCTAAAGAACAAAAAAATCTAGGGATGTCGGAGAATTTCTCCACGAATCTCCGGGAGGCCGAATGCCAATGCATTTGGCCCCCCGAAATTGGTGGAGAACGGTCCGCCTCCCTGCCTGTACCGGAATGGGACTTGCCTTTGTCGAAAGTCCCTGGCAGCGGCGGCTCCCGGCAGCGGTTCGGTGGCGGTTCAGCAGCGGTGTGGCAGTGGTGCAGCAGCAGTGTGGCGGAGGCAGTGGCAGAGGTGGCCGGTCTTCCGACCGGCTGCCACCGCCACCATTTCCAAGTAAAAAAACAAAATAAAACAACAAACGTGATAGGCTACGTAAAGATTTACATAGCCTATCATGGCTGACTTGGGGGGGGAAAGCGCGTACGCAAATGGCAGCGCCCATGGGCGCCGCCATTTGCGTTCCTTATTTGGGCATGTGTAGTCTATGTAAACATTTACGTAGACTACGGCGAAAATAAGGGCAACACAAATAGCGTTGCCCTTATTTTCGCCGTAGTCTACGTAAATGTTTACGTAGACTACACATGCCCAAATAAGGAATGCAAATGGCAGTGCCCATGGGCGCTGCCATTTGCGTACGGGCTTTTTTTTTTTTCCCAAAGTCAGCCGTGATAGGCTACGTAAACATTTACGTAGCCTATCACGGCTGACTGCAGGGATGCAAACGGCGGCGGCTACGGCCACTGCCATTTGCGTCCCGGCAGGAGAAGAGGTTTTATGGCCGGAGGGACGGGGCGCCTCCCCCCCAGCAAGAATTTCGGCTGGAGGGATGGGGCGCCTCCCCCCCTGGCCAGAATTTCAGCAGGGAGGGATGGGGCGCCTCCTCCCCTGCCCAGAATTTCAGGGGGAGGGACGGAGTGCCTCCCCCCCACCGTGAAGCAAGCTGCAGGATCAGTTAAGGGACTTTCGTCCATCCCTAAAAAAATCCAAGAAAACAAAGCAAATCATTGTATCATCCATTTTATAATCTATTTCCATCAATGCATATCAATGCCGACAAAATCATTGGCTGTGCTGGATTTATTCATGTCATGCAGCTGTTAAAGACAGATTACGTCTGCCAGAAAAAGTAACAGTGCTATTTATTTATTTATAGGCATTGTATGTAATTTTATACTGCTTTTCAACAACTGTTCTCAATGCACCAAGGACATATAAAAACAATCAATAAAAACAGTTAAAGCTAAGTAAACTCTAAATCTCAGCAACACAGCAAACAGCAGAAAATGCATAATCAAACTAGCTGAAGATTGCCCAAGGGTGTGGTAGGAGAGCAGCATTTTTCCCCATTTGCAGAATCACATCAATGATGCAGGGCCGGTTAGTGTCACTGGGCACCTGCCAGGGCTCATAGCTCAGAAGAGAGTGCTGAGCTTCCTGCCCCTGCTGCCCCTCATTTTCTATTGCCTGCTCATCTGCCTTCACCAACTGCCCAGGTGGTAATGATGCAGCTGTATTGAAATAGCTACATCCAGATTTGGGTGATGAATGCCTCTTCCCTTACCAAAGAATATCTAAAAGACCTGGCCATAAAGGCCGTTTGTGGGTGTGTAGGGTCTGACTGAGGTAGTGTGCCAACCCTGGTGGGATCAATCCAAATGTGCAAACCTACAGAATAACATTCGTTTAGGTTGCCACTTTGGGGAGGCACAGGACAACGGTGTGGGACTATATTTCTCCTGGGCAGTATTCAACGCAGTTGGTCTGCATAAGCTCTTGATGTACTTCTAGCATAAGCAGTCTCTAGCGGTACACCAACAGCATAAGCTGGAGTGATGAGTTGTCGGAGGAAACCTGCTGTGCCAGGTTACACAATTGGTGTACTACTGCTAGCAGTCAGTTATAGGGATGGTGCGGGACCTCGGCTGAGTGCAGGAGTCTGATGGACTCCCCCGACTCATACCTCTGGGCTGTGCCTGCCGAGCTGCTGCCACTATTTGCCTTCCCCCAGCCCTGCGCTCGCCGAGCCACTGGCACCTACCTGGAGCCATTCCCAAGTTCCTGTCATTCTGCAGTCACCATTTTTTTCTGCAAAATGGAGACTTCGGAACTTCCATAAATGTAAGATTGCATACGTAGCAGCTGTGAAGGCCCCATCTATGCAATATTACAGGGGTAAATGGATCATTTACACCTGTAATCATGCACATATGGGCTATTCATGGCACCATTTTGCATAAGACTAGATGCGCACATGTTCATGATCACCATTTTCATCCGCAAAATGGTACTCAAGGCACTCTTGGATGGGTCCCAGGTGAGTGTGGGCAGCTTGGTGAGGGAAGGGAGGTCGAATGAGTGTCTGGGGCTGTACAAGTGGGGGCAGGAGCTCGCGGGTGCCCAGAGAACCTGGATGGAGGGGATCCATCCATCCCTACTTGGTATGTTACATGATAGTGGATAGTGACTATGTCTAGAGATGGGCAAATCTGTCAGTTTCACTTTCTTCCACATTCAATTTTTTTAAGTCTCAAGTTCCTTCTCTCCTGAATATGAACTTTGGTAAAGTCTGATCAAAACCAAACTGAAATAAAATTCTCAGCCATCTGCACCAGCCCAATTCAACAGGTACAAGTATTCCCAGCATAGAGAGGGCCATGATATACCTGCCTGCCATGTATCTTTTAAAGATGAAGAGCCTTTAAAGATGAAGAGAGTCAGAAAAGAAATATGTAGCCATCCTAATTCAGCACTAAACTGATTGATTCAGACTAGTTGATTCAAACTCAAGATCTTTAAGAGCAAAGCACCCCTGGGCCTCGATGGATGGTCAGGTCCAGTTTCTACAACATTCACATTGTCTTACTTTCAAGTCGTTCCCCCCCGCCGCCTGGAAATTTGGAGAAATTGAGAATTTTGGTAAATTCTTCTCATAACCAAACTGAAATGAAATTCTCACCCATCCCTAACTTGCCTGTCTCTTTCTGAGGTGTTTCTGGTTGGCCAGCATTATATTACTGGCTGCAGTTGTTATTGGATGCTAGGGATGTCAGAGAATTCTGCCACAGACTGAAATGGGATCGAATTCCCTTCAGTCCGTGCCATGGAATCCTCTGCGGAACGGCACCATGAGGTCCTGTGGAGCCAGCAGACATGTGGCTTTTTTTTCATCATCCACAAAGAGTGGTGGAATTTTCGTAAATAAAAATGCAGTGTAGTATGTTCCGATAATAAATGCGTAAGTTTTTTTAAAAAAATGAATTGTGCTCACTGCCTTGTTTGTGGGTGTTCTTTTTAAATTGAAATCCTGCATCTCCATTTACTTTCAGCCAAAACACTTCCTCCAAAATGAGGAATAAACATACCAGGGGGAAACAGCTGGATTGGGAGAGAATCTCCCTCGCCCTCCCCCCCCACACACATACACACACATAATGGAAGAATACAGTTCTTCATAGGGGCCACGGTGGCTTAGTGGTTAAGACGCTGAACTGCAGACCAGAAGGTCGGCAGGACAGCAGTTCGAGACCCGAGTGCTGCATGATGGAGTGAGCTCCCGTCTTCAGTCCCAGCTCCTGCCAACCTAGCAGTTCGAAAGCAAGAAATTGCAAGTAGATAAATAGGTACCACCTCGGCGGGAAAGGTAACAGCGTTCCGTGCATCTCGGTGTTCAGTCATTCCGGCCACATGACCACGGATTCATCTTCGGACAGCGCTGGCTCTTCGGCTTAGAAACGGGGATGAGCACCGCACCCTAGAGTCGGACAAGACTGGTTGGGGACACCTTTTTTACCTTACAGTTCTTCATATTCCCTGGTATGTTTATTCCTCATTTTGTCAATTCCCTGAGCATGTGCAGAGTGTGCTTTTTATAAACAAAGAGAAGCTTGCTAATCTTTCCCTTCATGCTGCATTTGTACAAGCATGACTGCTTCAGAAAGAACTTTCCATTATACTGTCTCTTTTTCATGAGTTTCATAACAGAAGTGTGGTGTAGTGGTGAGAGGCCAGCCTAAAGTCACCCAGTGAGATAACTAACAGGAGGTTTGGTAATGAGCTGGATGTGAAAATGCAAAGTTCAGCTGGTGGGGTGCCGACATGTGTAGGAGTAAGTTGCATTGAACTCAGTAAGACTTACTTCTGAGTAGACATGCACAGAGTTGGTTCTCCTCTCCATTTTAGCGTCACAACATCAACAACGATGCTGGATGTGGAAATACAAAGCTTAGCAGGGAGTAGGGATGTACGAAAGTCACTTACTTTTCGATGGGGTGATTTGCAGTGGGGGGCAGGCGCTCCGCACCTCCCCCCGAAATCCTAATCCGGCCGGCTCTGCTCTGCGGAGATTCCACGGAGCTGCCGGCCAGGGTCGCCCACAGCTGGACATCCGGCCTCTGGGCAGCCTACAGCCAAAAAAAAAAAACTTATGACAGCGACTACGGTGGCCGCCATTTGCGTTCCCTTTTTTCCGCTGTTTTAGGCTACCTAAATATTTACGTAAGCTATTACGGCGAAAAAAGGGGAATGCAAATAGTGTAGTGGGATCCATTTGCGTTCCTTTTTTCCTGCCGTTTTAGCCTACGTAAATATTTACGTAAGCTATTACGGCGGGGGGGGGGAAAGGAACGCAAATAGCGCCCACTACGCTATTTGTGTTCCCCTTTCTTTCGCCGTAATAGCTTACGTAAATATTTACGTAGGCTAAAACAGCGAAAAAAAGGGAATGCAAATGGCAGCCTCTGTAGCCGCCACCATTTGCGTACGCTGTTTTTTTTCTTTTAGCTTGCCGTGATAGGCTACGTAAATACTTACGTAGCCTATCACAGCCTCCGCAGGGACACAAATGGCGTCCCTGTGTTAGCCGTGATAGGCTATGTAAGTATTTATGTAGCCTAACACAGCTATGATGAGGAAGCGAATGGCGGCTGCAGCGCGGCCGCCATTCGCAAGTCAGCGTGGATGGCAACAGGTAAGTGCTCCGTTTCGCATGCCTTTCGTAGGGGGGCAGGGGCTTCATTCCACCATGGATTTCGGTGGGCCAAATGCACTGGCATTCAGCCTCACCAAGATCCGTGGCGGAATTCTCTGATATCCCTAGCAAAGAGAATAATACCTCATGCAGGGCTCCAGACCAGCATGGTCATTTTAAAAGGTTTTTTCTTTCTTTAAAACAGCATTGCTTTAAACAAAGAGTGCATCCCTCGGGCACACCTAAGACAGCCTTCTTTTGGGAAGCCCCTACAAGGAAGAGGAAGTGTTTTGGCTGAAAGTAATTACTGCACGTCTCAGGGCAGAGGAAAATATACGTAAATATCTACGAAAAATAGGCTTTCTTACAGAAGTTATGCAGACTCATGGAGATGGCTGGGCACCAGAATTATGGTTTTCAGTACGGATTTATCTTCATAATTTTCAGAGCGGAAAAAAAGGGGGAGAATTCTGGGGGCTTGTTAGGATGGAATGGAGCACTGGCTGCAAACTGCAGAACTCAAGCAGCACTGAAAGTACACAATTCGTACATCCCTATTGGATGATCCTATTGATTACTTTTTCCACCTTACTAGGACTTCACAAATCAGTCTATTTCCAGTCCCTGTCATTTTTGCTTGTGTTCACCCATATGTCTGTTCCATCTCATTTCCACAATTATCTGTGGAGTGATTTATTTATTGTTTAAGTTGCTCAGAAATTTGCATTTAAATACATGCTTTTAAATGTATTTTCTCATTCAAAAGATGCATTTCTAAATCTTTCAGAATATACATTTCTAAAGGTATTTTCTCTCAAAATGTGTATTTTAGAACTATTCTGGTATGTTATTTGAGCTGAGAACTGGGTCAGAGCACTTAGGAAGTACGAAAGCTGGTGGATAACAGTGTTCCAATCTGTATATCGATCCAGGAATTAAAGATCAGGTTAGTTCATATCAGAATTGGCAAAGACTCAAGCATCTCTACACTTTACATTACTTGCTTATGCCCTTTTGTACTTTATAATATTTTCATGTTGCTTTATCATTTGACTCCATACTAAAGAGTTTTTTTTGTTAGTCTGTTTTCATTTTCATTCTACTTTTTTTTCCCCTACTGTATTGTTGGGATTATGTATTGGTGGGGTAGAGGCAGGTGGGAGGCAGTATACCAGTATTGGGGTAGGTCTTGAACAGCGGAAGGTATGGTAGTGGAAACAGGACAGGAAAGGGGAAGGAAATGCAGACAATTGCTTGCTTTCCCCCTCTGGTCCATCCTCCAGTCTGGTAATCCTGGTGATTCTGTTAACAATCCATTGAGTCTTAAAGTCCTTCTGCTAAACACCAGGTCAGTGAAAGAAAAGAAAAATCTGCCATCCAGAATTTTATCCTGGATGAAACTGCCAACCTGACCTGCTTGGGAGAAGTGTGTGTGGTGGGATGGAGGGGTGGGGGAGAAACACTCTCCCAGCTATGCCTGTTGATGGGTTGCACTCCCATTGAAGCAACAGGTTCATCGTTGGTGAGTATTTGTGAACACAGACCTGCACCTGGATGGCGAGATGACAGCAATGGCCAGGAGTGCTTTTTATCAAGTCTGTTGGATGTGCCAACTGTGCCTTTCCCTGAAGAAATCAGACTGGGCTTCACTCCTACATGCTCTTGAAACCTCCAGGTTAAGCTGTAATGCACTTCATGTGGGGCTGCCCTTGAAGACAGTCTGGAATGCAGCTGGGAAGGTTCTGATGGAAGCTGCTCATTCAGATCACATTACATCACCATGTACAAGTTACCAAGTCCCCTCTGAGCCCATTTTAAGATGTGGGCTTTGAACTTCAACACCTTAAAGTTTGTAGTTCAACCACCGTGAGCCCCAGTGGGAAAAGATGCTGCCAGCATCACTATGCTGACAGTGTCTTCACTTTACAAAGAATCAGAGGAAGAAGGAAAGACTCACTGGGCCTCTCCCATCTTTGAGGGGTCCCCTGCTAGCTTGTCTGTGACCCCAAGATAAGGGTTTTGTTTTGTTTGCTCCTTGAGATATAGGGCCAGGTTACCATCCAGCAGAGGATTGAAGGTGCACCTAGATTCTGCTCGCAAGAATTCAAGTAGGGCAGGAGTAGGCAACCTGGGGTCTTCCAGATGTTTTGGACTACAACTCCCAACAGCAGCAACCAGATGGACAATGACCATTTTGGAAGTTGTAGGGGGTGGACACTGCATTGCCTGCCCTTGACATAAGGATACTTACCTATATTTATTTGTAGTTCTTTAAGTTATTTAATCCTGTTATTATTATTTAATTAATTAATTAATTAAATCCATTTCTATACAGCACCCCCTGCCTGAATTCTTCTGGCACACCTAGTTATGTCATGGTGGTGCATGTTATATGAAGTGGAGGCATTTCAGTAAGGTGAATGCTATTAATCATTCTACAAAGCAGAGCTTTCTATTAACAGGTACTCTTTCATTTAAGCTCCAATGAGAGCAATGATTAAACTCATTTTACCCCCCCCCCGCCTTCTCTCCCTCACTCCATATAATAAATAATACTACAATTGACATTCTATAGCTATTGGGAAAGATGGGATAAAAGACAAAAGGAAACTGGGAATATGCATTTTTCACTTTCCATTTCTTGAATGAAGATGCTAACACTGACAGGTAACTAGCTGAACAAACGAAGAGTGAAAATGAATAACTGAACATTCCTCTCATCTACCTTGAGCTGCCCTTGCAGCAGGGAGTTGTGGACTACAGTATGAGAGAATTAAAAGCCAGGCTTGTTCCCATCACCTTTAAATCAATAATGAGTTAGACAGGCTCTTCATTTTCAAATACAACTCCTCCTTGGTTTAATTCAGCGAATAATGTTTATGAGTCTGGGGCATTTTTTCTGCCAAGGTTGATGCTGCCGCTGACAAAACCATTCTACACAGTTGTGCCTATCGTTTACAGTCATCATTTAGTCAGAGAAGATACAGTCCTGTGAAATGAACACACTTCTGCATTGTAATTCACCATGACCTTGCATTCTGGTGTTCCTACTGCAATTGTGAAACAGCAGGAGTCTTTTCATTTTTGAAAAAAATACATTCTATATATCAGGTTTTGAACTTAACAGACTACTTTAATAGCCTTAATTGTTGGTGCAATTTCTGTTTTAATACATTAATTACTGAATTTCCACTTGATTTTGCATTTTTGGCAAGGGTATTGATTTCCATGTTTAAAAGTTGGTTTGTTGTTGTAGGTAGAAGTTAAGTCTTCTGCTTTCTGAGCAGGACCCTGGACTGAAAAGAAAGGCATGGAAGCAGTCTTAGTCCTATTAGTCTCTATAAAAAAGTCCTATAACACCCAGCATACCCTACCAAGCTATGCAGAGGTCATAGGACATTTTTTTTTCTGTCTAAACATATATAGGATTTCTCCCTGTGTTGTATATCTGTGTAGCACTTGCTTCCACACTATATCATTTTCAATTGTAAGGAACGCTGGGTGTAACTAAAGGAATTGTGGGGCACATTGTTGGGGCCTAATCAAGTGCTGCAGGGAGTAGGGGTGTACGAAATCAGTGTACCTTTCCAATCCGGGGCATCCGCGGTGAGGGGGAGGCGATCCGTCCCTCCCCCCGGAATCCTCCCTGGCCAGCTCCACTCCATGGCGAGTCCACAGAGCTGCCGGCAGGGGCCACCCACAGCTGGACCACCATCCGCTGCCGGGCTGCAGCCACAAATGGCGGCCACCATAGCGGCTGCCATTTGAGTCCCTGCATTAGCCGTGATAGGCTACATATATATTTACATAGCCTATCACAGGAAAAGGCAGGGACGCAAATGGCGTAGCAGATGCTATTTGTGTCCCTGCTCTTTGCCGTGATAGGCTATGTAAGTTATCACAGCTAAAGTAGTGAGGGAAATGGCGGCCGCAGACTGGAGCAGCCATTCGCGGCTGCTGACCTGTGCAGTAGACGGACAGGATGGACGACAAAAGGTAGGGTCCGTCCCGGGGAAATTTTGCAGAGTGGTGGTGGGGAGTGCTCCATTCTGCCACGGACTCCTTGGGGTCCATGGTGGATTTCTCTAACATCCCTAGCAGGGAGCCCTTTAGTTTACAGTCAGAATCTGATCAGAAATGGCCCAGGAGGGTTTGAGGCCCAGTTCAGCACCTAAAAGTTTGGCTATGCCGAATTACTCATGTAATGGCAAGAGGAAGGGGGGCTGGTTTGGGCATAATCAGCCTGTGGAATATCAGAATAAGTGTGAGATTATCTCTGTCAATATTCTCAGAGAAAATTAGGGGGAGTTGAGTCACTCCCGCCCAGCAGTTCGTTTTCAGCCTTGACGTTTTAGAAAGCTAAAACTAGCAGAAGGGGCAGGTTTTTTGAAGTGTCACACAGGTTGATATGTCAACTCAAGAGGGCCGCTCACCAAAACTTACCCTCCCCTGTTCGGTTCCCTGGTTTTGCTGCTGGGCAGTCTAAGCATTTCAAAACATTTCTTCTTTTAATTGCCAAAATGCCTAATATTGAATGTGTGCACACTTTTAGCAATGGCACCTTATTCCATTTTTTTTAAAGACTGCAACTAACTCTTTCTGTACTCCCCCCCCCATTTTAATGCTTTAACAATGCTGTTAAAAAACTGTGCTTCTCTTAAAATTGACTTGGTGTAAAAAAATAAAATAAGCAAACCGATCAATTTGCATCTATGCCAAATGATCAGTGATTTGACTTCGTGTAGTTGTCTATAGTAAATCCATCTGGAATATGGGAAATGTACTGCATCATAATACTGACTTCTTTGGACTTTTGTTCCTCCAGCTTTTATTACCTTTGCAAGCATACTTAGCTTCTTTTAAGGAATGCGGTCAATAATGATTAAACTTTGGCATATGTTAAAGCATAACTGACTCTAGTTTTAGTACTGGGTTTTATTATCCAGGTTTCTGATGGTTATGAACAGCAGGGGGAATGATGGAAGCTTTGATGCTATAGAAATAAAAGAAAGGGACAGGCAAATGACAATGAAAGAGGTCAGTTGAGGAGCTCAGTGGGCTTAGATCTGGGTACCTAAATAGATATAACTGGTCATGACCTCATACCTCCTTCATACATTACTTGTAGGGATAGGTGAATCTGTCCATTTTGGTTTCTCCTACTTTTTCATATTTCCAGTCTCAAGTTCAATTTGTCCCATTTCCACATCAATTTGAGCATATTTTTAGAAGTTCACATGAAAATCCTTTTTTGTGCACATTCCTCCTAATGCAGACTTGTGTATGTAATTTCACCTAATATATGCATTTTTTCAAGCCATTTGCTGTAATATGATGCAATTTTGAATGTTATTTTCATAAATAAATGCTTTTTGTGCATACTTCCACCTAATCTATGCATTTTTGTATGCATTTTTAATTACAGAACTCCAATCTTCAATTTAAAGAAGTGTATAGATTAAACAGTACAAAGATAAGTACATTTGCATTCAAACTGAACTGAATGAATTTCCCCCCATTACTCATGATAACAGGATAGTAATGGCCACTCTTTCCATATTTTGTGATATAGCACCACAACATCTACTCCTTCAGTATGACAGAGTTAAAATAAATAGCACTACAAAACAAACAAACAAACAGGTACAGGACACCAAAATGGTGACTTCCCTAATACCCAACTATACCAAGAATAAATGCAGTAAGAAGGAAAAATAGGGTATGTGAATCAGCAAATCCCAACTTCTCCACTCTCTGAAATCCTCTGAATTCTATCTTGAATCTCGTTCCCAACTCGAGTCCATATCAGATGGTGAGCTTCTTCTTTTTTTCTCTTCGCATGAAAATCCATAAATATTTTCATGCATATTTTGCTAATGTATAAATCAATTGTACACACCTTTGAAATGTATGCATTCTTCTCCCATAGATTAGGGTGTATTTGTCAAGATTTTTCAAAAGTACACATTATTTTTCGTGCACATTCTTCAATTGTATGCATGCTGCTGAACACATTTTTTTCTTAAATCTGCAAACCACATGGCAAGCTCAGAAATGTATGAACTTCAACTGCAGATTAAGTCTGAGTCTGTGTTTGGTCTGGAAGTTGCAAATCAGGTAAATCCTGATAAAAAAATGAATTGAAATGAATTTATCAGACATCCCTAAGGAAAAGAGATATCATGAGCTGCAGAGGGAGTACCTGTTTGTGCACTACTGATGGTGAATTTCATCCCTAACTATACATTCTGAAATAATTTTGATTTCATTATTAGCAGCTGCATTCTCTACCTCCTTTTTGGAAGTTTCTTATGAGTTCCCTTTTCTTTACGAATCTGAACAAACTTTATGCTTAACTTCTCCATGTTATGGATACTGCATCTTGAACAAGTCAAGCAAGAGGATGTGTGCCACGAAGCAGAGATGCCTGGAAAGTTGTTTCTAGGCATATCTCCTTGATATTCTACCACAGTATCCTTTTCTCAGATTGTTTTGAGCAAAGTCCCACTTATCTGGGTTGACATTTATGGTCTCTGTTAAGATACTGAGGATATGATCACCTCCTAGAAGCATGGTGTATAAAATAGCTTATCTCATGAAGGCATCTTTTTGCTGATATAAGAAGACATTCATTTTGGGCTTGCAGGAAAGAATGGGTGTGACGGATTCTCCAGTACATAAAGTGATGTTTTGAATGCAAATGCAACTTAGTGATTTAGTAGTTAAGGATAGTTTTTCAAACATTTGTACTAAGCCAGAAGTCACAAGAATAGATTAGAGATGCTACAAAGCTTTGAGAGGTTCAGACTTCAGGGGAGGAAAAATCAATGGTTTAATCCCCACCAATGAGATTACTAACTTTATTTGGGCAATGTGTAAACTGTCAAAATTGTATTAGTCTATGCTTTACAGCTTCACCGGGGCTTAAGAGCTGCTTTCTTGTTCCCTCTTTCTGAACTTCCTTGAAATGGCAGTTCTCTTTCAAAAGAGTTTTATTGGACAAATCTTTGATTGCGATGTTGTCCTCCCCCCGCTCCCCACCATAAAAAATAAACACCTTCTCCCTCTGCCTGATCTGATTCCAGTATGGCTTCTGGAGGCCCCCCATGTCACTAAGCATTTATTGGCTTTCATGAGTTCTGATGACCCAGAATACTAACAGGCCAAAATGACAAAGAAAAGGCAGAGGTGCTCAATTCCTACTTTGGCTCAGTCTTCTCCCAAAAGAGGGTCTATGACACCCCTGGCAAAGGCAAAGTACAGGCTGAAGGAGCAGGATTGCAGCTTGAGATTGATAGGCATATGGTCAAGGAACACCTAATTACTTTGAATGAGGGCAGCTCTCCAGGACCAGATGAACTGCACCCTAGAGTAATAAAGGAACTGGCAGAAGAACTCTCAGAACCGCTGTCTATTATCTTTGAGAAATCATGGAGGATGGGTGAAGTGCCAGATGACTGGAGGAGGGCTAATGTTGTCCTTATCTTCATTGTTTATTCGTTCAGTTGCTTCCGACTTTTCATGACTTCATGGACCAGCCCATGCCAGAGCTTCCTGTAGGCCATCACCACCCCCAGCTCCCCCAAGGTCGAGTCCGTCACCTCCAAAATATCATCCATCCATCTTGCCCTTGGTTGGCCCCTCTTCCTTTTGCCTTCCACTTTCCCTAGCATCAGCATCTTCTCCAGGGTATCCTGTCTTCTCATTATGTGGCTAAAGTACTTCAGTTTTGCCTTGAATATCATTCCTTCAAGTGAGCAGTCTGGCTTTATTTCCTGGAGTATGGACTGGTTTGATCTTCTTGCAGTCCAAGGCACTCTCAGAATTTTCCTCCAACGCCACAGTTCAAAAGCATCTATCTTCCTTTGCTCAGTCTTCCTCATGGTCCAGCTCTCGCAGCCATAGGTTAGTATGGGGAATATCATTGCTTTAACTATGCGGACCTTTGTTGTCAGTGCGATGTCTCTACTCTTCACTATTTTATCAAGATTTGTCATTGCTCTCCTCCCAAGAAGTAAACGTCTTGATTTCCTGGCTGCAGTCAGCGTCTGCAGTAATCTTTGCACTTAGAAAGACAAAGTCTGTCACTGCCTCCACATTTTCTCCCTCTGTTTGCCAGTTATCAGTCAAGCTGGTTGCCATAATCTTGGGTTTTTCGAGGTTTACCTGCAACTAGGGATGTACGAAAGGCACTTAGCTTTTGCGGATTATTTTTATGGTTGGGGGGGAGGCGTTCCGTCCCTCCCCCCTGGAATCCTTGCCGGGGGGAGGCGCTCTGTTCCTCCCCCCCCCCCGGAATCCTGGCCGGCTGGCTGTGCTCCACAGGGATTCTGCGGAGCCACTGGCCAGCTCCGCCAGCAGACGGATATCTGGCCACTGGCTAGGAGGGACGCAAATGGCAGCGGCCATAGCCGCTGCCGTTTGCGTGCCTGCAGTCAGCCGTGATAGGTTAAGTAAATGTTTACATAGCCTATCACGGCTGACTTAAAACAAAAACAAAAAACAATGCGCGTACGCAAATGGCGGCGGCCATGGCCACCGCCATTTGCGTTCCTTATTTTGGCACGTCTTAGTCTACGTCAAGATTTACGTAGACTAAGACGGCGAAAATAAGGGGAAGGCAAATAGCGTAGCGGATGCTACCCTATTTGCGTTCCCCTTATTTTCGCCGTCTTAGCCTACGTAAATGTTTACGTAGACTAAGACATGCCAAAATAAGGAACGCAAATGGCGGCGGCCATGGCTGTCGCCATTTGCATACGTGCGTTGTTGTTGTTGTTTTTAAGTCAGCCGTGATAGGCTACGTAAACATTTACGTAGCCTATCACATTTTTTTTAAAAAACCTAGCAGTGATAGGCTACGTAAATCTTTACGTAGCCTATCACGTTTTTTTTTAAACTGGAAATGGCGGTGGCAGCAGCCAGTCGAAAGACCGGCCACCGCAGCCGCAGCTGCCAAACCACCGCCACCGCTGCCACCGCCGCCAGGAAGATCCGCCCAAGGTAAGTCTCATCCCGGGGGGACAGGGGGGTGGCAGGCTGTTCCCCCACCAATTTCGGACGCGGCCGCCATTCACAATGCAGCATGGACG
Organism: Heloderma suspectum; assembly: GCF_057233095.1. Taxonomy (NCBI): domain Eukaryota; kingdom Metazoa; phylum Chordata; class Lepidosauria; order Squamata; family Helodermatidae; genus Heloderma; species Heloderma suspectum. The sequence goes on along the minus strand of NC_139460.1, from coordinate 255,085,236 downwards.
GCAGCAGGTAGGTGCTCCATTCTGGGCCCATTTCGCGGGGCGGGGGGTGGGGGGGCTTTGTTCCACCACGGATTTCAGGGGGCTGAATGCTCTGGCATTCGGCCTCCCCGAGATCCATGGTGGAATTTTCGTACATCCCTACCTGCAATCCAGCTTTTGTACTTGCTTCTTTTACCTTTGTCATAAGGTTCTTCAGCTCCTCCTTGCTTTCAGCCATCAAAGTGGTATCATCTGCATATCTGAGATTGTTTATAGGCATGGCAGAGAATTCCACCATGGATCTCGGTGAGGCCGAATGCCAGTGCATTCAGCCCCCTGAAATCCGTGGTGGAACAAAGCCCCCCCACCCCCCGCCCCGCGAAATGGGCCCAGAATGGAGCACCTACCTGCTGCCGTCCATGCTGCATTGTGAATGGCGGCCGCGTCTGCGACCGCCATTCGCTTCTTCCATAAGGCCATGATAGGCTATGTAAATACATGGCTAACGCAGGGATACCATTTGCGTCCCTGCAGAATCCATGAAAGGCTACCTAAGTATTTACATAACCTATCATGGCAAAACTATGGGAACGCAAATGGCAGAGGCTATGGCGTACTAGTTGCCACCATTTGCGCCCCTCTGTTTTGCCGTAATAGGCTACATAAATATTTACGTAGCCTATCACGGTGGGAAAAAAGGGAACACAAATGGTGGCTGCCGTAGCCACCGCCATTTGCGTTCGCTGTTTTTTTGTGGGGGGTTGCCGTGATAGGCTACGTAAATATTTACGTAGCTTATTATGGGCTGGTGTAGGGATGCAAATGGCGTCCCCAGCACAGGACACCATTTGTGTCCGCACCAGCCCAGCAGCAGCTGGAGTAGGGATGGCGGAGAATTTCTCCCCGAAACTTCGGGGGGCCGAGCGCCAACGTGTTCGGCCCCCCGAACAAGTTTCGGGGAGAAATCCTCCGCCCCCCCTGCCCCCCGCCCCCCCCCCGGGACGGGACTTACCTTCCCTGAATGTCCCTCCCGGCGGCGGGTCCGGCTGGCGGTTCGTCCGGTGTTCGAGCGGGGCAGGAGCTGCCGCCCCTGCCATTGCAATTCGACCGGCTGCCGCCCCTGCCATTGCAATGAAAGAAAAAAAAGAAAAAGTCCCCTGATAGGCTACGTGACGATTCACGTAGCCTATCACGGCAAGATTTGCAAAGTCAGCCGTGATAGGCTACGTGAATCGTCACGTAGCCTATCACGGGTGACTTTAAAAAAAAAAAAAATGTGTACGGATAATGGCGGCCCCCATAGGGAGCCGCCATTCCCCTTCCTTATTTGGTCGCTGTAGTCTACGTCAATGTTTACATAGACTACGGCGAAAATAAGGGCAACGCTATTTGCGTTGCCCTTATTTTCGCCGTAGTCTACGTAAACATTGACGTAGACTACAGCAACTAAATAAGGAACGCGAATGGCGGCTCCCTATGGGGGCCGCCATTCGCGTACGCACTTTTTTTTTTTTTTTTAAAGTCACCCGTGATAGGCTACGTGACGATTCACGTAGCCTATCACGGCTGACTTTCCAGATCTAGCCGTGATAGGCTACGTGAATCATCACGTAGCCTATCAGGGGACTTATTTTTTTTTTTTTTACTTTCGTGTTCGCGGCCGGGCGAGGCGGGAAGCCTCCTCCCCGGCCTGAATTTCGGCCGGGCGAGGCGGGAAGCCTCCCCCCCCGGCCTGAATTTCGGCCGGGCGAGGCGGGAAGCCTCCCCCCCCGGCCTGAACTTCGTGGGGGGAGCAGCGAAGTGCTCCCCCCCACCGCGAAAAACCTGCGAGAAAAGGTAAGTGACTTTCATTCACCCCTAAGCTGGAGGCCCTGCTGTGGGTTGGCCCAGCTGGTGGCTCTGAGGCCTGGCCACAGAGCGGAGCCAGCCAGGCAGGATTCCGGGGAGGAGGAATGGATCACCTCCCCCCACCTGAGGAACCTGGCAGAGCCAGGTAAGTTTTCGTACACCTCTAGATTGTTAATGTTTCTTCCAGTGATTTTAACTCCAGCCTTGGATTCATCAAGCCCAGCACATTGCATGATGTTTTCTGTGTACAGGTTAAATAGGTAGGGTGAGAGTATACAACCCTGCCGTACTCCTTTCCCAATCTTAAACCAGTCCGTTGTTCCATGGTCTGTTGTTACCGTTGCTACTTGGTTGTTATGCAGATTCCCCAGGAGGCAGACAAAATGATTTGGTATCCCCATACCCCCAAGTACTTGCCACAATTTGTTATGATCCACACAGTCAAAGGCTTTAGAATAGTCAATAAAACAGAAATAGATGTTTTTCTGAAACTCCCTGGCTTTCTCCAATATCCAGCGGATATTGGCAATTTGGTCTCTAGTTCCTCTGCCTATTCTAAACCCAGCTTGTACATCTGGCAATTCTCATTCCATTAATTGCTGGAGTCTGCCTTGCAAGATCTTGAGCATTACCTTACTGGCATGTGAAATAAGTGCCACTATTCGATAGTTTGAACATTGTTTAGTGTTTCCCTTTTTTGGTATGGGGATATAAGTTGATTTTTTCCAATCTGGTGGCCATTCTTGTGTTTTCCAAATTTGCCGGCATATGGCATGCATCACCTTGACAGCATCATCTTGCAAGATTTTAAACAGTTCAGCTGGGATACCATCATCTCCTGCTTCCTTGTTATTAGTAATGCTTCTTAAGGCCCATTCAACCACACTCTTCAGGATGTCTGGCTCTAGCTCACTGACCACACCGTCAAATCAATCCCCAGTATTATTATCCTTCCTATACAGATCTTCCGTATATTCTTGCCACCTTTTCTTGATCTCTTCTGCTTCGGTTAGGTCCTTGCCATCTTTGTTTTGGATCATACCCATTTTTGCCTGGAATTTACCTCCGATGTTTCTAATTTTCTGGAAGAGGTCTCTTGTCCTTCCTGTTCTATTATCTTCTTCCACTTCCATGCATTACTTGTTTAAAAATAATTCCTTATCTCTTCTGGCTAACCTCTGGAATTTTGCATTTAATTGGGCATATCTCCCCCTGTCATTGTTGCCTTTTGCTTTCCTTCTTTCTTGGGCTACTTCCAGTGTCTCAACAGACAGCCATCTCGCCTTCTTGGTTTTCTTTTTCTTTGGGACGTTTTTTGTTGCCACCTCCTGAACAATGTTGCGAACTTCTGTCCATAGCTCTTCCGGGACCCTATCTACTAAATCTAGTCCCTTAAATCTATTCTTCACCTCCACTGCATATTCATGAGGAATATTCGTGAGCTCATATCTAACTGATCTGTGGGTCTTCCCTATTCTCTTTAGTCTGATTCTAAATTGTGCAATAAGAAGTTTGTGATCTGAACTACAGTCAGCTCCACATCTTGTTTTTAGTAACTTTTTACCGACTTCATAGATGTCCACCACCTTTAGCTACAAAGGATGTAGTCAATCTGATTTCGGTGTTGGCCATCTGGTGAAGTCCATGTATAAAGTCATCTTTTAGGTTGTTGGAAGAGAGTGTTTGTTATGCACAGTGAGTTGTCTTGACAAAATTCTATCAGCCTATGTCCCGCTTCATTTTGTTGTCCCAGACCATGCTTGCCTGTAATTCCAGGTGTCATTTGACGACCCACCTTAGCATTCCAGTCTCTTGTAATGAAAATAACATCTCTTTTTGGCATATTATCCAGTAGGTGCTGCAGATCCTCATAGAACTGATCTTCTTCTGCTTCTTCAGCATCTGTGGTTGGGGCGTATATTTGGATCATTGTGATGTTAAATGGCTTACCCTGAATTCGAATTGAGATAATTCTGTCATTTTTTGGCTTGTATCCAAGCACTGCTTTAGCCACTTTATTATTAATTATGAAGGCTACTCCATTTCTTCTGTTGTCCTCTTGTCCACAGTAGTAGATCTGCTGGTCACCCGATGTGAAGTGGCCCATTCCAGTCCATTTCAGTTCACTGACGCCCAAAATGTGTATATTTAATCTTGACATCTCCCCAATAACCACATCCAATTTGCCCTGGCTCATAGATCTTACATTACAGGTTCCTATGGTGTTTTGATCTTTAAACATCGGATTCAACGTTCACCACCAGCACCGTTGGCTGCTCACTGTCCTTTCGGCTTTGAGCTAGCTGCATCATCATCATATCTGAGGCTAGTTGAACTTATCCTCTGTTTCTCCTCAGTAACATTTTGACCATCTTACAACTAGGGTTGGCGGAGAATTTCTCCCCGAAACTTCGGGGGGCCGAGCGCCAACGTGTTCGGCCCCCCGAACAAGTTTTGGGGAGAAATCCTCCGGACCCCCCCACCCCCCGCACCCCCCCCGGGACGGGACTTACCTTCGCCGAATGTCCCTCCCGGCGGCGGGTCCGGCCGGCGGTTCGGCGGGTGTTCGAGCGGGGCGGGAGCTGCTGCCGCCATTGCAATAAAAGAAAAAAAAATTCCCCTGATAGGCTACGTGACGATTCACATAGCCTATCACGGCTAGATTTGCAAAGTCAGCCGTGATAGGCTACGTGAATCGTCACGTAGCCTATCACGGGTGACTTAAAAAAAAAAAAAAAAGTGTGTACGGATAATGGCGACCCCCATAGGGAGCCGCCATTCGCGTTCCTTATTTGGTCGCTGTAGTCTACGTAAATGTTTACGTAGACTACGGTGAAAATAAGGGCAACGCTATGCAAGAATAATGCGGTGGGTCGCCATTACCTTCCCCAGGGATCGTATTTAGTCTGATCTCTCTGCCATGACCTTCCCGTCTTGGGTGTCCCTTCATGGTTTAGCTCATGGTTTCACTGAGGTCCTCAAGCTCCAGCACCACAACAAGGTAACGATCTCCTTTGCTGGAGGTCCCTATCTTCAAAAAGGGGAAAAAGGAGGAACCTGGGAACTACAGACCAGTCAGTCTGACATCAATCCCTGGGTAAATTCTGGAGCAGATTATAAAGCAATCCATCTGGAAGTACCTTGAAAACAAAGCAGTGATTACACGAAGCCAACATGGATTTGTCAAGAACAAATCCTGCCAGATGAATCTGATCTCATTTTTTGATCAAGTAACCTCCCTTGTGGACTCTGGGAATGCTATGGATATAATATACCTTGTCTTCAGCAAAGCTTTCGACAAAGCGCCCCATGATATCCTGCTGAGGAAACTAGATCAAAGTGGGCTAGATGAAACAATGATCAGGTGGATCCACAGTTGGCTACAGATTTGAACCCAAAGAGTACTTATCAATGGGATCTCCTCAAACTGGGGAGAGGTAATGAGCGGGGTACCACAGGGCTCAGTCCTGGGCCCAGTGCTCTTCAAGATTTCTATTAATGACTTGGAGGAGGAGGTGCAGGGAATGCTGCAGATGACACAAAATTTGCAGATATCACAAAATTGGGCAGTATAACTAATACTTTGGAAGATAGAAACAAAATTCAAAGTGATCTTGATAGACTGGAGCGCTGGGCAGAAAACAATAGGGATGGCAGAGAATTTCTCCACAAATCTCTGGGAGGCCGAATGCCAATGCATTTGGCCCTCTGAAATTGGTGGTGAAATTCTCCGACACCCCCCCCCCGGGACATACCTCTGTCAAATGTCCCTCTCGGCGGCGGGTCCCGGCAGTGTTTCGGCGGCATTTCGGTGGGGGCGGGGGTGGGGGCCGGTCTTCTGACCAGCTGCCGCCGCCGCCATTTCCCCGTAAAGTAAAAAAAAAAAAAAGTGATAGGCTACATAACGATTGACGTAGCCTATCATGGCTAGATTTTCAAAGTCAGCCATGATAGGCTACGTAAATCTTTACGTAGCCTATCATGGCTGACTTTGAAAAAAAAAAAAAGCACGTAAGCAAATGGCGGCACCCATGGGAGCCGCCATTTGCGTTCCTTATTTGGGCACGGGTAGTCTACATAAAGATTTACGTAGACTATGGCGAAAATAATAAAATAATAAATAAAAAATAAATTATTTTTGCCGTAGTCTACGTAAATCTTTATGTAGACTACCCGTGCCCAAATAAGGAATGCAAATGGCGGCGCCCATGGGCACTGCCATTTGCGTACGTGCTTTTCTTTTCCCCCAAAGTCAGCTGTGATAGGCTATGTAAAGATTTACGTAGCCGATCATGGCTGACTTTGAAAATCTAGCCGTGATACGCTACGTAAATCGTTACGTAGCCTATCACGTTTTTTTTTCAATTTACTTTTTTATTTTGCGGCAGGGGAGACGGGGCGCTCCCCCCCGGCCTGAATTTCAGCGGCAAGGGATGGGGTGCCTCCCCCCCCACCAAGAATTTTGGGGGGAGAAACGGAGCGCCACTCCCCCCCACCGAACACAGCTGCGGGACCAGGTAAGGGACTTTCATCCATCCTTAGAAAACAACAGAATGACATTTAAAAGGGATAAATGCCAAGTTCTGCACCAAGGAAAAAGAAACCAAATGCACAGTGACAAGATGAGCAATACATGGCTCAACAGCACTACAAGCAAGAAGTATCTTGGAATTGTTGTAGATCACAAGCTGAATATGAGCCAACAATGTGATGTGGCTGCAAAAAAGGCAAATGCTCTTTTGGGGTTCATTAATAGAAGCGCTCCCCCCCGGCCTGAATTTCAGCGGCAAGGGATGGGGTGCCTCCCCCCCCACCAAGAATTTTGGGGGGAGAAACGGAGCGCCACTCCCCCCCACCGAACACAGCTGCGGGACCAGGTAAGGGACTTTCATCCATCCTTAGAAAACAACAGAATGACATTTAAAAGGGATAAATGCCAAGTTCTGCACCAAGGAAAAAGAAACCAAATGCACAGTGACAAGATGAGCAATACATGGCTCAACAGCACTACAAGCAAGAAGTATCTTGGAATTGTTGTAGATCACAAGCTGAATATGAGCCAACAATGTGATGTGGCTGCAAAAAAGGCAAATGCTCTTTTGGGGTTCATTAATAGAAGCATAGCTTTCAAAACCCGGGAAGTACTAGTTCCCCTCTACTCAGCACTGGTTAGGCCTCATCTGGAGTACTGTGTCCAGTTCTGGGCACCACACTTTAAGGAGGATGCAGACAAACTGGAGAGGGTTCAGAGGAGGGCAACAAAGATGATCAGAGGACTGGAAACAAAGCCCTATGAAGAGAGACTGAAAGAACTGGACATGTTTAGCCTTGAGAAGAGAAGGCTGAGGGGAGATCTGATAGCACTCTTCAAGTACTCAAAAGGTTGTCACAGAGAGGAAGGCCAGGATCTCTTCTCAATCATCCCAGAATGCAGGATACGGAATAATGGGCTCAAGTGACAGGAAGCCAGATTCCGGCTGAACTTCAGGAAAAACGTCCTGACTGTTAGAGCAACACGACAATGGAACAAATTACCTAGGGAGGTGGTGGGCTCTCCCACACTGGAGGCATTCAAGATGAGGCTGACTTGGATGCTCTGACTTGGATTCCTGCATTGAGCAGGGGGTTGGACTTGATGGTCTTATGGGCCCCTTCCAACCCTACTATTCTATGATTCTATGATTCTATGTGCAAGAACCGAAGCTCCTTGAGCTCTTTGGCATGAGGATGTCATCATGCCACATGTGTAAAGGAAGCTTTGGCATGAGGATGACATCATGCCACATTTGTAAAGGAAGCTTCTATGCAGGAATGCCTACAACTTCAGGGGAGGCTTTCCTGGTGTGGTTGATAGCAACCAATATGCACAGAGGTCTCCTGTGTCCGCATCATGCAATGTGGTCATCCGCACCTTGCCAGTGTTGGAGACTTTGATCAATGAGCAACTCCTAGACTACCAGCAAATCCCTCCATATTATAGTACATCATGGTTTGGGTCTGGTTCAGATCCACTGTGAGCAGAACTGCAAATCTACCATTCTAGTTGTTGAACAACATTTATAAAATTAGTGGTGGAAAAGAATAATCTAATATTATGATGTCTGCCTATTCCTTTTCTATATTAAAGGGTCATAGGAGTGCCCCTTTAGTTGAGATGACTTTCTCTCTCTCTCTCTCTCTCTCTCTCTCTCACACACACAGTTTCCACCATTATAAGCCTCAAGATTAAACTGCTTATAAAAATGACACCTTTCAGTTTAACACATTTTTAAAACTGAAAGACTAAAAAGCCTGGGGGATGTTAAAGAAAACACACAACATAGGCACTAGGCAAGCCTCTCTGAAGACGCAGTCCACACTCTTTGTTAGTCCTCTGCCTAGTAGCCAGCCACTCATCTCACCACATCCAGTAGGGGCACCCAAAGAAGGTCTGAGGAGATGACCTTAGCCTCTGGGAAGCTATATATGGCAGGAGATGTTCTTTCAGATAATTTTGCCCCAAGCCATTGAGGGCTTCAATGGTTAATGCTAGCATTTTTGAATTGGGCCTGATAATGGGCTGGCAAAGGATTGGCACAACATGATCCTATTGTACAGTCCCCAGTTAACACTGAACAGTCCTATTCTGCACTAGCTGAAGTTTCCAGACTGTTCTGTTTCCAAAGCCCCACAAACAATGCATTGCATCATGGATAACTGTAGCAAGGCTATCTCTGTCCAAACTGGGTTGCAGCTGTGTATGCCCCAGCCGTGGGCTGCTAAGGTTTGGAGGTGCAGAGATAATGATAAGGCAGACCCAGGTTTGCTTACAAGGAGACTTTATTGAGTATTTACAGCACACAGGCGTACCCAGTGGTCGGAGCAGACAGCTTCTCTGAACCTGGTGCCATGGGATAAAATGGGTTTCATACCATCCATGTCAGCAATGAGGCAGCATGACAGAAGCAAGCGTTAATTAGCATTCATTTGCAACTTTCCCAGCATAGGCTATCAGTACTTGTTCAGAGGGAAAACAATCAGAACTTTCCCAGAACAGCCACCTGTAACTCGGCATAAACAGAGCCTCACTTTTCAGGCACATCCTAGGCCCTGATAAGATACTAGCCTTCATTAGCATGGAATGTGCTGAGGCCCCACTATCGACCTTTGATTCATCTCATATGCTCAGAGACCCATTAGCAAGGAAATTGCACTTATAATAAACCTAAGCCAAGCATTATGGAACTCTAGGGCCCTCTAAAACTACAGGTGACTTGGTTACACTCTTGGGGCTGTTACAAGCTGATATATCAGCCTAATCTTATTAAAAAGTGTTCTTAGCCATGGAGGCCACTTGTGGCCTCCAATGTCAATGTTGGATCCAAGAGCACTCTTGTGAACCTGATCCATCTGGGGGAGTGCAACCCCCTCCAGAATAGGTTGAACCAGACAGGCAGATGAACTCCAGCAACAGACTCCCATCTTATCTTGATTCATTCTCCATTTATTGACCCTCATCCAGTCCATTCTTGTACCCAGGCTCTGGTTCAGAACACCCACTTCCTCATCTGGATTAGAGAAAAAGGAAAAGTAGAGTTGGGTGTCATCTGCATGTTGGTGTGACACTTAGGGATGGACGAAAGTCCCTGACCTGGTCCTGCAGCTGTTTTCGGTGGGGGGGAGGCGCTCCGGTTCTCCCCCCGAAATTCTTGGTGGGTGGGGAGTAGGAGTGCATGAAAGCCACTTACCTTGTCTCGCAGCTTTTCGCGGTGGGGGGGAGGCGCTTCACTGCTCTCCCTGCGAAATTCAGGCCGGGGGGAGGCTTCCCACCTCACCCGGCTGAAATTCAGGCTGGGGAGGAGGCGCCTCGCCTCGCCCGGCCGCGAAATAAAAAGTTAAAAAAAAAACACCCCCATGATAGGCTACGTGACGATTAACATAGCCTATCATGGCTAGATCTGCAAAGTCAGCCGTGATAGGCTACGTAAATCGTCACATAGCCTATCACGGGTGACTTTAAAAAAAAAAAAAAAGTGCGTACGCAAATGGCGGCCCCCATAGGGAGCCGCCATTCGCGTTCCTTATTTGGTTGCTGTAGTCTACGTAAATCTTTATGTAGACTACGGCAAAAATAAGGGCAACTCAAATAGTGTTGCCCTTATTTTCGCCGTAGTCTACGTAATCTTTACATAGACTACAGTGACCAAATAAGGAACGTGAATGGCGGCTCCCTATGGGGGCCGCCATTAGCCGTACGCGCTTTTTTTTTTAAAGTCACCCGTGATAGGCTACGTGACGATTTACATAGCCTATCATGGCTGACTTTGCAAATCTAGCCATGATAGGCTATATTAATCGTCACGTAGCCTATCATGGTGGTGTTTTTTGTTTTTTGTTTTACTTTTATTGGAATGGCGGCGGCGGCAGCCGGTCGAAAGACCGGCTGCTGCTCCCGCCCCTGACGAAGACCCGACGAACCGCCGCCGGGACCCGCCCCCGGGAGGGACATTCGGGAAAGGTAAGTCCCGTCCCGGGGGGGTGCGGGGGTGGGGGGGTGGAGAATTTCTCCCCGAAACTTCTTTGGGGGGCCAAACACATTGGCACTCGGCCCCCTGAAGTTTCGGGGAGAAATTCTCCGCCATCCCTAGTGGGGAGGTGCCCCATCCCTCCCCGCCGAAATTCTGGCCAGAGGGGAGTGCCCCACCTCTCCTGCCATGAAACAAAAAAACTAAAGTAAAAAAAAAAAATACGTGATAGGCTACGTAAAGATTTACGTAGCATATCATGGCTAGATTTCCAAAGTCAGCCGTGATAGGCTACGTAAATCTTTAAGTAGCCTATCACGGCTGACTTTGGGGGGGGGGAAGCACATACGCAAATGGCGGCGCCCATGGGCGCCGCCATTTGCGTTCCTTATTTGGGCACGGGTAGTCTACGTAAAGATTTACATAGACTACGGCGAAAATATTTTCACTGTATTATTTTCACTGTAGTCTACGTAAATCTTTACGTAGACTACCCGTGCCCAAATAAGGAACACAAATGGCGGCGCCCATGGGCGCCGCCATTTGCGTATGTGTTTTTTTCCCCCCAAAGTCAGCAGTGATAGGCTACGTAAAGATTTACGTAGCCTATCATGGCTGACTTTGAAAATCTAGCCGTGATAGGCTACGTAAATCGTTACATAGCCTATCACTTTTTTTTTTTTTTACTTTACTGGGAAATGGCAGCGGCGGCAGCCGGGACCCCCCACGAAGAGGGACAGTCCCATCCTGGGGGGGCAGGGGGGTGGAGAATTTCCCCACCAATTTCGGCGGGCCGAATGCGTTGGCATTCAGCCTCCCGGAGATTCATGGAGAAATTCTCTGACATCCCTAGTGACACCTCAGTCCACATCTCTGGATGGTCTCCTCCAGCAGGTTCATGTAGCACAGGGAGTAAAATAGAGTCCATGGGGCAGAGAAATAATCTCCCAGCACCACCTTCTGGAATTAAAGAAGAACTGCTGCAATATAGAACCAGACAGCCTATCCAGAAGGATACTATGGTTGAGGGTATCAAAGCCACTGTGAGGTCCAAGAAAACCATATTGAGTTGCAGTCCCCCATCCCTGCCACCGGGCAACCCAAGCAAGCTTAAAGCCTTATTGAATGCATCTAGAAAACCAGTTTCATCCAACAGTTCCTGGAGCTGACTGGCAGCAGTCACTAGCTCGGGCACCTTCTCCAGGAAGATAATTCTCTCCTGTATGTAAATCTGCTTTCTCCCTCCCCTCTTCCTTGTATCCTCTTTTTTCTTATTCTTAATACATGACTAATACTCCTAAATGTGGTGGAAGGATTTTTCATTTTATAAAGCTGAGAACAGATGGAATTTGAATTGAAAATATTTTCCAGCAGTGTTTGTCATCTCCCTCCCTCCCTCCCTCCCAACACTCCCAAAATTAAAGGTGTTGTGGAATCTGGATGATTTCTGTTTGCCTCCTTTCCATCCACCCATACCCCTGATCAATGTTTGGCATATTTTAACAAGACCTACACTTTTCGTGCCCTGTAGCATTGTAATCAGAGTGCCCAAGGCTGCAAGATGCTGGCATCTTGAATGTTTGCAAATTACTTTGCCCAGGCATGAGAGATTGTGTGTGTGTGTGTGTGTGTGTGTGTGACAGTTTTTGAAGAACTAATAATATGTAACATTTTATTACTTAATCCCTTTTTGTCACAATTCACATTTATTGCACCTATTTCATTTAACTGCAAATAAAACCTGACAAGCTGCTGTTCTGCTGCTGGCATTTTAACCAGCACATTGGAAACATGTGTCTTCATAAGGTTTGGTGCTTTTAGGCTCTTTATAACCAAAGGGAGATTGTTTCATTTTTTTTTCTTCTCAAAATGAATGAGATTTCTAAATAGTTTCATCAAGGCAACAAAGCAGTGTGACATGAACGATAAACCAAACTCTCTTTCCTATGGGATGAAAACCACGTTTCTATTACTAGTTTGAAGAATTGGATGATAAGACTTCATCTAGAAAATATTCTACATATCAGGATTGTTGTAAAATATATTGTAGCTTATTGACCCTACTGTCTTTTCCTATCTTTCATAATAAATAATCTGTGTTCCCTTTTATCTCGCAAAGGTGGAATGAATCACAGCTTGCAAGACCTTGGCTATTGGCTCCATTGCATTTTTTTCTATCCTGTTTAAGTGAAGTGTTGAGAGAAGGTGATCAGGTACAAAGGAGGACACGTTCGCTCTACTTTTATACTGGTGTAAAACAAAGAGATTCAGAATGTGAGGGTTTACTCACCTCTGCAGCATTGTGGTGTTGTGCAAAAATGCCCTTTCAAAAAGTGGACAGAGAAACTGAGGGGACCATTTCACCAAATTTCTCCAACAGTTTCTCAAGGATAGGGATGTGTGTACAAGCAGAACTCAAGCTCGTTGAAGTTCCCCAACTTCCTCCTTGAAGATTGTTCTGTCTCATGGCTGTATCAGATTGTAATGTTTCGTTTCTTTTCTTCTATTTGCATGAAAATGTGTGTGCGTTTTCCGAATGTATGCATCAATTGTGTGTATCTTTGAAATGTATGCATTATTCTTCCATTTATTAAAGTGTACATTTTTTTTTCAAAAGTACATCTTTTTTCATTCAGTTTTCAAATTTATGCATGCTGTTGCATGAATTTGGGGGGGTCCACAAATTACATTGCAAGCTTAGAAATATACAGACTTTGATTGCAGATTGTGCTCAAGTCCATGTTCTGTTCAGGAGATGCAAACTGGGTAAATACTGATCAAAAACAAACTGAAGCTAATATATCATACATCCCTGTTAAAGGGTAGTGCTCACCACTAGTAGTGACAGTAGAACAGTCTCTTTTTTCATGAGTTGTTCCACCTGGGATCTTCTTGTTGACTCAACCTCCATGTCCCTTGGGCCCAAGACTACAACCTGCACACTGCTCTCTGCTTCCAGAGGTAATTCCAGGTCAGGTGGCCTATGGGAAGTACATACATACAACTTTCCCTGGGGCAGTCTTTTAGGGTTGTGGGTGGGAAGTGTGTGATTCTTCTCACTCCCTGTTCTTTTTCTGCAGTAGGGTCTTTCCTACCCTGCTGTCTATTCACTTAGCCCCCAGCATTTCCACACATAGAGATCCCACTTTACATGTATGGGATGGCTGATAGGTTTTGTATATAATTGCCAACTTATTCCCACATTTCACCTTAGCACCAAAAGTAACTTTAAACTCCAGTAAATTCATTCTTGTTTCAGTCACCAAAACTACTGGTGGCTGAACCAGATGAATACTTGGAACAATTTTTTTGTCTATATTCTTCACTTTCCTTCTGATCAATAACTGTACACAGCAGATAATACAGCTTTGATTATATCTTTCTTCTGATGGTTAAGATTAATGTTAGATAATTGCATTCTTTAGATACAAAAGTTAAACCAGAAATAGCCATGCACTTAACCTATAATGATAAGGAATTACTGTTAATAGCTACTCATGGCAAATTATAATCAACCTACACTTAAATAGACAGCAATTACTCTGGAGGTAAACAAGTTATTGGTTATTTGCACCCAGCAATTGATATTATTTTACAATTGTTGATCTTCTTTATATAAGAAAAGGGCAAACTCTGTTCCTTAAAAAAAATGTACTACCTGTGTGTATTTTAAATTAGTTCACTTAATAATGATTCTAAATTACCATACCTGTGGTTTATTCACAATATACCAAGTGAAATATCTCTGCCTCTTCCTTGCATACACCTGGCTGTAGAGAATAGCTGCTATTTGAAATCCTCATGTTTTAGGACAAGTTTATGCATGCAAACAAGCTCCTGTCAAACCTGAACTGCATAGCCCATACAGTGGAAATGTATAGAGGTACAGTCAGGGCCAGAAATATTGGAACAAGGATAACTGTTTTGGCAATTGGCCTCTCCACACTGAAGTTGAAAGGAAACACACCCAGATGGGAGTGAAGTCAGGCCTTTCAGCTGTAATTCAAGGGGTTTGACAAAAGTGGGGCACTAACCATTCAGAAGGACAGCCAGTGGCATACCCCCCCCCCATCGTTGGTGGTTCATAAGTAAAGGAACAGATGGCTGACAAGCAGCTGCAGGGCCAGGTGTGGCCTGTTTCCTGGGTGCCCCATGACCAATCAAGCAGATAAAAGGCCTGGAGGTGGTTCTGAGTGTTACATTTGCATTTGGTAGCTGTTCACTGGAACTCCCAACATGAGGTCCAAAGAGGTGTCCATGCGAGTGCAGGAGGCCATCATTAGGCTGAGGAAACAAAATAAAAATGTCTTTCAAGAATTAAGAGTTTTCCTATTCTTAGTTGTATTGCAACATTGCATACCTAAAGTCCTGTTATTTTTTTAATGCCATCTCTGAAACCCATGGAGCCTTAAATCCATTATCTTTGCCTGCATGGTTATCCCATTAAATCTTAATTTTATTCTAATTATCTTATTTTGCCTTCCATCTTGCCTTATCAAGCTTAATGTTTTTATTTTGTCTGTTCTGTTGACAAAGTCTTTAGCTACTGATAATTTGTTTTGTTTTCTTAATACCGTAGGACTTAAAATGTATGTGCAGTCACTGATAGTAGAAAAACGAATAGTCCTTAAATATGAGTAACAGCAAAATTTTGATTGCTTTACATTGTGATTTATTTGTTGAACCATATTGCTATTAAATTACATGTCTGAAGACATTTTTATGTTGAGCAGCTAAAGTAAGTGGTCTCTTGTACTTTGGAAAGCCCTGAATTCTGTTATATTAAACTTCTGGGGCACTGCCATGCTTTCACCATACCTAGGGAGGTTCAGAAGCTGAACTTACAGCACCATCCTATAATATCTACTCAGAACTCGACTTGAATTCAGTGGAGCTTACTCCCAGGGAACAATTGCAACTTTAGGGGTTTGCAAGACTTCCACATGGGGCCAAACTTTTTTCTTTCTTTTCTTGGCTGGGTCTTCATATAAGATCTCCTCACTTATTTGACCTATACTTTATTTTTTGACATTCTGAGAGTGCATCCCAATGTCTTGGTGTTATTGGGTCTCTCCTGAAAAGAAAAGAAAAGAAAAGAAAAGAAAAGAAAAGAAAAGAAAAGGTCTGAATAGAATCCATGGGGACTGGAAGAAATCCAGATCAAGCTGTAGCAACAGACTGAGCTCATAGCAGGCAGTAGGGATGTCAGAGAATTCCCCGACGGAATTTCCCCTGAAATCCATTGCGGAACAAAGCCCCTGCCCCCCCAACCCACGAAAGGCGTGCGGGATGAAGTCCCCGCTGCCCTCAATCCACTAAAGGTGTGCGAAATGGAGGACTTACCTGCTCCCATCCACGCTGCTTTGAGAATGGCGGCCATCCTGCGCCCGCCATTCGCATCCTCCTCTTCATAGCTGTGATAGGCTATGTAAATACCTACGTAGCCTATCATGGCTAACGCAGGGACACCATTTGCATCCCTGCAGAGGCCGTGATAGGCTACGTAAGTATTTACGTAGCCTATCACAGCAGGGAGAAAAAAACCCAGCGTACACAAATGGCGGCGGCTACGTAATATTTACATAGCCAATCATGGCTCAATACAGGGACACAAATGGCCACGGCTACGACAGCCGCCATTTGCGTCCCTGCAGAGCTGCCCAGTGGCCAGATGTCTGGCTGCAGGCGGCTGGAGCTGGCTGACGGCTCTGCGGCTTGGCTGCGGAGCGGAGCCAGCTGGGCAGGATTCCGGAGAGGAGGACCGGATCGCCTCCCCCCCACTGCGGATTGCCCGGCGCAGAGCCAGGTAGGTGTTTCGTACATCCCTAGCAGGCAGAGGCATCTTCCCAGTAGGTGGAGCTTGATGTAGGAGAGCTCTTCTCCCAAATGCCTTCTCACAGAGCTGTTACCAGATGTTTTAAAGGAGAAAAATCATCTGAATGGTCTTCTGGAGGATTGGGCATCAACACAGATGTCCTGGCTCATATATTACTTACTTCACCTGGTTGCAATTAGGGATGTCAGAGAATTCCACGATGGATCTCAGTGAGGCCGAATGCCAGTGCATTTGCCCCCCCAAAATCCATCATGGAATGAAGACCCCGCCCCCCCACCCCATGAAAGGCACATGGGACGAAGTCCCCGCCACCCCCACCCCATGAAAGGCACGCGAAACAGAGCACTTACCTGCTCCCATCCACACTGCTTTGCGAATGGTGGCCATCCTGGCCGCCATTCGCTTCCTCCTCTTCCTAGCTGTGATAGGCTACATAAATACTTATGTAACCTATCACAGCTAATGCAGGGATGCCATCTGCGTCCCTGCGGAGGCCATGATAGGCTATGTAAGTATTTATGTAGCCTATCATGGCGGGGGGGACCCCAGCGTACATAAATGGCGGCGGCTACCGCCATTTGCGTACACTGGGGGTTTTCCCCCTGCCGTGATAGGCTACATAAATACTTACATAGCCTATCATGGTTAATACAGGGACGCAAATGGCGGCAGCTACAACAGCCACCGTTAGCGTCCCTGCAGAGCTGCCCAGTGGCCGGATGTCCAGCTGCAGGCAGCCGGAGCCGGCCAGTGGCTCCACGGCTTGGCCGCGGAGCAGAGCCGGCCAGGCAAGATTCCAGGGGGAGGGACGGAGCGCATCCCCCCCCATCGAGGATTCCGGGGGGAGGGACGGAGCACCTCCCCCCCACCATGGATTGCCTGGCGTGGAGCCAGGTAGGGGTTTCGTACATCCCTAGTGCAGCTCAGTGCAGATGATTTAAAAATATATGAATCAGGGCAGAATCTGTCCCTGTCCTGTTTAATGCTAGAATTGCTTCAAGCAGTGTGATAATGTCCCCCCCTCCCCATTGTTGTTGGGCTTTGACCATTATACATCTGTGTCTTGCTTTGACCATCTGTGTCTTGTTGCAATCAAGGCCAAGTCAGAAGTTAACATGTTTCCACAAACAGAACTGGAAGTCCCACTATCCTTTTAGCTGTTATTTCTACTTTGCCTCAATACTGAGGTTGTCCCATACAGAATAGTCAAGTCGTAATAGAAGCAGGTAATACAAAGAAAACACTTACAGTGCAATCCTATGCCTATTTTCCCAGGAGTAAATAGCTTCGGATATTGGGCAGTTTAGAAATGTAATGAATGTAATAAATACATTAATTTATATCCCAATGTGTTCAATGAGACTTGCTCCCAGGAGAGCATGCATAGGATTGTCAAGACCGCCCCCCCCCCCCACCAAGCTATCTAAAAGCCTTTTTGTTCAAATGGAAATTACATGCAGAAAAAATATTAATATTGGCAATTTAAACGATGTAGTTTAGCATCAGAAATTTTTTTCTGCATATTCAAACAGGTAAATTAGCTGAATCCACAAGAAGGCCAATGCATACACATTCATAATTGTATGGACTTATTGTATAGTCTTCTGGCTTTCAGTGAGGTGCAGAAATGAGATATCCCAAATATGTAAATTTGATTCATGTTAAGGAACTGGAAAAAATGGATTATAAGGGACAAGTCTATAAAATCTTCTCAACCCCAATACCACTATTTCAGCTTTGATTGGATGCTTCAGTGACAGGTACCAGATGTTGATTTCAAAATTAGTTGGAGAGCAAAGCTGATTTTAAACACATCGCTAACTTGAATGGTAGCTGTTTTCCTCTGCCTAAGTCACAAGTTAAGTCAGCATTGAATCGATACACATATTCTCTCTGCATATGAGTTTATTAGCATAACATGTCCCTGCTTCAAACTGCCTTCTTTTCAGAACCAGGCAAATGAAAGATGACCTCTTGCTCACTACCTGCACATACAGTGCTGTTATTCTCTTTAAGAGAGACATTGCAACAAGCACGCTTACTAGGATCACCATATGCATGATGGATGAATGCAAGGCAAGAGCCTATTAAGGTGAGGTCATAGAGTCCCAGCAATTTTATCACAAACCAGCAAGCCTCATTTGACAATACACCTAGGACTATGAACTCAGAAGTCTAGGTTTCAAGCAGAGGCTCATGCACAATTCTGGGAGAATAAACCACTAATATATTCTGGTACTGCACTTGTTTAGGGATGTGCAGATAAGAAGCAGTCTGAAATGTATCCCTGTGTGTTGCTTGGTTACCACTTCTGAAAAGCCCTGATGGACATGAACATTAAAATGTAAGTGCTCACAGGACAGCTCCTTAGCCAGCATAATATCTAGCCCAGCTCCACTGAACTAAGTCAATTTATACTGGCCAAGGATCTGTCACATGCACATTTAAATTGCATTGAGATAGCATTTGTGCCTAGCAATAACAATCATCAGTGATTATGGTGTAGTGAGCACGGAAGATGACGACGACGATAATGATGATGAATATTCCCAACATGACAGCCATCTCTTTAGGGTTACAACTGCATGAAGCAGAGGTTGCACTGAAAAGTATGGAGACCATATTGTACAATTGGATAACTACACCTAATTTTGATCATGCGGTTTTTCAACCATAGATTCTACAGCTACCTTATTTCCAAATCCATGGGGATCTGTCCTCAGTATATTTCAACAGTTATTCAGATCGCAAGTCCTGAGAATCCAGTTGTTAAAGCTTGCCACCAGTCAATTTCCAACAGCAATAGATCTAGGTCTAGATGGGAAACAGGGGAGACAGGGGATTATCGTGAACAAAGAAAGGACTGTTATACTATTTCCTACTGAACCTAGAAAAAAGGCAAGGGAACCTATTCCATGCATACAAAGGTGTCATTGGGTTGTTTGTTTTTTTAGGGTGGTGTTATGAGATAGGCTGTCTTGGTGGCATGAATAGGTTTATCACCATGATTTTGCTTTGCAAGCAGGGACTCATAACAAAATGGCAAATGTTCCTTGATGGCCCTAGCCTTGGAATGAAACACTGAGATGTCCAACCTGTCAGAGAAGAGGAGCGTACATCTGCCATGTGGAACATATTTCATGTTGCGCCGAATAAAGAAGCAAAATAAAAACGGGGGCTACAGCAGCACACTTGGGAAGCTGGAAACAGCAAGATGCTGCCATTGGTATCATTAGGGCATGCCTCGGCTATTTGCAAATCAGCTTTTTAAGATCTAGGGCCAGTGTCAGAATCTGGCATTCTTAGGCAGCTGCTAGGGCTCCAGTATTCTAGAAAGGCCCACTGCAGATGCCTGCCCTGGGCCCTCCATACATGTGTGTGTGTGTGTGTGTGTGTGAGAGAGAGAGAGAGAGAGAGAGAGAGAGAGAGAGAGAGAGCACTCCAAGGATCTTGGCATCTTTTCAATTCCCAACCATTCTCCTGGCCTAGCTTCACTCGAGAACATTGTGAGGAGTTAAAATGGTGGCTAGACACAGCCACTCAGTATTGCTTGGAGCACCACCCTTGCAGCCAGCTAAGCCTGCCAGGAGCCACTGGCCTCTGTGCCAGCCATGATAAAGCCCCTGGCTCTACTGTTTGAGGTGACACTTTGATGATGGGAGGGGAAAGGAAGCAAGCTGGAAGCAGACCCTCTCTGTGGGCCTCCCTTCAAAGCCACCCTACAGGGAACTCCATCTCTGTTCTGCTGCTTCCTCTCCTGCCATTCCTAAAACCATTCTTTTCCTCCAGTCTGCTGAAAAAGACCTTTTGACATCTTGAAGACAACCCCGAATTATCTATCTATCTATCTATCATCTATCAATCATCTATCATCTATCATCTATCTATCCATCTATCTTCTCTGAAGTCAAAATCGGTGTGGGATTTATGTTGTCCTATGAATCACAATGAGTCTGAGGGATCTCTAGTCTGATTTAATTAGCAGACGGTATTGCTAATATTGCTTTTGCTAGAAGTAGTAAACAGGAGTTACTTTCTCAAATGGAGTTCATGAGAACAAAAGAGAGCTAATACAAGATGCTTTTAAGCCTGGCTTTAATGTTATTAACGATCACTGTTTAAATAAGCTGTGTATGGGTGATGCATGGTATGCTCTCCCAGAGGAGAAGCTGCTCATCACACTAATGGGACAAAGGGAGCCTTGTATCATACAATCATTAACATGCTATGGAAATAGGGATGGTGGAGAATTTCTCCACGAATCTTGGGGATGCCGAATGCCAACGCATTCGGCCCCCTGAAATTGTTGGTGAAATTCTCCGCCACCCCCCCGGGATGGGATTTACCTCCCTCGAATGTCCCTCTCGGTGGCGGGTCCCAGCGGGAGTTCGGCGGCGGTTCGTCGGGGGTGGGGGTGGCGGCCGGTCTTTCGACCGGCTGCTACCGCCGCCATTACAAAATAAAGTAAAAAAAAAACCGTCATAGGCTACATAACGATTTACGTAGCATATCACGGCTAGATTTCCAAAGTCAGCCGTGATAGGCTATGTAAATCATTACGTAGCCTACAACAGGTGACTTTGAAAAAAAAAAAAAGCACATACGCAAAAAAAAAAAGCACGTACATTTGCATTCCTTATTTGGTCCCGGTAGTTTACGTAAAGATTTACATAGACTATGGTGAAAATAAGGGCAACGCAAATAGCGTTGCCCTTATTTTTGCCGTAGTCTACGTAAATCTTTACGTAGACTACCGGGACCAAATAAGAAATGCAAATGGCGGCGCCCATGGGCGCCACCATTTGCGTACGCGCTTTTTTTTTTCAAAGTCACCTGTGATAGGCTACGTAATGATTTACGTAGCCTATCACGGCTGACTTTGGGAATCTAGCCGTGATAGGCTACGTAAATCGTTACGTAGCCTATCACGGGTGGTGTTTTTTTTCACTTTTTTATTTCGCGGCCGGGGAGACGGGGTGCTTCTCCCCGGCCTGAATTTCGGCCAGGCGAGGCGGGGTGCCTCCCCCCCGGCCTGAATTTCGGGGGGAGAACCGAAGCACCTCCACCCCACCGCGAAGCAAGCTGCGGGTCCAGGTAAGTGTCGTTCGTACATCCCTATGTAGGGATGTCAGAAAATTCCGCCACGGCTCTCGGTGATGCCGAAAGCCAGTGCATTCGGCCCCCCGAAATCTGTGGCAGAACGGCCTGCCCCCCTGCCCCCCTGCGGATCCCCCCGGGATGAGACTTACCTGGGGCAGATGTTCTGGGCGGCGGCAGCTCCGGCGGCAGCTCCGGTGGCAGAGGCTGCGGCTGCTGGTCTTCCGACTGGCTGCCACCGCCGCCATTTGCAATCTTGTTGTTTTTTGTGGGTTTTTTACAAGACATGATAGGCTACATAAAGATTTACGTAGCTTATCATGGCTGGGTAAAAAAATATATATATATATGCAAATGGCGGCGGCTACGGCTGCCGCCATTTGCGTTCCTTATTTGTGGCCGTCTTGGTCTATGTAAATATTTACGTAGGCTAAAATGGGGAATCCAAAAGGGATGCAAATAGCTCCCGCTACGCTATTTGCATTCCCCTTTATTTTCACCGTCATAGTCTATGTAAATATTTACGTAGACTAAGACCGCTAAAAATAAGGAATGCAAATGGCGGTGGCCATAGCTGCTGCCATTTGCGTATGTGGTTTGTTGTTTTTTATCCAAAGCCCTCTGTGGCTAGAAATCTGGCTGCGGACGGCTCTGGCCTGGGCCTGGCTGGCTGCTCTGTGGAGCTGCCATGGAGCACAGCCGGCCGTGGAGGATTCCGGGGTGGAGGAACAGATTGCCTCCCCCCCCCATCGAGGAATATATGTATGTAATGTGTGTATATTGCAAGTTAAATGTGTATATTGCATTTTAAAATGTTTTAATCTTTGTAAACCACTCAGAGAGCTTTGGGTATTAGGCGGTATAGAAATGTAATACATACATACATACATGTGACTAGGGATGGCGGAGAATTTTTCCCGAAACTTCGGGGGGCCGAGCGCCAACGTGTTCGGCCCCCTGAAGAAGTTTCGGGGAGAAATTCTCCGCACCCCCCCGCCCCCACCCCCCCCCGGGATGGGACTTACCTTTCCCGAATGTCCCTCCCAGCAGCGGGTCCCGGCGCGGTTCGGCAGGTCTTCGACAGGGCGCAGAGGCGGCAGCCGGTCTTTCGACCGGCTGCCGCTGCCACCATTCCAATAAAAGTTAAAAAAAAAAACCGCCCCCGTGATAGGCTACGTGACGATTAACATAGCCTATCACGGCTAGATTTGCAAAGTCAGCCATGATAGGCTACGTAAATCATAACGTAGCCTATCACAGGTGACTTAAAAAAAAAAAGAAAAGTGCGTACGGCTAATGGCGGCCCCCATAGGGAGCTGCCATTCCCGTTCCTTATTTGGTCGCTGTAGTCTACGTAAAGATTACGTAGACTACGGCGAAAATAAGGGCAACGCAATTTGCGTTGCCCTTATTTTCGCCGTAGTCTACGTAAAGATTACGTAGAACATCTGCCTCCTTCCTTTTAAAGCTGGCCACAGTGACCTGTGTGGCCAGTGCTGTGTTAACATTGCTAACAGCAGCAGCAGCACCACCACCACCATCAGCACCACCATTTAGGGAAGTTTACATCAGCGTCCAGTCAACAAACAGTGTGAATAATTGTGATTGCGTCCCTGGATGCAATCTGCCATCTCATGTCAGGATAGATCATGACTGCAAATCATGTTGTCAAAGTTCACTAAAAGTGACATTTTAAGATGCAGTTTTCGAAAGCTGAATACACAGAGTGAGTGCTGAAAATACTAGGGATGTATGGAATGTGTAAAATTTGTTCCATCTCTGTTTTGTGAACTATTGGGTACCTTTTGTTCCATCGTCCACTAACAGACAGATGCAATTTTTTTTTAGCATGCAGAAAAATACGTAAATAATTATGTAAGTATTTACATAAGAATTTACATAATTTGCCTTAGTACATAATATTTAGCATATTGTCCCCCATTCCATTCAATGCTTCCTCAGCAGAAACTAGGGATGTACGAAAGTCACTTACCTTTTTGCAGCTTGGCTTCATGGTGGGGGGGAGGCACTTTGCTTCTCCCCCTGAAATTCAGGCGAGGGGGTGGAGGCGTCCATGGGCGCCGCCATTTGCGTTCCTTATTTTGGCACGTCTAGTCTACGTAAAGATTTACGTAGACTACGGCGAAAATAAGGGCAACGCAAATAGCCTCACCGAGATTCATGGAGAAATTCTCAGAAATTCTCTGCCATCCCTAAACTTACATATTTTCCTACGATTTTATATGCGTAAATTTCAAGAAAGTAAAAAAAAATCATCCGAAAGTCCATGGACTCTGTGCGGCCTGAGGGGGTCGCTCTGCAGTGGATTCTGCAGGTCAGATTCTTAGAAATCCGAGCTCATTTTAGTCCATCTTGAATTTCTCCAGCATCCCTAGAAAACACTCCTTTACAGGGAGGAACTTCTTTATAATGGGTCTGTCTAAAATAGGGATGTACGAAAGTCACTTACCTGTTTGCGGATTATGTTGATGGTGGGGGGAGGTGTTCTGTCCCTCCCCCCGGTATCCTGGCTGGCTGGCTCTGCTCTGCAGGGATTCTGCGGAGCCGCCGGCCGGCTCCGCCAGCGGCCGGACATCTAGCCACTGGCTAGCAGGGAGGCAAATGGCGGCGGCCGTAGCCTCTGCCATTTGTGTCCCTGCAGTCAGCCGTGATAGGCTACATAAATGTTTACGTAGCCTATCACGTCTAACTTAAAAAAAAAACAACACAAAACAATGCACATATGCAAATGGCGGCAGCTACAGCCGCCGCCATTTGCGTTCCTTATTTTGGCACGTCTTAGTCTACGTCAAGATTTATGCCACCATTTGCGTATGCACGGTTTTGTTTTTTTTTAAAGTCAGACATGATAGGCTACGTAAAGATTTTTTTAAAAAAACGTAGCCGTGATAGGCTACATAAATCTTTATGTAGCCTATCACGTCTTTATTATTTTTTTAAACTGGAAATGGCGGCGGTGGCGGCTAGTCTGAAGACCAGCTGTCGCAGCCGCCGCTGCCAAACCATCTCCGGAGCCGCCGCTGGAGCCGCCGCTGCCTGGAAGATCTGCCCCAGGTAAGTCTCATCCCGGGGGGGTGGGGGGGCAGGCCGTTCTGCCACCGATTTCGGGGGGCCGAATGCACTGGCATTCGGTCTCCCCGAGATCCGTGGCGGAATTCTCTGACATCCCTAGTCTAATAATCCTTCCAGCCCAGTACTGTTTATTCTGGCTGTCAGTATGTCTATAGTGCAGAGGTGGGCAAACTTCAAGCTTGCAGGTAGGGATAGCTGAGAATTCCGCCACGGACTCCAGTGAGGCCGGATTCTTTAGAACAGAATGGAGCAATCCCCCCCCACCCCACAGAGTCCCCACGGACTGGATCCTACCTGCCTCCGGCAGTCCGGATCCAGCCACTGCTGGCAACTACTCCGGTGTGCGGCCGCGAATGGTGTCCTGTGCAGGGGATGCCATTTGCGTCACTGCTTTAGCCGTGATAGGCTACGTAAATATTTACATAGCCTATCATGGCTACAGCAGCAACGGAAATGGCATCCCCTACGCAGGACACCATTTTCATCTGCAGCAGCCCGGCTGCGGATTGGCCTGGCTAGTGGCTCTGCAGACATGTCGCAGAGCAGAGCCGGCCAGGGAGAATTCCGGGGGGGAGGACCAGATCACCTCCCCCCCATCAAGGATTCTGGGGGGAGGACCAGAACCCCCCCCCCGTGGACCCCAGCAGAGCAAGGTAAGTGGGGTTTTGTACATCCCTACTTGCAGTATCTACTTTGTTTTTTTACTAGAACCCTGAGATCCACCATCTGGAGACAGGCTCAAAAGATACACACTTAGAATTTAGAAAATCTGATTCTAGGTATTTTTGTGAGTGCTAGAACTAAGTGAAACAGTTTTTCCACAGGAAAAATCTAATCCTAATTACCCCAAGTTTCTTCATTTCAGCAGCATAATTTTGGCAGGAGGGGCGTAATTTCAGCAGTGCTTCTCCGGGAACCCCTGCCAAACCAAGTGAGGTGGGTGGCTACCAAGAAGAGGGCCTTTTCTGCTGTGGCACCCCAGCAGAATGAGCTTCCCAGAGAGGTTCCACTGGTGCATACATTGTGCTCATTTCAGCATCAAATTAAGACTATTTTTATTCTCCCAGGCATTTTAGTTTTTCCTTTTTAAAATATCTAGTATTGTACTTTACATTTTTGCACTTCTGTTTGGTTATTTTTATTTTTATATTGTACGTTAAACTTTTAAATCTTTCTATTATATTTTAACATCTGCATTTTATTGTCTTGTATTTTGTTATTTTAATTCTTGTGAACTAACCAGAGAGCTTCAGGCATTGGGCAGTATAAAAATGTACTGGATAAATAATAAATAATAATTTTGTTTCTACTATTGTTAAACAACTGGGAGTCAGAAACCCTTGCTGATCTACTGCAAATCACTCGGAGATCTACTAGTAGTTGCAGATCTACCAGTAGATCTAGATCTACCTTCTGCCCACCCCTTCTCTAGTGTAGAAGTAGAAGTCTTTTCCAACATGGGCTTTCTAATCCCCAGCATCTCTTACTGGAGATATAAGGGGTTGAACAAGGAACCTTAGGCATTCAAAACATATGCTGTATTCCTGTCACATTTCCCATCTAGGCTTTGCACAACATTACACTGGAATTCCCCCCCCCCAGTATAGTCCATTCCACATAATTCCTTTCCATCCAGTGTTTACTGAAGTCTCTTCTAAGGCATCATTAACTTGGATGGTGCAAGACCAAGTTCATAGTCCTGCACGAAGATTACAGAAATTTTCCGCAGGCTGGATCATACATCAGTGTTTTGATTTGTCATGCACTGATCTATTCAGCAATAATAAGAAATGACAAATGTTCACAGATGTCTGATAAGCTACTTCTCTTTGAGGGTGATTTAACAGGCAGAGTTTTTCCAGTTGAGGACAAAATGGTGCCTGTGTGACCTTTTAGGGAAGAATGACGAGGAGAAAAGTAATACAGTATGGCAGATATTGCCCAACAGAGATACAGGGTGAGTCAACATACCCCTTTATAGCAAAGCAACCTTGTGGCATAACAGAATTAAAGGCTGGGCAGGATAGCTGATAGAGAAGAGAGAAAAACAATTACAATCTGACAGCTACAAGTTTAGGATAAGGTTGAGGATTTTGTAACTGCCTCCTGCTGACATTTTAGTATTTGTCTCACAACTTCTGCTCTGTCTGTTTACAAGAACTAATATTTAGGAGCTGCATTGGCTCAGCAATGCCTGAAGGAAGATAGAGGAAGTGTGCATTTATGGAATAATTAACCTCAATGTTCCTTTTTAGCCTGTCTTTGTTAGAGATGCAAGAGAATACACCAGAGTCTTTCCCTTCCAAGAAACTGTGTTTTTGTCCAGAATCAAAAGAAATATGGAAAAAAATGACCATTTCTTCACATCACTTTGTAATTCAAAACATGATTAGGGTATATGTTCTTATTGAATTGCTGTTGTGACATTAACAGTGCTCCCTCAAGGTGGCTTATATTGAACATAAACATTCTTTTTTGCTTTCCTTAAAATTCCTTGGGTGTTTTCACTGAAGCAAAATCTTCAAAATGTACCTTGAAATTTTGCTTTAGACAAAAAATTCAGCAGTAACTCTGCTATCTTTTTTTTACTCGCTGTCCTATTCACTATTGTAATTTTTCATACATGCTAAGTTGTGGGCTGCTGATTTCCAAAAAGATAATTCATAATCTTTTATTTCAATATGACACTACCAAATCAGCCCAGTAACTATAGGGTTTGTTTGTTTGTTTGTTTGTTTGTTTGTATATCCACAAAGTGTAATAAAAATAGTAAAATACAATCATGAAGTAGCAATAAAATGTAGTAAGGGAGCAATCCTATGTGGATAGGTGGCCGCCTCCGAACTCGGGAGTGACCACCTATCCAATGCAAGGCAGGAGGAACATGGAAGGGATCATCTCCTCTGAACTCCATCCACCCTGCATTCATGGCTAGATGGCCAGTTTTGGCTGCCTAGCTATGGGACATCAGAATGCGGGATGGGGAGGCTGGACAACACATAGGAAGTGTCATACCAGCACTTACAAACTCACCGCCTGCCCTGCCCTGCCCCTAGGAATGCCCCATTTTGCCCTTCTACATGCTGCTCTTACAAGTGGGGAGTGCAGGGGCCATCCGCACAACCTACAAGGTGGTGGAGGGGGAGGGGAGGCGGTTCCCAGCAACCAACCAGTCCTATGGCCATCTAGCCACTGTCTAGAAGCCATAGGATTGCACCCTAAAAACCCATTAAGAAAGATTCACCAGGTTAAAATATCCAGGCAAACTAAAAATATGGAACTGTAATAGAATTTTGGCACACAGCAGTCATGTTCTTCTTGTCCTTCCTTCTTCACACATAACTCTCTTTATGTATATGAAAACAAAAGAATGAAAACGGTTGAAGTATAATACTGCAGATAGTCAGTATTGACTAGGGCTGTGCAGGGACCCCTCGGTTCCGACTTGGAAGCCACTTCATGGCTTCCGAGGCAGGCCTGATCCAGCTCGGGCAGGTTCAGGGGGGGCAACCAGCCCCGTCCTGAACCCAAAGCGGGTTCCCCCCCAACGACCCCACGCAACCCCTCAGCTCCTCACCTGGGCCACCACCTCCTCTGCTGTCACTGCCTTCTCCGTTGCACTGCCTTCGCCGCTGTCACCTTCGCCACCACCTGCTGCTGCCACCTTCACCACCAGTGCTGCCATCACCTGATGCCTAGGTGCACAGCAACTCTTCTAACCTCCTGGAACTTCCTGGAACTTCCAGGAGGTTACCATTTTAAAAATTGTGACTCCCTGGAAGAAGAGTCGCCACGCGTTCAGACCTCAGAGCGTGGTGATGCAGCTGCAGAGGCAGCAGAGTCATGGGGCAGGGTCCAGATGAGGAGAAGGTGGCTCAGGTAAGGACCTGGAGGCACCAGGTGGGCTGGGCCGGGGCCCGAAGTGCACCGAGCCCCCAACCTGCTCTGGGCCACTTTGTGCCCCCTCCGCTTCACATCGGAGGGGGCACAAAGTGTCCCAAAGCAGCCCACTTCAACTTGGGGTTCAAGCCTCGGGCCAAAGTGGTGCACTACCCTAGTATTGACCACTGAATGACTTGGTTTTCTGGAAATATCTTCAGCCGTGCCAAAAATGCTTCCCTTGTTGTGATGGTTCTGGAGTGAATGTGCACTTCCTCATTTACACTGCCCCCACTGATATCAGTGATATCATTATGCAGCCAATTGCGAGCGGAGATGGGTTAAAGAAGACGCAGACAACAAGCTTGGGTTGAAAATTGGGCCACATTTATTGAAATACCTGCAAAGGGGTAACTAGGATGGGCATCTAACTGTGTCAGCGGCTAGCTGGCACTACTTGGGCAAAAAAATACCCAGCTTGAGGGGTCGCGGTGATCTCACCATCCCTCCGGACTGCCCCTTCTGGGGGAGGTAGACCTTCCGCTGTCACCCCCAACCCGGTGCCGCGAAACACCTGGGTGAGTGAGTAGGGTTGGTCTCCCAGGCAACCCTTATCCCCCCGCCGAGCCGCACAACCCGTTAGGGGGCCCTCAGGCATCACCTGTCACCATAAGGTGCCTCTGCATGCACACCATCCCTACTTTCCTGTTTTGCCCATCCTAGCCACCAACTGGAATGTGACCGATGATAAAGACCAGATTCCCTTACAGGACACACTCGACCCGCAGAACAGTGTGACGTAGGCAAAAAAGACGCACAGTAATAGGCCAATCAAACTGTGAGCCAAAAAATTCCTACGTGATTCCCAAAGGGCAACCGGTAATAAACCCACACTGCTTAGGGGAGGGTGGGAGGGAGCTGCGTTGAGCCAGAGAGCTGAGTTTGAGAAGGGGGCTGAGTTTAAGGCAACTCAGCTTGCCCCTCCTTGCATGGTGGTGCCACTGGGGTGCACCAATCAAAGGCCCCTGCGTCATGTCACCCCACCCGCCCGCAATGCCCCCCCCCTTTTAGCCAGACAAGCTGGCGCCAGGTGAGGGCATATCTGATTGGTTACATTATTTTACAATGCCATCCCATTGATAGATGATTCTTGAAAATGTAGGACCAGCATTGTGATTAATCTGTGAAGGAGAAAGAAGCAGCAGCCGGGGGAATATATGATTCTAAAGCAGCAGCAGCCATGGAGTGCAATGGAACTAAAAAAGTATTTTAAATACTTTTACAAAATCAAGTCTCTACCCCACAAAAAAAGGTAGTTTCTTCTTGTGAATTAAGACTGAAGTATATGTTGTACAGCTGTAATCCACGTAATGATCTGGCATCAGCAGAAGAAAAAAAAAATCAGAATTAAGCCAAGTTCCAAACCTCATGAGTTGCATAATTTTAGATGATGCCAATTCTGCTCTTAGCATCTAAAGCTTTAATCTCATTTCCTGTTTTCATAAACCACTCACACCTGTAATGTTGCATCAATGGCATCTTTACAGCCATTTCTGTAGCAGTACATATCTGGAAAACCCCAAGCTGCCATTTTTACACAAAATGTCAGCTCGCTGGGGGGATGTGCAGCTGCCCAATAAGGGCAAATAGCGTTGCCCTTATTTTCGCCGTAGTCTACGTAATCTTTACATAGACTACAGTGACCAAATAAGGAACGTGAATGGCGGCTCCCTATGGGGGCCGCCATTAGCCGTATGCGCTTTTTTTTTTTTTAAGTCACCCGTGATAGGCTACGTGATGATTGACGTAGCCTATCACGGCTGACTTTGCAAATCTAGCCGTGATAGGCTACGTTAATCGTCATGTATCCTATCACGGGGGCGTTTTTTTTTTTTTTAGTTTTATTGGAATGGCGGCGGTGGCAGCCGGTCGAAAGATCGGCTGCCGCCCCCGCCCCTGACAAAGACCCGACGAACCGCCGCCGGGACCCGCCGCCGGGACCCGCCGCCGGGAGGGACATTCGGGAAAGGTAAGTCCCATCCTGGGGGGGGGGTGCGGGGGTGCGGGGGGTGCGGAGAATTTCTCCCCGAAACTTCTTCGGGGGCCGAACACGTTGGCACTCGGCCCCCCGAAGTTTCGGGGAGAAATTCTCCGCCAACCCTATAAATTTGTTAAGTTGGTTCTAGGGAAGGGGAAGTCTTTTTTCTTGGCAGGTGACAGTATAGGCCACTGAGCTTTTTTAGTTATCTTAAAAACTTTTTCAAAATGTACGATCAGTTGCTGCTGGTCTGTTAAACTACTACTTATTTTCCTACTATTACATTAAGCCTCCCCCCCCCTTGTATCCTGATACTACAGTATCTTTCTCTCTTGCTTTTTGTTTTTAGTCTGATGCATTTGCTGGTTGGCTACTGAGCAATTATCTATCATCTATCTATCTATCTATCTATCTATCTATCTATCATCCATCCATCTATCCATCCATCTATCCATCCATCCATCTATCCATCCATCTATCCATCCATGCATCCATCTAAAGAAGAATCTCTGCTCATAGTCCAATAATATACCAGAATGACTGCCAATAAAGGGGCATTCAAGTCGGGGGGAAACAACAAGATTAGAAAAGTTTGTAGCAAGGGGCATCTTTGAATTTCCTAGGGAATGCATGGATCTACTGATTTTGAATTACTCCTTTGCTGTTTACAGGAACCCAATGGGTAGAAAATAGGGCAATGAAGTTGTTGTTGTTGTTGTTGTTGTTGTTGTTGTTTTTCTTCTGTGGCACTTTTCAAAATATGAAGTGCTGAACAATTTAGCATCACAACAACCCTGTGGGGTAGGCTGTGTGTTAGGTGCTCTAAGACAGTGAAAGTTCCAACCAACCAACTTTATGACCTGCAGGGTTATGAAGTTCACCCATCCAAAACAAACTCTATCAAACCCCAACCTACATTGTAAAATATCCAAGTAATTTGTTTACAGAAACACAATAGGTAAAGAAGGGTTATCATTATAGTCAATTGTGAATTCAGTTTATATAGTGGTTCAGGACTAAATCCTGCCATCTTCAGATGGAACATCTATATTAGGTTCTCTTTACCTCTAGCCATCAAAGCTCCACTCAGGATATGTTTATCTCAAGAACAATAATCTCTTCTGCTTCTAAATGGTTCAGTGTGACATCCTTATCTGACTTCAGTAATCTGGGCTCGATGCTGCAGCTATTGAGTTTTAGTGAGATCCAGAGATGTATTTGAATAACAACACCTGCCTTGTAGGGTTAAATATAGATTTAATTTGCACAGGTCCAGGTAAAGTCAAATGCAGAGAACATTTTGGTACAGCGGCATCACTCATCTCTCAAAATGAAAATAGTCAAAAAGAAAACAATATAGCACGTAGTCAAGATGCAAAGACCAATGGACTAAGGCTGCTAAGCCCACTTACTACGGAGTACACTTCATTGAACTATGGGATTTACTTGTAGGTTAACTTACACAATTTTAGGACTGCATGATAAATTATTGTCTAAAGCCAATGCTGAGGATTCCTAATCCCATACATAACACTATATTAAGGAGATTTGGGTATTGCCATATGTGTCCGGACTTTAAATCCTTTCTCTCTGACTACATTTACATCTCCAGTTGTTTCCAGTTCACAAAACAGAACATTATCCATATGTATGAGGTGTAATTCATATCAACTCATAATTATCTGATGTAAAATTCATTTTCTCAGTTGTTCAAGTAAAATATTCAAAGGGAAAATGAAATGGCCACAAGAAGAAGAAGAAGAAGAAGACCATCTTAATAATCACAAAGCACTCATTGTGTTGAAAAAACAATCCCCAGTTATTTTGGCAAGTAACATCTCACATCTTTGGAGTCCCCAAGCATTTTTTTTTTTTTTTAAATTAATAGCTACTACACAGTTGTTGTGATTGAAATACTGCTAATTTGGTATTTCACTTAACCATGATTCTAGAACAGGGCTAGGGAATAATTCTCAACCCAAGGGCCAAATTGGTCCCAGGTAAACATGTGGGGCTGAATGCCAGCAGTGGGCAGGGCCAAATCCTGAAGTGGTCATGTGGCTCACTCACTCACTCACTCACTCACTCACACATACACAAATACACACACACTATACACCAGAGTGGGCACCCTTTTGGCCATGAATGGGGGATAAAAAGTTAAAAACTGTGGCTGGTCAGTCAAGGAATGCTTCCTGGAATAAAGGTGTTTTCACCGGAAACAACATAGTGTTGGCACCTGCCTGGCCTCCAGAGAGAGGGAGTTCCATAGGGCCACCACACTGAAGGCTCTTCTCTGGATGGACTCCCGTTGGGCCAAAGATCCATGTGGAACCACCAGTGTGGTTCCACATGTGGTGTTTGCTGAGTGACACACACACACACTTTATTTATTTGTACACATTTATATATCACTGGACACACAAACACATGAGCACACACAGAAATACATACACACACACACTTTCTGGTCACACCATCTTCCATATGCTGGAAGGCAAAGCAGGGCTGGAACAAGACTTTTTGCTGCCTGAGGCAAAGGACAAGATGCTGCTCTCCTCATTCCATGTGCAGAATAAAATACTGGGGAGAGGACAGTGTCTTTCATTGCAACTGAGGGCAGTGGGGCTGGGGCAACTTAGGAGATGAAGGGAAGGCTGCCTGGCATACCCAGGTTTTTCAAGTCCTTGCTGCCCTCCCCACCTCCACCATCTTCTGCCTAGGGATGTCATGGTAGGGATGTACGAACTGTGTAAAATCTGCTCCATCTGTGTTTCGTGGATTGTCAGGTGCCTTTTGTTCCATCGTCCACCCACCAACTAGGGATGTACAAAAGTCACTTACCTGGTCTCGCAGCTTGCTTCGCAGTGGGCGGGAGGTGCTTCGCTTCTCCCCCTGAAGTTCAGGCCGGGGCGGGGAGGCTTCCCGCCTCGCCCGGCCGAAATTCAGGCCGGGGGAGAGGCTTCCCACCTCGCCCGGCCGAAATTCAGGCCGGGGAGAAGCGCTCCGTCTCCCCGGCCGCGAACTTCAAAAGAAAAATAATAATTAAAAAAAAGCCCCGTGATAGGCTATGTAATGATTTACGTAGCCTATCACGGCTAGATCTGCAAAGTCAGCCATGATAGGCTACATTAATCATCACGTAGCCTATCACGGGTGACTTTAAAAAAAAAAAGCACGTACGCAAATGGCGGCCCCCATAGGGAGCCGCCATTCGCGTTCCTTATTTGGTCGCTGTAGTCTACGTAAAGATTTACGTAGACTACGGCGAAAATAAGGGCAACGCTATTTGCGTAGACTACAGGGACCAAATAAGGAACGTGAATGGCGGCTCCCTATGGGGGCCGCCATTAGCGTACGCGCTTTTTTTTTTTTTTTTTAAGTCACCCGTGATAGGCTACGTGACGATTAACGTAGCCTATCACGGTTGACTTTGCAAATCTAGCCATGATAGGCTACGTTAATCGTTACGTAGCCTATCACAGGGGCGTTTGTTTTTTTTTACTTTTCTTGTAATGGCGGTGGTGGCAGCCGGTCGAAAGACCGGCTGCCGCCCCCACCCCTGACGAAGACCTGCCGAACTGCCACCAGGACCCGCCGCCGGGAGGGACATTCGTGAAAGGTAAGTCCCATCCCGGGGGGGGGGCGGGGGCGGGGGGGGGAGAATTTCTCCCCGAACAACCTTCGGAGGACCGAATGCGTTGGCGCTCGGCCCCCCGAAGTTTCGGGGAGAAATTCTCACCCATCCCTACCACCAACCAATGTGAATATTTTTTCTTGTCATGCAGAAAAATACACAAACACTTAGGTATTTACATAATTTACCTTAGTACATAACATTTAGCTTATTTTCCCCCATTCCACTGAACATTTCCTCAGCAGTAGGGATGTGTGAACTCACCCCTGTCTTGGTTCTCTGGACTCCTGCCCAGCCCTTGCCCCCACTCGCTGGTCCCTGGACTGGGCTTGAGCCCCTCCCACTCTCGGCAAGCAGCGCACACTCACCCCAGCAGCTTCGTCAAGCTTCGCGGTCACCATTTCTAAAAAAAATAAAATGGCAATCGCAAAACATGCATGTTTTTGTATGTGTGAAAATGCACATTTTTGCAAATGTGCATATTCCCCTGTGTGAAATGCACATTTTTGCGGAGGCACACAGCATGTGTATGAAAATGTGCATTTTTCATAAAATATGCATTTTTGTGCATACACAAATATGCATATTCGCAAAAATGCACAGAAAATGGTGACTGCGAAGCTTGACAAGGCTGCCAGGGTTAGTGCAGGCCATTTGCCAAGCACGGGCAGAAGCAAGCAGGGGCAGGGGCTTGGCAAGCGGGGCTCAGGGGTGTGGGCAGGAGCAGGTCCACTGGATTGCTGGACTGAACTGGGCACCGGTGTCACCTCTAATAAGCGGAAACTTGTGTATTTTCCTACGAATTTGTATGCATATATTTTGGGAAAGTAGTGGTGAGAGTGACAGACTGGGAGCTGGAAGATCCGGGTTCTAGTCCCCACTCGGCCATGGAAGCTCACTGGGTGACTTTGGGCCAGTCACAGACTCTCAGCCCAACCTACCTCATAGGGTTGTTGTTGTGAGGATACAACAGAGAGGAGGAGGATAATGTAAGCCGCCTTGGGTTCCTTGCAAGAGGAAAAAAGGCAGGATATAAATGCAATAATTAATAAATAAATAAATAAATCCTCTGAACGTCTTTGGATTCCACACAGCTAGGGATGTCAGAGAATTTTGCCACGAATCTCAGGGAGGCCGAATGCCAGTGCATTCGGCCCCCCGAAATTGGTGGCGAAATGGTCTGCCCCCCGCCCCCGCCTTACCTTGGGCGAATCCTCCTGGCGGCAGTGGCAGCAGCTCCGGCGGCGGCGCGGTGGCGGCGGCTGCAGCGGCCAGTCTTCCGATCGGCTGCCGCCGCCGCCATTTCCAGTAAAAAAGAAAAAAAAACCTGATAGGCTACGTAAAGATTTACGTAGCCTATCACGGCTGACTGCAGGGATGCAAACGGTGGCGGCTATGGCGGCTGCCATTTGCAGACCCGGCCAGCCAGGATTCGCAGTGGGAGGGACGGGGCGCCTCCCCCCCCAGCCAGAATTTGGGGCGAAAGGATGGGGCGCCTCCCCCCCACCTCGAATCACATTTCATCAAAAGGTAAGCGACTTTCGTACATCCCTAGGCTTGAGCTCCGGTGAGAAATAACTGGCTCAGCCCTGTGTGCCAGACCATGGTTCCCCAAGCTTGCCTGACTTGGTGTGCGCCCAGTTGGGCAAGTGCAGGGATCCCCAAACGCTCAATGAGTCACAAAATGGCAGCTCAGCCTTTCTGTAAATGTCGATTTTATGCAAACAGCCACCATAAAGCAACCATTTATAAAAGATTATAGGCATAAATGGACATTTACACCTGTAGTCTTGCATAAATGGCTACTTTACAGACACCATTTGCAAAAAAAAGTCCATTATGAAAAAGGCTGACCTACCATTTTTATGCAAAATGGTGGCTCAGTGAGGGATCGGCCACTCGTGGACCCCCCATAACTTGTGGTGAGCAGGGATGAGTAACATGTGACCCAGACCACAGTGATTTCACGCATCCCTACTTCTGCCTGAGGTAGCCTCTTCAGTCTGCCTACTGGTAGAGGTCTGTTTTAGGGAGCCTTTCTATGCATGTAGGTTCCCCATGTGATTTAGGACCATGCGTGATCAGGGTTTTACATAGCACATGGAGGCTGGCTACCCACATAGAGCAAGGTCCCTGTTTTGGATCTTTGAATCCATGGAGAATGCTGTGACCAGGTGACAAGGACACAAGGGGTGGGTGAGGTGGGTGCAATCCTATTCTCCCCTTATCATGTGAGGACTAGAATGATTGAACAAGGCTTTTGTTGCACTAACATGTTGATGTTTCTATTAGCTTGCACCAGGGGTGCAATGGGGGGGGCAGGGGGAAGTCTCCCTTGTGTTCCAGGCCACATGTGGTTATTATGCAGGAGAACCTACAGTATATCTCCAGTTAGTCAGATGGAGAAAAGAGTAACCAGAACATACCTTATTCAAATGCATGCATTTTCTAGAATTTTATCTGGAATAGATTCAAGAGCAGATCCTAAAGCCTTGCTATGGATTTTGCCCCTGATACTTAAATCTCTCCCCTCCCATGTGCTACGTACTTTGATGCACAATTTCAGGTTTTGGTACACAACAAAGAAACTGTGGTAAGGAAATAATTGTGGGTTGTTAAATTGCTTTTCATTTATGGGAAGCAAGCTTGAAGCAGTCAGTCACTAGATGTGGCCATAGTCAACTCAACAGAGTTGATTGTTTTTAAGCCTTAATCAACAGCTCTTAATTGGGAATATAAATATTTTTGTTGTTGTTGTTGCATCCGTAGTGTACTTGGGACCAATGACAAAAAAGTAAAGAGAAAAATAAGCTGCCACTTCAAGCTGCTAATCGCTGATTTCTTTTTCCACCTGGTTCCCAGAAGGGACATGGGAAGGCTTATAAATGCTGCCTAGTTATTATTAACTGCTGTTGTTTCCTAATTAATTGGAAGCTGCTTCACAAGCTACAGATTCTGAACATGGGATCTTTAATGCCTAATTTATCCAGGACTTCTGGGCAATGTTTGCAGTTAAAAATGTTATACAAAATGTTCACAAATAGGAAGAACATCAAAGAGATACCTATAGGCCTCACGGTTCCAGAAGAAAGTATCTTTTTGCGAAGTGTTGGACTGTACATAGACTATAGACAGGCAATAAATGTTTCACAAGAATTTCTCTATAATTCGTAACTTGGCTTGCCTTATCACTGGTGTCCAAGATATGGATCTCAACAGCTTCTCGGTTCATTGTGCTGTTCTTCAGGAATCACAAAAATTGCAGAAAAGCAATCACAACTGAGTCTGTTAATGAAACTAAGGATATATGGATCCCCTTACCTGGGGTCCATGGGTGGGGTCCACAGGCTGGGGGAGGTGATCCACTCCATCCCCCGGAATCCTCCCTGGCAGGCTCCGCTCCGCGAGGAGTCGGCGGAGCTGCCAGCCAACTCCGGCCACTGCTGGACTTCTGGCCGCTTCACCATTTGTGTCTCTGCTCTTTGCCGTGATAGGCTACATAAATATTTCAAGTGGCTATGTCAGATGCCATTTTGTTCCACAGCCTGGCAGCGGATGGCTGTGGAATGAAGACGGTGACCCAGACCAGCAGCCACCAGGTAGGTTCCATCCCGGAGGGATTTCGGGGGGTGGCGGGGGGGTAGTCTGTTCCGCCACGGACTCCGGGGGGCTGGATTCCAAAGAATCTGGCTTCATTGGAGTCCGTGGCAGATTTCTCTACCATCCTGAAATGAAACAGCATCCAGTATCTCCTGGCTTCTCACGATATGTCTTGCAATAGCACTTGACAGATAATACAGTGGCTCAGGCTTCCTCACTGGAACCCTTCCTGTCACATAACAATGTATGGCTATTTGCTAAGGTATAGAAATGTACTTATGATTAGGGATGGGAGAAAAATTCAGTCGGTTCACATTTTAATGCAAACATACCTAATTTCACAATAAATTTGAAATTCATACTTTTAATTTTAATTTGAACTTACCTTTTGAACCAACATGCAAACTGAAACTTGATTATCTTTCAACATTCACACTCCTCTGAATTTTGCAGTGGAGTTTTCCAGTCAAAAATGTGTACCTAGGGAGGTGGTGGGCTCTCCCACACTGGAGGCATTCAAGACGAGGCTGGACAGCCATCTGTCAGGGATGGTCTGACTTGGATTCCTGCATTGAGCAGGAGGTTGGACTCGATGGTCTTGTAGGCCCCTTCCAACCCTACTATCCTATGATTCTATGATACCTGGTTGGCTGTTGAGGACAGTCAACCAGCAGTGCAGCACATGTCCCCGCTGCTTGCTAGCTATCTCCTCCTTATATGATGGAGATGGCTATCAGTCCTTGTCAGCTGAGCAGGCAGAAGGAGGTGGCAGCATGGGACTGAGAGGTATAGCTCTTTGCTTTGAGTGTTTTAGTGGGAAAAAAATCAAAATTCAGCTGTACCTAGCACAAAAAGTACAATCAAATCAAATACAAAACTACCTACAAGCAAAGAAATATATATATATATATATATATATATATATATATATATATATTTATTTTAGGGAAAAAGATATAGAGTTCAAATATGGGAAGGGAAGGAATACAGGAACTGAGAAGGCCAGGAGAGGGGAGAGCCATGGAAAGGAAAATACTTTTTCTGTCTATATTTTTGTGTTTTTTTTATAAAAGGAGCTAGCCAGAACGCTATGAAGAAATAGTTGACTTGAGAAGGGGGGGGAGGAGAGCCAAAGAACAAGGCCAGGCAAAGGGGGAAAAAACGTAACTATTTCAATATTTCTTGCTTTTTTATATAAAGAATCCAGGAAGATAGACAGAGAAATCAAATAAGAAGGTTGAATAAGTCGTGGGGGGGAGCCAAACAACCAGCCAAGAGGTACTAAATGTTTTTGGTTTTCAAAGAAATAATCTAGAAGAAAGCGAGGGAGAAGGGCTGGGTGGGAAACAATCCAACACACAAATGCACACCACAGATCGAGCCAAATAAAAGCTCTCTCCCACCTTGCAATGAGCAAATGCAGGCTTTTCTTTTTTCTTTTCTTTTTGAATATATTTTTATTTATTTTATCTTTATAAATGAAATAAACAATACCAAAATTACCAACAACCTGATCAATACTACAATTTCCCAACAATACAATATTCTGATGAGGACACCACAATAACAAAAAGAGAAGGAAAAAGAAAAAGGAAAAGGGAGGAGGAAAGGAAGTGAAGAAAAGAAGATGATTCTTTCCCCTTCCTCCCCCTCTCCCTCCCCTTTAAAGAATTAAGTTTAAACTTCAATAGCCCCCGGCCTCCGAAGCCATTCTATTTTAAAAACTATATCTATAACCTTAACAATCTTACAATTTAATAAACAACCTTTCATTTCAATATCATATCATCAACCTTATATCATAGAAACAGGTCTACAAGTCATTCCCAGTAGCCTATATTAACAACAACAACAACAATAATAAGAAATATAGTGTTATATAATAATAAAACTTAAAATAAACCTTCAACAATCAGTAATATATTTTATATATAAATGCATGTACAC
This sequence comes from Heloderma suspectum, assembly GCF_057233095.1. Classification (NCBI taxonomy): domain Eukaryota; kingdom Metazoa; phylum Chordata; class Lepidosauria; order Squamata; family Helodermatidae; genus Heloderma; species Heloderma suspectum. The sequence goes on along the minus strand of NC_139460.1, from coordinate 255,045,778 downwards.
AATTACCCTCAAACAATAAATTTAAATACAGCATACCGTATCTATTTTGAAATAAAAATATAAAGAAAAGCAAGAAAAAAAGAACGATGAAAGAGAATAAATGAATATATGTATAATCATTTATCTTCTGGCCTAGCCTGGATCATGTAGACTAAACACAAGCAGTTAACAAAGCTTGTTTAAAGATTCCATTTCATGGGGTTGTAACAGAAATCTCAACCACTTTTACATTCAGCCACGCCTCCGCCATTTCATGATTTAGAAACTTCATCTGATCTTCAGACACAATACAAAGTGTAGCAGGATATTTTAAGTAATATTGTAAGTTCATTTGTTTTGCCATATTTTTTGCTTTGATAAATTGCCTTCTTTTATTCGCCACCTCTTTGATGTAGTCTGGAAATAGCATTACTTTATTTTGTTTCCAGGAAAGGCTTCCACACTCTCTTGCCAAACACAGGATATAATTCTTTGTGGAGACTTTTGCAAATTGGACTATGATCATGTAATCAGTCCCTTCAGCATTTGGCACATAAAATGCCTGCTCAATATCAAGTAAATAATCAGATGGGATAGGGAGTATCTCATCCAAAGTTTATCCACAAAAATAGGCAATTTTACATCATTTGACAGATTTATAATCCCAATAATACATACACTGGTTCTCCTTGTGAAGGCCTCCAGTTGAGAAATTCTATCAGAGGCATTTTTAAAACAAATTTGTGTCATAGTTTCATTTCCTACCACTCAGTCTTCTAGCTCATTAATTTTCATCTCCATTTTTTGCCATGACGCATTAATTAAATCTACAGCTCCTTGCAAGGCGGTGATGGAATTTTGGATTAAATCCAATCTTTTGGCTTGCTCTGTAAATTGCGAAGATCTAGTCTTTATCAGAGTAAATAAATCCCCTATATCTTCTGCTCTTGAAACTTTTGATACAGGGGGTGCAGGGGGAGTTGATGCTGGCTACTTTCTCCTCCTCGGCGCAGACATGTATCTCTCAAACAGATCTTGCAGGTCCTCAGATGTTCTCAATTTATTTATTTATTTATTGCATTTATACCCCGCCTTTCTCCCTCTCGCAAGGAACTCAAGGCGGCTTACATTATCCTCCTCCTCACCGTTGTATCCTCACAACAACAACCCTGTGAGGTAGGTTGGGCTGAGAGTCTGTGACTGGCCCAAAGTCACCCAGTGAGCTTCCATGGCCAAGTGGGGACTAGAACCCGGATCTCCCGGCTCCCAGTCTGTCACTCTCACCACTACACTACACTGGTTCTCAAATATTGTTAACATTTCTTAAATCATCCCTCAGAAGTTGTTGGTATTTTTTAAAGCATATATTATTATGGAACTTGTGAGCCCTGTTTTCTCCTATGAAATAGGAGTCTAAGTACTAGGGATGGTGGAGAAATCTGCCACGGACTCCAGTGAGGCCAGCTTCTTTTTAGGACCCCAGAGTCCGTGGTGGAATGGACTACCCCCCCACCCCCCAAATTCACCTGGAATGGACCTACCTTTTGTTGGCCATCCAGTGTGTCCGCTGCTGGAGCCGCAAATGGCAGCAGGCATAGTGGCCTCCATTTGCGTCCTTACACTAGGCCGTTATAAGCTACGTATATATTTATGTAACCTATCACGGATAAAGCAGGACACAAATGGCATTGGGGATGGCATTTGCATCCCTTTTTTAGTTGTGATAGGCTATATAAATATATACGTAGCCTATCTAGGGATGTACGAAAATCACTTAACTTTTGGGGATTATGCTGATGGTGCGGGGGGAGGCATTCTGTCCCTCCCCCCAGAATCCTCGCCGGGGGGGAGGCGCTCCGTTCCTCCCCCCCCCCAGAATCCTGGCCGGCAGGCTGTGCTCCGCAGAGATTCTGCGGAGCCGGCTCCGCCAGCAGCCAGACATCCGGCTGCTGGCTAGCAGGGACGCAAATGGCAGTGGCTGTAGACGTCCCTGCAGTCAGCCGTGATAGGCTACGTAAATGTTTATGTAGCCTATCACGGCTGATTAAAAACAAAACAAAAACACGTGTACGCAAATGGCGGTGCCAATGGGCAGAGCCATTTGCATTTCTTATTTTGGCATGTCTTAGTCTACGTAAACATTTACGTAGACTAAGATGGCGAAAATAAGGGGAATGCAAATAGCGTAGCATCTACACTATTTGCGTTCCCTTTATTTTCGCCGTCTTAGTCTACGTAAATGTTTACGTAGACTAAGACATGCCAAAATAAGGAACGCAAATGGTGGTGCCCATGGGCGCCGCCATTTGCAAACGCGCATTTGTTTGTTTTTTTAATAAGCTGTGATAGGCTACGAAAACATTTATGTAGCCTATCACGGTTTTTTTAAAAAAAATTATCCGTCATAGGCTACGTAAATCTTTATTTAGCCTATCATGTTGTTGTTGTTGTTGTTGTTGTTTAAACCTGAAAATGGTGGCGGCAGCAGCCGGTCGGAAGACCAGCCACCGCCGCTGCACCGCTGCCGCCGCCGCTGCCGAACCACCACCGGAGCCGGAGCCGCCGCTGCCAGGAATATCCACCCCAGGTAAGTCCCATCCCGGGGGGGTGGCGGGCCATTCCACCACCGATTTCGGGGGGACGAATGCACTGGCATTCGGCCTCCCAGAGATCCATGGTGGAACTTTTGTACATCCCTAAGCCTATCACAGCCTAGCATAGGGACACAAATGGCATCCCCTATGCAGGATGCCATTTGTGTCCACAGCAGCTTGGCAACAGATGGAGGCCCCGCTGCAGATTGGCCCGGCCGGCAGCTAGGGGTGTCAGAGAATTTCTCGCCGAAACTTCGGGGGGCCGAGTGCCAACGTATTCAGCCCCCCGAAGTAGTTTTGAGGAGAAATTCTCCGCACCCCCCCACCCCCCGCACCCCCCCGGGATGGGACTTACCTTTCCTGAATGTCGCTCCCGGTGGCGGGTCACAGTGGCGGTTCGGCAGGGCTTCGACAGGGGCGGGGCCGGCAGCCGGTCTTTCGACTGGCTGCCGCCGCCGCCATTCCAAGAAAAGTAAAAAAATAAAAAACGCCCCCATGATAGGCTACGTGACGATTAACGTAGCCTATCACAGCTAGATTTGCAAAGTCAGCCATGATAGGCTACGTAAATCGTCACGTAGCCTATCATGGGTGACTTAAAAAAAAAAAAAGCGCGTACAGCTAGTGGCGGCCCCCATAGGGAGCCGCCATTTGCGTTCCTTATTTGGTCGCTGTAGTCTACGTAAAGATTACGTAGACTACGGCGAAAATAAGGACAACACTATTTGCGTTGCCCTTATTTTCGCCGTAGTCTACATAATGATTTACGTAGACTACAGCAACCAAATAAGGAACATGAATGGCGGCTCCCTATGGGGGCTGCCATTTGCGTACGCGCTTTTTTTTTTTTAAGTCACCCGTGATAGGCTACATGATGATTAACGTAGCCTATCACGGCTGACTTTGCAGATCTAGCCGTGATAGGCTATGTAAATCGTCACTAGGGTTGGCGGAGAATTTCTCCCTGAAACTTCAGGGGGCCGAGTGCCAACGTGTTCGGCCCCCCGAACAAGTTTCGGGGAGAAATCCTCCGAACCCCCCCACCCCCCGCACCCCCCCCGGGACGGGACTTACCTTTGCCGAATGTCCCTCCCGGCGGCGGGTCCGGCCGGCGGTTCGGCGGGTGTTCGAGCGGGGCGGGAGCGGCAGCCAGTCTTTCGACCAGCTGCCGCCACCGCCATTGCAATGAAAGAAAAAAAAAAACGCCCCCTGATAGGCTACGTGATGATTCACGTAGCCTATCACGGCTAGATTTGCAAAGTCAGCCGTGATAGGCTACGTCAATCGTCACGTAGCCTATCACGGGTGACTTTAAAAAAAAAAAAATGTTTGTACGGATAATGTCGGCCCCCATAGGGAGCTGCCATTCCCGTTCCTTATTTGGTCGCTGTAGTCTACGTAAAGATTTACGTAGAATACGGCGAAAATAAGGGCAACGCATTCATTATATTAGGCATTTATTTCTTTCCATAAATTCTTTGCTTCTCTGTGGTACAATACTGCTATCAGGGAGACAATTGAGTGGGTGAGGGTGGGGGTGGGGAATCTGCCCACTAGCCCTCATCTTCATCAATATCTACAACAGGGACATTTCACATCCTCGGCTGAATAGTTTCTTATACTGCAGGGCATTACACTCTCTCCCTGAAGTGAAAAGTTGTCATTCACTTCTATAGTAAAATGGTCTTCTTCACTATAGGAGTAGCACTGATATGGGCTCCAATCTGCTCACGAGGTTTTAAATTAAGCATTTTTTTCTAGACTTCAAATAGCTCATTAAATGAATAAAGTCCAAGAAGCTTTTAAAACATACATTTACTTTATTTGTTTGTTTGTTTGTTTGTTTATTTATTTATTTTACAATATTTATATACCGCTCCACATCAAAAGATTTTGGATTGGTGAACAGCAGAGATTAAAAAAATAAATAAAGCACCATGTTAAAACAAAACATTAAAAAAATATATATTCTGAATTTAATAAACCGCAGCTGGTTGCTTAAGGAAGGCCTCTCAAAATAATGACATCTTCATTCTACTTCTCCACAACTGCATGACTTTAGCTAAATTTAACTAAAGTTTGCAATCAAAAGTGCCAAACCTCAGCTATTCAGCTAAGTGACTTCCCAACATGCTTCTGGTATCGGAGCATTCCAGAAATTTCAGCTCTTGACTGGGGAGTGTGGGGTGAATTTGAATAAGCATCAAATAAACTTAAATCAATCTTGTGTTCAACTCACCTGAATAGTTAGTGTGATTTTCCTGCATCTTTCTCAGCACTTTGTATCACTACTGCTTCATTTTTAATCCATATTTTCTATGTATACATTTTGATGGCTGTTTTCTCCATGCTTCAATTTCTTTTTTTTCACCTCTTTTTTAAATTATCAATTAATGCAAGGCTGGGGATTTGCATGTATGTGATATATTCTTTGTTACTCAGTCTTTTTCTAACAATGTTTTTTCTTTACACATGCACACAATTATTGTTCATGGGCTTATCACACACACAGCATACCAAGGATTAGCCTCATTTCATTCTCTACCATTTTAAATAATGCTTTTGTATTCCTATTCAATTTGGCAACCATGCTGTTTATTCCTAGCTAGCAATATATCACACCAGAATGCCTTTATATGCCTAAAAAGGAACCCCTAAAGAACTTAAAAGGAATCCCCGTAATTACAGGGTTTCTAAAATTCTGAGTGAAGTCATGCACACAACCTATTTAGGGTTAGATCAAATCTCAGTAGCATTAACAAATAGTAGTATGAGTGGACAGAGTGGAGGCACAGGATCATAATAATGAAAAAAATTATTTACAGGAATCAGAGCTTACATGGCATTAAAGTGAAAAAAAATCAAAAGGAAAATAAAGTTAAGCATGAATGACTGATGTTTCCTGTCTACATGCTTCTTGTGTAATGTCAAACCAGGGATTCATGCATCACCCCAACAATGAGGTATGTGAGATCCAGATATAGGGACACCTCACACAGTTCACTGTTTGCATGTCTTCTGCTCTGGATGTCACACAAGAAATATAGAACCAGAAAGTGTGGGTCACTTTTCTTTCTCCTGTTGCAATGCTTTATAATGTCTGAAGTGTCACTCAGGACTGGAGTTTGAAAGAATTTATATAGCAGATTGACAGGAAGAGTCATTTTGCCCTGAAGTTTTTCAGATCACTTGTTTATATACTCGAACACTCCTTGTAATCACCTCTCTCTCTCTCCCCCCCCCCGCCCCCAAGCATCATAGCTTAAAGGCTTTGGCGATCAGGCTGAAATCAAGGTAAGGTAGGCTAGACTGTTATCAAGAAGGTAGTATTTGCTTCAGATGGTAGGATAAGCCAAAAATGGAGTTGCTTCGGATGGCAGGATAGGCCAAAAATTAGGGATGTATGAAAGTCACTTACCATTTCGCGGATCTGCTTCGCAGTGGGGGAAAGGCGCTCCGTCCCTCCCCCTGGAATCCTCGACGGGGGGGAGGTGCTCCGTCCCTCCCCCTGGAGTCCTGCCCAGCCAGCTCTGCTCCGCAGGGATTCCACGGAGCCAACGGCTGGCTCTGCCCGCAGCCAGACATCTGGCCATTGGGCAGCAGGGACGCCAATGGAGGCGGCCGTAGCCACCGCCGTTTGCATCCCTGTACTTAATCGTGGTTGGCGGAGAATTTCTCCATGAATCTTTGGGAGGCCAAGTGCCAACGCATTCGGCCCCCTGAAAGTGTTGGGGAAATTCTCTGCCAGCCCCCCGCCCCCCCCCCGGGATGGGACTGACCTTCGGCGAATGTCCCTCTTGGCGGCGGGTCCCAGCGGCGGTTCGGTGGCGGTTCGTTGGGGGCGGGGGCGGCGGCCAGTCTCCCAACCGGCTGCTGCCGTCACTATTGCAAAAAAAAAAAGTAAAGTAAAAAACAACAACACACACCCGTGATAGGCTATGTAACGATTTACGTAGCCTATCACGGCTAGATTTCCAAAGTCAGCCGTGATAGGCTACGTAAATCATCACGTAGCCTATCACGGCTGACTCTGGAAAAAAAAAAAAGCACTTACGCAAATGGCGGTGCCCATGGGGCGCCGCCATTTGCGTTCCTTATTTTGGCACGTGTAGTCTACGTAAACATTTACGTAGACTACGGCGAAAATAAGGTAACGCTATTTGCGTTGCCCTTATTTTCGCCATAGTCTACGTAAATCTTTACGTAGACTAGATGTGCCAAAATAAGGAACACAAATGGCGGTCCCCATGGGAGCCGCCAATTGCGTACGCGCTTTTTTTTTTTTTCCAGAGTCAGCCGTGATAGGCTACGTGACGATTTACATAGCCCATCACGGCTGACTTTGGAAATCTAGCCGTGATAGGCTACGTAAATCGTTACGTAGCCTATCACGGGTGTGTGTGTGTGTCTGTGTGTGTTTACTTTTTTTTTCGCGGCCAGGTAGACAGGGCGCTCCTACCCGGCCTGAATTTCGGCCGGGCAAGGCGGGGCACCTCCCCCCCTCGCCTGAACTTCGGGGTAGAACCGAAGCGCCTCCTCCCCCACAGCGAAGCAAGCTGCGGGATGAGGTAAGTCCCTTTCATCCATCCCTAATCGTGAGAGGCTACGTAAATATTTACGTACCCTATCACGGCAAAGTAAAAAAAAAAACACGTATCCAAATGGCGGCGGCTACAGCTGCCACCATTTGCGTTCACTATTTTTCGCTGTTCTAGCCTACGTAAATATTTATGTAGGCTAGAACGGCGAAAAATAGCAAACGCAAATGGCGGCCACCATAGCCGCCACCATTTGCATACACTGCGCCCGGCTGCGGCTGGCCATGAGACCAGCCTCCACCGCCGCACCTGCTGCCACCGCACCCGACACTGCTGCACCCGCCGCTGCAGCCAAATCCACCACCACACCCACCGCTGCCAAATCCGCCACCACCAGAGCCATCACCACAGCTGCCGAATCCGCCGCATCCGCCCCAGGTTAGTGCCTCCCAGGGGATTCTGCGGGGGGGGGCAGGGGGGCAGGAGGCTGGAATCCATGGTGGAATTCTCCGCCATCCCTACCTAGGAGTGCACGAAAGCCACTTACCTGGTCTCGCAGCTTTTCGCGGTGGGGGGGAGGCGCTTCGCTGCTCTCCCCCCGAAGTTCAGGCCGGTGGGGGAGTCTTCCTGCCTCGCCCGGCCGAAATTCAGGCCGGGGGGGAGGCTTCCCACCTTGCCCGGCCAAAATTCAGGCCGGGGAGGAAGCGCCTCGCCTCGCCCGGCCGCGGAATAAAAAGTTTTTTAAAAAATGCCCCCATGATAGGCTACGTAGCCTATCACGTAGCCTATCACGGCTAGATTTGCAAAGTCAGCCATGATAGGCTACGTAAATCGTCACGTAGCCTATCACAGGTGACTTTAAAAAAAAAAAAAGAACGTACGCAAATGGCGGCCCCCATAGGGAGCCGCCATTCGCGTTCCTTATTTGGTCGCTGTAGTCTACATAAATCTTTACGTAGACTACAGCGACCAAATAAGGAACGTGAATGGCGGCTCCCTATGGGGGCCGCCGTTAGCCGTACGCGCTTTTTTTTTTTTTTAAGTCACCCGTGATAGGCTACGTGACGATTTACGTAGCCTATCACGGCTGACTTTGCAAATCTAGCCGTGATAGGCTACGTTAATCATCACCTAGCCTATCACGGGGGCGTTTGTTTGTTTTTTACTTTCATTGGAATGGCGGCGGCGGCAGCCGGTCGAAAGACCGGCTGCCGCCCCCGCCCCTGACGAAGACCCAACGAACCGCCGCCGGGACCCGCCGCCGGGAGGGACATTCGGGAAAGGTAAGTCCCGTCCTGGGGGGGGTGCGGGGTGGGAGGGGTGCAGAGAATTTCTCCCCGAAACTTCTTCAGGGGGCCGAACACGTTGGCGCTCGGCCCCCCGAAGTTTCAGGGAGAAATTCTCCGCCATCCCTATCCCTACCAAAAATGGTAATTCAACAACATCCAAAGAGCAGTCTGTAGGGAACAGGATAAGAAGCATGTTAATTGGGGCAACCAACACAAACAAAATACAGTGGTCAGAAGAAGATGAAAGCAAACAGCAGCGAGTGCCAATTGTATCGGAGTGGTTATCAACACTGACCTCTAAGGATGCAATCCTATTCAAGTTTAGACAGAAAAAAGTCCTACAATTTCCAGCATGCCCCAGCCAGCCACGCTGGCTGGGGCATGCTGGGAATTGTCAGACTTTTTTTCTGTCTTAACATGCATAGAATTGCGTCCTAAGCCAATCCACCTTGACAGAAAGCCCCTCCTTTGGATAGCGCAGCCACAATACCTCCCTCCATGGCATCCACAGGCATAATTTGTCATTTGATTTTCACACCAGGTATTCTTTAGTCTTACTCAGGTACCTCCAGGCCACTTCTCACCCTAAGCGCAAAGACTCAGAGGTGGCAGCTGTTTCACCAGAGTTTGGAAGGCTGCCCTTATCTAAGCCATTTTGAACGCACACTGGCTCCTATATTTCTTCCCGTCTGCTGGAATGCCATAATTCCCGCCCAAGAGGTGGAAATGCCACTATTATTGCAGCACAAGTGCCATGCGAAGGATGGTTTGGATGAGTAAACTGTCATTGTGCCAGTGCATTACTTCTATCACACATTTAAGCTGGGAGACTTTGCTCAGACGCAATACGATGAGAAGTATGATTAGGGCAGTGCTGAATGCTCACTCCTTTCGATTTTCAGGTCAGAACTTAAATAGATCTTGGAAGAAGCAAGCAGAATGGTGCAGAAATATTTTCCAAAAAAACTTAAATGTATGAAATTTACCTTAAAAAAAGAAAAGAAAGAAAGCTGTTCATTGCCATTGTTTTTGTTATCCCCACTTGGCCATTAAGCTCACTGGGTGACTTTGGGCCAGTCACTGATTCTCAGCCTAACCTACCTCACAGGGTTGATGTGAGCATAAAATGGAGAGGAGGAGGATCATATACACTGCCTTGGGCTCCTTGGAAGAAAGGAAGGATAAAATCAATAAATAGCTGCTGCACTGGATCTATAGTACCCCCATCCAACTTGTAAAGTTATTTAGAACATAGAAATGAGATTTTTTCTGACTTTTCCATTCAGTTTCTGCATCCACATCTCTGCAGTGGCCCCACACCTTTGGGACAAGCTGCCATCAGAGGTCCACCATGCTCCGTCATTGCAGATTTTTAAGAAGGCCTTGAAAACATATTATTTTACCTTGGCCTTCTCATGATAGGGCTGCTATCATTGCTGTTACTGCTATTAACATTGTTGCTGGTTTTATTGTTGGCTTTTATTGTTGTTTTTATTGTTTTTATTTTTTCTCACTTTTAATATTTCATAGAATCATAGAATCATAGAATAGTAGGGTTGGAGGGTGCCTACAAGACCATCTAGTCCAACCCCCTGCTCAATGCAGGAATCCAAGTCAGAGCATCCAGAACAGATGGCTGTCCAGCCTCATCTTGAATGCCTCCAGTGTGGGAGAGCCCACTACCTCCCAAGGTAATTGGTTCCACTGTTGTATTGCTCTAACAGTCAGGAATTTTTTCCTGATGTCCAGACAGAATCTGGCTTCCTGTAACTTGGGCCCATTATTCTGTAGCGATGTACGAAAGTCACTTACCTTTTCGCGGATGTGATTCGTGGGGGGGAGGCGCTCCGCCCCTCCCCCCGGAATCCTCAACAGGGGGGGAGGCGATCCGGTCCTCCCCCCTGGAATCCTGCCCTGCCAGCTCCGTGGAGCAGCCGGCCAGGGCCGTCCGCAGCTGGAGTTCCGACCACGGACTGGCTGCTGCAGATGCAAATGGCAGCGGCTGTAGCGGCTGCCATTTGCATCTAGCCAGGCTGCCATGATAGGCTACGTAAGTATTTACATAGCCTATCACGGCAGGCAAAAACAAACAAACAGTGTACGTAAATGGCAGCGGCTACAGCGGTCGCCATTTGCATTCCGTATTTTTTGCCGTTTCAGCCTACGTAAATATTTACATAGGCTATTATGGCGAAAAGAAAGGGTAACACAAATAGCGTAGTGGGCGCTATATGCGTTCCTTTTTTTTCGCCATTTTAGCCTACATAAATATTTATGTAAGCTATTACGGAGGGGGAAAAAACGCAAATAGCGCCCACTACACTATTTGTGTTCCCCTTTTTTTTCACTGTAATAGCCTATGTAAATATTTATGTAGGCTAAAATGGCAAAAAATAGGGAATGCAAATGGCAGCTGCTGCTGCCAGAGCCGCCAGTGGAGCCACCACTGCCGGAACATCCACCCCAGGTAAGCTTCGTCCCAGGGGGGAATCCGTGGGGGGGTGGGGGTGGGAAGCCATTCCGCCATGGATTTCAGGGGTCCGAATGCCAGTGCATTTGGCCTCACTGAAATCCGTGGCAGAATTCTCCACCATCCCTATTATTCTGTGTCCTGTATTCTGGGATGATCGAGAAGAGATCCTGGCTTTCTTCTCTGTGACAGCCTTTCAATTACATATACAGTTCATAGCTGAATCATAGAAAAAATATAGCCGTCTGTATTTATGGGAATTTGATCAGAAGTTTGAAGGGCTTCATTGAAGGAGATGAATGGAAACCATAGTATAGAATCATAGAATCACAGAATGGTAGGGTTGGAAGGGGCCTACAAGGCCATCAAGTCCAACCCCCTGCTCAGCGCAGGAATCCAAGTCAGAGCATCCCTGACAGATGGCTGTCCAGCCTCGTCTTGAATGCCTCCAGTGTGGGAGAGCCCACCACCTCCCTAGATACTTGGTTCCATTCCCATATTGCAATTTTAATTGTTTTTTATGTATTTTATTGTTGTAAGCCGCTTTGGGAGTGCTTCTGCCTTGAAAGGCGGCCAAGAAATATTTCAAATAAATAAATAAAGGAAATGAAACCCAATGAAGCCAGAGACAAAATATTGACATGCAACCTATGATAAAGCTTTCATCGATCTGAATGGTTTGGGATTGCACCCTTATTCTGATTTTTCTTTCTTTCATGAGTGCTCCACCAAAAGCAGCGCACCACTCATGCATTGTATATTGCCATATTCAGCAGGGGGTTGAACTCGATGGTCTTGTAGGCCCCTTCCAACCCTAGTATTCTATGATTCTATGATTCTATGATTCTATTGAGAGGGTGTTTTTGTTCATCTTGTTGAGCTGCAAATTGAACAGGCCTTTTCTACACCAGTAGAATGGTGAGATTATTCTCCATGATCACTTTCTCCATGAGAGATTATTCCCCCCACCCCCACCCCAGTACTGATATTTCAAAAGGATTAATTATAGATTCTGAGATTCAAGGGGTGTATCTCAGTGCCAGAGCACATGCTTGGCATGGAAAAGGTCCCATGTTCAATCCCTGGCATCTTCAAAAAGGTATAGGAAAGACTTCTCTCTGTGAAACCCCAGAGAGCTGCTGCCAGTCGGGATGTACAAAACGACTTACCGGTCTCGTTTCGTGACATCCACGGTGGGGGGGAGGCACTCCGTCCCTCCCCCCAAAATCCTTGCCAGCCAGCTCTGCTCCATGGCAACTCTGCGGAGACACCAGCCAGGGCCGCCCGCAGCAACATCCGGCCGCTGCTGGGCTGCGCAGGGACGCAAATGGTGGCTGCCGTAGCTGCCGCCATTTGCATCCCTTTTTTCCCCTGATAGGCTACAAATATTTACTTAGCCTATCACGGCCTCTACAGGGATGCAAATGGCTTTTACGTAAATAAAAGTATTTATGTAGCCTATCATGGGAAAAATCATGAAGTGAATGGCGGCCGCAGAAGCGGCCGCCATTCGCAAAGCAGCGCAAAGGGCACCAGGTAGGTGCTCCATTTCACGCGCCTTTTGTGGGGTGGGGTGGGGGGGCTTCATTCCGTCACGGTTTTCAGGGGGGCGAATGCACTGGCATTCGGCCTCACTGAGATCCGTGGCGGAATTCTCCACCATCCCTAGCTGCCAGTCAATGTAGGCCAGCTTTCCCCAATCAGGGGCCCTCCAGAGGTTATGGACTACAATTCCAAGCATTCCTGACCATTAACCATGCTGGTTGGTGCTGATGAGAGTTGAACTCCAAAACATCTGGAAGGCACCAGGTTGGGGAAGGCTGGTATAGTCCATCATGTGCTAGGATCAAATAAAAACATGATGAAACTTAAAAAATAACCTTCAAAGTCATAACAACCACACCAACAATGAAAAAAAGAAGTTAAAAATGTGTCTCTTGACCCCCTTCCTGAATGCAGAGATAGTGAGGACCAGCTGTAACGCCAATGTGATCACTGCACTGCTGCATTTTGTACCAACTGAAGCTTCCAGAGGCTACCAGATGCATTTCAAGGATAGCCCCATGCAGGTCCTGCCAGGGGGTTTAAAAGGCCTGGGGCAGGTGCAATGTTGAGGGGCCCGACAACAACCTATGAATTTCTGTACAAAGGGGACCACATGTGAGAATTTCTGCATGCCCAGACCACATGCAAGAAATAGAAATTTCTAGGGTTGGCGGAGAATTTCTCCACGAATCTTCGGGAGGCCGAGTGCCGATGCATTCGGCCCCCCGAAAGTGTTGGGGAAATTCTCCGCCGGCCCCCCGCCCCCCCCCGGGATGGGACTGACCTTCGGCGAATGTCCCTCTCGGCAGTGGGTCCCGGCGGCAGTTCGGCAGCGGTTCAGTGGGGGCGGGGGCAGCGGCCGGTCTCCCAACCGGCTGCCGCCGCCGCCATTGCAAAAAACAAAGTAAAGTAAAAAAAACCACAAAACACCCATGATAGGCTTTGTAACGACTTACGTAGCCTATCACGGCTAGATTTCCAAAGTCAGCTGTGATAGGCTACGTAAATCGTCACGTAGCCTATCATGGGTGACTTTGAAGAAAAAAAATAGCGCGTAAGCAAATGGCGGCGCCCATGGGGCGCCGCCATTTGCGTTCCTTAGTTTGGCACGTCTAGTCTACGTAAAGATTTACGTAGACTAGGGTGAAAATAAGGGAACGTTATTTGCGTTGCCCTTATTTTCGCCGTAGTCCACGTAAATGTTTACATAGACTAGATGTGCCAAAATAAGGAATGTAAAAGGCGGTCCCCATTGGAGCCGCCATTTGCGTACGCGCTTTTTTTTTTCAAAGTCACCCGTGATAGGCTACGTGACGATTTACATAGCCTATCACAGCTGACTTTGGAAATCTAGCCGTGATAGGCTACGTAAATCATTACGTAGCCTATCACGGGTGTGTGTGTGTGAGTGTGTGTGTGTGTGTTTTTTACTTTTTTTTCGCGGCCGGGTAGACGGGGCGGTCCTCCCTGGCCTGAATTTCGCCAACGAGGGATGGGGCACCTCCCCCCCAGCCTGAATTTCAGCTGGGCGAGGCGGGGCGCCTCCCCCCCTCGCCTGAACTTCGGGGGGAGAACCGAAGCGCCTCCCCCCCACCGCGAAGCAAGCTTCGAGAACAGGTAAGGGACTTTCGTCCATCCCTAGAAATTTCACATGCAGCTTTTTTTTCCCCTGAAAACAAGAGGGCTTTTCCTTGGCAAGGGCAGATTAGTAGAGTTTACCTCAGAGACAAGTTTACATTAAGTGTAGCATTTATTAAACTTATCCGCAAAGTTAGTAAGTAAAGAAAAAAAGAAGAAAAACAAAGTTCAAAACACTCTCTTTGTTTAGGTTTGTGCAAGGTGAATTACAGGTTTAAACAAAGTGTTTTTCTTAGGGGTGTCAGAGAATTTCTCGCCGAAACTTCGGGGGGCCGAGTGCCAACGTATTCGGCCCCCGAAGTTGTTTCAGGGAGAAATTCTCCCCACCCCCCCGGGATGGGACTTACCTTTCCCGAATGTCGCTCCCAGTGGCGGGTCGCAGCGGCGGTTCGACAGGGCTTCGACAGGGGCAGGGGCGGCAGCCGGTCTTTCGACCGGCTACCGCCGCCGCCATTCCAAGAAAAGTAAAAAAAAAAAAACGCCCCTGTGATAGGCTACGTGATGATTAACATAGCCTATCATGGCTAGATCTGCAAAGTCAGCCGTGATAGGCTACGTTAATCGTCACATAGCCTATCACGGGTGACTTAAAAAAAAAAAAGCGCATACGCAAATGGCGGCCCCCATAGGGAGCCGCCATTCCCATTCCTTATTTGGCCGCTGTAGTCTACGTAAAGATTACGTAGACTATGGCGAAAATAAGGGCAACGCTATTTGCGATGCCCTTATTTTCGCCGTAGTCTACGTAAAGATTTACGTAGAGTACAGCGACCAAATAAGGAACGCGAATGGCAGCTCCCTATGGGGGCCGCCATTTCCGTACGCGCTTTTTTTTTTTTTAAGTCACCCGTGATAGGCTACGTGACGATTAACATAGCCTATCATGGCTGACTTTGCAGATCTAGCCGTGATAGGCTACGTAAATCATTACGTAGCCTATCACGGGGCTTTTTTTTTTTTTACTTTTCTGTTGAAGTTCGTGGCCGGGGAGACAGGGCGCTTCTCCCCGGCCTGAATTTCGGCCGGGGGCGAGGCGGGAAGCCTCCCCCCCGGCCTGAATTTCAGCCGGGCGAGGCGGGAAGACACCCCCCGCTCGCATGAACTTCAGGGGGAGAAGCGAAGCGCCTCCCCCCCACCGTGAAAAAAGCTGCGGGACAAGGTAAGTCCCTTTCGTACATCCCTAGTTTTTCTTGCCTTCATAGATGAAAAGCTGTCAATTACATCCTCACCATGTATTTGCTTTGTAAGTGCATTCTTCACTGAGAGCATGGTAACTTGGTTCAGCTTATCTTCTCCATTTGCTGACTGCAGGCCGTTCTTAATCATCTTAAATGTACTTAAAGTGCATTCCCTGGATCCAGCAGAGACCAGCAAGCAATGGGCATTCCAAAACCAATACATATCTGAGGGAACACAGATTCCAGACCTTTTCCATAAGTCTGGTTGAGAAGCTCAAGTACAGTGCCTGTGGCTCCTCCAGAATTACAGAGATTCGAATCTTTCCTGATTTTGTCTGAGGTTTCTCATCTGATGTTCAATCCATTTCAGCTTGCACCACCAAGCAAGACTCCTCCTAATGCACCACCTGCTTTCTTTGTGACATTTTAACCAGAGTATTCCTGCAAGCGATGTGCCTAGGGCTGTGTGAAACACTTACTAGGGTGTTTCCACTGGGGCCATCCATGGGGGGGGAGGCACTCCACCTCCGGTCCCGGAATCCTCCCCGGCTGGCTCTGCTCTGCGGCAACTCTGCGGAGCCACCAGGCTGCTGCAGCTGCAAATGGCAGCCCTCGTAGCAGCTGCCATTTGCATGGCTGCCTTTTTCGTGATAGGCTATGTAAATATTTACGTAGCCTATCACAGCAAAGAGCAGGGGCGCAAATGACGTAGCGGCCACCATTTGCGCCCCTGGTCTTTGCCGTGATAGGCTGTGTATTTACGTAGCCTATCATGAAAAAGGCAGCCACACAAATGGCAGCCGCTGTGACGGCCGCCATTTGCGGCTGTAGCAACCCAACAGCAGCCAGGAGACCAGCCAGAGGAGCCGCCGCCACCATACCCACCGCCGCATCCGCCGCCACCAGAGCCGCTGCCGGAGCCACCAGGTAGGTCCATCCCAGGGGGATTCCACTGGGTGGGGGGGAGGCCATTCCACCACTGATTCCAGGGGGCCAGATTCTTTAGAAACCGGCCTCACTGGAGTCCATGGCGGAATTCTCTGACATCCCTAGATGTGCTGCCTGCTGCATCACCTGTTCCACTTCCAACTTCTTCTTTTTCCCCTTTTACCACCTATCCAAACTGATGCAGTGTCGGCCTGTCCTTTCACTCTGAGCTTTTTGCCCCATGTCTCTTTTCTTTTTGCTGCCCCAGACTGATAGATGCACTTCGTTTTTTTCTTATACAGGGAAAAGGTGATAGCAATAGGGTTCTGCTAAGTACTTCTACCAATTCCAAACCAGTTCTGGCAGAGCTGCACTCTCCTGCCAGTTTCCTGGGGCTTCCTCAGTGTCTCACAGGTCTTCTGGTTGTGGCCTCCCTGCTGGCCTTCAGGCTCCTCCAGGCCTGACTTCTCCACTTGAGGCCTGGATTCACACCACTCCTAGGCCTTTCCCTTTGGTAACATAAAATATAGGGATGGTGCAGGTGCCTGATTCCATCCAGGAATCCAGAGGAACCACCCCCTGCATGCACCCCCAAGCACCGCTTGCTGAGACCCCACCCCTGCTCTCCCCCTGCCCAAGCTCAGTGAGCAGCCTGCACTCACCCTGGTGACCTCAGCAAGCTCTTCAGTCACCATTTTTTGAAAAATAAAATGGTCACAAAAATATGTATATTTGCGTATGCGTGGAAGTGTGAAAGTGCACATTTCTGCGAATGTACATATTCATGTATGCAAAAATATGCATTTTGTGAATGCACATATCTGTGTGCATGTGAAATGCACATTTTTGCAAAAGCACACATTTTCATGCATTTGCAAATTTGTACATTTTTGCAATTGCCATTTTTTTTTTCACAAAATGGCAACTACGGGGCTCAATGATACCACTGTGGTGAGTGTGGGCTGCTCTCCAAGTGCAGGAGGGGATTAAGCATACTCTGGGGACCAGCGAGAGGGGGCAGGGGCTAGGCAGGCACCTGGAGAACCCAGATGGGGGTGGGTTCACACATCCCTAATAAATTTACAATGAACACTGTAATCAGGGCTACTTGGCCTGAGCCAATCATAAGCTTGCCCATGACCAATCTTATCTCTGTTGTTGCCTAGATAGAAAGAAAGGTTTTACCTTTCCAATTAGTTTAGACAGACTACCCAACAGTTGCGCAGCCTTAGCTAATAATTCAGCCCCTCTCTTCCAGCCTCTCAAGGATATAGTTAACATTTTAAGTTTGATCAAAGGAGTAAGAATAAGTCAGACTGTATGCACACCGATGCTTTAATCACCTAAACCACGAATTAACATGATTCTGTTTCAAACACAGGATCATGCATAAGAGACCCTTGCTTTGTGGGGACCCAGGGCAGCCCTGGCTCCATGTACAGTGCATTGCAGTAGTCTAGCCATGAAGTAACCGAGGCATGAATAACTGATGCCAGATATATGGTCTAATATGGTCACACAACATATATGGTCTAATTATTGTGAGCCCCCTCTAAGTTTAGAGATACAGTAGATGAAGTTTCATAATTCCCTCCAGTATCACAGTTCACCTATACACGTCTTATATATTCACAATTCTGATTCGAAATATATACTAATTTTGCCTTAAAAAACCTTTGTGCTATTGGGAAACAAATGAATGCTAAATCAATTCTTACAGTGACTTGTGCTAAGGAAAGTAAATAAAGAAAAACATATTGTTACAGTGACAGTAATATTAGCTGCCACAAACAAAATCAGTCAATAAAAGCACTTCGGAAAGTTAAAAAGCCAAATGAATGAATAAGTCTTTCCTTATATTCAATATTCCCTTGTATAAAATATTAGGGCTCATGCTCAAATCGCTTTCTCCTGAATATAGTGTTTTTTTTCTGTTTTATCAGCAGTCTTGCTCTCTTACTCCTAGTAAATTCATTTATTTGCTCCAAACTGCAGTTGATTGCCAGTGTTTTCCAGCACATAGCAACTCCATAGTACACCCTTTATCAACTCTAGAGCTCTCATTTCATAGATCAATGATTCCTCTCTACAAGTTTAGACACATTCAGCCTAACAGTGCCCCTTTGAGATTTGGGAGTGGAGCCATTTTAACTGAGCAGGGCACATCCACCAGTTCTGATTAGCTGAAGCCAAGTGCTGGATGAAGAATTTTGAAGTGATCTTGGCATCACCACTGAAATTCCCCACTAATGACATGTAGGGATGCCGTTATCCTATTTTGTAGAAGCAGAAAAATGCAGTCAGTTAGCATATCTAATCATTTTCCTTTATGCGATACCAGAGGTAAACAGTGCTGATGCCTCTTAGTAAACAAGGGAATTATTTTACTCATGGGACCACTAATTATATTCTGCCATTGGTCTTCCTTCCTGGTTCAGAGACTGTGCTGAGCTTCTCATACTGCACCCATTAGAAGAAGGCTCGAAACTGTAAGCAGAGAATATAGGAGGAAGGAGATAAGTCACATAATGCAGAATTGGGAATCCGCCCACTGTTCAAGAGGCAAGATCCAAATCAATCAATTTGAGAGTGACAAGATTTTCAGGAGAAAATGAAAGTTAAGGTGTACATGAAATGCTAAGGATTGTGTGATTTGTCCTGAGGCTGCTCTGATGTCTAATTTTGGCCCTTAGTGTGAGGTCTCTGCTGCAATCAAAGAGTCAAATGGGGTGTCCCTGGTTTAATTAAAAAAAAAAAAGTTTAGATAGGTGAATCATGAAAATATGTCCACAACTTACCTTTTCCAGAGAGGTAGTTGTGCTAGCCTGCTGTAGGAGAAACAACAAAGGCTGGGTTGACACAACACCTTTACCCACACTCAGTGGTTGAGTGTGGACTGTTGAACTGTGGGATAGCATGTTGTCTGAACCCAGGACATTTTCCACAGGGTGGCTTGTTAACTACCCTGAACAACCCAACAACAAGCCATGGGTTCCTGAGGTGACTTGTTCAAGAAAACATAGGGCCAAACTGCATGGTTAACAAACCACCCTGCAGAAAATGCATGGTTTAAGACAACATGCTAACCCATGGTTCAACAACAACCCACACTCAACCCACAGTATGGGTTACTGTGAACTCAGCTACACTGTCTTGTAGCATCTACAAAACTAAAACAATAATAAAATAAAAATGTTATGGCATAAGCTTACATGGACTATGGTCCAACTTCATCAAAAGCAGGAAATGTTTATTTATTTAGTATTGAACAAATGTCTAACCTGCCCTTCATCCTAAACGATGCCAGCACAGTGCATATAGTAAAACCTTCAAATAATAATGGACTACATCCAGTGTCATGAAAGTAGACTTCCATTTGTGTAACCGGACTTCCCATTCCTCTCCTCCCCTGAACAATCCCCCACACATCCCCCAAATATGCTCCAGAGGACAGTGCTGACTCAAGGTTTTTGAGGGCCCTTAGGCAAGATACCTCAATGCTCCCCCAGCCTCAGTGAGTCTACCTTCTCACCACCATTGTCACCAGGTCCTATTGTGCCTCATCCTCCTTCTCCTCATTTACTTGCTTGACAAGTTGAGAGAGACAGTGAGCGAGTAGGCAGTGGCAAGTACTGCTCCTCCTATCTTCACATCAACACTGTTGTCTGGGCCAGAGCAAGAGACAGGGGAACAAGCAGGTTGCAGTGATGAAGAGAAGGAGCAACTCCAGGGGACTCTTGTCACCTGCTGGGGTGTAGGCCCTTGGCAGGTGCTGGGCCATGCCTACCCTTGATGCTGGCCTTGCCAGAAGGACCTCCAGCTCTCCAGAACAGATTCAGGGGAGGTTGCTGGAAGGAGGTGGAACCTGTTCCACCAGAGGTGTCTGTTCTGGTGAACTGACACCATTGCATACAATCCAAAAAGACTAAAAGCCAACAAGACAATGAAATTGCCAAGCAGAACAGAACCAATAAAACAATTTAAAGTGGTTGGGCAATTAAAAACTCTAGACTGGTGAGAAACAGATTGTAGAGTTGGTGTCAGTCAAACTTTCTTAAGCAGGGCATTCTAAAATGGCACATGGCTGGTGTGTGTGTGTGTGTGTGTGTGTGTGAGTGAAGTGGTGGTGGGAGGTAGGGAATGTCCCACAAGCATACCTGCCAATTTAGGATAGCACTTCATGCATGTGATGAAATGAATTCTAATCCACAAATGCTTATGCCATTACACATTTGTAAGTCTTTAAGGTGCCATAAAGCTCTCTGTCATTTTTGCACACATTAACTATAGCCAGTGGCTCTGATGTCAGTGGGGTGGTGAATCCACTCCAGGCTTCAGTCAGAACTCTAAAGGACCTATCCATAAGAATATAACAAGAGCCATGCTGGCTCAGACCAAGGCTCCACCTAGTCAAGCATTCTGTTAACCCTGTGGCCAACCAGCTGCCAAGCTGGGGAACCCCCAAGCAGGACCAAAGCACCCTGGACAGCTCCTTCAGAGCTCCGACT
The DNA here is from genome assembly GCF_057233095.1 of Heloderma suspectum. Taxonomy (NCBI): domain Eukaryota; kingdom Metazoa; phylum Chordata; class Lepidosauria; order Squamata; family Helodermatidae; genus Heloderma; species Heloderma suspectum. The sequence continues at coordinate 255,025,112 of NC_139460.1, read as the reverse complement.
GGTTCTGACTGAAACCCAGAGCAGATTCACCACCCCACGGACATTGGCGCCACCAGCCTCCACTGACTATAACTGTGATTTCATGACTTGAGTGAAATTGTTACCAGTGATCATTCTCAGATCATCCCTCACAATTATGTCACAATGGATGGCAAACTGTGAAGTCCCAGTGGTAGGTCTTTCCTGTATTTCTTGTGAATTTACATGGAATTGCAAGTTATTTTTTTTACTATGGGGTCATTTGAGTAATTTTGCCTGAAATGACATCGTGATTGCCTGAAATTATAGTTATAATTAAAATTATAATCTCAGCCTGCCCTTTAGACTCTCTGTCGCTGGACTGTTTGCTGCTGCCTCTGTTTTTTTTTTTTAAAAATACCTTTGATTACTGAGTTTTTTAATTGTTTGCTTCATTGGGTTCCACTGTTGTCACACATTGTTTCAATTGTTGTAAGCTGCTATAAGAGCTTGGTGGAAAGCTGGGGTATAAACCTTTATATGAATAAATAAAATAACTGCTGAATAGAGTTAGTTATGACTTTATCCTGCTGTTTTCTGTAGCTGCCTTTAAAGCAATCTTAGAAAAAATGAGCTTTGAATTTCGTAAGTACTCCCCCGAGCTCCCAAGACCTGCTTCAGAGGAAACTAGCTATTAATATATATAAAAAATCTTCCTCAGGTTGGAAATCTTTGCACCACCTCAATTCTATTTGAAATAGTTGAACTGCTAGTGTGTGTAGACATTATTACACCTTTTAAAATGGAGGGAGGGGGTGGGGATGAGCCCTAATTTATCTAAACCATTTTTTTTTCTTGCAATAACATCAGACTTTTAGGATGAAGGTGGAACAGTGACTATAAAGCAGGGCCCATAGTCTCACTCAGCCAACACTTTATTCTTTCTTTAAACTCAAGCCAATCTGATTTGGGAATGCCATCATTTCATGTTGTATGCTTATATGACTGTTTATTTAGTTGTGAACTGATTGATTGGGAAATAAGTGCTTTTCTAGTTGGCGGTGTAAATAATAAAACTTTATTAGTGATATATGTGACACATTTAACAATGCTAATTTTCTGAACTACTCTGTCTTGGCTTTTCTGGCAGGCTATAAACAATGGAGGTTTGTGGGCAAGTCTCTAATTTGATAGCTTTAAATAAAAAAAAGAAAAGAAAATAGAAGCAACCAATTTAGAAGCATCTATAGAGTGCCACCTAGTGGAAAAGAATAGAATTAACTGGAAGAAATGTGAAGCCATGATATTTGTTTCTTTGGATACACCTCTCTCCCTCTCCCTCTCCCTCTTCGTATGTGTGTGTGTGTATGTGTGTGTGTGTGTGTGTGTGTGTAGTGTTGTACCAAAAAATTATCCCACATTTTTTCCCAACCATTCTTATTCAATCTTACAGAAGAGAAATTGCTTTCGAAAATAAATTCAATGGTGAAGAAATTTCAGAGAAATGCTCATGGGTTGGGTTTGGAGTTCTTGGGCTTACTTTACTTAGGATGTGGCAAGGAGTGAGCACAAGTGTCCTGTCTTTCACTGTACAATCATCTCTTTGGCAGCTTGTAGCCTCCTCAGCTTTGTACACTCCAATGGAAGCCCAGTGGAAGGCATCATGAGGTAATTCCTCCCACAGGCTTCACGAGGAAGGCATCACGAGGTAATTCCTCCCATCAGGAAGTGCAGGCAGCCTGGGAGGCTAGCTGTGATTAGGTTAGCTCAAAAACACCACAAAAATAAATTATAAAAGTAATAATAAAACACCACAAGAATGAGGCAGAACAATGGAAGCCCCTTTCATGGGGGAAGAACACTTTCAGGAAATTGGAGGACCATTCTGGCAGAGCACAAACTCCACCTCATCCCTGGAACTTTATACAACATTGCCCCCTCACATCTGCATTGTGGTGGATGCAAAATGGGGGCCGGACTGCCAGCACAGTTGATGCTGCTGCAGCACAATAAACCCAGAAACCCTTACCAAAAAAAGAAATAACCTGTGCTTCAATCCCTGCCAATGGGAAGCCATACCTGTGAGAAATTGCTGAGAATTTCTCCTCCCCCTGGAGAAATTCTGTGAAATTGTCTCCCAATTTTCTCTGCCCACAAATTAGATGGAGAAATTCAAGAGGCCATTTGTATATATTACAATGTCACAATAAATAAAGCTCAACTGAGAATGTTGGTAATCTAGCTGTCCACATTAGGTGATGCTTTACCCCCTGGCCCCTTCAGGGCACAAACTTAAAAACTAGACACAAGAGGTCATTAGGAATTATGGGTGCAATGCTACCAATTATGGGTGACTTATTTATTGCTATTTATAGCTATTTGCAAAAGGCAAAAAGTTGGATCAAAGCAGAGTTCTATCTAAGAATTCAACTCCTCTGTAGATCTGCCTGATAAGCTTAACCTACAGAATAGGTGGTCAAGTACAAGAATATGAAGATTAGATTTTACAGTGTGAAGCAAACAAAACATAAATTGATCAGTACAAGTTATAGACACCAATAAAAAACATCAATTTTGCTTTAATAGCATATTTAAAAATATGATCTGTTTGAATGCAAATATTAAAATGACTGACCCACATTGATTTCTATTCCTGGGGGATGGTGGGCATGATTTCTGAGTCATGTTGGAGTTTTCAGGCCAATTCATCTATAAGCTTGTGAAGTGATGTGAAGTGGTTCAAGGAATGTATTTACTGTCTTAGTAGCACATGGGAAGGCATTTGTCAGAAAATGCCCTATACAAAGACGTTATCAAACTTATCATATCATAGGGAAGGTTTGAAATCTTGCCTTCTCTCTGATGTGGTGAATCTTGTTGCATTTTCTAAAACCTCAGCTGTTGGCAGGGGAACTCCACAGACTCATTGGTTCCAGAAGAGAAGATCTTGGATACCATTTCATTTAGAAGTGATACTGATGTTTATTTTGATTTGCTTGGTTTTGATTTTAATTATGTTTTTAAACATAATTAAAATTATGTTTTAAAATTATGTTTAATTACTTTTTTTTTTTACTTCCTGTATGCTACTTTTGAGGCTTTTGGCCAAAAAGCTGCGTAAACATAAACATGAACATTACACAATACACCGCACTGGAGATTAGGGCTGCAATTTTATACATGTCTCTTCTAAAATAAGACCCACTGCTAACATTTGCTCTCTCTCCACTTTCTCTACACCATGCATAATTTTTATAAACCTCTATTATGTTCCTTCTCACTTCTCAGTTGCCTTTTTTCTGAGCTAAAAAGCCCCAAATATTCCTCGTAGGTGAGTTCATTTTGGTTGCTCTTTTCTGCACCTTTTCCAGCTCTGCAACATCCTTTTGGATATGTGGCAGTCAGAGCTGTAGTATTCCAAGTGTGATGGCAGCATAGATATGTGTAAGTCATTACAATATTGGCTGTTTTATTTTTCACCCCTTTCATAATGACTCCTATGAAGTAATTTACTTTTCACAGCTGCTGCACACTGGGCTGACATTTTTATTGAGATCTCTATCATGACCACAAGATCCTTTTTGTGGTTGATGGTTGTCAGCTCAAATCCTGGGTGCTTCCAGATGAACTTTTTGATGCTCCACTGCCCTGCTTCATTAGCAGAATTTTACAGAGGTCCAGACATTGTTCTCATCCACTTGCAACTTTCCCATGTCTGCCCACCATTTTTCCATCTTTTTTTCTTACCAAAGGAAATTCATTAAGGAGAGGAAGATGTAATAGTTGCAAGCACCCCCTATAAGTCTCTGTGTGTGTGTGTGTGTGTGTGTGTGTGTGTGTGTGAGAGAGAGAGAGAGAGAGAGAGAGAGAGGGAGGGAGGGAGAGGGAGAGGGAGGGAGGGAGAGGGAGGGAGAGGGAGGGAGGGAGGGAGGGAGAGAGAGAGAGATTCTGCCCTCCCCCACTGCCCTGTGTGCAACGTTTTATACTGACATAGAACTGCATTTGCCATGTTATTGCCCATTCACCCAATACCTTTCTGTTTGTAGCACCTTGAATAGTTTGGTGCCTTCAGCAAACTTGGCCACCTCATCATTCATGAACAAGTTAAAAATAGGGATGGGCGAAAGTCCCTTACCTGTCCTCGAAACTTGCTTCATGGTGGGGGGGAGGCGCTTCGGTTCTCCCCCTGAAATTCAGGCGAGGGGGGGGAGGCACCCCGCCTCGCCCAGCCGAAATTCAGGCCAGGAGGGAGGTGCCCCATCCCTCGCCAGCGAAATTCAGACCGGGTAGAAGTGCCCCGTCTACCGGCCGCGAAAAAAGAAGTAAAACACACACACACCCGTGATAGGCTACGTAACGATTTACGTAGCCTATCACAGCTAAATTTCCAAAGTCACCCGTGATAGGCTATGTAAATTGTCACGTAGCCTATCATGGGTGACTTTGAAAAAAAAAAAAAGCGCGTACGCAAATGGTGGCGGCCCATGGGCACCACCATTTGTGTTCCTTATTTTGGCATGTCTAGTCTACATAAAGATTAACATAGACTACGGTGAAAATAAGGGAACGCTATTTGCGTTGCCCTTATTTTCACCATAGACTACGTAAATCTTTACATAGACTAGACGTGCCAAAACAAGGAACGCAAATGGCGGCGCCCATGGACCGCCGCCATTTGCATACACGCTTTTTTTTTTCCAAAGTCACCCGTGATAGGCTACGTGACGATTTACGTAGCCTATCATGGCTGACTTTGGAAATCTAGCCATGATAGGCTACGTAAATCATTACGTAGCCTATCACGGGTGTGTGTTGTTGTTTTTTACCACATTTTTTTTTTTTGCAATGGCGGCGGTGGCCGGTCGGGAGACCGGCCGCTGCCCCTGCCTTCGTCGAACCGCCGCCGAACCGCTGCCGGGACCCGCCACCGAGAGGGACATTCGCTGAAGGTAAGTCCCATCCCGGGGGGGGCGGGAGGCCGGCGGAGAATTTCCCCAACACTTTCGGGGGGCCGAATGCCTCGGCGCTTGGCCTCCCGAAGATTCGGGGAGAAATTCTCCGCCATCCCTAGTTAAAAAGCACTGGTAAAATAAAGAATAGTGCTGATTCCCTTCCCACCCCTTCCCTCCTCCCAACATAAGTTTTTAAACAACTTACCAGTGCAGATGAAGGCACTTCTTTAATGTTCATCTTTAAATTTTATCAACAAGTTAAAGGAAGAGGTGGAAGCCAGAAAGCAGTTACATTGCTCAGACTCCTTCAGACTCTGTTCCTCAGCCTTGGAAACACCCCTGGAAATTGAATTCAGGCTGTAAAACAATTGGCGAAGAGTGCCAATCTTTCAATACTGGAGTAATATGATTCCAATATGATGCACCAGTTGGCAGCCTAGCTGCTGTGTTTTGCACCAATTGAAGCTTCTGGATGCTCTTCAAGGGTAGCCCCATGTAGAGTATATTGCAGTAGTGCAGGGGTATGCAAGACAGTGTCCTTCAAAAGTTTCAGATTACAACTCTGCTGCAATCCCTGACCATATGGCCAGAGCTGATGGGAGTTGCAGTCCAAAACATCTGGGCAGAACCACATCACTGACCCCTGCAGTAATCAGAATGAGAAGTGACTATGACATGAACCCTCCACTGATATATTTTCTTTTTCTTTTCTTTTTCAACTGGCACCATTAACATTGCATAGCCCAGCTACCTTCAATATTCCATGGGTCCTGGAAGCCATAGAGGATAGGTCCTTGTTGGGGTGTATACATTAATTTACAAACTAAAGTATAGATTAATTTATAAAACTAAGTAGTCCCCAAGTATATAGAAACATTTTCCATGTTTCTGGTGGCCCTGATTAGTTTCCAAGCCTGATAGGAATGGGACCACCCAAGTTTGGCTTTTGAGGGAATGATGATATGCCACTGATATTAATTATAAAAAATGCCTCCAATGTTCAGTGATTTCACCCCCTTTCCATCTTAACAAGAACACAAGAAGCAAAACTAGCATATTGCAAGAGGGTGTCATGATCAAAAACCAACTCACTGACCAATGAAATTCCAGTAATAGCCAGGAAGTGGCTTCTAAGGGGAGCGGATCCTATGGTTTATGATTCATGCCTCCAGGCCTGCTACAAGAATTAAGTTGCTAATGATCTATGCAACCCAAGCCCATTTCTTCTGAAGGCAATTTGCTTTCCATTTAATTTAATTTCTAAAGAAATAATGCATTACCTCCTATGTTTATATGTCAGAGAGAGAAATTATGCACACACAAAATTTAATAATAAATCATCCAATTATCCCTTATAGAATTGTGGGTTTGCTTTTTTATATGAAAAGGGAAGAAAGAGGATGCCCTAATCTCTACACACAGACTGGTTTGCTGCCACCCACGCATGAGCTATCTGTTAAACAGAAAGAAGGAGCAATATCTCAGCATAAGTCAGTGTTATTTTCTAAGTGGGTGTAAGTTCTCTTCTTACAAACTTGGCTAGGGAACGTAATTTGTCTGAATCACCAGTAAAATAATGTAAAGCCACTTCACATTTGACAAAGCGTATTTCTGTTTATTAATGGCATATGGTTTTCAATGGAGACATTGCAACAGAGTAGGAGAGACACCACCATCCTGCAGATTTTCGAAATATTTGTTTATAGTATTTTTATAATGCCCCTCAGCCAAAAAACACTCCCAGAGCAGCTGACATACAATCAATTAAACAAGACAGTCTCAGCTTGCAAGCTTACAATCTAAAAAGACATGACACACAAGGAAAAAGGAAGGGGGAGGGAAGAGGGAAATGCCATCGCTTCACCTCCATGGCTAGGTTACTCTGTCCAAACACTGACACACATGCATACACACACTGGGCCTGACATCCGCTTTCTTCTGCTGCAGGGCAGGGCCACGGGCAACAACCTGGAGTGAGTCAGGAGCCAGGACTCCAGGATCAGGTAGATAGCCAGAAGCCAAGAACTGTGTCAGAACATTTGGGATGTGCAAAAGCCAATGGGAAAACTACATTCCCATTCACACATTGGTCCAGGAAGTGGGGATCAGATCAGGTCACACTGAGATGTACAAAAACATCATTCCTGAAGTGTCCCTGGGGCTGAGATCCTAATTTGTGATATTTCAGATCCAAAAGTGCTACAGGTAGGGATGGAGGAGAATTTCTCCACGAATCTTGGGGAGGCCGAATGCCAACGCATTCGGCCCCCCGAAATTGTTGGTGAAATTCTCCACCCCCCCCCCCGGGATGGGACTTACCTCCCTCGTATGTCCCTCTCAACGGCGGGTCCCGGCGGGAGTTCGGGGGCGTTTCGTCGGGGGCGGGGGCAGCGGCCGTTCTTCCAACCGGCTGCCGCCACCGCCATTACAAAATAAAGTAAAAAAACAACAACAACACCCATGGTAGGCTACGTAACGATTTAGGAAGCCTATCACGGCTAGATTTCCAAAGTCAGCCGTGATAGGCTACGTAAATCGTTACGTAGCCTATCACGGGTGACTTCAGGGAAAAAAAAGCGCGTACACAAATGGCGGCGCCCATGGGCACCGCCATTTGTGTTCCTTATGTGGTCCCAGTAGTTTACGTAAAGATTTACATAGACTACGGCGAAAATAAGGGCAACGCAAATAGCGTTGCCCTCATTTTCACCTAGTCTACATAAATCTTTATGTAGACTACCGGAACCAAATAAGGAATGCAAATGGTGGCGCCCATGGGCGCCGCCATTTGCATATGTGCTTTTTTTTTTCAAAGTCACCCATGATAGGCTACGTAATTATTTACATAGCCTATCACGGCTGACTTTGGAAATCTAGCCATGATAGGCTACGTAAATCGTTACGTAGCCTATCACGGGTGTTTTGGTTTTTTTTTACTTTTTTATTTCGCGGCCGGGGAGACGGGGCGCTTCTCCCTGGCCTGAATTTTGGCCGGGCGAGGTGGGGCGCCTCCCCCCCCGGCCTGAACTTTGGGGGGAGAACCGAAGCACCTCCCCCCCACCACAAAGCAAGCTGCGGGACCAGGTAAGTGCTTTTCGTACATCCCTAGTTACAGGCAACCCAGGTACAGCCAAAGTGGGATGGGATAGGAGCAAGCCCATCTGGCTAAATCACAGGTCTTCACTTGTTGAATAGCAAGATCTGAAGGGGGGCTAGTAAGTGTGTTGAGCTGAATGCACTGACAGAGTTTCCATGAGCAGGAACTCTAGTAGGACCAAAGTATATGACTCATGCTCACTCAGGGTGTCCACTGGTGTCCTCTTGCCTGCACACCAGACACCACTGGCAGATGGGGTCTTCCTCCTAGGCATGGGACAGCTAGGGATGCTTGAGCTCACCAAGGTTCTCCAAACTCCGCTTTGAAGCTCAGTCACATTTTCCTTTGTGACCTGTTTTTCTTTTCATTTGAATGGGAAAGGGGCACACTTTCCCCCATTGACTAAAGCATGGCAGTGTGTGTGTGTGTGTGTATTAAATTCACATTTTAAAGTGCACATTTCTTTCTCTTCGAATCACAAGTTTGCAAATGTGCAAGCATTTCCATTAAAAAATTGCACCCATTTGCATTCTAGGTGTTGAACAGGGTGAGTTCTGAAGATCTGCAAAATGAAACAGAATTCTCCTGCATCCCTAGATTCCCCCACTCCTTGCAGCCCCCTGTGCTGTCCCAGATCCTCTGAGGGTGAGGGGACTTTTCAGAGCAGTTTGGAGAGCATGCAGGGACTGCAGAGGGGAGGAGTAGAAGAGGAGCTCCCATGACATGAGCGGATGTCAGCTCGTGCGCTGATAGAAGTAGCCAGGTGTGGCATCAGGGGGCAACATGGGCAGGCAGCTGCTGAGGGCCCAGAGCTCAGAATGGCCCATCCCTACCCAGCTGCTGCCGTCCTCCTTCTTTTTGCCCACCTGGCTGGTCCCACTGTCGGGAGCGCCCTAGCAGCCTCTTTCAGTAGACTCCAATAGCCAACTCAAGACACAGACGAAAGGATTCTTTTCAAGGCTTTAATCCTTTTACAACTTAATGACTCTTTCAGATGCTAATCACCAGTGACTAAGCAATGAACACCAGAGTAGCCTATGCTCCAGGTAGGCAGTTGGTCCCCGTTTGAAGGAGAATTACTTGAAGACCCTGAACTTATGGTCTAGGGAGAGATCCTCCCTCTTTCACTTGGGTCCACGGGAGGCGGCCGTTGCTTGCGTGCCAAATGGGCACTATGCCTCCTTTCCGTGCCCTCCATCGCTCGTCACTCCCTGTGTCTGCATCGAGTGTCTAGCAAGCCCCGTTCCCGCACTTTCTCACTGCCAGGATCACTATCTATCTCAGGAATGCCAGCAGGAGGAATCTCTGCCAGCTGCTGTGCCTGTGGGGGATGAGCTGGCTCCTCTCCCACGGATTGCTGATCCTCCTCAGAATCAGAACTGCTCTGGGGTTCTATCGGCTCAGTTTCCACCCTGACACTCACTGGTAAAAAGAAGTGGCTTGGCTGGGCCTGCAGTCCCTGCTGTTTCCCCATTTTAAAAGAATATCTTTTAACTTACATTTTGAGCCCCCATTTTAAAATAATTTTAACTTACATTTTGAGTACCATTTTTATCATGTGCTTGTCATTTCCTACTCATGGTTGTTCACAGCTTCTGTACAGGACATCGTGACCCTCCAGTTTAATTTCTGTGTCTAACCTAGGAGTGCATGAAAGCCACTTACCTGGTCTCGCAGCTTTTCGCGGTGGGGGGGAGGCACTTCGCTGCTCTACCCCAAAGTTCAGGCCGGGGGGGGAGGCTGGGGTTTTCCCCCCCTGCTGTGATAGGCTACATAAATACTTATGTGACCTATCACAGCAGGGGGGGGGAAACCCAGCGTACGCAAATGGCGGTAGCCGCCGCCATTTGCATATGCTGGGTCCCCCCCCCCGCTGTTATAGGCTACGTAAATACTTACATAGCCTATCACGGCCTCTGCAGGGACGCAAATGGCGTCCCTGCATTAGCCGTGATAGGCTACATAGGTATTTATATGGCTATGAAGAGGAGGAAGCGAATGGCAGCTGCAGGACGGCCACCAGTCACAAAGCAGCGCGGACGGAAGCAGGTAAGTGCTCCGTTTCGCACGCCTTTCATGGGTTGGGGGGGCGGGGGCTTCGTTCCGTGATGGATTTCGGCGGACCGAATGCACTGGCATTCGGCCTCACCGAGATCTGTCTCGGAATTCTCTGACATCCCTACTTGTTAGCAGAAGCAGCACTGGAAAGCCCTAAGGGAAGAAGTCCTGGTTAAGTCCTCTATGGGGCTTTTCAGAGAGCTTGAGCAGCCAGAGAGGCTGCAAGGACAGAACACGGTAAAAACTGTAAAATAAAGAGCACACGTGCATCCCTCAGCCACACCATACAGTAAGATAAGCACTGAAGCCCTGCGCACTGAGAGTTTTCTTTGAAATTGCCAACCCTTCCCACAATTTTTGGGGGCATTTTTTTTTTCACCCATCCCCACAACAAATGGTCAAAAATAAATAGATCAAAAAATTTGGAACAGTGCTAGTTTATTCAGACTAGCTTTGACCAATGAAGACCATAGTCCTATAGTCTCTCTCTCTCTCTCTCTCTCTCTCTCTCTCTCTCTCTCTCTGTAGCACAAATGGTTCCAGAGATATTTTGGAAGTTATTACAGATGATCACCCAGATGAATGGGCAAGCCCTATTTCACACAGTACATCAGTAAGATGCCAAAGAACACTGACTCTTGACAATGCTTTTTGTTGCTTTCTCTCAGGATAATAAGGGCCAAAAATCACATTTTTAAGAGAAAAAAAACCTACAAATATGTCACACTACTAGGGCAAAGCACATATTAGACCTCCCCCATGACCAGGTAGAACAAATTGTTTCCCAAAAGATGCAGAACAAATAGAGAAACAAGCTGATAAACGTAATCACATCAAAACCAAAAACCCAAACCCTGCCAATTCATGTCAAACTGCTAGAGGTCATTTATCAAACTTTAAACTCTCATAAATAAGTAATTTCTTACCCATTCTACCTCAAAATCAGCACAAACCATCCTCACACTGACCTCTCCTACACTGCCAGTTTTCAGTTGAATTCTCTCAGCTTTTTTCTGAGTATATGCCATAGATCTTACTCCCCAGCCCCATTTCTGGTTATAATGGTGAAATGTGATGTGTCCAACTCACCCTTAAAATAGGGCTACAATGGCCGTATCATAATTTTTGGAAAGATAAAGGAATGAAAAGTTATGGTGTTGGCCAGATAGTTTGGAATTTGTAAGGTAACTATTACCCCACAGTCCTAAGTACACTTACAAGGGAGAAAATTACTGGCTACTGAGTAAACACATATTGGTCTGGCCTATTAGATGTACTTAATTTATAATCTACATGGAAATATGATGGCAATCTATAAACTATGTTGGTGTTGATGTGCATTTTTCTCAAGATACAACCTTGATGTTCTACTCGGCCACAGATTCTCTGCATAAACTTCAGCTAAAGCATTTATTCATTCCATATCTTCGTTTCCCATCTTTCAAGACAAGTCAGGCTGCTTCTTTCTCTTCTACAGGTAGCATACATTTATGTGGAGAGTACAAATTAACTCAGATTTTGTTCCAAACAAATTCCAAAATAGCTAGAAAATTTCCAAAAGAGCTACAAACAAGAACCCAAATTCACTACATATTTGGAAAAGATATTTTGGACTGATTTACTTTAACTCATTTGGTTCAAAAATATGGATATGAGAAGCAACATGTTAACCTGGAGGTTACATCTTCTTAATTACTCCAATATGCCTGGTAAATATTTCATGAGCAGCTGTAATTCTGATTTTGCAATTAATCCATATTGTGTAGATCTGTTCCTCTAGCTTTCAATAATTTAGCTCAGTCCATCAGCGATCCTTTCCTTTCTACAGGGTGAAGGAGAAATTAATATTTCTTAAAACATAATAAAATGTTCTGTTTCTGCCATCAGTTTTAATTCAGTTAATTACACATCATGGCAGTAATTTCTGGGCATTTTCACTTTTCTCTTTCCACAAATATCTGGAAAGAACTATCCAAAATCTTGAAATTTTTATTTACCCTTTCCAGGAAGAACTAGTATTATTTGTCCATGAAATGTATGGATACAAAAGTTCTGCAAAATGTTTTAAATGAGGTAATACTAATAATATCTGTGTTCTGTTCTATTTGTTAAAGAAAAAGCTGTGTGTGTGTGTGTGTGTGTGTGTGTGTGTGTGTGCATGTCTGTGCGTATGTGCACATGTAGTAAATGGGTAGCAGTTTTCATGGAAGTCATAAAGGTATCAGGTTTCATGTGTTCCATATCTAACAGCATATCTTAACCCCAGATCCACTGGCTGGAAGGGGTTAAAATGGAGCAGACCACTGCCTTCATAGTCAGGCTATGATAGGCTTACAGAAAGCTCAGTGTGAGTATGGGCTGTTCCAGGCACCTTCATTCCAACGAGCTCCATGGTTGGGCCCTCCCCTGCCCCAGTCTGGAGCTGGCATAGGTATTTCCCCTCCCATTGAAACCAATAAAGGTTTGTCCACCCACCCCATGCCACCCCACAATCTCTGGCCAGTGCAAGCCAACAGGGCTTTGGAAGTGGTGGACAATCTGTTATCCTCCCCACTAAATCCCAGAGAGGATTGCTTTGCTCATCACAGATAGCAGAACTCTGCCTCTTAGGCATCGTGTTTTCCTGCTCTCAGAGTGCTGTCTCTCTCAATATTATGTTCAAATCCTTCTGGCAGGGAAAGAAAACCTTCTGCTGGGCTTTATGGGGGCACAAGATGGGGAAAGGAATTAGAATTTTCAATTTCACTGAAGGAAAATAATGTTGACCTCCATATACTGAGCATATACCAAATACCTATTGCTCATGAAACCAATGACATCTCTCAGTAGATAAGGCTGGCTAATAATGGGGCACTGATCGGAGCCATTGACCTCGGCTCTTCTGTCAAGTGGCTGAGTAGATTGCCTGTTAACATCATAAATTATAGGCCACCGACACATAAGTGCTTTAATTGTATTGTAATAACTTTGAAATGGCTGTTAGCATGTTACATCCTTTGGTGTGACTGGTCAAAGCCTAATGATTGTTCTTGCTGTCTAAAAGTCCATACAGGTGGTGACACATCAATTACCCTAGGTTTGCCTTTTGTTTCGGTCCCAGCATTTTGCAGGTGAATTGAGCAGTAAGGAAGGACAGATTGCCTTTCAGAGTGTCCCCAGAAAATTGCATGTCAGCAGAGACATTTAGCTATTGCATATTCACAACATGAATTTGTACATTTATGCTGCTGAATGAAATTCAAATTCACATCTTTACATACTTCAGATCACAACTGTTATTATCACTCAAAACACAGTTGATGCAGATTCATTGCAACATTGGGTTTCCCTGGAGTGAATGGAAGAATTTTAAATCCATACATCTAGGACAAGATGAGAGGAGGGTTCATTGCCCAGTCACCCTGTTTCTCACAGACCCAGTCACAAGAGTCTCCACTTTAACATCATCCTCCATATGAGTTTCTGGCTTGTGAAAATTAGCTGCCTCCATAATTAAAGTTTCACCACTTCAGTGCCTCCGTTTTCTGGCTCTGCTTACTATGAAACCCCATCTGGCTGGGTAACCAGCCAGATGGACGATCAATAAATTTAATAATAAATAAATAAATAAACAAATAAATAAACCAGTACTTCCTCCATATATGCCAAAATGTGGTGCCAGTTTTGTGCTGTTTTGTGCCACAAATCCTGAGTTTTGTGCCACCACCCAAAACTGTGTACTGATACATCAAATGTGGGTTTATAGCTAGCATAAAAATAACCCCAGCGTTCTCATATCACATTGTCATAGCCAAACCTGTGCCAGCATTTGGTGCTTGTTTGTGCCACCACAAAAAGCACAGAAATGACATACCCTTAGATGTAGGGAAGTTGTAGGAGTCCGGGAATAGGGTGGAGTCTGGCAGACATCCCCCTGCTTAGCTCCCCCGACTCCTGCCTGCAGACCTCCACATTTGCCCGACTCAGCGTGCACCAAGTTGGGCAAGCTCAGAGATCCCTGATCCCTTGCCAAGCTGCCATTTTGCATAAAAATGGTGGCTCGGCCTTTTCCATAAATGCCCGTGTGTGCAAATAGCAGCCATAAAGCGGCCATGTATGCAAAATTACAGGCATAAATGGACCGGTTACACCTGTAATTTTGCATAAATGGCCTCTTCATGGCTGCCATTTGTGGAAATAGCTCTTTACAAAAAAGGCAGAGCTGTCCTTTTTACACAAAACGGCGGCTCGGTGAGGGTTTGGGCGGCTGTGCACCACTTGCTGCTTGCATACTGGCAGTGAGCAGGGGCAGTCAGCCAGTGGGAGTACAGCGAGCAGCGTGAGACCTGGACTAGATGAGTTCACCCATCCCTACTTAGATGGGACCTGGCGAATGACAAAAATCCACATTCTCATATCTCCTCCAAGCCAGTGCCAAAGTTTTGTGCTAGTTTTGTGCTATGAATCTTGAATTTTCTGCCACCATGAAAACCATGAGAATGACATACCCTTAGGTGCAGCCTAGTGAAGGCAAAAAAAGCCAAGACGCTTGCAGCAGTTTGACCACCCACATGTCCTCATGAGCCTTGCCCATCCTGGCTGATTCAAGCTCACTGATGACAATTGACCAGGTTACCTGAAAGATCTGTTCCGCTATATAAGATGCATTATTAGACCATTACAACTACTAGAGCAGGAGAGGCATTGCTGTCTGGACCATATCCTGCAGAGTCCCATCTGGCAACAACAGGACTTTTCTATGGTAGCACCAACCCTCAGGAATGACCCCCACCCCACCCTCCATGATACATCAGGCACTGACAATTATGTGCTTTTGATGATTAGAAACTTACTTGTTTACCCTGGCTTTTCCGAACCATTTACTTGTCTTAATGTTGTTGTGCTTTTATAATGATATGTTGTTTTATCATTTGTCGTAATCCACTTTTATAAATGGGAAGCAGGATATAAATACTTATAAATAAATCAATTTCATCAATCAACCACTTCACATTATGTTATGTATATAAAATTGTATGAGATGTTTGTAAGTGCATACACTTTTCTAGCACACCTAGCAGGAAGGTAACTGATTAAAATCGCACATATAAATCCTTCTCCACGTGTGCTGTGGATGAGCACCCACATCCATTCCTGATGAACAGAATTAGCAGTGGGTGAAACCCCACCCGACTCCACACTAGTTTTCCTCTGAGCGGTTTGGAAAAAGCAGAGCTGTTTTTTTAAAAAGGTTATTAGCTCAGAATTATTCTGTGCAAATCCGAGTTAAGCTGGACCCCATTGTGGATTTCTCCCACAATGTCTCTCTGACCCTCAAACTCTTTCTACCAGCCTGCAAGCCTGCCTGCCTGCCTGCCTCCCTTCCACTAGCTTAGAACCCCTTCAACCCATCCCAATTACCTTGCAAGCTACTGCTGTATCTCCAGCATCATTGGCGGATGAGTGGAAGGCATGGAGGACTCTCCATCTTTTCCTCCCCTAGAAACATGCATTGGTACAGAAGCAAGCCAGGTGGGAGGAGTGCTAGGAAATGTAATTTTCCCAGTGCTCCTGATGAGTGACAGACACTAGGGAAAGGAGGGAGAGATCTCACTCCCTTCTCCCTTGTACTACTTCACAACCCAGAACTACAAGAGCAAGGTAAGCGGATGGGTGAGAGCAGGCAGGCAGGGATAATTGCAGACTTGTGTAAGATGCAAGGTTGGAGACTTACTGAGGAAGGAAGGTTGGAGGTAATTGGGTGGGTTGGGTGGAAGTGTTGGCTTGGATTAAAATCAGAGCCAGAAAAGAATTTGAAGGGGCATAATGTTCACCTTGTATTCGAGGTGAGAATTATGTGTTACTGAGATTTGGTATTCTGAGCCAAATAGTTACATATAAAGCTTAGTGACATTTCTAGTCAGCATAGATACATGCAGCAGCATCCACTGCTGATCTATGCCTCCATAAAATGGAACCTTGAATCTCTATTTTTGCCCAGAATGTAGGGTTTTTCCCCCCACAAAGCAGGCATTTCATGTATGAAAACCTCATACTACATGGCAAAGATTCATCCCAAGACTGCAGTGAGCCTGAACAAGATTGCAAACGCATGCTTCTGTGTGCATGGAGAAGATAAATTAAAAGAAATTATGTATTTGTTTTTTACTTATTTCTGCATCAACTCAACAAATGCTCAAGATGATTTACAATAAACCATAAAAACAATGACATACAGCAATTCCAAACAAAATGAAAAACAAAACTGATGCAATAAATTATGATAAAACATGGTAACCTTTTAAAATCAAAGATTAGCCTTAAATTGGTTAAAAGGTCTATGGAACTGTATAGTTTTTACCAGCAGTCCAAGGGCCAATAATGAGGGATTCAGTCTAACCTTCTGGGAGAAAATTCCACAAAATGAGTGTGTTTATGAATAGACCCAATGCAATCTGATTGAGTGAGTATGTCTCTACACATTATTATAATCTCATCTTTTTCATGTCTTTATTATCCTTGAATGAGGCATTAAGTGCCAATTTAAAAGAGACCAAACTACCAAAACCTGATCACATTTCAATTCTTTGTCTTACTGTGCTCTCATTCTCTCTCACACACATGCAAAAGTGTGCATTCTCGTATAATTGCTTCAAATCCTCTTAATGAATGCAGAGCTTTAATATACTGCTATAATTACTTTGATGTAAATGTCTAAAAACATATCTAGTCTGTCTTTTACAGGGTTTAAATGTAGCCAAAGCACTTATTTCTCCAGTAAATCTTCAGCTTGTCTAAAGGAAACATCTTTTAAAATAGCAAGTGGGAAAGAAAAGGTCAGTGCTATTCTTACAATTTTGTCTGTAAAGTAGTATTATAAAAATAATTGCATTTCTAGCTAATCAAAGCTGTGTTTAGTAGAGCTAAGGCTGTAAGCATAATATATTTGACAGTAATCAGGTGTTAAAGTCTTTACATTTAGTGGAAATTGGATTTTGAATGGCTTGGTTATCTTATTTGGGGATGGCTTGTGTACAAAACACAACATTGTACTACCAATCAGGTTTCAGGATCTCTGTTGGTCAAAGGTTAGATTACTCAAAACTGGTGTTGCTCAGACACCAGATCTTAGCTGCAAGGTCTATTTGGGGTCAGATTCCCCTAAAGCCAAGACATGGTGGCTGTTCATAAAGCCCCTGCCCCCCCCCACACACACTCATTCCATAAATGAATGAGGGAAAAAAGGATCATGCTCACTGACCATGCCTCCCCCATCTGTGGCCACACATTTGGCATTAGTGTGATAAGGCATTCCTCGATATTTGAGGGAGTGCCTTCCCCTATATATGTCTGCCCAAGGATGGAGTTGAGTTCTGTTGGAGGACCCTTCCTCTGCATCCCACCAGTGCAAGACATACACTATGGTGGGATGTGGGAGAGGGCTTTTTCTGCTGTGGCACCCCAGTTGTGGAATGCCCTCCCCTTGGAGGCCCAATTGGCACAGACATTGGTTTCATTTTGGTGCAAAGTTAAAACATGGCTTTTAATCAAAGCCTTTGAGGACAAAATGCATTCTCTAAAGTAGCACACTGTTTTAACTGTTTTATTGTTTTAGATTTTAAATTGGTATTAGCTTGCTTAGTAGTTTAATATGTTTTAGCTGTTTAAATTATTTATTGTTTTATACTGTCTAAATTGATTTTAACTGTACGCTGACCTGAGACCCTAATGATATAGGGTGGAATATAAATATTTGAAATAAATAAATAAATAAATAAATAAATAAGATTCTACATGCGTACAGCTGTATGCTCATAGGGCCGATTGGGTGTGTCTGCATCAGGGGAGTGTAGCCAGTGGGCTAACCTTGCTCTCCCCTCATGCATTCAATAAAGGCATGAAGAATGCTGTGGCATTCCAGCAGTTAATCAAGATCTCTTTGCTGTCTTTCTCCCCATACTTCATACCACTTACTGGACATGTGAGGGCTGGAAAGGAATTGGCCATGTTAGTTGGGAGTGATAGGAGCTGTAGTCCAACTGATCTGGAAGGCATCAGGGTGTGGAAGGCTGGATTAAGCGTTGGACTAGGAGTGGGGAGACCCAAGTTGAAATCGCCTGTCTGCCATAAAGCTCACTCAGTGACCTTGGGCCAGTCACCATCTCTTAGCTTACAGTAAATAGGGATGGGAGGGAAATGCATTCAGTTCACATTTTAATACAAACTTACCTAATTTCTTGCTTTTGAACCAATACAAAACTCATTTATCCTTTGAAATTTGCACTTCTCCAAATTTTGTGATACTGTTCTCCAATCAAAAGATGCAAACAAAATGCACATATTTGGGGGGAAAATAACATTAAAATGCATTATACCAGGAAAATTGCTTGCAAAAAAATGTATATTAGGCAAAAAAGGCAGACAGAAATGTATATATTAGGAAAAGGAAAGGAAAGGTTCCTCCTGTGCAAGCACCGGGTCATTACTGACCCCTAGAGGGATGCTGCTTTCGCTGGCATTTTCATGGCAGACTGTAGCGGGGTGGTTTGCCATTGCCTTCCCCAGTCATGACTACCTTTCCCCCAGCAAGCTGGGTACTCATTTTACTGACCTCGGAAGGATGGAAGGCTGAGTCGACCTGAGCCAGCTACCCGAGACCCGGCTTCCGCTGGGATCGAACTCAGGTCATGGGGAGAGTTTTGGTTGCAGTACTGCCGCCTACCACTACGCCACACAAGGTTCTGTATATATTAGAACAGACATTCAAAAAAGTGCTGGTGAATTTTCATGCAATCTTTAAAAAAAGAAAATCATCATTCAGGATGAACTGAACTTAAGACTGGAGAAATTCTCAATGTTTGAGATGACTGGAAACATGAGAAACTGAAATGGACAGATATGCCCATCCCTAGGTTACACTACTTCAACTACCTTACAGGCTTGTTGTGAGGATAGTACAGTGGAGGAAACCACATTGGCTGCTGAGGTTGAACTCTGGGGTTCAAGGAAGAATATAAATTCTTTTTATATCCTTTTTATATTCAAGGAAGAATATAAATTCTTGAGTCTGTTTCCCGTCTCCCAGCTGGGCAGAGCAGAGCAAGCTTCTCCAGCTGGTCCAGGGACTACAGAAGCAAGCAAGCTCCCAGAGAGCGAGCGACCAGAGCGAGCAAACAGGGGAGCAAACAGGAGTTGGCCAGGAGAGTTGCAGTGGTTGAAGAGACAAAGGAGACCAAGGAGACCAAGGAGACAGAGGCTAAGAGGTAAGTGGGCTGCAGGAAGCCCAGGGGGCTGCCCTTTATCCTTCTGATTGGCTGTGAGCTCACCAGGTGCTTCTGAGAGCTCCAACTGAATTGGGGGTGTGTGGCCTGAGTACTCCCAGGAGCTGAGTGGGCGGGAAGCTTCAGTCTGTTTCCCACCTCCCAGCTGAGCAGAGCAGAGCAAGCTGCTCCAGCTGGTCCAGGGACTACAGAAGCAAGCAAGCTCCCAGAGAGCGAGCAACCAGAGCGAGCGAACAGGGGGAGCAAACAGGAGTTGGCCAGGGGAGTTCAGCAGGGGAAGTCAAGGGGGAGGCCCCTAACATTTTTTTCCCTTTCCTTTTATTTTATTTTATTCTTTAACTAACCTTTTTTCCATTTATTTGTCTTGTAACACACACTTCCACACCAGTGGGACTCTGCTTTTAACCTCTACTGAGTAGAGGAGCAGGCACAGGCTAGTCTAGAACAATCACTAAGCTAGACACAAAAAGGGAAAAGAGGCAATGGAAGGACAGGACTCTCCAGTGGTGGTGACCTGCAAGGTGTGTGCAATGTTTGTTTTCTTGCCTGAGAACAACATGGCCTACACCTGCAACAAGTGCAAGTTGATCACGCTGCTGGAAGAAAAAGTAAGTGGACTGGAGCGGCGACTGTCAACCCTCCGGGGAATAAGAGAACACAAAGAGTTCTTGGACAGAATGGGGGAACTACAGCAGCAAAGGGAAGACCAGAAGCTTGAAGAGCAACAGCAAGATGAGGCAGTGGGAAATGCAGAGGTGAAGAAAAATGGAGTAGAGGATACTCCTTGGAAAAGGGTGACAGTTAGGAGAAGAAGAACTAGACACCACTCTGCACCAGTGGAAGCAGTGGAGCTGTGGAACTGATTCCAGGTACTTGCAGATGAGACTGGAGGACAGCCTGCAGAGGAAGAATCACAGGGGAACCTACATGAGAGTGAGCAAGAGGCTGAAGGTCAGTCAAACAGAGGCGATGAAACCCAGGCCTACAACAAGAAGAAGAGAAAAGTGGTAGTAGTGGGAGACTCCTTGCTGCATGGGATCGAGACCCAAGTATGTCGTGAAGACCCATGGACTCGCCAGGTATGTTGTCTCCTGGGTAGGGGTGTCAGAGAATTTCTCGCCGAAACTTCGGGGGGCCGAGTGCCAATGTATTTGGACCCCCGAAGTAGTTTCGGGGAGAAATTCCCTGCCCCCCGCCCCCCGCCGCCCCCCCGGGATGGCACTTACCTTTCCCGAATGTCACTCCCGGTGGTGGGTCGCAGCGGCGGTTTGGCAGGGCTTCGACAGGGGTGGGGGCGGCAGCGGGTCTTTCCACGGCTGCCGCTGCCGCCATTCCAAGAAAAGTAAAAAAAACAAAACGCCCCCGTGATAGGCTATGTGACGATTAATGTAGCCTATCACGGCTAGATTTGCAAAGTCAGCCGTGATAGGCTACGTAAATCGTCACGTAGCCTATCACGGGTGACTTTAAAAAAAAAGCACATATGGCTAATGGCGGCCCCCATAGGGAGCCGCCATTCATGTTCCTTATTTGGTCGCTGTAGTCTACGTAAAGATTACGTAGACTACGGCGAAAATAAGGGCAACGCTTTTACTCTTTTCTCTTGATATTTTACTCTTTTTTTTGTACTTTTTTTTGTACATCTTTTACTCAACATCTTGATATTTTACTCTTTTTTTTTCCAGCGGATATTGTACTACTTCAATACTACGTATTTACTACGTATTTGGACCCCCGAAGTAGTACTCTTCTTGATATTTTACTCTTTTTTTTGTACTTTTTTTTGTACATCTTTTACTCAACATCACTTCATTATGATTTCTTTACCGGTTCTTTCCCCCTTATTAAAATTTTATAGTCTGTTTTTCTATTCTTTATTTTGAATGAAATTCAGCATGTGGGTTATTTTGACAGCTGCACCTTCATCATCTCTTTGAAATTTATCATGATTTCTTATGTTCAAACCAGCTTTATTATACCAGTGTGTCATTACACTTCTGATTGTTGTTGTGTATTCAGTCAGTCGCTTCCGACTCTTTGTGACTTCATGGACCAGCCCACGCCAGAGCTTCCTGTTGGCCATCGCCACCCCCAGCTCCCCCAGGTTTGAGTCCGTCACCTCCAGAATATCATCCAGCCATCTTGCCCTTGGTCGGCCCCTCTTCCTTTTGCCCTCCACTTTCCCTAGCATTAGCATCTTCTCCAGGGTATCCTGTCTTTTCATTATGTGGCCAAAGTACTTCAGTTTTGCCTAGGGATGTACGAAAATAACTTACCTTTTGGGGATTATGCTGATGGTGCAGAGGGAGGCGTTCCGTCCCTAACCCCCGGAATCCTCGCTGGGGGGGGGAGGTGCTCCGTTCCTCCCCCCCCCCCGGAATCCTGGCCAGCCAGCTGTGCTCCGCAGCGATTCTGTGGAGCCGCCGGCTGGCTGCGCCAGCAGCCAGACATCCGGCCGCTGGCTGGCAGGGACGCAAACGGCGGCAGCCGTAGCTGCCGTCGTTTGAATCCCTGCAGTCAGCCGTGATAGGCTACGTAAATGTTTATGTAGCCTATCACGACTGATTAAAAAAACACACACATGCGTACGCAAATGGCGGCGCCCATGAGTGCCGCCATTTGTGTTCCTTATTTTGGCACTTCTTAGTCTACGTAAACATTTACGTAGACTAAGACGGTGAAAATAAAGGGAACGCGAATAGCGTAGTGTCTACGCTATTTGCATTCCCCTTATTTTCTCCGTCATAGTCTACGTAAATGTTTACGTAGACTAAGAAGTGCCAAAATAAGGAACGCAAATGGCGGCGCCCATGGGCGCCGACATTTACATACACGTGTGTTTTGTTTTGTTTTTTAATCAGCCGTGATAGGCTACGTAAACATTTATGTAGCCTATCACGGTGTTTTTTTTAAAATTTAGCCATGATAGGCTATGCAAATCTTTACATAGCCTATCACATTTTTGTTGTTGTTGTTGTTTTAAACCTGGAAATGGCGGCAGTGGCAGCCAGTCGGAAGACCGGCCGCCGCTGCCGCTGCCGAACCGCCGCCGGAGCCGCCGCCAGAGCCGCCGCCAGCAGGAAGATCCGCCCCAGGTAAGTCCCATCCCGGGGGGGTGGCAGGGGGGTGGCGGGCCATTCCACCACCGATTTCGGGGGGCCGAAAGCGCTGGCATTCGGCCTCCCCGAGATCCGTGGCGGAACATTTGTACATCCCTAGTTTTGCCTTGAATATCATTTCCTCAAGTGAGCAGTCTGGCTTTATTTCCTGGAGGATGGACTGGTTTGATCTTCTTGCAGTCCAAGGCACTCTCAGAATTTTTCTCCAGCACCACAGTTCAAAAGCATCTATCTTCCTTCGCTCAGCCTTCCTTATGGTCCATCTCTCGCAGCCATAGGTTACTACGGGGAATACCATTGCTTTCACTATGCGGACCTTTGGTGTCAGTGTGATGTCTCTGCTCTTAACTATTTTATCAAGATTTGTCATTGCTGTCCTCCCAAGAAGTAAACATCTTCTGATTTCCTGGCTGCAGTCAGCGTCTGCAGAAATCTTTGCGCCTAGTCTGTCACTGCCTCCACGTTTTTTTTCTCACTCTGTTTGCCTGTTATCAATCAAGCTGGTTGCCATAATCTTGGTTTTTTTGAGGTTTAACTGCAACCCAGCTTTTGCACTTTCTTCTTTCACCTTCGTCATGAGGTTCCTCAGCTCCTCCTCGCTTTCAGCCATCAAACTGGTATCATCTACATCTCTGAGATTGTTAATGTTTCTTCCAGCAATTTAACTCCAGCCTTGGATTCATCAAGCCCAGCATGTTGCATGATGTGTTCTGCATACAGGTTGAATAGGTAGGGTGAGAGTATACAACCCTGCCGTACTCCTTTCCCATTCTTAAACCAGTCCGCTGTTCTGTGGTCTGTTCTTGCCGTTGCTACTTGGTCATTATACAGATTCCTCAGGAGGCAAACAAGATGACTTGGTATCCCCTGCCCACCAAGAACTTGCCACAATTTGTGATGATCCACACAGTCAAAGGCTTTAGAATAATCAATAAAACAGAAATCGATGTTTTTCTGAAACTCCCTTGCTTTCTCCATTATCCAGCAGATATTGGCAATTTGGTCTCTAGTTCCTCTGCCTTTTGTAAACTCAGCTTGTACATCTGGCAATTCTTGTTCCATGAATTGCTGGAGTCTATCTTGCAAGATCTTGAGCATTACCTTACTGGCATGTGAAATAAGTGCCACTGTTCGATAGTTTGAACATTCTTTGGTGCTTCCCTTTTTTGGTATGGGGATATAAGTTGATTTTTTCCAATCTGGTGGCCATTCTTGTGTTTTCCAAATTTGCTGGCATACGGCATGCATCACCTTGACAACATCATCTTGCAAGATTTTAAACAGTTCAGCTGGGATACCGTCATCTCCTGCTGCCTTGTTATTAGCAATGCTTCTTAAGGCCCATTCAACCTCACTCTTCAGGATGTCTGGCTCTAGCTCACTGACCACACCGTCAAATCTATCCCTGATAATATTATCCTTCCTATACAGATCTTCCGTATATTCTTGCCACCTTTTCTTGATCTCTTCTGCTTTTGTTAGGTCCTTGCCATCTTTGTTTTGGATCATACCCATTTTTGCCTGGAATTTACCTCCGATGTTTCTAATTTTCTGGAAGAGGTCTCCTGTCCTTCCTATTCTATTATCTTCTTCCACTTCCGTGCACTGCTTGTTTAAAAATAATTCCTTATCTCTTCTGGCTAACCTCTGGAATTTTGCATTTAAGTGGGCTTATCTCCCCCTATCACTGTTGCCTTTTGCTTTCCTTCTTTCTTGGGCTGCTTCCAGCATCTCAGCAGACAGCCATCTTGCCTTCTTGGTTTTCTTTTTCTTTGGGATGTTTTCTGTTGCCGCCTCCTGAACAATGTTGTGAACTTCTGTCCATAGTTCTTCCAGAACCCTATCTACTAAATCTAGTCCCTTAAATCTATTCTTCACCTCCACTGCATATTCATAAGGAATATTCGTGAGCTCATATCTAAAAGATCTGTGGGTCTTGCCTATTCTCTTTAGTCTGATTCTAAATTGTGCAATAAGAAGTTTGTGATCTGATCTACAATCAGCTCCAGGTCTTGTTTTTACCAACTGCATAGATGTCTGACACCTTTGGCTACAAAGGATGTAGTCAATCTGATTTCGGTGTCGACCGTCTGGTGAAGTCCATTTATAAAGTCATCTCTTAGGGAGCTGGAAGAGAGTGTTTGTTATGCACAGTGAGTGGTCTTGGCAAAATTCTATCAGCCTATGTCCTGCTTCATTTTGTTCTCCCAGACCATGCTTGCCTGTAATTCCAGGTGTCGTTTGACTACCCACCTTAGCTGTCCAGTCTCCTGTAATGAAAATAACATCTTTTTTTGGCATACTATCCAGTAGATGCTGCAGATCCTCATAGAACTGATCTACTTCTGCTTCTTCAGCATCTGTGGTTGGGGCGTATACTTGGATCACTGTGATGTTAAATGGCTTACTCTGAATTTGAATTGAGATCATTCTGTCATTGTTTGGATTGTATCCAAGCACTGCTTTAGCCACTTTATTATTAATTATGAAGGCTACTCCATTTCTTCTGTGGTCCTCTTGTCCACAGTAGTAGATCTGGTGATCATTTGATGTGAAGTGGCCCATTCCAGTCCATTTCAGTTCACTGACACCCAAAATGTCTATATTTAATCTTGACATCTCCCCAATAACCACATCCAATTTGCCTTGGCTCATAGATCTTACATTACAGGTTCCTATGGTGTGTTGATCTTTAGAACATCGGATTCGTCGTTCACCACCAGCACCATTGGCTGCTAGCCATCCCTTCGGCTTTTAGCTAGCTGCGTCATCACATCTGGGGCTAGTTGAACTTATCCTCTGTTCCTCCCCAGTAGCATTTTGATCATCTTCCGACCTGGGAGTCCCATCTTCTGATGGTATACCGACATATCTCTGGTTGTACTGATCCATTTAGTTTTCATGGCAAGAAGACTGGGGTGGGTTGCCATTTCCTTCCCCAGGGATCATATTTAGTCTGACCTCTCTGCCATGACCTTCCTGTCTTGGGTGTCCCTTCATGGTTTAGCTCATGACATCATTGAGGTGCTCAAGCTCCAGCACCACGACAAGGTAATGATCTCCTTTGCTGGAGACACTTCTGATAGGGATGTACAAAATCCCTTACCTCCAGTCCGCTGGGGGTCTGCGGGGGGGGGGGGTGATCCGTTCCTCATCCCCTGGAATCTGGAAAAGGATTCTGTGGACTGTGGACCTTTTTCTTTTTTTACTTTCCAGAATTTTACACAAATGTAGTCTTGGAAAAATACATTAAAAAAACACTTTCCCAAAATGCACATTTCCCCATAGGTTAATTAAAACTCACTCACCAAAAATGCAGATTTACCCAGAGGTTAAAGCATGAAAATGTGGATGGGGGGGATTTATGCATTGGGGGGATTTGCAAATGCAAATGTGCTAGTGCAAATTTGTGCAAATTCAGGAAATCAGAAAAAAATCTTATTCCTTCAATGATCAGACGATGGAACGAAAAGCACCTGTCCACAAAATGCAGACAGAATGGCTTTTACAAAATCTGTACCTCCCAAATTGGAAGCAAGTCTCCCTGAATTCATGTGATTTCCTCCCAAATAATGTGCCAAGGATTCTAGTATTAGGCTACTATTACTGCTATTATACTACTACTTTACTTCCACCATATCTCATATTACAATGTTTGCTCTTAGGAATACTTCTGAAATGTAATATGCAAAGTGTTTTAAAAAACAACATTGTGAATCAGACACTAGTAAACAAAAATGCAAGAAAAACTCAGAACAATAACATAATCCTGATTCTGAGAGGACAAGTGGAACCTGCAAAAAAAAAAAAGATGTTCCTCTTCAGGCCCTCCCCAGGTAGCTGTTTCCTTTAAGTATGGCATTCCACCATTTCCCCTGCCCCTTCCACCCATATATTTTTCAAGGTTTTTTTTTTTCTTTCCCAATGGGTGTTCAACATTCTATGGATACTGAGAATGCTCAGTGCTCACTGAGTTGATTTTTGTGGGAGGGTTGGCACTCACCACCTGAGTTTGTTATTAGAGGGAGTGATATAGAAATCCTCTCCACGTGTTATAAGATTTCCAACAGGAGTGAATTGTAGAGGCATTCCCTTGAATCAATATCAAAAGTTGCAAAGCTGACAAGCCTTTTCCTTCTAGGGATGTACGAAAGTCACTTACCTTTAACGAAATTTGATTCGCGGTGGGGGGGAGGTGCACTGTCCCTCCCCCCAAAAAAATTCTGGCCGGGGGGAGGCGCTCCGTCCCTCCACCCCCGAATCCTGGCCGACCGGGCCGCAAATGGCGGTGGCCATAGCCGCCGCCGTTTGCGTCCCTGCAGTCAGCAGTCAGTCAGTCAGCTGTCATAGGCTACGTAAATGTTTATGTAGCCTATCACGGCTGAGTAAAAACAACAACAACAACAACAACCGCGCATACGCAAATGGCGGCGCCCATGGGCACCGCCATTTGCATACGCGCGGTTTTTTGTTTTACTCAGCCGTGATAGGCTACGTAAACATTTACATAGCCTATCATGGTGTTTTTTAAAAATCTAGCCGTGATAGGCTATGTAAATCTTTACATAGCCTATAACGTGTGTGTGTGTTTTTTAACTGGAAATGGCGGCGGCGGCAGCCGGTCGGAAGACCAGTCGCTGGCGCTGAACTGCCGCCGGAGCCGCCGCCGCCAGGAGGATTCGCCCAAGGTAAGTCCTGTCCCGGGGGGAGCGGGGGGGCAGACCGTTTCGCCACCAATTTCGGGGGGCAAATGCGCTGGCATTCGGCCTCCCTGAGATTCGTGGAGAAATTCTCTGACATCCCTATTTCATTCTAGTTATTATTTTCAGTATTGTTTTGCAAGAAAAAAATCTCATACATAAATTATTTGCTGCTAAATTCAGTGGGACAGGCTCCAATTTTGAAGGGCTTGTGTAAAAGGCCAGAAGAGAAGTCACCAATAAATACAATTTCTGGTTTTCTGAATGGCATATGAAGTGAACCAAGCTTTAACTCAAAACCTTAATTTCACACCACTCTGCTCAGTCTGCATCTAAACATTTTTTACTTAGACATTAAAGACTATGATACACAACGCAGCAGTTCATTTCCCAGTTTGTACTGT
This sequence comes from Heloderma suspectum, assembly GCF_057233095.1. Taxonomy (NCBI): domain Eukaryota; kingdom Metazoa; phylum Chordata; class Lepidosauria; order Squamata; family Helodermatidae; genus Heloderma; species Heloderma suspectum. The sequence goes on along the minus strand of NC_139460.1, from coordinate 254,997,564 downwards.
GACAGGGTAGTATGAACAGCGCTGTTAATCCCATCTTAGATATTCATTACTATGGAAATCTTCGTGTATGTGTGGATCTCATGGATAAGCATCTCATCAACAGATACCAAGTATTTCCTTGTATATGTAAAGCAATGTTTAACAATGACACTTGAAGTGGTCCAAGCATTGGCAAAGTCTGTTGGTCCCAAGGTTCCGGTAGGGATGTAGGAAAGTGACTTACTTTTCATAAATTATGTTTATGGTGGGGGGGGAGGCATTCCATCCCGCCCCCCGGAATCCTGGCCGTGGGGGGAGGTGCTCCATTCCTCGCCCTGGAACCCTCGAACGGCCGGCTGTGCTCCACGGCAGCTCCGCGGAGCAGCCGGCCAGGCCCGGTCAGGCCAGAGCTGTCCGCAGCTGGATTTCCAGCCGCGGAGGGCTCTGGGTAAAAAAAACAACCGCATACAAAATTGGCGGCGGCTACGGCTGCTGCCATTTGCGTTCCATCTTTTTGGCCGTCTTAATCTACGTAAATATTTACGTGGACTACGATGGCTAAAATAGAGGGGAATGCAAATAGCGTAGCGGGCGCTTTTTCATTCAACGTTTTAGCCTACGTAAATCTTTACGTAGGCTAAAATGGGAAATCAAAAGGGGACGCAAATAGTGCCCGCTACGCTATTTGCGTTCCACTTTATTTTCGCCGTCCTACTCTACTTAAATATTTACATAGATTAAGATGATAAAAAGAAGGAACGCAAATGGCGGTGGCCGTAGCCGCCGCCATTTGCGTACGTGTTTTTTTTTAAAAAACCCACCCAACCATGATAGGCTACGTAAAGATTTACGTAGCCTATCACGTTTAAAAAAAAAAAAACTAGCCATGATAGGCTACGTAAATCTTTACGTAGCCTATCACTTTTTTTTTTTTTTTTACACAAGCCTGGAAATGGCAGTGGTGGCAGCCGGTCAGAAGACCGGCCACCACCACTGCCTCTGCCGAAGCTGCCGCCGGAGCCGCCGCCGCTGGGAAGATCCACCCCAGGTGAGTCTCATCCCGGGGGGGTTCCGCTGGGGGTGGCAGGCCGTTCCGCCACGGAGTTCGGGAGGCCAAATGCACTGGCATTCGGCCTCACCGAGATCTGTGGCAGAATTCTCTGACATCCCTAGGTTCCGGACTAAGGATGTCAGAGAATTCCACCACGGATCTCGGGGAGGCCGAATGCCAGCGCATTCGGCCCCCCAAAATTGGTGGTGGAATGGTCTGCCCCTTGCCCCCCCCGGGACGAGGCTTACCTGGGGTGGATCTTCCTGGCAGCAGCGGCTCCGGTGGTGGATCCGGCAGTGGTTTGGTGGCGACAGCTGCGGTGGCCGGTCTTCCGTCCGGTTGCCGCCGCCGCCATTTCCAGTTAAAAAAAAAAAGACGTGACAGGCTACGCAAAGATTTACGTAGCCTATGACGGCTAGGTTTTAAAAAAAAAACCGTGATAGGCTATGCAAATCTTTACATAGCCTATCACGTCTGACTTTAAAAAACAACAACAACGCGCGTACGCAAATGGCGGCAACCATGGCCGCCGTCATTTGCATTCCTTATTTTGGCACGTCTTAGTCTACATCAAGATTTACATAGACTAAGACAGCGAAAATAAGGGGAACGCAAATAGCATAGCGTCCGCTACGCTATTTGCGTTCCCCTTATTTTCGCCGTCTTAGTCTACGTAAATCTTGACGTAGGCTAAGACGTGCCAAAATAAGGAACACAAATGGCAGTGGCCATGGCCACTGCCATTTGCATACGCACGTTGTTGTTGGTTTTTTTAAATCAGATGTGAAAGGTTACGTAAACATTTACGTAGCCTATCACGGCTGACTGCAGGGACGGAAACGGCAGTGGCTACGGTCACCGCCATTTGCGTCCCTGCTAGCCAGCGGCTGGATGTCCGGCTGCTGACGGAGATGTCTGGCGGCTCCACAGAATCCCTGCGGAGCACAGCCGGCCAGCGAGGATTCTGGGGGGAGGGATGGAGCGCCTCCCCCCTACACCATCAACATAATCCACGAAAGGTGAGTCACTTTTGTACATCCCTATTCCAGACATGTCTTAGACGGTGCAGTTTTGTGACTGACAGCTCTGCCTTCCAGCCTTCCAATCAGGTCACAACTATACCTTTTCCTTCCAGTCAAAGTGGCTTGGGGCAAATCAATATCTGAGTATTTGCTATTTAGTAGTCACAGATTTCCTATATTAGCTTGTATATTTCAGTTCCTTTCTTGATTTCTGTTAATCGGGGTGGGCAACTTGTAACCCTCCAAATGTTGTTGGACTGGAACTCCCACCATCCATCACCATTGACTATGCTGGGAGTTACAGCCCAAAGACATCTGGAGGGCCACCAGTAAGGATGGGTGAGAAATTTGTTTCTGTTCATTTTGGACCAACATATATCCAATTTCCACCTCCCAGAATCGACCGTGGACTTGCATGCAATTTGCCACCTCAAGTCTGAGCTTGCAGTGTTATTTCCAAGCTTGCAATGTGATTCACACCACACAAAAATGTGTTTGATAAATATGTATATTTGAAAAATGCACATGAAAAAATGTCTACATGTGTACAATTAAGGTGTACATTTGAAGAAATCTGTGCAAAAAGATCCATTAATTTTTGAATGGAAAACCCCCAGAGTTCATAGCCTGGTATGGACACACATCAAAACAAGCTTTGTAGAACAAATCAGAGGATCTCGGTGAGCTCAAGTTTTGTTGAAGTGCCCATTCCTAGCCCCAGGTTGCCCACTCCTGCCCTAAGTTTGTCCTGGTGAAAATGTGCAATATGATTATTCCTGTAGTGAATAGGAATGGCACGGGTGTCCAGTTGGGGCTCGAAGACCAGTGAGAAACCACCTGCTCGGCCCCCTGGATGCCAGTCCCCAGCACTTGCCCGATTCCGCGTGTACTGAGTTGGGCAAAGGCGCAGGCACCCAGTCCCTCAGCAGGCTGCCTCTTGCTGCCACCACTGTAGCAGGGACATGACGAAGAGAATGGAGGTCCTCTTCTCCTCCCCCCCACCCCTGTTACAGGAGTGTCAGGGACAGTGCAGTCATTTTATTTAAGTGTAAGAGACTTACATAAAACAACCAGCCTGTCCCCACCTCCACTGCTGTAGCAGGGATGAGAGAGGAAGTGTCCCAGACTGCTGCCCGATCCCTCCAGTGCTCATGCAGCCCAGCTGTCAGGGGCAGGTGGCAGCTGCAACTCATGAGCGCCCACGCTTGGCAGGCTCAAGCAACTCCATCCGTCCCTAGTAGAGAATTTCCTCCTTAGAATCTTTCCAATGGCTTGGTTAAACCTGGTATCCTTAAAGGCTCTCTCCCATTCCTGATTTCACACAGCATTTAACGAAGTTTACATTTAACATTCTAAACAACAAAATCTTGTATTAATTCTCCTTTTTATTTAAAAAGCCATTTGGCACATTTAAATCTAATTTATTAAATTGCACAATGGAATTATTATGCAGCTCCAATTAAAATTTACTGGCAGTTCTGGGGAAAAAAATGTCTTGCAGATAATTACTTTATTTTAATAGATTTTTCTTCCAGCAAGAATTAGCTTGAATACTTGGGTATTTTATTTTACTCATGTCAGATCCTTGTAAGAATAATGTGCCATCACCAAATGGCTTCACTCCATTATGGACTATCAATGTTTTACTGCATTCAGGGATTTTTTGGAACTTAAGTTATATGTTTCAGTATTTATGCAAGTAGTGTAACAATATTGCAACTTAGGAGCCAGTGTGCTTCAAAGGATGAGTGGTGTTGAACCTGTGAACTCGGCTAGGGATGTACGAATTGTGCTCATACCATCCCGCTTGACTTCCACAATTTGCGTCCTCTGTCCTGTTCCGCTGGCCGCAAGCCCCCGAAATCCTCTGGGGGTTTTTCCGCCTCGGAAGTTACGTAAATAAATCCTCAGAAGACATTGAAAAATCCTCCGCGCCCAACAGCCACCCGTCCCGTTCCGCCATCCCGTGAAAGACTATTCTTTGCAAATATTTACATAGTTTCCATTGGCCGGAATTGACCCTATGTAACTTCCACCGCACTTGCCATTGTTTGTTGTGATTGCTTACATATTTTCTCCCTTGGGGGGAATCCCCCCATAACTTCCGCTGCACTCGCCATTGTTGGGATTGCCTTGGCCAGAACTTTCCCGCTATTTTTGTAATTGTTTACGTTTTTTTTTTCATTGCCTCCTGGAATGTTTCCTTCCCTCTGTGCGCTCCCCCGCTGTCTTGTTTTCTTGGACAGAGACAGGGACTGTGATTTTATTAATTTCTGTGTATTTGTGCTTGAGGTTCCTCACGTTTACTGGTCTTGTTAATCTAACCATCTCCCAAATAAAAAAAAAGCTGGGGCTGCAGCTCCCCTTCCGCAAAATCTGTCGTCAACTTCCTGCTAACTTCCTGAATGTTGTCTGCATCTGCGTTTGCATCTGCATCATGATTTGTGGGTGGAGTTCTGTTGTGTGGTGGTGGTTGTGTGTTAGTGGTGGTGCTTATTGGATTTGCTTGTGTCAGTGTTGTTTGTGCATTGTGGTGGTTTTGTCTGGTCTGTGTGTGTGTGTGTAGTTAAGTGGTGGTTGTGCGTAGCTATCTGGTGTGTGTGTGTTTGTGTGTAGTAGTGTGGCTGCACTAAAATGGCTGCACCAGTGCTTGGCAGGAGGTGGGACCATGGGGAGACCGAGGCCCTCCTCATTAACATTAGGAGCAGCGAGGCAGTGGCAGCGCTGTTTGGCAGCTGCTCCTGCAGCAATGAAATTTATTGGGGCTGGATAAAAAGGAGGATGAAGCGAGCGGGCCACCATCAGATGACGGGACAATTACGGTCCAAATGGAAGGCATTGAAGCAGTCCTTCATCAGGGAGGGGATAGCTGCTGCTGAGAGGAGGGCACCGCTGTCGAACCCCCCCCCCCACCTACTACTGGCACATCCACAGAGTGTGGGTCAAGGCAGGCCAGCCCCCATTTTTGCAGAAGCATATGCGTGGTAAGTTATATTTATCCCATACCATTGTCAAGCTTAACTAAATATGAAAACAATGATGTGTACCGAAAATGAAGCAATCTTTTTGGGGTCTCATGTGGAAACAAACAAATCCTGACATTTTGCCTGCAATCCTATGCTTGTTGAACTTGGACAGAAAAAGGTCCCATCATCTTCCAGCCACTTTGGGTGGTTGAAGAAGGGATGCTGGGAACTGCATTGCTTTTTCCTGTACAACCACATGCACAGGATTATGCAGGCCTGGCTACAACTCATATTACACACTGACACGCTGTCCATTTCCTGGGAAATGCTGCTGCTGGTCTCTGCACAGTGCACACAGGGGGACTGGCACCAGCCCAGCAGCAACAGGACCAGCCTCTTGGTGTGTGCACATCATCCTTCTTCATGTAGTGATTGCTGAATTTTAGCACCCCACCCACCCCACCTTTCTACCAAGACATTGGCACTCAAGTCAACTCATGAGCAAGTGTTGATCTGAGAGCTTGGAGATCTGGGTATAGTCCATTCAGCCATGGAAGCTCTCTGGGTGACTTTGGCCCAGTCAGAAAGCCCCAGCCTACCTCAGTGTTGTTGTGAGCGTTAAATGGAGAGGAAGAGGTTAATGTGAGCCACCTTGGGTTCCTTGCGCTAGGAAAAAAGGTGGCATTTATGCAATGCATCAATAGAATAAATAAATACCATGGCATCACAAATGTAGAAATAGGGTGACTAGAAGTGCAATCCTGTGCATGTTTACAGAAGTCCAACAGTCCCCATCACGCCAAAACTGTCAGTACTGTATAATCGGCCTCCCTAATTATCCCCTCATTATTAGACCTTGTGGTGGGAGGACAGAAGCAGTGGTTCTTATGGTAGTAGGGATGGTGATAGACAGATCAATCAATGACTGTGGTTTTGTTCACTCACTGAATATATAAATGCATTCATTCTGTTACTGTGACATCCCACAGCTGCGCATCATGCCTTGCTGGCGGAGGAAGCACTGAGGGCAGCCGAGAGGGAGAAGAGAGAGGAGGAGGAGGAAGAGGAAGAAGAGGAGGAGGAGGAGGAAGAGGAGGAGGAGGAGGAGGAAGAGGAGGAGATCAAAGAGCCCCAACTGCAGCCAGAGCCAGCAGCAAAAGGAGCAGCATCTGTGGAGGAAGGCCACCCTTCTTCCACAGATGAAGCCCTCCTCTTGTGCTCCTGAGGCATCTCTTGACAGATGTCCAGAGGCTCACAGGACCTGTAAGTAGTACTACAGAATGGCACCTCAGCTAACAACTCTGCCTGAAAGATGCATATTACCATTGTGCTTTATTCTTCTCTTTCTACACACAGGTGATGACCTTCAAAGAAGGGTGGAGGCCATAGAGCAGGAACTGCATCCTCCTCTGAACTGAGGCCTGCAGCCAGCCAGTGCCCAGCCCAATGTTACAATTGTTTCTGTGTTTTGTTTTGATCTGTTCTGTTTGTAAATAAAGTTCTTTCTAAAAAAAAGTTAACAATTCCTTGGTTCAAGTCCACAGATATAATTTTTTAAATCTAGATCATTTTACACAATGATCTCTGTGTTTGCTTACTGTTAACCGCCACAAGAATGCTTTCCCAGCCAAACAAGCCCAGCTGCTGTAAGCTACCCTCATAGGGAGATGGTCAGTCAGCATCCCTGATGTTATGAGATATGCTTTATTTTACGTGGAGGTGCATATCACATACATGTAAACTAAACACATACCAGAGGGATCTTTTCACATAGAACTCTCAGTGCTTAGGAAAACCCAAAAGCTGAGGGAGTCAAGAGAGAGACCACAACAAGGTCTTTGAAAGCAATTCCTTGATTTATGAAAGAATTTAAAATGAATTAAAAGCACACATCAAGAGAATTAGAACTATACATACATTTGGGGAATCAGAATCATACTAACATTCAGAGGGGTAAAGATACACATATAACAGTCAATAGCAAAGTACACTGGGATGCATAGAAAATTGTGCGTGTGTGTAGTAGGAATGTACACTGTCGCATAGTCCACCACACAGAGTCAGGCAGCGCAACTGGACTCTGCATATGAGTTATTATAAAGCTCTGCCACATATTGCCAGTGCTTTGACAGGGACTGCTTGTTTGGACAAAGTTCTGAGGGACACCTCAGTGTGACCACACTCACAATTATATGATTCTGCCTCATTGTCCCTCAGAACTCTGGCTCACATTAGCAGCAGTGTCATCATCCCAGGGGTCCTCCTCGTCACTTGATGACTGCTCTACTCTGCTGACAGCTGGTGGTGGTGGAGGGAGGTGTTGCTCAGGAATCCATTCCCTGTTGGTGGGTAGTGACAATGTTGCCAGTGGTGGAGAAAAGCCTTTCAGAGGCCACACTTGAGGGTGGGCAAGATAGATGCCAAATGGTGACTTTGGACAGATTTGGCCAAACACCACGTTTTGTCTCCCAGCATAGGAGAGGATCAGTCTCTGGGCTGCTCTGCATTCCTGAGAAACTCTCTGTGGCATAAGCTTCCAGTTCCTGGATAGCCACATCATAAGCTGATCCTTTCCTTGCTGCTTTGGCACATTTCCCCTGCCCACTTACACCGAGCTCCACTGCCATTGAGGAGTGCAGGTAGAACTTTCCACAAGATGCCCCTGTATCTGTATGTCATGTTGGTGGTGCAGCTGCTGTGATGTCATCATCGCCCCTCCTGCTGGTGATGGTGCTACTGCTGCAGATATTATCTTCAGGGGAGGTAGTAGTGCTACTAGCCTCACTCTTCCCCAGCGCCTTCTCATCCAGAACATCTCTCTGGCAGCACTCCATGACTTTCTCTGTCAAATAGCTTTTTAGACTTCGGAAGTCAGGGTTCTGGTTTTGCAGCACTGCCCTTGTTGTGCTATCCCAGAACCGTGGTTCAAGAAATGTGGCAGCAACATATTTCATGTCCCCCCTCATCGAAGAGATGTGTTTGTTGGTGCCCAGCTCCTGCAGAAGGAATTCAGCAAGCCTAACTGCAGGACTGGGGACTTGACTGCCTACAGCACTGGTGCGCTCACAAAGCTCAGCATGGCATTTTCTCAGCACCCCCTCTATAATCTTCAGCACAGGTAGAACTTGGCCTAGTGTAGCATAGTCTGCACTCAGTAGCATTGTGCATTCATCAAATATGTTTAAAATGTCCACCAGGTCTTGCATCCAGAGCCACTGATGTGGTGTGACAAAAAAATTGGAGTGGTGTTGTTTCTCAGTAATGTAGTCATTTATAGCTGCTCTCTGCTCACAGAGTCTCTGAAGTATATGCAATGTGCTGTTCCAGCGTGTGCACACATCCAAAATGAATTTGTGTTCTGGAAGGCCATGGCTATGTTGGATGGTGCCGATTGCCTCCATTGCTGAGCAGGACTGCCTGAAGTGGGTGCAAATGGATCAGGCCATCTTAAGTAGCTTGCCTATTTTAGGAGATGCGTTGCTCAATCTGGAACGCACCACAAGGTTCAAACAGTGCGCAATGCACTAAACGTGGTTTAGCCATGTGATGCGGGCTGCTTTTAGGTAGTTGGAGGCATTGTCTGTTGCTACACAGCCCACTGTTAGATTTAAGGGGGCCAACCAGGACTGAACAACACCACTGATGCTACTGCTGATGTTTTCTGCTGTGTGTGTCCCTGAGAGCATTGTGAGGGCCAGTGTCGCTGTTCTCTGAGTCAGTCGGCTGCTCGCACTGATGGATACCCATTGCACGGTGACACACAGATAAGACTTTGTTTGATTACTCGTCCATGTGTCACTCGTTAAATGTACACTTCCTCCAACTGCACATTTCAAATCCTGTTGGAGTACCCTTCTGATTTCAGAAGCCAGGGCTGGAATGGCAACGCCACTAATGTAGTGACAAGAGGGGACATCCCACAGAGGGCACAGTCTCTTCATGAAGCTCAGGAAGACCTCATCTTCCACCAGGGAGAAGGGAAGCATACATTGAGCAATGAGCTCTGTCAGCTCATGAGTCAACCTTCATGCCTGGACGCTGTCAGAGGGGAATTTCTGTGTCAGCGTGAGGCATTTCTCATTTGATGCCTGCCTCTTAGCTAAGTTGCCTTCTGTGCCCTTGTCACCCGGACCACTTTGCGTGAGGTCTTTGGAAGATGAGGCAAAGAAGGCGGTAATGTTCTTTTTGGATGGTTGTGGCAGGGACTTCCTGTTGCTATCTTTGGGCACAAGAAGCTCATGATGCACCTCCATGTGTCACCTCATGGCAGACGTGCCCACTCCTCCACAGCCCCCTTCTTTTCCTAGCTGCAAACAGCTTCTACAAATATTGCAAAGCACGACATAGCAGTTGTTCTCTGCATATTTGAAGAAGCGCCACACATAGGAGCTCACCCTGCCACCACCATTTCTTCTTTGGGGAATGGGGGTAACGGTTTCAGATGAGGTGGCATCGGGAGCTGCACATTTCCGCTCATCTGTGGATGGTGTTGTTGTTGGCGTTGTTGATGGCGCTGACCAGCACTTAGCAGGGGATGTTTGTTCCTGAGGTTTGGGATTGCTCCCAAAGAACCCAGCAGGCTGGAACACAGAGTCAGACCCAGTCTCAGCAGGGACATGGATATAGAAGGGCTCCTCATCATCTTCGCTGTCTGGATCACTGATGAAACTAAGTCCTCCAGCCTTTGTTTCCAAATCACGTGAGCCGCTGCCCACGAGGTGACTATCAGCAGGCAGCTGTGGACCTGGTTCATCTGTCCCACTTCTGCTCTCTGATGCAGGGAGGACAGCTGTGGGCGTCTCTGTAAAGATTCAAAATAGATAGAAGTGTTCATGAGAAATGCACCTTTTACACATGAGTAATAGCCAAGAGAATAAAACTGTGTACTTGTAGAAATCTATGAAACATAGCTTGGAATTGCGATCAATCAACATTACACAAGGTACAGATATAAGCTACTACTGCACTAGCTAGCACTGAGAAAACAACACATGATACAAGGTGCAAAAAATGTACTGTACAGACTTCAAAAATCCACGAGAGTTATCTAAACGTGTCCTCGCCGGTAAAAGTCTGAAAAGCATGGGGAAGGAGATATCTGGCTCCCTTGCAAAGTCCACTCCTTTGCATCAGCTCTATTATACCACTGTGTGAGACTCAGCACCTACAGGGCTGGCCCAAAGCATCTTGCTTCCTGAGGCAAAGGATGAGAATGGCACCCCTCCATCCTACATAGAGCGATAGCTGAATCGTACTTGAACAGTGACAATGGGAGAACTTCTTCCACCACACCAAAGGACAACAAGCTGGCTGAGGAGGTACAAGGCAGTCTGAGAAGCACCCACAGTTCTGTGCCCCAACACCTCGCTGCTACCTAATGATAGGGCTGGTCCTGAGCACATCTTTGGCAAATCCCACCGCCTTTTTCCGGGGTGCATTTGTGGTCCCCCGGGAGCAGTGCCTGATTAGTCAGGCCCTGTTTTAAAAACCATCCTTAGAAATGTAATTGCTTAATCAATTCACATTGCAGCTCTAGTTAAAAGAGATCAAGGCCAAACAAGACAGCAAACTATGATAAATGGCTTTGGAAACAAAGCAAGAATAAAACACTGCAGTGTTTTCCCACCGAAAAGGAGGTGTATCATTTGAGAAATTATTGCAGTTCTTTTAAAGAGTTGGGGATTTCTTTAGTACTGGAGTACCATATAACATTTTAATGATATGAGATATGTTCACAGCAATGAATATGAATGAATGTAAAACAGTTGTGTATGTTTTGTGGTGTTGAAGAAGAAGATCCCGCAGGGTAATCTTCCACAAATAGTTCCCTCCAAAGGTTTTGGACTTCAACTCCCATCAGCCCCAGCCGGCATGACCAATGGTAAAAAATGCTGGGAGTTGTAGCCCGAAACATCTGGAAGGCTGCAGGTTGCAGAAGGCTAATGTAGGGACTATTCAAATATTCGGAGATATTTATTTGTATCCAGATATTTACAAGCACCTGTGATGACAGAGTCTTACGACTCTTACCAGATTCATCCTTTGGAATGACGTAGACATCTTGACTTTCATTACACCGCTGTAGAGTCTCCTTGGGAACTTTTTCATCTGCTTTGGAGACACTGCCCTTCCGCTCACCATCCATGATTCTTCCTCTTCCTCTGGAGTTGTGGCTGGCTGTGCCTGTGCCACTTTCTGAGGTGGTAATTGGTGGTGTGTGCTGCTTACGGTTGCGGAGTGGACTACTGCTGGGGATGCTGTCGGTGCTGGTCACACCTTGGGCTTCCAACTCTTCCATCTCATTCTTAAAATACCATTGAAATGCAAACTCTGTGGTGTATGTTCTCGCCGGGCGTCCACGCCTCCTTTGAGTGCTGGATTGACTACGGGTTCCTCTTTTCTCCATGTTCATGTCTCTGGGCAGAAGGAGACATAAATGCATGTGGCAAAGCTGAAATCATGTGAACAGCCTACAATCGCAGATATAGTGCAGTGTAAAAGTAGTTCCCAACCCATCGAGCCATCCAATGTTAACTAAATAGGGGCATATTATACAGCAGATTAGGCTGAAAAGCCCAGGATGGAGGATGTAGTCCATCCAGGCGGCCTGAAAAACACAAGCCTACAGTACACACAGGATGCTGGGAAATGGAGTCCTTCTCAGCAGGCCTAAACAAAGGTTGCTGGCCTGGCCTGGCCTGGCCTGGCCTGGCCACCCAGGCAGGCCCTCCCCAGAATCACTCAGAAACACTAAGTACATAGGGGCACATGACTCTTGGAGTTGAAAAGCACATTTATTAGTCCTGGAAAGCCCAGGAGGATGGAGGATGGAGACCTTCTCAGCAGGCCTAAACACAGGCTGCTGGCCTTGCCTGGCCACCCAGGCAGGCCTAGGTATGTCAGAGAATTCCGCCACGGATCTCGGGGAGGCCGAATGCCAGCGCATTTGGCCCCCTGAAATTAGTGGTGGAACGGTCTGCCCCCCCGCCCCTCCGGGATGAGACTTACCTGGGGCGGATCTTCCTGGTGGTGGCGGCGGCTGGTCTTCCGACCGGCTGCCACCACTGCCATTTCCAGTTAAAAAAAAAAAAACATGATAGGCTACGTAAATGTTTACGTAGCTTATCACACGTCAGGGCTGACTTAAAAAAAAAACACACGTGCGTACACAAATGGCGGCAAATCCAACTGAAAGCAAATTGCCTTCTGATTTGGAGGTGACAGACACTGCTTTCCCACCCAAGCAGAAGTGCCTAAAGCAACTGCTTTAAAAAATATCTTAAATGATGCCAAGCTCTGCCAGATGAATTGCATGAATGGCACACTCCTATGCAGGTTTAGACAGAAAAGAAGTCCTACAACTCTCAGCATTCCCCAGCCAGCATGGCTGGCTGGGGAATGCTGGGAATTATAGGACTTTTTTTCTGTCTACACATGCATAGGGTTGTGCCCTAAATAGCCAGAGAAATCCAAACTTTGAAGGCTTTCTCCTGCTCGGCTGAAAAAGAAGACTCCCCCATCCACCCAGGGAGCCAATGTGTTGGGAGGTACTGGGTAAAACAAGGGTACATAAAATAAAAAAAGGGATCCTCATAATTTCATATGATTTTTAAAGGGGAGACCCACAAAACCAGTATCCAATCACAAAGCACATCTGCCTCCACTGACTGAAGTAAAAATATGGATCTTCCACCAGCCTAAAAGCCTGCATTTAAAATGGGGTTTTCTGCTTCAGTATTAAATGCCGGATCACAACTGAATGCCTTTACACAAGCTCCCTTACCCCCTTTCTCCTGGTAGCTTAACTTCTTCTGTACTGTTTTCTATGGCTCCAATCCAGAGCACTTACTTACTTGGGAGTGAGCCACATTGAACTCAATGAGACATACTTTAGCATAGACATAAAATCACTCTGTAAGTCTGCAACCCTCAGGTAAGCCCCATTGAACTTAATAGGGTGCTCTGAAACAACAGAGGATGTTGCTTCTGAGCTTGGTGGGGTGGGGGATCAGATGTGTCTCCCTTCATTGCAGGGAGGCATTTTACCCTCTTCTCTCCCAAATGAGAAATGCAGAGACAGGAGATGCTATCGGCAGGCATTTGTCTGTATTTGTCCCAGAGATAGGCTAATGGCAACTGCCATTAGCGTTTCGCCTTCTGGAGAACTGCTCCACAGGAAATCCTCCAGAGCTGGAGATAAGTGATACCATTCCACTGTGGAATCCATAGGTTGGATTCTCTGGAATCTGGCCTCATTTGAGTCTGCAGCAGAATTCTCTGACATCCCTAGTTGGAAGGGGCCTATAAGACCATCGAGTCCAACCCCTGGAGTCATGCATGACACAAAGTGGTAAATATTCACATGGGGAGTTGTGGCTTCTTAAACAGCTTACACAGCATGCCAACAGACACCATTTCGAAAAGAACTGAAAAATGGTTGGGGGAGATTCTGAAATGGAGCTGGAACTCTCTTCTGCTCTTATATGCTAGTGCTGTGTCAGGTGGGTGTCTGAGCTGTGAGATGGTGGAGGGGACTTAGTGCTAGAACAGGGGGATGTGAAGTACTTGGGCAATCAAATAGGGAGAGGGTCTGTAAGAGGTCCTGGTTGTAGGAGATGTATGATACTGTTATCTCATTTAACATTTAAGTGGGAGGGATCAGTTGGCCAAAATGATTGCATGTTTATGGCAGGAAGAAGGACTGTGTTTGGTTTAAATCACAAATCTTAAACAAGTGGCTTAATTCCTCCTTCTCCTACCCTACCTTCCCACCCGCCTAATCTGCGGTGTACAGATCAATATGGAATTTGACATCTAACATTTAGATGTTGGTTAGCTAGTTTGTATACAACAGCAGTGACAAAATATGGAAATAAAAGAAAGGGTGGTCTGAGAAAATCCTTGTCTGTGCCCATGCCTAACTGATTTCTTTGAAACTGCACAGGAAAGGCTGTAAAATATAGATTGTCTCAGGAAGACTTAGTTTACAACTTACGGAACCTAACTAGGGGTGCACGAAAGCCACTTACCTGGTCTTGCAGCTTGCTTCGCGATGGGGGGGAGGTGCTTCACTGCTTCCCCCGAAGTTCAGGCCAGGGGGGGGCTTCCCGCCTCGCCCGGCCGAAATTCAGGCCGGGGAGGAGGCGCCTCGCCTCGCCCGGCTGCAAAATAAAAAGTTAAAAAAAAAAACGCCCCCGTGATAGGCTACATGATGATTAACGTAGCCTATCACGGCTAGATTTGCAAAGTCAGCCATGATAGGCTATGTAAATCGTCACGTAGCCTATCACGGGTGACTTAAAAAAAAAAAAGCGCGTACGCAAATGGCGGCCCCCATAGGGAGCCGCCATTCGCGTTCCTTATTTGGTCGCTGTAGTCTACATAAATCTTTACGTAGACTACGGCGAAAATAAGGGCAATGCAAATAGTGTTGCCCTTATTTTCGCCATAGTCTATGTAATCTTTACGTAGACTACAGCGACCAAATAAGGAACGCGAATGGCGGCTCCCTATGGGGGCCGCCATTAGCCGTACGCACTTTTTTTTTTTTTTTAAGTTACCCGTGATAGGCTATGTAAATCGTCACGTAGCCTATCATGGGGGCATTTTTTTTTTTTACTTTTATTGGAATGGCGGCGGCGGCAGCCGGTCGAAAGACCGGCTGCCGCCTCTGCCCCTGTCGAAGACCTGCCGAACCGCCGCCGGGACCCGCTGCTGGGAGGGACATTCGGGAAAGGTAAGTCCCATCCCGGGGGGGGCGGGGGGCAGGGGGGGCAGAGAATTTCTCCCCGAAACTACTTCAGGGGGCCGAATACGTTGGCACTCAGCCCCCCGAAGTTTCGGGGAGAAATTCTCCCCCATCCCTAAACCTAACAAATTCATGTACCATGGAGCTGAAATGTGCTGAGGGACTGAAAGTGAAGGCAAAAAAGAAGAATTCACTGCAATTGCGGCAGACTCAAACAATTTTCAGTCCAAATATTGTAACACCATGAAATCCAAAGCCTGGAGTTGACCCATGCACCAAGTTCAAGAGACTCTTCTGAGTTGAAATGGGACAGTAGGCAAAGAAGTACTCTTATAGATGTTCAGGGCTGCTAAAGAGAGGCAAAAGGTGGTCAGAAGAGGTTCCGTCATGGATTAGGTAGTCATCAGTGTTGTACTTCTCCTGCTCCCTGTCCTCCATCCTCCAGGCATGACTGGTAAACCAGTTTCTCAAGGAACCATGTCATAGTTTCAGGGCCAACGACAGGCTTCAGGGTGCCATTGGGCATGGTGCTGCCAATGGCCCTCCTCCTCCACCCCCCCACCCACTGGCCAGTGGCCACCTCCATTGCCTCTTCCTCACCTGCAGGCCTGCAGCTGCCTCCTCCATACCATCTGCCCATCACCACCACTGCTGTGAGGCTCCATTGCCACCATTTCACCTGCTTGCCCAGTGCCACCACCTCTTTCTTTCCCCCCAAAAAAAGTTACCTGGAGGGGCAGTATCAATTCTGAATGGAAGTGGAGGCAGTCTCCACTCTGCAGCTGCTACCCACTGTTTTAAGGTTATTCCAAATGCAATGTCTGAGTTTGACGTATCAGGGATTGCACTTTGGGAAATCTTAAAATGGTGGGCAGCAGCTGCAGAGCCAAGCAACGGTTCCACTCCCATTCCAAAGCACTGCTGCCCTGCCAGGAAACTTTTGGGGAATGAGAAGGAGGGGGAGGGGGAGGCCGTGGTGGGCAGCTGATGCAGCAGGTAGCATGGCACACAAAATGGTGGAGATCGTAGGTGACTGGTGAGGTGAGCAGTGGTGGGGGAGGTGGAGGCAAAGGTAATGGTGGTGGTGGAGGTGGAAATAGCAGCAAGGGGGAAGATGGACAAAATGGTGGTGGAGGAGGTAGCGGTGGTGGGTGAGGGGCAGGCTCAAAGCGGAGCTGAGCACCATCTCAGCTCCCATTCAAATGCCGTGCTCCCACTCCCTGGGGAAACCTTTCATGGGCATGAGGGGTTGAGTGGCTGTTGCTTTGCCTTGCCACAGAGGTTGGCATAGTTAGAGATGGGCCCTTGTGAGGCCATGTGCAGCTGCCCCACCATGCCGACCTCTGATGCTGGGCCTGCAGAGTTTCAAAGAACTGCTGAGTTCTATGGCATCCCTACCCAATGATAAGAGCTTTCTTCCAGGAAGCTCCCCAGCAAAAACAAATCAGGAAGCAGCGATCTCCTTACTTAGGGCCTGGTGGGATGCTGAGGAGCTAGCATCCAGACTGATCAAATTTCAAAGCATTTCAGTTCTGAACCATTTTACTTCTTAAAAAGGTGGTCTTAAGAACTGTTTTCCCCAGTTGCACTTCATTACATATCAGAGCTATTGCTTAGATTAATCTATAATTACATTTTTCAACAAACATTATATCCAGATGACATTGTGGTTCACCTTCTCTTTGTTCATTATTGGGAATTAATCATATTTCATTAAACTGTTCACTGAACAATCACTTCAATGTACCTTTCCAATCTGTCATAACAGTACTCCAGGCAACAGTTATTAAATTCATTTGTGGGTTGTTATTTATCTAATTATGTATCACACAAAAGCAACCCAAAACAAAAACTTTTTTTCAAAACTACACACAAACTATGATTTGATAGTATCTAAAAATATAGCACATTATGCTATAAAAAGTCATAAATAAATAATAAATATTTATTTATTATTTATTCATTTTGTATCATTCTCCCCCAGGCAAGGAGGAGTGGCAAAATGTACCCCCAAAAGGATATACAAACCAGTATGTGGAGAGCAGGACAGAACCCATTTTCCTTGGTACCCATCCAATTTGTGCCCTCCTTTCAGATTCAGGATTTCATAGACATTCATTTAGTGTGCATTTTAATGTGTACCTATCCAATTTACTGTTCTTGAACCAATATGCAAACCAAAACAGTTATCAGTTTGGGTATTTGCTCTTTTCCACATTTTGTGATGCAGTTCTCCAGAAATGCATATATTAGGGGAAAGTGCTCACAAAAACACCTATAGCAATGAAAATAATTTACAATTATATAGGGATGTACGAAAGTCACTTACCTTTTCGCAGGGGTGCTTCGCGGTGGGGGGGAGGCACTTCGCTTCTCCCCCCGAAGTTCAGGCGAGGGGGGGAGCCATCCCGCCTCGCCCAGCCGAAATTCAGGCTGGGGGGGAGGCTTCCTGCCTCGCCCGGCCGAAATTCAGGCCGGGGAGAAGCGCCCCGTCTCCCCGGCCGTGAAACAAAGTGTAAAAAACCCCCAAAAACCTCGTGATAGGCTACGTGATGATTAACGTAGCCTATCACGGCTAGATTTCCAAAGTCAGCCGTGATAGGCTACGTAAATCGTTACGTAGCCTATCACGGGTGACTTTGAAAAAAAAAAAGCGCGTACGCAAATGGCGGCGGCCTATGGGCGCTGCCATTTGAGTTCCTTATTTGGTCCCGGTAGTCTACATAAAGGTTTACGTAGACTACCGGGACCAAATAAGGAACGCAAATGGCGGTGCCCATAGGCCGCCGCCATTTGTGTACACGCTTTTCTTTTTTTTTCAAAGTCACCCGTGATAGGCTACGTAACAATTTACGTAGCCTATCATGGCTGACTTTGGAAATCTAGCTGTGATAGGCTACGTTAATCGTTACGTAGCCTATCACGGGTTGTTGTTTTTTTTAACACTTTACCTTGTAATGGCGGTGGCGGCAGCCGGTCAGAAGACCGGCTGCCACCCCCGCCCCCGACGAAAGTCCGACGAACCGCCGCCGGGACCCGCCGCCAGGAGGGACATTCACCAAAGGTAAGTCCCATCCCGGGGGGGTGGGGGGGCGGAGAATTTCACCACTGATTTCGGGGGGCTGAATGCATTGGCGCTTGGCCCCCCCAAGATTCAGGGAGAAATTCTCCACCATCCCTACAATTATATTAGGGGAAATTGCTTGTCAAAATGCACATGAAAGTTTGCATATTGGGAGAAATGTGTATGAAAATATGTACACATTTTCATGTAGACTTTAGGTGCAATGCTATGGGGATAGTTGGCCACCTCTGAACTCAGAGGCATCCAACTATCCAATGCAGGGTGGGCAAAGCACAGAGGAGATCCTCTCCTCCATGCTCTGGCCACCCTGCATTTGTGGCTAGACAGCCGATTTTGGCTGTCTAGCCAGGGCGCATTGGAGAGGAAGGGACAGAGGCTGGACAGTAGGGATGTATGAATCCCTTACCTTGTTCCGTTCCGGGGATCTGTGGGAGGGGTGGCTATCCATCCCTCCCCCCGGAATCCTCCTCAGCCAGCTATCATGGCCTAATGCAAGGATGCAAATGGCGGCCGCTACAACGGCCACCATTTGCGGCCGCAGCAGCCCGGCAGCAGCCAGAAGACGAGCTGGAGCCAGAGCCACCACTGCCGGAGCCTCCTCCACTGCCACCGCCACATTCACCACCTCATCTGCCACCACTGCCACTGCATCCACCACCAGGTACGTCCATCCCGGGGGGGATTTCAGGGGGTGGCGGGGGAAAGGCCGTTCCTCTACGGACTCCAGCCTCACTGGAGTCTGTGGCAGATTTCTCCAACATCCCTACTGGACTGTGCTTAGGAAGCATCATAACGATGCTTCTGCAGTCTCCTCCCCTCACCCCGGAATGCTCCCTTTTCTCCTGCTCCACACTGTGCTTACAAGCAGAGATGGGGATGAACCATGCTGCCTACGAAGCAGCGGGGGAGGGGGAGGGGAGTGAGGTTTCCGTGAAGTGAGCTTGGCACCCTGGCTCCGAGCTCAGTTCCCAGAAACCAAAAAATCCTGTGGTTGTCGAGACACTGTCTAGTGGCCATAGGATTGCTTCCTTTGACAATAATTAATAACTGATGCAGAGACAGAATGGAATGGAATTATGATTGGATAGGTGAAAAATTGAGAGAAACCAAAATTGACAGATTCATCCATCTCTGTTTCAGATACAGAAAACATGAGATGATTTCTGAGAATGGCTCAACACTAGTTGCTCACCCCAGGCACACATAATAAGCTCCTGGTAAATACACCAGCCTTTGAAACGGATTGGTTCAAAATATATAATAGATCCCGCCACCCCATCCCTGGCAGTATTTATTGTGCTGCGTATTTGTTTGCTGAAATTACTTCAAGGCTAGATAGAATCATAGAATCATAGAATCATAGAATCATGGAATCATGGAATCATAGAATAGTAGGGTTGGAAGGGGCCTACAAGACCATCGAGTCCAACCCCTTGCTCAATGCAGGAATCCAAGTCAGAGCATCCCTGGCAGATGGCTGTTCAGCCTCATCTTGAATGCCTCCAGTGTGGGAAAGCCCACCACCTCCCTAAGTACTTGGTTCCATTGTCGTATTGCTCTA
Organism: Heloderma suspectum; assembly: GCF_057233095.1. Taxonomy (NCBI): domain Eukaryota; kingdom Metazoa; phylum Chordata; class Lepidosauria; order Squamata; family Helodermatidae; genus Heloderma; species Heloderma suspectum. The sequence continues at coordinate 254,978,152 of NC_139460.1, read as the reverse complement.
ACAGTCAGGAAGTTTTTCCTGATGTTCAGCCGGAATCTGGCTTCCTGTTACTTCAGCCCATTCCATGACCTGCACTCTGGGATAATAGAGAAGAGATCCTGCCCTTCCTCTCTGTGACAACCTTTCAAGTACTTGAAAAGCGCTATCATAGCTCCCCTCAGTCTTCTCTTCTCAAGGCTAAACATGCCCAGTTCTTTCAGTCTCTCCTCATAGGGCTTTGTTTCCAGTCCCCTGATCATCTTTGTTGCCCTCCTCTGAACCTTCTCCAGCTTGCCTGCATCCTTCTTAAAGTGCAGTGTCCAGAACTGGACACAGTAATCCAGATGAGGCCTAACCAGTGCTGAGTAGATGGGAACTAGTACTTCCCAGGATTTGGAAGCTATGCTTCTATTAATGCAGCCCAAAAGAGCATTTGGCTTTTTTCAGCCACATCACACTGCTGGCTCATATTCAGCTTGTGATCAACAACAATTCCAAGATCCTTCTCACTTGTAGTGTTGTTAAGCCATGTATTCCCCATCTTGTAACTGTGCATTTGGTTGCTTTTTCCTAGGTGCAGAACTTGGCATTTATTTCTATTAAATTTCATTCTGTTGCTTTCTGCCCAGCACTCCAGCTGATCAAGATCACTTTGAATTTTGTTTCTGCCTTCCAAGGTATTAGCCATCCCGCCCAATTTTGTGTCATCTGCAGATTTGATCAGCATTCCCTGCACCTCCTCCTCCAAGTCATTCATAAAAATGTTGGATTGCACGGGGCCCAGGACTGAGCCCTGCAGTACCCCGCTCATTATCTCTCCCCAGTTTGAGAAGATCCCATTGATAAGCACTCTTCGAGTCCGATTCTGTAGCCAACTGTGGATCCACCAGATCGTTATTTCATCTAGCTCACTTTGAGCTAGTTTGCTCATCAGGATATCATGGGGTACTTTGTCGAAAGCTTTGCTGAAGTCGAGATATATGATGTCCACAGCATTCCCACATTCCACAAGGGAGGTTACCTGATCAAAAAATGAGATCAGATTCGTCTGGCCGGATTTGTTCTTGACAAATCCACGTTTGCTCCAAGTAATCACTGCATTGTTTTCAAGGTGCTTACAGACTGCTTGATAATCTACTCCAGAATTTTCCCAGGAATTGATGTCAGACTGACTTGTCTGTAGTTTCCAGGTTCCTCCTTTTTACCCTTTTTGAAGCTATGGACAACATTAGTTCTCCTCCAGTCATCTGGCACTTCACCCATCCTCCATGATTTCTCAAAGATAATAGACAGTGGCTCTGAAAGTTCTTCTGCCAGTTCTTTTATTACACTAGGATGCAGTTCATCTGGCCCTGGAGAGTTGAACTCATTCAAAGTAATTAGGTACTCCTTTACCATATGCCTACCAATCTCGAGCTGCAATCCTGCCCCTTCTGCCTGTACTTTGCCTTTGCCAGGGGGGCCATGGTCCCTCTTTGGGGAGAAGACTGAGCCAAAGTAGGAATTGAGCACCTCTGCCTTTTCTTTGTCATCTCATCTGTTATCATTTTGCCATCCTTATATAATAGCTGAACTACCATTTCTGTCCTCTGTCTTTTACTATGCACATAGCTGAAGAAAGCTTTTTTGTTGCTTTTAGCATCCCTTGCTAACCTCAGCTCGTTCTCAGCTTTAGCCTTCCTGATGACATCCCTGCAATTCAGTGCTACCTGCCTGTACTCTTCCTTTGTTGCTTGGCCTTCTCTCCACTTCCTATATGTGTGCTTTTTTTGTTTTTGTTTTCAGGGCATCTCTAAGGTTTTTGTGAAGCCACATTGGCTTCTTCTGTTGTCTTCCACCTTTTTTTCTGGTTGGAATGGTTTGTAATTGTGCCTTGACAATTTCCTTTTTAAAAAACTCCCTCCCATCTTGGACTCCTTTTCTCATTAGAGTCGCTTGCCATGGGATCTTACTTATCATTGTTCTGAGTTTATTAAAATCAGCTTTCCTCAAATCCAGGGTACAGGTTTGGCTACACTCAGCTTTTGCTTCCTTTAGAACCAAGAACTCAAGTGCAACATGGTCGCTTTCCCCCAGAGTTCCTGTAACTGCTACTTTATCCACTAAGTCATCTCTGTTGGTAAGGATCAAGTCAAGGATAGCCAATCCTCTAGTTCCTTCCTCTACTTTCTGTAGGAGGAAGTTATCTGCCACACAAGTCAGGAATTTCCTGGAGGGGCCATGTTTTGTAGAATTTGTCGGCCAACAAATAAAAGGGAGATTGAAGTCTCCCATTAATGCTACATCATGCTTCCTTAAAACATTGGCTATTTGCTTTTCAAAAGCAAATTCATTCTCATCTTCTCCTTGACTGGGTGGCCAGTAGTAGACTCCGACCACCAAGTTCCTTTTATTCTTTGCTTCATTTATTTGAACCCAGATGCTCTTGATGGGGCTACCAAACTCCTCCTCCTGTATTTCTGTGCAGAATATGTATTTTTCACATACAGTGCAACCCCACCTCCCTTTCTGTTCCTCCTGTTCTTTTTGAACAAGTTATGTCCTTCAATTGCTATATTCCAGTCATGAGAGTCATCCCACCAAGTCTCAGTTACACCTATCAAGTCATAATTTCTAGGGATGGACGAAAGTCACTTACCTTTTAGCGAAATTGATTCAAGGTGGGGGGGTGCTCTGTCCCTCCCCCTGAAATTCTGGCTGGGGGGAGGGGCTCCGTCCCTCCCCCTCGAAATTCTGGCCGGCCAGCTCCGCTCCGCAAGGATTCTGCAGAGCTGCCAGCCGGCTCCACCAGAGGCTGGACATCCGGCCGCTGGCTAGCAAGGACGCAAATAGTGGTGGCCATAGCCGCCGCTGTTTGCATCCCTGCAGTCAGCCGTGATAGGCTATGTAAATGTTTACATAGCCTATCACGGCTGATTTAAAATAAAAAAACACGCGCGTATGCAAATGGTGGCGCCCATGGGCGCCGCCATTTGCGTTCCTTATTTTGGCACGTCTTAGTCTACATAAACATTTACATATACTAAGACAGCAAAAATAAGGGGAACGCAAATAGCGTAGCGTCTACGCTATTTGCATTCCCCTTATTTTCACTGTCTTAGTGTACGTAAATGCTTATGTAGACTGAGATGTGGCAAAATAAGGAACACATATGGCGGCGCCCATTTGCATACGCGCGTGTTTTTTTCTTTTAAATCAGCCGTGATAGGCTACGTAAACATTTACGTAGCCTATCATGGTGTTTTTTAAAAATCTAGCTATGATAGGCTACGTAAATCTTTACGTAGCCTATCACATTTTTTTTTTTTTAACTGGAAATGGTGGCGGCGGCAGCCGGTCAGAAGACCGGCTGCCGCAGCCGCCGCCACCACATCACCGCCGCACCACCGCCGAACCACCGCCAAACCACCGCCGCAGCGGCCGCCACCAGGAAGATCCGCCCAATGTAAGTCCCGTCCTGGGGGGGTGGGGGGGCAGACCGTTCTGCCACTGATTTCGGGGGGCCGAATGAGCTGGCATTCGGCCTCCCCAAGATTTCTGGCAAAATTCTCTGACATCCCTAATAATTTCTAGGGATGTACGAAAGTCACTTACCTTTTCGCAGGGGTGCTTCGCAGTGGGGGGGAGGCACTTCACTTCTCCCCCCGAAGTTCAGGCGGGGGGGGGAGCTGTCCCACCTCGCCAGGGCAAAATTCAGGCCAGGGGGGGAGGCTTCCCGCCTCGCCCGGCTGAAATTCAGGCCGGGGAGAAGCGCCCGGTCTCTCTGGCCACGAAACAAAGTGTAAAAAAAAACCCCAACCCCGTGATAGGCTACGTAATGATTAACATAGCCTATCACGGCTAGATTTCCAAGGTCAGCCATGATAGGCTACGTAAATCTGTAGCAGCCATATCGGGGATCAGACTAAGTAGCCTCATGCAGTCTCATGCTTCATGTTCTTGCTGAGCTCTTTCTCCCTTGAATATATTGTTGTAAGCTGACGAGACACAGGAATTCCTTATCTTGTCAAAGGTCATACAATTGTATATCTTGTTCTCTGCTGTTCTCTTCTGTTCTCTCCTTATCACGGCTACCCTATAACCCAGTTCTTGTATTATAAACAATGGTGCTAGGAGAAGAAATGTTAAGGACTGCAACCCCACGCGGGAAGGGGAGGAGGAGCCATTTCATATGTGTCACAATGTCTATAAAAACAATGTGCTAATGTATTTCGGGGCTTCTGGCTCTTTGGAAATGATTCCAGCCTTAAGCCCACGCGTTAAATAAAGAATCTCATTTTCCTTCACTCTGTGGTCTCTCTGACTCTGGGTTCTGCAACATAAATGGTGCCGTGACTCGGATGTGGCAGGCTCTGAGCCAGACAGGTGGCAATTGCCTGCTCTTGATCGCTGCACCGGGAAGACGAGCTCAGCGCATGCCTCCCTTTCTTGGCGCCACCGACCTTTTTGTCGAGTGAATGGGAGAAAGCCTGCACCGGGATTGCCCAAACGGCAGCAAGCAGCAAGAGAACCTTGGGAAGCGGAGGAAGGAACTTGAGCCCTGCCTGTATCGCAGCTGCAATTGAGTTGAAACCCACATTGGAAGCCTTCAGGAGAAAGGCAAGTATGTGGGAAAAAGAGGGCCCCGCCTTTAGGGAGAAAGGCCACTGGGCAAAAAAAAAAAGAGGGCCCCGCCTTATGAAGAAGGTCAGTGTTGGTGGTATACGTATACAAAAAGAACCTACTCCTTGCGGGTAGAAGGGGGGCCTGATCACACCCCCGAGTGGGCGCCAGCACCCAGCACGCCAGTACTCAGTAGGAAGCTGAGGAAGCTGGGGAAGCCGCTTTCCGCTCTGGTAAAAAGTGGGAAAAGTGGGTGGCAGGGACATATGGATGCAGTGGAGAGAATGATGATTGTGTGAGTGGCTACTGCAGTTTCTGAAGCATACCATTGACCGTCCGGGTGCCCAGGCCAGTAGCAAAGTGCGTGGTGTGAAAAATCCTCTTGTGTCGGCCAGTGAGACCCCTTACTCACTGACCAATTCCCATTCCCTAATTGTGTCTGTCTTCAATTTAGGAGGAGGCTATGGGTGGTGGGGGAAGCAAACCTTGCACCCCCTTGAGATGTATGTCAAACAAAGAAGGAAAAGGTTTTTTAAAAAAAGATTCAGAATAGAGAAAACAGCAAAAAGCTCAAGGTCGAGCTGAGAGAAAAAAAAAAACAAGATCTGAGGCTGTTAATTAGAGAAATGTTGCAGGACAGTCTGGCTTTTAACGAAGCGTGGGAGCGTGAAAGTGTAAGGCCGAAGAAGTAGCTGTTAGCCTAGCGCGCCGAGAGAGGGGGGGCAGGAAAATTGTCCACAACGTTCTGAGTTGTGCAACATCATCACCTCGCCTAATTGAGATGAAATCCCTAAGAAATGGAAACTGAAAATGAAGACCCAGAAGATGAAGGCAAAATAGAAAATAAAGGTGAACAATCAGCCCCCAGAGCACAAGCTAGACCCCTCTTTGAGTGAAAAGTGTGCCATAAGACTGTCCCAAAGCAGAATGAAGCGGAAAGACCATGTTGAAGATCTCTGTCAAGGTAACCATGTTTAGCTTTGAACTGTGTTAGAATTGCATAGAGCCTGTAGCTACTGACCATCAGCTATATGATTTCTGAAGAGCGTAACCATTAAGCTTTTGCCGTGGGATTCCCTGCAATGAAGAAATCTCACTGATTTAAGTGTCCAGTGTTACACTGCCTAAGTGTGTGTGCTGAAGAGACCGAGAAACCAGACAGCATGTTCCTGGCCAAGCCAAAATCACGCTACTACCATGCTCCTAAAAGCTGCAATAAACTGTGTAAGCTGGGAGACCCAACCTGATTGAGAAGAAAAGAAGATATTGGAGCAACTGTCTTAAAAAAAACAATGAGATCTGTGTAGCTGGCTGGCTGACGCTGTCAGTGATGTTACAACTTTAAATTAAGACTGTTTTCCTGTTTGAGACCCCAGCGAAAAAAGCTGACCCGAGTTATTTGTTGCCCGTGCCAAAGCAAGAATTTGGCTGCCCTGTACCTCATCGTGTCCTGTTTTAAGCTTGGGATTTACAAATACAAACAAACTGAGAAGCTTGCCTTTGAAGTCCTGCAAATCACCCCACCGCCTCCCCGAAGATTAATGGCTGCCTGAAAAATGCAAGTATAAGGCGATGCCCATCACCCCCCAGCGTCCTGAGTTTCGGCACTCAGTGTTTCAGTGCTTTCGTGTACCAGGTTAGAAGAAGAAAAAAAAAAGTTTTTAAAATGTCTGTGAGAGAACCTGACAGAAGTAGAATAAAATTTACAAAGGAGTTGCCCAGGTTAAAGCGTCACAGCTAGAGAGCTGAGCTGTGCCGCTCTGTTTAGACAGAGGCCTTGCTAAAAAGTTAAAGGCCCTTGTCTGTCAGAAGGGGTGTAGGGCCACACTTTCCCTTTTTAAACTGATGCAAAAGTGGAGAGCCTTTGCTGGAAACATCGCATCTTCATTGCCCAGAGCCTTCACTGTTTGCCTCCATCATTGTCTGGGCTTTTTAGAGACACTCTGCACATGAACTAAAATTTTAAATTGTCAAAGACTTGCCATGGACAGTGCTGTGAAGCTTTTGATAAACTTGAACTCTCATCGCTGTGGACCGTGTGTCTGTGTTTGTAGTCAGCTCAGTGTACAGCAGGCTGAGTTTGATCTATAACTTTTAATTTCCTTCTGCCAGAACTCATGCAGCATAGAGTTGCCGAGGCAAAAATGGTGACCTAGAACTCTTTGCGTGTGTAGGTATGCCCGTCCCTTGATTTTGATGAGCCCTGAGCTTTCAGCCAGAAGAGCAGTATAATTGCTGGATCTGCTCCATCATGCCTTACCATGCAAAAAGTGCTTTCCATTCATTGTATTAAATTGCAGAAAAAGTTTGTTGTATATATTTTATGATTTCTTAAATATCATAAAATATATGTGATATTTGCAGATTAGTGTTAGTTGCAACTCCAAATGATACTAAGTGTGGTTCCCAATGGATGACAAGAAAGACAGAAGCAAGCAGAAAAAAAGGAATAGAGAAAGTAGCAGACAGATAGAGAAGGGAGGGAAAAAAAAGAAAGAAAAGGCAAGAGGCAAAGAAAAAACCTTTGTAGAAAAGAAGCATGGCCATAGTTGCCCCCAGAGTAAATTAAAAGCAGCTGATTGTGCCTGGAGCTTATTACCTGGGGTAAAGTAGCCACAATACTGTAATAGTTCTTTAAGATGAAGAAAATGTAACTAAAAGGAGAAAAAGAGCCTATCCCAAATGTGTGTCATTGGGACTAGTGTAAGGCAGAAAAGTTTAAGTAAGTGAGTTTAACTTGAAAAAGACAAATAAAGAGACAAGGCTGGTGCATGGAGCAGAAAGTTTTATATAAAAAGTTTGAAACATGATCTGCAATACAGGCAGATCAGCAAAGAAAAAGAAAGCAAAAGAAAGAGAAAAAATTTGTCTTCCCATACTAATGAATAAAAGTGTTATCAAGCACTTTGAGAAGCGAAGTTGTTTACAGGAAGCTGTGCCTGAGAACCAAACACTTCTAGCCTATGCTGAAAATGCTTGCTAGTGTTGTGTTGCCTCATGGGTAACATGTATAGTATAAAAACCATTTAGCCCAATAGCTCGTGGTTCAGAGAAGCTGTCTGATCCAACCATTAAGTACGCCTGTGTGCTGTAAGTTACCCAATAAAATCTCCTTGTAAGTAACCCCCCCCCCCCCGCTGGAATCCCAAAACACAAGTGAGGCTAGAGCGCCTCACCCAGTATCAAACCCTGCTGTTAGAAGCCATAAAAGCAGGTATAAAGAAGTCAGTTAATATGACCAAAGTGTCTAAAGTGCTGCAAGGTGCCACCGAGGCCCCAGAGCGTGCTTGGAGCGTCTTTCAAATGCCTATCGCCAGTATACCCCCCTCCCTCAACCCAGAGGCCCAAGAAGACGTGGACGAAAAAAAAAAGAAAAAGACCCAGCAGAGGCAGAAGATTCTTAAAAAAGAACCAGTGTGCCCAGTGTGGACAAGATGGACATTAGTGGCATGAATGCCCAAATAAAATAAATCAAATACACAAAGGAGAAAACCAAAGGGGGGCCAGAATGGGCGAAGAGAGAGACAGCTTGAGAGGGGCTGTGACATTGACTTCATGATTGACACTGGAGTGGCATCAAGAGCAAGCAAACGTTAGCCTTAAACAAGAAGTCCAAACACTGAGCAAAGTTCTTCAAGCCCAGTGTCGCTTTGTCTTAGAAAATAAGCCATTCCCATCACAGAAGTTCATCCTTTCCAACCAAGAGTTAAAGTATGAGTTAAAGAGGGAAAAATAACCCTTTGACTCCCAGATGGAGAAGACTGAAAACTGTCATACTTGCCACCCCCGCAGCTATGAAAGCAGCTAGAATTAAACCCTGCATACATTAGACATGAGTCAAGAGAGCGAGAGGGGGAGAGTAGACTGTAAACAGAAATCCTAAAAATCCTTTAAAAATCATTCTGAAAAAGCAGTAAGAAGACTCAGGCTAGACCTTACTGTGGACACCCCAGGAGACTGTCCCCCTGCGTACGGTCAGACCTGCAACTAAAAATTGAAGAAGGGGACTAGACCCTACTGCAGCTTGCCAGGTGAATAGCTGCCTGGCATACGGTCAGATCCCAAAGAAGATCAAACATCTGTGTTGTAGTGTTAGTAGTGTTGCATTGTGTTTCCTTAATAAGGTGCAAAAAGGGGAGTCTGCCCCTGGAAAGAGAAGTTTGTCCCAGTGATTTGCTGATAATTACTGGCTTCACCTGGCTAACATCACGAGAGTAAAACATTTTTGTTTGCCAAGAGATATACCTGCAAACAGGCTTATTAGCTCTTGCGTAATACCTGTCTGTAGACATCCTGAAAAAATTCAAAAAGATACCATGTTAAGAGTTTATGGTGTAAGTTTAACTTATTCCCAAAATGCTAATTGGGGCGTAGTTGCAAAAATCCTACCCCCTACAGAGTTCACTCTACACACCCCCATCATTGCTGAAACAAATGCTACGTGTGCACAAATGCTTAATTGTCAAAATTTTTTCCAGAAAATACAAAGCTATCCCTGGCCCCCTTCCACTGTAATAAAATTCAAAACATAACTTTTAATGATGCCCATATGCTTTTGCCTCATAGATGGTTTTAGACATATAGTTCCCGCACTTGGTCATTCATTCCTGCCAACTTGTCTAATAACCACCCATGTTGCCTCAGCCGCCTGGTGCCAATTCTTCCCCTGTGGCCCGAGAAAATCCGTCGACGGCAGCCTCGAGCACTCCAACTAACTAAAAATTGTAATAGTCATGTGCAGTTATATTCTGACTCAGAAAAAATGGCCTTAACAATGTCACTAGTTGGGGTTCCAGGTTTAGCCTTGGCTAATGGTCTAAAGATCAACTGGTTAGCTTGCAGCTTAGCCAAAAGCATAAATGCCACCTCACAAGCATTGTCATTGTTAAATAAAGAGTTGCGTAATCTAAAAGATGCAGTTCTAGAAAATAGAGCTGGTATAAATTACCTCTTCCTTCTTCATCATTTAAGTTGTGAGACACACCAAAAGCTCTGTTGTTTTAACTTAACTGATAATGGCAATGCTGTAGATGAACAGATCAACAAGTTGCACAATATAGTAGCTAACAAAACAATAAGACAAAACAATTAGCTCAATTAGTTGACCCTTTGGCTTCCAAATCTTAGCTGGCTTAAAAGCATTGTTCATCCTAATTCTACCAGTGTTGTTCATAGAGATACTGTTATGTCTCTGCGTTCCTTGTCTTATGAGCTGTTTAACCAAACTGTTTTATGTCTCAGCTAATAAAACTGCTGCCCTCTACGCTCTAATAGCCCAACAAGAGGCTAAGTAATATGTATGTCACAAAAAGCTTTGTATGGTTATCAGAAATGCTATAATTGTAATGAAATTATGCATTTAAGGGGGGAATGTAGCAGCCATATTGGGGATCAGACTAAGTAGCCTCATGCAGTCTCATGCTTCATGTTCTTGCTGAGCTCTTTCTCCCTTGAATATATTGTTGTAAGCTGACGAGACACAGGAATTCCTTATCTTGTCAAAGGTCATACAATTGTATTATCTTGTTCTCTGCTGTTCTCTTCTGTTCTCTCCTTATCATGGCTACCCTATAACCCAGTTCTTGTATTATAAACAATGGTGCTAGGAGAAGAAATGTTAAGGACTGCAACCCCACGCGGGAAGGGGAGGAGGAGCCGTTTCATATGTGTCACAATGTCTATAAAAACAATGTGCTAATGTATTTCAGGGCTTCTGGCTCTTTGGAAATGATTCCAGACTTAAGCCCGCGCGTTAAATAAAGAATCTCATTTTCCTTCACTCCGTGGTCTCTCTGACTCTGGGTTCTGCAACAAATCGTTACGTAGCCTATCACGGGTGACTTTGAAAAAAAAAAGTGCGTATGCAAATGGCGGCGCCCATAGGGCGCCGCCATTTGCGTTCCTTATTTGGTCCCGGTAGTCTATGTAAAGATTTACGTAGACTACACTGTAGTCTACGTAAATCTTTACTTAGACTACCGGGACCAAATAAGGAACGCAAATGGCGGCGCCCATAGGCCGCCGCCATTTGCGTACATGCTTTTTTTTTCAAAGTCACCCGTGATAGGCTACATAACGATTAACGTAGCCTATCACGACTGAATTTGGAAATCTAGCCATGATAGGCTACGTTAATCGTTACGTAGCCTATCACGGGGTGTGTGGTTTTTTTTTTACACTTTGTAATGCCGCCCCCACCCCCGACGAAAGGCCGACGAACCGCCTCTGGGACCCACTGCCAGGAGGGATATTCGCCAAAGGTAAGTCCCATCCCGGGGGGGTGGGGGGGCGGAGAATTTCACCGATGATTTCGGGGGGCTGAATGTGTTGGCGCTCAGCCCCCTGAAGATTCGAGGAGAAATTCTCCGCCATCCCTAATAATTTCCCTCTTGTATTAAGAGCTCCAGTTCGTTCTGTTTGTTTCCCATGCACTAGGCATTAGTATATAGACATCGAAGACCATGTGCTTCATAGTCTGGCTTTCTTCCCACATGTTCCTGAAGGCTATTACTGGGTGCTATTTGAGCTGTTCTCTCCGTTGTGGCACATGAGCCTTCATCCATTGTTACCCCCAACTTTACATCTCCCTTCCCCATAGGATTCAGTTTAAAGCCCTCCTGATTAATTCTTCATGCTGTGGCCAAACACATTCTTCCCATCCTTTGTGAGGTGCAACCTGTCCCTTGCCAACAGCCCATCTTCCAGGAAGTAAAGCCCGTGGTCCCAGAATCCAAATCTCTCTCGTCGGCATCACCTTCATATCCAGTCATTCACCCAGAGTATTTTTGGTTCCCTTTCTACCCTCTTCTAACTCCTGAAAGGATGGATGAGAAAACTATTTGAGCCCCAAAGTTCTTGAGTTTCCTTTACAAAGCTTCAAAGTCTGATGTGATTTCTTCTTAGCTCCACTTGGCGGTATCATTTGTTCCCACATGGATGAGAAGAAAGTGATACCTGTCAGTGGGATTTATGAGTGCAGGCAACCCTTCCTTCAGTTGTTTGCATAGTTCACACAGGTTAACTAAAATACTAGACAAGTCATACACACTATTTTAATAGATTAGGGAGAAACTCAGATTGACTGGACCACCTGGCTAATGTGATGATCTTTTAGGTCCTCCTGTCCACTACCAAAGTCAATATCTGAAGAAACTAAATAAATTTGATAATTGAAAGATACTCCACATCTGTCAGTAAGAATATCATATCAGTTTTATTATGGTCATAGACCAGCAAGGGTCAGTAAGACTACTCTCACTGAGCACAAGATCTAGTGAAGTTTGAAATTAACAGTTGGACACCACTTTGAATGGTGGGTTAGATGAACATCACCCATGCCCAGCTGAAGTGCATACCTGCAGCATGTCATGGGCTGATGTTCACTGGCTATTTTCCATTGTACAACCTAACAATGTGTAGGAGTAATCTGAGAAAAGCACAGCTACCCCAACAATTATCTTGATCTAAGGATGAGTGGTATTCATATGCAGCCTCCCAGCATCATGCCATTGCTACTTCTGGAGGTAGATAATCAGTCAGCCTCCTTTCACATTCTGCTTTGCTGGAGCAATAGCAGCCACAGATATTGCTGTATAGTTGCATCTGTGGGTTTAACACCCCTTTTATCCTTCCCTGTTTATCCTTGCACCATTGCATTCTTGGAAACTTAAATTGCTTTTCTACTCCGTGTTGGAACTGAGGCCAGTTTTGAGGCTGCCCCATCCTATTATTTATTTAAAACAGTCATATGCCGCTTTTCATTCTCTCAGAATTTCAGGGGGGTGTAGACATATTTACATTAGGGGGCTTCAATAAGTGCATAGAGCCTCTTCACATGATGGCCAAATGTGTGGACAGTAGTGGGTCATGGCTGCACTAGTGGTGGGTCTAGCTTGCATGGTCCCACAACTCCATAATCTCACTGCATAATCTCAACTCGCTGCATAATCTCACATAGCCTAATCTCACATTAAGAGGTATACCTCTTAACTGTCTGGATTTTCAGGCCAGTTGAAATATTACTTTGCACCTGTGTTTGCCACCAGGAAATGCTTCTCCTTTCAGATGATCTACACAGTGCAGAGTAACTTTTTTACTGCCTTGGGGACAGCTGATATTGATGTGCAAACACTCCATTCATTTGGACTGATTCGCACAGCAGAGGCATTTGAACATTACTCCCTGCCAGGTGGATTGCCCACTCAGGGAAGAACTATTATGTGGCAGCCTCAGGTGACAAGTGTGACATATGGAACACTTGGTGATAATAAAGGAGATTCTGAGTCTTTAAGAGACAACCTTCTGATTGTGAATTCTGGCTATCTGAACTCCATGTGTGCTGCAGCTAGATGAGGACTTGGCCTGAGTGTTTTTCATTCTGTTTAGGTTTGTGTGTGTGTGTGTTGGTGTGCATTTATATTGTCTTTGGTATCACTGCCATGCAGCAGACTAAATTGACCTGCTTCAGGCAGCACCATGAGCAAGATAGGCAAAGGCAGGAACTGGCATCTGAACGGTGCAGTAAGACTTTTTCAAATGTTCATTCGAATGGAGAAGCACCATTTCGGCTCCACTTCAGGCAGCAAAATTTCTGCAACCTAAAGTATTTGTTGGGTGAAGTCCATATGGAAGAGCTAAGTAATGTTTAAACCTGGGCCCAGTTTAAGGTGCTGGTTTTGGCCTCTGAAGCCTAAGTGGTTTGGGACTGTGTTATCTGAAGGATGTTACTTTGCACCTGTGATTGCCACCAGGAAAAGCTTCTCCGTGCAGATGATTTACATGGTGCAGAGTAACTTTTACTGCCTTGGGGAAAGCTGATATTGATGTGCAAACACTCCATTCATTTAGACTGATGTGCACAGCAGAGGCATTTGAAGACTACTCCCTGCCAGCTGTATGAGCTTGCCCAAGCATTAGGATCAGCATCAGAGGCTCTACTCTCTGGCCCACCAGCAAGAGCCATTAGGCTGGCAGGTACTAAGGATAGGGCTTTCTCAGTGGTGGCTCCAAACCTTTAGAACTCCCTCCTCAGGAAGATGCAAATGACCTCATCACAGCTGGCTTTAAACAACAACAACAACAACACCTGAAGACACATTTATTCAAGTCTGCATTTTGTGCATAAAAATAATTAGCTGTTGCTGCTGCTACTGCTGCTCTGTGTGTGTGCGTGTGCGTGTGCGTGTGTGTGTGCGCGCGCACACACCTATAATTGCATACTCATGTTACTGAAACTTTTCAAGCCACCTTGTGAGGACAGTGCACCCTAAAGGGCAGGTTAAAAAATGTTTAAATAAATAAATACACTTTAAATTGTTATTTCTTTTATATTCTTAATTGCCAGGAGTACACAATAGAATCTTGCACTTCTCTCTCAGCTTTGTTGGAACTAGGGATGTTGGAGAAATTTGAGATGGACTAAAATGAGCTCAGATTTCTAAGAATCTGACCTGCAGAATCTGCTGTGGAGCAACCCACTCAGGCCTTGTGGAGTCCATGAACTTTGGGATGATTTTTTTTACTTTCCCAAAATTATAATTCGTAGGAAAATATGTAAGTTTCTGCTGAGGAAATGTTGAATGGAATGGGGGACAATACGCTAAATGGTATGGTCTGAGGTGATTTATGTAAATACTTATGTAAATACTTACATAATTATTTGTGTAGTCTTCCGCATGATGAAAAAAAATATTCACATCCACCTGTGGGCAGACAAAAGGCACCTGACAATATCTGAAACACAGATGGAGCAGATTTTGTACAGTCCATACATCCTTAGTTGGAACTAGGGATGGACGAAAGTCCCTTACATGTTCTCGAAGCTTGCTTCGCGGTGGGGGGGAGGTGCTTCGGTTCTCCCCCCGAAGTTCAGGCGAGGGGGGGGAGGCACCCCTCCTCACCCAGCTGAAATTCAGGCCGTGGGGGAGGCGCCCCATCCCTCGCCGGCGAAATTCAGGCTGGGTAGGAGTGCCCCGTCTACCCGGCCGTGAAAAAAAAAGTAAAACACACACACACCCGTGATAGGCTACGTAACGATTTATGTAGCCTATCACGGCTAGATTTCCAAACTCAGCCATGATAGGCTATGTAAATCGTCACGTAGCCTATCACAGGTGACTTTGGGAAAAAAAAAGGGCATACGCAAATGGCGGCTCCCATGGGGACCGCCATTTGCGTTCCTTATTTTGACATGTCTAGTCTACGTAAAGATTTACGTAGACTACGGCGAAAATAAGGGCAATGCAAATAGCGTTTCCTTATTTTTGCCGTAGTCTACATAAATGTTTACGTAGACTAGACATGCCAAAATAAGGAATGCAAATGGCGGTCCCCATGGGCCGCCGCCATTTGCGTACGCGCTTTTTTTTTTTCCAAAGTCACCCATGATAGGCTACGTGATGATTTATGTAGCCTATCACAGCTGACTTTGGAAATCTAGCTGTGATAGGCTACGTAAATCATTACATAGCCTATCACGGGTGTGTGTTGTTTTTTTTACTTTACTTTTTTTTTTTGCAATGGCGGTGGCGGCAGCCGGTTGGGAGACCGGCCACCACCCCCGCCCCCGACAAAACGCCACCGAACCGCCGCCGGGACCCACCACCGAGAGGGACATTCGGCCATGGTAAGTCCCATCCTGGGGGGGGCGGGGGGCCGGCAGAGAATTTCCCCACCAATTTCGGGGGGCTGAATGCACTGGCATTCAGCCTCCCAAAGATTCGTGGAGAAATCAAGGAGATGGATGAAGCTAAAGGAACATAAGTTCTGGGCAAGGAGATGGATGAAAGGGCAAGGAGATGGATGAAGCTAAAGGAACATAAGTTCTGACTCTAAGGAAGACAAGTGGATTCCTTGTCCTGGATCCTGATGGAGTACTTAAGGCAAGGGACCCTTGTGGAGTACTTAATTGCCATCTTAAGTGCCATTTCCTGGAAGAAAGACAGGAAATTAATTCATTAATTAATTCATTAATTAATTCTAGCCACCCTGGAAAAGGGGGTGCTGGAATAAGTGGACATCCATACTTGGGCAAGGGAGCTGGGGTCATAGTGTTTCACCTGACTCTTCAGTCAGTGTTGTTGCATCCACCCCCCTCACTCTGTATTAGTGTAGGTAACAGTGGTCACTAGTTTGGGGCAGAGTAGGGATTTCTTACCCGGGGACCTTTTTCACCACCGTCACAGGGTTTTTTCTCCTACTCTACACTTTGCTGTATGGTAATGCCTTGAGAACAGGTATTTCACATTTGTTAAATAGGTTGGTCATGTTGTCAGGATAAGAAGTAGCTGAGCAATGGAGAATTCTCTGGGGCAATTTTATGGTAATTGGGGTACTGTAAACTGGCCTCTTAGGGCTTTGGGGCTCTAGAGGTAAGGTAAGGGTTTCCTTTGAGGCCTAACAAAATGACACATCGAAACCTGTGAGGCTTGGTCATGGTAGTGACTCAAGAGGGCCTCCCTCAACACCTAAAGAGAAGGCTTGTGGTCATGGAGCTAGGTCAGACCTAATTCCACTCAGGCGGAAGGGTAGGCTTGGCCAGATGAGCTGGCACAGGATGGGGATGTCTAGGAAGGGACTCACAGCTTAGATATATTCAACACAGACATGCATTTTGCTGGTGCAGTTTACTGATGTTAATAATAGAACCTATTTAACCCAGTAATTGAGTCTAACCTAAGGATGTCAGAGAATTCCACGACGGATCTCAGTGAGGCCAAATGCCAGTGCATTCGGCCCCCCGAAATCCATCGCGGAACGAAGCCCCCACCCCCCAACCCACAAAAGGCACGCGGGGTGAAGTCCCCGCTGCCCCCAACCCACAAAAGGCATGTGAAATGGGGCACTTACCTGCTCCCATCCGCGCTGCTTTGTGAATGGTGGCCATCCTGTGGCCGCCATTCGCTTCCTCTTCATAGCCGTGATAGGCTACGTAAATACTTACATAGCCTATCATGGCTAATGCAGGGACACCATTTGCGTCTTTGCAGAGGCCGTGATAGGCTACATAAGTATTTACATAGCCTATCACGAGGGGGTGGGGGAACCCAGCGTATGCAAATGGCAGCGGATACCGCCATTTGCGTATGCTGGGTCTTTTCCCCCTGCCGTGATAGGCTACATAAATACTTATGTAGCCTATCACGGCAGGGAGAAAAAAACCCAGTGTACGCAAATGGCGGCGGCTACCACCATTTGTGAATGCTGGGTTTTTCCCCCCCTGCCATGATAGGCTACGTAAATATTTACATAGCCTATCACAGCTAAATACAGGGACGCAAATGACAGCGGCTACAACAGCTGCCATTTGCGTCCCTGCAGGGCTGCCCAGCGGCCAGATGTCCTGCTGTGGGCGGCCAGGGGCGGCAGACGGCTCTGCGGCTTGGCCGCAGAGCAGACCCGGCCAGGCAGGATTCCGGGGGGGGAGGACCAGATCGCCTCCCCCCCCATCAAGGATTCCAGGGGGAGGGATGGAGCGCCTCCCCCCAAGAGGAAACAGAATGGAACGGAAGGTAAGTGTTCCATCCATCCCTAGTCTAACCTCTTTATTTCTGATATGGTTGCAATAGTCTAATGGAAATAGAGAAATGGAGGTTATTTGGGGTGATTCTGGAAAAGCAAAAACAAAAGCAATTGTTTTATATGGTCCTGGCATGAATCAAGGCTTTATACATCTTGCAATGTTTTTGTCAGACAAACCTTTTGATGTGTAGCTCTCCAGATTAGGAATTTGGCTATGCCAACATATCTGAGTTACAGAAAAAGTTACTCTGTGGCATTAAATGAAAAAGAAAAAAGCTGTTGGACCTGTGAGATGGCAGCCTTCTATGTGCTGTCACTGAATCAGCCAGATATTTCTGTGCTGCAATAATTTCCATCACAACAGGAGCAGCTCAGCAGGAAAGCAAGACTCTTTTCTTAAAATAAATAACACAAATGCATGCAGATCTTGGTTAAAGCTTTGAAACATAATATAGAAAGTAGGGATGTGAGAACTCCCAGCTGCTTGCCTCTCCTTCTGTTCGTCGAAGTACTCAGTGATCGACGATCACCGACGATCACCCCCATGAACCGGTTGCAGCTTCGCCAATTTTTTTTTTTTGACTCGGCAATTAATATGTACAAAAGGGGATGTGCTCACACGAAGCCTTCAATTTGCACACTTTTAAATATCTGAAATGCACACTTTCAGCTACATCTGCACAACATTTGTATACAGTATTGAGGAGTGTTGAGTTGTTGCTGCGATGTGCTAATTTTTTTCCCCGATTGGATGGACGGACCGGCTAGCTTTATTACTGGGGGTATTGATCCTGAAGTACTCCATCTCTATAATGTCTCCTAGTCTCCCAAGTCTGTTCCCTCTCTACCCTGCCTGCCTGGAGTGCCTGCCCTGCTGCTGACATAGACACCCTATCCCCCCAGCAAAAAGAAGAAGCTGATGATGATGTGTGTCAGCCAGACCCCCATGTTTCCCAACTGAACAATGATCTTTCCATGTAGTGAATGAATCTGACCATTTTTCATTCTGTAAGCCATTAGCATGATGAGTCATCTCTATGACTCACTCATTGATTCTGCCTGCTGCACCTCTCCTCTCCTTCATTTTGCTAATGCACCGACATTTGACAAGGAGCCTTCAGGGCACTGGGCACTTGAGTCTTTTGTTGTCTGAGAATATGCACAATTATATGCTGGGGAGGGGGACAGGGGTCAGTTCAGTTCAGTGCTATCGCAGATTAGCAGACATGGGAATTTTTGGAATTTCACCAGGCAGGCAGGAGTTGTAGTGCACTCTAGCTCCTGTCTGCAGAAGAGGGCTTCAACCAAGAAAAATATATTGCTGGTGTGTGTTGGGAGGATGCTCTTACAAATTGTAGTTTTCTTGCCGCCCTTACTTTTCCTTCTGTGTGTGTGTGTGTGTAGGCTTCAGGCTGCATTTGGTAATTCCCCCAGAAGGCAAATTATTTCAGTCTTTGTAAACCTCAGAAACTGTGCAATTGTGATGTGGAAACCTCTCTCCAACAGTGTTTGAGGAGGGGGATGGGGCTTCACTGGGACAGGCACTGGACTGGGCTATATGGAGCAATCCAGGACTTTTGGAGGGAGCGCAGAGAAGAAAAAGCGGCAGTAGCTCCATCCATCATCAGAATGAGTTTCCTAGAAAGAAGGCTGCTAGGACGAGGCTTGCTGAAATTAAAAGCTGATCTCTGGAAGAAATGATGTTGATGCAGAGAGAGAGATGACCCTGCTTAAGGGAGGAGGTCTCATGGCTTGTAATAGCTCTATGGACTCTTTTGTCCCTTTTCAAACTCAGGGTGCAGTTGGCCTCAATCATCTCTTAGGTTGCCTGGGGCAGCAGCAGCACCAAGAGCTGATTCATCTGGGTTTGCCTGGCACAGCCTCCTCCACCATGTCCATGCTCCTTTCAATCAATTGGAGAGCCGGTGTGGTGTAGTGGCTAGAGTGTGAAGAATGCATTTCCATGATAAAGGATGGGCTGGGGCAGGTGACTGAGTACCTCATTCATTCTCTTTAGCTGACTGCCTGGGGATATAACTGAATGTCTATGGTCAGTCAGATATTCATTCACATACAGTACCTGGCTGTGGAAAGGGCAGGGGGGAGGGGGACTGATTTAGGTGCATGCTGCTGTGTCTGAATGGAAGAGGTGCCTTTCCTTTTCTATACCTACCAAGCAATACCTCTGCTTGAGAATGTTAAACTGTACCCCTTCTGAAAATTCGACTCCCCCGTTGTCTCCTGAACAATGTGACTTCAGATGTCACTCTAGTAGTTAATAATCAATCAGGGATTTCATTCTATGCATAAATACACAACTCCGAATCTGAACACTGTTGGGTTTCCCCTTGAACTCTGCTCTACTCTCTTTGTGTGTGAGCACACTGGCCTCCAATTTTAGGGAAACAAAAAGGCAGGAGAAGACAGTGCAGCTGTGGCTTGCTACTAGGGATGTCAGAGAATTCCACCACGGATCTCGGTGAAGCCGAATGCCAGTGCATTCAGCCCCCTGAACTCCGTGGCAGAATGGCCTGCCACCCCCCACCCCCCGCGGATCCTCCCCGGGATGAGACTTACCTGGGGCGGATGTTCCGGACGGTGGCGGCTCCAGCTGCAGCTTTGGCGGCGGCGGCTGGTCTTCCAAACGGCTACCGCCGCCGCCGCCATTTGCAGTCTGTTTTTTTTTTCCCCATTCGTGATAGGATACATAAAGACTTATGTAGCCTATCACATCTGGCTTAGAAAAAAACACACCCGTACACAAATGGCGGCGACTACAGCCGCCGCCATTTGCGTTCCTTATTTTTGGCCGTCTTAGTCTATGTAAATATTTACGTAGACTAAGACGGTGAGAATAAGGGGAACACAAATAGCGTAGCGGACACTATTTGTGTTCCCCCTTATTTTCGCCGTCTTAGTCTACGTAAACATTTATGTAGACTAAGACGGCCAAAAATAAGGAACACAAATGGCGGCGGCCATAGCCGCCGCCATTTGCATACGCGTTTTTGTGGGGGGTTTTAAGCCAGACATGATAGGCTACGTAAGTCTTTACGTAGCCTATCACGGCTGACTACAAGGACACAAACGGTGGCGGCGGTGGCTGCCACCATTTGCATCCTTGCTAGCCAGCAGTCAGATGTCGGGCTGCTGGTGGAGCCGGCCAGCGACTCTGCAGAATTCCTGCGAAGTGGAGCCGGCCGGCAAGGATTCCGGGGGGAGGGACGGAGCGCATACCCCCCCAGCAGAACCCGGAGGAGCCAGGTAAGGGGGGTTTCGTACATCCCTATTGCTACCCTGCTTAATGATTTCAGAGTGTATGAAACCAAACCAAAACCATGGACTCCTGAAGGAAGTTGTGTAAAGAGTGATTACCCTGCCTTGCTCAGTGATTTCTGTAATAATGGGTGGGGGATGAGATCTAGTGATGAAACAATGCTCAAGGTTGGCCAGTCTTCCACATGCAAAACCAAACCTTGCATAACAAAACCAATAGCTTAACTTGCATGGGTGCAATTTCAGCCTTGCCTCCACCTCTTGGTGATTTCTATTCAAATTCTATTCAAAAAGCCCCGTGATAGGCTACGTAATGATTTACGTAGCCTATCACGGCTAGATCTGCAAAGTCAGCCATGATAGGCTACGTTAATCATCATGTAGCCTATCACGGGTGACTTTAAAAAAAAAAAAAGCACGTACGCAAATGGCGGCCCCCATAGGGAGCCGCCATTCGCGTTCCTTATTTGGTCCCTGTAGTCTACGTAAATCTTTACGTAGACTACAGGGACCAAATAAGGAACGCGAATGGCGGCTCCCTATGGGGGCCGCCATTAGCGTACGTGCTTTTTTTTTTTAAAGTCACCCGTGATAGGCTACGTGATGATTAACGTAGCCTATCACAGCTGACTTTGCAAATCTAGCCGTGATAGGCTACGTTAATCGTTACGTAGCCTATCACAGGGGCACTTTTTTTTTTTACTTTTCTTGTAATGGCGGTGGCGGCAGCCGGTCGAAAGACCGGCTGCCGCCCCCGCCCCTGACGAAGACCTGCCGAACTGCCGCCGGGACCCGCCGCCGGGAGCGACATTCGTGAAAGGTAAGTCCCATCCCGGGGGGGGGGGTGGCGGGGGGTGGCGGGGGGGTGGCGGAGAATTTCTCCCCGAACCTTTGAAGGACCGAATGCGTTGGCACTCGGCCCCCCGAAGTTTCAGGGAGAAATTCTCCCCCATCCCTACTAGCACCATGTCTGCTGCAGCTGGAAAGGGAACTTCCCATTTCTCCAGATATATATATATATAGGACATAATTCCCACTAGTGTGATGGTGGTATCACCATTATGGGCATATTTCTTGGGCTGTCCTTTTGGTTCTCTCACAGCCCAGTAGCCACCCCGGCCAAGCTGAAACACAAACACACAAAATGCCACCACAACCAAGAGACCAAGACCACACTGCCCCTTTTATTTATTTATTTAGGTATTTATTTAGGTATTTCATTTCTATTCTGCCCAACAGCTCAAGCTTTCCAGGCCACCGTTCACAAAAATTACAACCAAAAAGCACACAGTAAAACAATTATTTATTTCCCTATTGAAAAGCACTGCCCAAAGTTTTGCATGCATATATTGATTTATGAATGAAGGAACTACCTTTTTCTTTCTGTATTTTCTGCTTGGGAACATATTCTCTCAAATGTTGGAGTAAAATTCTCAATTTTAGGAGAGATTTGCCCCATAATAGCACATGTTTTTGCTTGGTGTCTCTCTCAACTTGCAAGTGTTAAGGAATAGTACTTTCTAATTGTTATGCAGAAATTGAGGACAATGGCCCATTTCAATCTGAATGAAACGACAGTCATCCAGGTAAGGAAGGCCGGGGCTTGCTCTCATCTTTTTCTATTCCACTCTTCGACGTCTCCCCACCCCTCACAACACTTGGATCTCTCTGTGGCTGTGGCATGTCTCAATTCATTGAATGCGCAAAACAGAAGGGATCTGGTAGCTGCATCATTAATTTTTTTCACCCAGAAAATGTGCATATATGGAATCAAATAAATGCACAAAATCAGAAGGACCCTGGCAACTGCGCAATTTTTTTCACACAGAAAATGCACATATATCCAGATGCACACAATGGGGGCAAATGCACAAAAAAAGAAGGGATAGCTGCCGGAGCCATTCGCCGAGAGGCTGCTCGGTGAGAGCAGGGGAAAGCATGCAAACAGGATCACCATAGCACCCAAGATTTCGGAAGATTGCTTGACTGCAGCCGAGCAGGGTCGGGTGAGAGGGAGGGTTCGCAAACTCCAGTTCAGGAGCCGAACTGAGAGAAGATCATAATAACGAAGCAGGAAACGAATGTTCACGACACCCCTAATAGAAAGACATCTTAATGGTTATAATTTAGCTTGCACATAAAGTCCAATTAATAAACTAGCACCTTTAATTTCTAGTTTTAAACTTTAAAGGAAATTAAATCAAGCTCTTAATAAAACCAAAATACACATCAGCACAGTTTAAAGTGCTGGAAATCGTGGTTTTATATGTATTCAATGTACACAGGAAGACATTTTGCTTTCTCACCTAAAAACATTTGAGTGTAAATACTTTAGGGATGTACTAATTGTGTACCTTCCGTGCCGCTTGACTTCCACAGTTTGCAACCAGTCCGTACCGTCGTTGGCAAGCCCCCGGAATTCTACTCTTTTTTTTCCTGCTCTGAAAATTATCAAGATTAATCCATACCAACAGCCGTAATTATGCATAACTTCCATAAGGAAGGCTATTTTTTGTAGATATTTACATATTTTTCCCCTGCCCTGAGACGTGCAGTAATTACTTTCAGCCAAAACACTCCCTCCTCCTAGGGGCTTCCCAAAACAAGGCTGCCCTAGGTGTGCCTGAGCGATGCACTCTTTGTTTAAAACATCGCTGTTTGAAAGAAAGAAAGAAAGAAAGAAAGAAAGAAAGAAAGAAAGAAAGAAAGAACCTTTTAAAATGACCATGCTGGTCTGGAGCCCTGCACGAGTATTATTCCCCCTGCTAGGCTTTCTATTTCCACATCCAGCCTTGTTGGTGACATGGTGAGGCTAAAATGGAGAGGAGAACCAACTCTGTGCATGTCTACTCAGAAGTAGGGATGGGGGAGAATTTCTCCCCAAAACTTCGGGGGGCCGAGTGCCAATGCATTTGGTCCTCCGAAGGTTCGGGGAGAAATTCTCCCCCCCGCCCCCCGCCCCCCCCCGGGATGGGACTTACCTTTTACGAATGTCGCTCCTGGCGGCGGGTCCCGGTGGCGGTTCGGCAGGTCTTCGTCAGGGGCGGGGGCAGCAGCCAGTCTTTTGACCGGCTGCCGCCGCCACCATTACAAGAAAAGTAAAAAAAAACAAAAACGCCCCTGTGATAGGCTACGTAACGATTTACGTAGCCTATCACGGCTAAATCTGCAAAGTCAGCCGTAATAGGCTACGTTAATCGTCATGTAGCCTATCATGGGTGACTTTAAAAAAAAAAAGCGCGTACGCAAATGGCAGCCCCCATAGGGAGCTGCCATTCACATTCCTTATTTGGTCCCTGTAGTCTACGTAAAGATTTACATAGACTACAGTGAAAATAAGGGCAACGCAAATAGCGTAGCGGGCACTATTTGCGTCCCTTTTTGATTCATCATTTTAGCCTACGTAAATATTGATATTTACGTAGGCTAAAACAGAGAATCAAAAAGGGATAACAAGGAATGCAAATGGCGGCAGCCGTAGCCGCCGCCATTTGCGTACGCGTTTTATTTTTTTTTTACCCAGCCATGATAGGCTACGTAAGTCTTTACGTAGCCTATCACGTCTTGTAAAAAAACAACAACAACAAGACTGCAAATGGCGGTGGCAGCAGCCGGTCGGAAGACCAGCCGCTGCAGCCGCCGCCACCGAAGCCGCCACCGGAGCCGCCGCTGCCCGGAACATCCACCCCAGGTAAGTCTCATCCCAGGGAGGAACCGCGGGGGGCGGGGGGGTGGAAGGATATTCAGCCACAGATTTGGGGGGGCTGAATGCACTGGCATTCAGTCTCACTGAGATCCGTGGTGGAATTCTCTGACATCCCTAGCAGAGTGTGCTTTTTATTCGAACACAGAGAAGGTTGCTGATCTTTCCCTTCATGCTGCATTTGTACAAGTTAAGTGTGACTGCTTCAGAAAGAACTTTTATTTATTTATTTATTATTATTTATTATTAAATTTATTAATCACCCATCTGGCTGGTCACCCAGCCACTCTGGGCAATGTACAGTGTACAATAAAATAGTTTAAAACAATAAAATTCTACAGTAAAAACATTTTCTAAAATACCCTAACCCACCCCGAATGCCTGCCTGAACAACCATGTTTTTAATGCACGATGGAAGCTCATTAAAGAGGGGGCATGGCAGAGTTCCCTAGGGAGGGAGTTCCACAGAGTGGGGGCCACCACAGAAAAGGCCCTCTCCCTCATCCCCACCAGTCTAGCTGTCCTAGCTAATGGGACAGAGAGAAGGCCATCCGAGGCTGATCTTGTTAAGCGGCCTGTCTGGTGTTGCTGGAGGCGCTCCTTAAGATAGGCTGGGCCGGAACCATATAGGGTTTTAAAGGTCAAAACCAACACCTTGAATTTGGCCCGGATAACCACTGGTAACCAGTGCAACTTCTTCAGCACTGGAGTGATGTGATCTCGCCGGCGGCTGCCTTTAATCAGACGAGTTGCCGCGTTCTGTACCAGCTACAGCTTCCAAACCGTCTTCAAGGGTAACCCCATGTAGAGCACATTACAGTAGTCTAAATGAAAGGAGACCAGGGCATGTACTACCGATGGGAGCAGATGGTCGGGAAGGAAGGGGCACAGCAGCCATATCAGATGGAGTTGATACAGTGCTGTCTGACTCACAGCTGACACCTGAGCCTCCATGGACAGGTGGGAGTCCAAAATGACCCCCAGGCTGCAGACCTGGTCTTTCAAGGGAAGCCATAGCCCATTCAACACCAGGTCAACATCCCCCAGCCTCCTCTTGTCTCCCACCAAAAATACCTCAGTCTTGTCAGGGTTCAGCTTCAGCTTATTCCTCCCCATCCAGCCACTCACCGACTCCAGACATTTGGACAGGGATTCTATGGCCAACCTTGGTGAAGATTTGAACGAGAGGTAAAGCTGTGTGTCATCCGCATATTGATGACACCGCACCCAAAACCTCCTGATGATAGCCCCCAGTGGCTTCACATAGATGTTACATAGCATCGGGGAGAGGATGGTACCCTATGGCACCCCACAAGTGAGTGGCCATGGATCTGAAACCTCCTCTCCCAGTGCTCCCCTCTGGTACCTGCTGGAGAGGAAGGACCGGAACCACCGCAATACAGTGTCTCCAATGCCCAACCCCTCCAGGCGGTCCAGGAGGATACCAAGGTCAACGGTATCAAAAGCCGCTGAGAGGTCGAGGAGAACAAGGAAGGAGCATTCACCCCTATCCAGAGCCCTCCTCATATCATCTACCAAGGCGACCAAGGCCATTTCTGTCCCATGCCCAAGCCTGAAGCCCGACTGAAATGGGTCTAGATAATCAGTTTCTTCCAAGTGTGCCTTCAACTGCATCGCCACCACCCGCTCAATCACCTTGCCCAAAAGTGGCAGATTTGAGACTGGGTGAAAGTTGTTCAGAACTTGAGGATCCAAGGAGGGCTTCTTTAATAGCGGTCTTATCACTGCCTCCTTGAGGGCTGATGGCATCACTCCCTCCTCAAGGGAGGCATTCACCACCGCCCTGATCCCCTCACCAGTCTCTCTCTGCAGCCCATAATGAGCCAAGTTGGGCAAGGCTCAAGTAAGCAGGTGGTCAGCCTTTCAGATGAAAGCACCTTGTCCACTTCATCAGGAGGAAGAAGCTGGAACTGATCCCACAAAACCGGTTTGCCACAGGCCGCCTCTTGCTCACTAACTGTATCCACAACGTGCGGAGTAACACACCTAATCTGATCAATTTTATCTGCAAAGTGCCTTGCCAAGGCCTCACAGGAGGTCTTAGAATGCTCCAGTGGTTCAGGAGCCACAGGACCGACCAGGCTCCGGACCACTTGGAACAGCCTCCTGGGACAGCACTCTGCAGTAGGGATGTACGAAAGTCACTTACTTGTTCGCAGATTATGCTGATGCTGGGGGGGAGGCACTCCGTCCCTCCCCCCCGGAATCCTGGCCGTCCAGCTGTGCTCCGCAGGGATTCTGCGGAGCCACTGGCCGTCTCTGCCAGCAGCCAGACATCCGGCCGCTGGCAAGCAGGGACGTAAATGGCGGCGGCCATAGCCGCCGCCGTTTGCGTCCCTGCAGTCAGCCGTGATAGGTGACGTAAATGTTTACATCGCCTATCATGGCTGATTAAAAAAAAAATAAAAACGCGCATATGCAAATGGCGGCGCCCATGGGCGCCGCCATTTACGTATGCGCGTTTTTGTTTTTGTTTTTAAATCAGCCGTGATAGGCTACGTAAACATTTATGTAGCCTATCACAGTGTTTTTTTTAAATCTAGCTGTGATAGGCTACGTAAATCTTTACGTAGCCTATCACTTTTTTTGTTGTTTGGGGTTTTTTTACTTGGAAATGGCGGCTGCGGCGGCTGCGGCGGCTGCGGCGGCGGCTGTGGTGGTGGTGGCTGCGGCGGCTGGTCTTCTGAACGGCTGCCGCTGCCTCCATTTGCAGTCTGGAGGGAGGGGGTTGGGTTTTTTTTACAAGATGTGATAGGCTACGTAAAGATTTACGTAGCCTATCATGGCTGGGTAAAAAACAAAAAACAAAAAAACCGCGTACGCAAATGGTGGCTGCTATGGCCGCCACCATTTGCATTCCTTATTTTTGGCTGTCTTAGTCTACGTCAATATTTACGCAGACTATGACGGCAAAAATAAAGGGTAACGCAAATAGCGTAGCGGGCGCTATTTGCGTCCCTTTTTGATTCACCATTTTAGCCTACGTAAATATTAACACTATTTGCGTTCCCCTTATTTTCTCCATCTTAGTCTACGTAAATGTTTACGTAGACTAAGACGTGCCAAAATAAGGAATGTATTAGGAACGTAAATGGCGGCGCCCATGGGCGCCGCCATTTGCGTACGCGCGTTTTTTGTTTTTTGTTTTAAATCAGCCGTGATAGGCTACGTAAACATTTACGTAGCCTATCACGGCTGACTGCAGGGACGCAAACGGCGGCAGCTACGGCTGCCACCATTTGCATCTCTGCTAGCCAGCGGCCAGATGTCCGGCCGCTGGCGGAGCCGGCCGGCAGCTCCGCAGAATCCCTGCGGAGCGGAGCCAGCCAGCCAGGATTCCGGGGGGAGGGATGGAATGCCTCCCCCCCAGCATCAGCATAATCTGCGAACAGGTAAGTGACTTTCGTACATCCCTAATACAAGTGAGAAAGGGTGACTTTTTTAAAATACTCAGCACTGACCAGTTAAAAAGTCCCCTAGACCAGATGGTATTCATCTGAGAATTCTTGAAGAACACAGTCATGAAATAGTGAAAGCATCACCTAAGATATGGCAATATCTCATCACTACCTAATCGGGTTTCTGGCATTCACTGTATTGGGACGTCTCTCCCTCTCCCTCTCCCTCTATCTCTCTCTCTCTCCCTCTCTCTCTCTCTCTCTCGTGTGTGTTTATATAGATATGGAGAACTGCACATACCTCTGTCGCAGCTATTTGGATTTGCTCCAACCCATTTGATGATGGGAAATTAAAGCAGGTCAGAAGAGGAGGTCAAGAGGATGGTGAAAGGACAGGAAGAAATTCTCAGGAGATACCTGCTTGCAGATTGATTGATTGATTGATTTGATTTGATTTGTGCTCCACTTTTCTACCAAGAAATGGTACTCAAGGTCAAGAGGATGGTGAAAGGACAGGAAGAAATTCTCAGGAGATACCTACTTGCAGATTGATTGATTGATTGATTTGATTTGATTTGTGCTCCACTTTTCTACCAAGAAATGGTACTCAAGGCAGCTTACAATCATAGAAGGCATTAAAAATAAAAATAAAAACTTGACTAAAACAACAACAAACCCAACCCAATATGGCTGAGGCTTTCAATGCCATCAACCATGATATCCTTCTGGACTTTCTGGGCAGGATGGAACTTGGGGGGCTCAGCGTTCTGTAGTTCCAGAAATTGGTACTGGGGAATTCCTGTTGGAATCCTTGGACCTTAGTCTCTGGGTTCCATCTTGCCCCCATGCTGCTTAATATCTATATGCAGGGAGAGGTCATTGGATATTTAGAGTGAAGTATCATTAATATGCAAATGACTCTGGGCTCTCTCACTTTTCCAGCATAGTGCAGGGAAGCTGTAGAAGCCCTAAACTAACACTTGGGGGTGGTAACTGGATGTGAGCCAAGAAACTGAAGCTTGCTCCAGACAAGACAGAGATGCATGTGGTCAGCAGTATTGCTGATCCAAGGATAAGGATTAAACTTCCATTAAGAACACAGACTTCTAGTTTGAGGGGGCTTCCAGATTCAGCCATGTCCCTGGAGGAACAGGTGGAGGTGCGACCAGGTGTGCCTTCACCTAACTTAAGCTGGTACACCAGCTACATTCATATCTTAGTGCCTGCTAGTGCATACCTTCTTGATGTAGTGCATACCTTTGTTGTTGTTGTTCAGTCGTTCAGTCGTGTCCGACTCTTCGTGACCCCATCGCCTTTGGACTTCTTCAACGTGTTTGAAAAGTGCCAAGAAACTTCAGTTTGTCCAGAGTTCTGTGTCCAGATTGTTAACTGGAGCTGCGTATTGGAAGTATGTGACTTCCTTGCTCTAAGAACTGCATTGGCTTCTGATCTGTTTCCAGGCCCAATTCAAAGCACTGGTGATGATTTTTAAAGTGATTTATGGTTTTGGACCAGAATATCTGAAGGACTGCCTCCTGCCATACAAGACAGTACACTTACTAAGATCTACAAGGCCCTCTTGCATGTCCCAACCACCCCTGAAACTCACCTGGTTAGGACTAGGGATGTCAGAGAAATCTGCTGTGGATTCAAATGAGGAATCCGCAGTGGATCGGGACCATTTACCTCTGCTCCAGGAGGACTGGAGGCAGAACGGCACTCAGCTGCTTCTTCCAGCTAGAGCTGTTCACCTCCTCCCTGTCCCTGCTGATTGCCTTAAAAAAAAAATGTCTTTAAAAAAAGATCGGGAGGATGTGCCCATAGACTTATATGCAAATAGAGTCATGAATCATGCATATAAATCTATGTGTCCATAGGCTTCTATGGAAGATTCACCGCTCTATTTTGCATATAAGTCTATGGGCACATGCGATCAGCAGGATGTGCCCATAGACTTATATGCAAAATAGAGTGGTGAATCTTGCGTATAAGCCTATGGACACATAGACTTATACGCAAGATTCATGACTCTATTTGCATATAAGTCTATGGGCACATCCTCCCGATCTCTTTTTTTCTTTTTAAAGACATTTAAGAACGGCTCTGGCTGGCAGGAGGGAAGGTAAGTGCCCCCAAGCCAGTCCCCCCCCCCCGGAATCCGAGCTGCAGAGCGGAACTGCTCTGGAGGATTCCGGGGGGGAGGAACGGATCGCCTCCCCGCCCACGGATTCCCCACCAGAACAGACGGTGGGGAATCCATACACCCCTAGTTGGGACCAGTGGAGGGCCTTTTCAAGATGATGATGATAATGATAGTGGTGATGGTGACAGTGGTTTATATAGCTTAGACATCTTTCTCAGAAAAAAGACTCAAGGCATCTTGTAACAAAATTAAAACATAAAAATATAAACAATTTAATACAGCTAAAACAATTAAAAATAAAATACCACGACCACCTGATAAAATAACTAAATGAAAAAGGCCATCATATGTTCTCAAATGCCTGGGCTTTGAAGCTCCTTCCCAAGGGATATTTCCAGTGCTCCCTCTTTAAGAACCTATAACTGTGTTGCAAAGTAGGGATGTACGAAAATCACTTACCTGTTTGCGGATTATGCTGATGGGGGGGGAGGCGCTCTGTCCCTACCCCCGGAATCCTGGACGGGGGGGAGGTGCTCCGTCTCTCCCCCCGGAATCCTGGATGGGGGGGAGGCGCTCCGTCCCTCCCCCCGGAATCCTGGATGGGGGGAGGCACTCCGTTCCTCCCCCCTCAGAATCCTCCTTGGCCGGCTCAGCAGCCAGTCAGGTCCAGCCAGGCCAGAGCCGTCTGCAGCCAGATTACCGGCCGCGGAGGGCTCTGGGGAAAAAAAACACTCTGTACGCAAATGGTGGTGGCTACGGCTACCGCCATTTGCGTTCCTTATTTTTGATGTCTTAATCTACGTAAATATTTATGTAGACTAAGATGGCGAAAATAAAGGGAACACAAATAGCATAGTGGACATTATTTTCATTCCCCTTATTTTTGCTGTCTTAGTCTACGTAATTATTTACATAGACTAAGACGGCCCAAAATAAGGAACGCAAATGGTGGTGGCTGTAGCCGCCGCCATTTGCGTACGCCTTTTTTTTTTTAACCCAGTCATTTTAGGCTACATAAGTTTTTACGTAGCCTAAAACGTCTGGGTTAAAAAAAAAAAGGGTACGCAAATGGCGGAAGCTGTAGCCGCCGCCATTTGCGTATGCCTTTTTTTTACCCAGATGTTTTAGGCTACGTAAAAACTTACGTAGCCTATCACGTGGGTGTAAAAAAAAAACCACACGCACCTGCAAATGGTGGTGGCAGCAGCCGGTCAGAAGACCAGCCACCGCAGCCACCGCCACCGGAGCCGCCACCGCCCGGAAGATCCGCCCCAGGTAAGTCTCGTCCCGGGGGGATCCACGGGGGGGCGGGGGGCAGGCCATTCCGCCACAGATTTCGGGGGGCCGAATGCACTGGCATTCAGCCTCCCCGAGATCTGTGGCGGAATTCTCTGCCATCCCTATTGCAAAGACCTTTTTTAGGAAGGCATTTGGTTAGGTGTTTTAAACTTGATGGTATCTGCTTTAATAGTTTTATTGGGAACTTTTGATTATCGCTGTAATGTCTGCTGCTTTTAAAGGTTTTTTAAGTTGAATGTTTTGGAGGCAAAGCAGGAGAAAAAATAGTATAAATAAAGAAATCTTTTGAATATGCAAAGTTAGTACTGTTTAGGCATGTTCACCACTCAACTCATGTTTTTTACCCCACAATACAAATGTCTCCCCCACCCCCATATACACCCTCTCTCTCACAGATGCAGTCCGAGGATGCACTGGGCTAAAGCAACATGCTGAGAGCATGTTCCTCTTATGACTGATGTTGCATGTTTGCTCACCTGCTCTTCACCAGCCCCCATTCTAGTGCAGACAAATAAGAGCAGCTCACAGAACAAACTGACAGGAAGATGGAAATAATAGGTGTTTAAATATGAGGGACTAGATTCTTTGCTGCCAGCCTTAACCTGTGGAAGGCCTTGTTATGAAGCGCCTGCTTTAATCACTTCCGACAGATTCTTTCCTCCTCTCTTATCTGTCTAAGAGTGGGAGGATGGAAGCGCTCTCCTCTGATTGTTAGTCAGATGGATGGACGGTTGAATTATTTATAATGTTTGCCACTGGCTCTCTGATCCTTATTTGTAATCCTGATTTGCAAAGTCTGAAAGGGAGAAGGGCCGGCTCCCACACTGCTGCTCTATTAAAAGTTAGCTTGTCGGTACTTACGTTCAGCAAGTCTTAAATGCTGCAGATATACCACTGTAGGCAATCACATTTTCAAATGGCTGTGCAAAGCAATTGTCATAATAACTGAGCATTGGAAACCTACAGGGCTTGGCAAAACTTTAAAAGAAGGGGAGACCTGGTGCTTTTTGTTATTGATAACAGCACTCTCTATGCAATTTGCTTTGTAGAGTGGAGATGTCTTCTCTGAAAAGCTTCCACGCACAGGTACTCCATGAGCTTGCAATATATAGGCCCTTGTTCCACATATACCCTAATTCTCATAATGAGAAGTATTTGACTAGACTTCATTATTATTATTAGCCATCTCATTAGCAATGCTGTAGGGGGCAGAGTCAGGCCAGATTCTCTTCTTCAGAAGTGGGTGCAGTGTTTGGTGAATGCAGTTGGGAACTCTCTCTATCCTTTCTCTTTCTCCCACCTATCCAACTTGATGGATCCTTAGCTAGTAACATTTAATTGTGAGTACATGCAGTTTCCCTTGTGCTTAGATTTGGTACATGTATTTTGTGTACAGGAAGAAATTCATTTTTTGAGGAGCCTTGAGAAGGATACTGATGGAAGAGTGGTCAATATATGTGCTTAGAGAAAGGGGAAAACTGGGTGAAACTGACTGCCACCTTTACGATGGTTCATGAAAGCAAAGTTTTGGGACAGAAATACCAATAATTGTATGCAGATGTATGCAGACTAAATGTGGGAATAATCCGTGTGTAAAGAATGGAACAGAATTGCACCCATTGGCCCCTCAACCTCCATGCAGTGCTTGACTCTTCTACACAGAGCCTATATTGATGATTGCCTACATTTGCAGAGCAATTCTATGCGTGTTTACTCAGAAGTAAGATGTAGTGTCTAGGTAAATGTTCATAAAATTACCATTGTGGCCATCATTCTACACAGGACTAATGAAGGAAATATGCAAATGATAAGGTGGGGCAAAACATGGGGGTTCCTTCCAATCCAGGATATGGATTTAGAATTAAAGCTAGTGGAGGGGGCATTAATGAGCCAGGTACATTAAAAGTGGCAGGCAAAAATAATTTATTTAGTAGATGTCTTGAGAAAGGCTAAGGGAGAAGCTTCCAGAAGTCATGGGGGTGGGGGTGGAGATCTGCTAAGAAACGTCATTGATACATAGACAATATGATTACTGTAATAATATTTCTCTAACATTTTCTTTCCCCGCCTTTCTCTGTATTGTCTCTAACTCTGTGTATTTTAAAGGCACAAGTGGTGAATAATTCACACCTGTGTCTCTATATAATTTACAGCTCATGCCCATATTTTGTATGTAGTATCTGCATTTGGGTACAAATTGTTGTGTGAGAAGCCATCCATTGGAACAAGGTGTTCTCATAGTAATGTATTGCTGAAATGTAGCCATCTACAAAAGAAAGAATTTATTTCAAAATCCTGCTTGCATACGCACAGTGTCTTTAAAAATTATGTTCTTTTCTTCTTCAATTAACCCACTGCACAAATCTTGCTTGAACTTAAAACAGTACCCTTCGGATATCAGTAATAGAATGGTCAAGAAGAGTCAGCCAAAGATTGTATCCCTGCCTCTGAGGAATAATTCTTTTCTGATCCATAGAAGAACAAACTTGAAAGAAGTTATTTTTAAAGACACCCGAACCAGACTTAAATTTCTTACAGATATATGAAGTGGAGACAGGGGCGATTAAAACAAGCATTTAATTGAACACCTTAAGAAGCCTATTAAGTTAAATGATGTTGAACCAAAAAGAGGAAAATTGAATATCTGACCATTTTCAGGGCATGGTTTCAAATGGGGTTTAGTAAAGAATGACTGCTCCACTCAGCAGATAGTAATGGTGATGCTATTATCTGCACTGGTACAGCAGACATACATCCAGGGATTATAGGCAGACCTGCATTAATTCCAGTGATAATTTCACAGCTCCCAAAAGGGGTTAAAATATGGTCAAGATGAAGGAAGCATAGGTTAAGCCTATAGGTTATGCCCAGTTCTTAGTATTAAAGGCACTGTGCAAACAGGATATCTAATGGGAAGAAAACCAGGAATTGCTAAAGATGGGTAAGACTGTGTCTGCAGCCATGATTGCATTGGCATTTTCCCAAGATTTAGCAGTCTAGAGCAGATTCCCCATCTTTAAATAACACTGTGGCATGCAATGGCCTAGCACTCACAGCTGATATTTCAGTGGGGTGTTGAGTCTGCTCTGGGTTTTAGTCAGACCCAGTTAGAATTCTAAAGGAGCTATCCGAAGTGCCGAACCCTATCCCCGAAATGGGTTCTGCAGCATGGATAGCTCCTCTAGAGTTCAGACTGAAACACAGAATGGATTCACTGCCCCACTGAAGCAGGAGCTGCCAGCCTCCACTGATGTAGATAACATTCTCTTGACGTTTTAAAACAATGCAGGTAACTTTAGGAGGCTGTGATCAATATCAGAAGAGAGGTAATGAGAAGCAGCATTCAACCCTTTCCTCACTGTATCTTTTTCTGCATCAAATTCCTCCAACAGCTTTCCCCTGTTTTCCGTATTTCCAACAAGAAAATGGACACTGGAGAAAAGATGAAGCACCCCTTTGCTTTTTTCCACTCCCAACTGTAGCCTCCTGGAGCTGTTTATCATTTTTAAACGCTGGAAGAATGTTACATGAATTTGCATATAATGTCCAGTTTGGTCCCAACACCATGGTTGCACCCCATTCAGTTCAGATGGGATAGCTCAGATGCATGCTGGCACAAATCTCATGTGCAAGCATTAAGTTACACAAGTGTAGATTTAGTCTAAAACAGAAACATTTTTTAACTTTAAATAATCTGCTGAATTATTGATGCTTTCGAACTGTGGTGCTGGAGAAGACTCTTACGAGTCCCCTGGACTGCAAGGAGGTCAAATCAGTCCATCCTAAAGGAAATCAACCCTGAGTGCTCATTGGAAGGACAGATAATAAAGCTGAAGCTCCAATATTTTGGCCACCTAATGCGAAGAGAAAACTCCCTGGAAAAGACCCTGATGCTGGGAAAGACTGAAGGCAAAAGGAGAAGGGGACGGCAGAGGATGAGATGGCTAGATAGCATCACGGATGCAATGAATATGA
The DNA here is from genome assembly GCF_057233095.1 of Heloderma suspectum. Classification (NCBI taxonomy): domain Eukaryota; kingdom Metazoa; phylum Chordata; class Lepidosauria; order Squamata; family Helodermatidae; genus Heloderma; species Heloderma suspectum. The sequence continues at coordinate 254,943,237 of NC_139460.1, read as the reverse complement.
ACTTGAGCACACTCCGGGAGAGAGCGCAGGACAGGAAGGCCTGGCGTGCTATGGTCCATGGGGTCACGAAGAGTCGGACACGACTGAACGACTGAACAACAACAACAATCTGCTGAAATTGCAGAAGTAAAATTTTTGACCTCGTAGCCGCACTCAGGGTTCAAAATGTGAATAGTCAAGGGAAGAATCTGGTGACAGGATGGTGATTGCCACCTGCTATAGGACATGATTCATGAATGGTTACTTGTAGGGATGTTGAGAGCACCCGAGAGTGGGGTGGAGTCAGATGGACTCCCCCTCCACTCAGTCCCCCAGATGTTTCTCGCCAAGCCACATGGCAGTCATGGATGTGCTCACTGAGCACCGGGCAGTCCAGAAGCACCCCGCAGCCGCCCGATCCTTGATGGAGTTGCCAATTCTGCAACTCCTCTAATGTTGCAGAGACGGCCCTGTTCGGCCTCACAACTTTGCACAACATTAAAAATACAGAATTCAACATTTTTGCACAGCACTAAAAATGCAGAAATAATGGAGTTGCATACAAATTATGGCTTTGCCATCTTGCATAACAATGGTGGCTGGCCTCAAGGAGCAGGCAGCTGCAGGGTTCTCCCAGAGCAGTCAAGCAGCCCCCCAGGGCTCATGCATCCTGGTGAGTGGGGCAGGTGGCAGCGGCAACTCGGCGAGCACCCACCAAGCCTTGGCATGGGTGAGTCCATCTATCCCTAGTTACTCAGATGGACATCAGGGTCAAACTAGTAGTAGACCAGTGTATTTTAACATGGATCCTCCCCAGAACTGCCCCAAGATATTTTGCTGCCTGAGGCAAAGGAGATGATGGTTCTCCCCTCCCATTCCATGTATAAAAGCTGACAAGACTGGCAGTTAAATCTTACTTCAACACTGGCAATGGGATAGTGTCCTCCACAGCTAGGGATGTACGAAAGTTCCGCCACGGATCTCAGGGAGGCCGAATGCCAGAGCATTCGGCCCCCTGAAATCGGTGGCGGAACGGCCCGCCACCCCCCGCCACCCCCCCGGGATAAGACTTACCTTGGGCGGATCTTCCTGGTGGCGGTGGCGGCTCTGGCAGCGGCTGCAGCGGCAGTGCGGTGGTGGTGGCTGTGGCAGCCGGTAGTAAGACCGGCTGCCGCTGCCGCCATTTCCAGGTAAAAAAAAAACAAAAGTGATAGGATACGTAAAGATTTACGTAGCCCATCATGGCTAGATTTTAAAAAAACATTGTGATAGGCTATGTAAATCTTTATGTAGCCTATCACAGCTGACTTAAAAAAAAAAGTACATACGCAAATGGCGGCAGCCATGGCCGCCGCCATTTGCGTTCCTTATTTTGGCATGTCTTAGTCTATGTAAACATTTACGTAGACTAACACGGCAAAAATAAGGGGAACGCAAATAGTGTAGACACTACGCTATTTTCGTTCCCCTTATTTTCGCCGTTTTAGTCTACGGAAATGTTTACGTAGACTAAGACATGCCAAAATAAAGAACGCAAATGGTGGCGGCCATGGCCGCCGCCATTTGCGTAGGCACATTTTTAAAAAAAAATCAGCCGTGATAGGCTACGTAAACATTTACGTAGCCTATCACGGCTGACTGCAGGGACGCAAACAGCAGCGGCTATGGCCACCGCCATTTGCATCCCTGCTAGCCAGCGGCCGGATGTCCGGCTGCTGGCGGAGCTGGCCGGCGGCTCCGCAGAATTGCTGCGGAGCACAGCCAGCCAGCCAGGATTCCGGGGGGGAGGAACGGAGCGCCTCCCCCCCACCATCAACATAATCCGCAGAAAGGTAAGTCACTTTCGTACATCCCTATCCACAGCACCTGAGGGCAGCAGGCTGACTTAGTGGGATCCAGGCCAAGTTGCATACCACAGATTGCTCTGCCCTCCTGTCAGGTCTGGAACAGAAAACACAAGTTCCTTGCCTATGACACTAGAGCCAGGAGTGACGGAGGTAGGGATGTACGAAACAACTTACCTGTTTCGTTTCGTGACATCCGTGGGGGGGAGCCGCTCCATCCCTCCCCCCGAAATCCTTGCTGGCTTGCTCCACTCTGTGGCGACTCTGCAGAGCCGCCAGCCAGGGCCACCTGCAGAGACATCCGGCCACTGCTGGGCTGTGCAGGGACGCAAATGGCGGCTGCCGTAGCCACCGCCATTTGCGTCCCTTTTTTTCGCCGTGATAGGCTATGTAAATATTTACATAGCCTATCATGGCCTCTGCACAGACGCAAAAGGCATCCCTGCATTAGCTATGATAGGCTATGTAAGTATTTACGTAGCCTATCACTGGAAAAATTGTGAAGTGAATGGCGGCCGCAGACGCAGCCGCCATTTGCAAAGCAGCGCTAATGGCACCAGGTAGGTGCTTCATTTCGCGTGCCTTTCGCAGGGTGGTGGGGCGGGGGGGGCTTCATTCCGCCATGGATTTTGGGGTCCAAATGCGCTGGCATTCAGCCTCACTGAGATCCATGGCAGAATTCTCCACCATCCCTAGATGGAGGAGGGCAGAGAACCAAGGTTACTCAGGCAAGGCTCAGACACTGGTGAGGTGTGGGAGGGCCAGAGGTGAGAACAGGGTCCAGAGCAGGCAGTGGTCAGGTACAAACAAGGTGTGGCAGGGCCAGAGGCAAGAGTGGTGTGCAGGGCAGGCTAGGGTCGAATACTGGCAGGGTGTTGCAGGGCCAGAAGCATCATCAGGAAAAGGCAAGGGTCAAGTATCAGCAAGGCATAGCAAGATCAAAGACAAGAGGTGACAGCACAATGCTACCACCACAAAGACTCATGTTGCTGTGGCAAAGCTTGGAGGGAGGAGGAATTCCTTTATAGGGCTCCCTGAGGCTCCCTGCTGGTCTGCATTGGAGGACCTGCGAGCACCTGTGGGCAAGTGCTTAATCCACCAAGGACTGTGGTGTGGGCCAGGCTGCCTTCTGTATCTGGCCACAAGGTGGGGCTGCCGAGTTTCCCAGGAAGTGCAGATCCTGACACCTCCCAATGGCTCACTGCCACTCCTCACCTCCCAGCATCTGAGGCAGGCACCTCACTCTTCCTAATGGTAGGCCTGACCCTGATCTTCCCTGACATATAGAATGAATGGGGTGGGGTAGTTTAAAACAAGTAAAGGGCGTTCCCTGCCCCCAGGTTATCTATCAGCAGAGGGAAGGACAACAGCTCAGTGGGAAAAGGTCCCCAGTTCAATCTCTGGAATCTGCAGCTAAGTCTGAAAAAGACTCCTGTCCCAAACCCTTGAGAATAACTGTCAGACAGTTTATACAATGCTGAGCTAGATGGACCAATGGCCCGTCCAGATAGGGTTGTCATTGGTACATGAGCTTAAGCTGACAAAAGGTGAGATAAACTGGAGACCTGCAAGCTCTACTGTGATAACATTGTTTCCAGAAGAGAAATGACAGGCCTAGTAATCAGAAGGTATATTACAAACTAAGCTATACAATCATTAATTGCATTTGAGTCCAGGTTCCCTTTGAGAGGAGAAATAATAAAATTAGAACATGAAGACCTCTGTATAAATAAAATCCCCATAGCCTTCCTTTGGCAATATGCTTTTAGCCTGGATGGAGGGCAATTTCCTCAACACATTAAATTAATTAATCAGATCCATCCCTGGAAGCCAAGCTTCCATTGCTGTTTTTAACCATCAGTGATTTCACAGAATACTAAATAGCCCTTCAATTCTGTTACTTTAATGGCCATTAAATAACAAAAGTGGAAGAAAGGCGATCATGGCCATCTAACTATTTTTAATTAAAATAAAATGAAGAAGTAGTTGTAATTTACCCTCCACCTTTGACGGGAAACAGATAGTAAAGTTTATAGCATCTAATAGTGAAGTATTCCAGCTTTTAATTAAAACTTTAGTAGTTTAAGTTAGAGATCAGCACACAGCATCTAAGAAGTTTCTGAACATGCAGATCAGCTCTTATCTAGAAAAGAGGATATTTAAATTACATCTAAAGGGCTGTAATTTACCTGTTAGTTCATTAATATAGTATGAACATTGAGTTCTGGACAGGCCTGGGCCTACTCAGCTTCCAAGATCAGACAGGATCAAGATAATTCAAGCCAGTGTGGCTGCGGGCAATAGGAATGTAAATTTCATGCACATGGCAAATTGATAATGTAAAGCTGGCAGATGTTACTTTATGGGATTATATTGTTAACTCCAGATTTTGGAATCTTCATTTGACAGAATCTTAAATATTTGGGGCACTTACGCACAAGTACCAATTTGTATTAGTGCACCAAAGTTCAGCATCAGATACATGGGTTTTTATTCATAGATTTGCAGCCTGAGCATTTTCCTTCTAGATCAGGCTGCAAAAAGTGTGGCCTATAGGCTAAAGCCTCCCCCTTTCCCCAGTGACAGCAATGCAACTCCCCCAGGGAACCTGACCCATGGTTGTATGTGAATGAATGTGTGTCTGTGTGTATTTGTGGGAATGTGTAAATGAGTGTGAATGTATGTGCACGCATGTGTCATCCATACGTGTGCACATGTGCAGCCACAAAACCCCAGCAGACACCCAATGTGTCCCTTGGGGCTGAAAACGTTGTTCACCCCTGCTCTAGATATACTGAAAGTTAATCAAATAAAAGAAACCGTAAGGAATGTTTCCATCGACATTACTATCATTTGGTGGGAATTTTACAAATATTTTCTAAACACACTTAGCCTACAGCAGGGATGGTGAGCTTCAAGGGATTGGGGAGCAGGCACTACCCTCCAGGACTCCACCAGGGGCTGTACCTCTGTCTCCACAGTTGTTGTTCAGTTGTTCAGTCATGTCCGACTCTTCGTGACCCCATTGACCATAGCACGCCAGGTAGGGATGTCAGAGAATTTATCCACAAATCTCGGGGAGGCCGAATGCCAGCGCATTCAGCCCCCCGAAATTGGTGGAGAAACGGTCTGCCCCCCCCGTCCCCCCCGGGATGGGACTTACCTTGGTCGAATGTCCCTGGCAGCGGTGGCTCCGGCGGCGGTTCAGCGGCAGTTCAGCGGCGGAGGCAGCGGTGGCGGTGGCCGGTCATCCAACCGGCTGCCGCCACTGCCATTTCCAAGTTAAAAAAAAAATCGTGATAGGCTACGTAAATGTTTACCTAGCCTATCACGGCTGACTTTGGGGGAAAAAAAAGCACGTACGCAAATGGCAGCGCCCATGGGCGCCGCCATTTGCGTTCCTTATTTTGGCACGTGTAGTCTATGTAAACATTTACGTAGACTACAGCGAAAATAAGGGCAATGCAAATAGCGTTGTGCTTATTTTTGCCGTAGTCTATGTAAATGTTTATGTAAACTAAAGGTAAAAGGTAAAGGTGTCCCTAACCAGTCGTGTCCGACTCTAGGGTGCGGTGCTCATCCCCGTTTCTAAGCTTAAGAGCCAGCGCTGTCCGAAGACACTTCCGTGGTCATGTGGCCGGCATCACTGAAAACCGAGGTGCAAGGAACGCTGTTACCTTTCCCGCCAAGGCGGTACCTATTTATCTCCTTGCAATTTCTTGCTTTCGAACTGCTAGGTTGGCAGGAGCTGGGACTGAAGACGGGAGCTCACTCCGTCACATGGCACTCGGGTCTCGAACTGCTGTCCTGCCGACCTTCCGGTCTGCTGTTCAGCGTCTTAACCACTAAGCCACCGCGGCCCACTAAGCCATCGTGGCCCTTACGTAAACTACACATGCCAAAATAAAGAATGCAAATGGCGGCGCCCATGGGCGCCGCCATTTCATACACGCTTTTTTTCCCCCCAAAGTCAGCCGTGATAGGCTACGTAAACATTTACGTAGCCTATCACGGCTGACTGCAGGGACGCAAACAGCGGCGGCTACGGCCGCTGCCATTTGCGTCCCGGCAGGACTACAGGATTCGTGGCTGGAGGGACGGGGCGCCTCCCCCCCGGCCAGAATTTCGGCGGGGAGGGAGGGGGCGCCTCCCCCCACCACGAAGCAAGCTTCAGGATCAGGTAAGTGACTTTCATCCATCCCTAACGCCAGGCCTTCCTGTCCTGCGATCTCTCCCGGAGCGTGCTCAAGTTCATATTCATTGCATCGGTGATGCTGTCGATCTCTCCCGGAGCGTGCTCAAGTTCATATTCATTGCATCGGTGATGCTGTCTAGCCATCTCATCCTCTGCTGTCCCTTTTTCCTTTTGCCTTCAATCTTTCCCAACATCTGGGTCTTTTCCAGAAAGTTTTCTCTTCGCATTAGGTGGCCAAAATATTGAGCTTCAGCTTCAGGATCTGTCCTTCCAAGGAGCACTCAGGGTTGATTTCCTTTAGGATTGACTGATTTGACCTCCTTGCAGTCTAGGGGACTCATAAGAGTCTTCTCCAGCACCACAGTTCGAAAGCATCAATTCTTCGGCGCTCAGCCTCCCTTATAGTCCAGCTCTCACAGCCATACGTTACTACTGGGAAAACCATAGCTTTGATTAGATGGACCTTTGTTGGCAAGGTGATGTCTCTGCTTCTTACTATGCTGTCTAGGTGTGCCATAGCTTTCCACCCAAGGAGCAAGCATCTTTTAATTTCATGGCTACAGTCACCGTCTGCGGTGATCTTGGAGCCCAAGAAAATAAAATCTGTCACTGCTTCCATTTCTTCCCCTTCCATATGCCAGGAAGTGATGGGGCCAGATGCCATGATCTTTGTTTCTTTAATGTTGAGTTTCAAACCAGCTTTTGCACTCTCCTCTTTCACCCTCAACAAGAGGCTCTTTAAATCCTCTTCGCTTTCTGCCATTAGGGTGGTGTCTCCACAGTAGGGCTGTCCATTGCTGGGAAATCCAGTTCTTTCATGGCTCAATGGAGTTCCGTGGCATGTATGACTCGCTTTGCTTCTGTGAGGCATGCTGCAGGCTGGTTTCTGCGCGGTGGTTCTGCAATTTGCACACATTTCTGGTCAGTTTGTGCAAATTATGGCCAAATTTGTGCAAATTGTGCAATTGGCGTAATTTGCACACTTTTGCCATAATTTGTGTGGTAGCTTTTTCCCCTCATGTGAGTGGCAGATCATTTTTAATCGTCTCCCATTGAAACCAGTTGGGGGGATTTAACTATGCCAGTTCCAGGCTGGGGTAGTTCAGAGGTCCAAACCTTGGGCCTCTTGGTGAAATGGAAGTGCTTTGGATTCAGTGGATCTGAAGTTACCTGTCAGGAGCGCCCTTGCTGCCTTCTGAAATCCTCAAGTAGCCAGAATCAACACACAGATGATAGGGCTCTTTTCCAAGGCTTTATTTCCATTCAACCTAATGACACTTAACAGATGCTAATTGCATGAGCCTAATGAGGGAAACTTAAGAGAGCTGCCTACCAGGGGTTTCTAGCCTTAGTGAATCAGTTGATCTCCATTTGGAGGTAAAGACAGGAAGCCTCTGAACTTAAGGGCTAGGAGGCAAAAGTCCACCCCTTTCCCATGGGGCATCGGGGTGCAGCTGTTGACGTCACGCCAAGCAGGATGAGCGCTTCCTCTCGGCACCCTCCATCTCTCGCTTGTTCCTGCACCAGCACCTAGCATCCCGAAGCTCCAGTTGTCTCTCCCCCTGCCTGCCAGGGTCGCTACCATTCTCAGGAATGTGATCAAGGAGGGGCTTTCCCTCCAGCGGCGCCTCTGAACAACATGCAGGTTCCTCTCCTACGGTTTCTATCTCCTCAGAATCAGAATTGCTTTGGGGCTCTATGGGCTCTGATTAGGGGTGGACGAAAGTCACTTACCTGTCCTCAAAGGCCGTTCGCGGTGGGGGGGAGGCGCTTCGCTGCTCCCCCCGCGAAGTTCAGGCCGGGGGGGAGGCTTCCCGCCTCGCCCGGCCAAAATTCAGGCCGGGGGGGAGGCTTCCCACCTCGCCGGGCCGAAATTCAGGCCAGGGAGGAGGCGCCTCGCCCCGCCCGGCCACGAACGCGAAAGTAAAAAAAAAAAAAACGCCCCCTGATAGGCTACGTGACGATTCACGTAGCCTATCATGGCTAGATCTGCAAAGTCAGCCGTGATAGGCTACGTGAATTGTCACGTAACCTATCACGGGTGACTTTAAAAAAAAAAAAAAAGCACGTACGCGAATGGCGGCCCCCACAGGGAGCCGCCATTCGCGTTCCTTAGTTAGTCGCTGTAGTCTACGTAAACATTTACGTAGAGGAGGGAGGGCGGAGGATTTCTCCCCGAAACTTGTTCGGGGGGCCGAACACGTTGGCGCTTGGCCCCCCAAAGTTTCGGGGAGAAATTCTCCGCCATCCCTAGCTCTGATTAGGGATGGCAGAGAATTCCACCATGGATTTCAGTGAGGCCGAATGCACTGGCATTTGCCCCCCCGAAATTCGTGGTGGAAGGCCTGCCACCCCCTGCCCCCCCATGGATCCCCCCCCCCGGGATGAGACTTACCTGGGGCGGATGTTCCAGATGGCGGCAGCTCCAACGGCAGTTTTGGTGGCAGCGGCAGTGGCTGGTCTTTCGACCAGCTGCCGCTGCCACCATTTGCAGTCTGGTCTTTGCCGTGATAGGCTACGTAAGTCTTTATGTAGCCTATCACGTCTAGGTAAAAAAAAAAAAAGGCGTACGCAAATGGCGGTGGCTATGGTGGCCGCCATTTGCGTTCCTTATTTTTCACCTTTTTAGTCTACGTAAATATTTACGTAGACTATTACGGCAAAAAAAAAGGGGAATGCAAATAGCTTAGTGGGCGCTATTTGCGTTCTTTTTTTATTCACCGTTTTAGCCTACGTAAATATTTAGTTTACGTAGGCTAAATTTGCGTAGGCTAAAGACTTACGTAGCCTATCACGGCTCCCTGGCTGGACGCAAATGGCGGCCGCTACGGTGGCCGCCATTTGCGTCCACACCAGCCAGTCTGTGGCCAGAAATCCGGCTGCAGACGGCCCTGGCCTGGCCAGCTGCTCCACGGAGCTGCCGTGGAGCAGAGCTGGCTGGGCAGGATTCCGGGGGGAAGGACCAGATCGCTTCCCCCCCCCATTGAGGATTCCAGGGGGAGGGATGGAGCACCTCCCCTCCCCATGAACAGAATCCGCAAAAAGGTAAGTGACTTCCATACATCCCTAGCTCCGATCCAACCCTGACATCACCTCTGACCCGCCATCCCCCTGGAATGCCCACTTTGTGGCCTACCATTGGTAGGAATACCATCAGTGGTAAATTTATGCCATGGAGCTTTCCACAGGTGTAACTGGAACATCCAGGGTGGGTGTGGTTCCTGTCAGTGGAGCTCCTCTCCACCAATGGAAGGGTGATCCTGTACCATCTTAACCCTGCTTACCAGTGGACCTGGGATTTCGAGTATTCAGAGTGTCCCAGAGTTCCCACCTGCCCAGATTTCAAATTTGTAATGTGAGGAATATTCCAACTTTGGTTTAGACAACTTAAAGTATTATTTCCAATAGCAGAATTTTATAGATCAAAATTGAAAATTGTATTCATAATAGGCATAAAAATATAAGAATTGCTTTCTTATATTTTCTAACACAGCGTCTCCAGCATTTGCCAGATGCTGTACCAAAAAATAACAAACATAGCATGATGGAAATAGTTCTCAAATAAATGAATGTGTATTTATTCCTGGCACTTGATAATCAGAAATCTACTTCCACTGAATATACAGGTTCCTTTGGAAGGGCAGGAAGTGTGTTTGGATGCTGGGTGGATAGGAGAGGTTTGGGATCAAGGGTGGGTGGCAGTGGATAGGGTGATTAGGGATGGGTGAACTCATCCCGTCCCACTCCATGTGCCAACCCCCTGCTGGCCGCCCAGCCCTGTTCACCACATGTGCTGAGCTGCTGGGCGGTCCGTGAGTGAGTGGCTCCCAGCGAGCCGCCATTTTGCAATTAAAAAGTGACTTATTCTTTTATGTAAGGAGCCTTTTATGCAAATGGTGGCCATAAAGCGGCCATTTACTCAAGATTACAGGCATAAATGATCTATAATCTTGTGTGTAATCTTGTGTAAATGGCCCCTTTACACCTTCCATTTGCATAAATGTTTATTTACAAAAAAGTCCGAGCTGCCATTTTTAGACAAAATGGCAGCTTGCTGAGGGAATGGGCCACCGGACTCTTGTCCAACTCAGTGCATGCCAATTCAGGCCAGTGCAGGGATCCGCAGACTGGCACCGGGGGGGGGGGCAAGGCAGTGAGAAATCGCTGATCTTTGAGCCCCAACCAGATGCCAGTGCCATCCCTAAGGTGACATGGCCTTCTGAGCTGAATTTGGCTCAGGATACCTTCCTAGTTTTCCTTGATTTGTGTGTGGGGAGAACATGAAAAGCCAAATGAGGAGAGATCTTTGGAGGATTTACCCACCTCTACCTTCTAATTCGTTTTTTTTTTTTTTACCAATTATGTATATTTTCATGATTCCAAGTTGTTGCATATAGATAAACTATTGCTATCAATGTGCATCTCCTTCTCCTGTCATCTTTTTTCCAATTTAATTTGACAGGGGACAGACCTACTTGGCTGAATGAGCTGACTAATTTTTCCATAGTTTGATCTTTAGCCTCTACCTTTCAGCAGTGATGCTCCTAATGAGAGACAACATGTTTGCTTGGGTTTCAGTTCACTGTCATTCTTGGTAATGGCATTGAAACCTCATAGTGATTAATGAGTATTGTTAGCAACTTTGATCTGCCTCTTTTGAATCTTACTCTAATTAGTGGTTGACTTCACAAGGTCTGTCGGTGTTGTGAGATGGGCTGGTAAAGGATGAAGTTCAACTGCTGATGTCTTTATGATTTATACTGCCATCGTTGAACAGTACAATCAGTGACTTATAATATCGTCATTGTGCTGATTGCTCTTTGAGTAATGAGTTATGTAGTCTGGTGGTTTTATTTTCTGATTAGAAGAATCCCTTTCCCCCCATATGCTTCCTTTTTCCCACAAAGAAGTTGCAAAGCTGCATTGTATATCAACTGTTCAGTTTTGAGGCTTCCAGAAATAGTCTAAATTCATCCTGTCATACACAGGAGATCATTTTCCTTGTCTGAGCAAAACTGGGAGGGCTGGATGGAGATATGGGAGGTATGCACAGGGCTTCCACACCCCATAACAGCCTAGCATGTTGAGTTCCAACGTGTAAATGCTGTGGAGATGGGGTAGACAGAGATCTGTTATGCCCCATGGGGATGCTGTGCCAGCAATAGGCCTAGTTCAAACCCATAATACTTAAATGAATACCTTCATTATGTACTAATGAAAATTTAATTAAGTGTTATTTTGTTATGTTTTGTTTGCTTATAAAGCTAAGTGGAATGTCTATATTATTTTGCAAGGGCAATCACTACATCGTAATGGGGCATTGATAGTGTAGCATTTTTAGCGTGTGTGTTTTTCTGACCAATCTTTTTGTGTGTACTGTAATCCCACCATGAAGAGGGGTGGAGGAGGACCTTGTGGCGCTGCAAGGCCCTCTTCTGCCATACCATCTCAAACTGCTGTACTATGCTTGGACAGAGGGACTCTGGAGAACCTGAAGGCCAAAGGTTGTGATAGCAAGACCAAATGATGACCTTTGAACTAGGAATGGATGAGGATTTCATTTTAGTTTGGTTTTGATCAGAATTTACCAGAATTCACTAAATTCTCCCTATTTGGGACAAAAAGAACTTGAGATCTTTTTTATTTAAAAAAAAAAAAAAACCTGCAAAAGTGAGAGAAACCAAAATGGAGAGCTTTGCCCTTCCAGGTCCAGCAATTTGAGTGGTTGGTCTTAAAAGTTTGGCTTTGAATCCCTGCATAGTCAACCGCATGAGTGAATTAGGGTTGCCACCTCATCTTTAACGTCATGCTCCTCTCCATGTTGGGAATAGCTGAACCTACTGAATTTGGCTGGTCCAGATCAGTGAGAATTTTGTTCCAGTTCATTTTTTATCAAAAATTTACCAACATTCACAAAGGTTTTCATCCTGGAGAGAAAGAACTTGGTATTTTATTAAATCACATGTGGTAGATAGTGAAACTGATAGATTTACTTTGAGCAGCCCTTAGACAAAGTCTGTGTTCGAGTACTTTATTTATTTATTTGTATTTGTATGGAGAAATATTCAGTCATGTGACTTCGTACCTGCCATCTGAAGTTGTACACACTTCTAACACCTCTGTGAAAATTAGGCGTAATCCTACAATCCTGTGCTCATAAAGCTGGGAATAATTCTCATTTAACTCAGCAGGATGTGTTTCCAAGTAAATATTCATTGGGTTGTGCTGCATGTCTGGCAAGCGGAGGGGGCGGTGGGGGGATGCTGAAAACTACAGAGGTGATTTGCATTGCTACTTTTTTCATGTTGCAAATGGCTCCAAGACCAAGCTTCATCATGTGCTGTTGAAGCCTGGGTGCCTGGATCCAGCCTGGATGCTTCATCAGCACTACAGCATCCGGCCTGGACAGTATCTGCTGTAGGATGTGGCTATACACTAGAGCAACAAACTCTGTACTAGGGAAGGCGGAGAATTTCTCCACGAAACTTCGGGGGGCCGAGCGCCAACGTGTTCGGCCCCCCGAACAAGTTTCGGGGAGAAATTCACCGCACCCCCCGCACCCCGCAGCCCCCCTGGGACGGGACTTACCTTTGCCGAATGTCCCTCCCGGCGGCGGGTCCGGCCGGCGGTTCGGCGGGTGTTCGTCCGGGGCGGGAGCAGCAGCCGGTCTTTCGACCGGCTGCCACCCCCGCCATTCCAATAAAAGAAAAAAAAACGCCCCCGTGATAGGCTACGTGATGATTAACGTAGCCTATCACGGCTAGATTTGCAAAGTCAGCCGTGATAGGCTACGTAAATCGTCATGTAGCCTATCACGGGTGACTTAAAAAAAAAAAAAAGGGCGTACGGATAATGGTGGCCCCCATAGGGAGCCGCCATTCCTGTTCCTTATTTGGTCGCTGTAGTCTACGTAAAGATTTACGTAGACTACAGCGAAAATAAGGGCAACGCTATTTGCGTTGCCCTTATTTTTACCATAGTCTACGTAAAGATTTACGTAGACTACAGCGACCAAATAAGGAACGCGAATGGCAGCTCCCTATGGGGGCTGCCATTTGCATACGCGCTTTTTTTTTTTAAAGTCACCCGTGATAGGCTACGTGACGATTAACATGGCCTATCATGGCTGACTTCGCAGATCTAGCCGTGATAGGCTACGTTAATCGTCACGTAGCCTATCACGGGGGCGTTTTTTTTTAAAAAAAAAAAAACTTTGGAGTTCGCGGCCGGGCGAGGCGAGGCGCCTCCTCCCCGGCCTGAATTTCGGCCGGGCGAGGCGGGAAGCCTCCGCCCCCGGCCTGAACTTCGCGGGGGGAGCAGCGAAGCGCCTCCCCCCCACCGCGAACAAGCTTCGAGGACAGGCAAGTGACTTTCGTCCACCCCTACTCTGTACGGAGGGGAGTCTGTGCAAGCAAAGGCTTGTTGTGGAAGGAGTGTCTGAGGACTTGAGAGACCATCACCTCACCCCAGTACAGTGGGCTCTGCTAAAAGACATAATGAGCATGATGTAGCCCTTTGAGAAGGCAATACTTCAGTGAGGTGAGACGTGGCAACTGCTTCCTATTGATTGTCTGCCTACCTGCTGGTGACCTTCCATACCAGCAGGCAGTTACAAGGCAGATGGAGTGTAATGGGACTACCTAGGGCTTGGACTGTGGCTAGGACAGTGCGCTCACTAGTCATAGGGGCTTGGGAAAGGGGTTACAAAGTGAGTATAAAGGGACTCTGGTTATGTTTTAGCTCATTCTGGTCAGGGAGCATCCTTGAACTTGGTCAGACAAGCTCAGGAATTGCACAGATCCCTTATTCCCAAGGCCTGTGCTACTACATGTCCTCATTCATATGTGTACTCAAGAACTTTCAGCAGAGTCAGATAGCACTAAAGAGAGGATTCAATTGCTTGTTTCTGGGGAATGAAAGAAGCCTTTCTTAGTAGAGGTGTATGGACTGTGTAAAATCCACTCTGTCTTTTGCAGATTGTCAGGCGCCTTTTGTTCCATCGTCTGCCCACAGCTGGATGTGAATTTTTGTTGTTGTGTGGAAAAATATGCACATAATTACATAAGAGGTTTCGTAACAATTTACGCAACTTACCTTAGAACGTAACATTTAGCATATTGTCCCCCATTCCATTCAACTTTTCCTCAGCAGAAACCTGCGTATTTTCCTATGAATAAATATGCGTATATTTTGGGAAAGTAAAAAATAAAAAAATCCAAAAGTCCATGGACTCTATGCACCCTGATGGGGTCACTCCTCAGCAGATTCTGCAGGTCAGATTCTTAGAAATCTGAGCTCATTTTAGTCCGTCTTGAATTTCTCCAGCATCTCTATTTCTTAGGGCTGATTCAGCATGACAAAAGCCAGGTATAGATTCTCAGAACAAAGCAGATCACAAAGAGTACCCAGGTGGCGCTTTAACCTGACCTATCATGGTATGACATATGATGCTTCAGGACTGGATCATATTTCCTGCCAAAACTTTAGATTGGCCAAAATATAGATTTCCTTGTAGGTTGCTTGACTGTGGTGGTGACCTGGAAGTCAGGAAGGCATTTGCATTTTTTATTATTAGTATTAGTAGTATATTTATTTATAGCCCACCTTTCCCCAATACTGGGACTCAAGCTGGCTTTACAGCATTAAAAACGTATACAGTTAAAACATATAAATAAAAATATACAAAAGTTTAAAATATAATTAAATCTGGAGTTAAATTAAATTAAATTAAATTTATCTGGAGTTCCATTGTTTACCTACTTGTATGTGGGCACCTCCTAATAATTAAACTAGGTTAGAGGATACACAGGTCATGAACTTTAATTGTGCATCAAGGCAGGTAGCTAGCATACTACCATCAGGATCTTTGTGCTCCTAGCTGCCATGAGAGTCTTGCCCATACAGCCTTTCCCAGAATAAAGCCCTATTAGTCAAATTAGACAAGATGCTAGGGTGATGCCAACAAAAGACATGCATAAAGGCCATCATGGCTGAGCATCTCAGAACCACAGGAAAGCAGTAGCATCTGTGTTTTTTCCTGCTGTGGCCAGCTCTGGAATGATATAGTTCCCTGAAGCTTTCAAGCCTTCTGGTGATTTTTGCGCAGCGTTGACTGAACTGTGATTAGCATCTGCAAAAACTAGCTTGCTTGCTTGGGTGGTCTGGTCTGGTCCCATCATGTAGTTCACAGTGTTGCAGAACTCAGAGTCAGAGAGACCACGGAGTGAAGGAAAAAGATTTTTTTATTTAACGCGCGGGCTTAAGGCTGGAATCATTTCCAAAGAGCCAGAAGCCCCGAAATACATCAGCACATTGTTTTTATAGACCTTGTGACACATATGAAACGGCTCCTCCTCCCCCTCCTGTGTGGGGTTGCAGTCTTCAACATTTCTTCTCCTAGCACCATTGTTTATAATACAAGAAATGGGTCATAGGGTAGCCATGATAAGCAGAGAACAGAAACACAGTATGCAATAAGCAAAGAACAGGAACATGATATGCAATTTGACTTAACCTCAGCCTGCTGATAAGTAAGGAAGTTTCCACATTGCTGTTCTTGCTAAACTATGGTAGTTCAGCAAGAACATGAGACCACTTAGTCTGACCCCCGATATGGCTGCTACAACAGCAATCATCTAGAGTCTCATCAAGAGTAAGAGGCTGACATTAAAGAACTTTTATGCATGTTCTTAAAAATCAGCCTTGTGTCAGCTTGAAAGTACATGTACAGAATCTCATTTCATATTCCAAGATGGAGAAGAACTTCTAGGGGAAATTATGCCGAGTTTGTGATATATTTAAGAAGTACGAGCTGCACAAGGTTGTATTCCAAACCAAGCAATGACCATCTTTGATGATCACCAGTCACTCTGTTTCATGCCACTGTATGGCCAAACTTCACAGTTCAGCCTCCCAACAGCTGAGTCTATCAGTTTCCAAGTCCATGAAGATTACCTTCATGAGCTGTTGGTACGAAGCAGTGTTTGAGGATGTGCCTCACCCTTCTGCTGTCCACTGTTTCTCCTCCACTCCAAATCCCTCCTCCAAACTGCTGTTCCTCTGTGAGGTTCAGTAGTAGGGTTAGAGCTTATATCCCATTGATTTCCAGGAAACTTAAATGTGCTTATATGTCCCTTGATCACACTTATTACTTGCAATCCAATTTTCATAGATGCAGTGATATGGGAAAGTAGTAATAATGAAAATTAAAATGGATCTGTGTAATTCTCTTAATTTCTCAAAAGTTGCAGAATTTGACATACTTAAGAGACCAATCCTAAGTCCCAGGAGAGTGTCCCAGGGACCACAGGATTCTTCACAATCTCCCTCCAAGGCACTAGGCACTACTATGACTTTGGAAGAGGGACTCTGAAATCCAATCCCTCTCCCTGCATCCTTGCAGCCACTGCAGAAAGAACTGTGGTGTCTGCATTACAAGGTCACAAAAGCGACCTCGGACGACCGCGGAGAAGCCTGAAAGGCAGTGTTACAGTGGGCGGGGAGGGGCAGAGAGGAGAAGCCAGGATATGGGAACTCCTATGGCCTCCCCCGTGAGTGCACCGCTGCTAGACATGCTCAGAGGTGTGTCTAGAATGGGAAAAAAGCAAAGGAGGTTGGAGAGGTGAAAATAATCTCTGTCACTCCTTTCATCTTGCTGGCAGTAGCTTAGCAGGGCATTGGACACTAGGAAGCCTTGGAGACTGGAGGATTCCATCCAATGGAATATGTTTATTTTATTGTTTTAATGTAGAATTTACATACATATCCTGGCTGTTCCATACTAGCTTTAATATCAAATGCTTCAATCTATGACAGATCCAGACACCCAGGCAAAGAAATAGCAAGTAGGAACAAAATTAATTTCTCAATAAGTAGGTTAGAAGAAATCATTTCCAGGCTTACTGCAATAACCCAACTTTCCATTTGTTTTTAATGTTTTTTGTATATAATCTAATTGGATTTTAAAGAAACACATCATATAGTTACAAATACACAGGATATAAATAGTACTAAGCTGAGAAGCAATTTGTTTTTGGTAGGGTCCTTAGAGCTTATCAGTCATCCAAACAATACCTTGTTACCCACCTGAATCGCTATGATCTGAAAATAACTTCATGCTTTCTTAATTTGTCATAAAGTTGACACAAAACCTGCAGATAGGGTGAGGCATCCTGCTCTCTACACCAAAATGAATCTGTACAGTTAATTATATGCAAATCAGCTTCACTAACAAGTACCTAAATAACTCAGCCTTGTCTTCATTACCCAGGGAGTTACAATATATTTCTCAGGGAATTAGACAGGGGATATTAATCAAAACGCCTTGTAAGCCCAAATGAGCTTACTTGATAACTGACCTCTGTACTTTCAAAGAGTGGGATAAATATAACAGATGGCAAGCATATTTTACTGGAGAAGGAGTTTTGAACAATATTCTTCCCTAGTGTTGGAAGTTGGCTTTTCGTGCACCTTTTATCAGCATAGGCTGATATAGCAAGTCCAGCCCTATTTGGATAGAGTTAGCTAGCTACAGTTGTCCATGTCCTGGTTACCCCTCATTTGGATAATTGCAATGTGTGTGTTATAACTGGGGCTACTTTGGAAAATGGTGCAGAAACATCCACTGATCCAAAATAGGGCAGTGAGATTATTAACAGGAACTGGCAGTAGGGATGGGCAGACTCATCTCTGTCCAGGGCATGGGGCAGCTCAATGAGCCTGGACCCACTCAGCGAGCCTCGCTGCTCATCCCATCCGCCGGCCAAGCCACAGAAGCCACCCCTCCTTTGTGCACCAAGGACTCCAGCACTCAAGCTCTTGTGCTTTAGATGCACAAGGGCTTGACTGCTGGAGTCCTCAGCATGGCACACCTCCCCCCAAGTGCTCTAGCCTGCTTCTCCTCCCAAGAAGGACAGGGCTAGAGCGCTTGGGCGCCGCTGAGGCCCCTCCTGCCTGTGCCAGCCATCAAGGGCTTCCTTGGCAGCGGGCAGAAGCAGAACAAGTCCTCAGCGCCGCTCCCAGCCACTCGCCAAGCTCCGGGGCACTCATCAGCTGGGTCCATCAGCACCCCATGGCTCAGTGAGCAGGGTCTGGGAAGTCAGATGGGGTAGAGTCTGTCAAACTCCACCCAATCCTCAGACCCCTGCACCATCCCTAGCTGGCAGATATGATCATATTATGCCAGTACTGCATGATCTGCACTGGCTTCCAGTCCATTGCTGGGCCCAACTTAAATTCCTGGTAGTAACCTATATAGCCCTAAAAGTCTTAGAGCCAGTTATGTGAAGGATTGTCTCCTTCCATATATACCTGCCTGGACCCAAAGCAGGGATGGCACGGGTGCCCGACTGGGTCTGGGAGTCTGTCAGACTCCCCCCGCCCATGCTCGGCCCCCCAGTACAGCTTGGTGAGCTGCCGACCCTGCCCACTGAGCCGTGCAAGTGGCCAGGTCTTACTAGACCCGTCCACTCATTCCTGGCAGCTGCCTGTCCTCCTTTCAAGCAGCCATCTTTTGTGCAAGATGGGGCTCCAGATTTTCATATATTCACTGTTACACACAATGGCAGCCATAAAGGGCCATTTCCACAACATTAGAGGCCTACCCATTGCCTTACCTGGATTTGATGAAATGGAGAGCTAAAGCTGGGTATCACCTGCATATTTATAACACCTCAGCCCACACTTCCAGATAACCTCCTCCAGCAATTTCATGTAGAAGTTGAACAGCATGGCAGGATAAAACTCATAACTGCCAATAATTCCCCAGTACCACCTTCTGGAATCAGCCATCCAAGTAGGAGTGTAACCACTGCCAAGCAGTACCTCCAACACCCAGCTCAGGCAGCCTATCCAGAAGGATACTATGACTGATGACAGTGAAAGCCACTGAGAGGTCCTGGCAAATCAATAGGGTTGTACTCCCTCTGTCCCTCTCTCAGCAAAGGTCATCCCACAGGGCAACCAATGCCACTTCCACTGAAAAACTAGGCCAGGAGCCCAGTTGAAATGGAAGAATGTGGCTGTTTATATGTTGTATAACTGGTCGCCAGTTACTGAATGTATGGCACTTATCTACCAGAGTTCTCTGAAGACTATTTTAATGAGACTATCATCGATTGGGGATCTTCAGCTGGCAATAGCAGCCACACAGATGCTGTACAACCACATTCTTCCTCATTTTTGCAGCATAGAATATGCAAGAAGGGGGTATTTTCCCTCAGAGGCAGAAAAAGACCAGTGAAGAACAGATCCCCTCCAGCACAGCTCAGAAGAAGACTTGAGTTCTTAGTCTTTCCAGCAGAAGATTAAGTCCACAAGAAAGCCCACAGATTTTGGATAATGGCTTTTCCTTTTCTATCTATTCAGAACAACCCTGTACAACCCCTGAATAGGCATGGCACAGGCATCCAGTTGGTGCTCAAAGCTTGACGATTTCTTCCTGGCTTGGTCCCCTGGACACCAGTCTGCAGACCCCCTCACTTGACCAACTTGGCACGCACTGAGTTGGGCAAGCACGTGGCCGCCCCCTCCCTCAGCGAGCCACCACTTTGCATAAAAATGGCAACTCGCCTTTTTCGTAAATAACCATTTATGGAAATGGTGGTGGTAAAGGGGCCATTCACACAACATTACAGGCATAAATGGACCATTTATGTCAGTAATGTTGTGTAAATGGCTGCTTTATGGCCACCATTTTGTAAATGTTATTGACAGAAAAGGCCGAGCCACCATTTTTATGCAAAATGGCAGCTTGCCAAGGGAGGAGGCAGCTGCATACCACACGCC
This sequence comes from Heloderma suspectum, assembly GCF_057233095.1. Lineage (NCBI taxonomy): Eukaryota > Metazoa > Chordata > Lepidosauria > Squamata > Helodermatidae > Heloderma > Heloderma suspectum. The sequence goes on along the minus strand of NC_139460.1, from coordinate 254,923,434 downwards.
ACTCACCACCAGGCACTTGCAGACTGCCCAGGGGCTCACCTCACTAGCTGTCTCTCTGAGCTTGCAGAAGCAACCTCGGAGAGAAGGGAAACGTGGTGGGGTGGTTGGCGTCGATGGGAGGGGGCTGGGGAGGCCAGCTTATGACGTATCTTCAGCCTTCCCCTGGGAGGGCTAAGGATACATCATAAGCTGGCCTCCCCTGCCTCCTTCTCTCCTGCTCTGATGCACCCCAACTAGATGGGCGAACAAGTAGGGTTGGCGGAGAATTTCTCCACGAATCTTCAGGAGGCCAAGCGCCGATGCATTCAGCCCCCCGAAAGTGTTGGGGAAATTCTCCGCCGGCCCCCCGCCCCCCCCAGATGGGACTTACCTTCGGCGAATGCCCCTCTCGGCGGTGGGTCCCGGCGGCGTTTCGGCGGCGTTTCGGCGGGGGCGGCGGCCGGTCTCCCGACCGGCTGCCGCTGCCGCCATTGCAAAAACAAAAAGTAAAGTAAAAAAAAAAAACACCCACACCCGTGATAGGCTACGTGACGATTTACGTAGCCTATCATGGCTAGATTTCCAAAGTCAGCCGTGATAGGCTATGTAAATCGTCACGTAGCCTATCTAGGGATGGCGGAGAATTTCTCCCCGAAACTTCGGGGGGCTGAGCGCCAACGTGTTCAGCCCCCCGAACAAGTTTCAGGGAGAAATCCTCCGCACCCCCCCGCACCCCGCACCCCCCCCCCCCGGGACGGGACTTACCTTCCCTGAATGTCCCTTCCGGCGGCAGGTCCGGCTGGCGGTTCGTCCGGTGTTCGAGCGGGGCGGGAGCGGCAGCCGGTCTTTCGACCGGCTGCCGCCCCCGCCATTGCAATGAAAGAAAAAAAAAAAAATCCCCTGATAGGCTACGTGACGATTCACGTAGCCTATCACGGCTAGATTTGCAAAGTCAGCCGTGATAGGCTACGTGAATCTTCACGTAGCCTATCACGGGTGACTTTAAAAAAAAAAAAAAAGTGTGTACGGATAATGGCGGCCCCCATAGGGAGCTGCCATTCCCCTTCCTTATTTGGTCGCTGTAGTCTACGTCAATGTTTACATAGACTACGGCGAAAATAAGGGAAATGCTATTTGCGTTGCCCTTATTTTCGCCGTAGTCTACGTAAACATTGATGTAGACTACAGCAACTAAATAAGGAACGCGAATGGCGGCTCCCTATGGGGGCCGCCATTCGCGTACGCGCTTTTTTTTTTAAAGTCACCCGTGATAGGCTACGTGACGATTCACGTAGCCTATCATGGCTGACTTTCCAGATCTAGCCGTGATAGGCTACGTGAATCGTCACGTAGCCTATCAGGGGACTTTTTTTTTTTTTTTTTGTTACTTTCGTGTTCGCGGCCGGGCGAGGCGGGAAGCCTCCTCCCCGGCCTGAATTTCGGCCGGGCGAGGCGGGAAGCCTCCCCCCCCGGCCTGAATTTCGGCCGGGCGAGGCGGGAAGCCTCCCCCCCCCGGCCTGAACTTCGCGGGGGGAGCAGCGAAGCGCTCCCCCCCACCGCAAAAAAGCTGCGAGAAAAGGTAAGTGACTTTCGTTCACCCCTAAGCCTATCACAGGTGACTTTGGGGGGGAAAAAAAAAGCACGTACGCAAATGGCGGCGGCCCATGGGCGCCGCCATTTGCGTTCCTTATTTTGGCACCTCTAGTCTACGTAAATACGTAGACCACGGCGAAAATAAAGGAACGCTATTTGCGTTGCCCTTATTTTCGCCGTAGTCTACGTAAATCTTTACGTAGACTAGACGTGTCAAAATAAGGAATGCAAATGGCAGTCCCCATGGGAGCCGCCATTTGCGTACGTGCTTTTTTTTTTTTTTTTCAAAGTCACCCGTGATAGGCTACGTGATGATTTACATAGCCTATCACAGCTGACTTTGGAAATCTAGCCCTGATAGGCTACGTAAATCGTTACGTAGCCTATCACGGGTGTGTGTGTGTTTGTTTGTTTTTACTTTTTTTTCGCAGCCGGATAGACGGGGCGCTCCTACCCGGCCTGAATTTCGCCGGCGAGGGATGGGGCGCCTCCCCCCTGGCCTGAATTTCAGCCGGGCAAGGCGGGGCGCCTCCCCCCCTCGCCTGAGCTTCGGGGGGAGAACCGAAGAGCCTCCCCCCCACCGCAAAGCAAGCTTCGAGAATAGGTAAGGGACTTTCGTCCATCCCTACGAACAAGCCCATCTAGCCAAAATACAGAGTGGGAGGAGCACAGTGGCAAAAATCACCTCCTCTTCTGTTCCTCCTTCTCTGCATTGGATGGTCATAAGCATCTGAGTTCACAGGCTCATGGCCATCCCAATAGGATTGCACCCTTAACATGTTAAATATGTTAGATGGCAATCATATACCCACTTACCCGGGAGTAAGCCCCATATTTCTAAGCTGACATGTATAGGATTGCATGAAAATCTTATTTCCTTAAGATAAGCTCCTTCTGAATATTTTTCCCCCAAACATATTTATTACTATGCTCAGTAATATGTTTATGGATATAGGCAGTAACTATTTATAAAATATTGACAGATATTTTATTATCCTGTTTCCAATTTGAAATTATAGCTTTAAAATGTTCTCTGTACCACTAACATTTGGGTGAAAATGCTACTGTGTTTATTAGAGTCTTTCATAGTGCCTTTAAGGTTGTAAACAATAAAACTATGGGGGGGGGCATTTTTTTGCCTTTCTGTTCTGAAACAGAAGTTTGTGGGATTTTAGAAAAGTTTTTTGGAAGATTAATTCACATACTGTAACATGACTTTGGATACTGTGCATATAGTCTGTGTTTTTAGCTGCAATTATTTATGGCTGGCCTATATCCAACCTTGAATATATTGCAGAAACTAGAGAAACTCAGGGCATCTTTCTTGAAGACTGTATTTTTTTGACCAGAGAATATTCATATTGACCAGGCAGTGCACAAAATTATCCCAACATACACACATTTTCTGATGTATTCTGGAGGTACATTCCCCAAGGTCTGTTGAAGATTATGAGTAATGCCTCAGTGAATGTCCAAACTGCAGTCAAGGTATGCGCATCCTGAGTTATTGTTCTTATATTTGTTTGGGCTCTCCATAAAAGTGACACAGACCTAACGAGCCTTAAATAAGAAAAGTTCTAAGTGCTGCAATTATCATCTGACATACAGATTACATCAGTAGACTCAGCACTTATATTAAGATGTGTCTGTGTGTGTGTGACTTGAAACATGTAGGGGAGGAGCTATAGCTCAGTCTGATAGAGCTCATGCTTTGCATGCAGGAGGTCCCCAGGTTCGATCCCCGGCTTCTCCAGGTATGGTGAGGGAAGATTCCTGCCTAAAACCCTTGAGAGCTGCTGCCAGTCAGTGTTGACAATACTGGGCTAAATGGACCTGACTAAGTATAAGACAGCTTCCTATATTCCAATGTAACCTTGGACAATGCGCTAAACAAATAAGGGGTGCTTTTTGTAATGTTGGGTATTGCAGCTTTTTGTAATGTTGTGATTTGAGGTTTTATAAAAATACGCCCTTCCAAGTACATAGAGACATTTGGGGAAATGAGGAAAATGCAGAGTTGATTAGTATGGTAGTTTTCCTCCCAGGATAAAACATTCTGTTCTTGGTCTGTTTGGAACATTTCAGAGTGCAATTCAGCCTGTTATTTTCCATTTCAAACCTCTTCAATCAGCCCTCTCTTTCTAGCTTCCTCTCTGCCATTGATTTATTTCAATTAAGGATCGCATGTTCAAGTACCATAATTGCCCCTTGTCACTATTAATTCACATCCCTTCAAATTTATAAATGGATCCAGAGTCCATAATGAGGAGTTCAGAAGCACTCGCTCCTCTCCCAGTGAACCAAATGAGAGTGGAGAATTTTAGAGGCAGAAAACTCAACAAGCTTAAAAGAACGAGGATTGATAGCAAGGGATGCAAAATGCCTTAGATGCTACGGTTGAATTGTTGAATAGAATACATTCATTTTAATCGAAGTAGCAAATGGTAAGGAGAAGTCTGTATCAGGATGAGTGGAATAATTTGGATGCTTGTCTGTGCTCGAGGTACAGGGTGAACCAGAGGACATTTGGCCATGTTGGGAACAGCTGTAGAAATCCAGCCTAGAGTTTATCATCATCATCATCATCATCATTATTATTATTATTATTATTATTATTATTATTATTATTATTTTAGCCTGCCCAGGCCCTGGGATTGGGGTCAGGTAACAATACTTGAGTGCTGTTGCATTTAATTGTGTTTGAACTATTTATAGTTACTTATGTAAACATTCTTGAACTTCTAGCCTTCTGGTTTGTTAATATTCTATCTCACAGAAATTCAGTGCAAAGCAAACCGGGCCAATGCTACTGGAAGATCACACAGGGTGATACTCTGCTTCCCCCACAGTTCCGCACAAATCCCCATGGTTCCCCATTACTTGCCAACTTAGTGATTCTTCTTTTTAGCTGCCATGCTCCACTCATTTTGATTTCATCCAGCTCTGCTGCATCTCCAGGTTCAGCCCAGCCGCCAGTACTTCATTTCTCCAACTGTGAAGATGGTGTGCACAGATTACACACACACAAATGACAGTTTTCTCAGAGAGCACCCTGAGGAAATGATCCCTACAGCTTCAGAGCTTTGCAGCATCACTGTTGCTTAGATGCAGAAGAGGGCCCTGCCTCCACCAGGGCTTTGCAATGGGCAGTGCTGAGGGTGCCCAGGATGCTGTGGTCAGGACCCCACATGACCTCGCTGCCCAATAATAAAGAGAGTAACTTGGAAAAGTGCACGTAAACCCGTCCAGAGTACTAGCTGGTTGCATATCGGAGTGTGCATGCCAGGAAAAGAAGCTGGTAGAAGAAGAGAGAGAAGCTCCATCGTGTCACCTCATGCTTGTTGTTGTTCAGTCGTTCAGTTGTGTCCGACTCTTCGTGACCCCATGGACCATAGCACACCAGGCCTTCCTGTCCTGCGCTCTCTCCCGGAGAGTGCTCAAGTCTATATTCATTGCATCGGTGATGCTATCTAGCCATCTCATCCTCTGCCGTCCCCTTCTCCTTTTGCCTTCAGTCTTTCCCAGCATCAGGGTCTTTTCCAGAGAGTTTTCTCTTCGCATTAGGTGGCCAAAATATTTGAGCTTCAGCTTCAGTATCTGTCCTTCCAATGAGCACTCAGGGTTGATTTCCTTTAGGATGGACTGATTTGACCTCCTTGCAGTCCAGGAGACTCGTAAGAGTCTTCTCCAGCACCACAGTTCGAAAGCATCAATTCTTCGGCACTCAGCCTTCCTTATAGTCCAGCTCTCACAGCCATACATTACTACTGGGAAAACCATAGCTTTGATTAGACGGACCTTTGTCGGCAAGGTGATGTCTCTGCTTCTTACTATGCTGTCTAGGTTTGCCATAGCTTTCCTCCCAAGGAGCAAGCATCTTTTAATTTCATGGCTACAGTCACCGTCTGCGGTGATCTTGGAGCCCAAGAAAGTAAAATCTGTCACTGCTTCCATTTCTTCCCCTTCTATATGCCAGAAAATGATGGGGCCAGATGCCATGATCTTCGTTTTTTGAATGTTGAGTTTCAAACCAGCTTTTGCACTCTCCTCTTTCACCCTCAACAAGAGGCTCTTAAGATCCTCTTCGCTTTCTGCCATTAGGGTGGTATCGTCTGCATATCGGAGGTTGTTGATAATTCTCCCAGCAATCTTAATTCTGACCTCTGATTCATCCAACCCGGCATTTCTCATGATGTACTCTGCATATAAGTTAAATAGGCAGGGTGACAATATGCAGCCTTGTCGTACTCCTTTCCCAATTTTGAACCACTTGGTTGTTCCATGTCCGGTTCTTACTGTTGCTTCTTGACCCTCGTACAGGTTTCTCAGGAGACAGCTAAGTTGGTCTGGTACTCCCATCACTTTAAGAATTTGCCAGAGTTTCTTGTGATCCACACAATCAAAGGCTTTAGCGTAGTCAATGAAGCAGAAATAGACATTTTTCTGGAATTCTCTTGCTTTCTCCATGATGCAGCGAATGTTGGCGATTTGATCTCTAGTTCCTCTGCCTCTTCGAAACCCAGCTTGTACTTCCGGTAGTTCTCGGTTCGCATACTGCTGAAGCCTAGCTTATAGGATTTTGAGCATCACCTTGCTGGCATGTGAAATGAGCGCACTTGTGCGGTAGTTTGAACCTACCTACGTTGCCCTTCTTTGGAATAGGAATGTAAACTGACCTTTTCCATTCTTGCGGCCATTGTTGAGTGTTCCAAATGTGTTGGCATATTGAATGCAGCACTTTAACAGAATACTGTCATCTCCGCTAGCTTTGTTGTTACTAATGCTTCCTAAGGCCCACTTGACTTCACTCTCTAGGATGTCCGGCTCAAGTTCAGTGACCGCACTATCATGGCTATCAGGGACATTCAGATCTTTCCTGTATAGTTCTTCTGTGTATTCTTTCCACCTCTTCTTAATCTCATCTGCTTCTGTTAGGTCCCTGCCTTCTTTGTCCTTTATCATGCCCGTCTTTGCACAAAACGTTCCCTTGAGATCTCCGATTTTCTTGAAGAGATCTCTAGTCTTTCCCATTCTATTGTTTTCCTCGATTTCTTTGCATTGTTCATTTAAGAAGCACTTCTTGTCTCTCCTTGCTATTCTCTGGAACTCTGCATTCAGTTGGATATATCTTCCCCTTTCTCCCTTGCTTTTCGCTTCCCTTCTTTCCTCAGCTACTTGTAAAGCCTCCTCAGACAGCCACTTGGCTTTCTTGCATTTCTTTTTCTTTGGGATGGATTGAGTTGCTGCCTCCTGAACAATGTTACGGACCTCCGTCCATAGTTCCTCAGGCACTCTGTCTATCAGGTCTAATCCCTGAAATCTATTCCTCACCTCCACTGTATATTCATAAGGGATATGATTTAGGTCATACCTGAATGGTTTAGTGGTTTTCCCTACATTCTTCAATTTAAGCTGAAATTTTGCAACAAAAAGCTCATGACCTGAGCCACAGTCAGCTCCAGGTCTTGTTTTGACTGACTGTTTAGAGCTTCTCCATCTTTGGCTGCAAAGGACATAATCAATCTGATTTCGATATTGACCATCTGGTGATGTCCATGTGTAGAGTCGCTTCTTGTGCTGTTGGAAAAGAGTGTTTGCTATGATCAGTATGTTCTCTTGGCAAAACTCAATTAGCCTTTGTCCTGCTTCATTTTGTACACCAAGGCCATGCTTGCCTGTTATCCCAGTGATTTCTTGACTTCCTACTTTAGCATTCCAATCCCCTATGATGAAGAGGACATCTTTTTTTGGTGTTAGTTTTAGAAGGTGTTGTAGGTCTTCATAGAACCGATCAACCTCAGCTTCTTCGGCCTCAGTGGTTGGGGCATAGACTTGAATTACTGTGATGTTGCATTGTTTGCCTTGGATTCGTACTGAGATCATTCTATCGTTTTTGAGATTGTACCCTAGTACTGCTTTTCCCACCCTTTTGTTGACTATGAGTGCTACTCCATTTCTTCTAAGGGATTCTTGCCCACAGTAGTAGATATGATGGTCACCTGAATTAAATTCGCCCATGCCTGTCATTTTAGTTCTCTGATTCCCAAGATGTCAATGTTCAATCTTGCCATCTCATGTTTGACCACCTCCAGCTTACCTTGATTCATTGATCTGACATTCCAGATTCCTAAACAATATTGTTCTTTACAGCATCGGATTTTCTTTTCACCACCAAACACATCCACAGCTGAGTGTCCTTTCGGCTTTTGCCCAGCTGCTTCACTCTTTCCAGCGCTACTTGGAAATACCCTCTGCTCTTCCCCAGTAATATATTGGACACCTTCCGACCTGAGGGGCTCATCTTCCGGCGTCATCTCTTTTAGCCTTGTTGTGATACATTCCATGGGGTTTTCTTGGCAAGAATACTGGAGTGGGTTGCCATTTCCTTGTCCAGTGGACCACATTTTGTCAGAACTCTCTATATCATCATAAACTCTAGATATCTGTTGTTGGTTTACTTGAAGGTTTGCAGCCTGCATCCACTTGATCCCACGCATGTGGTTTTTTAAAAAATCTTATTGTCTACTCAAACATAAGCCCCATTGAGTTCAGTGGGACTGACTGCTAGGTAAATGGGTACAGGATTGCAGGCTAAGAAGGCTTTATGGCCTGTTTGCTTCTTGAATGATTCCCCATAATGAAATTAAGGGTTTCAGGCTTGCTGCATTATCACAGAATCATAGAATAGTAGGGTTGGAAGGGATCTATAAGACCATCAAGTCCAACCCCCTGCTCAATGCAGGAATCCAAGTCAGAGCATCCCTGACAGATGGCTGTCCGGCTTCATCTTGAATGCCTCGAGTCTGGGAGAGCCCACCACCTCCCTACATAATTGGTTCCATTGTTGTATTTCTCTAACAGTCAGGAAGTTTCTCCTGATGTTCAGCCGGAATCTGGCTTCCTGTAACTTCAGCCCATTATTCCCTGTCCTGCACTCTGGGATGATAGAGAAGAGATCCTGGCCTTCCTCTCTGAGAGAACATTTCAAGTAATTGAAGAGCACTATCATAGCTCCCCTCAGTCTTCTCTTCTCAAGGCTAAACATGCCCAGTTCTTTCAGTCTCTCCTCATAGGGCTTTGTGTCCAGTCCCCTGATCACCTTTGTTGCCCTCCTCTGAACCTTCTCCAGCTTGCCTGCATCCTTCTTAAAGTGCGGTGTCCAGAACTGGACACAGTAATCCAGGTGAGGCCTAACCAGTGCTGAGTAGAGGGGAACTAGTACTTCCCGGGATTTGGAAGCTATGCTTCTATTAATGCAGCCCAAAATAGCATTTGCCTTTTTTGCAGCCACATCACCTGGTTGGCTCATATTCAGCTTGTGTTCGACAACAATTCCAAGATCCTTCTCACTTCTGGTGTTGTTGAGCCAAGTATTCCCCATCTTGTAACTGTGCATTTGGTTGCTTTTTCCTAGGTGCAGAACTCGGCATTTACCCCTATTAAATGTCATTCTGTTGTTTTCTGCCCAGCGCTCCAGTCTATCAAGATCACTTTGAATTTTGTTTCTGTTTTCTAAAGTATTAGCTTTCCCACCCAATTTTGTGTCATCTGCAGATCTGATCAGCATTTCCTGCACTTCCTCCTCCAAGTCATTAGTACAAATGTTGAAGAGCACTGGGCCCAGGACTGAGCCCTGCAGTACCCCACTCGTTACCTCTCTCCCCAGTTTGAGAAGGTCCCACTGATAAGCACTCTTTGCGCCCAATTTTGTAGCCAACTGTGGATCCACCTGACAGTTATTTCATCTAGCCCGCTTTGAGCTAGTTTGCTCATCAGAATATCATGGGGCACTTTGTCGAAAGCTTTGCTGAAGCCGAGTTATATCATGTCCAGATTATTCCTACAGTCCACAAGAGAGGTTACCTGATCAAAAAATGAGATCAGATTCGTCTGGCAGGATTTGTTCTTGACAAATCCATGTTGGCTTCGAGTTATCACGGCATTGTTTTCAAGGTGCTTACAGATGGATTGCTTTATCATCTGCTCCAGAATTTTCCCAGGGATTGATGTCAGACTGACTGGTCTGTAGTTCCCAGGTTCCTCCTTTTTACCTTTTTTGAAGATAGGGACAACATTAGCCCTCCTCCAGTCATCTGGCACTTCACCCGTCCTCCATGGTTTCTCAAAGATAATAGACAGTGGCTCTGAGAGTTCTTCTGCCAGTTCCTTTATTACTCTAGAGTGCAGTTCATCTGGCCCTGGAGATTTGAACTCATTCAAAGTAATTAGGTGTTCCTTGACCATATGCCTATTGATCTCAAGCTGCAATCCTGCCCCTTCAGCCTGTACTTTTCCTTTGCCAGGGGGGTCATAGACCCTCTTTTGGGAGAAGACTGAGCCAAAGTAGGCATTGAGCACTTCTGCCTTTTCTTTGTCATCTGTTATCATTTTGCCATCCTTATTTAATAGCTGAACCACCATTTCTTTCCTCTGCCTTTTACTAGGCCGGCCGGCTCCACTCCGCAGGGATTCCGCAGATCCGCCGGCCAGCTCCGCCAGCAGCTGGACATCCGGCCACTGGCTAGCAGGGACGCAAATGGTGGCAGCCGTAGCCACCGCTGTTTGCGTCCCTGTAGTCAGCCATGATAGGCTACGTAAAGACTTACGTAGCCTATCACGTCTGGCTTAAAAAAAAAACAAACACGCGCGTACGCAAATGGCGGCGGCTACGGCCGCCGCCATTTGCGTTCCTTTTTTTTGGCTGTCTTAGTCTACATAAATATTTACGTAGACTATGATGGTGAAAATAAGGGGGAACACAAATAGCATCCGCTACGCTATTTGCGTTCCCCTTATTTTCGCCATCTTAGTCTACATAAATGTTTACATAGGCTAAGACAGCCAAAAATGAAAGCAAATGGTGGTGGCCGTAGCCGCCGCCATTTGCATACACATTTTTTTTGGGGGGGGTTACCCAGCCATGATAGGCTACGTAAGTCTTTACGTAGCCTATCATGTCTTGTAAAAAAAAAAAAACCCAACAAGACTGCAAATGGCAGCAGCAGCAGCCGGTCGGAAGACCAGCCACCGGAGCCACCGCCGCCCAGAAGATCCACCCCAGGTAAGTCTCGTCCTGGGGCGGGATCCGCAGGGGGGGCGGGGGGGGCAGGCTGTTCCACCACAGATTTCAGGGGGCTGAATGCACTGGCATTCGGCCTCACCGAGATCCGTGGCGGAATTCTCTGCCATCCCTAATCTTCATCCTCAAATTCAGCAAAGGTGGGAGAAACACACAGGGATGAGGATGAGAGTGATCACATAAGACTAGATCGAGCAATTCAGTTTTTAATGGACTTCCTAAAATGCATTCCCCAAAGGCAAAGGTGGGGGTAATAATTGAGCAAAACATAAATGTGCTGGATAACAAGAGTGATATTTGGTAAGGTACCTTCAATGTGCTCCTGTTGTTACACTCCAGTCTTGATGGTATCATTAAGACAGTCATTATCATGAAAGGTCATCTTTTGTTAACAGAATGGCAATCGTAGAACCCAGGGGGACTTTTATTTCTAGCAAGTACAGCCATCATGCCCAGGCACCCCCTTTTGTTAAACGGGATGAAGGGCCAGCTCAATCTTTATTCCAAAGCTAGTATCACCATTTCCAGTGCCTATGGGTGCTGGTTCAACAGAACTGTGATGTCACAGCTTTTCTCTGAACTGTATAAGAACCCTCAGGTTTGGGCAGCCAGAGTCCCCTGGGTCCCCCTCTTCCCAGAGGCATGGGGACATGCTGCTGAAATCACTTGGAGTCTCTCCTCCCAGATGAAGGGCTCCATGCCAAAACCACTGAAGGACTAGCCTCCTTCCCACTGAAATCATTAGGCTCCTTGCTTGCTAGAGAGCTTCAGCTATGAGGCGGTATAGAAATGTAATAAATAATAATAACCATAATCATTGGGTGCCTTGCCTCCCATAGTCAAGGCTTCCTGTTTTCCTTCCTCTTTACCTGAGAGTTGCAATGCTTGCTAATTCTTCACTGCAGGATAGGGCTTCAGCCCAGGGAAAGGGATATTGCTCTTGGAGGTTCTTAGTATAAATTGTAGCCCCCTCTTTCTGTCTGTGGGTGTATGCTTCTGGCTTTGGGAAGACTACTTTCCTCAGTCTCATAAACTCCTTTTAACCCTAGAGCTCAGCTTCACCAAGAATGCAGCTAATTTCCCCCATCAGGGCATAACTTGGTGAAGGCTGGACTATCCCCAACTGGAGTGTGTTAACAAATCCATTTGTTCAGCTAATTCTCCCAACATTAGTGTCTGCATTTGAATCACTGTAATCCTCAATAAATCATATGTACCATTGTGACATTATCCTCTTCAACACTGTCTGAGTGTAGATCTCTTTGGGTGGGAATCACCTTATTAGCTATAGCTGCTTAGGAATGGGGGAGAATTCCACCACAGGCCCCAATGAGGCTGGATTCCAAGAATCTGGCCCCATTGGGGCCCGTGGCAGAATGAAGCACTCACCTCTGCCTCCCCCCGGAATCCATGCGGGTCGGCTCCCTCGTAGTGTTGATCCTGTGGAACCAGCTGCCAGCTCCGCTTCGCTGGCGATACAGATGGCTGTCATTGCCGTGCCATATCGCTGGGGTAGGGTAAGTGAGTCTCCGGACACAAATGGCATAGTGGGCTCCATTTGTGGCCGTAAAGCTGGTAGATTAGCCTAAATGCAGCCACTGGCAGCTGCATTTAGGCTAATCTACCAGCTTTACAGCCGCAGATGGTGCCCACTACTCCATTTGTGTTCGGAGAGTCACTTACCCTACCCCAGCGATATGGCACGGCAATGACAGCCATCTGTATCCCTACCCCAGAGATACAGCACAGCAATGGCGGCCAGGCCTATCGCCAGCGAAGCGGGATTGCCACAGAGTGGAGCCAGCCTGGACGGATTCCAGTGGGCAGGGACAGATCATCTCTCTCCCCCCCTCACGGACCCCTCCACTGGACCCGGAGGTAAGGGATCCATACATCCCTATAGATGCTCTATTTGCCAATGTCTAAAGATTCCTTCTAAGTAGGGATGGCAGAGAATTCCGCCACGGACTCCAATGAGGCTGGATTATAAAGAATCTGCCCCCCTCCTGGAGTCCGTGGTGGAACGGAAGACTTACCCCGCCTCCGCACGGAATCCTCTTCAGTCGGATCCTCCAGCTCAGATTGCCAACGATGCAGCCGCCATGCAGTATTGCTGGCTGAAGGGGACATACTGCGGCCGCAAATGGCATCCGGGACCCCATTTGCAGCCTTAAAGGCCTTAGTTTAAGGTAAATGCAGCTGTAAATGGCTACATTTACCTTAAACTAAGGCCTTTACAGCCGCAAATGGTATCCTGGATGCCATTTGCGTCTGTGCTTTGAATTAACGCGATAGGTAGGGATGGAGGAGAATTCCGCCACGGATTTCAGTGAGGCCGAATGCACTGGCATTCGGCCCCCCAAAATCCGTGGCAGAACGGCCTGCCCCCCCCCCCGCCCCCCTGCAGATCCCCCCTGGGATGAGCCTTACCCGGGGCGCATGTTCTGGACAGCGGCGGCTCCAGCGGCGGCTTTGGCAGCAGCGGTGGCTGGTCTTCCGACGGGCTGGCTGCCACAGCCGCCATTTGCAGTCTGGTCTTTTTTTTTTTACCCAGATGTGATAGGCTACGTAAAGACTTATGTAGCGTATCACATCTCGGTAAAAAAAAAAAGGCATACGCAAATGGCAACAGCTATGGTGGCCGCCATTTGCGTTCCTTATTTTTTGCCATTTTAGTCTATGTAAATATTTACGTAGACTATTACAGTGAAAAAAAAGGGGAATGCAAATAGCGTAGTGGGCGCTATTTGCGTTCCTTTTTTATTCACTGTTTTAGCCTACATAAATATTACGCCCACTACGCTATTTGTGTTCCCCTTTTTTTCACCGTAATAGCCACGTAAATATTTACATAGACTAAAACGGCAAAAAATAAAGAACGCAAGTGGCGGCCACCATAGCCGCTGCCATTTGCGTACGCTTTTTAAAAAAAATTTGCCGTGATAGGCTACATAAATATTTATGTAGCATATCACGGTTAAATACAGGGACGCAAATGGCGGTGGCTATTGCAGACTCCATTTGCGTTTTTGCTGCCCAGCGGCCAGATGTCCGGCTGCAGGCGGAGCTGGCCAGCGGCTCTGCGGAATCCCCGCAGAGCGGAGCCGGCCAGGCAGGACTCCGGGGGGAGGGACAGAGTGCCTCCCCCCTATCGAGGATTCTGGCAGGAGGGACAGAGCGCCTCCCCCCCACTGCAAAGCAGATCCGCGAAACGGTAAGTGACTTTCATACATCCCTAGCGATAGGCTACGCAAATATTCTCATAGCCTATGACGTAAAAGCAGGGACGCAGTGACGTCCAAACATGCTCCTTCCAGACATGCATAGGACTGCATCCTGAGTTGGTATTTTGTTTAAGGGCAATACCACAACATATATTTGGGCTCCTGGGGAAGAGAATTCATATTTGGAACCTATTAGTAGTGTCCAGGGATGATCTTAATCCAAACAAATGGGGTGGCTGACTACATTTGTGCGTAGAAGATTGGTGAAACATTTTGGACTGCAGTGGCAGTACTAATGACGTGGTGGCAGTGGTTGTTAAAATGCGTGTTCTGGATTTTGACTTTATATTTGCGTAGTCTATCGCGTTATTTAAAAGCACAGATGCAAATGGCATCCGGGACGCCATTTGCGGCCGTAAAGGCCGTAGTTTATGGTGAATGGAGCACCTTAAACTAAGGCCTTTACAGCCACAAATGGCATCCTGGATGCCATTTGCAGCCTCAGTACGTCACGTCCCCTTCGGCCAGCGATACAGCATGGTGGCCGTATCGCTGGCCCTTCAGAGCCGGCTGGCAGCTCTGTGGAATCGCCATGGAGCGGAGCCAGCCAGCGAGGATTCCAGGGGGGAGGAACAGATCGCCCCCCCACGGTGGACCCCCAGCGGACGGAAAGGTAAGGGATTCATATATCTCTACTTATAAGTGGGTATGTGAGTGTCTTTGGAATATGCGTAAGTTCATACATGTGTCTAACAAGAGCACATCACATAACAATGGATTTTGTAGCCTACTTGGCAACTTGGTCAAGCCCTATTCAATCAAACTGCAGTGAACCAAATTGAGACAAGAAAAAGCAAGGAAAGCACAGGAAAGAAAAACACTGCATACTAGCATTTCCCCACTGTACTTCACAAACACAGCTGTAGCTCTCAAAATAAAATTTGACAACTCAAATGACATGTTCTTTATTTCATTCCAGTTCTTTCATTTACCCAGCATTGCTCCTCTTACTGTTAATTTTTTAAAAGAAAGGAGCTACTCTGCATTATGCTCAACCTATATAAGAAATGACAACTAATGTGCAAAATGTATAAGATTAGAAAGGCGCAAAATAGGTATTATCAGAATTCCATTTGCATTTACTCCTCTGTTTGCCTCCCTCCCCTCTCCCCAGTGATGTGCTCTTTATCAAACGTCAATATGAATAATTTTTCAGCTGTGGTTCTGCATAAAAGATCAGAGCCTCATCAATAACACCTAAGTTTGTGCGTCTGAAGGTGGAAGAGGGCAGACACAAAAGCATGGAAGATTTAATTTTCAGATCACATGAATTTCTATTGCTTCCAAGGGACAAAACCAGCCACAATCTGTAATTTGTATCTGCTGTGCTTATTTCAGATGCCTTTGTGTTACAAAGCTGGGTTACAAAAATAAATAAAAAGACTGGAGCAAACTCCAGGGAGTCCTTCCAAGAGGTGTATTTCTTTCTGCAGAGTCAATTTCAGACATAAAACCAGGAGATATTGATCATCTTCAACTAAAATGAACTTTCAGATTTATTCAGAGCCATAAACGATGCTGTGATAAATAGGAAAATGATATATGGATTGACCTTGCATAAAGATTTGTGTTAAGCAAGAAAATTCTTTTTCTACCAGAAGAGAGAACAAGCCTCCCTACTGATCCCTTGCACCCTATCGTCATGGAATAACAAAATTCAGACAGTATACAAGTCTCTTGCTATGTGCTGGACTATAGATTCCAGTATATTCACTGGCAAAAAGCCCCTCTTGGCACAGTTCTTCTTGCAAACCCCATTAAAAATGGGTAGACTTGAATGACTCAGAATGAGGGCTGTGCACCGCTTCAGCCTGAGGCCCGAACCACGAGTCAAAGCGGGGTGCTTTGGGTCACTTTGTGCCCCTTCCAAGGCGAAGCGGAGGGGGCATGAAGTGACACGGAGCGGGTCAGGGGCTCTCCAAAGTACTCAGTGTGCTTCAGATCTTGCCCCCCCCCAGCTCAGTCCCCCCAGCACCTCCGGATCCTTACCTGAGCCACCTTCTCCGCTGCCGTCACTGCTGCCCTCTCCTCGCTGCTGCCTTCACCACCACTGCTACTGTGCCACCACCGCCTGCCACTGTGCCTTCCAGGAGGTTGCCATTTTAAAAATGGCGACTCCCTGCAATAAGATGAGTCGCCGCATGTCCAGGCCTCAGGAGGTGGCAGTGGCAATGGAGAAGGCAGCAGCAGTGGTGGCAGTGATGGAGAAGACAGCGGCAAAGGTGGCGCAGCGGTGGGTGGCAACAGAGAAAGCAGCAGTGACAGTGAGGAGAAGGCAGTGGCAGTGGAGAAAGCAGTGGTGGTGCAGCAACGGAGAAGGCAACAGCTGTGGCAGAGGAAGAGGAGGCAGCGGCCCAGGTAAAGAGCTGGAGGGTTGCGCAGGGGAGTCAGTGGGGACCCAAAGTGGGCTTCGCCATCAGAATCCCACTTTGGGCTTAGGGTGGAGGTGGGTCGGGGGGGGGGAATCTGCCCCAGCCAAATCAGGCCCACCTCGGAAGCCACAAAGCAGCTTCTGAGTCAGATCAGGGGTCCCTGCACAGCCCTACTCAGAATTGCATGCATCTGACCAGATCCATCAATTAGCTGTGGGCATGGAGAAAAATAGGATGTGTACAGACCCACAAGTCTACCCCATATTCACTTTAATGGAGGCAGCAAGTAAGAACATAGAAATCTGTCTTATACTGGGTCAGACCATTGGTCCATTTAGCTCCATATGATCTACACAGACAGGTGGCGGCTCACCTGGGCTTAGACAGGGGACTTCCCCAGCTGTACTTTGAGGTGCCAGTGCTTTAAACTTGGACTTTCTGCATGCAGACCATGTGCTCTGCTGTTGAGCTATGATCTTTCTCCAAAGGATCCATGTAGCCAATCCTTTATGTGCCCCAACGTGCTATTTCAGTGATATAAAATGAAAATAAGGAAGCTTCAATACTTAGGAGCTCCATATGCAGATCTCAGCACATGGGACTTTGCTCTGCAATTACAATTTTTCAACAGAGGGTTAGATCCAGAATGTGCCTTCTACAAGAGGAAGGGCTCTGCTCATGGAATGTCCCTCAGCGCCATTTTTGGGCATCCCCTTCCCCCACACACCAACAACTGACCCCATTCAGCAGGGTCTTCTGACTGTCTGTGTAGCCTTTTCAGGGGGCTGGAGCAGCTGCTGTGGGAAGAAGGGGGCAGGGAAGTCCACTTCCATCAGTGCAGTTGATCCAGCATAAGTCTGGATCCAACCCACAGTATCCATTGCTCTTAAAAAGGGAAGAAATCTTACACTGTTGATTTGTATATAATCATATTGTGGTGTGTTTTTTTCCAGATTTAAGTTGCCAAAAAATGCGCTGAGGGACATTCCATGAGCAGAGCCCTTCCTCTTGCAGAAGACACATTCTGGATCTAACCCTCTGTTGAAAAATTGTAATTGTAGAGCAAAGTCCCATGTGCTGAGATCTACATATGGAGCTCCTAAGTATTGAAGCTTCCTTATTTTCATTTTGTGAACCGCCCAGAAAGCTTCAGCTATTGGGTGGTATAGAAATGAAATGAAAATAAATAAATAAGTAAATAAGTAAGTAAGTTAGTTTGTCCAATGAGGCCCAGCTCAATATCCCAAATCTTACCAGGACGGCAGTGTTTATATAACTTCAAAAACATCTCATAGTTTTGACAGGAGATTTTTGGAAAAAGCTACAGGTCTCCTCAAAATGAATCCTAGCTGCTAGAAGATTCTTTTACTGGGGGCTATATTTTTGAGACAGAACTTAAAACTGAAACTTCCAACTAAATTCTCTATCCAGTTCTCTATCCAAATTTCACTCTCAACAAAATAAAGGGTGGAATCCAATGGGGCACTTATGCCCCTGCCAATTCTCCTGCACCCCACTGATTCTATTTTGCAAGTGGTGGGTCCTGCCGATTCCATTCCACAAGCGGGACCTGCTGCTTGCACAACAGAAATTTAGCGCTTCCCAGAGGACATGCTGAAACAAATGGAAACACTCCTTTCTCAACTGGGACAGGTTAGCGGAGCACCCTAATGCAAGCTCCGCCACCTGCCCCATTCCAGAAACGAGCATTTTCACTCATTTCTGGTTGCCCCAGTGGGCACCACTTGCAAACAGGAATTGGTGGGGCATAAGAGAATCGGTGGAGGCATAAGTGCCCCATCAGATTCTGCCCATAATAATGCCCACCAGAATATATCTTGTGACAGACTCATAGCATTCCATGGATGAAATCACCCACCATTCTCTTTGATATGAATTACATTAAGCAAATGTCTGGATTCCTCCTGCCAGCATTCCTGGGAGAGATAGTGACCCTGGCAGTGAGAGAGCGCTGGAGGGGGGCTTGCTGGACGCTCGGCGCAGACGCAGGGAGCAACAACAGATGGAGGGCACCGAAAGGAGGCGCTCCACTCATTTGGCGCTCAAACAACGGTTGCATCCCGAGGACCCAAGGGAAAGAGGGAGGATCTCTCCATAGCTCATAAGTTCAGGGTCTTCCCACGCTTCTCCTTCAAACGGGGACTAACTGCCTTACCAGGAGCTTAGGCTACTCTGCTGTCTATCCCCAGTGCAGTTCCTTGCTTAGTCGCTAGTGATTAGTATCTGTAAGAGCCATAGATAGGGATGGCGGAGAATTTCTCCCCGAAACTTCGGGGGGCCGAGCGCCAACATGTTCAGCCCCCTGAACAAGTTTCGGGGAGAAATCCTCCGCACCCCGCACCCCCCCCCCCAGGATGGGACTTACCTTCGCCGAATGTCCCTCCTGGCAGCGGGTCCGGCCGGCGGTTCATCGGGTGTTCATGCGGGGCGGGAGCGGCAGCCGGTCTTTTGACCGGCTGCCACCGCCACCATTCCAATAAAAGAAAAGGAAAAAAAAACACCCCCTGATAGGCTACGTGACGATTAACGTAGCCTATCACGGCTAGATTTGCAAAGTCAGCCGTGATAGGCTACGTCAATCGTCACGAAGCCTATTACGGGTGACTTAAAAAAAAAAAAAGCGCGTAGCGATAATGGCGGCCCCCATAGGGAGCCGCCATTCCCGTTCCTTATTTGGTCACTGTAGTCTACGTAAAGGTTTATGTAGACTACGGCGAAAATAAGGGCAACGCACATAGCGTTGCCCTTATTTTCGCCGTAGTCTACGTAAATCTTTACGTAGACTACAGCGACAACATAAGGAATGCGAATGGCGGCTCCCTATGGGGGCGCCATTAGTGTACGCACTTCTTTTTTTTTTTAAGTCACCCGTGATAGGCTACGTGACGATTGACGTAGCCTATCACGGCTGAATTTGTAAATCTAGCCGTGATAGGCTACGTTAATCGTCACCTAGCCTATCAGGGGGCGTTTGTTTGTTTGTTTGTTTTAACTTTCGAGTTCGCGGCCGGGCGAGGCAGGAAGCCTCCCCCCCAGCCTGAATTTCGGCCGGGGCGAGGCGGGAAGCCTCCCCCCCCGGCCTGAACTTCGTGGGGGGAGCAGCAAAGCGCCTCCCCCCCACCGTGAACAACCTTCGAGGACAGGTAAGGGACTTTCGTCCACCCCTAGTCATAGAGGAATAAAGGAATAAAGCCTTGGAAAGAATCCTCGTTGTCTGTGTCCTGAGTTGGCTATTGGAGGGGACTGCAAGAGGCAGCTAGGGTACTTCTGACACTGTTGTTGTTGTGCTTTGCCTTTTAATTTGTAATTGTATGGTTTTTATATTGGTTTTTTTGTTTTTGCTTAAATGGATGAAGGGGAATTTATAAATTTGTGGATGAATGACAGTTTAAACATTTTAAAAATAATAAATACTTAAGAAAAAGGATGGTGCTGAGTAAGCCAAATATTTGTAATTTTAGGGGGCAATGGTAAATAAATAATTTGGGATGTTACCTTGTAATGATTTTTGTCATTGTAATGAGTTTTTGGACTGTTTGAATGTAGAAGTAATACTTCATTCCTATGGTCATTCGAGGTAATTTATTTGGCATAAAACTGAATCAAACATATAACACCTATATACTTTGCTAGCCACCCTTTTGTATGGATTTTGCAGTGGTGGTGCTTGAAACCTTCCATGAATAACAGCAAAGGAAGATTGAAAGCAGTTTCTTAACTTACCTTTGAAAATATTATTATGATTATTATCACCATCAGTATTACTAAATTGGTACCCAACCTTTTGACAAAGTAGTCAAGCTGGGCTTACAATGGTAAAAAGGTTTCAAACAAAGGCAGGAAGGGATTATGCTAATAGTGGCATAGTTTTTCATAAAGAGATGGTGATAAACCTGTTGCAATGAAATGGCCTTGCAGCTACATATGTTTATTTAGAAATAAGTCCCTGTTCAATGGGACTTATACTGCCTAATAAGAATGATTAGAACTACAGACTAAATATTATTATAGGAAAGGAATGTTGTATGTAAATAAGAAAACAGGTACCAAGCTACAGATGTTCCTTGTCAAATAAATTCCTACTTTGCCTTCTTTAGCACCAAGCTAAACACACAGCTAATTGGTCCTCAGCAGGGATGGGGGGGGGGGGTTGTTGTTTTTAAATCAGTTGAGTTTCTTGGCCTTCAATTCAGGCTCCTGTGCTTCTGTCGAATATATACAAAAATGCTGTTTAGATTTGACAGCTCCAATTTCTTCTGCAATGTTCTTTTAAATATATGGATATGCTAGTTCACTGTAAACTGAGCATAGTTGGTGAGTTCTGTACCTTTATTTTCTTAAGTATTTTATAAAATATATAATAGCAGCAACTGTTTCTCACCTATGCATATCCATTGCCTTCCTACCTTAAATGTTGCTCCTTTCCTTTGCTGCTTATTAAACATGGCAGTTTTTATTTTCATTAAGATATGTTCTGTTTATGATGGTCACATGTGTGGCCAAAGGGGAAATGCATCACCCCAAAACAGGACACAGGTGTTCACAAAATGTGTATGTATATGTATAGATGAAGATTTAGAAAGAATTATTATAAGGTACATAATGTATCACTGTAGTGGGGAAGGCAGTGACCAGGTGACCTGTATGCCTGCCTAGTCTGCATCCAGGTGCTAACTGTTTGTGGACAACTTCAGGGCTCCTGTTCTCCCTTCTTTTAGTTCTTTATCTTTAAGTCAGATTTGGACTGGTCAGCCCTTCGAACAGAGGATGCCTCCAAATAGAGGGGGGGGGCTCTCCTCTGGATAGATACAATACTGTAAATAGGGCCTGTGGCTTAAGCATACAGTCCTTTAGTACAGAAAAAGTAATGATATTCCCTTTCCAGTTCCTAAGTGGAAGACATGGGGGTCACAAGAGAATTTCACTTTGCCCAATTGTCTACCTTCGTTTTTCTCTCCACTTCCAAAAGTACCTTTCCCTTCCTGCATAGACAAGGCAGTTCAGGTCAGGAGGAGATGATGGATGGAGAGGCAATCAGCAAGACTCAAAAAGGTATGGGACGTAGTTATAAAGGATATTCGTAATGTCTGCAGTTGTGAAAAGGTTCTCTGCTTTGCCATTTTACCTTTTATTAAGCACAGCAGAAGACCCCTGCTGGATCAGACCAAGGGTCCATCTAGTCCAGCATTCTGGTTACACAGTGGCCAACCAGCTGCCCACAGGAAACCCACAAGCAGGACATGAGCACAACAGCACCTTTTACTTAATGATATGGGGAAGGTTCAACAGTTAAAGGGCAATAACACTGCTGATGAAAAACAATTCATTCAGTGCTGTGAAGTGCAAAAGAATTGGGGATGTGTATGCAGTATGCACTGACAAAATTTGGTTCAGACATTGATTTGGTGATTTGGAAAGCAGCCCAATTTGGCTTCAGAAGTCATCTGATTTGATCTGGGTTCAAATCAGAACTTTGCTACAGAAAATCCAAATGACCGTGATTCCCCATTGACTTTCATTAGGAAATCAACAAATGGCTACATATATTTTTTTGCTTTTTAACGGAACTGGATGATGTCTGCAAGCATAGTAATCCCTTTGGAGAGGATGATAATCTGCCAAATTTAAGACAAATAGATGCAGGAAATTTTGTCAAAATAGTCTTTACATTTTGATTTTTCTTTTAAAGGGAACTGCTGATAACATTTTTATTTCTTCTCAAAATTGGATGAAATTTGCAGGCATAGTCAACCTTTCTGTGGGAATGAAGTGCACCAAATTTCAGACAGATTGTCTAGAGTTTTATATGCAAGATAAGCCTTTTTCAGCATTTTTTTTAAGGGATTCACTTTTTGCCTCCAATTGGGGGGTGGGGGTCATATGAAAATGACATATAGCATAGAGGTGTCCCTAAGGAAGAAACCTGTAAAATATCAGAAGGAGATGTTAAGAGGGGAGGGGTTGTGCTAGATTAATTTAAAGTTGATTTTTATAAGGGACTAAAAAGGGATTTGCTTCTCTCACTCCTGTGGTTTTGTGGGCAATTCATATGTATACATTATAGAGGAGACCTCAAAGAAATAAGCTGTAAATTACAGAAAGACAGGTGCAGGGTTAGAGAGTTACAGTCAATGAAAAATAATGTTAAGGTTGATCATTTATTTTGTTACTTCATCCAGAAATAAAGTTCTAGGGGAGCTTGATTCAGGTTGTGGAACTCCACATTCTTGGTTGGAGAATTGGTGTCAGTGTCAGCAGCAGCCACGAGGTACAGACATGTCCAAGTTAGCATGTGAGTTCAACCCATTCCTAGAAGCCCTAAACACTGCTCCTGCCTTTGCTGCCTCAGACATATAGTAACAAAATGCAGTGCAAACACAGAAACTGCCTCTGTGTATAAGTTCTTTATACATCCCTCCCAAAAGACAGTTCTTTTCCACCAGCATTGCATCTTCTCAGCATTGTCCAGCGGAGATTTTCCAAGTGGTTCACAGCCTGTTACATTTTGGGCCAGGGTGAGAGACGGTGGAACCCTCAGTGGCACACTGTGATGAGTTTGCAAGGCACTTTGAAGATAAAGTCGCTCAGATTCGTCACGAATTGGACACCAAGATTAATGCAGTTCCATTGGTAGGGGCGTTCAGAGCAACGTCTGGTCCAGTTTTATTGGATGAGTTTCAGTTACTGAGGCCTGAGGATGAGGACAAGGGGCTTGGCCAAGTCCAATCGACCACTTGTGTTCTTGACCCTTGCCCTTCATGGCTTATTAAATCAAACAAGGAGGGGATGTCCGGCTGGGTCCAGGAGGTTGTAAACTCCTCCTTGAGAGAGAGAGTGGTGACTGTCACTTCAAAGAGGTGGTAATTAGACCACTCCTGAAAAAGCCCAACCTGGACCCAGAGGATGTTAACAATTATAGGCCAGTGGCCAACATCCCCTTCCTGGGCAAGATGCTTGAGTAGGTGGTTGTAGGACAGCTCCAAGCACTGTTGAATGAAATGGATTATCTAGATCCATTTCAATCGGGCTTCAGGCCTGGTTTTGGAACGGAAACTGCCCTGGTCACCCTGTGGGATGACTTCTGCCAGGAGAGGGACAGGGGGTGTGCAACCCTGCTGATTCTCCTGGACCTCTCAGTGGCTTTCAATGCCATCAACCATGGTATCCTTCTGGATAGGTTGTCTGGGTTGGGAGTTGGAGGCACTGCACTGCAGTGGTTCCGCTCCTACTTGGATGGCCGATTCCAGAAGGTGGTGCTGGGTGATTATTGCTCTGTGCCATGGCAATTGTGCCATGGGTCCCACAGGGCTCTATTTTATCCTCTGTGCTGTTTAACATCTACATGAAACCACTGGGGGAGGTTATCCGGAGGTGTGGGCTGAGGTGCCATCAATATGCAGATGATACCCAGCTCTACCTCTCTTTTTCATCAAACCCAGGTGAGCAGTGGCTGTCCTGAATCAGGGCCTGGGCACGGTAATGGACTGGATGAGGGCCAATAAACTGAAACTCAATTCAGACAAGACAGAGGTACTGTTAGTGGGTGGTTTGTCTGCCCGGCTAGGTGATAGTCAACCTGTTCTGGAGGAGGTTGCACTCCCCCTAAAGGATCACTTTTGTAGTTTGAGGGTGCTCTTGGATCCAGAACTGTCACTTGAGGCACAGGTGAACTCAGTGGCACAGAGCACTTTTTATCAGCTTCGGCTGGTATACCAACTACGCCCTTATCTGGACAGAGATAGCCTAGCTACAGTTATCCATGCTCTGATAACTTCTTGTCTGGATTACTGCAATGTGTTATATGTGGGGCTGCCTTTGAAAATGTTCCAGAAACTTCCGCTGGTCCAAAATAGGGCAGCAAGATTGTTAACATGGACTGGCCTGCGAGCTCATATTACGCCAGGACTGTTCTAGCTGCACTGGCTGCCAGTCCATTTCCGGGCCCGATTCAAAGTGCTGTTATTAACATTTAAAGCCCTTAATGGCTTGGGGGCAGGTTATCCGAAGGATCGCCTCCTCCCATATGTGCCTGCCTGGACCTTAAGATCATCCTCACCAGCCCTTCTCCGTGAGCCTCTGCCAGAGGAAGTGAGGCGGGTGGCTACTAGGAGGAGGTCTTTTTCTGCTGCGGCACCCTGGCTGTGGAATGAGCTCCCTAGTGAGGTTCGCCTGGCACCTACATTGTATTCCTTTCGGCGCCAGGTGAAGACCTTTTTATTTTCCCAGGCGCTTTAGCATTTTAGCTTTCTAGACTTTTAGCTTTGCTGTTTTAAATCTGTATTTTAAATCCCTGCACTGCTGCTGCTAGGTTTTATTGTGGTTGTATTGTTATATTGTGGTTTTAATGTTCTATATATTTTAAATTGTTTGATTGTCTGCTGTTTGGTTTTAATTTTTGTGAACCGCCCAGAGAGCTTCGGCTATTGGGCGGTATAGGAAATGAATGAATGAATGAATGAATGCACAGTGATTAGAAGTATGACGGAGTTCCCTGGTAAAGTTATTTTCTGGTTGGAAGTTAGAGCTCTTCACACACAACTACACCTGCTTATCTCCCTCCCCTCTCCCTGCTCTGTCATTTTCCTTATGGATAGCTTCAGGAGGCTCCATTTTATCCATTTTTGAAGACACAGTGTCTGTGGCTAGATCTACGCTAATGCTTATTATCAGTTTCAGTGCACTGATAACTCTTGAGGCACATTACACATTCCATATACCGCTATTGTATCATTATTTCCCACTTTTTATTCCATGTTATCCAAAATACCACAACAGAAGTCAGTGTATGTGCTACAAGGCATCAATGTGCAAAAAGGATCTAGTGTCATCACGATAGGATTGCATCAATGTGACATGAAGAGTAGATCTGGCCTGTGTCTCTGTGACCCTCTGAATCACTCATGAAATTTGGGAGGCCCCAGATTCACTTTGGAGCAATTTGCTTCATTCAGTTTGGACAAATTTTGAATCTGTACAATCTGTCTAATTCGGCATAGGATTTGGGAATGATCTGAATCTGATGCACATCCCTAAATATAACTAGCAATAAAATGAGAACATTTTTTACTATTTCAATTTAAATATAAACCTGGGATAGAAATATAATCATAAATAAAATAATAAATGCAAGGTCCTTCATTTTTTAAAAAAAATCTTTCACAAACTTCAATTCATCCTAATCAGAAAGTAAGTGCGTTGCAAATTTGTTCTGTAATTCACAAGTTATTTTGCCTCGTTTATTTTTCTTCTTCTCTTTCTTTCTATTTTGAGGTACATCTCCAGTTTGATGCACCATGAATGATGTTTTACAAGACTCTGGAGGCTCATTTTCATTTAATTCTGATCTATCAAAGTTGCCAGGTGAAGTTAATCCTGCAAGCAAAGAGAACCAAAGCAGAAACAATCAGTAGCAGACTTTGACATCTGTGATGTGCTTTGCCGATCGGCTGCCTTCAGCAGAGATCAAAGGCCAATTAGCCATAAGCATTTGTGTTCATTTGACAGCGAGAGATCAACACAGGAATATTATCTATATCAAAAAAAGAAACCATCACAAAGAAAAGTCATTTGGATGCCACTGATGTTCTCCATATTAAGCTGACACAATATGAAATGCTGACCAATGAGTCCCAGTGGTATAGCCCTGACAGCAGCAGCAACACCTCTGCTGAGCCTTGAAATAGTTTCACCTGCCAGGTCTGTGTTCATTCTTCCTTTCTCTCTTTCTTTGAATTTCTGCAAGACAGGTACAGGCAAAAGCTACTTCACATTATGGGCAGGCAAGTCTGTAAGCTATTCTGCTGAGAACAGCTGTCCTTGCTGAAATCATTGAAAATACTCGTAAGCATCATTGCATGAAATCCCACTTGTGTAAAGTCTATGATTGCATGAATGTAATGCTGTTGGTCACCTTGGCCACTGAAGCTTCAAAACTACCACTGTTTTTAGAATGGCTACCATATTTCAATTGAAGTAGAGTGGGCACAAAATTACTCCCTCCAAGTTGGGGGAGAATTCCCCCTCCCAAAACAAATATTTGGCAGAATGCCCTACACACACGTGTGCGCACACACGCACACCCACAATCTGCCCACAAGTAGGGTGGAGAATTTCAGATGCAACTGTGGATGCCACCCAATATATTTCAATATCTTTGAAGGAAACGTTGCCCCCTAGTCCTTCTAGCTTTCTTTTCTTTGTCCATTTTTTCCTTCGACCACTAATATGGACTATTAATATCATTTCATTCAGTATAAACTGAGCTGAAATTCCTCAGAAGAGAGGTTTTTGAGAGATTACCTGAGAATTTTCCTTTTTGCCCCTCACAAAATTTGAAGAATTCTGCTCCCCCCACCACACACACACCCAATGAATATTTTATGAAATAGAACCCTTCCCCTTAATTTTGCTATGTGCAAATAGGGTGGAGAGTTTTAGAAGACCATTTTTTGGTCAGTTAGAAATTAAAATAAAATGTTGAAGCTAATTGGAGGTGAAATATCTGAGCAATTTTGAGGGAACTGAGGAACAAAATCAATTAGCCACTTAGCTATGAGGTGCCTGATTTCCCATTTCCCCCCTGAAGGAACTGGCTATATTAGAGGTACAGACCACTAAAAAGGTCAAATTAAGCATGTTTAAAAGCTAAATTTGGCACATTCATTAGGAGTGAATGCAGCCTTAAAAAAACAACCCAAAACTCTCTTTTTTGCCCTGGTGGGGGCCACATTATTATTATTATTATTAAATTTATTAATCGCCCATCTGGCTGGTCACCCAGCCACTCTGGGCGATGTACAACATACAATAAAAACAGTTTAAAACAATAAAATTCTACAATAAAAACATTTTCTAAAATACCCTAACCCACCCCAAATGCCTGCCTGAACAACAGTGTTTTTAATGCATGACGGAAGCTCATTAAAGAGGGGGCATGACAGAGTTCCCTAGGGAGGGAGTTCCACATGTGGTCCATGAGCTGCAACTTGCCCAGCCCATCAACCTTTTGGGAAAGGCACATTTGGATAAATACAGGCTTATATGCTTATACCATACTGTTGAACTTACATGATAACCTTTGTTTCCTTTGGTCATACTATATGTTTTCCCCTCAAAATTGGATGTGATCTCTTTTTTTATTAATGTTGTTTCATCCTTTTGTATTCATCAGCTTTGTATCCTGTTGATAAGCTGAATCAAAAGACTGATGATGATGATTAAATAAACAAAAGAATGTCAGTAAAACTAGTGAAATTTTGCAAGCAACAGGGTCTGAACATTCCCAAGATTTAACAATCTGCACCATATTACAGCCCCAATGAAGTGTAAAGATTGCAATAAAAAGCTGTATGAGCAACTGAAGGGATTTGGAATGTCACAGTAGGCATGTGTCGAGGGAGTCCGGTTGGGGCTCAAACTCGGCGATTGAAGGCTCGAGCTCGGCATGTGCTGTGTCAGGCAAGCGCAGGGACCCCGGCTTGTCCAGACTGACATTTTGCATAAAAATTGTGGCTCAACTATTTACAGAAATTGCCATTTGTGTAAAATGGCGGACATAAATATCTCCATTTAGGCAAAGTTACAGGCATAAATGGTCTAAATGGCGACTCGCAGGATGGGGGGATGCCGCTCGCTGGATGCCTTTGGACCATCTGGTGGTTCACATGCCAAACAGGGTCGATCGGCGGTCCAGTGAGTGGCGGGCTTGGTGGGATCCAGTGAGTTTGCCCATCCCTACATCAGAGTGTCGAACCATGCCTATCCTGGACTTACATTTTTGTTTTTGCAGTTGGAGACAGTAGTAGCACTCCTTCTTTTAAAACTTTCTCAATTTCTTTTCTTTCTTGTTTTTAAACAAGTTGCTTTCCTGTGGAGGTAGTGATCCCCCTCCCTCTGTCTGATACCATCTCACCCAAAATGCATCTGAAGAAGACATTCATGTTACTACTACTCTCTCACAGCTAAAAATATAAATCGTAGGATGGCCACCTTTGAATTGCCCCCAAAGAGGAAATGCATCACCAAAAGAAGAGGACAAAAGTGGGTGCAATAGAGGACACATGGCCACCCATCCACAAAACTCATCTGACTTTCCCTAGTCCAGTACTAATGTGCAGAAAGTGCTCACATACAGCCTGACAATGGGACCCCAAAGCTGGAAAGGCACTCTCTGACCTGCTGCTGTATCTCTGTCCATGAGATATTCCTGTAGAACAGGAAGTTCAAGAAGGTGCTACTAGCAGTGAATGAGTGATTGTACCTGACACCCTTAAGCAGGTGTATTTCTATACCACATCACAACTTCTTAATGCTCAAGACAGTATGCCTGCACTCTGAGTAATCCATACCAGGGGTAGGGGTGGGGAGTGGGGGGAGACTAGAAGATGAGAATACAACCCTAGCATCCATTGTTAGTGTTAATCACAAAATGATGCAGGGGGAGGGGAGAACTCACTTCTGCTCCATAGACCAAAGGTAGGCAGAAAGTAGATCTCCAGTTGCTTTGGACTCCCAGCATTCCTGACTATTGGCCATGTTGGGGATTCTGGGAGCTGAAGTCCAAAACCTCAGGAGATCTGCCTTCTGCACCCTTGCTATAGAGGGTATCTCTGAGAGATCACCTCAGAATTGAATTTTTCCAACCCCTTTTGTATGTGAGAGGGGAAGACAGTGATAGGAGAGCAACCACACTGACACCAAGCCTCCTTTGGGGGTTGGGGAAGCAAGGGAAAGAGGAAATATGAACTTCTCCTCAGAGAAGTAAGTTTATAGCCTTGGGCTTAATTATAATATAGCAAGATCTAGCAGTTACATATCAACCTCCAAAAATGCCTGGCTTTTCCTTTCCTTTTGTTGGTACTAATCAGGAGTAAATTCTTTTGAAGTCTATTGATTTTGTACCAGAAGCCAGGAGGTATAAGCAAGAGAGGATGAGCTCATGGGAGTGGAACCGTTACTTCCTATACAGATCTGTCATTTAGGGGAGATGAAAGGTTGCTGCTCAGTAAGGGCTCCTTTTAAGGATTTCAGAGATCTGATTGATCTGTAGCCTTCTCCTCACCAGCTGTGCGAAGCAACACTGGAAGTTTCCCTTCACTTTCAGGGACTGGATATAAATACCCTGATTTCTTTCAAACATCTGGTCATGTGCATCCTGGCGGGAGTGGTAAGTTAGTTAAGGCCATCTTGGTGAAATGTAATTCAAACTTTCATAAGTTAGTGATATATAAGTTCTCTCTACATTTTTCACAAAAGAAACTTGCTTTTGGAATGGTCCAAATGGGATGTAACTAAGGCATGCATGACTACGGCTAGATCAGACATCTCCAGGAACAGGTGCAGTTGCCACACTAGCCTCAGCTGTGGAACTGCAAGCCTGGCCACTGCTGAAACCTGATCACAAAGAAGAGAAATGGGTTCCCAGGATGCAAAAATAATTTTATTATAGGAAGCCCTATAGGACTTCCTATAATAAAATTATTTTTGCATCCTGAGAACTTGTTTCTCTTCTTTGCGATCTACTTTGGATGCTCACCTCCTTCTGTTTTCTCACTGCTGAAATCTGGCCTAAATAAATAGAGCCCTAACCCAATTATAGGCCACACTATGCAGGTGAGCCTTGAGGACCTGTAATGGTGGGTCTTACTGGACCCATCTCTTGCTCCCACCAGCCTAATTGCTCTTACATGCAGGCACTCAAGTAGGGCTTCCAATGCTGATTTTAGAGCATGGGTAGGCTGGTATGGGTGAAGGACCTGCACCCAAACCATTTAGGGCTGGAAAGGCCAATTCCAGCACTTTTGATTGGGCCCAGAAATGGATTGGCAATCAGTGCAGCTGGTACAATATAGCCTAGGGGCCCCCAACATGGGGTGGCCAATCGCCATAGTGCCCACTTCCAATGGCACCACGAATGGGTCCCCAATATGGCACCTGCAGGCACCCAAAATATTTATTTTTCCCCCATTGTTTAAATACACATATATGGATGTGTATGAAATGCATACAACTTTCTAGCAATTATACATGGGCTGCAACAAAAGTGGACCAAATGTCCAAATAAGTATCCATTTGAAACTGGCATCTATCTATATGCCACCTGTTCAAATATTGAAAGTGTTGTAAAGTCCTCAATCCATTGCATTATAGGAGGGGAGTGTTTATCCTTCCAATGTTGTAATACCAGGCTTTTAGCTGTCAAAAGAATGCAGAGAATCCATTTACGCTGACCATTTGTTAATTTCCATGAAGCAGGTAAATAATTTAAAAGAGCATGTTCATCAGTGAATATTAAAGACTGTTCCATTACTAACATTTTCTGTATAATAACCTCCCCACAAAAAAGAAACAAGTACTGGACATCGCCAAACATACGTTCAAAAGAAGCATGAGCTGCATTGTGCTGCCAGCAATCAGACAAGCCCTTATTAAAGAGCCATTGCAGTGTCTGATAGACACAAAGCCAAAGTTTTTGCCAAATAAGATGCACCCTAAGATCCATAGACCCGAAAGGGAGATGCCAACGCGGCAATCCACTAATTAGGTATTTTGTGGTGGTGCCCACAGCAGTATCTCAAATTGCCAAATGCGAATGTGGGTCCAAAAAGGTTGGGGACCCCTGATTGGCTTATATAGGTGACATGTGATCTGACTGCCTAGCACCTGCCAGTACTCGAGTGGCCACATCTGGTACCCACTGAAGTTTCCAAACCATTTTTGAAGGCAGCTCCACAAAGACCGCATTATAGTCATCCAGGCTGGATGTCATGTCACTAGAGCATGAAACAAGTCCCATCCTGTTCAGAGCTGCAGTTCCCGTTCCACCCTAAGCCAGTAGAATTGGATAAATAACAGCCTTCTTCCCTAGAAAACAAACCTTCCTCCTGATCCATCACAGCTGTCAGAAGCATCTCTAACCTGGGCTGAGCATATTCAATCAGAAAGTGGTCAGTCGTCTACTGGTCAGTTTTCTGCCCACTCCTGTGGAAATGAGAGAATTCTAATGACGGGGGTGGGGGGAAATTTCTTCCTGACCACAGAAATAATGAATAGTCACAGTTTCTGGTATCAAGATATTCTTTATACCTGTATACTGTTGCTTTTGCTCCTAAAAAACAAACAAACATCGATCCAACATTAAGAAGATGGCATGGCACTGACTGAGACACAAGTGTTTTGGCCAAACACAGCAGCAAGCTTATTAAAAGCATAACTTTGCTTGTTCATGCCTCACCTTTCAAAATCCATCTGTCTTCAAATTCACTACTGAAACATCAGCTTGCAGATGCTCTGTGACATCCACCTCCCTGTTCAATCTTCTTTTTTCTTAGTTTGGATGCATAGTGTACTGTAACTCAGTGTCAGTGTCTGTTGTCTGTGTCATCCCAAAGCAAAATTGCTCTCTTAACTTGTGTGGATGTTGGTGACAGATGTTGCAGATCAGTCGCCAGGAAGAGATAACAGGAGTGCCTGGGATCATTATAGGACATGAATCTTCAGAAGTAATTATAGGTGGCAACAACTGAGATGACAGTCGGGTCCCTCCGGTCTCTAGCTCGCTGCCGAAAATGACTGCTAGCGATATTTCCCTATAGGAATGTGCCGACAACTTTAGGATCCTGATGCTGTTTGGTATGATGTTCCAATGAATGTTAAGTAGGAGCCATTCTGTCATTACCTATTCCTAGTTAGCACAACAGATTTTATTCGGATCTGTGGAAATATTCAAAGTTCTCAAGTGGAAGTACATATTTTTTTTCTCACAATATGAGAGGCAAATCACCTCTTTGCTGAAACTTTCATTGACTTTTCTTTTAGTTTTTCATTCTTAGATTCTGTTCAAAATTCGCATCACATTCAGTAGGTATGAAATTGTTGTAAGCTATCATATGAAACCTAAAAGTCTTCCATCGTATTGTTCACAGACAATGTGAGTTCTCTGCTGTTGGTCCCAACTCTCTAAGTTGATATCTACAGTATCTGGAGATTAAAGGGTAAAGGGTGCTTCCCTTGGCCAGTAGGGCTAGTTGTTGTTCAGTCGTTCAGTCGTGTCCGACTCTTCGTGACCCTGTGGACCATAGCACACCAGGTCTTCCTGTCCTGCGCTCTCTCCCGGAGCGTGCTCAAGTCCATATTCATTGCATCAGTGATGCTATCTAGCCATCTCAATTCTTCGGCGCTCAGCCTTCCTTATAGTCCAGCTCTCACAGCCATACATTACTACTGGGAAAACCATACCTTTGATTAGACAGACCTTTGTCGGCAAGGTGATGTCTCTGCTTCTTACTATGCTGTCTAGGTTTGCCATAGCTTTCCTCCCAAGGAGCAAGCGTCTTTTAATTTCATGGCTATAGTCACCATCTGCAGTGATCTTGGAGCCCAAGAAAATAAAATCTGTCATTGCTTCCATTTAGTAGGGCTAGTAAAACTGGAGAAATAGGAGATACAATCTCCTTGGAGTGGAGATTGGGTGCCTATTTCACCCATCAAAGTGAATGGGTCTGAAGTGGCTTGAAATTTGGGCAGGCATCTTTCAACATGTCACAGGAAGTGAAGCAGTAAGGAGGTCACAGCAGTAATATTTACCTCAGAGCCAGGGTGGAGGCTGTCCATTTGTGGGAATGAGGTGAGCCCAAGGAATTACCTTCGCTGAGGGAGCCTGGAGTGTTAAGTAAATGTTAAGGTAATTTTCTGTTTACTTCATTCTAATAAAGTTATGCCATTGCTTAATCCCACTGATGTTGTCTTACCTCCTTATTCTCAGGTTTGGGTTCAAATACTAATTCATAAAGTATTATGTTCCTGAACATGCAATGTTACTTTTTCTCGAGGCAGAAATGATGATGAAAATAAATGAGATTTCAGTGTGTGTGTGTGTGTGTGTGTGAGAGAGAGAGAGAGAGTGTCGTTTTCCCCAGTGTGATTTTCCTGAACATTCATTATTAAGATAAGTTTTGGAAAAGTTGAATTTAAGCTGCAAGCTGATTAACATTAGAATTTATGTGAGCAGAAGGTCTTAGACCTGCTACTGTTAGTCTTAAAATATAGCAAAACAATCTAAAAAGTCTTGCTTTGATACATCTTTAGGAATAAATTCTTAAGAAGTGCAAACACTTTAAATGTTTTATTATATCCGTGATATTGTCAGAGTAAGATACTGAATAGATACTCTTAGGATAAGGAGGAACTTACATTTACCAGTTAACAACTTTTTTTTACATGTGGAGAGGCTTTTGAGAATAAATATACCCCTTTTATCCATTCTAGGCCCTGAACAAATGCTTTTGTTGTTGATTCTTATTTCTCCTGAGGAATCTCATGTTAAACAAAGGGTACACTGGAAGTATTTCAGTTATGGTGAAGTTCTTTTCAGTAAGGAAGGGAGACAACAGAGTTGTTTGGCTGCCAATCACCACTGCAAGAGGGACCAGGCCAAAAGAGAGTTTAGGCAACACTGGAAACTGGATCCCTTGAATAAGAACAAAGGTGAAGTATCCTAATCAAATCTGAACAGGAAGATTTTATGAAAGACAGAAAGAACTGAGCTTCATGGTTACTAAGGAAATAATAGGTACATGAGTACAGTGAAATCTTAAGTGACAACAAACTGTAAGCAAGAAAGAAGGGCAGAGCAATTGCAGGTGCATGGGGGGAGAAATGACGACACAAATAGAGTTGGGATAAAACGGGGCCACATTTATTGACATATTACAATCTGCGAAGGAAGCACCGGCGGGCACAGAGAAAACAAGTAATCATGACAGGTATAGAGTGAGGCATTCGTCGTCTGAGGCATTGCGTCTACTGTAGCCACCCTGCAGATCGATCCACCCAATTCTGGGCTGGGAGACCTTCCCCTGTCACCACCCCTCGAGCCACGGAACCTGAATGGGTGAGGAGGGTCAGCCTCAAAGGTAAGCCTTATCTCCCAACTCGGGGCCACAAAACCCGGAGCCGAGAGCCTCGGGCCTTACCAGTCACCTGAAACGGTGCCCACGAATGCTCACCTGTCCTCTCCCCCAGTGGAGTGCCCACCCGGAACCGCCACTACAGTTATGTGACCGGATAAAAATAGCAATCGGATGATACCAATTAGCCTACATTACTCCCTATCCCACCAGCAGTATGAAGTAGGCAAAAAACCCATAGCCCGGCCAATCTGGCTAAGAGCAAAATTCCTACTCGGCTCCCAGTAGGGCAACCAGTACAACCCACACTGCATGTTGGGTGGGAGGGAGGGAGCCAGAAGAGCCAGAATGAATGAGGAAAGGGGGCGGGGAGGCCTAAATATCAGCCAGCTCAGCCCCCACCCCACCTGGACGTCAGGACCAAGGGCGAATGGCCCTCGATCTTGTCCTGCCCTTCCCCCCCCACCCGCAACATCCCCCCCCACGGCCAGGCAAGCCGGACATGGGGTGAGGGGACTTGCGGGTGCATAGGGGGGAGAAATGACGAGACAACACAAATAGAGTTGGGATAAAACGGGGCCACATTTATTGACATATTACAATCTGTGAAGGAAGCACCGGCGGGCACATAGAGTGAGGCATTCGTCGTCTGAGGCATGGCGTCTACTGTAGCCACCCTGCAGATCGATCCACCCAATTCTGGGCTGGGAGACCTTCCCCTGTCACCACCCCTCGAGCCACGGAACCTGAATGGGTGAGGAGGGTCAGCCTCAAAGGTAAGCCTTATCTCCCAACTCGGGGCCACAAAACCCGGAGCCGAGAGCCTCGGGCCTTACCAGTCACCTGAAACGGTGCCCACGAATGCTCACCTGTCCTCTCCCCCAGTGGAGTGCCCACCCGGAACCGCCACTACAGTTATGTGACCGGATAAAAATAGCAATCGGATGATACCAATTAGCCTACATTACTCCCTATCCCACCAGCAGTATGAAGTAGGCAAAAAACCCATAGCCCGGCCAATCTGGCTAAGAGCAAAATTCCTACTCGGCTCCCAGTAGGGCAACCAGTACAACCCACACTGCATGTTGGGTGGGAGGGAGGGAGCCAGAAGAGCCAGAATGAATGAGGAAAGGGGGCGGGGAGGCCTAAATATCAGCCAGCTCAGCCCCCACCCCACCTGGACGTCAGGACCAAGGGCGAATGGCCCTCGATCTTGTCCTGCCCTTCCCCCCCCACCCGCAACATCCCCCCCCACGGCCAGGCAAGCCGGACATGGGGTGAGGGGACTTGCGGGTGCATAGGGGGGAGAAATGACGAGACAACACAAATAGAGTTGGGATAAAACGGGGCCACATTTATTGACATATTACAATCTGTGAAGGAAGCACCGGCGGGCACATAGAGTGAGGCATTCGTCGTCTGAGGCATGGCGTCTACTGTAGCCACCCTGCAGATTGATCCACCCAATTCTGGGCTGGGAGACCTTCCCCTGTCACCACCCCTCGAGCCACGGAACCCGAGTGGGTGAGGAGGGTCAGCCTCAAAGGTAAGCCTTATCTCCCAACTCGGGGCCACAAAACCCGGAGCCGAGAGCCTCGGGCCTTACCAGTCACCTGAAATGGTGCCCACGAATGCTCACCTGTCCTCTCCCCCAGTGGAGTGCCCACCCAGAACCGCCACAGGAGGGCGACAAGCCTCTGCTTAGTCACCCTCCCCCCACCCTATGCAGCAAAACACTCCAGGATGCCCCTTCGCAGATACTCCTACAAGAAAACATTGCCTAGGTCAAAGATGACCACCATCTTCAGGGATCCCAACCGTCATTCCATGCCCCTCTCGGCAGCAGGATGGACCCAATGATGGCAATTCTGGGCCAGCGACACCAAATCAGCTGTAAATCTCAGGCTTGAAGAATCAGGGCCTTGCCCTTAAACAGGCATAAATCGTTCCCCCCATGTGCAGAACCAGAATCTGCGGGGGAACCTTCACCAGCCGTTGCTGGAAGAACGTGGACAGGAGGCACACCAATACATGCCACGTCTGCACAACCACTGGATGGTGGCACACCGGCTGAGCCCCAGCTAGGCTCTGCCACTTGAGGAGGGACTCTCAGTAGCCCAGAGAACCATGCTGTGCCCCCAGATGAGCACGCATACCGGTTCCATCGCACCCGGACATCTGAAAGAACAAGAGACAAAAATGTGAACCCAGTGTCCTCATGTCCGAAAAGGCCCAGCAGGGGCCTTGCAGAGGCCCAATACGCCTTGAAGCTCCACCTGCCGCCAGCCTGCACTTTGTCTGATGTGAGCCCCAGAGACACGGCGAAAGCCCAACATTTTCAAGGCCACAGAGTGACTACCCAGAATTGATGTTTGGTCAGGGGAGAGGAATCACTAAGGCAGAAGAAAGGGCCGGGGAGACTCCTCCAGACCTAGAGAAAAGGCCCCCAGGGTGATGACCGGACAAAGGTCCAGCACCATGGCTGGGAACAGCGACGTGCTAACCCCACTCCCGACCTGGTCAGTTTTGGACTTCCTCAGCGGAATAAAGACCACCTGCTGGGGAAATTGCACATCACTAAACTGCCAAGCCTCGTGTGGTGAGGTAACCAAAGGCCACAGAGCCCGTAAACCCAGCAATATGTCTGGCAGCAGAAGGGGTCTGGAGGTGCCAGGGATCCCCGAGACCAACCCTGGAGCACCTGCCAGACCAGGAAATCAGCAGTGTTGTTGGCCACACCCTTCATCTTTAGCCCAGAAGGCCAGTGCAGCAAGCCTGCCCCAATAGTCTGGGCAGTCCCTTTCATGGGCTTTTAAAAATTGATCGTAGTCCTGAATCAGTTCCAGCTGAACAGGATGCTGAGGCCTTTGCTTGGGGAGAAGCTGAAGCCAAAATTATAGTTACTCTAGCAGGATACCCTATGGGTAGGGTAAGAGAAGAGCAAAAGAGCCTAGACTAGATCTTACTTAAAGGCCAGGATTGGACACATCTCCTGTACTGCCATAGCACTGGGCATAGTACAGGAAGCTGAATAATAAGAAAACTTCTGCTATAAATATAGGCCCAAACAGCTCCCATCGACTGCCACAGAGAAAATCTTAACAATTTGTCATCTACTCTCCAAGACTGTCTCCATTCAAAAGTCACCAGGGGGAGCAATGCGAGGGAAGTTAGAAGCTGCACAATGAAACACAAAATGAATATTAGCACCTGCGTGTAGCACTCTAAATGTTTGTTAACCATTCTGCTACTTAATGCTGAAGCATAGCACAGCAAACCTCTAAGTTTTTAAAAGAAGCTGGTTGACTTTTATTTTCTGATTAACACACGGGCTTAAAAATATCCAATTCAAAGATCAGGGGAAAAAAATAGCAACAGGAATTAGCTGCTGGGTACAGCTAAAACTGGAAGACATCAGCTTTTGCCACCCTCGAGGTGATGCCACCCTGGCTTCAACACAGGCACACCAAATTGGTGTTCTGAGCTTTCCCTGGCCTGTCCACCTTGAAGGTGGACTGAGGGGCCTGTGATTGTTCCACCCATTGCCCCTGGCCAGCAACCAGTGAGGCAAATTCTGCTAACCACACCCTCCGAAGCTGGCAATGATATAAGTTGGGTTAGCAGCCCATTACCTTCTAGGAGGTACTCCAAAAGCATGCCGCATCTGCCGACCACGGAATGGTGGCATACCGGCTAAGCCCAAGCTGGGATCCACTGCTTGAGGAGGCCCACCGACAGGCACAGAAAACCATGCTGCGCTCACAGACGAACACCCGCACCGGTTCACACACACTCCGGCCATCTAACCAAGCGCATTCCTCCAGTAAAGTTGAGGAAGCAAGCTGGACCGATGATCATTATAGCTGGCAAATTGTGCCGCATGATCTGGGAAAGGTCCTTGCCTTTCCCACCAACACAGGTTGTTCCCTCCTAGATGCAGCACTGGAACCTGCAGGGGAACACGCACCAACCCATAATGTAACGGAGTGGGAAGAAAGCACTCTCGCTACAAGCTGCGCCAGTCAATCCGCGAACACATGCACCGTGGAACAGGCTGCTCCGGGAGCTGCAGCCTGACGTATATGCGCTACGACCAGCTCGAAACAACAAGCTGTGTCCGGACATGAGAACGCGTGCGCACGAGTTGATGTCCAATACATTGATCAAAGAAAAATAAATAAATAAATAACTGTAAGGACAAGGAAAGAGATGCCGAGCAGTAAAGTCCACACTTTAGTTATGAAAGACCATAACTGTAAACTACCGGGAGGGCTACAACTGTTGCAGCTGAATGAGAGAGCAACACCCCAGGGCTCCCTGTCAACCCAGGTACAGAAGGCCCTTGTCATGTGAGACATGAAGTGCAGCATGGCTTACACTACTTAAATACACAACACTCAACGAGAGCCTCTTAGCGTGGTTTCTGGAATTTCCAGCGTCCAGGTATTAGATGAAACATTGGCACTGCTGCTCAGCCTGCCGTTTGTATGCCTCATGAGAAAAACAGGCGTTATGCAGGAGGTGTTGCAAATTCAATACTACTACCCGATCCATAAGGATCGGATTGCGGGAGGACTGTGGTTTGATAACCTGAATGGAGGCCTGCCCCTCACACACAAGGAATTGAAGAATGGATGTAAAGCCTTGAATCAGTCTGCATGGTAGGGATGGCGGAGAATTTCTCCCCGAAACTTCAGGGGGCCGAGCGCCAACGTGTTTGGCCCCCTAAACAAGTTTCGGGGAGAAATTCTCCGTACCCCCCCCCCCGCCCCCTGTACCTCCCCCGGGACAGGACTTACCTTTGGTGAATGTCCCTCCCGGCGGTGGGTCCGGCCGGCGGTTCGGCGGGTGTTTGTCCGGGGCGGGAGCGGCAGCCGGTCTTTCAACCGGCTGCCGCCGCCGCCATTCCAATAAAAGAAAAAAAAAACGCCCCCGTGATAGGCTACGTGACGATTAACGTAGCCTATCACGGCTAGATTTGCAAAGTCAGCCGTGATAGGCTACATAAATTGTCACGTAGCCTATCACGGGTGACTTTAAAAAAAAAAAAAAAGCGCGTACGGATAATGTCGGCCCCCATAGGGAGCCGGTATTCCTGTTCCTTATTTGGTCGCTGTAGTCTACGTAAAGATTTATGTAGACTACAGCGACCAAATAAGGGCAATGCTATTTGCGTTGCCCTTATTTTTGCCATAATCTACGTAAAGATTTACGTAGACTACAGCGACCAAATAAGGAACGCGAATGGCGGCTCCCTATGGGGGCCGCCATTTGCGTACGCACTTTTTTTTTTTTTTTAAGTCACCCACGATAGGCTACGTGACGATTAACGTAGCCTATCACGACTGACTTTGCAGATCTAGCCATGATAGGCTACATTAATCGTCACGTAGCCTATCACGGGGGCGTGGTTTTTTTTTTAAAAAAACTTTTTAGTTCGCGGCCGGGTGAGGCGAGGCGCCTCCTCCCCGGCCTGAATTTCGGCCGGGCGAGGCGGGAAGCCTCCCCCCCGGCCTGAATTTCGGCCGGGCGAGGCAGAAAGCCTCCCCCTCCAGCCTGAACTTTGTGGGGGGAGCAGCGAAGCGCCTCCCCCCCACCGCGAAAAGCTTTGAGGACAGGTAAGTGACTTTCGTCCACCCCTACTGCATGGGCAATGCTGTGTTTAAGAGAGTTTTGAAAAACGGGATTTCAAGAGATCATAGGTAAGGATGGGGGAGAATTTCTCCCCGAAACTTCGGGGGGCCGAGTGCCAACACATTCGGTCCTCCGAAGGTTGTTCGGGGAGAAATTCTCCGCCCCCTGCCCCCCCCCCCGGGATGGGACTTACCTTTCACAAATGTCCCTCCCGGTGGCGGGTCCCGGCGGTGGTTCGGCAGGTCTTCGTCAGGGGCGGGGCCGGCAGCCGGTCTTTTGACCGGCTGCCGCCGCCACCATTACAAGAAAAGTAAAAAAAAACCCAACGCCCCTGTGATAGGCTGCGTAACGATTAACGTAGCCTATCACGGCTAGATCTGCAAAGTCAGCTGTGATAGGCTACGTTAATCGTCACGTAGCCTATCACGGGTGACTTTGGGAAAAAAAAAAGCGCGTACGCAAATGGTACGCTATTTGCGTTGTCCTTATTTTCGCCGTAGTCTACGTAAATCTTTACGTAGACTACAGGGACCAAATAAGGAACGCGAATGGCGGCTCCCTATGGGGGCCGCCATTTGCGTACGCGCTTTTTTTTTTTCAAAGTCACCTGTGATAGACTACGTGACGATTAACGGCCTGAATTTCGGCCGGGCAAGGCGGGAAGCCTCCCCCCCCGGCCTGAACTTTGGGGGGAGCAGCGAAGCGCCCCCCCCAGCACGAAGCAAGCTGCGAGACCAGGTAAGTGACTTTCGTGCATCCCTAATCATAGGGCAGCCCTTGGGTGTGTCACTACGCACCAGATGATCCTATACATTGACCCTAACAGGGTAGTGTTTCATTCCTCCCGTGTTACTGCACAGTTGTAACCTTAATAAATTTAACCAGTTAGCTGAATTGGCACAGACTCCTGCCACTGACTGTGGAGTAAACAAAAAAGGTGGGGGGGCAACCTTGTTTAGCTTCAGCAAAGCAGAAGCTACCTGTTCCTCCCGAGCATGCCCTTGGAGTGAATGCTAAAGCCGCTGCCTTGCAATATGAACAAAGAAAACCCTTACAATCATCAACCCAGTGAGGCGGGTTACACAGAGAGCCAGGGATTGGCCTAAAGTCACACAGTGAGCTTTATGGCCAAGTGGAGACTAGAACCCATATCTCAAGTCCCATTATGGCACTTTAACCACTGCACCAAGCTGGTACTCTAAGCTGCCAGGGAGGTGTGAAAACAGGAGAACCCCAAACCCACATAGCTACCAGTCTCCCCTCACGGAGGTTGGCAATGGCTCTACCAGGGGCGTGAGTCAAGATTCTCACCACGCCCTACCCAGGGAAGCTGGGTATCAAGCCCCAGACTTTGTTAACAATAAGGGGGCTCTGTGATATGCTCAAAGGCCCGAGTCTGAAACTTAGGCAAGGCGGAGGGCCTTCCCCCTTCCCCCCTGCTCACTTTTCTTCTCATTTCCTTTTGTCCCTTTTCCTCCCCGTCTATGGACCTTGCACTCCGACCTGAAAAATTAAGACCACAATTCGAAGCTGCCTCCCTGTGGAAAGGAGACCTTCTATGTGGGGTGGGAATGGATGGAAACAACCCTTTGAATTGTAGAGGGGGATCTATGTCTTCACCTCCCCACCCAAACACAACTTCCCCTGCATGCACATGTCCCCATTCCTTCCTATGAGGGTGAGAAAGGAAGAAATCTGCTCACAGTGCATAGCCCTGATGCTATGTATTCATTTGGCCAAATAACAGAAAGCCCTTATCTCTTCTTCCAGAGATCACCTAAAAGATCTCTCTGGAAGAGAGGGAGAGACTAATAACAAACAAAATACGTGCACTTCCCATGCAGAAAATAAGGCCACCAAAAACCATAGAATCATAGGGTTGGAAGGGGCCTACAAGACCATTGGGACCAGCCCCCTGCTAAATGTGGGAAGCCTGATTCCCATGCGGTCACCCAGCCAAGTACAAACCTGGGCTGACCCCACTTAGCTTCTGAGATCAGGCAAGATCGGGCACATCCAGCCCTTTGACTGATTGCTTGGAGGTGTGGGGAAAGAACTCCGCCGCATGCTTATTATTATTATTATGACTGCACTGCAGGCCTTC
Source organism: Heloderma suspectum (assembly GCF_057233095.1). NCBI lineage: Eukaryota > Metazoa > Chordata > Lepidosauria > Squamata > Helodermatidae > Heloderma > Heloderma suspectum. The sequence goes on along the minus strand of NC_139460.1, from coordinate 254,881,462 downwards.
AGGATGCATGGGCGAACCCCCCCACCCCTCTCTGGGCTGGCAAGGCAGCTCTGCTGTCACCCACAGCAAAGGCAATTCAGGCTGCTTCGTAGCACTGAAAACTCCCCTTCCCTCTGCAGGGGCGGCAAGGCCACTTAGCTGCTGCCCACTGAAATCCCCAGCCCTAAGGGCCTCACTGGAGGTGCAGGAAGCGCCCATAGCGCAGCAAGGCCATGCTACTCAGGGGCGATTGCTAGCTGGTAGGCCGACCTGCTATATTGGCCAAACAGGCCACACTACCCGCAAAATGGGAAGAACCCTCAGGGAATGAACCCCCGTTGGCTGCAGCCACTCCAGGGTGCGGGAACACTCCCCTACCTCCCCAAGACAAAAAGGCCACGCCGCCACCGCCGCCGCCATCCTCGGCCAAACGGGCCGCTCTGGGGAGGAGGAAAATGACCAAGAGGCAACTCAGGCACCGTAAATGGCAGCGAAATGGGCCACTGTGGGGCATGGGAAAAAATCCCCCCATAAAGGCAGCAATACAGGGGCCTCAGTCAGCGGCAAATGGGCTGCTCTGAGGCGCAGGAAAAAGCCCGCGAAAAGGCGGCAATTCAGGCGAGGCGGGAGAAAACTCCCCCCTCCTCCAGTTGGAGCGGGAGGCCGTCGCCGCCACCGAGAAAGGTGGCAATTCCAGGCTGCTCGGGGTGAGGGAAAACTCCCTCGTTGGGCAAAATGGGGCTCCACAGAAGGCGCAGGAAGCCCGGAGGGAGCGAGCTTGGTGAAAATCCCACCGCTGGGCCGGCAAGGCAGCGCTGCAGCCGCCCGCTGCAAAGCGCAGCAGAATCCGGGCCATACGGGGCATGGGAAACTCCCCCCCCCCGATAGGCACGGCGAGGGCCTGCAGGGTCAGCCGCTGCAGTCAGCGGCCCTAGGGGCAAGCGGGGGGGATGCAGGGAACTACTCCCTCCCCCCACTCGAGAGTGATGGCCCCACGAGTTCCAGGGGGGGAACAAACAAACAAAAACAAACAAACAAACAAACAAAAACAGCCCGCCCTAAGAGTGGCTGGCACCCTCCTGTGGCTCGCTGGAGCCGTCGCTGCCGAGCGCCGTCGCTTCCTCCTCAACGCTCACCGCCTCCTCCTCAACGCTGCTGCTGCTGCTGCTGCGAGAATGAATCCAGTCCGGCCGGCCGTCACACTCGAGCTCCCTCGCGCGCTAATAAGCGGCGGCGGCACACGGACAGAGGAGAGTCTAGACAGAGCAGCACGGAAGGCGAGCCAGGGGCTCGCGTGCATGAAGTCAGCCCTCGCTCTCCTCGCCCCCATCCAGAGGCGCATGCGCTCTTCGCTCCGCTCTCCTCAGACAGAAGAGCCAGAATGAATGAGGAAAGGGGGCGGGGAGGCCTAAATATCGGCCAGCTCAGCCCCCACCCCACCTGGACGTCAGGAGGAAGGGCGAATGGCCCTCGATCTTGTTCCACCCTTCCCCCCCCACCCGCAACATCGCCCCCCCACGGCCAGGCAAACTGGACGTGGGGTGAGGGGACTTCTAGGTATATGCCCAGTTTAAATCCAAGAGCTAAAAAAAATCTGTGTTTATCCGGGCCAGGTGTTCCCTCTTTGCTTATAGAAGGGGGGCTTTACAGAAGGGGGGATAGGCCAAGAGGGAACTTGAAAATTACTTCTTAGGAACTGGGAATTACTTTAGAGCTCTGTGTTAGATATAGCTCAGTTCCTTTTGTATTTAATGAACAAGTGGAACCTGCAACAAAATGTTGCAGTGTGATGCTCCTATTCAGAGTTCCAGCCATGCCATCTTCCAAGATACTCCATTCCATCCCACCCCACCCCAGTTTTCCATTACTTGCCCCTGCAACAGATACTCAGCATTCTGTGGCCACTGAGCATTGAGTAGTTTTTTGGGGGGGGAGGTTGCCCACTTTTTCTACTTTTGCAAACATTGGGTTTCTCCCAAGCATGCTGATTTCCTTCTCTTGTTTCTCACTACCCCTGTTTGGCTACATAGGGCTCCTTCACACAGAGCTTTTATCCTGCAATTGAGATGGCGCCTTCACAGAAGTTTGTGGGCTCTTTACATGATGCCATGATCATTCAAGGCATCTCCTGCTGCACTAAATGCCCTTTGTTCTGTTTTTAAATAGATTGCAGATAATGAGCTATCAAATTACCCCATTGTGTTCTGCTTCAGTTTCTTCTGTGAAAAGGGGAAAAGCGGCAAGAAGAGGAGCGAGATCAATGGAAGATTCAGATATGGGGAGAAGGAGGGGGGAAGGGGGAGAAAGGAAGCACATGTGAAGGGAGTCCGTTGTGATCCTGCATTTAAAACAGAAGCAGAAAGCTCTGTTTTAAACACAACGTTTTAGGCTGCTGTAGAGATACTCTCAGGCTGTACCTCTTTGGCATGGAGGTTATGGTTAGGTTACTTCAGAGCATTAGACATGCTTTGTCTTTGGGGGACCTCCTGTTTCAGCTTCAACGTTTTGTTCCTCAAGTTTTCACATGCCAATTTCCCCAAGGCTTCTGAAGGACAGAGGTTCTGGGTTATCTCACAACTATCTATAGCCTCACAACTATCCATCCATTTTCTCTTACACAGGGCTGGCAGTAAAAGGTACTGCAAAATGCCTTAGAAACCATATAATTTGTTTCTGCTATGGGACTAATGCAAGATTAGTCCCATAACTAGACCCTTTCATGCACAGGGCTATTTTGTTCCTTTGCAGCAGGCTGTGGTATTCCGGTTCTCAGTTTCAGGGCATGACGCTGTAACTATCTATGCTCAGTCCTTGAAAACAGCCCATCTTGATGCATTGCAAATCAGCTTCAAACTTCCATTTTGTCTTAGCACAGCCCTTCGGACTGCAAGTCATAAATAATTCCAACATTCCCAAACATCAGAATGCCATGAATTATGAGCTTTTCATTAAGGATCAATAGAAACAGAGGGTGTCTAGATAAGCACATTTCATAATTACTGCTTAGAACTGCATAAATCAATTTAGTGACGCATTTCAGAAAAGTTTTTCAAAATCTTCTCATTTTTTGTGTACGATTTAGAAGAGTAATGGTGTCTCGGTGGAAGATTTCATCCCATCTCCTTTTTAATATAGCCTTTTAAGGAAATTTAATTTCAGCTTCAAAAGGAGTTACATTAAAGATCAATCCTGTAGAATCGTAGCTGACACGTTTATGTTTCATTATTATGTTTTTTACCAAAGGAAATGAATCAATCATTTGGTTACTCTTTGATTCATCATATTCTTGTTCTGTAGCATCTCCTTGAAATAATCAGAAGACTCTGGCAGTAAGTTAATGAACAGGCACTTAAGGATTCCTTTCTTTCAGTCAAATACTCCAGGTAATGAGGTTGAAATGGATTGCATGATATGAGTTACGTAGTATCCTTCTCTAGCATTAATCTAATAAACTCTCAAGCTTTGTATTAAAAATGCATTTGAACTTTCTGGTTATGCAATTACAAAAGATATGAAAATGTAGCATTTTATATGTAAAATATATTTGCTGATCTCTTTTATAGAATGATCCCAAGGGCTGGGAGTATACTGATAGCCTGATATAATGATTTAAAGGGGCAGTAGCCCTGCAATAAAACTAGCGTCCTTGCAGCTTTGCCTTCTTTCTCCATAGTTCAGCATTTGCTAATTCTTTTCCTTCTACTGTAGTATTTCTTTTCCTCTGAGGAGTAGTTGTTTTACCTTGAGAATTACAACCTAGCCTCTAAACGAAACTTGTTATTTTTATTATTGATGGACAGTTAGTTGTCTTGTATATAATGTTAAGTAATGCTACTAATAATTTATTTATTTTAGTTATTTAAATATTTTTATACCATCTTTCAGGGCTCTACAGTTCTCTCAGGGTTGCTTACTCTCTCTCTCTCTCTCACACACACACACACACACCCATCATAGCACAAATTAAAAATAAGAATTCACAATAAGAACAAATATAAAAAAGCCAGCCGACAATTAAATCAATTAAAAGTAGACATAAATAATCTGGTTTTTAGAGTCCATTTAAAAGCAATCCATTAGGGAACAAGGTGCACTTCCTACAAGAGAGAGTTCCATAAGTATGGGGCCACCACAGAAAAAGCTCCATCTCTTGTGCCCATCGACCTGATGGATCTTACTGGACCCTTGAACAAGGCATCTTTGGCCAATCTTAGGGGGGGGGGCAACCTTTCAACTAACCTGCTGCCAAGCCATATAGGGCTTTAAAAGCATTTACTAGCTCTTTAAACTGGACCCAGAAATGCACTGGCAACCAGTGCAGCTGGCACAGGACTGGTGTTATATGTTCTGATTGACTAATCCCTGCAAGCAAGTGGATGGCTGAATTCTGCACAAGCTGAAGATTCCAAACAGTCGTTAAAGGCAGACCCATGTAGAATGCATTACAATATTCTAGTTGTCATGCCCCCAGTAGAGGAATCCTCCTCTGAGAAGGGGGAAGAGTTCCTAGGGATGGCCAACACCAAGGAGCTACCCATGGCAGGAGACCTGGAGAAGCCTGGGGCCTAGGGATGTCAGAGAAATCAGCTGCGGATTCAAATGAGGCCGGATTCTTTGGAATCCAGCCTTAGGAATCCGCAGCAGATCAGGACCACTTATCTCTGCTCCAGGAGGAGTGGAGGCGGAATGGCACTCTGCTGCTTCTTGCCAGCCAGAACCATTCGCCTCCTCCCTGTCTCTGCCAATTGCCATGTCTTAAAAAAAAAAAAAGGCGATCAGCAGGATGTGCCCATAGGCTTATATGCAAAACAGAGCCATGAATCTTGCATATAAGCCTATGAACACATAGACTTAGATGCAAGATTCATGACTCTATTTGCAGCTAAGCCTATGGGCACATGCTCCCGATTGCCTTTTTTTTTTTTTTAAGACATGGCAATTGGCAGGGACAGGGGGAAAGCGAATGGCTCTGGCTAGCAGGAGGGAAGGTAAGTGGCCCCCAAGCCAATTCCCCCCCCCAAATCCGAGTGGAGCAGCTCTGGAGGATTCCAGGGGGGAGGAATGGATCGCCTTCCCCCACCCATGGATTCCCCACCGGAACAGATGGTGGGGAATCCGTACATCCCTACTGGGGCCTCAGGGGAGATGACCATGGTTCTGCCTCTGAGATGGAGGCTGGGCAACCACCTAGCCTCTGAGAGTGTTGTTGCCTCAAGAGGCAGGCCAGTAAGGCTCCTTTATGGAGAAGTGCTTGAACAGAAAGGACTCTTCAAGAGGAAAGGACTCCTCAAGAGCAAGGCCTGTAAAGAACTGCAGCTGAGCGTGGGTGGGGCTCAGGAAGCTCTGGCAATATAAGACTGCATTATCAGTGTAGCCATTGCTGGAAACAACATCTTCTATGAGCTCCAGTGCCCTGTTTTGCAGATGGCACCTTGTGATTGAGCCTTTGTGCTACTCACCCTGGTCTTGATTCTGCTTCTTGGACTGTGTATTGTATCTGACTGCTTATCTGAGTTTTGACCATTGTCTGTTTATTGCCTTGCTTTGGGATTGCCCCTTAGTTTAACTTAATGCTGAGCTGGATCCAGCTGTAGCAGGACACCAGTGTGAATTTAACCAGGGCATGGAAGATTGCAGCAACTAGCAAGGTCTGCTTTCTCTAGGTAAGGATGTAGCTGTTGAATCAGCTGAAGCTGATAAAAGGTGCTCTGGGAAAGTGTCACCACCTGTGCCTCTGTAAATAGCACAGAGAAAGAAGAACCCCCAAGCTGCATTCTCAGTCCTTCAGGGGGAGCACAACCCCACCCAGTGCTAGTTGCACACCTCCATCCAGATCAGCAGACTTCCTCAACCACAGCAGCCCTATGCAGGTGTTTGCTTATTCGTGTATGAGGCAAAAGTGTGTAGGGAGATGTAGGTGTGCACATAAGCCCTGTGCACCTGGCTGTCAGTCAGACTTTTGTGCATTGACCATGAAGGTTTGTATAGGGCTCTGTAAGCACATTCAGCTGAATGTGCTTGCAAAGGTTCTGTGATTGCGAACCCTGCTTTAATCAGGGTTTCTAACCACAGAATCTCTGTAAGCACATTCAGCTGAACATGCTTACAGAACCCTATACAAACTGTTGTGTTCAATGTGTGATAGTCTAACCAGAAGATTGGGCACACAGGGATGCTGTGGGAGGGACTTATGTGTGTTCTCTACATACTTTCCCCTACATGTGAGCAAGTCAATGCCTACATAGGGATAGTATCTCTATCTTACCTAGATCAAGATCGTTTGCCTTCATCCATCCCAAAACTGCCTCCAAACAGGTTCCACAGCCTCCCTGAGATGAGTAGGAGCAAACAAGAGGTAGAGCCTTGTGTTCTCTGCATGTTGATGACACTTTAGCCCACACATCCAGATTACTTCTCCCAATGGCTTCATGTAGATATTGAAAAGTACTGAGGAAAAACATAGAACCCTGGGGAACCCCAAAGGTAGAGCAGGAATCCCCCAGCACCAACTTCTAGTTAAGTCCCTCCAGAAAAGACTGGAGCCACCATAACAGAGAGCCCTCTCAGTCCTACCCTCTTTAGGCAATCCAGAATGATACCACAGTTGATAGTATTGAAGGCTGCTGAGAAGTCCCAGACAACAGAGTTGCACCCCCCAAGTCCATTCCCTGGCATAAGTCACCCACCAGGCAGGGTAACCATGGCTGTTTCTGTCCCAAAATCAGGTTTGAAACCAGACACAATGGATCCAAGTAATCCATATCATCCAAGACCAAATGGAGTTGAGAAACCACTTGTTACAGTATCTTATTTAGGAACTGCACAGTTATTTAGGAACTGCACACTAAACCCTGGATGATAATTATTCAAATTCAAGGGATCCAAAGTGTGTGGGTATGGTGGGAGTTGTTGTTTAATAACAGGGGGTTAACCACTACCTCCTTAAAGGCAATGGGAGGCATTAAACACTTCCAAGATCCATATGGTAAGACCAGATGGTAATTAGCAAACACTCTGCACTAGTAGCCATAATAACATAACTCCATACTTGAGTCCACCTTCACCACAAGAAGGCAGAAAAACAAGGTGCCCATAAAATGTGAGATTAAAGTAGCCTTTACAAAAATCTGGAATCTGGTGAAAATCTTGCCTTTTGCTTTCTCCATGCCGTCATGCTTGGAGTTTGTGCTTCAGATATTGTCTCCTGATATAACATGGCTACTTTCTCATTTGATTCCTGATCTCATTATCCTTCGAATGTATCATGGCTCTATTTTTCATTATTACTTGGCTCTTGGATAAAGTTGCTCAAGTTTAGTTGCCCTGAAAAACTAAATTTCAGAAGATTTGCCTTTCCACTACATTATTTTAAAATATCAAACTCATAGGATCTATGTCACCAGATTCCTATTCCTGAGCTGCTGACCTTAGGTGTCCATGATGCCCTGTCCATGAAACTGAAGTTCTGTCATCCAAAGATGAAACCTTTCCTAGGAATGCTTCTAGACTCTGGGGCAATAGGCAAAATGGTGTGTCTCAGAATTTGACCAATAGCTTCAGTATAAATAATCAAGAAATAATACAGCTATATTGAGGTTTGGTAAGATATGTAAGTTTCCTTAGAATTATTTTGGGAGTGTTAGATAAAGCATCCAGATGTGAAGAGAAAATGTAAAAGTCTGCTTAGATGATTCTCTTCCAAAACACTACAGTATTGTATAGCAGATAGATACTTCATGGTATGTTGTTGTTCAGTCATGCCCGACTCTTCGTGACCCCATGGACCATAGCACGCCAGGCCTTCCTGTCCTGCGCTCTGTCCCCGAGTGTGCTCAAGTTCATATTCATTGCATCGGTGATGCTATCTAGCCATCTCATCCTCTGCAGTCCCCTTCTCCTTTTGCCTTCAGTCCTTCCCAGCATCAGGGCCTTTTCCAGAGAGTTTTCTCTTCGCATTAGGTGGCCAAAATATTTGAGCTTCAGCTTCAGGATCTGTCCTTCCAATGAGCAGTCAGGGTTGATTTCCTTTAGGATGGACTGATTTAACCTCCTTGCAGTCCAGGGGACTCGTAAGAGTCTTCTCCAGCACCACAGATAGAAAGCATCAATTCTTCAGTGCTCAGCCTTCCTTATAGTCTAGCTCTCACAGCCATACATTACTACTGGGAAAACCATAGCTTTGATTAGACAGATCTTTGTTGGCAAGGTGATGTCTCTGCTTCTTACTATGCTGTCTAGGTTTGCCATAGCTTTCCTCCCAAGGAGCAAGCGTCTTTTAATTTCATGGCTAAAGTCACTGTCTGCGGTGATCTTGGAGCCCAAGAAAGTAAAATCTGTCACTGCTTCCATTTCTTCCCCTTCTATATGCCAGGAAGTGATGGGGCCAGATGCCATGATCTTCATTTTTTTAATGTTGAGTTTCAAACCAGCTTTTGCACTCTTCTCTTTCACCCTCAACAAGAGGCTCTTGAGATCCTCTTCGCTTTCTGCCATTAGGGTGGTATCGTCTGCATATTGGAGGTTGTTGATAATTCTCCCAGCAATCTTAATTCCGACCTCTGATTCATCCAACCCAGCGTTTCTCATGATGTACTCTGCATATAAGTTAAATAAGCAGGGTGACAATATGCAGCCTTGTCGTACTCCTTTCCCAATTTTGAACCACTTGGTTGTTCCATATCCGGTTCTTACTGTTGCTTCTTGACCCTCGTACAGGTTTCTCAGGAGACAGCTAAGGTGGTCTGGTACTCCCATCACTTTAAGAATTTGCCACAGTTTGTTGTGATCCACACAATCAAAGGCTTTAGCATAGTCAATGAAGCAGAAATAGACGTTTTTCTGGAATTCTCTTGCTTTCTCCATGGTGCAGCGAATGTTGGCGATTTTATCTCTAGTTCCTCTGCCTCTTCGAAACCCAGTTTGTATTTCCGGTAGTTCTCGGTTCGCATACTGCTGAAGCCTAGCTTGTAGGATTTTGAGCATCACCTTGCTGGCATGTGAAATGAGCGCAATTGTGCAGTAGTTTGAACACTCTTTGGCATTGCCCTTCTTTGGAATTGGAATGTAAACTGACCTTTTCCAGTCTTGCGGCCATTGTTGAGTGTTCCAAATTTGCTGGCATATTGAATGCAGCACTTTAACAGCATCATCTTTTAGGGGTGCACGAAAGTCACTTACCTGGTCTCGCAGCTTGCTTCGCGCTGGGGGGGAGGCGCTTCGCTGCTCCCCCCGAAGTTCAGGCTGGGAGGGGAGGCTTCCCTCCTCGCCCAGCCGAAATTCAGGCCGGGGGGGAGGCTTCCCGCCTCGCCCGGCCGAAATTCAGGCCAGGGAGGAGGCGCCTCGCCTCGCCCGGCCACGAAATAAAAAGTTAAAAAAAAAAACGCCCCCGTGATAGGCTACGTGACGATTTACGTAGCCTATCATGGCTAGATCTGCAAAGTCAGCCATGATAGGCTACGTTAATCGTCACGTAGCCTATCACGGGTGACTTTAAAAAAAAAAAAGCGCGTACGCAAATGGCGGCCCCCATAGGGAGCCGCCATTCGCGTTCCTTATTTGGTCGCTGTAGTCTACGTAAATCTTTACGTAGACTACGGCGAAAATAAGGGCAACGCAAATAGCGTTCATTATTTTCACCGTACTCTACGTAATCTTTACGTAGACTACAGCGACCAAATAAGGAACGGGAATGGCGGCTCCCTATGGGGGCCGCCATTAGCCGTGCGCACTTTTTTTTAAAGTCACCTGTGATAGGCTACGTGATGATTTACGTAGCCTATCACGGCTGACTTTGCAAATCTAGCCGTGATAGGCTACGTTAATTGTCATGTAGCGTATCATGGGGGCGTGTTTTTTTTTTACTTTGCTTGGAATGGCGGTGGCGGCAGCGGGTCGAAAGACCGGCTGCCGCCCCTGCCCCTGTCGAAGCCCTGCCAAACCACCACTGCAACCCGCCACCGGGAGCGACATTCGGGAAAGGTAAGTCCCATCCCGGGGGGGGGGTGCGGGGGGCAGGGGAGCGGAGAATTTCTCCCCGAAACTACTTCGGGGGGCTGAATACGTTGGCACTCGGCCCCCCGAAGTTTCGGGGAGAAATTCTCCCCCATCCCTATCATCTTTTAGGATTTTAAATAGCTCAGCTGGAATACTGTCATCTCCGCTAGCTTTGTTGTTAGTAATGCTTCCTAAGGCCCACTTGACTTCACTCTCTAGGATGTCTGGCTCAAGTTCAGTGACCACACTATCATAGCTATCAGGGATATTCAGATCTTTCCTGTATAGTTCTTCTGTGTATTCTTGCCACCTCTTCTTAATCTCATCTGCTGCTGTTAGGTCCCTGCCTTCTTGGTCCTTTATCATGCCCGTCTTTGCACAAAACATTCCCTTGAGTTCTCCGATTTTCTTGAAGAGATCTCTAGTCTTTCCCATTCTGTTGTTTTCCTCGATTTCTTTGCATGGTTCATTTAAGAAGCACTTCTTGTCTCTCCTTGCTATTCTCTGGAACTCTGCATTCAGTTGGATATATCTTCCCCTTTCTCCCTTGCTTTTCGCTTCCCTTCTTTCCTCAGCTACTTGTAAAGCCTCATTAGACAGCTACTTGGCTTTCTTACATTTCTTTTTCTTTGGGATGGATTGAGTTGCTGCCTCCTGAACAATGTTACGGACCTCCGTCCATAGTTCCTCAGGCACTCTGTCTATCAGGTCTAATCCCTGAAATCTATTCCTCACCTCCACTGTATATTCATCAGGGATATGATTTAGGTCATACCTGAATGGTTTAGTGGTTTTCCCTATGTTCATGGTATACTAAGTGTGAATTGGCAAATGGATCTTACACTTTTTTTCTTTCTTTTTTATTTTTTCAGGACATTTCTCCTTCAACTGCAAAAGAACTGAAGGTTCAAGAATTTTTTCACAAGATAAATGGAATCAGTTTTGGAAGTACTAAATAGTCCATGAAGGGGTCATGATAATTAATTTAGGGCACAATCCTGTCGAGATAGCTGGCAGCCTCTGAACTCAGAGGTTACTGACTATCCTATGCAGGGCGGATGGAGCATGCAGGGGATCCCCTTCGCCCTGTATTTGTGGCTAGACACACATTTTTGCGTGTCTAGGCTTCAGGGAGGGAAGTGGCCCAGAGACCTGGTAGGAAGCTGTCTAAAGCAGCTTCCGTGGTCTCCTCCCCGCCTCTGGGCCTGCCCCCTTTATGCCCACTCCATGCTCCGTTTATGAATATGGAGACAACAGCAGCAGAGAAAGAACTGTGCTGGCTACAAGGGGTTGGAGAGCATGGTTTCCAAAAACAGAAAAATCCTACGATCATCTGGATGGTATCTAAATAGCCATAGGATTTCTCTCCCAATCTATTCTCTATTCTAGCAAAACACTCTTCCAACCTAATATGTCACCCCCTGACCTCTACAGAGAACATTCCCCAAATATAAAGAATTATAGAAATCAGAAGACAAACATTTGAGGCATCTGCCGTATCTTCAAAGTGAAGACAGACAGCTTCTTTATCAAAACAAAAATATATGCTGGTAAGACTTTAAGTGAAGCCAGAAATAAGAACTTACATGAGTAGCCCTGTGTTTCTGGATATATGAGTTCTTAACTGTAAGAAGTACAGACAACATGGAAATGTAAAGCCCTATTCAGGCATTATTAAAGCAGGTTGCTTATTACAACCTATTATTGTAATAAACAATAATAATAAACACTATTATTGTTTAATAGTGTGTTGCCCCCCTTCCATTGTTGCTTTCATCACTCTTTATGTGTAGAGGGTGAATTTTTGAAGAGGAGCGACTCCTCTACTCGTGGGGGGTCTCCACATGATCCAGAACACTAGATCCAGAGCTGGATACATACAGAGCATTGAGAGTGATAACAGAGGAGGGTAGGGCTAGCACACTCCACTGCCTCATATGTTTAAACAACATAGAATCATAGAATAGTAGGGTTGGAAGGGGTCTGTAAGGCCACTTAGTCCAACCCCCTGCTCAATGCAGGAGTCTAAGTCAAAGCATCCCTGACAGATGGCTGTCCAGCTTCATCTTGAATGCCTGATCATGCCTGAAAAGGGCTTAAGTGGTACCTTGTTCTATCACTGACTTGTTGGTGCAAGGACAGATAGATGTATGGAAGCATTCCCTGCCTGCCAATGCTTCTCAATTTACTTCATTAGAGGGGACATATAAAGGTTTTACACAGAGAGCTACTCCTTTCATTGAATTGAATGGAAAAAAAATTGTTTGTATTCATACCACAGGCTTTGGAGTAGATATGAAAATACATCTTGAATTATTATTATTATTATTATTATTATTATTATTATTATTATTAATAATGTTTCAACTATATATGGCAAATATGTGCCAACACCTGACCTGATTTCTTGGAAAATAAATGCTTAGAATAAGCCAAAAACATGTTGGGAGAGCAACATATTTTGCTGGAAAGTTAATCAAAGGTCCACAATGTCTCCTCTAAAGAGGAGCATTACTGATATTTTTAAAAGTCTGGACTTCCAAAACAGCCTAACAGGCATTCAAAATATATAGATAAGGAGAAATTTAATTGTACAGGGTGCTAGTAAAATATTACACATAATTTAGACTATATGGAGATATATACATTATATATATAGTTGAGAAGATAACTAAAATTTTTGATAAGCAAATTTGTTCTAATAAACTATAATATTATTTTTCATGTGTGTATAACCTTTGTAAGCTCTAGAAATTATTTTCTAGTATACTCATTTTTAAGTAATAGACTTTTCATTTCTCATTTTGGCGGCCAAGGGGGTGGTGTGCTGGTTGAACTAATGTTCCAGCTATGGCAGTTTTATTTTTATTCCCAGCAAATTCAGTAGTGACAATTTCAGGAGAATCGGAAGATTTGTGTTAAGCCTTGACCACTAAATCAATGTTTGCCACTTGCAATATCCCTCAAACCTACAATAAACTGTCTTCTGAGGAAAAACTGATGCCAGCTGATTTGTTTCATGTTGGCCCTATTGCATTTCAACTTTATTGATCCATCCATGCATGGTTGGTTTCTTTCATCTGTGGCCATTAATTTAACTCTCTCACAGTAGCTGGTGCCATGACTGGGTTTCAGAAAGAAACGTTACATGACCTCCATGCAAATAAGTGGAGCCCAATCCATCCAAAGTTAAGCACTATTTAGTAGTGATGGGCAAATGAGTGATATTCACAGAATGTTGGCAAGGTCAAACATCAGCTTGCTGCTTGTCTCTCCCCAGTTTGCACTGGTGTTTGTGATTGCTGTTTGTTTTGTGTGAATGGGAAAATTGCAAAAAAAACGAACAGCTATCAAATGTGAAAGCCACACACAAAAATTCTCAAACTGGTGCAAATTTCCCCTGTAGATTAAAGCATGGCTGTGCTGATTTTAAAATTTGCATAAATGGAACTGGGAAATTATGCTGCATGCATTATCCTGCTTGCACTTGCATTCAGGATTGTGAACAGGGCATGTTTGCATGTTTTGCGAGCAGAAACATCCCTACTATGTCATAAAAGGTAAAGGTAAAGGTGTCCCCAACCAGTCGTGTCCGACTCTAGGGTGCGGTGCTCATCCCCGTTTCTAAGCTGAAGAGCCAGCGCTGTCCGAAGACGCTTCTGTGGTCATGTGGCTGGCATGACTGAACACCGAGGTGCACGGAACGCTGTTACCTTTCCCGCCGAGGCGGCACCTATTTATCTACTTGCAATTTCTTGCTTTCGAACTGCTAGGTTGGCAGAAGCTGGGACTGAAGACGGGAGCTCACTCCGTCACGCAGCACTCGGGTCTCAAACTGCTGACCTGCCGACCTTCCAGTCTGCAGTTCAGCGTCTTAATCACTACTATTAAGTCCCATTGATTTCATTAAGAACCCATGTAGAGGAAACTGTCTTCTTCCTTCCTACCATCCTTATGTCAGATCTTCCAATAATAATCCCTCCCCCCAGACACGTACAGAAATATTTCCATATTTTCATCCACTCCTAGAAAATAGGCCAAAGCTTCTACACATTCATCCCTTTTAGCCTCCTGTAGGGTTAGGAAAATAATACAGTGTGCAGATTTGGAAGCACCAGCAGTCAACTTCTTCTGCAGACAGAGGCAGAGACTGGAAACTGGAACTAAATACTTTGCCTGCATCTAAGAGAGAGAGAAATTACTTTGCCGTACTTTTAACTGAATAGTCCTATCCTTCTACTCCTTCCACATTCTTCAGCAGTGCTGATGGATCTTTGGAAAACCTGATGATCTGTAAAAACCCCAGGAAGGTTCAGAGAATGTACAGATGTCCCTAAGCATTTCTCAAGAGCATGACCAAAAAATTTAGTCCATTGCTTTCCTCTCACTTTCCACCAATAGAAAGTCAAACACTTAGGAAGGAAATAATACATTACATGTACAGATCTAATCATGACCATCCTGTGCAGATTGATTTAGGTGAGAATGGGCACTGCAAAGCAGTTTGAGAAGCAATGAATTTCAGAGGTATAGATGGCATGTTTAGTGAAGGAACTACTTGGCTACACGAGTTAATCATTTTATCCTGGGATGATCTGCTGCAGCATATGGGCCTATGGTCTCCAAGATGGAGACTGGGGTTAGAATGGGATCATCTAAGAAACTTGTGCCTAGTAAGCAACATTAGTTTACTAGGCAAAACATTAGGGCAATACAATAGGTCTACTTCCCAAGGCTTAAAGTTATACTGCAGTGAGTGGGGAGGGTGTAAACGAACACATCGCTGGTTAGTTTTCAAAACATGAAAAGGTCATTTACTTGCACAGCTGAATAATACATTTGGGAGTTGTACGCCTACAGATTCTAATTTGGGAAATATTTGCATCTTGTAGACTACAGAGATCATTCCTGGGTGACAACAGTAACTCCTCTAAATATCTGGATACTTGGGGAGAAAGTAAAAGCAACATAATGCACTATAGGAAAACCTGCGAAGCAGAGCACATTTACTCTTAACATGCTTATGTGACTTCAATCCCATGGGAATTAAGAAATGCATATAGTCAAACTGTAAAGATAAAATTGCTGATGTTTTTGTTCAGTTTAATCAGTTTAATATCAGCTGATGAGATTAATATGAACATTATTTCTAGAAAACAGGTGGACTGACATAATTCATTGGCAAGAATGAAGTGTATTTAATTGGCAAGTATTTATAGCTTTTTTGGAAATGTATACATTATGAACCACAACGGAACAATACCCCATATAGCCCATGTTAATCCACAACTTTCCCCAAGAGGTAACAGGAAGCATATAGCAAAGAACAGGAAAGAAATTGAGGTCTATTCAGGATTATAGATATTTTCATTTCATCAAAGGTATCCTGTATTGACCCAACACAGAACAATCATAAGGCCAAAGTATACAGTGAGATAGCAACTGCATGAAAAGTTTCTAAAGTGGCGTTGATTGTGCTACACCTCTGCCTTAATGCCATTGGAGAACCTGTATGCCAGGCTAGCATTCATAATAGTACTAATTGAGCAGACAAAGATATATGGAAGATTTGGGGGATTGATAAAGTTAAGTGTCTGTTTTGGAAATTCTTACCTTAGGAAATTTCTCAGAAGACATTTTTCTGAGGAAATCTCTGAGATTTTTCTTTTTCTCTCTCCCATAGAAAAAGATCATTGTGCAGAATTTTCTCTGAATAATATTCACCACCATTTTTTGTGGTAGCCACCATTGCCCCCCTCCACACACACACACATATGCACATATATAATGCCCCCAGAATGAAGCTAGATCTGGGACATTATGCAGGATGCAAATGGTGGCCAGCCTGCCAACACAGTTGCTGCTGGTGCCTGTTGCAGTGGCAGCAAAAAACAAAGCAAAGCAAAAACCATCGTATGAAAAAAGAAAGACGCTGTGCTTCTGCCACTGCCAATCGTGGGCCTCACCCCCAAGAAATTTCTTCTCCCCCTGCAGAAATTCAGTGAAATTATACCCCCCAATTTATTTGCCCACAAACAAGGTGGCGAATTTCAAGATGCCATTTGTGCAGAGCTCTTTTCTTATGAATCTCCCAAAATCCCGCTCAGTTTGTTAATTCGTCCTTGCCAATCATTGATCAGTTCTACCCACACCATCTACCAGGGGTGGGGAACCATTTTTCTGGGTCACATTCCCTCAGGGATAAGCTGTTAAGGACTGCATGCCAGAGGCCTGCAAGGCTGAAGTTAGTGGTGGGTGGGGCCAGAGCCAAAAGTGGGTGGAGCCAGCTATTGTTTTGTCTTTCTTCCACCACTTTTCTCTTTCTCTTTCTGCTGCTCCCTTCTCTCTCTCTTCCTCCCCACTGAGTGGGTTGCTGAGGGAGCCATGGATCACTCTTACCAGGGACTGAACAGATTGCTTTCAGAGCGGTTTTCAAGTTAGATCAAAGGCCAAATGAAATTAGGCCGAGGGCTACAGCTTGCTCACCCCACCATATAGAGGGCAACAGGTCTTACCTGCGTTTAGACTGTGATGATTTACACCATAGTTAAAAGATGCTTCATTGATTTCAGGGATTTGAAGGATGGATGAGAAAGGGTTCGATATGATGGCAAATGCATCTCAATTCACTTGACAATTAACTTAACTTGACCTTCCATTACCTTAACGTGACCTTCCAGGTATGTCATGTTCATTAAGCTTAGGTTAAATTTCTGCCTTACAGTTCTTCCTGCTGTCAAAGAAGGCAGTGCCTTCCGTTTCCTCCCCACCGACACTTACCTGAACTAGCTAAGAAGCACTGACAATTCTTTGATATTTAGAAGTGCATGCAAATGGCTCAGTATATAGGTCTTCTTAAGATCTTGTTTTCTAAAAAAAAAAAAAAAAAGAACAAAAAGATGGGGACTGGAATGAGTTTTATCCAGACACTCAAGTGTTCAGCTAATTATGTTAAAGGCTAATATGATTTATTTATTTATTTATTTATTTATTTATTTATTTATTTATGCTGTTTATACAGCAAAGCAGTTGCAAAATCCCTTAAGCATTACATTTAATTTGAGTTTCTATTTCAAGTATTTCAAATTGTGTTAGTTGTTCACATCCTCGAAATAGATTAGTTTTTGTATCTTTAGAAGTTTGTTTCTACTAGGTGGCTTTGAGGACAAACAGTGTTTCACTTTAGTGGAGGAAAAGGGAATGCTCATGTCCAAACGTTTGTCATAACAATATAGAAGAGATTTGCTGCACGTATGTGCATTCCTGGCTCTGTGCTCTACCCATGGGATGCATAAAGCTGGATATGATATTGTGGCCATCCCAAAAGAGAGGTGGAACACTGGGAACACGCCCTTCACATTGCAAAAATATCGCAAGCTTTTCTATGCACACACCGCTTGCACTCCCATTGGGTTTTATCCAATGTTAACTTAAGTCCCATGCATTTAAATGGGTCTACTCTAAGTAGTATTGACTTTGGATACAACCCATTGTATTCCATCAGTATGGCTTTAGCTATTCATATGTTTAGCTATACAAGTATTTGTTACATTTAATACATTATATATCTATATAGTACACTAGTTGCCTGTTGTTGGCATGTAAGCAGGTAGCTACAGCTTTGAGAATCAGAACCTAATTATCTGTATGTCTAAATCAAGGTATTATCATTCCAGTAAACATACTCAGAAGAGGCTATAGGCAGTCCTCCAAGGGGCTTTCACTTTGCCAGGATGTTACTGAGATTTATATGTTTCCATAACTACTGACAGCTGCTGGTGCTACATGCATCATTTTTTTATACACAATAATATTAAAGAAAGCAAGTTATTTCCTCCACTTCTTTCTTTCAGCATTCTTGTACCTTCCTTGTGGCTTTGTCATTTTGAATGATTATCAAAGAGAACATTAGCCCGTGTCATTTCAAATGGAGAGATTTCTACACACAAAACATTTTTTTTCTATATTTGAATTAAAATTTTACACAATCATTTTCACAAACCATGAAATTGCCTTAACGGTGAGCATTACTGATTGAAATTACACACTTGTCAAAATGCTCCTAATTAGTCATTACTCACTGAAACTGGAAGTTTATTCTTGTCTATGATGGGAATATTTTTGACTACGGGCTGAGAGCTGGTAAGAATTGTGACATTATACCGTTTTTCTGGTAGCTCTCAGTTTAAAAGACAAGCCACAAAATTATCCTACCTTTGGTTTAAAATCATCCTTAGGCACTGGGCCAGCCCAAGACATTTTGTTGCCTAAGGCTGAGCAGCAAGTGGGTTGCCCCACAAGTCAAAGCCCATAGCACTCAAGATCAGTCAAGTTCATTTGACACCTGAAGCTGGAAATCCCACAAGCATTTCTCCCCTTCCCTGGCACTAAAAATGTAATCATAATTATTATTATTTTATTGATTGATTACATTTCTATACCCACCCAATAGTCAAAGCTCTCTGGGTGATCCGCAACAATTAAAACCATTAAATACAACATGATAAAACAGAATATGAAAGTTTAAAACTACAGTATAAAACCAAAATAAAAATAAAACCCCCAATACAACCCAGCAACCATGCAAAGATTTAAAATACAGTAACAGTTTTAAAAACAACAGAAATGGAAAGACTAAAATGCCTGGGAAAATACGGTATTCACCTGATGCCAAAAAGACCAAAATATAGGCACCCGGTGAACCTCTTTGGGGAGAGCATTCCACCAGTGGGGTGCCACATCAGAAAAGGCCCTCTTTTTAGCAGCCACTCACCTCACTTCATTCTTAGGGTCCAGGCAGGCATATAGGGGAAAGGACAATCCTTCAGGTAACATGGCCCCAAGCCATTTAGGGCTTTGAATGTTAACAGCAGCAATTTGAATTGGGCCTGTAAATGGACCAGCAGCCACTGCAGATGGAGAAATACTGTCATAATATGATTACACTGGCCAGTCCTTGTTAACAATCTTGCTGCCCTATTTTGTACCAGCTGAAGTTTCTAGACCATTTTCAAAGGCAGCCCTCACTAGGGATGGTGGAGAATGTCTCCCCGAATCTTCGGGAGGCCAAGCGCCGACGCATTCGGCCCCCCGAAGTTGGTTGGGAAATTCTCCACCGGCCCCCCGCCCCCCCCCCAGGATGGGACTTACCTCCTGCAAATGTCCCTCTCGGTGGCGGGTCCTGGTGGCGGGTCAGCGGCGGTTCGGCGCGGGCGGGGGCAGCGGCCGGTCTCCCGACTGGCTGCCGCTGCCGCCATTGAAAAAAAAACAAACTAAAGTAAAAAAAAAAAACACCCTTGATAGGCTACGTGACGATTTACGTAGCCTATCACGGCTAGATTTCCAAAGTCAGCCGTGATAGGCTACGTAAATCGTCATGTAGCCTATCACAGGTGACTTTGAAAAAAAAAAAAGCACGTATGTAAATGGTGGCGCTCATTTGCGTTCCTTATTTTGGCACGTCTAGTCTACGTAAAGATTTACGTAGACTACGGTGAAAATAAGGGCACGCTATTTGCGTCGCCTTTATTTTCGCCGTAGTCTACGTAAATCTTTACGTAGACTAGACGTGCCAAAATAAGGAACACAAATGGCAGCGCCCCATGGGCGCCACCATTTGCATACGCACTTTTTTTTTTTCTAAAGTCACCCGTGATAGGCTACGTGACAATTTATGTAGCCTATCACGACTGACTTTGGAAATCTAGCCGTGATAGGCTACGTAAATCATCACGTAGCCTATCACGGGGTCTTTTTTTTTTTTACTTTTTGTTTCGCGGCCGGGGAGACGGGGCGCTTCTCCCCGGCCTGAACTTCGGGGGGAAAAGCAAAGCGCCTCTCTCCCACCGCGAAGCCAAGCTGCGAAAAGGTAAGTGACTTTCGTACATCCCTAGCCCCCACATATAATGCACAGCAGTAATCCAGATGAGAGGTTACCAGAGCATGTGCAGCTGTAGCTGGGCTATCTCTATCCAGATAAGGGCACAGTTGGTATATTAGCCTAAGCTGATAAAAGCTTTTTGTACCACGAAGTCCACCTTTGCCTCTAGTGACAATGCCAGTTCCAAGAGCACCCTCAAACTACAAACCTGATCCTTTAGGGGGAGTCCAACCCCCTCCAAAACAGGTTGAACATCACTCAGCCGAGCAGACGATCCACCTACTAATAGTACTTCCGTCTTGTCTGGATTGAGTTTTAGTTTATTGGCCCTCATCCAGTCCATTGCCATGCCTAGGCACTGATTCAGAACAGCCACTGCCTCACCTCAATTTGATGAAAAAGAGAGATAGAGTAGGGTTGTGAGTCGCAGTGAAATCCGGCCCTTTGGGGGCTCGACGGATGACAGACTCAGCTTGGCTTCCATGAGTGAGCTGAGCTGCAGTAAAATTCCCCAAAGCTGGGAACTTTACCAAGTTTTTTTGTGCAAAATGGTGGTGGGTGGTGGTGGCAGGAGTCTTCCCCATCCACCGCCCGCCACCTTTTTGTGCAAAAAGCTCTGCCGCTGTGAGCAACTAGCTCCTTCTCTCCCTCCTGGGTCCCGGGAGGGGGAGAAGGAGCTAGTTGAGCACTGCAGCAGCAGCGTTGTGAGTGTATCTTTTGTTCTCCCTCTCAACCCCAGGAGGTAGAATAAAAGACTTGTGCAC
Source organism: Heloderma suspectum (assembly GCF_057233095.1). Taxonomy (NCBI): domain Eukaryota; kingdom Metazoa; phylum Chordata; class Lepidosauria; order Squamata; family Helodermatidae; genus Heloderma; species Heloderma suspectum. The sequence continues at coordinate 254,860,846 of NC_139460.1, read as the reverse complement.
AGTGACCCCACTGTGTGCAAAATGGAGGATGAGAGGGGAAGCATCTCTCCCACTCTCCTCCTCCCCCTCCTGTCCCGCCACTGCTGCAGCAGTAGCGAGGATGGGATAAAGAGAGGGAAGTGCCATTCCCCTCCCCTCTTCCTACCCCGCTGTGTTGGCAGCGGTGGCAGCATGACAGCAAGGGCAGGAGGTTGCATGAAAGGGGCTCCCCTTTTACTCTTGCCCTTGCTGTTGCACCACCATAAAGTCAGTTAGCTGGCCTGCCTGACTCAGTGAGGGCTGAGTCGAGCCAGCTGGCAGATGTTGGACCGGAGTCAGAGCTGGGGGGGGGGGTGATCTAGCAAAGCTCACTGAGCTCCACCCCCAAATGGATTTCTCCAACATCCTGAAGACAGTGCTTCTGCATATTGATGACATTTAAGCCCACACCTCTGGATTCCGTCCCACAGCAGTTTCGTGTAGATGTTGAACAGCATGGTGGATAGAATACAGCCCCGTGGAACCCCAAAGCTTAGATGCTAAGGCACAGAGCAGCACCACTTCTCAAAACAGCCATCCAAGTAGGGGGAGAACCACTGCAATGCGGTGTCTAGAATTGCCAACCCAGACAACCTATCCAGAAGGATACCATGGTTGATGGTATCAAGAGCTGCCAAGAGGTCCAAGAGAATCAACAGGGTTGCATTCTCCATGTCCTTCTCTTGGCAAATGTCATGCTGGGGTGGGTGGGTGAGGAAGGCAGTTTCTGTTCCAAAATCAGGCCTGAAGCTTGGAGTTGACCGGCAGCCACCCACTCAAGCACCTTGCCCAGAAAGGGAATGTTGGCTATTGGCCTACAATTGTTAACATCATCAGGGTCCTGCATATGCTTTTTCAGGAGTGGCCTAATTACTGCCTTGTTTAAAGAGTCTGGTACCACTCTCTCTGAAGGAGGAACTTACAACCTCCTCAACCCAGATGGACACCTGCTCCTTCCTTATTAGATATGTGATAAGTCATGAAGAGCAAGGTTCAAGCATGCAGGTGGTTGACTAGAATTGGCCAAGCAATTTGTCCACATCCTCAGGCCTCAACAACTGAAATTCATCTAATAAAACTGAACCAGTCAGTGCTCTGGACACCTCTACTAATGGGACTGCATTAACTGTGGTGTTCAAGTCATGATGGATTTGAGCGATTATCTTCAAAACGTCACACAAACTTGTCAGAGTATGCCACCAAGGGTCTCACCATATCTCTCTGGCCCAGATTGCAGCAGGACATGAACCACTCAGGAAAGCTCTTCCGGATGACACTGAGAAGTTGCAATGGTTAGAGATGTGAGAACTCACTTGGGTTCTCCAGGCACCTGTGGAAGTGTGGCCCCCGCTCGCCCCCCCTGGACCCTCACTCAGGCTTCCCATGAGCTCAGCAGGTTGCCCAGACTCACCGCGATCCGGTCCGGTGAGCACAAAAAGGAAGTTTAAAAAATGTGTATATTTAAATATGCACAGTGTGGAGCCAGGGAAGTCATTATACCTCTAATATCACACACATTAAGCTTTCCTGGCCCCAAACTGCACATATCTAAATATGCACATTTTAAAAAACTTCCTTTTTGCTCAGGCAACAAAGGTGGGGAAATGGTGGGCACTCACCAGACCAATCGCAGTGAATCCAGGAGGGCACAAGCAGGGGGCAAGCAGGCACAAGTGGGGGGCAAGCAACGACAGTGTCTCAGTGGGCACAGTCTGGGGGTTGTGGGTGGAGGGAGCCCAACAGACTCTCAGACCCAGTCACACACCTGCAACATCCCTAGCAATGATGGTGGAGGAAAATAACTCCCTTTTTGTCACCATCATCACTACAGAGTAGGCTCGATGAGATTTAACTTGTGTTTGATTGGACTCAGCCTGAGTTTTCCTCCACCTGCATTCTAGCTATCTTCTCTCTTGCTTTGTTGCCATCAGCTCAGGTATATACCAAGGAGCTGATCAGGCTCTGCTCAGAAGAAGAGGGCATTTGGACATGATCATGTCAACTGCCCAAGTCATCTCTGCATTCCACAGAGTGACCAGGGCTTCAACAGAAGCACCAGCCATACTGGCAGGAAAAATCCCCAGAGCCCTATGGAATCTATTAGCTTCCTTGGGTGGACCATTTTAATAGGTCCCCCACCCTTGCAGCAGGGAGAGGCTGCTGAGAGTCTAAACCTCAAAAGGAAATGTTTTAACCGTGGCAATAGGATAGATCTTAATTCCTCCACTTTCAGATCTTGCCCAGTTGAGAAAACCAAATCAAGTGTGTGCCCTCTACTATGTGTTGGGCCGATGACATGTTGAGACAGCCCTATGGTTGTCATGGTGGCCATGAAGACCTCAAGTTAATGTTGGTGCTGCACTGAGTACCCAGGAGGGCACTGCTGGGAGAGACTACCTCCTCCCAGTTCCCCCACCAAGGGTCAGTAATACACACCAGGTCAACCCTCTCATCCACAGTTAAAACATTGGTGAGGGAGAATTTGTTTTGGACTGACCTGGCATTCAACACCACCACCAACAGACCAGAGAGCAAACTGCTAAGGCAGCTAAGACCCATCTCATTGGAGAAAGAACTAGAAGAGGGGATAGCTGTAAGGTGTCTAGCCCCAATTCTCCTCAGCTGGCCTGTTAATCCTCCAGTGTCATACCCCCCACTACCCATGACCACTCGAAATAATAATAATAATAATTAATAATAACAATACTACAATTTACTGACCCTTCATGGATCACTGCCTTGTTCTGGCGAAGGGGCTTGCATAACTCAGTGAAGCCATAAGCTATGCCATGCAGGGACACCCAAGACGGACAGGTCATGGCAGAGAGTTCTGACAAAATGTGGTCCACTGGAGAAGGAAATGGCAACCCACTCCAGTATCCTTGCCAAGAAAACCCCATGGAATGTATCACAAGGCTAAAAGAGATGATGCCGGAAGATGAGCCCCTCAGGTCGGAAGGTGTCCAATATACTACTGGGGAAGAGCAGAGGGGATTTCCAAGTAGTGCCAGAAAGAGTGAAGCGGCTGGGCCAAAGCCGAAAGGACACTCAGCTGTGGATGTGTCAGGTGGTGAAAAGAAAATCCGATGCTGTAAAGAACAATATTGTTTAGGAACCTGGAATGTCAGATCAATGAATCAAGGTAAGCTAGAGGTGGTCAAACATGAGATGGCAAGATTGAACATCGACATCTTGGGAATCAGCGAACTAAAATGGACAGGCATGGGCGAATTTAATTCAGGTGACCATCATATCTACTACTGTGGGCAAGAATCCCTTAGAAGAAATGGAGTAGCACTCATAGTCAACAAAAGGGTGGGAAAAGTAGTCCTGGGGTACAATCTTAAAAATGATAGAATGATCTCAGTACAAATCCAAGGCAAACCATTCAACATCACAGTAATTCAAGTCTATGCCCCAACCACTGATGCCGAGGAAGCTGAGGTTGATCAGTTCTATGAAGACCTACAACACCTTCTAGAACTAACACCAAAAAAAGATGTCCTCTTCATCATAGAGGATTAGAATGCTAAAGTAGGAAGTCAAGAAATCACCGGGATAACAGGCAGGCATGGCCTTGGTGCACAAAATGAAGCAGGACAAAAGCTAATAGAGTTTTGCCAGGAGAACACGCTGATTATAGCAAACACTCTTTTCCAACAGCACAAGAGACGACTCTGCACATGGACATCACCAGATGGTCAATATCGAAATCAGATTGATTATGTCCTTTGCAGTCAAAGATGGAGAAGCTCTATACAGTCAGTAAAAACAAGACCTGGAGCTGACTGTGGCTCAGATCATGAGCTTCTTCTTGCAAAATTTCAGCTTAAATTGAAGAACGTAGGGAAAACCACTAAACCATTCAGGTATGACCTAAATCATATCCCTTATGAATATACAGTGGAGGTGAGGAATAGATTTCAGGGATTAGACCTGATAGACAGAGTGCCTGAGGAACTATGGACGGAAGTCCGTAATATTGTTCAGGAGGCAGCAACGCAATCCATCCCAAACCAAAGAAAAAGAAATGCAAGAAAGCCAAGTGGCTCTCTGATGAGGCTTTACAAGTAGCTCACGAAAGAAGGGAAGCGAAAAGCAAGGGAGAAAGGGGAAGATATACCCAACTGAATGCAGAGTTCCAGAGAATAGCAAGGAGAGACAAGAAGACCTTCTTAAATGAACCATGCAAAGAAATCGAGGAAAACAACAGAATGGGAAAGACTAGAGATCTCTTCAAGAAAATTGGAGATCTCAAGGGAATGTTTTGTGCAAAGACGAGCATGATAAAGGACAAAGAAGGCAGGGACCTAACAGAAGCAGATGAGATTAAGAAGAGGTGGCAAGAATACACAGAAGAACTATACAGGAAAGATCTGAATGTCCCTGATAGCCAGGAGAGTGCGGCCACTGAACTTGAGCCGGACATCCTAAAGAGTGAAGTCAAGTGGGCCTTAGGAAGCATGACTAACAACAAAGCTAGCGGACATGACAGTATTCCAGCTGAGCTATTTAAAATCCTAAAAGATGATGCTGTTAAAGTGCTGCATTCAATATGCCACCAAATTTGGAACACTCAACAATGGCCACAAGACTGGAAAAGGTCAGTTAACATCCCAGTTCCAAAGAAGGGCAACGCCAAAGAGTGTTCAAACTACCGTACAATTGCGCTCATTTCACATGCCAGCAAGGGGATGCTCAAAATCCTACAAGCTAGGCTTCAGCCGTATGCGAACCGAGAACTACCGGAAGTACAAGCTGGGTTTCGAAGAGGCAGAGGAACTAGAGATCAAATCACCAACGTTCGCTGGATCATGGAGAAAGCAAGAGAATTCCAGAAAAACGTCTATTTCTGCTTCATTGACTACACTAAAGCCTTTGATTGTGTGGATCACAACAAACTGTGGCAAATTCTTAAAGTGATGGGAGTACCAGACCACCTTACCTGTCTCCTGAGGAACCTGTACGAGGGTCAAGAAGCAACAGTAAGAACCGGTCATGGAACAACCGATTGGTTCAAAATTGGGAAAGGAGTACGACAAGGCTGCATATTGTCACCCTGCTTATTTAACTTATATGCAGAGTACATCATGAGAAACGCCGGGTTGGATGAATCACAGGTCGGAATTAAGATTGCCGGGAGAATTATCAACAACCTCCAATATGCAGACCATACCACCCTAATGGCAGAAAGCGAAGAGGATCTCAAGAGCCTCTTGTTGAGGGTGAAAGAGGAGAGTGCAAAAGCTGGTTTGAAACTCAACATTCAAAAAACGAAGATCATGGCATCTGGCCCTATCACTTCCTGGCATATAGAAGGGGAAGAAATGGAAGCAGTGACAGATTTTACTTTCTTGGGCTCCAAGATCACCACAGATGGTGAATGTAGCCATGAAATTAAAAGATGCTTGCTCCTTGGGAGGAAAGCTATGGCAAACCTAGACAGCATTGTAAGAAGGAGAGACATCACCTTGCCGACAAAGGTTCGTATAATAACCAAAGCTATGGTTTTCCCAGTAGCAACGTATGGCTGTGAGTGCTGGACTATAAGGAAGGCTGAGTGCCGAAGAATTGATGCCTTCAAACTGTGGTGCTGGAGAAGTCTCTTACGAGTCCCCTGGACTGCAAGGAGGTCAAATCAGTCAATCATAAAGGAAATCAACCCTGAGTGCTCATTGGAAGGACAGATCCTGAAGCTGAAGCTGAAATATTTTGGCCACCTAATGCGAAGAGAAAACTCTCTGGAAAAGACCCTGATGCTGGGAAAGACTGAAGGCAAAAGGAGAAGGGGACAGCAGAGGATGAGATGGCTAGATAGCATCACTGATGCTGCAATGAATATGGACTTGAGCACGCTCTGGGAGAGAGCGCAGGACAGGAAGGCCTGGCATGCTATGGTCCATGGGGTCACGAAGAGTTGGACACAACTGAACAACTGAACAACAACACAATTTACTGTCCTTTCATCCAAAATCAGCTTCTTGATGTGGTTGTGTCAGTATGCCTAAAAGTAAGATCAGCAGTTTTACAGTTAATTGTTATTGACAACGATTGACAGGAAAATTGCCACAAACTGTCTCTTGCCTCGTGCTCTTGCTCTTGCTCTTGCTTTTGCTTTTGCTTTTGCTTTCTCTCTCTCTCTCTCTCTCTTTCTCTGTGGGTGTGCACGAGTGTTTGTGTTACTGAGTCACTGGATGGCTGTCGGGGAAGGGTCTGAACACCTACTGTTTTGCACCAGTGGGTGGCACTGATGGAAGCTGAGTAGGTCGGTTTACACTGTTCTATACATGCTAGGTCTGTGCAGAAGCCTTTAGTGAACCTCTCACAGTCACATCATAAGGAAACACAAATCATTAATGGTCTCTCTCTGCACATTTCCATGATTATTATTCAGATTTTAAAGTCTGTTGCCTAGATTACTATATATTCACTAGTCCAGAAGCCCTCCATGTATTGAAGGGGTAGGCAACGTGGTGCCCCCCACACACCTTTCTTGGTGACCGCTAAGGTGCCCAACCCCTCCCACTTGCATGATGAATACAGTGGGGGGGTGTGGGGGTGAGAGAGAGAGAGAGAGAGAGAGAGAGAGAGAGAGCATCATGTGGGACAGTATGACTTATACAGAACTTGAACAGGATAAAAATATAGCGCACAAGTGTGATTAGGAAGGGCAGCTCCATGCATTTGGTCATAAGAGGACAAAAATCCTCTTATGACCAAACTACATATGACATTAAATGGCTCTGCATTTGGTGCCAATGGGAGATTTCCCCCAAAGCAAATACTGGATTTCCTCAGCACCCTGGCACAGAAGGAACAGGTTAAATTCCTCCATGACTGATGTGATACCCAAAATTACCAGCCTTCCCCTCACCCACCCACCCCACACTCCCAGCAGCTGCTTTTTTAAAACAAAAGCTGTACATTAAATGCAAAGGCACCTAGTTTAGCCTTTACCCTTAAACCTAATGATGAAGAAAACATTTTACAAGATGTAAAAGAACTGGCTAATCCAGATGATTCATCTTTATCAGACCTAGGAAGTACCAATATACTGACTACAATAACACACCTTAGTGCTGTCCTGTGTTTACATAGTGATGATTCACAAAGATAGTATACTTGGCTGTCTCACTGGGAGATGACCAAAGAGATCATAGAATATTGGCACAACAAAAGTATTTTTTAGTTTACTGGAAGCTATTGCATTGCTTTATGTTTTATGTTTCTAAATAGAGGGCTAATAACAAGAAAAGTTTGCCCATTCCCATAAGAGCAGTTAATTGTGAGTTAATTGTGCAGAAACAGCACACTTTTATCTCTACCATCTAATAAGGTCACTTTGCGTGGTTTTCTTGAATAGAAGTGCTGATAGCTTTGAGGGTTGTTGATATCTCAATGCTCTCCTCCCCATGTCTTCTTGCAGTAATTGAAGAACCATGGTAGAGTGTCCTTTCTAGGAGCAATTCATGGCGGGAAGTTATTTGATATGGTCTTGGCATCTGAGGTGGAAAAATTAAAACTGCTGCTGCTTGCTCATCTTGCAACACTAATAGCTTCCATAAACAAAGATCACATGGTCTGATGCTATGTGTGTAGTGCACTGGCCCTCCTGGCTTGCCATACCAGGAAGGAAGGAACTTTGCTTTCAGTTCCTGGTCAGTTTGGCCTGCGGCAGCATACTACATGGCCTGTTCTCAGGATGCTTGTTGTTTTTGGTTTTGCATCCTCTGTGTGGCCTTCTCTTAATGGTTCACTTCACTACACATCCAACCATATGCAACTAGAGTGCAATACCCAAGATATCGCATCAAAACTATCAAGAATCACAGTAGATACTGACCTAATATATATGGCAAATCTTATTCAGAAATTAAATCTGCTCCCATGCTAAACCCAAGACTTGGGTTTAGGCTCACTTACTAGAGAGTAAGTCCCTTTGAAATCAGTGGGATTTCCTTCTGAGTAAATAGTCTTAGGATCATGCTGCGAGGCTTGTATATTCCCAGGAGTAACACAAAACGAAAGGAGCTGAAAGTAAAACCTTTGGCATACTTACTCCAGAAATATATTGTTGACTTCATTGGTTTTGCTTCTGGTAGTGGTATGGAGTAGTGCTGCAGTGAATATTTCTATCCCTTTGGGGAAATTTTATGGTGGGGGGGCAAACAAAGAGTCCCAAGAAGCTGGGCAGAGGGAAGGGGAGAATTTTGAATAAATTTCTCATGGAAGTAAGGGGCAGGGATTCCATTTACATCATTAAGCATAAGGATGCTAATAGAACAAAATGATAAGACCTGGGGGGAAAATGGAAAGACAGTGGGAAAAATAGAGGGGAAGGGAGTTCAACATAACATTAACAACAAAAAACTGGAATGTCACTGGGAAACATTAGGAGGAAAAGGGACTTCAACTTAACAACATTAAAACCAGCACAATAACACAGCCCAGAACAACAGCAGCATTAAAACAAGTAAGGAAAGCAAGAACATCAGCTATCTACCCACCTCTTACCAAAAAAAAAGGGAGTACTATTTTAATTTGACTCCTAATCCATATCAGTGCAGCATATCAGTGCATATCAATCCATAAGCTCCCTCAGAAGGGACTTCAACACTCTAGGCACAACTATTTAGAAAACCCTCAATCGCAAGCCAGGGTTGTAGTTATGTGTGAACCAGGCTGTTACGTGCAAACGAGGTCATAGATGGGAATGGGGCCATACATGCTAGCCTTGCCCCCATCCTTCTTGGGCACCCCTTTTTTTTTTCCTCCAGGGACTGTACATCTCTACATGCTAGGTAACTTGCCCCCTCCTCTTTTTGTATCCAAGGCTGTTAAATAGCTCTGTACTCTGACTCTGATATTGTACCTAATAACTGCTTCAAAACTCTTAGGACAAATTAGTCTTTAGTTTGCTTTGCATTCTTTTTTGGTGTGATCCCCTGCCATCAGTATTCCACCACAGTGTCTCTTACACTATAACTTCTCTAGACTGCTCTGAGTGCAAATTAAGTTAAGTTACATCAAATCTGAAATCCTTATACATTTCCAGAATTGGACAAGGCAGCCTTATTATGCTTGGAGATTAGCCTCATATGTCTCTGCTGATTACACTGGGGAAGAGGAAACTAATAATATCTTTAACTGTTGTAGGAAAAAGAGAAAGTTATTAACCAGAGAGAGAGAGAGAATATAACATTTTAATGTATGTATTTATTTAAAACATTTATATCTTGGCTTGCTATCAAATAACCTGCAAGGTGGCTTACACTAAAATAAAAAGTAAAACATAGCAACATTAAAACCACTACAATAACACACTTAACAGCAGTGAACAATAGCAGCATTAAAACAAGGAAAGCAAGAACATCAGCTACCTACCCACCTCTTACCAGAGTACAGCTTTAACTTAACTCGTAATCCATATCAACGTGGCAGGTTTGATAGGCTCTTTCAGAAGGGCCTTCAATAATCTAGGCACAACTATTGAGAAAACCCTCAACAGCAAGCTGGGGTTGTTACGTGCAAACCAGGCCATATTCTGGATTATCATTACGTGCAAAGCAGGTCATAGAGGGGAATGGGACTGTACCTGCTAGCCTTGCCCCCATCCTTCCTGGCTCCAGTCGTGTGATAAACTGATACCAAATGTATTCATATACTGTTACGCCTTTCATTTTTATCTTTTTTGTTTCAATTCTATTTTGTAAGTGTGTGCTATAATCATGGCATAGGAATGTGAGAATGGATGTGTATTTGGTTTTCTCTTTTAGTATGAGGCCTAGCTAGGACTGAGAGCAATGGGTGCATGAAGACTCCGAACTAGGGATGTCAGAGAAATCTGCCATGGACCCCAATGAGGTCCTCTGGAGTCTGTGGTGGAAAGGATCCCTTACCTCCACCTCCCTGCGGAATCCTCCTTGGCCAGATCCTCCCCTCCAGCAGCTCCAGAGCACCAGCAATACGGCTGCCATTGCCTTGCCCATCGCATGAAAAACCACAGACACAAATGGTGTAGCAGACACCATTTGTGGCCATAAAGCCCATAGTTTAAGCTAAACGCAGCCTCAGCCAGCGATACGGCACGCCAATGGCAGCTGTATTGGCGGCTCCGTGGAATTGCGCCAGAGCGGAGCCCCCCAAGGGAGGATTCCCCAGCGGAGAAACAGGTAGGGAATCTGCCCATCCCTACTCCAAACAATATTTATTTATTTATTACATTTCTATACTACCTCATAGCCGAAGCTCTCTGAGTGGTTTACAAAGATAAAAAAACATTAAAAATACAGTATAATAACTTTTAAAACTATTTGCATAAAAACACACAGACAGTATACACAGAGAAAACATATACCTAAAAACAACTTTGAGTGATCAACCATACCTATAAAATAAATCCAGAATCGATTAAAACTCATCATACGCTGCCAAATGCCTGGGAAAAAAGAAAGGTCTTGACCTAGTGCCAAAAAGATAACACAATGTTGGTGCCAGGTCAGCCTTGTCAGGGAGATCATTCCATAATTGGGGGGGGGGGGGCATGACTGAGAAGGCCCTCTCTCTTGCTGCTGTCTTCTGAGCTTCCTCGGTGGAGGCACCCAGAGGAGGACCTTAGCTACTGACTATAGTGTATGTGTAGGTTTGTGTCAGGAGAGGCACTCTGTCAAATATTGTGGTCCCAAACTGTGTAAGGCTTTATGGGTTAAAATAATCACTTTGGAACATACAAGCAGCCAGTTCAAGTAGGCCAGTGTTGTCTTATATGTTTGGACCTTCTGGTCCCCATTATCAATCCAGCCACTGCATTTTGCATGAGCTGCAGCTTCTGAACCATCTTCAAAGGCAGCCCCACGTAGAGTGCATTGCAATAATCTAATGTATAGTTTACCAGACCATAGACAACTGAAGTCAAGTTATCCCTATCAAGATAGGGGTGTAGCTGGACCACCAGCCATGCCACTGAAGCCACCTGAGCCTCAAATGACAAAATGGCTCTAGGAGAACCCCCAACCTATGAACTTACTCCTTCAGAGGGAGTGTATCCTGACCCAGAACATGTTGAGCGCCCTCCATCCAGTCAGAAGAACCACCCACTAACAGCATCTCAGTCTTGTCTAGATTCAGCTTCAATTTATTAGCCCTCATCCAGTCCATTGTTGCAGCCAGACACCAATCTAGCACATCCACAGCCTCACCTGATGAAGATGAGAAGGAGAAGTAATGCTGCATATCATCAGCATACTGATGGCAACACACTCCAAAACTCTGGATGACTGCACTCAACAGTTTCATGTAGATGTTGAACAGCATGCGGTAAAAAACTGACCCCTGCAGAACCCCATACTGAAGAATCCATGGGGCTGAGAAATGTTCCCAAAGCACCACCTTCTGGAGCCAACCCGCCAAGCAGGAGTGAAACCACTGCAATGCAGCATCTCTTGCTCCCAACTCAGACAGTCATCCCAGAAGGATACCATTAGTCGATGGTATCAAAAGCCACCCCAAGATAAGTAAAAGGTTTCAAGAGGAATTGAATCAAGCCCTAAGACAAGGAAAAGGTTTCAAGAGGAACTGAAAAACGCCCCTCCCCCAGCAAATAAAGCCTATGTGCCAGGCAACAGAATGTATTGGTTCAGCCAGGGGCTGACCTTGTGAGTTAATGAGGAGGTACTCTGAGCTGTGAGATGCTTGAGGCAGCAACTGGTTACAAGTTACCTACATTTTGGGAGAACAAAGTAAAGAATGGAAGGAATGCCTCGGGACCCAAGAGTATAACCCTTACATGAGAGGAAGCAAGTTGGAGAATAAAGCAGAACCCAGGACAGCGTGTGCATGCCTAAACTCCAGTCCTTCACCTCTATGTTACATCCTGGCCTGGCCAACTTTAGGTTGTATGTGTGTAAGTATGAATGAGTAGTTAAGTGTTACTATTGCATTTCCTTAAGGTGTGGATGGCATCTCCACACCATCTGCTGTCTTGGTAATAAAGCTTTAAAAGTGAAGCCTTGGTGCACTCTTTCAGCACCGCCCCTAAAAGGTCATAGGAGCTTCAGCCTTATCACCTGAGACTGCTGTCTAAATTAGTAAAAATGTGCCACACTGGCTCAGCACTCAGCTACATGTCAGCTAAATGAGCTTGGAATCCTCCATGTGATCAGAAATCCTATGTGATCAGGGTGTGCACTTGTGTGGAGGATTCTAAGCACATTCAGCTGAATGCACTAGAACCACCTTTCAGACCACCCTGCTCAATGTGTGAAGGTCAGGTGGTGGTACCATCAAGGATGGGGTTTGGGGGGGCAGGGGTAGCATGCATGGCCCTGCTCCCCACCTCACATTTTTGACATATGGAGGAAAATGTCTGAAGGGGGCTAATAATAATGTTCTTTTCCTTTCATTAGTTGTTAAATAACAAAGAAAGAGCTTTAATTAAAGTTATGCATTTGTCTGCTGTACTCTACCTGCTCTTTGCTATAAAGTTTAAGAAGTAACACTTTTTTGCTGTTATTTTCACTCATGGGAAAATGTGTGTTATGTTTTTGTTAATTATTCAGGCCTATAGTCGTTGACTTCCACCTCTTGATAAAAAGACTGTTTCATGAAGCATGATTCACTCCCACCTCCCCAGTAATAAAGACTTGGAACCTAAACATATTCTGTTGTGTCATAGATGACTTTCTCAAATGCCTCTGCTAAGGAGTATCCTCAAGAATAGGGATGTATGGATTCCTCGCCTTCCGTTCCAGTGGGGAATCCGCCCGGGGGGAGGCGCGATCCATTCCTCCCCACCTCCGGAATCCTCCGGAGCAACTCCACTCTGCAAGGATTCTACGGAGCCGCCCGGCTTGAGGGAGGCTTACCTGGCCCGTTGGCCTCCACACCGATCACCATTTTTCTTTTAAAAATGGCGATCGGCAGGATGTGCCCATAGACTTATATGCAAAATAGAGCTGTGAATCTTGTGTATAAGTCTATGGGCACATCCTGCCGATCGCCATTTTTTAAAGAAAAATGGCAATTGGCTCAGAGGGGAACAGGTCCAGTTAAGGCCTCAAGCCTAGTGCCATTCCGGACAGAATCCTCCTCGGGTGGAGGTAAGTGGAGCCATCCCACTGTGGATTCATTTGAATCTGCGGTGGATTTCTCTGACATCCCTAGATATAGGGCAGTATCCAAGCAGACTGCTCTGCATGCAGGGCCCACCGCTGATTCCATTCTGCATGCAGGGCCCACCGCTGATTCCATTCTGCAAGCGGCACCCACCACTTGCACAATGGAGATTTAGTGCTTCCTTTAGGAAGTCCCAAAATGAGTGGAAACATTCATTTTTGGATTGGGACAGGTTGGAGGAGCTACCTTAAGCAAGCTCTGCCAACTTGCCCTGTTCCAGAAATTAGTGTTTCCACACATTTCCGGGTCCTGGAGGAAGCACTAAATCCCTGTTGAGCAAGCAGTGGGCGCCACTTGCAGAAAAGAATTGGCTGTGGCCCACGCTTGAACAATGGCCCTCTTGGATATTGCCCAATCTCGTGTTTTCCTGATGTCAAACTGCAGTGTTTATGGTCTTAATAGCTGCAGAATTCTTTCTGGTCCACATTTTAAATGACACACTTGAATCATATTTCTGTAGGATAGTATCATCAATAATACTTGGTAGTGCTTATGTAGGAAAGATTCTGCAAGGCACATCACCCTACCTAAGAATAGAATAAGAAGACAAATATACAGAACAGAGGAATGTGTTTTTTATTTTTTTTATTTATTTATTTATTTATTTATTTATTTATTTCATTTCTATACTGCCCAATAGCCAAAGCTCTCTGGGCGGTTCACAAAAACTAAAACCAAACAACACACAATAAAACAATTTAAAATATATAGAACATTAAAACCACAATATAACAATACAACCACAATAAAACCTAGCAGCAGTACAGGAGTTTAAAATACAGATTTAAAACAGCAAAGATAAAAATTTAGAAAGCTAAAATGCCTGGGAAAATAAAAAGGTCTTCACCTGGCGCCGAAAGGAGTACAATGTAGGCGCCAGGCGAACCTCACTAGGGAGCTCATTCCAGAGCCGGGGTGCCACAGCAGAAAAAGCCCTCCTCCTAGTAGCCACCCGCCTCACTTCCTTTGGCAGGGGCTCACGGAGAAGGGCCACTGATGATGACCTTAAGGTCCGGGCAGGCACATATGGGAGGAGGCGATCCTGAGTCACACCATTGGTCCGTCAAGGCCAGTATTGTCAACATTGACTGGCAGCAATGAATTTTCCAGGGTTTCAGGCAGGATTCTTTCCTACCCCTATGCCCCTATCTCAACATGCCAGGGATTGAACCTGGGACCTTATGCATTTAAAGTATGTGTTTCAACACTGAGCTATGATTTCTCCTCTAAAGCAAGCCAAAGTTAGATACTTGTAAGTACCATTTTATTTCAGTGGGATAGTGTTTTCCAGTTATACTAGATACATCTAGGGTGAAGCTATAGGTAGTATAGATAGGTTTCTGTTCATCTGCCTGTTCCATCCATGTGTAAAGCATATGTGGGGTTGTTCTTCCCTCTTGAACACTAAAATAAACATGTATTTATTACTAAGGTTTATATACCGCCTTACCTGCTACAAAGCCATCAAGGCAGTGTACAACAATTTAAAACCTTAAAACAATAGCAACAAGAACATTAGAAACAGTTAGAACATTAAAGATACACATTTTGAATGGCTACAATGAAGAGATTGATTTCACACCCTTTCTAAAGGCCAAGAAGGGGGGGGATCATAGTTCTTGAGGGAGCACATTCCCACATCAGAACTCCCCTCAATCTATTTCCAGGGGAAGGGGGGGAGACACCCTCACCGCCTGCTTTATATGTAAACAGGAATGGACATGTGATTTATTTTTATTTATTATTTAAAATATTTCAAAGCTGCCCCTACAGACAAAAGCCTTTGATGACCTGGTTGTGTCTAGTTAAGCCCTTAAGGGTGCAATCCTATCTGGATGCCCATTAGCCTCTGAACTCGGAGTTTGACAGGCATCCAATGCAGAGCAGGAGGAGCGTGAAGGCAATCTTCACCTCCGAGCTTCTCCTGCTCTGCATTGTTGCTAGACGTTTTGGCCCATCTAACTAGGGGGGTGCAGAGGGGGAGGGAAGGAGGCTGGGGAGGGCTCGTATCCCTAGTTCTCCAGTCCCCTGCCCACTCTTTCTCTCCTCTCCAAGGTCACTTTTGGTTCTCTCCATGCTTGCTGGAAGGGGGCAGAGAGCTCGGACTCCTGGGTCTGAGGTTGGAGCACTGTCTCTGACCTTGGATCCAGGAATCTGAACTATCCTATGGACTGCCAGACACTGACTAGGAACCATAGGATTGCTCTCCCCATGAACTTTGTGTTGTGCATCAGGTGGAGAACAAAAAGCAGCAATCTTAATGCATTTAAGAAATTACAAAGAGCTGCTAAGTTTCTCTGATTTATACAGCCATCTACAGACTATAGATCAAAAGAAAGTATACCTTGCTACATTTTGCTGTACACCCACTGACCCCACACACACATGTGTGTGTTTTTATGTATATAATGTTTCTTTTTCTGCATAGACTCTTTCTAATAAAATTGATAGGACAGAAGCCTGGGCACGCTTCAGAAAGACATGTTGCTCAAGTGGTGAAACAATAAAGCAAATTCTAGGAGACAACCACATCCTCATCCACTAGCTTTTCATGTATGGCATCAAGAAGTAGGGATGTCGCAAGCGCAGTTCAGGGGGGAAGTGAGCAGGGATGCTGCTTTGGCGAGTGTACGTAGAACTGAACTAGGGTGAGTTCTTACATCCCTATCAAGAAGCATCTATCACACAGTTCTCTAAAGCTATGTTGTGGCCAGTGGATCATGCACCACTTAACTCTCAACGTTTATCTTGATCCTATAAACTATCTCAACCTGCTGTTTCAGAATACAGCATACTAAGAAAGAGCGTGGGAGGACAAGGATTTCTAATACACTGCCCTCCAAATGCACATAACTTTTGATACGCACAAGCTCATCAATCCTAGCTTCTCTTCTGTTCTTAGGAAATGTCTCCTCTCTCCCAGCTGTAGTGTTCTCACCCATATTCTAAAACATAATTAATTCTTATGTTATTCTTTAGATATTTATTGTCCTTTCCCTCACTTCAAAGAAGGAAAGAGAAGTGTGAGATTAACCATTTAAATCCTGACACTGTCTTCTACATTCGGTGGCAAGGACTTTAATAAGGCAAGGGCCTTCTCTGTGGTGGCCCCCACTCTGTGGAACTCCCTCCCTAGGGAACTCCATCATGCCCTCTCTTTAATGAGCTTCCGTCGTGCATTAAAAACGTGGTTGTTCAGGCAGGCATTTGGGGTGGGTTAGGGTATTTTTTTAAAAAAAAAATTATGGTAAAATTTTATTGTTTTAAATTGTTTATGGTGGGTTGTACATCGCCCAGAGTGGCTGGGTGACCAGTCAGATGGGCGATTAATAAATTCAATAAATAAATAAATAAATAATTAAATAATAACAACGTCCCCAAGCATTTTATTCTCTGTATGTATTTTCAGATGGGGATGGGAGGAAAGAAGATGAATTTACAATCAAACACTATATATGAGATTTGTTTCTGCCAAAGAGACATGGAAAGGTCAATTTTAAAAAGCGCAGGCTTACATGCTGATTATTTTCCTTAGGAACATAGGAAGCTGCTTAGGCCATTGAGTCATCTAGCCCAGTATTGTCGACACTGACTGGCAGCAGGGTTTCAGGCAGTCTTCGTTCCTAGCCCTACCTGGAGAAGTGGGGATTGAACTTGGGACCAGCTGCATGCAGTGCATGTTGTCTACCACTCTACTCAGTTAGGATCCTGTGGATCTTTTCGCCTATTTTAACTAGGGATGTCAGAAAAATTAGCAATGGAATGAAATGAGTTTGGATTTCTATGAATCCAACCCACAGATTCCACAGCAGACTGGCTTTTCCAGAGTTGCATAGATTCCATGGACTTGCAGACCAGTTTGTTGTTGTTGTTGTTGTGTTTTACTTTCTGGAATTTTACACAAATTTAGTAGTAGAAAAATATGTTTAAAACAATACCAGACGAAAATGTGCATTTCCCCCATAGGCTAAAGCATGAAAATGCAGGGGGGGGGGCAAGGGGATTTAATATTTTGAGGGGGGAATTGTGCATTTTCACAAGTGCAAATTTACACAAATGTGAATTTGTGCAAATTTTGGAAATGGGAAAAAATCCAATTCTGTCAATGAGTGGATGACAGAATGAAAAGCACCTGACAATCTGTGAAACACAGACAGAACAGATTTTTATGAAATCTGTACATCCTTAGTTCTAACTTATGATGACAGAACAAATGGCGAACTATGCTTTGTATTATCAGGATATAGTAGGTGTTCTATGATAAGGGTAGCAATAACAAGTAAAAATACATCCTATTAGTTATTATCAGGGGCAATAGTGAATGATGACTCTGAGGACAGGAGGGTTACAGGATGGGCAATGTCCAATACTCATTGCTCATATCCACCCTGTTACTTGGAGGGTGTCTTCACTATTTCATTTTGTTACCTATTAAGTTGCATTTTAATTTGTTCCTCGTTATCTTTTATTATGCCTTATGTAATAATAATGATAATAATACTTAGGCTGCAATCTGTATATCCTGTACCCACTTACCTGGAAGTAATCTTCATTTTATTCAGTGAGGGGGACTTCTGAGTAAACATGCATAGGACTAAGCTGTTAACACACATGCATGCACATGTCTGCTGATGAACGCGCGCGCACACACACACACACACAGCATTTTAGAGTGTCCAAAGCACTTGACATACATTCTTTCAGTAATGTTTACAATAACTGTGTGTAGACCAGTGTTATCCATGCTGCTGATAGTGGACTAAAAGGCTGAGATAAAGTGACTTGCCTAAGGCCTCCTTGTCTGTTCATCACCAAAACAAGATTTCAACAGGGACCAATGATATAAATTGACAACCAAATTGGCTTGTCTGTAGATATCTTAGTTTGCTGCTTAATGTGGGAAGCTTGACAAGGATAGGTTGGTATCCTTTTAGTATAATGCTATCTACTCTGGGACAAAACTTGTAAGTGGAAATATAATAGGAGGCAGCATCCTGGATGAGGTGCAAACAGCAACAGCTGTTCAAAGTATATTCTGAGGAATATCATGTGAAAACCATATGGTACAGTCAGCATTGCTATGTTCTCACACAGATGTACACCATCAAGTGCTGTTATTGCTGCTGGGTGATAGCTCTGTTCTTTACAATGCTTGGAAACTGATGGAAAGAACTCCCTCTTGCAGTAACATCCTACCTGCCATTTAGTGCAATAGGCTGGTTGATGAGCATTGCTGTTGGACTGATATAAGCGTGGGGAAATATAAGAGAGTAAATTATTAGTCCAGTAGATGACTGACACTGGAAATGAAGGAGCTGGACACAAGGACATTTAAAGGCTGTGGCTGCATGAAAGTGAGAGTGATAAAATCGTAAAAGTGATTAGTAGGGCTGTGTACCTCTTTGGCCCAAAGCCTGAGCTCTGAGTTGAAGCAGGGTACTTAAGGCTGCTTTGGGCCACCTCTGAGGCGAGGCTGAAGGGGCATGAAGTGGCACGAAGTGGGTTGGGTTGCTCCTAAGTGCTTTGGTGTGCTTCAGCATGATCCAGAAGCCCAGCTGCTCTGTTGCCACCACCCAACCCCCAGCTCCTTACCTGAGTCCTCTGGATGAGTGCCAGCAGCCATCTTGTTGTGCTGGATGGGGGGAGCTATTTAAAAAATGGCTTCCCCCTGGAATAACAAGACAGCTGCTGGCACGCATTTGGAGGGCCCAGGAGCTGGTGGCTCCCCCAGCAGTGATGGCTCCCTCCACAGCAGTGGTCGTAGCGGTCCCCCCACCCGGGAAAAGATGGCTCACAGCACATTTCCAAGGGCCCAGGTAAGGAGCTGGGGGCTGGGCAGTGTGCCAAGGGCCCCCTGAATTGGGATTCAGATGTCCGAATCCTGCTTTGGCTCCATAGGCCAAAGCCGGTTGCCCCCCCCCCCAATCAGCTCAAAGCAAATTGGGCCCAACTTGGAAGCCCCAAAGCGGCCTCCAAGGCAGATCAGGGGGGTCCCTAGTGATTAGATCATTTGTAATGCTCCTCTTGACCAGAGCAAAAATAGGGATATTTTTCATTGTTGGTATATGGTGTCTGTTTAATTGTTGTCACAAATAATGTGGAGGTGAAATGGCCTATTACTTCCACCAACAAGAGCCCCCCGGAATTACTTCTCTTCTTCACCATTGCAATCTGCTTGTTCACCTGCCCCTTACTCTGGCCCAGACAACAGTGATGATTTTAAAAAGAGTGTGTTATGTGATGCGCTCTAGTTAGACTAGGGATGGCAGAGAATTCCACAACGGACTCCAATGAGGCTGGATTCTAAAGAATCCGGCCCCTCAGAGTCTGTGGTGGAACAGACCTCTCACCTCTGCCACCCATAGGGATGTACGAATCCCTTACCTGGTTCTGGTTGGGGCATCCGCTGGGGGGGGGAGGCGATCCGGTACTCCCTAGGTCTGTACGAAAGGGACTTACCTTGTCCCGCAGCTTGCTTCGCGGTGGGGGGGAGCCGCTTCGCTTCTCCCCCCGAAGTTCAGGCGAGGGGGGGAGGTGCCCCACCTCGCCCGGCCAAAGTTCAGGCCGGGGGGGGAGGTGCCCCACCTCGCCCGGCCGAAATTCAGGCCGGGGAGAAGCGCCCTGTCTCCCCGGCCGCAAAAGAAAAAGTGAAAAAAAACCCAAAAAAACGTGATAGGCTACGTAACGATTAACGTAGCCTATCACGGCTAGATTTCCAAAGTCAGCCGTGATAGGCTACGTTAATCGTCACGTAGCCTATCACGGGTGACTTTGGGGAAAAAAAAGCACGTACGCAAATGGTGGTGGCCCATGGGCGCCGCCATTTGCATTCCTTATTTTGGCACGTCTAGTCTACGTCAAGATTTACGTAGACTACGGCGAAAATAAGGGCATGCTATTTGCATTGCCCTTATTTTCGCCGTAGTCTACGTAAATCTTTACGTAGACTAGACGTGCCAAAATAAGGAACGCAAATGGTGGTGCCCATGGGCCGCCGCCATTTGCGTATGCGCTTTTTTTTTTCCCCCAAAGTCACCCGTGATAGGCTACGTGACGATTTACATAGCCTATCATGTCTGACTTTGGAAATCTAGCCGTGATAGGCTACGTAAATCGTCACATAGCCTATCACGGGTGTGTGTTTTGTTTTTGTTTTTTACTTTTTTATTTTGTAATGGTGGTGGCGGCAGCCGGTCGGGAGACCAGCCGCCGCCCCCGCCCCCGACGAACTGCCGCTCAACCGCCGCTGGGACCCGCCACTGAGAGGGACATTCGGCCACGGTAAGTCCCATCCCGGGGGGGCGGGGGGCCAGCGGAGAATTTCCCCAACACTTTCGGGGGCCGAATGCCTCGGCGCTCAGCCTCCCGAAGATTCATGGAGAAATTCTCCACCATCCCTAGTACTCCCCCCCCCCCGGAATCCTGCCCAGCTGATTCTGCTCCACAGCCATGCTGCGGAGCCACCAGCCGGGCCATTTGCGTCCCTACAGTAGCCCGTGTTTAGGCTATGTAAATATTTACGTAGCCTATCACAGCTAAAGCAGGGACGCAAATGGTGGCCGCTATGCCATTTGCGCCCCTGCTCTTTGCCGTAAATAAGTAAATATTTACGTAGCCTATCATGGTAAAAGGTAGCCACGCAAATGGTGGCCGCTATGCCATTTGCGTGGCCGCCTTTACCATGATAGGCTATGTAAATACTTACGTAGCCTATCACGGCAAGGAGCAGGGGCGCAAATGGTGTAGCGGCCGCTATTTGCATCCCTGCTCTTTGTCGTGATAGGCTATGTAAATACTTATGTAGCCTATCATGGCTGCCTGCAAGAACGCAAATGGCAGCCGCTATGACGGCTGTCATTTGTGGCAGCAGCAGCCTGGCAGTGGCCAGCCAGGAGACCACCTGGAGCTGCTGATGCCGGAGCTGCCGCAGCCGGAGCTGCCGCCACCGCTGCCGCATCTGCCCCAGATGAGCTCCGTCCTGGGGGGATTCCACGGGGTGGGGGGGGGCAGGAGGCCTTTCCGCCATGGATTCCAGGGGGGTGGATTCTAAAGATTCTAAAGGCCTCACTGGAGTCCATGGTGGAATTCTCTGACATCCCTAGCCACCCCACAAAGTTCACACCAGCCGGATCCTACCTGCCGCTAGCCAGGTCCGTCTGCTCACTCCGCTGCTGTTCTGCAGACACAAATGGCGTCCGGTGTAGCAGTCGCCATTTGCGTCCCTGCTCTTTGCCGTTATAGGCTAGGTAAATCTTTACGTTGCCTATCATGGCAAAGAGCAGGGATGCAAATAGCATCCACTATGCCATTTCCATCCCTGCTCTTTGCCGTGATAGGCTACGTAAAGATGTACATAGCCTATCATGGCAAAGAGCAGGGACGCAAATGGCATACACTATGCCAGACGCCATTTGTGTCTGCAGAACAGCAGCAGATGAAAGTCCGGCAGCAGATCGACCCAACTGATGTCTCCGTGGACTCGCTGCGGAGCGGAGCTGACTGGGGAGGATTCCGGGGCGGGAGGACCAGATTGCCCTCCCCACGGATCCCTCAGTGGATTCAGGTGAGTGGGGTTCATACACTCCAAAGTTACACCCATGTTCAGCCTTGCACATGTTCTAACGAGACTCACACACCTGCTTATAAGGAATCTTTAGATATTGGCAATAGAGCATCTATGGCTAAGAAGGTGATTCCCACCCAAAGAGATCCAAACTCAAGACATTGTTGGATAGGGATGTACGAAAGTAACTTACCTTTCGCGGATTATGTTGATGGGGGGGAGGCGTTCCGTCCCTTCCCCCGGAATCCTGGCCGGGGGGGAGGCGCTCCGTTCCTCCCCCCAGAATCCTCAAACGGCGGCTGTGCTCCGTGCCAGCTCCACGGAGCAGCCGGCCAGGCCCGGCCAGGCCAGAGCCGTCTGCAGCCGGATTTCTGGCCACGGAGGGCGCTGGGTAAAAACAACAACAACAACAACCGCGTATGCAAATGGTGGTGGCTATGGCCGCCGCCATTTGCGTTCCTTCTTTTTGGCTCTCTTAAACTACATAAATATTTACGTAGACTATGACGGCAAAAATTAAGGGGAACGCAAATAGCGTAGCGGGCGCTATTTGCGTCCCTTTTTTTATTCACCATCTTAGCCTACGTAAATCTTTATGTTGGCTAAAACGGCGAATCAAAAGGGGACGCAAATAGCGCCCGCTATGCTATTTGCGTTCTCCTTTATTTTCGCCATCATAGTCTACGTGAATATTTACGTAGATTAAGATGGTAAAAAGAAGGAACGCAAATGGAGGCGGGCGTAGCCGCCATTTGCGTACACATTTTTTTTTAAACCCACCCCCAATCATGATAGGCTACGTAAAGATTTACGTAGCCTATCATGTCTTTTTTGTCTTTTTTTTTAAACCTTTTTTAAACCTAGCCATGATAGGCTACGTAAATCTTTACGTAGCCTATCACGTCTGGGTTTTTTTTCTTTCACAAGCCTGGAAATGGCGGTGGCAGCCAGTCGGAAGAACAGCCACCGCCGCCGCCGCCCAGAAGATCCACCCCAGGTAAGTCTCATCCCGGGGGGGATCCGCAGGGAGCGGGGGGGTGGCAGGCCGTTCCGCCACAGATTTTGGGGGGCCGAATGCACTGGCATTTGGCCTCACAGAGATCCGTGGTGGAATTCTCTGACATCCCTACTGTTGGAGAGGATAACATCACAATGGCACATTTATTGGGGTTTACAAAGATTCAAATGCACAAGTTAGTTTTGGGGAATTAGCTGAACAAATGGATTTAACACTTAAGACCAATTGTGGATGCTCCAGCCTTCACCGAGTTATGCTTTGGTGGGGAAATTAGCTACACTCTTGGTGAAGCTGAGCTCCAGGCCTAAAAGTAGTTTTTGACACTGTGGGAAGGAGCCTTCCCAAGGCTTGAAGCGCACACATGAGCAGAGAGAGAGAAGGGAAAGGCTACAATTTCTACAAAGAACCTCTACAAGCATTATACCTTTCCTTGGGCTGAAGCCGTTTTCTGCAGACAGGAACTAGTGCTAGGGATGTACAAAAGTCACTTACCTTTCGCGGATTATGTTGATGGTGGGGGGGAGGCGTTCCATCCCTCCCCCTGGAATCCTCGCTGGGGGGGGAGGTGCTCCGTTCCTCCCCCCCGGAATTCTCCGCGGCTGGCTGTGCTCTGCAGCAGCTCCGCGGAGCAGCCGGTAAGGCCCAGCCAGGCCAGAGCCGTCCGCAGATGGATTTCCAGCCGCGGAGGGTTCTGGGTAAAAACCAAAACAAAACCGCGTACGTAAATGGCGGCGGGCCAGCGGCTACGGCCGCCGCCATTTGCGTTCCTTATTTTTGCCGTCTTAATCTACGTAAATATTTACGTAGACTATGATGGCAAAAATAAAGGGGAACGCAAATAGTGTAGCGGGCGCTATTTGCATCCCTTTTAGGGTTGGTGGAGAATTTCTCCACGAATCTTCGGGAGGCCGAGTGTCAACGCATTCAGCCCCCCAAAAGTGTTGGGGAAATTCTCCGCCGGCCCCCCACCCCCCCCCAGGATGGGACTTACCTTCGGTGAATGTCCCTCTCGGCGGCGGATCCCAGCGGCGGTTCGGCAGCGGTTCGGCGGGGGCAGGGACGGCGGCCGGTCTCCTGACTGGCTGCCGCCGCCACCATTGCAAAAAAAAAAAAGTAAAGTTAAAAAAAAACAACACCTGTGATAGGCTACGTAACGATTTACGTAGCCTATCACGGCTAGATTTCCAAAGTCAGCCCTGATAGGCTACGTAAATCGTCACGTAGCCTATCACGGGTGACTTTGAAAAAAAAAAGTGCATATGCAAATGGCGGCGCCCCATGGGGACCGCCATTTGCGTTCCTTATTTTGGCATGTCTAGTCTACGTAAAGATTTACGTAGACTACGGCGAAAAGAAGGGAACGCTATTTGCGTTGCCCTTATTTTCGTCGTAGTCTACGTAAATCTTTACGTAGACTAGACATGCCAAAATAAGGAACGCAAATGGCGGTCCCCATGGGAGCCGCCATTTGCGTACGCGTTTTTTTTTTTCAAAGTCACCCGTGATAGGCTACGTGACGATTTACATAGCCTATCATGGCTGACTTTGGAAATCTAGCCATGATAGGCTATGTAAATCGTTACGTAGCCTATCACGGGTGTGTGTGTGTGTTTTTTACTTTTTTTTCGCAGCTGGATAGACGGGGCGCCTCCCCCCCGGCCTGAATTTCGGCCGGGTGAGGCGGGGTGTCTCCCCCCCCTCGCCTGAACTTCGGGGGGAGAACCGAAGCGCCTCCCCCCCACGCAAAGCAAGCTGCGGGACGAGGTAAGTCCCTTTCGTCCATCCCTAATTTTTGATTCACCGTTCTAGCCTACATAAATCTTTACGTAGGCTAAAATGGCGAATCAAAAAGGGATGCAAATAGCGCCCTCTACGCTATTTGTGTTCCCCTTTATTTTTGCCATCATAGTCTATGTAAATATTTACATAGACTAAGACGGCCAAAAATAAGGAACGCAAATGGCGGCAGCCGTAGCCGCCATTTGCGTACGCTTTTTTTTTTTTTTAACCCAGCCATGATAGGCTATGTAAATCTTTACGTAGCCTATCACGTCGTTTTTTGTTTTGTTTTTTTAACCCAGCCATGATAGGCTATGTAAATCTTTACGTAGCCTATCACGTTGTTTTTTTTTTTTTTTTATAAGACAAATGGCGGCGGCAGCACCTGGTTGGAAGACCAGCCGCTGTAGCCGCCGACACCGGAGCTGCTGCCACCTGGAAGATCCGCCCCAGGTAAGTCTCGTCCTGGGGGGGATCTGCGGGGGGCCCGAGGGGGCAGGCCATTCCGCCACAGATTTTGGGGGGCCGAATGCACTGGCATTTGGCCTCACCGAGATCCATGGTGGAATTCTCTGACATCCCTAACTGCAGAAGATCTAACCCGCTGGCTATGTGCTTGACTCGCCTCTTTAAATTCTTCACATGGAACTAATTTTGTTGGCTTGCCCTTTACAGCAATGACAGTGTAGAAGAACCGATTAGACTGCAGCAATCTGTTTGGAATAGAAGTTTGACTGCATTTCTCCTAGGTCTCTCTCTTAACCACAGAATCAAAGCAGTATGTCCACAGAGTATAAAATAATTTTCTGGTATTCTCCCTTTTATCTCTAACTAGGAAATAAACTATTCAAACTGTATGCTTCTAGGTAGAGAAGTAAAAATATAGGCATGGGGCAGGGGAGATTCACTATTAGGGATTTACAGACTGTGTAAAATCCATTCCATCTGTGTTTCGCAGATTGTCGGGTGTCTTTTGTCTGCTCTGCTCACAGATGGATGTGAATATTTTTTTTGTCATGCAGAAAAATACACAATAACATAAGTATTTACATAATTTACCTTAGTATGTAACATTTAGCATATTGTCCCCCATTCCATTCAAAGTTTCCTCAGCAGAAATGTGTATATTTCCCTATGAACATATATGAATGAATAAATTTCAGGAAAGTAAAAAAATCATCCAAATGTCCATGGACTTCAGGTGGCCCAAGGGGGTCAATCTGCAGCAGATTCTGCAGGACAGATTCTTAGAAATCCAAGCTCATTTTCATCCATCTCAAATTTCTCCAGCATCCCTATTCACCACTAGCCTTCAGGAATTGAAAGAACAACAAGGCAATGTTTATACTATTATGAGAAACAACTTTTGGACTTTTAAAAATAGTTCCTCATATGGATTCCATTCTTTGGCCTTTTTAAAAAAGGTGCTAAAAACTTACCCATAATACCTGTGATCCAAGATCTAAAGAGAGTGGCCCCAAATCAAAGTGAACCAAAGAGCTCCATTCACATTGCTTTCCACCCACTGACTTCAGACCATTCTCAGACTGGCATGGAAGGTAGTAGAGAAAGACACAATTTGTTCATCCTCTTTGCTCTGTTTTCCTGCACAGTTTGTCACATGTCTTACACCATAATATATAGGGATGGCGGAGAATTCCGCCACGGATCTCAATGAGGCTGAATGCCAGTGCATTCGGGCCCCCAAAATCCATGGCAGAACGAAGCCCCACCACCCCACCACCCCGCAAAAGGCGCGCGAAACAGAGCATGTACCTGGTGCCATTCGCGCTGCTTTGCAAATGGCGGCCGCGTCTGCGGCCACCATTCACTTTACGATTTTTCCCGTGATAGGCTACATAAATACTTATGTAGCCTATCACATAGCTAACACAGGGACGCCATTTGCCTCCCTGTGGAGGCCATGATAGGCTATGTAAATATTTACATAGCCTATCATGGGGGAAAAAAGGGAATGCAAATGGCGGCCACCGTAGCTGCCATTTGCATTCCCTTTTTTTCGCCATGATAGGCTATGTAAATATCTATGTAGCCTATCATGGCAAAAAAAGGGAATGCAAATGGTGGCTGCCGTCGCCGTTGCCATTTGCATTCTCTTTTTTTTGCTGTGATAGGCTACATAAATATTTACATAGCCAATCATGGCGAAAAAAAGGGACGCAAATGGGGGCAGCTATGGCAGCCGCCATTTGCGTCCCTGTGCAGCCCAGCAGCAGCTGGATGTCGCTGCGGGCAGCCCCAGCCGGCGGCTCCGTGGAGTTGCTGTGGAGCAGAGTCAGCCGGCGAGGATTTAGGGGGGAGGGACGGAGGGCCTCCCCCCCACCGCGGATGTCACGAAACAAAACAGCCAAGTTGTTTCGTGCATCCCTAATGATATACTTGGAATTTGAAAAAAAGTTATCAAGTTGGGAGTTCACTGGTCTACGCTGTTAGATGTGTAAGATCTCTCCAACCCACTTTGACAGATTATTTTCCAGAAGTTTGCAAAAATTCCATAGGAAGAAACTGGTAGATTGTTCATTTTTTATTCCTATTCACACTGCTATCAGATTAGGGTGGCCAGTGGCCACTTAAGAGTAGCCAAAAAAGAAGAAGAAATGCATCATGAAAAAAGAGAACATCAATTTGAATAAATGTTGCATAAGTTAATTTATATGTATAGGTGAGAAACAATTCTTAGAATTGAAATAGAAATACAGTACATCTCACCATAGTGTTGAAGACTGTGACCAGGTGAGCTGTGTACCTGTTTGTTCAGTCTGCTACCCAGATGCTAACTGGTGATGGGCAACAGTTCTTATGGTTCTTTCTTTATCTTTAAACTGGAATTAGACAGGACAGTCCCTCAAACAGAGCAGGGGTGGGTAACCTGTGTCCCTCCAGATGTTTTGACCTACAACTCCCATCATTCCCAGCATAGCCAATGGTGAGGGATGATGAGAATTGCAGGCCAAAATATCTGAAGGGCCACAAATTGCCCATCCCTGAAATAGAGGATGCCTTCAAATACAGGATGGTCCTCAGGCAGCCTTTCAAATAGAGGACTGTCCTCTGTAAAGAGAACACATGGCCATCCCACACTAGATACATTTTGCAAAAGTTTAAGCCTTGCATGCTTTCCCATCCTTTGGTGCTCCTGAAGGAAGTTTCCACGTGTCATGAACTACACATGTAAACCACATACATGCTATAAGGAAGAATTTTATTTTTGATATTTTATTTTCTTAATCTAAAGCCAATTTATTTTGAAGAGCTTTACAAATAGTCTTAAGTTTCAAAGCAAGATAAGCTTAGGGTGATCAACTCAGGTCTGCCTGGCTCACCAGACTCAGAAAATTAGCTCCCTAGGCTAGCTATGTATTTGGTTGGTGTGATATGGCTTAGACGTGAACTTAGCTATTTCTGCTGTGTTCACCACATCAGCTACAAACAAATATGAAACCTTAATTACAAGTCTCCTTTAAGAGGATTTAATTACTAGACAGAATACTACATAGACTTTGATGAATCAATAGTCTTATGGCAACATTTCAGAGATGCTACTTCGCTGTCTCATTTAAGAAATGTCTCCCATCTGGCCAGCTTTCACAGTATCATCAATTATTCGTGATCAACTTGAAATATATTTCAATTTAGAAGTTTGGATGTGCAAAACTGGCCTCTTTACACAAAAACAAACTGTTAATTTGGTTTTTCTTCTAGTTGTTCAGCTTGTAAATTGTCATAATATTGCTGATCATAAAGCTCATAAAAACTGAGGAGGGCAAAAGAGATTGTATAGGGTTGAATAGAAGCAGCTTTGCACATGGCAAAAGAGAGAAGCTAAAACACAATGCAGAGCAGCCTTGGAGCATCCACACCCACCCACCCTGGTCAATCCACTTATCTGATCTGCAATACTCCCAGAAATGGAAGGGAGGGGAAAGGGAAGAAGTCTTTGTCGATGCCATTCAGAATGGGGGAACATATTCTCTACAAAAACTCTACTTTGTATTTTTCTGGCAGCATATATTAGCTGCCGTAATGCAAAACCCCCACCCACACTCCCTGACACGAACAAGCGTTCTTATTCACTGAGACTTTTTGTTGAAGGCTATTTCTCTATTTCTTTATTTGTATTGATGTATAGTATATTTATTACATATTATTAATATGGGGCCGCGGTGGCTTAGTGGTTAAGATGCTGAACTGCAGACCGGAAGGTTGGCAGGACAGCAGTTTGAGACCCGAGTGCCGCGTGACGGAGTGAGCTCCCGTCTTCAGTCCCAGCTCCTGCCAACCTAGCAGTTCGAAAGCAAGAAATTGCAAGTAGATAAATAGGTACCGCTTTGGCGGGAAAGGTAACAGCGTTCCGTGCACCTCGGTGTTCAGTCATGCCGGCCACATGACCACGGAAGCATCTTTGGACAGCGCTGGCTCTTCGGCTTAGAAATGGAGATGAGCACCACACCCTAGAGTCGGACACAACTGGTTGGGGACACCTTTACCTTTTTTTTATAATTATTACAGTTCTATACTGCCCAATACCCAAAGCTCTCTCAGCACTTCACAAAAATTAAAACCATAAAATACATTTATGAAATGCGT
This sequence comes from Heloderma suspectum, assembly GCF_057233095.1. Classification (NCBI taxonomy): domain Eukaryota; kingdom Metazoa; phylum Chordata; class Lepidosauria; order Squamata; family Helodermatidae; genus Heloderma; species Heloderma suspectum. The sequence continues at coordinate 254,831,687 of NC_139460.1, read as the reverse complement.
GAACCAATGAGTTAACTTTTAGGGGTGGAGGGGAAGCCCAGTTATGATCCACCAGATGTGCCAGATAATCATTGACAATTCCTTGAAAAGTGTAGCTTAACTTTATTTTTTACAAAATCCGCAACATCTAGCAACTAAGATGAGAGAGACAGGACAATGAACAATTATATTGCATTTTTCCTCCATTTGCATATACTATACTACAGTAATCCGTGAAGTCACTTCTAAAGCCAGAAACACTGCAGCCATGTTTTGCAGTACAGACACCCTTTCTAGGAGCTAATGACACTTTGTCTTCATAACACAGGTGAGCCTGGTTATTTCTGCCAAATCCTAGCACTTTTATCTATGGCTCTTGAAAGTATTACTCATTCCATGGTTTGCTACAGCTGTATAATGCATTCTTCAGAAATCATTTTGGAATGATCGTGGTTTGATTAGGGCAATGCATTTGAAATGGCAAAGGTCCCTCTACCTCATCTAAAAGAAATGGGCAGAGTTGAAGATGTGCGTGATGATAATGGGAAAAGAACCATTCTCACAAGGCTTTTGTAAACCTCTGTTTCATTCTTCTCCCTCTCCCTTCCCTACCTGCTTTTCTGGTATAAACAATGGGGTTGATATACAAATAAGTAAAATCAGAAATAGGTTTGACCTTGGTCAACAAACTTTGTTTCTAATTAGCTCTTCTTTCTTTATTAAATCCTGTGCCTTCAACTTTTAATACTTGTCAGTGCTTGAACAATCCTCAGGTGAATTTTTCAACTGAATATCTTTTTACAGCACAATCCTTTACAGGACTACTCAGAAGTAACTGTCTATAGGCTTCCAGCCCAGCAGCTACTAAGCGTGCAATCCTATGCATGTTTAGACAGAAATAAGTCCTACAACTCCCAGCATCCCCCAGCCAACCATGTTTTCTGGGGAATACTAGGAGTTTCATTTTTATTTTATTTTTTGTCTAAACATGATTGTGCCTTAGTAGCTGGTGGGCTGGAAACCTATAGACACTTAACTGAATGTCAATTAAGTGACATTCTAAGAAAAGCAGGAATGAGTTCTCCAAATGTAATTAGATTATATGCTTGAATATTGGAAAAGCCCCCCCCCCCCGACTCACCACCATACTGTATAAAGCAGGTACCAATATAGCAATCCCAATAGAACTGGGTCAAGAATGTTCTTCCACTTTTACAGCCCATCCACAGTCTGCAAAAATGGGAAAGCATTCCCCCTCCCCTAAAAGCAGGACAAAATCAAGCAATTTTCCTGGAGTGGGGGGCTTATTGGAAAAGCTATGATGACTGCAGAGGATTTAATCCCAAACCAGCACCTATATATCAGGAGTGCTGAACCTCAGGCCAGCAGGCCAAATCCACCCAGTGTCCCAACCCAACCCTCCGGGGTTCCCAGATGACCCACTCCCTTGCCCTGGCCCTACCCCTTTCCTCCAGCTGCCTATCATTTGGTAGTTTCCCATATTGTGTGTGTGTTTTTTCCTCTCATTCTGAAAGGTTGAAATGCCTCTCCTAAGGCTTAGTTTCTGGGAGTAAGAGCTCCTAAGGCTTAGTTTCTGACAGTAAGAGTAATAGTGAAAATATGCTGGTGTTTTGGTCCTACCCCTTTTGCCTTCAACCCTACCCACCACTGTAATGTGGCCTCTTAGAGCTTCTCCAGAATTGGCCCTTAGGCTGAAAGAGGGTCTGAGGGCCTCTGACCTACAAACAGGTCAACAACAGTCTTGACCTATATAAAGGATTCCCTAGAGAGCAGTTCTCACCACCGGGACTGTTCTTGTAGATAATGTATACTACCAGAAGTAAACTCCTGCCTTTACTAACTGTTATCCCACTGAATGACTGTGAAATACAAGGAACCAAAATTATATTAAAGCTACCATATAGTCATTGGCAACAGGAAATATGACATTTCCTCCCCATCTCAGCCTCACCTGTTGATTCTGTATGCAATGATAGCCTGCTCAATGGCCATTGGATGAATATATAAAGTTCTGGGAGAGGAATCTTGCATTTCCATCCTACCTGTGCATTTGCATGCTTGGAAAGTAAAGAAAAATTATGTTGAAAACATTCAGTTTTGTTGCTTGAGTTGGCTCTGGCAGTGAGACCTTTTGGGGGTATGTTGTATTACGTGCTTGCAGGGGGGGGAGATACTGAGAGAAAGAAAGTCTCTTAACATTCTTTAATCCACTCTGGAGGGAAAGAAAATGGCAGGTTCTCTGGCTAAAATTCTTCTTTCAAATGTGCCATCCTGTTCAATCCATGGTTAGTGAAAATGACATCACAAGAATGTTATGTAGATTGTCTCCTCTACTAGAAAGATTTGTGAGAATTTTTCACAAGTGGTTAAATGTCCCCTACCTAGTCTGCAGTTATGATTTTAGAGTACTTAAACTTCATACTTGTTGCATATCAAACTGTATATTCTATGGAGTACTCCCACTAGTGTGGAAAATATTTTCTGCACTCTCTCAATCTCAACCTCTCTTTTAATGGTCTTAGCTACCAGGCATAAATATCAGGTAATCACTATGCAGTGCATGTTCACAAGTTAACTTTCTCATAAATTGCCACATAGGAGGAGGATATGGCTATTTACATATTTAAAGGCCAGGTATATGACAACATCTTGCTCCTAGGCTGTGTCCAACAAAACACTGTAATTACTTTTGGACCATAAACTCTTCAGGGGCATTTGCCTATTATGTGTTTACTGACTATAGGCTAAAGGGCAGAGAGCTGATACAGTTATGGGACAAATAAAGAAGTATTTCATATAATAAGCTTCCCATCCCCAATTGCCCAAGCTGTCTTCCATCTCCCATTCAAAATTCAGGCACGTCAAATTAGGGGGAGCTGGGAAAGATTGAAGGCAAAAGGAGAAGGGGACAGCAGAGGATGAGATGGCTAGATAGCATCATCGATGCAATGAATATGAATTTTCAGCACGCTCCAGCAGAGAGCGGAGGACAGGAAGGCCTGGCGTGCTATGGTCCATGGGGTCACAAACAGTCAGACATGACTTAACGATTGAACAACCACAACTTTTCCAAAAGTCATGGGATTTTGTTTTGTTTGTTATGCTCCTTTGAGCATATAAAGGGAAGATATTTTAGAATGTTTCTAAATGTAGAGGGTGACTAGTTTAATGTAAGAGAAAGCTGAAAAAACACAGACCAGAACATTTAGATTCCCATGACAAAATGGTCAAAGACTGATGAAAACTTGAATAGCCTTTCCATATGTTTGTTTTACTTAGGGATGTCAGAGAATTCCGCCACGGATCTTGGAGAGGCCGAATGCCAGTGCATTCGGCCCCCCGAAATCTGTGGTGGAACGGCCTGCTCCCCCCACGGATCCCCCCTGGGACGAGACTTACCTGGGGCAGATGTTCCAGGCAGCGGCGGCTGCAGCAGCTGGTCTTCCGACCAGCTGCCACCACCACCATTTGCAGTCTGGAGGGGGGGGTTGGTGTTTTTTTTTACAGAGACATGATAGGCTACGTAAAGGTTTACATAGCCTATCACGGCTGGTTAAAAAAAAAACACGTACGCAAATGGCGGCGGCTACGGCCGCCGCCATTTGCATTCCTTATTTTTGGCTGTCTTAGTCTACGTAAATATTTACGTAGTCTATTACGGCAAAAATAAAGGGGAACGCAAATAGCCAGCGGGCGCTATTTGCGTTCCCCTTTATTTTCGCCGTAATAGTCTACATAAATATTTACATAGACTAAGATGGCCAAAAATAAGGAACGCAAATGGCAGTGGCCATAGCCGCCGCCATTTGTGTACGTGGGGTTTTTTGTTTGTTTTTCCCAGAGCCCTCCGCGGTCGGAAATCCAGCTGCGGACGGCTCTGGCCTGGGCCTGGCCAGCTGCTCCGCGGAGCTGCTGCGGAGCACAGCTGGCCGTTCGAGGATTCTGGGGGGGGAGGAACAGATCACCTCCCCCCCCCGTCCAGGATTCTGGGGGGAGGGACGGAATGCCTCCCCCCTCACCATAAACATAATCCGCAGAAAGGTAAGTGACTTTCGTACATCCCTAGTTTACTGCATAGTAATTGTACAGTTGTTTCAGACAGGGTCAGAGATAGTTTGCTGCTTGAAGCAGAATGTCAAATGACACTTCACCTCAGCTCCTTGTCATCTCTCATATATCTTCATGACCATGACAAAATACACCATTAAAGTAATTTGTTATGCACCTGAGAGCATTCTTCCAGAATCCCCACTTGAAATAACTTCAAATTTATTATGCTGCCTTAGTTTTTTAAATTTATATTTTTACTTAATAACATCACAATACGCTATAAACAACATAACCTATTAACTTAAATTCAAACAAATAAAAACATAATTGATTGCTTAGATCCAGCTCCTTTCATTACATCAGACTGTAAAAATGTCCACTGGTGCTAAATAACCTGGCTGTATCAGTTTCAAAATTTATAAAGTCCAGTTTCTCTATACAGCAATGGAAGAAAAAATGGTCCTCAAGAACCACACCTTCCATGTCAACCTGCCTGACTATTACTCCACTGCGGCCTTACTCAGAGTTGCACCACCCTCAAAGATAAAGTTGGGGGCAACAAAGGAAGGGGTTCTCTCTCTCTTTTTTTCATTTGTGGTACCTAGCAATGTACAGATTTTGTAAAATCCATCTGCATTTCACATATTGTCAGGTGCTTTTTGTTCTGTCATCCACTCATTGACAGAATCATTTTTTCCCAAATTTCCTGAATTTACATACATTTACACTTCTGTTAATTCACCCTTCTGCAAATGTGCAAATCCCCCCAAATGCCCAAATCTCCCCAAATGTGCCCCCCAATGCAGAAGTCCCCCAAAATGCACAGCTTCATGCTTTAGCCTATAGGGGAAACACACGTTCCAGGTATTTTTTGTTTGTTTATTTGTTTGTTGTTTTTTACATATTTTTCTGCAACTAAATTCATGTAAAATTCTAGAAAGTAAAAACAAAACAAAACCATTCCGCAAGTCCGCAGAATCCATGCCCTCAGGAAAAGCTGGTCTGCTGCAGGATCTGCAGGTTTCATAGAAAGCCAAACTCATCTGATTCTGTTGCAGATTTTTCTGACATCCCTAGTGGTACCCTAATTGTGGAATTTCCCGATTGTGGAATACCCTCCCCAAAGGAGTGCTCACTTTATTATTATTTAGATGCCAGGTTAAAACCATTTGAGTTGCTCGAGGGGTTAAGTGATGCATATTTAATCCAGGCATATTTAAGGCATAATCCTATGCTAGTTGGGGCATGCTGGGAGTTGCAGGACTTCTTTCTGTCTAAACATGCATAGGATGGCACCCTTAAAGGCATATTTAAACTAAGGGCATCAAGCCTCAGGCCTGCCAGCCAAATCCAGCCCACCTGGGGTCTCAGTCTGGCCCTCCAGGGTTCTCCAAATGACCACACCCTCCTCCCTGACGTTCTTTCCCCCAACCACCAATCATCTGGTAGTTTCCTGGATTTTGCGTGTTTGTTTGTTTTTTCTTAATAGAATGTTGACGTGGTTCTCTGAAGTCTTAGCCACTGGCAGTAAGAGTGTTAGGCTAAAAGATGCTGGTACTTCAGGTATTTTGGCCACTCCCCCTTTGCCTTCAGCCCCACCCACCACTGGAATGTGGCTCCAAAACTGAATTTAGCCCCTGGGCTGAAAGAGATTGGTCAGCCCTGAATTAAACAAGGAGTATATCCAGTCTGCTCGTTTAGCTGATTGCTTGCTTATTTATTTATTTATTTTATTAACTTTATTAATCACCCATCTGGCTGGTCACCCAAACTCTCTGGGTGATGTACAATAATAAAAACAGTTTAAAACGATAAAATTCTACATCAAAAACATCATATTTCTAAAAATACCCTAACCCACCCCAAATGCCTGCCTGAACAATCACGTTTTTAATGCATGGCGGAAGCATTGCATTAATTTGATTGTATATTGAATATTAATTGACTGAATATTAACTGAATGTTATTGTTTTATTGATTTTAATTGTGAAATTCTGTATTTTATTGTTGTTGTGTTTGAGTTTGATTTGCATTGTAAATCTCCCTGGATAAAAATGCATTGAAGGGCAGTAAAATGAGTAAATAAGGGAGCAATCCTATCAAGACAGTCAGCCACCTCCAAACTCAGAGGCAATCACCTATCCAATGCAGGGCGGGCGGAGTGAGGAGGGGATCTTCTCCTCCATGCTCCGGCTGCCCTGCGTTCGTGGCTAGATGGCCAATTTCGGGGACTTCGGAGCTGGGGGTGGGGGGGAGGCCAGATGATGCATAACAAATGTCACACCGGCACTTCCACACTCCTCACCCCTAGGAATGCCCCCTTTTGCCCTGCTCTGCACTGCTCATCTGAGTGCAGAGGCTGGGAACAATCCGCATCACCTATGAGGGGGCAGGGTCAGGGGTGCGGAGGCAGTGTTCTAGGAACTGCCCTCGGAGTGCGGGGTCTGAGGTTGGTTCCTGGAAACCAAACAATCCTATGGCCATCTAGCTGCTGTCTAGCAGCCATAGGATTTCACCCTAAATGTCTTAAATAAACAAAAAGAAATAATTTAAAAGGAGAAATGGTCATGGGGTTAGTTGTAAAGGCCAGTGCACAGCATGCCTGAAATGAATGTGTTAAAGCTAATCTGAGCAATGGGTCTAACAGACCAGAAGTAATAGAGCAGGCCTGGATCTTGCCAAGAAAGATGGAAGCAGGACACATTCAATAACAGACAGATCAGGATCAGGGCCAGTCTTGCCATACAGCTGGGTGAAGTGACCTGCTCCAGGTGGCACCAGTTACCAGGATGAGGTAACTGAAGACAGACACTGGTGTCTGACCAGTCACTACAGCTACACTTTTTAAAGTGTTGTTCCATTTTCTCCAGGCAGAAACATATATTGACTCAGTGCTGATCCAGATCTTGAGAGAAGCATGTTGGCTATAAAAAACAACAACAACATGCAATGTAGAAATCAGTTGGGATATCACACGCATATGACTATGTTGTTGGTGTTGTATTTATTTGTCCAATTCATATCTCTTCTATATGTCCAACAGGGCCTGAAGGCATGATTCCAATGTCCCTAATCCAGATAAACATGTTCTTCTCCCATTGAAATCAATGGGACAAGTTACTCAGGATTAATTTCAGTGGGACTTAAGTGTGACTAACCTTTTATGAACTGAAACAGCAGCTATACAGCAATAGGGAGCTTTATTTTAATTCTTCCTTTCCACAAAAGTCTGTGCAATAAGCCATCCAATATTTTCATTTTGCAGATACAAAATTGAGGATGAGAGAGAACTTGTTGTCCAGGGTCTTATAGAGAATTCACGGCTTTGACCTATGCTTCCTGATAAATAACACCCTTCCCATGTCATAATTAGCAAGTCCAGAGATGTAGGAAGCAATCCTATGCTCCCTGCAAGGCTGGCTGAGAGGTCATTGGATATGGTGGATCTCCCTCTCCACTGGTGGGGAGGGACATCTGCTTGCATAGAGGGAGGCCCACCACCTTGCATTGGGGCTCCAGTAGCAGTGGAACTAAAATGGGCAGTTTAGGGGCATGCCAGGGGCCGTGTCAGGGGTGTCTGAGGATCCACAGGCTCCTTCATTACCCTGACATGCCCCCAAATGTAGTTGGAAAGAACATGAGCTCAAGAACTGGCATGCTTGATTCCCTCTCATTGGAGGCAAAGGGGAGGGGGAAAGAAATAATGCTCCTACCCACCCTACTGCCTTCGCTGGAGCCAGCAGCTCCTCCACAGTTCCCCCCCCCCCCGAGAAGTGGTGCTCTCACCATGGTTACGAAGTTGCTCGGCTTTAGAGTGAGCAGAACAAACTCCCATCTTGGTGCAAGGCTGATAGGCTGGACAGTTTCATCCTCAGCCTAGACAAGGCAGGAAAACTCAGACAAAGGGGACAACCCTATCCAGATCTGTCATGATGACTAGAAGATCGAGCCATGTCAGTTTCTAATAGACCTCCAAAATGCATATGCCTCAGACAAGGGAAGTTAAGAAAGGCCTGTGTGAGTCTTATTCCCAGACTGTAATCTATCTCTCTGCATTAGGGATAATGACTTGCAATATGCTCCAGTTGTTTCAACCCAACTTCCTTAACACCTGTAGTAAAGACAGCTGCCCTCACCAAGCCTGGCACCTTCGTTATGAAAATGGATGCAGGACGAAAAGCCAGTAGGGTCTTTGCTTTAGGGTGAGCACCACCATTCTCAGTAAAAGGACCAAGTTTTGCAAGTTCTAAAAAAAAGCTGCCATTCTGGCTGTGATGCCATTTCTTTTGTGAAGATAGTGTACAATGTAGGATTTGTACTTACAAAAGGCCACCATTTTTCTTGGAAAAATCGGTGACCAACTGTGGCTGACTAGAAAGAAACCCACTGGGGTAACCTCACCACAAGACTCTGCCTAGGCACCAAGGAGTTTGCACCAAGGAAGGGCTCTGGTCTCCTGGGGAAAGAGGCAAACCTGGTATCCAGCTGTTACCTGACAAGCTTAGCGTAACCCCAGCCAAGCCTGCCTTGCTAGCTAGGAGCCTAGCCGGACAGGCCTGTGCTATGTCCCTTGCAAACACAAGCCTCATTTTAAAAGGCAAAGAGGTTTTTTAACTTCATCTGAAACCAGGAGTTGCAACACTCACTAGTTCCAGTCTGCAGGAAAGAGCTTCAGCCCAAGGAAATACATATTGGTCCTGGGGGGATTTCTACAAAGAGTGGCCTCCTTCCCTCTCTCCCCACCTCTCTCTCTCTCTCTCTCTCTCTCTCTCTCTGAGTGTGTGTGTGTGTGTGTGAATTTGTTCTATTCTTTAACCTGATGTTTGGTCAGAGCCCCAGACACCTTCGTGTTGCCTGCCTGTTTGACAGGGATTGTGGCCAGGACCTCTTTAGTTAATGCACACCTGGTGCTCCTTTCCCAAGCCCCCTTGTGCTTAAGACAAACTCTGCTGAGAGTTTGGCTTGGAAACAGAGGGTGGCATTGCAACGGGCACCTCTTCTGGTTTGGAGGTCTTCATACGTAGGAAAGCTGACAAAAGAGTAGACTGGAATCTGTGAGTGCTTCAAGCCTTGGGTGGATTCTTGCCCCATGGCCTTGCAAGCTACAGTGAGCGAATGCCAGAATAGCCAGAGCACACTCCCCTTTCCCTTAGAATAGCTTTCTCCCAACCCATTTCTTCTACCCCACTCCAAGTGCTCACACCAGCCCTTTGCTTCCCATCTCTTCCAGCTCCCATGAGAGTTAGGGACTCCTGTTCATCTAGTCCCATCATCCTTGCTCTGTCACCCCAACGTACTCCTCCCCTCATAACCCAAACAGTCCACACAGATCTACAGCCTTGCTTTTAGGCCTGATGTGATGTCCCGCTTCACTGAGAACACAATTGATTTCTTCATTAAAGCACAGTTCTTGGTGAAAGCTGGAGTGTTCATGGCTGGTGTAATGTCTGTTTCTGTATTCTCATCGCTGAAATGCTTTGCTCAGCTAATCCCCCCCAAATCATCTTGTGTGTTTAAAATCCATGTTACAATTCAATAAACTTGCCAAGTGGTGGTATCCCCTTTGAACTTGTCTGAGTGTGGATCTTTTGGGTGGTAATTAGTTACCTTCTTAGCCATAGACACTCTATTGCCAAAGTTAAAAGGTATTTTTAGCAGATATGTATCTCATAAGAATGTGTGCATATTTCTACACGTGTCTAGATGGGAGCACATTCGGTAACATCATATTAATGTATCACCCTGAAACTGCTTTTTAAATGGTACCATCTAAACAAATACTACTGTTCCTTCATGTTGTTTTTCAAGGCTGTTCATATTTTTTTTCAAGGATATATGTATATGTGCATGTGTATTTAATATTTTGTGTCCAATGTAATAGCCTATGACTAAGGCACAATTTTAATAAGCCCAGCAGTGCATTTGCTTTTCCATAACGCTTACAGCAGATTGAGTTCATGACTTCTGAGCAATCCGAGAAACAACATCAGAAGCACATGAGTTTCAAAATATATCTGTATCTCAGAAAATAGATATGCAGTTAATGAAAACAAAAGGCCAAATATCTTGTAATATAAGGAAGTAACACAATACATGACATTGGATGCAAAAGTTGTTATTAAAATACTAGATACATTTTGTAAAGCATTCCTTAGAGCAATGAGTTTTGGAAAAGTGTACCAAATTCAATAAAATAAACTAATAGAAACATAGAACTGCAAGGCTAGAAGTACTATGAAGACCATCAAGGCCAGTTGTTTGCATTAGCGCAGAATACTTCTTCATATCCAAACACTTTTAACAGACGTCTGACCCATCACTGTGCCATATGTATCCCATACATGCATCTATCTATATGCCACAGTGGTATGTTGGAGACATTCAAGAGGAGAGGACTGAATGGAAGTTCTTATATTCAGCATACTTCCTCCTCAAAAAAAAATGTCATGAACATCCCATCTGTGTATCTGTTATAGGGATGGATGGACCTCTCAGGTCCTATTCTGCAGACTTCCTCTTTTTCCCACCTCCAGGGCCATTCTGTGCCAGTTCTGTGCTTGTTGTCGTCATTGGGTTTTTTGCATATGCATATGTAACGTTTACATATTGCGTATGTTAAAAAATGTGCACATTTTAAAATTGTATGCATTTTTAATGCATCTACTCATTGACTAAGGGCACAATCCAAACTCAGAAGTGACCACCTATCCAATGCAGGGTGGGTGGAGCACAGAGGGTATTGTTTCCTCCGTGCTTCTCCTGCCCTGTATTTGTGGCTAGACGGCCGATTTCAGCTGTCTGGCCGTGGGAAGGCAGAGTGGGGGAGGAGACTGCTGGACAACACATAGGATATGTCTTACAGGCATTTCCGCCTTCCCTGCCCCAGAATGCCCCCCGGAACACCCTGTTTTCACTGCTTCGTGCTCTTCTCCCAAGCATGGAGCACAGGGCTGTTCTGCACTGCCTGCGAGGCAGCGTGGAAGGGGGGACACAGGTTCCGAGGTCGGTTCCCAGAAAACCACATATCCTACACTGTCTAGCCACTGACTAGCAGCCATAGGATTGCTCCCTTAAGCATATTTAAAGTTATTTTTGAAATGTATGCATTTTTCTTTTTACACTTTTCAAACATGCACGTTTTATCAGACACATTTTCCTGTTCTGCAGAATCATCGCCAGAATGCATTGCAAATTCTGAAATGTATTGATTTCCAGACACAAAGTCCATTCAGGCCCAAATTCATTTCTAGGTGGGGCTAGTTGGGGAAAGCAGGAGAAATTTTAAAAAATCTGACAGAGGGGATTCTTCACACCTCTTTAACGTTCCATGGGACTTGATTATTCTGTGCATAGAGCACCATCGCTCAAATGTAAGGGAGGAGTTGCATCATAAGTGCCTCTCATGCCGGGATAATGCAACCAGAATATTTGCCAGTGCCGCCATTTTCACTGATGGATCCAAGCAACCACTTCTTACCTCAGGTCTATTATAACTTGAAGTCTTCAAAAGGATCCTTAACTCTTGCCACCAAACTGCACATAACTTCACCCACCTTAAACTTTAGGGAATGCATCATTGTTAGGAAACATAAGAAAATAACAGATATTGAAAAACAATTACTCCCTGGGATAGATGATCCATCTGAAATGAAGTCGTCAGTATGGTGGGATGATAGTTTTAAAAGGGCATCTGATGAAGTGAAGGCCATTATGTACTAATAGGCAAAGAATGTAGCCTGGGCAAATTCTAGATGCTTCACTGTCATGAAAGCAGGAAGTGAATTGATTTCTTCCCATCTACACAGTGTAGAAAGGAAAGATTATTCAGGCATTTAGCACCTCTTTGGAGACCAGGAATGAATTTTAGGTTTACTTTGATAGTAAGTATTTGTGTTGTTTGCTTTTGTTAATACACATACTCTTTCAAAGTTATGGGGGGGCAGTCACAATATAATTTCTTCAGTCTCTGTGGCCACTTAGAAATCTTTATGTCAGCTCACTGCTTTCTTTGAAAAAAAGTCACATACCATTACATTCTGGAAAATCTAGTGATAAACAGAAGAAAAGCTTGCATCAGTAGCTGAACGAATGGGAAGACGGTCCACATGATGCGGAGCAAACAGGCACTACAAAACATTATTCAAATTACCCTTTCTGTTCAAGCCACCTTGGTAAACTGTTGTTGTTTAATGTTTTTAAAGGAGAGGTGAATCTTCAGCATTTCATATGTATCAACCAACAATGGAACTAAACTCCTCACTCATTTTCACAGAGAAGATGGACTTCTTGATGAGAGTAACATGAAGTGCCCTAACCCCAGCGCCAACTTGTCTGGCAAAAGGGGGGGGGACATTGCGGGTGGGTGGGGTGAGAAGAGGTGGCTGCTGCCTATTGGGTGCCCCCCCCATGGCACCACCAAGCACCACCAAGTCTTCTTCAGAAGATTCCCTCCATTCATCGGGTGAATGGTTGGAGTAGGAGCAGGGTTGCATCTGCTGGGCCCCTTCCCCAATGTGAGTGTAGCCTCATATAAGTCATATAATCTAGAATTTAGTCTCTAGCTTTAGAAGGCCCAATGGGTAGGAGCAAGTAGACTGGGAGGACTTTGTAGGATTGGAGGCCTGGTGGGGATGGGCAGCATTTTTCCAACCCTTTAGGTTTGCTTAAATAAATTAAATGAAATCTTTTGATAGTTTGTTTTGTTTTTTGTTTTTGGTGGTGGTAGAGGTGGGGGGGGAGAGATTTTGTATCAATTCCAAATCAGTCCAAGGTGAGTTCAGGACTGCTTCTTTCTCTCTCTCTCTCTTTAGGGGTGGTGCAGGCACTTGGTTGAGTCCAGGAGTTCAACAGACTCCCCCCAGCTTGTGCCTCTGGGCTGTGCCTGCTGAGCTGCTCCCCCTGCTCATCCCCCACCCCGTGCTCACCAAGCCACCTGCCTGAGCTGTTTGTGCCTGTAATATTGCATATATGGGGCTTTTACAGCTGCTATATGCACAATATTAAATTTATGGAAGTTCCCGAGTTGACCTTCTTTACACAAAATGGTGGCCATGGGAATGATGGGTGCTTGCAAATGGCTCAGGGTAGGTGAGGACAGATGAGTGAGCATGGGGGAGGGGCGAGTGGGTCTGGGGGCACACAAGTGAGGCAGCGGCTAAGCAGGCACCCAGAGAACCTGGACAGGCTGGGGGGGTATCCTTTCATCCCTACTTTTATATAAAAACCTAGCCTAAAATGTTGTTGTGAGTTTGAGCAAGGAACATATCATCCTTATTTGTAGGATATAGTAACTGCTACATATCACATAGCCCAGTATCAGTCATATAATCTAGAGTATTGTCTCTAGCTTTGGAATGCCCAATGAGTAGGAGTGAGTAGATTTCCCCCATTCCATCCTGTTACTGTTCTGTGGGTTCACTCTGTCCTGTACTCTGCCCTGCCTGTTTTCCTATTTAGCTTAAATAATTTCTTAACATTTATTTCATAATGTGTACATACATGGTTATGGCAGTTTTCCATTCTTTTGCTGGATCAGGAACTGTGCATGCACATTGGCTGTGGATATCCACTGGTTGTGATGTCCACTGTGGCTGGATGTCATCCACAGTGAGATGTGCATTTGGATGCAAAGCGTTCAATGGAATTAGGGAAACGTATGAAATTCTCCCTTCCCAATTTTCCCAGAGATTTTGGGAGTTTGAATTACCTGATGTTCTTTTGAAGTGTCACTGATACATTCATTACTGATTTCTAATGCTTGTTCAGACCACGACCTTCTTCCCTCCTTCTTCCTTCTTCTCTTCTTACAGGTGCACCACTACATATATGCATTAAATATGCTGCCATTAAATCACAACACAAAAAAGGAACTCTGGTGTGTGACTGTGTGATTATGTCAAGAGATTCCTTTTTTTTACAGCTATTTAATCAATATGTGTATGCCCAAATGCAAATTGGTACTACGTAGGATGAAAAGGACATGAATAGGAAACTGTGGCAAACTGTGCATCACCAATTCCAAAATGAATGTTAGAAATTTCCAAGTTAAACCAGAAAGCAGATGGAGCATAAGATGGGGCAGAGTACCTCCATGGAATTATAACAGAACTTCAGGGCTGGGCGGAATCCATTCATCCCTATATGCAGTCCTCATGTGCACTGCAGGATGGGCATGCCGATGCATGTTCCCATCTATCTTGCCATGCAGATGCAAACATGCATCCCGTATGGAATTCATCTCCTATTTGAGGAAATTGACCCAACGCTCATTCAGATCTTTTTCCCATTAGTGGGAAGTTTTCCAGCAAAACTATTGTCACTTGATGGATTGTGGTTCTCTTTTTAAGTTTCACAGTTTGAAGACCTAACTTTTTGTTGTCAATTTGAAAATCTGAGTAGAAAGTCATTGAAGACACCCAATGTTACTTAAGGATAAACCAGAATATATCTTAGAAAGGGCAGTGGCAGGCAGGCAAGGCTAATCTCTTCTTTTCGGACCAAATTAAAGTGTAGTTCAAAGAGGGAGCACTGAATTGACTACCTCATATTTCGGAAGCAACATATATTTACAGTAAATGAAATCCTGGTCACAGCGTTATTTGAATCATGTTGAAATGTTCCGCATGAACCGGGAGAGTCTTTTTTTATTTACTCTGCACAGTTACTGCAGATTATTTATTTTTCCCTGTGCTAATGGCAAGCCATCAATCATCACAGCTGTAATCAGATTTTGCTGGAGGCCATGGGCATCATTTTCAATAATTTACCTTGTGCCAGTTTGCCTTCCCTTCTTTATCAATTGCCAAGAATATTGCTGAATATTGCCCCACCAGTCTCTTCACCCACTAAAACCAACAACAACAGTAACAATAACAAACCCTATAATAGTTGCTCTTTTCTTCCTATAGGTTTGTCTTACATGACCTGGGCTACCTTATCAATTTGAAGTTTGTTTATTCAGAGAGGAAATTCAAGGTTTTCCTGATTATATTAAGCTTATGCTTGCAACCCAATGGGACTCTGAAGTAAGTGTGTATAAGATTGCAGTCTGCCAGTGCAATCTTATGCATCAGTGCCATTAATTTCACTTACTTTTCACTTTCACCAGGTAAGTGTGTATATTGTTGTCACTATTGGGCTGGATTCAGCCTTGTCTCTCAATCCTCCAGAACAGATTTGGAGGTTGTGGGGAGGGTCCAGTTTCTATGCAGAGCCCTGAAATAATACTCAGTTTATAACCAGTTCTTTTATTCTCTTCCCTCTTCAAGGGTCAGGTTTACCATGCCTCCTAAGATGGGGCAGGAGGAAATAAGAGCAAAGGGAGAACCTTACGCCCCCCCAGCCAAGCTCCCTCCTCCAGCAGTTTTTTCCTGTGATGATAAAGGGGGGGGGGTCCTGATATTGTGGTAGTTTTGGCATGCCGGGAAGCCTTAGAGAAAGACGGGGCTAGCTCAGGACAGTCTCTACCCAGATATGTAGTTGAGTGACCCTCTAAGCATAGAGATATTAGAAAGCAAGCTCATAACAGATGGTGGCTTACAGTTTCAGCACGTCTGGAGGGAGGCTAGTTCTAACAAGTCAAGTCCAAGCTAGAGTTTGCCATCTACAACATCAGATTCTACACCTTTGACATCCGATCTGGTACTTTAATGAGCAGATCTGATGTGCCTTTGTTGTCAGTCCTGACTGCTGTGGAGCGGAAGGTTGAGTATGTGGGACAACAACACCCTTTTCCTTGGGGCCCCATGGGGCCTTGGTTATGCCATGGATTGTCAGAGCAAGTGTGGCCCTTTTCACAAGCTATTGATGCTGGGGGGGGGGGCTAGTCAGGTGGCTTCCGCCATGGCATCTGGCCCCCTCACTTCCTGGCATATAGACGGGGAAGAAATGGAAGCTATGACAGATTTTATTTTCTTGGGCTCCAAGATCACCGCAGACGGTGACTGTAGCCATGAAATTAAAAGACGCTTGCTCCTTGGGAGGAAAGCTATGGCAAACCTAGACAGCGTAGTAAGAAGCAGAGACATCACCTTGCCGACAAAGGTCCATCTAATCAAAGCTATGGTTTTCCCAGTAGTAATGTATGGCTGTGAGAGCTGGACTATAAGGAAGGCTGAGCGCCAAAGAATTGATGCTTTCGAACTGTGGTGCTGGAGAAGACTCTTACGAGTCCCCTGGACTGCAAAGAGGTCAAATCAGTCCATCCTAAAGGAAATCAACCCTGAGTGCTCATTGGAAGGACAGATCCTGAAGCTGAAGCTCAAAT
Organism: Heloderma suspectum; assembly: GCF_057233095.1. Taxonomy (NCBI): domain Eukaryota; kingdom Metazoa; phylum Chordata; class Lepidosauria; order Squamata; family Helodermatidae; genus Heloderma; species Heloderma suspectum. The sequence continues at coordinate 254,815,372 of NC_139460.1, read as the reverse complement.
ATTTTGGCCACCTAATGCGAAGAGAAAAGTCCCTGGAAAAGACCCTGATGCTGGGAAAGACTGAAGGCAAAAGGAGAAGGGGGCGGCAGAGGATGAGATGGCTAGATAGCATCACCGATGCAATGAATATGAACTTGAGCACGCTCTGGGAGAGAGCGCAGGACAGGAAGGCCTGGCGAGCTATGGTCCATGGGGTCACGAAGAGTCGGACACAACTGAACGACTGAACAACAACAACAACTGATATCCCTGATGGTTATATTAGAGCAGTTTCAGGAGCCCAAACAGAGGGAAAAGGAGAAAGGGGGGGGGGACAGGGAGCAGGATAAAATTATGAAGGTTTTCAAGACCTGGGCCTATTGGTTGCCAGGTTTCTTAACATATATAAAGGTTGCACAGCATACAGTTTGAGCTAAAAGGAGCATACTCATATTTGGACATAGTCTATTATGCATATTCAGAGGTTGAGGGGGGTGCCTGGGTGGGCTACGATGAGGCCTTTCATATGCAGGTGGCCTTTGATTTTTCTCTTTGATGGGATAATAATCATTAAGACCATTGACTACAATTTATGACTCTCATGAGGCCTGTTCAGGGTGATAGATATGACAGTGGCCACATTCTCTCCAAATAGTCTCCCACATTATCTTCTCATGTGAGCACAGGACAGAGTGTACAACACCACCTGCTGTTTGGGGAATTTATTCCTGAAGCTACTTTCTCACACCTTGTAAATTCCAGCACGGGTGGTGCTTGATCTGTGGTGGTCAACACCCCTGCACATCACATCCCAAAGGTAAGGTTTGTAAAAAAAACAAAATCCATAGATACATACATGCCTGGGGTGGGGGTGGGGGGTTGGAAACATAGGGGTGGACAACAGCCTCCTCCCATAGGGTCCCCCACCAATCAATTTTGCATGTAGAGTTGTTGCACCTAGTAGGGCTTTCCTTTGGAAGCTCTGTCATGGTATGTGTGGCCTTAAGCAGCCACATCAAGTCTCAAAGATGATATGATGTGGCAGTTTGGCAACTCTTCCTGGAACTTTTCAATGGGGTTTCCTTCTGGAGGACTAATCTTCTCCCGGAAGCTGAGTTACAAACCCATTTTGATGCCTCAGGTGCACTTTGGTTTGGTGTTATTTTCCATGACACATGGTGTGCTGAATGGCGGCCTGCCAGATGGTCAGAGTTGGGGATAACTACAGCTCTTACCTTCCTTGAGTTCTTCTTCCACAGTTATGTAGCAGTGCATCTTTGGGCTGATGCTCTAGCTAACTCGGCTGTGTATTTTTGGTGGGACAGTCAGGCCACAGTTCAGGTAATCAATTCATTGTCTTCTCGGAATCCTAGGGCTCTCACATTACATTGTCTCCACTTCAACATCCTGTTTTGCACATACCATATTCTCAGCCTGGTCACTGGCACTGCCAATGCTTTATTGTGTAACTATTTATACCTGTAATCATATGTATATCAGCCATTCACGGTTCCATTTTGCATAAGATCAGATGTGTGCATTTTTGCGATCACCGTTTTGTTCTGTGAAATGGCAATTGCCAAGCTGGATGGGCCTGGGGGGAGTGGGGGTAGCTCAGCAAGCACAAGGGAGCTCAAGCAGGATAGGGGTGTGGTGGGCATGGCTCAGGGCAGCAGGCAGGGGGGAGTCCACTGGATTCCCAGACCCAATCAGGTGCCTGTGCCATCCCAAAATGCCTCGAGGGCAGCAGGAACCACCCTGTTGCATACAGATGCATTCCACCATTCCCTGGTCTCAACCAGTCATACCCCCTTGCCTAGCTGCTATTAGCCAGCCATGAAGGACAAAGCTCAAGAGGGCATGTAGTCAGTTGCATTGTTGCAAGCACCTTGTCCATCTCATTAGGCCACAACATCTGGAATTGATCCTTCAAAACTGAGCAGAGAGTGGTCTCAGAAACCCTGACTGGAGCGCATGAACAACAGTGTTAATTTTGCTAGAGGAACAAGTGATTTTGCCCTCAAAGTGCAATGCAAAAAGATCACAGCAGGTCTCTGAGGGTCCAGAAGTCCATTCACTGGAGAAGATGTTAATACATGAACCACCCAAAACAGCCTCTACTGGATGGCTCCTCAAGGATGCAATGGGGGCAGCAAAATAGGCCTTCTTTGCTACCTGCACCACCATGTGGTAGGCATGATTATGTGCTCTAGAGTGTGCTCAGTCATCTTCACTTTGAGACATATGCCATTTGTGCTCTAGCTGATGTCCAGGCTGTTTCATTTCATGGTATACCAAGGAGCAGAGCAGGCTCTACAGTGTCAGAGAGGGCACTTAGGTGCCATTGAGTCGATAGCCCATCGTGTCTCACCATTCCACAGTGACACTAGGGCCTTGGCTGGATCACCAGCTCTCTCTGCTGGAAAATCCCCAAGAGCATTCAGAAATCTATTGGATTTCACCAATCTCCTGAGGTGGACCATCCAAATAGTCCCCCACCCCTGCAGCAGGGAAGTAATGCTATGAGTTCAAATCTCACCAGGAAATGGTCTGACCATGGCAACAGTCAGATCAACCCCACCCAGCTTGCCCACCCAAGTCTTAGTAATCCCTACAGATTAGCAGATTCCCCTTGCAGATCTTTCGTTAAATAAATGTGGCTGACGTTTATACCATAGGCATGTCTCTCTCTGGTCTCTTGATTCCCTTCTTCACTTACAATGTTGCATCCAACCCTTAACCTTTAGTGACTATGTTCAATTTTCAGAGGGGCCACTGCTCCAAGATCGGAGATCCTTGAAAGTATTTTCAAAGGCAGGTAGCTATTAGGATTGTGCATGTTCCCCTGCTTCTCTTCGGATGCTGTGCTTCGAAACGTCTGGAGCAGCCCTGCTTCACATTGGACCGATTCAGTCTCCATCCGCTTCATTGCAGATCCAGATCTGAAGTGAGATTTGGATATCTGAATTATTCAGATTTGACGTGTTCCCATTGACTTGCACTGGAAAACAGAAATGGCCACAACTTTTTCAGCTTTCATCACAAATACATGAAATTTGGGAAGGTTTCAGCCCCCATGGAGGGGATTCTATAGGGATGTACAAAAGGTACTTACCTTTTGGGGATTATGCTGATGGTGCGGGGGGAGGCGTTCCGTCCCTCCCCCTGGAATCCTCGCTGGGGGGGAGGCGCTCCGTTCCTCCCCCCCCACGGAATCCTGGCCGGCCGGCTGTGCTCTGCAGCGATTCTGCGGAGCCGCCTGCTGGCTAGCAGGGATGCAAATGGCGGTGGCCGTAGCCGCCGCCATTTGCGTCCCTGCAGTCAGCCATGATAGGCTACGTAAATCTTTACGTAGCCTATCATGGCTGATTAAAAAACAAACAAACACGCGTACGCAAATGGCGGCGCCCATGGCTGCCGCCATTTGCATTCCTTATTTTGGCACGTCTTAGTCTACCTAAACATTTACGTAGACTAAGATGGCGAAAATAAGGGGAACGCAAATAGCGTATCGTCTACGCTATTTGCGTTCCCCTTATTTTCGCCGTCTTAGTCTACATAAATGTTTACATAGACTAAGATGTGCCAAAATAAGGAACGCAAATGGCAGTGGCCATGGCCTCCGCCATTTGCGTACGCTTGTTTTTTTGTTTTTGTTTTTTTAGTCAGCTGTGATAGGCTACGTAAAGATTTACGTAGCCTATCACGGTGTTTTTTTTTAAATCTAGCCGTGACAGGCTACGTAAATCTTTACGTAGCCTATCACGTTGTGTTTTTTTTTTAAACTGGAAATGGCGATGGCGGCAGCTGGTCGGAAGACCGGCCGCCGCAGCCGCCGCCGCCGCCAAACCGCCGCAGCCACCGCCGCAGCCGCTGCTGCCAGGAAGATCCGGCCCAGGTAAGTCCTGTCCCGGGGGGGGGGGGTGGCGGGCTGTTCCACCACCGATTTCGGGGGGCGGAATGCGCTGGCATTCGGCCTCCCCGAGATCCATGGCAGAACTTTCGTACATCCCTAGGATTCTGTTTGCCTGAGTTCAGACAGTTTGGCCCAGTAGCTTTTGTGCAAGGCACAGATAAAATGTGCTGTTCTCAGAAATTCAAGCCAAAGGTCATAAAGGGATAATCAGAGAAATTAGGTGTTTAAGAAGTGATTAGGAGGTCACTACCTAATCTCTGCCGTAAGTTTCCTTGAAGTGAAAATAACCCCTCTGCCCTACCCTATTCAGCTTCACAGGAGATAGTCAGGCTGTCTTTGGCTAAATGGAATACACACATTACCTGGGAAAATAGGCTGGCAAATTCTCAAAGCAAAGAGTTCATTGGTTTCAGAGAAGTGCATGAAAACTGGGCAATGGGCAGCCCCAATGCCAAGACCCAGAAGATGCCTCAAATTGGGCTTGCTTTGCCACACAGTGTAGTGTTCTTTAAATAATAGATGTTATGTGTGTAGTGCTTTGCCCACTGTATTTTGAAATGTGAACATGTGCAGTGCTTTGCTTGACCACAACACAAGCACACACAGAGAGAGACACACAAGAGCAAAAGAAAACCAAACACAGAACTACCTACAAGCAAAGAAAATGGTGTGTGTGTGTGTGTGTGTGTGTGTGTGTGTGCAGTTTGGAAAAGATATAGAGTTCAAAAATGGGAAGGGGAGGAATACAGGAAATGAGAAGGGTGTGTGGGGGCAAGAACAAGGAAAGGAAAGTACTTCAAAAAATGTGTGGTTTTTAAAAGGATCTAGCCAGAAAACTCCAAAGAAAGGGTTGACTTGAGGGGGGGGGGCGGGGCGGGGACAAGCCAAAGAACAAGGCAAGGCAAGGCAAAAACTATTTTTAAAATATTTCTCTTTTTTAAAAATAAAGACTCTAGGATGTCAGAGAGAAAACTAATAAGATGGCTGAATAATTCAGAAGGGCCAAATTACAAGGCATGGAAAGGAGGAAAGAGTAAACTACTAAAGTGCTAAGTGTTCTTTGGTTTTAAAAAATATAATCTAGAAAAGAAGTCAAGGGAATAGCTGAATTGAGAAGGGCTGGGTGGAAAAGAATCCAACACACACATGCACACACACCACAGATCTAGCCAAATAACTTCAGAGCTCTCTCCAGTAACACCACCAGTTCTCTCTCTCTCTCTCTGTCTCTCTCTGAACAAACGCAGGCTTTTTTATCCAATATATCCAGTATCCCCACCACCACTGTCACTGATTGGAGACTGCTGGGTTATGTTCAGCCCTTATATGGCAACTAGAGCTGCCAAAGCTCAAGTTGATATATTTTGGACACGGGCTGTCTGGGCTTCAGAAGGCATCAGAATAGTTCCAAATCTCTAAGGAGGACCAAGGCCCTTTGTCGGTGACCAGTTTCACTTCGGAGCACCTTGGTGCTGCTCTAATTTGCTTCAGATCACACTGAGGCACCCCCAAAGCACACCGATTTGCTTCAGGATTCAGATCTGGCACTGAAGCAATGCACAGCCCTAATAGCTATGGGTACAAATAGCATCCAATGCAATTCCACACACAATTCCACACATACACACTCAAACACACACTATACATTTATAGTAGACCTCATGTCACTGTTGCAGTTGCTATACTATAATATTCTGTGAGTAGGGTTTTTTCCCCCTTTTTCATCTGGCAATAATGCTACTAATTCAGACAAAGGCTTTTTAATAGATGTTACTTAAGAGTATGTAATGAATTAACATTGCGCCATTGTGGGAGTGGGGAATGGAGAGAGACATTTGAAATGCTTGGCAGATTTGGATGAAAAAATTGCCAGCATGTGTAGAATATTGAATATAAGCTTCAGAGTGCTCAGTTACACAACCAAATGTATAGTAATGAACTGAGCTACAATGCTAAATGTGTTCAAGGAAAATAAGTCAAAATGGACTTGGCTTGGCTTTCAACAGAACAGCATGCTGAGTTTCAGTCATAACAAATCAGATCATGAATCATGCTGTTAGAATTATTCATAAAATTCTCCATTCCATTCACACAAGAAATGCATAGTCTGGATTTTCATAGTTCTCCTCAGTGCTGTAGAATACTCCCCCTTAACCAACAAAGGTTAAACTTTCAAATCTAGAGATGGGTGAGAATTTGGTTTTGTTTGGTCTTTTATAAGAACTTATCAACATTTTCAAATTTCTTCAAAAACAGGATGGAAAGAACTTGAGGGTTTGTTTGTTTGTTAAACAACATGAAGGAGAGAGCAAAAACTGTCTGATTCGTCCATCCAAGCAGGGGGCTTTGAGTAGGGATGGCAGAGAATTCCGCCACGGATCACGGTGAGGCCGAATGCCAGTGCATTCGGCCCCCCAAAATCTGTGGCAGAACGGCCTGCCCCCCCGCAGATCCCCCCCGGGACGAGACTTACCTGGGGCTGATCTTCCGGGTGGCGGTGGCTCCGGTGGCAGCTGCAGCGGCGGCTTCAACGGCGGCGGCTGGTCTTCCGACCGGCTGCCGCCACCGCCATTTGCAGTTTGTTTTTTTACAGAGACGTGATAGAAAAACGTACGTAGCCTAAAACGTCTGGGTAAAAAAAAAAAAGGCATACGCAAATGGCAGCGGCTACGGCCGCCGCCATTTGCATACGCCTTTAAAAAAAAAAGTTTTTACGTAGCCTAAAACGTCTGGGTAAAAAAAAAAAAAGAGGCTTGCTTTGCAACGCTATTTATAGCGTCCGCTATGCTATTTGCGTTCCCCTTATTTTTGCCGTCTTAGTCTACGTAAATATTATGTAGACTAAGATGGCCCAAACTAAGGAACGCAAATGGTGGCGGCCGTAGCCGCCGCCATTTGCGTACGCGGTTTTTTGTTTTTTCCCCAGATCCCTCTGCGGCCGGAAATCTGGCTGCGGATGGCTCTGGCCTGGCTGGGCCTGGCCAGCTGCTCCACGGAGCTGCCACGGAGCACAGCCAGCTGCGGAGGATTCCGGGGGGGGAGGAATGGATCGCCTCCCCCCCCGGCGAGGATTCCAGGGGGAGGGACAGAACACCTCCCCCCCCACCATCAACATAATCCACAAAAGGTGACTTTCATACATCCCTAGCTTTGAGTGCTTAGCACACATGGTTCCCTCTATTTTATCCTTACAACAACCCTGTGAGGTAGGTTAGGCTGAGAGATAGTTACTGATCCAAGGTCACAAAGCAAGCCCCAGTGTTGAGCAGGGATTTGAACCTGGGGCTCCTCAAACATATCAACCAACCAACTAACAACGCACACACACACACACACACACGTAAAGGATTATATGAACTAGAGTGAAACTGAGAGTCAAATAACTCAAGTATTTATGGAACTATTGCTAGCTTTGTAATTATTTTGATACATGCAATGCTTGTATTATAGGAGGTGTCCCTTACCTATTGCCCACACTGCTATCTTTTTGGTTCCAGCTAAGACTTTTCTCTTCTCTCAGGCTTTGTAAGTATTTTAGTATTTTTAGTGCTTAAGATAGCCCATTGTATCTCAACATTTAAAAGCAAAACCAGGGCTTTAGCAGGGGATCACCTGCTCGCCAGCAGGATCACCAGCTGGAAAAATCCCCCAGCACACTCAGGAATCTATTGGATTCCATTAGTCTCCAGGGGCAGACCATCTTAATTTGTCCCCCACTCCTACAGGGAGAAACTGGAGCTGTAAGTCCAAACTTTACCATTTTAGAAGGTCATTTATGGACCATGATTCCATCCCCCCACCTCCCTATGCCCCGCTGACCTCTCTTTGATGTATCTCTGTGGCTATGTGCCTGGCTAAGGAAGGGACTCTTATCTCCAGTTCTACATTGCTTTGTTTTCATCCAGATCCATCCATGGTATTATGTCCCTAGACAGGATCTCTCTTAAAGTAGCTCGCTGCCTGTCTTCTACCCACATGGACTTGGTTTGTTCGGAAGTAGGGATGTATTGTTTCAGTTTGGTCTTAATCAGGGAACTTGCCAGCCAAATGGAACAGCTTTACTATATTTGGAGTCATTTGGGGGTACCAAAATAACTCCAGTTCGAAGATGAGCACATTCTTAAATTTCAGCAAGAAAATGAAAGGGTTGAGGGGAGGCCAACTCAAATGGCCATCAGGACCCACACAGGGATGGTGGGGTTATAAGTGCTAGAGCCCTTGCTGTACTACTTGCACTACAGAAGGACAGAGGGGGGTATGGTTCCCTTACTTTTTGGGATGGCCCCTTTTAGATGCCATTTTTAGAAAGCTACAGGGACAGCATACCTGCATAAAATTGGGGGAAGTCAGGGTGATCAGGCTTGTAAATATAATTTAGAGCTTCCTAACTTATGGTGATCTTGTTATATTTCAGAAATGAACTGAAGTAATCACAAAATTTGTTATCAGACTTACACCAAATTATATCAGTGGTCCATCTAGCCTGGCTGGAGAATGCTGGGAGTTGAAGGACATTTTTCTGTCTAAATATGCATAGGATTGCAGCCTTAGCTGTGTACTTCAAAGACAGCATGTGGATTGAGATATACTTATATTCAAATTAGAACATTGGTATTTAAAAGAATAAAGATGAATTTATATATGTAACAGCTCAACATTCCAAACAAATAGTAACTGATAAATAGTAATAAATAATGGCGCTAAAAACCTAGCATCACATCTCTGTTTTCAATAACTTCTCTCCCTCTCTTCTCATCTATATCCTTTTCTAGTTCTACTTAGGGAGCAATCCTATGGCCTCTAGACAGTGGCTAGACAGCCATAGGATATCTGGTTTTCCGGGAACCAACCTTGGAACCAACGTCCCCCCACTTCCGCGCTGCCTCTGAGGCAGTGCAGAAGAGCCATGTCCTCCGTGCTTGCAAGAGGAGTGCGGAATGGCCAAGGAGCGTTCTGGGGCGGGGAGGGCAGAAATGCCTGTATGACACATTCAATGTGTCATACAGCAGCCTCCTCCCCTGTTCAGCCCTCCCGCGGCTACACAGCCGCAATCGGCTGCTTAACTGAAAATGCAGGACAGGAGGAACACGGAGGGAACGGTCCCCTCTGTGCTTCTCGTGCCCTGCATTGGATAGGCTGTCACCTCCGAGTTCGGAGGCAGCCGCCTATCTGAATGTGCCCTTACTAACTTAACTTAGGCTGGATCTAGGGATGTACGAAATTGGCCTTACCTGGTTATGCCGGGTTCCGCTGGGGGGGGGAGGCGCTCCGTCCCTCCCCCCGGAATCCTGGCCGGCCGGCTCCGCTCCACGGGGATTCCGCAGAGCTGCCAGCCGGCTCCGCCAGCAGCCAGACATCCGGCCACTGGCTAGCAGGGACGCAAATGGCAGCGGCCGTAGCCACAGCCATTTGTGTCCCTGTAGTCAGCAGTGATAGGCTACGTAAATCTTTACGTAGCCTATCGCATCTGACTTAAAAAAAATAAAACACGTGCGTACGCAAATGGCAGCGGCTATGGCCGCTGCCATTTGTGTTCCTTATTTTGGCCCATCTTAATCTACGTAAATATTTACGTAGACTAAGACGGCGAAAATAAGGGGAATACAAATAGCGTAGCGGACGCTATTTGCATTCCCCCTTATTTTCGCTGCCTTAGTCTACGTAAATATCTACATAGACTAAGATGGGCCAAAATAAGGAACGCAAATGGCGGCGGCCGTAGCCACCGCCATTTGCGTACGCACGTTTGTTTGTTTGTTTTAAAGTTAGACGTGATTGGCTGCGTAAAGATTTACGTAGCCTATCACGTCATTTTTTGTTTTGTTTTTTAAAATCTAGCCATGATAGGCTACATAAATCTTTATGTAGCCTATCACGTCTTTTTTTTTTCCCCCCCAAGACTGGAAATGGCGGCGGCGGCAGCCGGTCAGAAGACCAGCCGGAGCCACCGCCGCCCGGAAGATCCGCCCCAGGTAAGTCTCATCCCGGGGGGGATCCGTGGGGGGGCGGGGGGGCAGGCCGTTCCGCCACAGCGTTCGGGGGGCCGAATGCACTGGCATTCAGCCTCACCGAGATCCGTGGTGGAATTCTCGGCCATCCCTAGCTGGATCTACACTTACCGCCTTTTTTTGCTTCCAATGAAGTTTCACCGCCTGCTAGGGATGTACGAAAGGTACTTACCTTTCGGGGATTATGCTGATGGTGCGGGGGGACGCGTTCCGTCCCTCCCCCCGGAATCCTTGCTGGGGGGGAGGTGCTCCGTTCCTCCCCCCCTGGAATCCTGGCCGGCCGGCTGTGCTCCACAGCAATTCTGCGGAGCCGCTGGCTGGCTCCGCAAGCAGCCGGACATCCGGCCGCTGGCTAGCAGGGATGCAAATGGCGTCGGCCGTAGCCACCGCCATTTGCGTCCCTGCAGTCAGCCATTATAGGCTACGTAAATATTTACGTAGCCTATCACGGTGTTTTTTTAAAATCTAGCCGTGATAGGCTACATAAATCTTTATGTAGCCTATCACGTTTTTTTGTTTTGTTTTTTTTTTAACCTGGAAATGGCGGCAGTGGCAGCCGGTCGGAAGACTGGCTGCCGCAGTTGCCGCCGCCGAACCGCTGCCGGAGCTGCCACCGGAGCTGCCGCCGGAGCCGTCACCGGAGCCGCCACCGCCAGGAAGATCCGCCCCATGTAAGTCCCGTACCAGGGCGGTGGCGGGGGGGTGGCGGGCTGTTCCGCCATTGATTTCGGGGTGCCGAATGCGCTGGCATTCGGCCTCCCCAAGATCCATGGCGGAACCTTTGTACATCCCCACCGCCCGCCTTTCACACTACACAGTAGCCGCCTCAAATTGGAACCGGAATTTCCCACTTCCGTGCTCCCGCTTTCAATACCCTAATATCCCGGTATTTCCACTTAATGTGCTCTGATTTTCCGCCTTCGCTACCATATCCAGTCGTAGTCCCCTGCCCCGCCTGTCCATATGCAGCAGTGTTTGTATTTCCCTCCTGTCCAATCACAGCTCTCGACGGCCCCATGTCTTCTTCCGGCTACCAATCACATAGCTTCCTCAGCAGCCCCCGTTTCCTCAGCAACAAGCAAAGGGCTGGATGTGCGCATGCTTGTCCGATCTTGGAAGCTAAGCGGGGTCGGCCCCGGTCAGTGCTTGGATGGTTGACCACCTGGAAATCAGGCTTCCTGCAATGAGCAGGGGGTTGTTGTATCCCTTCAAATGAGATTAAGTTTTACCCCTTCCTATCCCCTGCTCTGGATGGTTTTTTTAAAAAAAAATTAAGACATTATCCTCACAGAATCAGGGCTTCTCTGCGATGTTTTTTTTTTCCTAATTGAGGCATGATGTTGTGAAGCTTCACAACTTCGAAGCTTCCAAGATCATGCCTCAATTAGAAAAAAAAAACATTGTGGAGAAGCCCCAATTCTGTGAGGATAATGCCTTCATTTAAAAAAAAAAATCCAGAGTTGGGGATAGGAGGGGATAAAACTTAGTCTCATATGAAGGGATAGAACAACCCTCTGCTCGGTGCAGGAAGCCTGATTCCCAGGCGGTCAACCATCCAACTACTAACTGGGGCCGACCCGGCTTAGCATCTGAGATCAGACAAGCGTGCGCAGGAAAACAGCAGGAAAACAGCACAGCACTAGGGATGTCAGAGAATTCCGCCACAGATCTCGGTGAGGCCGAATGCCAGTGCATTCAGCCCCCTGAAATCTGTGGCAGAATGGCCTGCCACCCCCCGCCCCCCCGGGCCCCCCCGGGACGAGACTTACCTGGGGCGGATGTTCCAGGCGGCGGCAGCTCCAGCAGCGGCTTCGGCGGCGGTGGCTGGTCTTCCGACTGGCTGCCGCTGCCGCTATTTGCAGTCTGGAGGGGGGGGGGTTGTTTTTATTTTTACAGAGACTTGATAGGCTACATCAAGATTTACATAGCCTATCACGGCTGGGTTAAAAAAAAAAACGTGTACTCAAATGGCGGCGGCTACGGCCGCCGCCATTTGCGTTCCTTATTTTTGGCCGTCTTAGGTCACTTTTGTTGTTGTTGTTGTTCAGTCGTTCAGTCGTGTCCGACTCTTCGTGACCCCATGGACCATAGCACGCCAGGCCTTCCTGTCCTGCGCTCTCTCCCGGAGCGTGCTCAAGTTCATATTCATTGCATCCGTGATGCTACCTAGCCATCTCATCCTCTGCCGTCCCCTTCTCCTTTTGCCTTCAGTCTTTCCCAGCATCAGGGTCTTTTCCAGGGAGTTTTCTCTTCGCATTAGGTGGCCAAAATATTGGAGCTTCAGCTTCATTATCTGTCCTTCCAATGAGCAGTCAGGGTTGATTTCCTTTAGGATGGACTGATTTGACCTCCTTGCAGTCCAGGGGACTCGTAAGAGTCTTCTCCAGCACCACAGTTCGAAAGCATCAATTCTTGGGCGCTCAGCCTTCCTTATAGTCCAGCTCTCACAGCCATACATTACTACTGGGAAAACCATAGCTTTGATTAGACGGACCTTTGTCGGCAAGGTGATGTCTCTGCTTCTTACTACGCTGTCTAGGTTTGCCATAGCTTTCCTCCCAAGGAGCAAGCGTCTTTTAATTTCATGGCTACAGTCACCGTCTGCGGTGATCTTGGAGCCCAAGAAAGTAAAATCTGTCACTGCTTCCATTTCTTCCCCTTCTATATGCCAGGAAGTGATAGGGCCAGATGACATGATCTTAGTTTTTTTAATGTTGAGTTTCAAACCAGCTTTTGCACTCTCCTCTTTCACCCTCAACAAGAGGCTCTTGAGATCCTCTTCGCTTTCTGCCATTAGGGTGGTATCGTCTGCATATCGGAGGTTGTTGATAATTCTCCTGGCAATCTTAATTCCGACCTCTGATTCATCCAACCCGGCATTTCTCATGATGTACTCTGCATATAAGTTAAATAAGCAGGGTGACAATATGCAGCCTTGTCGTACTCCTTTCCCAATATTGAACCAATCGGTTGTTCCATCTCTGGTTCTTACTGTTGCTTCTTGACCCTCGTACAGGTTTCTCAGGAGACAGGTAAGGTGGTCTGGTACTCCCATCACTTTAAGAATTTGCCACAGTTTGTTGTGATCCACACAATCAAAGGCTTTAGCATAGTCAATGAAGCAGAAATAGACGTTTTTCTGGAATTCTCTTGCTTTCTCCATGATGCAGCGAATGTTGGCGATTTGATCTCTAGTTCCTCTGCCTCTTCGAAACCCAGCTTGTACTTCCAGTAGTTCTCGGTTCACATACTGCTGAAGCCAAGCTTGTAGGATTTTGAGCATCACCTTGCTGGCTTGTGAAATGAGCGCAGTTGTGCGGTAGTTTGAACACTCTTTGGCGTTGCCCTTCTTTGGAATTCGAATGTAAACTGACCTTTTCCAGTCTTGTGGCCACTGTTGAGTGTTCCAGATTTGTTGGCATATTGAATGCAGCACTTTAACAGCATCATCTTTCAGGATTTTAAATAGCTCGGCTGGAATACTGTCATCTCCGCTAGCTTTGTTGTTACTAATGCTTCCTAAGGCCCACTTGACTTCACTCTCTAGGATGTCCGGCTCAAGTTCAGTGACCGCACTATCATGGCTATCAGGGACATTCAGATCTTTCCTGTATAGTTCTTCTGTGTATTCTTGCCACCTCTTCTTAATCTCATCTGCTTCTGTTAGGTCCCTGCCTTCTTTGTCCTTTATCATGCCTGTCTTTGCACAAAACGTTCCCTTGAGATCTCCAATTTTCTTGAAGAGACCTCTAGTCTTTCCCATTCTGTTGTTTTCCTCGATTTCTTTGCATTGTTCATTTAAGAAGGCCTTCTTGTCTCTCCTTGCTATTCTCTGGAACTCTGCATTCAGTTGGGTATATCTTCCCCTTTCTCCTTTGCTTTTCGCTTCCCTTCTTTCGTGAGCTACTTGTAAAGCCTCATCAGACAGCCACTTGGCTTTCTTGCATTTCTTTCTCTTTGGGATGGATCTCGTTGCTGCCTCCTGAACAATGTTACGGACCTCCGTCCATAGTTCCTCAGGCACTCTGTCTATCAGGTCTAATCCCTGAAATCTATTCCTCACCTCCACTGTATATTCATCAGGGATATGATTTAGGTCATACCTGAAAGGTTTAGTGGTTTTCCCTACGTTCTTCAATTTAAGCCGAAATTTTGCAAGAAGCAGCTCATGATCTGAGCCACAGTCAGCTCCAGGTCTTGTTTTTACTGACTGTATGGAACTTCTCCATCTTTGGCTGCAAAGGACATAATCAATCTGATTTCGATATTGACCATCTGGTGACGTCCATGTGTAGAGTCGCCTCTTGTGCTGTTGGAAAAGAGTGTTTGCTATGATCAGCATGTTCTCTTGGCAAAACTCTATTAGCTTTTGTCCTGCTTCATTTTGTACACCAAGGCCATGCCTGCCTGTTATCCCGGTGATTTCTTGACTTCCTACTTTAGCATTCCAATCCCCTATGATGAAGAGGACATCTTTTTTTGGTGTTAGTTCTAGAAGGTGTTGTAGGTCTTCATAGAACCGATCAACCTCAGCTTCTTCGGCCTCAGTGGTTGGGGCATAGACTTGAATTACTGTGATGTTGAATGGTTTGCCTTGGATTCGTACTGAGATCATTCTATCATTTTTAAGATTGTACCCCAGTACTGCTTTTCCCACCCTTTTGTTGACTATGAGTGCTACTCCATTTCTTCTAAGGGATTCTTGCCCACAATAGTAGATATGATGGTCACCTGAATTAAATTCGCCCATGCCTGTCCATTTGAGTTCGCTGATTCCCAAGATGTCGATGTTCAATCTTGCCATCTCATGTTTGACCACCTCCAGCTTACCTTGATTCATTGATCTGACATTCCAGGTTCCTAAACAATATTGTTCTTTACAGCATCAGATTTTCTTTTCACCACCAGACACATCCACAGCTGAGTGTCCTTTCGGGTTTGGCCCAGCCACTTCACTCTTTCTGGCACTACTTGGAAATACCCTCTGCTCTTCCCCAGTAGCATATTGGACACCTTCCGACCTGAGGGGCTCATCTTCCGGCGTCATATCTTTTAGCCTTGTGATACGTTCCATGGGGTTTTCTTGGCAAGAATACTGGAGTGGGTTGCCATTTGCTTCTCCAGTGGACCACATTTTGTCAGAACTCTCTGCCATGACCTGTCCGTCTTGGGTGGCCCTGCACGGCATAGCTTATGGCTTCACTGAGTTACGCAAGCCCCTTCGCCACAACAAGGCAGTGATCCATGAAGGGGCTTAGGTCACTGTTACGGTGAAAATAAAGGGGAACACAAATAGAGTAGTGGGCGCTATTTGCATCCCTTTTTGATTCGCCATTTTAGCCTACGTAAATATTTACGTAGGCTAAAATGGCGAATCAAAAAGGGACGCAAGTAGCGCCCGCTACGCTATTTGCGTTCCCCTTTATTTTCACCGTAATAGTCTATGTAAATATTTATGTAGACTAAGATGGCCAAAAATAAGGAACTCAAATGGCAGCGGCTGTAGCCGCTGCCATTTGCGTACGCGGTTTGTCTGTTTGTTTGTTTTTACCCAGAGCCCTCCGCGGCGGGAAATCCAGCTGTGGACGGCTCTGGCCTGGGCCTGGCTGGCTGCTCTGTAGAGCCTCCGTGGAGCACAGCCGGCCATCGAGGATTTCGGGGGGGAGGAACGGATTGCCTCCCCCCCGTCAAGGATTCTGGGGAGAGGGATGAAACGCCTCCCAGCCCATGAACAGAATCCGCGGAAAGGTAAATGACTTTCCTACATCTCTACAGCGCTTGAGTGTGAACCGAGCTCGCGCATTCGATGAAGCACTGCAACTGGGAAAATGGTGAGTGTGAATAATCATGTTTTAATGCGAGAGCGTTTAACCCGATGGGACACCGAATTCATTGCGATGGTGGGCGCAATGTAGATCAGCCCCCAGTAACTCTGGCCCCCAGTTCTTCTCACTGTCTCTCTCCATCATAATTCAACTCACTTTTTGAACTCTGACTAACTGTCCCTCTCTACCTTCCTTCTGACTTTTTCTAGCGAACACTAACTCCACCCACCATTCTGTTCTGGCCTCTGCTGTCAATCATTCCTCCACTCACCCTTTACAAGCAGCTTTCCAGAGTCCCAGATGATCAATGTTTTACCCAGCTCAGCTACTCAAGACTCTTTAAAAGGAATTGCCCAGGATTGAACCAGTGTTATATTACATACGTGAATCATTTGAGTATGGCGCCTGCTCCACATGGAGACTTCACTATGTAAATAAATACCATGTTAAAATGATGATCTCAGATTTCTTTGGGTTCTGTGCAGCCTACTGGAATCAGCATTACAGTCCATGCCCCATTTTGTGATTGCAGCCACGACAGTCCTTTGTTATCCACAAAAGTCTTGCTCTCCCATCACAATCTTTCTAGGCTTTGCAAGGATTGCTTTGAACTGTAACAATAGAATTCATTACTCTTGCTCGGTTTCTGGGAACATCATTCATTTCCCTCCTTGTTACTTGCTCTTCAGTCACAAGAGCTAAAGGAAGGTGCCTTGATCTCAAAAGAAGGACAATGGTGTAATATATTTCCCATCAGCTGCAGGAAGAAAGGTTGCAACCTGCTTTGTGTTGAATTCAATTAGGCAACATAGAGAGAGGGAGAAGGGGGGGGGAGTCAGTGTCTATATTAACTCTGAGAGATGCTGCAGCCTTTCAAGTTCCAGTGGAGCCTATCTCTACTTGAAAGGATTTTTAACTAATCATGGACCTGATAGATAGTGAGCACCTTCACCTAAAATGGTGGGAGATCTATTCCTCTTTAATATGCTGAGCAGGTCCTCAAAGGACTTGCTGAGGGCTTTGTGGAAATCAATGAAAGATTCAATTTGAGAAACAATTTGTGACTTCATATAATTTGACTCCCCACACTGCATTGCATTCGCACCACTTTGCACCATGCGGGAGACTTTCTCTCTTGTTTACTAGCATGCAAAGAAGCTCTCAGAAGCCAAGGAATTCTTCTTCAGGCTTATTTAGGCATGAAATCAAGGGAAACTAAGCCAAGCTCTCCCTGTCCACAAGTGGGCAAATATGTGAGGAAGGCTCAGCCCTTAGGGCTGAGGTTGAAAACCATGCTTTTGGATATAAAATTCCTTACTACTGGTACTGGTGATAGCTGAGAATAAGATATTTTTATTTTCTGGCTACAGCATACTAATGGAAGACTGGACCTTCAGCAAAACTGAAACCAACTGACTAAGCTTTTCAGAAGCTCATTTATAATAAGATCAAAGACAGAAGAGCCTGGTGATCTTTTAGAAAGGTGGAAAACTAGCTATTTCTAAGCCCTTGAGGGTGCAGAGGACCCAGGGACATTTCCTAAGGCCTGCTGCTCCAAAGAGTTAATAGACCACTTCTCATCCTGCTAAGCAATTTATTTAAACTAAAGTGGGTTGTGGTGTGTGCTGGCCGCCCTTTTGAATATTCAAGGTATGGCAGGCAGTTGCTATGGCTTATCATGTCATCTGAACCTGGCAAGGGTGGCTTATGCAAGGATTAAGCAACCTTCACATGACCCATATGCTGTTTTATGCATGACACATGTGCTGTTTCTGTGAGAGTTGTTTAACCCTCACATAAGCCACTCTCACCAGATTCACACAGGATAAGCTATGGCAACCATCCTCTACAGCTTGAATATTCAAAATGGCTGCCAGCATGCACTGTAACCTACCAGGGCTTAAATAACCCCCAAATTCCTGCTCAGCTGTTAATGGTGAATGGCAAATCCCAGACTGGCAAGCGTTGGTAGTGTTAGACAAAGAGACTCCATAACCGGTTGGCGCCTCAGTTACGTAGAAGCCTGAGTGGTGGGAAAAATGTAGGCGGAGCAAGAAGGGAACCATACTGACACGCTCATGACTAACAGCTTGGTAAGCTGGTGTACTGGCTGTTTATTGGCTATTGGCTTGGTAAGCTGATGTGCTGACTGTTTCATTGGTTACTGGTGAGAACAATAGAAGTAATAAGGTATAAAAGGTTTTTGCACACTTGCTTTGGGATCCAGACTGCTCTGCACCCGTTTTGCAAAACGATCAATAAAATAGTGTTGGATCCACTGCTGCCTGCCTGGCATCCTTTCTTTCTTTCAGTAATAACAAAGCTCCGAGAGGAAGGTCGACTCATTGAGATAATGTCCCCCTACAACACGCCCATTCTCGCTGTGTCAAAAAGGGAGGGCAAGGGTTTTCGCCTTGTGCAAGACCTCCGCCTCATTAACCAGCAAATCGAGGCCCCCCACCCGGTGGTCCCTAACCCACACACCCTTCTCATAAGAATTCCAGGAGATCATGCATGGTTCACTGTCATAGACCTAAAAGACGCTTTCTTTAGCATCCCACTCCACCCTGATTCGAGGCCTTTGTTCACTTTTGAGTGGGAAAGCCCAGAGAGTGAGTCAAAGGTTCAACTAACCTGGACAGTGATCCCTCAGGGGCTAAATCTTTCACCAGTCGTTTTTGGCCAGCAACTTCAAAGGGACCTCGAGCCTTGGGTCCATCAACACCTTGAGGTGCACCTCCTCCAGTACTGTGACAACCTCCTGATTTCAGCCAAGGCTAAGGACATGTGCCTAAATGGGACAATTTCCCTCCTTAATCATCTAGCAGATGGGGGCTGTAAGGTGTCAAGGGAGAAGGTGCAGTTAGTTCAACCAACTGTAAAATTCCTAGGTTACCACCTAGCCAAGGGGACCCGAAGCTTGGGATCAGAAAGAGTTGAAGTAATTTGTGACACACCTGTCCCTACGTCCCCCCGTGAGCTAAGGGCCTACCTGGGATTAACCGGATTCTGTTGGCTATGGGGAAATAGCATGGCCATTATATGAGGCACTGCAAAAAGACAAATTAGACAAATGGAAATGGACTGAAGAAATGAATAAGTCTTTCCTCAGCCTTAAAGCTGCCCTTGTGTCACCACCGGCCCTCGTCATGCCAAATCCCAGTTGACCGTTTAGACTCTACGTGCATGAGAATAAGGGCGTAGCCTCGGGAGTACTCTGCCAACGGATGGGCCCTTCCTGGAGGCCAGTGGGCTACTACTCCAAAGTCCTTGATGTTGTTGCATGAGGATGGCCAAGTTGCTTGAGAGCAGTAGCAGCGACGGCCTTAATCTGTACTGAAGCTGAAAAGATGACAATGGGAGGGACCATCGAAGTCTGGGTGCCACATGGGGTGCCACAAATCCTAGGGTCAGGGGGAGGAAGCAAATTCCTTAACCCGGCTCGGCATTCCCGATATGAAATAGGCTTGCTAATGAACGAAAGCCTCACTTTCAAGGCCTGCTCTAGCTTCAATATCGCCATCCTGTTACCAGCAATACAGGCCACACGTGGGCCGGGGCTCCCAGATCATGATTGTCTTGAAGTGCTGGATTTAGATACCAAGGGTCGGCCAGATCTTGAAGATGAACCACTAGAGGGAGCCGAAGATTTGTTTGTAGATAGGTCCAGTTATATGCAAGACGGAAAGCGTTACACAGGGACGGCTGTCATCACCCAAAGTGAGAGTGTCCATGAAGAACAACTGCCTCCTCATTTCTCCACCCAATCCGCTGAACTGGTGGCCCTGACAAGAGCTTTGCAGGCAGGCAAAGGAAAGCGGGTAAATATTTACACTGACAGTAAGAATGCTTTTGCCGTTGTACACGCTAGGGGTGGACAAAAGTCACTTACCTTTCTTTGAAGGTTGTTCGCGGTGGGGGGGAGGCGCTTCGCTGCTCCCCCCGTGAAGTTCAGGCTGGGGGGAGGCTTCCTGCCTCGCCCCGGCTGAAATTCAGGCCGGGGAGGAGGCTTCCCGCCTCGCCCGGCCACGAACTCGAAAGTTAAAAACAAAACAAAACACCCCCGTGATAGGCTACGTGACGATTAACGTAGCCTATCATGGCTAGATCTGCAAAGTCAGCCGTGATAGGCTACGTTCATCATCACGTAGCCTATCACGGGTGACTTTAAAAAAAAAAAGCGCGTACGCTAATGGCGGCCCCCATAGGGAGCCGCCATTCGCGTTCCTTATTTGGTCACTGTAGTCTACGTAAATGTTTACATAGACTACGGCGAAAATAAGGGCAACACAAATAGCGTTTTTTCTATTTTTTTTTTTTAAGTCACCCGTGATAGGCTACGTGACGATTTACGTAGCCTATCATGGCTGACTTTGCAAATCTAGCCGTGATAGGCTACGTTAATCGTCACGTAGCCTATCACGGGGGCGTTTGTGTTTTTTTTTCTTTCATTGGAATGGCGGTGGTGGCAGCCATCGAAAGACCGGCTGCCGCTCCCGCCCCGCTCGAACACCCGCCGAACCGCCGGCCGGACCCGCCGCTCGGAGGGACATTTGGCGAAGGTAAGTCCCATCTCGGGAGGGGTGTGGGGGGGTGCGGAGGATTTCTCCCCAAAACTTGTTCGGGGGGCTGAACACGTTGGCGCTTGGCCCCCCGAAGTTTCGGGGAGAAATTCTCCGCCATCCCTAGTACACGCTCACGGGCAGTTATGGAAAGAGAGGGGATTCCTCACAGCAAATGGATCCCCAGTTGCCAATGGCAGCTTAATTGTGGACCTCTTAGATGCCCTTCAGTTACCCTTACAAGTGGCTGTTATCCATGTCCGAGCCCATGGAAGAGAAAAGGAGGAAAAGTGGAAGCAAGGAAATCAAAGAGCTGATGAGGCCGCGAAGAGAGCAGCCAGGGAAGGAATCCAAGGAACATTCCTTGTCCTACCCAGAAGGGAAGAGCGCCCCATATACTCCCCCTCTGAGTTGCAAATGGCACAAGAACACAAAGTGAGTCCCCGTGACGATGGATGGATCCAAATGACGGATGGAAGACTGCTACTCCCGCAGATCCTGCAGGGAGCTATCCTGGAACAAGTGCATCATTCTCTTGGACACCCTGGGGCATCAGCCATGATTTACTATTGCAAGAGGCTATTTGTCTCTCCTGGCCTAACTGTACGCGCCCATCGACTAGCCACAACCTGCGAGTTCTGTCAGAAAACTAACTCCCCCAGGGCAACCCCTCCACCAAAAGGAGGGCGACCATGGGCGTACTATCCCTTCCAGAGGGTACAGATTGATTTTGCTGAAATGCCACCGTGTAGGGGTTACAGGTATTTGCTTGTAATAGTGTGTCAAATGACGGGGTGGGTAGAAGCGTTCCCATGCAGAAACTGTCAGGGAAAAACTGTAGTTGCTAAGTTGTTACAGGAGGTGGTGCCCCGGTTCTCCTTGCCTGAAGTTATAGAATCCGACCAGGGCTCACATTTCACCTCAGCTGTTACGCAAGGGTTGGCTCGGGCCCTGGGGGTAGAGTGGCACCTACACTGCCCCTGGAGACCCCAGGCGAGTGGGCAAGTTGAAAGAACCAATCGGAGTCTCAAGGAGAATCTAATCAAGCTCCAGCAAGGGGTAAGACTCACTTGGGTTGAGGCTCTGCCAATAGCTTTGACAAAGCTTCGAAAAATGCCAAGAAAAGACATAAAGCTGTCCCCCTTCGAGTTAATGTTTGGATTCCCGCCTCGGGTACACTGTGGAAGGAGGGAGGAGGTCAAATGGGAAATGGGAGCTCAAATGTTAAGGGGCCAGTTAACTTCTCTACAGTCTGTTCTTTCACAGCTACGAGCCTACTGTGTCCCATTCCAGAGATTGCCGCTAGATGCTCCCATCCATCTTTTCCAACCGGGAGATGAAGTATTGCTGAAAAAGTGGAATAAAGAAGCTTAAAAGGAGGGGTGGGAAGGACCCTACCTAGTGGGACCAATCAGTCATTCATGTGTAAAACTTGTAGGTTCTAGCAAATGGACACATTGCAGTCGGTTGAAGCCATTCAGATGACCCCTGCTTCCTCCTGTCACCCCGAAAGAACAGGAGGACACGGGCAATGGTCCTCTGCTCCCTGGCACCTCCCCAGAAGCTGCCAGGGACACAGGCGAAGAAGCCACCCAGGAGCCACAATCACCTGTAATATATAAGTCACAACATCTGGGAAAAGCTCAGGTTCGAATTACAAAAAACCTGTAATATGAAGCAAGTATTGTGGGTGGTGTTGATAATGCTAGTCAAAGAAATATTAACATGGGTGGTGATGCCGCAAGGGTTTAGGCTTGACAGCTTTAAAATAAAACCCCAAAACACCACACCTGCGCCTCCCAAACCACCTCTAGTGCAAATTCCCAAACCACTTTTGGTGCAAATCCCCGAGGGAGAGAAGTGTCCCTGGAAAGCCAGGTTAGGAATCCCAATAACAGAGGAAATTGACAATGTGTGGTTAGAATGGGTAAAGTATACTGCCAAATCCTTAAATAAGTCTGACTGTTTTGTTTGTGCTGCAGGAAGATCGGTAGCGAAAGTGATGCCTTTTCCTCTAGGATGGGACACTCCCTCCCTCCTCACCTGTATGCTCCACTTGTTCCAACACCCTGACGCATGGGGGGAAGAGGAGTGCCAGACTCTCAATAAGCTATACCCTCCTCTCAAATTAAAGAATCGTGTTAGACCTTCCATAGTTTTTTTGCAACAAAGAAACCATACTGGATGCATACACCGGGACCTTACAGGGATGGGGGAGCATTTGGGGAACTTGACAAGCAAAATATAATGTGTTAATTCTACCCGCTTTAGGAATAATTCCCTTCCAATCCCACGGGCTGATCTCTGGTGGTACTGTGGAGGTCTAGAGTTATATGAAGTGTTGCCCTCTAATTGGTCCGGAACTTGTGGATTAGTCCAATTGGCGGTCCCCTTTTCAATTGCATATCATCCAGCAGAAAGAACTAGCCAACCCCGACGGAAGCGGTTGGTAACCCCTTTTGATGATCAAATATATATTGACTCTATAGGGGTGCCACGGGGAGTACCAGATGAATTCAAAGGGAGGAATCAAATTGCTGCAGGATTTGAGTCTACCTTGTTTTCGTGGGTCACAATTAACAAAAATGTAGACTGGATCAATTACATTTATTATAATCAACAAAGGTTTATAAACTACACCCGTGATGCTGTAAAGGGATTGGCTGAGCAGCTAGATGCCACTAGCCAAATGGCCTGGGAAAATCGGCGTGTTCTTGATATGATGTTAGCAGAAAAAGGAGGGGTTTGTATTATGCTAGGTGGGCGATGTTGCACCTTCATCCCTAACAACACTGCTCCAGACGGCACAGTAACGAGGGCCTTACGGGGCCTCACTGCCTTATCCGAGAAATTAGCCGAGAATTCAGGAATTAACAACCCTGTGACTGCCTGGTTGGAAAGATGGTTTGGAAAATGGAAACACCTAGTGGCCTCGATCCTTATCTCGCTTGCAGTAACGGCCAGAGTCTTAGTACTATTTGGTTGCTGCATTATCCCCTGTGTCAGAGGCTTATCCCAGCGATTAATTGAAACCGCTCTGTCAAAACAGATGCTCTTGCTTTATTGTACCAATAAAGAGGCTCCGTTTTAAGATGCTTTAAGACGTGAGTAAAGACTTAAAGGAGGGAATTGTTAGACAAATAGACTCCATAACTGGTTGGCACCTCAGTTACGTAGAAGCCCGAGTGGCGGGAAGAATGTAGGCAGAGCAAGAAGGGAACCATACTGACGTGCTCATGACTAACGGCTTGGTAAGCTGGTGTACTGGCTGTTTATTGGCTATTGGCTTGGTAAGCTGATGTGCTGACTGTTTCATTGGTTACTGGCGAGAACAATAGAAGTAATAAGGTATAAAAGGTTTTTGCACACGTGCTTCGGGGTCCAGACTGCTCTGCACCCGTTTTGCAAAACGATCAATAAAATAGTGTTGGATCCACTGCTGCCTGCCTGGCATCCTTTCTTTCTTTCAACCAGAAGCAAGAACTTTTTATCTAACAGTAGGGAGCGGCCACTTGCCATATGCAGCATGTTGGCCACTCAGGAACTGTCTAGCCTAAGGAGCCACTGACAGCCCACCCCTGTATCATGTCCATCCTGGCAAAGGTGGGCCAAATGCCCAAACCTGCCTGAAGCTGCACAAACAATTGTCTGGAATAGCCCTTAGGTCACCTTACTGTCTATCTTTAAAGGCATTGGCTATGCTGACTGTCAATATACTCTCGATGTGTATTGAGCATAGCACCCAGGGTTGTAAGCCTACATGGGCCTAGTGTGAAATTACAATTTGTAGAAGCCATAAATTAAAGGCAACCATGCTTACTGGGTTGTAATGATGTGTAGCTCTCTTGCAACCTGATCATAAGTCTTGCTACACGAGCACATAAATGCTTAGGGCACAGTGCAAGAACGACTTCGGCATAAAGTATGGTGCTGCATGTACGAGTCCATCAAAGGGAAGTATGGCAGTGCAAATGTTTATGGTCAGGATTTAAAGTTTATTTTCTTAATTCTACTTGCAATTTTTAAGTTGTAGCTGTCTTAACAGCATTTGTTTTCTTTACTAACCTAACCCTGTCAGGCTAGCAGATGCCATTGTATTGCACTGCTAGACAAAAACCCAGCCAAAATGGGATTGTAATTGCGGAGATTATACACTGAAAAACAAAAAAACCTCCCCTGCAACTAGTGAGGGGCAAAACTGTAGCACAGAGCACAATATTACTGGCAACAGTATTATGAATAGTGTTGTGCCAAATGTTTCTGTCCGTTCATTTTGACCATCAGTGGGGAGGGGGGAGGGGAGAAATTGCATCTGAAAATTATGGGAAAGGGTGAGAATTTTGGAGAAATGTTTCAGTGTGCAAGACTTCAGTGCTTACCCAGTGTAAGGAGGTGGCTACAGGGGTGGGAGATTCTAAAATCTCTTTAGTTTGCAACTTTTGTCCCACACTGTACTTTGCAGCCTCCCCAGCTGCTTCCTGGAAAACCCCAGAGGGAGGAAGTCCTGGTTAAATCCGGGGGGGGGGGGGGGGCTTTTCCGAAAGCACAAGCTGAAAAGCACAGAATGGGACAGAAGTTGTAAAATAAAGCACATGCATGCACCCTGCAGCCACCTCCTTACAGTAAGGTAAGCACTGAAGCCTGGCACACTGGGAAGTTTCTCCAAAATTCTCAAAATCTCTGCAAAGGAGGCAGAAAAATGACTGCCACTTTCACAGGGAAACGAAAAGGTTGTGAAAGGACAGGTGGGGTTTCTGCATTGCACTGATTAAGAAGCTTCTAGGCTAGATCTTTGCTCCGGTATTGATCCCATTTGCTCACTTTGAAAAAGAACAACTAAGAATCCAATTGACATAAATTCCCAAATTAATGGTGCAATCCTGTGCTTTTCCCACTGTTACTTTATATGATTTTTAAAAATAATAATAATTATTAAAAACTTATACCCACACACTGCAGCACAGCCCTTTCCAATCTTCTTGCAGTGCTTTTGCTTTATCTGGTGCTGAAGTGTATGTTTTAATCTGTGTTCTATGCATGAGGAGGAGGCTATAGAGCGAGATCTCCTTTCTCTGCTGCTGCAGCAAGAGAAATGGAAGTGGGAGGGAGGAATTCATCTCTGGTTTGGATCAAAATCAAAATGCTCAAGCTGTGCAGAAAAATATTGAAGCGACGAGGAAGGCAGGGAATCCAGATTAGAAGAATACTGGCAACATGGTGCAGAAGGCAGGTGCGAACCCTCAGTGTTCTGGGCAGTTTTCCACTTCCTTCCCTTCAGCCTAGGGCCTCCTGGGACTGGGAAACTGGGAAGAGCTTTGCATCTCCCACCTCCAGCTTCCTCCACCAGTATAAGATGTAGAAGAGGGTTTTCAGTTGTTCCTGCAGAAAACAGGTATACGACGATATTAGTCATGGGTATCTATCGGCCTTCAAGTAGACCTTTGTAGGCTCACCAAACATCAGCCAGTGAGGCAGCTATTTAGCAGAAGATGGCAAGATGGAATTAGATGTACAGGTTCAAAATGTGTCAGGATAGCCTTATAGCTCTGCTGTGTTGCCAGTATTCTTCTAATCTGGATTGTGCACTGTCTGTATTACTCACCTATCCCATGTCATTATTTTCTGAAGATTTTCTAACTCAGTTTGCATGGGGGCAGCAAGGAAACATTTTTACTCCCTGTAACACAGCTTGGTACATCCAAGAGACGAAGACAGACAACAGAAGAGTGCCTAGGGAAACTGGATTTGGTTTGAAATCCCTGGAATCCTCTATATAAAAGGTTGGCTTCAAAGGACTGTGAGCGGAAGGAAAATAGCCAAATAGGAAAATGTTGCAAAAGTTTGGACAAGACTTTACACAACACAAGACTTTACACAATGTAATAGACACATTCAACACAGTTCTCATGCATGCTTTAGATATACTTTTACTTAGGGATGGCAGAGAATTCCGCCACGGACTCCAGTGAGGCCGGATTCTAAAGAATCTGGCCCCCTGGAGTCCGTGGCAGAATGGACCACTCACCTCCGCCTCCCCGTGGGATCCATCCACGTGGGATCCCTGTCCACATTGAACCTGTGGAGCTGGCCGCCAGCTCCACAGGTTCAAAGCAGAGCTGGCCTGGACGGATTCCAGGGAGGAGGAACGGATTGCCTCCCCCCCCCCAGCGGACCCCTGCGGATGGCAGGTAAGGGGATTCATACATCCCTACTTTTACTTTTCTCTCTACAGATGTAAATGCCAGACACCTTCCACAGGCTGAACGGCACCATTGGATCCAAGTCCAACCCAAGGCTTCTCTGTTTTCTAATTATTTTATTTCCATGCTCTTAATACATCATTTATCTATCTTCTATCTGTACTAATAAAAGTGTGTGTGTGTGTGTGTGTGTGTGTGTCTTTCAGCGCCATAGCCCCAAGACCATGAAACCTAGACTCCTGAAACATGTTATGAGTACTAAGGGGACCTATGGGTGTGCACCTCAGCCTTATTTGGTTTTTAAATTCATTCATTAATTAAAATTTGGTTCACTGTTGCCTGTGCATTTGAAGCCTGCAGTACCGTTCCCAGTCAGACACCATTACTCAGTACATAGCTTTGCAGTCAATGCAGTTTGTAGCTGGGGAGAGTACTTCAAGGGACAGAGTTATATGCCTGCCCCTACTCTGGGGCAGCCCCCCCCCCAGGGAATGGAGTGAGCAGACCCCTCCCTCAAGGGCTATAGCAGTGCACCATGGCAGAGGCCATGCCTTGGGAGTGCCTGTAAATGCTTCACTCAGACAGGGGGCTTTTCTACACGAGGCATTTATCGTGTGCTCATCATTCCCGAGTCATGATTGTTTATGGGTTCTTTAGACAATGTTGTGACTCTCCAGCTTCACTTACATGTCTAACCAGCACTTTTGGTAAGTTTTTTGTTTGTTTGTTTGTTTGTTTGTTTGTTTGTTTTTAGAGCAGGGAAAAGGTGGCATTTAACTGTGACAGTAAAAGAAAGTGTGATTCCTCTTGTGTATTTGCACTATTCCATTATACTACAGTGACATCTAGAGGTTATGTAGTCGAAAATCAGGGAAGGAAATGCTCCTTGTGTAGCACTCAGATCCCAATTCTGTGGCAAAACCAAAAGTAGATACAGCAGATTAACAAACAGCCTTGTGGCTCCGGGCAGGCACAATGTGTCCAACTCTCACAACTGCATAACTTTGCTTAAAGTAGGGATGTACGGATCCCCTTACTTGGTGTCTGTGCGGGGCTCCACAGGTGGGGGGAGATGATCCAGTCCTCCCCCCAGAATCCTCCCTGGCCAGCTCCACTCCGCAGGGAGTCCACGGAGCCACTGGCCAGCTTCGGCCATGGCTGGACTTCCGGCCGCGTCTGGTCTGCGGACGCAAATGATGTCTGGCGTAGCGGACGCCATTTGTGTCCCTGCCTTTGGCCATTATAGGCTATATAAAGATTTATGTAGCCTATCACGGCCAAAGGCAGGGACGCAAATGGCGTCTGCCACGCTGGACGCCATTTGTGTCCGCAGACAGGTGGCAGTGGATGGGATGGACGGGATGGACAGCAGGGGACAGACAGCGGCAGGTAGGGTCTGTCCCAACTGGGCTTTGCGGGGTGGCGGGGGGAAGCAGTCCATTCCGCCACAGACTCCGGGGGGCTGGACTCTAAGAATTTGGCCTCATTGGAGTCCGTGGCGGAATTCTCCGCCATCCCTAGCTTAAAGGCTACACAATATCAAGGTAAGGTCTATTCCAACCTGGCAAAGCCAGATATGTTTGCTAGAATATATTTATTAATAATATTAGTTATAGTTTCAGTGATCTCCATACTGCAGGAATAAGCTGACTAGAATGGTGTCTGCCACAAAACCCAGAGATGGCTTAGGAACATAGGAAGCTGCCATTTTCTTTCTTTCTTTCTTTCTTTCTTTCTTTCTTTCCTTCTTTCTTTCTTTCTTTCTTTCTTTCTTTCCTTCCTACCTTTCTACCAAAAATGGCACTTGAGGTGGCTCAATATATCAAACAATTTGTCCATTGACCCCAGTATTGTGTATTCAGACTGGCAGGACTTCTCTAGGGGCTCCATCACACGGGTGGAGAATTCCACATCAATGCCAATTCTTTTTCCCCATCCAGTATCATTGCAAGACTGGGTCATTCTCTTGAATCTCTTTAGATGGCTGTCCCCCATCACAATATTTTTTTGTTTTTTTCCTTCTCACGGGGCTAGTGATCGCCACCTTTCCACGAAGAATTATTACATGCGCAAGGGTGTAGCGATAATTCCTTCCTGGTTCCTGCCCCTTTCCCTCCCCTTGCACATTACTGGTGGATGGGGACTGACATGCAGACAGCCCCCCAGTGATCTCCCTGCCTGCCGCCCGCCTCCCCATTCAGTGTTTTTGACAATCTCTGCTGTTTACTCAGCCATTTACTCACTGAGAATGCACAGCAGGGGGGCATCCCGGCAGGTCGGAAGGCTGGCATGCCGCTCTGCTGACCTGCTGCTCTGCTGACCTGCCACTTTGTCACCTTGTTCAGAATGCTGCAGGCCAAAAATGGTGAGGACTCAAAATGGTGCTGGCGTGGGAAAGCAACACGCCTCACAGCCCATCATCACTGCCTTCACCATCATGACTGCACCCCTAACAACCCAAAACAACCGCCCACAGCTGCCAACACACAGCAGTTCATTCATGCTAGGGAGAAATACATGGGGAGGTCATGGAGCTCCATTTGCCATGTTTGGAAAAATACCACATTTTTTTTCCATTTCAGGAAAACACAGGATGAATGGGCAGAAATGGTGGGATAATGACTGGATGATGACGACGTCATGTAATGGACCTGCACAATTCAGTGGGTGGCCAATCATGAATGTGCAATAAACTGGATTTGTAGAGATGCCCTAGGTCTCTAGCAGAGGTCTTTCTTATCGCCTGTTTCTGTGTCTTTTTAACTGGAGATACCAGGAATTGAACCTGGGACTGTCTGCATGCAAAGTATGTGCTCTACCCCTGAGCTTGGACACACACACACCCCTTCATCTTAAATAGTTGTACGATGGTGGCAGATACTGAGACTCTTTGCCATCTGCTCCTGTGAATGAACAACACTGGCAGGCGCTCTCTGTGTTCCTAATAGACCAGCTTGTATCCATCAGTCAAAATGAAAAGGGCAAATATTTTAAAGAAAAAAAATAACTTTTCAGGCCTAAATGCCCTGTTTGCTCATTTTTGGCAGCATTCTGCCATCTGTTCTGTTTCTGCATTGTGCTAAAATTACTGTCATAAGATATGCCAGTTATTTAGAGTGTGGTGGTTCATTGCTAGAGCCCAGGAGAGTGAATATACCTTGAGCTGTATACATCACCTTTAAAAATTTCAGTTCAAATCTGGCAAAAGCTTAAATCCAGCTGAATCCTTTGACATTTTGAACTCTAGGATTTCATCATGGCTAAAGTATGAATGTTCTTTTGTATGTGCTAAAGCAACAAAGGCTGAAATCCTATATACACTTACCTGGGAATAAGTCCCATTGAATACAGTGGAGCTTACCTCTGAGTATAATATATGATTGCACTATAGTATCTGTTACTTAACCCTTCATTTTAATATAGTGAACACTTCCTCTGAAAATATCTCTGTCATTTTACCACTTTCTGAAGAACTATAAAAAGCCAAGCCAACATCTTCTCATCTCACCACATGGAGTCGTATTTGTTAGAAATATTCACTGTATGAGCATTACAAGCACAACATTTATTAAGGTGATTTTATCACATCCTAA
Organism: Heloderma suspectum; assembly: GCF_057233095.1. Lineage (NCBI taxonomy): Eukaryota > Metazoa > Chordata > Lepidosauria > Squamata > Helodermatidae > Heloderma > Heloderma suspectum. Next base: position 254,785,289 of record NC_139460.1, on the reverse strand, counting down.
ATGAGTGATTAAAAATACACTGAGTAATGGAATATCTTCACACTGAATTTTAGTATTTCAAAGTATATGTTTTCAAATTTATGAATATCAGATCATAAACATGTTGTTAATTCGTTATATATTATGATTTTCTTACTGTAAGAGTACAGTACAAAACACACACATCAAATACAAATTAAAAGTTAACAACAACAACAAAAGGATCTGAAGACTTCTGACACTAGCAGTCAGAACTCCTGGAAGGCTGGAGAAAAGCACTTGCCATCACTGTTACTTCCCAGATCTTCCTTTTTACTGCTGCCAGTCTCCTTTGGAAGAGAGATGAGGGAGCCAGCTGTGAAACATCAAGCCTGCTGTGAACTCCCCATTTCTTCTGAACTGTATTTAAAGCAGGCTGCTCTGGCCCCTTGGAATAAAGCAACAGCAGCATTAGTAGTGTGGATGATTATGGTGATGATGTTATTATTGTCTGTTGATTTTGATTTGTATTTATTTCATTGCAGTATTGAATTTATGCTACATTTATCAAATTGTTTTTGACTTCTTTGGATTTATTGAGATGTTTTGCTACACATTGCTCCCCCTCCCACCCACCCCCTTTTGAAAAGTCAATATTTATGGTGACGCAACTTTGGGCACACTTTACGGTGGTAACATGGCATATATATGGTATGTTATATGCCATGGTAACATGGCATATAAAGGTCTTTAAAAAACTTTTTCTCTAGCTGCTGTTGGCCCCACTTTACCTTTTCCTTCAACTTCTATAGTCCCTTCTAGAGTACAATCCTATGGTGGGGGAAAATTCCTTGGTGGAACTACTACCAGTTCTTATTAAATTCGCAGTGGAAGAGGGCAGATATTTTATTTTACCTTCCATTGACTCCCCAGGGCTCATGTAGTTTGGGGCCTTTGGGGTGGTGGTTTTGTCAAGTCATTCATTGGCCATACCAACATACAGATCCTTGCCCCCGCCCCCCAAACATCCCATTTTGGCTCTCACCATTGGCGGAGCTTTCTACAGGTGTATTGGGGGCCTTCTGGCAGTATAAATGTTGTCCCACCAGAGGATTTCCCTTTCTGTCAGTGGAGTAGAGCTTAACACTGCTTCCTACAGCTCCTTGGCTGTCTGTATGACAGCTATAGGATAGCAAAACAACTGGGTTGGGCTTACTGGTGATAATAAATATATATAACAAAATCTAGTTATGAAGTTTTTTTACCTGTATAGTTTAAAAGCATACATCTAAACAATACAAGAGAATACAATATTATTGAGCTGAAAAAACCCAACCTAAGCTATAGGATTGCAATATCTATCTATCTATCTATCTATCTATCTATCTAGGTATCAGGTCATTTTATTGTACTATTTAAAAATATTCCAAGCACAAATATTTGGGACTCTTATCTAAATAAAAATATTTAACATTGGAAGCTGCTTTTAAAGATATCACTTAATTTTGTCTCAAGGAACAAAGCCAAGACTGACAATGAAAGACATATAAACATGACACAATTCGGACAGCTGCTTGTCTCTCACACCATATGGTTTCTGATCTCTAGTTTTTATTTTATTTATTCCATCCATCTATATCTCACATACCTTCCATGGAGGCAGTATACCTAAGGTTTGCAACCAGTATGCCATCCAGCAACAACCCAGACTTAGACTTGTTTAGCTTCAGCAAGGTTTCTGCACTGTGCGTCTTCAGATTGTTGCCCGGACATGTACAAGGAACATTTCATTTAAGGTGGATGGAAGCAGAACACAGCCCAGTTGTGAATGGGACATCATCATTGCTTAAGCAGAAGAAGGTAACACATGAAGCTGCCTTATTTTGTCAGACCATTGATTCATCTAGCCTAAAGATGTTGAACATCTTTCAGCTTGGGGCCCAAATTCCATTCTGGAGAAACTCTCGAGGGTTGCATTCCAGTGGTGCGTGGATCTGAAGACAAAAGCCGAAGGGCCAAAATACCAATATATGTTAGCTTAAAGCTCTTTTTGCCAGTAATGAAGTCTTAAGAAGGGAATTAGAATGGGGAAAAATGTTCAAAAGACAGGAAACCATCACACAATTAGAGGTTGGGGGAAAAGGGCCCTGGCCATTTGAGCAACCATGGAGGGTTGAATTAGGATCCCAGGCAAACCAAATTTGGATCCTTTGTCTCAGGTTCTACAACCCTGATCTATCACAATGTTGTTTGCTCAGACTGACAGTGGCTGTCCATAGTCTCCAGCAGAGAAAGAGAGAGAGAGATTTCTAAGCTTTTTCTAGTTGTGAGTAGGGATGCTGGAGAAATTCAAGACGGACTAAAATGAGCTTGGATTTCTAAGAATCCAACCTGTGGAATCCACTGTGGAGCAACCCCCTCAGACCGTGCCAAGTCCATGGACTTTAAAAAAAAAAGCCAAAGCCGCCGCCAGAGCCGCAGTCAGGTAGGCTCTGTTTCATGGGGCTTTTGTGGGGTGGAGGGGCGGGGGGCTCCATTCCGCCATGGATTCTGGGGGGGCGAATTCACTGGAATTCGCCCCCCCCCTGGGATCCATAGCGGAATTCTCTAACATCCCTAGTGAAAAAACACATAATTTGCATCCGTCTCTGATGGATGATGGAACAAAAGGTGCCTGACAATCCATGAAGCACAGATGGGTATGTCTAGGGATGTCAGAGAATTCTGCCACAGACTCCAATGAGGCCAGATTCTTTAGAATCTCCCCCCCCCCGGAATCCGTGGTGGAACGGCTTCCCCACCCCACCCCTCGGAATCCCCCTGGGACAGAGCTTACCTGGCGGTGGATGCGGCGGTGGCGGCGGAGGCTCTGGCTGGTCTCCTGACTGGCCGCTGCCAGGCTGCTGCAGCCGCAAATGGCGGCCATCGTAGCAGCCACCATTTGCGTGCTTGCAGTCAGCCATGATAGGCTATGTAAGTATTTATGTAGCCTATCACGGCAAAGAGCAGGGACGCAAATGGCGGCCACTACACCATTAGTGCCCCTGCTCTTTGCCATGATAGGCTACATAAGTCTTTATGTAGCCTATTATGGTAAAGGCGGCCATGCAAATGGCGTAGCAGCTGCCATTTGCATCCCTGCTCTTTGCTGTGATAGGCTACGTAAATACTTGCATAGCCTATCACAGCTGAGTGCAAGTATGCAAATGGTGGCTGCTATGACAGCCGCCATTTGCGGCCGCAGCAGCCCAGCCGTGGCTGGAACTCCGGCTGTGGCTGGCCCCGGCTAGCGGCTCCGTGGAGCCACCGCAGAGGGGAGCTGGTCCAGGGAGGATTCTGGGGGCAGGGACAGAGCACCTCCCCCCCCACTGCCGATGACCCGGAACAGAAGAGTGAGTAGGAATCATACATCCCTAGATTTTACGCAGTCTGTACATCTGTAGTTGTGATTAGGGATGTATGAAAGTCACTTACCTTTTCGCAGGGGTGATTTGCGGGGGGGGGGGAGGTGCTCCACACCTCCCCCCGAAATCCTATCCTGGCCGGCTCCACTCCACGCCAACTCCGCAGAGCCGCCAGCTGGGTGCAATCACAGGCGACTGGAGCCTGCGGACACAAATGGCGGCGACTACGGTGGCCACCATTTGCGTTCATGTTTTTGGCCATGATAGGCTATGTAAATATTTACGTAGTCTATCACGGCAAAAAAAAAATAGGAACACAAATGGCGGCGGCTATGTCCCTATGTTAGCCGTGATAGGCTATGTAAGTATTTACGTAGCCTATTACGGCCTAAATGGGGAAGCGAATGGTGGCCGCAGATGCGGCCGCCATTCGCAAAGCAGCACAAACAGCACCAGGTAAGTGCTCTGTTTTGCTCACCTTTCAGGGGGTGGTGGGGCGGGGGGCTTTGTTCCGCCACCGATTTCAGGGGGCCGAATGCACTGGCATTCAGCTTCACTGAGATCCGTGGCGGAATTCTCTGACATCCCTACTTGTGATTCTTTTTAAGTACAAGGACTGTGCCAGAAAGGGAACATTTGCATGCAAAGCATGTCTGCCTCCACTGAACTATGGGTGTCTCCTCTAGCAACGGCTAGCAACTCTGCATGAGATTTTACAACAGACATATTATGATTAGTGCTATTCCACACCATGGAAAAGAGGAATTCAGTTCTCCAAATGGAATATTTAATTTTAGTGGGTCTTCCAGTTGAATAAATACAGCTTAGAAAATGGGAAATGAAAAGGATTTTTGGTGATTCAGTGATATTTCAGAGGTTAACACTCAGTAATTTATACAAAGCAAGCTTTGTTCTGTTTCCTAGGCAGTGTCAGTTAAAGGTTCACCCCAGGACCTTGAAATCTTTTGATAGTAAGGCACCATTGAGAAGAATTATTGGGTCTTCTTTTACAATTGTCATCTTCAACTTGACCTTCCAACCTTTTAACCCCCCTTTTAAAGTGTTTCCTCCTCATTTTCACTTTTGCCTCTCAGGAGACCTGGTAGACGAAGACTTTGCAGGTTTCTCCTCCTCCTCTTTGAAATGACAAGTCTTTAATTGCCATTTAAAAAGCATCAGTTGTGCTCCTCTCTGCTCTGTTGGGATAACCTCTCCTTGTCCCTACTCCATCAGCAAGGAAGTAATTCCAAATACTGGCACTCAGCTACGACTGGCAGTGGCAAGCTCACTCTGCCACATTCCTCCAAATCTTACCTCTGGCAATAAAACAGACAAGAGCCTCACACCCTGTCAACAGCAAAAAAGGCAGAATGGTTTAATCAAAGTGACACAGTTCCTGCACTAGTGTTCTCCCTTACAATAGCTCTTTCTTCATTGTCAGGTAATCAGTTTTAAATTGCCATGTGGCAGCCATTATGAAGCTTCAGTATAGAAGGAACTAGCTGCATTACAAAATAGAAATGACCACGATGGACCAGGACACTAACAACATGCACTGCGGTGGCAGTGATTTTAAAGCCTTTTCTGAAACTAAATGGAAGTCAACCTAAAACCATTTTCCTGTCCCGAAGAGAAACCATTTTAATGATATGTTGCATTCTGGAAAAAGTAGTCGTGTTTCATGCACCAAACTGGAGTATAGGGGTGGGGGTGGGGGTTAGGGGGTCTGGTTTCCCAACTGGGAACCCAGTTCCTTGCTCTCTTATATTGCCAGTTACATCTAGCCCCTGTTTACAGCCTTCTTCTTCCAGATCAAGCATAAACCCTTCTGTCCACCTAGAGGGGTTACCATTGTCCCATAATAACAGTGGGCTTTTCATTTTGCCGGATATAACTCTTTTGGCTGCTGTCGCTTTCTCTTATCATAGTATCATAGAGTTGTAAGGGACCTTGAAGATCATCTAGTCCTCCAGACTAGTAGACTCCAGAATAGTAATCCATACTATTCTATGATTCTATGATTCTCCAAACCCTTGCTCATTGCTTATCCTGATTTCCCTTTCTGGTTTGCCCTATACCTATACGGAAGGCAAAAGGTGCAGAGCTTTCAATGGCCTCATTTAGATGGGACACTGAACCATTCTTTAGTATTACGTGCATACCCCTACTCCCCCCTCCCATCTCCGCCTCCAGTGTGGCCATGCGTAGGAGACCAGAAATACCTGCTGCTGTCTTCAGCTGACTGCAGTTTGTTGACTGCACCAGAAACTGCTGTTAGTTCTAACTATGATTTATTCAAATGAGCCAGGATCAGAAGCTATGGCTTGAAGTTGGCTTGTTTCAAAGCTAACCACAGTTTATCCCAGATGAAAATGGAAGTGAATCTTTCCGATCTTCTCCTAGAGCCTGTGCTACAGTTCAGAGTTATGTCCAAATGCAGCCAGTGTGTCCTCCTGCTATACTATGGAGAAAGGGCTATGTGCCCAGTTGGCATGTTTCTGAGAAAGCCGTCACTTAATTTCTTGTTTTTGAGTTCACCACTCCTGAACTAATTAAGTGGAAAGTGAAGTTTCATTTTAATATATTTCTCATTATCTATGTAACAGTTCAAACAAGGAAACAGAATTAGCAAATAAAGTGATTCATGAAAGCCAAATAATAAAATTGACCTGGAAATTGTTAAGTTTGTTTAGTAAATTTATTTCCTCTTTTGTACGCAGCACATGAGGGCCCTAACATTTTTCCCCAAGGTATGGAAGTATATAAGAGGAGGAAGAATTGCAAAAAGGGCTCAGTGTGTGTGTGTGTGTGTGTGTATGTGTAAGACGGGGGTGGGGTAGAAATGACCGGAGAAAGCTTACATTTGGTGGCAACTTTTAGTTGTCTGATTCACCTGTAGTAGCAAATGGTAATGCATACATTGTAATGGAAATGTGTGTGTGTGTGTATATGTATGTATACACACACACACACACACACACACACACTGACAAGGGAAATACATACAATTTGTTGAGATGTTCAGCCTCCTAACATCTGGGTGATGTAGCTGACTGCTGTTTTTCTGTGTAATAAATAGCAACAACATGAATTATGCTTCATCTAGCCCTTGCTAGATGATTACTTTTGGCATCCTTCATGCTTTCTCTGATTGCAGTGCAAAGTCACCTCACACTTGAATCCAGAATGAGGTCAAGAACAATGCTGTGGCAGCTATTATATATATATATATATATATATATATATATATATATATATATATATATATTCATGGGATCCTCTTGACCTCTTGCGGGGCAAAGAGACTTTTCAAATTGAGCCATTTCCTTTAAATATACTATTACTATGGCTGTGCCCAGGTTGTGTTTGCCCCATGTCTTCCTAATATTGTATTGGTTTGCTTGCAGGCTTAATTTTCATCAAACTGCCAAAAGTGATAAGCCTCCTTTCCCCTGTGTTCTATCTGTCATGATTTCAGCTGTCATGAAACATTTCAGGCTCAGGGCCACTTCACATATAGAGTTTCCCAAGACTCACTGAAAACCAACACTCTGGCTGCGTTTCACACAAGCATTCTTTCTGCATTTCCTACATAGAAAAAAAAGTGACTTAAAGTTGCACTTAGCCATGGTCACCTGTACCTTTTCTTCATCTTCTGAAGTGTAATACAGGTACATGTCACCAGTGGCACTATGTCACCAATATTCTGTTCACAAAAGACATGAAGAAGAAGAAGAACGGTTAGTCCCTAATAGATTTGTGAGTCTGACTGTGTATTGTGTAATGAGGCAAATGGTCATGTATAATATAAAGGATGGTTCTTAGACATGTAGCCACTGGGTAAAATCCAACATAAGCCCTACTTAGAGTAGACCCATTGAAATGAATGGGACTTAAGTAAGTCATGACTAACTGATGTTTCATACATTTCAATGGGTCTACTCTAAGTAGGGCTTATGTTGGATTTTACCCATTGGGCTGTCAATGGAAGGGAAAGGAAGGCTTGAAATAGCTCCCTCTTTGGACTGAGACCAACAAGGTCTTCTTGGCTCTGGTTCCTCTGCAGTAACTCCTTGGATTGGTTACAAGGGTCTGAGAACTGCCTGCAGCTCACCTTGACAGTGACACTAGTCATTTAAAGAGGACGCTGACTGGAATGAACTTTGCTTCAACCAACTATTGAATTGTCAGAGACAAGTTCAGTAAATCATCAAGATTGGGCTATTTAAATGCCAAGAAGCAAGGGAATACAAAACAAATAATTTCCACTCTCAGTGGCTTATATGGTAGTATCACGCGTTCAAGGATGTTTTGTGCTTTGGTATTTGCTTGAAGTGAGAGTATTGTGATGGGGTAAATGATCCCAACTAGATTAGCCTGAAAACAGAAACCAAGAGTGCTCTTGAGTGCTCATTAGACTGACCAACCAAAGTACAATGTCATTCTCCATAAATATTAAACTGGCCATGTGACAGACCCAGGTCTTTTATCTCAGAAAATGGAAGTTTAAGAATGAAATGTCCTCAATCAATTCCCCACCGGATTAGCCAAGAGCCAGTTCATTGCACATAATTATTATTTTCTCTCATATTTTTAGTGTATTTAAGTATTACTGCCCTACTCCTAGAAATGACTTTTCAGAGCTAAGCCATTGCTTTCCTGGGGGGAAAAGGAGACAGTTACCCTAGAAAGAATAACTCTTAGACTGAGCAGCCAAAGAATTATTCTTCTGTCATGGAGCATTTCATATTTTGGCAGCTGTTAAGCCAATTCATTTTGTTCTTGCCATTCTTGTTGATATTCAAACAATTTTTCATGGTTTTCCTGCAAATGTAATCCTCTTTTTGTGGAGGGGGGGGGGGTTTCAGAAAAGCAATTTACTTTTTCTAATTGGTTTATCAAAAAGGGAGCCATATACCTGCATTAAACAGGCTCATTATGAAATTAAAACATTTAGTGGCTTTCCAACATGGCTTGTGTGGTTTTCAATTAACTCTTTTCATTTCTTTCCCAGCCAAACTCTTTGGTCCATGATGTGAGTCATTGTGCAGATAAAAGGGAATAAAGACAAGCTATAGCTCTCCTCCGAGTAATGGATTAGAGATGCTGTGCTCTCTTAGCAGCCTTTTTCTGCAAAGATGTACCAAGAGGATGAAGTGAAAAATTATGTGACAGACTGATGGAAACTGTGTGCCCTTTCCTGCTTGTTTCTCTGTCTGTTGATGGAGGTCAAAAGAAAAGACTGATAAGGAAAACATACCAGTGCAATCTGAAGCATTTTTGTGGAAAGCTACCAAGTACATCTAATCACAGGATCATAAAGATATTGATGGACAGACAGCAGACGGTTAGAATAAGCTTAGGTGGTCAACACTGTTGACACAGGGGTCATATTGAAAATATGTGTGCTAGAGAAGGTCACAGATTATTATTATTTATTTCTACTCAGCTAACACTATTTTCATGTGCATAATCAATATCATTTCAGGAGAAGGGGGGAAAAGTTACTATTTCACCTTAAGTCTTTAAATTTCCTAACCAAATGGAAGAATCAAATGTCTGGTATCTATATATTAATACAGAGAACAAATTATTGTTTACTCCATTTTGACCCCTAAATATTATCTGATCAAGTTCAGAATGTCTCAAATTCAAGCTGTCGATGCCTAGATTTGCAGAAAAATAATCGCACCCCCAAAAAGAAATCGACAGCTTTTCAATTCATTGTTAAAATTTATAATATTTGGGAGACCTTTTTCCTGTTGAGGTCCATGTTACCTCAGTCAAAACCTGTCCAGGGTTTTCCCACCACCACATTCCAGCAGTGGGTGTGACCGGAGCCAAAAGTGGGTGGAGCCAGAGCCAACATGGTTGGGGCCAGAGCAAAACTGGATAGAGCTGCAGAAGTAACTCTCAATTTTGTACAGCATCAACAGAGGGGGGGAAAAGACATTTGCATCCAGACATTCTCCTTCCCCAAAATGTATGAGCCCCCTGTTTGTAGTTGAAAGGAATCAATAATTGTAGTTGAAATAAATAATATTGGCAACCTGGAGTGGGGCCAATGAAGGGGTGTGGCCTCAGAAGAGCCTGGAGGTCTGGATTGGGAAGCCTGGAGGTCTGGATTTGGTCCACAGACCAGAGGATCCACATCCCTAATGCTACTGCATGCTACAGGATGTGTGCCAGGGGTGTTGAATCTCTTTCAGCCCAAGGGCTGAATTCCATGTTGGAGAAGCTCCCAGGGGCTGTATTCCAGTGGTGGGTGGAGCCAAAGGCAAGAGGCCCCAAACACCAAAAATACCAGCCTATTGGAGCTTAAAACCCTTAACTTTCAGTCACTAAGCTTTCGGAGAAGCCTTTTGGCCTTTTAGGAAGGGGGAAAAATGGCACAAAAGCTGGGAAACCACCAAACAATTGGTGTTTGGGGAAAAGGGTATGTGGCCATTTATGGAACCCTGAAGGGCCAGATTGGGACCCCAAGCAGGCTGGATTTGGCCTCTGTGTCTAAGATTCTGAATCCCTGATGTATGTAGGCCTCAGTGCCTCAGGCTGTCCCTGCTTAGGGAGAATGAACAGTGTATCTGTATTTTCTGTATCTGTATTTTTCTGTATCTGTATTTTTCAGATACAGAAAGATATTTTCTTCAATTACTGTTACTACACATTGTTGGTGCCACCAGTTACGAAGATATCTGAACATAGAATGGGGTAATATATGACACTTTTAAAGAGGCAGCTCAATCACATAATTTACTAATTGAAGATGAGGAATGGCAAAGATGTTTAGCGATAAATAAATAATGGTAAAATCGACATTTAGTACTTGAATTAGCACTTTGAATTCTTTACATGCACTTCTGTTATTAAATCTTTCACTGTGTGATAGATATTAAACCTAAAGCGATTTCTTTAGCAATCAATATCTCCAGTTCCAGTTGACCGATTTACATGTATATATTTTTAATTAATTCATTTACCACACAGATATGGTGCAAAATACTGAAAATCACTTTGGGGGCTAATTGCATCAAAATAACGGGAAAATAAGTTTTTCTATTATGTATAACTCCAAAGCTGTCGGTCATAACAATTTCTGGTGTGTGTTTTTTAAATTAAAAAAAAAACTTTCAAAATTAAACAACTTTCTTGCTTACTGTATCAGTCTCTCTCTAACAGTTTTAATGCGAAGTTCTGAAATCTCAAGATCAGGTAAAACAGCTGATTAATGAAGTTACTAAATCATAAGTTACATGCACATCATTGTGAAATTTTTCTCAATGGGTACAGCTAGTTCCCTTTTAAAAGTCAGACCTAAATGAAACAATTTTAACAGCTCTAGGTTTTAAATTACTCAGGATGTTATAGCTATGTTTAAAGATTTCTCCAGGACAGACAGTAAAAATATACTTTAACAACAAGAGGGGGGAAATCCTATGTTCCTTGGAAACCCCAAGAGAAACATAGGAAACTAGGAATGTATGAGAATTTCATTTCAGTTCATTTTGACCAGAATTTACCCATTCACACCTCCCAGAACTGAACACAATCTGTGGTTGAAATATGTGCATTTTTGAGCTTGTGTTGTGATGTGATTTACAGAACCAACCAACAACAACAAAATGAATTTGAAAACAGTGATTCACACATCCCAATAGTAAGATGCCTTATTCCAAGTCAGACCAATGGTCCATCTAGGTCAGCATTGCCTACACTGACTGACAGTGGCTCTCCAGGATTTCAGACAAGAGGGTTTCTCAGCCATACCTGGAGATGCCAGGAATTGAACCTGGAACCTTTTACATGCAAATCATGTGCTCTGTCACTAAGCTATAGCTCTTCCTTAGGGGTTCCTTCCCTAAAGTTTCATGGGGCTTGTCTGGGAACTGAACCCCATAAACTCTTGCACCCAAAATGGGTGCCTCTAGACCAACAACATAAGCTATTGAAGTCACAGTCAGCTCTTCCCTTTGGGTGGGCCCTCAACACAGTACGTTGTGCTTCCAGGCAGTTCAGTTCAACTGAGCTGAACTAATAATTAAAATATACCTTTATAAATCAAGGTGCAACAAAAGTTTGCCAAATTTGAATTTTCAATTGTGGTTTTGCAATAAATGACGCTTCATACATTGTAGATGAGTGGGAAATTCCCATCAGTAGTTTAATAAGACACTTCAGACCGGATGGCATTTCCCATTAAGACCTTAGATTGGCCAATTTGTAGGTTACTTCATGGGTTGCTTGACCAGGTTGGTGACTTAGAGATCAGGAAGGCATTCAGATTTATCTGGAGTTTCTATTGTTTATCTGTTCACACAGAAGGGCACCTCCCATTGATTGAGTTACAGCAAAGGACACTTCAATTGTGAAATTTGATTACAATAAAGGGCTCCTTCACATGGAGCCTTTATCCTGCTATTGAGATGTTCACAGAGGTTTGCAGGCTCTTTAGATGACGCCGTGATCCTCCAAAGCATCTCTGGCACTAAATGCCCTTTGTTCCATTTTTAAATAGATCACAGATAATGAGCTATCAAATTACCCCATTGTGTTCCGCTTGAGTTCTCTCTGTGAAAAGAGGAAAAGCAGCAAGAAGAGGAGCGAGATCAATGAAAGATATGGAAAACTCAGATACCAGGAGAAGGAGGGAGAAAGGGGAGGAGGAAAACGAAGTTTGTGGAAAAGGGAGTTGTTGTGATCCTGCATGTAAAACAGAAGCAGAAAGCCCCATTTTAGATGCAGGATTTTAGGCTAGTGTAGAGATGCTCAACATCAGGCAGCTAAGACTACCATCAGGTTCCTTTTGCTCCTAGCTGGCATGAAGCTCTTTCCCATGCAGTCTTTCACTGAACAACAGACATATTAGGCAAGGAGTTAGGGTGATGCTAAGAAAAGATCATATGCAAACTATCAGGTCTGAGGTGGGCTGAGATTCTCAATAGCAGTGGTGGTGGTGGTGACACATGACAATGCAACAGGTAGCATGACTATTTTTAAATCACTTCAAAATCATGGAGACTTTCAAAGAGAGCACAAGAGCCACCAAAAATATCTACAGTGGCATCAGAGAAACTGAAAAGCCACCCAAAACAGTTTTGTTTCAACACAACAAGTTAGTAAGCTAACAAATTCTGCGGATCCTCTGACTGTTCAAATCTTGATGGAAAGGAAAGGTTCCTCCTGTGCAAGCACCGGGTCATTGCTGACCCCTAGAGGGACGCCGCTTGTGCTGGCGCTTTCATGGCAGATTGTAGTGGGGTGGTTTGCCATTGCCTTCCCCAGTCGTGACTACCTTTCCCCCAGCAAGCTAGGTACTCATTTTACCAACCTCGGAAGGATGGAAGGCTGAGTCGACCTGAGCCGGCTACCCGAGACCCGGCTTCTGCTGGGATCGAACTGAGGTCGTGGGGAGAGTTTCGGTTGCAATACTGCCACCTAGCACTTGCATAATTTGACAAATATCAATCAGAAAGAAAACAGGCTATTTAATAAATCCTTTGATAAACAAAACAAAACAAGATTAATAACAGCATCACTGGCATAGAATAAAAAGTAGACTTCTGTAAAAAAAAATGTTGACACTGCAGAACTGTGTAAATCCTAAGTACCTAAAGCTGCTAGGGTAATTTATAATGCATTTTATATCAAAGGAGCTACAGAAAATCGACATCTTTCTATTCTCTTCTATACAAATTCTCTTGTAGGATAAATGCTATGGATTTTTGAAGGATGTTAACATTGGGAGTATGCTAACACTGAATCTGGAGTTGTCTAATTAATAAGATATTGATGCCTTAAGTAATCCCCTTTGTTTAGCATTCAAAGGGATATTCTCACTGTCATCAATGACAAATCAATTAGGGTAAATGAATAAAACAGGAAGCACCAAAGACAGCTGAGGTGTAAATTACCTATTCTCCCCCCTCCTCCCCCCAAAGATCACTTACAAAGGAGTGTGTGAAGTATATCAACTTTATGTGCTACAGTCATCAAAGGGCAAACTGGATGTTAATAAGAATTAATTAATTAATTAATTTCAAAATAGTTTTAGGCTACCTTTAAACATAAAACCCCCTCAAGGTGGCATACGGAATAAAAAAATACAACAATATACAAATAGGCAATAAATATACAATAAAATACTATAAAACTATAAAATTACACAGGAATTGTCATACTATTCCAGCACAAACACCTTCATCTGGATCCAGTAAGGGTGATATAAGATCAAATATTCATAATATGTTTACTGGATGAAAACATCACATTTGCAATGGTGAATGTGGGGCAAATATAGCAACAGGTTTCTGACTGTCACAAAACAATAAATAATTAAGAAAATGCAAGGTCTTGTTTCAGAATTAAGCATTTTTTTATTATTATTTTTTTAAAGTGGGACGTTGTGTGACATAAATGGGGAAATTGTTCTGTGCAGGGATGATTATACATCAGGGTTGCTGCACCCAAAAAAGATCACTGGATCAGAGTAACTAAGTTTGTTTTGCTAGCCAGTTCACTGTCAATCTATGAAACTCTCTGCCAGTGTTAAACAAACAGTATGACTTAGCTAAAGAAAAAAGAAAAAAGGGAAGTATGTATCAATAACAAGTAGATACTAGGGATGTACGAATCCCTTACCTGGCTCCGTTCCGGGGCATCCACGTTGGGGAGGAGGTGCTCCTTCCTTCCCCCCGGAATCCTCCCCGGCCGGCTCCGCTCCGTGGAATTCTGGCTGCCACTGGGCTGTTGCAGCTGCACATCGCGGCTGCTACGCCGGCCACCATTTGCATCCCTGCCAAGCCGTGATAGACTATGTAAGCATTTATGTAGCCTAGCACAGCAAAGAACAGGGGCACAAATGGCAGCTGCTACACCAATTGCGTGGCTGCCTTTTGCCATGATAGGCTACATAAATACTTATGTAGACTATTACGGCAAAGAGCAGGGGTGCAAATGGCGTAGCGGCCGCCATTTGCATGGCTGCCTTTTGTTTAGCATAAGTATTTATATAGCCTGAGTATTTTCTGTTGTTCAGTCGTTCAGTCGTGTCCGACTCTTCGTGACCCCATGGACCATAGCATGCCAGGCCTTCCTGTCCTGCACTCTCTCCCGGAGTGTGCTCAAGTTCATATTCATTGCATCGGTGATGCTATCTAGCCATCTCATCCTCTGCCGTCCCCTTCTCCTTTTGCCTTCAGTCTTTCCCAGCATCAGGGTCTTTTCCAGAGAGTTTTCTCTTCGCATTAGGTGGCCAAAATATTTGAGCTTCACCTTCAGTCTAAGTATTTACGTAGCCTATCACGGCAAAAGGCAGCTACGCAAATGGCAGCCACTATGACGGCTGCCATCTGCGGCCACAGCAGCCCGGCAGCGGCCGGAAGACAAGCTGCAGCTGCTACCACCGCAGCTGCCACCGCAGCCACCACCACAGCCGGAGCCGCCGCCGCCAGAGCCTCTGCCGTCAGGTAGGCTCCATCCCGGGTGGATTCCATGGGGTGGCGGGGGGGAGGCCATTCCTCCTCGGACTCTGGGGGGCCAGATTCTAAAGAATCCAGCATCACTGGAGTCCATGGCAGAATTCTTTGACATCCCTAGTAGATACCAGCATAATCCTATACATGTCTACTCAGTAATAAGTCTTATTTTGTTCAGTGAGGCATTCACAGGTTTGTATATTTCGGAGTCAAGCCTCTCAGCATTTGACATGGAAGTTTCTACTCAGGTAGACATGCCTTGAACTGTAGTGGTTTTTGAACAAATGAGGGGTGATAGTAGGGATGCACAAAAGTCACTTACCTGGTCTCGCAGCTTGCTTTGCGGTGGGGGGGAGGCGCTTCGCTGCTCCCCCCGAAGTTCAGGCCCGGGGGGGAGGCTTCCCTCCTCGCCCGGCCGAAATGCAGGCCGGGGGGGGAGGCTTCCTGCCTCACCCGGCCGCGAACTTCAAAAGAAAAAAAAAAAACGCCCCTGTGATAGGCTACGTAACGATTAACATAGCCTATCACGGCTAGATCTGCAAAGTCAGCTGTGATAGGCTATGTTAATTGTCACGTAGCCTATCACAGGTGACTTTGGAAAAAAAAAAGCGCGTACGCAAATGGCGGCCCCCATAGGGAGCCGCCATTTGCGTTCCTTATTTGGTCCCTGTAGTCTACGTAAAGATTTACATAGACTACGGCGAAAATAAGGGCAACGCTATCTTCAAATGATCTTCACCTAGTGCAAAAAAAATAGAATGTGCCAGTTGAGCCTCTCTGGTGATGCTATTCCACAGTTGTGGTGCCCCCACTGAGAAGGCCCTCTCCTTAATAGCCACATCCTTCACTTCACTTGGCAGGGACTCTTGGAGCAGGAACTCCAAGCAGGATCTTAAGATAGGTATATATGGAAGAAGTCAATCTTTCAGGTAACCTGGGTCCCAAGTTATTAAAGACCAGCACTTTTAATTGGGCATGGAAAAGGAGTCAGTGTAGCTGGTACAGCACTGGCATAATATGATTGAAATGCCTAGTCCCATTTAATAAACTTTTGGCTCTATTGTGAACAACTAAAGTTCCTGGACCAATATAAAAGGCAGCCCCATATACAATGCATTGCAATAGTATAAACAGGGGCTTACCTGAGCATGAGTAACTAGCTAAGATATCTCCACTGAGATATGCGCACAGCTGGTATATGAAGTGAAGAAACTAGAAAGTGCTTTGGACCACAGAGGATACATGCACCTTTAATGGTAATGTTGGATACAATGCCCTCTGCCCTAAACCAAGAACCTGATCTTTTAGGGGGAGTGCAACATCCTCCACAACAGGTTGAACACCATTCGCCTGGGTCATCGTGCTTTGGAACTGCCTTGTATGGCCTGAATGACAATGTGAGATCACCAGGTATTCTGGACATGAAGATCTATGCCTACAAACCAGTAGATTTGTCAGCACTGAGTTGGGCAGGACAAGAGCCTGAATGGTCATAAGAAAGCGTGAAGTATTTGTAAGTTAACCTTTTAAGTTAAGCATATGGATAACCCTCGTGCATTGATTGGGATGGGCAGGGCAAGCTTATGGCCCTGCTACCTTCACATTCACTATGCTGGGTTTAATGCCAACACTGAGTACTCATGATGATCCTATGCTCAATTGGTAGCAGAGCACAGTAGCTATCAGTGGCTCCTAGTCATGATGACTATACATTACCTCCAGTATCAGAGGCAATATGCCTCTGCATGCCTGTGGGGGGGGAGAGTGTGGGGGGCAATAATGCATTCATGTCTTGCTTGTGGGCTTTCCATGGACATCTGGTTGGCTACTGTGTGAACAGAGTGCTGAACTTGACTGGCCTTTGGTCTGCTCCAGCATGGTTCTTCTTATGTGGATAATTCCCTGGCATTGAGGCAGCAGCTGAAGAGAAATCTCCTGTCTCCCTTAGCTACAGGCAACTTTGTCCCTAGTTTGTAATTCAGAAATAGTTACTCTCCTCACAGCCACACATCTAGCTATGTTGAAGGGGCTTGCCTGAGATACCAACCACCAAGCCCCGGAAGAATTATATTCCATGTCCGCTTGGGTTCTGAAGCTCTGAGTCTCCTTTCACCTTCTTGGTGCCTCAGGTGCCTAGCTCCTTTTCCCGCCTTGTTTACCTGTACTACCTGTTTGTTGTGACCTGAAAGCCTACACATCCAATGTGGTACTTCCCCTTACTGTTAAGCACTGCACTGAGACAATGAAGATAATGTGAAAAAGTTGCCTCTTAGCAGCCAGTCAGGGAGAAAAATTCCTACTCAGCCTAATACACAACCAGGTAACACTGCACTGAGATGCCAGTGGGTGGGCAGGTGAAACAAAAGATGGGATAACAGATTTTGAGAATGGAAAAAGAGAACACTGACTATGGCGAGTAGTGATATTTTCAGTAGGTGCTGGAGGGACTGTGGCTCAGTCCCTCCAGCACATAAAGAACATCCCAGGTTCAATCCCTGGCATCTCCAAATACAGCCGGAAAAAATCCTGCCTGAAACCCTGGAGAGTTGCTGCCAGTCGGTGTTGACAGTACTGGTCTCAATGGATCAATGTTCTGACTCAGTATAAGGCATCGTCCTATGTTTATTCCAACTAAGGATGTAAGAGAAATTTGTTTCAGTTCATTTTAGACCAGAATTTACCCAGAACCTACCCTACAATCTTTGGAAGAAATCAGCAAATTTCCAAGCTTGCAGTGTGATTGGTGGACAAAAGGAAAGTGTGTTTGATAATATGGGCCTTTGAAAAGTACGCTTGAAAAAAGTGTGTTCCTTTGAAAAAACTCTAACACACTTTAATCAATGGGAGAAAAGTATGTAGTTTTTAAGAATGTGCAGAAAAATGCGAACCTTTGGAAAAAATATGCACCGAGATACACACACGTTCTGTGCCAACTGAAAAAAAAAAAGACAATCTGATATGGACATGAGTCAACAAGCTTGGAGGTGGAAAACGGAGAACCCCACTGAGACTTACAGGTTTTTACATCTTTAATTCCAACAGCATGATAGGAGAAATTGCATCAACACAATGATATATCAAGGATAGCTTGAAATTATGTGTGCCTCTTATTGAAGAGTGCTGTGGGGCTGTATGCATTGTATTAGGTGACACTGCTGACCCAGAACACTGAAATACATAAAACTATTGATTTGTACTTTTCCTAAAGTCTTTATTGTGGTCCTTGCTTAATCTAACTTATCAACAAGAACTCATTTGCTTTTGTCAATAGTCCTATTGAGGTTAGGAGAATGTGCCTCACTCTAACTCCCTTTGCATACTGTCTTCATTAGCCACACTTTGAGGTTAGTTTCAAGGCAAAGAAAGACAATGAGTGAGCTATGGAGTCTAATACAAAAGTATCCGTCATGGTTCCAAACAAGAAAAGGTTCATGGCAAGGTTCAGTCATCTCCACTGAATTTCACTATTTGAATGTCTAGAATTTGGAACCACTGTACCAGTTGGTTCCCCAAGATCACAATTCACAGAGAAAAATCAAATCTAATGAAAGATTTAATGTAACTAACTGCGCTAATGTAACTAATTGAAACATTCAAAGTGTAGGCATCTCTTAATCTCTTCATGATTTGTTTATAGGCCAAAGGCATGTCATTGTACTTTGACTTGCACCTGTGTTTATAAAGGTGTAGAGAGACTTGTTTGGTGTCCATATTTGATTTTGCTCCAATTTGCAATTAATTATGTTTGTTTCATTATACTTGACCTTTTTTGATATTAAAAATAAAACTTTTTACAAGTACATTGTTATAGAAGATAGCCTAATTCTTTAAAAAAAAAATGCTGTATGGACATAAATAAACTCCTGACTTTGAATTATAGTGAAAACCATTGTTTTTCATGGAATCTGCATGTCAAGAGCTTTCCAATGAAGTGTATTTCATCTTTTATGAGACTCAGTCAATGGGAAGGCTGACTGGGAAAGGAATGACCAACTAACTCCCGACTTTGAATTATATATATAAGATAAGATTTGAAGGGCTGCCCAGTCCAGGTCTGGTTTAAAGATAAAGAACTGTAAGAAGGGAGAGCAGGGGCCTTGCATTTGCCCTTCAACACCCAGTACCTGGGAGGCAGACTGTGCAAGCACACAGGTCACCAGGTCCCAGGCTTCCCAGTATTGTGAGATGCATATGTATTTCTATTTAAGTTATAGTAATTATTTCCAAATTT
Organism: Heloderma suspectum; assembly: GCF_057233095.1. Lineage (NCBI taxonomy): Eukaryota > Metazoa > Chordata > Lepidosauria > Squamata > Helodermatidae > Heloderma > Heloderma suspectum. Next base: position 254,766,222 of record NC_139460.1, on the reverse strand, counting down.
GCATATGTATCCCCACTTTTCTTACCAGCACCCCTGTGAGGTGGTGGAAACCATGGGACCTGGGTTCATATAGTAGTGGGATGGGTAAGGGAGAAAAGTGCTGACCCCAAACTAGTAGCATTTGGTACGTCCAGCCTACCAGGATCTCTGTTCCCTGGAAAGGTGTGGGGGAAAAACAAGTGAGAAACTTATAAAAGAAGAACTAGGCTTTATTTAACAAGGAAGGGGAGAGGGGAAGGTAATAAAACAAAAATTCTAATTAATAAATGAATTAAAGTAAGTCTCAAAAACAATACCATGTGTGGAAGGAAGTCCAATGATTATGCAGTCTACTAAGGTTGGTGATTTCTGAAAACCTATCTCAAGTGGTACAGTCTAGGAGAGAAGAAGCTGTACTATACTTCCATTTCTGGCACTTGGTGGTGGGGCCACTTCTGATGGGTTATTGACTGAAAGGCAGTAAACTGTTGTTTTCTGCTGCTGCTGCTTTCTTCCCTGTGTTTTTTTTTTCCTCCTCAGCCTCCTCAGGATTTCTCTTTTCAGTCTCTGTCTCTTTATAGCTTCTTCACAACCTTCCTTTTAAAATCTCTCTCTTCTTCTCCTCTTAATCTTCTCCTCTTAATCTTCCTTTCTCCTCTTAATCTCACCTAACAATTGCCTCAGAACAATGGCTCATTAGCAGGGCCAGCCAATGACATTTTTCTGCCTGAGGTAAAGAACAAGATGGCAACAAACCACCTGGATTGGCAGTTTAGTCTTTCTTCAATCTTGGTGGTGGGACATCCTCCTCCACTGCTCCTGAAAGCAGCAGGCTAGCTTAGGGGGCCCAGGACAAGCCATTTGTCATGTAGCTCTCTCCCCCAACACCTTGCGGCTGCCTCCGAGCATATGCCACATGATTTAACCGCCTCACTCTGCCTAATGGTAGGGCCATCCCTTCTCATCAGGGTCAAAAAGCGTTGAGCTGCTGTCATTCCACCAGAGGGCTACACTGCACACGGTTACACATTCATACATATACACCAGGATATACAAAATGTATACAGATCTGTACCTTCCTTTCTCATTTTTTGGTGATGCAGTTCCTCTTTTTTGGTGATGCGTAGCTGGCCATCTCATCCTTGCCCCTTTGAACATTTCTTGGAGCTGGTCTGTTTCAGACCACATGCCTGGTTCTGGTCTGCTTAGACTGACAGTTGTTACTCTCAGGGCCAAGAATTTAACCCTTGCATAAACTTTGGTTAGGGTGTGATATGATATTGAAAGAACCCTATCTCACCTTGCCCCAATAAGAGGTTTCCAGCTACAGCTACCCCTCAAAAAGGAAGTGCTAAAACCTGATACTAAGAGGGTACAAGTGCAGAGAGGCAGTGTGAAATCCAGGAACAACATTTTATTTCCTCCATACTTTTCTCTCTAATTATATATGGACTCACAGGAAAATCTGATGAGATGAGAGAGGCCATACTTTTCTCTCTAATTATATATGGACTCACAGGAAAATCTGATGAGATGAGAGAGGAAGGGAGAGAATGGTACATTAGGAATGATCTTCTTTACAATTGCAAATACGTTTTGTGAAATTCTGTTCTCTCCCTCAATCCTCTGATGTATCTTTCATATAAAATGTAGATGAAGGTGGCAACTTTATCTGTTTTAATTTTGATCAGGCACACTGAGGCCTTCTGACCTTTCCTGTTCCGCCACAGGAAGAGTGACTGTGAATGTGATAGAACATATTATACAAACCAAGCTGCATTAATTCTGATGGGATGATTAAATGCACCAAGGTGTGCTAATGAGCTCTACTCAACAAGAACAGAAAGGGGAAAGTATAAAACAGAAAAGTTTAACTCCCTCCCCCCCGCCACTCCACCTATCCCAACATGGTTTGTAGTTCTCTCTAGGGCTGTCTTGAACACACTCTAATTTTGATATTCACTTTGAGCTCATTCAACACTGTAGAACAGATTGCACATGCCCCCAAGAAAACATACTCACTTTGCTGGATATTTGTGTTATTTTAATGCTGTTTAGTATCACTTTTTTCCTGGTTGCTGCTTCTTGGGCACATTTTTTCCCCTTCATCTTTGCCCTCTCTATCTACAGCTTCATTTGATGGCTGCAGCTGAACCTGGTTGGTTATGACAACCTATATAATTTTGCTTGTGAACATCCATAAGAACATCAACAAGACCATGTTGCTTGTTACAGCTAATTGGATTAAACGGTAGTGTGGGCAAATTAAGCTTAAAAGGCAAAGTAGAAGATGAACAACAGGTGAGAAGAGGGGCAAATCAACACAAATGTGTTTGAAAGGACTGCAGAAAGCATGTAGAAAACAGAGGGCACTGTTTGACACCATGAAAAAGAACATAGACTGAAGTACGCAGTTTGGTGTCAACTCTAGTTACCAGGGATTAATCCAAGTGCCAGAGATCATCAGGATGTAATATGTTTTTAGTGCTCCATCCTAGAATATATTGCTGTCACTCCCCACTGCCCCAGAGCAGGAGAATAACTATATCAAATTTATATATTCATAAATGCATTAGAAGCATTTACTGTATCTAATTTTGTTCATCTAATGAATAGCTGGTCTTCAAGCTGCATAGGCTGATTGATAATTAGTGACTAACAGTGCAAGCCTACATATCTCTCTTCAGAAATAAAACTCATTGTTTCCAGGGGTGGCTACACACAGGAAAGTGTATTTAGATTGTAAGCAGGGTAGGGTTGTTGTTGATGTTGTTGTTGTTGTTGTTATTTGTAAGTTTTAAATCTAACCCATTTAAATACATATATTGTATTTAACAATTTGCTTCTGTTAGGTTGTGAAGCTACTTTCCAGTGCTTTGCAAATGTTATTCTAAATCTGTCAATATCACACACACACACACACACACGTGTAATGGGACCACACCTGTTGGCTCCACCCTGACATCATGCCCCCTGCTGGTCCCACTCTCCAGATGTCTTTGGATTCAGTGTGTGTCTGTAAAGGGACACCTATACAATCAGAACCCCTGATAATGCAGGAGTTCAGATGATGTAGAGAGCCTTCACACACACATATCTGCATAGGCACCCCTTTGTAGATGCTCCACTCAGTGTGAGGGCATCTGATGAACTTCCAACCAACAGACCCAAATGCTGGAGGGGTTCGCCATCACGCAGGGACAGGAAAGGTACTGGCCTGCTTTCTCCGTCCATTGCTTATCTACAATCATTTTTCTCAGTTCTTAATTTTCACTAACAGCTGAAAGCAGGAGGAACAAAACAAAATTAGCCACCAAGAAGAAGGATAACTGGAGATAAACAACAGATGGATAAAGCCTGCCTGTGGCTCCTTCTTCTGTGTATTTGACTGTGATCTCCTCGAGCTTTCTTTGCCTGTTTTCTGGGAGCCTTCCAAGTTTTTAACAGGCGGAGCTGGGCTTCTCCTAATGTGTTGAGCATAACGTGTATCCCAGTTCTGAGATATACACGTTTGTATTTCAGTAAAGGATTTCACCCCTTCATGGATCACTGCCTTGTTGTGGCGAAGGGGCTTGCATAACTCAGTGAAGCCATAAGCTATGCCGTGCAGGGCCACCCAAGACGGACAGGTCATGGCAGAGAGTTCTGACAAAATGTGGTCCACTGGAGAAGGAAATGGCAAACCACTCCAGTATTCTTGCCAAGAAAACCCCATGGAATGTCTCACAAGGCTAAAAGATATGACGCCGGAAGATGAGCCCCTCAGGTCGGAAGGTGTCCAATATACTAGTGGGGAAGAGCAGAGGGTATTTCCAAGTAGCACCAGAAAGAGTGAAGCAGCTGGGCCAAAGCCAAACGGACACTCAGCTGTGGATGTGTCTGGTGGTGAAAAGAAAATCCGATGCTGTAAAGAACAATATTGTTTAGGAACCTGGAATGTTAGATCAATGAATCAAGGTAAGCTGGAGGTGGTCAAACATGAGATGGCAAGATTGAACGTCGACATCTTGGGAATCAGCGAACTCAAATGGACAGGCATGGGCGAATTTAATTCAGGTGACCATCATATCTACTATTGTGGGCAAGAATCCCTTAGAAGAAATGGAGTAGCACTCATAGTCAACAAAAGGGTGGGAAAAGCAGTACTGGGGTACAATCTTAAAAATGATAGAATGATCTCAGTACGAATCCAAGGCAAACCATTCAACATCACAGTAATTCAAGTCTATGCCCCAACCACTGAGGCCGAAGAAGCTGAGGTTGATCGGTTCTATGAAGACCTACAACACCTTCTAGAACTAACACCAAAAAAAGATGTCCTCTTCATCATAGGGGATTGGAATGCTAAAGTAGGAAGTCAAGAAATCACTGGGATAACAGGCAGGCATGGCCTTGGTGTACAAAATGAAGCAGGACAAAAGCTAATAGAGTTTTGCCAAGAGAACACGCTGATCATAGCAAACACTCTTTTCCAACAGCACAAGAGACGACTCTACACATGGACATCACCAGATGGTCAATATCGAAATCAGATTGATTATGTCCTTTGCAGCCAAAGATGAAGAAGCTCCATACAGTCAGTAAAAACAAGACCTGGAGCTGACTGTGGCTCAGATCATGAGCTGCTTCTTGCAAAATTTCAGCTGAAATTGAAGAATGTAGGGAAAACCACTATACCATTCAGGTATGACCGAAATCATATCCCTTATGAATATACAGCGGAGGTGAGGAATAGATTTCAGGGATTAGACCTGATAGACAGAGTGCCTGAGGAACTATGGACGGAGGTCCGTAACATTGTTCAGGAGGCAGCAACTCAATCCATCCCAAAGAAAAAGAAATGCAAGAAAGCCAAGTGGCTGTCTGATGAGGCTTTACAAGTAGGTGAGGAAAGAAGGGAAGCAAAAAGCAAGGGAGAAAGGGGAAGATATATCCAACTGAATGCAGAGTTCCAGAGAATAGCAAGGAGAGAAAAGAAGGCCTTCTTAAATGAACAATGCAAGGAAATCGAGGAAAACAACAGAATGGGAAAGACTAGAGATCTCTTCAAGAAAATCGGAGATCTCAAGGGAACGTTTTGTGCAAAGACGGGCATGATAAAGGACAAAGAAGGCAGGGACCTCACAGAAGCAGATGAGATTAAGAAGAGGTGGAAAGAATACACAGAAGAACTATACAGGAAAGATCTTAATGTCCTTGATAGCCATGATAGTAATGTCCTTGATAGCCATGATAGTGAGGTCACTGAACTTGAGCCGGACATCCTAGAGAGTGAAGTCAAGTGGGCCTTAGGAAGCATTAGTAACAACAAAGCTAGCGGACATGACAGTATTCCAGCTGAGCTATTTAAAATCCTAAAAGATGATGCTGTTGAAGTGCTGCACTCAATATGCCAACAAATTTGGAACACTCAGCAATGGCTGCAAGACTGGAAAAGGTCAGTTTACATTCCAATTCCAAAGAAGGGCAATGCCAAAGAGTGTTCAAACTACCGTACAATTGCGCTCATTTCACATGCCAGCAAGGTGATGCTCAAAATCCTACAAGCTAGGCTTCAGCAGTATGCGAACCGAGAACTACCGGAAGTACAAGCTGGGTTTCGAAGAGGCAGAGGAACTAGAGATCAAATCGCCAACATTCGCTGCATCATGGAGAAAGCAAGAGAATTCCAGAAAAACGTCTATTTCTGCTTCATTGACTACGCTAAAGCCTTTGATTGTGTGGATCACAACAAACTGTGGCAAATTCTTAAAGTGATGGGAGTACTAGACCACCTTACCTGTCTCCTGAGAAACCTGTACGAGGGTAAAGAAGCAACAGTAAGAACCAGAGATGGAACAACCGATTGGTTCAAAATTGGGAAAGGAGTACGACAAGGCTGCATATTGTCACCCTGCTTATTTAACTTATATGCAGAGTACATCATGAGAAATGCCGGGTTGGATGAATCAGAGGTCGGAATTAAGATTGCTGGGAGAATTATCAACAATCTCCGATATGCAGATGATACCACCCTAATGGCAGAAAGTGAAGAGGATCTAAAGAGCCTCTTGTTGAGGGTGAAAGAGGAGAGTGCAAAAGCTGGTTTGAAACTCAACATTCAAAAAAATGAAGATCATGGCATCTGGCCCTATCACTTCCTGGCATATAGAAGGGGAAGAAATGGAAGCAGTGACAGATTTTACTTTCTTGGGCTCCAAGATCACCGCAGATGGTGACTGTAGCCATGAAATTAAAAGACGCTTGCTCCTTGGGAGGAAAGCTATGGCAAACCTAGACAGCATAGTAAGAAGCAGAGACATCACCTTGCCGACAAAGGTCCGTCTAATCAAAGCTATGGTTTTCCCAGTAGTAATGTATGGCTGTGAGAGCTGGACTATAAGGAAGGCTGAGCGTCGAAGAATTGATGCTTTCGAACTGTGGTGCTGGAGAAGACTCTTACGAGTGCCCTGGACTGCAAGGAGGTCAAATCAGTCAATCCTAAAGGAAATCAACCCTGAGTGCTCATTGGAAGGACAGATACTGAAGCTGAAGCTCAAATATTTTGGCCACCTAATGCGAAGAGAAAACTCTTTGGAAAAGACCCTGCTGCTGGGAAAGACGGCAGAGGATGAGATGGCTAGATAGCATCACCGATGCAATGAATATGAACCTGAGCACACTCCGGGAGAGTGCGCAGGACAGGAAGGCCTGGCGTGCTATGGTCCATGGGGTCACGAAGAGTCGGACACAACTGAACGACTGAACAACAACAAAGGATTTCAATCAAGTATTGAAAAAGTAGGTTTGTTCCAGATATCTCAAAGAATTAATTGAAGCACATAATGCTAGTGTTGATTTTAAATATTTACAGGAAAGATAGATTGCAAAGTACTGATACTGAATGTCAGTTATCAAATAATGAACCTCTAAACCAGAAAATAGGAATTCTGATAGAGTATCTGTTGGGTAGTGAAAGTCAAATACTGTATATTGTTATTTGACAAATATCAGACAATGATGTCAAATATCTATATCAAATTCACAAAGGGTCCATGAAGGAGAATTTTCAGAATTATTTTCTGTTATGCATAAAAGTTCCTTTCTGTTCTACACATCTCCAGGGCCCAAACATGGGGGTGGGGGGTGGGAATGGGATACTTTAATTGGACCTGGAAGTCCAAAGGGGGCCAGTCTGGTCTGCAAGCCCATTAACCTAAGGAAACAAAACAAAGCTAAATTGTAGATCATGCTTAAGGATGACTACACAAAGTTATTTCCCTGTATCTATATGGACTATCCAGATCTTGTGAGATTTACTGGAGCCAATCAAAACAGGTATCAGAACAGAACAAGCAACAGTCTTAAAAGTAAGCTGCTGCCCTGTGCTTTCCTCTAAAAAGTGAGTGCTTGTACAGGAAACTCTAGGACACATTGAAGTGTGCCATCCTATGTGATATCCTTTTTCAGGAACTGCAAATTCAATGGTTCCTTAGTTCCTGCTGGCATTTCTTATGTACAGGCAAGAACAGCCATCAGGGTACAGCATCCAACTGGCAGCAAGAGGGTAAAACAAGCACCATAATAATCAGGGAATCTGAAATCCCTGGGACAATGGGAGCTACTGCTGCTAATATAGTTAACAGAACTCAGAACATACATGAGTAAATGAGTTAGGCCTCTTGTCTCCACTGTTTGTAGAAGAACTGGCACCAGATCCCACAACAGTGTTAAAAGAGCATTTGTCAGTTCTGATTTATAATACCTCATATGTATCTGGCCATAAAAAGAAATCAGACAGCTAGAAATAAGGGACCCAAAGTTTCTAAAAGACACCAGTCATTCTTCCCATTTTTCAAAACAGACAAGGCCTTCCACTGGGGTGGGGAAAATGTACAGGATTCAAAGTGCATCCAAATTCATTTTCATTTATTCTTCCAACCATCTTGAGACATGGGTTAGGATAAGAATCAGTAGTTTGCCCAAATAAAAGCAATGCGGGGGATCCTGACTAAGTCATGTCCTGACTAACTTCATCTGGATTCAATTGAATGATCTTCATAGCTGATCAAGGCTTGGAACTTTGATGTCCCATATCAAACTCAGTCTTCAGACTATTGTATCACACCATCCCTACTTAATCTACCAATGTGCTTCCTGTCAGCAATAACCATTTCCATGAGGATATCTCTATACGCCTTCCCTTACTGTGCATAATTTTTAGATTATACCTTTTAATTTTATCACTTATGGCCAGTAGGTAAGACTAAATCAATTTTAACAAGACCCTTCATAGTTTTAAAAGCAGCAATTATACCACTGTGAACTCAGTCCTTTTCCAGTAAGAAGGAGGGGTTTCTCAGTCTACCTCTTAGTCTTTAATCTTCTAATAGTGTCATAATTACTGCTGTAATGTTACTCTTCTTAAAGAGTAATTGTTTCTTTTCCCCCTAACCTATAATCAATAGCCCATGTTGTCTGTAATTTGTAAAGGATGGTGAAATTATCATGAAGTCATGCTTTAAGAGTGGCTAAATACTAGTATTACTGATGAGTACTATCTGCCATTCTATATCTTTATCTAACACGCTACGGTTGCATTTCTATAGGTATGATATACGTATGTCAGCCTGCTAGTTTGATGCAGGGTAGGAACATGGACAGCACCAGGTTTGAGGAGTCCTGGCCTCCTGTGAACCCCCTCTTCTGTGGCTCGGCCCTGGTGGACTTACCTGGCATGACAATAGGATACAGCGGTGGGAGGCAGCACTGGCACTCTGAGCAGTGCCAGGCGGCTGGCTCTAGCTGCCATTTTACTTTCCCACTATGTTTCCCATGATAGCTCTGCGGCCTTGTAGAATATTAAAATGGTGGCTAGATCTAGTCAACTAGTACTGCTTAGAGTGATGGGTGTCAGGAGCGCCCTAGCGGACTCTTTCAGTCTACTCCAATAGCCAACTCAAGACACAGACAAAAGGATTCTTTTCAAGGCTTTAATCCTTTTACAACTTAATGACTCTTTCAGATGCTAATCACCAGCGACTAAGCAATGAACAGCAGAGTAGCCTATGCTCCAGGTAGGCAGTTGGTCCCCGTTTGAAGGAGGATCATTTGCAGACCCTGAACTTATGGGCTAGGGAGAGTTCCTCCCTCTTTCCCTTGGGTCCATGGGACGCGACTGTTGCTTGCGCGCCAAATGGGCACTACGCCTCCTTTCCGCGCCCTCCATCGCTCATTGCTCCCTGCATCTGCGTCAAGCGTCTAGCAAGCCCCCCTCCCACACTATCTCACTGCCAGGGTCACTATCTATCTCAGGAATGTTGGCAGGAGGAATCTCTGCCAGCTGCTGTGCCTGTGAGGGATGAGCGGGCTCCTCTCCCATGGATTGCTGTTCCTCCTCAGAATCAGAACTGCTCTGGGGTTCTATGGGCTCAGTTTCCACCCTGACAATGGGTTAGGGAAAAAAAATGTTTAAAGGTGGTCTCCGTGCAGAAATCAGCAGTGGATGCTTCCAGGATACGACAGCCACAGCAGTTGAGCAAGGATATCAGGTGCGATGCCAGCCCTGAGTAGGAGTGGCAGTGGGGGGGGGGAGGTTCTCTTGCCACTTCCATCTCCCTCAGCTCCCTCTGACATCCCTTGCTCCTTCCTATTGGCCTCTTGAGTCCCATGAAACCAGCACAGTCAAAAGGAGGTAGCTCCTGGAAAAAGAGTACAATGTCCCTGAATATGAATAGGTAACCATGTCATCTCCTTGCGTATTTGGATTGCATGGGGGTAATTTATTGAAGGAAAACTGATCATGGTGCAGAATTTACATCAACTGGGGATAAATAACTGAATGAGAAAACTGATTTGGGTGATCTGGAGTGGGGTGCTAATTATTCTAATAATTTTGAGGTGTAATTTGGATGGGAAAGTAATTGGTATGTCATTTGTGAAATTTGAATTCTAATAATTATTTTTAAGTGTGCATGAATGCATATATAAATTAGCATGCACAAATTCTATATGTATTGGAACTCATACTTATGATCTATAAAGTAATAGGTTTAATCCACAGCATCTCCAGTTAAAGATCTTGTTGTCTTTTTTTTATATGTGCTCTCAATAATTTTGCAGCAAGTTTTTGGTAGGGCTGTGCAGGGACCCTCCAACCCACTCCAGAGTCCTATAGTATTGCATAGATGGCCCCTTTACAGCTACAATCTATTCACCATTTACTTACCAGAAGAAGAAAAGTTGTCATGGTGATTCCCTCCAAGCTGGCGATGAGCTATGGTAGCTTCCCACGGGTCTAGGTAAAGAGCAGGGGGCTTGCTTGCATAGCTGGGCATGCAGCTGCCTGGATCAGGCTGAAGCAGCCTGAAGCACTTTGGGAGAGGTCCAACCCACTTTGGACTGCTTCAGACCACTCCCAAGCTGCTTCAGAACCAGACCTCTTTCGCCTGAATCACCCCGATCCTCTTCAGGATTCAGGCCAAAGCAGTGCACAGCCCCAGTTTTCAGTCAATGAATGGACAAGTTTTCAGTTTAACCTGAAACTTTGCAAGTTTCCTTTACATCCTATTTTCATTTGCACTGTGACACATTCAAGTTGTTATGTGTGATTTTTCTCCCAGCAAGTATGTTCAGTTTAGCTCTAACATTAGATCTTGATTTTCTGTATAATCTGTACTAGGCTCACAATATTTGCTTATTATATAATATTGAGTGCATTTGAGATCCTGATTCTGGTATTTTAGTTTTGTTCCTCTTAAACAATATGCCATGTATGTTGAGGGTAGGAAAAGAAACGTCCAGAAAATATGATCTTCTACCATTTGCAAGACAAGTTGGAAATACAATGCAAAGACATAAAATATCCATAGAGTATGAGGACTAAATGGAACCTGAGACTTCCATTATAAAAGTGCTGAAGTTTCTTGAGACTACATAAGCTTCTCTATTGCTCATGATTCTTATTTTTAAAATTGTTTTTGGTTTAGTTAATAGTTCTCAGAGCTGATGTATGTTGAAAAGTCCTCATGGAGCTACTGTTTCCTATTTTCTAATTTCATGGTTGATGTGCTGATTTCCACTGGTACTATATTTTAAAAACAAACAAACAAAAACGAAACATGAAATTGGAGGAAATCCATCATGACACTAGTTTATATTAAAATAAGGAAATTAAAATACAGGCTACAAAAAGGGCTACTAAAATAACAAACATCTGGGAGTGAAATGCCACACAGCTGTATCTGATTTAATACCACCATTTTGGCAAGAGGAAAGGACAGTTAGGGATGTACGAAAGGGACTTACGTGGTCCCGCAGCTTGCTTCGTGGTGGTGGGGAGGCGCTTCGGTTCTCCCCCTGAAGTTCAGGCCAGGGGGGAGGCGCCCTGCCTCGCCCGGCTGAAATTCAGGCCGGGGAGAAGCGCCCCGTCTCCCCGGCCGCGAAATACAAAAGTTAAAAAAACAAAAAACAAAACACACACCCGTGATAGGCTACGCAACGATTAACGTAGCGTATCACAGCTAGATTTCCAAAGTCAGCCGTGATAGGCTACGTTAATCGTTACGTAGCCTATCACGGGTGACTTTGGAAAAAAAAAAGCACGTATGCAAATGGCGGCGCCCATGGGCGCCGCCATTTGTGTTCCTTATTTGGTCCCGGTAGTCTACGTAAAGATTTACGTAGACTATGGCGAAAATAAGGGCAATGCTAGGTCCCATTGATAAGCACTCTTTGAGTCCGATTCTGTAGCCAACTGTGGATCCACCAGATCGTTGTTTCATCTAGCCCACTTTGAGCTAGTTTGCTCATCAGGATATCATGGGGCACTTTGTCGAAAGCTTTGCTGAAGTTGAGGTATATGATGTCTGCAACATTCCCACAGGAAGGTTACTTGATCAAAAAATTAGATCAGATTCGTCTGGCAGGATTTGTTCTTCACAAATCCATGTTGGCTTCGAGTAATCACTGCATTGTTTTCAAAGTGCTTACAGATGGATTGCTTCATAATCTGCTCCAGAATTTTCCCAGGGATTGATGTCAGACTGACTGGTTTGTAGTTCCCAGGTTCCTCCTTTTTACCCTTTTTTGAAGATAGGGACAACATTAGCCCTCCTCCAGTCATCTGGCACTTCACCCGTCCTCCAAGATTTCTCAAAGAGAATAAACAGTGGTTCTGAGAGTTCTTCTGCCAGTTCCTTTATTACTCTAGGATGCAGTTCATCTGGCCCTGGAGATTTGAACTCATTCAAAGTAATGAGGTGTTCCTTGACCATATGCCTATCGATCTCAAGCTGGAATCCTGCCCCTTCAGCCTGTACTTCGCCTTTGCCAGGGGGGGTCATAGACTCTCTTTTGGGAGAAGACTGAGCCAAAGGAGGAATTGAGCACCTCTGCCTTTTCTTTGTCCTCTGTTATCATTTTGCCATCCTTATTTAATAGCTGAACCACCATTTCTTTCCTCTGTCTTTTACTATGCACGCAGCTGAAGAAAGCCTTTTTGTTGCTTTTAGCCTCCCTCACTAACCTCAGCTCATTCTCAGCTTTAGCCTTCCTGATGCCATCCCTGAAATTCTGTGCTACCTGCCTTTGTTGCTTGGCCTTCTTTCCACTTCCTATATGTGTCCTTTATTGTTTTCAGGTCATCTCTAAGCTTTTTGTGAAGACTTTTTGGCTTCTTCTGTTGTCTTCCACCTTTTCTTCTTGTTGGAATGGTTTGTAATTGTGCCTTGAGAAATTCCTATTTTAAAAGCTCCCACCCATCTTGGACTCCTTTCCTTGTTAGAGTCGCTTGCCATGGGACCTTACTGATCATTGTTCTGAGTTTATTAAAATCAGCTTTCCTAAAATCCAGGGTACGCATTTGACTACACTCGGCTTTTGCTTCCCTTAGAACCAAGAACTCAAGTACAACATGGTCGCTTTCCCCCAGAGTTCCTGTAACTGCTACTTTATCCACTAAGTCATCTCTGTTGGTTAGGATCAAGTCAAGGATAGCCGATCCTCTAGTTCCTTCCTCTACTTTCTGTAGGAGGAAGTTATCCACCACACAAGTCAGGAATTTCCTGGAGGGGCCATGTTTTGCAGAATTTGTCTCCCAACAAATATCGGGGAAATTGAAGTCCCCCATGACTACTACATCATGCTTCCTTAAAACATTGGCTATTTGCTTTTCAAAAGTTTCATCATCATCTTCTCCTTGATTGGGTGGTTGGTAGTAGACTCTGACCACCAGGTTCCTTTTATTCTTTGCTCCATTTATTCTGATCCAGATGCTCTCAATGGGGCTACCAAGCTCATCCTCCTGTATTTCTGTGCAGAGATATGTCTTTTTCACATACAGTGCAACCCCACCTCCCTTTCTGTTCCTCCTCTTCTTTTTGAACAAGTTATATCCTTCCATTGCTGTATTCCAGTCATGAGAGTCATCCCACCAAGTCTCAGTTATACCTGTCAAGTCATAATTTCTTTCCTGTATTAAGAGTTCAAGTTAGTTCTGTTTGTTTCCCATACTCTGGGCATTAGTATATAGACATCGAAGACCATGTGCTTCATAGTCTGGCTTTCTTCCTACATGTGTCTGAAAACTATTATTGGGCACTATTAGAGCTGTTCTCTCCATTGCAGTGCATGAGCCTATGTCCATTGTTACCCCCAACTTTACATCTCCCTTCCCTGTAGGATTCAGTTTAAAGCCCGCCTGATGAAGTTCTTCATGCTTTGGCCAAATACATTCTTCCCATCCTTGGTGAGGTGCAACCTGTCCCTAGCCAACAGCCCATCTTCCAGGAAGTATAGCCCGTGGTCCCAAAATCCAAATCTCTCTTGTCGGCACCACCTTCGTAGCCAGTCATTCACCTGGAGTATTTTTCGTTCCCTTTCTATTAGGGGTGTACGAAACCCCACTTACCTGGCTCTGCCGGGTTCCGCTGGGGGGGGGGAACGCTCCGTCCCTCCCCCTGGAATCCTGGCCAGCCAGCTCCGCTCCACGGGGATTCCACAGAGACGCCGGCCAGCTCCACCAGCAGCCGGACATCTGGCCGCTGGCTAGCAGGGACACAAATGGCGGCTGCCGTAGCCGCCGCTGTTTGCGTCCCTGCATTCAGCTGTGATAGGCTACGTAAAGACTTACGTAGCCTATCTCGTCTGCGTTTAAAAAAAAGTGCGTACGCAAATGCGTACCTTATATTTGCGTTCCTTATTTTTGGCCGTCTTAGTCTACATAAATATTTACGTAGACTAAGACGGCCAAAAATAAGGAATGCTAATGGCGGCAGCTGTAGCCGCCGCCATTTGCGTACACGTTTTCTTTTTGTTTTTTAAACCCAGATGTGATAGGCTACATAAGTCTTTACATAGCCTATCATGAATGGGGGGGGGGAAACAGAGTGCAAATGGCAGTGGTGGCAGCAGCAGCCGGTCAGAAGACCAGCCGCCTCCGCCGAAGCCACCGCTGGAGCTGCCGCCATCCGGAACATCTGACCCAGGTAATTCTCATCCCGGGGGGGATCTGCGGGGGGCAGGGGCGTGGCAGGCCGTTCCGCCACAGAGTTCGGGGGGCCGAATGCACTGGCATTCGGCCTCACCAAGATCCATGGCGGAATTCTCTGACATCCCTACTTTCTATCCCTCTTCTAACTACTGGAAGAATGGATGAGAAAACTATCTGGGCCTCAAAGTTCTTGAGTTTCCTTCCCAAAGCTTCAAAGTCTGAAGTGATTTCTTCATAGCTCCACTTGGTGGTATCATTTGTTCCCACATGGATGAGAAGAAAGAGATGCCTGTCCGTGGGCTTTATGAGTGGAGGCAACCTTTCAGTCACGTCTCTAATCTGTCCTCCCAGGAGACAACATACCTGGTGAGTCCATGGGTCTTCGCGACATACTTGGGTCTCGATCCCACTCAGCAAGGAGTCTCCCACTACTACCACTCTTCTCTTCTTCTTGTTGTAGGCCTGAGTTTCATCGCCTCTGTTTGGCTGACCTTCAGCCTCTTGCTCACTCTCATGTAGGTTCCCCTGTGATTCTTCCTCTGCAGGCTGTCCTCCAGTCTCATCCTCAAGTACCTGGAATCAGTTCCACAGCTCCACTGCTTCCACTGGTGCAGAGTGGCATCTAATTCTTCTTCTCCTAACTGTCACTCATTTCCAAGGAGTATCCTCTACTCCATTTTTCTTCTCCTCAGCATTTCCCACTTCTGCCTCATCTTGCTGTTGCTCTTCAAGCTTCTGGTCTGCCCTTTGCTACTGTAGTTCCCCCATTCTGTCCAAGAACTCTTTGTGTTCTCTTATTCCCCAGAGGGTCGACAGTCGCTGCTCCAGTATACTTACTTTTTCTTCCAGCAGCATGATCAACTTGCACTTGTTGCAGGTGTAGGCCATGTTGTTCTCAGGCAAGAAAACAAACATTGCACACACCTTGCAGGTCACCACCACTGGAGAGTCTTGTCCTTCCATAGCCTCTTTTCCCTTTTGTGTCTAGCTTTGTGATTGTTCTAGACTAGCCTGTGCCTGCTCCTCTACTCACTAGAGGTTAAAAGCAGAGTCTCACTGGTGTGGAAGTGTGTGTTACAAGATAAATAAATGGGGGGGGGAAGTTTGTTAAAAAAATAAGGATGGACGAAAGTCCCTTACCTGGTCCCGCAGCTTGATTCGCGGTGGGGGGGAGGCGCTTCGGTTCTCCCCCTGAAGTTCTTGGCGGGGGGAGGTGCCCTGCCCCACCCGGCCAAAATTCAGGCTGGGGGGGAGGCGCCCCATCCCTCGCCACTGAAATTCAGGCTGGGGGGAAGCACCCCGTCTCCCCAGCCGCAAAATAAAAAAGTAAAGTAAAAAAACAAACAAACATGTGATAGGCTACATAATGATTTACGTAGCCTATCACGGCTAGATTTTCAAAGTCAGCCGTGATAGGCTACATAAATCTTTATGTATCCTATCACGGGTGACTTTAAAAAAAAAAAAAAGCGCGTACGCAAATGGCGGCACCCATGGGCACCGCCATTTGCGTTCCTTGTTTGGGCAGGGGTAGTCTACGTAAAGATTTACGTAGACTACGGTGAAAATAAGGGCAACACAAATAGCGTTGCCCTTATTTTCACCATAGTCTACATAAATCTTTACGTAGACTACCCCTGCCCAAATAAGGAACGCAAATGGCGGTGCCCATGAGCACCGCCATTTGCGTACGCGCTTTTTTTTTTTTTTGAAAGTCACCTGTGATAGGCTACGTAAAGTTTTACGTAGCCTATCACGGCTGACTTTGAAAATCTAGCCGTGATAGGCTACGTAAATCATTATGTAGCCTATCACGTGTTTTTTTTTTACCTTACTTTGTAATGGTGGTGGTGGCAGCCAGTCGGAAGACCGGCCGCCGCCCCCGCTGAAACGCCGCCGAAACGCCACCAGGACCCGCCACCGAGAGGGACATTCGAAGGAGGTAAGTCCCATCCTGGGGGGGGCCGGGGGCGGAGAATTTCACCACCAATTTCGGGGGGCCGAATGCATTGGCATTCGGCCTCCTGGAGATTCGTGGAGAAATTCTCCGCCATCCCTATAAAAAAAGAAAAAAAATGTTAGGGGCCTCCCCCTTGACCTCCCCTGCCAAACTCCCCTGGCCAACTCCCGTTTGCTCCCTCTGTCCGCTCGCTCTGGTTGCTCGCTCTCTGGGAGCTTGCTTGCTTCTGTAGTCCTTGGACCAGCTGGAGCAGCTTGCTCTGCTCTGCTCTGCTCAGCTGGGAGGTGGGAAACAGACCGAAGCTTCCTGCCCACTCAGCTGCTGGGAGTACTCAGGCCACATACCCCCAATTCAGTTGGAGCTCTCAGAAGCACCTGGTGAGCTCACAACCACTCAGAAGGATAAAGGGCAGCCCCATGGGGTTCCTGCAGCCCACGTACTGTCAGGGTGGACACTGAGCCCATAGAATCCCAGAGTAGTTCTGATTCGGAGGAAGAGCAGTCGCTCCTGGGAGAGGAGCGCGCCCCTTTTTCCCAGGGCCCGCAGCTGACAGAGATTCCTCCCCCCCACATTCCTAGATTAGAAAGCAGTCCAGGGAGTGACCCAGCTCCGGTAGCAGACTGGTTGGATGCGCGGCGCAGACGCAGAGAGTGGCGCCAAATGGAGAGCGCGGAAAGGAGGCGTAGCGCCCGGTTGGCGCTCAAAGAACGGTTGCGCCCAGAGGATCCAAGGGAAAAGGGGAGGGATTCTCCCTAGTCCTTATATTCAGGGGTCTGCCAGTAATTGCTTTTCAAACGGGGACCAACTGTTCCAACTTAGGGCATAGGGATGCTGCTGCTCAGATCTAGTTGCTACCTGTAGAGTTGTAAGTTGTAAGAGAAGAATAAAGCTTTGAAAAGAATCCCTTTGTCTGCGTCTGGACTTGGCTACTGGATTAGACTGAGAGAGCCCTCCAAGGAGCCCTTGACACTTACCTCTTGGCCTCTGTCTCCTTTGTCTCCTTTGTCTCTTCAACCACTGCAACTCCCCTGGCCAACTCCTGTTTGCTCCCCCTGTTGGCTCGCTCTGGTTGCTCGCTCTCTGGGAGCTTGCTTGCTTCTGTAGTCCCTGGACCAGCTGGAGCAGCATGCTCTGCTCTGCTCTGCTCAGCTGGGAGGTGGGCCTGAAGGCTTTTCTAAGAATTAGGTGGTACCATATGATCTCTTCTTACCAATTCCTGTGCAAGAGGCTTCTTTGTTAGTCTCACTTTTTCCTCTTTGGCCAGAGCTTGGCAGTGTTGGAGAGATGGATTCCCACCTGACATACCCCAAACTCCAGACTCAGGACCCCCTAGCCCTATTCAGAAGTTTCAGAAATTTGGATGAATGCATGAGGGGAGGAGTAAGCCATGCCGACTAGCCCCTTTCCTGAAGTTGCATGTGCTGATTGTCTGCAGGAAGGCAGCCTTTGTGGATAGAGCCAGGAGGCAGGCCTGGTCAGTATGTGCAATACTGGAGACAGGGCTAGATGCCACAACCCTGCTCTGGTGTCTTATCTTCATCCAATACATGAGAAAAACTTACAAATGGAGCTACTATGGATCTGAGTTTTGACAATTATGGAGGACTTTAATATAAACCAGTTGAGCAACTTCAATATAATGCTAATTCAGTTAAATTCAAAACCTCTGAGATTTGTGAAATAAGTTTACAGTATATGCTCAGTTTTCATCATAACCCCAGACAGGAGGCAGTTAATTTTTAAAGGAAAAATATCACTGGGGTCATATAAATTAAATTCTACTCTAATATCTTAATTGCTCCTTAGAGGGATACATTTCAAAGAACATTAACCTTGGAAATAGAGATGTGAAGATCCACCCAAATAAATTTGTCTAACAGAGCAAAGCTCTATTATCTTTCTCGCTTAAAATTCCTACAGATATTTTGGCTGAGCCAAATCTCCAGATTCACCTTGAATTTCACTTTGGATGTGGTTTGTGGCAACTAGAGACATGTGAATGTCCCTGTACAGAAATGTCACTGGTCTTATCCAAATGGCTTACACTGTCTTCAAGATTCTAAAAAAAGTTTTCACCTGAGCAGGATCTCCTCCAAATTCACCTCAAATTTGGTTTCAGTGAAACCCTGTGGTCACTCAGACATGTGGCAACTATTTCAAACCATGTAGCAAGAATTCCCTGCAGTTGGTAGGACCAAATGTGTGACCTTAGAGTTGGTTCACTCAATACGTGTTGCTCACAAAAGCAGTAGTAGACTTCCCTGGGTACATTCATGGAAAAGTATAATCTGTGATCTCTCTGGCTGGCAGCAGACTCAAGGTAATAAAGCTGTCCATGTGAATGCATATTGGGTAGGGATGTCAGAGAATTTCTCCACGAATCTCGGGGAGGCCAAATGCCAGCACATTCAGCCCCCCGAAATTGATGGAGAAACGGTCTGCCACCCGCCCGCCACCCCCCCCCGGATGGGACTTACCTTGATCAAATGTCCCTGGTGGCGGCGGCTCCGGCGGCGGTTCGGTAGCAGTGCGGCGGCGGCCGGTCTTCCAACCAGCTGCCACCGCCACCATTTCCAAGTAAAACAAAAAACAAAAACAAGCAAACGTGATAGGCTATGTAAAGATTTACATAGCCTATCATGGCTAGATTTTAAAAAAACACCGTGATAGGCTACGTAAATGTTTATGTAGCCTATCACGGCTGACTTTGAAAAAAAAAAAGCGTATGCAAATGGCGGCGCATTGCCCTTATTTTTGCCGTGGTCTACGTAAATGTTTACGTAGACTACATGTGCCAAAATAAGGAACGCAAATGGCAGCGCCCATGGGCGCCGCCATTTGCGTACGCACTTTTTTTTTTTTCAAAGTCAGCCGTGATAGGCTACGTAAAGATTTACGTAGCCTATCACGACTGACTGCAGGGACGCAAACGGCGGCGGCGTTTACGTGACGTTTCGTGGCTGGAGGGAACATATATTGCATAAGACCCATTGTACCCCTGGGCTCTGGGTTCAGAGAAGCTGTCTGATCCAACCATTGGGTACGCCTGTGTGCAGTAAATAATAAAGTCTCCTTGTAAGCAAACCTGGATCTGGCTTATCATTATCTCGGCACCTCCAAACCTTAGCAGCCCATGGCCAGGGCAATACACTATTTCACTGAATTTCTCCAGGGGGAATAGAACTTCTCCAGCCGTTACTCAGAAGTGCAGCTCACCACTAGCAGAGATTCTTATTCTTTTCCTAAGGCTTTTTTTTGGGGGGGGGGTTGTGCTGCTACTGCAAGTGGCAACAGTAGTACTAGTAACTGTGTTGGCAGCCTGGCCCTCATTTTGTATCTCCCAGAATGTCCCATACCTAGCATCATTCTGAGGAATGCAGTGGGTGGGGGGGGGGAAGGAGCCAACACACACACACAAATGGTGGAGAATATTTGGAGAAAATTCTCCAAATTTGGCCTATTTGGGGTTTTTTTTAAAAAAAAAAATCTCAAAAATTATATCAGAAAAATGTCTCTAATGCAGATGCTTACAAGAACCTTCCCTGAACACCATGAAGCAGGTGGGATGGGGCAGTATTGTGTCCAGCTCTGGGGAAAATATGGAGCTAGAGGTGTGCCAAAATCGTTCATCCAATTACCCAAAAGTTTTCTTCCCCCATGAAAGAAGTTCCCATTTTTCTTCCTCATTCTCAGAGCACTTTAGAATTCATTTTGAATTTCTTTTGGTGGTGTTTTTGAACTACAATATCATTGTGAGGTGGCTATGGATGTGTTTTCTTTCTATTACACATCTCTCCATAACACTGCAGTCTCCTTGACTGCCTGTGCTTCCTGATCTGAAAAAGCGCCATGGGGAAGGAGTTACCTCATGACTAAGGATGGACAGACCCACCCCCATCCAGTTTCAATGGACTCCCACTGAAACGCTGCCCTGCTTGAGCCCCCCGACCTGTGCTTGAGCCAGCACAAGCTTGCCAAGCTGCCCTCACTCGTCCTAGATCCCATCTGTGAGCACCCACCATTTTCCCGAGTTTGGTTTTATGAAAAAGGAGGTCCTTAAAATGTGCTTATTTAAATATGCACAAATTTGGGCTGGGAAAAGTTGATATATGCAATATTAGAGGCGTAAATGGGCCATTAGTGCCTCTAATATTGCATAGATCAGCCTTTCCCAGCCCAAATTTGTGCATATTTAAATATCCAGATTTTTAAAGACCTCTTTTTTCATAAAAACAAGCGTGGGATAATGGAGGCACTTACAAACGGTCCAAATGAGTGCAGGGAATGCCTAGGTGGGCACAAGTGGGGGCAAGTGAGGCCAGAGGCTTGGTGGGTATAGTCTGGGGGCATGGGGGGGGGAGCCCAATGGACTTCCGGACCCAGTCAGGCACCTGTGCCATCCATACTCAGGACGTCTTCCCCTAAGCTTACACTGAACTGCAGGAAGCTGGGGAGATAGGCTGCCAGAAAGAATTGTACAATGAAAGAAAGATCACTCTCACACACTCCTTTTAGTCCCTTCAGTACACATAAGTACCCCAAACCCCATCCACGAGAATTTCTTCAAAATTTTCTTCTCCTTTGAATTTATTTTTGAAAGCAAATTGAAAGAGAATGCTCGAAAAAAACCACAGAAGAATGTTTGGCACAGTGTTAATAAAAAGCCTGTAGTACTTCCTTACTGCTAAGGATAAGAATCAGAAGACACTTCTTTCAAAATAAGAGGTGGTTCAGAGGAGGGGGAGGATATAATGAGGTTTCAAAATATAATGAACTTGATGAGGGATTTTTTCCCCCTGCTTTCCATTTTTTTTAAAGGGTTTAGGACACGAACAGGAATTTAACAACTGAAAAGGTTACAATCGTACAATATATTTCTTTATTGCAACAATCTTCAAAGTCAGTAGACTGCAGAGAAATGTGGGAACCATGGATTGCCTGACCCTGCTCTAGACACATCACTTCATGGAGTGGAAGATTTAGTCAGAAAACAATGAATACTTTTTGATGCTCAGTTCAAAGGTTAAAGAATGTTGACTTTCAGCTCACGCCATATTAAAGCACAAAAGCAAACAATTCTCCCACTGAAGGCTAGAGGGTCAAATTTAGCCTGGGCTCTGTATGTCACAGTGACACTTAACTGATTGCTCCCATTAGTTTAGGGAAGAAGAAGAAGAAATCATTGACGTTTAGCCTTTAGGGGTGGAAAGAAAAGCTTTCCCACTGTGAACTAGTGGGTGACAATTAGGTGTAGACTATGTAATATGCCCACTGTCTTGGACAGATTTTGCCCTCTGTCTACCAGACAGTTAATGCCTTTAATGCTAGAAGGCGAGAATGTGGGTGGGGGTGGGGGGAGAGAGAAACAGATTAGTTTGGCTTGGGCAGCATCCCCAGAGATTGAAGTAATTCCTCAAAGACAGAATGATGCTTTGCTCAAAGGAAAAGTGCTATAGCAACTGCTTCCTGCTTGCTACTAAAATGTGAGCAAAGTTACAGGGTGATTGTGGGTGACTTGACCCAAAGAGACTCGAAAGAGCAAAGAGGTAATATGCTTGCTTGGTTTGCTGTTGGGGTAAGGCTCTTAGGGTCCCAATCAGGTGCACTTAGTTCAGGTAGTGGGGCATTCGGTTTCACTTGCAGAGTGAAGCTTCTGCTCTACTGTCCAATTGGGAATGGAAAATGGGTGGAATGGGACAAAAAGAAAGAAAACACAGTGGGGAGAGGAGACAAGAATTACTGCACCTCAGTCTCTTTTCTGCTATTCCACTCATGGCATCAGGCACCCACAGGAACTATGATGTCTCACCTATCTGCATAACTTCTCAACTTGCATGCATTGCCCATTACCAAATGGCCTTGTTCTCAGATGCACAGAAATTGCAGTGATTTTTTTTTCTTAGCTTCTGCCGAATTAGCAGTTGACATCAACATTGTGAGTACGTGCATGAAGAAGGAGGAATGGGACCTTGGTAGCAGTTCCTGCCCTCAACCTACATGTGTTCAGTTGAAGAACTTCAGGAAGCCTATGTGCACAGTACTCTCTCTGCAAGATCTTGTTGTTGTTGTTGTTCAGTCGTTCAGTCACGTCCGACTCTTCGTGACCCCATGGACCATAGCTCACCAGGCCTTCCTGTCCTCCGCTCTCTCCTGGGGTGTGCTCAAGTCCATATTCATTGCATCGGTGATGCTATCTAGCCATCTCATCCTCTGCCGTCCCCTTCTCCTTTTGCCTTCAGTCTTTCCCAGCATCAGGGTCTTTTCCAGGGAGTTTTCTCTTCGCATTAGGTGGCCAAAATATTGGAGCTTCAGCTTCAGTATCTGTCCTTCCAATGAGCACTCAGGGTTGATTTCCTTTAGGATTGACTGATTTGACCTCCTTCTGCAAGATCTACAACCCTGGAAAAGCAGGTTCCAGCGTGTGTGGAGAAAGCCCTATACACATAGTTGCAGCTGTATAGCTCCTTACAGACATTCAATTGATCACATATAGATGTCCCCCATTCTCTCACTGTGCTTGTCACTGGAAGACCTATCCTGCCAAACACAATCCAAGGGCACTCCCCTTGGAAGTGCTTGTACTGGCTACACTTGTTCGAGGGCCATTTCCCCCGTGTCTCTGCATTCGACTAATGTTTTCTCAATTTCTCTTTGCCATTCTTAGGGTCCTATCACCTTGAGGCCAGGCACCCAAGGCCAGAAGCTCAAGAGAGAGGAATAGGTTGACTCACATATGAGGACTGCAGTCCAGTCTCTCACACTGAAGTCAATGGGACTTATAAGGGTACATAAAAACAGGATCCAGCACATATTTTGCCACTGTAGCAAAAAAAATACCCTAACATCCTTCCACTTTGGTGCTTCAATGACACATGTACCTACATCTGCAGAATATGAAGATTTTGTCATCAGTATGTCTGCTATGTGTACAAATATACAAGAGTCGTACCTGGGGATGGGGGGTTAGGGAGGGTTGTCTGTTTGTCTGAATGGATGGGGGCTGCATGCATATGAAAAAGAGAGAGTGAGAGAGAAAAGTTTTAAGGGGGATTTTGGAGGGATCCTGAAAAAGAATGAGTGTGGTTTTTCATGTGAGGAGAAGAAAGGGACATGTGTGTATATATTCATGTGAATAGGTATGTATGATGGATACATAAGGTGCTTGTGTGTGAATGGATGGAGGTTGGATGACTGGGAGTATGGTGTGTGTGTGTGTGTGTGTGTGTGTGTTAGAGAGCATATCTATGGGTAGTGAGAGAGAAGATAAGTTATTCTTCCACTTACAGTAATAATTGAAGAAGAACATTTATTTTGAAATGAGTATTTCCTGACTTCAGAAATGTTACAGTTGAGAAGGATGAAGCGGTACCGACTAGACTCTAGGTCAGTTTCGATGCCTGCTAGACATAACTTCATTTTAGTCCAAGGAAGCAGACAAAAGCAACTAATTAGGAAGCCATTTATGCTTTGATTAGCAGCTCTGCTTGCCTAAAACACACCACACCACTTGTTCTTGTTGTATAGTTGAAACAAATGAAATGTAACATGAGTACACTTGTGTTGTCAATTATCTACCTAATGGGTTTATAATTGAAACCAGCATAATCATGTTGATTTCCTAATAAGCAACAAATGAGATAAAGTAACACAGATTGCCCTTGTGGATTTACCCAGAGCTTTTATTGTAAATAACCAAAGTTCTCTCTTTAGAATTCTGGAAGTTCATGGAAAAAACCTAAAAATAAACCTCTGTATCTTAATGCACCTGAGGATGTATTATATGGATGATTTGGATTTCTCCAAGGGTAGAGAGATATAACTAGACCAGAGACACCACTAAGGCTCATTACAATATAGTAGATGAGGCCATGTTTTTGATAGCAGTGTAAAAATTCACAGTGATCTCAGTGAAGTGAAGGACTGGCCTCAAAATTAAATGAAAAAGTCACATAAATGTTATAAAGAGTTATACTTTTTTTTTTTTTAAGCAAATCATACAAAAGCCTCAGTACAAAGTATGGGGTAAGAATGACTTAGATATTATTTATTTTTACTGTTTATTTTATTACTTATATTTAGCAGCTGCCTTTCCACCCCAAAGCACCCCAGGTAATGTGAATAGGTTGGATTCAGATGTAGACCTACTGAAATAAATGGGACAAGTTAGTCATGACTAGGGATGCATGCATTGTGTAACATCCGATCTGTCTGTGTTTCACAGATTGTCAGGTGCTTTTCATTCCGTCGTCTGCCCATCAATGGAATTGGATTTTTTAAAGTTTCTGAATTTGCGCAAATGTGCATTTGCACAAATGCGCATGTGCAAAAGATTACAAATTTCTCCAAAATGTGCAAAATCCCCCAAATTGTGGATTTTCACTCTTTAGTCTATTGGGAAATGTGCATTTTTGGCAATTTTTAAAATTTTCTGTGTATTTTTTCTATTAGTGTCAGGGTTGCCTCTGAGCACATAGAGTGGCAGAGCAGTTCAGGTTCTGAGGAAGAGATGCAAAACGTGGAGGAGGAACTTTCCCAGGCTTCAGAGGCACAGCTGGATGGAGAGGGGCCCCCTTCACATATCCCTGTGATAGATAGTGAACAGAGGGAGGTGGGGGCAGGAGAACCTGAACTGTTAGATGCCAGGCGCAGACACAGGAATAAGAGGGAGATGGCAGGGGCAGAGCTTAGGCGGTCTGCCTGATTGGCTCGGCATCAACAGCTGCATCTAGAGGTGTCACTGGAGAGCGGGAGATCTTCCCCTCCCGCCCCTTAAGTTAGGATAGTTTGTCACCTTTTCCCAAATGGTGGCCAACTTTCATAGCTTCCCTTTGATCTCCTTGAAGCCTTTTCCTTTGTAGTCTGTGAGTCACTAGCAATTTGCATCTGTATAATTCATTAGAGTAAGTGGATTAAAGCCATGGAATTGAAGCCTCTTGTTTGAGTTTGATTTGGATTTTGCAGTTCTCAGTAGGGGCAAAGGGGATCCTGACAATTAGGAAATTTTAGGGATGTCAGAGAATTCTGCCACGGGCTCCAGTGAGGCTGGATTCTAAAGAATCCATGACAGAACGGCCTCCCCCCTGCCACCCCGCAGAATCCCCCCGGGACGGAGCTTACCTGGCAGCGGATGTGGCGGTGGTGGCGGCTCCAGGGGTGGTGGCTCGGGCAGTGGAGGCGGCAGCTCCAGCTGGTCTCTTAGCCAACTGCTGCCAAGCTGCTGCCAGGCTGCTGCAGCCGCAAATGGCAGCCGTCGTAGCAGCCGCCATTTGCACCCTTGCAGTCAGCCGTGATAGGCTACATAAGTATTTACATAGCCTATCACGGCAAAGAGCAGGGACACAAATGGCGGCTGCTATGCCATTTGTGCCCACTCTCTTTGCCATGATAGAGGCTACGTAAGTATTTATGTAGCTTATCACAGTAAAGGCAACCACGCAAATGGCGTAGCGGCCGCCATTTGCGTGGCTGCCTTTACTGTGATAGGCTATGTAAATACTTACATATTTACGTAAGTAGATACTTACGTAAAGTATTTATTTACGTAAATACTTACGTAGCCTATCATGGCTCACTGCAAGGACACAAATGGCGGCCGCTATGACGGCCGCCATTTGCGGCTGCAGCACCCTGGCCAGTGGCTCCACGGAGCTGCCGCGGAGCAGAGCCGGCCAGGGAGGATTCTGGTGGGAGGGATGGAGCACCTCCCCCCCACCGCAGAATGCCCGGCATGGAGCCAGGTAAGTGTTTCGTACATCCCTAGGAAATTTGCAGAAAATCAGGAAAGTTAGAAAAAACCACCCACAAGCCTGCAGAATCTGCCAGACAGGAGGAAAGCCAGTCCACTGTGGAATCCACCAGTCAGGTTCAGAAAAATCTGAACTCATTTGGTTCCATTGAAGATTTCTCCGACATCCCTAGTCATGACTAACTTAGGGTTAAATCTGAAATTGTGGTAGCAGACGTCTGCTGGAAGTTGCTGGGAGTTTCTTCCCCCCCACACACAGCCTTCTATGCTGCCCAAAAATCTGCTCCAGAGGGTTTCCCAGGCCTCTGGAGCAGATTTTGAGGGTGCATGGGGGGCTGCAGTTGGAAATGAGAACTGCCTCCTCCTGGTTCCATTGACAGAACTGCTTCCATCAGCAGAATGACACCATTAGATACAACCCTTGGACAGTATCTAATACTACCGCCAGTGCTCTTCCACTGGTTCCATTGCACTTGCTTGAACCACCACACGCATGACAGGAACTATCATTTCTAAAAGGAACCCTGAAATGAGTAGGAACACACATTTCCAGAACAAGAGAAGTCAGCATAGCTCCCTTTTGTGAGCTCTGCTGAATTACACCATTCCAGAAATGAGTGTTTCCTAGGGATGGTGGAGAATTTCTGAGAATTTCTCCACGAATCTTGGTGAGGCCGAATGCCAACGCATTTGGCCCCCTGAAATTGGCGGTGAAATTCTCCGCCACCCCCCCGCCACCCCCCCCCGGGATGGGACTTACCTCCTGTGAATGTCCCTCTCGGTGGCGGGTCCCGGCGGCGGTTCGGCAGCAGTTCGGCGGGGGCAGGGGCAGCAGCCAGTCTTCCAACCGGCTGCCGCCGCCGCCATTACAAACTAAAGTTTAAAAAAAAACACCCCGTGATAGGCTACATAACAATTAATGTAGCCTATCACGGCTAGATTTCCAAAGTCAGCCGTGATAGGCTACGTTAATCGTCACGTAGCCTATCACGGGTGACTTTGGGGGGGGGAAAAGCGCTTACGGGTAGACGGGGTGCTCCCCCCTGGCCTGAATTTTGGCCGGGCGAGGCGGGGCACCTCCCCCCTCACCTGAACTTCGGGGGGAGAACCGAAGCACCTCCCCCCCACCGCGAAGCAAGCTGCGGGACTAGGTAAGTCCCTTTCATCCATCCCTAGGCTCAACTCAAGAATGTTCATTACAGCCTGAAAAAAATGCCTTATAGTCAGGGAAGGACAAAACTTTTTGTCACAATCCCAAACCTGAATACAGGCTGGAGTGCTTTTTTTTCAAGAAATGCCCTAAGCCTGGCACCAGCTCGTCTGGCAGAAGGGGGGGCATTGCGGGTGGGTGGGGAGAGAAGGGGTGGCTCTGTGCCATTGGGTATCCCCCAGTAGCACCACCAGGCAGGGGAGGGGCCGGCAGAGCCCTTTAAGCTCTGCGCCCCTCCCAACAGAAGCTCTCTCGCTCTCACGACTACGACCAGGGCGAGAGACAACCAACGATTCACCCTTCTGTCTGCTGCTTCTCATTGAGGCATTGATGCTGTGCCCAGCTCCAGCTCACCCCGCGCCTCCTGCCACTGGCACACTTCCGTGTTTCCAAGGACACCGGCACTCGCCCTGACAGCGCACATGCCCCTCGCCGGCAGCTGCACTCCTCTGCCCTGGGCAGCGGTGCTCGCTTTGGCGGCACACGCCCCAACCTGGCCTGCTTCCTGCTGCCGCTAGTCCTCACATTGTGGGGACTTGGTGGCCTTCTGTACTGATCCCCAGCAGTGGCGATGTGGCTTTGCCGTCACAGGTGGTGGCGTTTTCTTCGGCTGCACATGCCCCCCTTGCCTGCTGGTCGGTGGCGGTGGCTGCGCTTGCTTTGGCACCCCTCCTGGCATTCCTCCTGCCACTGTTAGTCCGCATGGGGACTTGATGGCCAGCTCTGCTGGGTGGTGGCAGCAGCAGTGGCAACACGGCTTGCCGTTTGTGCAGCAGCGCTTGCTTCGGTGGTGCATGCCCCCCCTTGCCTTCAGGACAGTCTCCTGGGTGGCGGCTGTGCTTTGCTGCCATCGGGGCGGCAGCGCTCGCTTCTGTGGCGCACACCCCTACCTAGGGATGTCAGAGAATTCCACCACGGATTGAAATGGGATCGAATTCCCTTCAGTCCGTGCCACGGAATCCTCTGTGGAAAGGCACCACGAGGTCCTGCGGAGCCAGCAGTCATGCGGCTTTCTTTTGGTCATCCGCACAGAGTTGCGAAATTTTCATAAATAAAAACACAAGGTAGTATATTCTGATAATAAATAAATAAGTTTTAAAAAAATGAATTGTGCTCACTGCCTTGTTTGTGGGTGTTCTTTTTCAGTTGAAATCCTCTGAGTTTGGGGGGCTGAATGCACTGGCATTCGGCCTCACCGAGATCCATGGTGGAATTCTCTGCCATCCCTAGGCAAACCTAGGACAGCCTTGTTTTGGGAAGCCCCGAGGAGGAGGAAGTGTTTTGGCTGAAAGTAATTACTGCACATCTCAGGGCGGGGGAAAAAATACGTAAATATCTACGAAAAATAGCCTTTCTTACGGAAGTTATGCAGAATTACAGCTGTCGGTACAGATTTATCTTCGTAATTCTTGGAGTGGAAAAAAAAGAGGAGAATTCCAGGGGCTTGCGAACGACGGTACAGAGCACTGGCCGCAAACTGTGGAAGTCAAGCGGCATGGAAGGTACATAATTCGTACATCCCTACCCCTACCTCTCTTACTAGCCGCCACTAGCACTCAGGCCCTGGCAGATGCTGTGGGCAACACCACTGGTCCCCGCCTGCAGCTGCGGCGGCACTGTGTTGACCTCATCTGCCCCCAGCGCCCTCTCTCACCTGGGTCATCTTCTTAGGGCCAACAGGTTCAAAGGTCTGCAGTTTTGGGTGGGGAAAGGGCTATTGCAGCCAGCACCCTCTCCGGGCTTGCAGGCCTCTCAGGCCTCCACCTCCACCCTGCCTCCCTCTGGGCTCCAGCTCAACCGCATGTATTAGTGCGGTATAGTGGTTAGAGCATTGCACTGGGACTCTGTGGTCCCGGGTCTTGGTCTCCCTTAGCCATAAGCCTTGCTGGGTGACTTTCAGTCAGTCTCTTTTTTACAACCTAATCCTTTACATCATGCCTCCTAAGAAGCGACAAGGGGGTAGGAAGGGGAAGGATAAAGCCCCACAACCCCCACTAGAAGGCCACAGCATAGGCTCGAGTCTGAGGATGAAGCAAGCCCAGTCCTGGCTTCAATCCTTTCACACCTTGAAGTGGCGGAATGTACCTCTGGGATTGCCCCTCCTACCCTGGCCGGGCCTGGCAGAACCACGGCAGTCCAGTCCAAACGGACATGACAGCAGATGCAACGTTCACTGTTGCTTTCCATTTCAGCTTGTCTAAATGCCATCAAAGCCTCCACTTTGTCCTCTCTGGTTCACCCCGATGGCACACCCACACAGGAGGCCATCCACTCTCCCACAGTGCCTCTACCGCCGGTGACGCAGGCAACGTCATCCGCCTCACTGGAAAGGGATCCAAGCATGGCCGCCCTGGGTCCAGCGCATCTGGATGACATGGAGGCCTCCACCTCGTCCTCATAGTCTCACCTTGGCAGCACACCACTGCCGGAGGCAGTCCACTCTTCAGAGGCATCTCTGTCGGCAGTGGTGCAATCAACATTATCCGCCTTTATTGGCAGGGGACCAGAGTGTGGCTGCCCCGGATCCAGACCACCTGGATGCCATTGAGGCTTACACCTAATCTTTGTGGGCTCACCCAGGCATCACATCACCGTGGGAGGCAGCCCACTCTTCTGGGGCATCTCTGTCAATAGCATCGCAAGTAGGGTTGGCAGAGAATTCCGCCACGGATCTCAGTGAGGCCGAATGCCAGTGCATTCGG
This sequence comes from Heloderma suspectum, assembly GCF_057233095.1. Taxonomy (NCBI): domain Eukaryota; kingdom Metazoa; phylum Chordata; class Lepidosauria; order Squamata; family Helodermatidae; genus Heloderma; species Heloderma suspectum. The sequence goes on along the minus strand of NC_139460.1, from coordinate 254,736,156 downwards.
CCCCCTGAAATCCATGGAAGAATGAAGACCCCCTCCCGCCCCACCACCCCGCGAAAGGCGCACGAAATGGAGCACCCACCTGGTGCCTTTCACACTGCTTTGCGAATGGCGGCCGCATCTGTGGCCGCCATTCTCTTAGGGATGAAAGAGAATTCCGCCACGGATCTCGGTGAGGCCGAATGCCAGTGCATTTGGCCCTCTGAACTCCGTGGCGGAATGGCCTGCCACCCCCCCACGGATCCCCCCCGGGATGAGACTTACCTGGGGCGGATCTTCTGGGCGGCAGTGGCTCTGGTGGCAGCTCCGGCGGTGGAGGCCGGTCTTCCGACCAGCTGCCACCACCGCCATTTCCAGGCTTGTGTATAAAAAAAGAAGAAAAGACGTGATAGACTACGTAAAGATTTGCGTAGCCTATCATGGCTAGGTTTTAAAAAAAAGACAAAAACGATGTGATAGGCTACGTAAATCTTTACGTAGCCTATCATGGTTGGGTGGGTTTTAAAAAAAAAGCAACCGCGTATGCAAATGGCGGCGGCTACGCCCGCCTCCATTTGCGTTCCTTCTTTTTACCATCTTAATCTACGTAAATATTTATGTAGACTATGACAGCGAAAAGAAAGGGGAACGCAAATAGCGTAGCGGGCGCTATTTGCATCCCCTTTTGATTCGCCGTTTTAGCCTACGTAAATATTTATGTAGGCTAAAACGGGGAATCAAAAAGGGACGCAAATAGCGCCTACTACGCTATTTGCGTTCCCCTTTCTTTTTGCCGTCATAGTCTATGTAAATATTTACGTGGATTAAGACGGTAAAAAGAAGGAACGCAAATGGTGGCGGCCTTAGCCGCCGCCATTTGCGTACGCGGTTGGTTGTGGGGTTTTGGTTTTTTTTACCCAGAGCCCTCCACAGCCAGAAATCCGGCTGCGGACGGCTCTGGCCTGGCCGGGCCGGGCCTGGCCTGGCCGGCTGCTCTGTGGAGCTGCCGTGGAGCACAGCCAGCCGTTCGAGGATTCCGGGGGGAGGAACGGAGTGCCTCACTCCTGGCCAGGATTCCGGGGGGAGGGATGGAATGCCTCCCCCCACCATCCATATAATCCGCGGAAAGGTAAGTCACTTCCGTACATCCCTACATTCGCTTCACGATTTTTCCCGTGATAGGCTACGTAAATATTTACGTAGCCTATCATGGCTAACGCAGGAACGCCATTTGCATCCCTGTGGAGGCTGTGATAGGCTACATAAATATTTACATAGCCTATCCTATCACAGCAAAAAAGGGAACGCAAATGGTGGCCACCGTAGCCTCCGTCATTTGTGTTCTCTTTTTTTCGCCGTGATAGGCTACATAAATATTTATGTAGGCTATTACGGCAAAAAAAGGGAAAGCAAATGGCAGCCGCCGTAGCCGCCACCATTTGCGTTTCCTTTTTTTCACTGTGATAGGCTACGTAAATATTTATGTAGCCTATCATGGAGAAAAAAAGGGACGCAAATGGCGGCACCTATGGCAGTCGCCATTTGCGTCCCTGCGCAGCCCAGCAGCGGCTGGATGTCACTGCGGGTGGCCCTGGCCAGCGGCTCCGTTGAGTCACCACAAAGTGGAGCTGGCTGGTGAGGATTTTGGGGGGAGGGATGGAGCACTTCCCCCCCACCACAGATGTCACTAAACGAAACAGGTAAGTCGTTTCATACATCCCTAATCGCAAGCGGCATCATCCCCCTTGCTCGCAGGGGACCCAGGTGCAGCTGCCCTGGATATGGGTGGGATGACCACACCTCACTTTACTTGGCCAGGCGGGCGCCCTTCTGGGCTGTAGGGCCGGCTGCCTTAGCTTACCTCCCTGGGATGGCTGTCCCTCCCAACGTCTTCTCCCTGTACAATGCCCGGGCTGCCTGCAGCTCCATCAGGCACACCTCCACTGTATCCCCAGTTGCTTAACTCAGCATCTGGCAGGGCCCTGGTGGATTAACTCAGGACCCCTTGCCCTGCCCCCACCTGCTCGGACTTCCACGTGAGTGGCAATATTAGATCCTTACACTAATCTGGGGAGAGGGGCAATGCCCACCGGGGCTACTTCTTCTCTTATTGGCTTTCACCTGAGGAGGTGTGTGGCTGGCCTATGTCGAGGCTTTCCGCAGGAGGGCCGCTATTGACCCTTCTCTGCACTGGGACCTGAAGGACTGGGCCTTTTGGCTCCACTTTTGTTTCCTTCCCAGCTGGGTTTTGGCCACAGATCTGATAGTGGCCACATTCTCGCCAGGTGGTCTCCCACATTGGCCCTCGGCCTATTGCGGGTTCAGTGTTTCAGCACCGCTGGCTATCCTGGGAATACCACTCCTGGGGCGCATGCTCCCAGAACCAGTGCCATCCCCATCATGAGTGCCCCCTTTGTAGTGGATGACACCCATGCACCTCTTGTCAAAGAGCCTGGGGATGGCATTGTCCCCCTGGGGAATGCCAAGGCAGTAGGGAGCTCGGTGGTGGGCTACAGCCCCCTCCTATGGCTTTTAAGACGCTACCCTGACAGGGAGAACGTGTTCTACTCAGAACACAGCTTCCCGCTAGGTTTAGGAACCCCCCCCCTTCCTAGGTCAACATAGGCCATCCTTGGCTTGCAAGTAGGGATGTACGAAAGTCACTTACTGTTTCGCGGATCTGCTTCGTGGTGTGGGGGGAGGTGCTCCGTCCCTCCCCCTGGAGTCCTGCCTGGCCGCTGGGCAGCAGGGACGCAAATGGCAGCTGCCATAGCCGCTGCCATTTACGTCCCTGTATTTAACCATGATAGGCTATGTAAATATTTACATAGCCTATCACGTCTGGGTAAAAAAAAAAATGCGTACGCAAATGGCGGCAGCTACAGAGGCCACCATTTGTGTTCCTTATTTTTCGCTGTTTTATTCTACATTAGGGACGTACGAAACCCCCTTACCTGGCTCTGCTGGGTTCTGCTGGGGGGGAGGCTGGCTCCGCTCTGCGGGGATTCCACAGAGCCACCGGCCAGCTCTGCCAGCAGCCAGACATCCGGCCGCTGGCTAGCAGGGACGCAAATGCTAGGACGCTATGGCCGCCGCCGTTTGTGTCCCTGAATTCAGCCGTGATAGGCTACGTAAAGACTTACGTAGCCTATCGCATCTGGGTAAAAAAAAAAAAAAAGCGTACACAAATGGCTGTGGCTACGGCCGCCACCATTTGCGTTCCTTATTTTTGGCCGTATTAGTCTATGTAAACATTTACGTAGACTAAGATGGCGAAAATAAGGGGGAATGCAAATAGCGTCCGCTACGCTATTTGCGTTCCCCCTTAGTTTCGCCATCTTAGTCTACGTAAATATTTACATAGACTAAGACAACCAAAAATAGGGAACGCAAATGGTGGCGGCCATAGCCACTGCCATTTCCGTGCGTGGTTGTGTTTTTTTTTTAACCCAGACGTGATAGGCTATGTAAGTCTTTACGTAGCCAATCATGAATGGGGGGGGGGAAGACTGCAAATGGCGGCGGAGGCAGCCGGTTGGAGGACAAGCCGCCACCAACGCTGCTGCAGCTGCCGCTGGAGCTGCCACTGTCCGGAACATCTGCCCCAGGTAAGTCTCGTCCCGGGGGGGATCCGCGGGGGGGGCGGGGGGCAGGCCATTCCGCCACAGAGTTCGAGGGGCCGAATGCACTGGCATTTGGCCTCACCAAGATCCATGGCGGAATTCTCTGACATTCCTAGTCTACATAAATATTTTGTTTTAGTCTACGTAAATATTTATGTAGACTATTACGGCGAATCAAAAAGGAATGCAAATAGCGCCCACTACACTATTTGCGTTCCCCTTTTTTTCGCCGTAATTGTCTACATAAATATTTACGTAGACTAAAACAAAGAATAAAGGCGAAAAATAAGGAACGCAAATGGCGGCCGCTGTAGCCGCCGCCACTTGCATACGCCTTTTTTTTTTTTTTTACCCAGACGTGATTGGCTACATAAGTCTTTACATAGCCTATCACGTCTGGGTAAAAAAATAAAAAGACCAGACTGCAAATGGCAGCTGCGGCAGCCGGTCGATAGACCAGCCACCGCCGCCGCCGGAGCTGCCGCTGGAGCCACCGCCAACCGGAACATCCGCCCCAGGTAAGTCTCGTCCTGGGGGGGATCTGCAGGGGAGGTGGGCCATCCCACCACGGATTTCAGGGGGCCGAATGCCAGTGCATTCGGCCTCACTGAAATCCGTGGCAGAATTCTCCACCATCCCTACTTGCAAGCGAAAATCCCTCCTTGCCATGCATCGACAGGTTCGCGAGGAAATTGACAAGGCAGTACTGGCAGGACAGGTTATAGCCCTCCTTTCCACACCTCGATACCTAATCTAAGGATTTCCCCTCTCAGAATGGTGCCCAAGAAATCCTCTAGGGAGTTTAAGCTGATTCTTAACCTCTTCCCCAAGGGCCAGTCTGTTGATCACGAGATCCCTGATCATCTGTGCTCAGTACGATACACCTCTTCAATGAGGCAGTTGTCTCGTCCAGGATCCCAGCCATGGGTCCCTGATGGGCTTGTGCTACATGGAGTCCAAAGATGGTAGTCAATGTTCTGACCTAATGCAAGCATTGTTTCCCTTTCCTTTTACCTCAGTGTCCCTTTAGCTCACGAAAAGACAGAGGGCCCGTCTGCCACGTTAACATTCCTGGGAATCGAGTTAGAGACCCTAAGCAATGTTCTCGCCTCCCTCAGGACAAATTTCAGGTCCTTTGGGCACAGCTCCAGGCAGTTATATATCTTCCTAAGTTCTCCCTCAGGGGCCCCACGAGATGTTGTAGGGCTTTTCATTTCCCATGCAGGGTAGTGGCCCCTGGCCATGCCTCACTGCGATGGCTCTGGACAGTGCAGGGACTGCAGCTGCCGCACCATCGACCAGGGTCACTTCTGCTGTGTGCGTGGATCCGTGGGTATGGCTTCAACTTAGCAGGGCTTTAATGGCATCTCCTTCTGGAGGCGTGAGCTGCTCCTCAGAGCTGACCTGCAGATTTATTTGGGTGCCGCCAGTACTCTGGGGGTTTCGGAATCATATGGCAGGTCCAATCGTGTTGTGGGCAGTGGCCTGTAGAGTTGGCTGCTGCCGGGATTTGTCAGGACCTTACCTTTCTGGAATTCTTCCCTATTTACCTAGCTGGGCACATTTCGGCCGACCTCATAGCCAAGTCAGTAGCCCTCCTTTGGTATGACAACATGGCCATGGTGTACGTTATTCATTCCCTGTCCTCCTGAAATTGGAGGGTCACATTTGTGTGTCAGAGCATTCACGCTCCAATGTCTGCGTCACAACATCTGGTTCTGGGCCTGCCATGTGCTGGCCGGGTTTGGCAAACCCAGTTGCCGATGCTTGTCACGAAATCAGATTGACAGGTGCTGGGCCTTGCCCTGTGGGCACGTCTATTTCCAGATCCCATCCTTGCAGTACTATGGGAGACCAGCATACTGAAGCTGAGCATGCCATCCTGCATTCCATAGCTTCCAGTACAGGAGCCACCTACGACAGAGCAGGTAGGGAGTTCTGTGCCTTAGGGGCAAGCTTTAGTTACAGGATTTATGGCCCTTACCTATAGATCATTTGCTGCAATTTTGTATCTCTTTAAGGGACAAGGGGCTATCTGCCTGGACCATAAGTGGCAAGCTGGCTATTTTAGGCTTCCGGACCACAACAGTGGGAGTTACTGACTCCATGTCAGATTTCAGGGTTTGGCATGCAATGTAGGGTTGGGCATGGATGTTGCCAGCTTTAGTAGATTTTATTTATTTATTTATTTATTTATTTCCCACCTTTTTCCCAGTACTGGGACTCAAGGCAGATTTTAGCCACCCTCTCTCCCCGGATATCCTTTTGGGCTCCGGGGATTATGGCCCTCCATTTGTGCTTCCCAGTAAGATGTTTCCCTGTTCCATGCAGCAGCCTTAATGTCCTTCTGAGGGGCCCCTTAGGAATTCAGGGTTGGTCAGGGCTTCCAAGCCTGTCTTGTCAGGGAGGGCCTTGATATACTTCAATCTACAGGTCTGTCACAATGTAACCCACTTACGCATTTGGAGATCAGAAACTGGTCGGTACGGCAAGGGCATGGCAGTGGCTCACGGCCGAGCGCAAGTCAATGGGTTATGCCCTGTCAGGGCCTTATGGGTTTTTATGGAATGCTGTGGGTCTGAGGAGGACCTCTGTTTTGTCACTCCGACAGCTACCGTTGACATAATGGCAATCTGGGCAGTTTCTACATCAGCTCTACCCCGTTAGGCCTAGGTAATTTACGATTCAGAACCCACTCTTTTTGCATTGAGCGGTCTCCATGGCAGCCGCTGTAGGTTTTTTTTCTCTCACAGGCACATTATGGCAGTTCGAAGATGGCACTTCAAAGCATTCTGGCCTTGCATTCGCAAGTTGTCTGCTTCTTCCTGACACAATTTTCCCTTTGCTTGCCCTAATGTTCTTATTCCTTAGACCAGCAGACTCGACGTATGCCGGAATGGGTACTCTTGGGTGGGCACAGTATGATATTTTGAGCTGCAGAAAGGGCTTTTATGTCGACTTCGGATTTCAGCTTCTGTCACCCTGACACGTTTCAATCCAGTGGCTTCGCAGATGTGGCATATGGTGGGAATCCCTCCTCCTCACCCTGTTCCACCAAAGTTTTTTCAGTCTTCCTCCGCAGGTACAGGTGCTGCATGCTGTGGGGAACAACTTGGGCTGTAAGCCAGGCAAGGACCTGATAGAATGGGCCTTGGTGAAGGTGCAGGTGTTCCAGCATACCTGGCCGGAAGTAGCCTTATTGCAGTCCTCACTGCTCCCATGGATCAATTGGAAGGCTTGGAATGACATTGCCATTGGCTGGGCACATCGGAAAGTGAACGGAAAAATGGCTTATGGCCTATGTGAGTGGGGTGATGGATGCACCACCCATAGGGATGTACGAAAGTGGCTTACCTGTTCGCGGATTATGTTGATGGTGGGGGAGGAGGTGTTCCGTCCCTCCCCCCGGAATCCTTGACGGGGGGAGGCGTTCCGTTCCTCCCCCCTGGAATCCTTGAACGGCCGGCTGTGCTCCGCAGCAGCTCCGAGGAGCAGCCAGCCAGGCCCAGCCAGGCCAGAGCCGTCCGCAGCCAGATTTCCGGCTGCGGAGGGCTCTGGGTTAAAAAACAACAACAAAACCCGTGTATGCAAATGGCGGCGGCTATGGCCGCCGCCATTTGCATTCCTTCTTTTTGGCTGTCTTAATCTACATAAATATTTACGTAGACTATGACAGCAAAAATAAAGGGGAACGCAAATAGCGTAGCGGGCGCTATTTGTGTCCCTTTTTGATTCACCGTTTTAGTCTATGTAAATCTTTACGTAGGCTAAAACAGCGAATCAAAAGGGGACGCAAATAGCGCCCGCTACGCTATTTGCGTTCCCCTTTATTTTCATCATCATAGTCTACGTAAATATTTATGTAGACTAAGATGGCCAAAAAGAAGGAATGCAAATGGCGGTGGCCGTAGCCGCCGCCATTTGCGTACGTGGGTTTTTGTGTTTTTTTAAACCCACCCAGGCATGATAGGCTACATAAATCTTTATGTAGCCTATCACGTCTTTTTTTTTTATTTTTTTACCAAGACTGGAAATGGCGGTGGCGGCAGCTGGTCAGAAGCCGCAGCCACCGCTGCCTGGAAGATCCGCCCCAGGTAATTCTCATCCCAGGGGGGATCCGTGGGGTGATGGTGGGGTGGCAGGCCGTTCCGCCACAGATTTCGGGGGCCGAATGCACTGGCATTCGGCCTCACCGAGATCCGTGGCGGAATTCTCTGCCATACCTAACCACCCACCAGGAAATTCTGTGAACAAGGAGGGAGCATTACAGGCAGGACGGTGTCTGCCTTTCTCATGTAGGGAATAGCATATTTCTGTCTGATCTGCAAAGGGGCCTGCGGGAAGTTCTTCTGCGCAGGTGGGGGGAGTTTCACAAGCAATAGGCTTGTGACTCCTGTGGTGGCTAGGACGGGCAAAACCTGAAAAAGAGTAGGGATGGTGTGCATGCAGAGGCACCTTATGGTGACAGGTGACACCTGAGGCCCCCGAACGGGTTGTGCGGCTTGGCGGGGGGGGGATAAGGGTTGTTTGGGAGACCAACTCTCCTCACTCACCCAGGTGTTGTGCAGCACTGGGAGAGGGTGACAAGGGAAGGTCTACCTCCCCCAAAAGGGGCAGTCTGGAGGGATGGCGAGATCAATGCCACCCCTCAGACTGGGTGTGTTTTCGCCCAAGAAGTGCCAGCTAGTCCTAGGTACCCCTTTGCAGATGTTTTCATTAAATGTGGCCGAATCTTCAACCCAAGCCTTGTTGTTTGACTCTTCTTTGACCCATCTCCGCTCACAAATGCCCTAACCCTGGCACCAGCTTGTCTAGCAAAGGGGGGGGCGTTGCGGGCGGGTGGGGAGGGAAGGAGTGGCTCTGTGCCATTGGGTATCCCACAGTGGCACCACCAAGCAGAGGAGAGGCCGGCAGGGCCCTCTTAAGCTCTGCGCCCCTCCCAACAGAAGCTCTCTCGCGCTCGCGGCTTCATCCCACCCTTCTTCAAGCAGTGTGAGTTTAGTACTGGTTGCCCTTTTGGAAGCCATGTAGGAATTTTTGGCTCACAGTTCAATTGGCCTTCTGCTGTGAGTCTTTTTGCCTACTTCACACTGTTATTGGGCTGGGGTGCGTCCTGTGGGTGAATGCAGTCCAATCTCTCTTAGGTCACATTCCAGTTGGCGGCTAGGATGGGCAAAAGCAGAAAGAGATTAGGGATGGTGTGCATGCAGAGGCACCTTATGGTGACAGGTGATGCCTGAGGCCCCCCAAACAGGTTGTGCGGCTCGGCGGGGGGATAAGGGTTGCCTGGGAGACCAACCCTACTCACTCACCCAGGTGTTGTGTGGCACCAGGAGGGGGTGACAAGGGAAGGTCTACCTCCCCCAGAAGGGGCAGTCTGGAAGGGTGGCGAGATTGACACCACCCCTCAGGCTGAGTGTGTTTTCGCCCAAGCAGTGCCAGCTAGTTGCTGGCACAGTCAGCTGCCCGTCCTAGGTACCCCTTTGCGGATGTTTTCAATAAATGTAGCCCGATTTTCAACCCAAGCCTTGTTGTTTGACTCTTCTTTGACCCATCTCCACTCGCAAATGTTTACAAATTTGTGATCACGTTTGCACAAAATGTGTATTCTTTAAAATGTGCACCTTGCAATGCACTTTGCTGTTTTTTAAAAATAGATGCATTTTCATGCTTTAGTCAATGGGGAGAAAGTGCATACTTCTGAAAAATACAGACAGAGATGTGCACTTTTCTTCTTTGAAATGTGTACTTTTCCGATTTGAACAAGTCAAAAAACAGGTAAAAAATGTAGATGGATGCAAGCTGAAATGAGCTTTGAAATGATTTTGGGAGAATTTAGGCAAGCTCAAAAACCACTGATTCCTCCATTCCTAGGGGTGAGACAACAGGAAGGACCTTTTTTCCCCACAGGATTTTTTTTATATTAATTCCCATTTTGGCAATGTTTCAATGATTGCTTCAAAACATTTCACATATGATCTCCCAATCGAGACTATTTAGCATTATGATGTCATTCTGTTCACTATGTGATCCCTGATTAGCTGGGATCACCATGTGACTAATCAAGGAGGAAGAAAGGGTAAATGATGCAGAAGCAAAAGTAGACAGGGTAAACAGTGGCAGTGAACAGGATCAGAAAAAAGATGAACATAATTTAGAGGCTTTGGGAGAAGTATTCCTGTTTGGAAGGGAAGTATTTCTAGCTTCTCTTTTCAGCCTGAAAATAGAAACAGATGAACATTCAGATGTTTAAATGAATATTGAAGTATGCAAAAATCACCAGAGAAATTTCACTAATTTCATATACATTTTTATTCTTCACAGTGTTTTCAATGAATACTGTCAGCATGCTCCTCCACCTTCTGTCCAGCTTCTTCCATTTTTCCTCACATGAGTTTTCTAGGCATTTCCCCCATCCTACACCAGTAGCAACGATCTTAGCAGAATTAAGTCTTTAAAATTTAAAAGGTAAGCTACTGTAAGCATTCAGTAATACTTGCAAAATTCATCAGAAGAGTTTGGCACATCTTCATGTTGTCACTGAATCTGCCCTGAAAATTTTTTTGAGGTAAGTTAATGTGCAGAAAAAGGTTCCTGTTCAAGCAAAGCATCTTAGGAATGTAGAGACAAACTTAAGGAAGAAGATGAATAGCTGTTCACATCCACTGCAGAATACAGGGTAATAGGCTCACACTGGATGATTTGGGGTTTATGATAAATCCTGAAATGGGGTGAGGGGAATAGAAATGGAATGATGGAGGCTGAAGGATCGCCTTGCTTGCAGATAGCACTGCTATATTAGTAAAGTGCATATACCTGCAGATTTGCTGGCCACAGAAAGAGGATTTAAACTGAAGGTGGGGAAGAGAAATGTCTCTTTGAAGTTTAAACAACAGCAGGCAGAATTAGTTTCTAAAGATATGCTTCCTTTGGGGGGCTAATCCCTCAACACCCAATCAAAAGTGATATTTTTTCACAGGTCTCCACTTTTTTTTTCAGTTACTGTCTGCACAGGAAGTGGTCAGGAAATATTTTGTTCAAAATGCAGTCAGGTAATTATAAACTCTGGACTTAATGGTCTTATGCCACCCTCCCCCTCTTCAGATGATAATATGTATTCATTTACTTCAAAATGTAGTAAGCCAACCCTGCTGTGTTTGGGCGTCCTCCTGCTCAGTTTGCCAAGTGGGGCCCTGGACATCTCCCCCTGCTCTCATGGCACTACTGCCCAAATGTATATAAAGTATTTGTAGGACTTGCCCTGCATTTTATATCTGAAAGTATACACCTTTAACGGCTACCAAATTAGAAGCAGATCTCAGTGAACTGCCTGTGTTGCTCCTGCCTGTGTAATGTAAATCTCGCTCCTGCTTGTGTAATGGAACACAACATAGACTGAACAAACTTATTTTTGAAACTCTACACTGTACCTGCATTGTATATGTAAGAATGTTTATGAGGAAACTGTTCTTTTTCTTCCACTGAAGAAGGGTGTGGTCTCTCCTTTATTGTGCTAAGACAGCCTGGCTGCTTGTGGGGCTGGTAAATGCTCATTCTGTTTTGTCTCTTGTTTTTTCTCTGCTTGTTGCCTTTCTAACATGAGGCATCTTTACTAAATAATCCCATTTTCTGCTTCAGACTGCAAACACTGTTTTCATTCACATGGGAATTCATAGTATTTTCATGTGCATTTTTCAAAATATACTCTTTTTTCAAATCAAATTCTTTTGGATGCATTTGTTTTTGTGCACTGCATCACGAACTTCAGAAAAGTGCAGATTTTGATGTCTAACTGCATTACTGGTCATGTTCAGGCTCAGGACATGCAAACTTGGTAAATTCACACTGAAATGTAAACCAAGCAAATTTCTCACCCATCCCTAAAATTGATTAATCGGTGATTGGCAGCTTAATCTCAGAGGAAGCAAGAACATTACACTGAGAGTTCTAATTTCTGCTTATAACATGTGTGAAAGGGGAGAATTCCCTAATTCCCTAATCCATAAATCAAATATATTCACATTCTTCCTCTTCCACTCTACTAAGAATCTATATAGTGACTTCCTGTTTAGAGCCATTTACGCAACATTACACAAAAGGGCAAGCTGCCATTTTCACACAAAATGGCAGCTTGGCAAGGCAGCGGGTGGCCATGCTCTGCTCGCTAAGCACTTGTGGACCACCTGGCAGTTCACTGCACATGGCAAGCAGGGGCAGGCAGCTGGCACGGGTCCAGCAAGCAGATCACGAGCCGCCGGAGCCGCCGCCAGAGCCGCTGCCACCCGGAAGATCCACCCCAGGTGAGTCTCGTCCTGGGGGGATCTGCGGGGGCGCAGGGGGGTGGCAGGCCGTTCCGCCATGGAGTTCGGGGGGCTGAATGCACTGGCATTCAGCCTCACCATGATCCGTGGTGGAATTCTCTGCCATCCCTATCTGGGACAGCTGCATTTTCTGGTCCAGCAGGCAGTGCTCTAATGTCCATAAAAGTGAAGAGTGCTTTCCCGGAATTGCTGTCAGGCCTGGATCGTGCAGTGTTCTCCCTGATGGCCTTTTCACTGTCTTGCTGATGATTCACCAGAAGGAAGTTCTTTGCCAAGAGATATCAAACTAGCTGAAGCAGAAGTTCTTGATTTAAATGAGCATTTAAAAAATTGCTATAATAATCAAATAGCTCTTATTTTTGTCATTATGAGGTCTTTTCCCGTGACATTCTGTTCTGGAGGCAGATTGCCCTCATCAGAATAATGGTACATTTAGAGGCCTAAAGAAGGAGACTTTTTTTTTCCAGCAGAACAAAATGAAGTCAACTGCAAAGGTTCTTAGATTGGCCAGAAGCACTGTACTGTTGATATTAAAGACAGCTGGAGCTCCAAACTTTCTCCCAGCCATTTCAGCTGTCCCAGCAGATTTCTTTCCTCATACCTATCATGAGCCATATATTCCCCACAAATATGGCTTTGTGTTGCCAGATCACAGCTCAGAGTTGTATCCTTTAAAAGCCTGTGATAAGAATAAAAGAATGTTCACTAGACGTTCGAAAAAACCCTTCATGTGGCCTGCTGCCATTTCTTCCCTTTGCTTGCAGCAATATAGAACCAGACACTAGTACATCATTGCAGGTGGGTAATAGAATGAATACAGCACAATAACCAAGAAAGGGGGAGAAAGATAGCTTGACTGGTGCATTTTAGTTAGGTATGTGTGGATTTTATTACCTCTGGTTCCATATGTCTTTCACAGATTGTCAGGCATCCTTCATTCTGTTGTCCACTCACTGATGAAATTGGATCTTTTCTAGTGGTACGAGAATTTTCTTCCACTTCTGCATGTGTGCATGACTGCTAATGCACTAGGGATGTCAGAGAATTCCGCCACGGATCTCGGTGAGGCCGAATGCCAGTGCATTCAGCCCCCCGAAATCCGTGGCAGAACGATGCCCACACACACACAAAAGGCGTGCAAAATAGAGCACTTACCTGCTGCCATCTACGCTGACTTGCGAATGACATTCACTTCCTCATCATAGCTGTGATAGGCTACGTAAATAATTACATAGTCTATCACAGCTAACGCAGGGACGCTATTTGCGTCGCTGCGGAAGCCGTGATAGGCTACGTAAGTATTTACGTAGCCTATCACGGCTAGGGATGTACGAAAGTGACTTACCTTTTTGCGGATTCTGTTCATGTGGTGGGGAGGCATTCCATCCCTCCCCCCAGAATCCTCGATGGGGGGGAGGCGATCCAGTCCTCCCACCCGGAATTCTCGACAGCTGGCTGTGCTCCGCGGCGGCTCTGCAGAACAGCCGGCCAGGCCCAGGCCAGGGCCGTCCGCAGCTGGATTTCTGGCCGCGGAGGGCTCTGGGTAACAAAAAAAAACCCCAAATGCGTATGCGTTCCTTATTTTTTGCCGTCTTAGTCTACGTCAATATTTACGTAGACTAAGACAAAGAAAAGGGGAACACAAATAGCGTAGTGGGCCGTAGCTGCCGCCATTTGCGTACGCATTTTTTTTTAAAAAAACAGATGTGGTAGGCTACGTAAGTCTTTGCTAGAAGCCTATCACATCTATGGGGAAAAAAAAAAGATACAGACGGCAAATGGCGGCGGCGGCAGCCATTCGGAAGACCAGCCGCCGCTGCTGCCACCGAAGCTGCTGCTGGAGCCGCCGCCATCCAGAACATCCGCCCCAGGTAGGTCTCATCCTGGGGAGGATCCACGGGTGGCGGGGGGGAGCAGGCCATTCCGCGATGGATTTTGGGTGGCCGAATGCACTGGCATTCGGCCTCACCGAGATCTGTCACAGAATTCTCTGACATCCCTAATCACGGCAAGCTAAAAAAACAACAACAGCATATGCACATGGTGGCGGCTATGGCAGCCGCCATTTGCGTTCCCTTTTTTTTGCTGTTTTAGCCTACGTAAATATTTATGTAATCTATTACGGTGAAAAAAAGGGGAACGCAAATAGCGTAGTGGGCGCTATTTGCGTTCCTTTTTTTCCCACCGTAATAGCTTACGTAAATATTTACGTAGGCTAAAACGGCAAAAAAAAAAGGGAACACAAATGGCGGCCACCGTAGCCGCCACCATTTGCGTTCCCTGTGGGTTTTTTTTCCCTGCAGGATGCCCAGCGGCCGGATGTCCGGCTGCGGGCAGCCCCGGTCGGCGGCTCCACAGAATCTCCGCAGAGCAGAGCCGGCCGGATTAGGATTTTGGGGGGAGGTCCAGAGCGCATCCCCACCACCGCGAATCACCCCATCAAAAAGGTAAGTGACTTTCATACATCTCTATAATGCACATAAATGAAACTGAGAATTTGTGCAAATCCCTTTAAAAAAATTAAATTGTCTGCAAGTCCATGGAATCCAGGCAACTTGTAAAAAGCCATTCTGCTGCAGAATCTGCAGGTCAAAGTCATGGAGATTCGAATTCATTTGAATCCATTGTGGATATCTCCAACTTCCCTAATTTTAGTACAGGACTTCATCCCTATATAGGGATGTATGAATTGTGTACCTTCCGTGCTGCTTGACTTCCGTAGTTTGCGGCCAGTGCTCCGTACCATCGTTCGCAAGCCCCCGGAATTCTCCTCTTTTTTTTCCGCTCTGAAAATTACAAAGATAAATCCCTACTGACAGCCGTAATTCTGCATAACTTCTGTAAGAAAGGCTATTTTTTGTAGATATTTACATATTTTTTCCCCTGCCCTGAGACGTGCAGTAATTACTTTCAGCCAAAACACTTCCTCCTCCCTGGGGCTTCCCAAAACAAGGCTGCCCTAGGTGTGCCTGAGCAATGCACTCTTTGTTTAAAGCAGTGCTGTTGAAAGAAAGAAAGAAAGAAAGAAAGAAAGAAAGAAAGAAAGAAAGAAAGAAAGAAAGAAACTTTTAAAATAACCATGCCAGTCTGGAGCCCTGCACGAGTATTATTCCCCTGGCTAGGGTTTCTATTTCCACATCCAGCCTTGGTGGTGACGTTGTGAGGCTATAATGGAGAGGAGAACCAACTCTGTGCATGTCTATTCAGAAGTAAGTCTTATTGAGTTCAATGCAACTTACTCCTACACTGGGTGACTTTGGGCTGGACTCTAACCACTACATCATACTTCTGTTATGAAACTCATAAAGAAAAAGAGACAGTAGAATAGAAAGTTCTTTCTGAAGCAGTCACCAACTCACCCAGAGAGATAACTAACAGGTTTGCTAATGAGCTGGATGTGAAAATACAAAGCTGAGCTGGGGGAAGTGGGGTGCTGACATGTGTAGGAGTAAGTCGCATTGAACTCAGTAAGACTTACTTCTGAGTAGACATGCACAGAGTTGGTTCTCCTCTCCATTTTAGCCTCACAACGTCACCAGCAAGGCTGGATGTGTAAATAGAAAGCCTAGCAGGGGGAATAATACTCGTGCAGGGCTCCAGACGAGCATGGTCATTTTTAAAGGTTCTTTCTTTCTTTCTTTCTTTCTTTCAAACAGTGTTGCTTTAAACTAAGAGTGCATCGCTCAGGCACACCTGGGGCAGCCTTGTTTTGGGAAGCCCAGAGGAGGAGGAAGTGTTTTGGCTGAAAGTAAATGGAGACAGAGGATTTCAATTGAAAAAGAACACCCACAAACAAGGCGGTGAGCACAATTCATTTTTTTTAAAAAAAACCTTACATATTTATTGTTGAAATATACTACCTTGTATTTTTATTTACGAAAATTTCGCGACTCTGTGCGGATGACCAAAAAAAAGCCACATGATTGCTGGCTCCGCAGGACCTTGTGGTGCCGTTCCGCAGAGGATTCCGTGGCACGGACTGAAGGGAATTCGATCCCATTTCAGTCCTTGGTGGAGTTCTCTGACATCCCTAGGTAGGGGCGTGCGCCACAGAAGCGAGCGCTGCCGCCTCGATGGCAGCGAAGCGCAGCCGCCACCCAGGAGACTGTCCCGAAGGCAAGGGGGGAGGCGTGCACCGCCAAAGCGAGCGCCGCTGCACAAACGACAAGCCGTGCTGCCGCCGCCGCCACCCAGCAGAGCTGGCCATCAAGCGCGTGAAGGAAAACAGCAGGAAAACAGCACAGCGCTTGTGTGTGAACCGAGTTTGCACATTCCGTGAAGCACTGCAACGGGGAAAATGGGTGAGTCTGAATAATCACATTTTAATGCAAGAGCATTTAACCCGATGGGACACCGAATTCATTGCGATGGCGGGCACAATGTAGATCGGCCCTTTGTAAAACCTGCATTGCTGGGATAGGGCAGGAAACACAAATCTAAATAAACAAAATAGGGTCACAGGCAACTGCCTTATAATGAGTCAGACCATTGGTTGAGCAAGCTCAGTATCAGCAACATTGACTGGCAGTGTCTCTCCAGGATTTCAGACATGGGTTTTCCCAGCCTTACCTAGAGCTGCCAGGGATTTAACATGGGACCTTATGCATGCAATATGTGTGCCCTACCACTGGGCTACAGCCATTCTCCAAATAAATTCCAGAGAATCTAACTCAAGCTTTATCCACCCATACTCACTGAAGCCAGTTACAACTAGGAGTAAGTGTTGCAAGTTTTCATAAATGATTTCTTTTCCCTTGATCAAAATTGCTTTGGATTCTTTCTGGAAGGCGCTGAAGTTCTTGTTGAACCTTGGATCAAATGCAGTAACAGCATTATACCTTTCTTCCTTAGCACTTCAGATCTTTGCTCTAAATAATGGATCTGAGGAAGCCAAATATTTCTCATGTCAGGCTGCTGAAATCAGAGGAGGTCCCTTCTGATTAACACTTTAACTAATCTTAATGGCATGTAAAAATATTGAAATGGGCCTAAATGATGCCATAGAGACAGAGAGATGAGTGTCACATAGGACTATGTAAAGATCTCAGGCTTATTGCTAGGTAACACACTCCTCTCCTTTTTTGCTTTAATATTCAGAAGTCAATATGTATTTATTTTTATTTTATTTATTGCATTTATACCCTGCCTTTTTTCCTCTTGCAAGGAACCCAAGGCGGCTTACATTATCCTCCTCCTCTCCATTTTATCCTCACAACAACAACCCTGTGAGGAAGGTTGGGCTGAGAGTCTGTGACTGGAAAGTTGCAAGATGAATCTGTATAATTACAGTAGATTTCTGAAGCTTGAAAAGCCGGAATTAGATAGTAAGAATTAGATTTTAATGAAGAATTCAACAGGAGGAATTTATGAAGTGGTATCTTGAGGATATCATAATGACTTAGAAATAAAGCACATTAGATGAGTCCAAAAATGGAGGGGGGAAGCTTAAGGCAAGGAGGTGCAGCAGGGGGAATAGCAAGATTGAGAGTAGGTTAAAATAACTTCAAACATAAACAGAACAGGGAAAATACAACTTTGAAATCAATTTTAAAACCTTAATATGCCTTTTAATATTGCAAAGTATATTTGAATGCCATTGTTTGCAAATATGGTTTGTGTGCAGAAGCCAGGATTCCAATAACAGAAATTAGGATTTTTGAAGAAAAAGAAAATAAATCCATCTAAGGAGCTTCTAGATCTCACTGCTTTATTTGTTTTGAATTTGATGCTATGGGATGCTGCACATGTTAGCAAGAACCCTCCCAATCAGCATCTGTTCTATTAGTTTGAACTGCACAAAACTTGGCTGCATCTTCCAATTAGGCCAGGTCTTAGAAATTGGGGATGTATTTGGATAGGAGCCCATCTTTCTGCCCTTCTATATCTTCAAATCTTATTTCTTTGTCCTCTCCCCTTTCATCCATTTTCCTCCTTCTTGAATCTCCCCATGCCAACTATTGTTCCCTTTGGCATATTGGTCGGTATCCAATAGTGTCATTCTGCAAACTCAAATAGCACTAGCGGAGCTCCACTGAATCTTTCCATTGCACAAGCATTTGCACATTTCACTTGCACAACTGGTTGTGCAACTAGTTGTACAACCAGTTGCACAACCGCTTGTGCAACACAATTGCGCAAATGTAACTTTAGTTGAATTTTCCTCTTGCACATAGTTCAGATCCTAGTTTCTCCTAGCATAATGTCATTTGTGCTAGCAGAATGACACAGTTTGATACTGCCCATTATATTTTATCATTTCAGTTTAGCCCTATTCAGGTGTTCATACAAACATGCAAGAGCTAAAAGCATGTACGGGACAGAATGCACATGCACACCCCATCCCCAATGTCCCCACAGACATGGGTGATCCTCTGTTTCTAACAATGCAATCCCATCTGTGTCTAGTCTGAATTTCAATGGGACTTACTCCTATGAAAGTGTGTATAGGATTGCAGGCTTAGTCTGCTTGGCTGAACATGCTTAGAAGCCTCCATGTGATCAGGAATCCTGATGAGGCATTCAGGCAAATGAGCTTAGAAATCATCCTCAGAACTTTGCACTGAACATATGAATGTCTGAGGAGGCACCCCAACATGCAAGGATGTTGGGGGCAGGGTGTACATCCTCCCCCTCCCCCCGCCAGCAAACCTTCTGTGGAATTTTCAAGCAAGCTTAAAAGGAAAGTTTGTTTTTTGTTTTTGAATATATTTTATTTATTTTATCTTTATAAATGAAATGTACAATACCAAACATACCAACAACCTGATCAATACTAGAATTTCCCAACAATACAATATTCTGATGAGGACACCATAATAACAAAAAGAGAAGGAAAAAGAAAGGGGGGGGGAAGGAAAAAAGACAAAGGGAGGAGGAAAGGAGTTGAAGAAAAAGGAAGAAGATTCTTTCCCCTCCCCCCTCCCTCCCCCTCCCCATTAAAGAATTAAATTTAAACTCCAATACACCCCAGCCTCCGATGCCATTCTATTTTACAAACTATATCTATAACCTTAACAATCTTATAGTTTAATAAACAACCTTACATTTCAATATCATTTCATATCATCAATCTTATATCCAAGAAACAGGTCTACAGTTCATTCGCAGTAGCCTAGATTACTACAACTACTACTACTAATATTAATAATAATAATAATTTAAAAAGGAATATAGTATTATATTGTTCTTTACAGCATCGGACTTTCTTTTCACCACCAGAAACATTCATAGCTGAGTGTCCTTTTGGCTTTGGCCCAGCCGCTTCACTCTTTCTGGCGCTACTTGGAAATTCCCTTTGTTCTTCCCCAGTAGTATATCGGATAATGAACCAAGGTAAGCTGGAGGTGGCCAAACATGAGATGGCAAGATTGAACATCGACATCTTGGGAATCAGCGAACTAAAATGGACAAGCATGTAAGGATGTACGAAAGTTCCGCCACGGATCTCGGGGAGGCCGAATGCCAGCGCATTCGGCCCATCGAAATCGGTGGTGGAACGGCCCGCCACCCCCCTGCCACCCCCCTGGGATGGGACTTACCTTGGGTGGATCTTCCTGGGGGCGGCAGCTCCGGCGGCGCTTCCGGCGGCGCTTCCGGCGGCAGTTCGGCAGCCAAAACCAAAAAACCAAAAAAAGTGATAGGCTACATAAAGATTTATGTAGCCTATCACGGCTAGATTTAAAAAAAAAAACGTGATAGGCTAAGTAAATATTTACATAGCCTATCACGGCTGACTTAAAAAAACAAAAACAAAAACGCGCATACGCAAATGGCGGCGGCCATGGCCGCCGCCATTTGCTTTCCTTATTTTGGCATGTCTTAGTCTATATAAACATTTACATAGACTAAGACGGCGAAAATAAGGGGAACGCAAATAGCATAGCGTCTACGCTATTTGCGTTCCCCTTATTTTCGCCATCTTAGTCTACGTAACTGCTTACGTAGACTAAGACGTGCCAAAATAAGGAACGCAAATGGCGGCGGCCATGGCTGCCGCCATTTGCATATGCGTGTTTTTGGGGGGTTTTTTAAGTCAGCTGTGATAGGCTACATAAACATTTACGTAGCCTATCACGGCTGACTGCAGGGACGCAAATGGCGGTGGCTACGGCCGCTGCCATTTGCGTCCCTTCTAGCCAGCAGCTGGATGTCCGGCTGCTGGTGGAGCCGGCCGGCGGCTCCGCAGAATTGCTGTGGAGCACAGCCGGCCGGCCAAGATTCCGGAGGGGGAGGAACGGAGTGCCTCCCCCCTGGCGAGGATTCCGGGGGGAGGGACGGAACGCCTCCCCCCCCCATCAACATAATCCCCGAAAGGTAAGTGATTTTCATACATCCCTACAAGCATGGGCAAATTTAATTCAGGTGACCATTATATCTACTACCGTGGGCAAGAATCCCTTAGAAGAAATGGAGTAGCACTCATAGTCAACAAAAGGGTAGGAAAAGCAGTACTGGGGTACAATCTCAGAAACGATAGAATGATCTCAGTACGAATCCAAGGCAAACCATTCAGCATCACAGTAATTCAAGTCTATGCCCCAACCACTGAGGCCAAAGAAGCTGAGGTTGATCGGTTCTATGAAGACCTACAACACCTTCTAGAACTAAAACACCAACACAAGATGTCCTCTTCATCATAGGGGATTGATTGGAATGCTAAAGTAGGAAGTCAAGAAATCACCAGGATAACAGGCAAGCATGGCCTTGGTGTACAAAATGAAGCAGGACAAAGGCTAATAGAGTTTTGCCAAGAGAACACGCTGATCATAGCAAACACTCTTTTCCAACAGCACAAGAGACGACTCTACACATGGACATCACCAGATGGTCAATATTAGGGATGGCGGAGAATTCCGCCATGGATTCCAGTGAAGCCAGATTCTGTAGAATCCGGCCCCCCAGAATCCGTGGCGGAACAGCCTCCTTCCCCCCGCCCCCCCCCCCGCGCAGAATCCTCCGGGATGGCACTTACCTGGGGCAGATACGGCGGATTCGACAGCGGCTGCAGCTCTGGCGGCAGCGGATTCGGCGGCGGGGGGTGTGGCGGCGGGTGCAGTGGCGGGTGCAGCGGCGGATTCAGCAGCGGCGGGTGCGGCGGCAGCGGGTGCGGGTGCAGCGGATTTGGCGGTGGGTGCAGTGGCAGCGGGTGCAGCAGTGGTGGGTGTGGCAGCGGCAGCTGATCTCCTGGCCGGCCACGGCCGGGCGCAGCGTACGCAAATGGCGGCGGCTACAGCAGCGCCATTTGCGTTTGCTTTTTTTCGCCGTTCTAGCCTACGTAAATATTTCAAGATCCACAAGAAGGGGATGGCAGAGGATGAGATGGCTAGATAGCATCACCATCCCTCCCCCTGGAATCCTCCCTGGCCGGCTGGGGCCGTGCGGAGCCAGACATACAGCCACTGGGCTGCACAGGGAGGCAAATGGTGGCTGCCATAACCGCCTCCATTTGCATCCATGTCTTTAGCCATGATAGGCAACGTAAATATATACGTAGCCTATCATGGCTAAAGACACAGACGCAAATGGAGGCATCTACGGTGGCCGCCATTTACGTCCCTGCCCTGAGCTGTGATAGGCTACGTAGATAGCCTATCACGGCTTGCCAGGGACACAAGTGGCAGCTGGCATAGTGGCCGCCATTTGCGGGTGCAGCCCGGCAGCGGCTGGAGCTGCCAGAGCCTCCACCGCTGCTGGAGCCACTGCCACCAGGGCTGCCAGAGCCACCACCACAGCCGCAGCCAGGTAGGCTCCATTTCGTGGGGCTTTTGCAGGGTGGTGAGGCGGGTTGCTCCATTCCGCCACGGATTCCGGGGGCTGAGTTCACTGGAATTTGGCCTCCCTGGGATCCGTGGTGGAATTCTCTAACATCCCTAGGTGCTGGAGAAGACTCTTATGAGTCCTGTGGACTGCAAGGAGGTCAAATCAGTCAATCGTAAAGAAAATCAACCCTGACTGCTCATTGGAAGGACAGACCCTCAAACTGAAGCTAAAATATTTTGGCCACCTAATTAGGGATGTTAGAGAATTCTTCCACAGATCCTAGGGAGGCCGAATTCCAGTGAATTTGGCCCCCCAGAATACGTGGCGGAATGGAGTAACCCGCCCCAGCACCCCTCGAAAGCCCCGCAAAACGGAGCCTACCTGGCTGCAGCTCTGCTGGCGATGGCTCCAGCGGCAGCTCCGGTGGCGGATGTAGCGATGGTGACAGCGACAGCAGCAGCTTTGGCCGCTGCCGGGCTGCTGCAGCTGCAAATGGTGGCCGTCGTAGCCGCCGCCATTTGCGTCCCTACGCTGGCCCATGGTAGGCTACGTATATATTTATGTAGCCTATCACGGCTAAAGCAGGGACGCAAATGGCATCCCCTATGCCATTTGTGTCCCTGCTTTAGCCGTGATTGTTCTTGTTCAGTCGTCGTAGCCTATCACAGGGTGGCATAGGGACGCAAATGGTGTCCCCTATGCAGGACGCCATTTGTGTCCGCAGCAGCCTGGCAGTGGCTGGAGGCCCCGCTGCAGGTTGGCCTGGCCAGTGGCTCCGCGTACTGTCCGTGGAGCGGAGCCAGCTGGGCAGGATTCCAGGGGGGTGGAATGGATTGCCTCCCCCCCGTTGAGGATTCCGGGGGAAGGAATGGATCACCTCCCCCCACCTGCAGACCCCAGAGGAGCCAGGTAAGTGGTGTTTCATATACCCCTACACCTAATGCAAAGAGAAAACTCACTGGAAAAGACCCTGATGCTGGGAAAGATTGAAGGCAAAAGGAGAAGGGGACGGCAGAGAATGAGATGGCTAGATAGCATCACCGATGCAATGAATATGAACTTGAGCACACTCCGGGAGAGAGTGGAGGACAAGAAGGCCTGGCGTGCTATGGTCCATGGGGTCACGAAGAGTCGGACATGGCTTAATGACTGAACAACAATAGTGTTATATAATAATAAAACTTAAAATAAACCTTCAACCGTCAGTAATATATTTTATATTTTATACTAGATATATAAGTACACATTGTACCCTCAAACATTTAATTTAGATACAGCATACCATATCTATTTTGAAATAAAAATATAAAGAAAAGCAAGAAAAAACAAAAGATGAAAGAGAGTAACCGAAAATATATATATATATATATATATATATATATATATATATACACACACGCACACACACACACACACACACATATACACACACACACACACATAGTCATTTATCTTCTGATGTAGCCTGGATCATGTAGACTAAACACAAACAGTTAACAAAGCTTGTTTAAAGATTCCAGTTCATGGGGTTGTAACAGGAATCTCACTCATTTTTACGTTCAGCCGTGTCTCTGCCATTTCATGATTTATAAACTTCTTCACCTGACCTTCAGACACGATACAAAGTGTAGCAGGATATTTTAAGTAATATTGTAAGTTCATTTGTTCTGCCATATTTTTTGCTTTGATAAATTGCCTTCTTTTATTCGCCACCTCTTTGATGTTATCTGGAAATAACATAACTTTATTTTGTTTCTGGGAAAGGCTTCCACCCTCTCTTACCAAACACAAGATATAATTCTTTGTGGAGACCTTTGCAAATTGGACTATGATGGTATAGTCAGTCCCTTTCGCAATTGCACACGCAATGCCTGCTCAATATCAAGTAAATAATCAGATGGGATAGGGAGTATCTCATGCAAAAGTTTATCCACAAAAATAGGCAATTTTACATCATTAGACAGATTTTTAATCCCAATAATACATACATTGGATCTTCTTGTGAAGGCCTCCAGTTGAGAAATTCTGTCAGAGGTATTTTTAAAACAAATTTGTGTTGAAGTTTCATTTGCTGCTACTTGGTCTTCTAGCTCGTTAATTCTCATCTTCATTTTTTGCCATGATGCATTAATTAAATTGACGGCTCCTTGCAAGGTGGTGATGGAATTTTGGATTAAATCTAACCTTCTGGCTTGCTCCACAAATGGCAAAGATAAAGTCTTCATCAGAGTAACTAATTCCGCTATATCTTCTGTTTTTGAAACTTTTGACACAGGAGGCATGGGGGGAGTTGGCGGTGAAGCCATCCCTTTCTTCTCCTTGGTGCATTCATGTTTCTCTCAAACAGATCTTACAGGTCCTCAGATGTTCTCAGATGTTGTTAATGTTTCTTAAATCATCCCACAGGAGTTGTTGATATTTTTTAAAGCATATATTAGTATGGAACACGTCAGCCCTGTTTTCTCCTATGAAATAGGAGTCTCATCACAGCTTTTTGCATTGGTAAAGCTCTGGGGAGATAATCCTGGAATCCAGCCCCCCCACTATCTCGAGGGGTGTACTTTTCTCCAAGATGTTGTCCAGTGCTGCCTTGCCCCCCTTTAACTCCAGGGGGGGAGATGAAAAGGTTTTTCAACCTTTTAAAAAGCTGTTTGAGAAAGCTCCCACGGGAGAACCCGTGGGAAGCTGCCAGAGTGACATTGGTTCCAATCGTGAATGTTGATAAGATTAACATCTTCCCTCAGGAGATGCCCTACATCTATTGATGGATGAATCCGTCAGTTTCACTTTCTCTTGCATTCAAATTGTTTAAATCCCAAGTTCTTTCCATTCCGAATATGAAGAAATTGTGAATTCTGGTAAATTCTTATCAAACCCAAACGGAAACAACATTCTTGCCAAGCTGCCCTAGCCACATTCTATAGTACAGCAATTGTCAGCATGGAAAGGACCATGTTATACCTAGGGATGGAGGAGAATTCTGCCACCGATTTCAGTGAGGCCAAATGAACTGGCATTTGTCCCCCCGAAATCCATGGCGGAACGGCCTCCTCCCAGGCCCCCCCCGCAGATTCCCCCCCGGGACGAAGCTTACCTGGGGTGGATGTTCCGGCGGTGGCAGCGGCGGCTGGTCTTTCGACCAGCTGCTGTGGCTGTCATTTGCGTCCGCTGTTTGCCATGATAGGCTGTGTAAGTATTTACGTAGCCTATCACAGCAAGCAAAAATACCACACAAATATTTACGTAGGCTAAAACGGCAGGGAAAAAAGGAACGCAAATAGTGCCCACTACTTTATTTGTGTTCCCCTTTTTTTTCACCGTAATAGCCAACGTAAATATTTCTGTAGGATAAAACAGCAAAAAATAGGGAACGCAAATGGTGGCCGCCGTAGCCGCCACCATTTGTGTACGCTGCGTTTGGGGTTTTTTTTGACGTTAGCCATGATAGGTTACATAAATACTTATGCAGCCTATCACAGCAGCCTGGCTGGACACAAATGGTGGTCGCTACGGTGGCCGCCATTTGCATCCAAGGCAGCCAGTCTACGGACAGAAATCCGGCTGCGGACGGCCCTGGCTGGCTGCTCCGCAGAGCTGCTGCGGAGCTGAGCCGGCTGGGCAGGATTCCGGGGGGGAGGACCGGATCACCTCCCCCCTGTCGAGGAATCCAGGGGGAGGGACGGAGCACCTCCCCCCCACTGCGAATCACATCTGCGAAATGATAAATGACTTTCGTACATCCCTAGTTATACCTACCTGCTATGTAGCTGTTAAAAATCAGGAGCCTGTCAGAAAAAAAAAGAGGTGGAATCCTAACTCACTGCCACAAACATGGTTGCATATTAGGGATGTACGTAAGTTCCACCACGGATCTCGGGGAGGCCGAATGCCAGCGCATTCGGCCCCCCAAAATCGGTGGCGGAAAGGCCTGCCCCCCCCACCCGCCCCCCCAGGACAAGACTTACCTTGGGTGGATCTTCCTGGCGGCAGCAGCTCCGGCGGCGGCTCCGGTGGTGGTTTGGCAGCGGCGGCTGCAGCGGCTGGTCTTCCGACCGGCTGCCGCCGCTGCCATTTCCAGTTAAAAAAAAAAAAAAAACGTGGTAGGCTACGTAAAGATTTACGTAGCCTATCACGGCTAGGTTTTTTTTAAAAAATGTGATAGGCTACATAAATGTTTACGTAGCCTATCACGGCTGACTTTAAAAAAAAAAAACACGCGCATACGCAAATGGCGGCGGCCATTGCTGCCACCATTTGCGTTCCTTATTTTGGCATCTCTTAGTCTACGTAAACATTTACATAGACTAAGACGGCGAAAATAAGGGGAATGCAAATAGCATAGAGTCTACGCTATTTGCGTTCCCCTTATTTTCGCCGTCTTAGTCTACGTAAATGTTTACGTAGACTAAGACGTGCCAAAATAAGGAATGCAAATGGCGGCGGCCATGGCCGCCGCCATCTGCGTACGCGCGTTGTTGTTGTTGTTTTTTAAGTCAGCCTTGATAGGCTACGTAAATATTTACGTAGCCTATCACGGCTGACTGCAGGGATGCAAACGGCGGCAGCTACGGCCGCCGCCATTTGTGTCCCTGCTAGCCAGCGGCTGGATGTCCGGCTGCTGGTGGAGCCCACCGGCAGCTCCGCAGAATCGCTGTGGAGCACAGCCAGCCAGCCAGCCAGCCAGGATTCCGGGGGGGGGGGAGGAACAGAGCACCTCCCCCCTGGTGAGGATTCCGGGGGGAGGGACGGAACGCCTCCCCCCCAACCATAAACATAATTCGCGAAAGGTAAGTACCTTTCGTACATCCCTAGTTGCATATACAAGGATTCAAACCCAGACTTGAAGAGCTAAGCACTCAAAGCTCTGTGCCTGGATGGATGAATCTGTCAGTTTTGGTTTCTCCCACATTCATGATTTAAAAAAAAAAAAAAAAAAAAAAAAAACTCAACTTCTGTCCCGAATATGAAGGAATTTGTGAATTTTAGTATATTATCAAAAATGAACTAAAATGAAATTTTTATCCCTCCCTCCCTATATTTCCACCCCTAGAGCTGTGCTGAAATTTCTCCCACATTTTTTTTACCATTCTCATTAATTTGATAGAAGAAAAAATGCTTTCGAAAAGAAATTCAGTGGTGAAGAAATTTCAGAGAAATTCTCATGGGTTTGGGTCTCTTCAGTTTACCTTACTTAGGAGGTGGCTGAGGAGTGAGCACAAGTGTCCTGTTTTTCATTGTGCAATCATCTCTCTGGCCCCCTGTAGCCTCCTCAGCTTCCCACACTTCAATTAAAGCTCAGTGGAAGGCAACATGAGGTAATTCCTCCCATAGGGCTATGTCAGATCAGGATGTGCAGGCAGCCTGGGAGGCTGGCTGTGATTAGGTAAGTTCAAAAACACCACAAAAATAAATTATAAAGCATCCTGAAAGACAGAACAATGGAAGCATCTTTCATGGGGGAAGAAAACTTTCAAGATATTGGAGGACAGATTTTGGAAGAACACTAACCCTACCTCATCCCTGGAGCTGGACACAATGCTCCCCCTCCTGCACTGCTGTGGATGCAAATTGGGGGCCAGCCTGCCAAGATGGTTGATACTGTTGCAGCACGAACCCCCCATCCCTCAATCCTTACCAAAAAAGAAAGAAGCTGTACTACAAGCCTTGCCAATGTGGAGCCTACCTGGAAGAAACGGTTGAGAATTTCTCTTCCCCCTGGAGAAATTCAGTGAAATTGTCTCCCAGATTTCTCTGCCCACAAGTAAGGTGGAGAATTGCAAGAGGCCATATGTGCACAGCTCTGTTCTTAACATTAGAGCCAAACTACAGGTTATGCTAAGGGTAGGGTTAGTTGAGGGTTAGCTTTCTCTTTACACTACTGTAAGTGCCTGAATCCCTGGAGATCTGCTGACAGTCTGTAGATAATACTGAGTATGGACCAGGCAGTTTTTGGTGTTGCTTCCACATTTGGCAGCACTGTAAAAATACTGAATACACCAGCACAGTGCATAGTAGAGCCAAAACCGACATCACCTTAAATGTGTGCCATCCCCCCACCCCCCATTTTACTCTAGAATCTAGATTAGGAGCAGGAACCCTGATCTGCATCAGAATCCGAGCATGGGGGGTACGGGGGCTTTTAAGATCTGGATCAGGGCCCATGTGCCTACTTTAGCGTAAAAATAAAAAGAAGGCACAGCTGCTAGACACTTATTTAAAGTAATATCTGTTTTGCTTTTAGGTTCTGAACGTACAGCAATGGCAAAGGTGAGCGCTGGGCCTAGATGGTGTCTGGAGGAGCGATTTAAATACATCCCATTCCTACCATGACCCTGGATATCCATTAAATATGTGTGTTGATCAGGTGGGTGAGTTGCAGGAGTGGGTCCCAATCCACCAGCTGCACCAAGAGAAGCTCAACTTGCCGGATGGCAGAGCTGACTCTAGGTAGCATTTCAGGCCCTTGATAAAGACTGAGGGTTTTTTGAATAATATTAGGCCTTAACCAGTGTTTGAACCTTGTCTGCTTATTCTGGCTCTACAGGGGTTGGTAATGAAACAAGTTTCTTAAACGGCATTTCATACATGTCCCTGATAGGGCTCTGAAACATAGCAAGATTTCTCTTAGACCAATGGTTCAGAAACTGGGACAGTGGGGCGGTGGGGGGACTCTCATGCCAAGGAGCGAGTCTGGAGTTTGTTCGTCTTAAAGGTGACAGTTCATAGTTAATTCACAGTGCAAGAATGCAAATATTCCCATCACTTCTACCCTCTAATATGGGAGTTCTGGGGGTGACAGAGAAGGTCAAATTCTATCTGTGCAGCCTAAAACCTGAACAGAGGCCTCAGGAACTGTTGTCCTCCTAATATGATTGTATTTCCAGAGGGGTGGCCCCCAAATTAACCAAATTCATCTTGGGTGTTAGATTAAAAAGAACAGAACCTAAGAAGAGCCATGTTGGTTCAGATCAAAGGCCCATCTCATCGAGCATCCTGTCTCCCACAGCAACCAGATGCCTGTGGAGAGTGCACAAGCAGAACGTAAGAGCAAATGCCCTCTCTTGCTGTGGTTTCTCAGCAGCTTGTATTCAGAGATCATCCAGTCCTGAAGATATTGCTTGAACACAATTCCTATTCCTTCTGTAGAGCTTCCTTTCAAATGTACTGACTTCTCTAGAACTATTTGGCATGGGCCGCATGGCTCTCTTAGAGAGCTGACAACTATTTTGACATCTGCTTTTCTAAGCCTTCTAGCGATATATATATGTGTGTGTGTGTATATATATATATATATATATATATATATATATATATATATATCTATCTGTGGAAGTCATCCAGATGATAGTTAATGACAGCCTTTTTCCAATATAACTATTAAATAAACTCAGAAATTATAGTAAGGCTTAAAAATACCTCTCCCTATATTATGCTGATGATTATGCCAAACTACTTCACTTTAGAGGCCTACACCATTATGAAAGTTTGAAATTACTGGGATCAATTAACTGCATGGTACTTACTATACAGTGCAGAAATCTGTTGTTAAAGCTATGGAGAAATATAAATATGGAAAACAAGGCAATGCTCTAGAACTCTCTCTGTGTTGCCAAGTTTTCTTCTTCCTAAAATGCTTTTCTGCCATATTATTATTCCAAACCAGATCAGGCATTAACAAACCCGTTTGTTCCACCCCTACCTTTTTCTAGAATGTGTCTTGGCTCTTCTGAATCCTCTTGTCAAGAACTGTGTTAAATAAATCCAAACAAATTCCTTTGATGCTTTCTGTTGTTATTTCTCTTTTTCTTTAGATTTTTTCCTGTAAGACATAGGGTGATCCAACACCCTTAGATTCCCAGGAGTGCAGTAATCAGCCTTTCTGTAACTAGATTTGCTATATCACCTTGAAGCAGTTGGTTAGGGCCCTGGTATAAGCAAACTGATTCTAAATAGCATGGAACATCAGCACAAGATGGGCACTGGTACCAATACTGGTATTAGTACTAACTAGTTTATCTGCATAGACATTGAATATGCATGGTTATCTCTAGTTCCACTACTAGATAGAGGCTTTTGTGAGTGACAGGTGCTGTTAGTGAGATTCAGCATGCCTGACACCCAGAATCTACATAAGAATTTACCAATCCCAATGCTACACACAGATAGTCTGAATGGACTAGTAAAATCATGGCTAGCCTTTACATCGGGGTAGACGATTTATGGCCCTCAAGAGTTTTGTCCTAAACTCCCATCAGCCCAAGCCCCGATAACCAATGGTGAGGGATCATGGGATTTGTAGGCCAAAACACCTGGAGGGCCACAAGTTGCCCACCCCTGTTCTAAGACACAAGGACTGTCATTTTGATTTTTGCCTCAGTTGTGAAAATGGCCAAGGCCAACACCGCACGTAGCAGTGAAAAGCCAGTGATCCCCCCCCATCTCCCCATTCTGCAGTAAATTGTAGGGGTGTACAAAGTTTTCCATTGGATTTGTACAGAAATGCCTCCTAGGTTCTTTCTAGCTGCTACAGATGGCTGCTATGCCAGCAAATAGGATGGCCCAAATTTCTTGCCAGACACTTGGCAAACAAATGAAGTGTATTGGTGGAGGAATTACAAAAAAACAGTTATTTTGTCAAGAAAATATGACAAATACAATGGAATTTATATGTGCATTCATAGAGTCATAGGAAATTAAGTACAAAGTCACAATTGCTGATTACAGAAATATGATCTTTCATAAATATGATAACGCTGCTCGGTCCTGAATAAATTCAATTACAATTTCTAACTGAATAGTGTTCTATCTGATGGGATGCCTGTCTGATTCTCAGTTAAAGCCTTATTTATTAACTTCCATATACTGACTAGCAATGAAATGGTAAATCTTGTCTATAGAAAGAAGGTATGTTCAAGTGTCTCATCAACAATTAAACAAGAATATGTTTTTTAAAAAAATTAAAGGCACAACCCTGTACACGTCTACTCAGAAATATGTCCCATCAAGTTTAACTGACATTACTCTCAAGTCAGTGAATGTAGGATTCCAGCCTAACAATGCACTTGTCTACTCAGAAGTAACCCTTGTTGAATTCAATGGGACTTACCTCCAGGTAAGTGTGGATAGGATTACTTTAGAAGTCTCAATTTATTGTTGTTGTTGTTGTTCAGTCATTCAGTTGTGTCCGACTCTTGGTGACCCCATGGACCATAGCACACCAGGCCTTCCTGTCCTCCACTCTCTCCCGTGGCGTGCTCAAGTTCATATTCATTGCATCGGTGATGCTATCTAGCCATCTCATCCTCTGCCGTCCCCTTCTCCTTTTGCCTTCAGTCTTTCCCAGCATCAGGGTCTTTTCCAGAGAGTTTTCTCTTCGCATTAGGTGGCCAAAATATTTGAGCTTCAGTTTCAGGATCTGTCCTTCCAATGAGCACTCAGGGTTGTTTGTTAAAATATGATTATAAGTTGTAAGCTGCCTTGAATAAGTATTTTAATAAAAATATGGGATCAATATAATGTTTAATAAAATAAATGTACAGCATTAACCTAAGAATGTTGCAAAAAAGAAAATAAAAAAGAAGTCAATATGATCACAGGTGCCACAAGAATCGTTATGAGAAACAATCTATAATGAAAAAATATCAAAATTATTTCTTAAAATATCACGAAGTGAGCCTTTATGTTATATTAGAATATATATTTTAATAACAAAAATCCTACTTAACAGACTCATGAAATAGGTTTGAGTAAACCATTACCAGGAGCTCATATGCCCTGTGCTACAAGTTCCACACAGAGAAAAAAAATTCCATGAAAAGAGTTATCTTGTTATTTATTTCTTGGGGCTATCATAATGATAATTCATTTACACTGACATTTAAAGGAAAATACAGCCAAGAAAGAATTCCCACCCAACTGTGCAACTACTTGTATATCAAAATACAAGAGATGAGGCAGCTATTATTATCCATAGTACCGATCCATTCAGAGTGATCAATCAACAACAATATAAGGTCTAACGAGCATCCATCTATTGAGAATAGTTGTCATTTCTTTTTTAAGCTCGGTGTCAGCCAAGAATATGCCTGGCCTTCTGTGTTCATACCTACAATATTCTGTGAGGACTGAATACATTCTTAATAGGACTGAGATTCGATATAAGGAGGAACCAATAAAAAGCTGTAAACCCTACCGCACGGGCTCTTGTCATACTTGCCTTTCCCCAAAACTATAGGGAAAAAATCCTGGACAATAAACTGTCTCATATTATCACCACATTGAAAGGAATGGATTCCTCAATATTAGCTGATTCAAGCAGTAGCAAGGGGGCAACTCTATATCATAGGGCTTTAGATTATCTGGTCCATGTGTTACAGCTACAACAGCACCCAACTCAAGTTGCAACCGCTTCTAGGTTTATTTGTCTTGGCTACAGATGGACCCAGTGGCCAACTTCACCTAGAGTGCTGCCTTCTGTTTCCTCCATCCTTCTCATGGTTCTGAATTATGATGCCCTCAAAGGCTTTTGTTGATGCATCATTGGATCTCTTCCATTTCCAGATTCCCTTATCCTTGTCATGGATACACCCAGGCTGGAGCCTCTGCTTGGCCTCCTCCCATCACTACCTCCAACTCCTGACTTGTGCCCAGTTCACAGAGCCCCCACATTCTTTCTCCAAGAATCTCATTCTCTGCCCCACAATCCATCTCTCTCCTTCTCTCATTCCTCCATGCCACTGTGGCTGCCGCCTCATCCTTCTCCTCCCTACTTTTCTCCCCTTTCCCAGGCATGCCTTGTCTTCTTACAGCCTGGAGCTATGTGACAGCATCCAATGCTGCCATTCCACCTACGCCATTGATGTAGTGCTAGCATAAGCGACCTCTACTACAATGCCAATAGCATATGCTGGCACAACACGTTTACCAGAGAAAGCCATCATACCAGCAGAAGCTAATGGTGTTATGCCAGCGCTACATCGTGGTGTAAGTGGAGTGGCAGTGTTGGATACTACCCACAGGCTCCACCCCTCCACACCCACTTCTTTTGTGGTTAAATCCCTGCTGCCTTGTCCGTCCTCACTGGCCTGAGTCCACTAAGGCCTTTCACTTTGACCAACAGCTTCTCTTGTCTTTCCGCCCTGCTGTTCTTTCCCAATCCAAATTCTTGTCAAATCCCTGGGTCTCTATCCCAGTCAAATCCTAGTGGCCACTACATAATATTAAGGAATATATGGTAAGCAGATGTCACTTGTATCCAGTGGGTTGCCTTATTAACAATGAAGTAAAAGTGATGCCTGGAAGAAAATTATGACAGAACTTTTATTGCAAGGAAGCCATGTATTTTTTCTTGCCTCACTGGCTCTCAGTGAAGCTAAGCATTTATTCATTTCAGAATAAATTGATGATATGATTATGTTAATCTTCTGAATTTATTAATCTGTACTTACAGCTGTTTTTTATTTTATTTTTTTATTTTTTTGCAACAGTTGGATTCTGTATTGCTGGTAATTATAGAATGCTAGCTGTTTTCAGTGTTATCTTGGCATTCAGCAACCTTGCAAGCAAGGTCATTAATCGTTAGCTGTTAGTAATTATTAGGACCCAAGTGGAATGAGTCACAAGCCAAGCAGGGTGAGAAAGCAGATGCAGAGAAGGATTGCATTCTGTAAAAAAAAAAAAAAGGGGGGGGGACCCAGGCTAAAAGGTGGTTCTTTAGCTTAGGAGAAAACTGACGGAGAAGAAGCATAATTAAATTCATTGTCAGCCATGTCCATCCTGCGTAACATAATAGGACTAAACCAGAAATTGTATCTGATAGCCTAGCTTCCTATTGCCATGTTAATTGTTATGCTGCTGTGCTACCCGGCAACCAAATTACATTCATGCAGGATTAATTAGTACCATTCTCTATGAAGTTAATATTCAGTGTAAATGAAGCAGATTAGCATGGAGTTATGTGATGACTTATGAGAATGGAAACAGTTTTTTTTTTTTTTTAAATGGAAGAACCATTATAAACTAAAGTCACATTTTGTAGAAGGAAAACAAAACTTCCAGAATTTCAAATGCAGCTCTTGTAATTGGTTTTTCGCTAGTACAGAAATGAAATGAGTTTGCAGAGATAAAACCAGTGTTCTGTGTGGAAGTGTCCACTCCACATCTCAGTTGGCTCTGCCAATATCACAGCTATGTTAAGCTGAAGTGTTTTGCCTTCAGTTGGAGGGGGGAGCACTTCCAGAATCAGTCTCAGAATTTGTTTTCTCATCGGGGCTGAATGGATTATATTCAGGCTCTGAAGAGGAAAAATGGGGGCTGTCATGCAAAGTATTCAACATCTAAGGATGTATGATAGGCACCCTTGAAGGCTGGTCTTAGAATTTGGAGGGCGCTACGTGAAAGTGAAAAGAAATTGAAAGACAGAGCAAACAAGTAAGTTGATTTAACAACCAGCATGAAATAAAACCAATGGGAATATTGCAACTAGAGTTGCCAGGTTCAGACTTTGGTAGGTCATAGAAGGCAGAGCTGGGCCAGATCTATACCACTTGTCATATCGATACAATCCCATCATGGTGACACTATATCCCTCTTGCTCATTTATACTTTGTAGCATGCATAATGGCATTTGTTGCAGGATTTTGGATAATATTAGGGATGTACAAAAATTCTGCCACGGATCTCGGGGAGGCCAAATGCCAGTGCATGCAGCCCCCCAAAATCTGTAGTGGAACGGCCCGCCCCCCGCCCCCCGGGACGAGACTTACCTTGGGCGGATCTTTCTGGCGGCAGTGGCTCCAGCAGCGGCTCTGGCGGTGGTTCGGCGGCTGCGGCAGCCAGTCTTCCGACCGGCTGCTGCCGCCGCCATTTCCATTTTTTTTAAAAAAAAACGTGATAGGCTATGTAAAGATTTATGTAGCCTATCACAGCTAGTTTTTTTAAAAAAAAAACGTGATAGGCTACGTAAATGTTTACGTAGCCTATCACGGCTGACTTTAAAAAAAAAACACACGCGCGTACGCAAATGGTGGCGGCCATGGCCGACGCCATTTGTGTTCCTTATTTTGGTACGTCTTAGTCTACGTAAACATTTACATAGACTAAGATGGCGAAAATAAGGGGAACGCAAATAGCGTAGCGTCTACGCTATTTGTGTTCCCCTTATTTTCGCCATCTTAGTCTACGTAAATGTTTACGTAGACTAAGACGTGCCAAAATAAGGAATGCAAATGGCGGCGGCCGTGGCCGCCGCCATTTGCATATGCGCATTTTTTTTTGAAGTCAGCCGTGATAGGCTACGTAAACATTTACGTAGCCTATCATGGCTGACTGCAGGAACACAAGCGGCAGTGGCTACGGCCGCCGCCATTTGCGTCCCTGCTAGCCAGCAGCTGGATGTCCAGCTGCTGGTGGAGCCGGCCGGCGGCTCTGCAGAATTCCTGCGGAGCACAGCCGACTGGCCAGGATTTTTTTGGGGGGGAGGAACAGAGCGCCTCCCCCCCCAGCGAGGATTCCGGGGTGAGGGACGGAACGCCTCCCCCCCAACCGTAAACATAATCTGCGGAAGGTAAGTATCTTTCGTACATCCCTAGATAATATGGGATAAAAACTGGGGAATAATGCTAGAAAAGCAGCATAAGGAATGCATAATGTGCCCCAACAGTTATCAGTGTACTGATAACTCATCAGTATTTATTCACTACTGATTTAAAAAAAGCACTAGTGTAAATCTAACCCTGGTCCTGCTGCCACTTCAACACTGCAGGAACAAGAAAAGCCATAGAGCTGTTTGGGCATTATTGCTTCACGTGATTAACATCATGTGAGGGGGAGAGATCAGGGCCTTGCTTGTCCCCTCATGCCTCACACCAACCATATGAGAGAATAATGCCTGAACAGGGTTCATATTTGGTGAAAAATGTATTTCAATTCGGCTTCAGGCATAGTTTTGGAATGGAAACTGCCTTGGTCTCCCTGTGGGATGACCTCTGCTGGGAGAGGGACAGGGGGAGTGTGACCCTGTTGATTCTCCTGGAGCTCTCAGTGGCTTTTGATACCATCGACCATGGTATCGTTCTGCATAGGTTGTCTGGGTTGGGAGTTGGAGGCACTGCACTGCAGTGGTTCCGCTCCTACTTGGATGACCGATTCCAGAAGGTGGTACTGGGGAATTATTGCTCTGTGCCTTGGCAATTATGCCATGGGTTTCCACAGGGCTCTATTTTATCCTCTGTGCTGTTCAACATCTGCATGAAACCAGTTGGGGTAGTTATCTGGAGGTGTGGGCTGAGGTGCCATCAATATGCGGATGACACCCAGCTCTACCTCTCTTTTTCATCAAACCCAGGTGAGGCAGTGGCTGTTCTGAATCAGTGCCTGGGCATGGTAATGGACTGGATGAGGGCCAATTAACTGAGACTCAATCCAAACAAGACAGAGGTACTGCTACTGGGTGGTTCGTCTGCTTGGCTTGGTGATGTTCAACCTGTTCTGGAGGGGGTTGCAGTCCCTCTAAAGGATCAGGTTTGTAGTTTGGGGTGTTCTTGAACCCAGAACTGTCACTTGAGGCAAAGGTGAACTCAGTGGAATGGAGCACTTCTTATCAGCTTAGGCTGGTATACCAACTATGCTCTTATATGGACAGAGATAGCCTAGCTACAGTTATCCATGCTTTGATAACCTCTCGTCTGGATTACTGCAATCCATCATACATGAGACTGCCTTTGAAAAGGGTCTGGAAACTTCAGCTAATCCAAAATAGGGCAGCAAGATTGTTAACAGGGGCTGGCCGAGATCACACTATGCCAGTACTTTTCCAGCTGCGCTGGCTGCCAGTCCATTTCCGGGCCTGATTCAAAATGCTGGTATTAACATTCAAAGCCCTTAATGGCTTCGGGCCAAGTTATCTAAAGGTTCATCACAGCTGCCTCCTCCTCCTCCCTGCCCAGACCCTAAGATCATCCTCAGCAGTCCTTTCCCATGAGCCCTTGCCATTGCCAATGGAAATGAGAAGGGTAGCTACCAGGAAGAGGGTCTTCTCTGCTGTGGCACCCCAGCTGTGGAATGAGCTCCCTAGAGAGGTTCACCTGGCACCTACATTGTACTCTTTCCAGAGCCAGGTGAAGAACTTTTTATTCTCCCAGCCAGTATTTTAGCATTTTAGTTTTCTAGTCTTTTAGCTTTGGTGTTTAAAATCTATATTTTAATCTCTGCATTACTGCTAGGTTTTATTCTGGTTGTACTGTTACATTGTGGCTTTAAGCTTTCACATTTTGTATTGTTTTATGCTGCGCTTTGTGTTTTTAATTTTAGTGAACCACCCAGAGAGCTTCAGCTATTGGGCAGTATAGAAATAAATAAATAAATAAATAAATATTTCTATACAACTCTTAAGGAACAGAAGCTTCTGAGAATTTGAACTTGGCAATCCCATCAAATATAATGATCATAGGAGCTGGCAAAGGATTCTGGACACTGGAGCAAGTACCAGACGCCTCCCAGGGTTTGGATCTCATAACTCGCATGTTACAACCCACACATGCACGCACAGTCTGAAAAATGTATGCTTATGTCAGGGTTCCTCTTATGCCCTGGACTCCCTGAGCACCTCCTTAAGTGGGGTGACTGACACTCTGGACACAGGGTTTAACCACCACAGTTTACCAGTAGATTTAAAGCAAAGAAATTACAACTAAAGGTACTTACTGTACACAATAGACATGAGTGATACAAAGGCATTACAAGAAAATAAATGTTGCAAAATGCAAGTTCCTTTAGTCTACCTGTTCTTAAACTTTTCTAGGCTGCTTCTTCCTGCTTGCTCTTCAGACTATGCTCTCACTTCAGGCTCTGGCTGTCTCTGCTCTTACTAGCTCTCTTGCTCACATTATATATCCTCCTCCCCCAAAAGAAGTACTTCTTCAAATCTGAAACTGACACTTAACAGGAGAAATGAAACTACTCCCCTCAGAGTTACCCCCCTCCCAACCTCTAAGCCTGACTTTTTCCCCCTTTGCTTCTGTAGGCCCCAAAGCTTCACAGGTTACATGGAAGCAAATATCTGAATTTGAAAAACTGGAATTGGGCAGGCAAAATAAACTAATTTTGGATTAGGAGGAGGAGGAGGATGACAACGACAACGAGTGAAACATAAGAACATAAGAAGAGCCATGCTGGATCAGACCAAGGGTCCATCCAGTCACGCACTCTGCCCACACAGCGGCCAACCAGCTGTTGACTGGGAACCCACAAGCAGGGCATGAGCACAACAGCACCCTCCCACCCATGTTCCCCATCAACTGGTGTACATAGGCTCACTGCCTCTGGTACTGGAGGTAGCACATAGCCATCAAGACTAGTAGCCATTGATAGGTACATCACACCATATCACATCACATGTAAGTTCTAATTATGTGGTAACTCCCAACTTCTTTCCTTTTAAGCCTTTAACCCTAACCTTTAACCTCTGAAATGGCTGAATGAAGAATCTGATTGATTTTAGAATTTCTTACTATTTATTTTCTGAAATGGTTCTTGTTACTGTGATTTCTTTTACAAGTATATATTCTCATTTAAGAAGCAAAATTAGATGCTGGGGTCTCCAATGTGGGGTCTGTGGAAACCAATGTGCCCACAGGCCCTTCTCTTGGTGCCCACCAGATTCCATCCATGTCCCTCCTAATTTTAATTTTCTTTCTTAAGATTTTATTTTAATTTAACTGGGAAGTTGCCATCCTGAAAAGCAAAATGCTGCAATCCAACATCTTTATTTGGGTTCAAAAATGTAGTTTTGTGTTTTGGAGCTCAGACCTCACCTCTGCTTTATACTTAGGTTCTGGGGCAAGTTACTTTTCTTTTAGTCTCACCAATTTGCTTTCTGAGAAATGAGTGTTTTGTAACTGGCCATGCCCACCATGGCAGCCATTTTATGAATGACCAAATTCCCCCATCGCAGCCATTTTGTGAGAGTCCCCACAGCACTTTCTCAAAATTCCAAATATGCCCACTGACCAAAATAGGCTGGGGACCTCTTGGATTGGTGCAGTAGCTGGTAAGCTTGCTCAACACTGGTGAAAGAATCTGCCTATTTATTTAGTATTTGTGGTGATTAATCTGTAGTTACTCATTCAAATATTCAAGGTAGCACTTGATGCTACAGTCAGTGAGTACTGAATGTACATGTTTCACTAGCAATGAGACTGAATGGGACAGGTGTTTTGTTTTGTTTTTTGCAGGGAGGGGGGAATTTGAAAGAAAATGTGAGAACTACAAAAATGCTACTTTCTGAGACTATCATGTTTTAGCTTATATTCCTGTGAGCCAGGGAAATCATCGAACATGCAGGTTACAGTGTTGAGTAAGAGGGCTGCAGTTATAAATGAAATGAAATGAAAGGGAACCTAGCAGATAACATGGCTTTCCACTTAAATCCATTTTTATATAGATTTGTGCATGATGACTCCAGCCCTTCTCAGAGACACTGAAATAATCTCTCACGAAGTAATCTCTTTGCCTCATGGGAACGAGCAATTATACTGGGAAAAAATTGTCAGGTGGAATGACTTTTTTTTCCAGCTGACAGAATCACACACCCTGCACAGATGTTTAATCTTTTTTTTCTTTTCTTTTTACAGAAGAACATGTAGGTTAGTATCATGGCTCAAGGCTGGCCCACATGTTTTGTTGCCTGAGGTGAAAGACAAGATGGCCTCCCCAGCCCATTCCATGCACAGAAGCTGACTGGACTGACAGTTGAATCTTACTTCAACACGGCAACAGTACAATGTCTTCTACTATGCCTGGGGCAGCAGACTAGGGCCAGTATCCTATGCTGCCCCAGTACTAGCTGGACATACTGCCAGTGCCAGCACAACAGGAAGCTAGTGGTTTCTGAAACAACTGTAAATTAGCAGCCACATTACTTTCCAGAGTGGGGCAGGTCAAAAGGGAGCTTCACTGACCTGTCCCATTCTGGAAACAAGTGTTTCTGCCCATTTCTGGGTTTGCTTTAGGAAGCACTAGTTCCTGTTGCATTAGAGGTCCCTAGGGTCCCAGTGGTGCAACAGAACTAGTGGAGGTGCTGCAGCAGCAGCATAGGATACTGCCCTAGTTTAGGAGACCAGAGCAGACCACAGGACATACACAGCTCTGTCCTCTTGCCACCATCCCTGTCCCTCAGCATCTGCTGCCTGAAGTGGCCATCTCGCTCTGATGGTAGGGCTAGCCCTACCCTGGCTTCATGAGTTCATCAGTGCTTTTGTACAGGGACCAGTATTTGCACATCCAGTTGTACTTAGCACTGCATATGTACCCATGTTTTTGCACAATCGGAACTTTTTAGGGATTAAGGATGTGTGAATCGGCAAAACCTGAGCATCCAGAAGTTCTCCAAATTCCATCTCAAAGCTCGTTCTGACTCCAGTCCATATCAGATTATTAGCTTTTTTCTTTTTTTCTTTTTGCTTGAAAATCTGTGGATATTTTCATGTGGATTTTTCCAAATGTACACATCAATTGTGTGTATCTTTCCGATTTCAAATGTACACACTCTTCTTCTATTGATTGAAGCTTATTTGTGCACATTTTCCAAAAGGACACCCTTTAATGTGCATTTTCTAAATATACGCATGCTGTAAAATGCATTTTGGGGGGCCCACAAATCACACTGCAAGATAGGAAATGTACAGACTTTGACAGCAGATTGTGTCCAAGTCCGTGTTCAGTCCAGAAAGTGCAGACTGGGTAAATCCTGATCAAAAACCAATTGAAACAAATTTCTCATACATTCCTAATTAGGATGTACATGAATATGCCCTGAGTAGATACAACCTTGAACACATGGATGTCAGAAGCAGGCCACCAGCCACATACTTGACTACCAGCACTCTCCACGCATTGATCATCAGTGCACAGATGAAACACCTGTGCAGGGCTAAGTTGTGATCTTTCCTCTTAATAGGGAAGATCTATATATAGTATAGTCTGAAGGCACATGAGGCGGCCACCTTGCTTAAGCTAAGTAGGTTTGGATCTGGTCAGTGCTTGGAAGGGAGACCTCCTGGGAACCACACGTAGCCACCTTGAGTTCCATGATGGAAGAAAGGTGGGATATAAATGTAATAAATACATAAATAATAGTATGCATATTTTGCCAGTATCCAAATTACTGCAATACCTTCATGAGGCAAATCAAATGGTTACAAAAACATGCAAGTTTTCAAGCTCTCCAGATCTCTTCATCAGATGTTATAAAAAAAGGCAGGTGTGGGGAAGTGTGTGTGTGTTGGGGGGGAAGTCACATTATCTACATGTTCAGAGTCCCAAGATTCAGTGGGGACACTAATTTTAGGCTCTGCAGGTCACGTGGCGGTTTCAGGAATGAACTGCAGCTGCCCCAGGGGCTGCTGGGAGACACAAAGGGGAAGATGTTGGATCCTCCATTTTATTTTACTAATGACTCTCATCCCCTGCTTCCTCCGCCCCTCCCCATATATGTAGGCAACAAATCAGTTCGTTTTCATGTTTAATGAAACTATCAATCATTGTTTCATGAGTAAATTGCTTCATATTAAGGGACAAATGTTACATTTTAATGTATTTGTGACATTATTGTTCTCTGGAAAACATCCAGGGCTGCAATAAACCAGTGATTGGAAATGCGCAAAGTATTTTAATATCCTAATTATTTTTACTTAACTACTTCTAATCATTAAAATTGATTTGGAATTTATTTAGAACGTGAACATTTTGTTGAAGGGGATGATGTTTCCACCCTCCCCTTCCTATGAAGTCATGAACACCAACAGAACTTTCCCAGAAGAAGGAAAATAACAGTAACCAACAAACAGGCCCACACCCTTCATTTAATGATTTTTGTTTTTAATTTTAGTCCTCTTTGACAGAAATCATTAGGAAGGCAATCTTGATTTTGTTTGCATATGGTAATCAAACACCCACCAGCTTCTTACATGGTAGGCATGTAATAAGATTTGAAAAGTGCAAAGATGTGACAAGATTGTATATATTTCTTACTTCGTAACTTTGTTTCTCTGTACTTCATTATCAAGTGTTGCTCATATTGTTTCCATAGCATGTTCGGCTTTGAATTGTATTGAATTATATTAGAATATTGGAAGGCAAATTGTATTGAGCTGGTCCATCTCACTACCTTTCATTCACATGTCAGAAAAGCAAGCAGAGGCCTCAAGCCTTCACTTTCTGGGCATGGAGGAGAGAAGGATGAAAGGTGGCTCCCATATCTCCAGTATAACCATCCCTTCTGGAAGAGGGTAAGGATTGAAATGGATTGACAGAGGTAGTAAACAGGCAACAACAGAAGGGAAGTTAGGGAAAGCCATTTGGGAAAGGAATCTGGCTGGCACTTTTATAAAATCCGAGAGCCACAAACAGTGACGGTGGAAATACTTAGTTTATCAATAGATGTATAATACTGGATCTGTGAATTTAAAGTCAGAATATCTTCCTTCTCTGGAGGCCAGGTCTTCTCTTCAAAAGGGAGAGGGCATTTGCTTTGGGCCAGTTGCTCATCTGAAGGCTATTATCTCTTACTCTTTCCTGTCTTGTGCTTTGTGTCTTACTGCCCCCTGATGTTCATCTGCAAAGTCAGGAGAACCGTAGAGGCTTGCAATAGGCAGCAAATACAAATGAGCAACAGATAATTCTGTCCTAAATCTAGGCTGTTTCATCTAAAGGTGTGCTGCATATTCCCTCCCCCACTTTTGCAGGACTATTCATCCCCTTCAAAATGGGGTGAGTGGGTATTCAGGGGCATTTGGGTGTGGGCAAATAAAATTCTATGAATTTGGGGGGAAGCAAGTCTGAAATATAGGGTCTCCTAGGTTTTTTTTTTTTCATCCTTTCTTTTAATTAAAAACAGAGCTGCTTCAAGAAGCAGCTTGAGTACCTATAACAGCCCAGTGGCATTCCTGAGGACTGAATGCTCTTGCAAATGATGCTACGTCATGATGTCATGTCATTCCCAGAGACATTTGGGGGTGGGTGGGATGGAGAATGGTTGCCACCATTCTTGAGGGGATCTTTTCACTACTGACCCATCTGACAAAATCCACCCCCCCAGGGGGGGTGGACTTTTATCAATTGAACCAAATGCACCTCTAAATTGCATCCCTGGGATGTGGGGATTAACAGATGGACAGCAAACGTGGATACCGAGAGCCTTTACAGTTGCAAAGAGACTTATACTTCGAGCATGGAAGGATAAACACCCACCACCTACCATTCAGAGGACTGAAGATCTTACTGCTTTTGCTAATTTTGAACGTATCTCTACAGCCACCAATCTTGTATGGATGCTTATTTAGATATCTGGACTACTTATATTTATGTATACATTTGAAATAGAAGTGTCAAATCCTTCTTTTCCCCCTTTTCTTTCTTTTTTTTAAATTAAGAGTGATGTAAATGATTATTGTGTATGAATATGTTTTATGATTCATTCTTCCTTTTTACGTCCTTTCTTCTTTCCCCCTCCTCTTTGTGGCTTCCCTCCCCTCTTTTTTTGTTCGTTATTGTTATATTTGAAGATATATATTTTTAAAAAACTGAAACAAATGTTGAACTCAGGCCTTATTCGTATCTCAAAACCACAGACAATAGCTCCCATGTATCTAGCAAATATTTTATGATTTTCTTATTTACTGGTACATTGGTTGTTTTATTGGTTATTTCATTGTTGAAACTGTTTTTCTTAGCCACCCTGGGAGCAACAGTACTGAAGCTGTAGGATGTAAATGCCTAAAATAAATAAAATACTGTGAACGAAAAGATCTATCCCTTTAAACTTGGCATATCATGTACAACTATTTCCTGATTACCTTCCAAGGACTCTAGTGCAGCCTTCTGCATGAAATTAATTTTGAAGTGCTAATTTGGCACAAACTGTATTCATCTCGCTGATTCATAACATTAATTTTGACATGTTGAGATTATTTTTAGAAGGTCCCATATTAATTACTAAGAAGTACCACACAATAGTTGAAGACAAACAAAGGGTTCTAAAAGGGGTGTAGCCTATGACTTAGGATACATTCTTATGCATGTTTAGTCAGAAGAAAGTCCCACAACTTCCAGCATTCTCCTCCATCTAGCCATGCTGGCTGGAAAACACTGGCAATTGTAGGACTTCTTTTTGTCTAAACATGCATAGGATTGTACCCTAAGGATGCAATCCTATGGCCGCTTGTCAGTGGCTAGACAGCCATAGGATAGGTTGGTTTCTGAGAGCCCATGCTTCGAGGTCAGTTCCCAGAGAACTGACCCCCTCCCCCTCCTGTGCCGCCTTGTAGGCAACGCGGATCAGATCTGCACTCGGTGTTTGTAAAGGCAGTGCAGAGTGGCAAAAATGTGGTGTTTCTGGGGGCAGGCTGGGGCGAGGAGGTTGGAAATGCTAGTATGACACATCCTATGTGTTGTCCGGCCACCGTTTCTCACATTCCGAGGTCCCACGGCTAGACATCCAAAATCTGCTGTCTAGCCACAAAAGTCAGGCAGGGGGAGCAAGGAGGAGATCCGCTCCTCATCACTCCTCCCACCCTGCACTGGATAGGTAGTCGCCCCCAGGCTCGGATGTGACCGTCGATCCAGATAGGAATATAGGATTGCTCCCTAAGTGACTCAAGTCGCATAATGCTAACAATGTAGGTTATACTGGAAACAAATTCTATCCTAAAATCCATCTCAGAGCCAGACATTGAAATTGTATATCCAAACACATGTATTTGGGGCTCAATTTCCTCAGTCAATATGTGGATACCAAATTTGGGGTTTTGATATTGTCTCCTCCCCTCCCACCATGACCCCAATAAATATAACATTTTAAAGAGTTGTGAAGAGCATTCTGAATAACAGGCTGCAGGTGGCAGAATTCTGGATATGGGGAACAAGGCTAAAAGTGAGGCATGAGTGATTAATAATAAACTTATTGGGAGGAAGCAGCTACACCCTCTTATGTATGTGTGTGTGATTTTTGTTTGTTTTTGATGGTTTTTATTCTCTTGTGAACTGCTTTGGGATTTGTTTCAAGTGAGAAGTGGTAAATAAATTTTGTAAATAAATAAACATACACCAGGTAGGTGACAATAGGGACTGTATGGAATGATGGCAACACTGCTTGTGATCTCCTGT
The DNA here is from genome assembly GCF_057233095.1 of Heloderma suspectum. Lineage (NCBI taxonomy): Eukaryota > Metazoa > Chordata > Lepidosauria > Squamata > Helodermatidae > Heloderma > Heloderma suspectum. Next base: position 254,691,317 of record NC_139460.1, on the reverse strand, counting down.
CCTATCAAAGGCCATTCTATCTTGGCTCAAAGTGCAAGGTCAGTCCATGAAATGATCTGTACTTCCCTCCAGCTTGAGTTGGGATAATGCTATCATGGCCCCAGGGTATCTTTCCCCTATCCATAGATACAATCGGCAGTGAGAGATTATTGGACAAATGACCTTTGACCTTAAGATGCTTCAGGGTGCTCACCAGGTAAGTCAAGCTTTCAGACCCTCTCAACTCACACTTGAACCTGCCAAATATAACCAATAAAACAAAGCAAATCAGACTCATCCTGAGAAACACCAGCAGTGTGGAGTAGGTGAACAAAGGTGCTACTTTGGCACACTCGGCCTGTCTCAGTGACTGGCTAAGCACATCCTATGGAGGTTTCAGTGAGCCGGGGTGCTGCTTAAGAACCACTGCAGTTTCTGAGGAGAGGCACCTGCCTTATCAGGCAGCAAACCCATCCCATCTTCATTCACCAGCCAGAGTTACACTTAGGGGGAGCAAACAGGAGTTGGCCAGGGGAGTTGCAGTGGTTGAAGAGACAAAGGAGACAAAGGAGACAGAGGCCAAGAGGTAAGTGGGTTGCAGGAAGCCCAGGGCGCTGCCCTTTATCCTTCTGACTGGCTGTGAGCTCACCAGGAGCTTCTGAGAGCTCCAACTGAATTGGAGGGGTGTGGCCTGAGTACTCCCAGCAGCTGACTGGGCAGGAAGCTTCAGTCTGTTTCCCGCCTCCCAGCTGAGCAGAGCAGAGCAGAGCAAGCTGCTCCAGCTGGTCCAGGGACTACAGAAGCAGGCAAGCTCCCAGAGAGCGAGCGAACAGAGCGAGCGAACAGGGGGAGCAAACAGGAGTTGGCCAGGGGAGTTGCAGTGGTTGAAGAGACAAAGGAGACAAAGGAGACAGAGGCTAAGAGGTAAGTGGGTTGCAGGAAGCCCAGGGCGCTGCCCTTTATCCTTCTGACTGGCTGTGAGCTCACCAGGAGCTTCTGAGAGCTCCAACTGAATTGGAGGGGTGTGGCCTGAGTACTCCCAGCAGCTGACTGGGCGGGAAGCTTCAGTCTGTTTCCCGCCTCCCAGCTGAGCAGAGCAGAGCAGAGCAAGCTGCTCCAGCTGCTCCAGGGACTACAGAAGCAGGCAAGCTCCCAGAGAGCGAGCGAACAGAGCGAGCGGACAGGGGGAGCAAACAGGAGTTGGCCAGGGGAGTTCGGCAGGGGAGGTCAAGGGGGAGGCCCCTAACATTTTTTTTTTATTATTATTATTATTTTATTATTATTTTTTTTTACTAACTTTTTTTCATTTATTTGTCTTGTAACACACACTTCCACACCAGTGGGACTCTGCTTTTAACCTCTACTGAGTAGAGGAGCAGGCACAGGCTAGTCTAGAACAATCACAAAGCTAGACACAAAAAGGGAAAAGAGGCTATGGAAGGACAAGACTCTCCAGTGGTGGTGACCTGCAAGGTGTGTGCAATGTTTGTTTTCTTGCCTGAGAACAACATGGCCTACACCTGCAACAAGTGCAAGTTGATCACGCTGCTGGAGGAAAAAGTAAGTGGACTGGAGCGGCGACTGTCAACCCTCCGGGGAATAAGAGAACACGAAGAGTTCTTGGACAGAATGGGGGAACTACAGCAGCAAAGGGCAGACCAGAAGCTTGAAGAGCAACAGCAAGATGAGGCAGTGGGAAATGCTGAGGTGAAGAAAAATGGAGTAGAGGATACTCCTTGGAAAACGGTGACAGTTAGGAGAAGAAGAACTAGACGCCACTCTGCACCAGTGGAAGCGGTGGAGCTGTGGAACCGATTCCAGGTACTTGCAGATGAGACTGGAGGACAGCCTGCAGAGGAAGAATCACAGGGGAACCTGCATGAGAGTGAGCAAGAGGCTAAAGGTCAGTCAAACAGAGGCGATGAAACCCAGGCCTACAAGAAGAAGAAGAGAAGAGTGGTAGTAGTGGGAGACTCCTTGCTGCGTGCGATCGAGACCCAAGTATGTCGCGAAGACCCATGGACTCGCCAGGTATGTTGTCTCCCGGGAGGACAGATTAGAGACGTGACTGAAAGGTTGCCTGCACTCATAAAGCCCACTGACAGGTATCCCTTTCTTCTCATCCATGTGGGAACAAATGATACCGCCAAGCGGAGCTACGAAGAGATCACGTCAGACTTTGAAGCTTTGGGAAGGAAACTCAAGAACTTTGGGGCCCAGATAGTTTTCTCATCCATCCTTCCAGTAGTTAGAAGAGGGATAGAAAGGGAACGAAAAATACTCCGGGTGAATGACTGGCTACGAAGGTGGTGCCGAAGAGAGAGATTTGGATTCTGGGACCACGGGCTATACTTCCTGGAAGATGGGCTGTTGGCTAGGGATGGGTTGCACCTCACAAAGGCTGGGAAGAATGTGTTTGGCCACAGCATGAATAACTTCATCAGGAGGGCTTTAAACTGAATCCTACGGGGAAGGGAGATGTAATGTTGGGGGTAACAATGGACGTAGGCGCATGCACTGCAATGGAGAGAACAGCTCTGATAGCGTCCAATAATAGTCTTCAGACACAGGTAGGAAGAAAGCCAGACTATGAAGCACATGGTCTTCGATGTCTATATACTAATGCCCAGAGTATGGGAAACAAACAGAACGAACTTGAACTCTTAATACAGGAGGGAAATTATGACTTGATAGGTATAACTGAGACTTGGTGGGATGACTCTCATGACTGGAATACAGCAGTTGAAGGATATAACTTGTTCAAAAAGAACAGGAGGAACAGAAAGGGAGGCGGGGTTGCACTGTATGTGAAAAATACATATCTCTGCACAGAAATACAGGAGGAGGAGCTTGGTAGCCCCATCGAGAGCATCTGGGTTGAAATAAATGGAGCAAAGAATAAAAGGAACCTGGTGGTCGGAGTCTACTACCGGCCACCCAATCAAGGAGAAAACAAGGATGAAACTTTTGAAAGCAAATAGCCAATGTTTTAAGGAAGCATGATGTAGTAGTAATGGGGGACTTCAATTTCCCCGATATTTGTTGGGAGACAAATTCTGCAAAACATGGCCCCTCCAGGAAATTCCTGACTTGTGTGGCGGATAACTTCCTCCTACAGAAAGTAGAGGAAGGAACTAGAGGATCGGCTATCCTTGACTTGATCCTAACCAACAGAGATGACTTAGTGGATAAAGTAGCAGTTACAGGAACTCTGGGGGAAAGCGACCATGTTGTACTTGAGTTCTTGGTTCTAAGGGAAGCAAAAGCCGAGTGTACTCAAACGCGTACCCTGGATTTTAGGAAAGCTGATTTTAATAAACTCAGAACAATGATCAGTAAGGTCCCATGGCAAGCAATGCTAGCGAGAAAAGGAGTCCAAGATGGGTGGGAACTTTTAAAAAAGGAAATTCTCAAGGCACAATCACAAACAATTCCAACAAGAAGAAAAGGTGGAAGACAACAGAAGAAGCCAATGTGGCTTCACAAAAAGCTTAGGGATGACCTGAAAACAAAAAAGGACACATATAGGAAGTGGAAAGAAGGCCAAGTAACAAAGGAAGAGTACAGGCAGGTAGCACAGAATTGCAGGGATGGCGTCAGGAAGGCTAAAGCGGAGAACGAGGTGAGGTTAGCGAGGGATGCTAAAAACAACAAAAAGGCTTTCTTCAGCTACGTGCATAGTAAAAGGCAGAGGAAAGAAATGGTTGTTCAGCTATTAAATAAGGATGGCAAAATGATAACAGAGGACAAAGAAAAGGCAGAGGTGCTCAATTCCTACTTTGGCTCAGTCTTCTCCCAAAAGAGGGTCTATGACCCCCCTGGCAAAGGCGAAGTCCAGGCTGAAGGGGCAGGATTGCAGCTTGAGATCGACAGGCATATGGTCAAGGAACACCTCATTACTTTGAATGAGTTCAAATCTCCAGGGCCAGATGAACTGCATCCTAGAGTCATAAAGGAACTGGCAGAAGAACTCTCAGAACCGCTGTCTATTCTCTTTGAGAAATCATGGAGGACCGGGGAAGTGCCAGATGACTGGAGGAGGGCTAACGTTGTCCCTATCTTCAAAAAGGGTAAAAAGGAGGAACCTGGGAACTACAGACCAGTCAGTCTGACATCAATCCCTGGGAAAATTCTGGAGCAGATCATAAAGCAATCCATCTGGAAGCACCTTGACAACAATGCCGTGATTACTCGAAGCCAACATGGATTTGTCAAAAACAAGTCCTGCCAGACAAATCTGATCTCATTTTTGGATCAAGTCACCTCCCTTGTAGACCGTGGGAATGCTGTAGACATCATATACCTCGACTTCAGCAAAGCTTTCGACAAAGTGCCCCATGATATCCTGATGAGCAAACTAGCTCAAAGTGGGCTAGATGAAACAACGATCCGGTGGATCCACAGTTGGCTACAGAATCGGACTCAAAGAGTGCTTATCAATGGGACCTTCTCAAGCTGGGGAGAGGTAACGAGTGGGGTACCGCAGGGCTCAGTCCTGGGCCCCGTGCTCTTCAATATTTTTATTAATGACTTGGAGGAGGAGGTGCAGGGAATGCTGATCAAATTTGCAGATGACACAAAATTGGGAGGGATAGCTAATACTTTGGAAGACAGAAACAAAATTCAAAGTGATCTGGATAGACTGGAGTGCTGGGCAGAAAACAACAGAATGGCATTTAATAGGGACAAATGCCAAGTTCTGCACCTAGGAAAAAGAAACCAAATGCACAGTTACAAGATGGGGGATACGTGGCTCAACCACACTACGAGCGAGAAGGATCTTGGAATTGTTGTCGATCACAAGCTGAATATGAGCCAACAATGTGATGTGGCTGCAAAAAAGGCAAATGCTATTTTGGGCTGCATTCATAGAAGCATCGCTTCCAAATCCCGGGAAGTACTAGTTCCCCTCTACTCAGCACTGGTTAGGCCTCATCTGGAGTACTGTGTCCAGTTCTGGGCACCACACTTTAAGAAGGATGCAGACAAGCTGGAGAGGGTTCAAAGGAGGGCAACAAAGATGATCAGGGGACTGGAAACAAAGCCCTATGAAGAGAGACTGAAAGAACTGGGCATGTTTAGCCTTGAGAAGAGAAGACTGAGGGGAGATATGATAGCGCTCTTCAAGTACTTGAAAGGTTGTCACAGAGAAGAAGGCCAGGATCTCTTCTTGATCATCCCAGAGTGCAGGACACGGAATAATGGGCTCAAGTTACAGGAAGCCAGATTCCGACTGAACATCAGGAAAAACTTCCTGAGTGTCAGAGCAATACGGCAATGGAACCAATTACCTGGGGAGGTGGTGGGCTCTCCCACACTGGAGGCCTTCAAGACGAGGCTGGACAGCCATTTGTCAGGGATGCTCTGACTTGGATTCCTGCATTGAGCAGGGGGTTGGACTCGATGGCCTTGTAGGCCCCTTCCAACCCTACTATTCTATGATTCTATGATTCTATACAAGGCACTGCTGTCCAGCTCTCTGCCTTGTTTTCACCCTTAGGAGTGTGGGCCCACTCTGCTCCCTCCAGCAGTCATCAGTGAGGAAACAGCATCCCCTTGTTTATAGGCCCATTGGCAGTGTGTGAGCGTTTGACAGAAATTGGCTGATTGGCAGTAAATGTGTGTTAGGGGCTGTGACTGTGGATGAGCATGCATGGGAAGTCACTATGTGGAAGGAGCCTGTGGGAAGGAGGACCAGCCAGCTGCACCAGGTGAATCCTGAGCCTGCTTCTGCCCCCGCCAAACAGGTACTTAAGGCGGGGCTGCCAGAGGATGCTCGGGAAGGAGCACTTAGCATCACACTTGGAGTTGCACGGAACAGCACCTGAAGACCCACCCACCTGCCTCTCCAGAGACACCAGCAGCCACAGATACCAGCAGCAGCAGAGGGCAGCAGCTTTAAAGATGAGGGAGAAAGGGGCAAATGTGGATTTTATCTGTTCCTTCTTAGCTGCTGCTCTCTTTTATCTCTTTTATCTTTTATATTTTTTTATACTGTTGAACATTTTAATATGTGCCTGGGAGGACTATTGGGCAACTCAGGGGGTCGGGGAGGTGCCACTATAACTCTGGTCATGGGCAGGGGGAGGTATGGCATTGGGGGATTAACAGGCCAGCTGAGGAGAAGAGGAGCTAGACACCTTACAGCTGTCCCCTCTTCTGGTTCTTCCCCCAACCTGATGGTTCCTGGCAGCCTTATCAGTCTGCCCTCGGGTCTGGTGCTGCTGCTGCTGAATGCCAGGTCGGCCCAAAATAAAATCTCCCTCATCCATGATTTGATTGTGGATGAGGGGGCTGACCTGGCATGTATTACTGAGACCTGGGTGGGGGAACTGGGAGGGGTCGCTCTCTCCCAGCTGTGCCCTCCTGGGTACTCGGTGCAGCACCAACACCGACTTGAGGGTCGGGGAGGGGGGGTTGCCGTGGTCTATAGGAATTCAATCTCCCTCTCCAGGCTTCCTGCTCCTTCAAGTGCAGATCCTGAGTGTTTGTACCTTGTTGTTGGGTACCCGGGACAGATTAGGGATTCTGTTGGTGTACTGCCCACCCCGCTGCCCATCAGACTCCCTGCCTGAGCTGATGGAGGTGGTCTCGTACTTGGTGTTGAGGACCCCTAGGATGATGGTCCTGGGGGATCTCAACTTCCATGCCGAGGCCGCTGTATCCGGGGTGGCTCAGGACTTCATGGCCACCATGACAACCATGGGGCTGTCCCAACATGTCATCGGCCCAACGCATATAAAAGGACACACGCTTGATCTGGTTTTCTCGACTGGGCAGGAGGAGGATGATCTGAAAGTGGAGGAATTAACATCTGTCCCTTCGTCATGGTCAGATCACTTCCTGCTGAGGTTTAGACTCCTGGCAGCCTTCCCCCTCTGCAAGGGTGGGGGACCTATTAAAATGGTCCGCCTCTGGAGATTAATGGATTCCGATGGATTCCAGAGGGCTCTGGGGGATTTTCCTGCTTGTATGGCTGGTGCTCCTGTCGAAGCCCAGGTCGCTCTGTGGAATACAGAAATGACTCGGGCGGTTGACACGATTGCACCCAAGTGCCCTCTCCCTCTGAGCAGAGCCCGGCCAGCTCCTTGGTATACACCTGAGCTGAGGGCAATAAAGCAAGAGGGGAGATGGCTAGAACGCAGGTGGAGGAAAACTCGTACTGAGTCTGACCGAACACAGGTAAGAGCCCACTATCGAGCCTACTTTGTGGCGGTGAGGGTGGAAAAGAGACAGTTCTTTTCCACCAGTATTGCATCTTCTCAGTGTCGTCCAGCGGAGATTTTCTGAGTGGTTCATGGCCTGTTACATTCTGGGCCAGGGGGAGAGAGACGGTGGAATCCTCGGTGGCACGCTGTGACGAGTTTGCACGGCACTTTGAAGATAAAGTTGCTCAGATTCGTCATGAATTGGACAACATGATTAATGCAGTTCCATTGGTAGAGGCGTTCAGAGCACCGTCTGGTCCAGTTTTATTGGATGAGTTTCAGTTACTGAGGCCTAAGGATGCGGACAAGGTGCTTGGCCAAGTCCGATCGACCACTTGTGTGCTTGACCCTTGCCCTTCTTGGCTTATTAAATCAAACAAGGAGGGGATGTCTGGCTGGGTCCAGGAGGTTGTAAATTCCTCCTTGAGAGAGGGAGTGGTGCCTGCCGCTTTAAAAGAGGCGGTAATTAGACCACTCCTGAAAAAGCCTAACCTGGACCCAGAGGATGTTAACAATTATAGGCCAGTGGCCAACATCCCCTTCCTGGGCAAGATGCTTGAGTAGGTGGTTGTAGGACAGCTCCAGGCACTGTTGAATGAAACAGATTATCTAGATCCATTTCAATCAGGCTTCAGGCCTGATTTTGGAATGGAAACTACCTTGGTCGCCCTGTGGGATGACCTCTGCCAGGAGAGGGACAGGGGGAGTGAGACCCTGTCTGGGTTGGGAGTTGGAGGCACTGCACTACAGTGGTTCCACTCCTACTTGGATGGCCGATTCCAGAAGGTGGTACTGGGGGATTATTGCTCTGTGCCATGGCAATTGTGCCATGGGGTTCCACAGGGCTCTATTTTATCCGCTATGCTGTTTAACATCTACATGAAACCGCTGGGGGAGGTTATCCAGAGGTGTGGGCTGAGGTGCCATCAATATGTGGATGACACCCAGCTCTACCTCTCTTTCTCATCAAAACCAGGTGAGGCAGTGGCTGTTCTGAATAATACCGTGGGCACGGAAATGGACTGGATGAGGGCCAATAAACTGAAACTCAATTCAGACAAGACAGAGGTACTGTTAGTGGGTGGTTCGTCTGCCCGGCTAGGTGATATTCAACCTGTTCTGGAGGGGGTTGCACTCCCCCTAAAGGATCACATTCGTAGTTTGGGGGTGCTCTTGGATCCAGAACTGTCACTTGAGGCACAGGTGAACTCAGTGGCATGGAGCACTTTTTATCAGCTTAGGCTGGTATACCAGCTACGCCCTTATCTGGACAGAGATAGCCTAGCTACAGTTATCCATGCTCTGATAACTTCTCATCTAGATTACTGCAATGCGTTATATGTGGGGCTGCCTTTGAAAATGGTCCGCAAACTTCAGCTGGTCCAAAATAGGGCAGCAAGATTGTTAACAGGGACTGGCCTGCGAGCTCATATTACTCCAGTACTTTTTCAGCTGCACTGGCTGCCAGTCCATTTCCGGGCCCGATTCAAAGTGCTGGTATTAACATTTAAAGCCCTTAATGGCTTGGGGCCAGGTTATCTGAAGGATCGCCTCCTCCCATATGTGCCTGCCCAGACCTTAAAATCAGCAGCTGCAGCCCTTCTCCGTGAGCCCCTGCCAAAGGAAGTGAGGCGAGTGGCTACTAGAAGGAGGGCTTTTTCTGCTGTGGCACCCCGGCTCTGGAATGAGCTCCCTAGTGAGGTTTGCCTGGCACCTACATTGTATTCTTTTCGACGCCATGTGAAAACCTTTTTATTTTCCCAGGCATTTTAGCATTTTAGCTTTCTAAACTTTTAGCTTTGCTGTTTTAAAAATTTGTATTTTAAACTCCTGCACTGCTGCTAGGCTTTATTGTGGTTGTATTGTTATATTGTGGTTTTAATGTTCTATATATTTTGAATTGTTTTATTGTGTGTTGTTTGGTTTTAATTTTTGTGAAACGCCCAGAGAGCTTCGGCTATTGGGCGGTATAGAAATGAAATGAAATGAAATGGAATGAATGAATGAATGAATAAATAAATGTGAGTGGATCTAATTTGAGGATATGGCTACCATGGCCATCAGTCACTACTGAGTGAAGCAGTGGACAATATTAGTGCATTTAATTGCCCTGTTGCTCATTCCAAACTTCTTGAGCTATCTGTTAATAAATCATAATAAGTCTTTCCACTCCTTCCCTTCTAAAATAATAACAAGACTATCCTGGCTCCTGGTAGTTAAACCAAACTGAATATGCATGTGTCTACTATTAAGCAACTCAAACTTCAAATCAAACGATACAACTATGTGATGTCACTTTTGGTTAATGCAGCTTTTCAAGTATTTCAGGATGGATATTTGATATTCACTATTAAGGAGTTTTACAGATCCTCTCCCTCCCTGCTTTCTCCTCACATCTAGCCTTGCAAAATGAACAGAGAAGCTCTAGAAGGACAGGACTTGTTAACATTGACAATGAGAACATGGTTGAGATTACTGAGAGAGGTGGTTCCATCATTTCTCTCTCTCTCTCTCTCCTTTCAAGATCCTGTGCTATTGTTCTAAATCTTCACTTTTATTAAACCTTTCTGTACATGCCCTTATTCTCTTCTGTTGCAACAGTCTGTGCTTCTGCAGACAGTGCCTTAGCATTATTACCTTGACATTTCCGTAGGAATGGAAATAAATGAAAAATGAGGAGAGCACCATAACAAAATATTTGGCTGCCCTAAGTGAAATGCTCTCCAATAAAATGCTTCCCCCTTTTGAATTTCACTAGGCCTCCATTAGTACCTTTGGATATAGCCCTCCAACTGTCACTTATCGTAATACAGTTCACATTTCATTTTCACTGCTCATCTCATGCCTTTCCTTTTTGACATGCTTATCTGCTCTGCCCCTTCCCACCAATCCACTCCAGTCCATCAATCCAAACAAACCTAATTATTTCTCAAATACTCTGCTGCCTTTCTTATCTGACCAGAGCAGTGGCATTCTTCCACCATCATGTTCACCTGAAGCTGTGGTTAGAGCTACAAATATTCGCCTGGATAAAGCTCCATTTAAAAACAACGAAAACTCTTCTATTTTTGACTACCCCTTTTCCACCAGATGTATACAGGGTGGTGGAGGGTCTAATATTTGTATATGATTCCTGTACTTGTAATCAGGTGTCAGTACCCTTAAACACAAAGGGGCCCAGTGCCTTTAAATTGCTGTCAAAGCCCACTTCCCTTTGCTGATGCCCCAATAACCTTTTGAAGCTTCTGCTAAGGACTGGCACCAACTTGAAAACTGTACCACAAGATGAGTGCATGTACACAGCTATTAAAATGGCTGCTGGAGATACACAAAGATAATGTTGTTCAGGTTGCAAATATAGTTGGACCAATGAAGGGCAGAGCGTCAGTGATGGCAGACCGGCCGGCCGGCATTGAGAAAACTACCGCAGAACCCATAAACCTGTTTTGAGAACAGTTCATGTGTGCATTGGGGGCCAGGGAGCATCTAATCATCAATCCAAAGCAAATTGGCTTCTTTGGACTTTGAGGCTGGCATTGGCTGCATTGGTAGAAACAGGAAGGAGGCAGAACACTATTGGGCTTCCTATGCCGTTCTATATTTCATCAGTGTGGAAATCTGTTGTTTCCTGCCATCTCCCACAAGACATTGGTGGCAGGTACAGAACATAAAAATGTGTGGTAAGCAGTCACACACATATATTGAGAAATTACAGAGAGCAACCAAGGAGAGCAATCCTGAATAATGCTATAGTGTATTTCAGGTGTTGTTTGCTTGTTTAAACCCTTTTACCTTCAGGAAATACTTCCCGCATTGACTTGCCTGGCACAGAACTCCAGCACATTGCAGGGGACGTGTTCTAGTGCATGTTCAGTTCACCCAGAGTACAGATAAGGCTTGTTGGACATCACAAACAATTCACAGGAACTGACACAACATGACTTAGAAGGCACTCCGAAGTCCCTTGCATATACATATAGCAGCAGGAAACCAATAACGATGGGTGAGCTGTCTTTCAGAGAAGTCTGTTCACCCTTGTTAAGCTTCCAAGAATCCAGGGTTCCACAGAATAAAGATGAAAACCACTAGTTTATTCCTTTGAACATAAGAGGAAGCTGCATTATACTAAGTCCAACCACTGGCCAATTCCTCCCAGTATCTACTCCAGTCCGTAGCAACTCCAGTCGTGAGCAGCTTTCAAGGGGTCATGAGTAGGGATGTCATGAGCATCTGGTTGGGGCTGGCAGCCCAGCGAGAAGTTGCCGGTTTGGCCCCCAGGACACCAGCTCGCAGACCTGACCTCTTGCCTGACTTGTGGCATGCTGAGTCAGGCAAGAGCTCAGGCGCCTGCTCCCTCAGCCGGTGTGAGAAAGAGGGGCAGCTTGCACAGCTCGTGGGCAGGCGGGGCGAGCAAGGAAGTTTGCCGAGCAGGCGTGGGCTGCACAAGCTGCGGGGGGGGGGGGAGTTCATCAAGCTCCCGGTCCTGGACCGAGATGGGCTCGTCCATCCCTAGTCATGAGGTCTTTTCGAGGTCTGCTACCTCAGAATCCTTTCAGCTCTATCCAGTGCTTCAGCTTCATTGTTTCCACATAGATTTTATGCTGCTCAGTACACGTTATGCATGGGTATCTGGAGATCTCCCTTCCACCTATGCTTGGGACATTATTCCATAATTCTGAATCCATGAACATATCTTCTATGCAATCATGACTAATAACAGCTTAATTAGACACATAGGCCTAAGTATTGCCTTCCTTATTTTTGACAGAATTTTATTTCATGTTTTTTCACTCCTTAGCTACTCCTATGACAATTTGCTGTGATATTTTGATATGCAACCAAGTAATTAAAACAATATCGCCCTACAGATTCCCACTTTGCCTCCATGGATTTGCCTCCATGTGACAAGACTGTCACAACTGCCTCCCTAGCATGGCTGTGTTACAGTGAAAGGCTGTCTCAGAAATACTTTATTCTGGGTTATTCCCTCAGCCTTTCCATGCTTAGTGAATTCCCTTTTGAGGAGATGCTGACTTATATTCTGCCGAAGAGGAGAGAACACAAATGTCAGTCTATTAAAGATTGACCCACCCATACATACACCAATTCAATTTGGCATACAGTGGAAATGTGGAACTTGTTCTCAGAGAAGATTTCTTTCTAAAACTACACCTCCATTTTGCGTTAGCCTTTCATTTTCTTCACTCCATTTCCATAGCCCACCTCTTTTTCTCTTTCCCTCCTGGAACTCACATTTCTGTCGTTTCCACCTCTACCTCATCCACCTCATGTCTTTTCAAGCTTTTCTACATGGAGCATTTATTGTGTGCTTGTGATTCCTTACAGTTGTTTATGGGTTCTTTAGACAACTTGATCCTCCAGTTTTGGTTCTGTTTTTTCAAAGGACTTTCCCAGGTTTTTTTAGAACAAGGATATGAAGGTTTGAAGCCTACAGAGGCAAGGAAAAGAAAAAGGTCAGGCCTAGAGGCTTGGAGTTTTTTGCTGGGGGATGTTATCCCTGAGAGGAGTAGTTTCATTTCCCTGATTAAGTTTCAGTTACATTCCCCCAGTTAAGTTTCATTTCTTCAGGTTTGAAACAGTACTTTTGGTTTTGAGGGAGGAGGGTATATAAAGAGAGTGAGAGAGCCAGTAAGAACAGAGTCAGAGAGACCAGAGCCTGAAGAGGGAGTAGGAAGAAGCAGCCTGGAGAAATCTAAGTACAACTAGTGTAAAGGAACTTGCACTTTGCAACTTTTATTTTCTCTTAATACCTTTTGTATCATTCAGCTCTATTGTGTAAATACCTTTAGTTGTGATTTGCTTGTTTTAATTTACCAGTAAATTGTTGTGGTTAAACCCTGTGTCTAGAGTGTCAAGCACCCCATGTTAGGGATGGTGTGGGCATTCGTTTGGGGCTCAAAGCCTGGTGATTTCTCACTGGCTTGGCCCCCTGGACACCAGTCTGCAGCCGCCCACATTTGCCTGATTTGGCTCACACCCAGTTGGGCAAGCACGCAGCTGCCCACTTCCGCCCCAAGCTGCCTCTCCCTGCTGCCGCTGCTGCAGTAATGGAGACAGGAAGAGGTGAGAAGAAGCACTTTTCCTCTCCTCCTCCCATCCCTGCTACTGTGACAGCAATGGTGGGGATAGACCCTAGTCACACTTCACAGAAGTGTCTGACGCTTACATAAAATGACCAGCCTATCCCCATCACCGGTCACCCCCTCTGCCACCGCAGTAGCAGAGATGGGAGGAGGAGAGAGAAGCGGCACTCCCTTCTCCCCCTCCCTTCCCCACTACTGCAGCCAATTCTGAAGGGGCCCCTTCAGAAACAAGGAAACATTTCTGCAGAACGAGGAGACATTGCCGCAAAACTGCACCTCCCTTTGCTGGTGCCTGGTAGAGAGAGGCACAGTTGCTCACGGCAGCAGGATGGGAACTGAGAGGTGCCCATCCTGCCTTCACTGCCTTTGCCACTGCTGAGCAACCTCACATCTCTCTGCTGGGCACCAGCAGAGAGAGGCGCTGTTGCTTGGTGGCAGGAACCCCTCATGCTCTTCCTTGCAAGGACAGCATGAGGGGCTGACAGACAGGTGGCAGTGGCAGGCTTGCAAGCAGCCCAGGGTTCAAATTTATACTCTGCATTTCCACTACTAGGCACCCAAATTTGCTCCTGATGCTGTAAATAGAGAAGCTACACCTGACCTGGCTCTTAACTAAGGGAGCTATCCTATCAGGACAGGTGGCCGCTGGACTCAGAGGTGACCACCTATCCAATGCACAGGAGGAGGAACACGAAGGAGATCCTCTCCTCCACACTCCAGCCACCCTGCAGTTGCAGCTAGATGGCTGATTTTGGCTGTCTAGCCATGGGACGTCGGAGCGCAGGGTGGGGAGGCCAGATGACACATAGGAAGTGTCATACTGGCACTTTTGCACTCCCCTCCCCACCCCAGGAACTCTCCCTTTTGCCCTACTCTGCACTGCTCTCATGAGCACAGACCGAGGGATGATCTGTGCTGCCTACGAGGTGGTGGGGGAGGGAGCGGGGAGGCAGTTCTCCAGGAACCAACTAATCCTATGGCCATCTAGATGCTGTCTAGTGACCACAGGATTGTGCTTGTTGTGCTAATGTGGTAACTAGTAATTTCTTGGGGTTTCTGAGCAACTGAACCTGAATGGAACTGTAAGACGCTCTGTAAAGTTGAAGACATGGCATCATGGGAAGGGGGAGAATGAGAAAGGAAACTCACCAGTGAAGGCTGATTCACACATTACATAATTTAGATGAATGCCTACCCTAACATGTGTGAATGAGACACAGAAATATCATACATATGATATATATGATATGGAGATACATATCAACGCAACAAAGAGCCAGGAGTGTCTGCTGGTTTCTGTCAAGTGTATGGATAGTTAGAAAGCTGGATTTCTACCACATACAATGGGTGGAAAATGTGCCTTTCTCTTTCAAAGTTCACATACAAATAGAGCTGTGCTGCTTATGTGCCCCAGAATGGACTTTTGGCCTAATCCTAATAATATTAACTGGGAAGTAAGTCCCACCGATTTCATTAAATATGTCTGCTGAATATACTTATGCTGCCTTTCACTTATAATGAGGCTGGAACATTTTTTGATTATTTGTTACCAGAATAGACACACAAAGTCAGTCTTTTGTGTAAACAGCATTGAATTCATTTTTAAAAAGTTATTTAGAGGAATATGATTTCTTTCTAACTGGAAGGGACGTCTGCATTTCCCAGATGACACTGCAATAACATTCTGCTACTGCTCCCTGTGGATGAAGGATCATTTCCAACCCTGAATAAGATATTCAATTTGAAATTAAGTAAGTGGTTATTTGGCTGAAAGACGTTTGACAAACATAATCTTCTTATGAGGCTTCAGATGAAGGAAATAGTGAAATTTAATTAGCAATGGGATTCTACACTGGCTTGCTTCCAGTTGAAGCCCCCAGGTATCTGTAATGGTAATTAAAATGTCTGGCAGCTTGTAAGTATAATCACTGTAAAGTAAGAAAAATGTAAACTTCTAGGAAATGTCCCAATCTCCCCACAACCTCCAAGCAAGAGTTAGGCTGGGTTCATGTTTAATTAGTAGCAGTGGCATTATTTTGAAACCTACAAATGCTTTCTCTCTTTTTTTAAGGTTGTGAAGCTAGTGTTGATTGTCATGTTTTTGGATATTTGATCTGCTATGTAGGTGTGCAAACCAGATCTAGTTTATAATACATTATTCCAGAGTCACCCTTGTTCATTAATAATATGACTTAAACCCAAATTTAAAAGAAATGTCTCAAAAGGAGAGAGAACAGGATTGGACAATTGCCCCTGAAGGTCAAAACATAAAAGACTACATGCAAAGGTTTTATACTTTATATAATATATATTTTTATTTTATTTTTGTGAACAGCCCAAAGAGTTTCAGCTATGGGGTGGTATAGTAAGATAATAAATCAATGAAATTAAAGGAGGAAGGAAACAAGGATTTTTTCCCCCTCCACTGCACAGACAGCTATTTGTGTGTGTGTGGGGGGGGGGTGCATCTGGCTTCTACTTGTTGAGTGGAAATTGGAGGAAGCTGCTGCTTCTCTTCAACTAAAACTCGGACATTAATCCACTGCAAATGACCATTAATTTGCCACAATTCCTGAAGCGGCTTATTTACTGATTTTCTAAAATTTAGGGTATTGTTTTGGCCATAACATAATTAAAGCTGACCAATATATACTGCCATGAGAGTATGATCCACAGGAAGAACACGAGAAGAGCCCTGCTGAATTGGACTGATGGCCTATCTAGTCCAGCATTCTGTTTCCCACAGTGGCCAACCAGATGCCGATGGGAAGCCCACAAGCAGGACAGTAGAGCCAGATAAAAACCAACTAGGGCACTTTTCTGGTCTCATGTGTGTGGGACAATTTTTGAATGGGCAGCCACAATTCCTTAGAGTGTCATATATATGTATATATATATACACACACACACACACACACACATGCATGCATGTATGCATATATGCACATGTGCACACTGGCATTTATGACATGTATGTCCCACCTTTCTTACTCAAGGAGGACACATAAGGGTTTCCAGTTCATTCAGCTAGGCACTCTCCAGATCCAGACCTTCTTAAATGCAGTAACATTGCTGCATAATGGGCCTTCAGGTCATGCTCTGGCACCAAATATACGGATCCTACATAGCAGCTATATTTTTGTTTTGTTTTTTTAAAAAATGTAACATACATTGTTTTATATTTGAGTTGATTTTTATTTCATTTGTTCCTAAAGCTTCACAGCACAATTCTATGCATGTTTACTCAGAAGTAAGTCCTTCTCTGTTCCATGGTGTTTTTCTTCCAGGTAAGGGCAAATCACACCAAAACAAAATTAGGTCAACTGATTGATTAATTTGTGCAATTAATTGATTACACCTTTCTTCTCAGATTAAAATATCCCATCCCCACAGTAATAAGTGGACTGAGAACAAGTAAAGGCACAATGACTTCTCTGGCGATTTGGAGCCTGGACATCCAACCCTGTAAGGTAGGACAGGCTGCAAGACGCACTTTGTTTTATCTTTCAGAGAAAGACTGCCACCACATGCATGGATAATAATAACTCGTAGCCTGCGCATATGAGAATCCAGGCTTGTTACTTGTATTTATGGTGAAGGATAGGCCCTTTCTTCAGAACTTCCTTTAAACTCCTTAAACGTAAGCTCATTAAAACTGTGGTAGCATGTTCCAGATAGTCCAGGTGGACTAAGTAAGGCCAGTTCCAGGCTAGGCAAAAGGACGAAATCAGCTCCAGTTTCCAAGTCAGTATATTTATTCAAACACCAAGCAAAGAGAACCTTAGAAATGCTCAGTTGTTTTTAAAACAAAATGAAACATAGAATTAACTAAGATTTTACTCTCAGGAGGAACCTAAAACACTAAGAGTAACTCAGTAATGCAGCTTACAGGTGGTATGGGGGGGGCACCTGGGGCTTAGCAGTGAGGTTCATTGGTTCTTTGCCAGCCACTCAAAGACAAAGGAAGTTTTCACAACCGAAGGCATTTCTGTGAGAACTGGGCAATTGACCCAATCAATCCCAGGGGTGATCTGATTATGTGAACTCAGGTGATTCCCACATGCACCTGTTTAACATCAGGCTGAGTCAAAAAGGCAGGGGGAGCATCAAGCTTCAGATGTGGAGCAATACTGATCTTTGGTGCCTATGGATGCCCGCTGGGCATGTTCTTTGCTCAGAGACATTTTTAGCAGGGAGGGGGGAGGTTGGGTTTGTCACAGCTTTTAGGGAGTCCCTCTGCTGTGAAGACCACATGGATGTGACAGCTAGCAGTATTGAATTGTGATGAAAGATTGCTTTGGATAAAAAGGTGCACGGAAGGAAAAATCCATCACAAACTTTCCTTTTTAAGAAGGAAATCATTTGCCTATCAGTTGACATCATGATCAGTGTTAATAAATCTTTTTAATGAGGATCTTCTGCCATAATGATAGGCTGTGAAGTTGTTTATCTCCTAAGCAACTCTGGCTTTGGTGAGCTACTGTAATAAGAAATGTTCCATAACAGAATGGAAAAGAATACTGGACCTAAATTAATGATGGCTTTTCTTTCTGGGAAGGAGTAATAGCCTGCTATTTAATAAACAAAGGCTATCTTACACTTAAGAGAAGCTAACTTTCTTCAGGATCCTTAAAAAGCTGCATGCATTCATCAAAGTTCTGCAGTATTTAAATGCATTTAAATCAGCTAATTAATCTGGTAGAAGCTGGAATAATAGAAGATTGGGCCATCTTTATTCCGTTGATAGCCCTAGTTGTTAGCATTTTGATAAGATGGAATAAACAGGAAAATAAAATAATAACCAGAACATGTAAGTCAGAGAGTTGGAACCCCTAAGCAACAGGTGGCTAAAGGAGGGTGTGCTGTAAACAAAGTGAGTCCGAATCACATCGAAGCAAAATTAGGTCATTGGCAAGGTGCACATGCATCCAGCAAAGCTCTCCTGTGACATCTCTAGGTTATTTACTTAATCTACTCTCTCTGGAATCCTTGCTGACACCTTGTCCTTTTAGCTCACTCTCCTGGTGAGAAACAGAACCTCTTGGCTTCTTGGCAGGCAAGATCTGAAATTGTACAAATCTCCTCAGAGCACCTTGTACTTGAAGAAAGCATGCCTTTTAACTGCACAATTTTCTGTCCAGCATGAAAGGAGACAGACCTTCAAAGATACCAAAGTCAAGGGCTGGAGGGAGGCCTTTTAATCCCACCACCAGGTATCTGAAGATAACTGCAGAGTCCCATTTGTAGGCTGGAAGGGAATGCCATTTCATGCATCATCTGGTTAAAAAATAAATCTTCTACTGCTTGCGTTCTAATTTCTCTCTCAGTCAACAAGCAGAAGATTTTCAGGCATATAAAAAATTGTTACACTTTAGAATAGAATCAAATTCCAAAGCTCAAAAAACTCATCGCTTGACTTCTTCTGTTCTATATTCACTTGTCAGGAGCAGAATCTTTTCCTTTTTTCTTTTTTTTTTTTTACAATAGCTTTCCCCTATCAAAATTGCCCTACTATCTTGTATGATACACAGTGTCCAAAAACCCCCCTGCATTTCCAAAGAATGGACTATGTGATAGGTTCTGCTTTCCTAATCTTGCAGATGTACAAAGAAACCAACAAAATTGGTATCTCTCTCTAGTTGATAGAAGTGTTGCATGTACATGTGGGTATCCGAAGATAAGCAATAGTGGAAGGATGTGCATTCCAATATTTATCAGGTTAAAACAGCTACATTTATTTTGAGTTAGGTAAGAGAGTAATATTATCACATATCATCATGTACAATAATATACGCCTATTCTTGAATAAGACATGTTGGAATCTCTAACTCTAAGACTAGGGCCAGATCTACACCTTATGGCATATCAGTACAATCCCATCATGGTGGCACTATATCCCTCTTGTACATTTATACCTCATAGCACACACAATTACTGTTTTTGCCAGGCTGAGAACTCCAACAGCCAAATCAACACTCAGACCAGAGGCTGCATTTCCAAGGCTTTAATTTCATTTACTCTAATGTGAGGCATACAGATGCAAATTTCTAGAGACTACAAAAGAAATGGGGCCAACGCTGAACTGCAGACTGGAAGGTCGGCAGGACAGCAGTTCGAGACCCAAGTGCCACATGACGGAGTGAGCTCCCGTCTTCAGTCCCAGCTCCTGCCAACCTAGCAGTTCGAAAGCAAGAAATTGCAAGTAGATAAATAGGTACCGCTTCAGCGAGAAAGGTAACAGTGTTCTGTGCACCTCAGCTAAAACGGTGAATAAAAAAGGAACACAAATAGTGCCCACTACACTATTTGTGTTCCCCTCTTTTTTTTTTTTTGCTGTAATAGTCTACGTAAATATTTACGTAGACTAAAACAGTGAAAAATAAGGAACGCAAATGATGGCTGCAGTAGCCGCCGCCGCTTGCATATGCTTTTTGTTTTGTTTTTTACCCAGACGTGATAGGCTACGTAAAGACTTACGTAGCCTATCATGGCAAAGACCAGACTGCAAATGGCGGCCGCAGCAGCTGGTTGAAAGACCAGCCGCCGCTGCCAAAGCCGCTGCTGGAGCTGCCGCCGTCCGGAACATCTGCCCCAGGTAAGTCTAGTCCTGGGGGGGGATCCGCAGGGGGCAGCGGGGTGGCAGGCCATTTTGCCACGGATTTCAGGGGGCTGAATGCCAGTGTATTCGGCCTCACTGAAATCCGTGGCGGAATTCTCTGCCAGCCCTAGCTCTTCCTCAGAATCTGAACTACTCTGACACTATATATGCTCAGCGGCATCTATATGCTCAGCGGCAACTCTGACATCACCATCTGTTGCAGTATTTTGGATAATACAGAATAAACAGCAGGAAATAACACTAGAAATGTCCTACCCCCATGTCCAGCTTGCCTGGCCATGGGGGGTGACGTTGTGGGCGGGTGGGGTGAGGAGATGTTGCGGGCTGCCACTGGGCATTCCCCATGGCGCCACTCTGAAGGGTAGGGGCCGGAGAGGCTTTTTATGCTCTGCACCCCTCCCAATCAGTCTCTCACTTATGCAGCTCCCTTCCGCCCTCCCTTAAGCAATGTGGGTACCAACCGGTTCCTCTTTGGGGGGCTATGTGGGAATTTTTGGCTCACAGTCGGATTGGCCGGGACTGTGTGTCTTTTTGCCTACTTCACACTGTTAATGGGGTTAGGCATGTCCTTTAGGTAAATCTGGTCTAAGTCTTTCTCAGTCTAGGTCACATTTCAATTGGCGGCTAGGATAGGAAAAGGAGAATGAGCTTAGGGATGGTGAGCATTCAGAGGCACCTTATGGCGACAGGTTGCGCCTGAGGCCTCCCGAACGGGTTTTGTGGCTTGGCAGGGGGATATGTGTTGCCTGGGAGACTGACTCACCTCACTCACCCAGGAGCTCTGCAGCCCAGGAGGTCTACCTCCCCCATAAGGGGCAGTCCAGAGGGGCGGCAATGATGTCACGCAACCCCTCAGACTGGGTACGTTTTCGCCCATAAAAAGTGCCAGCTAGCCGCTGGTACAGTCAGTGCCCATCCTAGGTTTCCCCTTCGCAGATATTTCAATAAATGTGGCCCAATTTCAATCCAAGCTTTGTTGTCTGTCTCTTCATTACCCAGTCTCTGTTCAGAAAAGCAGTATCAGAATACATAATGTGCCCCCAAGAGCTATCAGTGCACTTCAATACTGATGAAAAGCACTAGCATAGATCTAGCCATGGTATGTGATAAGGGAATTGGGACACACAGGTAGGGGTGGGAAAAAGCCAGGAGTCCAGAGGATTCTTTCTCAGTGGATGCCACCTAGTGTCAGAAGAAAGGACTGATTCCACACCACCATAATGTCAAGTGAGTGTTGTTGTTTTTTCTCAAAAGATGGCAGCCAACTAGGGATGTACGAAAGTCCCTCACCTGATCCCAAAGCTTGATTCGCGGTGGGGGGGAGGCGCTCCATCCCTCCCCCCGAAATTATGGCCCAGGGGGAAGGCACCCCGTCCCTCCCCCCCGAAATTCTGGCCAGGGGGGAGGCGCCCTATCCCTCCCCCCCAAAATTCTGGCCGCGGGAGAGGCGCCCCGTCCCTCCGGCCGCGAATCCTTCTGTCCTGCCGGGACGCAAACGGCGGCGGCCATAGCCGCCGCCGTTTGCGTCCCTGCAGTAAGCCGTGATAGGCTACGTAAATGTTTACGTAGCCTAGCACGGCTGAGTGAAAAAAAAAAGCCGGCACGTACGCAAATGGCGGTGCTCATGGGCGCCACCATTTGCGTTCCTTATTTGCGTTCCCCTTATTTTCGCCGTAGTCTACATAAATGTTTACGTAGACTACCCGTGCCAAAATAAGGAACGCAAATGGTGGCACCCATGGGCGCCGCCATTTGCGTACGCGCGGTGTTTTTTTTTTCCACTTAGCCGTGATAGGCTACGTAAACATTTACGTAGCCTATCACAGTGTTTTTTTAAAATCTAGCCGTGATAGGCTACGTAAATCTTTACGTAGCTTACAGATATGAAACTGATGCTTACTACAAGTAGAGATGTTCATTCCCCCTAGGGGCACCAGGAGTATAAAGCACAGACATGACATCACACTAGATCAAGGCAGATTTGTATGAAACCAGACACAGGCACCTTATGCTGTTGGTGCTCTGACGTATACCTCATAGGAGTACAGTGCATTTAATCTGCACTCCCAGAGCTTTTCTAAGTATTAAAAAATATCTCTGGTCCCAGATAAATCAACTAATATCCTGTCCCAAAGTGATGTAAACAGTATTATGTCTGAATGTCAGATATGCATTATTATTCACCTATATGCAGCAGGGAGCAAAAAGTGCAAGCATTGCTGCCAACATGGTCAATATTTCACCAGACTATGGTAAGGTGGTAACATGAGAATGATTGGATTCAATAAAAATAAGCACAGCCCACTCTGACAACATGCAGGAGCAATGACTGTGACTATATCTGTGCACAAATTACTACAGCTGGGTTCAACCAAAACGGAGCATTCAGAATTTCTGGGGTGGAACTGTATTGGAGGAGTTTACTGGCATCACTAACTGTAGCCATAGTGCAGTTAATAATTTTCAGATTCTATCATTGTAAACAAGCAATTCCCTCCAGCTCCTGCTTTCATCCTAGTGCATGTCAGCAGACAGCTCCATTCCCCAACCGGAAAAAAAAGGAGTAAGTGCTGGCGTGTGAATGAAAACTTCGCAGTTCATAGGCTATCCTGTGATAATATTTTGATCTGATCCAGAAGAAATCCCTCTTGTCTTAAAACTTTCTCCTTATGGGCGTTGAAGCAACACATTTCTTCACTTTCTAATCTCAACATTTCACAATCATTATTATTCTCTTTTTTCATGAGGAAATGCAGTGACAGTATCTCATTAGCTGAACGGGGAGAATTCACCTTAAAAATAAACCTTGGACCCAATCTCCTACCTTGGGTTATGCAATTCTAAGCCCTAAATGCCTGGAGAGATGCAGGCAGTGAAGGAGAAAACTTTCTACACATTCAATTAGAGATCATGGTTCAGAGATAACCTGCACACTGGTTGCTATGACTTATGACTCTCAGAGCTAATACTTTTGTCAGAAATTCAAGTCAGATATCTCTGTATAATTAAAAAGGAAAAACCAAATGTTCTTCACCTTAATCCAGCAATGTGTGAATTTTTTTAAAACTGGTACTGCTTAGGAACATGAAATCACCTTATCTCAGATAGATAGATAGATAGATAGATAGATAGACTGATAGATAGACTGATAGATGATAGATAGATAGATAGATAGATAGATAGACAGACAGACAGACAGACAGACATTAAATCATTGATATTCCACATCTACCGTGGCACCTGGGTTCTATCCATTTAAAATAAAGTTAAAAGCTTGTTTCTAATGCTTATAGAAAACACCTCTTTAAAAAGCTCGGTGTCTACCTTTCACTGTGCCTATATGTATGTGTCTATAAATACTGAAAAAAAGTGGGTTCAACGTATTTGCAAACAAATTAAAAATAGATGAAAGATAATAGAGTTTTCCAGTCCTTGTGTCCCTCCCCTTTCTCTTCTGTACTGATTATGGTTTGCCACTAGCCCTATGCAGGCATTCAGTCTGCTCGTGTAAGGTCTAAAAGTGTGATGGAGAGGTGTGCACTCAACCTTCACCCCCAATGTCCCTGCATGCCTGAATTCCCTTTTGCCTTTGGGAGTTGTAGGACTTTTTTTACATCTAAACATGCACAGGATTGCGCATGTTTGTTCAGTGCAAAGATCTGATAAGACAGGGTTCCCAGTGACAGCCGCTGAGAGGTTTGTAAGCCCTTTCAAATCCCCTTCAGATCATAGTGCAAAACATGTGAATGTCTTTAGAAGATATTGGGGTGGGGCTTACAGGCATGCTTCCTCCCCTGCATGTGTGCAGACGAGCACCTGCATAGGGCTATAGATTCCTTCTAATGGCCCACCAATATGATCACTCAGTGTATGGCGACCCAGAAAATGCTGGCATCTGCTGGCTTCAGTCAGACATGAGCGATTCATGTGAAGCTTGACATGTCTTGATATCGACATGGACAAGATTTGGGTGCTCAGTTAGAACCACCAGTTTTTAAGTGGTTGCAGTTGTCAAATGCTTGTCCCTTACCACCAGGGCCAATGTCAAGGGTAGGCATGGTCAGGCACTTGTCGAAGACCCACACCCCAGCAGGGGCCCATTGACAAGATCTGCCTGGACTTGCTCCTCCTCTTCACCATTGCAACCTGCTTGTTCACCTGCCATTTAGTCTGACACAGACAATAGTGGAGGTGAGAAGGAGCAGCAGCAGATGCCACTGCCTACTTGCTTACAGCTCTCTGTCTGTCAAGCAAGTAAGTGGTAGCAATGAGGAGACAGAGGGTGAGAAGCAAGCAGCTGGTGACAATGGCAGTGATAAAAGTAGACTCACTGATGGATGAGGCCCAGTGAGGGTGTCTTGCCCAAGGGCCTTCAAAAACCTGGAGCTGACACTGCTTACCACAATCCTTTTTTTACAAAATGTCACTTGCTTCTGACTCCTCCCCAGTTCAGCTTCAGGAGTTATTCAGCCTCATAAATAATGTGAGTTATTTGCAGGCCCAAATTATTCTGGAAGCACACACTTGATTGCATCTTTCTTCCTCTGCTTGCATTCACACAATATTGCAGAAGCAGTCATATAGAGAGACAGATTTTCACCCACCTTGTTTTGTGCCAGAAAGACCACTCGGCTCCAATTACCTGTAGCCCTGGGACTGCAGAAGTATGGTAGAAGGACGTGCTGGCCACCAATTGCAGTTCAATCAGGAACACCAGCCAGGGAAGATCAGCCTGGCCCAAAATGCATTTAAATGCCCACTTATAGCTCACCACCTTGTTCTGGCCTTCAAAAAGCTGATCTCTATCCTCTTCTTTTCCCCTCCCCTTCCCTTGTGTGTCTTGTCTTTTTTGTTTGTAAGTCTGATAGCGGGACATGTCTTTCTTTTTGACTGATGGGAGACAATAACAGTTTGAAAAGTGGGATAAAAATACAGCAAATAAATAATAAGGATAAGAATGCTCAGCAAGTCATGCCAGGCACATGCCAGGCAAGCTGCTAATAGTTTACTTTCCCCCAGCACTGGTAATATTCACATCAAATGTTGAGGAAACCACAACTTGTTTAAGGGAGCCCAGAATAACAAGTTCCACTTCTGTATGGATGGCTACTATATAATTGCAGTGCAACAGCAGAGGCGAGGGCTTTATTTTGCTTAGCCAAAAGGTAAATATGGATATCTTCAACCTTCCTGTTTTGCTTCAGGGATATGGAAAACAGCCTGAATTATACACAGGCCATGGCCATCCTGAAGAATATGCTAATATTAATGGCTTTGGTTTCTTTGGAGAAAAATGACTAAGGGTGCAATCCTATTCAGATAGGTGGCCGCCTCCAAACTCGGAGGCAACCGCCTATCCAAAGCAGGGCAGGAGAAGCATGGAGGGGATCATTCTCTCCGTGCTCTTCCTGCCCTGAATTTTTGGCTGGACAGCCGATTGCAGCTGTCTAGCTGCAGGAGGGCTGAGCGGAGGAGGAGGCTGCTGTACGACACATAGGATGTGTCATGTAGGCATTTCTGCCTGCCCCTGAATCCCCCAGACACGGCCCTTTTCAGCCGCTCCATACTCCTCTTGGAAGTGCGGAAGACAGGGCTATTCCAGGCTGCCTTGGAGGCAGCACAGAAGTGGGGGGAAGTCAGTTCGCAGAAAACCAGATATCCTATGGCCGTCTAGCCACTCTCTAGTGGCCATAGGATTGCTCCCTAAGGGTGGAATCCTATGCATGTTTAGATAGAAGTCCTACAAGTCCCATAGCTGGCTGGGGAATGCTGGGAGTTGTTGGACATTTGCCTGTCTAAATCACAAAAGATTGTGCCCTCATAAGTATTCATTGTATATATTGCTGTGCTTTATGCCGCATCTCTTTTATTCATGTAGAGGAAACTGATAGAATATATACTCAATCTGTCAATTTAGTATTTCCCCAAATAAATGCTTCTCCCAAGCAAAGATTTTGTTTGGCACCTTTTCAAGCAGCATGTCATGTATTCACAAAGATACCCAACTGGAGCAAAATTGCTAATGGAAATGAAATTTACAAAGCAGAAGTGAAATTAAGAAAGCCAAGGCACTTTCTATCAGTCTGAGAAGCCAGGAAAGCGATTACCCTTTCTCAGTGGAAATTGATACATAGTTAATATCACAGCATGTGAGAGTAGCTGAATAAACTGGAAAGCGCAAAAATGTGCCATTTGAAACTCTACCTTCTTGAAGAGAGAAAACCACATGTTCATGAGGCAACAGTGAGCCAAAGTGAGCATTGGAAGTTCTCTTCTTCACTGTGCTCTCTTCTTCATTGATACTCTTCACCTGTTTCTGGCACAACTGGTATCCCCAGTATGGCTCAGAGAATATCACCTTCAATAGTGGCAACTCAGGAGCTGTGCTCATGAATCACTTATCACGCAAAGCCCCATTAATTTGCTTTCCACAATGCCTTTCTCCATGCAACAATCTGTTAATATGTAATCCTACCACAGGGGAGGGTAATGTATGAGCATATTGTTTCTGCTCTCAAAACATGCAAGCATGCCCTGTTTGCGACCCTGAATGTGAGCATGAGCAGGAAAACATGTTATCCAAAAATGTTCACAAATTCTTGAACATCCGTTCATGTTAAAAAAAAATATGTACATTTGGATGAGAAAACAGTTTGCTATTGCACAACTTTAAACGTGCACCATTTCATGCTTCAGTCTATGGGGGGGAATTTGTGCAACTTTGGGAATTTGCACAAATTTGAGATTTTTTTTCTTCAATTTTCACGTTCAATTGCATTAGTTTTGTGCAATTTTCCAGTTCCTGTAAAATGAACTAGGATCACAGAAGTGAGTGCTAATTGGGGAGATGAGCAACAAGCTGATGTTCAGAAAATCTGGGTGAACACAGACATCGCTCATTTGCACATCCCTAATCTACATGATTTGGCCTACAACTCCCAGAAGCCCTAGTCAATATAACCAATGATGAGGAATCACAGGAACTGTAAGCCAAAACACCTGGAGGACCACAAGTTGCCCAGCCTGTTCTTCTACCAAGTGCAGAATCATCTTTCTTGCCCCCCCCCAAACCCAGTTAAAGGCTGTGTGCTCCATGACTCCCCTGTTGGAGCACTCATAGTTGTTGTTGTTGTTTTTGAAGAAGAAAATGGAGACTAGGTGTTTTCCACAAAGAACATATGTTGTCTCCTAAATCCCCCCCAGCTATCTCAATCACAGATTGGAGATAACATTGGAATTCCTCAAAGAATCCGTGAAGACGCTGTGGGTTGGATGGGGAATGTCTGTGAGCCAATTTATTGAAAGGAACCATTGACCTCACACTGCAGGTCTATCTGCTGGCCACTATTCTAAACGTGAGTACTTATTGCACTGCATAAATTCACAGAGTACCAGATACAGCTCTGGATACAGCATTCCTTGACGCACTGTTGTGTGTACAGAAACTTCCTTCTATTGCTCAGACTAACTTGATATGTTGTCCCATGCCTTGACATGGATTTGATTTCTAAAACTGTGTCTGAGTTAGAGTGATTAATGCCTTATAATTAAGGAAACAATTAAGTTAAGCATTTTAATGCTCATTGATTTATTCATGGTCAGTGGATGGACACACTGACCCATTGTTTTCAATGGGAGAAATGTAAGTGTGTGCTTAACTCTACTATTGAAATCAATTTAAGTGTGCACTTAACTCTACTGTTGAAATCTACAATATGGAAATCAACTCTACTATTGAAATCAAATTGCCTGGATTTTGCTTCACCATTGGAGACTGAAATGCAGTTTTTGTTCCCTTCAGTATTACGACATCTGTAAAGCAAAACTTTACAAATGCTTCATTTGTTGTTTACACTCCAGCACTATGAGATAAATGAGCAACATACACTCCTGTGCCTTCCTTTAGAGACAGAATCTGTTTAATAAATATGACTGTAAAAGCAAAAAACAATAGCAATTATACATTACACTACATTGTATCCAACCAAGAGGGGGGGGGGAAATTACATCAAAAAGTCATTTTAAAATTAGCAGTAGGTCCAATGCTATAAGAAAAAAGAAGAAGAAACATTCAAATTAACCTCCTATAAAAATAATTGGGCTAATATTGGACTTCCATGGCCTATTAGAACTGTGGGGGTTACTATACAGTGATCATTGACTACTTTCCCATCATCTTGAGAGCTACAGCTATAGACATATGAGTGATGCCAAATCTTGTAGCCAAAGGTGCAGGGGGATTCTAGAGAACAACAGATCAAAATTATTTAAAAGCTCCCTATTTTCTTGGAAGTTGTTAATTTGGAGCTAAATTTTAACTTTGGGACTGAAAAAGAAATATAGACAAGCCCTTAGAATTCTCTTTTGCTCAGTTACCATTTCTTGGCATTCTGGCAGCTAAGCCAAGTAGTACCATCTGTCCATACTTCTGGATCTCCATATGGTTGTGAGAAGTTCTAACATGGGATTTAGTGTTAAGAGGCTACAGATGAGAGTGCGACTAAAGAGCTCATACTCTCTTAGTGGTGGTGGGAACCGCTTCCCTGTGGCAAGGTCCCACACAGCTGCAGCAACCAGCTGTATACCCGAACCATGTGAACATGGCCCATCAAACCCTGCCTGCGTGGGAAGGGCCTACAACTAGGGATGTTGGAGAAATCCTCCACAGACCCCAAAGAGGCCGGATTCTATTGAATCCAGCCCCCCGAAGTCCGCGGAGGATCGGATCTCCTACCTGTGCCTCCAGGAGCTGGCGGCCAGATCCTCCCCACTGGCTGGCTCCGGAGCACCAGTGATACCACCGCCATTGCTGTATCACTGGCTGGGCGGATTGACTGAGGACGCAAATGGCATCCGGGACACCATTTGCGGCCGTAAAGGCCTTAGTTTAAGGTAAATGCAGCCATTTAGCTCCATAGAACATGTTTTAGGATGATGCACGGGTGAGCCATTCACAGGCCTGCTGCCCAGCAAAGACTCTCTGTCACTTCTGCGCCATATAATGGCTTTTTCCAATGTTCATAAACTTTATCTTGTAACTGCTACGATAACCGGCAAGCAACACCAGTGCAACAATACCAATCGCAGCAATATATAGGCATAATGACCTTTGTACTCTGCCTCCTGATCCTCTGCTTCTTTGCTGGAATTAAAGTTTTGTCCTTTAAAACTGGCATCAGTGTTACGTCATCTGAGTTAAATGATTTTTAGATTTAGCATTTGGAGTCCTGCCATGTTATGAAGTCGTGAAGCAGTACATCATAGTACCTCAGTCAATCAATTTTTTTTAGTTTTAGGGTTGTTGTTTTTTTTGCTGCATACATGGAAATTGTTATTTATTAATTTTCTTTTTTTAAAAAAATAGCAGTTTAATGTTTTGGTCATTATTTAGACACTCACAATTTTCAGTATTCATTTTAAAATTCATTACTCCACAGTGCATATGTCAAAGTATTAAAGATATGCGAATTCAAATGTTTGAACTGTTGGATTTCTAATGCAGTTTGAACCCTAATACATGAAAAAAATTCATTATTTAAATTAATTCAGAAATTCATGAATGTGGAGTCTCAAATTGTCTTCAGTCCAAATCCTAACAAACCGCACTGGAAGAGATGAAAAATGTACCAGTACACTATGACCTACGGGAATTGGTGTACTCCCAGAAGTAGTTTGAATGCACTGAATTATTGTAGGGATGGCGGAGAATTTCTCCCCGAATCTTCGGGAGGCCGAGCGCAGAGGCATTCGGCCCCCCGAAAGTGTTGGGGAAATTCTCCGCCGGTCCTCCTTCAGCAAATGTCCCTCTCGGCGGCGGGTCCTGGAGGCGGTTCGCAGCGGTTCGGCAGGGGCGGCGGCCGGTCTCCCGACCAGCTGCCACCGCCGCCATTACAAAATAAAAAAGTAAGTAAAAAAAAAACACACACACACCCGTGATAGGCTACGTGACGATTTATGTAGCCTATCACGGCTAGATTTCCAAAGTCAGCCGTGATAGGCTACGTAAATCGTCACGTAGCCTATCATGGGTGACTTTGGGGGGGAAAAAAAAGCTTTTTTTTTTTCCCCAGAGTTACCCGTGATAGGCTACGTGATGATTAATGTAGCCTATCATGGCTGACTTTGGAAATCTAGCCGTGATAGGCTACGTTAATGGTTACGTAGCCTATCACAGGTTGTTTTTTTTTTTTACTTTTTCTTTCGCGGCTGGGGAGACGGGGCGCTTCTCCCCGGCCTGAATTTCGGCCGGGCGAGGCGGGATGCCTCCCCCCCCTCGCCTGAACTTCGGGGGGAGAAGCGAAGCACCTCCCCCCCACCGCGAATCACCCCTGCAAAAAGGTAAGTGACTTTCATACATACCTAAATTATTGACCTGGATATCTGAGGTAGATCCGATTCCAAACTGGCATTTCACATGTCTGAAATATACTCTGTCCCTTCCTACAAGCACTTAGGATGCAAAACTTATGCATGTTTAGATAGAAAAAAGTCCCACAACTTTCAGCATTCCCCAGCCAGCCATGCTGGCTGGGGAATGCTGGCAGCTGTAGGACTTTTTTTTCTGTCTAAACATGCATAAGATTGTGCCCTTAGAGGCTTTTTAAGACATAGCACTGAAGAGCATTGCTTGAAGACCTCATGCCTGTAATGAATTAGATACTTGCCACTGCCTCTCACTTTACTTTAGTTACTAGAGACAGAGACAAAGGGCGTGAGGATACAATTCACAATGTGGATGTGCAGCTTCCAAGAGGAGGGTGGGTGATGCTTCCACATGTATGGTGCATTCAGGGGATCTAGAAATCATGGGAGTTCTCATGGTGACCTTCCTGGGATACTCTCCTAATGGATGTGACTATAAACAAAACCTGCAGCCTTCACATGATGAATTGGGTTCCCCTAGCCATCACTGGCATCAGGGCTGTAGGCTAAAGGAAGAGGGCTAGGCTAGCTCCAACCTGGAGCTATTTTGGATTGGATACAAATCCCAGAGGGCCTAGATTCTGATCAGTGGGTCATTCTTATGGACTAACCAAACAAATCAATTCCATTTAATCTGTAGCATTTGTAGTTGGACCTGGTTTTGACAACTCCATGATGCAATCAGATCATAATAATGACAATGGTTAATCTGAGATCTTTGAAATGGGTAACAGAGATGGAGATATGTTTTGCATATTTGAAGCTGAAGGTAAGACATATACGTTGCTTTATCTCAGGTAAGGGATGTACCATTTTCCAGCCCCATGATGGGGCAAACATTTTATGTGAATGGGTCATCTGTGCAACTTGGTTTAGAGTGTTCCTTTATCCCCAACTATCCTCAACTTCTGGAATGGCGTATGAGCAGATTGTATGAACACCATGTACCATATGCAGCCCTAGCACTCACATGAAGAGTTGCAAAATAATTATTTGAGTGGCAGGGAAGTCCTCTTGAGAGTTAATGAAAGAGGGATTGCTGCTCATGGCTTATAGACTTCACTCCATGTACTTATTGATGATTAGTAATTGTTGCAGGTTTTTTCTATCATTTCAAAAACCCACCCAACCTTTGTACAATATGGAAAATGATGTGTCTCTCAAACCACTTTCAACATTTTTAAAGACAATTGTCAGAACAGAATAATTGGCATGTTGGCAAGAGAGGTTGAGGTCATTGATATGAATGCTAAGCAGAACTTAATCCATTTGGACTGGTTAGCATCATCATGCTCTCATTCTTGATGTGAAAATGGATATGTCCATAAGGTATCCAGAGAGGGTAAAGTGTCTTATATGGATGGAGTCTTCAAAGGGGAAGCTGGGTAGGCTAACATTTCATCCCATGTGGCTTGGTACATATCTGTGAAGGGAGCTATTTCTTCATTGTACCAAATAGGCATGGATGAATGATAACGCATTTGTATATGAAATAACTGGATTTTGTCAGTAAAATAACCTGAGCTGCTTCTGGGCCTTGCACTATATCTGAAGAAACCAAAGACAGCTCTTGACAAAGTATAGGAAGAAAAAAATTAAAAGGCCAACTGAAGATACTTGAAAAAAACAACAACACCACAGCCAATAAGAACATTGTGGTGCCTTTAAACTCCAGTGTAGTTTGTTTGTGTATTTTAGGAATGTAGACTGGGGTGGCAAATCTACCTACAGTCCCACAGTACTGAAAGCATAAAGGCTATACAAAAAATCAGGAACTTTCATCCCACCTCATACCCTCCCCAAAATACCCCATGCACATTCTTGGCCTATATCATTATGAGTCATCTACAAATTAAACCGCAATTAGAAAAAACAAGAGAGGCGAAGGAGGAGAAGGAGAAGAGGAAGTGCTTTTTCTTTCCTTTTACCCCAGTAAAATAGAGCACCTGTACACTGCAGTTCCAAATATGTTATCCAAATTACATCCACATGCACAGGCTTAAAGCTAAAAACCCTTTTGTCATCAGAAGAATCAAAAAGTCCAAAAGCAGTGATTGGTTTCTTTTTTTATACATATATATATATAAGGGTGAAGGGGACAGAGACAGACCGGTGTCCTTGTTTCAAACATTTATACAGGTAGGGATTTCTTTTGTGCTTTGAGTCTCAGCAACTGTGGAAATACTTCCTGCGGCAGAGAGAGAGAGAGAGAGAGAGAGAGAGAATAACAAAGGAGAGTTAGCAAAATAACACTGAGGGAACAGAAAGTGTCTCAATATCATGTCATTTGTCTTTGGATGGAATTGTTCCTCACTAACATACCTCAGTTGTCTGCTTGTCGTTTACAAGGCGGAATGCAACATCTTGTTCCTGTACTAATGAATATGACTTTAACCCTGTCAAATTATGGCTCAGCAGATGAGATGAGCAAAAGGAAGAACTGGACTAGTGGTGTGCTCCTCTGAGACAAAGTGCAATGCTTTTTAATGGAATTTGAAGTGAATGTTGGGGGTTTAACAATATGCGAAGACATTTGTCTTTGTGGAAAGAGAGAAGGCAGCTTTCCCCAACCTGGTGCCCTCCAGATGTGTTGGACAGATCCCATCATCCCCACTCAGTCCAACACAGCTGGAGGGCACCAGGTTGGTGAAGGATGAGCTAAGGCCTCACAGAACAAGTGCCAAATGTACACTGGACCACTTTTATATCCAGCAGTTAATTTCTAAACAGAGAAGGGATGAGACTTGAAGACTGCATGGAAGCAGTGTCTTCTGCCGTCCAAGCCCTTATTTCTAGTAATATCCAAACAACCCTAGCAGAATTCAACATGAATTCCACTGACCTTGGTGAGAGGCCATGGATTTTTAGGAGAAAATCTGTCTGGGCCTTTTTGCTGCCATTTTTGCTATACAGGCCTTGGATACTTTCACTCATATACACATTGCTCTGTCACATGCATGATAGGTCTTGAAACCTACAACACCTGCATTGGGCATACACAGTTGGCGGTTGACATGCAAGATGAAGAAGCATTAATTAACGACACTTCTGAATTTCCCTCCTTGAATTCCCCCGCCCTGGAATTTTGCCACCAACTCACAGAAAAATTACAAAATTAATTACAGAGTATTTTCTGACTGGCCTACCATGGTAACTGTTTATGAATGGACATGCAGCCCCATGGCAGCAATTTTGTGACAGTGCCCACAACATTCAGAATGACAAATGTGGCCACTAACCCCAAAAAAGTTGGGGACCCCTGTTCTACCTGATCTAACAACAAGAGAGAAGAAGAAGGAGTGAAGGAGGCAAGACCAAGCAAAGGAAATGTTATAGCCTGCTCTAGTTGGACTGCTCCCTGGTCAGAAGGAAAGCAGGGCCTTCCTACCAGTCCTGCTGACAGTCTACTTAATGTCTCCCTCTTCATCCCTTTTTCTTTGTGTGTTGTGTCTTTTCAGACTATAAGCCTGCAGAGAGGGACTGTCTTTTTTACTGATTGACTGTAAGCCACTCCAGGACTCCTTTTTGGCTGAGGAGCAGGATAAAAATGTTTTAAATAAATAAGAAGCCCTTAAATCAGCTCATGTTGCAGTGTGACAGACGCACTTGCAAAAACTACCAAGGCCTTGGTTAAAATAGCACCAAAAGGACCATTTGGAATCCCATACATGCAATTTAGACTCCTTGACATTCTCTCACCCACATTCAAAAAATGGTTCTTCTATCTAAGTGGAAATCCACATTTGGTTCCTCATTAACAGAGCTGGCCCAAGACATTTTGCTGCCTGAGGTGAAGGCAAGATGATGCCCAAACCCCATTCCACATAAGGAAGCCAACCAGTCTGAGAGTTGAACCTTACTTCACCACTGGCAATGGGACAACATCCTCGACCACAAATGAGGGCAGCAGGCTAGCTTAGAGGGCACAGGGCAGGCCATGTGGCATACACAGCTCCATCCTCCAACAACTCAACACACTCCTGAGGCAGCCATTTCACTCAGTGGCTACTTATGCATCCCCTTCCCAAGAAATGCATCACCAAAAAGGGACAAAAGAGGACAGTGATTTGCATAATATTTGCATATGCTAATTTATATGTATAGATGCAAATGTAGAAATAATTGCTAGAATTTAAATAGAAACAGAATGCATCTCAGCATGGTGGGGAAGCCTGATTAGGCGAGCTGTGTTCTTTGACTTTAAACCAGACTTGGACTGGAGAGCCCATCAAACAGAGGACACCTTGAAAGGGAGGACTGTCCTCTGACAGCTCTTCAAATAGAGGACTGTCCTCTATAAAGTAGGACACTTGGCCATCCTACACCTCGCTCTGCCTATAGCAGCAACCTTTATCCCAGAAATGCTGAGACTGGCTATGTTAACTCAATGTGGAGAAAAAGACAATCCTCTCATGTTCAAGAGCCTCTCTCTCTCTGTCTCTGTTTCTGTCTCTGTCTGTCTCTCTCTTCTTAATTAACATTGACTGAGGCTGAGCCCTGGCATTGCAAAACACTTGGAGGCTGAGCCCTGGCAAGCCCTGGCTCATATATATTAAGCCAAGGCTAGATTCAAAATAGGGTTGCCAGATATCCATGATTGACTTGGACAGTATAGGAACTGCCTGTTTTGTCCTGTGCCCAGGACAACATTCCCAGCCAAGTCTTGCGACTGGCAGCTCTGAAAGGCTCCCAGACTGCCCACTCCTTTCCCCAAGAATGATGCGTTGGTCTTTGCCCCCTACGGACAGCAGCTCCGCCCCCGCCCCTTCCACTCAGCTGACCGCCAGTCTCCTAATCAGCAGGCCAGCCACCCAGCGCACCTGCGCCTGACGAGCGCTCCTCATACATCTGACCGCCAACGTGCTCATCAGCAGGGCAACAGTCTATGCACTGTCTGGTTCTGGACCCTGGGCAGTCCTTGGCTGTCTGGTCATGCTCGCTGGCTGGCGTCCAGGATGTCCAGGAAATTTTCCTCCCAATAGCCTCTTGTGTACAAGAATTGGTCTTTGGGAATCTGGCAACCCTACAAATAACCCCAGCTAGAATCAGTTAGATTAATTAAAAGCACAGTTCTCGAATACTATTCCACATGTGCAAGGAAAGAGGGAGTCAGGGAAGGGGAGCTGAAGAATAAAATCCACACAAGAATAAGGCAACATACATTTACATGCACTTCATCAACCAGAGTGTACGCAGAATTAATCTTTCATTTTACAGCATCGGCAGGTTACGTCTCTTTCCTGACTACTGGCAGGTGTCTCTCTCTTCCGAACTCTTTAGCATCCACTGAACAGAACAGGTCAGTTCCTAAAGAGAATATTCCAGCCCTGCTCTGTCATGACTTATCCTCAGTGGCTATGGAATTTCCCCTGAGTTTGTACGGCTTGGAGTAAAGGAGGACAGATCTACTATCTGGGTACTATCAGGGTATGTTGGCACAGACTTTAATAGCTTTCAGTCCCTTTTCAAGAATTATCAGATGGGAAGAGCAGGAGATTTAGATCTCAGAATATACAACTGTTGATTTTGTTAACAAAGGTAATGGTATATAACCAAATGTTCACTCTCATTGGTCTTTGCTGCTGGGTCAATGTTTATTCGATTCTCATTCTCGGTTGAGCATGGTTTCTTTTTCCGTGCCCTCTCATATTTTTCCCCCCTTGGTGTTTTCCTCCTTTGCTTCTTCGTTTAGTTTCTCCATCTTTGCTCACTGGTCACTTGCTTTTTGTAGCAGGTTGTATCTTTCTGCCCAATGGTGAGACTTCAGCTCCTGATCTAACTGCATTCACATTTCGTGTCATTCTTCTCTTCCTCATTTCCTTTTGTACAGCCTTTTCAGTTGCAGCTTTTTGTGTAATAAGATTGTTCTTATTCATGCACTTTTCCTCACTCCACACTTCAATTTGTGGCTGAAATGTGACTCTCTGTGTGTGTATGTCTCCTGATGCTATTTCTCTCAATAGCTTTATGTCCTCTCATTCCATTTGCCATTAAAACTGTGCCTGCAAAGTCAGTTTTATGTGTCTTCTCTCTCATCGTTTTCTGATGTTCTTCTTTCTTTCATTTAATATTTATGCTATATATCTTTTCTTTCCCATAAATTGTTGTTTTGCTGTTGTCCGCTGGGGGTCTCCAATGTGGTGCCTGTGGACATCTCTGTGCCTACAGACCTCTCCTTTGGTGCCTGCCAGGGTCCCTGCCTCTCTGATTTTTCATCATCATCATCATCATCAATCATCATCATCTAAGAGGCAGAAATGCCTCAGACAGGAGCACTGGTCTCCAGCATAATTTTTCTTTCTAATAATACATCTGGGTTTCACTTGGGACAAATATGATTTGGCATTTGGGCTCAGACCCCACCACTGCCATGTACTGTATTTCTTGGCTATGTTACTTGTCTCTGAGCTTCATTTTTCTTCTCTTCTTCTGGGAAATAGGTATTCTGTGACTGACCACACCTACCACAGCAGCCATTTTGTGAATGGACAGAGCCTTCCATGGCAGCCCTTTTGTGAAAGTGCCCCAAACACTCTTTCATAATTCCAAATATGCTCACCGACCCAGAACATTTGGAGAACTCTGGCCACTTCTTCTTTTCATCTTGACTAATGAGTTAGGTTTTCTCCTTTTCCTTAGCTACCATTTTTATTTAACATTTATGTTGATTCCACCTCTGATTTGGCTGTTGCACATTTCCCCCCGCCTCTCTCACTCTCTTTCTTATCAGAGCATTTCTGCTCATTCTTTAGTTGAATCCCCCTACCATTCTGGTGATCATCTTCTGATCTTGTTTTCACTGCTCAGTTCTCTGACCACCATTTTATTAATTTTATTCTCTACAAACTTTGATTCAAGTTTTTTGGGGGATGGGTTGTGCTTTTCATTCCATGAACCCCTGAGTTTAAAAGGCAGCTTCTAAATCAATACAGTAAGTAAGAAGGGGCTTTGGTAAGAAGAGGAAGGGGAATGCTACACTGTGAACGTAAATAATTATCCATGTACTTGTGAAAAGATAGCAGAATTACAGTCAGAGAGCATCTCTACACCAGCCTAAAATCTCGCATTTAAAATGGGGCTTTTTTATTCCATTTTAAATGCAGGATCATGATGGACTCCCTTTACACGTGCTTCCTTCTCCCCTTTCCCCCTTATCTGAGTCTTCCATATGTTTCATTATACAACCACTAGATGGCACTGTGGTCTAGCTCCTCTTATTCTGGCTTTTCCTCTTTTCATGGAGGGAACTTAAGCGGAACTCAAGTGCAGTAATTTGATAGCTCATTATCTCCGATCTTTTAAAAACTGAAACAAAGGTAATTTAATGTGGGAGATGCCCTGGAGGTTAAAAACATCATCTGAATGACCCACAAACATTGGTGAGTAACCAATCTCAATAGCAGGATAAAAGCTCCATGTGAAGAAGCCCAGAGTCTCTCTCAACAGATCTGGTTTTCTCTGTGGAAGGTGCTGAAATGAAAAGGTAATTAACTGCAATTTTATGCATGCCTACTCAAGGGTAAGGCCTATTGCGTTGAATAGAACTCAGGTAACTGTGTATAGGATTGTGGTCTAACTGTGGATCAGGCTACTGGGGTTTGCTAAATACCTTCAGAAATCCCAGTTTAGAAATCTGAATATCAGTGCATGGACTGCTGATATATCCTAGATGTCCTTACTTATCCTGGATTTGTGGTTAATGGGGTGGGGTGGGGATGGGGATGGGATTTGCTCAAGGAAGGGAATATCTAATCCTGTGATGTGCTCCAGTCCAGATCTTTTAAATGTGGTTAAGAGAAACTGAATATTATTTTTGCATATGGCCACAGAAGTAGGGGTGTACGAAACCCCCTTACCTGGACTCTGTGGGGGGGAGCGATCCATCCCTCCCCCCCACCCCCGGAATCCTTGCCGGCCAGCTCCGCGGAACGGCAAGTCCGCGGAGCCGCCGGCTGGCTCTGAAGTGCCAGTGATACGGCCGCCATTGCCGTATCGCTGGTGGGCCAGATTGACTGCGGCCACAAATGGCATCCAGGATGCCATTTGCAGCCATAAAGACCTTAGTTTAAGGTAAATGCAGCTGTAAATGGCTGCATTTACCTTAAACTAAGGCCTTTACGACCGCAAATGGCATCCCGGATGCCATTTGCATCCGTGCTTTTAATTAACGCAATAGGCTACGCAAATATCTGCGTAGCCTATCACGTAAAAGCAGGGATGTCCTGGCACTTCGGAACCAGCCGGCGAGGATTTCGGGGGGAGGGACGGATCACCTCCCCCCCTCCACGGACCCCCATGGAGTCCAGGTAAGGGGGTTTCATACACCCCTAGGGAGGAGTCAGTTTCTCCCAAATGTGTCTGCCAGGATTTATTGTGCAGCTCCAAGCTCGACTAGAGGGATGGAGAGCGTGTGTAGCCTTGGTCTATAGGGATTCCATCCCCCTGGCCAGGTTCCCTATCCAACAGTCAGCCAGTTTTGAGTGTCTGAACCTGGTGTTGAGCACCCGAGACAGGATAGGGATTCTGTTGGTGAATCCTGCCCAACAGTCTCCCTGTTTGAGCAGACTGAGGTGGTCTTGAGCATGATGTTGAGGACCCCAAAGCTTATGGTCTTGGGGGACTTTAATATTCATGCCAAGGCTACTTTGTCAGGAGTGGCTCAGGATTTCATGGCTACCATGTCAACCATGGACCTGTCTCAAATAATATCTTGCCCAACACATGTGGCAGGACACACTTTGGACCTGATTTTCTGTGCCGTATTGGAAGAAAATGATCTGTGAGTCAGGGAGCCAGTAGTGACTCCTTTGGCATGGGCAGATCATTATCTGATCAGTTTTGACCTTCAGGCCAACTGTAACCTCCACAGGATTGGGGGACCAAATTTGATGGTCCGCCCCTGGAGACTGATGAAGCCAGATGGATTTCTGAGGTCTCTCAGAGATTTTCCTGCAGGCTTAGCCAGCAGTCCTGCCAAGGTCCTGGTCACCTCTTGGAATGAGGAGATGACCCGGGCTACTGATATGATCACTCCCAAATGTCCTCCACCTAGTCGTAGAACCATGTCAGCTCCTTGATATTCTGAGGAGCTGAGGGTGATGAAATGACTGTGTGAATGATTAGGGTGCAAATGGAGGAAGACTCAGGATGAATACGATTGAACACAGGTAAGAATCCACTTGCAATCTTATTCTGTGGCAGTGATGGTGGTAAAGAAATCCTACTTCTCCACCAGCACTGTGTCTGTTCAGTATCATCCAGCAGAGCTCCTTCGTGTGGTTAAAGGCCTCTTGCGCTTAGCACTTGGAACACAAGAACTCGAACCCTGAAAGGCCTGCTGTGAACAATTTGCCAGACACTTTGTAGATAAAATTGCTTGCATTCGTGCTGACTTGGATGTCATTGTTTTGACAGAGCCAGT
Source organism: Heloderma suspectum (assembly GCF_057233095.1). Classification (NCBI taxonomy): domain Eukaryota; kingdom Metazoa; phylum Chordata; class Lepidosauria; order Squamata; family Helodermatidae; genus Heloderma; species Heloderma suspectum. The sequence goes on along the minus strand of NC_139460.1, from coordinate 254,651,564 downwards.
GGCAGGGCTGGTGCAGCATCTAGTCGTGTTATGGATACCTTTCGGCTTGTGAAATCTGAGGATGTTGGCAAACTGCTTAGAGGACTGAGGCCTACTACTTGCCCTTTGGATCCTTGCCCATCATGGCTTGTGAAATCTGCCAGAGCTGGGCTGCATATCTGGACCTCTGAGGTGATAAATGCCTCCTTAAGGGATGGCAAGGTCCCTGCAGCTTTGAAAGAAGCTGTGGTGAGGCCTTTGCTGAAGAAACCAAATTTAGATCCTATGGTTCCAGATAATTACCACCCCGTGTCAAATTTGCCATTCTTGGGCAAGGTGCTGGAGCATGTGGTGGCCTCGCAACTCCAAGCCATTTTGGATGAAACTGATTATTTAGATCCATTCCAATCAGGTTTAAGGTCTGGTTATGGGATGGAACATCCTTGGTCACCCTGGTTGATGACTTACGCCAGGAAATGGATGGGGGGAGTGCAACCCTGTTGGTTCTTCTGGACTTCTCACTGGCTTTCAGTACCATTGACCATGGTATCCTTCTGAATCATTTATCTGGATTGGGCTTGGGAGGCACAGTTTTAAAGTGGTTCCAGTCCTTTCTGGAGGAGCGGTCTCAGTAGGTGGTGCTGGGGGACTTCAGTTCCACCCCATGGCCATTAGCCTGTGGGCTGCAGCAAGGTTCTATCTTGCCTCCCATGCTTTTTAACATCTACATGAAACTGCTGGGGGAAGTCATCAGGAGGTTTTGGCTGAAATGTCATCAGTATATATGGATGATACTCAACTCTACCTCTCGTTTCCATCTGCTCATCCCAGGGAGGCTGTGGAACTCTTAAACCAGCATCTGGACGCTGTTTGGGAATGGATGAGGGTGAACAAGCTGAAATGTAATCCAGACAAGATGGAGGTACTGTGGGTTGGGAAACCAATTACTTCGGGTGGAGGTTTACAACTGGTCTTAGATGGACCAAGTGCGTGGTCTGGGCGTCCTCCTGGACTCTGAGCTACCTTGGTAAGCCCAGGTGGCTGCGGTGTCCAGGAGTGCTTTTTACCAGCTTAGGCTGGTACGCCAACTGTGGCCCTATCTGGAGAGGACAGACCTTGCCTCAGTAATCCACGCACTAGTGACATCCAGGCTGGACTACTGTAATGCACTATATGTGGGGCTGCCTTTGAAGATGGTTCAGAAACTCCAGCTCGTGCAGAATGCAGTATTGGTGGGGATGAGGCGATTCGATCATGTAACACCTATACTGCACCAGTGCATTCCTGAGCCCAATTTAAAGTGCTGGTTTTGACCTTTAAAGCTTTAAACGGTTTGGGACCAAGTTACTTGAGGGACCGCCTTCACCTATATGAGCCTGCCCACACTTTAAGAACAGAAAGAGAGGCCCTTCTCATTTGCCCACCCATGTGGGTGATCACATGTGAGAGGGCCTTCTTTGCAGTGGCCCCATACCTTTGGAACAAGCCACCATCAGAGGTCTGCCATGTTCCGTCATTGCAGACTTTTAAGAAGGCCTTGAAAACATATTGTACTGCTGTTATAATTGTTGCTGGTTTTATTGTTGGCTTTTATTGTTGTTTTTATGTTTTTATTGCTTTTCATATTTTAACTGTTTTTTGTGTATTTTATTGCTGCAAGCTGCCTTGGGAGGGCTTCTGCTCTGAAAGGTGGCCAAGAGATGTTTTAAATAAATAAATAAATAAACAAACAAACAAACCCTGAAAATGGTCCACTGATTTGTTTGGAGTAGATGCTCTGGGCCACACTGCAGAATCCTAAAGGATTCTCTGGGCCTTGTTTAAGACCCCTGCTAGAACAGGTATACATTAGAAATTATGTTATTTGTTTTATATAGGGTTTTTAAAAAACTGTTTTTTCTAACCACGTTGGTATGATCAAACACTAAAGCAACAATTAACTGAATTTTGTACTGTCTTCTTTTGCAGCACTGGGAGGAGATCACTAAAGTTGCCAGCTTTTTCTTCACCTTGCTATTGTGCAGCCTAAACAAAGAGAAATTAAGCTAGAGGCAAAGCTTTCCTCAGCATGGATTTAAAGTAATGGAGAAAAGCTTAACCTGGTTTATCTCTTAAAGGCACAAGATCAGGGTCAATTGAAAACCTGGCAACCTTAAGATTCACTGGTTCCATTTTCTTATCATGTACACAGTGATGATTTTGTGGTCAGCCTGACGTTACTTTGTCATCAGAAGTGTATTCCTCTACTAACTCCAAGCCTCACACCCGGCCCAATGATTCAGTATCATAGAGAATAAATAATTCATTATTTATAATAAGAAAAATGCTGAAGAACTTCAATCTGAAATGGCCAAGGTTTGTCGAAAGCAATGGGTATATGCCATCTTAAATTCAGGCACCGCATGCCTTTTCTTTTTCAATGGATCAATAATATCCAGACAATGGCATGATCAGGAATAGAAATGAACTTTGCATAGGGGAACACATTTTGATTAGGAAGACTTTCAAGAAACCAAGATTTCAGGACTGTCACATTTCCAGCTGTTCAATTGTTCACTGGAAAAAGAAACAGAGGTCATCAAGTTTAAATCTCTGCACAGAGGCAGAATCTCATATAATACTGCCCAACGGAATAGATACAACCTAGATCCGTGATTCTTAACTGGGGCTATATGACTCCCCCAGGGGGGCGATGTTCAAGTCTTGGGGAAATATTCAGAATTGAGGAGGGGATAGGGAACATTTGGGATTTTAGGCAGTCCCTTCTCCCCTCTTCCAGTGTATACTGCTCATTCCACCCTGAGGGTAAAATCCCCAACCCTACATTTCTCTCCCCAGGCCCTTAAAGAAGTGGCACACAGCAAAGAGGAATCTAGCAGGAATGTTTCCTCTTGTCTGAGGGAAAGGTAAACAACAACAAAAAAACAATACTCCCCAGTCCATTTACAATGAGACTAAGAATGTGAGATGAGCTTCCAGAAAGAAGGCAACAGAGGGGCAGCTGTTCTCAGGGCCCAGCTTCAGCACTGCAGTGGGCCTTGCAGGTTAGACAAGATTTGATTAGGAGTAACCTGGAAGGGCTTGGGCCTATTCAGCCTCTGGAGTGTCAGCGTCTGTGTGAGCTCATCTCTGCCAGTGTTCTCAGAGCAGAGCCAGGGGGAGTCACCCAGCTCCCTGTCCGCCTGCTGGTCTGGCCTTGGCAGGCAGGGAGGCTGGAAGCTGTCTGTGAGAACCTGACAGAGGTGGGGTGGGGTTTGCAGAAGGGTCGCCCAGGCTGAAGCGTCACTGCTGGAGGGCTGAGCAGTGCCGCCCTGTTTAGACAGGGACCTTGCTGAAAGGCTAAAGGCCCCTTGTCTGTCAAGGGATCCGGAGGGGGTGTCTTACAGTCATGCCTTCCCTTTTAAGCTGATGCAAAGGCGAAGAGCCTTTGCTAGGAACATCTCGTCTTCATTGCCTGAAGCCTTCTCTGTTTGGATCCATCATTGTCTGGGCTTTTGGAGGCACTCTGCACATGGACTCTCCCTAAACGTTCAATTGGAACGTTGAATTGCTAAAGACTTGCCATGAAAAGTACTGTCAGGCTTTTCATAGACTTCACTTCTCATTTGTTGTGGATTGTGTATCTTCCTTTGTTGTCAGATCAGCATACTGGCAGGCTGGGTTTGAACTACAACTTTCGGACTTTCCTCTGCCTGGACCCATGCAGTGTGGAGTTGCCAATGTGAAAGCGGTGGCATGGAACTCCCTGTGTGTCTGGGTTTACCCTTCCTTTGATCTTGATAGGCCTCGACAATGTAGCCTGTAGCCTGCAACAAAAGATTCAAAGTTGGACTCTCTGTGGGTGTGGTTTTGTTTAGGCCTTTCAAGAATATATCCCTTGATTGCCTGATGGGGTCATTCGAGGAATCATGCCCATTCGTTGTCCAGGGTTGGAACCCTGTGTATAGATTGCCTGGGTCAGGCAATCCAAAGTCCCTTCATTTGTGTTCAGAACTGTGGAGATAGCACAGTAGTAGTGTTTAGCTTTGGACTGTTCTGGAGTTACATACAGCCTATAGCTACTGACCATCAGCTATATGATTTCTGAAGAGTGTAACCATTAAGCTTTTACCATGGGTTTTCCTGCAATAAAGAAATCTCACTGATTTGGGTGTCCGGTGTCAGATTGCCTGTGCATGTGCACAGGTTGCATCGGGAAACCTGACAGCTGCAATGACAAGTCACAAAAACAGGTTCTCAAAAAAGTGCCAATAGGCCTCAAATAAACCTAAAATTAAGGATTTGGCTGATGGCTACCAAGCACATGGGTACTACTGAATGCATGCCTGAGATCTGTGTATTGTATGCATATATCATAAATATACCTCAATATCAGAATAAAGTCGCCTTGTCTGGAATGTTGTGCTGGGTGCTATTTTTTTTTCTTTGTGGTTTGGGGAACATTGGATGATAATGTCACACATTTGGTGTTAGTAATTTATTAAAGATTAAGGATCACTGATCTAGATTATAGTGTGTGAGAGAGAGATTGAGGGAGATTGAGAGAGATGGGGAGGGTGGGATGGGGGGAGGGAGAAAGCCACATGAAGGCAGATCAAATATCTATCATGCTTAAATTGTCTGTAGGGCAGGAATAGTAAAACAAAACCAGGAAGCTCAATCAAGAAAGGCATACAATATGTAAGAGGGAGAGAAATACAATGCAAAAAAGCCCTCAAGTGGGGAATACTCACAGCCACGTTGAAGTGGCAATATAGCCCAATGGTTGAACACATGCTTTGCATGCAGAAGGTCCCTGATTCAACCCCTGGCATCTTCAGGTTTTTCCTTTCATTTTTAAAGGTGATGGGAAAGACCCTAAGACCCTGAAAGCTGCTTCCAATAAGAGTAATCAATGGGCTAAAGAGACCAGTAGTCTGGTTCAGTAAAAGACAGCTTCTTATGTTTCTGTGAACATGAGCATACGACCACATGGGGAGTCAATTGTCTGTAGCATATGCCCAGTTGGTGAAGAGAACTTTGTTGTGTCCTTATTTCTGCAGATTGCTGATCAGATGCAGAGAGGTGGCAAAGCTCCAGAGAAGACTGGTTCCTCACGTTACGTAGAGCTTTTCTACACGAGGCCTTTATTGTGCGCTCATTGTTCCCTACCCATGGTTGTGTACGGGTTCTTTAGATGATGTCATGACCCTCCAGTTTAGCTTCTATGTTTAAATAGCACTTTCAGCAACTTTTTTTTAGAGCAAGGAAAATACGGTATTTTTTGTGAAAGTGACAGAAAACTCTTTTCCGCTTGTTTACTTCTGCTATGCCACAGTGTCCCCTAGACATTATGTAGTGGAAAAGCAAGAAAGGAAATGCTCTTCATGTTGTGCTTGGATCTCAATTCTGCGAAGAACCTGGAAGTAGATACAGCAGATTAACAGCCTCATATAGAAGTAGAAAAGCTGATACTTGTATGTGCCCTGCAGTAATTTAATACTTGATGAACATCACTTGTGTGCACAAATTTCACACACATGCATCTTCTTCAGTTTCCATTTGTCTTTTCACAACAATCCTCAGGCTGTTATTGCTGAAGGAATTCCATTGGTGGCCTGCCAGAATCAACTGAGTTAATTGAGGAGTGCTATTGAGAAAGTGGTCAGTGCTACAGTCTTAAGCCAAGCCACATGACACCAAATAGATTTCAGTTTTCTTGAGGTGGCACTGAACTCTCTCAGACCACTCCAGGGCTGCTATGGAGTATGCAACAGAGCACAGCTGGTCTTTCCTTTTCTTTTCCAGTTCTTCCAGTAAACAGACTGCACTGGAGGCAGATTCGACAAAGCAAAATAGAGAGCCATGTGTTTCCATGCATCCTTTGCAAAGCTACTGATATGGCGGCTGCTCATGAGAGGACATTTTGGAAGCACAGCATTTTATTGGATGCTGTTTTATATACACATTATTCATTCCCTGCTTGTATTGATTTTAATGGGTTTTTTTTTTAATTGTAAGCCTTGTGAGGCCTTGCCCTAAAAAGCAGGTTAGAAATAAATGAAATAAAAAATAAATAAAACTATTCTGCGATGAAGTTGGGTTTTTCGATGGGAGGCTAGCAAGGAGGGTTTTACATTCTGTTTATTAACCAGCATAATTTTATGGGTCCAGTGGAACTTCATGGCAGAAACTAATGAACCAGAAGCAAGGAAACAGCCCCCCCCCCTGAAATATACAGTGTTTATGGTGGAACAAGTACAAGTTTTCATCATCCTAGGCAATCCTATAATAACATAGAGAGTTATTATAGTGAAGACAAAACTTCACTGTTGATTTTCTTATGCATTAAGTAGAACAAGAAGAGGAAAGATCCTGGGGTTAGTTTAGAGTAATTTAGAGAGATGAACAGGACAGGGGAAATGGTGAGCATTTTAGCAGAGGAGGTTGGAAGACTCAGAATAGATTTAGCCAACCAGGATGCAGATTTTGACCAACTGTTGGCTGATGTAGTTTATTTACCTATGGGCCGGGCATCCAACTTCTCATCTGCTAGTTGCTCTGGGGTCATCAGCTCCCTTTGAGGGACATTGGGCATGCTTTCACTTTGACTGCCTGGACTGACCATCTCTTGATCTTTCTCATTCTGCATCTGTGCATAAACATTAATGCCCGGAATCTTCCTAAAACATTAACAGAAACCATCATTGGTGTGTACGCTAAGGCTCTCTTTGCATTATGCTTTCACACCTGACAGAAGAATGATAGAGAAATAAGGAAGGAGTCATACCTTTTGAATTTGTAGATTACAAATACTGCCAATCCCACAAACACCACGGACAGCAGCATCAGCATGGCTGAACCGCTGTGGCTAGGCGTGACATCGATGAGTGGGGCTGTAGAAAGTTAAAGAAAAGTTTAGAACACCAGGTCCCAAATGTTCTAATAAGGCAGCCTAACTACAGGAATTTTCTGTCTAATACACACAGGAACTGCAGATTGATCATCACCTCTGTTGGAACAGATATCTTTGATGTTTCTAGATTTCTCATCCCAAAGGCTGCACTTTATTTAGCAGAAAGGCACAATGTTACACAATTTGAATATTATTTATTTATTTATTTATTTTATTGCATTTCTATACTGCCCCATATCCAAAGCTCTCTGGATGGTTTACATGAAGTTAAAACATGAAATACAATATGAAAAGTTTAAAAGCCATTTACATAAAAGGATACAGACAATGTATACAAACAATGGCAATGTTTGTATAAAACTATGATGGCATCTCCACTAAGCCTCTACAGTCTGTATGTGCACAGTTCCAAGATCCAAACCATGGCAGCGTATGGCTAATCAATGCCTGATTCAGGATTGGCCCTACTACAAAAGCAATGGGACTAATTCCAAATATTTGGCACCTTTTCTTGCTAATCAGGCCCAACGACTGTCTCCTCTATGTAAATTGCTACTTCCTTTGTCCAAGTTCTCCTAAGACTCAGGATAAAAGTGCCTCACAGCCTTCTCCAGTTGTGATGATTTGGAATTTGACCTTATTTTGGCTACTGTAACACATGCTAAAGCACTTTGGTTTATCAAACCAAACAAGCCTGTAGCATCCGAGAGTGGACTGGTGGAAGACCCTACTGTATAACCAGGTCAAACCATGTCGCATCTCTGGGTGGCTCTAGCAGCGGCCAAGAGCTTGAGCTTTTCTCAAAGCACTGGGTAGGTTTTATGGACATTCTGAATGTGGCCAGATATGATAAAGACCCTGCTGAGCATGGAGGTGGCAGCTTATTTTGTTTAAAGACAAATGCTTATATTCAAATGCTTAATTTTCCTCTTAGTATTTATTTGGATGGGATTTCCATTGATGTCAATGTGTTTTAGTTGGAGTATAAAAGAAACAAGAGATAAAATCAATCTTGGCCTACTCCCCCGTACCACCCCACATTTCTGTTAAGCCCCAAAGCCCTTCCCTTCCTCCTCCAGTTTCCTCTTCCTCCCTCAAATTCCCCGTTTTCCTCCCCCTGGGTTAATGCGCTCTGATGGCAGTGGTGGAGAGCTGGAGAAAGGAAGAGGGCTTTCCCCTGAAAGGCAGCCAATAAATATTATAAATAAATAAATAAGAGAGGGAGGATTTTCCCCTCTTTGATTCTTGACATTCTGTGTACTGGGCCACAAGACCCAGGCACTTAAGAAATGTAGTTTTCCTAAGGGGAAATTACATTTCACATACCCCTTCCTCTCTTCTTTCAACATTCTGCAGCTGCTGCTAGAATCCCAGCAGTGTAAAGCCCTACTGAGGCATTGTCTTACCAGTTACAGCCAACACACAACAAAGGAGGGAGCTCTCCAGCCTTGTCCCTCCATTGCCATGTTGTTTGCTCTCTACCCATGAAGGGTGTCTGCTTGAAGAGGAAGCCTCCTGCATCTATGGGTGTTGGAGGAATCCAGTTGGGGATGGAGCTCACCAAGCTTTCGTAGGGTCAGTCCCCTGGACTCTGTTCTGTCTTTCACCATATGGCCTGACTCAGCGCACAACGAGTCAGGCCAGCTGGCAGAATTTATATAATTTCCTTTTTGCATAAGAGATCATTCATGCAAATTTTGGCAGCAAATTTGCATATTTTGTGCAAATTTTGGCTGTAATTTGCACAAATTTCAGCCATAATTTGTGCAAATTATGCACATTTGTGCAATTTGTGGCCACAATTTGCACAGATCTCTATTTGTGCAAATTATGGCTGAGACAAAAAAAGAGAGGTGTTAAAAGTCCCTGGAACTCAGGAAACCACATGGCTCAGCTTGCAAAAGCAAGCCAAATCAGGTGCACTGCGGAAGTCCAGCGAGCCCAAAAAGGTTTGGATTTCCTTGATTTTCTAGCATTCTGGCTTGTGTGGACAGCCAAAGGCTCTCCTCTTCAGACAGTCACCCCCTATGAGTAGAGGGCAACAAGTGTGACAATGAAGGGGAGAGGGCTGGCGTGCTTCCTCTCCTCGCATGGTAGCTGTACTCGGTAAGGGAACATCTGAATGGGGCTAATATCAGAAAGGAGGAAAGAACGGAGGACATTTGGGCGATAGGTGGATGGGAAGATCTTTGGGGGCAGGCTAGGTGGGAGGTAGGCGAGGGCAATTCTTCTCTAGTTCAGATTTAAATTCCAAGCCAGGAGAACTTTGGAGGTCATATGCTCACCTTCTTTTCTAGGCAAGCACTACAGCCCTGGAAATATAAGTCTTGGTGATATCCCTGCTTCTGATTAAATATTCTTAGGATTCGGGGTGGGCAGATCACTTACCCTATTTCGTCTGGGGGGGTCCACGGTGGGGGGGAGGCAATCCGTCCCTCCCCCCGGAATCCATACAGGCCGGCTCTGCTCCACGGTGTAGTGGACTTAGCACAGTGATACAGCATGGCAATGGCGTCTGGCCATATCACCAGCGCTGCGGCACAGTGATACAGCATGGCAATGGCGTCTGGCCATATCACCAGCGCTGTGGAGCCGGCAGCCGGCTCCGCAGGGTCACCACATGGAGGAGCCAGCCTGGACAGATTCTGGAGGGGCACGGAGGTGAGTGCTGCATTCCGCCACGGACCCTAATGGTCCTCATTGAGGTCCGTGGCGGAATTCTCCAACATCCCTACTTAGGATTGCACTATTTACTAGATGGGCATTTGCACCTTGCTGGGTTTGGGAGTAATACTGTAATTGGTAGGTGGGTAATCTCTAGCCATTCTAGGTAATTCAGACAATTGTAATTTCTAAACCCCAAGCTTTGTGTGCAGCAACATTTTTGACTGTTTGGAATTTTTTAAAAGAAAAGATAGAAAATGGTCCACTTAAAAAGTGACAGCTGCCTATTTAGAGGACACTTCTAGTTCAGTTGTGACAGAAATTAGGCAGCATTTTTCCTCACCTCCTGTAGTTTTTGCAGTGGTAAAGAGGGCATGCAGATATTTGCTGTGCTGCTAATTGGAAATAGGAACACACAGCCATGATCCCAAGAGAAGCTATTAGTAAATCTAGCTTAGCAAAGACTTTAAATGGTGACTCAGTCGTTCCTCATGCTCTTTATAAGGACATTGTTGCTTTCTGCATACACTCCTCCCAGAGCAGAAACCTTTTTTCATTGTGGGGAAATTTTCCCCAAAAGATATCTTCATGGAAATGGCAGGAAATGAGTGCCTCATGGTTAAGAATGTGAAAATTGTTAAATGCCTCCCTTTGATGGAACTAGTTTGATCCGATTTTGACTACAGTCATAGGGTTCACACTTAATTTGGATTTTTTTAGGATGTTTTGATAAATCTCTAGGACAACAGCACAATCCTATACATGATTACTCAGAACTTTGTCCCACTGAGTTCAATGCAGCCTACTCAGAACTAAGTCTTACTAAATTCAATGGGACCTACTCCCAAGTAAGTGGGTATAGGACTGCAGCCTAATAGGATTTAGGTTATTCCTCAAAATCTTATTTATAAATCTCTGCTGTCAAGGTGGCATTAGCCAGATACTGGAAAAGTGCAGCTGTGGTACCCACCATCACAGAATGTATTAAGGTATTAGAAATTGTGGGCAATGGACAAATCAATCAATCATTGAAGCGGAATAATTTCAACGGTTTCATTGGGAGTTGTAGTCCAAAACATCTGGAGGGCCACAAGTTGCTCACCCCTAGTTTAGGGAAACAAGCCAGGATCATTAACCATGGTTTGAAGTTGTCTTGTTTCCCCAAACCACTTAATACAGTTTGTCCACATTTGGACATAGGGACCTGGTTCACACAATCATTTTCAGCTATGGTGGCTGAACTCAGCAAGGGTGGGTTGTTGGCAAGATTAACAAACCACCCCCAACCCTAAACAGCCTATGGGTTCTGGGTGGTTTGTTAACTATGCCAACAACCCACCCTTGCTGAGTTTGGATGACACGACAACTTACAAGCAGGGGTTGGGTTACAGAACAGGTGCGCGTGGCTGCCCAGCGCAGGCCACACGCCATAGTGGCTTATTTAAGCCACTGTGGCTGAAAATGATCATGCAAACCTGCCCAGCAAGTCAACCACTATAAATTGAAAACAAAAGTGAAAGCATCTGATCATGCCAGAGGAGAAGACAGGAGATGGAACCACATGAGCCCACTCCTGCTGCTCATGCATGTAGCACGAATGTACAGTGTAGCGTTATGTGCAAAACCACCCGATGTGGCTTGTGAATGCAGAGTATGGCATGAGCCTCTTATGGAATACATTTAACATTTCTGCTAAATTGGCCAGGTGATATCTAATACATCTACTTAAAATATCACTTTAATGAACGTGTTTCACAAGCAGCACTTTGGATGCAACATGTGTCCTCTCAGAGCCATAGCAGCAAAAGGAATTCTGAAAATGTAGTGTTAATAAGGAGTTGGACACTGAATTATTGATATTTAGTGCTGCCATGGATTTATTTTATTTATTTATTGCATTTATACCCCGCCTTTTTTCCTCTTGCAAGGAACCCAAGGTGGCTTACATTATCCTCCTCCTCTCCATTTTATCCTCACAACAACAACCCTGTGAGGTGGGTTGGGCTGAGAGTCTGTGACTGGCCCAAAGTCACCCAGTGAGCTTCCATGGCCGAGCGGGGACTAGAACCCAGATCTCCCGGCTCCTAGTCCAACACTCTTGCCACTACACCACACTGGATATTAGAAATATGTCAAAAGCTGAAAACAAAAAGGGTCTAGTCTTACTCACAGTTTCTCACACATACTTCCCACTGACGTTGATGGGGTTTATATGCACATGTAAATGACAGCAAGCTTTGTACACAAAGCATGTAAGATTATGGAGTCAGTTAATAACATTCAAAGTACAGCTTGCATGCTTCCTGTAATTATCTAAAATATTAGATGTATCAGAATATGATAATGACATAAATGGGTTGGTGTTGATGGATTTTAAAGGTATCATGAGAAAACTGACATCAGGTTTGCAGCAGCTTATCAAATATAAATGTCATAATCCTGCAAACAAGGCTCATCTGACTTGCACTCACTCTGTGATAATGAGATATTTTACTAATTAGCCTGCAAGGAATGGGAAATGGAAAAAGGAAAAACTCTGCATCGTTATCGTTACTATTAAAGGTTAAAATTAAAACTGTCTAAATTCAGAATTTGACAGATCCCCTCCCACACACACACACACTTAAAACATTCAAATTCCAAGGAATTAAAAGGGTATTGTTTTTAGATATCTGGAGTATAACTCCTATTTCATTGCTGCGATTTGCATCCTGCAAACAAACCTTGGGTTTTATCACCCAGAACTCGACCATCAGTATTAGAAGTTTAGCAATAAAGTTTTGAGTCGCATTACTGATGACATTTTGGATTCATGATATGCCTTATGTACAATTAATCAACTCCTATTGCTCACATACCAGAAATATTATGATTTGCAGAGCTGACTATCATGAAAAAGCATGAAGCAGAGACTAGTGAAGGTGGGGGGGGGGTGGAGTGAGGGGAACAAATAATAATTTGCTTCCAAGCTGAACCTTTCCTGCATTCACCCTTTGCTTTCCCTCCCTGATCAGATCTGTTTATTACTTTGTGGAATAGGCTTTTCCAGTCTGACTAACATTAGAAAATGAACAAGCCAATTGGAAAGTAGGTAGGGTGTTCCTGCAGCTTAAACTGGTCTGGGGCTAAATGGTGGGAAAATTCCCTGCTGTCAAAAGGAACCAGGATAGTTACCTTCTCATTTGCAGAGCTTGTCATAGGAACAGCTTTACTCAGCTGCATGTGTGTGTTTGTATGTGCCCGTGCATGTGTGCATATATATCCTCACTGTTACCATAAAAATGCTGGAATTATGGGGTGGGGGGCTTTTTTGGCAGTTGTGGGGCTAAAATCTCTTCTAAGGGGTAAAATCTCTTCTTAGAAGGCACAGCCTAGGTTCTCTGGAATATATGGGGGGTTCTCGGGAAGATATGGGGCATATCTTTGCCTTAAAAGCTCTTGCTATCTCTACCAAAACCAGGAACAGAATTGTACAGATACATTTATTCCAGTAGCCATATTAGTCTGTTGCAGCAAAAATAACAAAGAGTGTTGAGACACCTTAAAAACTAAACAGATTTATTGTGCCATAAACTTCCATGGCCTATATCCCACTTCGTCGGATGCATGAAACAGGCACCAAAGTGGGTAAGGAGAATCATACTTTCGTTTGTTTGGCTTTTTACTGAATGAGGTCCATAGGTCATGCAGTGCCAAAGACAGCAGAAGGCCTGTGGGTCCCCCGAATCAGCACCTGACATACTCTGAAAGATTTTGGACCCCAACAGCCCTGGCAGGGCACACTGGGGCTGACACCTACCTTTCTGCCACCCACATTACCATGCTGCCATGACCCTGTGCTGCCTTTTGCCTGCCATCACTCCCCCCACCCCCGCCGCCAGCCTGGTGTTGCCAGTCACCACCCCCATCCCCAAAACACACATACAAAACACCCCAGTAGCCATTTGGTTCCATTTTTTGGATCTGTGGCAGGCAGCAGCCATTTTAGATTTCCCAAAATGCAATATCCAATATCTCATCCAAAAGTGCCATTGCCCACTGGGTTGAAGATGTTTGGGGATGACTCGTGGCAGCAGCAGTGAGTGGGAGCTCCATGGCAGTGGCAAAGATCGACAGGGGGTCCAAGTCAGCACTGCAGGGGGCATAGTAGCCGGGACAGCACCACAATGCCAGCAGCCCACAAAAGCCTGGAGTCGGCCCTGTAAGCATGTCACAGCACTAAGCTGTGAATGAATACAGCATCCAATCAAATGGATGACAGAGCCAATCAGTGTAGATGTGGTTTACTTGTCACTAGCGATCCCTGGTGATTAATAGGCATAGCAAGATCTATGAGAAAATAAACACCTCAAATGGAACCATTTCTTTCAGTAGCAAAATAGTAAATCCTGGATTATGCATACAGACTGCAATCCAAGCGTACGTATTAGGGACAAAGTCCCATTGAACCCAATCAAACTTACTTCTGAATTTCTGAGTAAACTGGATAGTGTGAACAAATTTCTTCATCTCAACAGTTTTTAATCAGTGGGGTATCTCGACAATATTTAAGAAAGAATGCAAATACTGATATGCATTACAGGGTCATCTTAATGCCTTCTTTGGATAAAGTGTTCTTTCTTCCACTGTTCTTAGCTAGTTTTCCTTCAGGCTGTTTCTGTTCTGATCCTCCTGAGGTTTGATATATTTTACTATTCTGAAAGTTTACAGAAGTAATCTCATCTTTAAGGGCCAAAACTGGATACACACATCATTTTCTATGCTCATCTTTATACAGTAGTCAATACAGTTCAGTAGCTAATACCTTTTATGCAAGATTGCAGCTCTGATTTCAGGACAATAAATAGAAAGAAATGCTGCTAGTCTTCAAATTAAAACAATGAAAGACCAATGAGGCAACTCAGTGTGAGGCAGAGAAGGACTCATGAGGCAACTCAACATAAGTTTTTGGTCAACCTCCCCTTGCCACAAATATTTGGAGACTCTAGCTTTATTCACAGCAAATAATGGGAAGGGCTGCCATTTATATTGGTCTAAGGCTGCAATCATAGTATCATAGAATAGTAGGGTTGGAAGGGTCCTATAAGACCATCGAGTCCAACCCCCTGCTCAATGCAGGAGTCCAGTTCAATGTATCCCTGAGAAGTGGCTGTCCAGCCTAGTCTTGAATGCCTCCAGTGTGGGAGAGCCCACCACCTCCCTAGGTAATTGGTTCCATTGTCGTATTGCTCTAACAGTCAGGAAGTTTTTCCTGATGTTTGGCCGGAATCTGGCTTCCTGTAACTTGAGCCCATTATTCCGTGTCCTGCACTCTGGGATGATAGAGAAGAGATCCTGGCCTTCCTCTCTGTGACAACCTTTCAATTACTTGAAGAGTGCTATCATATCTCCCTTCAGTCTTCTCTTCTCAAGGCTAAACATGCCCAGTTCTTTCAGTCTCTCCTCATAGGGCTTTGTTTCCAGTCCACTGGTCATCTTCATCACCCTTCTCTAATACCTCTCCAGTTTGTCTGCATCTGACCGTCTTAAAATGTGGTGCCCAGAATCCTATACACACTTGCCTGGGAGTAAATTCCATTGAACTTAATGGGACTTACTTCTGAGTAGACATGTATAATATTTTACTGGAAGTCTGGCATTGATTATACTGAGCTATTCTCAATACACTGTACTAAAAAGTACAACATATTCCAAACAGTAACAAAACAGGAAGTTTCCACCAAATTGACAATAAATTATGCTAGTAACAATGTGTAACAATGGCTCAGATGTGAAGGAATCAATACAAACCTGCTGTTAAATGGGCAGCATGGACAAGAATTCTAACCCCAGGCTTTAAGTCAAACTGGATGGTATTTTGGTTCAATTTCTGGACCAATAGTTCTGAAATCTGGAATAAGGAAGTAAAGATAATCTAGTTAGAATAGAATACAGGAACTCACCAAGTACAAGAACAATGTAACAATGTCCTGTCCTAGACAGCAGCCATTAATGGATGCTTCAGATAAAAGTATGTGTAGGAAGTCTTGGTGCAGTTATGAAACTATACTGCTGTATATACCCTTATTCAAAAAAGTGAATTTCTATGGATGCTTTATTAATGCACTTCCTTCCCCCACCAATACAATCTTCCAGTTGATGGATGAGGCTCTCAGTTGGTGAATGAGATGGGCAAAGCATAGGCTGACAGTCTAAGCTGAGAGCCTACACTAAGGCAATAAGCATCATATTGTCTCAGTCTAATTATATTTGGAGATCTAATTATTTATTCATATATGAAAACAGAAGAATGAACAAAAATAGCAAGCCAGACGTACAACTCTCTGCTAGCTGCATCACGCAGATAGGGCTTTTCTCACAGGCTTAAGAACCAGGAAAATGTCTCTTAAAGAGACAACAATCCTGCTTGTTTAACAAAGATCTCCCATACATTCAGTGACATATATAAAGATGGGTTCACACAACTGATTTTTTTTTCTTTTTTCCTCTGCCAAAAGCTGACTTGAGGGCAGTCATGCTGAGGCAAAGATCTATGTAGAATCCATTTTCATGAAAGGGCTCACCACATGATGTAATCACCTAATGTAATTTGTTTTAAATAAGCCTTGATACATTTTCAAAGGTTAATGAGAAATTATCTGGCAAAAAAATGACATTCCCATCATTTTAAGGCCATTTTCCATCTCCTAATTTTGTTGATTTAGTTTAACTCTGTAATGCTGCTCAGATGGGAATAGATGCTTTCATTCTTCACTGTGAGACATTTGTCATTATCCTTTTATTATCTTTATTGAATTTTTAAAATAGTTTTGGCTCCTGCATTTCACATTGGCCACTGATTGCTTAGAACGTTATTCCTGGCTCCACACTAATTGAGAAATCAGTTTACAGGCTGAAAATTGAACTAGTTTGAAGAAGAACTTCCTTGCCCATGCTGTATTTACACACACACTATAAAATGAGCACAGATAGACTTTCCATATGTCCAGCATTGTATCTGTCACCTCTGGATAGCATCTGCTATTTCCCCTCCTACCTCCCACACCTTCCTGTCTACTTCCCCTTGTTCAAAATATGAGGTATGTAATTTTTAAAAATTGGTTATACTTATCTAGATTAGCATAACTTCTCCATGATGACAAATAACAGGAGATAAAAAATATGCTATTTTAAAGCAATCACTATGTGAAAAAGCACATTAAAAAAAAAAGTGAGATGGGCAGAAGGTCAGGGCCAAGTGAGATGAGATGTTAAATGCATCTTTGAATTTAATTTGTAGGTTTTAAAATGTGTAGGTTTAAAATAAATTTATCAGGACTGCAATTTGTGGCAGGTGTAGAGGTGTCTTGTTTGGCCCTTAGAAGCATGATAGAATCTAAACTATTTCTATACTTTCTTAATGCAGTCCATTTGTTCCAGAAGAACCTGATCCATGAAGACATCTTATAAATGAACATCGAAACATGCAAATGTGCTATAAATGAAACCTATACCACTAAATGTAACTGAGTTAACTAAATAGAATTGAGATAATTTGCAATAATCCTATATCTTTACACATTCTCAGGATGATGGAGAATACCCAGATCACAAGGCAAGTGAGGTTCGAGACTGGCTAAGTCGTATCAGCAGACAGATATGTTTTGATGCCCCCTACAGTAGAGAGTCCCCTTCATGGATCATTGCCCTGTTGTGGCGAAAGGGCTTGCGTAACTCAGTGAAGCCATAAGCTATGCCGTGCAGGGCCACCCAAGATGGACAGGTCATGGCAGAGAGTTCTGACAAAATGTGGTCCACTGGAGAAGGAAATGGCAACCCACTCCAGTATTCTTGCCAAGAAAACCCCATGGAACGTATCACAAGGCGAAAAGAGATGACGCCGGAAGATGAGCCCCTCAGGTCGGAAGGTGTCCAATATACTACTGGGGAAGAGCAGAGGGTATTTCCAAGTAGCGCCAGAAAGAGTGAAGTGGCTGGGCCAAAGCCAAAAGAACACTCAGCTGTGGATGTGTTTGGTGGTGAAAAGAAAATCTGATGCTGTAAAGAACAATATCGTGTAGGAACCTGGAATGTCAGATCAATGAATCAAGGTAAGCTGGAGGTGGTCAAACATGAGATGGCAAGACTGAACATCGACATCTTGGGAATCAGCGAACTAAAATGGACAAGCATGGGCGAATTTAATTCAGGTGACCATCATATCTACTACTGTGGGCAAGAATCCCTTAGAAGAAATGGAGTAGCACTCATAGTCAACAAAAGGATGGGAAAAGCAGTACTGGGGTACAATCTGAAAAACGATGGAATGATCTCAGTACGAATCCAAGGCAAACCATTCAACATCACAGTAGTTCAAGTCTATGCCCCAATCACTGATGCCGAAGAACCTGAGGTTGATCAGTTCTATGAAGACCTACAACACCTTCTAGAACTAACACCAAAAAAAGATGTCCTCTTCATCATAGGGGACTGGAATGCTAAAGTAGGAAGTCAAGAAATCACCGGGATAACAGGCAGGCATGGCCTTGGTGTACAAAATGAAGCAGGACAAAAGCTAATAGAGTTTTGCCAAGAGAACACGCTGATCATAGCAAACACTCTTTTCCAACAGCACAAGAGAGGACTCTACACATGGACATCACCAGATGGTCAATATCGAAATCAGATTGATTATGTCCTTTGCAGCCAAAGATGGAGAAGCTCTATACAGTCAGTAAAAACAAGACCTGGAGCTGACTATGTCTCAGATCATGAGCTTCTTGTTGCAAAATTTCGGCTTACATTGAAGAACATAGGGAAAACCACTAAACCATTCAGGTATGACCTAAATCATATCCCTTATGAATATACAGTGGAGGTGAGGAATAGATTTCAGGGATTAGACCTGATAGACAGAGTGCCTGAGGAACTATGGACGGAGGTCCGTAACATTGTTCAGGAGGCAGCAACTCAATCCATCCCAAAGAAAAAGAAATGCAAGAAAGCCAAGTGGCTGTCTGATGAGGCTTTACAAGTAGCTGAGGAAAGAAGGGAAGTGAAAAGCAAGGGAGAAAGGGGAAGATATATCCAACTGAATGCAGAGTTCCAGAGAATAGCAAGGAGAGACAAGAAGGCCTTCTTAAATGAGCAATTCAAAGAAATCGAGGAAAACAACAGAATGGGAAAGACTAGAGATGTCTTCAAGAAAAACGGAGTTCTCAAGGGAACGTTTTGTGCAAAGACGGGCATGATAAAGGACAAAGAAGGCAGGGACCTAACAGAAGCAGATGAGATTAAGAAGAGGTGGAAAGAATACACAGAAGAACTATACAGGAAAGAACTGAATGTCCCTGATAGCCATGATAGTGCGGTCACTGAATTTGAGCCGGACATCCTCGAGAGGGAAGTCAAGAAGTGGGCCTTAGGAAGCATTAGTAACAACAAAGCTAGTGGAGATGACAGTATTCCAGCTGAGCTATTTAAAATCCTAAAAGATGATGCTGTTAAAGTGCTTCACTCAATATGCCAACAAATTTGGAACACTCAACAGTGGCCGCAAGACTGGAAAAGGTCAGTTTACATTCCAATTCCAAAGAAGGGCAATGCCAAAGAGTGTTCAAACTACCGCACAATTGCGCTCATTTCACATGCCAGCAAGGTGATGCTCAAAATCCTACAAGCTAGGCTTCAGCAGTATGCAAACCGAGAACTACTGGAAGTACAAGCTGGGTTTCGAAGAGGCAGAGGAACTAGAGATCAAATCGCCAACATTCGCTGGATCATGGAGAAAGCAAGAGAATTCCAGAAAAATGTCTATTTCTGCTTCATTGACTATGCTAAAGCCTTTGATTGTGTGGATCACAACAAACTGTGGCCAATTCTTAAAGAGAAGGGAGTACCAGACCACCTTACCTGTCTCCTGAGAAACCTGTACGAGGGTCAAGAAGCAACAGTAAGAACCAGACATGGAACAACCGATGGATTCAAAATTGGGAAAGGAGTACGACAAGGCTGCATATTGTCACCCTGCTTATTTAACTTATATGCAGAGTACATCATGAGAAACGCTGGGTTGGATGAATCACAGGTTGGAATTAAGATTGCTGGGAGAATTATCAACAACCTCCGATATGCAGACGATACCACCCTAATGGCAGAAAGCGAAGAGGATCTCAAGAGCCTCTTGTTGAGGGTGAAAGAGGAGAGTGCAAAAGCTGGTTTGAAACTCAACATTAAAAAAATGAAGATCATGGCATCTGGCCCCATCACTTCCTGGCATATAGAAGGGGAAGAAATGGAAGCAGTGACAGATTTTATTTTCTTGGGCTCCAAGATCACCACAGACAGTGACTGTAGCCATGAAATTAATAGATGCTTGCTCCTTGGGAGGAAAGCTATGGCAAACCTAGACAGCATAGTAAGAAGCAGAGACATCACCTTGCTGACAAAGGTCCGTCTAATCAAAGCTATGGTTTTCCCAGTAGTAATGTATGGCTGTGAGAGCTGGACTATAAGGAAGGCTGAGCGCCGAAGAATTGATGCCTTCGAACTGTGGTGCTGGAGAAGACTCTTGCGAGTCCCCTGGACTGCAAGGAGGTCAAATCAGTCAGTCCTAAAGGAAATCAACCCTGACTGCTCATTGGAAGGACAGATCCTGAAGCTGAAGCTGAAATATTTTGGCCACCTAATGCGAAGAGAAAACTCTCTGGAAAAGACCCTGATGCTGGGAAAGACTGAAGGCAAAAGGAGAAGGGGACGGCAGAGGATGAGATGGCAAGATAGCATCACCGATGCAATGAATATGAACTTGAGCATGCTCCGGGAGAGAGCGCAGGAAAGGAAGGCCTGGCGTGCTATGGTCCATGGGGTCACAAAAAGTTGGACACAACTGAACGACTGAACAACAACAACAACAGTAGAGAGTGGAGGAAACCGCAGCACAGAGATGTCATCAGTCCTACTCTTGTGCTTTGGCTATCATCCCAGAATGTGCACTAGGCATTTTCTTGGGCATATAGAGTTAAAAAATATTCTCACTCCTAGAGTCTATTAAGACAAGGCAATGTTTTAAAGAGTGTATTTATAACTAGCGCTGTGATGACAATTTCTCCCACATGTTTTTTTTACCATTCTCATTCAATTTGATAGAAAAGAAATTGCTTTCAAAAAGAAATTGAAAGGAGGACAAATTTCAGAGAAATTCTCATGGCTTGGGCTGGAGTTCTTGTGCTTACCTTACTTGTGAGTGGGCTGAGGAATGTGCATGAGTGTCCTGTCTGTCATTGTACAATAATCTCTGTGGCAGCGTGTAGCCTCCTTAGCTTCCCACACTTCAGTTAAAGCCATCATGAGGAAGACATGAGGCAATTCCTCCCATGGGACTTTTTCAGTTCAGAATGTACAGGTGGCTGAGGAGGCTGCAGAGCAATGGAAAGATGTGTAATAGAGAAAGAAAACACACACAGCACCCTTGGCCACCTCACAGTGATTAGGTAAGCTCAAAAATACCACCAAAAGAAATTCAAAATTCTGCCCCAGAAAAATGGAAGCCTCAACACAATTGATGCTGTTGCCGCTTACAGAAGTGGCATAATAAACCAAAAACCCTTAGGAAAGAAGAAGGAACCTGTGCTACAACCCCCGCCAATAGTGAGCCCTATCTGTGAGAAACTGTTGGAGAATTTCTCCTTCCCTAGGAGAAATTCGGTGAAATTGTCCCCTAAATTTCTCTGCCCACAAATAGGCTGGAGAATTTTGAGAGGCCATTTGTGCACAGCAATATTTAGAACTCCAATTTCCATGAACATTGTTGTCAAAGCCAGAACTTTTGCATCACTATTTGAACCTTTTTTGTGGCTTAGTCCATTGTTATTTGAGTATTTGGTGTTATAGCTTGAGACAAATCCAGCTGAAATATACTCAAACATTCATATCACTGATACAAAGCTGATACTGACCACTGAAATGCCCAATGACCTATTGTAAACTACAGTGCAGATGTAGAAACCATGGAGAGTTCCATACAATTGAAGGCAGTCGTGGCCTATGAATTCCACATGAAATATCCATGCATATTTTTTTGCTTCTGACTTTGTATCTAGTCTAGTAGACTAGATTGTTACTTTGTTAACTTTGAAGTCTGCCCACATCTTTAAGGTTTACTCATCCACAAGTGAAGATTTGGCATGAGAGGTATCCAAAAACATTACAATTGCAACAGTCCAGCAAGGAATTTACAGCCATGACAAGTAATGTTCCATAACATCAACCTTGTGTACAAAAGTGCCAACTCTTCCAAGAGGACAGGTGGCTTTTTACAGTTCCATGGCTGCAGCGCCAGCTTGGATGCATGAAACAGAACATGAAATGATTTCTTGGACAGCAGCCACAGCAATAGAAACTGCTCTGGAGAAGTAACAAAGAATGTGGAGGTCACCTCATAAGAAGTAAGATCTATGACCTCCAATTTACATAGCTGGAATGGTAAGAACAAAAATAAAATAATTATTTGAAGAGTATAAGCTACTGCATATTGGAAGCTGCATCCATCTCCTGCTGAAGAAATGGAAAGAATCCTAGGGCGTGATTCACCCACTTTTCTCTCCTGTGTGCATCTACCTACAAACATCCAGCAGATAGCTTTGCCCAAGGTAGGAGCCCAAGAAGGAACCCTGTAGTTGAAGTAAAGAGGAGCATAACAGTGCCCTGCCAAGATATCATTTTCTAAAGATGTCTTTATAAAACCATTTGCTATTTGTTAAATGAGATGATGTCTTCAACCAATTTTCCATCACTTTCAACAAAGTTTCACTGGGAAAAATGTAATGTAAATTAGATTTTTTTTAATTTTTCCATAAATAGCAACAGCTGAATGAAATGAAGATCAAAATATGGAATCCACTCAAAAGATAAGATTCAAAATGGAGGAGGAGGAGGAGGAAGAGGAGGAGAAACCTAATGAAAAAGAACAGCCAAAGGGGGACTAGGAAGAATGGAGAGATGAAGGGCATATAAGGGGAAATAGCAGAAAGACCACCAGAGGATAAAACCTTACAAGCACAACCACCAGGTCATTCTCCCATGCAAGCCTTGTTGAAATGAATGGGAGTTGTATGAATGCCTCATCCATTTCAATAGGGATAGTGCAAAGAACTTCCTGTTGTGTACTGTACATCAACCAAAAAAGGAAATTAACATCTGCATGCACAAATGGATTTACAATGCAATCCTATAGATGTCTACTCAGAAGCAAGCCCCTTTGCTTTCATTGGGGCTTTCCAGGTAGATGGGTATAGGATTGTAGCCTTAGGATGCAATCCTATGCATGTTTAGACAGAAAAAGTCCTACAATTCCCAGCATGCCCTAGCCAGCATGGTTGGCTAGAGGGATGCTGGGAGTTGTAGGACCTTTTTATGTTTAAATAATCATAGGATTGCACCCTTAATATATTTTAACATCACAAACTAGCTATATATTTATTAATATCCTCACATTCTTAGGATGGCTAACAAGATGTAGTATAGCATGAGTGCAACAGGAGGACTGAAGTCCTGTTTGTGGGTTTCCCGTCGGCAGCTGGTGAGTAACTATGTGATCAGAATACTGGACTAGATGGACCCTTTTGATCCAGCATGGCTCTTCTTACGTTCTTACACACAGAGGATCATACTACTGCCCCATGATGATGCCAAATGGCTGCACTATATTGTTCTTATTGCTTCAGAGATCAAACAAACTACTGAAGATGAAACTTCTCAGCATTGCAAAACACCTAATTTAGAGTTGTCAAGAGTCTCCCCTGTGAAAATAATTAGCTCTCTGAATTAGTTTTGGTTCTTCACATAGCTTCATTGACTTTATCTGCTTCATTTGCAGAATTAGACACAATGTGCAAAAATGTTTTTGTAATAGAAGTCATTCTTTGTCTATCATTCTCTCATCAACAGACAGATAATGAATAACAAAAAATAATTTGAAAAAAAGAAGAAAAGAAAGAAAAGAAAAGAAAAGAAAAGAAGAGAGACACAGAGAGGGGGGATTTAATTTACAAACAAAACAAAATTAATTTTGCTGCTGGCATAGTTTTGACTGAATAAAGACTGACTTTGTCTCCCTGTGTGTGTCAGCAAACTAAATTAGACCTGAACACCTCTCTCTTACCACCTCCCAGCCAAGCTGGTTCAGAGCTAGGAATGTGAGCCAGGATCCACCTAACCTGTAATGGATTTGTGTATGTCAAACAAAAACCCACTCCAGTCTACAGCAAGCTGTTTCTGAAATGTAGGTTTACGTACAGAAAAAGACTGGAAATTATGTCTACTTTAATTCATTTTGCTGATGAAATTATAAAATAACCAGGAAGAATAGCTAACAAATACAACCAAAACCACAATATTGAAGTATCTAGGGCTGGCCCTACCAGGCAGGGATAGATGAAGGCTGAATTGATGAATGGTGCAAGACATTTTAGAATGCTGGTCCTAGTGGGTGGAGGGGGTGCAATTTGGGCTCTGCATCAGACAGCAAAATATCTGGGGATTCATAATACAAATCTAATATTTGTGATGCATAACTGGCCAAGAGGAAAAGGAAAATTGGTTGACCTTTGTTTTTCTTATTCTTTTGTCTTTGGTGAAATAGTTGTTAGAATTCTGTGGAAACCCTTGCCTGCTGATGTCAGGCAGGCACCAACCTTGTTTTGTCCCCCCCCCCTTTACTCAGAGATTCTGTCCTGTAATAGGTCTGCATGAGACAGAACAGTGTGTGCAGTCTACAGAGAAGCTATCTTTCTAAAGCCTCATTGAAATGAAATCCAATACAATCCATGGCAGGTGTGCTGTGTTCCTATTCAATTCCCATTTGTTTCACTAGGTTTCCTTAACAATTTCCCAGTGGGGTATGTCCATCTTAAAACTGGTTCCATATGTCCATATCACTGGTGGAAAACATTTCTATTCCAGTATCTTGAAGTATAAATTTTAGCAGAGAAGACAACCCTTCCATTTCAACATGGATATCATGACACTAACACAGATCTATGTTTAATTTATATCACACATTTTTCATTTATGCAAGTGGGCCCATGATTGACGATCATGTGAGTCTATCTAATATATGAACCTGGTTGCACTGTGTGCAGCTTCATCAGGAGGCAAAGCCCAAAGGAAGTCAGAGCAAATGGGCAGCTATTTTAAACTTTTTTACTGAACTGAGCATCAAAACGGGAAGCAGTCAATGAAGCTTTAAAGCAGGGTCGGCAAATTCAGGCCGTTTTCAGTTCAGAGGCTGCACAGGGAAGGGGAATTTTTTAAAAAATAAATTGTAAAATGTGCAGGTTTGCCACCAAAATTCGATAGCAAACCACTGCATAGTGCTCAGTATCACTAACAGGGCTGAATTTAGCCTGCTGTTGAGCTAAATTTGACCCTTTTAGTGCTCCAAAGCAGAGTACCATTTTGTTTCTTTTTTTTTCTTATTTGGGGGAGGGTGGGGCAGGAGGTACTCTGGGAGGTGGCAAGGGAAGTGTGTTGCCCAATATTGATTTAAAGGGATGGTACTTTACAATTCTGATCATGGATACAGTTTACAGTGATGATAGAATTTGCTGGTGGCCACACTGAACATAGCCTTGTCCACAGATAATGACCCAGTTTGCATGAGCAAAAGAGCCCACCATGGTTTAAACCTGCAAACCTATGCATACTTACTTGGGAGTAAGCCCATTGAACTTAGCAGGTTTTACTTCTGCATAAAAATGCATAAGATTGCGCTGTTAATAATTTTTAAGCCATCTTGAGTACCAATAAGGCAAAGGGATGGCCTAGACATTCTAAAAATGAATAAATGTATGTAATGTATACCCCCCACATATGTGTGTGTGTGTGTGTGTGTGTGTGGTCTTTTGTTTACATGTGAATTTTTAACTGAAATAAAATGTTACCTTCACATTTGAAACATTCAGACTTTGGTTTCAGTTTTCATTTCATTATTGTATTCTGACCCAGAATTAAAAGGGTATGAATGAACTAGGTAGTATGTGGGTATAAAGGAGTTTGTATTCATAGGCGTGTGTGTGTGTGTGTGTGTGTGTGTGTGTGTGTAGGTATAATACTGCCCTCTAGTGGCACACTGAAAGCTGCTTGCCCTGTGTGTCGGAAGATATTATTTCAATACATCCTACTACATTTAAGGATGTTCAGACTGTGTTAACATTAACTTTGACATCTCAAGAGTCTATTGCTAACTTCTTAGGTTAACTTCATTTTTTTCATGGCCTTGTTTGAGCCCCCCCTCCACACACACACACGACAACAATTATAGTTTCTTCTGTTCCATTCCTTTATTGTTCCTTTAGCCCCTGCTGTCTTTCATTTTAGGTTTAACTTAAGGATGGACAGATCAGTCCACTGAAAAGTGCAGGAAATTGTGCATGCACAGTACTCTCTACAAAAGTTGGATTAAAAAAAAATGGCACACTGGAGAATTCCAAATACACCAGTTCCACTTTGAAAACCAGATTAAGTAATTTGCAGTTCTGAAACCTTGGGAGAAATTTACACAAAGAGGATTTCAGAAGCATCCCTAATGACAACATGGAAGTAAGAGCTAACTGAGAGCTCAATTTAAATTTAGAGGTATGAAATGCTACTTCCATTGCTCACAAGCATGTGCAAATGTCACAAGATGGTGAAGCCAGAAACCCTGAAAGCTGACTGCTGTGAAAAACTAACCAACTAATAAACCAATCAGTGGTGGTCCCATCACCTCCTCCTCCTTAACCCCAGTCCCTTTCTTTTAAAAGCAGAGTCCTTATTAAACTGAAAAATTAACCTGATACTGATTTCAATCTCCCTGCCTATAAGAGTAGTAGTTAACTGTTCTCCTGCTCAGGGCTCCCTGCCAACCGCAAATAATTCAAAGACCTATTACTACTGTCATGCCATAAGCTACAGAAACAGCATCACTGAAGAACATCAACACTTCTACCCATTCACAGTTATTTCAGAGCATCAGGAGCAACAGACAGCCACTAAGACTGAAAAGTGGCTGGGAGGTGGCTATTTGTAGGATGGTTATTTGTAGGCTACCACCCAGAGTTGTTAGAGCAGCAGGTCTCTCTAGTGCAGACGATGGGCAACTTCTTGTGTCCCTTCAGATGTTTGGGCTACAGCTAGTGATGTACAAAGTCACTTACCTGGTCCCGCAGCTTGCTTTGCGGTGGGGGGGAGGCGCTTCGGTTCTCCCCCCGAAGTTCAGGCTGGGGGGGGAGGCGCCCCGAAATTCAGTCCGGGGAGAAGCACCCCGTCTCCCCAGCCGCGAAATAAAAAAGTGAATGAAAAAAACAAACAAACACACCCATGATAGGCTACGTAACGATTAACGTAGCCTATCATGGCTAGATTTCCAAAGTCAGCTGTGATAGGCTACGTTAATCGTTACGTTAATCGTTACGTAGCCTATCATGGGTGTGTGTTGTTGTTTTTTCATTCACCCTGTAATGGCGCGGCGGCAGCCGGTCAAAAGACCGGCCGCCACCCCCGCCCCTGCCGAAACGCCGCCGAAATGCCGCCGGGACCCGCTGCCGAGAGGGACATTCGAGGGAGGTAAGTCCCATCCCGGGGGGGGGGGCGGAGAATTTCACCAACAATTTCGGGGGGCCGAATGCATTGGCATTCAGCCTCCCTGAGATTCATGGAGAAATTCACGGCCATCCCTAGCTACAGCCCTCATTAGCTAGCATAGTCAATGGTGGGAGCTGATGAGAGTTATTCTAGAGGCTATGTGCCCAGCTGGATTTTCGTATGCATAGCAGCTGAGGGCTGGGGAGTGGCTGTTACCTACCGGGAGTCTTTAGTCTTCACCAGACCCCCTCCCTGGGAGACCAAGGTTGCTGAGTGCATGTACTGGAGGTTGGGCCCAAAGGGCAGTCTGGGGATTCTGCTCGTGTACCGTCCACCCTGCTGGATGACTGACTCTCTGGCTGAGGTGCTTGAGGTGGTCTCTGATGTGCATGTGCAGTCCCCTAACTTATTGGTGTTGGGGGACTTCAATGTACATTCAGAGGCTGTCCTCACAGGGCCATCTCAGGACTTCATGGAGATCATGGCTTCCTTGGAGCTGTACCCGATTCCAACTGGCCCACCCATGTAGCTGGTCATGCACTAGACCTTTTGTTTGTTTCTGGAGATGTGGGGAGTGATCTGGAAGTTGGGGGTATATCCACCCCCCCCTTGCATGGTCAGATCACTATTTGGTGATGTTGGACTTCTTGGTTCCACAACCCCTCTGCAGGGGTGGAGAACCCATTAAAATGGTCCGCCCCAGGTGTCTTATGGATCCAAATGGATTCCTGAACATGCTTGGGGATTTTCTGGACAACACAAACGGCTACTCGGTCGAGACCCTGCTGGGTGGCTGGAATGCTGCAATCACTGATGAGGGCATTAAATGGGTGGCTCTGAAGTGCCCTGTCCCCATGAACAGGGATTGAACTGCACCATGGTTTAATCTGCGGTTACGAGCTCTGAAACAGGAAGTGAGACGGCTAGAGCACCAGTGGTGGAAGTCTCGCTCCAAAGACGATCAGACACAGGCTAGAGCTGTATCTTTATCCTATCATGTGGCGATGAAGGAAGCAAAAAAGAAATACAATGCTGTCTCTATGGCATCCACACAGTGCTGTCCCAGGAGGCTGTTCCAACTGATCTGAAGCCTGGTCAGTCCAGTTGCTCCGGAACCGCTGGTGCATTCTAAGGCCTCCTGTGAGGCCTTGGCAAGGCACTTTGTGGATAAAATTGATCGGATCAGGAGTGTTATTCCATGTGCCGGGGATACAGTTGGTGAGCGAGAGGCAGCCTGTGGCAAACTGGTTTTGTGGGATTGGTTCCAGCTTCTTCCTTCTGATGAAGTGGACAAGGTGCTTTCATCTGTAAAGCCAACCACCTGCTTACTTGATCTTTGCCCATCTTGGCTAGGGATGGCGGAGAATTTCTCCCCGAAACTTCAGGGGGCCGAGCGCCAACATGTTCGGCCCCCCGAACAAGTTTCGGGGAGAAATCCTCCGAACCCCCCCCCGCACCCCCCCGGGACGGGACTTACCTTCGCCGAATGTCCTTCCTGGCGGCGGGTCCGGCCGGCGGTTCGGCGGGTGTTCGAGCGGGGCGGGAGCGGCAGCCGGTCCAATAAAAGAAAAAAAAAACGCCCCCTGATAGGCTACGTGACGATTAACGTAGCCTGTCACGGCTAGATTTGCAAAGTCAGACGTGATAGGCTACGTCAATCGTCACGTAGCCTATCACGGGTGACTTAAAAAAAAAAAGCACGTATGGATAATGGTGGCCCCCATAGGGAGCCGCCATTCCCGTTCCTTATTTGGTCGCTGTAGTCTACGTAAAGATTTATTTTAAAAAGAAAATTATTTTTGCCGTAGTCTACGTAAATCTTTACGTAGACTACAGCGACCAAATAAGGAACACGAATGGCGGCTCCCTATGGGGGCCGCCATTAGCGTACGCGCTTTTTTCTTTTTTTTTTAAAGTCACCCGTGATAGGCTACGTGACGATTGACGTAGCCTATCACGGCTGATTTTGCAAATCTAGCCGTGATAGGCTACGTTAATCGTCACGTAGCCTATCAGGGGGCGTTTTTGTTTTTTTTTTAGCTTTCGCGGCCGGGCGAGGCGGGAAGCCTCCCCCCCCGGCCTGAACTTCGTGGGGGGAGCAGCGAAGCGCCTCCCCCCCACCGCAAACAAGCTTCGGAGAAAGGTAAGGGACTTTCGTCCACCCCTAATCTTGGCTCATTATGAGCTGCAAAGAGATTGGGTGAGGGGAACAGGGAGTTGGTGAATGCCTCCCTTGAGGAGGGAGTGATGCCATCAGCCCTCAAGGAGGCAGTGATAAGACCGCTCTTAAAGAAGCCCTCCTTGGATCCCCAAGTTTTGAACAACTTTCACCCAGTCTCAAATCTGCCATTATGGGGCAAGATCATTGAGTGGGTGGTGGCAATGCAGTTGAAGGCACGCTTGGAAGAAGCTGATTATCTAGATCCATTTCAATTGGGCTTCAGGCCTGGGTATGGAACAGAAATGGCCTTGGTCGCTTTGGTGGATGATATGAGGAGGGCTTTGGATAGGGGTGAATGCTCCTTCCTTGTTCTCCTCCACCTCTCAGCAGTTTTTGATACTGTTGACCACAGTATCCTCCTGGACCACCTGGAGAGGTTGGGCATTGGAGACATCGTATTATGGTGGTTCCAGTCTTTCCTCTCCGGCAGGCACCATAGGGTAGCACTGTGAGAGGAGGTGTCGGACCCATGGCTGCTCACGTGTGGGGTGCCACAGGGTTCCATCCTCTCCCTGATGCTATTTAACATCTATGTGAAGCCGCTGGGGGCTATCATCAGGAAGTTTGGGGTGTGGTGTCATCAATTTGCAGATGATATGCAGCTCTACCTCTCATTCAAATCTTCAACAGGGTTAGCCGTGGAATTTCTGTCTAAATGTCTGGATATGGTGAGTGGCTGGATGGGGAGGAATAAGCTGAAGCTGAACCCTGACAAGACTGAGGTACTTTTGGTGGGAGACAAGAGGAGGTTGGGGGATGCTGACCTGGTGTTGAATGGGGTACGGCTACCCTTGAAAGACCAGGTCGGCAGCCTGGGGGTCATTTTAGACTCCCAGCTGTCCATGGAGGCTCAGGTGTCAGCTGTGAGCCGGACAGTGTTGTACCAACTCCATCTGATATGGCAGCTACACCCCTACCTTCCTGACCATCTGCTCCCATCGGTAGTACATGCCCTGGTCTCCTCTCATCTAGACTACTGTAATGCACTCTACGTGGGGTTATGCTTGAAGATGGTTCGGAAGCTGCAGCTGGTGCAGAATGTGGCGGCTCACCTTATTAAAGGCAGCCACCGGCATGATCACATCACTCCAGTGCTGAAGGAGCTGCACTGGTTACCAGTTGTTTTCCGGGCCAAATTCAAGGTGTTGGTTTTGACCTTTAAAACCCTATGTGGTTCCGGCTCAGCCTATCTTAAGGAACACCTCCAGCAACACCAGACAGGCTGCTCAACAAGATCAGCCTTGGATGGCCTTCTCTCTGTCCCATCAGCCAGGGCAGCTAGGCTGGTGAGGACAAGGGAGAGGGCCTTCTTTGTGGTGGCCCCCACTCTGTGGAACTCCCTCCCTAGGGAACTCGGTCATGCCCCCTCTTTAATGAGCTTCTGCCACACATTGAAAACTTGGTTGTTCAGGGCAGGCAGGCATTTGGGGTGGGTTAGGGTATTTTTAAACAACGTTTTAATGTATAATTTTATTGTTTTAAATTGTATTATTGTATATTGCCCAGAGTGGCTTGGTTACCAGCCAGATGGGTGATTAAGAAATTTAATAAATAAAAAATAGGCCAAAGCATCTGGAGAGCTACAAGTTGCCCACTCCTGCTCTTGTGCATAACAATCTGATGATCGGTAAACATATTGCATTGTAAGCAAGCTAAGTAACTTTTGACTACGGAAGCCCTCTATGTTTGATTGCTTGTAAAACCCTTTTCCTTGTCCGATAGGCACTATCTCATATCTCCAACTTGCAGCAGCAGCTGGTGAGGCAGTCTGTTGGAGGGCTTCCAGTTCCAGCACCTACTGCTGAGAGCTGCTGTTTGAAGAACCATGACACCTTTATCAGAATGTGTGGGAAGGCAGTGGCAGAGGCACTGGGGTCTGCCAACTCAGCAATATGCAGCCTAGGGATGCATGCCTCTTCTGTTTGGCCCACATTTTTAAGCGCACTGACTCATTTTCACACTTCCCGGATGCAGTTATCTTTCGGTTTTTGCACTTCTTTGAATTTTGTGATACGATCCCTCAAGATGTACCACAATGTGTATAAAATGCATATTTTAGGTTTAAATGCATACAAAATATGCATTTGAGAGCATACTGTAGTATAAAATGCATACACAAATATGTTTTAAAACAATGCGCATTTTAATGCATCTTCCCCCTTAAATTTGCAGATTGATGCAGAAATGGGATAGAACGGACTCATAAATGAATACATGCAAAAGTGAGAAGAGATTAGAAACAGGTTGATCTGTCCACCCTTAGTCTAGGAAGACAGCTGCTGAGTAGCAGCACCCCGTATGATATCACGAGCCACCACTATTCACTAAGCATGTGTGCAAAGCTCCCATGCCGCCACCTTGTGACAACCTCTAGGAAAAGTGTCTGGTCCTCCTTCCCCATGTAGATGTAGTGCCACACAGCAGCAGACCAACAGCCCTTCTACCAACATATACTTAGCTGGCACCGAGTGCTGGTGGGACATTATTATCTCCATGGCCGCAGGCTGTTTGCGTGAGTGAGTTTCTTTAAAATACATACAGTACTTTAATTCTGACATCTTGAATACACTAACTACATATATGGCACACAGATTGCACCACGGTTTTTGTTATTTAAAATCTCGGTAATGAGGATCTGCTTTTCCACAAATACATTTGTTCTCTGCCTTCTTTCCTTCACATGCACATCATTAGTGAATTTAGTCATTATAACGTATTTTTCTTCCCAACCTTTTATAGCTGGTATATCTTCCGATTGTCAGTACTTTGCATAAAGAACCCTTGTCACCGTGACTGTATATGACCTCAGGGTGCTTTAATTAGAGGTGTGGCAATGCTGCACTCTGGCAGTCGAAAGCAGTGAATACTGAAGGCATACTAATGAACGTACCGCTAATGCATCATGTATGTGCTCAGAGGACAAGATAGACTTGTCTCTGTCCCCTTCCTGGCCCAACCCTTCGTCAGGATTAACAGCACAGTTCTATCCATGTTTAGTCAGAAGTAAGTCCCATTGAACTCAATGGTAATTGCCTGTAGGATTGCAGCCTAAGAAGTCTGGAGGTAGATTCTTATGGCCACGTTGTTCATTTGGTGAATGCATTTTTTCACATAGCCTGGTCTTTTGAAGCTTTCATCACACAGTGGGTGGGACTGTGTTTTCATCTGTCCTTAGAGCCACTACTTGAGTAAGAATCTCCTGGGTTATCACCATATGAATGGATTGCTAATAGATCATCTGAATTTACAGTGAATTAAACAGAAGCAAAGATTGGAAAGGAGCAGGAATGGCAGAGGTTTGCAGCACAATCTGTATTGGTTCAATGTGCATGAATGTGCTGTGGGGTGGGAGTGGTCCCTGGTGATCATAAACTTAATTTATGGAGCAAAGGAAGTAGTATCAGAATGGAAGGAGAAGCAGTCAGTCATAATATATTCCAGGGGCGTTGCTAGGTTCTTAAAAGATCCAGGGCACAGGTCCATGACACAAATTTTCATATATATATGTATGTACGTGTGTGTGTGTGTATACACACA
Source organism: Heloderma suspectum (assembly GCF_057233095.1). Taxonomy (NCBI): domain Eukaryota; kingdom Metazoa; phylum Chordata; class Lepidosauria; order Squamata; family Helodermatidae; genus Heloderma; species Heloderma suspectum. The sequence goes on along the minus strand of NC_139460.1, from coordinate 254,618,667 downwards.
CACACACACATGAGTCTAAGCACACATTTAATATATGTGTGTGTGTGTGTGTGTGTGTGTGTGTGGTGTGTGTCAGGGTTGGATCAGAGCCCATAGAGCCTCAAAGCAGTTCTGATTCTGACGAAGAGATAGAGACCATGGGAGAGGAACCCGCTCGCTGTTCAGAGGCGCAGCTGGTGGGAGAGTCCCTCCCTACTCACATTCCTGAGAGTGACAGTGACCCTGGCAGAGAGAGGGAGGGACAACTGGAGCTTCTAGATGCAAGGCACCAGTGCAGGGACAAGTGAGAGGTTGTGGGAGCTGAGAGGAGGCCCTCAGCCCGCTTGGCGTGACGACAACAGCTGCACCCCAATGCCCCACGGGAAAAGGGTGGACTCTCTCCTCCTCGCCTTTAAGTTCAGAGGCTTCCCGATCTTTCCCTCCAAATGGAGACCAACTGACCATCCTAAGCTTAGAATCCCTGGTAGGCTGCTCCTTGAGTTTCCACTTAGTCTCAGCCAATTAGCATCTGTAAGAGTCATTAGGTTGAATGGAAATAAAGTCTTGGAAAAGAGCCCTTTTGTCTGCGTGTTGATTCTGGCTACTTGAGGATTTCAGAAGGCAGCAAGAGTGCTCCCAACAGTGTGTGTATAGATTACATACATACATACATAAGAAGTGTGCACTGACACCCCCCCCCTTCAACTCAGACCCCGATTCAGCATTTTGGAAAACATCCCGCTTCTGCTCTGGCCAATTTGTAGTCAGACCACTTCAGCTCACCACCAAACCTGAGTCAATATTTGGAAAAATGAGTCTTTATACTTCCTGTTGACCACCATGGGAAATTAGGAAAAAACTGTTAACTTTTTTCTCTTGGTCAGAACTGGATGATAATTTCAGGCATAGTAGCCCCCTAGAAGGGGATTACACCTGCCAAAATGTCAGAAAAATAGGTGCAGGGTTTATATTTTGATTTTCTTTTAAAGAGAACTGCCAATAGCATGTTTATTCCTTGGAAGAATTGGATGAAAATTTCAGGATTCATTTCCCCATCAGAGGAGATCATGTCTGCCAAATTTCTGCATGCTAGCCACAAGGGTTTTTGTGCAAGGGTGGTCTTGACATTTTGAGGTCTCCAAAAGAGGACATACTTATCTCCCTATGTTCCTTGTGGACCACTGTTTTGAAAATTACAGACAGCCTAGAGGTCTCCCTAAGTAAGAAACCAGCAAAGTTTCAGAAGGATAGGTGCAGCAGTTCATGTGGAAGGGGAGTTATCCAATTTGGGGGAGGGAGTGATTTGCTTTCCCTTCCATTCACCCCTTCTCCAATAGTTTTTGGATAAATTTGTATGAAAATGCACAGGTCATTAGAGGTGTCCCCCAGGCAAGAAACCTGCAAAATTTCTGTAGGATATACATGCATGCAAATTTAAAATTACTAGAATTTATTTACATTTCATCAATGTTAGCAGGAGGTGGGAAGGTGCTATTTTTTGGCAGGCTCAGGGAGCTCTAGGGGGGCTCCAGTTCCCCAAATTCCATGCACATATGTGGAAGCACAAAAAAATTATAGCTCTTTGCTTTGACAGATGTTCTTGAAAATAGCAAATTTTACGTGCGACTAGCACAAAAGCTGCTGGACCGAACTGCCTGAAATTTGGCATATTCAATCAGGTCCTTAGGGCTACCAAACCTCAAAATTTCATGTATTTATCATACAAACTAAAAACATTATGGCTGTGTTTTCCAATGCAAGTCAATGGGAAAATGTAAAAAAAAAAACGGCAATTAGAACAGTTCAAAAGATCTGGGGCCCGTGCCTAGGTGGACCCTTCCCTAATGATGCTCCTGATGGATTCTATGCAGATTTTGCATTGTTGCCCCAAATAAATTTCAATTGGTGACCATTTTGTAATTTGTCAACTTAGAGTGCAATGAGAATGTAAGAAGAGCCATGCTGGTCAGACCAAGGGTCCATCTAGTCCAGCATTCTGTTCACACAGTGGCCAACCAGCTGTCAAACCCACAAGCAGGACATGAGTGCAACAGCACCCTCCCACCCATGTTCCCCAGCAACTGGTATACATAGGCATACTGTCTCTGATACTGGATACTCTGATAGCAAGTAGCCATCAGGACAAAGAGCCATTGATAGCCTTCTCCTCCAGGAATTTGTCTAACCCCCTTTTAATGCCATCCAAATTGGTGGCCATCACTACATCCTGTGGCAGTGAATTCCATAGTTCTACTGTGTGCTGTGTGAAGAAGTACTTCCTTTTATCTGTTCTGAATCTTCCACCAGTCAGCTTCATGGGATGACCCTTGATCTAGTATTATGAAGGAAGGAGAAAAAATGGCTCCCTATCCACTTTCTCCATACCATGCATAATTTTGTGCACCTGACATGTCTCCCCTTACCCTCCTTTTTTCCAAGCCAAACAATCCCAGCTGTTGTAACCTGCCCTCATAGGGGAGTTGCTCCAGCCCCTTGATCGTGCCTATTCATGTTGGGAGTTGTAGGAGCTTTTTCTGTCTAAACATGCATGGGATTGGGCCCTTAGGCCTCTAAGAAGTGTTGAGATAAGTGTTAAACCTAATATTAGCTTGCACTCAAATTTTCATCAAAATCAGCTAATCTGTGGGATTTCAACAGGAAGTTATTAATGCTGGTACTGAGTTGGCATCAGCCATCTCGTCTGTCACCCTTGGTTTCAGGACTAATGTGCACTTACGTACTGGCAGATTTGGATTCCACACATCAAGAAACATGTTTAAAACACTCAAACACCTTCCCTCAAATAGCTTCAAAACTTGGACTCTCTGACTATCAAGATTGGTACTAAGTGACAGCATTTATGGTGAAGGATGTGGGATATAAATTTATTAATTGTTCTGAACTGCCAAGAGAGCTCCAGCTATTGGATGGTATAGAAATGTAATTAATTAATTAATTAAATTCTGGTGTGTAGCTCTTCATTTTGACCCGCACAACTTTTGATCCACCAATCCAAACACAGTCCACCAGCCATGTATTATGCTCAAGAACTCTCCTGTTTTTGTAGCCCAGGATTAAATCCCTTGTGGGACATCACGTAGGTTTGGAGTGGGAGCTTCGCACAGCTTGACGGATCACAAATTGTGCAGGCATGTTTTATAGATGGCAACCTGAATTCTAAGAAAAAATATTTATTTATTTATTTATTCATTCATTCATTTCATTTCTTTACTGCCCAATAGCTGAAGCTCTCTGGAACCTTGTCATTGGAATCTTGTCACTGACATTGCATGTGACGCCATGGCTCCATTCATTAAGAACAGCTGGGTACATTCATTAAAAAATTCCTGCTTCAGTGGAGAAGGTTGGTGTATAACAACCTTTAAATCTAACCACTCCTCCATGTTAGGAGTGGATGAAATACACACACACAGACACACACACACAGGATGTAAGGCATCATTTTGTTCAAGATGAAAAGTAATTCTCATAATTACTGTCCTAAGAAGTCTGTCATATGGGATATGGAGAATAAAACATCCAGAGGTGTTCCAATGCTTTTAGTAGATGACCCTTCTCTGAAAACTAAGCAGAACCCCCCAGCACTAGACACATTAACTCCCAGACTGATTTAAAGAGATACTTATTCCTCAGGATTTAGTTTGAATATAGGAGTCCTGTGTGTGAAATTGGCACATGGACTTACAGAAAATAATTTGAATCAGTTGAATAATGGCAGGAGTTCCACAGGAAAATCTAAACCAAAACTCTACAGGGTCTTCTCATTTGACTGGCAATCACCAGGATATCCTGCTACAAACAATACTAGGGCTGTTGACCAATTAAATACTTGTAATTTTGATTAGTGTTGTTTTTAACTGTAGCTATTTATCAATTAATTCTTATTAGGGTGATAAGTCAATGGAATAATGTTTAGTTGAAGAATCATGTGCCTTTTCACCACTTAATCAATTAGTTAATCAGTAAAGTGTAAATACATTTGCATATTACTAAAAAAAAAAAAAAGAACATTGGGGATAGGCAGAATTGCCCAGGTCTGCTCTGCAGAAATTTCTTCCAGAGTGAAAAGAAATAATGGAACTCTACCAAAACTCTGGCAGTGTTTGGCCACTGGATTGTGGAAACCAGAAAAGCAATTAATTGTGGGCAATAAACATTACTAATGCAGCAAAAAGTCAGTAAAAACACTCACCTCTTGCTGAATCAGAGAATGTTTGGGTCTTGAAGGCTTCATCTGGTGTCTGTTGGAGTGGCAGGGGCTGTACAAACACACGCACACATGCACGCACACTCACATACAACTCTCTCTCACACACTTACACCCTGTACTCACACACACTCACCCTGCCAGCACCAGATATTGGTCTTGCAGCAATAGCATCAAGGCACTGGAGGCCTTTCCCCATCCCAGCCACCCCAACACCATCACCCCTGCAATAGGGAAAAAATTGCTCTAGGAACAGGCAGAAACCATAGAGCCTGTTCCTAGAACATTTTTTCTTCCCCCCTTTTTAGATGGTGGAAGATCTGGGGGGTCCAGGGGGGGGGACTAGACCAGGCTTGAAGGGCACATTTTTTGCACCCCTGCTTTACATGGTCAGACAGAATAAGGAAGAGCCCAGCATGTTCATAATTTTGTGTCCACCAAAGTTCTTCAGTTACCTACTAGATAAGGTGGAAAAATCTTGAAAACATATTTGAAAAATACATCAGCTTGGTGAAACACATGTTCACTTTAGCTTTTCTCCTATTATCCTACACACATCTGTAAAAAAACATAATTGTTTCAACCTTAACAGCGAATTCTCATTTCAGTTAATTAATTAATTAATCAATCAATCAATTAATTAATTAATAACTCTCCACTGCATCTAAGCCACACCAAAAAGTACACATATGCCACCATGAAAGCAAACAACATGCCTACCAGGTGTTGATCGCAGTTTGGTGTTGATTGATCACAGTGAAACAAATTTGATGAATTTTTTTTTTCTAAAAACTAGTGCAGTTTAATTGTGGCTCATACTGAGTTTCTGCAGTGACTCTTAAGTACTGAAGATGTTGTACTGAAGATGTCAGAAGCACAAAGACCAACAGATTGTATCTAAATGCCCTTGTAAATGGAAAAGTCCTTGCAGAGACAAAGAATGAGAGATGAAATTCTCAATGGTGGAAACAATTTTGATGGCCATGGTAGGACAACTACAGTGGATGATTACCATCCACCTTAGGCAGTGTAAAAAACCAAAAGAATTAAGGATGATGTGGGCACCTGATTCCATCTGAGAATCCAGCTGACCCCCCTCACCTGCACTCCTGAGCCCTGCTCACCAAGCCCCTGCCCCCACTCGCCCCCTCCCCGCACTTGGCGAGCAGCCCGCACTCACCTCAGCAGCCTTGCCAAGTTCTGTAGTCGCCATTTTTTAAAAAATAAAATGGTGATCACAAAAATGTGAATATTTGCATATGCAAAAATGTGCATTTTGCAAATGTGCATATTTGCCTATGTGTGAAAATGCACATTTTTACACACATGCAAATATGCACATTCACAAAAATGTGCATTTCCATGCATATGCAAATATGCACATTTTTGTGATTGCCATTTTATTTTTCACAAAATGGTGACCATGGAGCTCAATGAGGCTGCCAGGGTGTGCGGGGGCCGCTCGCTGTGCACGTAAGGGGCTCGAGTGTGATCTGGGGACCAGTGAGTGGGATCAGGGGCTGGGTGGGCACCTGGAAAACCTGGATGTGGTGGGTATGCACACCCCTAAAAAGAATATTGCAAGTCCTGGATGAGAAGGTGGCAGAGCACTTCCACAGAATGGCTATTGGCGAACTGCCACTTACCGCTATGCTGCTGCTCCTCCCACACTCAGGATTGCCTTTGATGCCACTGCCAACCCACTGCCCATTCACCCAATGGCCACCCCTGCCATTGCTTCTGCCACCCCATCACCTGCCTGCCCACCACCGCCACTTCCTCCTCACCATCACTTCTCCCCGCCTGCCGCTTCTACCCCACCACCTCTTCTTTCTACCTCTGCACTCACCTCAGGAGTAAAGAAACAGGAAATCTGCAACTTCCTGCTTCTTCACTGCTGAGCTGAGCATGGCAGTAGGAAGAAGTGGCAGCAGAAGTGGTGGTGGAGGTGAGTGTGTGTGTCGGGGGCAGGGGTCCTGGAAGGTGAACCCAGGAGTCTGCTTCTGTCCCTGGGAATCAGAGCAATTGGGAATCTGAGAACAATGTTATTTTCCCAACATCAAAATGCCAACAGAAAAATTATGAGAGGTGGAAGGATGTATTTTTTCCTCGAAAAATAAATGCATGTGACTCCCTGCATGTTGGAAAGCCAGATAGATATTGCTCTGCAGATTTTGTCTAGCAATAAAGAAAGAATAATTCCTATAATGTAGCAGATTACAATCTTGTCCCTTAAGGAAGCATAATGGAGAGGATGCTAGAGTCCCTCTTTAAAGCTGCATTACTCTTGTCTCCCTATAAAGGCTTATGATGACAATGTACCAATGCTGCAATACTTTATGACCACAGAGAGCCCGGGAATGCAAGGGGGAAAATATCTATATAATAATTTGTGGAATGCAATAAGCAGCCAAGTGCTGGAGGCAAGTTGGGTCAGTTGTAAATCTGAGATTCTGTGTATTGCCTTCATTTCCAATTTATGGGGGCGGGGGGTCTGCATGGCAGTCAATCTTCTTTCCTGATGTTCATTACTAGCATGGGGAGAAAATTACAAACACGAGTAGTGTGTCAAGCAGAATAAAAGCCCAAAGAGCAAACCAAAGACAAACCATAAGCTGGCGATGACTTCTGCTTGGCCATCGGGCCCAGTAAAGTTGAAAGAACATATGAAATTTGGGGAAATGTCACTATTCAGATTTGACTTTTAGAATTTTGAACCTTTTCAAATGTTGCTTTTAAAGTTCTAGTTTCAAGTGTAAAATCCAACAACCCTGTAATTTAATTCTCAGTGATTCATTTTATTATTAAACTGATTGATTCTTCAGTTTAATGAGTGAAAATTTCAGGATGCCAAATTCAATGGTTTTATATCTTGTTCTTTCTAAAATTCTGAAATCTGACAGTGTCCATCAGTGGAAGTACTGGGGGGAAAGTAAGTACTGTATCTAGATTAAATTTTGGACAGCTAGCAAATGTCAAACAAATTAATCCATTTACTCCAGGTGATTCCTAAAACAAGTTGAGCAGGTTACCCATTACTTGTGCACTCTAGAATAATCCCTGCATGAGCTACAGGATCAAGTTGAAAGTCTACAAAACTATTCACTTTTATCTGGCTTCATCCAGGAGGAAGGCAGTGGAGAGGCACAGTGGTGGGAAATTGCTCAGAAAATTTATTGAGTCTCTGTCCTTCTATGAACCAAACACCAAGTTAAAATCTTGACATGAGTGTCTTGTGGGTTAGTGAGTACAGGTACCATGCTATTAGCCTGAGATTCATCATTTAGGTCAATGTACAGCTGGTCTTGATTTAATGAAAGAATATATTCAATGCTGTGAAAGTCACATTTATGGACAAAACAATACATACAATGAACTGTCTTCATTTCTCACCTCTGTAAGATCTCATCACGTGTATTAGTTATTTCCCCCCTAGGAAAATCATACCTAGGGATGGTGTGGGCATCTGATTCTGTCCAGGAATCTGGCAGAACTGCCCTTGACTGCACCTCCGAGCCCTGCTCACTGAGCCTCACTGAGCCCCCACTTGCCCCCTGCATGCATTTGGCAAACAGCCTGCACTCACCCTGGCAGTCTCGTCAAGCTTTGTTGTCAGTATTTTTTGAGAAATAAAATGGTGCTCGCAAAACTGTGCCTATTTGCATATGTGCGAAAATGCACATTTTTGCAAATGCATACATTCACGTAAGCAAAAATGAGCTTTTGTGATCTCCATTTTATTTTCCAAAAAATGGCAACTGCAAAGCTCAATGAGGCTGCTGGGGCGAGTGCAGGCTGCTCGCTGAGCATGGGAGGGCTCGAGCATGGTCCGGGGACTGGCGAGTGGGGGCAGGGGCTGGGCAGGCACCCAGAGAACCTGGATGGGGGTGGGTTCACACATCCCTAACATACCCCCATATGAAAAACTTTGCACGTGATCTGTGATCCTAAGAAAGAACGAAATGAAGTTTATCTTATGGGTGATGGTCCCCCTGTCTTCTAGGAATCTCTTTTTTATTCCTGCATTGCACTTTTAGTTGGCATAGCCATCACTATTTTCTGCTTTGCATGTTTATCATGCAACTGACAATAAACATTGCCATGAATGAAAAAAGGTTAATGTGAAATGGAAAATGTTAATATGAAATGTGTGTGACCTTCACATCTCAGCACTTCCTGCTTGCAATTCTCAGAGCTGATTGCCAACATTTTGTTTAAATATAGTTACCATATAAGCTCTTCTCATTCTGCATGATGAAAGGAAGTGATACCTGTTGCAGATCTTCTGCTGATCGTTTGTCTTCTCCTGTAGCATTCTTATAAGGCAAAATAAAGAGTTCAGCAGATGTGGGTAAACCTGGCAGGATTGCCACCAAAATGTTTTTGCTGGAAATACCTGTTGCCTGGCATGTAGAAAGAAAAGGTGACAGTAAATGTGGGTGACACCACAAGCTTTCTCTGTGTGACTAAAATAGCCTTGACGTGCCTGCTTTCGGGGGGGGGGGGATCACAATCCTTTCTCTGATTCACTCAGAATAGCCTTCCCCCAAACTGGTACCTTCCAGATGTTTTATACTACAGCTTTCATCATCCCTGGCCATTGGCCATGCTGGCTGGAAATGACAGGAGTTGTAGTCTAAAAATATCTGGAGAGCATCAGGTTAGGAAGGCTGCCTCAGACTAACAAGAAGCAACTTCTCTTATAAATGGCCACTTGAGTACTCACTTAAATGGGAGCAAAAAACCAGATTAAATCATGAAAAAAAAACCCTCTAGTTTAACTGATATATGAATTGGGTATAGGGTTTTTTTTTCATGGCATACTTCTTATTATCCCATTAGAGCTTCAACCAATCTGAAGAAAAAAGATTGACTTCTTTCCAAATTTAATCACATTTAAATACTGAAGTGCAAGGAGGAGGGACCTTGAACTCTGACATTCAGTTTTTGTATCTCATGAGTCATGTTCACATCCTGAGCCTCAAATTCAGCTGCATTCAAATTTACATCTTGCCAAATAGCCCATTTTCTATATCCACTCTTTGGTAAATGATCTGTTTTTCCCCATATGTGTTTCTCAGCAGGCAATTTTCACAGGTGGTAAAGAAGCTTGTTTTTAACTGCTGTGTTTTCCATTGAGGAGAGAGAGAGAGAGAGAGAGAGAGAGAGAGATCACTTTTTTTTTAATGAGTACCATCGCTTATTCTCATGGCATTAGCTTACCTGCAAAGGAAAAAAATTAATGTACATGAATGGCAGGAACAAAAACTGCAGGATGCACACTGGTATTTACAACATCGATATAGAAATCAAAATACAGAAATCAAAACAAACAGAATGGTAGGCAGCAAACTACCCCAATGGTACCACCAATTAATTCAGAATGCCAAGGTATGTAGGCAGGGAATTTTAGATGCTCACACGCAGGTTTAGGGTGTATTACTTTTGCATGTTTAGACAAAAAATACTTTTTTCTGTCTAAGCATGCACAGGATTTCACCCTAATTGTGTGAAATGCTATACTAACAGTCCTGTTTATATCACTTGGGTGATCCAGGTTTCTGCCTGCATGCATGAATGGAAACTTGATGTTGACAAGAGACCCAACACGGGCCCTCCTATTCATGCTATACATATGGTGTGTGTTTTTCTCCCCATCCTCCACCTACCACCATAACCAACTGACCCTCAAATGTCAAATCATTTTGAAATCTGTCCCAGGAATATTGAGCATTGATTAGACATTGGGAATGCACTTCTTTTCATGCAGCACTGTGGTAGACAGTTATGACAGTATTTGTAGAAGCAGAACCCCTGAAGGTATATACATTTCTTCTGACATATACTTCATGCATACATTGTATAGATACTTTGTGCTTTGGGCTCCTGGCAAGATGCACATCTTTGGATGTACATATTTTCTCAGTGGAGGCTGGTGGCTTTGGGGGGTTGCTGCTTGGGGACAGGGTTGCGACCAATGAGGGCACCATAATGGTGAAAGGCCTGCAGCAGCCCAGCCAGCGGAGAGAGGAGGCCAGCAGCATGGCGACAAGTGTGGCCAGGACAGTGGGAGGCCTCAAAAGGTAACTTGCTCAGGGCGTCCTCAAATCTGGTGGTGCCTCTGATGCAATGACAGACATCCATGGACAACTTCATACAGCTACCAGTGGAGGCTGGTGCCTCCAATTTTGTCGGGTCTTAGGATCCATTCTGGGTCTCAGCCAGAACCAGCCAGAACTCTAAAGGAGCTATCCAAGATGCTGAACCTATCCCCAAAATAGGTTCAGCCCCTTGGATAGGTGCTTTAGAGTTCTGGCTGGTTCTGACCAAATCGTGGAATGGATTCACTGCCGCACCAAAATTGGAGCCACCAGCCTCCACTGTTTTTTGCTGAGCCCATGTGGGCACCGGAAGCCTTCAGAGCTCCTTTGCCCAGGATCTAGCAAAGCCTGGGACCAGGACTGCTGCTGGGCTCATTGGAAAAAAAGGATTTTCTTTCTACATTATTTCCTTTCGGCAACAATCTGAAGACATATAGACTTATTTAAGTGTAGCAAGGCCCATTTGGTGTCACCTATGCCAGGGGTGGGCATGAGGTAGGTTTCCAGATGTTTTCAACTTCCAGAAGCCCCAGTCAGCATGGCCAATGGTCAGGAATTCTGGGAGTTGAAGTCCAAAACATCTGGAGATGTACTTTCTGCCCACCCCTGCCCTACATCACTATCATCACATTTGTATTTCAGATTCAAAGTACCAGTCAGTGAGTCAGATCATGATTTGCTCAGGCAGAAATTCATAGTGGGACCACAGTACCCCATGTCTAGCCACTCTTTCTGCCCCCTGTGTGTGTGTGTGTGTGTGTGTGCGTGCGTGCGTGCGTGCTTGGGCTTGCTGTTTGGAAATATTACCTGATTTTTGTGAGGAGAAAAACTGTTTCTGTATTACAAAAATGGAGGAGTTCTGAACAAACAATTTGGAGGTGTGCTTTCAAAATTATACTCAATCCCACATTTGCTCTGTCCTCACAAACACCACATCAGTCTCACTGACTTTGATGGAAATGGGCTACCAGCACTACAGACCTGTAAATTACTTCCCCCAAATTGTTATTTTGCACAATGGGTCCCAGCACTCTTTTGATCTGTGTTGTGGAACACCTACTCTGTAGAGCAAATGTGGCAAAGGAATGTGCATTTCAGTTTTATATTCCACTGCTAAGCGAAGGCAGCTGGGGTGATTAATGAACTGCATTACCACAGCTCAGGCACAGGGCAGCCCGCAGTGACCCAGAAAGTCTTGCTACTACTGTTTGAATGTTACCACAGACATGGACAAAATGCTAGACTGAAGCAGCATAAACTGAAGGGGAAATTATATGAAGACACCAAACTGAATATTTAAACTGCTGGTCTCTAACAGCAAAATAAATAGAATTTCACATATTTAGCATGCTGCAAAAGAGAATCACCTTGGCATTGATTTAAGAACGAGAGAGATGTGACTAGTTTCCAAGAAAAAAAAAAAAAAGAGCGATGAGGAGGGTGTTTTTCCTAAATGAAATTAATGACTGGTTCTTGCAAAATCATAGGGGAGTCTCTGCAAATTATTCCTGTGTTTCAAACTGGATCACAGAAGGGTTCCTGCAGGCATCTATTTCAAAAGCAGGTACTGGAGTCAGACAGGGATGCATCATCAGACATGGCAGCTTACTTATTTTCCCCACTTACCTCAACCAGAGCTGCCTTGATGACTCGACCGATGTCCCGTCTCCATTCAGGAATGTCTGGATTGTATTCGTCCAGATTTGGAGAGAAAGATAACCGTAGAGACTGAAATTGCTCTAGGGGAAAAAAAAGAATGATGGTGCTATTATGCATGAAAACTCCTGAGATGTGGCTACTGAATTTTTAAAATGTGCTTGGCTTTCTAATCAATTAGATGGATGTGCATATTAGACAACACAGCTTGATTAACATTCTGATCCTATAACTTGCTGTGCCAAAAAATAATTGCTTAGAATTGGATGTACGAATTGTTCAATCAGAACAACATTACTAACCATGATGATATACCACTATGGCAGGCAGGGCATCCATCATATATATATATATATATATATATATATATATATATATATATACATATATATATACACACACACACACACACACATACACATACATACATACACACACAATATATATTTCTAGAACCTAATTGTTCACATACCAGGGTGAATAAAAATAAACATACATTAAAAAAAATGCTGGTACCAGCGTGAAAATGGTATGTACTCAGGCAACCAGGACTTTTACAACCGTGGTTGTTGGTGCTACAACAGCATTGAAAGGAGACATGCTGAGTCTACTGAATGTGGTCAGGAAGATTTTAACTATAATAAACAGAACAATGGCTAACATAATGTTCCAGTATGGGGCTAAGTCAATATCTTTTGATGTGATCACTGGGGTGCAGTAAGACTCTTTATTTAGCTATATATCAGTCTGTTTATTTGTTTTTACCCAAACTGCAAATTGCTCAGGAAAATAGGTCATCTGAAAGGGTTATCATATGTACCTTTTGGAAAGGTTGCAGCCACAATCTGGACCAAAAGAGAGACATTGGAGCCATAGAGCTGTAAGTGAAGGCTGGTGATTCTGATTTCGTTGGGACTGTGAATCCATTCTGAGTTTTAATCAGAACCAGTCAGAACTCTTAGGGAGCCATCCAAGGTGGTGAACCTATTTTGGGGATAGGGTTCAGCATATTGGATAGCTCCTTTAGAGTTCTGGCTGGTTCTGACAGAAACCCAGAATGGATTTACAGCCCCACCAAAAAAGGCACCAGTCTTCACTAGTAGCTGTATTAATCAGTCCTTGGGTGTCTATCATTGCATCAGAAGCACCATCAGGTTTGAGGAGGCTCTGTGTGACTTGCCCCCTGGGGCCTCCCTCTCTCCTGGCCACTCTTGTATGTTTCCACACTGCTGACCTCCTCTCTACCCTGGCTGGGCTGCTGCAGACCTCTCACCAATATGGTGCCCTCATTGGTCATGAACCCCCCAAAGCAGCATCTGATTGGTTCAGTTCACTGCCATTCTCACACTTGTGGAAATACTTTAATTTAAAATGGCACATGGCTGCTGCAGCCTCGACCAGCCAGCACAGCACTTTCCTTTACAGCCTTGCTGTCACTGGTTCTCCACTATCACTGCCTATCCGGAGTCATTTAGGACTGTGTGGGAGAGTGAGGGGCCCTGGACCTGTGCCCCATGGTCTGGCTCTAGCAGAGCAACTGCTTTGCATGGTTTTATATATTAATGTCCTGTAGCTGCATTATTTGTCCATTTACAGAATGGTGCCCCTTAAATCCTCCAAACACAAGCAATATCCAGTGCCGTACGTACAGAGTAAACATCTTAACATAGATAAGTCTGAAGCCTTGGTGTTACGAACCAAACTACTGAGGCTGCTGTTTGTTAGGCAAATCCCTCATTTGCATCAGTTGCTCTGACATTTTTTCCCCCTTCTATAAAGGCACCTGACGTAGCAATTAGGATGCTTGTCTTTTGAAAGGATGCAAATGAAACACTCCAAAACATCCCTCAAAATAAGAGAGGCAGCATGGCAATTACTTTAAAGTGCTGAACAGCGGGGGAACCAGACTGGGGATTGAAGAGAAGCGTTACCCAGAGCTCAGCATTTGAAATACAGGAAGGGGGTATTCCATGCAAGTTAGAGATCAGTTTTGCAGGAGCTGAGAACTACAGTTACATTTTCAGATCTATTTTTTTTTTTCACTGAACCTTGGGAACATCGAATGGGGGGCTGCAAATGCTAAGCACACTTGGCAGAAAATAAATTTTGTTCTGTGTGGGGAAAACAGATGAAAATATCTAAGCCGCACACACTGGGTCTAACATTTCAACTGTGCCTGTTGTACATGTCTATCCTATAATTTCTGCTTTAGTCTTCTGCAACTTGGCAAAGAGTTCAGTGTGGTCCCACTAAGGTGGCAATCTGGCCCCAAGTCTATTGGGCAAGTACTTCAGTACTGTGAAGTTCAGGATGGGTGAACGATCGATGTGTGAGATCGGTAGGATTCTCCAAACATCGTCTCACTGCCTGATTCCTGTTCACGTTTACGAGCACTGCTCATTCTGTGCAAATGGGAAATGGTTGAATGGAAGATTTGTGCATTTCCCCAAATGTGCACAAATGTCCTAATTTGTGCAACTTTCTTTCATAGACTAAAGTGGGGTTGATTCAGTTTATGGAGGAAATTTGTGCAAATTGAACTGGGAATCAGGAATGAAATGAACGTGAACCTGTGTTTGACAATTTACAAATATTTTTGGTGGACATGTTCTCGTGTTTGGAGCTTTGAACGGGGCATGTTCGCATGTTTCGTGAGCAAAAACAAAATTCTTATACATCCTTACTTGTAGCATGTTTCTCTTTTTAACTCGGTCTTGGCTCATTGTGTTGTGAGCAAGGAGAAGGCCGGGGTCCACACTGCTGTGGTATTAGGTTTCAGGACTGACATTGAGGATGTGCTGAAGTTAAGGATACAGAATGAGGAGGGACTTGTGTTTCCTGGAACCAAGAGTTCTCTTGGGGCTAAATTTGCATCCTGAACATAAATTTTTTGTTTTTTTTTAAATCAGGTCCTTGCAGCTCCACAGAACTCCACAAAAAGAGAGGGTGAATAATAGAATTACAGTGTCCCTTCATCTTGACTGATCTGGCAGAAATACATTTATTTATTTACAGCATTTACAGACCACTTCACATCTAAACAGATTCCAGAGCAGTAAACAATAAAAGATTAAAAGAATTAAAACACCATATTAAAACATATATATAAAAAATAAAATAACATATTAAAAGTTTTTTAAAACAGACTACCAGTAAAAAACGTGGCTGGTCAATCAAAGAAGGCTTCTTGAAATAAAGATACCTTCAGAAGGAGCCAAAAATGACACAATGCAAGTTAGAGATCAGTTTTGGAAGCTCTGAAAGCACAACGTTGGTGCCTCCCTGACCTCCAGAGGCAGGGAGTTCCATAGGGAGACAGCCACCACACTGAAAGCTCTACTCTAGATGGACCCCAATCAAGCCATAGGTCCATGCAGAGCTACCCAGATCTTCCCATCTGATAACCTCAGTGACCTCAGTAATATCCTGCCACTCTGCCCAAAAATGGCACTCAAGGTGGCTAACAATAAAATCCAGATTAAAAGCTGAATTTAAGTAAAAATCTTACTTAAAACATCACATAAAAACAGATTACAAACACAATGAAAAACACAACAGTGAAAGAAACAATACCAACCTCTTTTAAACCCCTTCAGCCTCAAATCAGCCTAAATTCCAAAGGCCTGCCTAAATAAAAGAGAGGGGGCCAACAGAGAGGGGGCCAACATAGCCCCCCTCAGCAAGGAATTCCAGAGCCTGGGAGTGACCACTGAGTAGGGAGGCTGGAGAAAAATCGAGACGGACTAAAATGAGCTCAGATTTCTAAGAATCTGACCTGCGGAATCCACTGCGGAGTGACCCCCTCAGGCTGCGTGGAGTCTGTAGACTTTCAGATTTTTATTTTTATTTTTTATTTTCCTGAAATGTACGCATATATATTCATAGGAAAATATCCAAGTTTCTGCTGAGGAAACGCTGAATGGAATGGGAGATAATATGTTAAATGTTATGTACTAAGGTAAATTATGTAAATAATTATGTAAATACTTACGTAATAATTTGCGTATTTTTCTGTATGACAAAAAGAAATATTTGCCTCCATCTGTGGGCGGACGATGGAGCAAAAGGCGCCTGACAATTCACGAAACACAGACGGAGTGGGTTTTATACAGTCCATACATCTCTACCACTGAGAAGGCCTTCTCTCGTGTCCCCATTAAATGTGCCTCTGATGGTGGCAGGACTGAAAGAGGGACTTCTCCCGAAAGATTTAAAAGCCAGGCAGGTTTGTATGGGAGAGGGCAGACTTTAAGGTATCCTGGTCCCAAGACATATAGAGCTTTGTACATCAGAACCAGCACTTTGAATTGTGTCCAGAAACAATAGCCAGTGAAGCTGTTGTAACAAAAGAGTTGTGTGCTCCCTGTAACTGGCTCTGGTCAACAGTCTGGCCATAGCATTCTGGACCAGCTGAAGTTTCTGAACAGTTTTCAAAGGCAGCCCCCTCATACCGCACATTATAGTAGTCATCCTACCATGCATATTTTTATCCGTTCTATATCCTCTCAGCCCCCCTTTCTCTGAGTTTGGGGGAAAACACCCATGCTAGTCTGAGGAATGAAACACCCATGCTAGTCTGAGGAATGAAACAATAAAAGTGAAGAAGATATGGCTCACCATACACTGCAATCGTCTTTGTGTCCTGCAGAATGGCATTTCCTGCAGAGACCTGCACGGTGATAGTGTTCATTCCTTCTGCAGAGAAGGTAAAGGTGATGCTCCCTTCCAGGGTAATCAGTGGCTACAGAGGCACAAGAAGGGAATGGAGAAGGTACTTAATGCTGTTGTTTGCCTTATTTTTGACTGCACAGAGAGCCAGGCCACGAATCCTTCTCCTAAACCTGTTACTGAAAATAGACCTGGATTAAAGATGCCCAGTATGGTTGGCCTGGAGAAGAAAAACAGAGAAATACTGTCCACTAAAAGGTTTTCCCCCACCAGGGAAGAAAAAAAAAAAGATATCTAGAAGCACCAATATGTAAGGGATCAATAGGACGTCTAATGGCAGGACTAACAATCTTTAAAAAAAAAACACCTGATGCAATCCCACATTATCCAGACCACAGCGTGCAACAAGGAGAAAGCAGATGAATTGCCAAGAAAGAAGACCCTGTAGAGCAGGGGTGGGGGACCTATATTGGTCCAGGGGCTGGATTGCCCCTGATTTTCCTTTCTCTGTGGAGCTCCATGCCTCTCTCTGTATGGAGAAAAGGTCTCTACAGATATTTGCAGAAGCCAATCCTGCGAGTGCCTGCCGAGTCACTCGCCTCCTTTGTACACTGTTTACTTCTAAATTGTAGTGTGCAAAGGAGGGAAGCCCTATATTATTTCCGGTCTGCGGAGGTAACCAAATGGATTCCCTGCATACTACTCACCCTCCCATTGGTACAGGAAGTGGAATCAAGGGGAATCCCCTTGTTATCTCCAATCACAGATCAGATTCTGGGGGATTTCTCTTCCTTCCCACAGGGTGGGGCTTGGGGAAGGGAGGGGGAGGGATCTGTGGAGGGTGCCAACCCTCTGCACACATTGGGAACCTCTACAGGCTGGATTAGGCCCATGGGCCAGAGGTTCCCCATCCCCGCTGTAGAAAAATTATCTCAAGATGACTCAAGAAAGTCAGCCTACAGGTAAAGACAAAAACATTTCAGGATTACTAGGCAATCTGAGCTATGGCAAAATTCCTTCTCCCTTCGAAACTGCAATGAAAAAATTAGGGATGTCAGAGAATTCCGCCACGGATCTCGGTGAGGCCTAATGCCAGTGCATTCGGCCCCCCGAAATCTGTGGTGGAATGAAGCCCCCCGCCCCCCTCCCTGCAAAAGGCGCGCAGAATGGAGCACTTACCTGCTGCCGTTCGTGCTGTTTTACGAATGGCGGCCGCGTCTGCGGCTGCCATTCGCTTCTTCATTATAGCCGTGATAGGCTACATAAATACTTAGGTAGCCTATCATGGCTAACGCAGGGACACCATTTGCATCCCTGTGGAGGCCGTGATAGGCTATGTAAGTATTTACGTAGCCTATTACGGCAAAAAAAAAAAAAAAAAGGGAACGCAAATGGCGGCCACTACACCAATTGTGCCCCTGTCTTTTGCCGTAATAGGCTATGTAAATATTTATGTAGCCTATCACAGCAAAATACAGGAACGCAAATGGCAGTGGCTACGGTGGCTGCCATTTGCGTCCCTGTGCAGGCTGCCCAGCGGCCAGATGTCCAGCTGCGGGTGGCCCCGGCCGGCAGCTCCGCAGAGTCACCATGGAGCGGAGCCAGCCGGGGAGAATTTCAGGGGGAGGGACGGAGTGCCTCCCCCCCACCGCGAATGTCACCCTTCAAAAAGGTAAGTGATTTTCGTACATCCCTAGAAAAAATTCACTCCTGAGCCTCTGTGAAACTCTTCCACAATTCAGCATCGTTTTTTTTTTTGCTACAGCAGTAAGGTCTTCCCTAATATTTCAGAAAAGAGGGCCAAGACTCTTGATTATTAGCAGGGCACCATTTTAGATAGAAGTAATCATGATAGCCACATAAACGCCCCTGTTCTTGAAATAAATAGCCATGATATTGTATTCAGACAGACATAGACAAAGCGTTTTTACATGAGGATTCCTTTCTCACTTAGTCTCACAATAATCCAGAGGGAAACATCATTTGGATTTCCATTTTATTGAAGGGTAATGAAGGTCAAAATGACCCTTGGCTGCAAACTGATATAAAAAGATGGGTTCATTAAGTCTCTGCAAAAGTGCTTAAGACCAATCTGTTCAATTAGCAGCAAAGCACTGCAGATTCCCTTCTTCAGATCAGCAACACATATTTAACACTTATGCAGTAACATTTTTGGCACAAGTAGGAAGAATGTTTCCCCACAGGTGGCATGAACAAAGGTAGAGAATAAAAAGCATAAAAGCTGGGAAAGAAAAGAGGGAGGAAACTGCAAGAAAGAGATACAGAAAACGGAAAAGAAAATGAATAGCAAAAGAACAAAAAGAAACAAAGGGAGGACCCTTTCATAAGGCACCCTCCATATTAAAAATTCATTAAACATAATATTCTGTAAATAAATGGATTAAAATCATGTATTACGTTTACCACCAAATAATTTTACCTAGAGCTCCAGTGGCAGCCACCAGTGGGGGCCACAGTGTTTTGTTTTGTTTTCCCCCAACAATGCCTCCGAAATGATGCTACATCCAGATATAGAATCATTCCAAGTGAGGCACTGTGGATTTAAATGGCCATTGCTTGTAGCTCTGCCACTGTTTGAAGTGGCAGGCAAACTATGTGTTAAAGAGCGAAAGGTTAAAAGAAAAATGCCGCTGCCACTTTCCCCAAGAACCTGCAGCCCATGAATCATCCCATGACCCCCAAATCAAGTCCTTGATTTTCTTCCACCCCCTGAAAACTAATCAATTGTTCTTCTTCCCTGTTGCCCAAACCCAGTGTCCTGCTTTTTGCTGAAAAGTTGTATACGGTTCAATCCTATGCAGGTTTAGACAGAAAAAAAGTCCACAATTCTCAGCATTCCCCAGCCAGCATGGGGAATGCTGGGAAATATATGACTTCTGTTTCTGTCGACATGCATGCGATTGCACCCTTAATGAACTCTTTGCCTCAGTCACAGCTAATTCAGAGTGAGGGTAATGTTTCCTGTAGCATATTGCCCTCACTCCGGATAGGCAGAGGGAGGGACTGCATGTTGGATGTTGGGTGGAGGAGGAAGGAGAATGCAGTTTCTATTGCAGCTGTTAGCACCACTGCTTAGGTAAGCTGCCTGAAACTTCAGAGTCCTCTTTGAACCCCACTCCTCAAATTGGTGAAGGTGGTATTTCCTTTTCATTGCCTACAAAGAGCAGTCTTCAGGTCAACCCAGATACCTATCAACAATCAAATGAAGCCAAACACCATTTGCTTTAAGCCAAACATTATTCTATGGCTTATAGTAGTGAAGTGACTTCAGTGCCTCTCCTATTACTACTGCCATTCAAAAATTTCACAAACACATAAAAAAAAATGTTTAAGTGGGTGTGAAGTTAATAAGATGAAGAAAAATTGCACATTTTCATAATATCCTAAAAGATATTGTTTTTGAGGAAATAAGTAGTAATATATAATCAGTGGATCCACCCACTTATACTAGAGAAATAGCCAGTGTGGTGTAGTGGCTACAGTGTTGGACTGGAACTCGGGAGATCCAGGTTCTAGTCCCCACTCAGCCATGGAAGCTCACTAGGTGACTTTGGGCCAGTCATAGACTCTCAGCCCAACCTACCTCACAGGGTTGTTGTTGTGGGGATATAATGGAGAGGCAGATTATGTACACCGCCTTGGGTTCCTTAAGGAGGAAAAAAGGCGGGATATAACTGTAATAAATAAAGAAATAAATAGTCTTATGAGACATGGCATTGGCAAACAAAATATAGAAGATTGTGCATAGGAACCGCTGCACCAATGGGTCACAGCTTGATGTGCTGGAACCTCGACATTGCATTGTTTTCATTTTGATACTATCATGCTAGGAATAGCCCCCCAGAAAGAGCCATCCACCACTTAGTGGTGATGCTCAGCATCACCCTATCCAAAGAAGTATCAGTGATTTGCACAGCATGCCAATCAGGCCAAAACAAAGTCAGTTAAGCAGAGGCCAGGTTAGGTGTAAGGTGACAGGGTGGCATAGAGAAAACTCTGTATGTCATTTTAGGGGTTTGTTTGGCCACTATAGAGTCAGCCATATTGGTGTAGCCAAGGCATCTGATGCACAGTAAGCTGTTAGCAATGGCAGGTGACACTGTGTGCCATCGCTACTGCGCATATTACCATTTACCTCAGCGATGACAATGCTTATGGGGCTCTTTCCACCATTCACTGGACAAGACATGCTTGGCATCAAGGAATCGGATATTAGTGGAGCACTCTGTGCAGTGCCAGTGTCAAGGCTAGGCATAGTCGGGCACTGGCTGAGGGCCCACACCCCAGCAGGGGGCTGCTGACAAGAGCCCCCTGGACTTGCTCCTCCTCTTCACCATCTCAACCCCCTTGTTCACCTGCCTCTTGCTCTGTCCCAGACCACAGCAGTGGTGAGAAGGTGGAGCAGTAAAAGACACCATCTATTTGCTCCCTGGTTCCCTGCCTGTCAAGCAAGCAAGCTGTAGCATTGAGGAGAAAGAGGATGAAGAGCAACAACAGTTGGTGACAATGGTGGTGAGAAGGTGGACTCACTGCAGGAGGGGGCCCACTGAGGGTGACTTGCCCTGCCTGAAAAAGCAGGGTCTGGACTGACTCGGTGTAAGCCCTGAAATGAGCCTTAGATAGATGAAGATTCAGTCATGTCAGTTCTCCTCACTCCCTGCTGAGCAACACACATAATGATCATGCCCTGGTTGAGATTTTTCCAACACACAAATTAGGGATCAGAAAGACTGGATAGCAGGATATTAGCATACTCTTTTATGCTAAATACTGTCCATAGGCAGGGAAATGTACTGTATGTGTCATTTCACTTCTCCTAGCAAGTAACGAGGCATTCTTGCAGATTAACGGCGCAAAATGAGAACTTCATCTAGGTTTTGCATTTCGGAAGAGTAGGTGTTGGGACTCTTGACAAACGTTGCTTTTTATTAGTCCTAAAGGGCACACAGACAGACTAAAAAAAAAAGACAGTTTCAAGCGTGCAGACAGATCAGCAGCCAAACTCAAAACTTTATCCCTGCAGTCGGGGTCCATAACAAGAGTTTTTTTTAAAAAAAATCTGCATTTTACATAATGAAAGGAGGTGGGGAGGGGGGATGCCCCAAATCTTGGAATCTTTGATAATGTGTCACTGTGCAGTTTTCTCAGTTTGATCTCTTCAGCTGTGTCCAATGGGGGATTAGTGATTTGCATAAGATGCAAATTAGGCCTAAACAGAGACAGTTAAGCAAGTTCATAAAAAGGCTGATTTGC
This sequence comes from Heloderma suspectum, assembly GCF_057233095.1. Taxonomy (NCBI): domain Eukaryota; kingdom Metazoa; phylum Chordata; class Lepidosauria; order Squamata; family Helodermatidae; genus Heloderma; species Heloderma suspectum. The sequence continues at coordinate 254,596,761 of NC_139460.1, read as the reverse complement.
AACATAAAAGTGCTGAGAATTGCTCTCTGTGGTTTGCAGGGTCCTGTAATCTGTTCCTCAGGAGAATTCACAAGCTCCATGGTAATGTTATTATGACATGATTTAACAATTAATTTTGCTGCATGAAATACAGACCTCAGTGTTGTTTCCGAACCACCAGATATAAGCTAGTGTTCCAACTTGACTGGGCCACAGTACTGCTGTGGCATTAACGTCTTTGTTCTTTGTTGTTACAAATGGCAGTGACAAATGGACATGTTCCAAAGGGCCTGGAAACAAGGAAGAATGGGGAAAAAATATGTACATGAGACCAGTTTTATGTATTGACATTCTTGTCTCATCGTCTCTCCCTCCCCAGTTTCAATAAGGGTTTCATACACCATCTTATTTCAACACTGGCTGCAATCCTATGGGTGCTTATTTTGGAGTAAGCTCCATTGAACTCACTGGGACTTACTGCTGAGTAAATAAGCATAGGATTGACTGATAAATTACTTCCATTTTGGCCTTCTTGTGAATCCTACATAGAATCATGGGGTTGGGAGGGGCCTACACGGCCATCGAGTCCAACCCCCTGCTCAGTGCAGGAAACCTGATTCCCAGGTGGTCTCCCATCCAAGTACTAACCAGGGCTGACCCTGCTTAGCTTCCGAGATCAGACGAGATTGGGCACATCCAGCCCTTTGATTTCAACATGTGATGATCCTACGCATGACACACTCACACTGGGAAATCATTGTCAATCATAGCTTCATAGCACATAAACTCGCAATGAACAATACAGTACATTAAGGCTCATTGTACGTAATGATCTGCACATGGAATTCATACACAGAAGTTGCTTTCACATAGGAATGCTGTGAACCAGCCCTGATCCCTACAACCAATTGTTTCATCATACATCCTAGTTTAGTACACATGCTAAAGTTGTTCAGCACAGGCACACGTTACAGCTGGACTCTTGAGCCAAACTACATGTTATACTAATTGATATTAATTAATTAATAGCATTTAGGTGAAGGTTAGCTTTTTCTTTATTTTAGTGTAAGTGTGTGTGGCCCAATTCAGATCAGGAACACTGCAGAATGGGATGGAAAGATTAAGTCTTCCACTCACCATTCTCCCCAGATTCCACCCCCATGGGGATTAGAAAAACAAAACTTGTCTCCATTGGCATAAAAATTCCCCTGCAAGGGGTGAGGAATTTGGGAGGAAATGGTGGGGAGAGGTTTGATTCTCCCCTCCCAGAGAGTGGTAGTCCCGATCTGGATTGAGGCCACACGCACTTAAACTAGAATAAAGAAAACACTAATGGTTAGCTATGAGACCAGTGTAACATGTAGTTTGGCTCTAAGCAATGCGCTTAAGGAGGTTTTGTGATGGTGTGCAGAAGTACAATTTATGATTAGGGTGGATACATCAAGGCAGCTTGAAAAGTTATGATTTCCTAGATGAATATCAGTTTAAGTTGAGGAAAATGAGCACAATCGTCCATATTATTTGAAGTAGCGTGTGAGAGAGGGGGGCAGGGAGTTCTTTTCCCATGTATTCACTCCCTGGTCAGTTGAATGTATTTATTTTTTTGTTTATTTGTTTATTTATTTATTTATTTACAATATTTGTGTACTGCTCCATATCTAAAACAGATTTCAGAGCGGTGAACACAAAAGTGTTGGGGTGGGTTAGGGTATTTTTTAAAAAAAATTATGGTAGAATTTTGTTTTAAATTGTTTTATGGTATGTTGTACATCGCCCAGAGTGGCTGGGTGACCAGCCAGATGGGCGATTAATAAATTTAATAATAAATAAATAAATAAAAGATAAAAAAGGAAAAGAATAAAAAGATTAAAACACCATATTATTGTTATGCTTTAAAATTATGCTTTTCAAAACAACAACAACAACAACAGCAACAACAACAGCAACAACAACAACAAAATGGCAATAGAAACCATGGCTGGTCAATTAAGGAATGCCTCCTGGAACAGTGCTGTTGTCCGGAGGCACCAGAAACAACACAGTGTTGGCGCCTGCCTGACCTCCAGGGACAGGGAGTTCCAAAGAAAGGAGGCCACCACACTGAAGGCTCTTCTCCTGGTGGACTCCAATTGGGCCATAGGTCCATGTGGAACCACCAGGAACATGCCTGATATGATATGAGCAAAGGATGCCTAATCATGATCAAAAGAACACATATCAAATGTCAATGCCAAAGAATATGCTTCCTGTTCTACACAGAGATTGCTCTCATTCTGTCAACCCATATTGCTGTGATAGAGAACACGCTTCATTTTCATAAGGTCCCAGGTTCAATTCCTGACCAGTTACAAGATATTGGGCAGGAGGACTAGCATGACAGCTTGGACTGATGCTGCTAATCAGAGACTGGTAGACCATGCTGAACTTGTTGCACTATTAATCTGACTCAATAAATGCAGCTTAATATGAGTGCTATCACCTTAGGCTCAGCTTAATATGAGTGCTATCACCTTAGGCTCAGCTTAATATGAGTGCTATCACCTTAGGGTCACTCCACCAAATGGATTACCAGGCCACTCAGTCCGATGGGATTTTTCAGGAAATAATCTGCATGTTTTAAAGCAGGAGCCAAAAATACAACCAAAAATGAGTAGGGAGTCGAATGGCCTTCCACCTAGTCTTTTGTCCTGGCATCTCCAGGCTCAGGTAGAGGATTTTGGACATTCACTGACACTGAGTGACATCGGGCTTCCTGCCATCAACTTAAGATGGATATCTGAATTTGAATTTTGGAGAACTGCTCATGTGATGCAAAATGTATTAGTTGCATGGCACAGACACATGCTGCACTGGCCAAATTAGGAGACCCCCCCACCCCCGGGTTGCAGTCTGTTAATCAATGGCAATGAAATCTAATATTTATTTATTTTATTTGTTTATTTAAAGTATATCTAGCCTGCTTTTCAGGGCAAGATCTATCCCAAGGTAGAGTACAACAATAAAATTTACATAATAAAAACTGACGCAGTTGTAAAAACACCAAATGTTCCAAAGAAACAATGAACACTAGCATAAAACAAAACCTACAACACAACTGCAGCTATAACCCAGTTCGATAAAAGTGATATTTAGACATTCACAATTAAATATCCAAATGTGGCCTTTGGTACCCTGTTGATGTGCAGCATTTTTATTTCAACCCAAATAAAAGGCTAAACAAATCCAGACACCTAGTTCTCATTAACACAGGAACATTCTGTCATGAATGCTGGTTCAACAAACGTATATTCTCCTTTGAGAGCTCCACTGTTTCTGATATTGATTAAAAAAAAAAAACTGAAGTAGGTAATTCTGATTAACTACTGCAATCAAGGTGCCAGAAGACAAAATTGCAGCTTAAAAAATGCAGTTTTGGAACAGCAGGTGGTGTTGTACTACTATCTACATGACATAGATAGCAAATGAAAATGTGCATAACTTTTACTGACAGAATTAGACAACTTTTGTCAGTCTTGGACAGATTGAACAGTCTTTGAGTCAATTCTTATTTAAATATTGTTAAATACTACCTTAAAAAAATAGATTTGCCTCCAGAAGTGCCATCGGGTTCATGGAACTGGCATATGCCTATTCTCTCACTTAATGCATGGCATATTGTTGTGTCCCCGATATGTATGATTTCAGGAACATATTTTCCAAATTTATTTGGCTGCCAAAAAAACTGGTTTTCTTAATTTGTTGAGATGAACAACATGGCTAGTATATGCTAGGTTTTGGACTTCTGAAAAGCCTTTTCTGTCAAACTGAAAATAATATGTGTGGTGTCCAAATAGGCAAACATTTGATTTCTAGCTGGGAAGGGGAATGCATACTTGGCAATAAAGCTTCATGGATGGATTGGTAGGATGTTTCCAGTTGTCCCAGGTGAAACTAGGTATGTGGGAGCACTGTGCTTCTCATGCAGCAGCCAGTGGAAGGGGCTCCTCCTGCCAGAGGGTAAGGATGTGCGAACTCACCCCTGTCTGGGTTCTCCGGATGCCCACTCAGCCCCTGACCCTGCTCGCCTGTCCCCGGACCAGGCTCAAAGCCCTCCCATACTTGGCGAGCAGCCTACACTCACCCCAGCAGCCTCATCGAGCTCTGCGGTTGCCATTTTTTTGAAAAATAAAACGGTGATTGCAAAAATGCAAGTTTTTGTTTGCGCAAAAATGTGCATTTTATGAATGCACATATTCTTGTGTGCAAAATGCGCATTTTTGAGAAGGTGCACATTTGTGTGTGTGCGTGCAAAAATGTGAATTTCTTGAAAAATGTGCATTTTCATGCACATGCAAATATGCGCATTTGCAAAAATGGACATTTTCGCATACATGACTATGCACAGCCGCAAAATGCACATTTTCACGTGTGTGCAAATATGTGCATTTCTGCAATCGCCATTTTATTTCTCAAAAACTGGTGACTGCAAAGCTCAACGAGGCCACCGGGGTGAGTGCAGGCCATTCGCCGAGTGCAGGCAAGGGGTGAGCAGGGGCAGGAGCTTGATGAGTGGGGCTCGGGGGTTCAGGTAGGGGTGGTTCCGACGGATTCCCAGACTGAATTGGGCACCCGCACCATCCCTACCAGAGGGTAGAGGGGCCTGGATTGTGGGATGGACTCTCGCTCAGTGGTAGAGCTCAATAATGCCTTGCATGCAGAAGGTCCTAGGATCAATCCTTGGCATCTCCAGTTACAAGGATCAGGTAGAAGGCGATGTGAAAGACCTCTGCCTGAGAATCTGGGGAGCCTCTGCCAATCAGGGCAGGCAGTATTTAGCTAGATGGACCAATGGTCTGATTTAGTATAAGGCAGCTGCCAGCTTCTCATGTGCTACAAGGTGTCCAATGTTCATGTATTATACAGGTGATCATGATCCTAACAGTGAACTTCACCACATTTACAGTGCTGCGTATATCTGTTTATTATACACACCTAGAGATGTACAGATTTTGTAAAATCCATTCTATCCACATTTCCTGGATTGTCAGGTACCTTTTGTTCAATTCTCTGCTCATTGAAGGAATCTAATTCTTCCCCAGTTTCCTGAATTTGCACAAATTTGCATTTGTGCAAATCTGTGCTTGCGAAAATGCACAAATCCCCCCTTCCCAATGCACAAATCCCCCCCCCCAAATGTGCATTTTCACAAGTGCATTTTCCCCCATTTCCCCTATGGGGGAAACGTGCATTTTTGGCTGTTTTAAAAAATTATGTATGTATTTTTCTACCAATAAATGTTCATAACATTCTGGAAAGTAAAAGAAAAACAAAAAAACTGGCCTGCAAGTCTACAGTATCCATGCAACTCAGGAAAAGCTGGTCTGCTGTGGAATCCGTGGGTCGAATTCATAGAAATTTGAAATTTGATTACATTGCAGATTTTTCCAACATCTTTATTCACGCATAGACTAAATTTGTATTAGAACATTGGTTTGTAATTATACTTTTATTTCATTTGTAATTGTTTCCCAGATTTTTGAAATAGAGTTTTGGCACTTCCTTTTATAGGCATAAAGAAGAGTCACAACCATTTTTTAAAAAAACCTTCAAAGGATATACGAATTGGCTATCCTGGGCAGACATCATTAGCTTCTGTACCATAAGGAAAGGAAAGGAAAGGAAAGGAAAGGAAAGGAAAGGAAAGGAAAGGAAAGGAAAGGAAAGGAAAGGAAAGGTTCCTCCTGTGCAAGCACCAAGTCATTGCTGACTCCTAGAAGGACACCGCTTTCACTGGCGTTTTCATGGCAGACTGTAGTGGGGTGGTTTGCCATAGCCTTCCCCAGTCGTGACTACCTTTCCCCCAGCAAGCTGGGTACTCATTTTACCAACCTCGGAAGGATGGAGGGCTGAGTCGACCTGAGCGGGTACCTGGGACTCGGCTTCCACTGGGATCGAACTCAGGTCGTGGGGAGAGTTTCGGTTGCAGTACTGCCACCTACCACTCTGCACCACACGAGGCTCAGGAAAAAAGAGACCGCCTCCCCACCCTTGCCCCACCTGCATGATCAGTCTCAGCATCTCCAGCAACCACCCTTGTGCCTCCTAGACTACAGCCTAGTAGGATCTACAATTACTACAGCTGCTTGTGAATTGGGAAATCTCATGAGTGATACAGTCTGTGACCCCCCTGGGAGTGCCAGCACCACTTTATTACTTTTTTTTTGCATTCTGTTCCAGTGTTGTACTGTGGTGATCAAATGATATGGTGGGAAAACCTTTCACAAGAGGGGAGTAACCCAGACAATGACTTTTCCGTTGCAACTCATGGCCTACATTAGCAGACAGCTATTCCATCAAGTGCCTCATGAGCTTGCAAACAAAAAAGTGCACAGTGGTAACAGGCCCCAGTGGAATTGTCTCCTGTCAAATTGCAGCAGGCCACCTGGCTCCATGTTGTCTGAGACCCTCAGAGCCTCTCTGGGGATATTACCAGACCTCTGTTTGTTTGCGGTGACCTTTACAAGCAAGGCACGGCAGTTGTTTCCCTGGTAGTTCCATAAAGATGGGAATGCATAAGAGGTAGAGAAGCCAATTTTATCTTTTTATCTTTTTTTATTTTGGTTCGTGCTATTAAAATACCAGTTTTAATGGATTTTATATAGTTGTTTAGCTGTATGCTACTTTGGTAGCACATTGCTGAAAAGTGATCTATAAATTCCAGATAATAACAATGAATACACTTTATTTATTTAAATAAACATTGCCAGACCTTGTCTACTTTGTTCCAGGCACCATGGGATGCTTGTTCTATGAGCACACTTTTCCCCAAACTTCAGGCCATTTCAATGGCCTTCAAATAAACTTTTCCCCAGAATGCAGATTGCATGGAATGTTTACCGTTGCATTTGAATCTTTCATATATTCCTGTAAACGTAACCTGTGTCAACATGCTTTCCATTTATTTCCTTTGTGGAAGTCCTTAAAACCTCTTATCAAAGTCCAATTAAGTACAGATGCCTATATATTTTTCTGAATAATACACTCATGCAAAGTATTCTTTGCTGTTGTTGCTGCCTGTATTTTTAATTTAATTTCCAAATAAAATAAAATTCCATGGGGAAAACCAATGGAATCCAGCTCTCACACTCTGTCCACCACAGAAAACTGTAGACAGATCTCCTGGGCAAGGCTTCCTCGCACACAGCAGCATACAGAACACAGGCCCAAGACATTTTGCTGTTTCAGGCAAAGCCCAAATAGCTGTCCCAATCCCCACCAACAGTTTTAAAACTATTGTTGTACTATTCAGACTGTTAATTGAATTCATGGCGCATGGTGTGGAGAATGTGGATAGGGATACATTTTTGTCTCTCTCTCAAAGTATGAGAACCCAAGGTCATCCCATGAAGCTTATTGGTGGGAGATTCAGGAGAGATAAAAGGAAGTACTTCTTCACACAGCACATAGTTAAACTATGGAATTTGCCACCACAGGATGTAGTGATGGCCACTGCATTGGATTGCTTTAACAGGGGGTTAGACAAGTTCCTAGAGGAAAAGGCTATCAATGGCTACTAGTCTTGATGGCTATGTGCTACCTCCAGTACCAGAGACAGTGAGCTTTTGTACATCAGTTGCTGGGGAACATGGGTTGGAGGGTGCTGTTGCGCTCATGCGCTGGTTGTGGGTGCCTGGTTGACAGCTGGTTGGCCACTGTGTGAACAGAATGCTGGACTAGGTGGACCCTTAGTCTGATCCAGCATGGTTCTTCTTATGTTCTTATGATCTATTCCTTCCTGCCTGCCTTCCTTTCCAAGGCTGAAATTCTATATATGCTTTCTTGAGAGTAAGTAATATTGAACTCAGTGGGACCTACTTCTGAGTAGACCTACACAAGATTGCTCTGCATAGCCTGCCCACCCACGCCCCTCTCTTTCCCTGTCCTTCTTTCCTTCCCAACCTCTCTCAGACACAAAAGCTCAACCCCAATTAAGAGAAAGTTATCTTTAAAATATTTCATATACCAACAGTAATAACATACAATTTACATGCAAGTACAGGACAGCACTGTCAGCCCCCAGGTTGTTTTCCACCTGCGCTGTTACTCGGAAAATCCCCACATTCTGGTAGATATGCTTGATCCCATCTTCTGTGGAGCTGAGATTGGCATACGACACAGCACTGCCATCTCCAAAATCGACACGGATTATTGATCTTTGAATATCACCCTAAAACAGAGAAGCAGAGAAAACCTGAAGTTAATAAAATTGGTATGAAATCCAGGATCATTTGACTATTCACCATTTTTAAGGGATTCATGCATGCAAATGAGGATCTAAAATGTATAGGGATAGGTAGAGTCTAGGGCTGGTCTCCTTTCATATTGTTTCAGGATTTCAACCAAATCTGGGGTTGGGGGAGGGCATTCAGTTGGCCCCTAAGTAAAACCAGTGGAGGATGGTGGTTCCAGTTTTGGAGGGGTGGTGATTCCATTCTGGGTGTTAGAACCAGCCAGAGCTCTAAAGGTGCTATCCAAAATGAACCCATTTGGGGGATAGGTTTCAGCACCTTGGATAGAAACTTTACAGCTCTGGCTGGCTCTAACTAAAACCCGGAATGGAATCACCATCCCTCCAAAAGTGGAGCCACAGCCTCCACTGAGTAAAACTCAAGAAAAGGCATGAAATGATTTGGAAGTGGGAAAATGATTCAGCACGAGTGAAGAGGCTTAAAAGTCTCTCTCTCTCTCTCTCTCTCTCTCTCTCTCTCTCTGCGTGTGTGTGTGTGTGTGTGTAGGTGTGAGCTTCTTACTTTTTTCCTTTTCCTTTTCTTTTTTAAATGCATATTTTAAGCTGCAAAGAAACCTGGCTGCTTTTTTTTTAAAAAAAGTGCTACACAAAAAACTCAAAAGCAAAAATAAAAAAATAAGATGCTCCAGTCATGCCAGAATTGTAAGCGTTGCATCCCCCCAAACCATTTCAGGGATCATTTGGGGGGACTGAATCACGACTTCTAAAATGGCTACCCCTCATTTGCCATCTGTGAATGGGATGGCAAATTGGGAGCATTTATGCCTGTGACGTTGCATAAAAGGGCTTATTTAGAGCTGCCATTTGTGTAAATAGCTCCCTTACAGAAAAGAACAAGGCAACATTTTCTGCGAACCGGCTGGCGGCTTGGCCCAAACAGGGCTGAGTGGCCAGCGGGGGTCCATCAAGGGGCACATGAGGCAGACCCAGGTAAGTTCCCTCTTTGCTATGAAATTGTTCTTGTTCGTTTATAGGTAAGTGTGTGTGATCTACATATTTTTTTTAAAAAATGTTGCGGCGGGGGGAGAGAGGATTAATAATTGATTGATTGATTGATTAATTAATTAATTAATTAAAATATGTATTGGCCACCTTACAGATTAGCAGCCCTCCCAACAATGCAACAATATTTGTATTTTACAACAATAAAATTCATATAATAAAAACAGCAAATATTCCAGAAAACAACAGGCAACAGCATAAGGAAAAACCTAAAATACATAATAGCAGCTACAACCCAGTCTGATAAAACATAATCAGGGGAAGGCCAAAGTAAACAAGTAAGTTTTCCAGGCCTTCCTAAAAGCCCAGTGATGAGGTCTTGCACACCCCAGATAACAATTCATTCCAGAGCTGTGGGGCCCTTACAGAAAAGGATCTCTCTTGTATACTAGTCCACTTAACTGCCCTCAAAGGTGGGCAGGTGAGAAGGGCCTCTCATACATGATATTATACACATCTTTCTCTTATAAGGTCAAAATTGACTCCTTAGAATTATGCTGTATAGGTATCTTGAAAAAAAGCAAAGTAAGTTTTGAAATTTTATGCAACAACAAATTCAAACATAAGCCCCACTGAGGTCAATCTGATTTACTCCCAGGTCAGCATGTACAGCAGGGGTGTTGAACCTCTTTCAGTCCAAGGGCTGAATTCCATGCTGGAGAAGCTCTCAGGGGCTTCATTCCAGTGGTGGATGTTGCCAAAATCAAAAAGGGGCAGGACCATCAGTACCAGCATCTTTTAACGTAAAGTTCGTACTATCAGTAACTCAGCCTTCGGGGGAGTCATTTCAATCTTTTAGAAATGGGAAAAGCCTCACAAAAGCCAGGAAACCACTATTCACTGGTTGGGGGGGGGGGATTTATTTATTTATTTATTTATTTTTATTAAATTTATTAATCGCCCATCTGGCTGGTCACCCAGCCACTCTGGGTGATGTACAACATACAATAAAACAGTTTAAAACAATAAAATTCTACAGTAAAAACATTTTTTAAAATACCCTAACCCACCCCAAATGCCTGCCTGAACAACCACGTTTTTAAGGTGTGGCGGAAGCTCATTAAAGAGGGGGCATGGCGGAGTTCCCTAGGGAGGGAGTTCCACAGAGTGGGGGCCACCACAGAAAAGGCCCTCTGCCTCGTCCCCACCAGTCTAGCTGTCCTGGCTGGTGGGACAGACAGAAGGCCATCCGAGGCTGATCTTGTTAAGTGGCCTGTCTGGTGTTGCTGGAGGCGCTCCTTAAGATAGGCTGGGCCGGAACCATATAGAGTTTTAAAGGTCAAAACCAACACCTTGAATTTGGCCCGGGAAACCACTGGTAACCAGTGCAACTCCTTTAGCACTGGAGTGATGTGATCTCGCCGGCGGCTGCCTTTAATCAGGTGAGCCTCCGCGTTCTGTACCAGCTGCAGCTTCCGAACCATCTGCAAGGGTAACCCCACGTAGAGCGCGTTACAGTAGTCTAAACGAGAAAAGAGCAGGGCATGTACTACCGATGGGAGCAGATGGTCGGGAAGGAAGGGGCACAGCCGCCGTATCAGATGGAGTTGATACAGCGCTGTCTGGCTCACAGCTGACACCTGAGCCTCCATGGACAGCTGGGAGTCCAAAATGACCCCCAGGCTGCGGATCTGGTCTTTCAAGGGTAGCTGTACCCCATTCAACACCAGGTCAACATCCCCCAGCCTCCTCTTGTCTCCCACCAAAAGTACCTCGGTCTTGTCAGGGTTCAGCTTCAGCTTATTCCTCCCCATCCAGCCATTCACCATCTCCAGACATTTGGACAGGGATTCTACGGCCAACCTTGGTGAAGATTTGAATGAGAGGTAGAGCTGCGTGTCATCTGCATATTGATGACATCGCACCCCAAACCTCCTGATGATAGCCCCCAGCGGCTTCACATAGATATTAAATAGCATCGGGGAGAGGCTGGAACCCTGTGGCACCCCACAAGTGAGTTGCCATGGGTCCGAAACCTCCTCTCCCAGTGATACCCTCTGGTACCTGCCGGAGAGGAAGGACTGGAACCACCGCAATACGGTGTCTCCAATGCCCAACCCCTCCAGGAGGTCCAGGAGGATACCGGGGTGAACAGTATCTAAAGCCACTGAGAGGTCGAGGAGGACAAGGAAGGAGCATTCACCCCTATCCAGAGCCCTCCTCATATCATCCACCAAGGTGACCAAGGCCATTTCTGTCCCATGCCCAAGCCTGAAGCCCTACTGAAATGGGTCTAGATAATCAGTTTCTTCCAAGTGTGCCTTCAACTGCATTGCCACCACCCGCTCAATCACCTTGCCCCAAAATGGCAGATTTGAGACTGGGCGAAAGTTGTTCAAAACATGAGGATCCAAGGAGGGCTTCTTTAAGAGCGGTCTTATCACTGCCTCCTTGAGGGCTGATGGCATCACTCCCTCCTCAAGGGAGAGGTTCACCACCACCCTGATCCCCTCACCCAGTCTCTCTCTGCAGCCCATAATGACCCACGATGGGCAAGGATCAAGTAAGCAGGTGGTCGGCCTTACAGATGAAAGCACCTTGTCCACTTCATCAGGAGGAAGAAGCTGGAACCGATTCCACAAAACCGGTTTGCCACAGGCTGCCTCTTGCTTACTAACTGTATCCACAGCGTGCAGAGTAACACACCTAATCTGATCAATTTTATCTGCAAAGTGCCTTGCCAAGGCCTCACAGGAGGCCTTAGAATGCTCCAGTGGTTCAGGAGCCACAGGACCGACCAGGCTCTGGACCACTTGGAACAGCCTCCTGGGACAGCACTCTGCAGACACGATAGAGGCAGCATAATATTCCTTTTTTGCTGCCTTCACCACCACGTGATAGGCTGAAGATACAGCTCTAGCCTGTGTCTGATCGTCTTTGGAGCGAGACTTCCGCCACCGGCGCTGTAGCCGTCTCACCTCCTGTTTCAGAGCTCGTAACCGCGGATTGAACCATGGTGCAGTCCGAGCCCTGTTCAGGGGGAGAGGGCATTTCGGAGCCACCTGAACTAATGCCCCAGTGATTGCAGCATTCCAGCCACCCACCAGGGTCTCGACCGAGTGGCCGTTGGTGTGCCCCAGAGAATCCCCAAGCGCATTCAGGAATCCATTTGGATCCATAAGACTTCTGGGGCGGACCATTTTAATGGGTCCTCCACCCCTGCGGAGGGGTTGTGGAACCGAGAAGTCCAACGTCACCAGACAGTGATCTGACCATGACAAGGGAGGGGGTGGATATACCCCCGACTTCCTGATCACTCCCCGCTTCTCCAGAAACAAACACAAGGTCTAGCGCATGACCGGCTACATGGGTGGGCCCAGTTAGAATATGGTGCAGCTCCCAGGAGGCCATGGTCTCCATGAAGTCCCGAGGTGCTCCTGTGAGGATGGCCTCCGAATGTACGTTGAAGTCCCCCAACACCAATAAGCTAGGGGACTGTACACGCACATCAGAGAACACCTCAAGCACCTCGGCCAGGGAGTCAGTCATGCAGCGGGGTGGACGGTACACAAGCAGAATCCCCAGACTGCCCTTCGGGCCCAACCTCCAGTACATGCACTCAGCAACCTTGGTCTCCAGGAGAGGGGGTCTGGTGAAGACCAGGGACTCTCAGTAGATAACAGCCACTCCCCCTCCCTGATCCCCATCCCTCGGCTGCTGTGCATACGAAAATCTGGCTGGACACATGGCTGCAAGGGTTGGAGCAGCAGCCTCGGCCAACCAGGTCTCCATAATACATGCCAGGTCTGCACCCTCATCCAGGATCATGTCATGGATGAGGGAGGTTTTTGGGTAACAGACCTGGCATTGCAGAGCAGCAAACGAAGGCCAGAAGATGGGGTCATGCCTCCCCCAGCCATCCTTTGGCTCTGGACAGGCCCGGAGCAGGGGACAGATCCTACACATCTCTCCTTTGTTCCCCTTATCTGGCATGGCCTGCCCCTAGCGCTCCGCCAGCGTCTGCCGCCCAGCCTCAGTATGTTCTGGCCCCCAACACTCCCCCCACTGCCTCCATCAGGTGGACACATGCCCCCTCGCTCCCGCCTATCAGGCAGGCTACCCACCCCTAGAAAGACAGGAAAGGGAGCATGAACATGAGGAGAAATCTGTATAGGGCCAGTTTGGGACCCTAGATGGGCTAGTTTTAGTGTACCAGGTTGCATGCTTAAATGAAATATGAAGAGAGCGTAGAAAAAGATGCCAGGTCTCTTCTAATATATGTGTGTTTCTAAGATCCCTTTTTGTGCATTCTGGTAGGCCAAAGAATATGCTGAATCTATAGGAGGAAAAAATTATTTCTAAGAACAGCAGGATGTGGCCTGATTCTCATCAAGGTGTCCTGCTGAGAAAGATGTCCCCTTCCAGTCTAATTAGAGAAGACCCACAGCTGCTGCTCTCTGCATCTGTTTCAGAGATGAATTTGGTTGGTTTTACCAGTTCTTTTAATTATTTAAATCTTCTGAACTGAAAATGCTTTCTCCCCATTCAGTACAGTTCAGGCTGCAACACAGTTCTGAAAAGGCCAAGTTTAAAAAGCTGACATTTAAATATTTCAGTTTCTGAGCCCGAGGAACACATAAGCAAAAGCAATAAGGTGCAGTCACTGAGACAGATATTTTCCATGCCAATGATGCAACAAAACACGTATTTGTAAATGTTAATAAATTCTTGTGCATGCAGTCATGTTCGGAAATGCACGATTTTTAATCAATAAGCATTTCAAAATTCCACATTTTTAAAAACGTTCAATTTCATGCCTTAGTCTATGGGGGAAAGTTGAGCAATTTTGGAAAATATGAAGATTTTGCGCATTTTTCCAAATTTGATCGCATTTGATCTGAGCAAGTTTCCTGTTTGCACAAAACAAATTGAAATCATAAATGTTTGTGGAACTCAAGGAGAGATGAACATCAAGTTGATGTTCAGAGAATCTGGGCAAACATGAACATCTCTTGTTTGCCCATCGTCCCAAGCATTGTCCTTCACACGTATGCTGCTATGTTCAAACAGCTGCTAAGTACACCTTACAAGCTACTATACAGGAAAGTCATTTCTTCATTATGAAAGTTATTGCTTGTACCATGTGTTACATATAACCTCGAAATGGCTTGAGGACACTTCAGATAATCAGATGTCAGGCTAAATAGCTGTGCAAGGTCCCTAGGAAATTACTGACACAAAGCTGCATATGAGAAAACCTGGTAAATATAGATTATCAGTAGATCTGTATAATTGAACCCTAGGATTTCTATCGTACAGAAAATGACAAAAGACAGAGCTGTGTCTGTCATTTTTTCCCATCCTTCAGTCATGACAATGACAGATATAATACTGGGCTGAAAGGTTTTCTGACTCTACTGAGCTGAGAGCTCAGATAATAAGGTAAAGGTAGGCAGTAAAGTGAATATATTTCTCCCACAGGTTTTGTTATTAATACATCAAAGCTACAATCCCAAGCGCACCTACTTGGAATTAGAACTGAATAATTTGCTCCCTAAAGTCTCCTTAAGAAGATCCTCTATGACATCAAATATTCTCCAAATGCTCTAAGTAGTCAGATGTTTACCAAATATTCCCCAGTTCATTAATACTGGGCCGTAGCTCAGTGGTAGAGCACATACTTGGTTTGCAAAACCCCTGGCATTTCTAGGTAGGGCCTCTGCTTGAGAACTGCTATCAGTGAGTACATAGGACAGAATTAGATGCATCAATAGTCTAACTTGGTAGAAGACAGTTTCCAAATATCTGATTTCAGCATCTGATTATTTAACTTTTCAAGTACCAAATACTAAATGTTGTTAATTATCACTCTGTGTGTGTGTGTGTGTGTGTGTGTGTGCATGCACACCATTTGTATAATCAAATCTTTAGGCCCAAATTATTGTAGAGGATGATTTCTGGGGCCTGACTGAGCTGGGGTGGGGAGAGGGCAACTTTGGCGCATTGGAAGCCAAAATTTTGCAAATAGTTTCAGGAGTTCTTATCCTGGGGCATGATAAGTACCAGCATCACCCAGCCCGTGGAGGGCATTCCGCCCTCCCCCACCATTAAAATGTTCTGCACCCCTGCCCTGACCTAGTACTTACCTAGAGAAGAACAGGATATTTTGACTGCACATCCAGAAGCTGATCCTAGAAGCTGACTACCACTACCTCACACCCCTTCCTGCTTTGCATCCCCTTCACCTTCCCACATTGTGCTCCTCACCCCTTCCCTTCAGTGTGTCTCATCTACCCCTGTGGGTGGGGTGTCCAAGGCAATCTCCTGGGACAGCCATCCCGCAATCCCTGGCCATGAGGAAGGACCCCCTCAGAGCCAGGCATTACACCCTGGCCAGTTTTCTGAAGAGCTGTGCCAGCTGCTTCCTCAGCCAACTCAGCAGCTCTCCAGAGGGCAGTTGCTCTGGAGAGCCTCGCCAGCCATGCTCTCTCTGTGGCAAATGCAACAGTGGGAGAGCAATTGACAGGTGGGGTCTTCTGGTGGGGGCACAATTCACAGCTCCTCCTACTCCACCGCCTGAGCCAGGGGCTTCATCCCACTTCATAGGAGGGCCAGCCCTGGCTGCTGCTGGGAAGAGCAGCTGCTCTTCACAATGGTGGCTGGGTCCCTGGCTTTGCACAGCACCACAAACTAAATGAAGCAACTCAACTACCAGTCAGAAGAGCAGCCACTCTTCCTGGTGGTCGTCAGGTCCCCAGCTTCACAGGGATGCCAGATCCCTGGCATCACATGGTGTCCCTGTAGGGGCACCGAGCATTGTATGAAACAACTCAGTCATCACCAAGAAGACCAGCTGCTTTTCCTGGCAGCAGCTGAGTCCCCTGCTACCTGCATCCATGTTGTTATCTCTGATCTTAGAGTGAGGATTTCCTGTGCGCTGCTCCCCCAATGGAAGAGAGAGTGGCATGCAGGGGAATCTGCCACTGTTGCCTCTGACCTCTTATTGGAGATAACGGTGTGGATTCCCTTGCACACCACTCCCCCCTTCCAATGGGGGGGGAAGCAGCATGAACCCAATGGAAGGGGGAGTGGTTCACATGGGGATCCCTGGTGTTATCTCTGATCTCAACTCAAAGGCACAGACATCATATCTGGTCCCCTGGACAAACGCTAGGAGGCTCTGTGGGCCGCATTAGGGAATCCGGAAGGCTGGACCCATACAATACATAGAAGAAAAGTAAAAAAATCATCAAATAAAATAGCTTGTATTTCATTTCTAAACATTGGGTGAGGTTTGCCATAGGGAAGTAAAAGTAAATTATTTCAGATATAAGTCTCCCGGGGGTATCCGTTTTATTTGCCTGCTAATTACAGATCTCTCACTTGCATGTTTTCAGGTGCAAGTGAGAATCCCTCCCACAATGATGGCTGTTTACAGCAGGAGTCAGATTTATGCTGAATGGGCCAGGAAGAGCAGGAGCGTGTGTTGGGCGGCAGGGTAGGGATAATGAGGCTGGGAGGGATATTACCTCAGCCAGATTGCATCTGAGAGTAAGAATAAGGGCTTCATCACACAAGGCTAAAAATCCTGCAATTTACCGTGGCGTCCGCTTCCGGAATCTTTGTGGGATTAGATCAGGTCCTTACCACGTGGCTTTTCAAAAAACCTAAACTTCTCAATAAGGCTTCATTACAATGCCACTAGGTGGTGCTGTTGTATTATTTGCAATAAAGTGAATTTAAACAGTATACCCTGATTTGCCTCGACTACATTTTGGGAGGAGGGAAAATGCCGGACTTTCGTCATCATGGAAAACAACGCAATAGAGCTCACAAAGACTGGGAGGTGCCCTGGAGGAGGACTGCGTTATGTAGAGGACCCACAAACTTTGTGAATAACCAATCGCCATAGCAGGATAAAAGCCCTGTGTGAAGGAGTACTACATCATGCTTCCTTGTTATGCGGTGGTGTTTTTCATAGCAGGATTTGGCAGGGTAGTCCTTGGTTAAGACTATTTTTCCCAGGTTTGCACTATGGGTATATGGAAACATAAGCAAGGCAGGTCAGGGATGTTTAGCTGCATTTTACATATAAATTCTTCTTGAAGCCTCTCTGATTCTTCACACTTAAGGATTCAGAAGTAACATCCTGACCTGTTTACAGAACATTATTATACCTTGATTGCCTATATGCCATCCATCACTTTTTTGCTGTTTAAGAGATGATATTGCTAATTTTAATCATCCTAATGAGGACGACACCTTCAAACATTCAATTTCAATCTCACCCAGGAGGCTGCAAGCATGAATTTGTTCTATAAAGTGCTGGGTTTTATATGTAAATAGAAGTATTAAAGCAACGAGATGCAACTCAAAAGTTTTTTAAAATTGACTCCCAAGCCTCACATTTCATTTGGAACTGTTCAATTATGCAATGACTTGTTATCTCTTTATCCTTGCAGATGTTTAAAATGGAGTTTTAATTAGCCTTTGCAGAAGGCAGATGTTGCTTCTCCTTGGTTGTCTTCCAGAATGGAATTCTCAACAATCTGCTTTATGTAGTCTTTATGCAGATTCACCCTATTTCTCTCCCCATGCCAAACACTCAATGTTGAAGGCATTTATTTAGGATTTTTGTATGGAAGAAATTTTGATTCGATTTAGGCTAGGGATGTTTTTCATCATTGATCATGAAATCCTATACTTGTCTACTTAAAGTAAGCACCACTGAGGTCAGTGGAGCTTACTCCCAGGTAAGTGGGTGTATGTAGTATCGCAGCCTAGGGGAAGTAACCTATACTGCTGCTGAACTCCTGCTGTTTCTTTCACATCAGCAGGACCCAGCACGACTGCTACAGAAAGCTAGCACTTTCTAAAGCTCACACTCCCCAAAATGAGTGGAAATGCTCATTTCTGGAATGGGACATGGCAGTGGAGTTCCCTTCTGGGAGCTCCACAGACCTGCCCCATTCCGGAAACAAATGAAATTCTAACCTCCGTTTGCCTGTTGTGCTAGCTTGTAGGCAGGGTTGGATACTGCCTGGAGGGAGCAATCCTATGGCTGCTAGTCAGCAGCTAGACGGCCATAGGATATCTTGTTTTCTGGGAACCGACCTTCCCCCCCTTCCATGCTGCCTCGCAGGCAGCGCAGAGAAGCCCCGTGCGCCACGCTTGCAAGAGGAGCGCAGAGTGTCCGAAACGGGGTGTTCCGGGGGGCATTCCGGGGCAGGGAGGGCAGAAATGCTGGTACGACACATCCGATGTGTTGTCCAGTAGCCTCCTGCCCTGCTCCGCCATCCTGCAGCTAGACAGCCAAAAGCCACTGTCTAGCCGAAAATGCAGGGCTGGAGTAGCACAGAGGAAACAATCCCCTCCATGCTTCTCCTGCCTTGCATTGGATAGGAGTTCAGAGGCGGCCACCTATCTGCATAGAATTGCACCCTAAGTAAATTTAAGTCCATCTCTACTAGGTAAAACACAAAAGACAATTCCAAATGTATAGCTGTACGTTCTGTTTTAAACTCCATCCTAAACTACGCTTAGTGAATCTGTTACTTGAAAATGACTAGCACAAAGTTATTATCCACGCCAATGTATTCCTAAACAACGTCTTGTGCAAGATCTCATGAAAAAGGATGCTTTACCCTAGCTGTTCATCATTAGCTTAAGTGAATTTAATGAATGTGCTTGAAATTCTGCAATGTATTCCCTCCCTCCTCATGTGCCTATAGTGGTGTTGCTTGCTTTTGAAATACATTTTCAAACTCCAGTGAGTATCAGATGCTGCTGTGGGTCTTCACATGCCATTTTGTTCATTCTTCTCAGTTCAGGTATGTTAAGTCCAAAAGGTATAGTACCCCCATAGATAGCAACATCCTCCAGTATGGAACAGTGCTAATTTCCATAGATTTCTAAGGAAAACTTACACTGCCTAATGCTAATAATGTTATCTTATATCTTCTAATTTAGCACATGATCTAAAACTGACATAGTCAAGATTCAGTTGATCAGATCACTTTGTCCAGAGAAAAGAAATCAAAATCAATAGGACTACTTGAAAGTAAACATTGACTCCAATGGAGGCTTTCCTTTGTTAATGCGTGGAGGTGTGGAATTTTGGGGAGAAAATGGGTGGGAGGGGAAAGGTTTAATCTCCCCCTCCTGTTACAGGCTGTCCTAATCTGAATCAAGGCCAGCACAGAGTTACACTAAAGTAAAGAAAACCTGCCATCAGGCTGAGCTACCTACTACAGTTAACAAAACATGCATTTTTACCTTAAGAGTAATTTGCATTGCAATATCCACTTAGGTTGAGTTCACACTATTATTAACATAATAGTGTTAATATACACACAACAGTGTAAACACATCTAATAGTGTTAACACAACAGTGTTAACATACATAAGAGTGTTAACACACATAATAGTGTTAGCACATAATGCGTTCATACACTACAATTAACATAACATGTATTTTTACCCTAAGAGTACCACACCTGCAATTTCCACCTATCCACTTAGGTTGAGTTCACACTATTATTTCGGTTGGTAGAATACAGATCACTGGATCATCATTCCTTGGTTATGTTTCCACAGGATAGATTCTCAGAAAGTCATCTTTTCCCCAACAAGTGTAGTCTTTCATATTACCAAATGGTGGAACTGAAGTGGAATAAGGTGATACGAAGTGATCGAACCACCAAACAACCCCACAATCACCACTTTTTAGACAAGACAGATTTTTTCACACTTTGAACAAGTAGCAAACAATACTTGCATTGTTTCAGAAACGTTCTACATGTTGGCCTTGCCATTTGCTTTGCGACACTAGCCCATGGAGCCTCTCTGGTGTACTCCTCAAGGAGTCAGAGAGGGCAGACATGGAAGAAGGCAAAGGCTGCAGGTCATGGATCAGTGAATTCCCAACCTGGCACCCTGCAGATGTTGTGGACTTCAACTCCATCAGTCCCAGCTAGCACAGCCAATGTTCAGGAATGCTGGTAGTCATGATCCAAAACATCTGGAGGGCACCAGGTTGGGGAAAGGAGGTGTAGGGGGAATAGTCTAGATATACAGCACAGATTTGTCAAACTATTAATCTGTTCAATTACGCCGGTTAATTAACTGTGTTCAGTTCTATCCATTTTCATCTAAATGATTCAGACTCAAAAGCCCCAGTGGGGAGTGAGTGAAACAGACCATACCTCCTCCAGCTGCACCATGAAGGTAACATTGTGCCCTTGTTCCGATGTCAACATGCCATCTGAAGTGACAACCCGAAGCCCTCGGGGGGCTTTGCCTGGGCACTGCTGAGGCTTGGCTGTGTATTGCTCGCGCACACCATCTGTGCAGTTATTCGAGACAACCTTCCTATACCTGTTGAAAGGGGGAAGCAGGCACAATGGTGTAAGGAAGGATGACAAGATGCTCATGGCCAATGATGCTCCCCTTTTCCAGATCACCATTACCACATGCCATTTAGTTCAAGTAGGAGCATCAAAAGCGAGCTTACAATGATCAGCTTTAGGAACTTAGCTGCATTTTCATTCATTATATTTCTGTACTGCCCCATAGCCGAAGCTCTCTGGGTGGTTCACGTTTCATGCTCTGGTATTCAGCAGCTGGGGATTGGCCCAAGGGCGGGCGCTGTCCCAACACTAGGCAGAACGTCCAGCCCAAAGGTAGTGCCAGAGTGTATGGGACAGACCTCATTTTTCTTTCTCAGCTCAAACTTGCACCTGCAAAAAACTGTAATATCAGATTTGCAGATACGGTACTAGGGATGGATGAGAATTCCATTCGAGTCATTTCTTGATAAGAACCTACCAAAATCCAGAGATTTCTTCATAGGGGGTGGAAAGAGCTTCAGACTGAAAGAACTGTGAATATGGGAGAAACCAAAATGGACATATTTGTTCATCCAGGCACAGGGCTTTGAGTGCTTAGCTCTTACAAGGCTGGGTTTGAACACCTACATATTCAGACACATTTGTGGTGCTGAATTAGGACAGTCACCTCTTTTTTTATATATATAGGATGCTCATCTTTAACAGCTATATGGCAATGGCAGGCAGGCCCATCATGGTCTTCTGCCCACATCTGAAGTCTTGCGTCCTCACTGCTTCAAGTGAGTGATTCCCCACATTATGAATGAATCACACCCTGTTCAGTATTTGAACTGATTCCTGTGTGTTTCACAAGATAGAAAGGGATCTGGGTAACAGCTGGATTTTACATTTCAAAAATGGGGGATCGACCATTGTGTGTTTCTTTGTCATAGGGACAGTCCTCAGTGCAACTTGAAATGTGCATAGTACCTCGTAGAGCAGGGGTGGGCAACTTGTGCCCCCCCCAGATGTTTTGGACCATGATCCCTCACCATTGCCTATGCTGACTAGTTCTGATGGGAATTGTAAGCCAAAACATCTGGAGGGCCACAAGTTGCCCATCCCTGTCACAGAGCCTAAGCTGTTAGTGTACTGTTAGTCCCACATACTATCTTAAGACTGTGACCTCCATTTCATTTAACTTCTAGTCTGATTAAAAGTTCTGGAGAACTTGAAAGCTTGCTCACTATTTTATGACATTTGATTAGCTTAAGAAAGGCATTGTCCTACTATGGTTTTTTGAAATCTTCTTATTGGCCAATATAGCCATTGCTTTTTGTGTTTCTAAACGATATCACTCAAGAAATAAAGAAGACCACACATCTGATTAATAGCACGGGAAAAGCTTAACTATTCACAAATGATCATCTTCATGAGCTGGATTTGATAACTCTGACCACTCACCCAGTGCTATTGAGATAACTCTGACCAAGACTGCAGTCCTTCGACAATGACAATGGGTTGTACCAAAATGCAGGCAAACACTGGCCATTGCTGTGACGCTCAAATCCATAATCACTGGTTTGGAAGAAGGAGAGATAATTTCAATGACATATAAATCACACAATGCACTGCAACACATACTTTTGAGAAATAAAAGTTAACTGTGAATCCTGTAGAAATATGCAACATTCACAGGAATAAAGCCTATTTTTTTTACACACACACACACACTTTTTAAAATATCAGACATGCATACATCTGTCCATAACTGGAGGATGGCGATCTACATAGCCCCAGGCATTTTGTCTATATTTGCATCATCCTGATAATTATACAACATTTGAGGAAGATTTACTTTGTATTGTGCTGATTCTTCTCTGCAGAGTAATTTTAGCAAAACCCATTATTCCATACCCAGTGAATGGGTAGATCAAAAAGCTCACCAAGTATG
Organism: Heloderma suspectum; assembly: GCF_057233095.1. Classification (NCBI taxonomy): domain Eukaryota; kingdom Metazoa; phylum Chordata; class Lepidosauria; order Squamata; family Helodermatidae; genus Heloderma; species Heloderma suspectum. The sequence goes on along the minus strand of NC_139460.1, from coordinate 254,574,272 downwards.
TGTGAGGTTCTACTTGTTTTTCACACAGGACATAACTTTTGCTCTGTTTTGTCTCTTCACTTCCCTGTGTTGGCATGTGGTGGCTGGGAATTATGCAGAGTAGAATTATGAAGAGTTATGAACATACGAAGTTGTCTTATACCAGCTCTGACTGTTAAGAATGTAAGAGCCATCTTGAATCAGACCAAGGGTCTATCTACTCCAACTTTCTGTCCCTACAACGGCCAACTAGGGATGTTGGAGAAATCCATATGCAGGGTGGAGTTTGATGAACTTCCCTAGGCTTAGCCCCCTGGACTTTGTTTCAGACCCTGCTGCAGTGCCCAACTCAATCTTCAGTGAGTCAGGCCAGTTCATGGAAATGTGCGAAAAAGTTCCCAGAGTTCAGGAAACAGCCCCCAGCTTGGCTTGCAGATGCAAAGTGAGTTCTACATGCTGTGGAACTCCCTTAAGCCAAAAAAAAAACCAGATTTCCCAGCAACAGACATCCCTATGGCCAACCAGCTGCCTGTGGGATATGAGTGCAACAGTGTCCTCCTGCACGTGTTTCCAAGCAACAGGTTACATAGGCATACTGCCTCTGACACTGGAGGTAGCATATAGCCATCATGACTAGCAGCCATTGATAGCCTTGTCCTCCATGAATTTGTCTAAACCCTTTTAAAGCCATCCAAGTTGGTGCCCATCACTACATCTTGTGGTAGTGAATGCCACAGTTTAACTATGTGCAGTGTGAAGAAGTATGTCCTTTTGTCTGGCCTGTGTCTCCCAAAATGCAGCTTCGTTTCAGTTTGTTTTTGACCAGAATTTATCCAATTCGCACCTCCCAAAACCAAATGCAAAGCCAAATGCAATCTGCCATCTGACGCCCATACATCGCTAAGCTTGCAATGCAATTTGTGCAACAAAAATGTGTTCAAAAATGTGTACAAATATATTTCATGGGAGAAAAAGGTATAAATTTCAAAAAAAAATGTGCACAATCCAGGCATACATTTGGAAAAATGCACACAAAAGTGTGCACAAATATTTATGCAAAACTCCCCACAAAGCTCAGAATCCAGTGTGAACATGAGCCAAAATGAGCTTTGATGTAGAAATTGGAGAACTTCAACAAGCTCAGATTTTGCACATCCCTATATCTGAGGGCCAAAGCAAACATTTCTTTAAAGATGTGGATGTAGCTCCAGAGTAAGTGCAGGAATCCTGAGCCAGATGGGAGTGGTAGGAGGTCTTTAACTTTCCCCCCATTTCAGTCCCAAGCCAGATCACTTTCCCCTGCCATATATATAGTGATCCATTAAAGTAAATGGATCACTATTTGGCAATAGAAATGGCAGGTGTGGGGTCCCCAATCTGGATCAGGAACACAGTGATCTACAGGGATAGGGTTGGCGAAGACTTCCTTTTAGCAATGGATTCAAAAATCCAACATTTGCATTTCCCTCTTTAGTTTGTATGATTTTCCTGAGCCTTCTCTGTAACATGCCAATAGGGAGAAATTAGTTGATTGCTTTGCAAATGGATGCTTGGCTATCCTGAATGATGAAAGTTAATTTTATAAGCATCCTTAGTGGAGGGACAGCATAAAGGGCACTGAAATGATCATTTCATGAACGGTAATGCTCACTTTCATTTTCTAGAGAAAAACAAATATTTATGTATGAATGAGGCTTCTTTCTAATCTGATTGTCAGCAAGCCAAAATGCTTGTATTGTGATTGCCGAGCTTTCATGTATCAATATAATTAAAAAGCGGTAACACTGCACTCTCACAGCATGTTCAATTATCACGTGAAAAAAAAAGCAGCAAAATACACAAGAAAGACAATGCAAAGCCTGATTTAATCTAACAATATTATTTTGTGTTTCTATGCTACTTGCCCCCTTCTTTCTAAGTGAGAGATCCTAGGTGATATCTCTCAGTGCTGGATATAGCTTATACGAGCAGCATTTAATTTTTAAAAAGAGCAGTAGCAGGGGTCAACCCCATCTAGGAATTGCAATTTCTGTCCTGGAAGCCCTGTCCCAATCAAGATGCTTGAGAACTGGATGTGGGTGCATAAACTCAGAGATACTCTCTTTCTTAGAATTTCTTTAAGTAACCCTGGAATACTATAAATCAAGGGTCACTGAGAACAGTGGTGCTTCCAGACAAGGCTTTTAATGTGCAATCACCATGCCTCATTCACAGAAGAAAAAATGGAGTAGCTTGTTATACAAGAAAATATGGAGTGGCTGTACGGTGCCTCTGATGGTTAGACACCTCCATCCGGAAGCACTCCAGGATTGAGATCTCAAGGTCAGAGTCCTTTACATAACAGTGATTAATCTGTTTATAGGGCTAGAATATAATAAATGTGGTGTATAGAAACCATGTCCCTTGGCAAGTACCCCACTTCATCTCTCTACCAGTATTCCTAGGGCTACTTTATGATTATATATGCTTCCATGTATATGCTACTATAGATAGAGTGACACTGCTTCTCCAACTATTTCCTTTCCTTTTCTTTTTCTTTCTTTCCTTCCTTAAAATCACATTTAAAATACAATGTTAAAAACACGATGTTAAAAACAATTCCAAGTACAATAAAAGCCATACTAGGAGCAGTAAGATGGAGCAGCATGAATAATTTAATTACAGCTCAAGGAAAGCCTGGGTGAACCAATGTGTTTTCAGGAGGCGCTTGAACCCGAACCACACAAGGGAGGGTTTTCCAAAGGTTGGGTGCCACTACGAAGAAGGCATACCATTGGGGTATTGCATGGTGACATTTTGTTAGTTCCACAACAATAGCAAGGCCTCCTCTGATGATGTTAAAGGTCACCTGGGTATGCATAACGAAAGGCAGTGTGTGAGGTATCCTGGTTCCAAGTTGTTTAGGGCTTTGTATGAAAATAACAACTGTGTATGTGGCTTGGTAGCTAATAGGCAGCCACTGCAGTGGGTTTTTTTAAAAGAATAAATAAATACAGATGCTATGTGACCATAGCTGGGTGTCCTAGCGAGCGTCCTAGCTGCTGCATTCTGCACTAGCTGCAGCTTCCAAACCATGCACAAAGACCATCCACATAGAACACATTGTAGTAGTCTAATTGTGAGGTTACCAGTTCATGAATCACTGTGGCTAGGCTATCCCTATCGAGGAATGGGTGTAGTTGGAATACCAGCTGAAGTTGGTAAAGGGTGCTCTGGGTCACTGAGATCACCTGGGCCTCCAGTGACAAAGATGGATCCAGGAGCACCCAAAACTATAGACCTGCTCCTTCTGCAGGGTATGCAACGCCATCCAGAACAGGCAAACAGCCCAATTCCCAGACCTGGGAACTTCGAACCCATAGGGTCTCTATTTTATCAGGATTCAGCTTTAGTTTATTGGCCCTCATCCAAGCCATAACTGCATTCAGACACTGGTTCAGAACATGCATGGCCACTCCCAATTTAGATGTCACAAATAGAGCTGACTGTCATCAGCATACTGATGACACTTTGCCCCAAATCTCCTAATGACTGCCCCCAAGGGCTTCATAAATATATTAAATAACATTGGGGACAGGATGGTGCTCTGGGGCACCCCACAGTTCAGCTGCCATGGGGCTGAGGTGCAGTCACCCAATGCTATTCTCTGGAAGTGACCAAGTCACTAGTACAAGTACAAGTATGTACAAGTCGAACCACTGTAGAACAGTGCCTCCAACTCCCAGCTCGTGGAGGGAGTCCAGGAGGATATCATGGTCAATGGTATCAAAAGCTGCTCAGAGATCAAGAAGAAGTAACAGGGTCGCACTCCCCCTGTCTCTCTCCTGAAGAAGATCATCCATCATGGCAACCAAGGACAATTCCATCCCAAAACTGGGCCTGAATGCAGTCTGGAACGGATCGAAATATCCAGGAAAGTTGAGAATCAGAACCTTAGTTAGTAGTTACAATTCTCACATTCATTACAAGGCAATTATTATGGCTCCTTGAGTTCTTCTCTGGCTTGGAGTTTCAATTCAAGCTGGGGAATAATGGCTCTTTCCCTGCCTCTCTTCCATCTTTCCACTTATTTGGCCTAGAAGATGCACAAACAATTAAGCAGCAGGAAAGTCTCACTGGAGGCCTCCCTTTCTCCCTGATGCCATGACCACAGATGCAGCAGAATGTCCGAGGCACTAGAGATCCAGGAAAATCTATTTTCCCCATTTGTCGGGGGGGGGGGCTTGAACATGGAGACTTCTCCTGACATCCATACAAAATGACTCCACTGCCTTGATAAAATTGCATTTCCGAGGGACCATTCCACCAGGCAAAAGAGTGGGACAGAGGAAGGTCTCTGCAACCACTAGGCCAAATAAGTACAAAGCTAGAAAAGTGGCAGGGCAAGAAGAGTTGTTCCTCAGCTGATGCTGTCACTGCTGGTTCTGCTGGCAAGCCAAGTAGGGACAGGGCTGGTTACCAGGGCCTATAGACTCAATTGGGAAGCTCACAGGAGGTTGGTAGGAGGTATTTGGACCCTTGCACACTGCCAATATTATCAGGTCTCCAGCAAAATCCTGAAAGGGCTTGGAATGGTACTGAGAATAAACCAAGGTATTTTCTGATTGGGGTGGGGAGTGGGGGGATGGATGGACATGATAACACAGTTCATTCTGAACCCAGTTCTGAATTGAGTTGGTTGGTGGGAGCACTTGTCACTATCCATAACCACCACCACCACCCCAAGGTTCAAGAGAACAGTCAAATAGTGCTCCCATGAGTCCCATCTACAGCTGAAACAGTGTGGATGGAGACTTGTTGACTTTGTGCTGCTGCTGCTACTATTACTACTGCTAGTAGCATTTATACTGAGCTTTCAAAGTACTTCATTATCAAGTGAATATACTGAAATCCCTTTAGTAAGCTGTAGGGCAATCCTGTAAGATAGGTCTGTTTTGCCAAAGGCAAGTGTTCTTTCTTTGGATTCAGACGCAATGAGCATGCCAGTGAGTTGAAGTCAGAAGATTTTATTCAAAGCAGGCAAAAGGATATTATACGATACCAAGCAAGCTTATTTTCCTCACTCAGTTGTCGGGAGTCCCAATGGATGACAACGAGGAGACCCCAGTCTGCGGCCGGTGTGCACCACCTTCCAGGTCTAGGTCTACATCAAAGCTCTATTTGGGCAGAACTACAAGGCTTTTTATACCCTAGACCCTTGTGTGCTACGTGCCATTTAGGACAGCACCTCAACTAATCACACCTGTTGTGTTCAGGTCTCATGATGATGTGCTTACATGGCTGTACCACCCAAAAGATAAGCCAAAGCAAGTGGACAGCAGCCAGCTCCACTGTTTATGGTATCCTCCAGCATTCCAAGGCCGTACCATCCCAACCCGCAACCGACCTTGGAAGACAAATTTCAAGCCAGAGGACCTCAAGGGCCTTAAGGAGGCCTAGGTCTTAAGGTCTTCCAGGAGACATAGGAATAGAAGGCACAATTGTGGCACACCATCCCTATCTCCTCGGTATACAATTAGTCTTCTGATGGTTTTCCTCTACAAGGTCTGTGTTATTAACCCCACTATTGTAGATGTTGGGAGGGAAATGAGAAGCCAAGTTTGAGAGACAATGACTGGGTTCAGACAACACACCACGGTTTGTCATGGGTTAATTAAGCTATGATGAGCCATGGCACCTGTGGACACCAGGTTACACATATGCAACCCCTGCTCGAAGGTTGTCATGGCATGCGAACCTAGCGTGTGCGTGTAATGCGAGTGTTAAGCAACCTTCACATAACCCTATAACAGACCACAGGGGTTACATATTCAAAATGGCAGCCACAAGCAGCCCTCATGCACCACAGCCTCACCATGCATTAAATAACCCATGGTGGGCCATTGTGTCGTGTGAACAGCCCCAATGCAGACCTGCCTGATTTCACTGGCAGAGGGCTAGATTGAACTGGCAATGTCCTGGTTCACAGCCCAGTCTTTTGCACTCAAACTCTACACGACATTGGCAAATCTGTGTGTTTCAGTCCAGATCTGCCCCAATCATCTAGAAAGGGTGATGGAGGTGTCCAATTTTAAGAGCAAGAAGGGGGTGCACGGATAGGCAGTGCTGAACCTTCCTCCTGCCTGAAGCTTACCTTCCTGCAGCCTGTCTTCCTCCCCCAACATCATTTTTCTCTTAGCCAGGCTCTGAAGCAATATTGGCTGGAAGAGGAGTGCCTGGGGATGGGGGCCATTATCGACAGCATGCATATGTTTGAAAAATGTTCATGAAAAAATGCATTTTTTAAAGAAAAATGTGCACAAATATGCTTTAATCAATGAGAGAAGAATGCATATATTTCAAAGAAGCACATAACTGATGCATACATTTGGAAAAATATGCATAAAAATGCACAGATTTTCATGCAGAAAGAAAAAACAAAGCTCACAATCTGATACAGATATGAGTCAGAACGAGCTTCAAGATGGAATCCGGCAAGCTCGAGTTTTGTTTATTCACACACACCTAATCTGGGTTTAAGACACATGGATATGTTTCTGCCATTAAATGAGCTCCTCAAAAGCAGACCTTTCACTGAAACATTTTAAAGTTTTGTCAGTATCCTTGTCTGGGTCTCATGATACACACACAGACATGCACATAAATATGCAGAAAAATGTCACAAGCAGCTCCTTTGCATCTCACTAGCGAGGCATTCATATCTCTCTTTCACCTTGAAGACCTGTAATCTAATGAATTTCTTGTCTCCTCTCTGATGCACATGGAGCACTGATGATAATGACAAATTGCTGCCTACCTGTAGGCACAACAGGCTGCCTTACAATCAACAAGCATTAGCATCAATGGAGCAGCAGAGGATGAACGCTACGGCTGAAATCTGAATATGGGAGTTGAGTGCACTGAGAACAATGGCATTATAGCCAGACGATCTGGTGTTCACAATTGCTTTTTATTACTGATATTCTGTGGCAGGTGAGGCCCAAGCTACACATTAGTTAACTATGAGAGTAATGTTCCCTGAGGATCCCTTTAAATGAGGATAAGCCCTTTCCAGTGAGGGCAATCAAGAGCACAGCGGCAGTGGGGGAGGAAAAGCATATCCCATTTCCATCCATCATTTCTAGTTTGAACAGTTTTTAAGCAATGCATGGTTTAAATTTTGTTTTCCTAGGTTTAAAATCCCATAGGGCGGGCAGGGTGGGAGAAGCCACTTAGAAGTGTCTATGATCTGGAGCAGGGAATCTATAAAGCCTTCTCCTCCTGCCTTTACACTCCCATCTTTCCACTCTCAATTGCCCACTGGAAATAGCCTTCCATCGTCTGAACTAGCCCTTGGGCTATCATTATCCACTTTATTTGCATGTAACATGTTGTTGCATTCAACAGAATACAAGTGCAGTGATGAACTGCTAGCATTCACTTTAAATTCTTTATTTCATAAAGCTGCTTTACTGTGGAAAAGAACAGGCTTCTGCAGAACAGATTGTTTTTAGTGTTGACCATTTGGTATGCAATCAATATGCATTTCCCAACCCACCTTTCTGTGGACTGGAGTTAAGGGTTTTAGCTGGAATTTAAGGGGGAAACCATGTGGGTTATATGTAGACACGGATATATGCAATAAGCAACAAGACAGAGATTTTACAAGAGTAGACATACAGACTTAATAAGACTTGGGGGGAATAAGTGGGGAGACAAAGTGGGAAGAATAACTCACAAATAAATCATAGAGAGTGTTTGGGTGGAAAGAGTGGGAGCTGAAGTAAAGTACCACTGGCAAGCATGGCTGTTAAAGTTTCTGACAGTTTGGGGGTTTTTTAATAGTGAGTTGGGTTTTGTTGGTGAATAATGATTTACAGAGCAATTCTATGCATTCTTATTGTGTTCAAATGATCTTATACCCTGGTATGTGTGCATGGAATTGTAGCTTCATAAACCTAGTGTCAGCATCTTTCTGGATTCCAACTGGAGCCTTCCTTTTACCTTCCTTCAGTACTCTCTGATCTTTCCATGAAGATTTTGGGTAGGCTAAAGAGGCCATAGAGCCTAATGATGAGCAGAATGCACCACATTTTTGGAGGTTCTGGGGACCCTCTGTTGGGCTGGAATCAGGGACTCCCAGTCTGGGTTTCTAATCCCAAACTAGGATTGCATTTTACATTCCTTTTTCATTCTTTCCTTCTCCACACACACCACCCAGTTGCTTGGGAATTCTTCCCTTACAAGGCCTTCTTCATCAGTCTTTTATTTTTATTTTTCCCTCAGTCTTGGCTGGGACCAAAATCTGATCTCCTCCCAGCTGACAAATACCTAGTTGTCAGCACTGTAATGCTCCTAAGAACGCCTCTCGTTCCATTCCTCAAGTATGCACCTTCCTTCACCTTGCAGTTCTCAAAATTTGCTTCCTGTAAACACCCTTAAAACTCATTATGCTTACCAGAATAAACCTCTGACCTCCACACTCTTGTGATATCATGGCAGCGTCCAGTGTAAAGGGTTTCATATTATCAAATCAAAGCCAGTCTGTGTTTACCTCAGGATTTTTACCTTTCAAAATATATTGTGATTTTTCAGTTGACAAAGATACTTGCTTTGTGCCTTAATTTGACACCTGATACAGACTGATATCACAGTAATTTCTCTAAAATGGGCTTTGCAGGGATGGGGGAAGAAGGCAGGCTGGCCGCATAAAAATTAACATCATCATCATCATAATTATTATTAACATTATTAACATTATATACCGCCTTCTCTACTAAAAAGTCATCAAGGTGGTGTACAACAATTTAAACAAGAAAAACAAGAACATTACAAACACTTAAAACATTAAAACAACACATTCTGAATGGATAAATGGAAAATCTGAATCTTTACACCCCTTCTAAAGGTCAAAAGAGTGGAGCCAATCATAATTCTGGAGGAAGCGCATTCCAGAGTTTGGGGTCAACACAGGAGAAAGCCCTTTCATGCGTGCCTGACAAACGAGTCTCTGCCAGTAATGGTGCCCTCAAAAGGGCCTCTCCTGCAGATCTTAATGCTCTGGTGGGTTCATAGCAAGACAAGTGGTCTCGCAGATAGCCAGATAGCCTAAGCAGTTTCAGGTTTTAAAGGATGAAACCAACACCTTGAATTGCACCCCAAAAGATTTGGCAATGAGTACAGGTTATAGGGCACAATCCTATTGAGATAGACATCAGCCTCCAAACTTGGAGGCTGACGCCTATCCAGTGCAGGGTGGATGGAGGACAGAGGGGATCCTCTCCTGCATGCTCCAGCCACCCTGCATTTGTGGCTACAGGTGGGTTCATAGGGATGGAAGGGAAGGGGCCCAGAGACCTGATAGGAAGCTGTCTAGAGCAGCTTCCATGGTTTCCTCCCCTCCCTGCCCCATGGGACCACCTCCTCTTCACCCTCTCTGTGCCCCATTTATGAGCATGGAGATGGCAGCAGCATGGAAAGAACCACACCAGCTACAAAGGGGGGAGAGATGGGGGAGGAGCAGGGAGCACTGTTTCAAGAAACTGAAAAATCCTATGGTCGTCTAGACAGTGTCTAGTGGCTATAGGATTGCTCCCTTAGGGAGCAATCCTATCTGGATCGATGGTCGCCTCTGAGCACGGCAGCAACTGCCTATTGGGTGCAGGCTGGGAGGAGTGGTGAGGAGCAGATCTCCTCCTTGCTCCCCTGCCCGGCTTTTGCAGCTAGACAGCTGACTTTGGCTGCGTAGCCGTGGCACTAGGGATGGTGGAGAACAGCCTCCTGCCCCCCCCACCCCCCGTGAAATCCCCCCGGGATGGCACTTACCTGGGGCGGATGCAGCGGATTCGGCGGCGGCAGCGGTTCTGGTGGTGGCAGCAGAGACTCTGGCAGCTGGTCTCCTGGCCGGCCGCAGCAGGGCTGCTGCCACCACCATTGGCATCCTTGCAGCCGCGATAGGCTAAGTAAATTCTTACGTCACGGCTAACCTCAAAAAAAACCCCAAACCCGCAGCGTACGCAAATGGCGGCGGCTAGGGTGGCCGCCATTTGCATTCCCTATTTTTCACCAATTTATCTTACGTAAATATTTACGTAAGATAAAACGGTGAAAAAAAAGGGGGACGCAAATAGCGTAGTGGACACTATTTGCGTTCCTTTATTTTTCACCGTTCTAGCCTATGTAAATATTTACATAGGCTAGGACGGTGAAAAATAAAGGAACGTAAATAGCGTCCACTACGCTATTTGCGTTCCCTTTTTTTCCCTCCGTTTTATCTTACGTAAATATTTACGTAAGATAAATTGGTGAAAAATAGGGAACGCAAATGGCAGCCGCCATAGCCGCCATCATTTGCGTACGCTGCGTTTGGGGGGGGGTTGAGGTTAGCCGTGATAGGCTACGTAAATTCTTACATAGCCTATCATGGCTGTCTGGCTGGACGCCAATGGCGGCTGCTACAGCGGCCGCCATTTGCGTCCGCACCAGCCCGTCCGCAGCCAGAAATCCGGCTGCGGACGGCCCTGGCCGACTGCTCCATGGCCTGGCCGTGGAGCGGAGCCAGCCGTCGAGGATTCAGGGGAGGAGGAGCAGATCGTCCCCCCCCCGTCGAGGATTCCGGGAGGACTAGGGACAGAGTGCCTCCCCCCCGACTGCGAAAGATTCCGCAAAAAGGTAAGTGAGTTTCGTACATCCCCACGTGGGACCTCAGATAGCAGGAAGCAGCAGCCAGACCACACATAGGATGTGTCGTACCAGCATTTCTGATCTCCCCGCCCCGCCCCTGGGAACACTCCATTTTTGCCTCTCCATGTTGCTCTTATGAGCACGGAGTGTGGTGCCGATCCACACTGCCTACAAGGTGGGGGTCAGTTCTCCAGGAACCAACCTATCCTATGGCCGTCTAGCCACTGACTAGTGGCCACAAGATTGTGCCCTTAATTAATTAAAATATTGTCTTAGTAAAACTCTTAGGGATGGACTATTTCTCCTACTGCTGTATGGAAGAAGTAAGAAAGGGGACTTTGTTCCTTTTAGAGGAATACTGTGATATGGGAGGAGTCTCAAATCAACATACTCCAGGTCTTTTTTGAAAGAAAAGTTTGAACTGGATAAATGGTACGTAATTCACACGCATTTTTCTTGTGAGTGTTTGCACACATGCTTCATTGCTTAGAGTCACATTTACACACAGTGGGAGAAAATCCACAGAACAGGGAATCTGACAACATTACTGCAGAAGAGTTTTATATCCAAGCTTCACACAAGAGGCATCATGAACACCAAGAAAACTTCATTTGGAGTCAGGGGTAGATAGGTAGGTAGACAGACAGACAGACAGACATCACACACACACACACACACACACACACACACACACTAAAAACAAGGGGAGAAAACAGATGCTCAGAAAACACAGTACAAAATAGCACACCTCCCCTCCACCAGAGACCATGTAACATAAAACCAAGACCTCCATGCAAACCCCCTTTAGTGCAGAGGTTTGTGGCCTTTCTCTCCAACGAAGGGTGGGGATGGAGGAGAGAATTTGGACAAATAGGGTCTACGGACACTGAGGAAGTGATGTGCACTCCTCATTTCTTATGCTATCATCTTCATGGCGAACGGAAGGGGGCTATGTAGCTGCTCCAGAAAATGAATGGCATAGGTAATCACTAAGTCAGAGCTATGGCTTGAGTACTGGAGCCTCCTTGACAGATCACAAGGTGGGCTTTTGATTTGGAATTCCTTTTAACAACCATTTAATATAAATATAATTATATAGATATGAGGCATTCTAACTGTATTATAACAGTGTTTTAGCAAAGCAAGTTAGGATGTTAAGCAAACCTAGCATCCAAACTGATTGATTATGACGATTCTAGATTCATTATTTGTATAGATTAAAAACCTTGATCTGGTGCTGGACTGATACTATTCTACAGTAAAACACAGGGAAACATGTCACCTCACCATGCAATCCATTTACTACCTAAAGAAACACAATCTGGCTTCTAGGCAGTTGCTAGGAAATACTGTCCTTAGGGATACCCATTTCCATTGTGATCATCATTCCTGAAACACGATTGCCCCCTGGTAGTGAGAAGTGGGTAACGCATGCAAATTGAATCTCTGCAGCATTCACTCCTTTCCTAGCTGTTTTCTTGCTTGCCCCATTTTCCCAAGCATAATTTAGCATAATTTCTGTCCCCAGAAATATGTTCTGATTTTTCAATACTGGTGACAGCAAATTTGAACTATTTTCAGTCCTGTCACAAGTTTTGAAAAATTAGAACATCTTTCTGGGGACAGAAATTATGCTGAATTATACTACACAGCTACAGATTTGTACTTACACATCAAGACTTTTTTTTTTTAAGCCCTGTGCTTGAGCACATGCAGATTTTTCTTTGTGCCTCCCTGCCCCCACCTGCCAATTATTGCAGGGTATTTTAAAGCATTTGTCTTTCGAATATGCTAATGATTTTATGAATATAAAAAATAAAATGGCTCCTAAACTTTGATCTGATGCTGTCAGTGCCTTTTCCATCTAGAACGGATGTGAGCAAGATGTGGCCCACAGACCACATGCCATTCCTGCACCACCACCACCCCCAGTGCAACCCCCACTGCCCCATGACATTTGCAGGGCTCCCAGAAAAAAAAATGTTTAAAAAGTGTTTTGTTTTTGTTTGTTTTTAAAGGGAAAAATGCATCTATAGCACTGTGGAGTGCACAAAGGGTCATAAGAACATAAGAAGAGCTATATTGGATCAGACCAGGGGTCCATCTAGTCCAGCATTCTGTTCACACAGTGGCCAACCAGCTGCCAACCAGGAACCCCCAAGCAGGGCATGGGCGCAACAGCACCCTCATGAACGATTTGGCTTGTTACAGAGTGCTAAGAGTGTCAAAATAACTTTACAAGTAAGTCACATTTGACCATTTTGGTGCTCTGTAGTGCTATGGATAACTTTATTTCATATATATATATATATATATATGTGTGTGTGTGTGTGTGTGTGTGTATGTGTGTGTGTGTGGGGAGGGGCCAGCCCCCTGTAGACTGCAGCTGCAAAAATAACTCCTGGACCTCCTAAAGTTGCCCAACCCTGATATAGAGTCTAGACCCTGAACTAAGCAAAAGAGAATCTTACATGAGTCATCTCATGGAAATAAGTTTGGAGGCTTTGACTTTGAAGACATGGGATTAGTAAGGGACCTTTAATAAAGGTTGTGGCATGAATCAGGTATCAGATATACCTTATTCAAGTATTAGGGATGGGAGTATTTCCCCCATTCCATTTCTTTACTTTTTGTCTAGTTAATATTCTCCTTCATTCCAATTTTCTTAAATTCTTTTTTTTTAAACTAGTAGAATTTCTAAAATGAATTCCTGATTTAGCTCATGCACAGTTTGCCATAGCTTTCAAGTCCTTCAGTTTCATTCGTGTCTTTGTTACTGACACTGAACAATGATAGAAGATGGCAGAAAAGTGATCTTGATGTGATAAGTATTTATGATTACATCAAGATTATTTTTGTCTGGTGCTTTCCTGATGCACAAATGCATTCATGCATGGGGGGAGGGGGGAAACCACACAAAAAGTATCTTGACACAACCATGTGTACCATCACATTGTTTGCATCTTGCAGTGTTTGATGAATAGTATGAAGTGCACATGCACATCAGTACAATAAGAATCTTGATGCCATCATGCATATAATTATCAAGATTGCAACATGTTTTTTTCAGTGCGCACAATGTGCACAAGCAATATAGATGGGAGGAAAGCCATACATTGGCTGAAGGAACTGGAAGTGCAGAAGTGTGTTTACACATGGTGCATCCTATAACATTTAATTAGGTGTTTGTATATCTCTTTCTCTTCAAGAGAAATTGGTGTAAGCAAAGATATAGATATTAGGGCTCTGCACAGACCACCCCCCGAGCCACTTTGGATCCTCTAAAGTGACCCCTATCTGACTTGGATCGATTTGGACCCACTTCCGCTTCGACTCAGATCTGAATTCGAAGCGAGATTCGGATATCCGGATCACCCGTTTTTGGAGTTTTCCCATTGACTTGCATGGGAAAACACAAACGGTCATAACTTTTTAGTTTTTATAATACAGGCATGAAATTGGGAGACCTCTCCACCCCCTGGAGAGGAGGCCACCTGCAAAATTTCAGACACTTTGACCCAGTGGTTTTTGTGCTAGGCAGAGTTAAAATCTGATGTTTTCCACAGAAACTCTCAAAGCAAAGAGCTGTAACTTCTCCCTGTTTCCACACCCACATGTGACACCTTGGCCTCTCCCAGCCCCCCTCAAGGGCATTGCACCCCATAAAGCCCAGGCAGCTTGCCCCACTGTCTTGTGCACTAGGCGCAGGTGAAAATAGACTTTTTCCACCCAAACTCCCAAAGCAAAGAGCTGTAACTTCTCCCTGTTTCCACAGAAGTGTGACACCTGGGCCCCTCCAAGCCCCCCTTGAGGGCATCCCACCTGCCAAAGTCCAGGCAGTTTGGCCCACTGGCTTGTGTGCTAGGTGCAGGTTGAATCTGATATTCCCAGCAACTCAGACCAAACTCAGAAGGGAAAGTGTGTTGAGCAGAGGTCACTATGCCTAATCTCTGCTGCAGGTTTCTTTGAAGTGCAAAACAACCCTTATTCAGAAGAATCACCAGCTCAGCCTCTCTATGGCTGAATACACACATTACCTGGCAGGCAGGCTGGAAGAGGTTTTTGTATTTGCTTTTTTTTTATTTCTAGCACGCACTGAATGAGTATTTTGAATGTATCTTGAATGAACACGATCAGTGCCTATCCCAGAAGAGCCACTAATTTTTGAACACTGGAAACCTCCACCTGGTGGACCCATACTTTCCCCACCCCATCCTCTCCTTGGTGACCTGCCTAAACTTGTTGGACGTGAGAGATGGAGAGCTTGCAGGAGTTCCAGAGGCACCACCAGCCTTATGCTTGCCCCTGCTCCCAGTCTGCTGGGACATGTGGTGTTGGTGGAACAACAACTTAGCATGCACACACACACGGACACAGACACACAAGATCTAAAGAAAAGCAGAATTACCTAAGCAAATGATGGGTGTCTTTAATTTATTGTTTTATATTTCATGTTCTTTTATGGAAGGTAGGTTAACTTCAAGAAATACAGGACGACAACACAGGTGATAAAATAAGAGCCAAGAGAAAGCGAACAATAATTTAAATTCTTTAATTTCTGTTTTGGGAGGATCAACACAGAGAAGACAAAGACGATTCACTTCAGCATGGGGGGGGGTGCGTGAGCCAAATGCTACACACATAGGCTGCTATAATATGCCTTTCTTTAAGAATTTAGAAAGCAAGAAAAAACTAAATGCTTGAATATGACTTAAAAGGGGTGTGTGGGGGGGGAGGAACATGCCCAGAAGTCAACGTTTGCTTTTAAAAATCGAAATAAGACTGTTTTGTTTGTTTTTTTAATCTAAAAGGGACAGAGTTGACAGACAAAAATGACAAGGAAATCAAATGGAGAAAGCAGAAGTGAGGGTTGACCTTAAACAATAAACGCAGCCTTTTCCGGAGTCCACAAGCGACATAAACACACACACAGGAATGGCGGGGAAGAGTGGAGCATAGCAGCAACGAGTGAGGAAAAGCTATGTTAGTTTGAAAAAATATGGAAAGGAGAGATGAATATACAAATACAAATGAGTTGGAGGTAGAAAGAAATAGGAGAAGGAGGCTGGAAGGGGTGCTGCAAAGACAACGTCCCAAAGGGGACGGACGAGCAAGGAGCGAGGGAAGGATCCCTTTACAATCTGTTTCCTTTTAATTTAAATATTGAGGAAAGCCTAATGGCAATCAAAAATGAAGAAATAGAGGGAACAACTCCAAGGAATACACATGCACGTGCGCGCGCACACACACACACACACACACAATCATCTACCCATACACCAGCCCTCTCCCAAAGACACAGCTAGTTAAATAAACGAACACAGCCTTTCACCGAAGTATATATACCCCTTTCCTCCACCACTCTCTCTGATTTGAGACTGCTGGCGTCGGATGTGGCTGAGAGTTCCTATTTGCCAAAGCACACTCCCTCTTCCTCCTGTGCTCACCTTCCTGTCTCCCCCCACCTTCCCGCATCTGCTCACCTTTCCCCTCCCTCCTCCTCCTGTCCCTCCACATGAGCTTTCAGAAGTTGATACATTTTGGAGACAGCCTGTCTGGACTGCTCAGGCATTAAGCAGAGCTCCGAATATATGAAGTGGGGCTTCATTGGGGGGCATTTCATTGGGGGGGCACTTCACCCCAGGGTGCCTCGACACTGCTCTGACTGGCCTCTTATCATGAGGATTTTGCTCCAAATAAGCCTGCTTCGCCTTGTTATTCGGGCTTTGTGATACAGTCCTAATAGATATATAGATATCGATATCAATAGATATAGCTATTTCAGACAGAGCTGTGGTGAGACAATATGGTGCCTACAGTAGAATGAAAGCAATGTGGCCTTGTAGCAATTACAAGGGCTAACCATATGCAGCAAAGACAACAGTCTAGTTAACAGTCTAGTTGTGGCACCTTGAAGTAATCCTGGGGAAGTGTTTTAGCCCAGGGACCAGATTGCTTTCTGGATCACTCCCCAGGAGCCAGATGATGTCAGGAGGAAGACCCCTCCCCTGAAGCCCCTCCCTTCCCTGAAGCCGTTTCCTCTGATGTCATTAGGCAGTTTCTCCATGCAGAGAGAGGCACTGAGTGACTGCTCCTTCCTCTTTTTGCATGGAGTAAAGGGCAGTCCCTCAATGGTAAAGAAAGACAGCCTTTCTCATTCTCTGGAAATCCCCAATCTTATCTCCAATCAGTGATGAGAGATAAGACTGAGGTTGCCTCTTCCCATGCTAGAGAAAGCATTTTTTTTCCAGAAAGCTAGGAGAGGAGTAGGCCTTGGCAATGATACTCATGTGTCTATAACAAAGACCAAATAAGCTACAATCTCATGAAAGCTCTGGTTTCAAGCATGTTCTGCAAGCACCACTCACCAATCAAAGTCTGCCTCTGTGCAAACACATGGTTCAGATGCCATGGCTCCAGCATACTTTCCCTGCATGCATTTCTTTTCTGACTTACGCTTCTTGTAAATCCTTTTTGCTCCCATGATGCATGCTTCTCCCTGCATTGAGAGAAAACACGATTTCTCTGCATTCCATAATGATCAGGTTTATCTACAGTATAGTAAAAAAATAATACACACCTGGGTCTCTGCTTCCTGAATTAGAAACAGCAAGGGGTGTGTGCGTTCGTCTCTTTTTACATTCAGAGGTACTTGGCCACACCTTACTTGATGCCCACAAGGACCATCACTTAGGAATGTAACTTCTCCCATGGGAAAAGAAATATATGAATATGAGTGACTTGCAACCGAAGGTACCCAGGTGAACCCTAGATTTATAGTTTGCCCCTTCCACACCAGGCATGAAGACATGAAACATGAACTGGGATGAAATGACCTTGGCTTTATTAACTTGACAGAATCTGCAGCGAGCAATCAAGTTAGCATCCAGCTAACCACCTTTTCAGTGCGGGTCCCTGTCCTTCAGGAGACAGCATCGCAAATAAACCCTCCTACTGCCGATTTGCCATAAGCAATTCCATGGGCTCACCTGCACTTACACACCAGGAGGGGAACTGAGGAGGCCCAGACAGTCCCATGCTATGACTGTATAGCCCCTAGATTTGATCAGCTGCCGGAGCCCAAGGGTAGATCCTTTTTGTATCTCCTCTCACCTGCCAGCGGTGAGGGGTCAGCTTGCTAAACCCATTGCCCAGAAAGTACCTCAAGGTACCCACCAAGTTAGCCACAACTTAGACTCTCCCAGTCTGCATTGTAAAGGCCTGAAACAATAGCCAATGATCCACATTCTCATAGATCTCAACTTTATGAACAGGGAGTAGGCAAAAAATGTCCTCAATAGCCAATTCAGAGGACACCCAAAAAATTCCTACCCAGCCTCATTAAGCAGTGACTGACTCACTAATCTGATGTTGCACGTGTGCGATGCTGGAAAATCTGTTTTGTTTAAGCCCGAAGGATTTCCACAGAGTTTCCAGTTTGGTGAGGGGAGGCGGACTATACTGGGGCATTCATTTAGTCCAGCAGAGCCACAATCCATATGTGTCAAACAACTCATCAATTAACACCCCCCCCCCTTTGCTTGGGAAGTATTGCCACAGTTACTGCAAATGGAAGCCAGGAAAAGGGTGTGGAGGCTACATCTGTATTAAAAATACTTGCTTGAGACTAGGGCAAGTGTGCAGTGGAAGTGGGCTTCCTCCAAGTGTTTGTTCGACATTTCAGACCCTGAGGATCAGATTGCTAAGTGGGCAATGTGGTCCCCTTTTCCCAGCCTGACAGTGTCAAAGCATGCACAAATGAAGTAACTTGTGGAGAGAATGAAACTGACAAATATTGACAAGAGAGGAATATGCCTTTGTAGGGCTACATAGCGGACAGGTGGACTTGCGATCGTGTGCAGTTGCACAACAGCAGCAAATGAAAAAAAAGGCAATATTTGCACACATTTCAAGCTCCATGTGATGAGTTTTTATTTTAATCGATCCTGGATTCATTTTATGGTTTGGCTGATTGCTGAAAGTTGTTATTAGTTATATGTTGTCTCTGTGTGTACTGTCTGTTGTACGTTTTTTATGTTTTCAAATTCTGCATATTATATTTTTAATGTTTTTAATCTTTGTAAACCACCCAGACAGCTTCAGCTATGGGCCAGTATAAAAATGTAATAAATAATAATAAAATAATCCCACCAAAATAAACATAAAATAAAATAAAATTGCATAAATTTTTTGCACGTGTGCGAAAAAAATTGTGCAAATTACAACCATATGCACCCCCCCTCCTCCAAATCTGCATATTGACTCATCTAGCTACAGAGTGACGCAATGCCAGCAGAGGGAAATGGAAAGGAATCCACATTGCAAAAAACTGTAAAAAAAATCAATTGAGCTTCATCCCCCCAAATAATCCTCTGATATCCCTATGCACCTTTCAAAAGGAAGGGCAGGTGAGTTAACTCTTGGAGAGTATACTGGCCCTGGCGTCCTCCTGCTCCTATTGGCCCCTGTTTCCTGCTCTGGGGATACAGCCCCAGCAGGAATGCCTTTCTCTCTGCCCAGCAGGGGGCAGGGGAAAACATGACACCCAGCCAATTAGTTTTAAATTCCACCTTCCAGCAGTCATCCTCGCTAATTGCAGCTGAAATTTGCATACATCAGTGTCACAGAGGAAGCGTCTGCCCGAGGACTGAGATCTGTTGGAGGGGGCCCGCTCTGCATCCCACCAGTGTGAGACATACACTATGGTGGAGCATGGGAAAGAGCCTTCTCTGCTGTGGGACCCCAGTTGTGGAATGCCCTCCCCTTGGAGGCCCGATTGACATGTACATTGGTTTCATTTTGGCGTCAAGTAAAAACATGGTTTTTTACCAAAGCCTTTGAGGGCTAAAGGCATTCCCTAAAGTAGCACAGTGCTTTAACTGTTTTATTGTTTAAGATTGTAATTGGTATTAGCTTGTTTAATGGTTTAATATGTTTTTAGTTGTTTACATTTATTGTTTTATACTGTTTAAACTGATTTTATCTGTACACTGTCCTGAGATCTTAATGATATAGGTCAGGATACAAATGTTTTAAATAAACACATAAATAAATACATAAATACATAAATTCAGTAATTCTGAACCAATAAAATACGATGAACAGGACTTTACATTTTTAACTAGAGCATCAATGGCTCAGCTCAAATCCCAGCTTCCAGTCTTTTTTACCTGGCTATGAAGCTGCCAAGGTCGGTAGTCATCCTCAGCACACCGCCTGTCAAAAATTGACTTGTAGTCCACCTTCACCAGCTGCCACTCAGAGCGATGGCTGAAGTGCCCAAAAACTCTGCACAAAACAGTTAACAGAGTTTAGGGTATTCTCACTGTTTAACTTATCTTTAGGAGTTTTACCCTCAAAAGTTACAATAGATGTAGCATCTGGCTTTGATTGAATCAGTGCATTGAAATCCAACTAAAATGTGGATATCACCAAAACTTCAGAATACGTGTTGTTTATGAAATATGAGAAATATGATGTAACTTACAATATAATAAAGAAAAGCTAAGACATTGTTAGAAGACCACTTCTTTTTTTAAAAAAAAATCCCTTTTACTGTAACTAGATTCTGTAAATGGATTCAAAAAGTAAGCAAGCGAGCCCTTTAAACTCTGCCCCAGCAGTTAAAGTTTGTCCTGTCACTTAATCAATGTTTGCCTTTGTTGATTAATCTACTGATTTAGAGACCATTCCTATGGTCCCAGGGATGCAATGACATAGGCGGAGAGGGTCCATGGATCCAAAGGATCCACAGCCTCACCCCACCCCCATGGAGGGGAATTTAGATTAGCTCTGAGGAAGGATTTTGGGAGGTATTGAAAATAACTCTGTTATGGGGGGGAGATGGGGAAAAACACCCCCACTGTTCCTTCCACTGCAGGGCTTGGGATAAATTGGCACCTCCGAGATCAGAATGCTCCATTTTGGGGGCTCCTTTCCTTGGGATTTCTCCCTAAATCTATTAAAGCTAAATTAAACTACACCTAAAGTGCTTTTTTGATTGAGATGATAGCAATTCATTTGGCACTTAATTCAAAGCATAATTTGACTGAGTGAAGCTGAACAAATTAAAGATTTCATCATCATATAATAAATTCATATCAACAATCAAATCAGCACAAATATACTTTCAAAATAAGAATATTCAATATTACATTAACAAATATTGCTTTAACATTCAAGCTTATTAATCTTTGTTAATATCAAACATCAGAGCATGCTGGAATCCAGACTGCGGAACATCATTTTAAATGCACCGTAAAGAGTCTTTTTCCTCTGTTCCAAGGCTATAAATGAGATCTCATCTGATTGTTAGATTGTATAGTTGACTAACTATGGAGCAGTTTCCATGAAAGAATCTGATGCTGGACATTATCTATTTACTGTTTTCTAGTGCTGTGCCAAAAATTTCTCCCACATTTTTTCAACCATTCTCATTCAATCTGATAGAAGAGAAATTGCTTTCGAAAAGAAATTCAGTGGTGAAAAAATTCCAGAGAAATT
This sequence comes from Heloderma suspectum, assembly GCF_057233095.1. NCBI lineage: Eukaryota > Metazoa > Chordata > Lepidosauria > Squamata > Helodermatidae > Heloderma > Heloderma suspectum. The sequence goes on along the minus strand of NC_139460.1, from coordinate 254,553,128 downwards.
CTCATGGGTTGGGTTTGGGTCTCTTCAGTTTACCTTAGGAGGTGGCTGAGGAGTGAGCACAAGTGTCCTGTTTTTCATTGTACAATCATCTCTCTGGCCCCCTGTAGCCTCCTCAGCTTCCCACACTTCAATTAAAGCTCAGTGGAAGGCAACATGAGGTAATTCCTCCTATAGGGCATTTTCAGAACGGACGTGCAGGCAGCCTAGAGGCTAGCTGTGATTAGGGAAGCTCAAAAACACCACATTATAAAACATTCTGAATGAGGCAGAACAATGGAAGACTCTTGCATGGGGGGGGGGAGAAAACTTCCAGGATATTGGAGGACTGATTTTGGCAGAGCACTAACTCCACCTCATCCCTAGAGCTGGACACAACACTGCTTCACCTGCATTGTGGTGGATGTAAACTGGGGGCCAGCCTGCCAAGACAGTTGATGCTGTTGCAGCATGAACCCCCCCCCCCCAAATCCTTACCAAAAAGGAAATAAGCTGTGCTACAAGCCCTGCCAATGGGGAGCCCTACCTGGGAGAATCTGGAGAATTTCTCCTCCCCCTGGAGAAATTCAGTGCAATTGTCTCCCAAATTTCTCTGCCCACAAGTAAAGTGGAGAATTTCACGAGACCATTTGTGCACAGCTCTACTATTTACTACTTACGTCATAATCAAAGTCTCCTCTCCGGGCTCCCCCAAGACGCCATCAACAAAGAGTGGGATGGAAGTGAAGCTGTACTTGCTCCAGGATCTTCCTTCATCAAAACTTAACCTGGTGGAGACAAAAGGAATGGAGGACATCTTTCTAGAAACATTGCTGAAGAAGAAATAAATATAAGGAAAAGATATTTATAAAAAATGGCCTATATTTAAGAACTATATTTGAGGTATATAATCCAAGGTGGTTTCTCACAAACAGATTTCAGGAATTGCAACATTCAAAAACTATTATCCTTTTTCCTCATTTGAGAGAAAGTGCTCAGAAACAAACATTGTGAAACAATATCCTGAAAATATAAGGGCAGCAGATGACAAGCATCATAAAGGTGAACATAACATCAGGAATTATTGAGTAAGGGATGGAAAGATACAGAGGAGATCATAGCACAGTTCAACAAGTAGCCCCACCTCAAAGGTGCTAGAAAAAATTAAATAGAGGTAAATAAAGGAAAAGAAAAGTATTTAGTATTTGGAATGTTTTCCATATGAAGATGCCTTGTCAAATCCTGCACAATAGGTTTAATTTATGATCCACTTTTCATTATAAAATATCCCAAAGTGGGGTACAAAACCAATAAAACACAATAAAATCTTATAGTATCAACTCATATTTTCAGATGGCAGAGATAAGGCATGCGATGCAAGTAAAAGGTGATAACAGGGGTAAGGGATGATGTAGGGGAGTGGAATGTGTGTAGGGGTGATGCAAAGGTGACATGATCTTACACCCTGGGAAAAGGGGTTGTCAAAAGGCTATTTTGCACATATCTTGCAAACTAGGATGTATTGATGTCCATCAGTTTGTTACCATGGATAAATGAATATCTCTAAAAGAACTTTAAATGCCCCCTGATCCTAAAGTTGCATCAGCCAAAACTATTCAAATATGTCCAGGCAAATCCTGTAAGCAAAATTTGTATTATTATGGCAACAACCTCGATTTCAGTAACCAATTCCAGTAACAACCCAAATCATTAATGTATGGAGAAATCTGTTCACACCTGGAGTCACATGATATTTGGGGCAGTTTTTAATCTGCATAGAGTAAACTGTGGTTCTTTGTCTGTATTTTTAGTATCTTGTATACTGAGATGCTGGTGGCGATGTTCTAAAAGGACAAAGTTAGACACTAACATCTGAATTATTGCACAAAATGTGCAGGAAGTAGGGATGTACGAAAGTCCCTTACCTGAACCCGAAGCTTGATTCGCGGTGGGGGGGAGGCGCTCCGTCCCTCCCCCTGAAATTCTGGCCGGGGGGGAGGTGCCCCATCCCTCCCCCCAAAAATTCTGGCCAGGGGGGAGGCGCCCCATCCCTCCCACCGCGAATCCTGGCTGGCTGGGATGCAAATGGCGGCAGCCGTAGCCGCCGCCGTTTGCATCCCTGCAGTCAGCTGTGATAGGCTACGTAAATGTTTACGTAGCCTATCACGGCTGAGTTAAAACAAAAACAAAAAACCGCGCGTACGCAAATGGCAGTGCCCATGGGCGCCGCCATTTGCATTCCTTATTTTGGCACGTGTAGTCTACGTAAACATTTACGTAGACTACGGCGAAAATAAGGGGAACGCAAATAGTGTTCCCCTTATTTTCGCCGTAGTCTACATAAATGTTTACGTAGACTACACATGCCAAAATAAGGAACGCAAATGGCGGTGCCCATGGGCACCGCCATTTGCGTACGCGCGGTTTTTGTTTTGTTTTTTTAACTCAGCTGTGATAGGCTACGTAAACATTTACGTAGCCTATCACGGTGTTTTTTAAAAATCCAGCCATGATAGGCTACGTAAATCTTTACGTAGTCTATCACGTTTTTTGTTTTGTTTTTTAACTTGGAAATGGCGGCGGCGGCAGCCGGTTGGAAGACCGGCCGCCGCCACTGCCGCTGCCGAACTGCTGCCGAACCGCCGCCGGAGCCGCTGCCAGGGACATTCGCACAAGGTAAGTCCTGTCCCGGGGGGCGGGGGGGCAGACCGTTTCTCCACCAATTTCAGGGGGCCGAATGCGCTGGCATTCGGCCTCCCCGAGATTCGTGGAGAAATTCTCTGACATCCCTAGCAGGAAGGTATCCCATACCTAGTTTTTTCTTTTTTTATTGGCATTGACTGACCAGGGTGACATGGGGATGCATGAACACAGTCAAGCTGTGGGGGAATAGAACTCAGAGGGGCAGTCATGTGGCCAGGGATAATATAATCCACAGAGGAGACCAATGGGCCCAGAAGATCATGTTGACAGTCTTGGGAGGAAGGATGAAATATTACTATAATATTAGCAACAAATGCATCCAATGGTGTGTGTGCGGGGGGGGTATGTGTGAGGTGCAGCATTGACGTGAATGCTTGTGTGTACAGAACACCTATGGAAATGTGTGTGTCAGATTAAGAACATGTCCAGCATGGAATGGTTTGTGGCTCCAGTGTAAATTATTATTTTTTAATTCAAGGATTTACTCAGGTGGAGTAAAACAGTGAAGCTCGTGGATACTAACTGAATGGCAGTATAGCCACTGAAGGGCTTCTTCTGCTGCTGAACTTATGTGTGAAACTGCAAACATTGCTTTAGTGCGATTAAAAAAGGAAGCACATTTCTTAATTGGCATGTCCTGGCACTTAGTTAAAATATTTAGTCATGGCCCAACTACCAGTGGCGTGTAATATATAATGAAGGACTCCATGACTAATGAGATCAGAGAAGTCACAGTAATTACCAGAGATGTCTGATAGGCAGAGATGTATGTTTCATGGCAACCAAAACCCCACCTTGATCCAGATAAAGAACGCTGTGTTCCTCTTCAAAGATCTGGAGGAATACATAAAAAGATACAAAGTGTAACTCTTCTCCATGTGGGTCACAGTTCTAAAACCAGCCCAGGTGGTGACAGGTTTCTTTTGTAAGAGATATTTATTAGAACATAAAGTCCGAAAACAATCTTGCCACCCAGTCAAACTTTAGTGTAATGTAATTTTGCCCACCTCCCACCAAAATATGTCTCACTGTCCCACAAGCCAAGCATAGCTTTAGAAATGAGAATGATCAAGGTGTCATTTCACTGATTAGAGAGGTTCACTGAAGGCAAAAAGAGAGAAAGAACCCTTCATTTTGCAGGTATACACTGAGCAAACACAGCAAAATATTAATTTCCTGAAGTGCTGGTTCAAATATTTAAAGAGATTCTCTTTGCTATTCTTTTTCAGTATCTATCCGTGCAGTGGAACTAGTAAAAACACTTATGAAAAAATGTATAAGCCGAGACCTACATTTCTTTTCCATCCCCTCTGCAAATTGTAGCATAGCTGCCTATTGCTAGAGACTGAATTGTGCAGACAGAGCAGATGGAGTGCAGAGGAAGGAAGGGGGAGCAATAAATAATGCCAAGACTTGAATCGGTACACAACTGGCCACAACTTTATTGGTTATAACTTGAATAAATTTGCTGGGGGCGTAGGGCAGCCATCGGGCACCCCACCTGCTGGCTGATACCTCCACCCTGCCTACTGGATATGTAGGTGCGGGGAGCAGGAGTCTTGCGCCCCCCACATCCATCTTAGCCCTGGATGTGTTGCAGGCTTGCCAGCCTCCAAGATGGGCTCAGCCTTGTTGCAACATCCGCCCCGCCCGATCCTTTAAGGGGATCCCCACTGTGGGAAGTGGGAAGCCCATTTGTGGCTTTCCAAATGAAGTACAAGTAGGAAAACAGGGATGTGTGTGTTCTTCACACAAAACAGTGCACATGCCTTTGCTTACATGAAAGCCCCAGCTGTGTAATAAAAAGAAAAAGTGAAGTGGTTCCATATTCTACAACTCTCAAGCGCAGGTAGCTGGAACTCCGATGCAGAATTAGGAGGCTATAGGAGCAAAACCTGAAGGACAGAGAAGCTAATTCCTCATGGAGGACCCACAAGGCTTCTTCCTCCCCATCCTTCAGTTTTGGCCCCTACAGCCTCTTAAACCAGCTGCTATGGAATAAAATAGATTTCAGATTTACAGTGAGTTTACAGTGAGTTTATGGTGCTTCCGGATGAAACTGGGACATGTTGCCGTCCAATATTTGAAGAAATAGGAAGCTCTTTACTCACAGTTCTACAATCATATCAGTAAAGTACTTCCTGGGCCAACAAATGGCTTTGTTCTACTATATACCAGCTAGAGTGCAATACATCACACATAGAAGCACTGAGCATAAACAGTTCTGCAGGATTTTGTTGCAATCTGGCCATAGTGACGCATGCTCTACTCACCTCCAGATTAGATTACTGCAACACGCTCTACAGGGGGCTGCCCTTGAAGAATGCTAAGAACCTGTAGCTAGTACAAAATGCAGCAGCTATTACCCCCGCAAAACCACACTAGGGTCCTGATCCAGATTGGTGCCCATGTGCCTACTCTAGAGCAAAACTGAAAAAACGATGTAGCTGATAGACACAAATTTAAAGTAATGTCTCTTTTGGCTCTTAGACTGGCCCCACTTCTGACAGGTTTTGGGCGGGCAGTACTTTAAAAAATGTTCCTGACTTTTAAATGGCCTTTGACTGCATGATTGAAACTTTAATTTATACACTTGTGTTAAAGGCCAAAAGGCACCCTAGAAATGGTCTTATAACAGGTGTGTGCAAAGGAGGTCTAAGGGTGCAATCCTATGCAGGTTTAGACAGAAAATAGTCCTATAACCCCCAGAATTCCCCAGCCAGCCATGTTGGCTGAGGAATGCTGGGAGTTGTAGGGCTTTTTTCTGTCTAAACCTGCATAGGATTGCACCCTAAGTCACTGACATCATCACATTCACTGCCAGCAGTTCCTTTGTTTAAGGAACATAGTCAAAACACTTTAAAATGATACTATTTGTAACAAAAAATATGGACTCTTCTTGAAGAGGAATAACATGCTAATCCCTGTGGTGTTTGTGTAAATGATATAGGATTACAGTCTACTTTTCTCCAGCTCAGTGTTCCTTGCCCACCACAGATAACAATTCGATTGTCAGGAACCATTTTCTCCCAAATATAATTGTATATTTTAATTAGTAACCATAAACACATCTAAATTTACATTTAGAGTCAAGTGTACTGGCAGTGACCCTCACCATTTTATGTATAAAAGCACTTACTCTTGCTTTGTTAATTCCAGTTAAGTGTGTACTTGATCCCACTTTATGGGGATAGTTATTGCTTGTTAATTAAATGCCAACTACTTACTAAAAACATATTTACTGATGTGCAACAACCATGCATTTTGTTGTCCATCCTATTACCTGATTGCCAAAGCTCATTAAATGCTTGTACTCAATGTAATGGATATGCTATTAACTTAACAGGCAGGAAAACAAAGAGTGGTGAGAAGAAAACATTTGTTTGGTAACCATCATTTTTAGTTTCATGTAACATGAACTGAAGCTTGTTTTCCTTATGAGTGATTAGTGATAAACTGATATTTTAAAACTGTAATTTAGAAGCACTTATTCCTGAAGACTCGTCCTACTGAAATCTATGTGAACTCTAATTACAGGTGCTTAGAGATGGAGGATTCCTAGTGTTACCAATGAGAATAGCATTGTGCAACTATTCTTCCTTTCTGTGGTAAGAGAAAAGATGGAACAGGTGGTGGGAAAACATAGGAGAGTTAAAGGCTGAAGATGACATTATCTGGAATCTCCATAAAATTCTATGAATGAGGCCGGGGGTTGCACATGAAAAACCTCATCTGGAAGTACCCTAAGATGCAAATGGATTGACTCCCTAGTCATATTTATTGTACCTATTATTGACCTCTGGTTCATAACCTCCTGGTCTAAAGAGACATGAGAAAGCTGTAGATGGGATTCCTGCAAACTGGATTGTTTGATGTTTGTTAGTTTTATTTTCCTACCCACAAATCACTGAAGTCAAAAGACTGCCATAGCCTTTCAATTCAAGGTCACACCCCAATATATCCCCACTATCTTTGGATCACTCCTTGATGTCATGGTTGTAGTGAGCATCATGGAGAGAAACAAGTTGTCAGGCTCCACATTGGCCCTAAATGCTACTATGCTACACACCATGCCGAAGTACTCTGGAGTAGGAATGGGGGTGAAATTGGTTTGACCTAATTCACTCTTCCTGAAACTAATGCATGAAAAATAACGCAATTATTTCATGTTCGCACTTCTCCAAATTTTGTGATGCAGTTTACAGATTTTAAAATATGCCTACAAAATGTATACCCTGGAGAAAATTGCTTACAAAATGTGTGTATTAGGGAAAATGCTGAAAATGCATATATTGGGAGGAAATCGTTTAGAATGCATATATTTGGGGGAAACTGCATACAAAAATGCATGCCAATTTTTGTGCGAACTTTTTTTAAAAAAAGCATTTGCATACTGATGCAGAAACAGAATGGAACAAACATGTGCATGAAAAGATGGAAATGTTATAGAAAGTGAAACAGATGTATTTGCTCAGCCCTACTCTGGACACGCCAGGCATGCATTAGAGCAGCCTTTCCCAAGCTGGTGCTGTCCATATGTTTTGGACTATGACCCCTGGCATACTTGACAACTGACCATGCTGGCTGCGGCTGATGGGAATTGAAGTATCTGGAGGGCACAAGGCTGGGGAAGGCTGCATTATAGTGCCTAGGGCTTCTCTGGATTCAGAGGCTTTCTTGATGTGAAATCTGCCCCTTGTGCCATTTTCACCACCTTTGATCATGGGTCATGTGGACAGGGCAGGCCTAATTTGGATGCTGACCACAGACTCTAACCTCTGGCTGTACAGTGATCACAACACTGCTGCAGCCAGCAGGGTTGAAGGGCTCTTTACTGGCCTGGGTCTGCCCTTTTGTGCTTGCATTTAAAATCAGATTGGACTCGGGCTTCTCGCTAATCCAAAACCAATCCATCAACCACGGTGTCTGATGCCAGAATGTATGTTTTTCCAGATTTTTTGGCCACAATAGTGTTCTTGAAGGCTATTTATACTGTGGAGTGCTTTTTCTCTGTGTGCTCATGAAATCTGAGCATCTGCCAGAAATGGCACACTATTTATTTGGGCAAATTAAAAAACAACAACATTTCCCTCTATGGAGAAATATCAATGAAAACATTACAGTAGATTACAAAACATCACAGGCTTTTGTGTGTGTGAGAAGTTTTACAACCCCCAGACCATTCCTGCAAATTTCCATATGGATTTTGCATTCTGTTTTCTTTCTTTTTTTCACGGACAAAAAAAATGTTACATCAGTCTTAGTATTTAGTGAATTAGGTAGGTACACCTGGGATCTGCAACAAAATGTTGCAGTGTGGACTGCTCCCATTCATGACTGACTTGCTGGAACCCTGCCATCCTCCAGGCTAATTCATGCCATTGCCCCTCTCCCCTAGTTTTCCTTTTCCCCCTCCAACATTTCCCCATCAGCATTTCATGGCCATTGGGCATGCTTAGTTCTCATTGGGCTGTTTTGGTCTCCCATCCAAAGGTTTTCTTTCTAAAGCTTTTTTGTACTTTTGAAGACCCTGGAGTTCCCCCAACCCTACTGATACTGCTGTTTTGGCTACATAATGGATGGTGTTGTTCCAGCTACATATGGACCAGCCTATGGAGAGCTGAGTTTGCTGTTAGTATATATGACTGAAGTACCTTGGCCTTGTATTTTAACAGTGCATAGTCTCAGAAGTATGTCCCACTGAGTTTAATAACAATTACTCCCAAGTAAGGGTGCTTTGGATTTTAAGCCTTAGGCTGAGAGTAATTCCCATTGAACTCAATAGGACTTACTTCTGAGTAGTCATGCACAGGAATGCACTGTTAATCTCACTGTTTTGCTAACTGCACTGTTTTAATTAATATGTATGTGCCATTCTAGAAGCTGTTTTTGTTTCAAGCCATTTTACTGATATTGTTGGATTGTGCTGGAATTTGCAATGTTTTCTGAAGGTTCTGATAAGCAAGGAGTGAGGGTATAACTTTCATTATAAGTTAATAAGGATATTTCACCAAGAGTAATAGCATGTAAACAGTGAATGACATTTTCCTATTCTCATAAAATAATAAGAACAAGAGCAAGGATCAACAAGAGAAACAGAAAAGCAATGAATTTAAATAGAATAGAGGTAAGTATTTCTTTCCCCTTCATGGATCACTGCCTTGTTGTGGCGAAGGGGCTTGCGTAACTCAGTGAAGCCATAAGCTATGCCGTGCAGGGCTACCCAAGACGGACAGGTCATGGCAGAGAGTTCTGACAAAATGTGGTCCACTGGAGAAGGAAATGGCAACCCACTCCAGTATTCTTGCCAAGAAAACCCCATGGAACGTATCACAAGGCTAAAAGAGATGACGCCGGAAGATGAGCCCCTCAGGTCGGAAGGTGTCCAATATGCTACTGGGGAAGAGCAGAGGGTATTTCCAAGTAGCGCCAGAAAGAGTGAAGCGGCTGGGCCAAACCCGAAAGGACACTCAGCTGTGGATGTGTCTGGCGGTGAAAAGAAAATCCGATGCTGTAAAGAACAATATTGTTTAGGAACCTGGAATGTCAGATCAATGAATCAAGGTAAGCTGGAGGTGGTCAAACATGAGATGGCAAGATTGAACATCGACATCTTGGGAATCAGCGAACTAAAATGGACAGGCATGGGCGAATTTAATTCAGGTGACCATCATATCTACTATTGTGGGCAAGAATCCCTTAGAAGAAATGGAGTAGCACTCATAGTCAACAAAAGGGTGGGAAAAGCAGTACTGGGGTACAATCTTAAAAATGATAGAATGATCTCAGTACGAATCCAAGGCAAACCATTCAACATCACAGTAATTCAAGTCTATGCCCCAACCACTGAGGCCGAAGAAGCTGAGGTTGATCGGTTCTATGAAGACCTACAACACCTTCTAGAACTAACACCAAAAAAAGATGTCCTCTTCATCATAGGGGATTGGAATGCTAAAGTAGGAAGTCAAGAAATCACCGGGATAACAGGCAGGCATGGCCTTGGTGTACAAAATGAAGCAGGACAAAAGCTAATAGAGTTTTGCCAAGAGAACACGCTGATCATAGCAAACACTCTTTTCCAACAGCACAAGAGGCGACTCTACACATGGACGTCACCAGATGGTCAATATCGAAATCAGATTGATTATGTCCTTTGCAGCCAAAGATGGAGAAGCTCCATACAGTCAGTCAAAACAAGACCTGGAGCTGACTGTGGCTCAGATCATGAGCTGCTTCTTACAAAATTTCGGCTTAAATTGAAGAACGTAGGGAAAACCACTAAACCGTTCAGGTATGACCTAAATCATATCCCTGATGAATATACAGTGGAGGTGAGGAATAGATTTCAGGGATTAGACCTGATAGACAGAGTGCCTGAGGAACTATGGACGGAGGTCCGTAACATTGTTCAGGAGGCAGCAACGAAATCCGTCCCAAAGAAAAAGAAATGCAAGAAAGCCAAGTGGCTGTCTGATGAGGCTTTACAAGTAGCTCACGAAAGAAGGGAAGTGAAAAGCAAAGGAGAAAGGGGAAGATATACCCAACTGAATGCAGAGTTCCAGAGAATAGCAAGGAGAGACAAGAAGGCCTTCTTAAATGAACAATGCAAAGAAATCGAGGAAAACAACAGAATGGGAAAGACTAGAGATCTCTTCAAGAAAATTGGAGATCTCAAGGGAACGTTTTGTGCAAAGACGGGCATGATAAAGGACAAAGAAGGCAGGGACCTAACAGAAGCAGATGAGATTAAGAAGAGGTGGCAAGAATACACAGAAGAACTATACAGGAAAGATCTGAATGTCCCTGATAGCCATGATAGTGCGGTCACTGAACTTGAGCCAGACATCCTAGAGAGTGAAGTCAAGTGGGCCTTAGGAAGCATTAGTAACAACAAAGCTAGCGGAGATGACAGTATTCCAGCCGAGCTATTTAAAATCCTAAAAGATGATGCTGTTAAAGTGCTGCATTCAATATGCCAACAAATCTGGAACACTCAACAGTGGCCACAAGACTGGAAAAGGTCAGTTTACATTCCAATTCCAAAGAAGGGCAACACCAAAGAGTGTTCAAACTACCGCACAATTGCGCTCATTTCACATGCCAGCAAGGTTATGCTCAAAATCCTACAAGCTAGGCTTCAGCAGTATGCGAACCGAGAACTACCGGAAGTACAAGCTGGGTTTCGAAGAGGCAGAGGAACTAGAGATCAAATCGCCAACATTCGCTGCATCATGGAGAAAGCAAGAGAATTCCAGAAAAACGTCTATTTCTGCTTCATTGACTACGCTAAAGCCTTTGATTGTGTGGATCACAACAAACTGTGGCAAATTCTTAAAGTGATGGGAGTACCAGACCACCTTACCTGTCTCCTGAGAAACCTGTACGAGGGTCAAGAAGCAACAGTAAGAACCAGAGATGGAACAACCGATTGGTTCAAAATTGGGAAAGGAGTACGACAAGGCTGCATATTGTCACCCTGCTTATTTAACTTATATGCAGAGTACATCATGAGAAATGCCGGGTTGGATGAATCAGAGGTCGGAATTAAGATTGCCGGGAGAATTATCAACAACCTCCGATATGCAGACGATACCACCCTAATGGCAGAAAGCGAAGAGGATCTCAAGAGCCTCTTGTTGAGGGTGAAAGAGGAGAGTGCAAAAGCTGGTTTGAAACTCAACATTAAAAAAACTAAGATCATGTCATCTGGCCCTATCACTTCCTGGCATATAGAAGGGGAAGAAATGGAAGCAGTGACAGATTTTACTTTCTTGGGCTCCAAGATCACCGCAGACGGTGACTGTAGCCATGAAATTAAAAGACGCTTGCTCCTTGGGAGGAAAGCTATGGCCAACCTAGACAGCATAGTAAGAAGCAGAGACATCACCTTGCCGACAAAGGTCCGTCTAATCAAAGCTATGGTTTTCCCAGTAGTAATGTATGGCTGTGAGAGCTGGACTATAAGGAAGGCTGAGCGCCGAAGAATTGATGCTTTCGAACTGTGGTGCTGGAGAAGACTCTTACGAGTCCCCTGGACTGCAAGGAGGTCAAATCAGTCCATCCTAAAGGAAATCAACCCTGACTGCTCATTGGAAGGACAGATAATGAAGCTGAAGCTCCAATATTTTGGCCACCTAATGCGAAGAGAAAACTCCCTGGAAAAGACCCTGATGCTGGGAAAGACTGAAGGCAAAAGGAGAAGGGGACGGCAGAGGATGAGATGGCTAGATAGCATCACGGATGCAATGAATATGAACTTGAGCATGCTCCGGGAGAGAGCGCAGGACAGGAAGGCCTGGCGTGCTATGGTCCATGGGGTCACGAAGAGTCGGACACGACTGAACGACTGAACAACAACAACAACAAAGTATTTCTTTAGGCACTTAGACTGCATAGTACCTGCTGTAGACTATTATAAAAGATAAGAATGTGGTAGTATTATAATAGGATTTGATATAATATAGATAATGACAACGTTTAGAATTGTATTAGTCCAGGAGCAGGCCGCCCTAGACTGAGATTCCAGTTCAGCCTTGAGAAAATACTTGATTTTCAGTCTTAGCTTTTGTAAAAGGCAGTGAAATCTTGGGGGAAGATGGTTGCTGCTAGGTCATACAAATTCAGATTGAATCACCACCATCTTTTTATATGGGAAATATCAACGATATATGAGCACTCCTCTGCTTGCCCCAAAGGGGGCTGAGGCTTAGCACACATGTCAAGCAAAGCCACGCAAAGCCCAAGAAGATGCTCAAGAAATGTCCACTCTACTACTTGGTCATGATCAAGAGCATTTGAAGAGGGATGATTACATAGGTGATATGCCTTATATGCCTTTCTTTCTTTTTTTAAAAACCAACAGGTTAAAGATGTGCTAAACCAATACCCAGCTGCGACAATGGACTGGATGAGGGCTAATAAATTGAAACTCAATCCAGACAAGACTGAGATGCTGTTCGTGGGTGGTTCTTCTGACTGGATGGAGAGTTCTAGATGGGGTTGCACCCCCCTGAAGGAGCAGGTTCGTAGCTTGGGGGTTCTCCTGGAGCCATCTTTGTCACTTGAGGCTCAGGTGGCCTCAGTGGCATGGAGTGCCTTCTACCAGCTTCGGTTGGTGACCCAGCTACACCCCTCTCTGGACAGGAATAACCTGGCTTCAGTTGTCTATGCTCTGGTAATCTCCAAGTTAGATTGCTACAATGCACTCTATGTGGGGCTGCCCTTGAAGACGGTTTGGAAACTGCAGCTCGTTCAAAATGCGGCAGCCAGATTGCTAACGGGAACCAGAAGGTCCAGACATGTAAGACCGACTCTGGCCCACTTACACTGGCTGCCTGTATGTTTCTGAGCCTGATTCAAGGTGCTGGTTTTAACCTATAAAGCCTTACATGGCTTGGGACCACAATACCTGATGGAGCGCCTCTCCCGACACGAACCTACCCATATACTACACTCAATATGTAAGGCCCTCCTCCGGCTGCCTACACCCAGGGAAGCTCGGAAGACAGTGACAAGGAAGAGGGCCTTTTCAGTAGTGGCCCCCAAATTATGGAATGATCTCCCCACCTGGCGCCAACATTGTTATCTTTTCGGCACCAGGTTAAGACCGTTCTCTTCTCCCACGCATTCGACAGTATATGATAAGTGTTTAATCGATCCTGGAATGTCTTATGATTATGGTTGTTTGTTTTTGAGTTTGTTTGTTTGAAGTTGTTTTAGATATATGTTTCTTTTGTGTATATTGTCTGTTCATGTGTTTCTTATGTAAATGATTTTTATTCTCTGTCTATTGTAATTTTAATGTTTTTAATCTTTGTAAACTGCTCAGAGAGCTCCGGCTATTGGGCAGTATAGAAATGTTGTTGTTGATGATGATGATGATGATGATGATGATGATGATGAAGATGATGATGATGATGAAGATAATAAAAGAGACTGTGGTGGAAGGCTTGGAAAACATTGGAGGTAAGATATCTGTTCCTCATAGTTATCTGTTCTCAACTACAGGACAGGGAGAAGACATTGGTTGTATCCAATGTCCTTTCGCCAGTGGAATGGGCACTGCTAGTGGATCAAATTCTCCCTTCCCCCTGCAGCCACCAGCAGCATGCCCTCCAAATCTGCTCCAGAGAGTTGAGGATCCTGATCTCAGAAGCTAAGCAGGGTCAGCCCAGGTTAGTACTTGGATGGGAGACCACTTGGGTATCAGGCTTCCTGCACCGAGCAGGGGGGTGGACTTGAAGGTCTTGTAGGCCTCTTCCAACCCTATGATTCTATAATCTATGATCTATGGTGGGCTCGGGTGGGGGTGGGAGATGGGAACAGAATCTCCCATTCTGCAAGTGGAAGTCCATTCATGTAACATTGGTTTTAACTCATTGTTTGCATATTGAAGGTCCCAGGTTCAATCTCCAGTTGAAAGATTGGGTAACAGGTAATGTGAAGAACTTCTGCTTGAAGCTCTATAGAACCATTGCCAATCATAGGTGATACTGGGCCAGATCATAGGTGATACTGGTTGCTCACAACCTCTCCTCACCTGCATCAAATGCTCTGCAGTACAGACTTATAGAGGAGTTCTGTTTGTCTAATTCCTAATGCTGTCAATGTTTTTATTATTTATACATTTTATATAGAGCACCTAAAATTTACTTTCTAAATGTTACTCATATATCATCATGGATATAAGCCAATGGAATATTGGGTAGTGGTAAGGCTGAGACTTTGGCCACAGAAGGAAAGTAGTATCAGTTTCAGTGGTACCAAAGGCTGACAACAGCAAGCATGGCAAACTGACAAATCTTTTCTAGAAGCACAGCTTTACACAAAATATTGTCAAGAGAGCATGATATGGTTATTGAACCAATCCTCCCTCCTTGGCAACAAGGTAGAATGCACTCAGTTAATACCAATATATGTTATTTATACATTCGTTATTTTTATTCTTCTGCCTCAGTGGGTGGTAAAGGATGGGGTGTCATGGGAGTTGGCAAGGTTCCCAGAACCACCTCTACTCTTGGATTCTCCTACATGCTTGCTTTGTGTCCTGGATTTTGTATGTTGATCCATCAACGGTGCCAGGAGCCGAAAAGGGAGGAGGGTGGAGAGTTGATGGATGCATCAGGTGCAGTGCTGTGGATGGATGTGTTGTGTGCCCAGGAAAATGAAGAGCAATGAACCTCACATGTGCGGTGCTGTGTCTCCACAGGCAGCTGCGTGAGGATGTTCCCTTCCTGGCTGCTGCCTTGGCCGCCCTTTGCTTACAGCCACAGTCATGGGCCAGAATTGTATTTGATATACATCTATACTTAACCTAAATGTTTGGCTATTTATGAATTTGCTGAAGTCCTCCCCAAAACAGAGGTGTTAATCAGCCCTTGTGCAACAGGGCTGCATAGCAGATGGTGCGGCCAGAGTGGGGTACAATCAACCAAATGGGGGATTCTGTTGGGAGTTGTAGAACTGAGGAAGCATTTCCCAAAGATAATCGAAAGATCAGAGTTATTGAAAACAACCAGAGCTGGACAGTTAATCAAATCTAATGAGTAATCAAACACAACAGCAAAAGAGGGTATCGGCCGGGTCTTAGTTATTGTGAGCTGCCTTGATCACCATTTTTTTGGTGGAAAGGTGGATATAAATGTGATAAATAAATAAAATATAAATAAATAAATAAATAAATAAATAAATCTGGTATCAATTCTAGAATCTACAATCCTAAAAGGATGATCAAAATAGCGCAACAGGCTAGAATCTGATTTATATTCAGTGAAAGTGTCCAATCTTGCTAAGCAGGCATATGAGGACCGTACCTCATTTCCTTTAACAGGAAATGGTAAATAGAGCATACATCAATCTGTTTTAAATTTACCTGGGGAAGTATAATCCCTTTCACCATCCAACAGACAAACAAACTACCCTTTGGGACTCTTTCACATGACCTTGCCCTCACTGTTGGCCACTTAATGACCCTGTTTTCCTGGGCTACTCACTTGTCTCCAAGTGTTGCCAGCATCAGAAGAAACAAACATGCTGATATCATTGTCTGACAACTCAGTTCCAATATTACCTGCAAGGAAAACACTGTTAAATATAATGTCATCTTAAAGGAAAAAGAGAATTGAATCCAAAGGCTGGAATGACTACTGCTTTGATTGGTCTTTCATCATTTGGTAATGACCTACAGTTGTGTTTTATTATAAAACAACAACACAGAGACAGTTTAGTCTTTTATATGAACAATAATGAAAAGCATTTATACAGTACATTCAAATGTCAAAACTGAACATACAGTATCTTACTGCGATCCTTACAACAACCCTGCAATGTAAGACAGTATTATTTTCATCCCCATACTGATGATGGTGGGGAGGCACAACTGAGCTCATGGGAGAGTGAGATTAGAACCAAGGATTCTTGATGTGCAACTCTGTCTTTTGGCCACTACCCTACATCAGCCCTTAGTCACAGTTTGTGGGTTTAAGAACTTAAGAAGATGCTGGATCAAACCAAAGCCCTATCTAGTTCAGCATGCTGTTCACACAGTGGCCAACCAGCTGTGGTGGGAGGCCCACAAGTAGGATATAAGTGCAATAGCACCCTTCCCCTTGTGTTCCCCAGCATACTGCCTTTGATAGTGGAGGTAGCATGTAGCCATCATGACTAGCTGTCATCCTCCATGACCTTATCTAATCCCCTTTTAAAGCCATCCGAACTGGTGGCTATCACTACATATGTAGTGGTAGTGCATTCCACAGTTCCACTTGAATTCTCATGCTCAGTGGAAAAAGTGATAGGTAATTGTAAATGTCTGTACTGGAAGATTTCCTACCAGAGGCTACAATGATGCCCGGAGCCGTATCCCGACTGGCAATGTTGCCAGAAGTGTATGGATTCTCTGAAACCTTCAGGTGGAGATGTAGGGAACAATAGGGCTTGAAGAGAGAGAGAAAAAAAGAGATGCCCATCAGAACTAGGGAGCATAGAATAGACTAAAGGAAATATTTCTTCCTGTTGAGTTAATTAACTTCTGGAAATTATTGCTGCAGGGTGTTGTTATGCTAATGTAAATGCATAAACTATGTATTAAACTATCACTCCCAGGTGATGGGTCTACCAATCTCTAACAACAAGATGGTTGGGAATAGAATTACCACATTCAGAAGCAGCTGATTAGCAGATCCTAGGACAAACAAACAACAGGGATGACTTCTACCTCTACACATTGAGTTTCCTCAGCATATGTGGCTGCAGCTGCTGGAACATAATCTGATGTGACCCAGCCTGGCTGTTGTTGCATTCTGAACAATGGGTACCATCAACCAGGAACCTCTCCTGTCAAGCCCAGTCAAAGCCATTGAAACTTAAATCACAACTGTGTACCATATTACAGCCTTCAGCCCTCATCCACCAGTGTGCATGTGCAGTGGCTAGAAAAAGCAGTAATTGTGCCGATCATCTGTTTGTCAGAGAATGGCAATGTCTGGGCAATGTCCTTCCCTAACAGCTGATTGGAATGACTTTTTTTTTTTTTTTAAAGAAGGCTCTATGCACATAATCCTGACATCTTCCCATTTGTGTGGCTCTTAGGGGGATAAGTGCATTAGTGTATAGCTCTCACCACGCTGAAATCAACAGCAAAATCCATTTGACTAGTGTTAGATATTAATTTAAAATTATATGTAAGTTTTAGATGGAAAGTAATATTTGGTCTTATCTATGTAAATCTATATGAGCACCAGGATTTATCAGGGGTGGCCTAAGACAGTGTCTTCACTGCATGGACCAAGGGTCACCAGTGGCTCCCAGTTATCTCAAGTGTGGTTGTCCGCCTCTCTCTCCCTCTCCCACTCTCTCTCTCTCCCTCTCCCCCTCCCTCCCTCCCCTTTTTGCAGTAACTGCTCCCTCTCAGCAGGGTCTCTCAATCTGAGCCTTGATGTTTGCTTTAGTGGTAGGCCAGCTGCTAGGATCTGGGCTACTGGAGGATGCTTTGGAGATAGGAAGTCAGGAGAACTGCTGTTTATCCACTGCAAGGTGGCTGTGGGCTGTGGGGGGTGCACTGGCTAGCTGCAGCAGTGTACTGTGAATGTGCTGGAGAGGAAACTGAATGTGTGGTTGAGAGAGAGCACACAACATGGACCTGTGTGGGGAGATTTTGCTGCAAAGAGGAGAGCAGAGTACTCTCTCGTGACAAGAAAAAGTTTCATCCCAAATCCAAGGACCAAGGGAACCTGTCTGAATTTGATGGCCTGATTACTTGGTGATTGACTGACGTGGCCTTGTTTGGATGATGTGGAGGGGTATGAGGAGGAAAGAGAAGGCATCCAGCCAATCTCTACTTGACCATAGGGAGAGGAAAGAGAGGAGCCACTCCACAGCTCAGGAAAGGCCCTCAAGTGGCCTCCGTGTGGTGCCTGCCTGGAGCCAAAGTGGCTCTGCTTGAAAAGTAGTGAAGATCACTGGCCTAATACATTTTGCTGCCTGAGACAAAGGATAAGATTGGCATTCTGTGTACCGAAGCTGACCAAAGTGGGTCCTCCATCACACCTGAAGGTAGCGCTAGCTGAGCAGGTGCAGGCCAGGCTAAGCAGGCCAAACACAGGCCTGTCCTCCAACACCTCACCACTGCTCTCTCACAGCTCCACCTGGTGCCCATTTGCTGCCCACTCCAACATGGGCTACAATGCAGCAGCAGGGTGCCCATAATCAGAGCACACGTGCTGCCTCCTGGAGAGCTTGGCCTGAGCTGGCTGCCTCTCTCCTTGCTCACTCACGCAGGGACCTTGCCTTTCGCAGTGGCCCTGTCTGAGATGCGTTGGGAGAAAGCAACTAGTCAAGACAGCCAGCTAGCCCAGGCCAGCTTATAAGAAAGCATTGGTGCTGTCAGAATGCCAGCTCAGGAGAATGGGATTCACTGGGGGTGGCAGGTGAGGAGGAATGGGGGAGACGCTCTGCCAGTGCCTCACTTTGCCTCATGGTAGGGCTGGACTTGGTTTATCAATATAATTTAAGATCCACAGAGATAATTCCTCAGACACAGAGATACTGTCCTTTTTAAATGGATGTTGATTTTTCTAAACAAAAGAAGCAGGAAACACTGACCTTTCAATGAACACTGCATCACAGAGGAGTTGTAAATAACTAAACACAACCTCTGATGCCTGTTTGTCTCCAGGCTGGTGGCAGGTGGTAGGGAGAAGAGGTCAGTCAAAGCAAATAATAAAACAAGGACACTTTTCCACTCTCAAGTCCTGGGGTTGTAACAGTCTCCAAAGGTGAGCATAATCCCTCAAAGATCAAAACAATCTCAGCAGATACACATGGGAAAGGCCTACCAAGGATACCTCCCAACCTGCTATTTACTCAGTTAATGAATACCTGCAAAACTGCTGGAAAGCAGATTATTGCTAAATGCCAATAAGCTTTGTATCAGAGGTTCCATTCACCTGCCTGCCTGATCCAAGGTGAGGCCCCTGAGATTAAGATAGTTCTCCGTGTTCTCCAACATGTATAACTATTGGGGGAGGCTGTCAGCCCTGAAAGCCAGAATGGTGTGTGCTGCTCAAAGGTGAGTGGGACAGAAGCGCTGACAGATGGGCAGGGATGTGAACTCTTGCTGATGTGATAAAAGGCAGAAAGGACAGAACTGAATCAGTGGACATGGCACTAGGCAAGAAAAAATATACTAAACACTGTAACAGCAACTGACAGCCATGGAAGGGTCACACACTGTAACCAAACAACTGGGGACAATAGGAAGCAAACACGATGGGGCTGAAGGGACAAGGAGCTTATGTGCCTTTATGGTGTTATCTCTTCTGAAGAGCTAACTGGAGAACACATTCTCTACTAACCAAACTCATACAAACCATCCTGTGTCCTATTTAAAAGGTTCCTCCTGTGCAAGCACCGGTCATTACTGACCCCTAGAGGGACGCCTGCTTGTGCTGGCATTTTCATGGCAGACTATAGCGGGGTGGTTTGTCATTGCCTTCCCCAGTCATGACTACCTTTTCCCCAGCAAGCTGGGTACTCATTTTACCAACCTCGGAAGGATGGAGGGCTGAGTCAACCTGAGCTGGCTACCTGGGACCCAGCTTCCACTGGGATCGAACTCAGGTTGTGGGGAGAGTTTTGGTTGCAATACTGCTGCCTACCACTCTGCGCCACACGAGGCTCGTGTTCTATTTAAATCATTGGCAAATTGAAGTCCTTTACCCAGCTCTGCATTCCAGTGGAAGTTCTCTCTCCCGCTCCCTCCTGCTCTCTCTGAGTCTCCTTCTCTTTGCATTTTAATACTTTCAAAGTAAAAATACTTTGCATTTTATAACTTTGAACCAAAGTTAATGAAATTCTTCCTTAATCAACTTGATCGGGTACAACACAAACTGGCGAGCTTTAACTGGCATGCTTCCCTCCTGCTTCCTTCTTTCTGAGGTCTACAGGAATCATCTTCGCAATCTTCACCACCTTCTCTGAGCCCTCTTACGCCTGCCATTTGAGGGACTTCTATAACATCTGATGACTGTATATGTATGTTGGGGGAAGGAAGAGCAGAAATGGGAAGACATGATAGTTTCTTATTTGTTTCCTTCTCATATAGAAAGTTAGCTAGGCACAAGCGGTGGACATCATGGAATTATACCACCGCGCACACACACACACACATACACATACTCCGAGCAAACAGCTTTTAAAAGACTAGGACTGTGGCATGCAAAAGGAACAAGAAGAGTTCAGAGGCTACCTTTTCCCTACCCTTGAGGACCACAAGATGGCAGACAAATCCCTAAAGGGTGAGGAGAGAAGAAGTGCCTTGCAGTTTTGCAAACCAGGTAGGAAATTTCATGAGAGAAGACACACATCTCTCTAAAATTCATCTTGATCTTACTGATGCCAAGTCATGATATTACTTCTGCTACTCTTATATTTATAACCAAGAGTGTTCGAGACCTTCTGCCATTTATATCCTACCTTCAAAGTCTGTCTAGTGCTCAGATGCAATGTTAGGGTGCTTGCTTAAGTCAAATATTGTTGTGACCTGCTTAGACCCAAAGAGTCCAGGTGAACCTGCCATTTCTTCCCAAGGTTGGGAAATTGTCTGAAGTCATCCCAAGGAACGTGTTCTGATGGTGTCCATTTGCTATTGGTTTGACTGGAGGGAGCCAGGAGAGTAGTAATAATCCAGGTGGTTGACATAAATGTGTGTGTATGCACGTGTGTGGGGGGGGGGCAAGGAGGGGGATTAGTGTGTGCTTGAGTGAGCGAGTTAGTGTGTGAAGAAAAGGGACATGGCTATACAACCTTCTGTGAACTTTTATGGACTTTCAATTATTTACTTCCATTCTAAACAAAGGTCCTACAAATCCTTTCTGAAGCAAGACAGATTAGGGGAACTGAATCCACAAATTTTGACATAATGTATTGACTGAATTTCCACAGATTTGCTTAGTTATCATTTATCCTGATAAAACTGTTTGCACCCGTTGCCAGGGTTACTCCCCCAGAATTCTATGTATCCAATTAGCCCATTGTCTTTCCTTTGCTTCCACAAATAGCTCACTCTCCCCACCTGGTGTTCTGACTTATAATGGCACAAAGTCTAGCCTATAGTACCAAAAATAGATGCATCTGGAAAAAGTTCACTAATACAAACATCTTTTTCCTTGAAAATAAAAAAAGAACTTGTTTTCCATACCAGAGCTAAAGAAACCTCCCTAATTAAGTTTTCACAATGTACGTAGTGGGGGGGGGGGAGGCACTCTGGTGAAAGCTGCATTTATTTTTAATAGGCCATGCCAGTGTATTGTAAAGCATTTTTCCCCCTCATTCCCACAAACCATCACTTACCAGGAGGCAATGAACTGGGTTCCCTCTCAGATCCATGTCTGGGGCCTGCAGCAAGTGCCAGTCTCTGCCTTTATTGTAGGTGATGAAAGTTTTCACTTGGTTGTCAATCTTCTTGTTAGCCAAGAACATTCCCTTTATCCCTGCTACCTAGGAAAAATTGACATGGCTGAAAAACAGATAAATTTGACACAGATTGTGTGTGTATTGTTACCTGTTAAATCCAGCTTTGGGATATGGTGCATAGCCTGGATATACAGCAGAAAAATGATCAAAGGCTTCCTTATTTACCACAGGCTGGTAAGAAAGTAAAATGAAACACCATTGTGGATTCAAAGTTCAGATACTATAGGAGAGGGATTTAGCAGTGAAAGACCCCCTCCCCCCAAGAAACAATCCCCTAAAGTATAATGTACAGTATAGGATGCTGTGTCCTATAAAAATAGTTCTTACGCACAAAAAGGAACAGCAATAATTAATTTAGTTCCCTCTTTCAGTTTCTGCTGGAGTATAAGTCAAAGCAAATTTGAGAAAACAAACTGAGGAATATTAAGGGAGACTAAGAGAGCAATCCTATGGGTGTCTAGCCCAAATGATGGAGTGCTCCAATCTCAGAGCCCTCCATCCATCCAAAGCCCTGCTGGACTCTTGCTAGCAGGGCAGGAGAACTGATGGAGGCTTTCTTAGCCTCTCCATCCTCCTTAAGAACATTTTTCATTGGATGGGTCTCTGAGCACATCTAACTTGTTCTCTCTGCTGGGGGCAGCGACAGGGGATGAGAGGCTTTTTGATCCAGTGGTTCCATGGCATCTCCCTTCTCTGCTCCTCACACTCCCCATTCCTCCCTTCCTGAGATGGGAGTCCCAAACCCAGGAGACCCTGAGAATGGGAGCATTGGGGACGGGGGAATCATCAGACAGATCCCCTTCAAGGTTAGAGCTGTGCTGCATCCTATAGCTATCTAGGGGAAATAGGATTGCTCTCTAAAAGGGTTTTAAAAAGACTGTCTTTTTTCTCTCCTAGAGGTTTTGCACAACCATAAGAGCACCCTTGCTGGAGAAGACTGAAAGGTCATCTGGTCCATCACACTGTTATTCATGGTGGTGGATCCACAGTCAGGGAATAAAGGCAATAGCCCTCCCCTTTTATTGCTCCCCTCCCCTCCCTAGCAATGGAGGAATAGAGATGTTCCATTTCACCATCATACTTAACAGCTGTTGATGGACCAGTCTTCCATGAATTTATCTAATATCCTTTGAAAGCTGTCTGTTCCAAGCTGGTGGTCAAGATCACATCTTGCCCCTATTCTCTCTTGTATCTGCATCATCAGCTCTCTTGAGTCTAAAATTCAAACTAATGAAATGGATTGGGGAGCGGGGAGAGACAAGTTCAAGATCTTCAGAAGAAATTTCGGTGGGGGGATGACAATGGGTACATCTGTAAATAAAACTGAATGGGATGCAAGAAGCAACATGACAAACAGCTTGGCTTTGTAAAACAAGCTTGGCTATCTCCATGTACTGAAAATCAATAGCACAATATCTACAGCAGCATGAGACACACTCTGTCATTGTGCCAATTGCTGCTTTTGCAGTGGGATGAGGAAGGAGGACGGAGGGGACTTTTGTCTTTCAATGGGGTGTTTCTGGTTCTGTATCCTGCACTGCTTCCTTGACAGGGGTGTACAAGAACTGATATCTAATGTCAGCCATGGGACCTTTTTCTTCTCAGCTGTTATTGTTTAATTGGCACACAACTGCAAAGTATTGCAATGGTAAAAAAAAGAAAAAAGCAAGAAGTTACTTGAGTTTCAACTTACATCATTAATGACTAGCTGAAGAAGGAATATGAGAGGCTGAAAATGAGGACAGTTCCTTTCTTAACGTGTGTGGCAGGCGGTGGAGAGACCAGCGATGTGCAAAAGTTTCTGCTTGATGTATAACTCTGGTGGGATCCTGTGATGTTATAACATGTATCTGGAGTGTGTCCATGACCAAGCAATTTGAGAAAATGGTCCTGGACAGAGGTGGGATGGCAGCAGAAACTGGAGGACAGGAGCGAGTCAATCTCTCTGATTTCTCTGCTCCCAGAGAGAAGTATGCACATAAATTTGCCAATGCCTTTCCCATGCGTGAGAAAATGCTGGAAATGGCAATCTAAGCACACATGCACGCATGCACACAAATATATGCAGAGACAAACAGGGGAAAGTATTGTCAAGGGCTTCTAATGCAACCATCCCATACTCTCTCTGATCTCCAAGAAGTGAGAATTCTCAGAATGCAATGAGTTGATTTCTTTCTCTTTTAGAGGAGTGCAGATTTGACAACCTCTTCTCCACCAAAGGCTGGAAATGAGAGATTCAGTGTGCAAATTCTCATGACGGCAAATTGAGGCAATAGCCTCAGGTGGCAGATGTTGGGGGCAGCCTCCCAGCCATTTCTCCTGAGCCTCCCAGCCATTCCCTTGATCTGGAGGATAGTTGCACACCCTAACTAGCCTGCTGCCTTCAAGTGTGATGGCAGATGATGGCCTGTTGCTAGTATAGAGGTCAGATTCAACTTCCAGCCCAGTCAACTTATATAGGTGGAATGGGTGGCAGCACCATTTTGTCCTTTGCCTCAGGCAGCAAATTGTCTTGGTCCAGCCAGCCATGACTGAAGATGAATGCCTTGAACATTGCCAAGAGTGTCTGCCCTATGGAATAAAACCATGCCAAGATTAAATATAAACACCATCAGCTTTACCACATATATGGGGTGTGTGTGTGTGTGTGTGTAATGGTAGGTCCAGTGATCTTTAAAGACAAAATGAAATGTGTAACGGTAGCTCAGTGGCCACCCAACGTCACTGTGTGTGGAATGATGTCATGGGCCCACCTCAACCTTACATTACCTCTCTGCAGAAAAGGTATCATCACTTATAAACCAGGACTGCCACAGTGGTCAAGGAGAAACAGGAAGAATATTGTTAAGTGTGCAAAGCTTCACAGCAGAGAACTATCAGTGTGGCTCTCCAGTGGCTGAGCTGGGATTCCATATACATGGCCAGAAGTCCCATATCCTGCTTTAATTACATCAGTTGCTATATAGGGGAAGTTCTGGATTGCCAGGAATTAGGGACCAGTCCTGAAAGCAAGATAATAAAGCCTGAGCAAGGAGCACTATTTGACTTTGGTCCTATAGTTCCTGACATACCAGTTAATTCATTCATGCCTTAGAGGAACAGGACTTTTGGATAAACCCCTATGAGTATTCTTGGGAACAGTAATATAGTAGCATATTACTATTACTATTAACTTTTCTCACCCCTCACAAACTCTGACCCCTCCTATTTTCTGTCTCTTCCTAATTCATCAATCGGTTTTTTAAAAAAATTCTGTCTGCTCTTTATCTTCCTTTACCCCTAAGCACTCATCATTCATAGCAATCCTACTGGGAGGCTTGCACTGGATGGCTTTCACTTCAGTCCCAGCCAGAACAATCAGATCGAAGGGAACACTTTGTGCCAGGCTTGGTGTCAGCCAATATTCTTTCTATCTAGGCAATCAGCGGATACAACACAACCAGTCTGATCGCATCAGTTTCAATCCAGACTGCTATGAACAGACAGCCTAATAATACAGAAGCTTTTTGTTTGATGCTGCCTCCTCCTCCTCCTCCCCCCCCCCATTTTTGGGATGTAGGACACCCTCCTCAACCTGATGGTCATAGTAGGCAACAGTCTTTTCAGCAGCCTGCCAAAGTGCTAGAGGGATTAATATATTGTTTTAAAAGAAATCCTCCCCCATGTGATCAGGAAATGGCATGCCTCTTGTTCCGCATTCTTGTCTGCTTTTAAACAGGCTTCCTGCATGGTTGTCTCAAGGTGCCTGACAGCTCAAAGTCAAGTGTCAAAGTCAAAATCAATCCACATAGCGACATTCAAATTCAGGTACATAGCACAGGGAGTTCTCTTTATTGGGGAACTCAATTTCCCTATAGTATGTTGCTATAGAGCAAGGATGGTCAAGTGCAGACCTGTGGGCTTTATCCCTACCCTGAAACAATGTTATTGTCCTGTCCACATTTTTAAGTGAGCCGACTTGATTTGCATTTCCCAGACTAATAGTTGGATTGGAACACAGTTATCCTCCAGTTTTTGTACTTCTCTGATTTTGTGATATACATTTTGGCTCAAAAAACATACCAAAAGATGCATAAAATATGCATACTTTAAGTTAAAATGCATACAAAAATGTATATCTTGTGGAAAATATGTTAATGTGATTGTTCTTGTGTATGCTTGTTTTAAAACCATAGACTTATATGTAAATGGAACAAATGAAACCTCTGAATGAAGACATGAAAAACTGGCATAGACTGGAAATAGATGGATCCATCCACCCCGAGTTGTAAGACATGGAAATAGTCCACAGTTCCATGCTGCATTGTTAAATTTTATTTTGTATGTAAAACCTGAGTGCATTTTCTCAGTCACTGAAAATCTCTTACTGCTAGACGGGACTGAGGTTAATTTGAGTGGCAAAATATACTCCAGCCGCAGGAACTGTTGACTAGAGAAGACAGTGGCCCCCAAGAGTACAGAAGTTGGCCATCCTTGCCATAGAGAATCCTATGCAGTGCAAGGAAGCAAAGGTTTAGGGAGAGATATAGCTCAGAGAAGATGATTTGCTTGTAGAAGGTCCCACATTCAATTCCCAGCATCTCCATTTGATATTATGCCTCTAATATTGTGTAGATCAAGCTTTCCCAACCTGAATGCATGCATATTTAAATATGCACATTTTAATTAGCTCATTTTTTCCATTAAAAACCCTCTGCAAAATAGCGGGCGCTGGCAGACGGGACCCAGGATGAGTGTGGGTGGCTTGCCGAGCTTGTGGGGGCTTGAGTGAGGGTCTAGGGGGCTCAAGCAGGGGTAGTGCTTCTGCGAGTGCCCGCCAATACAGGGCGAGGGTGGTTCGCACATCCCTAGTCAAAAACAAATGCAAATAAATTCATTCATTTTCTTTCATTCATTCATTAAATTTCTATACCACCAAATTTCTATACCACCCAATAGCCAAAACTCTCTGATTAAAAACTTTAAAAATGCAATATTATACATAGTATAAAAAATTGTTTTCATACAAATGTGTAAACAGACAGCATGCATGCACACATACACACACACACGCGCACACACACCCCTAGCAATTTTAAACAATAATAAGTAAATCCAGGACCTGATTAAAACCTTACCATATGCTGCCAAATGTCTGAGAGTAGAGGAAGGTCTTAACCTGGCACTGAAAAGATAACAATGTTGGCACCAGGCGGGCCTCATTGGGGAGCTGATTCCATAATTGGGGGGCCACCACTGAAAGAAGGCTCTCTGCTTTGTTGCCACCTTCCAAGCCTCCTTCAGAGGAGGCACCTGGAGGGGGGCCTTAGGTGATGAGTGTAGTAAATGGGTGGGTTCATACCAGGAGGGGTCTTCCATCAGGTATTGCAGTCCTGAGCCATGTAAGGCTTTGTAAGTCAAAACCAGCACCTTGAATTGGGCTCGGAAACATACAGGCAGGAAGTTCAGAACTTCTTGTCCCTGTTACCAATCTGGCTGCCACATTTTGCATGAGCTGCAGCTTCTGCACCATTTTCAAAGGCAGCCCCACACAGAGCGCATTAAAGTAATCTAACTTGAGGGTTACCAGAGCATAGAAATCTGAAGCCAGGTTATCCCTGTCCAGATAGGGGCATAGCTGGGCCACCAAGCTCGTAGATGGCACTCCATGTCACTGAGGCCACCTGAGACTCAAGTGACAAAGATGGCTCCAAGAGAACCCCCAAACTATGAACCTTCTCCTTTAGGGGAAGTGCACCCCATCCAGAAATTTGTGGTTTGCTGCCAATTTTGGCAGAAAACTGCTATAGAGGATTAATGTGGCACATTTAGCTTGTAAATAAGTGTGACCCACAAGGGGATCTAGGGGGCACATGGACCGCAGACCCCAAAGTTGCCTATCCCTGTTTAAGCAACAGTGAGCATGATGGTAGCTTCATATGTTCAAATGTCAGCCTATATGCATTGCTTTCTGAATGTAGTAGTTTCTGGATTACTTCCATTGTGCTTGAACCTTCAAGTATATTCATGGAAGTGGAACAGCTGCCTTTTATTAGCACATTCAAATCCTATTAAAACTGCTATCAAAATAGCCTATCACCTCAAAGTGAGCCCAAAACAAGAAGGTGAGACAATGCTTCCAAAGATTCTAAGAAACTCTATGAGCTGTGGAG
Source organism: Heloderma suspectum (assembly GCF_057233095.1). Classification (NCBI taxonomy): domain Eukaryota; kingdom Metazoa; phylum Chordata; class Lepidosauria; order Squamata; family Helodermatidae; genus Heloderma; species Heloderma suspectum. Next base: position 254,525,325 of record NC_139460.1, on the reverse strand, counting down.
AAGGCACTGAGTACAAGGATGCTTAGAAGGCATTGTGCAGCTATTCTGTCTTGTTTTCCCTTAAAAGATTTTCTGCCATAAGATAAAAAGGACAGAGGAAATGAAGTGGTGCAAAAACATGAGAGGGTTACAAGTAGAAGATGATGACCCTCCCCTCATAAAATTCAGTGAATGACATAGGAGGATTGCATATTAAAAACCACATCTGGAAGCATCCCATGTGTCTGCATTTCAGACCTGTCTTCAGATCATATTGGTAAGGACATGATCTTGTTCAGTGTTAGAGATTTCAAGAGGAAATGGTATGTAGGGCTTTGTAAAGCAAAATCAGCATGGTAAACTGAAGACAATGGATAGCCAATCACTGGAGGTGAATGCAGCTCTGGTGTAATACGTTTTTATTTTTTTATTTTATTATTAAATTTATTAATCGCCCATCTGGCTGGTCACCCAGCCACTCTGGGCGATGTACAGTGTACAATAAAACAGTTTAAAAGAATAAAATTCTACAGTAAAAACATTTTCTAAAATACCCTAACCCACCCCAAATGCCTGCCTGAACAATCACGTTTTTAATGCACGACGGAAGCTCATTAAAGAGGGGGCATGGCGGAGTTCCCTAGGGAGGGAGTTCCATAGAGTGGGGGCCACCACAGAAAAGGCCCTCTCCCTTGTCCCCACAAATCTAGCTGTCCTGGCTGATGGGAGAGAGAGAAGGCCACACGTTCTGGGACAGAGAGAAGAACACACGTTCTGGGTGTGTCCACCTCTTGTCACAAAGAGGACACATTGTGCATCTGCAAAGATGTCTAGCTACAGATCAAGGGCTTTCCAGCCTTAGCTAAAGATTTTCACGAGTGCAAAAACATGAGATGAGAATGTGCTCCATTGTCACATACCTCATAGAGGTCTATCATCACATTGCCCTCCAGGTCTCGGCTGCTCTTGACATCTTCCAAAGCCAGGGTGAAGTAGACCCCTCGGGTATCAGAGATGTAAAGGTTGTATGTATCATTCTGGTTCCATTCCTGAACTGCAGCAAACACCTGATTCTCATCAGTGCTGATAACGTGCATGTCCTGGGGGCAAAACACAGAGAAGCGTCTTGTCGGACATTCGCTTGTCACTGCTCCAAGGGCAAGGCAGGGTAATCCTCTAGGAGCAAAGCACAGATTCATTATGGAGTCTAATCAGAAACTAAAGCCAATCTACTTGCTTGTGCACATGCATATTTTACACATTCTCTCTTCTGCAAATATATGCAGAGTAATAATGAATTGAGGACACATTAAGTGAACCTTTACACTGGTTATCCACAGTAGCAATGGAAAGATTAGGATGTTTGTTATAGGACATGTAGAATATTAATTCTTTTTTTGTCCTTCAACAGCATGAGAAAATTCTGAAATTAGGAATCACTATGCATTAAAGAAATGAATGGGGAGGGATATCCAGGAACACAGGCAATGCCATAGGCAATCAGTCTAGTAAGCCATGAGCTTGTCCCTGTAAAGTTTCAAACTGAAACCCAGACATGCAGGGAGAGGAAACCTGTGTAGCATTCAAGGTGAATTAAAATGGCAGGTAGCTAGCTGTGCAATCTGAAAATCTTGCAGTGTTATATGCACCTATTAGATGTGCATGAGGTTTCCTTAAATTGTTGTGTTTCCAAGTTCTTAAAAAAAACCCTTATATTTACTGCTGAGAGAACGATGCTGAGAGAACTAAACAACGGCTGCTTTAAACAGCAGCCGCCAAATATTTGTTATGATGATACTTGTAAAGCATTATCTTTAATTACTTATCCGATTGCAGCTCATAAAGATTCTTGGTGTGGGGAGAAACTCTGCCATAGTGGCATTTTGCTGTCTTCCAGAACATAAACTCATGCTTTTAATGTCTAATTAATACATATCTGCATTTTACTACAGGTGGCCTTAACCCATTTTTCTGGCAGATATGTAATTATATTTGGTGGTGCAATCTGCAGCTAACGAATTAGAAAATAAATGATTACTAAAGATGCAGAATTCAAGTCTTTCTATAGAGCAATGAAAGTAAAAAAATGACTTGTATTGATGAACTGAATCCAACAGAGCTGTTCATCTACATTTAATAACATTCAAATAGCCCTTTCAGACATTTTCCTCCAGGCATCCAAACAATGCATGGAGAGAGAGCAGGACCATGCACAGTAACTCCGCCCCATCATCCCTGCCCCTGCTGGCTCCACTCCCACCATTGCACATCAAGATTGAAGGTGTGAAGTGTGATTCCTCATATGTTCAGCTGAAGGCATTTAGAATCCTCCACATGAATGGGACCCCCTTTGGAGCAGAGATTTCCTAATAATATGAAGGATTCTAAGCATATTCAGCCAAACATGCAAAGACCTTCAGCCTCAATGTGAGGTCAAGATGGAAGCTGATGGGGATGTTGGAGTGGGGCTATTATGCATGGCCCTGCTCCACCTCCAAGAATTATTAAAGGGCTCAAACATTGGTCAGATTAAACCACTGGTTAAACACAGTCAGCTCTCCCACAGCTGGCAATAGGCGGGGAGGCAGAGCTTTCAGGCCAAAGAGCATACCTTCTAAACAGGCACCTCTTGTTCGAAATTGCTTGCTAGATTTTTGCTCCTGCTGGCTCCTTTTCATTGATAGTCACCAACACAGTGTCAAGCTTGGTTTGAACCAGACTTCCTGAACCTGATGCCCTCCAGATGTTTTGGGCTACAGCACCAGCCTCAGCCATAATGGCCTATGGTCAGGGGTGATGGAAGCATCTGAAAGACACCAGGTTGGTGAAGACTGGTTTGAACAGAGGTCACTGTCTGGTCCAAGAATAGGCAATCTACCAGTTTCAAAATGGCTATCTGCTTATATAGAGTTTCAAGACTGCAATGAAAAAGGGAGGAGGAGATGGCCTCACAGGTATGTCAGTTCAGTGTATCAGTGCTCATAGCTTGCAGAAAACCAGATGTTTTCTCTCACTCTGTGTGTTTAGGCCATAAGAGGGAGGAATTACTCTGTATTCTTGGTCGCTGTGAGTTGACATCGGTTTTCTGCCATTCCCTGCCCCATTCTTTATGCAGTCAGTATATCGCCAGGCAGAGGAACTGTCAGCAAATTCGTCGTGTGCAACTAATACCACTCAGATACACCACATATTGTGGCCCTTATTCTTTCTGTCAGATTCAGTAATTCACCTGTTATTTCTGCTGGGTAAATCATACCATGAAATGATCTTCGTGCTGACATGGAGAAGCTAAACACAGGGAGATGGAGGGGGAAGCTCTGCCACCATCATTCTTTTGTCAAAAGGAATAAACATGCCTCTTGCCTTTTGAATGAAACAAATAGAAAGCTCTCCTCTAATTAGTGAATGCCCCCTCCACAACATTGGCTGAGACACCTTTGCTATAAGTCTACCCACGGTAACATTGTAACACCAGCCTTCAAAATTTATCCAGTCTACAGCAGGGTATTCAGCATTAACATGCAGTCCATCTGTCTGGCCTTTATGCCTTTCCAAAGAGAAAGAAAGAGCAATATTATTCACATGCATTTGATTGGGTGACTGGAGAGGGCTAAAGGCCACTGCTTGCTGAATCACCAAGAAGCTGCAAGCACCCTTTTCTCAGCTGATCAAGGGAACTTGGCCTTTTGGCAAATTTAATGGCAGACATGCAGCATCTGATTTATTATCTCAGTTGCAGGTACTGTCAGCTATTTGTAAGAATTTTTTTTTTAATGTGTGGGCTTTCTTTTATTCCATAGATGCCAGATTATGTTGTCCTTATGGACCATTGATTAAAAGTGAATGGGAAGCATGGATTCTTCCCATCATTACAGAACTTGGAACTATATAAATGATCTGGCAGGATAGCGAAGGCCAAGCACATGAGATATGGCACGTGCTGGAGGCTGGAAATGCAAGGCTATCTGAATGTGCATGAATGACAAAGAAAGGTGTTGAAGTTAAAATTGTGTGTTACAGTGTTCTATTTTAAGAACTACTCAGACTCAACCTTCCACACCACTACATAGCTAATTATATCTGTACGGGGGGTTCTGTAAACAACGTATAACTGCTATTCTTTTTTTTAAATGTCAACGAAAGACAGAATTTTTCACATTACTTATAGATGAATGGTTACATTTTGAGTTTCAGACCATAATTTCAAGGACTCTGTAGCATTATGCAAGTGCACACAAAAGCTTAAAGTGGGGAGAGCGAGCCAAGGCACGCATGCAAGCCCTGCCCTCAACTTCTCTGATTGCCTGAGGGCTCCTTTTCAGAACTCCATGCATTTCAGGGAAAGACTGGAAATGGGAGGCAGGTACCACCCTTTCTATTCCACTGGGTATGGCAATCTTGATAGCATACTGTGGAACCATAAGCCCAATACAGACATTTACCTGAATATTCAAGGACTTCCTCAAATGGGGATTCCTCTTCAGACATTTGTGCATTCTGCATGGTAGTCTGAAGAGGTTTTCTAAGGGATGTTCAGTTGAACACAGTTAGAAGCCCCCATATGCTCAGGAACTTTGATTTAACAAGGTTCACAATCACACACAAGTTTCTAAACAGGGATGTTGGAGGCAGGGCTTGCATGCACCCCTGCACCTCCCTTACGCCCTCACTTGTTCAGGTAAATGCTTGAATTTGGCTTGTGGTCCCATAGTATCGTATGAAGATTTCCAAACCATTTAGAATGGTAATGGTGGACAAGTTTGCTGTCTACCAGTCTTTCCTGGAAATGTGTTGCTGCGGGTCTTGCTGGCAACCAGCACAAAATGAGAATATATTCCTGAATGCACTCCACAATTTTTCGCAATGTGCAGGAGGTCCGCAGGCGCTGGATTGATGTGGAAGGGTTCTCTGAGACTAGGAAGATTGGGCTTCACTGTTTTAAAGAATTGCTTGTCATACTGAGAATATTTCACATGTTGCACTAATAAGTGTTCTTACTCAAAGAGCCAGAGTAATCTAGGAAGAGGAAGCATCCAAAGAGAATACCGCCACTTGGTTAATCTTCCTTTCACCTAGCCAGGAGTGTGTCCTGTAAGACCGACCCCAGAAAGAGAAGTGGGCCTATTGCCTTATAACCAGCCATCAATGACAATGACAACAGCAGCCTATAGTGCCTCAAAACCTAGGTGCTGCACAATGATTCTGCTAAAAAGAACAATCCAAGAAATACAAGATGGTAGGAAAGAGGCAGAGATACAAGAGAAGGGGTGAAGTTGAAGGGGAGATGCAGAGATTAGAGATGGAAGATTTAGGAGAAGAAATATATTTTCAGCCTCTCTTTAAATAGCTGCCAAGTGCATGTGCTGGAATACAGTGAGTTCCAGAGAAGAGGAGCAGCTAGTGAGAAGTAGGGATGTTGGAGAAATCCAGTTGGAGGGTAGAGCTTGGCAAGTTTTTGCCAGCTCAGCCCCCTGGATTCTGGCTTGCAGATCCCCGGGCTTGCCCAGCCTGATACTACTGAGTTGGCCAAGCTCGCAGTTTTCTGCTGTTTTTATTTGCACCAATCCCAATTTGTGCAAAATCATACATAGAAATATCTGCTGAAATAATAATTTGCACAAAATTGTGTCTGTAAATAGTGCAATTCATGCAAAATTGCGAGCGTAATGGTCATTTACTACTGCAATTTTGCATAAATTGTGCTATTTACAGCCACAATTTTGTGCAAATTGCAGCTCCTGGGTAAAAAAAAGTGGGAAAGTTCCCAAGTTTTGGGAACTGACCTGCCGCTCAGGTCACAAATGGTCACTGAGTCAGGAGTGCCACGGGGATTCTTCAAGCCAAAACGGAACAGGATTTCCCTGCAACAGCCATCCCTAGGGAAAAGTGGATGCATGATACAGTAGATGCAACACAAATGTTAGCATAGAGAAAGGTATCAACAAAATGAAGATGACAAGAGAGTAAATAATGAGAAAGAAGGGAAGATAGATAAAAGGGTGAAAGAGAAAAGAGATTTAAAAACAAAAAGCAGTCGCTTAGATTTGATATAATAAGGAAATGGAAGTCCATGAAGAGAATATAGCAAATCAGCAGAGTAAATTAGTAGGAAAAAAAATGAAACTGAGTACAAACAAGAAGTTCAAGACTCTGGAAATAAAGGATAACAGAAGAATATTCTGACAAAATGTGGTCCACTGGAGAGGGAAATGGCAACCTACTCCAGTATTCTTGCCAAGAAAACCCCATGGAACGTATCACAAGGCTAAAAGAGATGATGCTGGAAGATGAGCCCCTCAGGCCGGAAGGTGTCCAATATACTACTGGGGAAGAGCAGAGGGAATTTCCAAGTAGAGCCAGAAAGAGTGAAGCAGCTGGGCCAAAGCCGAAAGGACACTCAGCTGTGGATGTGTCTGGTGGTGAAAAGAAAGTCCGATGCTGTAAAGAACAATATTGTGTAGGAACCTGGAATGTCAGATCAATGAATCAAGGTAAGCTGGAGGTGGTCAAACATGAGATGGCAAGATTGAACATCGACATCTTGGGAATCAGTGAACTAAAATGAACAAGCATGGGTGAATTTAATTCAGGTGACCATTATATCTACTACTGTGGGCAAGATTCCCTTAGAAGAAATGGAGTAGCACTCACAGTCAACAAAAGGGTGGGAAAAGCAGTACTGGGGTACAATCTCAAAAGCAATAGAATGATCTCAGTACGAATCAAAGGCAAACCATTCAACATCACAGTAATTCAAGTCTATGCCCCAACCACTGAGGCTGAAGAAGCTGAGGTTGATCGGTTCTATGAAGACCTACAACAACTTCTAGAATTAACACCAAAAAAGATGTCCTCTTCATCATAGGGGATTGGAATGCTAAAGTAGGAAGTCAAGAAATCACCAGGATAACAGGCAAGCATGGCCTTGGTGTACAAAATGAAGCAGGACAAAGGCTAATAGAGTTTTGCCAAGAGAACACGCTGATCATAGCAAACACTGTTTTCCAGCAGCACAAGAGGCGACTCTACACATGGACATCAACAGATGGTCAATATTGAAATCAGATTGATTATGTATTTTGCAGCCAAAGATGGAGAAGCTCTATACAGTCAGTAAAAACAAGACCTGGAGCTGACTGTGGCTCAGATCATGAGCTTCTTATTGCAAAATTTTGGCTTAAATTGTAGGGTTGGTGGAGAATTTCTCCCCGAAACTTCGGGGGGCCGAGCGCCAACGTGTTCGGCCCCCCGAACAAGTTTCGGGGAGAAATTCTCCACCCCCCCGCCCCCCGCACCCCCCCCCCCCAGGACGGGACTTACCTTTCCCGAATGTCCCTCCTGGCGGCGGGTCCCGGCGGCGGTTCGTCGGGTCTTCGTCGGGGCGGGGGCGGCAGCCGATCTTTCGACCAGCTGCCGCCGCCGCCATTCCAATAAAACTAAAAAAAAAAACCACGCCCCCGTGATAGGCTACGTGACGATTAACGTAGCCTATCACGGCTAGATTTGCAAAGTCAGCCATGATAGGCTACGTAAATCGTCACGTAGCCTATCACGGGTGACTTAAAAAAAAAAAAAAAGCGCGTACGGATAATGGCAGCCCCCATAGGGAGCCGCCATTCCTGTTCCTTATTTGGTCGCTGTAGTCTACGTAAAGATTACATAGACTACAGCGACCAAATAAGGAGCGCGAATGGCAGCTCCCTATGGGGGCCGCCATTTGCGTACGCGCTTTTTTTTTTTTTTTAAGTCACCCGTGATAGGCTACGTGACGATGTACGTAGCCTATCACGGCTGACTTTGCAGATCTAGCTGTGATAGGCTACGTTAATCATCACGTAGCCTATTACGGGGGTGGTGTTTTTTTTTTACTTTCTATTTCGCGGCCAGGCGAGGCGAGGCGCCTCCTCCCTGGCCTGAATTTCGGCCGGGCGAGGCGGGAAGCCTCCCCCCCGGCCTGAATTTCGGCCGGGCAAGGTGGGAAGCCTCCCCCCACCCCGGCCTGAACTTCGGGGGGAGAGCAGCGAAGCACCTCCCCCCCACCGCGAAAAGCTGCGAGACCAGGTAAGTGGGTTTCGTGCACCCCTATTAAATTGAAGAACGTAGGGAAAACCACTTAACCATTCTTGTATGACCTAAATCATATCCCTCATGAATATACAGTGGAGATGATGAATAGATTTCAGGGATTAGACCTGATAGACAGAGTGCCTGAGGAACTATGGACGGAGGTCCGTAACATTGTTCAGGAGGCAGCAACTCAATCCATCCCAAAGAAAAAGAAATGCAAGAAAGCAAAGAGGCTGTCTGAGGAGGCTTTACAAGTAGCTGAGGAAAGAAGGGAAGCGAAAAGCAAGGGAGAAAGGGGAAGATATACCCAATTGAATGCAGATTTCCAGAGAATAGCAAGGAGAGACAAGAAGGCCTTCTTAAATAAACAATGCAAAGAAATCAAAGAAAACAATAGAATGAGAAAGACTAGAGATCTCTTCAAGAAAATCAGAGATCTCAAGGGAACGTTTTGTGCAAAGACGGGCATGATAAAGGACCAAGAAGGCAGGGACCTAACAGCAGCAGATGAGCTTAAGAAGAGGTGGAAAGAATACACAGAAGAACTATACAGGAAAGATCTTAATGTCCCTGATAGCCACGATAGTGCGGTCACTGAACTGGAGCTGGACATCCTAGAGAGTGAAGTCAAGTGGGCCTTAGGAAGCATTACTAACACCAAAGCTAGCAGAGATGACAGTATTCCAGCTGAGCTATTTAAGATCCTAAAAGATGATGCTGTTTAAGTGCTGCACTCAATATGCCAACAAATTTGTAGGGATGACGGAGAATTTCTCCCCAAATCTTCGGGAGGCCGAGCACTGCCACGTTCAGTCCCCCGAAGTTGGTTGGGAAATTCTCTGCCGGCCCCCCGCCCCCCCCGGGACGGGACTTACCTTCGGCGAATGTCCCTCTTGGCGGCAGGTCCTGGCGGCGGTTCGGCGGTGGTTCGTCACGGGCGAGGGCGGCAGCTGGTCTCCTGACCGGCTGTCGCCGCCGCCATTGCAAAAAAAAAAAACCTAAAGTAAAAAAAAACAAAAAACACCCGTGATAGGCTACGTAACGATTTACGTAGCCTATTACGCCTAGATTTCCAAAGTCAGCCGTGATAGGCTACGTAAATCGTCACGTAGCCTATCACGGGTGACTTTGGAAAAAAAAAAGCACGTACGCAAATGGCGGTGCCCATGGGGCGATGCCATTTGTGTTCCTTATTTTGGCACGTCTAGTCTACGTAAAGATTTACGTAGACTACGGCGAAAATAAGGGCACGCTAACAAAGACGCTTGCTCCTTGGGAAGAAATCTATGGCAAACCTAGACAGCATAGTAAGAAGCAGAGACATCACCTTGCTGACAAAGGTCCGTCTAATCAAAGCTATGGTTTTCCCAGTAGTAATGTATGGCTGTGAGAGCTGGACTATAAGGAAGGCTGAGCGCCGAAGAATCGATGCTTTCGAACTGTGGTGCTGGAGAAGACTCTTACGAGTCCCCTGGACTGCAAGGAGGTCAAACCAGTCCATCCTAAAGGAAATCAACCCTGAGTGCTCATTGGAAGGACAGATACTGAAGCTGAAGCTCAAATATTTTGGCCACTTAATGCGAAGAGAAAACTCCCTGGAAAAGACCCTGATGCTGGGAAAGATTGAAGGCAAAAGGAGAAGGGGTCGGCAGAGGATGAGATGGCTAGATAGCATCACCGATGCAATGAATGTGGATTTGAGCTAGGGATGTATGAATTGTGCTCATACCGTCCTGCTTGACTTCCGCAGTTTGCGTCCTCTGTCCCGTTCCGCTGGCTGCAAGCCCTCGAAATCCTCTGGGTTTTTTTCTGCCTCGGAAGTTATGTAAATCCGCAGAAGACGTCGAAAAATCCTCCGCGCCCAACAGCCGCCCGTCCCATTCCGCCATCTCGCGAAAGACTGTTCTTCGCAAATGTTTACGTAGTTTCCATCGTCCGGAATTGACCCTATGTAACTTCTGCCGCAGTCGCCATTGTTTGTTGTGATTGCTTATGTATTTTCTCACTTGGGGAGAATCCCCCCATAACTTCCGCCGCACTCGCCATTGTTGGGATTGCCTTGGCCGGAACTTTCCTGCTATTTTCGTAATTGTTTATGTATTTTTTTCATTGCCGACTGGAATGTTTCCTGCCCTCTGTGTGCCTCCCCACTGTCTTGTTTTCTCGGACAGGGACACTCTGGGAGAGAGCACAGGACAGGAAGGCCTGGTGTGCTATGGTCTATGGGGTCACGAAGAGTTGGACACGACTGAACGACTGACTGAACAAATAGGAAAGTCAAGAGAAGGTTCCTTCAAGATGAAAGAAACAATTACAGGCTTAGAGGAAAAACTCCAGAGAGACCAATATGCAATAGAAAATGAAGTATTGTAGGAGCAAGAGCCTTATTCTCTGCTCTTTATGCATAATGATATCTGCTGGTTTCTTTCACTCACATTCCCAAATATATGCCATTTCTGCCTTCTGCATCATTCCATCCCTCTGTGAGATGCTATCTTCAGCTGAAACAGAGCTTCAGTACAGCTATAATACTGGAACACTGACTGATGTTGGTCTACAGAGTTGCTAAATTTACTTTGTTTGTCTTGTTCTTTCATTATGTCTGTACCACTTATATTATTTGTTATAACAATAAGTCTTGACAATAAATTGATTGATTGATCTACTCAAATATTGGCTTTCTCCACTAGTCATAGTGGTTTTGGAGGTGACAGGCATACCCACATGCCAATATACTAGTGTATTGGCCCCAGGAGTGTAACTAAGCCACCTGTAGTGTTAGAGGGGCCTAGAGATCCATAATGCTTGCTTAAGTTCATTATGGGCACAGGATCGCCTCCTCCCATATGTGCCTGCCCGGACCTTAAGATCATCAGCAGCAGCCCTTCTCCGTGAGCCCCTGCCAAAGGAAGTGAGGCGGGTGGCTACTAGGAGGAGGGCTTTTTCTGCTGTGGCACCCCGGCTCTGGAATGAGCTCCCTAGTGAGGTTCGCCTGGCGCCTACATTGTACTCCTTTCGGTGCCAGGTGAAGACCTTTTTATTTTCCCAGGCATTTTAGCTTTCTAAATTTTTATGTTTGCTGTTTTAAATCTGTATTTTAAACTCCTGTACTGCTGCTAGGTTTTATTGTGGTTGTATTGTTATATTGTGGTTTTAATGTTCTATATATTTTAAATTGTTTTATTGTGTGTTGTTTGGTTTTAGTTTTTGTGAACCGCCCAGAGAGCTTCGGCTATTGGGCGGTATAGAAATGAAATAAATAAATAAATAAATAAATAAATAAATTTCCTTGCTAGTAAGCCTCTGAGCATGTGAAGATGAGTCAAAGGGCCAATAGCATGGCCTAACACATTCCATACTAATGAATAGAGTGTCTATCAAGATATGCCTGGGAAGCGAAGGTTGTTTACCTTAAAGCTACAAGTGGCTGTGCTGGGAATGAACGCTAGGCGGTGCTTGCTGCTGTCATGCTGCCTCATTGCTAATATGTATAAAACCCATTGTACCCCATGGCTCTGGGTTCAGAGAAGCTATCTGATCCAACCATTGGGTACGCCTGTGTGATGTAAGTTACTCAATAAAGAACCCTTTGTAAGTAAACCTGGGTCTGAATTATCACTATCTTGGCACCTCAAAATTAAGAGGTCAAAGCCCACGGACGGGGCAATACAACTAAACACCAAATACATTGGTCCATGCTCATCACTATTAGTTAAAATGTACATCGATAGGAGCTCCAAACTTCCATGATAAACCTGCACCTCTTCTATGAGATTTGCAGGTCACTACTATATTTGTACTTGTTTTTGCTGGGATCCTGATACACAGAATAATTCTCCTTCTAATCACATCAAAAGCATATAATCATTATAATGTCATCATTTCCTTTCACCTAAACCTGCAGAAACATCAAGGGAAGAGATCCAGTGATCCAGTGACTTTGTCTGGGTCCCAAAATCCCACAAGCTGCTGTGGTCTCTAAGAACTCTTTACACAATTGATTTTATTTGGACAAAAGTAATTGAGCAGAGAGAGATTAGAGACTCCCTAGTCATAAAGGGCCTTGCTTGTTTCATTTCCTTTTGACTGTGCTGGGCTTTGTTCATTTTTAATAAAGGCAGCCACCTGCTTTGATAACAGCATCCTGAGCACGGCTTTTCCAGGGTAGCTCCATGCATACAGATTTAGCTGTTCAGCCTTTGAAGATGTTATAAGATTGTAATGAAGCACCTTGTAGCCTTAAATATCACCCTGTACGTTGATTCGATAACATCTGCTTCTTGTGCTGGGTGATAGACAGGGAGTCCTGGGGTTTGTTAAGGAAAGTGGCATACTATATCAGAGGAAGCTGCTTGGGAAATGTATGTTTGTTTGTTTATTTATTACATTTATATCCCACCTTTTTTCCTCTTTCAGGAACCTAAGGCGGCGTACATAATCCTTCCATTTTAGCCTCACAACAACAACCCTGTGAGGTAGGTTGGGCTGAGAGTCTTATCACTGGCCCAAAATCAGCCAGTGAGCTTCCATGGCTGAGTGGGGACTAGAACTCAGATCTCCTGGCTACCAGTCCAACACTCTAGCCACTACACCACACCGGCTCTCATGTTTAATGCACATTATTTCTACAAGGAATGAAATTAGCTAATAAATGCTCTGCCCAAGAAGAGGGAAGAAAGAAAGCCTTAAAGATATACCAAGATGAAAGGTCAGATGGGCAGCCTTGGGAAGGTAAGGAAACATTTGTACCATGTCCCCATCATATGACAAAGATGCTGCTCACCACTGCTTCCTTTTCTCCTTGGCCTGCACAAATTTAGCTGCATGATATTCCAAGCTCCAAGCTAGAGTTAAACCAGTTTGACATGAGAACAGACCAACACTTCTAAAGCCATCCCAGCCAACCAACCCTATACAACTAGGTAAAGTTTTACAATAGGGCAGTAGGTTCCGAAATAAAGAGACTCATCATTATGTTTGTGTGTACATATTGAGGGGCTGCAAGAAAGGAGACATATAATGCAAGCCGACTCTAATCAGTATGCTATATTAGGGCTAGGGATGTACGAATCCCTTACCTGGCTCCGGGCAGGGGCATCCGCGGTGGGAAGGAGGCGCTCCGGAGCTCCCACTGGAATCCTCGATGGGGGGGGAGGCGCTCCGTCCCTCCCCCTGGAATCCTGCCCAGCCGGCTCCGCTCCGTGGCCAAGCTGCGGAGCCGCCAGCCCTCCATCCGGCCGCTGGGCAGCCCTGCAGGGACGCAATTGGTGGCTGTCGTAGCCGCCGCCATTTGCATCCCTGTATTGAGCCATGATAGGCTATGTAAATATTTACGTAGCCTATCACGGCGGGGGAAAAATCCCAGCATACGCAAATGGCAGTAGCCGCCACCATTTGCGTACGCTGGGGTTTTTTCCCCCTGCTGTGATAGGCTACATAAATACTTACGTAGCCTATCACGGCAGGGGGGGAAAAAACCCAGCGTATGCAAATGGCTATAGCTGCCACCATTTGCATATGCTGGGGTTCCCCCCCCCCGCCGTGATAGGCTACGTAAATACTTACGTAGCCTATCACGGCCTCCGCAGGGATGCAAATGGCGTCCCTGCATTAGCCGTGATAGGCTACATAAGTATTTACGTAGCCTATCACAGCTATTGAGAGGAGGAAGCGAATGGCAGCCGCAAGACGGCCGCCATTCGCAAAGCAGTGCAGACGGGAGCAGATAAGTGCTCCGTTTTGCGCGCCTTTCGTGGGTTCGTGGGGGGGGGTGGGGGCTTCGTTCCGCAACGGATTTCGGGGGGCTGAATGCACTGGCATTCGGCCTCACCGAGATCCATCGTGGAATTCTCTGACATCCCTAATTAGGGCACACTGTTATCTGTAGGGATGTACGGATGGTGTAAAATCTGCTCTGTCTGTGTTTCATGGATTGTCAGGCACCTTTTGTTCCATCATCCACGCATTGACGGAATCAGATTTTTTTGTCTGTTTGTCTCTGGATGTGTGCAAATGTGAATTTGTGCAAATGCACACAGGCAAAGATGCACAAATTCCCCTAAAATGCACATGTGCACACTTTAGCCTATGGGGGAAATGTGCATTTTGGGCTCTGGGTTTTTTATTCTGCGTATTTTTCAATGACACAACTTGCATGAAATTTGGGAAAGTAAGAAAACCAGTCCGCAAGTCTGCAGAATCCACCTGACAGGGGAGAAGCCAGTCCACTGCAGAATCCACAGCTCAGATTCATGAAAAACTGAACTCATTTGGTTCCATTGCAGATTTCTCCGACATCCCTATCTGTCAGTTGAGAGAAAAGACGGTCAGTGCCGGAGGATCAAGAGAGATCTAGAGAAACAGAGGTAGCAACAGTAGCTCCTGGGATGTTTGCTTCCCACAATGCAATCCATCCATGATTTTAGCCAGGTGGGCCTCAGGTTCCCAAAGTGCTATTTCCTGCCTACACACTCATCTGCATGTTGGCTTCGTGTTTGAACAAAAGGCTGACACAGAAGATGTGAAAGGAAGGGGCAACCAGCTTCTGTTGTTCAGGCAAGCAATGGTGGAAGAAAGAACAATGAGTGGTGTGTCTCATATGCTCAGCCTTCAACTGAGAGAAGAAAGTTTACTGTCTTCCCAATATGGAAGTGCAGATCCATGTTGGTTTTGGCATCTGCAGTTGTGAGATATTGTACAAATAGGTGCTACCTCTCTGTCTTTCTTCAAACCTCATTTCAACCCCACTTCTTCTGTAGGCTTAACCCTTAGTCCTGACCCCTAATGAAACTAAGTCCAAGTCTATAACAGTCCACTAGCGCATTTTCTTCCTTTTACACTTCCTCTGTCATCAACCCCTCCCATACACTTTCCCCATTGCCTCCATCAAAATGTAAGCTGTAACATCTTTGTAGCATTGACCTGTTCTTTTCTCCAGCAGGTTCAGAGGCAAATGGTGTGGGCCAGTCAATCCAGCGGTCAGTGTCTGGAAGGGCCAGACAAAGATCCAAGGGCCAGAGACAGATAACCTGGTCTTATGGTGATCAGATTCCAGAGTGAGAACACAAGGCAAGTCTTTTTAGCCTTCTTCACAGATATGTTGCTCAGAATGAGAGACCAAGGCTGGAGGTAGAGTTATATAAGCTCCTCAGGCCACCTAGTCTGCCTGGGCTGATGGTGTGGTGCAGGAGAGATCAGGCTGGAAGCTTATTACCTGAGAGCTGTCCCAGTGGCACTGGGAGTAAAACATCTAGGCTCTGCTCCCAGAGTTCCCAGTTCAAGACCCTGGCACCTTATATTATATTACCCTTTAAAGCACAATTTAGGATCAAAGTATGCTTTACATTAATTACGTAGTGTGTAGCTGACTCTCCCATTGTTTATTTTACTCGACAGTGGTGCACATAGACCACCATACACTGGGAGGGAAGGATAAACCTCCCCCCCCACACACTGCTTGCTTCATGAAATCTTCACTGTTTCATGAAATCCTCTCCACTGATGCCAATTGAGACTTTTTTTTTATTTTAAACCCCCCTGTAGTGGGGGTGGGGTGGGGAAGCAAAGGGTGAGGAGGAGGTTTATTCCTTCCCTCCTGGTGTGGTGTGGCCCCAGTCCGAATCAGGGCCACACATGCATACACTAGAATAAAAAACAAAGAGAGGAGTCAGCGACACACTATGTGATTAGTGTAACATGTAATTTGTGGGTTTCTGTGATGTCACATACTGCAGCCTTTACAGGCATTTCCCTCTCTTGGAATGGTAATGCCTGGGCTCACTTGCAAGTCAACACAAGAGGCCTGGGACTTACAAAATTGACCCTCACATTCCATTTGGGCTTTACTTCACCATTATGGAGCTATAGCCAACAAGCAAGGGGCCTTTCTGTGTTTCTCACAGAAATAAAAGATGGGCAAATGAAGACTACAGCTTTCGGAAAGCATGACCATCTCAGTGCAAACAACCTCTTCCCAAATGGCCCATGGCAGCTGCAGTTTGGCATTTCCAAGTGACCTTTAGCACAACCATTACAATACCTAGCTGGAAAAGATTTTGATGAGTTTTTAAACATCACTCACAGATAAACACTTGTCTGACTATGATGTAGTTTGACAGGATAAATCCTCCCAGGGCATTTCAAATCCCCGAGGTTTCAATCTATGTCAGGATTCCTTAAGGGCAATGATTTTCTGAAACCTCTGGTTGGATTTGGGAAGCTCAAATAAGGGTAAGTGCTTAGTACCTTTAAAAACAAATAGAAAGGATCTCTGCATGCACATGCAGAGGCAGAAACATTTAAAACATCTATTTCTAAATAGTTGGAGTCAAAGATGCTGCTATTATCATGGCCAGATGTCTCAGTGTCACTTAATTTCCCGTATAAACTGGCCCCAAGCAATTGCATATCTACAAGCTGCAAAACTTTGAATCTGGCAAGCAGTTTCATAGACCATGTTCCTGAATCATCATGGTATAATGAATCAAATCCCTTTGTATGAGGAACAAAAGTCCTTAACAATGATTTTCCTGTCTCTCTCATTTTTCTTAAGAAATAGTTTGAAGTCAAAAACCTTGATCACTTCTAAATAAAATTTGCTTCCTCCTGACTGGCAGATTTTACTTGGGTTTCTTAAAAGGTTCAGCACCAGATCATGATGATATCCTTTCAGGCTCCACTGGAAATTTTTCATTGTGTTTAATTAGGGAAGATGTGAAGCAGACACACAAAAGCTTCTCTCCCCCCCCCTTTAATTCCGATTAAATTCCAATTCCATTAATAAAGCAGAATGTAGAAGCCACCAGCACACAGGAGGGGAAATATTTTAATAATAGACAACCCCAAATGCCATTAATGATAGAAATGAAATATTAATTAGTAATTTCCACCAACTCAAAAATCAATCTGCATTTTGAACTGATGTCCTTGGCAAGCAGCAGTATTGACCTTATTGGGTGGGATTTTCTTGCTGCTTGAACATTTTCTTGAAAAGGAATTGAATGCATGTGTTAATTAAACCAATCCTGAAGTTACTGTTCAGAACCAACAATGGCTAGCCTGACCGTGAACTGAAAGTATGTGTGTGAATATACTAGGTGTAATCGTTTACCTTTGGCAAAGCATACTTTGGAAGCTTCATCTGTGCAAAGGCATTTCTCCGATAGGAAACGTAGTAATGAGGCCGGCCTCCTGATGTCAGCTGCAACATATAACATTGTTTTCTTTTATTATCAAGGTTATTATTATCATGGCTTCACTTTTTCTAAGGCATGGAGAAAATTACAGGCATGCTGGAAAGGGGAATGCAATTGTGTCGGTGACAGCTCAAAAATGGTACCGCACTTACAGCAGGAGACAAAATAGCCCTCATTCAGATTGCCAGGGGGGGAAACTGACACTGTTAAGTGGCGTAAGCTATTCATATTGTTTGTATGAAAGACAAAAGGGCAGAGGGAAACCTGCACATATGAGCGCCTGGAAGCACAGTCTTCTGCATCCTCAGCTGAGCATGCAGCAATTGTAATACTCAAGACAATGGTGGTTGCTCTTTATATCTAACCTTCAGGACTTCACAGTACACAGACAGAAGCTTTTATGTTCCGGTCAACTTTAGGGAAAACTTTTTTGTAAACACAGAGCCCTAAAGTATTTGCCAGACTTAACAAGCATACCAAAGTGCTCTGAATTTTGCAGACTGTTATTTGTTTAACACTGACAGATACACATCTGCCAGGGCCATCGATGCTTTCCGCAGGTGGGAGAAAAGGAACCATCTTCTTCTACACTACAGATGAATGCAAGCTGCAAAGAAACCAGAGACACCGACTGTCTTCTTCCCTAGAATCCCAAAGGGAGAGACAAAACTGAATGTCGCATAGGGTGGCTGTTTGTCCTCTTCTACAGAGGATAGTCCTCTGTTTGAAGGGCTCTTCAGTCCAAGGGTAGGATCCAATGGTGCCCCAGCACTGGTGGCCAGCACTGCCAGTCCCAGTGGACATGTGGCCAGCCCTGCCAACGGCAGTGTGCACGCAGCCCCTACCACTGGCGGTCGCAGCAGCAATGTAGCACTTCTGGGGGCAAGCCTCCAGGAATGACCAGGAAGTCAAATTTCTGGAAGGTGTGACCTGCGTTTCCAGTCATTTGGGGGTTTGCTCCCGGAAGCACTACATTGCCGCTACCAGTGGCAGGGGCCATTGGATCCTACCCCAAGTCCAGTTTAAAGACAAAGAACCCTAAGAGAGAGCAGTGGCCTTGAAGGTACCCAGTTAGCACCTCAACAGCAGGCTGCATACAGTGAATAGGCAGGCACACAGGTTACCTGGTCACAATGTTTTTTGCTATATGGTGACATGCACTTTATTTGTATTTACATTGTAACAATTATTTCTGAAGTGTCATCTGTGCATATACATTAGCTTATGCAGATTTGTCCTCTTTCATTTGGTGGTGCATTCTCTCTTTTTTTGGAAATTGATCAGTGGCCACCCTAATCTTACACTAGCCTGTATTGAGTGACAAGGTTAAAAAAAATGCTCTTGTGGTACTTCAACAAACAATAGAGGAGATGGACGTCACATCAAATAACATCGAGATGCTCTAAGCTTAGTTTGGTCTGTATTAACAATTTGGTATTTTAAGTAATGCATATTATTCTCTTTTTATTTGATAGCTGGTGCACAATTAAAATCAATCTCAATTAACACACAACTCTACTCTGTCAAGCATATTTAAGTCCATAGATCTAACCATGCATAACTTCACAGGATTCCAGCCCGGTATGCATAGCTAACATGCTATTTATCTTTGTAAACCATAAGACAGACTAACTAGGCAATGTGATGTATACTTTTTGTTTGGCTGTGTAATATGCTATGAATTTTATGATTTTAAGACTATGTCTACTAGGGGTGGGGATCCTGAGGTTTGGGGGCCAAATCCAGCCCTCTTAGGGTCCCAATCCCTACTGTATACATTGTAAACAATAGGCTTTGTGTAGTACAACATCTGTATAATCCCCACGCACACACTGCCTGTTAAAGATGCAGTTGTCAGGGAACCTTTATTTTAATTTAACATGACACACACATGCATCCTATCTAATTTGTATAATGGAAGGGGAATTTACCACACTTGTATATCTCATGTGGGGCGGAAAAAAAGAGGCAAGGCAATGTATGTGCTCTCTAAACCCAAGAGAGCTGACAAAAGTTCTTTTTGGATGGGTGGGTGTTACTGGGTGTGGCGATAGGGTGTCAGACCAAATTCTGCTCAACCTTATAGCTGGAAAGGCAATAGGTCACACGGTCTGGTAATATATCCAAGACAGCCAATATAATCCCCGTTCAAAAACCAGGACCTCACACAGTCCAGCCAGGAACTGATGCACTGAAATAAGCCAGAAGCCTCAGCGTCTCATGAAATAGTTTGAAGCCAGATAATTTACAGCTCATCTTGAGTCTGCTTGTACTTTGTTTCCTTCTTCTTTGTTATGAAATGGACAGCAGCAGGAGGATAATGAAACCTGAGACCGCTCAGCTATATTCTCTGGCTTTCACCTGGAACACAGCTCAGCTGAATATGTCTCATCTCCATCCTTTTCGCAATAATCATAGCCCATGCATGGCAATCATGCCTGATTACTCTTCTCAAGCACTGTCTTCCCATCTCTCTCTCTTTCTCTCTCTCTCTCTCCCTCCCCTTCTTCCCCTATCTCAAACTAATAGAAAAAAGCTTGATTGGTTGGTTGAGATTGTGATATCACAACCTGGCGTACAAACTTAAAAACCTGGTGAGCTGAGAGGCTATCCCTGGAATGTAAAATGAGGTTGGCTGATTGGCAAGAAATATTATTTCTCTGCACATTGTGCACACTCCAGGCAAACCCTCCCCCATGACCCCTGTGTTGATAAGGTACTTGAAGGAGAGGCAGAAAGAAACAATTAGCATCCCGATGGGAGCAATGCTTGGATTTGATGCACTGAAATGTAACACTCACTCGGGCGGTTTTGTTGCCTGCGTGGGGGAAGGGAGATTAAAATTCAGGAAAGAGAGAATGAATGATTTGCAATCAACCAGTGAGAAAGCTGTTTCAGACCTGAACAAACACATAATCATCCTGGACAATGAGGGAGTCAGAGTCAATGTATCCTGGAAAAGGTTTGCTTCTTACAGCTTCAGAGCAGTTCTGCATCCTGCAGGTGATGTACTGCGCATCTGAAATCACAGACATACACACACAAAATACCTTTAGCTTGGAATGCCCTTAACCTTACATTTACATGTATTTCAGATATGCTTCCATTCCTGCAATAAATTGATGACCTTATCTAAGAGTTTTTTATTATTATTTTTATTTCATTTATTACATTTATATCCCACCTTCCTTCCATCATGGGACTCAAGGTGGCTACATGTGGTTCCCAGGTGGTCTCCCCTTCAAGCACTGACCAGACCCAGACCTGCTTAGCTTTAGCAAGGTCTCTGTTTCACATGCCTTCAGACCATGCCCTGGGGCCAATGTAGATTAGCCAATGTAGGACAGAAAACAAGAAGTAAGGGACCAAATTGTATTTGCTCACGTGCCACTTTTAGCCTTCTTCTAACTGCTGGTGCTGGAAAGACCAGACAGCCATGATGGCTTATCTGAGAGTGGAAAAGAAGCTGATAAAAAAAAACCCTAAACAGACATGTGGGAAGTACCATCCATATGTAGGAATGTCCACAGTTGTCCCACCCAAAAGACAATTCACAGTCATTAGGCTGTATCCAATGTTGTATGTTCACCTGCTGGTGGAACAGATTCTATCTCCCCATTCAGCCCCCCATGTGCAGAGTTGATGGGGGGGGGACAAGAGATGTAGGGTGAAGGAGAGGAAGGGAAAGTCCCATCGCACAGGCAGAAGTCTGCTTGTGTGATGTTGGATGTAACTCATTGAACCCATTTTTGTTTCCCTCTCAAATATGCAGATGTTTCATAAGAACAGGAGACTCCAAATCCAGCTTATTGAATGTGTCTTGAGCTATTTCTCCTCCTTCCTGAGACAACTCTAAGGAGTTGTTAGAGGTCAGAAGATTCCTTTTAATAGCTAAATAACATGAATAAATGCTCAACCAACTTGTAGCCATCATTGGCTGGATTAGGCCCAAAAGTTGCTAATTGCTTACCTTTACTGAAAAGAGATAGATAGATAGATATACGCACGCATGCGCATGCGCGCGTGCGCGCACACACAAGTGATTTTGAAAGTGGAGATATATTCTTCAGTCTCTTCAGTTTCCATTATCATTTATAATGCCCCATCCCTACTGAATAGCATTTGATTCCATAAAAACAAATATAGTATTCAAATGAACCAATTCAGACTCAGAAATATGAACATCTTTGAACGAGAGAATACAGCTATATACAGATAGTTAAACCATCACAACAAATTCCTGAAGGCTGTGTTTTTGTTTTGATAGCAATGACTATGTTTTCTGGAAGGAAAGAGAAGGGTAAGGGGAAAAGATCCAGAAAGCGGAATTAGATTTGAAAACTCTCTTGTTTTAACCGATTATAAAGAACGAGTCCCTCTTCAGCATTATTTTTGCCCTTCAAATATGCACAATCTCTTTAGGACAAAATAGAATTCTAAGCCACAAAATTTATAATGTAAACAATTAATAGCAATAACTGATTAGGGGCTCAGTCCTGTGAACTCTTTCCCATGATACGAGCCACTAACCATAGCAAACTGATAAGAGCTTCATAATAGTTTAGCTGCTATATTACTTGTACCTGTAGTGTACCCTATGGAGCCCATATTTAAGATGCAGAGATGTTTTTAAAAAGAGAGTGGGAAGAGTATTAGCAAGATGCTCTCATGAATTAATACTTGCAATTTAGTTCTGTTAAAGAAGCAGAGGTATACCATTGACCTAGGTGAAGATGTACATGATTTGAGACAGAGCTATATTATTTTAGTTTCACCTTGAGGATTCCCACTCTTCTCTTGGCCAAAGTTTAGCACTTTAGAAGGGTGAAGAAATGTTCAAACAAATGGGTGGCTGAGCATCACAGAAGCAGCAAGTATCTGAACATATTCAGTTCCCACTGCAATCATGCTCAAAAGGCTCAAGTGGAGTGTGACCTTGGTTCTTGGTCCATCAAGATCCTAGTTAAGCTGATGCAGAGGCCACTGGCAAAATTAGGTGCAGCTTTCTCATTCACAAAATAAAGATATTAAATCTTTAATGTGGTGGTCCTTCATAACCATCTTCAGGACTGTACCAGCACTGCAAATGGGTGGATAACTATGAGAGGATGCTGAATGCCTGAATCGGTATCTGGATGCGGTTTGGGGATGGTAATCATGCTGAGATAATCCAGACAAGATGAAGGTACCATAGGTAGGGAAACAGACTAATCTGGATAAAGGATTACATCTGGTCTTAGATAGGGATGCCCCCCCCCAGGACTAAATGAGTAGTTTGGGAATGCTCCTGGACTCAGCGCTAACTGGGGAAGCTCAGGTGGTATCCAGGATTACGTTTTATCTACAGATGCTCAGGTGGCAGCCAAGAGGAGCTGGGGAAGCTCAGCTCCTAACAGGAAAAGCTCCGCTGGTAGACAGGAGTGCTTTTTTTAATTAGCTTAGGCTGGTGTGCCAGTTGTGACCCTATTTGGAGAGATAAGATCTTGCCTCAGTTATACATGCTCTAGTGACATCCAGGCTGGATTTCTGTAACATGCTATATGTGAGGCTGCCTTTAGAGACAGTTCAGAAACTTCAGCTGGCACAGAATCCAGCCACCCCAATACTGATAGGGGCTGGGTGTTCTGCTCATTTGACACCGATACTGTACCAGCTGCACTTTCTGCCAGTGTGTTTCCATTCCCAATTTAAAGTGTGTGTTTTAACCTTTAAAACCTTAAATGGTGTGGGCCCGTGTTAATTAAAGGTCTGCCATTTCCCATAGCAGCTTGCCCATACTCTGAGGCCATCAGCAGAACCTCTTCTCACTTGCTTGACACCAAGAGTGGTTGGGTTACTGAGTACAAGAGAGAAGGTCGTCTCAGTGTTGGCCCCAGAACCCCGGGATCAGGTTCTATTGTGGATTCACCAGGCCCCTTCTTTGCAGGTCTTCAGGAAAGCTCGGAAGTCCCACCTGTTTTCACTGGCCTTTCTGTAAGTTCTTGGGCTTCTGGTTCTAGGTAACTATTGTTTTTATTGATATTTTTTAACAGTAATATTTGTTTTTATTAAACTTCTAATGAATACATAGTCCATGAACTTCATTATATCTGTATTATGTAGTTTTTATCTTGTACACTGCCCTGAGAGGGATATTCCACTTCAAGGTGGTCTATAATGTAAATAAATAAATAATCAGTTTAATAAATAATCACAAATCTCTGTGGGGAAATAGGTGGGCATGGAAAGCAAGGCATGATTTTGAGTAGCCTTGTAAATAGCTCCAGAAAAGTCCCTGTCACATATAAAGAAAGGAGCTTTCCTGCCCATATTGTGTGACATTGTGTGATATTGGTAGTTCTGAACTGAAAATTCCAAGATACTTTCAATTTACAAATCTCATCTCTGCCTGACTTAGAAGACTGCAAGATGCTGATGGAAAACAGGAAAGTGGGGTAGCAAGAAAGGTTCAGTATAAGGATGTATAAATATTTCAACCATTTTGTATCTCTCTTTACAGTAATGATTTCTTCTTGAGAAGAGTTCATAGGGGTAGCATTCAGCAACAGTTTCTCTCTTGTCATTCAATCCTTGTGGACTCTTTATTTACCCAGTTACTCAGGAAGCACCTCATCACTTACACTTCATTCATGTCAATTAATATATTCCATTACTGAGTCCTGGAATTAATTTCATTCGTTCTCTAGCACAGATGCTTTCCCTCCCAACAGTAATGGGAATGTTGCGCTTCTCATTTCCACCTCTCACATCTCCAACAACAGCTGCTGTTGTGATTGTTATGGTAACACTGAAAACATACTGGATCCTGGCTAGAAAAGGAGTTGAGAAATTGCCACATTAGATCGGTATGAACAGAATGGCTCTGTTGAGGATGTCTTGAGGGGGGGGGTGTTCACCAGCACCTAGAATGAGTAGCATCTTAGCACAAAAATGTAAACACACACCATTGCTTTCAGGAAGACTTACTTTCAAGTGATGTGGATTAAAGTGGAAGAGGAACTTCCATTGCCACACAATCAGCACAATTTGGGACCTTGTGTGTATGTGCGGGGAGGTTACCTGTAATTGGTTTCTGCTGGAGGGATGCATAAAGAACACAGTGGACCAGTTTGCAGGATCACCACAGCCCAAGGTGGCTTATTGAAGCCATGGTGGGTTGCGGCATGTGCCGGTGGCCATTGTGAATATTCAAGCCGTGGCGGGTGGTTACAACAGCTTATCATGATGTTCGAACCTGGCACAGGATGGGTTGTTGCCATGTTTAGTAAACCAGACACAACCCAAAACTAATCCACTGGTTGTGCACATGGTGATTTGTGCACCATGGCAACAACCCACTCTTGCTGGGCTCAGATGTCGCAATAAGCAGCAGCCACCACCCACCACAGCCTGAATATTCACAATGGCTGCTGGCATGCACCACAACCCATCATGGCATAAATAAGCCATGGTGGACTGCAGGAATCATGCAAACCAGGCCAGTGATTGTGACAAATCCTGCACATTTTCATTTACAGCAATGGTGGCCAACATGGCCAACCACAATTTGTACCCTTGCCTTTTGGGACTAGGAAAGGACATATTACCCAAATATATCATTTCTCAGTTCCTCATATGTACAATGACTTTATTCCAAGCTTCTCTTTACACACCCTGAAATGTGCCATAAGTTGCCACCCTCTGTGTTCAGATGAAATCTCTCCGAGGCCATATGTTAACTTGTCTAGAACTGCAGCATTGTGTTGCTCTGCCCACCTCATGTATCACTGTGTGTGGCTTTGCCTGCACCACTTAAAATGATGGAACATGTGGACAAGGCTGGCTGGCTGACCGCAGTACAGTCAATCAGCAAAGGGCATGGCCACATCTGTTTAAGGCATCCATGCCTCGTTCAGAATGCACCCCACCTCCTCTACTACTGGTTATACAGGAGCAGCTGGTTGCCTTTGGGACCAAACAGGAATTTTTGAGTCCCATCCTAAACTAACTACAGCAAGGGAACTTTTTCATCTACTCTGCACTGTCACTTCAGTTGGGCCAAGAAGTGACTTCATTTATCATAACGTTTTCTCTATATAAGTAGGACACAACATGCAGGTTCAAAGTGGCTTCAAGGGATGGAGACAAAGAGTGGACATCGGTTAATACCCTGAGATATCAGAGTAGTGAAGCAGTGTTTACCTAAAACAACCTCTCATGCTTTACTGGCCAGATAGGACCTGGAGTCTGTCATGTTCTCTGGCCTCAATCCTCCCTCTAGCTCAGAGAAGGACTCAAAGGGGGAGAAGCCTTCATCAAGTAACCCATCATCTGCTATTCCAGGACCTTTCATGCCAGAGGACATGGCTTTACAACATTCCTCAGAATCAGAGTACTCTGATGCAGTACTCCATACAAGCCAGCAGTTCCAGAATTGGACAATGGCCTTTAAGAAGTACACAGCTCTTCAGAGGGGGCAGAGTTAATTACAGGTCCAGACCTACCAGCCTTTATAAAGCTTCAGAAGGCTTCTGCATATTGCTGAGACAAGAGTCTTCCTGATCCTGAGTGGGTTCCAAACAGTATAGATCTGTCCAGGATCCTGAAAGGCAGTGCCTTGCTTTGCCATCATGCACAGCTGGACTTGATTCTGCTTCACCCT
This sequence comes from Heloderma suspectum, assembly GCF_057233095.1. Lineage (NCBI taxonomy): Eukaryota > Metazoa > Chordata > Lepidosauria > Squamata > Helodermatidae > Heloderma > Heloderma suspectum. Next base: position 254,499,444 of record NC_139460.1, on the reverse strand, counting down.
TCTAGTAAATGGAACTGCTTCAGATTGGCTCCCCTGGGAACCTTGAGCCCAGCTAGACAGGATAGAGTCCAGAAGCCTCCTTGGACCTAACAGTCTCAATGATCTTTTTGAAGGGGTTACTGACTCAGGGTCTGATGACATTGACAGAACCTCCTTAGCACATCTTTCAGATGATGTTGACAGAACCTCCTTAGCACCAATTATAACACTGCTCCTATGCTCAGAGCCATGATAGTGTTGACAATCCAAGGCAAATGGTGCCTTCATCTTCGTAACAAGTTCGGGGAGGTTCACTATTTAAGGTGTTGCAAATCTGCTACTGAAATTAATAAATTGTAGCCCACAGTTCAACCCATTTACTGTCTATGGTCTTCTTTCTGGGGGCTTGGGGGCAAACACTCTGTGCTTTAAACTCTAAAATTATCTGTATTTGTGTGACCTAAAAGAAGCAAAACTTTGCCCTTTTTTTTCCCCTCCTGGTACTTTTTCCCAGTACAATTTTAAGCTCACTGCAAACCCAAGGGACACAAAACCAGGAAAATGGAAGCATGAGATAAGCTTCATATGAGCACCATCCAATGGGAAATGCAGAAATTGACACCACTTTTTTCATTCATCATGTTATTTATTTATTTATTTATGGTCAAAGTGGCTCTGAAACTTCAAGAGAAACTATTAGGTATAAATATGGATTTTAGTTATTTATTTTCCTAGCATTCAGCTGATCAGAAACCCTTCAGGACTTTGCAAATGTGTTAATTGTGGGATTAAAATATATTCCAACAATTAATGCTAAATATTGAAACAGATAGAGGATGGCATAAATAAATAATTTGCAAAATGCTTATCGAGCTTATTTTAGAGCTGAACAGGATATACTTATGAAGTGGATGGCATAATGTGTCCTTAATTCAATAATTGTTCATTAAGCCTTCTCCTGCCGCTCACCTCCCAAAACAATTTTACCATTTTCAGAAACATTTACACAGCCAAGCTGGAAATTTGCCAAATGGAAAAGTCTTTCTAAACAGAATATCAATCATTCTTCTCCCCACTTGCCTCCATCCTATCCCCAAACCTGTCCATGCAGATTTGATTTGGCTATTCAGTTCTGTCTGTTGGATATTCAGTGGTAAGTTCTTGGGGTTCTTGTTTACATATAGATGCTGTCCATGGGTGAGAAGATTCAGAATCTATCAGAAATACCCCCCCCAAATCAGCGTAAAACCTTGATCCTATGTATGTTTATTCATAGATAAGTCCTGCTGAGTTCAACAGTACTTACCCCAATTGTGTTACATTGCAACCCCGGTATATGAAATTACTAGCATTGATGGCCAACAATTGGAAAGAGGCCTTTTACAAGAAAAATTGCCAAAGTATCTCCTTGTAATTCCTTGTTGGGGACCCCTGAGTTATCTTTTTGGACCCATGGGTGAACTGGGGGATTTAAGATACTGCTGTGGGCACCACCACAAAATACCTAACTAGTGGGTCACCACTTTGGCATCTACCTTTCCCATCTATGGATCTTAGGCTGCCTGTTATTCAACAAGAACTTTTGTGTTGTGCCTGTTGGACACCGCAACATCCCTTTACAGAGGGAAAGCTTTACAGAGGGAAAGCATGGCATTCAGCAAGGATCCTGTTTCTGACAACCCATGTGCTATCAGAAATCATAGAATCATAGGGTTGGAAGGGGCCTACAAGACCATTGAGTCCAACCCCCTGCTCAATGCAGGAAGCCTGATTCCCAGGCAGTCTCCCATCCAAGTACGAACCAGGGCTGACCCTGCTTAGCTTCCAAGATCAGACGAGATCGGGTGCATAATAAGGGATTGTCTAATTCAGCGAATTGCTGACAGTGCGATACAGCTAACGCTTCTTTTAAACATATGTTTTGGCAAAGTCCAGTACTTGCTTTTTTTGTGGGGAGATTATTAAACAGAAAAATTCTGTACTGGAACAGTCTAATATTTAAAATTCACTGATGTACATGCTCATATAAATTATTTACCTGCCTCATGGAAATTAACAAATGGTCAGCTTAAATGGATTTTCTGGACCCTTTTGACAGCTAAAAGACTGATATTACAACATTGGAAGGATATAATGCAATGGACCGAGAACCTTACAACACTTTCAATATTTGAAAGGGTGGCATACAGACACCGCCTTCAAACGGATACTTATTTGGATATTTGGTCCACTTTTGTTGTAGTCCATGTATAATTTCTAGAAAGTTGTATGCATTTCATACAAGTCCATGTATGTATTTAAAAAAAATGGGAAAAAATAATAAAAAATTGGGCACCTGTGTGCACCATGTTGGGGGCCCTGTTGTAACTCTTCCTAAAGTGCAGGAAGGAAGGACCCCAGAGAGAAAGGAATGCTATCAGTCTAAAATTTGCAGTCAAGGTTTGCAGTCCCATTGCAGAAAATGAAAGCAAGATTCAAACCTTGAATATTTTACCCTCTCATAACATCTCTAGAAAGGACAGATCAAATGAAGCAGTCCACAAGAAAATAGCATTTTATGCTTCTTGGCAGTTCCATTTTATGGTTTTCTCTTCCAGATCCTACATGACGTATGCATCTTCACTACTTCTGTGAAAACTGTTTTTAGCTCCAGAGCATCCTTTTCAATTGAGAATGGTTTTGCCAGGCAGTTCAATGGTTTACTTGAGAATGGTTTCGCCAGACAGAAATACACAGCTGCCACTAGATTTCTCTAATCACACCCTATATCTGAATGAGCTTTGCATGGCTAAGTATTTATACATGTGATCAAATTACTACAAAGAAGCAAACCAACTTACGGCCATCCACTGTCTTTGCCTCCAAGTGGACTATATCTGGCTCTTTACCAGTATCCATCCTTGACCTGGGAAAGGAGAAACTAAAGCTGTAGTATTATTATGAAGAAACAAAACATTTAGTCTATTTGAATAACTGAAATGCCTAATAAGAAATATCTTATTATTTGTTTTGCATACAGAAAACAAATTCCCCATTAATTTTCAGGCCAGAAAGCTATTACTTCAAATATGAAATGGATAAGAGAGGCCAGAATGGTTCGGAAATAAAATATACTTATTTGCATATAGAATCAGAAATTGTGAACTACAATACACTCAGCAGAATGTATGCATGGAATAAACTGCTTAGTTAAATACTTTTTAATAGGATCTTATACATCTGCTTATGCAATTCTCTAGGAAAAGATTTGTGGCCATTTGCACAATGTCATATATTTATGACACATCACTGAATGCTAAAAGAGCTGAATCCCAGTATTAGGCAACATCCTCACTCTATGGGATGCAATTCCAGTATGTTCATGTTCCTTTGGAAGAAGTTTCTAACCTGTGACCTTTCTAGAAGTACAAGGAATCTCCAGGACTTTCTTTCCCTTTAAGGAAGCATTCTGTGGCAGCAGAACTTTTATTTTTATTGCTCTTTAGCTTCCCTTTCTTATATAAATATCCTTGGTTATATCAGCTTCAGTCCTGGACATTCTAAATGAAACTTGGCTGCTTCCAAGTTTCCATTGATCCTATCTGGAATCATGTGACAGAAGCTCATTTTAGCAATTAGGACACAGGCTTCTAATAGTCATATTAGGTATAGCAGTTGAACCCACAGTTTCTCTTTTTGATAGGTAAAAGAAAGACCTGCCCAAGTGTCACTGAGAGGGCTGAATTCTTTGAATAAAACATTTCAGACCCACAAAACTCTTGCTACAACTGACACCATCAGTCAGTTCCCACATAACATCCATTGTCCATTAGGGCCATGCCTCAGGCTTGCATGCTTCTTCTCGCCATCCTCACCCTCCCTCATACATTCAGAAACTTTTTGCCATGATTTCCAAGTAGAGGACACCTTCGACATCACAACAAACTATGATTCACTCAGAGTCTGAAAAAAAATGGACTTTGGGATGTGAGAAAGGGGTATGTGAGCCTAAAACCCATTCATGGTGGCTAAACCACTGTTTGCCTGTTACATGTGAACCAGTCAAATGAATCGTGGCATGAGTTCCTGGTGTTGTGTGTCATACAATTTGTTCTGAAGTAATGTATTATGGGGGATGCCTTTTACAGCCCAAACTTACTGCCATCTTTCAGCCATAGGGGAGCAAACAGAACCTTGTGCAACTGCAGGTAAAGTGGCAATGCATAGAGTGGTAACACATTTGAGGAGAAGAATACAGTTGTGCCCTACTTGTCACAATTAATCCTAGACAGCTTTTGTTTTTGTTTTGCTATCGATGTTGCTAATGCATAATAGCTAAAGGAATGGGGCCAATCTGACAAGGTTTTAGGATTTGGCACAACAAACCATCAGAAACACAGTAAAATATTTTACTCATGATTTTTAAAAGGTGTTCTTTTTTGAACTCCACAGTGCAGTTGATTTATGAACCCGTGAGGGCTTTGGACTGATTCAGAGGTTTTAGTTCAATCTATCATCTTGCTGTTATGCCATTATTTACATTCATTAAAATACAGGTTACAGCATAGAAATGCAGGTGATATTCTGAGGGTATTAATGATGATAACCATTTCCCTTAAACAAATAGCACAGAAAGAAGTTATTTAGTATTTGAAAGGTGATTTCAGACCTTCCACACTGGCCAGATTTTATTCAAATCTACTTTTTAAATATGCAAGACATTAATGATGTGACTAATCAAGCTGATGCATTGCCCAATACTATCACATCTAACTCAAAGTCTAGAGATCATTCTGTTTTGTCCAAAGCTTGAAGACAAGGTATCTTTTCTCACAAATTAGTGGTGTCCTTTGCTCAAATAAGTGATCATTTTACAGTAGAAGTTGCATATTTCACTGCTAGGCTGTCTAAATGTAGGTAAGTACTCACTTGTAGAAAATATTTCAGTGCACATTGGAGGTGAGAGTGTGGTACACAAAGTGGGTCATACAATCATTCCTCATAGTCATTTCCATCCAATAAAGCAATGCATGTGCAACATAACCTTTTCATATAACAATGTGAAAAAGTGGTGATTTGCCACTAAACACTGGGTGACAAGGCAGCAAAAAGGGATGATTTTTCTTGCCTAAAGCTTCCTTTTGCTGAAATCTCTTAAGTTTCCCCACACCCCAGCGCTGTTTTCAGGAAGGATCCATTGGGATCCCAGGAAAAGTACCTTTAAACTCTGATCAATTTCCCTACAAATTGTAGCTGCCTTTCCTGTACCCACTTTTCTATCATGAGCTTGTGTGAGTGTAAATAGAAATCTGCCCTGTCTTAACCAGGTTTTGGTGGTAAGCCACTTTAGTGCACCCTTGCCCCGGTCATCCAGTGTGGTAAGGATCATGGCCAGGCCTCCTTTTTCCACTTCTCTGTACTCCCTCTTTATCCCTCCTGGTCAGCCAATTCTTTTGGAAGAGCTGATTGACACATAATGTGGTCGGGAGCTGCAACAGCAATATTCTGCACAATAAATATCTGAAAGAGGAAGCTGGATGAAGCAGGCTGCACTGGAAATTGCTGTGAAGTATTTTAGTATAGATACACAACATATCTTGCCCTTCTCTCTTGCCATGGTGATTGTGTGCAAGGATTAGCCTTGACACCCTGCCTACAGTCAGGGATAAATGTCTTTGAACTCTTTCCCCTTCCCTGAATTCTCCTCCCCAGAGGGCTGTCCTCCCAGGGGATTTGCTGCAAATTGGGAGCATTTCAAGGTCATTGGCGGCAGATGACCTCGTGGCCAATCTCCTGCCAACCTGGAGATTTCCAGTGGAAAAGCTGGATTTTCTGAGACAACTTTTACTCTGCTTTATTTCTTTAATTCAGGTTCTCCACACTTCTAGTGCTGTGTGCCCCTATCCTCTGCATTTACTTCAGCATGATAGCCCTGCTCAGAGGTGTGTTTTTCATCTGGCTTTGACCTTACTGAGCCTTTCCAGCCTTCAGAATTGCCCTGCGCTCCCATGTTATTAGTACTTAGCCTCCATGATGCACTTCTCTGATGCTTGCAGTACCTTGCTTCTCCACTGTTGTGTTAAATCACATCTCCAATATTGTGTAGTCTCTTCTTTGATGTGAAGGGGCTTGCATAACTCAGTGAAGCTATAAGTTATGCCATGCAGGGCCACCCAAGATGGACAGGTCATGGCGGAGAGTTCTGACAAAATGTGGTCCACTGGAGAAGAAAATGGCAACCCACTCCAGTATTCTTGCCAAGAAAACCCCATGGAACGTATCACAAAGCTAAAAGATATGACGCCGGAAGATGAGCACCTCAGGTCGGAAGGTGTCCAATATACAACTGGGAAAGAGCAGAGAGAATTTCCAAGTAGCGCCAGAAAGAGTGAAGCAGCTGGGCCAAAGCGGAAAGGACACTCAGCTGTGGATGTGTCTGGTGGTGAAAAGAAAGTCCGATGCTGAAAAAAACAATATTGTTTAGGAACCTGGAATGTAAGATCAATGAATCAAGGTAAGCTGGAGGTGGTCAAACATGAGATAGCAAGACTGAACATCGACATCTTGGGAATCAGCGAACTAAAATGGACAAGCATGGGCGAATTTAATTCAGGTGACCATCATATCTACTACTGTGGGCAAGAATCCCATAGAAGAAATGGAGTAGCACTCATAGTCAACAAAAGGGTGGGAAAAGCAGTACTGGGGTACAATCTCAAAAATGATAGAATGATCTCAGTATGAATCCAAGGCAAACCATTCAGCATCACAGTAATTCAAGTCTATGCCCCAACCACTGAGGCCGAAGAAGCTGAGGTTGATTGGTTCTATGAAGACCTACAACACCTTCTAGAACTAACACCAAAAAAGATGTCCTCTTCATCACAGGGGATTGGAATGCTAAAGTAGGAAGTCAAGAAATCACTGGGATAACAGGCAAGCATGGCCTTGATGTACAAAATGAAGCAGGACAAAGGCTAATAGAGTTTTGCCAAAAGCTGATCATAGCAAACACTTTTTTCCAGCAGCACAAGAGGCGACTCTACACATGGACATCACCAGATGGTCAATACCGAAATCAGATTGATTATTACTTTGCAGCCAAAGATGGAGAAGCTCCATACAGTCAGTAAAAACAAGACCTGGAGCTGACTGGGGCTCAGATCATGAGCTGCTTCTTGCAAAATTTTGGCTTACATTGAAGAATGTAGGGAAAACCACTAAACCATTCAGGTATGACCTAAATCATATCCCTTATTCACAGTGGAGGTGACAAATAGATTTCAGGGATTAGACCTGATAGACAGAGTGCCTGAGGAACTATGGACGGAGGTCCATAACATTGTTCTGGAGGGAGCAAAGAAATCTATCCCAAAGAAAAAGAAATGCAAGAAAGCCAAGTGGCTGTCTGATGAGGCTTTACAAGTAGCTGAGGAAAGAAGGGAAGCGAAAAGCAAGGGAGAAAGGGGAAGATATAACCAACTGAATGTAGAGTTCCAGAGAATAACGAGGAGAGACAAGAAGGCCTTCTTAAATGAAGAATGCAAAGAAATTGAGGAAAACAACAGAATGGGAAAGACTAGAGATCTCTTCAAGAAAATCGGAGATCTCAGGGGAATGTTTTGTGCAAAGACAGGCATGATAAAGGACAAAAAAGGCAGGGACCTAACAGAAGCCGATGAGATTAAGAAAAGGTGGAAAGAATACACAGAAGAACTATACAGGAAAGATCTGAATGTCCCTGATAGCCGTGATAGTGCTGTCACTGAACTTGAGCCAGACATCCTAGAGAGCAAAGTCAAGTGGGTCTTAGGAAGCATTACTAACAACAAAACTAGCAGAGATGACAGTATTCCAGCTGAGCTATTTAAGATCCTAAAAGATGATGCTGTTAAAGTGCTGCACTCAATATGCCAACACATTTGGAACTCTCAACAGTGGCCACAAGACTGGAAAAGGTCAGTTTACATTCCAATTCCAAAGAAGGGCAATGCCAAAGAGTGTTCAAACTACTGTACAATTGCGCTCATTTCACATGCCAGCAAGGTGATGCTCAAAATCCTACAAGCTAGGCTTCAGCAGTATGTGAACCGAGAACTACTGGAAGTACAAGCTGGGTTTAGAAGAGGCAGAGGAACTAGTGATCAAATTGCCAACATTCGCTGGATCATGGAGAAAGCAAGACAATTCCAGAAAAAACATCTATTTCTGCTTCATTGACTATGCTAAAGCCTTTGATTGTGTGGATCACAACCAACTGTGGCAAATTCTTAAAGAGATGGGAGTACCAAACCACCTTACCTGTCTCCTGAGAAACCTGTACGAAGGCCAAGAAGCAACAGTAAGAACCAGACATGGAATAACCGATTAGTTCAAAATTGGGAAAGGAGTACGACAAGGCTGCATATTGTCGCCCTGCTTATTTAACTTATATACAGAGTACATCATGAGAAACTAGGGATGGCGGAGAATTCTGCCACAGATTTCAGTGAGGCCGAATGCACCGGCATTCGGCCCCCCAAAACCCGTGGTGGAACGGCGTCCCACCCCCCGCCACCTCGCGGAATCCCCCCAAAACGAAACTTACCTGGGGCTCCGGCAGCGGTGGCAGTGGCGGCTGGTCTTTCGGCTGGCTGCTGCGGCCTCCATTTGCATCCTGCCAAGCTGCCGTGATAGGCTACATAAGTATTTACGTAGCCTATCACGGCAAAGAGCAGGGACGCAAACGGCGGCCGCTATGCCATTTGCGCTGCTGCTCTTTCCGTGATAGGCTATGTAAGAATTTACGTACTTCTGCATTTGCATCTGCAGCAGCCCGGTGGCCGCTGGAAGTCTGGCTGCAGACAGCCCTGGCTGGCTGCTCTGCGGAGCTGGCCAGGGAGGATTCCGGGAGGAGGAATGGAGCACCCCTCCACACCATGAATCACATCTGCAAAAAGGTAAGTGACTTTCATACATCCCTATGAGAAACGCCAGGTTGGATGAATCACAGGTTGGAATTAAGATTGCCGGGAGAATTATCAACAACCTCAGATATGCAGACGATACCACCCTAATGGCAGAAAATGAAGAGGATCTAAAGAGCCTCTTGTTGGGGGTGAAAGTGGAGAGTGCAGAAGCTGGTTTGAAACTCAGCATTCAAAAAACGAAGATCATGGCATCTGGCCCCATCACTTCCTGGCATATAGAAGGGGAAGAAATGGAAGCAGTGACAGATTTTATTTTCTTGGGCTCTAAGATCACCGCAGACAGTGACTGTAGCCATGAAATTAAAAGACGCTTGCTCCTTGGGAGGAAAGCTATGGCAAACCTAGACAGCATAGTAAGAAGCAGAGACATCACCTTGCCGACAAAGGTCCATCTAATCAAAGCTATGGTTTTCCCAGTAGTAATGTATGGCTGTGAGAGCTGGACTATAAGGAAGGCTGAGCGCCAAAGAATTGACGCTTTCGAACTGTGGTGCTGGAGAAGACTCTTACGAGTCCCCTGGACTGCAAGGAGGTCAAATCAGTCAATCCTAAAGGGAATCAACCCTGAGTGCTCATTGGAAGGAAAGATACTGAAGCTGAAGCTCAAATATTTTGGCCACCTAATGCGAAGAGAAAACTCCCTGGAAAAGACCCTGATGCTGGAAAGATTGAAGGCAAAAGGAGAAGGGGTCGGCCGAGGATGAGATGGCTAGATAGCATCACTGATGCAATGAATATGAACTTGAGAACACTCTGGGAGAGAACAGAGGACAGGAAGGCCTGGCATGCTATGGTCCATGGGGTCATGAAGAGTCGGACATGACTTAACGACTGAACAACAACGAAGTTACTTCTCCGATCTGGCAAGGTTTCAGGAGCCTGTCATTGCAAGCAGGGAGAAAGTGCCCAGAGAAGGAAAAAAGGGGTGGTGGTGGAAGGAATAACTCTGTGACAATTTTCTGGAATGGAGAGAAATTGGGAGGGGGTGGTCTCAGGGGGAGCTTTCAGATGCTGCACTGGAAAATTGGGGATTTGGGCTTCTTCGTGCAAAAGCAGGGGAGCCTGGACAAAGGTGGGAAACAAGCCTCTCTCATTGGTTGAGCAGCCCCTGACAGGTTGATGACATTCCATTCTATTCCCCCCACCAAACCCAGAAGTATGTTCCTTTGAAGTGCTGTGTGACCCATGAAAACCAGATTTTAAAGGTACAGTACACTTGGCTTTTCTTGCTTCATGTGTCCCTGACAGACCAAAGCCAATTCCATGAAAATCCGGAAAATACTCCAATGCGCTTCTCATTCTGTTATCGTGAAGATCTCCCCAGTTCTCTTTTTCCCTTCATTTTTTCCCCCAGTTAGCTTTAGGACCCCAATTTGTCTATCCCTAATCCTTGCGACTTCCTCACAACCACAGCCTCCAAACCCTTTCCAATCCGCACTCAACGCGCATGTCCACAGCCTAGATTACCACACATAACAGCCCTTGGTTCAGATACCAAGTGGATTTTTGGACCTCCTCACCACACACACACACTTCAAACTCTATGCATGGCCTGGGTATCTTATCCATTTTGCTATTTACTTTACTTTTCTGTTCATATGCCTAGGACTGTCCATCTTATATGAACTGTTTGAATCTATACTAAAATTTATATGAGTGCCTTATTTGATTATTGCTAAAAATTAATTCTCTGCAATCAAACATTTGTATGCTTTGATTCCTGCTCAATAAAATCAACTCCCTATTTTGGACAGACATGTCTGTGCACACTAATTGGGAAAAATCTACCCATGTTAAAAAGGGCCCTTAGTCATGTGTATCTCTGACCATGTGTGTGGGCATACATATGTTCAGAGAGGAGAGTCACTAACATAATCATTCTACGCTGTTCCCCAAGTGCAAGCAGAGGTGCTTATCATGTACAAGAGTATCTGTGTAGGCTTTTATAACATACCAAAATGAAGATGCGTATGTTGAGAGCAGAGTCTGCCCCTCTGATGTTGCCCCCTGTCTATGCATGTTCTACAAGGTATAATGACTGACGGGGGTTTTGGGCTACTCCACACCAGGCTTTTTATCCATCAGCTTTACCAGAGCTTCTGCTTCCGGATTCTTTGTGGGATTAAGACTGGCTCCTTCACATGCACTTCCTCTCCCCCGCCTCCCGCCCCGGGGACTGCCTTTACCTGCAAGTTCTATATGTTTCATCATACAGTCACTAGATGGTGCTGCTGTTATAGTGCAACTCTCTCTTTACATGCACAAGTTCAAATGGGGTTTTTTTATTAGCTCATTATTTCAATTTCAAAGAAAGCTGCAGAAATGGTAGGAAAGCCCCATACTGCAGTTACTGAATGATGAATACTAGGGATGTACGAAAATCACTTACCTTTCGTGGATTATGCTGATGGGGGGGGGAAGCGCTCTGTTCTTCCTCCCCCGGAATCCTGGCCGGCCGGCTGTGCTCCGCAGTGATTCTGCGAAGCCACCGGCCAGCTCTGCCAGCAGCCGGACATCCGGCCGCTGGCTAGCAGGGACGCAAATGGCGGCGGCCATAGCCGCCGCCGTTTGCGTCCCTCCAGTCAACCATGATAGGCTACGTAAATGTTTATGTAGCCTATCACGGCTGACTTTAAAAACAAAAAACAAAAAAGCACGTACGCAAATGGCAGCACCCATGGGCACCTCCATTTGCGTTCCTTATTTTGGCACATCTTAGTCTACATAAACATTTACATAGACTAAGACGGTGAAAATAAGGGGAATGAAAATAGCATAGCGTCTACGCTATTTGCGTTCCCCTTATTTTCGCCGTCTTAGTCTACGTACATTTTTACATAGATTAAGACGTACCAAAATAAGGAACGCAAATGGCGGTGGCCATGGCCGCCGCCATTTGCGTACGCACTTTTTTTGTGTTTTTTTTTTTAAGTTAGCCGTGATAGGCTACGTAAACATTTATGTAGCCTATCATGTTTTGTTTTTTTTAACTGGAAATGGCAGCGGCGGCAGCTGGTTGGAAGACCGCAGCCGCCGCCGCACCGCCACCGGAGCCGCCGCCGCCGCCGCCTCAGCCGCCACAACCACTGCCGCCAGGAAGATCTGCCCAAGGTAAGTCTCGTCCCAGGGGGGCAGGCCGTTCCGCCACCGATTTCGGGGGGCCGAATGCGCTGTCATTTGGCCTCCCCGAGATCCGTGGCGGAACTTTCATACATCCCTAATGAATACCCAAGTGTAAACTCACTGTTGTACTTAATGGAATTTGAATCATTGAAACTTAATTTCATTTTAACCCAAACCAGAATATGGCTTATTGTGTAAACATAGCAGGGTTAAAATGAATATAAAACACATCATTCAAAGAAAAGGTTTAAATCAGCAATTGATTTGGCCTGAGGTTTTAATATTGTTATATGGCTTAAAGAAAGAAAAACAACCACTAGAAAATGGTAGTGGGGCAACAGATTAATAATCGATTTACATGCAAGTTGTATGTGTTAAGTAAAGCTAGAATCACAAAACAAAACAAATCCTGTCCCTTAGATGTTTCCCTTTTCAGAGACTTTGAAATGTCACTGGTTTATCTTTCTGCTGGCATTTTGTCTCTCTTTAGAGAAGTTGATAGTATTACTTAATAAATGTTGTAAAGTCCCATAATGTCCTGATGCAGATAGCAGGGAAAGTACTGAAGAAATAAAGAACCGTGACAGAGGAGGACGTGATATGTATTTAAATCTAGCAAGAAAAAAAAGTGCCAGGTTATGAACTGAAGGAGATCCTTTCAGGTAGAAGAAAAATAGGCTATTGTCTCCCGCAACTGAGAAAGACCTTGGGTAGCATATTAACATCCACCTACTAACCAACAGAGATGAAACTCAAGATTAGCAGTGCAATCCTATGCATATCTACTCAGATGTAAGTGCCACTGAGTTCAATGGGGCTTACTCCCAGATTGATATGTGTAGGACTGCAGCTTTAAGACTCAAAGGAACAGCTTTCCTATAAATGGCTACGTTTGTTTGTTTGTTTTTAGTTCCCTCACCATTCATCATAATCTGGACATTCCTGGGCAAACAAGTTATGGTGCAGACTTTTGGGTTTGTAGGCCCTAAACCACAGCAATTTGGATCCTTCGTATTCATTAATGGCATAATCCTATGCATGTTCAGACAGAAAAAAATCCTACAACTCCCAGCATTCCCTATGATGGGACCATGCTGACTGAGGAATGCTGGGAATTGTAGGACTTTTTTCTGTCTGAACAAGGATAGGATTGTCTGACGAAATCCGTCCTCTCTTCACCAAGCCTGTGGTCCCTCAAGATGGGAGGGGTTCACTTTTGCTTCAGCCAGGACAGGAAGGCCTGGCGTGCTATGGTCCATGGGGTCACGAAGAGTCGGACACGACTGAACAACAACAAAGCAGGTTGTTCCCGCCCACCTCAGGCTTCCTCCTTTTACCATCTTTATTATACTCCTATTTTTCCTAGAGAATAATTGTGTGTGAGAGTTGTGCCCTTTTTTTAACTTCAGCCTAGGTTAAGTATAAATAGCGTAATAAGGACTTAAGTACAGACTCAATGTAAAAGAATCAAAACAAATTGTTTAGATTACTATAAAGACTGAACTTTAAAAGATTTCTTGGGTATGATGTTCTTTTTCTTGCTTAATTTATATGTTAACCTCTTAACCTAACCTAAGCTAAACTAAGGCCTTAAACCACTAACCACCACTCCCTATCCCCAGATGTTTTATCTAAGAGATTGAATCCCCTCCTCCCTCCTCTATCTTCAAACTGCCTGTTTTTACACACTGTAACTCACTCCAGCACCCCCTCCCACCAGCATTCTTACTGACCAATCATACAGCCCCAGGCACTGAGCCACTCACACCATTCCATACATTCTCACACACCAACCAGGCAACTTCCAATGCATGGAGAAGCTATAAACCCTTAACACTGTGTTTAACAAATAAAGTTCCGCCACAAATTGCACCCCAAAAATACTTGTATCCCACCTTTCCATTATATATTTAAATAACCAAGCCAATAAAACACAATAAAAAACAGTCAAATAAAACTACAGCATTAATAACAAAACAGCTATTCAACATCTATGCAATCTATTTATCTGGCTCATTTCTAGGCTCAACCAATTATCCCAAATCCAAACCCGTAAAAACTGTTATTATTCCAAGCTACCTATCCTTGCGTAAGTCCGGATGCTGTGTCTGTCTCTTGCAGACAAGAATTAGCAATGCTTACAAAATTCTCTCCATCCAAATTTCTTCCCAGTTTTGGGGATGCCAAATTACCTGAGTTTGGTCATAGAGCAGCATCAATGTTAAATGATTCTCCATTTTCCTTTGTATTTTAAATGTCTGGATTTTGTTCAGACTTCTCCATATGTAGATTTCTTGGTAGTTTTCCATTTGTGTCTTGTGCCACACACAACGGATTTTGTCCATTTCGGCTGACAGAGACCCTGTCAGTAAAAATTGACTTAAACACCATCACTTTCCCTTTGAGATACTGGGATATGTAATCCCAGTGAACTCATCAGCACGAAAGGAAGCTCCAGGAGGAGTTAGAACTGCCTCCACAACATCCCCCTTCTCCTGGCCTGGATAAGTTGGAAGGACTATTAGAAAGGCAAGATAAAGCACATGAGAAACATTGATCCTTTGAGCACATGCATTCAGACCCCATGCAAAGAGTCAAGCCCCTTTCAGGGCAAAAAAACCAGAGATGAGCATGGATTGCTGGATGAGCATGAAGTGTAAAATGCACTTTTGCACATGTAACCTGTAAGGGTGGGAGGGGGCATGTGAATTGAAAACTGTAGAAAACTGCAGAAAACTGCATATGCTCCATTTCCAATTCTTAAAGGAATAGTCCACGTTAAACCAGACTGAGTGGAATGTGGGGCACAGCCAACCCACAGAATATAATTGGAAGGGGAAGATCCCTAACCCAGATTGCTTTAGTCACAGATTCACAATCATAGTAGGGCCTTTCAGACATTCCCCTTGCAGGTTCCCTTAGCAAACACAAACAGCAATCTTCCCCTGTCTTCCAGATGTTTTGGACTACAACTCTCACATTCCTAATCTCTGGCTGTGCAGGCTGGTGCTGATGGGAGTTGAAGTCCAAAACATCTGGAGAACACCAGGTTTGGAAAGGCTGATGTAGAGGATGAACAGGGTGGTGTTCGCTGCCCCTGCTTCCTGGCATCCATGCATCCACATACCCGCTAGACTTGCCCATCCTCCGATGTCCATGCATTTAGCCAAAAACAGATTAGGCATTAGGTGATGGGGCCAATGTGAGCCTGGGAGCCAGGCACTGGGCCAACAGCCACAGTCCTGCTCCCCCTGCCATGGATTCACTGTATATGCCAAGGAGTAATGAGCTACAATTGTACGAGCTACAATTTGCATCTGAATACTGTTAAGAACACTAAGAACAGAAGAACAGAAGAAGAGCTGTGGTGGATCAGACCAAGGTCCATCCAGCCCAGTATTCTGTTCACACAGCAGCCCACAAGAAACCCACAAGCAGGACATGAATTCAACAGCTCCCGCTCATGAATACAACCCTCCTGCTCATATTCCCCAGCAACTGGTGTACATAGGCATACTGCCCCTGATGGTGGCAGATTAGTAGCCTTCTCCTCCATGAATTTGTCCAATACCCCTTCAAAGCTATCCAAATTGGTGGCCATCACCTCATTTTGTGGTAGCAAACTCCATAGTTTAACTATGTGCTGTGTGAAGAAGCACTTCATTTTATCTTTCCTGAATCTCCCACTATTCAGCTTCATGGGATGACCCTGGGTTCCAGTATTATGAGAGAGGGAGAAAAATGTCTCCCTATCTGCTTTCTCCATATCCACACCATGCATAATTAACTCTGTGGAGCCTCAATGTCTGTTAGTGCTTTCTGAATGTGTATGGCCCTATTTTACATACCTAAGATTAACTGAGGTTAAAGTTTTTACATCAGTTGACTAGGTCAGATGCCACAGATACTTTCTCAATCCCATTTCCATGCCTCTGCCTTTTCTGCTTAATGATAGTAACAGGATATGTCAAAATGAAGAGACAGAAAGTCTATGACTGCCCTCACACAACAAAAATATGGAACAACAAGTTACATTATCATTTTCTCATTAGAAAATGATAAAGGAATGGACTCCCCACTGCTTAAGTGTTTATATTATGTAGTCCTGAGGCTGTACTATACAGCAGAAGTTTTATTTGTTTTAGTTTTTGTTGTTGTTGTTGTTGTTGTTGTTTTTAACTAACTGGGAAGGCCAATTGGCCATTGGTATAACTTTCAGGAACAGCAATGCCACTTAATTCGACAAATAGGTGCCACATAATAGCTCTGTAATCTAGAAGTTTATTTCAAAGATACAGTCTGCATGGAAATGATCAAGTGATTACAGCTAGAGATGTACACAAATTTCATTCCTGTTTGCAAGTCATGCGAACATGTCCCATTTGCATTGCAACCCTGAATGTGAATGCAAGCAGAAGCTCAATTCCCAGGATTTTTGCACAATTTCCTGAGCTTGCATTTGCATTACAAAGAGTGCACTTGTGAAGTGTGCACTTCCAAAAATGCACACTTGCATAGGTGTGCACTTCCGAAAATGTGCATTTCCCCAACCAAAACTTTAGCTTATGGGGAGAGATGTGCATTTGGGGGGTGTGCTTGGAAAAATGTTCATTTTTGTGTTCAAAAATGTGCACTTTTCTTGTCTGAAAAACAAAACAAAAACAAAACGTTCCTGTTCAGGAGTGAGAATGAGATGAGACAGACATCAACGTGGAAAATGGAGAACCTTGCTGATCTCAAGCATCATTCATGAGATGAGTGATGAACAACATGAGATGAGACATGCATGACATGCATCATGACATGACATACATGACATGCATCATGAGACATGCATCATGAGACATGTATCATGAGACATGCATCATGAGACATGCATCATGAGACATGCATGAGACATACATTATGTTCATGAGACGAACATCATGAGATTCAACAGGCATCAAGGTGGGAAATGGCAAACTTTGATGATCTTGAACATCATTCATGAGATGAGTGATGAACATCATGAGATGAGACATGCATCAAGGTGGAAGAAGGAAAACATCACACATTCTCCCATCCCTAATTACAGCTACTTATTGATTTGAGACATAAGGACCAATGAAAATCCAAAGCTCAGCTTTCTACACAAGTTCCTTAATTTTTCCTGTATGGGATGGATAAACAAGGGATAAAGCTGTATACAACATTCTTTGTCTTAGCATTGCCCTCACCATAGAGAAAATTATAGCAGTGTTTCCTCCTCCTTACAAATGAATAATCTTTATTATAAACCACGAGTAAAAGGCAGTCACTCTAAAGCCTCCCAAGTAAAAAGAATTGGTTTATCGTGAAGGATGTAAACAACTCTGGGCCTACTTGGCCTTAAGCTGTGGAATTGTAAGAAATTGTTTTCTTAAACCAAAATGAGTCATTCATGTTATTAATAGTGACTTAAAACCAGGACTGGTACCATCTAATTCTTATGAGCAAAACCACCATTATCCAATACATCTGAAATTCTGCTCACGAAAACTTCATGACCTGTGCCTCTTTGTGCATGGTTTATCATTTAAACATAGCCATAATCGATCCATCATCCTTTTTTACTGCAGGTCATTATTGTGAGTACACAACAAAGCTCCTCTAGATTTCAGTCCACTAGGGGAAAGACCAGAAGTAGATTTTCTCATGGCTTTCATGTTTTACTTATGGAATTGTTTGGATGAATTTTATTGGCAGGTGGTAGGAGAGTCAGAGACTTTGGGGAGGAAATCTTAAGACAGAGTCATTCTATTGGGAATAGCAAACCAATGTTTCTGGCTGCCTTTGCAGAAAGTGGTTATGTTATGAAATATGTAAGACCCCTCAAATGCTTCTATTACAATGTTGCTTCCTAAAATTTTAATCACCTTCAACCCTCCTAAGTCACTGTGAAGGCTTCAAAACATCAAAAGAATTTATGTTGATGCCTAGGAATAATAGTACAGCAGTTATTTTGTATTGTATGAGTATGTAATGAAGATTGGTTTCAAAACTAGATTCATTCCCATTTCCTCCTGTTTCAGAAAGAAAACATTAAGAGAAACTAGTGTGATGTGTGTTGTACTGAGAAGCTTTACATCAGAATCACAAAACTACAGTCTTGAGAGCAAGCTGCAGCAACTCATCTAGTCCTAACTCCAGCTGTGAGGAAGAGCCTTCTGTATCTCCAAAGCATTCTGAATAGAATAGAATAGAATAGAATAGAATAGAATAGAAATCACAGCCTTAGAGTGCAATCCTACAGATTGACACTCAATAGATGGAAGGCTCCAATCTATCCTATGCAGGACAGAAGTAATGGGGCCTTTTTTTAATGTGGCCTCCTTTTCCTCAATTTTTGCTAGATGCATCTCTGGCGCACATGGGTGGGGGCAGAGGCCGAGAGGCTTGTGGATCTGGCAGATCCATATCCTCTCTCCTCTTCATCCACATCCCTGATCCCCAAACACCCATTTCCTTCCCTTCTGTGGTGAGGTTGCGATATTAAGGTCAGGAGAGGGAGCCATTGAGGAGCTTTCTGTGGTGGCTGAGAATGGTGGGGAATGTGAGTGGTGCTCTCATGGGCCACAGACTTATGGCTGAAGTCATTCTTTCCTTCAAGGTACAAGGAAGTCACATCCACATGCGCCCACACCATTTTGCTCATGAAATAAACAAAAATTGCTCAATCTGCAGGAAAAACAATGGTGCCCCATCCAGGGCTGCATTTGTGCTAGGGCTCTGCTAGGAAATATTCTGGAATCAATACCATGGTTGTTGACCCCTGGAATTTGTGAGGGAAAGTGCCTCTGGTCATGTGGAATGTGCATTCTATTCACTACTGAATAACTTCAGCTTAATTGCCACCACTCCTCCCATATGCACACTCACTCATAATTAAGGATTCAGATTTATCAGACAAAGGGTATGTATCTCCACTTCCTTTGTTAGCAAAGTGTGCACTTAGAAAACACAGCTATTCTCCAGAAGAAATCCACTCCTGATTTCTCCACTACCTCCTTGTAGTAGCTCCTCACAAAAATGCTTTTCCATAATAAAATAATGGCCCTAATAAATCCAAAATACTAAAATCCCATTATAAAATAACCCTCTGTTCTTCCCCACAAGTAGCTCCACTTAGGGCTATTTTGTGCCAGGACCTCGCCTAGGAATCTGTTCTTAATATCACCAGATCTAAACGCAAAGATTCCCTCTTATCTCTCACAAAATAAATAAATAAAAATCTACACCAGATCTGCCCACCACCTCCATCTTTCTCTCTTCTTCTGAAAAATTGCACTGTTCCTGGAAATTTTCACTGCCACAAACTCATTACAATGTAAGGTTATTATTGCTGTTGTTGACTAACAGAACAATTCTACCATATTTTATGGGGGTGGGTGGGGGGAGATCCATTGGCAATCCATTGCTCTGCTGTTTTGCTGTGGAGTTTGTAAAAGGTGGAGGACAGTTCTTTCTTCTTCCCTCCTATTGACTATAATGTGAAGGAGTTAATTACACTAGCCCTAGGGCTGGCATGGGGATGCGCCATTTCTATGGGTGTGTTAGGGAAATGAAGGGGCTTTGGACATAAGTGACTGGGTTCGCACAACACACTAACCCGCGCTCAGTAGTTGAGTGTGGGGTGTTGTTGAACCATGGGTTGTTTGTTGAACTGTGAGTTAGCATGTTGCCTGAACCCAGGACATTTTCCACAGGGCGGCTTGTTAACCATGCAGTGTGGCTTTTTTTTCTTGAACAAGCCACTCTGAGGACCCATGGTTTGTTGGTGGGTTGTTCAGGGTGGTTAATAAGCCACACTGTGGAAAATGTCCTGGGTTCACACAACACCACTAGAAGTCCCCCTGCTCCACTGTTGAAAGCTCCACTGGTGTAGATGTTCCACCCATGGAGTAGGGGAAAATGGGGCATAGTTGGGTATCCCAGGGCCAGGCATGCATACACTGTTCACACAACACGTTAACCCACACTCAGTGGCTGAGTGTGGGTTGTTGTTGAACCATGGATTAGTGTGTTGTCTGAAGCCAGGACATTTCCCACAGGGTGGCTTGTTAACCATGCAGTGTGGCTTGTTCAGCAACAAACTATGGATTCTCAACCCAACAACAAACCATGGATTCTCAAGGTGGCTTGTTTGAGAAAAATAAGCCACACTGCATGGTTAACAGGCCACGATCCAAAAAAAGTCCTGGGTGCAGACAACATGCTAACTCATAGTTCAACAACAGCCCACACTCAACCACTGAGTGTGGGTTAGTGTGTTGTGTGAACAGGCCCAGTGTACGCATGCCTGCCCCTGGGATACTCATCTACCCCCATTTTCCCCTGCTCCACAGGTGGAACATGTACAACAGTGGAGAAGGGGGACTTCTAGTGGTATAAATCTAATCCCACCACTGTACCTCCACCCCTGCTGGTGGAGCAGCACTTACACTGCTTCCTATGGCCTTTCAGCTGGCCATACCCTCGATACCTAGATGTTAAACAGTCATTATGAATGAAGTTGCATGAGAAGCCATAATACCAGAAATAATTATTAATGCTACTCTGGTAGCAAGGTGGAATGAATTTGTTCAGCTAAGTCTGACTCTGTGCCAGACCCCTTGAGAAAAATAAGTATTTTAGGCTTCACAACAGGGCAACTTATATAACACAGAGGTAAGCACTGAACATAATTACACATCATAGTTGTTTCCATTGTGCCTGGCCACAGTAAATAAAATGTTTTGCATTAATACAGCTATTCCTAAGAAAACAACAACTTTAAATCCAGACCATGGCCTGCAGGATACCTTTCACAATCTCAGTAGGCCCCATTAAAAATCTTCATGTACTACTGCTCAAATTTATCAAGCTCTTGCTTTAAAACTAGTAAGGTTTTTTTCCCCCTCCTACTGCCATTCTGGATAGACTATTTCACAACTGCCCTCCTAATATTTAGACACTTCTTTCTAATCTCCAGTGTAACATTATTAATGGACAGCTAAAACCGATTTGTTCTTTTAGCCTTACTCCACTCACAATAGCAGTCTTCATTTCTAAGATTTGTTGCTGCTCTTCCTGTCCTCCTCCTTCCATCACTCAGAGGGCTGTATTTCTCAAAAATTGGGCTCCCTTTTGATATCACTTATTTGCTTTGCCCAGGAAATTCAATGAAGACCTTGTCAGGTAGAGTCTTCCACCTATTATATTTATTTTATGAGTGTGAAAAGTCTATAACTCATGGATGGCAATGGAAGGGAAGTGTCAATGAGTCAAGCTTTTCTTTGCTCTAAAGACACGTAATCAAGTAGGCAATAAAGATCATCCACACCTGGTATTTCATCATTACAACTGTTATTCAGAAAGGTAATTATTCACTCAAAGTTCAAATCAATAAGAAGCACATTTCATTCTAAACAGTTATGGGGCCAAAATTTTCAAATTTTGATATAGGTAACGGCTGGGATTTTATTTTACTTTTAAGTGGTTTAATATTTTGGTTGCTTAGCATTTGGGAGCTGAAAGGCAGAAGGTTGACATCTTGTGCTTTAAGCACCATCTCATTTTGGACATTTATATATGCCTGTGTAGGATTTCAGGGTGGATAAACAGAAACGGAGGCACACAAATTTCAACACTGTTCTAATGTCTTATGCATTTTGGTTTAGAACCGCTAAAAAGAGTACTTTGTTTTATAATGAGCATGCAATGCTTCACTTATTTCCATGCATTCAGCAGTCCTAGAGGTCAGTGTTTAAGGACTTGAAATTACTTCTCGCATTTGTTGAGCTAATTAAATCTTCAGCAATTCTTGGCATTCATGCTAGATTTTGCTATGGGCACCCATTTTTACTTGAAATAATAACAGCAGCAATAATACTTAGTATTCATATAGCACCTTTACTAAAGAACTCCAGCCACTTTATGAGCATTATTGTTGGTCAGTACAGCAACCTGTAAAGTAGGCTAGAATTATTAACTGAACATTACAAATGGGCCGAGACCTACAGCAACTCAGAAAATCAATGCTCAAATTTGAGCCTGGACAACCCCAGTGCATATTTTTAATATTTTTCCTACCAACACCATACCTTCCTCTACCCATACTGCCCCTTATTGTGGACTTACGCACAGTCTGACTTCTTTGCTGGTATATTAGTGGCATTAAACATAGACTCAGCTGGCTGTGTTTGAATGATCGAAGTGCAAAATACAAAATGTAACTGCATGGGTGTATGAATGTTGTAACTGTAAAATATGAATATTTCCCACAAACTCAATATCATTAGCAATTGTGCATCAAAGACCTACATGATTGTCACCACACATATCTTTGCAGCATCCATGTGCAACCCCTAGTCATATAGACTCCACTCATGGACAACCAGTTTCCACACAGCTGGCCTACATCAAAAAGATACAACAATTAAGAAAGATGGACAGTTTTTGTTGATGGACAGTTTTTTGTTCTCTTGCTCTCACCAGAGAAGAGTAGGTAGGGATGGTGGAGAATTTCTCCACGAATCTCGGGGAGGCCGAATGCCAACGCATTCGGCCCCCCGA
Organism: Heloderma suspectum; assembly: GCF_057233095.1. Lineage (NCBI taxonomy): Eukaryota > Metazoa > Chordata > Lepidosauria > Squamata > Helodermatidae > Heloderma > Heloderma suspectum. Next base: position 254,476,822 of record NC_139460.1, on the reverse strand, counting down.
AATTGTTTGTGAAATTCTCCGCCAACCCCCCGCCACTCCCCGGGATGGGACTTACCTCCCTCGAATGTCCCTCTTGGCGGCGGGTCCCGGCGGGAGTTCGGTGGCGGTTCGTCGGGGGTGGGGGCGGCGGCCAGTTTTCCGACCGGCTGCCACCGCTGCCATTACAAAATAAAGTAAAAAAAAAAAACCACCCGTGATAGGCTACGTAACGATTTACTAGCCTATCACGGCTAGATTTCCAAAGTCAGCCATGATAGGCTACATAAATCGTTATGTAGCCTATCATGGGTGACTTTGAAAAAAAAAAAAAAGCGCGTACGCAAATGGCGGCGCCCATGGGCGCCGCCATTTGCGTTCCTTAATTGGTCCCGGTAGTCTACGTAAAGATTTACATAGACTATGGCGAAAATAAGGGCAACGCAAATAGCTGCAGCTGGTACAGAACGCGGCGGCTCGCCTGATTAAAGGCAGCCGTCGGCGAGGTCACATCACTCGAGTGCTGAAGGAGCTGCACTGGCTACCAGTTGTTTTCCAGGCCAAATTCAAGGTGTTGTTTTTGACCTTTAAAACCCTATACGGCTCCGGCCCAGCCTATCTCAAGGAGCGCCTCCAGAAACACTAGATAGGCCTCTTAACAAGATCAGCCTCGGATGGCCTCCTCTCTGTCCCATCAGCCAGGACAGCTAGGCTGGTGAGGATGAGGGAGAGGGCCTTCTCTGTGGTTGCCATTACTCTGTGGAACTCCCTCCCTAGGGAACTCTGCCATGCCCCCTCTTTAATGAGCTTCCGCCATGCATTGAAAACATGGTTCTTCAGGCAGGCATTGGGGTGGGCTAGGGTAATTTTAGAGATGTGATGTTTTTAATGTTGAATTTTATTGTATATAAACTGTTTTTATTGTTGTACATCGCCCAGAGTGGCTGGGTGACCAGCCAGATGGGCAATTAATAAATTAATTAAATAAATAAATAAATAAAAGATATATTTTGGATATAGAAACAGAATGCCAAGGTGTTTTAAGAACATAAGAAGACCCCTCTAGTCTATCTAGTCCAACATTCTATTCACACAGTGGCTGACCAACTATCGATGGGAAACCCACAAGCAGGACATAGGTGCAACAGCACCCTCCCACCCATGTTTTCCAGCAAGTGGTGTACATAGGCATAATGCTTCTGGTACTGGAGGAGGTAGCACATAGCCATCAAGCCTAGTAGCCATTATCTATTTGTCTAACCCCCTTTTAAAGCCGTCCAAATTGGTGGCCATCACTACGTCTTGTGGTAGTGAATTCCACAGTTTGTCTATACTCTGTGTGAAGAAGTACTTCCTTTTATCTTTCTTGAATCTGCAACCAATCAGCTTCATGGGATGACTCTGGGTTCTAGTACTATGAGAGAGGGAGAAAACTGTTTCCCTATCCACAATCTCTACACCATGCATTATTTTGTACTCCTCTGTCATGTCTCCCCTTACTTGCCTTTTTTTCCCCAAGCAAACCTATCCCAGCTGTTCTAACCTTACCTCAAGGGGCTGTTGCTCCAGTCCCTTGATCATTTTAGTTGCCACTTTGGGCACTTTTTCCACCCTACAATATCTTTTTTAGGTGCAGTGACTGGAACTGTACACAGTATTCCAAGTGTGATTACACCATAGATTTATATAAAGGCAGTATGATATTGGCAGTTTTATTCTCAATTCCTTTTCTAATTCTGCCTAACATGGAGTTTGCCTTTTTTTACAGCAGTCGCACACTGGGTCAACATTTGCATCAAGCTGTCCACCACAACTCCTCTTTCTTGGTCAGTCATGGCTAGCTCAGATCCCATCAGCATGATGGGAACTCTTTTGGGTGGTTAAAGGCCTCTTGGGTTTGGACCTATTGGTAAAATATATTGGAGTGCCAAATTTCACCTTTGTTAGTATCTCATGACTGCCACCATATGTCCAGGTTCCACTTATGACCTGGACCCACTGAGCAATTCTTTAAGGATCTCTTGCCTCCTTAAGAGTCCCACCTTCCTTCTTTTAAACTTTCCCTTCCCCGTAATGTGGGGTTTAGGCTGTAGATGTGGGGTGACTGAAACTCTAGACCCAGGGTTTAACACAACAGTTTACTGGTAAATTAAAGCAAAGAAATCACAACTAGAGGTATTTACACAATGAGAGCCGAGTGATATAAAAGGCATTAAAAGAAAATAAATGTTTCAAAGTGCAAGTTCCTTTACCCTAGCTGTCCTTAAAGTTTTCTAGGCTGCTTCTTCCTGCTCACTCTTCAGACTCTGCTCTCACTACAGACTCTGGCTGTCTCTGCTCTTACTGGCTCTCTCGCTCTCTATACCCTCCTCCCTCAAAACCAGAAGTACTGTTTCAAACCTGAAGAAATTAAACTTAACTTGGGAAATGAAACTAATTAACCAGGGAAATGAAACTACTCCTCTGAGGGATATCCCCTCCCAACAAAAACTTCAGGCCTCTAAGCCCAACCTTTTTTCCCTTTGCCTCTGTAGGCTTCAAACCTTCACAGCCCTCCTTTCTGTTTGCTTTGCAAGAGTTTCCAGCACAAAGGGTTATTGGATGTAAGGTTTGCTTATTTGAAATACCAACATCCATAATAATATGGGGGCTGTGCGTCTCTCATGGCAAAATAGAGAGACCACCCAGGTCATTGCTAGCACAGTATACTATGCATTTACAATTGCTTTAAGATTGTTCTGCAACCCACACCTCCTTTTTTTGATGCTGTAGTTTAGCAGCCATCTACATCTTCTTCTCATACACCACAGCCTTGGAAGGCTAATTGGCCCACAGCAGATTGATGGGAAAGAGAGTTTGTTTCCATGCAATCCTTTTACTGAAATTATCTTCAATGCATAAATATTCTAACAAGTTGTTCCCTGTCACAGCAGAATCAGAAAGTAGCTCTGTTCAACACATGATAATGGTTTTGTAATTCAATTAGTGGAAATATCGTCTTTGGAGATTCATCTTCCTTCAGCCTCAGTAGACCAACAAATAACATTATAAATCTAAACCTGTACTCTCACCTCTTGTTCAAAATGTGAATGGTCTTTCTTTAAAGGCTAGTAATGCTATATCCAACAGGTGACCAAAGTGAACTTCATGAATGGCTCCATGTACTATTCTTTGATCTGTTGATGATCTCGGAGTATTTTAGAACCTATCTGGAATCATAATCAGAGGGTACAGTCCTATCTTGATCATTGACATTCTCCAAAATTGGAGGCTGCCAAGTATCCAATGCAATGTATCTGACCACCCTGCATTTTCCCTAGATGGGTGATTTCGCCTGTCTAGGAACAGCTTCGGGGAGGGGGAGGGAAGGAGGCTGGGATGTGCATAGGAAGCTGTGTAAAGCAGCTTCTGCAGTCTCCTCTCCCCGCACCACCCCCAGGACCCCCCTTTTTGTCCTCTCCACATTCCATTTCTAAGTGCGGAGACACAGCTGGTGCAGAGACAACCGTGCCAGCTACCAGGGGTCAGAGGAGGATCCTCAGATCCCAGAAACGGAAGTTTCCTGTGTTCTCCAGATGCTGTCTACTAGGTGACATAGGTTTGTGCCCTAAATAAAGCAGGCAGCACTGCCCCAGATCTGAAACTTGTTAAGGGACGCTTTTCCATTCAACCGATTATGAGAAATTACGCATCTTACCCATATATCTCCATCTTAGCCAGTGAATGAGTTTCACCACTTACTTTTGTTGTTGTTTATTCGGTCAGCCGCTTCCGACTCTTCGTGACTTCATGGACCAGCCCACACCAGAGCTTCCTGTTAGGGATGGGGGAGAATTTCTCCCTGAAACTTCGGGGGGGCGAGTGCCAACGTGTTCGGCCCCCCGAAGTAGTTTCGGGGAGAAATTCTCCGCACCCCCCCACCCCCCGCACCCCCCCCGGGATGGGACTTACCTTTCCCGAATGTCCCTCCCGGCGGCGGGTCCCGGCGGCGGTTCGTCAGGTCTTCGACAGGGGCAGAGGCGGCAGCCGGTCTTTCGACCGGCTGCCGCCACCGCCATTCCAATAAAAGTAAAAAAAAAAACGCCCCTGTGATAGGCTACGTGACGATTAACATAGCCTATCACGGCTAGATTTGCAAAGTCAGCCGTGATAGGCTACGTAAATCGTCACGTAGCCTATCACGGGTGACTTTAAAAAAAAAAAGCGCGTACGGCTAATGGCGGCCCCCATAGGGAGCCGCCATTCACGTTCCTTATTTGGTCACTGTAGTCTATGTAAAGATTACCTAGACTACGGCAAAAATAAGGGCAACGCTATTTGCGTTGCCCTTATTTTCGCCGTAGTCTATGTAAAGATTTACGTAGACTACAGCGACCAAATAAGGAACGCGAATGGCGGCTCCCTATGGGGGCCGCCATTTGCGTACGCGTTTTTTTGTTTTTTTTTAAGTCACCCGTGATAGGCTACGTCACGTAGCCTATCACGGGGGCGTTTTTTTTTTTAACTTTTTATTTCGCGGCCGGGCGAGGCAAGGCGCCTCCTCCCCGGCCTGAATTTCGGCCGGGCGAGGCGGGAAGCCTCCCCCCCGGCATGAATTTCGGCCAGGCGAGGCGGGAAGCCTCCCCCCCCCAGCCTGAACTTCGGGGGGAGCAGCGAAGCGCCTCCCCCCCACCGCGAAGCAAACTGCGAGACCAGGTAAGTGGCTTTCGTGCACCCCTACTTCCTGTTGGCCGTCGCCACCCCCAGCTCCCCCAAGGTCGAGCCTGTCACCTCCAGAATATCATCCATCCACCTTGCCCTTGGTCGGCCCCTCTTCCTTTTGCCTTCCACTTTCCCTGGCAACCACTTACTTTGCTTCCACATTAAAGAAGGGTGCACTGACTTCAGATTTAGGAAGTGGTATAGTGGTAAATTTTGAAGTGTAGGCTCTCATCATGACAGTCCCCATAGCCATGCCCCCAAGGAGAGCCCCAAAATTAGGAAGCTGTGTTGACCCATATCAACCAACCAGTTCTAGAAGTTTTTGTCTCCCCAAGGAGCAGGTATTTTGCAAAGCTAATGGGCCTGAATTGCCCATTCAACACCAGGCTACCCTAAAATACTTCGCAATTACAACAGGGAACAATACCGGTTGCTGGGAAAATCCATTTCCACTCCAGCTACTCTGAGGACTGCAGCTAAGCTCAGAGGCAACAGGGAAGTGTGAGGTGGGGTGGCAGATGACATCAGTGTCCCTGTTAATGAAAAAAAAAAGGGCCGGTGCTGCATCCCTGAGAGCACTGGCTCCACTACAAACTCGATCTGGGTAAGCAAAACTCTCTGTAGAGATTCACAGGAGTTCACTATGTGTGCTAGTGATGCTTCAATATGGCTAATGATGCCATTGGGGAACTTCTTTTCACTAAGACTCTTTCCGTGAACCTAATCAGGAACAAGGCATAGGAGTATATGACTCTCCCAAAACTTGGAAGGTGGAAGAAGATCAGGTGTAGTCTGATTATTTATTGACTATTCCTTTTGTGTTCTGTCTTTTAGATTGTAAGCCTGAGGGCAGGGACTGTCTTAATATTAGCTTTTGTAAAGCAACCTGGGAGCCTTTTTTGGCTGAAGAGTAGGGGAAGAATGCTCAAATGAATGAATGAATGAATGAATGAATGAATGTGGGATTTGGCCCCGGTTTGCCATTCTTACAATCTATGGATTTTGGCTTTCCAACAACAAAGAAACCAAATTTGTCAGAATTTGGCAAGAGCTTCAAAATGGCACCCAAATTAGGCAGTAGGATACAGATCTTAAAGACAGAAGGAGTAGAGGAGTTTTTAACAAGAACTTTCACTAAATACAATGCAATAACTTTGGGATCCCAATGGAGAGTGAAATGCCAAATGGAGCATATGCTTCTCTGGTCGCACCAGGAGGCAGAGATGTTACACAAACATTTCTGGCTTGCTCACATAAGATGTTGGAGGCCTGGACTGCTGCCTTGGTTCATTTAGGTATAAAGTCCCCTTCGGTTGTGCTGGCAGCAGCATCTTTTAATTACAGAAAATTCAAACAGTTTGTTGCGCAGGCACTCTGGCACCTAGAAGCGCCATCCAGCCTCCTCTGTGTGGCAGTGGCCCATGTATCCCAAACCCCTCAGAGAACCAGCCTTTTCAAAGATATCAGGAGTAGAACATCAGCCTTTACCCTGAGGCTCTAACCTTGACCCAGACTTTCTTCCAAATCCAAAATCCATTTGACAATAAAAATGCTTCATTAACTTCCAGATCCACAGAGCTTCAGAGAAGCTGCCAACAAGCACCCGCTATAAGCTATGAAATTTTTTTTTTCTTTCCTGAGCTGTTCCAGTCTTCTGCCATGGCTTTTCTGTCATCTCAACAAGATGATTTTCCCAGATGCGCTGTCGTAATGCTACTTTGATTAGCAAGTTCTTAATCAGCCTTCAGCAAATGCCCATAGGAAGGGTAAGCTCTGAAATGCTGATAAAATAGAAATTGTTGTAAGCAGAACCACACCATCTCATTTCTCTCCTTCCACCTAAGTAAATAGACACATCAAAGTCCTGTCCATCAAATGTGATCAGGTATTTAAAGCTAGGTTCTAAGCCGTTGATTTACTCCTGTTGCCAGCAGCCTTGAAAAGAAGAATGGATTTTATTTTAACCCGCCTGCACTTACCTGGTCTAAAAGGGCTGGGGTGGGGGAATCAGTGTTCTTCAAAAGAAAACAAAATCAGTTGTCTTCCAACTTTATAATATTTCCTTGTCTTGCTGCCTAAGGCTATTCTTAGTAACAACAGGTGGCAAAGTACTTACAAGTCTATCTGTCAGGGTTACCACTTGCTTCTGTGGTGTGATTCACACATAACAACGGCCCCATGCGATCACCTGAAGTGTATTTTTGTTTGAATCACCTTCATATTTCTTTATGAGAAATCTGTTTCAGTTAGTTTTTGACCAGAATTTATCCAGTTTACACTCCCAGAACCGAATGCAGATACAAATGCAAAATGGGGTTGAAGTCCATAATTTCTGAGCTAGCAATGCAATTCGCAGAACACAAAAAAATTGTTCAAAAATGCATACATCTGATAAATGTATCTGGAAAAAATATGTACTTTTGAAAAATGTGCACAAACATGTTTTAATAAATCGGAGGAAAAGGTGTACATTTCAAAAATGTGTACAATTGATGCCTTCATTGGGGAAATTTGCAGGAAAATATGGATGAATTTTTGGTAAAAGAAAAAAGAAAGCCTGTAATCTGATACAGACACAAGTCAGAACGAGTTTCAAGGTGGAAATAGAATTTGGAGAACCTCGAAGACATCAAGTTTTGCTGATTCGCGCATCCCTGTTTAACTTAAGGTAATTTTTTCTTAGATTGTGTAAGGATAGTGTATAGTAAAGTCAAAATTTCTAGCCTCAGGAAGCAGGATCATACCAAGTTGTCCCTTCCTCCCTCTCTCTCTCTCTCTCTCTCTCTCACACACACACACACACACACGCACACACCACTGGCCTCACATTCACTTTTCTATGCCATCTTCCATGTCTCAATGGATTCACAATTTTCTTGCACTGACCTCATGTCCATTTGCTTTCCCATCCATCTCCCTGTCTGTCCCCGTTTACTGAATGTTACTCCACTCAACTCCCTGACAAGAAAGATGACATTCAGGGTTTGTCATTTTTATAGTATAGCACCATCTGGACCACAAACTGCCTCCCCTCCCTGGATCCCTAAGCAAATTACTTCTTTTCTTGCTTATGTAATCTGGCCTTATGGTGACTTTCCTTTTTTCTCCAAAGACTGAATGTGCCCATGAAAATCTCTGGGTTACTCTGTTAACCACAAATTGTCTCAAACTTAAAATATAAACTTCAAAAGTGATCTGGGGTTCAAAAGGCACACTGTGGTGAAGAGGAGACTAGGGATGGATGAAACTGTCTTTTTCACTTTCTATAACATTGGCATTTTTTAAAGTACAAGTTCATTCCATCCCATTCCTGTATCAGATTCCAAAAGTTTTGTTTTAACTCTGCATGAATTTGTGTGCATTTTTTGTGCTAATTTTCATACACACACATTTTTGCATGCAGTTTTCCATAGTATATATGCAAAGTAGCATTTAAAAAATAATCAGAGAACTAACTGCATTGAACAATCTGGAGAAGTGCAAAACACAAAGGATCATTGCATTCTGGTTGATATATGTTTTATGTATGTATGTATTTAAAACTTTTGTATACTGCTCCTCATCCAAACAGATTCCAGAGCAGTGAACACAAGAAGTACAATAGTAAAAAAAAAATAAAAAAAATTAAAGATTAAAAACCATATTAAAATGATTAAAAACAGAATGCCAATAAAAAACGTGGCTGGTCGTTTAAGGAATACTTCCTGGAACATAACTGTTTTCAGGAGGTGCCAGAAGTATCATAGTGTTGGCACCTGTCTACAGGGGAAGGTAATTCCAAAGAAAGGGGGACACCACTCTGAAGGATGTTCTCCTGGTGCACTCCAGTCTGGCCATAGGTCTATGTGGAACCACCAGGAGCAAGACCTCTGATGACTTCAGTGACCAGGCAGTAGGGATGGCCGAGAATTTCTCCCCCAATCTTCGGGGGGCCGAGCGTAGGGTTGGAGGAGAATTTCTCCCCAAAACTTCGGGGGACCGAGCGCCAACGTGTTCGGCCCCCCGAACAAGTTTCGGGGAGAAATTCTCCGCACCCCGCCACCCCCTGCACCCCCCCTGGGACGGGACTTACCTTTCCCGAATGTCCCTCCTGGCGGCAGGTCCCGGCGGCAGTTCGTCGGGTCTTCGTCAGGGGCGGGGGCGGCAGCCGATCTTTCGACCAGCTGCCGCTGCCGCCATTCCAATAAAACTAAAAAAAAAAAAGCCCCCGTGATAGGCTACGTGACGATTAACGTAGCCTATCACGGCTAGATTTGCAAAGTCAGCCGTGATAGGCTACATAAATCATCACGTAGCCTATCACGGGTGACTTAAAAAAAAAAAAAAAAGCGCGTACAGCTAATGGCGGCCCCCATAGGGAGCCGCCATTCACGTTCCTTATTTGGTCGCTGTAGTCTATGTAAAGATTACGTAGACTACGGCGAAAATAAGGGCAACGCTATTTGCGTTGCCCTTATTTTCGCCGTAGTCTACGTAAATCTTTACGTAGACTACAGCGACCAAATAAGGAACGCGAATGGCGGCTCCCTATGGGGGCCACCATTTGCGTACGCGCTTTTTTTTAAAAAAAAAGTCACCCGTGATCGGCTACGTGACGATTTACGTAGCCTATCACAGCTGACTTTGCAGATCTAGCCGTGATAGGCTATGTTAATCGTCATGTAGCCTATCACAGGGGCGGGGTTTTTTTTTAACTTTTTATTTCGCGGCCGGGCGAGGCGAGGCGCCTCCTCCCCGGCCTGAATTTTGGCCTGGCAAGGTGGGAAGCCTCCCCCCCCGGCCTGAATTTCGGCCGGGTGAGGCGGGAAGCCTCCCCCACCGGCCTGAACTTCGGGGGGAGAGCAGCGAAGTGCCTCCCCCCCACCGCAAAAAGCTGCGAGACCAGGTAAGTGACTTTTGTGCACCCCTAGCCGAGCGCCAATGCATTCGGCCCCCCGAAATCGGCGGTGCCCAAATAGTGTGCCCTTATTTTCGCTGTAGTCTACGTAAATCTTTACGTAGACTAGATGTGCCAAAATAAGGAACGCAAATGGCGGTCCCCATGGGAGCCGCCATTTGCGTACACGCTTTTTTTTTTTTTAAAGTCACCCGTGATAGGCTATGTGACGATTTACGTAGCCTATCACGGCTGACTTTGGAAATCTAGCCATGATAGGCTACGTAAATCGTCACGTAGCCTATCACGGGGTCTTTTTTTTTTTTACTTTTTGTTTCGCGGCCGGGGAGACGGGGCGCTTCTCCCCGGCCTGAATTTCGGCCGGGCGAGGTGGGAAGCCTCCCCCCCCCTCGCCTGAACTTCGGGGGAGAAGCGAAGCACCTCCCCCCCACCGCGAAGCCAAGCTGCAAAAAGGTAAGTGACTTTCGTACATCCCTACCTGGCAGGTTGGTAACGGAGAAGACATTCTCTCAGGTATCCTGATCTCAAGTTGTTTAGGGCTTTGTACATTAGTACTAAAACCTTAAACCTAGCCCAGTAGCAAATGGGCAGCCAGTGCAGTTCCCTCAGCAAAGGAGTTGCATTCTGAAAACCTGACAACAGCTGAGCTGCTATGTTCTGCACTAGCTCCAGCTTCTGGAGCAGGCTTAAGGGCAGCCCCACATAGAGAGCATTGCAGCAATCTAGCCTGGAGGTTACTAGTGCCTGTACCACTGTGGCCAAGCTATCCCTGTCCAGGAGAGGCCGTAGTTGGCAAACCAACCAAAGCTGGTAAAAGGCACTCGAGCTGCCATGGCAGCTTGGCCCTCCAGTGACAATGCTGGATCTAGGAGAACTGCCAGACTACAAACTTGAACTTTCAGAGGGAGTGCAACCCCATCCAGAACAGGCAATGAGCCTGGACTTGGGATCCACTCACCTACAGGGCTTCCATCTTGCCAGGATTCACTTTCATTTTATTGGCCCTCATCCAGCTCATTACTATGTCTAGGCAGTGATCCAGGACTTACACAGCCTCTCCTGATTCAAATGTCATGGAGAGGTAGAGCTGTTGTCATCAGAGCACTGATGGCACTTGACTCCAAAGCCCCTAATGGCCACTCCTAGCAGCTTCATATAGATGTTAAATAACACTGGGGACAAGATGGTGGCCTGTGGAACCCTATAGGTCAATTGCCAAGGGGCCAAGGAATGGTCACCCAATGTTACTTCCTATAATCAGCCCCACAAGTAGGACCGGAACCACTGTAACACAGTGCTTCTGATACCCATCCTATGGGTATCCAGGAGGATACCATGGTAGATTGTATCAAATGCAGGGTGCAGAATTAGCAGGGTTGCACTCCCCCTGTTCAAGAAATATGAATTAAGTTGTTTTGTAGTAAAATCCAAACCAAACTAACATTGGGCCCATCCTTAAATGAGAGTGCCCACCTTTGTCCAGGAGGCTGGTGAACTCCCCCGTGTCTGGCCCTGTGGACCTTGCTCACTGAGCCATGGGGTGCTGACAAACCCAGTCACCGAGCGCCCCGGGGCACAGAAGCAGCCGGGAACAGCCCAGAGTTGTCACCCCGCATGCCACAACCACTCTTGCTATCTCCTCCTTGAAAGGAGGAGATGGCAAGAGTGGCTGAGGTGTGTGTGGTGCCAAGGCCTGTCCTGCCCTCATTGGCTGCCAAGGAAGCCTTTAATAGCCAACAGGGCCAGGACGAGACCTCAGCATCCCAGCCATTCTAGCCATCCTCTGCTCATGAGGAGGACATGGCTAGAGTACTTGGGGTGCACGCAGCACCAAGGACTCCGGCAGCCAAGCCCTTGTGCATGCAGGAATCCTCGGCACACAGAGGAGGGGTGGTTCACGCAGCTCGGCGGGCAGGGGTGCGGGAGCAGGGAGGCTCGTCAAGCAGGTCCAGGCCCCTGTGAGGGGTGGATTCGGCTCATCCCTAGATAGCGGCTTGTGAAACAGAATAGGGTACTATTTTGCCTAGAAATCTCTATGAACAAAATGCACACAGAAGAGAAAATCCATCAGATCCCTAAGAGCAAAATAGAAATTCAGAACAGAAAATTCATCAGTAGCAAAGCAACTAATTTCTCCAAACACTTCAAACACAAAGTCTGGAAATTTACAAGAGCTTCAAATATTAATACACGTATTAATTAATGCTGAGATATTTGTCAAATGGGGAAGGCTTGACACAGTAAAGCCATGAGTTGCCCTCCAACTGTGCACCCTCCCCTCCTTGCAAGGAAAGGAGAGAGCGCAGTTGGCGGGAGACTCCTGCCCTCACTGCCTGATTCAAGCCTTCGTGGGCACCTTGCAAGCAAGAAACCAGGGAAGGCTTGACACAGCGAAGCCAGGAGTTGCCCTCCAACCGTGTGCCCTCCCCTCCTTGCAAGGAAGGAAAGAGTGCAGTTGGCGGGAGACTCCTGCCCTTGCGCTTCTCAAATCTGCGTGGTCTCCTTCCCTGCAAGGCTTGACAGGGGACCAGTGCCTCCCGCCAATTGCCCATTCTTTCCTTCTTGCAAAGAGGACAGAACGGGTTGCGACGGGCTTGCTAATGAAGGCAGCTGGCCACGTAGCTTTGTGGGGTGCTCGCCGAGCCATTGACTAGCTCACGTGGCACTGCGAGCAGAAACAGGCAGTGGCTCGGCACTCACCTAAGGAAGCCAAGCCCAGGTGAGTTCATCCATCCCTAGTCCAAGCAGAAGAGCAAAACTCTTTTGTGGGAGGCCACACCGGGGCAGGGCGGGGGGCACATGCAGGCTGTGTGTTGCTCACCCCTGACATAGGGTCTCGTTCCCAAGGAATTGTCTGTGTGTTGGTAGAGGGGGCGTGTGAAGACAAGGCCAAGTCTCTTGCCTATGTTTTCATCCATAGTATTGAAAGATAGTTGCAGCAGGAGGGAAGATGATGGGCAAGATAACATATCACAGCACTGAAAAGCGAGCAGGATACAGGATTACACAAAAGAGAACAGAAATTGGAGAAGCTACCAAGATGCACACAGCCTACCAAAGACCTTTGAACTAGAGCTCTTTGGTTTTCCAAGATGAGACAAGTGCAGGGTTGCCACAAAGCTGACATACCTGCAGGGGCTCCAGAACACTTGTTAATGTCCGGTCCAAGGGCATCTCTGATTCTTTAAAGCCTGCTCCACTAGAATCTCTGATATGATCTCATATCTGGATTGCCCACCATGAATCAGTGGCTATTCAGCTTTCCCAACAGGAGACTAGTTCAGGATAGGAATGTATGAATCCTACTCACCCGTCCGTTTCAGGGCATCGGCAGTGGGGGGGAGGCACTCCCGGAATCCTCCCCAGCTGGCTCCACTCCACAGCAACTCTGCTGAGCCGCTGGCCAGGGCCGGCTGCAGCAGGAATTCTGGCTGCAGCTGGGCTGCTGCAGCAGCAAATGGTGGCTGCTACGCCAGCCGCCATTTGTGTGGCTGCCAAGCTGTGATAGGCTACATAAATATTTAGGTAGCCTATCACGACAAAAGGCAGCCACGCAAATGGTGGAGGCTACACCAGTTGCTTGGCTGCCTTTTGCCATGATAGGCTATGTGAATACTTACGTAGTCTATTAAGGCAAACAGCAGGGGTGCAAATGGCGTAGCGGCTGCCATTTGCACCCCTGCTCTTTGCTGTGATAGGCTACGTAAGTATTTATATAGTCTATCATGGCACAAGGCAGCCACGCAAATGGAGGCCCCTACGACGGCCACCATTTGTGTGGCTGCCAAGCCGTGATAGGCTACATAAGTATTTACATAGCCTATCACGACAAAAGGCAGCCAGCCAGCCACGCAAATGGCAGAGGCTACACCATTTGCTTGGCTGCCTTTTGCTATGATAGGCTACGTAAATACTTATGTAGCCTATTAAGGTAAAGAGCAGGGGCGTAAATGGCATAGCGGCTGCCATTTGCACCCCTGCTTTTTGCTGTGATAGGCTATGTAAGTATTTATATAGTCTATCATGGCACAAGGCAGCCACGCAAATGGAGGCCCCTACGACGGCCACCATTTGCTGCCGCAGCAGCGCAGCAGCGGCCGGGAGACCAGCCGGAGCCGCCGCCACTGCTGCATCCGCCGCCAGGCAAGCTCCATCCCGGGGGGGGGGAGGCCGTTCTGCCACGGATTCCGGGGGGCTGGATTCTTTAGAATCCGGCCTCACTGGAGTCCGTGGTGGAATTCTCTGACATCACTAGTTCAAGATGCACAGATTCATGGAAATAAGATTCTGTGCATGTAGCTTGTGGCTATCTTGGCCAACCAAATGCTGTGAGTCAGGACTAGCCATAAAAACAATCAATAACATACTGTGCGGAAAGGTTGTGTTTTGCCTTATATTTTACTCTCAGTGTTGTGTATGCTCATGACACCCTGTGTTGTCCACCTGGTGATTAGAGGTGTGCTGAAGAATCCAGTAGGGGTGCTCTGCTCTCACAACCCTTCCCAAGCAGACTGTGTACTCCATTTCTGCTCATACATACATACGTACGCACACATATCACCAGCCTATGCCAGTCCCCAAGGGGAAAAGCGTATCGTGGGGAGGCAGGTCAGGGTAGCAGGGATGGCTCCTGTAGCTCCTTCTTGGACAGTAGAGGCCCAAGGCACAGTACAGGCTATGTGGACAAGATGTGGACAAGAGCTCATCCAGTACAGATCTGAGACAGGAATTTGTGTCAGCATGCAGACATGCCTCACAGCACAGCTGTCTAGCAAAGACTGGATATAGCATTTTGCCATATGAAATATAGGAACCCAACCTCAGCCACTAGGTCTGTAAGCATTTATTTAGATTTGTTTTATTTCTTTAAATATTTTCCTATCCCAAGCATGACAAACATGGTAAAACCATACAATAAACCCAAGGATGATTATAGAGTGCCCTTAGCGTACTGTTCTCTAATAACGGTGCCATGTATTTCCTAGTGAGGCCTGTTTTTCCCCCTCCACTGTGTAAGAGAATTGCAAAGACCCTACCCCAGAGCTGAAAATAGTGAGATTCTGAATCCCTTCTCTTCTGCAGTTTTATGTTTGCTCATTCTCCTCCTGCTATCTCCTCCCCTGGAGTAACATTATTATCCCTTCCAAATGACTTATAGCTGCAGTTGGAGGCATGAAAAGATAAGCCCTTAAAAAAAAGTTCCTGCTTCCATGCTAATGACTCATTTCTAATGAAACAAAGGACACAAAAACACAGCATGTCTATCACCTATAGGCAGCCAAATTGTCTCTAAATGGAATGTTATAAGGTTTGCAGGAGGCATCAGCAGACGACTTTAATGTTTTTCTGTCCTGCAGATACCTTGGGGAGCTGTAGGGAAGCAGCTGAAAATGGTGAGGAAACAACATTTAGAAGAGCATCTTCTTTGGAAAACAACCACCACCACCACCCAGCAGGAATATGACAATGGCTTCCATAACAGTAGTATTTGCAGATTTCTCTACAGCAGCCCTGAGCCATGCATGTATTCATAAGCCACAATGTGCCCAGAGGATAATTAAGTGAGGGCAATGGGCTAGGTCAAATGGCAGTTAAACTGTACAGCTTGATGTTTGGGAAATACAGTGTTGATCTTGCCAGCCATGCAGAGTATTTCTGAAATGGACACACAGCTCTTCTGAAGATACTTCCACTTCCTCTTCCTTCTTAAAGAGTGCGGGGAAGTCCCCAGGTATATGAAATCTGGAATTAGCAAATTAGCAGCAAACTGCTCTCCATTTAAGTGTCTATTTTGGAATGTCCTGCCCTTCTTCCTTAGCAAAGGTGCTTTAAAGCTAACTATGATCCCCTTCATGTGAGATTTCTGGCAGACACAATTCGATTTATAGTAGGACTTAAAGTTTATTTTTTAAAGTCTTAATTGAATAACTCCATGGATTTGAATTGGTTAACTGAGATATTTAAGTAATCAATAAAATTAGTGCAGTGGAAGCTGGTGGTTCCGATTTCGGTGGGCCTGTGAATCCATTCTGGGTTTCAGTCAGGACCAGCCAGAACTCTAAAGGAGCTACCCAGGGGCTGAACCTATTTTGGGGATAGGGTTCAGCATCTTGGATATTTCCTTTAGAGTTCTGTCTGGTTCTGACTGAAACCCAGAATGGATTTACAGGCCCACTTAAATCAGAGCCACCAGCCTCCACTGAATCAGTTAAACAATGCACATGAATAAAACACCACTCCAGAGAAAAATGCATTTTTTCAGGTGATGCCAACACATGTCATGGTGCTCCTGTATTAGGTATTTTCTATTGTGTGGGGGAGAAGGTGGAATGTGTCTTCCTTTTTATGGTGGCATTCAACAGCCAGCCATGATTATTCTAAGTACTTGTATTAAAATAACTAAAACATAGAATGGAAGAGTGTTACGACTGTGAGGATATAGGATTCAGAAGCTCTGTGTATTGGGCTAACAGCCCAATCCTAACCATGTCTTCCAACCATGAGAGACAGTATGGTGAACACGTCATACTAAAACAGAGAATATTCAAATCCCTGCTTAACTGTGTAGTTCACTGGCTGTGTTGGGCTAATCACTATCTTTCAGCCTAACCTACTTCCACAGGGTTGTCATGTGAATAAGATGGGAGGGAACAAAGTATACCATCCTGAATTCCTTGAAGGAACTATACGAGAGAAAGGTTCAGAATAAATGATAACTTGTTCAGATGTACTGTGTGTGTTATTGAGTTCAATTGAGCTGATTTATAATCAGATGATGTATGCAGTCATAGACTGAAAAGTAAAATTGGCTATGGGATTTTTTATTTTTTTAAAAAGAACAGGTTCTTATATAGTGAAATATTCAAAGGGAAAATGAATAATGGAAACTAGAGGTTGTATTCACTTTTAAGAATCTTTTTTGAGACCATATACAGGAACTCATAATCCACAAATTAGCCCGAAAAAATTATGTTGTTCATTCTGAAAAGGATCTCTTCCTTCTCAAAAAAAGGTATGTGAAGTGTGACATATGAAATACCTTGCCTCTTACCAGTAGAATCTGTTTGGTGTTACGGTTTCCTGAAGAAGCAGCCATCTTCTTCCAAACTCAACCGAACTGTACAACTAAAGGGAAAATAATAATAATAATAATAATAATAATAATAATAATACAATCTCTTAATCTTCTCCCAGAAATTTTCTTCTCCTTAATCATACCTCTATAGTATGATACTAAACGTAAGTATAGAGACAATGATACCCTGCCAGGTTTATTTTGTGAGCCACTCTCTTTTTACATTTTTAAACCTGACCAAGAACCCATAAAGCCAGAAGTGCTCTAGATAATCCAGGCATATGTTCTACAGAATTGTTTTTATTGCAACCTTAGATCTGAACCTTTGAGCTATAGCTCTCTAATGCCTGAATTGTTGTATTGCAACTATTACGCCCAAGCTTGAAGAATCAGGAACAGAGGAAGCTGCCTTATACTGAGTCAGACCATGGGGTCATCTAGCCCAGTATAACAGACACTGACTGGCAGTGGCTCTCCTGGGTTTCAGGCAGGAGCTTTTCCTTCCCTGCCTGGAAATACCAGGGACCTTCTGTAGGTGTGTGCCAGTGCTCTGCCACTGAGCGACAACCCCTCCACTTTCTGATAACATGAGCTGAAAGCAGCATGTTGTGTGAGCCTGTAGTAGTCCAATATTACTGCCCTAGGGCGGCTGAGAAATTCAGACAGTTGCAACTGTTGAGTCACATATGGGCACAATTGCAGGTCCTTTTCCGTGAGCCCCTGCCAAAGGAAGTAAGGCGAGCAGCTACTAGGAAGACAGCCTTTTCTGCTGTGGCACCCCAGCTGTGGAATAAGCTCCCTAGACAGGTTCGCCTGGCACCTACGATGCATTCCTTTGGCACCAAGTGAAGACCTTTATATTCTTCCAGGCATCTTAGCATCCCAGTCTTTAGCTTTGGTTTTTTAAATCTGTATTTTAAATCTCTGCATTGCTGCTAGGTTTTATTCTGGTTGCATTGTTATATTGCAATTTTAATGCTTTAATATTTTATATTGTTTTATCCTGTACTTTTTGGTTTTAATTTTAGCAAACCACCCAGAGAGCTTTGGCTATTCGGCCATATATATATATATTAATTAATTAATTAATTAATTAATTGATGATTTCCAGCTTTTCCCTTCTCATGCCCTTTGCCTTTCACCTCCCTTGCTTTTGCCCAGTTTTCCCTAAACTGGTGCCCTCCAGATGTTTTGGACTTCAACTCCCATCAGCTCCAGCCAGCATAGCCAATGGCCAGGAATCTGGGAGTTGTAGCCTAAAACTCTGGAAGGCACTAGGTTGGGGAAGACTGCTTTAGCCCCCTCCCCCACTCAATAACTTCACTCCACAATTTTTTGCCCCATTCACCCTTCCAAATCCATCAGCACCCTGTCTGTTCCAGCAGTTTTATCCATCTTTCCTTTCCTCCTGATCAAGAGACCATTTTGCTGCTGTTGTGTCTGATGTCACTTCCCACTGATTTCTCAGCTGTGACAGCTGGAACTGACAGTACCGAATACTTTCCTGTCATAGCTGGGAGAAAAAGCAGCCAGAGAGGGCAAAGCAAACAAAGGTGGTATTAATCTCACTGAAGTGAGTCCCAGACCTGTGAACTTCATTAGACATTATTCATCCAGGGAACGTCCTTGCCTTGCTCGCAGTGAAACTGGCGTCTGTTTCAAGAATGGATTCTGGACTGTAGCAGGAAGTGACTCTGTTAACAACATGTTAACTTTTCACACCTGTTACGTATATAACCTAAAGTGGAAGAAATCTCAAAATCTACTTAGCCTGAGAAGAATGCAGAAGTGTTGGGCAATGGTAACAGAAGTTTACAGTCTGCACACTGATTGACAGCATTGTCACAATGAGAACACTACAAGTTTTTCAGTTGCATCGGTGTGAAGACTCTAAAAACAGAGATACCAATCTTAGTCTGTGTTAGGTAAAAGTAACAGAAATCCGTATGCTGAAATACTTCAAATCTCTCAATGTCTTCATCAGAGAAATATGGAAGAAACTAAGTTATTGACAATAAATAAATAAATAAATAAATTCCCTGAACATTCACCTATAAATAATAGAGGATACTTTGTCTTTCTGGTTGGATCAAGTTGACAAAGAACTACTGGTATTTCAGTCATCTTGATTTTTCATTTATGGGTTGGGAGACAGGAGGAGAATCTGTGCCAATTAGGCAGGGAGCAGAGGAGTAGAAGGGCCTATTGATCACTAGAATTTACCCTCTAAAAACACACAGTGAACATAAACTTGATAGAGTGAAAGCAAAGTCTGGCAAACCTGCTGTGCTTGGGCAAAGTTAAGCACTTGACTTAAATGGGTAAGAGCTATTCTTAAAATATAAGAACTGAGAGCATACATCTCCCTCTTTCTACCTCTCTGCCTAGGCTCTCAGCACCAGACCAGCCTTCTGACTGATCTGTGCTTGTCCTCACCTGCTCACCTTAAAGGTGTGCTGAGATGGCACCTGACCACTTCATGCCATCATGGCTGGATAGCCAGAGAGCCTTTCTACATGAGACATTTATTGTGTGCTTGTGATTGCTCACTCATGGTAGTTTGCAGGTGCTTTACATGATGTCATCTTCCTTCAGGGCCTCTCCCATTCTTTGCAACCATTATAGCAGAGGTTTTTCTAAAGAGAAAAAACTGGTATTTCCACAAATAGTGCCATGAAACCTTGGTGTATTTGTGCAATTCCACTATACCACAGTGCCACCTAGTGGTTGTGTAATGGAACATATAGAAAGGCAGAGAAAGAAAAACCCTGGGGGGAAAAACCACATGTAAATCTTAATCCCACAGAGAATCCGGAAGCAGAAGCCTCAGTAAAGTGGTGGGTTAAAAGTCTCATGTAGAAAAGCCATTAGATGTGATAAGACTACAAGGGCCCAAGGGCAGTTCTAATCCAATAGTCCCTCACAATGGTTAATGGTGAGAGCTTGCTTTGATAAGCACCCCTTTATCATAGTTATATATTTTATTTATTTTAAAGATTCATACCCTGCCTTTCCATCAAATGATTCTCAAGATGGCTTACAAGCAATGTTTGTAATAACAGGAAATGCTCCAAACACATATATACACATGCACACCCACACATAACTCAGCAGCCATTAGTTCTCTGGCTGATGGATGGTGCAAGAACATGCTTCCTTCACTTCTGCAGCCACAGAGCAACTGACAGTTGCAGCTGAGAAGTTCTTTCTGGCAGGGAGGTCAGAAGGAAGCTCCATGAAGCTCCTCTTTCACTGGCAGATGGAAGGGGCAAAAAGAGGCCTCAGGATGCTCACCTGGGGAGTCTCTTCTTAACTCTCCTTTTCCAGCTGCACTGAGTGCCAGTCCATTTCCAGGCCTGATAACTGCTGGTATTAACAGCTTGGGGCCAGGTTATCTGAAGGATCACCTTCTCCCATATGTGCCTGACTGGACCCTAAGATCATCTTCAGGGGTCTTTATCTGCAAGCCCCTTCCAAAGGAAGTGAGGCAGGTGGCTACCAGGAGGAGGGCCTTTTCTGCTGTGGCACCCTGGCTGTAGAATGAGCTCCCTAGAGAGGTTCGCCTGGTGCCTATGTTGTACTCCTTTCAGTGAAGGAGTGGTGCCAGGTGAAGACCCTTTTTATTTTCCCAGTATTTTAGCATTTTAGCTTCCTAGTCTTTTAGCTCTGGTGTTTTAAATCTGTATTTTAAACCTTGGCATTGCTGCTAGGTTTTATTCTGGTTGTACTGTTATATTGTGGTTTCAAGCTTTTGCATTTTTATGCTGCACTCTGTGAACTGCACTGAGAGCGTTCGCTATTGAGCGGTATAGAAATAAATGAATAAGTCCCTCCCTAACCATTCTGAACTTGCCAGCCCTGCCAAATGCATTTATTCACCAAATCAGTCAAATTACTGTAACAATCCACAGGAAATGCTATAGCATGAAGTAAATGAAAAAAAAGGTGCTCCCAGCTGATCATTATGGGATGCACCCAACATTTCCTACTCATCCCCTGAACAGCTGACTGTCTAATCTCATGCTGCACATTTTACCAGGAGCAGGGGGCAGGGCTGCCGCTCCAGAGGAATGCTCCGGGGAGGAGGAAGACGAGGCAGGGCTTGCCTTTTAGGGCTGCCTCAGTTCCCACGGACCCCTACATTCTGTTCTGTGTGGCCATTGCCATGTCTTACGCTCGATGCCCACAAGGGGGAGTGAAGCCAAGCTCTCACCCTTTCTGCAGCTATGTACAGGAAGGGCAGCTGTCTGATAAAATGGCAGAAATGAATTACTACAATGTTTGCCTGAATAAAAATGTTTTTAGTGTTCATCAAAACAAACAAATGAACTGGGAATAGTGGAAGAGTCTCAGATTTCCCAGGGAGAAAATTTCATAAATGCAGAGCTACGATTGGGAATACTCTGTGAGTCAAATGTCTGCTGAAGAAGGCCAGAGAGCAGGGACTCTGATGCCAATCCAAAGGCTCAGGCAGGTTCATATATGGATGAAGATGCTCCTTAAGATAACCTGGTCCTAAGACAACCAATGAAGGAAGACACCAACACGTTAATTCATTGGTAGAGAACCTAAGGCCCAGGGGCTAAATCCAGCCCCTCTGGGGTCCCAGTCCAGCTTCCCAAGATGACCAAACTTCCTTCCTTAGCGCTACCTCTTTCTCCCAACCACCCATCAATTGGTAACTTCTTGGCTTTTGTGCAGTTTTGTCCTCCATCCTAAAAGACTGAAATGCCTTCCCTAAGGCCCAGGGGCTAAATCCAGCCCCTCTGGGGTCCCAGTCCAGCTTCCCAAGATGACCACACTTCCTTCCTTAGCGCTACCTCTTTCTCCCAACCACCCATCAATTGGTAACTTCTTGGCTTTTGTGCAGTTTTTTCCTCCATCCTAAAAGACTGAAATGCCTTCCCTAAGGCTTAGTTACTGCCACTAAGAGGTTTAGGCTACAATTTGCTGAGGTGTGTGTGCGTGCGTGCGTGTGCGTGTATTTTGCTACACCCCTTTTCCTTTTGGCCCTGTCCCCTTTGCCTTCAGCCACTGGAATGGTGTCCCCAAGAGCTTCTCTGAAATTGTATTTGGCCCTCAGACTGTAAGAGGTTTCCCACCCCTGCTTTAAATTGAGCTCAGAAATAAATTGGTAACCTATTCAGTTGGTGCAGGATGGGATATACTCTGACCATCTTACTCCTACCAGTATTGGTGGCTGAAATTTGTACCAATTGTACTTTAAAGGCAGCCCACTTTGAAAGGATTGAAGTGGTCCAGTTTGGATGTAATGAGTTCATTGGTAACTGAGGCCAGCTTGTCTAGGTAGGGCTGCAGTTACCAACCAACCCAAGCTGGTAAACAACACTTCTACCCATCAACATCGCCTGCCCACTCCAGAGACAATGCTAGGTCCAGGAGCACTTCCAATCTGTATTCTTGATCCTTCAGGGGAAGTGCAAGTTTGAAGTTACACAACCCCATATAAAACAGGTTGCACACCTCCACCCAGACCAGCACCTCCATCTTGGCTGTATAAAATTCACTTTCTTTGTCCTCATTCTAAGGGTGTACTAGGGACTGTTGACAAGAAGAAGGTGTGTATTGAACAAATATGAAGTATTCAGTTTGTTTTACTTGAACAATGTGTCTATTACTTTACCTACTGCTTTAACATCTATTTATCTATACATCCACATGCAGACAGAGAGAGAGAGAGAGAGAGAGAGAGATAACCTAACAATGCTTTTCTCTCACTTTTTTGTAGCACTTATGATGGCCTGTATATTTAAGATCCCATTTAAAAGTTTTTAAACAGTGGCATCGTGGGAGCAACATTAGAAAGCTAATGCTCATAAACAGACATTTTTCCACACCTCAGATTGGCTGTGGGATTTCCCCACTATTTTCCTTGTGGGATATGTTGGGAGGTTACCAATAATGTGAGGCTGATCACAAATATAAATGGCGTTTTGTTTGTTTGTTTTTAAAGCCAACTGCACCATGGATTGGTCATGAAGCAGAATGTAGTATGACAAGTTAAATCTATTAAGAACTCAAGCATCACAACTATGGCTTGAAATAACAGACCAGATAAATGAAATATAGCGTTCTCAAATAGGAGCTTTTGTCAGATGTTTGCAATGCAGGGAGGACTATTATGGATTAGGAGAGAATATGTGGAGTGGAAGTAAGAGACAGTGATGGTGATCAGGCTTTTGTTCTCCCAAAAAGGAAAGTGGATTTTTTTTTCTTCCCATTCATCTCTATTGCTACTTGACAGGGAGAAACTGCTGCTTTTTTGTTAGAACCTTCTCCTTCATATAACAGATCTCTTCATGCAAGTTCTCCCTGTCCCTTCCCTGGCCATTTTTCCTGGAATCTAAAGGCTGATAATTGTCTATTGTTAGATGAAATTGTAGCATGTGTTTACCAGATATTAAAAACATTTTACAATTCGGTGAGAAAGTTTTGGAAGAGAGCCCGATTTTTGATATCATCATCAGTTTCCTTTTAGTCTGCCCAATTTACATTTTACACAGAGCAGAAAATGAATAAAAACTCAGGGACATATATCCTTGTTCCCCAGGGAATAATCTGTCTCTTCCTTTTCTTTTCTTTCCTATATTATGGGAAAACTTGTTTTTCAAGCACTTTTTTGTCCTGACATATATACAGCCTAGTGTCTCAGTGCCTCTAAACTGTAATCTCACTTGGCATGCAGCAAACACTGCTCTCCATGAGTGCCATATTATTTAAGATGCACTATTCATGAGCTATACAGAATGCAGACATAGGGTGGCCTCTGTAATGAAGGCATTACATTTTCTGGTCCTGGATCTATTGGAATGAATGGGATTTCTCTGAGGTCTTGCACAACTCTTGTTCAATTCTATGAGATTCATGCTGAAAGACATATTAGTGGGTTGTCCCCAAAGTAAAATAGTGAAGGGGGAAGGCAAGGTCTGAAAAGCGGTGGGGCAAAGAAGGAGCCAGAGGAAGTTCTACTGATGCGAGGATAGCGTTCTCCTAATTAGGAGATTTTGTAATAGAAACATAGCATTCTGGGTTGCTGCAGGCATTTGTAATGTGACTGGTATATTGCATCCACTCTTCCCTCACACCTTGGCCTCTGGCAACCAGAGATGGGAACTTGATTTGTTCCCATCAAGTGGAGTAACATAGCCCATTAGGACCTCCAATTAATGTTCACTGAATGTCTCTGCCCTCCTGTTGCTGGAGGAAGGATGAAAACCAAAAAGGGCCTTCAATTAACAGCTACTGAGACCTTTCCACAAGCTGTATGATGAGATTGTGATATCATGGGATTTTAGCAAGTGGAATGCACGGCCAGATCAGAGGTCCGACTTCTCTGCTGTGCCACCACGACTGAATCCAAGTTCATTGGAACTTGATCTATGAGGTCAAATTGTTGTTCAGTCATTCAGTCATGACCGACTCTTCGTGACCCCATGGACCATAGCACGCCAGGCCTTCCTGTCCTGCGCTCTCCCCCGGAGTGTGCTCAAGTTCATATTCATTGCATCATCGGTGATGCTATCTAGCCACCTCATCCCCTGTCGTCCCCTTCTCCTTTTGCCTTCAGTCTTTCCCAGCATGAGGGTCTTTTCCAGAGAGTTTTCTCTTCGCATTAGGTGGCCAAAATATTGGAGCTTCAGCTTCAGTATCTGTCCTTCCCATGAGCACTCAGGGTTGATTTCCTTTAGGATTGATTGGACCTCCTTGCAGTCCAGGGGACTCGTAAGAGTCTTCTGCAGCACCACAATTCGAAAGCATCAATTCTTCGGCGCTCAGCCTTCCTTATAGTCCAGCTCTCACAGCCATACATTACTAGTGGGAAAACCATAGCTTTGATTAGATGGACCTTTGTCGGCAAGGTGATGTCTCTGCTTCTTACTATGCTGTCTAGGTTTGCCATAGCTTTCCTCCCAAGGAACAAGCGTCTTTTAATTTCATGGCTACAGTCACCGTCTGCAGTGATCTTGGAGCCCAAGAAAGTAAAATCTGTCACTGCTTCCATTTCTTCCCCTTCTATATGCCAGGAAGTGATGGGGCCAGATGCCATGATCTTAGTTTTTTTAATGTTGGGTTTCAAACCAGCTTTTGCACTCTCCACTTTCACCCTCAACAAGAGGCTCTTTAGATCCTCTTCACTTTCTGCCATTAGGGTGGTATCGTCTGCATATCGGAGGTTGTTGATAATTCTCCCAGCAATCTTAATTCCGACCTGTGATTCATCCAACTCGGCGTTTCTCATGATGTACTCTGCATATAAGTTAAATAAGCAGGGTGACAATATGCAGCCTTGTCGTACTCCTTTCCCAATTTTGAACCACTCGGCTGTTCAAATTGCATCTCTACAATTCTATGATTTAACATACACTGTGAGATTTTTCATGCACTCTGGATCCACCCTGCTCTTGGAATTTCAAACAAGGGAACATATGGGACAGGAAATGAAACATAAAATGTGAATTTGGCAGTACAGGCTCCACAGTTATTTTTCTAAACACTACAACAGCTTTCTCTAATGTGGTACCCTCCAGATGTTTTGGACTACAACTCCCATCAGCCCCAGCCAGCATAGGCTGCACTATGACTTGGATCCTAAGATAAGTAAATGGAAGTTTATAGAAGGAAAGTTCCCCATCTTCTTCCCTCCCCCGCTACATCCACCTGAGCTCCTTGTAAAGCCTCTTCGGAGGGTTGGGGGGAGGGGCTCTGCCTGGTTTCAGATGATACTCCCCTCCCCCCATAGCACCCAGTATGTCCTCTGCATTGTTCAGGAGGGGTCCTTTGTGAGAGGCTTTTCAGGATGTACAGGTAGATGCTAGGAGGAGGAGAGGATGGGAAACTTCTGTGAAGTTCCTCCAGTCCACTTATATATGTCATATACTGTTATTATGTCCACTTTTCTGCTTTAATTGCCAATTCCTCCAAACTCCAACACTTCAACAGTTTAAAGATTCATTAGTGTAAAAAGTAGTCTTGGAAAATCTAAGTGCTTAAAATGTACCAAGAAATCAGTCACGCTACACAGAAGTGATCAATATGTTTCACTGGCTACCTGGGTGTTTATTTATTATTTCCTGATAGTGATAAAGCCTACAGATTTCTCTCTAGAGGGGACACAGTAATTTAAAATGTACCGAGATTAACATTCCAGCAATTAGTTTTCCTGTGGTGTCCCCTTAGGTTTCTTTACAATCATCATTAAACATGTTCAGGTAAAAGTAACTTCAATCAATGGTCTTCTCTGAAATGCCTCTCTTTCCCTAAATACAGCGGTGATCTTTTTTTTCAGTGCATCACTGGAAGAAACATTAACAATCTCAGATATGCAGATAATACCACTTTGATGGCTGAAAGCGAGGAGGAGCTGAGGTGAAAGACGAAAGTGCAAAAGCTGGGTTGCAGTTCAACCTCAAAAAAACCAAGATTATGGCAACCAGCTTGATTGATAACTGGCAAATAGAAGGAGAAAACGTGGAGACAGTGACAGACTTTGTCTTTCTAGGTGCAAAGATTTGCAGACGCTGACTGCAGCCCAGAAATCAGAAGACGTTTACTTCTTGGGAGGACAGCAATGGCAAATCTTGATAAAACAGTAAAGAGCAGAGACATCACACTGACAACAAAGGTCCGCATAGTTAAAGCAATGGTATTCCCTGTAGTAACCTATGGCTGTGAATTCTGAGAGTGCCTTGGACTGCAAGAAGATCAAACCAGTCCATAATCCAGAAAATAAGGCCAGACTGCTCACTTGGAGGAATGATATTCAAGGCAAAACTGAAGTACTTTGGCCACATAATGAGAAGACAGGACACCCTGGAGAAGATGCTGATGCTAGGGAAAGTGGAAGGCAAAAGGAAGAGGGGCCGACCAAGGGCAAAGTGGATGGATGATATTCTGGAGGTGACGGCCCCGACCTTGAGGGAGCTGGGGGTGGCGACGGCCGACAGGAAGCTCTGGCGTGGGCTGGTCCATGAAGTCATGAAGAGTCGGAAGCGACTGACCAAATAAACAACAACAATCCTTGCCTTAAATATATGTTTCTCACACTCATAAATTAAAAAAGATCCGCTACCCTTCTAATTTCACCCAAATCTCTGGCATGAGTCGGGTACCCCAAGAAGGCAAAAACTGCTGGATCAGCCAAAGGTCCATCTACTTTAACAGTGGTCAGTCAGACATACTGGCAAGAATGACACAATCGAGATTAGGGATGGGAAAACATTTGTTTGATTCACATTTTAATGCAGATTTACCTAATTTTGTATTTTTGAACCAATATACAAACTGAAATTCAGTTATCCTTCTAAATTCCCGCTTCTCTGAATTTTGCAATGGAGTTATCCAATACAAAAAAAAGTGTACATAAATATACATATCGGGGGAAAGTGCACACACACAAATGTATATATTTATAACATTCAAAAATGCATTATATTTGGAAACTTGTTTGCAGAAATGTGCATATTGGGCAATTGTGTAAAAAAATGAATGTATTAGGAGTCATGCACGAGTACAAATTTTCATGAGAACTTAAAAAAAAAAACACAGCTCAGAGTTTGGGATCAACCAAATTTACGGATAGGAAAATGAGAAATGGAGAGAAACCAAAACTGACTGATTTGTCCAGCCCTAATGGAGATATCCATCTCTTGCTGTTTATTATCATTATCAATACTTATCTTGTGTAATCCTTTTTTAAAAGCTAAGAGCCAGTGCATGGAAGATGCTCTAGCCATATGAGGGCTGTCCTAATGTGGTGCACTATGTAGCAGTTTTCCCAAGTGGAGAGACTAATTTTCTCCACAGCAACATAAATGGTCTGTAGTACCATGGATATAATTGTGTGGTGAACACAGACAACTATCCTACAGCACAATTGGAACTGGCCTCCATAGGGCAACTTTCATGTAGGCACAGCCTTTCCCAAACTCCAGATTTTTTTGGACTCCAGCTACTATCATCCCCATCCGGCATGGCTAATCCTCAGGGTTGATGGGGCTTGTAGGCTAACAACATCTGGGGATCCAAGCTTGGGAAATGCTGATGTAATGCACAAGCTCCTAGATGGCTTTTACAAATGCACTGGACAAATTTCCAACAGATCATTTTGAAATTAAGGGCACAATCCCATCGTGATAGTAGGCAGCCTCCAAACTCAGAGGCTATTAACTATCCTATTAACTTACCTAGGGAGGTGGTGGGCTCTCCCACACTGGAGGTGTTCAAGACGAGGCTGGGCAGCCATCTGTCAGGGATGCTGTGCCTTGGATTCCTGCATTGAGCAGGGGGTTGGACTCGATGGTCTTGTAGGCCCCTTTTAACCCTGCTATTCTATGATTCTATCCTATACAGGGTGGATGGAACACAGAGGGGATCCTCTCCTCTGTGCTCCAACTGCCCTGCATTTGCAGGTAGGCATGGTGCGGGCACCCAATTGTGTCCGGGAATCCAGTGGAACCACCCCTGTCCACACCCCTGAGGCCTGCTCGCTGAGCCCCTGCTCGCCCCCTGCCTGCACTCCACGAACAGCCTGCACTCACCCTGGCAGCCTCATCAAGGCTCGCAGTCACCATTTTTTTGAGAAATAAAATGGCAAATCACAAAAATGCCCATTTTTGCTTATGTGCATATTCGCATCTGCAAAAGTGCACATTTCCGCAAATGTGCATATGTGCGTATGCGCAAAAATGTGCATTATCCCACATACACAAATATGCACATTTGCAAAATGCACATTTTCACGCATAAGCAAATATGCGCTTTTTGAGATTGTGATTTTATTTCTCAAAAAATGGCAATGGTAGAGCTCGTCGAGGCTGCCGGGGTGAGTGTGGGCTACTTGCCGAGTGCGGGAGGGGCTCAAGTGTGGTCTGAGGACTCGTGAGCAGGGGCAGGGGCCGGGTGCCTGGAGAACCTGGGTGGGCGTGGGTTTGCACATCCCTATTTGTGGCTAGACATGTGTTTTCACACATCTAGCCACAGCTTTGGAGAGGGGGAGAGAAGGGGCACAGAGACCTGATAGGAAGCTTTATAAAGCAGTTTCCATGGTTTCCTCCCCTCCCCACCCCCGGGACCACCCCTTTTCACCTTCTCCGTGCTCCATTCACGAGCGCAGTTATGGCAGCAGCATGGAAAGAAATGCACGGGCTATGAGGGGGAGGGGCAGGGAGCGCAGTTTCTGGAGACTGAGATTGGATGACAGTGCCTAGTAGCATCGGATTGCTCTCAAAATGAGTGTTAACAGTGAAAGATATGAATAGTTCTATGCAGGCTGTCATCATGTTCTGCAGCATCTCCACTGAAATATAGAAGTTCCCCATGTTACAAGTGAAAACCCTTCCATTAAAATATTTAATTCTGACATTTTCAGTTTCAGTTTCCGCTTAAGGAAGCTCCATGGACTAAACCCTCTCTCATTTGGATTGCCAGTACCTTCAGGTTGTCTGCCGCTGGCTCATCTGTTCATTTGTTTTTCTCTTTTTATTAGGGGTTGTTCTTTTATTCCCCACTGCTATTTAGTTTATTTCTTTCATTTATTTTAAGCTGTGTCCCAAAACATAATGTTTAGTGAGGTGTGTTAAGAAACTGACTGATGGATGCACTCAGAGCTCATGTTTTATGGCCTTGTTTGTACACTAGTTTATGGACAAATTAAAAGAAAAATGCATTCTAGCAGTTGTGCATATTGCCGAACCTCCACTAAAGAACATAAATGAAAAACAAGATAGCAAAAGAAAATATCTACATTTCTTTTTCATGGTTCATTCTCAGAAAAAGGAGAAAGAAAGAAAGAAAGAAAGAAAGCGAGCGAGCGAGCGAGCGAGCGACCAAGAAGAAAGATCCACATTTGCTGGCTGCCCAGGTGTAAAATCTAGTGCAGTGAGGCAAAAACTCTTCAAGCCCAAGGGCCAAATTCCACTTTGGGAAAACTCTCTGGGGCCCCATTCCAGTGGTGGTCAGGGCCAAAGGCAAAAGGGGCAGAGCCAACGCTGCCAACAATACCAACACATTTCAGCTTAAAGCTCTTACTGCCAGGAGTTGGGCCAAGAGGCGGTTTTAGGACATGAAGATGGTGGGCAGTCTGATGCTTTCACCTGTAGCATGCTCAGCCACCAAGAGAAACAAAGGGAAAAAAGGAACTCCTGTCACTTCTGCTTGGTAAGCTGTGTGTGTGTGTGTGCATGCGTGTGTGTGTGTGTGTTCGTGTGTGTGGCTACTTAGAGCAGTGTGGGCTGTGGAGTGCAAAGGGAGGGGGGCTAGAAAGGGCAGTCGTAGACCATGTGTGGGTGCAGAACCTCAGGCCTCTGTCCAAGTCCAACTTACCTGGGCTCCAACCATCCCTCTGAGATTCCCCAGATAACCACACCCTCTTCCCATGGCCCCACCCATTTCCCCCTTACTGATTGGTGGTTTCCCAGGTTCTGCGTGGTTCTGCTCATTCCGAAAGGCAGAGATGCCTCTCCCAAAGCTTAGCGATTGGCAGGAAGAGCTTGAAGCTAAACTATGCTGGTAGTGTGGTAGAGAGCCACTGTGGTGTAGTGGCAAGTGTTGGACTGGGAGTCGGGATATCCAGGTTCTAGAACTTCTAGTCCCCACTTGGCCATGAAGCTCACTGAGTGACTTTGGGCTAGTCACAGACTCTCAGCCTAACCTACCTCACAGGGTTGTTGTTGTAAGGATAAAATGGAGAGGAGGAGGATTGTGTACACTACCTTGAGTTCCTTACGAGGAAAAAAGGAAGGATATAAATGTTAATAATAATAATAATAGTAATAGTAATAGTTGGGGTATTCTGGCCCCGCCCCCTTTGCTTTTGTACCACCTTTGCCTTGGGCCCCACCCACCACTGGAATGCAGCCCTTGAGATCTGCTCCAGAACTGAATTCAGCCCTCGCGCTGACAGAGCCTCCTCCTTCTATGCCACAGACTTACACCCATCTGACATTTCTGCAATGTCTGGGAACTATATTTCTGCAATGGTGCATAGGGTTCCCTAACAGAATTCTCGGTGTCTTCATCCAGTTATGGTTGGAACCATGACAGTGAAGCTGGCATAGAACATATAATGAAAATATGCTCAAAGTCTTAATAGCCACTTTCAGTAGTTGGAGAGTGGGGGTCGGGTAGGACTCTGAATGTGCATTGGGTAGGGCAGCGGTAGGCAACCTTTTCTGGGCCCGTGGGCACACTTGCTATTTTGTTCCAGACCTGAGGGCACATTTGTCCCATGGTCATTTGGGCCTGTGCCCAAATGACTGCAGGCCCAAATGACTCTCTGGTAGACTCTCTCTTTCCATCTTTTGGAATGGGGAAAACAGCACAAAAGCTGGGAAACCACCAAATGATTGGAGGTGCAGGGGAAGGAGTGGGGCCAGGGGAATGAGGCATGGCTTTTTGGGGCACCCTGGAGGGCCAGAATTAGCACCTAGGCCTGAGGTTTTGTACCCCCTTTCTAGTGGAAAGGAGCACAACTTCCCAGCAGGTTCGGACTGCCATTCAAAATCAGTGATGGACAGGCTATTTGGCTCAAATCCCAAATGCAATTTAAAAGATCGAGTAATTTTGAAAATGAAATCAGATTAAGTTAGAACTGCTTGAAGCTTCTAGGCCATGCTGTGTGCCTACTGAGGGTGTGATGATGCCCGGAGACTCTCGCACTCTGCCTGACAGGGAAAGGACCCTTCCCACTCTCCCCACACTACACTTCACTTAACAGCACCGCTTCCAAATGGAAAAGCACCCACGGTCTTGGGCTCAGATATTCCCAGGTATATATGGTGAATCCAGAGTAGCTGAGACTCATGGGAGCTGTATTCTCCATTGATACTAGTTGTTCTGGATGTACCGCATATGTGTGGGAGCATCCAGAACTTCACCTAAATCTGATGTGCTGACCTCTCACTGCATAATTTGGACAACTACATACATTACATAAGAACGTAAGAAGAGCCATGCTGGATCAGACCAAGGTCCATCTACTCCAGCATTCTGATCACACAGTGGCCAACCAGATGTTGACCAGGAACCCACAAGCAGGACATGAGTGCAACAGCACCCTCCTGCCCATATTCTCCAGCAACTGGTGTACTTAAACTTACTGCCTCTGGTACTGGTAGTAGCACATAGCCATCAGGACTAGTGGCCACTGATAACCTTCTCCTCCAGGTTATCTAACCCCTTTTTAAAGCCATCCAAATTGGTGGTCATCACTACATCTCATGGAAGTGAATTCCATAGTTTAACAATGTGCTGTGTGAAAAAGTACGTCCTTTTATCTGTTCTAAACCTCCCACCATTCAGCTTCGTGGGATGACCCTGGGTTCTAGTATTATGAAAGAAGGAGAACTATGTCTCCCTACCCACATTCTCCACACCATGCATAATTGTGTACACCTCTATCATTCATTGCCCTGATTTAAAAGACTGATACACTGTACTTGCATCTGTTTAAACCTGCCATATTTTGTGCAGTCAGATGCACATTTAAAAGAATATTATCTCTCCATCACACCTAATGCTTTGTTTACACTATTGCACTGACAGTACAACCTTATACATGCCAAATAAGGTGTAACTCCTATTTGAGTTAAATGGAGCTTATTCCCAGGTAAGTGGTAAAGGATTGAAAGCGAAGTTACTTATGTTGTGGTTCCGCAGACTGTATATGGTGCTGGTTATATTGTTCAAATAGTTGTCACCTTTGCAGCTAAGAAGTTGCAGAACTTTCCCCAGCCTAACAGCTATACATGTTACAATTTTAATAGAAACATGGAACTTGACATTGAAAAGGTAATGATGAGAAGCAGTTCTAATGGGCAACAATTACTGATCACATTAGAGCTACTCAAATTAGCAGTTTCCACTGTACTTGCATAACTGCTCTTACATTTTCTTTTCTTGCATAACTTTCTCTCTGACGAATACTGGTTTACATAGGTGAACAATGCCTCTGTCACCTCTGATTTAGAAATTCATTAATTTTTAAGGGTCCTGTTCCCATTCAAATGCCTGATGGATTCACAATGTTTCCCCTTCCATCACCATCACTGAGAGCTATCCAACAAGGACACCCTGATTTGTGGTCTGACAGAAGGGGCGCCCATGCTACATGCTATAGAGCTTTGGACAATGCTTAACATGGAGAACTAGTTTCCCATTTAAATAGCCGATCAAGACACAAGCTTGGGAATTGCTAATGCATCTTCCTGTGGACTGAGTTTGGTATGGAACGCCACTGCAGAGGCACCAACTTTCAGAACTGGGAAGGGAAACGGAGGGCCAATGGAATGAATATTTCTGCTTTAACCTGAAAGAAATTCATCTGCTAGGTGTCAAGGCCAGGCCAGAACCCAGATCTAGACCACCTAGAGGTTGCGTTCTTCAGCTCAGGCTGCCTGAGAAGCTGGGCGGGAAGTTCCGCGGAAGGTCTTGCCCCCTCTGTTCAGAAAGTATTGCTCCCTCTGACCAGACAAAGACAGAAGACGCATCTGCCAATTGCACTCGCCCTCTTCATGCATTCAGCCAATCAAGTGTGGCGGGCACATGGGGACACACATGCTGCCCTCTCCACCTTCAGCCTTCCCATGTTGATGGGGATGATCTGAAGAGCAAACTGCAGCCATGTTCAGCTGAATGCAGTTACAGTCCTCCATGGGATGAGGAGGAACCCCTTTCAATCGGTCTGAAGCGGGCCAGTGACAGAAGCCAAAGTTGCAGGTGGCCATGAAGATATTGCACCCATGTGCTTTGGGAGCAACCGCTTGAGCAATGGGGCTTCTGCACTTCTAAAAATAACCTGAAACAAGTCGAAACACTCATTTCTGGAATGGGGCAGAACTCCACTGGCCTGTCCTGAACCGGAAATGAGCATTTCCGCTTGTTTCTGGGATTCTCTTTAGAAGTGTGAAAGCCCCTTTTGCACAAACGGTTGCTCCTGCAAGTGCAACAGAACCAGCCAAGGTGGAGTGGCCCATTTTATTTCTCTGATTTTGTTTCAATTACCCCATGGTTTTTTAGATTTTCCTTATTGAAAAATTATTTCCAAGTTCTGATTTGTTTTCTGCCTTGAAGTGAAAGGTCACCATTTTGTAAAGCATTCCTGAACCAAACTGTTCTACTTCTGCCAAAGAGACTTAAAAAAGAAGAAGAAAAGAATACATCTCACTTCTACATCTCATTTCTGCTCCCTGTTGAGAGCCACAAAGCCTGTTTTATTTCAGCTTATACATTGATCCTTCAGTTCTTCCCATCAATCTTGCCCCACACATAGAAGATTCAACAACCTACATTTGGGAGCTGAAAGTACTGTTTCAAATCCATTGAGCTGTAGCACATCAGCTGTGCATACCGGTTATTTTGGCACCAGGTTTGCAGTGAAGGAAGCAAGAGGCAACTAATAAAAAGAGAGGTATGACTATGTACTCTGAATTATTTATTTAATTTATGTATAGATACATTTGCTTTTTGTTTCTCATAAGGGACCCAAGGTGGTTCACAACAACTGAAACTCAAAACTAATACAATAGAAATAATAAAACCACAAGAAAAACAAACACAACAAAAGCCATTTGCTTGTAGAGCATTTATTCTGAGTGGATTAGGGCGCAATTCTATGGCTGCTACTCAGCGACTAGATGGCCATACGATGGTCAGTTTCCAGGAACCAACCTTTCAGCCAGCGCTGCAAAGTCGGTTCCCAGAGAACTGACTTTCACCTCTTCCCCCACTGCCTCATAGGTAGCGTGGATTGGCCCCACACTCCGTGGTCAGAAGAGCAGTGCGGAGCAGGGAAAAAGGGGCATTCCCAGGGGTGGGCTGGGGCAGGGAAGTCAGAAGTGCCGGTACAACATTTCCTATGTGAGTCCAGCCACCCCTTCCCGTGCTCCAAGGTCCCGCAGTTAGACAGCCGAAATCGGCTGTCTAGCTGCAAAAGCAGGGTGGCGGGAGTGCGGAGGACATCTGTTCCTCATCACTCCTCCTTCCCTGCACTGGATAGGCGATCGCCCCCAGGATTGGAGGTGACCGTTGATCCAGATAGGATTACTCCCTCTGACCTTCATAGCCAGTTCTTCTCAATGGGACGTTATCTTGGAGACCCAGTCTTTTAGATTCTTTCCTTCCTCCTGACCCTTACGCCTTCCTTTTCACTCTTGTATTCTGCTACATTTGTAAAACTGTAAAATGAGCTGAAAATTTACGTGATAAGTATTTGGGTATTCATTTCACATTAAGCATCAGAAAACTTTATTTTGCTTGTTTAGGGGACAAAGACGTAGGGAAAGAAATAGATCTGATGTTTGGAGAGAAGTATCTGGAATGGTGTTATGTATTCTGGGGCAGGGTATGTGTGGCTACTGTGGGTTAATTATTGTTCTGAACCTTGGCAGCTCCTGTAGAGTTGGGAGTAGCAGCAGTGGGTGGACCTTCTGCTAAAATTCTGAAGTTCTATGTGTGATAAAGGACAGCTGTGTTTGAGGCCTGCTGAGTCTTAGAGTCATTCCCTCTACCTATACAACAAAGGGGGAACCTGTTTGCAGATGACACTTATTCTCCTCAAGTTAAAGCAACTCTGCTCATGCTTTCCTCCCATTGTGAATAGCAGGTGAGATTCTGTTTGGGACCACGGAGGGGCACAAGATTTCCCCACACACACACGCACACATTACAGTCCTTCTCTGGCTCTCCCTCACTCCATGCCAGCAATTTGTTAAAGACAAATCAACTGTACAAGAGTAAACTTTGTGGCAAATCTCACATCAGATCTATCCTTATATGTCTGAGTTTGCAGATGTGGTGCTGGAGGGAACGGTGTGAGAAAAAAAAGTTCTAAACCAAACTCAGCCAAAACTGTTGTTTAGGGATGCTTGAAGAATTAGATATTAGGAAATTCTGAAACAAATTGACCTAATCTGCATCTCCTGGACTAAATTGAACTTAGTTAACCACCAGCTTTCACATTTTCTGAATGTTTCAGAGCCTCGGAATGCATCAGTGGTGGTAGTAGGATCGGTTCCAGCTTCTTCCTTCTGATGAAGTGGACAAGGTGCTTTCATCTGTAAGACCGACCACCTGCTTACTTCATCCTTGCCCATCTTGGCTCATTATGGGCTGCAGAGAGAGACTGGGTGAGGGGATCAGGGCAGTAGTGAACGTCTCCCTTGAGGAGGGAGTGATGCCATCAGCCCTCAAGGAGGCAGTGATAAGACCACTCTTATCACTGAACAACTTTCGCCCAGTCTCGAATCTGTCATTTTGGGGCAACGTGATTGAGCGGGTGGTGGTGATGCAGTTGAAGGCACATTTGGAAGAAACCAATTATCTAGACCCATTTCAGTTGGGCTTCAGGCTTGGACATGGGACAGAAACGGCCTTGGTTGCCTTGGTGGATGATATGAGGAGGGCTCTGGATAGGGGTGAATGCTCCTTCCTTGTTCTCCTTGACCTCTCAGCAGCTTTTGATGCTGTTGACCATGGTATCCTCCTGGACAGCCTGGAGGGGCTGGGCATTGGAGACACCGTATTGCGGTGGTTCTGGTCCTTCCTCTCCAGCAGGTACCAGAGGGTAGCACTGGGAGAGGAGGTGTCAGACCCGTGGCCACTCATTTGTGGGGTGCCACAGGGTTCCATCCTCTCCCCGATGCTATTTAACATCTATGTGAAGCCACTGGGGGCTATCATCAGGAGGTTTGGGGTGTGGTGTCATCAATATGCGGATGACACGCAGCTCTACCTCACGTTCAAATCTTCACCAAGGTTGGCCATAGAATCCCTGTCCAAATGTCTGGAGACGGTGAGTGGCTGGATGGGGAGGAATAAGCTGAAGCTGAACCCTGACAAGACCGAGGTACTTTTGGTGGGAGACAAGAGGAAGCTGGGGGATGTTGACCTGGTGTTGAATGGGGTATAGCTACCCTTGAAAGACCAGGTCCGCAGCCTAGGGGTCATTTTGGACTCCCAGCTGTCCATGGAGACTCAGGTGTCAGCTGTGAGCCAGACAGCGCTGTATCAACTCCATCTGATACAGTGGCTGTGCCCCTTCCTTACCGACGATCTGCTCCCATTGGTAGTACATGCCCTGCTCTCCTCTTGTTTAGACTATTGTAATGCACTCTGTGTGGGGTTACCCTTGAAGATGGTTCAGAAGCTGCAGCTGATACAGAACGCAGCGGCTTGCCTGATTAAAGGCCGCTGCTGGCGAGATCACATCACTCCAGTGCTGAAGGAGTTGCACTGGTTACCAGTGGTTTTCCGGGCCAAATTCAAGGTGTTGGTTTTGACCTTTAAAACCCTATATGGTTCCAGACCAGCCTATCTTAAGGAGCGCCTCCAGCAACACCAGACAGGCCACTTAACAAGATCAGCCTCGGATGGCCTTGTCCCTGTCCCATCAGCCAGGACAGCTAGACTGGTGGGGATGAGGGAGAGGGCTTTTTCTGTGGTAGCCCCCACTCTGTGGAACTCCCTCCCTAGGGAACTCCACCATGCCCCCTCTTTAATGAGTTTCCGCCATGCATTAAAAACATGGTTGTTCAGGCAGGCATTTGGGGTGGGTTAGGGTATTTTAGAAAATGTTTTTATTGTAGAACTTTATTGTTTTAAACTGTTTGATTATATGCTTGTACATCGCCCAGAGTGGCTGGGTGACCAGCCAGGTGGGGGATTAATAAATAAATTAAATAAATAAATAGTGACCATCGACCAATACAATTAGTGGCCAATTCATAAGTTGATGTTAAATAACTTAGTGCTTTAAATATTAACCCAATGCCCACAATAACCTGCAAGGCTATATGCAAAGTTTCAGCATTTTACCTGTGGGACATGGAGGCCAGTTGCATGAAACATTTCCCTAAATGACTTCAAGTCCTTGGATGACAGAAGCATCATGTCACCAACAAAGAAAATGGTAGATACTCACCTTCTGATCCTGACTGTAGGCCAGAATCCAGTCCTCCTGCTTGGGGTGGAAGAGCATACTGTGGATGTAGAAGTTCAGCCGGTACTTTTGATATGTGGCCCCTTCATCAGAACTGATGAGTAGACTGCTCTCAATCTCAGGGTCAGTAAGCAACATGATCTGTATGGATAAAACAGATGAAGACTGGCATTTAGCCGGAGGGACAGCACAGAAGAAGTAAAGCCTCTAACTCCCTAGGAAAGAGTTTTTGTGACAGACTATTCTGTTTCAGCCTGCCCTAGAGCTGTGCAAAATAACCCTTGTGTAGCAAAGAAGTGGAAACAAAATAAAGGTCACCTTCCCAAGGGAAAGTGATGCATTAACCAGTGCAGGCTCTAGGTTTGGGAGGGCTCTTGGACAAGGACAAGACACCCTCAATGGGCCTACCTCACGCAGTCGGCATACTCCCTCGGTGCCGCTTTTGCCAGCTGTTCCTCCTCCTCTTCCTCACCATTTCTGCTTCCTTGCCAAGCAGAGAGCCACTGAGCAAGCAGGCAGTGGCAGCTACCACTACTCCTTTTCACCACTACTGTTTGTTTGTGTGTTTGCTTGCTTGCTTATTTGCTCACTCCCTCTCGGCCAGAGTGAAAAGTGGGTTAACAAGCAGGTTGCAGTGCTGAAGAGGAGGAGCAAGCTGAGGGGGCTCTTGTTAGTGGGCCTCTGATAAGGTGTGAGCCCTTGGCAGGTGCTTGGCCCTGCCAACCTTGGACACCAGCCCTGATATTAACTAAGCATACTGCATATCAGAACTTCTCTAAATACTTCTGTAAGCCATAAGGCACAGCTACCCGGGGCTGGTGTCAAAGGTAGGCATGTTCAGGGCACCTGCTGAGGGACCACACCCCAGAAGGTGCTCCCTGGACCCACTGCTCCCCTTCACCATTGCATTGCAAGCTGCTCATTCACCTGCTTCTTGCTCTGGCCCAGGCAATGGTGGTGGTGGTAAGGAGGAGCGATAGACGCCACTGCCTGCTTGCTCACAGGTTCTCTTCCTGTCAAGCAAGCAGGCAGTAGCAGTGATGGGAAAGAGGAGGAACAAGATCAGATGGTGAGAATGGTGGTGAGAAGGTAGACTGACTAAGGGAGGAGGCCACTGAGGGTGTCTTGCCCATGGCCCCTCAAAAACGTGGAGCTGGCACTGCAGCTACCCTTTGACCTTCACTGCATTCAGTCTTGATGCAGTACACTAGATTTTTGGAAGTGAAGGATGTAAGTTAGATGCGCCATATAACCATCTTAAGTTTGAGCAGAAGCCCAAGGGTTTTGCATTACATAAAATTGGTAACATTGACTTTTAAATTCTCGTTTTGGTTTCTCCAGAAGCCCGCTATTGTTTCATTAAGAAAATTCAGGCCTTTGACTGAGGGAAGTACAAGGCCACTGACAAAACAATACCTTGCAGTCACTAACCCAGTGTAACGAACTTGGAGAAAGAGCAACAAAGGAAGTGAGAAAGCAAAGAGGAACCATTGTCTTATGAACACAAGCAAAGAAAGGCGTATCCTAATGCCAAACACCTTGTTCAGAAGCCCATATTGAGGGGAAGAGTGAGAGCTGGAAGGTGACTTCCAGTGGCAAAAAGCATAAAGAATTTTCTGACTGATTTTGGACAGCTTAAATACATGCATGAAAGTGTTCTGGGCAATTTCATGGCAGCCCTGTGCCCATCCTCTGTGATTACTATGGATGGCTGCTTGTGCTTACATGCTGATTTAATTACTTGCTGAACTGCTTTCACCATATTCAACCACTTCACAAGTGTATATGCTCATGTTGTCTTCCAGCCCTATTCAGTCATTTTGTGTAGTTTCTACATGCAAGGAGAGGGAGTAAGGACAAGCATGCTAGCTCCGCCCCCTCCATTGTCATCACCCTTTACATGTGGAGGGTGACTGTGTACAGTAGGGAGCCTCATGTACTCATAAATGCTCTCCACATAATTTAGAACTGTAGAAAACCATATGGAGAGCCTGTCTTAAACCTGGGGCCAGATCCAGCCAGGACCCACACTAAACATATTTGAAGGTACCAATATGAGTGAAGTCCACTTGTGTGAAAGAATGATATAGATTATTGATTTTGAAAAATGGATGCAGAAAATAAAAGCAAAGGAAAGGATTATGCCCCTCAATTGGTGTTGCATAGGTTCCCTGGATGCAACAGGCAATGACCCAGGGAATGTTTTCCTGAGCAGGAGGTGACCGCCCCCTCTCAGGTGAGAACAGGTAGCAGGCTGCAGGCCCATCTGCTCAGGATTTTATAGGACTTGTCTCACTGAGTCGAAAACTGTCACAACACACACAACTCCCTCCCTTCAGCAAGGAGAAAATGGGCCTTAATTTCTTAGCAGGAAAGTAAGTTCTCACACCAAAGAAAGGGACATTCTTATCAACAAGAAAAGTACAAACTGTGCAACACAGCTACTCTGTGCTATCTAGTTTTTGTAGGGATGTACGAATCCCCCTACCTGGGGTACACGGGGGGCCCATGGGGGGGGAGGCAATCCTTTTCTGAGTCCCCCCTGGAATCCTTGCTGGCCGGCTCCACTTCGCAGTGAGTCCGCAGAGCCGCCAGCCAGCTCCATTCCGCAAGCAATACGGCTGCCATTGCCATGCCATATCACTGCTGATGAGAAACAGGAAGTGATCCGGATGCAAATGGCATCCGCTATGCCC
Organism: Heloderma suspectum; assembly: GCF_057233095.1. Classification (NCBI taxonomy): domain Eukaryota; kingdom Metazoa; phylum Chordata; class Lepidosauria; order Squamata; family Helodermatidae; genus Heloderma; species Heloderma suspectum. The sequence goes on along the minus strand of NC_139460.1, from coordinate 254,436,524 downwards.
GTTTCTTCTTGAGATAGGCTATGTAAATAGCTACATAAATACAGACGCGTAGCCAATCGCAAGAAGAAACAGGGATGCAAATGGTGTAGCGGATGCTGTATTGCTTGCAGAATGGAGCCGCCAGCGAGGAGGATTCAGCTCCGCGATGATCCGGCAGGAAGCAGAGATGAGTGGGATCGTTCCGCCATGGACACCGGAGTCCATGGCAGAATTCCCCACCATCCCTAATTTTGTTAATAGCAAAAACCACTGACCTTCACTGTGCAGCTATGAAAACCAACTCTAACCTGGTGCTGTCGCAGTCCTGTCCTGCTTGTGTGTTTCCCGCCAACAGTTGGTCAGCCACTGTGTGAACAGAATGCTGGACTAGATGGACCCTTGGTCTGACCCTGCATGGGTGTTCTTATGTAACTTGATAATAATTGCCAACTGCCAAAATAATTGCCAAAATAATTTGCATATATTGTCTGTATGCTTTTATGTAAATGGCTTTTAAACTTTGTATATTGTGTTTTAATGTTTTAACTTTTGTAAACCACCCAGAGAGCTTCGGCTATGGGGAGATACAGAAATGTAATAATAAAATTAAATAAATAAAGGGTCTTGGGGCGGAGGGCCGGGCATTGCATTCTCATGGTGGGCAGAGCCAAAGGCAAAGTGGAAGGGCCAAAATTCCTAAACTGCCAGCATATTTTAGCTTAAAACTCTTACTGCCAGCAACCATTTTAGAATGAGGAAAAACTGCAACAAAAAAAAAACCTGAGAAAACACAAGGCGGTCGATGGAAAGGGGGTGGGGCCAGGGAACTGGGTCATGGTCCTCTGGGAAACCCCAGAATACCACACTGGGGCCCCAGGGAGGCCAAATTTGATTCTCAGGCCTGAGGGTCTGCACCCCTGCTTAAAACAACTTAGTATGGCTTTTAAGTTGCAGAAAGGGTTCCATTCTCTCACACATGCTGCTTTTCATACAGATGTGTACTTAATTCTGAGACATCTGAGCCCTGTTCAGGCATTATTGATCTGTGTATAGTAAATGCATGCGGAGGGTGGGCACACTGACACCATTGCTATCACCCTCTACATATGGAGGGTGACTTTCTGAAGGGAGGGCTTTCTCTATTGGTGGAGACTCTCCATGTGATTTGGAACCATGATTTTCCAAAGTTCCAAATCATGTGGAAAGCTGCCACAGTCAGAGAAGGACCTCCCCTTCAGAAAGGCACCTTCAATATGTAGAGGGTGACAGAAATGGTGATGGGGGAGGGCAGGGCTAGCCCATTTCCCCACATTGCATGCTTACTGTAGACATATTGATAACCCCTGAATAAGGCTCCAGTTGGCCTTGGATTTGCTGGATGAAAGTACCTCACTCTCAGGTCTTGAAATACTGGAATCCACACAACATCTTCTTGCCTTCAGAGTAGTAACCCAACATTGCATTCCTTTTGTTTCTCCAGCAAAGCATTATAAATGTCCCTCAAATTTTACTGCTCACTCACAGAAGTGAGGCAGGCGTTAGACTAAAAGCAAGGTCGGACTACCTGAATCATGTACGTGAGGCAATAACTGCCCATATTTAAATGGAGAGAGGGCCAGATTTGGTCAGCAAGGCTGAGGGTAGACATGTAACAGGCACTTAGACTCTAGCTCTTACAGTGCCTTTCTGTCTTTCTTCTATGCTTCCCTTCCCTTTTCCTCTCTAGTTTGAACCTGGTTATTTTAGCCCATCTCATTACTTCATTCTGGTCTCAGAAATCCAGATAAATGAGTGATAATGCTAGAATCTCACTCGTATAGTAACATATAGCTAGCAAAATGAAGACGTAGAGCATGATCCAAAGAAGCCATATGCATATGTGGGACAGAAATGCACATGCAGCCAGAACTGCAGCACTTTTTACTGGCGAAGAAGCATTTGCTTTTCAAAATGAACAACAGATTGTCTCTTTGGCAGTGGGAACTACTATGGCACCAACATAAAGCCCTGGCTATGCATGGGCTCTGCTCTCTTGCATGCAGATTATCAGTCCTTTAGATTTTGGCCACAGTTAATTGTGTGAGTGCACATGCTTTCAAAATGCAATACACCGAAAGAATTCTACTGCTCTGGGTTCTCTAGGCAGAAATTATGTGAGTGGAGCACAAAGAGCTCTCCAAAGAGCATACAGCCATTGGCATGTATACTAAACAGACATATATCAGCATAACTTCATGCCAAATGACATATAAACAGTGCCATTATTTTTGTTTTAATGGAATGACAGATGGTTAGTTCCATTACTCCAAACAAAATTAAAACTGATGTATATTAGCTCCCCTTTCATCCCACCCAACTGTGTAATTAGCATATTAATCTACTTATTTTACACTCTGTGTGCATGTGATTGTGCACATGTTCACATACACACGCACACACATATTAGAGATATCTATCAAGTGACATGAGTTTTCTACATTTGATGTTTTCATTTATATTATCTGAAGATATCTCCATGGAGAATCTGTTGGCTAGAAATGCTCTAGCAGGGGGAAAATGCTAAGTATTCGAAATAATGCTTAGTCTAAACTGAAAGTCACTCACTACAGCCGTTACTTAGAGTAGATCCATTGGCATCACAATTATACAATGTGGCAGAAAGTTGGAGTCAAGGAAAAACAACTAAGTATTGAGGTGCCTTAAAGACTAACAAATTTATGATGGCATAAGCTTTCACGGACTCCAGTCCACTTCATCAGATGCATGAATGTTATCCTAAGTTGGCAGGTTACAGACATGGTTGCAGAAGGGAGATAGTTGTAAACAGTGAGGTCAAACTGAAATGAATTGCAAAATTTCATTGGGTCTAATCTTATATGACTAAGTCTGGATCCAGCCCTATGACAATTAGGTTAAAGCTTAAAAGTAAGCAAAATCGTTTCAGTGATCATTCACAAAGCAGTATTGATGAGAGCATAAACATCCTGGCATTGGTAAGGTAATTAACACCTATAGAGGGATAAACACCTTTTTACTTTGTTCAGGCCACAGGTTAAGCTTTTTTTAAAAGTCACAAAAACAACTTTTTTTAAAAGTCTTTTTTTTTAAAGTCTCAAAAAATCTTGTGGCATCTTAAAGTCCCACAAAAATTTATTATGGCTAGGGGTGGACGAAAGTCACTTACCTGTCGTCGAAGGCCGTTCGCGGTGGGGGGGAACGCTTCGCTGCTCCCCCCGCGAAGTTCAGGCCGGGGGGGGAGGCTTCCCGCCTCGCCCGGCCGAAATTCAGGCCGGGGAGGAGGCGCCTCGCCCAGCCGCGAACGCGAAAGTAAAAAAAAAAACGGCCCCTGATAGGCTACGTGACGATTCACGTAGCCTATCACGGCTAGATCTGCAAAGTCAGCCGTGATAGGCTACGTGAATTGTCACGTAGCCTATCACGGGTGACTTTAAAAAAAAAAAAAGCGCGTACACGAATGGCGGCCCCCATAGGGAGCTGCCATTCGGGTTCCTTATTTAGTCGCTGTAGTCTACGTAAATGTTTACGGAGACTACGCCGAAAATAAGGGCAACGCTATTTGCATTGCCCTTATTTTCGCCGTAGTCTATGTAAACATTTACGTAGACTACAGCCACCAAATAAGGAACGGGAATGGCGGCTCCCTATGGAGGCCGCCATTATCCGTACACTCTTTTTTTTTTTTAAAGTCACCCGTGATAGGCTACGTGACTATTGACGTAGCCTATCACGGCTGACTTTGCAAATCTAGCCGTAATAGGCTACGTCAATCGTCACGTAGCCTATCAGGGGGCGTTTTTTTTTTTTTCTTTCATTACAATGGTGGCGGCGGCAGCCGGTCGAAAGACCGGCTGCCGCTCCCGCCTCGCTCGAACACCCGCCGAACCGCCGGCCAGACCAGCCACCGGGAGGGACATTCGCAAAAGGTAAGTCCCGTCCCGGGGGGGGGTGCGGGGTGCGGGGGGGGTGCGGAGGATTTCTCCCCGAAACTTGTTCGGGGAGCCGAACGCGTTGGCGCTCAGCCCCCCGAAGTTTCAGGGAGAAATTCTCCGCCATCCCTAATTATGGCACAAGATTTTGCGGACTACAGCACTTCATCAGATTCAGAAGCTGCAGGTATATACACATGTGGGCGGTAGGGAGGGGAACAAACAGTGAGGCCAGAGGAAAATGAAATTCAGGAACTCCAGACAGTGTTGTTGTTGTTGTTGTTCAGTCGTTCAGTCGTGTCCGACTCTTCGTGACCCCATGGACCATAGCACGCCAGGCCTTCCTGTCCTGCGCTCTCTCCCGGAGCGTGCTCAAGTTCATATTCATTGCATCTGTGATGCTATCTAGCCATCTCATCCTCTGCCGTCCCCTTCTCCTTTTGCCTTCAGTCTTTCCCAGCATCAGGGTCTTTTCCAGGGAGTTTTCTCTTCGCATTAGGTGGCCAAAATATTGGAACTTCAGCTTCATTATCTGTCCTTCCAATGAGCAGTCAGGGTTGATTTCCTTTAGGATGGACTGATTTGACCTCCTTGCAGTCCAGGGGACTCATAAGAGTCTTCTCCAGCACCACAGTTCAAAAGCATCAATTCTTCGGCGCTCAGCCTTCCTTATAGTCCAGCTCTCACAGCCATACATTACTACTGGGAAAACTATAGCTTTGATTAGACGGACCTTTGTCGGCAAGGTGATGTCTCTGCTTCTTACTATGCTGTCTAGGTTGGCCATAGCTTTCCTCCCAAGGAGCAAGCGTCTTTTAATTTCATGGCTACAGTCACCATCTGCGGTGATCTTGGAGCCCAAGAAAGTAAAATCTGTCACTGCTTCCATTTCTTCCCCTTCTATATGCCAGGAAGTGATAGGGCCAGATGACATGATCTTAGTTTTTTTAATGTTGAGTTTCAAACCAGCTTTTGCACTCTCCTCTTTCACCTTCAACAAGAGGCTCTTGAGATCCTCTTCGCTTTCTGCCATTAGGGTGGTATCGTCTGCATATCGGAGGTTGTTGATAATTCTCCCGGCAATCTTAATTCCGACCTCTGATTCATCCAATCCGGCATTTCTCATGATGTACTCTGCATATAAGTTAAATAAGCAGGGTGACAATATGCAGCCTTGTCGTACTCCTTTCCCAATTTTGAACCAATCAGTTGTTCCATGTCTGGTTCTTGCTGTTGCTTCTTGACCCTCGTACAGGTTTCTCAGGAGACAGGTAAGGTGGTCTGGTACTCCCATCACTTTAAGAATTTGCCACAGTTTGTTGTGATCCACACAATCAAAGGCTTTAGCGTAGTCAATGAAGCAGAAATAGACGTTTTTCTGGAATTCTCTTGCTTTCTCCATGATGCAGCGAATGTTGGCGATTTGATCTCTAGTTCCTCTGCCTCTTCTAAACCCAGCTTGTACTTCCGGTAGTTCTCGGTTCGCATACTGCTGAAGCCTAGCTTGTAGGATTTTGAGCATCACCTTGCTGGCATGTGAAATGAGCGCAATTGTACGGTAGTTTGAACACTCTTTGGCGTTGCCCTTCTTTGGAACTGGAATGTAAACTGACCTTTTCCAGTCTTGTGGCCACTGTTGAGTGTTCCAGATTTGTTGGCATATTGAATGCAGCACTTTAACAGCATCATCTTTTAGGATTTTAAATAGCTCGGCTGGAATACTGTCATCTCCGCTAGCTTTGTTGTTACTAATGCTTCCTAAGGCCCACTTGACTTCACTCTCTAGGATGTCCGGCTCAAGTTCAGTGACCGCACTATCATGGCTATCAGGGACATTAAGATCTTTCCTGTATAGTTCTTCTGTGTATTCTTGCCACCTCTTCTTAATCTCATCTGCTTCTGTTAGGTCCCTGCCTTCTTTGTCCTTTATCATGCCCGTCTTTGCACAAAACGTTCCCCTGAGATCTCCAACTTTCTTGAAGAGATCTCTAGTCTTTCCCATTCTGTTGTTTTCCTCGATTTCTTTGCATTGTTCATTTAAGAAGGCCTTCTTGTCTCTCCTTGCTATTCTCTGGAACTCTGCATTCAGTTGGGTATATCTTCCCCTTTCTCCCTTGCTTTTCGCTTCCCTTCTTTCGTGAGCTACTTGTAAAGCCTCATCAGACAACCACTTGGCTTTCTTGCATTTCTTTTTCTTTGGGACGGATTTCGTTGCTGCCTCCTGAACAATGTTACGGACCTCCGTCCATAGTTCCTCAGGCACTCTGTCTATCAGGTCTAATCCCTGAAATCTATTCCTCACCTCCACTGTATATTCATCAGGGATATGATTTAGGTCATACCTGAACGGTTTAGTGGTTTTCCCGACGTTCTTCAATTTAAGCCGAAATTTTGCAAGAAGCAGCTCATGATCTGAGCCACAGTCAGCTCCAGGTCTTGTTTTTACTGACTGTATGGAGCTTCTCCATCTTTGGCTGCAAAGGACATAATCAATCTGATTTTGATATTGACCATCTGGTGACGTCCATGTGTAGAGTCGCCTCTTGTGCTGTTGGAAAAGAGTGTTTGCTATGATCAGCATGTTCTCTTGGCAAAACTCTATTAGCTTTTGTCCTGCTTCATTTTGTACACCAAGGCCATGCCTGCCTGTTATCCTGGTGATTTCTTGACTTCCTACTTGAGCATTCCAATCCCCTATGATGAAGAGGACATCTTTTTTTGGTGTTAGTTCTAGAAGGTGTTGTAGGTCTTCATAGAACTGATCAACCTCAGCTTCTTCGGCCTCAGTGGTTGGGGCATAGACTTGAATTACTGTGATGTTGAATGGTTTGCCTTGGATTCGTACTGAGATCATTCTATCATTTTTAAGATTGAACCCCAGTACTGCTTTTCCCACCCTTTTGTTGACTATGAGTGCTACTCCATTTCTTCTCAGGGATTCTTGCCCACAATAGTAGATATGATGGTCACCTGAATTAAATTCGCCCATGCCTGTCCATTTTAGTTCACTGATTCCCAAGATGTCGATGTTCAATCTTGCCATCTCATGTTTGACCACCTCCAGCTTACCTTGATTCATTGATCTGACATTCCAGGTTCCTAAACAATATTGTTCTTTACAGCATCGGATTTTCTTTTCACCACCAGACACATCCACAGCTGAGTGTCCTTTCGGCTTTGGCCCAGCCGCTTCACTCTTTCTGGCGCTACTTGGAAATACCCTCTGCTCTTCCCCAGTAGCATATTGGACACCTTCCGACCTGAGGGGCTCATCTTCCGGCATCATATCTTTTAGCCTTGTGATACGTTCCATGGGGTTTTCTTGGCAAGAATACTGGAGTGGGTTGCCATTTCCTTCTCCAGTGGACCACATTTTGTCAGAACTCTCTCCCATGACCTGTCCGTCTTGGGTGGCCCTGCACGGCATAGCTTATGGCTTCACTGAGTTACGCAAGCCCCTTCGCCACAGCAAGGCAGTGATCCATGAAGGGGCCAGACAGTGACAATTATGTTATTAACAGTTGCCATTCACAAAGCAGTTGTTGCTGAGTGATAATACAAACATCCTGGCTTTGGGCAAGTCAATTAACCCATGTAGTGTTATTAAAAACAACATGTTCTCCCAGTTCAAACCACATGAGAACAGAAGCTCTTGATAAACTGAGATTCAGTAGTTTCTCACTGTAGTCTCCCTCTGAGGTTCTTTTGCTCAAGAATGCCAGCAGGGGTGGAGGGATCACTTACCTGGCTCTGTTCCAGGGATCCACGGTGGGGTTAGCGATCCGTCCCTCCCCTGGAATCTTCCCCTTCCAGGGCCGCCTGCAGCTGGACCTCCGTAGCAGCCGCCATTTGTGTCCCTGCATTCCCGTGATAGATTACGTATAGATTTACGTAGCCTATCATGGCAAAGAGCAGGGACGCAAAGTAGGGATGTACGAAAGTCACTTACTTTTTCGAGGGGTGACATTCGCGGTGGGGGAGAGGCGCTCCGTCCCTCCCCCCGAAATTCTCTCCAGCTGGCTCCACTCGATGGAGATTCCGCTGAGCCACCGGCCAGGGCCGCCCGCAGCCAGACATCCAGCCGCTGTGCAGCCTGCAGGGACGCAAATGGCGGCGGCTGTAGCCGCCGCCATTTGTGTCCCTCTATTTTGCTGTGATAGGCTATGTAAATATTTACGTAGCCTATCACAGCAAAAAAAACCCAACAACAACAGCCAATGCAAATGGCGGCAGCTACAGCGGCCGCCATTTGCGTTCCCTTTTTTTTTGCCATTTTAGCCAATGTAAATATTTACGTAGCCTATTACGGCAAAAAAAAAAGGGAACACAAATGGCGGCCACTATGCCATTTGTGTCCCCCCCCTTTTTTCTTTTTTGCCATAATAGCCTACGTAAATATTTAGGTAGGCTAAAATGGCAAAAGAAAGGGAACGCAAATGGCGGCCGCTGTAGCCGCCACCACTTGCGTTCCCTTTTTTTTTGCTGTGATAGGCTACGTAAATACTTACGCAGCCTATCATGGCTTCCGTATGGACACAAATGGCTATATGTATGTAAGTATTTATGTAGCCTATCACGGCTATATGGAAGAAGTGAATGGCGGCCACAGACGTGGCTGCCATTCACAATGCAGTGCGGACAGCAGCAGGTAGGTGCTCCATTCCGGGCCCATTTTGCAGGGTGGGGGGTGGGGGGCTTCGTTCCGCCACGGATTTCAGGGGGCCGAATGCACTGGCATTCGGCCTACTGAGATCTGTGGCGGAATTCTCTGACATCCCTACCCAAATGGCGGCTGCTACACCATTTGCGTCCCTGCTCTTTGCTGTGAGAAACTACGTAAATATATACGTAACCTATCACAGCAACGCAGGGATGCAAATGGTGTAGCAGCCACCATTTGCGTCCCTGCTCTTTGCTGTGATAGGCTATGTAAATACTTACGTAGCCTATCATGGCTAACGGAGCAAGGGAAATGGCGGCCGCAGACCAGGTCTGCCATTCGCACCCGCGGACGGCCGACAAAAGGTAGGTTTCGTGTGGTGGCAGGGGGAATTGTTCCATTCCACCACGGACTCCAGCGGAATCCGGCCTCACCAGAGTCCATGGCAGAATTCTCCACCATCCCTAAATGCCAGTACAAGTTTTCCACTGAGGATGCTTCAGACTCTTTTTTAAAACCTCCCTTCTCCCCCAATATTCAGGCATCAATAGAATATAGCACAAAGGCAATGGTCAGCACAGATAGGCTTACGATGCAATCCTATGCATGTTTAGACAGAAAAAATCCTAGAACTCCCAGCATTCCCCAACCAGCCATGCTGCCTGCAGAATGATGGGAGATGTAGGACTTTTTCCCATCTAAACACACATAGGATTGCACCTTTAAAGGCTATTGGGTGAAATCCAATTCAGTTTTTCCATTGCCAGAACTGTTTCTTTCAGTGGACCTGGGAAGGGGGGTGATTTCCCCTTTCTGCTACAGCCCCCTGCTGCCCCTCAAAAACTTCTCTGGAGGGTTGAAGGACCCTCAGTGCAGACTGACAGGGACTGCAGGGGGGAGAAAGTCCTATTGTGTAAGTGGAGTTCCACATATGCAATGTTGGTTTCTGCCCTATACCTTCAAAAGGCACAGGATTGCAGTTAAAATAGGAGAATGGGTTTATTAAAATTACATTATTCGAGACTATAAAAGGAAAGATAAGAATTCAGTATCTATGTGAAAAGCAAGCTGGCTGCCCCCAGGTTGGTGAGACAGACAAGAAATCATCAGGCTTAAGTTATCTAGTTTCTCAAAGTGCACTTCCAATGCTGCATCCAAGCCGAGGAGGCCAAGTAGAGGAGGCCTAGCACAAGTGATTCAGAAGCGTGTAAGACATGTACTCCATGGTCAAGCAGATCCCTAGAACTTAAAATTTCTCTTGAATTTCCTGGGTGCTTCCTTTTAGTAGGAAAGGCCTTATCAGTGGGAGATAAAAGGTGTCCATTCATCCCTGAAATGAAGTATAAAAGCCATGGATAGCCTAGCTGACAAGTCCTCAGAGAGTTTGAAAAAAGGAGGATTTGAAAAGAAAAAAAGAAACCAGTCAGGAAAAGGGTAAAGCATGGAATGATTCACTATCTTAAGGACTGGTGGGAGCGGGGAGAGATGTCTAGGGATGTATGTGAAATCCACTCTGTCTGTGTTTCGTGGATTGTCAGGCACCTTTTGTTCCATTGTCCACTCACAGGCAGATGCTAGTATTTTTTTTTCTCATCATGAGGGAAAATACGTAAATAATTACGTAAGAGGTTTCATAAGTATTTACATAATTTACCTTAGAATATAACATTTAGCATATTACCCTGCATTCCATTCAACTTTTCCTCAGGAGAAATTTGCATATTTTTCTATGAATAAATATGCATAAATTTCAGGAAAGTTAAAAAAAACAACCAAAAGTCCACGGACTCCGAGCAGCCTGAGGGGGTCACTCTACAGCAGATTCTGCAGGTCAGATTCTTAGAAACCTGAGCTCATTTTAGTTTGTCTCGAATTTCTCCAGCATCCCTAGCAGGGGGGTTGAAAGTCTATAGCAGACGAGAGCACATAAAGAAATTAAACACAGAGAAAAACATTCAGATATGCTGTTTCAAATAGAGGTTTGGGCAATAGAAAAATGGAAGCTGGTAAGCTTAGGTTAGCCAAACTTCAAAAATCAGGCCAATGTGGGTTGCATTGGTTACATCCTCCTACTACAACTGGGGGAAAGTAGATAAAGGGAAAAGTTGGGTGGACAGCCTCTCTGGAGGAGTAATAAGGATTTCCCAGGAAGCAGGGGCTTTTCAGCATGTGACAAATGTGGAAGTAGTGGAGAGAAACCAGACTAGTACTCTGGGGTAGTGCATTCCTATATCCATTCCAGAACAAAACTGTGTGCACCAAAAGGTCTGCTTGCTGATGGAGGGCTCCTAGCATGACCAATTAGAAGGCACTGGGCAGCTATTTCATCTTTTCTTCTCCATAATACAGATTGTCTGCAGTAAAAAAAGAAGCAGCAGCACTGGGAAAACATGGGAAGGTTACGAGTGGAAAATAACAACATCTGGATCCCCGTAAAATTCTGTAAATGAGGCATGGCAATGTCTGGAAGTACACTAGGAAATCAATCAAGGGACATAATAAACACTCTATAGGCAGTGGTGGAGTTTCCAGGCAATGGGTGCAATCCCAGCCTCAAACTTTATCAGTAGTTTATCTCTCATTACTCTAAAATCAGGGCTACAAAGTTTAGCAGATTAATTGGTAAAATCAATAGATTAAAACTACACACCCATTCTGAAATACAGAAATGTTTTAATTTGGGGGGAATGAGATGATGGACATCAATGAAAGCACACAAATGTCAAAGTGAGCATGCATGTGTGCATTGGCATGCTTACCAATGAGTGGGAATGGCTCTTCTAAGATAGAGACAGAAACATAATCAAAGAACACATATCGGTATCATTTCAGAACAAGGTATTTTTCCCCTTCAGAACTATTCGCATAATAATTTATGCAAAATTATGCAATTTACCAATTTTTAAAAAAACATTTGATTCATCAGCTGATATCTTTAAATGGTCAAGGACTCCACAATGAAATACGTAGAGCTGAACTACAAGGGGAATTCTTGGCTGACTATATGGACAGTTTGAAACCAAACTTATATATAGTACATTTCCAGCTCAATCATAAATTGAAGCTCCATATGCACAGTGACTGTAAAAATGAACAGAAACAAAAAAGGGGAAAGATTGTACATCAGTAACGCAAGTTACTCTGTCAAGCATTTTGCTATGGCTTATGCAGAGCCTCATTTGTTGGATAGTGGCCGAGAAAGTAATTTCTGGGTCATACAGTGCCATGATAATTAATAGCAAGCACTTTCCAAAGAGAGCATTTAGCAACATGAGTGGCATCTGTCGCTTCGTTAATTCTCTAGTTCTGTTATGCACACAAGTGCTGTAGAATGAATGCACCAAACGATGGGAGATATGGTTTTTGGCTGTCTTTATTTGTAAAGAAACTCTGCCTATTTTGATCATCTGTAACTGAAATTCTACGAACACTTAGGTTGCAATCCAATGCACTCTTTCCTGGGAGCAACTCACATTGAACCTAGTGATACATACCAGTAAACATGTATATCAGGGGTGGGGGCCTTTTTCATCCATGTTAGGGACCCTTTCGTGGTGCCATTGGAGGTGAATGTGGATGCCTTGCCACTCTCAGGCACAGCATTAGGAGTCCCTGCCCTAAAGGATAAGCAACCAGATCCCTTTCTCCATGCTGAGAGAAAGGCAAAATGTGCAGGGACGGGGTGATTATGTCAGCAGGTGTGGCCGTGGCAGGCCCAGTAAGGGCTATTGGGCCCAATGCCTAAAACTGGTTCAGCACCCCTGCTTTAACTGTGATCCACGCTGAGCATTGTACCCTTGACATTATAGGCTGCTTTGAAGAGTATCTAGAAACTACAGTTAGTCCAAAATACAGCATCAAGACCCCCATGAGGAACAAATCATGGCAATTATATACAGTGGTGTGGCTAGGCCATATTCAACCCTGGGCTTAATGGGCAGGATCCAACTGCATCATTCCATTAGCATAGATGATGTTGCACTAGCAGAAACTAGGTTCCAAACTCTATGCAAGAGGAGAATCCAACTAAAGTTATGTTTGTGCACGTGCAGTCATGCAAGCAGTTGTGCATTATGGTTATATGACCCATTGTGCAACTGGTTGTGCATAACTCTTGGGCAACCTGTTGTTCATTTGCTTGCCCATTCCACTTGTGCAACCACTTGTGTAACAGCTTGTACAATCAGTCACACAAACATAATGGGCAAATGCTGATCCAACATGAAGTTTCTGTGGAGCTCCGCTAAAGCGATTTGAGTTTGCGGAATGACACTGTTGGATATCACCCAATGATCTTAGCAAGGTCATTGTGTGTGCGTGCGTGTGTGCACGTGCCTTAGGTATCCATCTGTATTACTTCAGTTGTGAGGCACAAAACTAATGTTTCTCTTCTTCTTCCTGAAATGTTAGAATAACAACAACAATAACAAAGACGTTTGCCAAGAACGGTTTTAAAAATCTGGGCACGTGCAGTTTTGCATTTTAAACTCACTTCAGTCACAACACCCACATGACTATGGGAATAAAAGGGAGTTTGCTTCTGCTGCTGCCCTGATGCTTTCATCACCTACTGTTCTCTGGGTGGTCATGACTGGCTGAGGAACACTGGGAGTTGTGGGACTTTTTTCTGTCAAACCTGCATAGGATTATACTCTTGGGGATGTTTATTAGTAAGTTATCATGACAAATATTATTTGCTGGAACAATATTTTAAAATAGGCAAACCTTATGAGGAATGTTATTTCCATATTTACTTGAGATACTGGGTTTGTGGCCTATCACCAAACTGAGGCTTGACTTTGCAAACTGACATTCAAAATGGAGAGACCTGGCTTTTTTTTGGCATAATTAAAGTGTTTTAAAAAAATGTCAATGTATTAATGACTTCAGCGTTGGCTTCTAGCTTTCCCTATGATTTTTATTAGTTTACACAGACAGTTCCACAATTTATTGGTCTTACTTATCCAATGCAACTCGCTGCTTGATTTTTTTTTACTTCCCCCCAACCCAAATACAACCTTCCAGATCACACAAAACACATTTCAAATTAACTAGAATGAAACATACAAAGCAGGCTGCAATTCTAGGAAGACTAACTGGAAGTATGACTCGTTGAAATAAATGAGACTTACCTCTCAGTAAACAGGTTAAAGATGGTGGAAGAAATAAATAACCACACACACACATCTGCATATATGTTTTTCCATTACAGAATGTGTATGTTCTACAATGAGATTCAGGATCCTTGTTTATGTAGTATCTTATTGTACGTTGCCTAATGATGAAAAGGAATCCCTAAGTAGATTTGGAGCATGGCTCTTGTAAAGAGAAAAACCATGGGACAGATTAGGCATGCACATAACTAGGAGGAATGGGATCTTATTAAGAACAAGGGCATTTGAGATGAATATTGTGAAAGAACATGTTATAATGAGTCATATAAGTCTATGAACTAGTCTCCCAGTGGATGCAGATATACGATTCAGTGTTTATGAGGCTTAATAAAAATAAATGGACTAGAAATTCCTGCAGCTATGGATCTCCCTGTCTGTGTAAATCCCTTATTCCCCATGGGTTAACTCCTACTCAGCAGCTGTCTTGCCATCAGTTCACCCATCCTCACAATGTTCTACAGATAATGAACTCTGCGTCACCCTGGGCAAATGTCTTGTTAATAATCTTGGCACCTTCCATGCATACTCCAGCCAGGTCTGGCCATTTTTATGTTCACTTTGTAATGTAGTAAGTGATGCATCCAGACTCCCTGATGCAGGGCAGCTACTCTGATACAGGGGGTGGGGAGGAGATGTTAACCTATTAGTAACTGGAAGGAGATGAAGGCAACTGTCCATAGAACACAGGCAATAGCATGAGGACAAAGGAAGGGGGTACTTTTCCTGGGAGGTTTCATAGTCCCGTGCTCGTTTCTGGGTGTTTAGCATGCAGTGTTTGTCTATAAGCCTTAGAAATAGAAAATTGGCTATTTGTAAGTAGGGATGTAGGAGAAATTCATTTCAGTTCTTTTTTAAATCAGGATTTACCCAGTTTGCACCTTTTGGACCAAACACAATCTTGGATGCAATCTGTGGTCAAAGTCCATACATTTCTGAGCTTGCAATGTGATTCACAGACCCCCACCCCCAAAAATGCATATGACAGCATCTGTACGTGAAAAATGCGTACTTTTGAAAAATGCACACAAATATGCTTTAATCAATGGGAGAAGAATGTGTACCTTTCAAAGATGCACACAATTGATGTGTACATTTAGAAACATACACATGAAAATATGGATGGATTTTCATGAGAAAAGAAAAACAAAACAAAGCTCACAACCTGATACGGAATCGAGCTGGAATGAGCGTCAAGACAGAAACTCGAGTTTTGCTGATACGCACATCCCTATTTGTATGATGACAAGTTCAGGGAGCCTAATACAAGTGATGGTTAGAGGAAGGGGGATTGTCGCAGATGGCTCCGCATTCATTACACACACATTCAGTAAATTGTCAGAGCTGCCCCAAGGACCAACCCCGGTCACATGGATATATCTGTGTGCACACAGTATAAATGTGTATGCAGTTTGCTCCAACAGTCTAATTAATGAGCATGTGGTGGGACCACCCACTCCTAGGGATGTCAGAGAAATCTGCAATGGAACCAAATTAGTTCAGGTTTTCATGAATCCAACTGGCGGATTCCGCAGCAGACTGGCTTTTCCCCTATTGGGCAGATTCCATGGACTTGCAAACCAATTCTAACTTTCCCAAACTTTGCACCATAGAAAAACACACACACACACACACACACACACAAACCTTGGCCAAAAATGTGCGTTTCCCCCATAGGCTAAACTGTGAAAATGTACCTTTTGGGGGAATATGCACATTTTTGCATGTGCAAAATTGTGAAATTGCATATTTGTACAAATGAGCATTTGTGCGCATTTGGAACCAAAAATATCCGATTCCATCAATGGGCAGATGACAGAACGAAAGGCTCCTGGCAATACATGAAACACAGACAGAATGGATTTTACATGATCCGTACATCCCAACTGCTCCACTCTCACTTGCATTCAGTATTCCTAGATCCTTTGTCTGAAAAGAACTCGAGTTCTTTTAAAATGAAACAAAAGAAAACAAGCCTGAAATTTAGGGAATTCTATGTATTCTACCAGAATCTACATTAGGTTCCTCACAGGAAGGCCAGTCCTGGCCAGCCTAATTCTAAGAACATATCTTCCTGTTTTGCCCTTACTTTAATGTCATGGATGATCACAATGAAGTGTAATGAAATGGGCTCAAAGAAGAATTAAGTAAGCCTATATCTGGGTATACTACTTCTTTCTATGCTTGATAAATAGTGGGTAAGTAGAACTATACTTTCTCTGAATTTATGGCCACAGCAGCACAGGCTGATGATAATGATTTTTCTGCCTCTTAAATACAAAGAAGACGGTCTTGTATTAAATAGGGATGTTTAAAAATTTTAATGTCTTGACTGTCCTAGCAAGAGAATAAGTGACCATGCAGAGGGAGAGATTTAAACGAATGCCTTTCTTTATGTAGAGATCAAGCACCAGAGGATATGTTAAACCCACTTTTTGCTGGGCGAGCAGACTACATAGGTCTGTTATATCAAAGAAGATGGTTTATTATTATTGTTTTTAATGTTTGTATTCTGGCACAAATAGAATTGTTCATTTATTTAACACTAGGCGTGAGATTGACCATGTTAAATAAAATGCACGAGGATGATGATGATGATGATTTTGCAGTTCCTGAATAATAATAACAGTTGAAGGTGCCATACGGTTAAAACAAAGAGCGAACTTAAAGAGGGTACCCAGCCTGATCTACCTTATTTAAAGTGCTATTTTAGAAGGACTTCCTAAGCAAGGGGAGCAGCACCTCTAATTAATTGCCATATTAATAAACATGGCAATTAATATAAAGAAAAAAATATAAAGAGTGCTGTAAAAAATCAGAAGGGGTTATGTGGAGGGAGATAAAAGCTTGAAGGTGGTTCAGAAGAACGTATTTTTACTGAAAAGAGTTTTTGTGATACATAGAACAAATATTATCAGACTGCAAAAAGCCATGTAATTATAGTGGGGGTAAGCCAGCAAGAACTGCTGACTGGAGGGGTATGTGTACTCATAGTATTTGCCTGATTGATAGGAAAAAGTAAAACAGCCATGTATGGATTGGATGTATGGATTTTGATAAATCTGTTCCTTCTGTGTTTTGCAAAATGTCAGGCACCTTTTGTTCCATTGTCACTCATTGACAGAATCAGATTTTATAAAGGGATGTATGAGAATTTTGTTCTACTTGCACTAATGCACATTAGTGAAGTGTGCATTGGTGCTAGTTAGCATTAGGGATGGTAGAGAATTCCGCCACGGATTCCAGTGAGGATTCTTTAGAATCCGGCCCCCCGGAATCCGTGGCAGAACGGCCTCCTGCCCCCCCGCCCCCCGCCCCCCCCACGGAATCCCCCCGGGATAGCACTTACCAGGGGCAGATGCAGCAGAAGTTCCGGTGGCAGCTCCGGTGGCGGCGGCGGCTCCAGCAGCTGGTCTCCTGGCCGGCCGCAGCCAGGCTGCTGCTACCGCCATTGCCATCCTTGCAGCCATGATAGGCTATGTAAGAATTTACGTAGCCTATCACAGCTAACACCCCCCACAAAAAACCCAGCGTATGCAAATGG
This sequence comes from Heloderma suspectum, assembly GCF_057233095.1. NCBI lineage: Eukaryota > Metazoa > Chordata > Lepidosauria > Squamata > Helodermatidae > Heloderma > Heloderma suspectum. The sequence goes on along the minus strand of NC_139460.1, from coordinate 254,419,223 downwards.
CGGCGGCTATGGTGGCTGCCATTTGCGTTCCCTATTTTTAGCTGATTTATCTTACGTAAATATTTACGTAGGCTAGAACGGCGAAAAATAAAGGAACGCCAATAGCGCCCGCTATGCTATTTGCGTTCCCCTTTTTTTCACCGTTTTATCTTATGTAAATATTTACGTAAGATAAATCAGCGAAAAACAGGGAACGCAAATGGTGGCTGCTGTAGCCACTGCCATTTGCATACACTGGGTTTTTTTGGGGGGGGGGGTTAGCCGTGATATGCTATGTAAATTCTTATGTAGCCTGTCACGGCTGCCTGGCTGGATGCAAATGGCAGCTGCTACGGCGGCCGCCATTTGCATCCACAGCAGCCCGTCCGTGGCCAGAAATCCGGCTGCGGACGGCCCTGGCCAGCTGCTCCGCGACCTGGCTGCGGAGCGGAGCCAGCCATCGAGGATTCCGGGGGGGAGGACCAGATCGCCTCCCCCCCATCAAGGATTCCGGGGGGAGGGACGGAGCGCCTCCCCCCCACCGCAAAAGATTCCGCAAAAAGGTAAGTGAGTGTTGTACATCCCTAGTTAGCATCAATGCTAAGGCACATTAGCACAAGTGCAAATTTTCACAAATTCCTCCTAAAACTAAAAAACCTGGTCTGCAAATCCATGGAATCCTGCAGAATCTTCAGGCTGGATATATACAAATACAAACTCATTTGAATCCATTGCAGATTTCTCCGACGTCCCTGTAGCCATGTGATAAAGGCAATGTACATCACTGCAGAGCTGCTGGAAAGCAAGACGTTTTTCACTTGATTATCTTTGCCTCTGGTAGCCATGGGCAACTGGCAAAGATGCCAATGTCTTGCAGCTGTGAGAAACTTATCACATCCAGTATTCAGACAGATTGCAACTTTTGGAAGGCCTTCACAAACACAAATGTTCACAAAAGCTAGATCTGGGTTGAATCCTGCATGTGGTAAAGACGTCTCATTACTTATCTTTCTTACCTAATTCAGTACTTCGAAGGCTTGGAAAGGGATGAGACCAATTCCTGAAGAATAGGTCTATCAATGAATATCACCCTTGACAGCTAAATGGAACATCCATCCACAGAGGTAGTATGATCATAAGGTGCCTTGAATATTTGTTAGACAGGTGTAATGTAAATGCTAAAAATAAACAAATAATGGGGGAAAAAAACAGTTTCAGGGTGGAGGGATAATCACAAATGGATGAGGGCTGTTTTTTTCATGCCCAGTTTGTGGACTTCCTGAAGAATCTGACTAGCCACTCCTAGAAACATGACGCTGGGTTAGATGATTCCAGGGTTTGATCTAATTGATGGGAAAGGAGCATAGCTCAGCCACAGAGCACTTACTTTACATGTAAAAGATTCTATCCCTGGTATCTCAAGGTAGGGCTAGGAAAGATTCATGTATAAAACCCTGGGAAGCGTAGGCCAGCCCTGTCCAACCTGCTGCTCTCCAAATGTGTTGGACTACAACTCCCACAATCCTCAGCTAGCATGGCCAATGGAAATTGTAATCCAGCATATCTGGAGGGCATCAAGTTGGGGAAGGCTGCTGTAGACAATACTCAGGTGGATAGACCTGTGGTCTGACTCAGTATAAAGCAGCCTTTTCTGCTGCAACATTTTTTGGGTTGTTTGTTTTCAAGTGCACGTTTCCTATGAACACCTCAACTGGGAATGGGAGACAATTTCATTTGGTTTGCATTTTAATATGAATTAACTTAATCCAGACTTCCTGAACTACTACATAAACCAGAACACAATGTTCACACTTCAATTTTGTGATGCAGTTCTCCAATCAAAACAATTGTTCAAAAATGCATATATTAGGGAAACTTGTGTAGAAAAGGGCATATACTAGGGAATATTGCTTGAAAAAATACACATATAGGGGCGCATGACGCACTCACAATGACACACTCACAGTGATGGCCTCATCAAGCTCTGCGGTCTCCATTTTTTAAAAAATAAAATGGCGATTGCAAAAATGCACATATTTGCACATGCACCAAAATGCACATTTTGCAAATGCGCATATTTGCATATGCACATATGCATGAAAATGTGCATTTCATGAATATGCAAATATGTACATTTTTGTGATTGCCATTTTATTTTTCAAAAAATGGTGACTGCGGAGCTCGACAAGGCCGCTGGGATGAGCATGGGAGGGGTTTGTGTGCGATCCAGGGACTGGCGAGCGGGGACAGGGCCTGGGCAGGTGCCTGGAGAACCCAGACTGGGGTGGGTTCACACATCCCTAGAAATGAGTAAGTAAACTTAAGTGATGGCACTTAATTAGGGATGTATGAGAATTTCATTTTTTCTCACAAAATATGCAAACATTCCCTGTTAGAAGCCCTGAATGCAAGCATGAGTGCAAGCATGTGTCCACCAAAAATGTTTGCAAATTGCCAGACATGCTCGCATTCATTTGCACAACTTTCCCAGTTCAAGTTTGCACAAATTTCCTAACTTGTGCACATTTTCCCCTGCAGACTGGAAGTCCTGCTTTAGTCTATGGAGGAAATTGGTACAAATTTGGGGAAATCTTCACAAATGTCACATTCAGTCGCTCTTGGTTTGTGAAGTTTTCCTGTTCATGCAGAGCAAGCAGTGATCGCAAACAGGAATCATGTATGAGATGAGCAATGAAACGATGTTCAGAGAATCCTAGTGGTCTCAAACATCACTTGTTCGCTCATCCCTACACATACTGTGATTCACATTTCAAATGCTGAGAAAGAAATAATCATGTGGCCAATTAACCACAAATGCAGCTCAGCAAGATACTTTTCAACTGAGATTCTCAGCACCCCAGTTATATTGTGTGAACTGGATTATTCCACAGTGATATAAAAATATTTCAGACAGACCACGCTGAGCATCCCTGAGATAATTTTAAATATTTTTCCTAGTCCCTGATCATAAATGTTTACAGTTTATGGCTGTCATAAATAATAGCATACATTTACAAGAGAATTTTGCTGACTCTGTATAGCTACTCTAACAAGAGACAATTAGTGTGAGCATCATCGTTCCAAAATAACATGCATCTCCCCAGCTCTTCTTCCGTACATTGAAGACACTTTGCAAAGTTGATGTCTTTAAAAGAAACAGCAGGCATTTCTTCATATCTGCCCTTTCATCAAATAGGGTTCAACTAAGAACAGATGGTCTTGAGACTCTTGATGGCAATTTCAACATCGGATCTTTCATGTGCACTAAGGAAATGGATGTCAACGTATTGTGGCATCATAATCTTGCCTGATAACTGCTAGCATTTTAGGGAAGTAGTAACCTTTTGGTATTTCCAGATATCTCACTTGGATTCTAGGAAAACCTGCATTAGTGTTTGTGCTGGGCTTTCTCAGAATGAAGTTAAAGTTGAAACAACCCATATTTTTTCTGGTGTCAAGCTGCTTGGAAAAGGCTGCACAGCCTCATCAAAATGGCACTCCCTGAAAAGTTCCAAGCAAATGTCCAAGCAATGAACATGATGAATAGCAAAACAATGGTTCTGTTGTATAGATGCTAGGGATTTATCATCTTTTTATTTATACAATATTTATTTGTAGCTCACTTTTCCCCACCAAAAAGTAGTCACTGAAGGCAGCTTACAAAATATAAAATCAGACGTAAGAATAATACTAACCCATCATAAAACACAATTCCCAGACTACAATCAGCATCAGAGAGCAAGAACAGAAAGAGCCAACACTAACAATGTGTTAAATTAAACACAATGAAAAGCCTGTTTAAAGAAAAATTTCTTCAATTGCTGGTTAAACACAAATGGAGAGGAAGATAATTCAACCTCTTGGGGGAAGAGTTCCATGCACAAGATGATGTCACATGTAAAGCCCTGCCATGCCTTGCCTCAGAAGGAAATGGCACATGTAAGAGAGCCTCAAAACAGCTGGGCAGATTTCATGTGGGAGGAGATGATCCTTCAAGGAATAAAATAAACTAACCAGTCCCATTTGGATGAAATATGAGAAGTCATATTACAATGATGAGCCACTTCATGATTATACGTTTTCCCCAGCCTGCACTGAGTTTTCCTGGCTTGATACCAGAGGTGTCCAGGGTTTGAACTATGAGCCTTACAATTCAGATACTAATTCCCAAGTACTCTACTGGCTGGAAGAGGGTACTGTAAGTAATTCAAACCAGGCAACAAATCCAACAGACTAGAATTCTTCTGATCCTGAGAGTCAGGGCCAAAATAGACATTATTTTAAATGTGTGTCGCGCAGTCATGCCTTATTTTTATTTTTACTCTGGAGTAGGCACAGGGGCTTGTTCAAGATCTTACAAGCCCCCCTATGCCTCATGCTGGTGCCTGGACCTACTCTAGAGTAAAATGTTTTTTAAAAAATGTAGCTGCTAGACACACATGTAAAGTAATGCCTGTTCTGGCCCTCATGTGATCCAAGAGATTCAATCTCATGTTTGTTATATAGCTCTTAGGCCTGCTGCATTCATTCAGCTTGTGTAAACTGTTACTAACAGAAGCCATTAGGCTCTCCTCCATGCTTCCAGGCCGACGCCATCACTTGACACACCAGCTTCCCAAAAAGTTTCCTGCCCTTCTCTGCCTGGAACTCACTGTAGCGTTCGCTTGGCCTCTTGGCTGAGCTCCAAATTTCATCCTGACTGGGGATATGAAAATTTGTAAAACTCAGATTTGTCAAGGTTCTGACTTCCACTTCAAAGCTCAGCCTGACTTGCCTCCATATCAGATTGCAAACTTTTTTCCCCATTTGCACAAACATTTGTGCTTATTTTGATGCACATTTTCCAAAAAGTAAGCCTTCTGGGGTGCATTTTTTTTTAAAGTATGGACTTTTATACCACTGATTAGGCAATGTTAGTGTGAAAAATACACATTTTTCATGCTTATATTTCAAATCTATGCATTATGGAACACACTTTTCTTTTGACTGCAAATCACACTACAAGCTCAGAAATATATGGACTTAATCTTCAATTCTAATTGAAACCCACCTTTTGTTTTTTCCAGGTACCTGTGGTAGGAGACACTGTGGACTGACCCTGTCAGTCCTCAGATCTAGGCAACTGGGTTTTCTCTGACATGGGAACCTTCTAGGTTTTCAATATGGGCTCCATGAATTTGTTGATGCTACAAGCCGATATCTTTTTTCCATAAACAGGTGATCCAGAAATCTGGGATATGCAGTAGGTAAAAGTTGCAATCCTATGCATGTTTAGGCAGAAAGAAGTCTTACAACTTTCAGCATTCCCCAGCCAGCAGTGCTGGCTGGGGAATGCTGGGAGTTGTGGAGCTTCTTTCTGTCTAAACATGCATAGGATTGCTCCCTTAGGGTGCAATCCTATGCATGTTTAGACAGGAAAACGTTTTACAACTCCCAGCATTTCAGGCTCACTGTTTTTTAAAGAAGAGCTGAGAAACATGAAGTTCCACTCAACGAGAATGTGTATTTCTACAGTGAATCCATGCCTTATTACAAAGACGCTGATCGCTGATATGGATTTATTTTACTAATTTAGAGACAGTGGTTTATTACAATTGCCTATTGATTTTGACTCTTTAGGCTACTCGGTCAGATACCCTATTTTGTTCCATCTTAGGATTCAAACTGGTTCCTTTAACCAACTAAAGTATGTCTATAGGGGACATAACAGAGAAATTGAGTAAACCCTGGGAAAGCTAGAAAGTTAGTGAGCATCTATTTATTTTACAGAAGGTATCACTGTCAGCCTAGCAGTCAATAAAGGGTTCGCACAAATAATTGGAAGCTTACAAATTTTGTCTCATGTTCATGTGTAACTTCTATGAAAAGCAAAACAATGTTTCTTCCATTTTGAGAGGGGGATGATAAATGTATACATTTGGTTTGGTTGCAGGAGCTTGTGTCAGCTTTATTGACTTTCCACCCAGAAAAAAAGGAAAAGAAAATCCCGTGAACAATTTGTTTGAAGTATCTGTAAAGGCAACCTGCATCGGCTGTGAGTAAGTGGATTCTGATCCCTTCTAGGCAACAGCCTGGGAAGAGAATAATTACCTTTGCTGTGGGGTGAAGGCTGAATCTTGATTTATCTACTCTTTTAATTCTTTCAGTAGTGGAGTTAGCAGAAGAACTGGTTAGGCATGGATTCAGTCCAATGGTGTGGAACTTCTAAAAGTGGGAAATGTGTCTTCTCTGCATCTCAAAAAACATTATTTTCACAGACTATTCCCCCAACCTAGCACCAATCCAGCGAATGGGGCTTTATTCTTGGCTAATATCTCAAACAAGTTGGTGATTCTGCTTCCACCCTACTCTCCACTGGTCTTGGTCAACTTAGCTAGAATGGCGGCAGAGACTGTTCTCTTTGCTCAAGTGAAAGAAGGTATGTTTGACAAGGTGTATGCCCCTCCTGTGGGCTACTAGGGTTTGGAGGTGCCAAGTTAATAATAAGCCAGACCCAGGTTTGCTTACAAGGAGCCTTTATTGAGTACTTACAGCACACAGAGTACCCAGTGGTTGGATCAGACAGCTTCTCTGAACCAACCACTGAGTACACCTTTGCGCTGTAAGTACTCAATAAAGGCTTCTTGTAAGCAAACCTTGGTCTGGCTTATTCTTATCTCGGCACCTCCAAACCCTAGCAGCCCATGGCTGGGGCATACAATTGGTGCAGCAAGCAGGGTTCCAAGACAACTGATATGTTCAGATTCAAAGGAAAAACAATCAGAACTTTCCCAGCATAGACACCTGTAGCTTGGCACAAACACAAGGTGAATGAAAAAAACCCCATTCAGAAACTCAACACCCCCACAAAAAAACAACCTTGGGGTTTGGGATGTGTGTATGTGTGTGTGGACCATCCCTTCCTGAGGTGATCTGTTAGGGCTATGTAGGGATGGGCGGTTTCCCTACCTGCTGGTCTGGGTGGGAATCTGCTCTTGGGGGGAGGCAATCCGTCCCTCCCCCCGGAATCCGTCCAGGCCGCAGAGCTGGCTGCTGGGTCCACATCGCTGGTGATACGGCTGGCGGCCATTGCCGTGCCGTATGGCTGGGCTAACTCCGGATGCAAATGGTGTCCACTACGCCTTTTGTAGCCGTAAAGCTGTTAGGTTAACCTAAATGCAGCCATGGCGGCCGGCTCTGCAGGATTGCTGCATGGAGGAGCTGGCCCAGACGGATTCCAGAGGGAGGCGGAGGCGAGTGCCCCATTCTGCCACGGACTCCGGAGGCCGGATTCTTCTCCGCCATCCCTATGCAATGTTTAACTCAGATTGGTCATGGTTAGGGATGTCAGAGAAATCCACAATTGATTCAAATGAATTCATATTTCTATGAATCTGACCTGTGGGTTCTGCAGCAGACCGGCTTTTTCTGAGTCACACGGATTTCACAGACTTGCGTACTGTTTTTTTAATTTCCAGAATTGCAAGCAAATTTAGTTGTTTGAAAATATGATAGTTGCTGAAAACTATGTGAATACATACACCATTAAAAAAAAAAGCACACGCACTGTTTTTATACATCTCTGAGTTCTCTTCAGCCTCTGCTATATAGAAATTTTTTGTGTGTCTGTGCACTCTGGTCATTGATTCTATGCTGAGCTAAGAAAAATATGCAAAATCTTATGCGCCAGCAGAACTTCCATACATTGTGGTGGACCTGTTTGCATACTTTTCCAAAGGAGAAAAAAATCTGAATCTCTCAGTGAGCAGACAACAGAGAAAAAGACACCTGACAATCTGCAAAACACAGATGGAACAGATTTAACAACATCTCTACATCCTTAGTCATTATGGTCTTTACAGTATTTACCATTATCTTTCAAACTGGAAAATACTCAGTAAGATGGCATATGTTGATCACAGTACAGATTTTTGCATATCTGCACCCATCCTGAAGCTGATTTATTGCTTAATATTGAATCTGTATAAAAGCATGCTTAGGGACAATTGACACAACCAAAGTGTGACCCTTGGTTGGATGGGAATAAAAAAAAGAAGCTCCTCACATGATAAATTTTAAGTCACTAGGTCATTCTGTCATACGCCCATATTAACTCAATGAAGCTGTACCCCAAAGCTCAAATGACCAATCCAGGAAGGTTCATCCTGTTAAACAGGATGGGAAACAACAAACCACTGGACAGGGTCACTCCCAAGGGACAGAACAGCAGTGTCCTGGTATCACCTTCTACAGTCTCTCTGTTAAAAGTAGATCTGACAGAGTAAAGCTTCCCCAGTCCTAACAGGCAGCACAGAAAGATAACAAGCTTGACAATATCAAGGCCACTGAAATGTCCAGAAGAAACAACAGGGTCACAGCCCCACCTCTCCCCTGACAAAGGCTGGCTACTGATATGTCCAGGGCAGTTTGTGTCCCCAAAGCAGGCCTGAAGCCGGAATGAAATTGGTCCAGATAATCAGGTTTACGCAAAAGCACCCAGAGCTGAGCATCCACCACTTGTTCCACCACACTATATCAAGTAGGAAGGCTTGAGACAGACAGGCCTATAATTAAGCCTTCTTCAGGAGTGGATTCTTTGCCTCCTTATGGGGGGCAGAGCCTACCCAACCTCATAATGACACATTCCCCACAGCCATGCTGGATTCAGCTACCATCCAGCAGCTTGCTGTAGTTAACCAAGTCAAATCTAGGGCAGAGGTAGGCAAAGGTCTATGACAGAGATGAGCAACACACAGCCTACGGGCCCGCATGTGGCCTCCATGACTGTTTTTGCAGCCGTCTTGCCACTGCCGCCAAACTTGCCACAGCGGCAGTGGAGGCAGCAAAAATGCAGTAATTTTGCAATGAAACAAAGTGCATGGAGATGGTGCACCATGTTTGTAAGCAGAATTGCACTCCGTGAAGTCTCCCAGAAGTGCAATCCTGCTTGGAAATAAGGTGCTTGCTCCCCATGTGCTTTGTTTCCTTGCAAAATGGCCACATTTTTTGCCACTGTGGTGATGGAAATTTCAGTGGAGTTAGGATGTAGCCCCTGATGGGTTCTGGGGGTGGTCAACATGCCACCCCCGCCCCTTGAAAGTTCCCCACCTCTGATCTAGCACACAGGTGGTCAACTGCACAACTCCAAGGACTTTGCCCATGTTCTTTGGGGTCTGAGCTGAACACTAAACAACTCCTTTGAAGTCACAGTTTTCTGCACTGATAGAACCCAATGTCACAGCAATTCCAGCGTCCAGTAAGCAGAAGAATTTAAAGAATTTAACGTTGATTTAAAGAAGGAGGAGGAGGAGAAGCAGTAGTTGTGGAAGGGCTAGGGTAACTTCACAGGCATGAGGAAATGTGTCTGAGGTGCATTGGTGCCCATGGGCACATATTGCCTACCCCTAACCTAAGCTTTCTTTAAGCCCATAGTAGCACATTTTTTTCTATATACTGTGAGGGTGGTGATCTTGAAAATTTCCATCTAGATTTTGGAAGAGCTGTTGCACTGTTTTGTGTATTCACATAAGAATGAACCACTGTTGATTCAGCACTGCATTCTCCTTCTAAGGAATTACATTGACTCAGTAGACAGCAGCAGGCTTTCGTACAAGAATAACATAATGTAGTTTGATTTTGTGCAACATCTCCCAGAAGCAAGTATCAAAAGGACTACAATCATAGCAAGTAATTAATGTGTGCTGTCTTTAGTTGCCATTTCTTTGACAGTTAGGTGAAAACAATATTTTATTATAAAAAAGAAGGGTGTAGCTATGTCAACAGAGTGACAGAGCCCATGAGTAATTATACAGGAAAATGGTATTTGAGTGTTTTATTAGATTGAGGTGAGGGACCAGGGAGAATGGACAGCTCAGAAAATGGAATTTGAAGACAGTAATTTATGCAGAAAGTATAAGCATTGTACAGATTGAAAGTCCTTTCCTGGTGGATGCTCTTGATTTTGAAAGAGGGTGAGGAATTCAGTGAAAATCAATGAAAGAAAGAAGCACCACCCAAATGACAAGCTAGTTTGCACATCACAGCAACCAAGCTGTGTGTGTGTGTGTGTGTGTGTGTGTGTGTTTAAGGGATACTTCATGCTAGGGAGTTTGCGGATTGTCAGGCATCTTTCATTCCATCATCTGATCTTTAACAGAATCAGACTTGTTGTACGAGAATTTCATTCATTTTCAAATGTGCATTTGCCCTAATATGCACTTGTGCTAATGTGCATTAATAAAATTGTGCACTTGCACAAGTGTGCATTTGGTCAAATCCCCCTCCCCCCAGTAAAAAAAAGTGGTCCACAAGTCCACGGAATCTGTGCAACTTGGAAAAGGCCGGTCTGCTGTAGAATCTGCAGATTGAATTCCCAGAAAACTAATCTCTTCTGAATCCATTGTGGATTTCTCAGACATCCCTGCTCCATCCCTGGGGTTATTTGTCATGATGTGCAAACCAGGAACTTTGGCTTGTCTCTCCCCCAACAAGCCAGAGAAATAACCCGTGGTTTGTTATTGGTTTATTTCTCTGGCTTTTCGGTGGAGAAACAAGCCAGAGTTCCTGGTTTGCATGTCTTGACAAACAACCCAAGAGAATGGTGCATACTTGGGTTGTTTAGCAGCATGCAGTAGCATGCTCACTCATCCACAACAACCCAAGGTGTTTGAATGTTTGGTTGTTTTTTTAAACTGTGTTATTGTGACATGCAAACTGGGCCACCGAGTGTCATTTCACAGAGTTTTGGTGGGGAATGGAATGACATCATTCTTCTATGCTAAAATTATTTAATGGATTGCCAAAACCAGAATGGTTTCCATAATTCATTCTAGGGAAGACCTAAGAGTCCCAACATGACAATTTCCTGAAAGTGTCTGCGCAGAAATGCCGTGTATATAACTGTTGTTCTGAAATGTTTACTTTCTGTGGCCTTGAGAGGCTACAATGTATCTAAGTGGGCCTGAGGCTTATGTACTAGTTGCATGATAATGTTCTGAAGTGGGAGAGAGAGATGATCACTTTGAATATTTATAGATGTGGATCAGATAAATTCAATTCGGATTGGCTGGGGATTCTAGCTAGGTAGAAAAGAGCAGCTGGGAAATGACAGTTGGCAGCTAAGGAGTTGACAGGGACAGAGTCAGTCTGTGGGTAGTTACAGAAGGAGGCATTTTGCTGGTTGGTGTGTGGTGTTATAGAAGGACTAGGAGAAAGCTGAGGAGAAAGTGAATAGCTAAGCCCTGAATATTAAGCTATTCTTTCTCTATGGGGTTAGCTTACATGGCTGGTGAAGGTCAGGTGGCTGCCCTAAGATCTTGCCAGGGGAAGGTTACACAAGCAGGCAGTAAAAACCCAGTCAAAGCATCCAGAAATATAACAGGAGGAGCTTTGGGAATCAGAGGAAAACTGTAACCAAGAGCTGGACCTAGTTGTGACTATATTTGGCTAGCATAGGGAATTTAGCCTGAGGTAAAAGAAATAATTAAGAGGCTGGTATTAGCAACAACATCTCTTGAGTCTTTAAGAAGTGTCAACAAATATATTTTGAAAACCCACAAATAAATACTAGTATTCCCTTCTGTGAAAAATATCCTTTTAATAAATTAACTTGTTGATTAGTTCATCTGATCTCTAACATTGCTGCCCATCTCATGCCTAAATCTCTTATAACAAGCTACTAGGGTTTTTTTAAAGTATTCTAAGAGAGCTGGTGGCAGTGGAAAAGGTGCAGCTTGTGGAAATCTAAATTATAGAGGCAGAGACTTCCTTAGGGAATTATAGGACACTACATCCCATGCCTGAACTCTCTGATATCAAACGAAGGTGTTGTTTTCACTGCCCCTTGTTACACCAGAGTCCACAGGTGTGCATTATGGAGGTTGAGTATGGCACAGGGATATCTGCAGGCAGCATTGGAACCCACCTCTCATGCCCCAAGGCTGGTGTGACAGTGAAAGGAAGGCAAAAATAGCTCTGCTTATTTCCAGAGCAGACCCGCAGTTTATCAAAATTATACACCAGAGCCTTGGCGTGCTTCCAGAAGGGCTTTTATGGGGGGGGGGAATGTTTCCAGATGATGCGGTCTTCCATTTTTAACTCTCCCATGTTTTCTCACTGCTGCTTCCATCTTTTTCTTACCATATAAAATCTGTTAAGGAGAGACTAATGTAATAGCTTGGAATTCAATTGGACTTACTCCCAGGTGAATGCAACCTTACTGCAGCTCCCATCTTTGTGGTCTCAAGAAGCTGGTGCTGCAGCGAACAGCGGTTCTGCTTCTCAAGACAGAGTGCTGATGAAAGTTACGATCTGGGAGAAGCAAACACTAGGAGAACCAGGGTCAGTGAATGGAACAGCCTTTTCTAACAGTGAAAAGAGCCCAAAGCCAGGGCCCTTTGTCTTCAGCCATCACTGCCAATGCAGTCTTGTGGTCTCCAACCACAAATTTTGGTGAATCAGAAAACAAATTCCAAATTAAAATTTGGAATTTTAAAACCCATTGCATTCAAAGTTTGACATAAATTTGTCTGCACATGAATTGTTCCAGCAGTTATACAAACAGTGTTTCCAGTTGCAGCTGGAACTAATTTATGCCCCACATGGAACATGTGTCTAGCTAGCCCTAGTAATTTTTGTCAAATAGAGATACAATCTCCTTCCTTTTGCTAACATTATTTCCCAGCCTCATCAGCTGCATTGTTAATTTCAATAATTAGAGTTACTTGCCTGCTATTCAAAGAAAACATCATTCAGCAAACATGGATGTGTTTTAATTGAATAATTTATTTGATGAGGGCTTTTATTTTTCCTTCCTGATATTCAGTCAGCTGTGACAATAATGGAATATTGCACTGAATGCAAAGTGATAACAGAACTGTACTTTTAATTTTTCATGTCTTTAATAATGAAATGTTGTTCCCATTTCTTAAAAGCATATAAATGATGAACTAATCAAGAGCAGAGCCTTTTCTGAAAAGCATGGTGTCCAACTGTAATGTTTAAAGAAGGAAGTATACATTCAGAATACTCAAGAGTTTAACTTCCCCGAACATTCAATTATTTAGAACACTCAAAACTTTAGAAAGTTTCAAAATTTTGAAATGATGGTGTGGCAAAGAAACACCCAAGACCCTTCCAGGGCAATGTCTGGGATAAGCCTTGACCCCTTGGCAAACTGCTTTGGAGAGGTGGGGACTCTGGGGAGGCAGACAGAAAGCTGACTGAAACTACTCAATTACCAGAGAATGATGCTTGAGGGATAAGGAAGACAAACAGCTTCAGTGATAAACAAAGGACCACTGTATCTTTTGCCCTGAGAAGGATGGTCACAAAAGAGCCAACCCCCACTTCCAGGAAAGCATCAGAGCTGGCAGTTTTCTTCAGGGATTATTGTCTGTAAGAGACTGACCTCTGTTTCTGAGTCTAATGAATTCTAGTGTCAGGACTCAGGCAGGCATCTAGGAAGTGCTTCTGTCCTGGGAGAGTGGCTGTGTGCCTTTTACAGCTGCTGCTTTCATTCTTTGTGAAGGACGGACATCCTACACTTACCTTCATAAGAATATGTTAGGTCTGATCATTAAGTGTGTATTTATGTGTGTGTGTGTCTATGGGTGGAGTGCTTGTAAGTGAGGGGGAATGCATGTGCATGGGGGGGAGTGTACACACACATGTGCACCCATGTGCAGGCCCTGGCTTCCCATATGTCACCAGGTGTGCCCCTTAGGGGCAAAAAAGTTCTGCACTCCTGTACTAAAGCTTCAGAAGTAGCAAATTTGAAACACCTTCCCATCTAGACTGGTTTTGTTTATCTGAGGTTGTAAATATGGGCAGTATCCTATGCTACCCATGTGTGAGCAGGACCAACTGCTAGCGTAACAGAGAGCTAGCACTTCACAAAACAACTGGAACTAAACAGGAATGGTTGTTTCCAGAATGGGGCAGGTCAGTGGAGCTCATGACAGGGAGTTGTGCTACTTGCTCCAATCCGGAAACAATGGTTTCTGCTTGTTTCTGGGGTTCTTTTATGAAGTGCTAACTCCAATTGCACTAGTCGTGGGTCCTGCTGGTGCAACAGAATGAACAGGAATGCAGCAGCAGTATAGGATACTGCCCTAACTCACTATGTTTGAAGCTGTATAGATTTTTATGCCCCAGTCCTATTGCATTCACTTATTCCCAAGTGAACACATTGAGAATTTAGAATTGCAACCTACAGCTTGATCCTAATAATGTTTGGAAATAGGTTTTACTAGACTGTAACACCTCTACATAGATATAAGATTGGCATTTAACATCCATTGAACTAAAGGGGATTTACACAGAGTAAGTAGTTTGTGGATCAAACCAATTTATCAAGCTTAACAAATGTAGCAGGGTTTAGTCAAGTTCCCAATAAGGGGAATAATTTATGACCCAGACTACACTATTTCAGTTTTGGTTTACTGCTTGGTTAATTGGTCATGATTGTCTGCCATTTGCAAATCTGCTCTGACAGGAAAGACAGCCTCCTCCAAGGCTAAAGTTGGTAATTCACTAGAGATTTTAAACTCCAGCAAACTATCAAAATTTTCATGAGTCTTCTAAGAGAAAACATTTGTGTCAGCACCTAACTAGTTTTAAAAGCTACTCTGATTTTCCCTTGATCACTGAAATTAGCTTTAAAAGTTAATTGCAGCAGCAGCAGTAGCAACAACAATTTAGGGAGCAATTCTATGGCTGCTAGACAGCAACAGGATTGTTCAGTTTTCAGGAACCGCCCTTGGAGCCCGTGCTCCCCCACCACCTCATAGGCAGTACGGATCCCCCGAGCTCTGGGGTCATAAGAGCAGCACAGAGCAGGAGGAAATGGGGTGTTCCCAGGGGCAGGGAGGGGCGGGGACCTTGGTAGGGCCAGCATGATGCTTCCGATGCACTGTCCGGGCTTTCCCCCTCCCTGCTCCGAAGCGCTGTGGGTAGACAGCTGAAATTGGCCATGTAGGCGCAACTGCAGGCAGCCAGAGAATGGAGGCAAATATCCCCTCCATGGTCCGCCCGCCCTGCATTGGATAGGCAGTCGCCTCCAAGTTCGGAGGCAGCCGCCTATCCCCTAGGATTGCTTCCTCCAACTATGTTATCCAAATTCATGAAAACTTGTTTATTTTTTATGGTTATTTTCTATTTCATAAATTGGTTGCATTTTAAAGGAAAGTGTTGCCACCTGAATGACACCTGCTGGAAGTCCTAACCTCTAGTCACAGTGCACCATGACACAGTGGATGGTTCTGGAAAGGAATTGAGCAACAAAACAAAAAGCTAGAGTCTAGGTTACTTGAATAGAGAGCTTATTACAGAGATAGAACAAGTTGTTGTTATTGTTCAGTCGTTAAGTCGTGTCCGACTCTTCGTGACCCCATGGACCATAGCACGCCAGGCTTCCTGTCCACCATTCTCTCCCAGAGTGTGCTCAGGTTCATATTCATTGCATCGGTGATGCTGTCTAACCATCTCATCCTCTGCCATCCCCTTCTCCTTTTGCCTTCAATCTTTCCCAGCATCAGGGTCTTTTCCAGTGACTTTTCTCTTCACATTAGGTGGCCAAAATATTTGAGCTTCAGCTTCAGGATCTGTCCTTCCAATGAGCACTCAGGAATCCTATTTCCTATTTCCTTTAGGATTGACTGATTTGACCTCCTCGCAGTCCAGGGGACTTATAAGAGTCTTCTCCAGCACCACAGTTCGAAAGCATCAGTTCTTCGGTGCTCAGCCTTCCTTATAGTCCAGCTCTCACAGCCATACATTACTACTGGGAAAACCATAGCTTTGATTATACGGACCTTTGTCGGCAAGGTGATGTCTCTGCTTCTTACTATGCTGTCTAGGTTTGCCATAGCTTTCCTCCCAAGGAGCAAGCGTCTTTTAATTTCATGGCTACAGTCACCGACTGCGGTGTCACTGCTTCCATTTCCTCCCCTTTTATATGCCAGGAAGTGATGGGGCCAGATGCCATGATCTTAGTTTTTTTAACGTTGAGTTTCAAACCATCTTTTGCACTCTCCACTTTCACCCTCAACAAGAGGCTCTTTAGATCCTCTTCCCTTTCTGCCACTAGGGTGGTATCATCTGCGTATCTGAGGTTGTTAATAATTATCCCAGCAATCTTAATTCTGACCTGCGATTCATCCAACCCGGCATTTCTCATGATGTACTCTGCATATAAGTTAAATAAGCAGGGTGACAATATACAGCCTTGTCATACTCCTTTCCCAATTTTGAACCAATTGGTTGTTTCATGTCCAGTTTTTACTGTTGCTTCTTGACCCTCGTACAGGTTTCTCAGGAGACAGGTAAGGTGGTCTGGTACTCCCATCTCTTTCAGAATTTGCCACAGTTTGTTGAGATCCACACAATCAAAGGCTTTAGCATAGTCAATGAAGCAGAAATAGACGTTTTTCTGGAATTCTCTTGCTTTCTCCATGATCCAGCAAATGTTGGTGATTTGATCTCTAGTTCCTCTGCCTCTTCGAAACCCAGCTTGTACTTCCAGTAGTTCTCAGTTAACATACTGCTGAAGCCTAGCTTGTAGGATTTTGAGCATAACCTTGCTGGCATGTGAAATGAGCGCAATTGTACGGTAGTTTGAACACTCTTGGGCATTGCCCTTCTTTGGAATTCGAATGTAAACTGACCTTTTCCAGTCTTGTGGCCACTGTTGAGTGTTCCAAATTTGTTGGCATATTTAGTGCAGCACTTTAACAACATCATCTTTTAGGATTTTAAATAGCTCAGCTAGAATACTGTCATCTCCACTAGCTTTGTTGTTAGTAATGCTTCCTAAGGCCCACTTGACTTCACTCTCTAGGATGTCCGGCTCAAGTTCAGTGACCGCACTATCATGGCTATCAGGGACATTCAGATCTTTCCTGTATAGTTCTTCTGTGTATTCTTTCCACCTCTTCTTAATCTCATCTGCTTCTGTTAGGTCCCTGCCTTCTTTGTCCTTTATCATGCCCGTCTTTGCATAAAATGTTACCTTGAGATCTCCGATTTTCTTGAAAAGATCTCTAGTCTTTCCCATTCTATTGTTTTCCTCGATTTCTTTGCATTGTTCATTTAAGAAGGCCTTCTTGTCTCTCCTTGCTATTCTCTGGAACTCTGCATTCAGTTGGATATATCTTCCCCTTTCTCCCTTGCTTTTCGCTTCCCTTCTTTCCTCAGCTACTTGTAAAGCCTCATCAGACAGCCACTTGGCTTTCTTGCATTTCTTTTTCTTTGGGATAGATTTAGTTGCTGCCTCCTGAACAATGTTACAGACCTTCGTCCATAGTTCCTCAGGCAATCTGTCTATCAGGTCTAATCCCTTAAATCTATTCATCACCTCCACTGTATATTCATAAGGGATATGATTTAGGTCATACCTGAATGGTTTAGTGGTTTTCCCTACGTTCTTCAATGTAAGCTGAAATTTTGCAACATGAAGCTCATGATCTGAGCCACAGTCGGCTCCAGGTCTTGTTTTTACTGATTGTAGAGCTTCTCCATCTTTAGCTGCAAAGGACATAATCAATCTGATTTCGATATTGACCATCTGGTGATGTCCATGTGTAGAGTCTTGTGCTGTTGGAAAAGACTGTTTGCTATGATCAGCGTGTTCTCCTGGCAAAACTCTATTAGCCTTTGTCCTGCTTCATTTTGTACACCAAGGCCATGCTTGCCTGTTATCCCGGTGATTTCTTGACTTCCTACTTTAGCATTCCAATCCCCTATGATGAAAAGGACATCTTTTTTTGGTGTTAGTTCTAAAAGGTGTTGTAAGTCTTCATAGAACTGATCAACCTCAGCTTCTTTGGCCTCAGTGGTTGGGGCATAGACTTGAATTACTGTGATGTTGAATGGTTCGGCTTGGATTCGTACCGAGATCATTCTATCATTTTTGAGATTGTACCCCAGTACTGCTTTTCCCACCCTTTTATTGACTACAAGTGCTACTCCATTTCTTCTAAGGGATTCTTGCCCACAGTAGTAGATATAATAGGCACCTGAATTAAATTCGCCCATGGGCTCATCTTCCGGCGTCATATCTTTTAGCCTTGTGATACGTTCCATGGGGTTTTCTTGGCAAGAATACTGAAGTGGTTGCCATTTCCTTCTCCAGTGGACCACATTTTGTCAGAACTCTCCACCATGACCTGTCCATCTTGGGTGGCCCTGCACGGCATAGCTTATGGCTTGACTGAGTTCTGCAAGCCCCTTCGCCACAACAAGGCAGTGATCCATGAAGGGGGATAGAACAAGTAGATACACCTTGTCTAGACTGGACTGGCAATGATTGGTTAAAACTATAGAGAAGGCATGGATTGGGATTGTTTGGACAAGAAAGAAGGGAGGAGAGATTTGGAAGGTGGCAGAGGGGAACAAGCACCAAATAAGAGTACAGAAGTGTGACAGAAGCCAGCCAGACACAAGCAGAGCCAAATCAGGATTGGGAAAGGACCCAAAATGTAGACATTTCACCTGGGGAAGCATCATGGGTGATTGGGAGTTAGAGAAGCATGAAAAGGGACAGAATTAGCAATGGAAATTGGGGTACAGCATAGATATTAACTCTTCCAAGGCCAAAGGAGCAGAAAGGGGTATGTGTTTTCCTCAAGTGGCCTGCTTTGAACTGGGATATCAGCTTTTGGGGTTACATGTGTTACTCCTTATTCTTTCGTGGAAAATAAGGCTATCAATTACTACAAGTCATGATGAATACACACACAGACACAGACACACACAAGTTGCTGGGTAACTCAAGAAGGAGGATGCTATTGTATTCATGTACTGGTTGTGGGTATCTGGCCACCATGGGAACAAAATCCTGGACTCCATAGGTCTTTGGTCTGATCCAGCATAACTTGTCTTATGTTTTTATGATTTACCAGTGGGCTAGGACAGCAGTTAACAAGCAAAAGGTTTTTTATCTAGAAACATCCAAGAAAACTTCAGCTATGGGACAGCTTAGGTACTGACAAGACTTTGGGTTCTCCCTGAACCCACCTAAAGCTATGCAAAGATAGGACTAATCTGATGCCCTTAGGAAGGGAGTTCCATAATCAGTGCATGGTATCAGAAAAAGGCCCTATTCCATGTCCCCATCAACCTAACCTCTCTTAGTGGTAGGACATGTAACTAGGGATGGGCATACAAGCAAAACTCGAGCTCATCAAATTTCTTCAAATTTCACCTTGAAGCTCGTTCTGTCTCATGTCCGTATCAGATTGCAAGCTTTGTTTTTTGTGGGGGGGTTGCATGAAAATCCATGCTTATTTCCCAAAATGTACGTATCAGTTGTGTGCATCTTTCAAATGTACATTCTTCTCTCATTGATTAAAGTATGTTTGTGCACATTTTTCAAAAGTATGCATTTTTCATGTGCATTTTTCAAATGTATGCATGCTGTTGAACACTTTAAAAAAAAATAATAAAAATCCATAAAAATAAATAACTTTGCAAGTTCAGAAATGTGTGGACTTTGACCACAGATTGGTTTGCATCTGTGTTCGATCCAAAAGGTGCAAACTGGGTAAATCCTGATCAAAAACGACCTGGAACAAATTTCGCATACATCCCTACATGTAAGAAGGCACTCAAAGAAGATTGTAAATTATAGGCAAGTTCGTGTAACATGCCTCCTCCACAATCTATCACCCTGACCCCCTCTGTAACAATTCATACGAGTGCACTAATAAGTTTTCTGCTGGTGTAATACATGACTTTTTAATGTTTATCTAACCAAGACATTTTCCATGTTTCAAGTCTGAGCTACAGTCTAAAAAACTGCAATTTCATGCACAGTTTCTATCTCTCCCCACCCTGCTCTACAATAGCACATGGGCCAGCAATGTACTGCTTTTATATATATATATATATATATATATATATATATATATGGAGGAAATTTCTCACTGGCCAAGTATAAGCCCTTATGCATGCCTAAATGGGCTCTCTGGATTGTTGTAATCCCCCAGTTCTATGAAGGAATGGAGGTTTGCTGGATACTTAGGGACACCAATACTTGGTGGGAGCATTTCCTTTGGAACTTGTTTCTGTGACCACTGGAAGAAAAGTCTGCTCCAGTCCCTGAAGTCATGAACAGACAGTGTAGTATGGACATGTTTCTACATTTTAGCATACCAATACTTCCTGTTGGACAATACACTGATAGATGCAAAATAAATAAATAAGCTGTGCAAAAACAAGGTAGACTTCAAGGTAAAGGTTTGGTAAGAAATAGTTATCAGAGTAGTTGGCAGCTGGGAGAAAAATGACAGGTGTCTCTAGAGGGGAAAGGAATTGAGGATTCTTCATATCATGTGAAGAAAGAACTTGTCTGACTAAAATTCCAGAAACCACAGAAAGCTGCAGAAAGCAGACGTTCACAAGATAATTTCCAATTCACAGGAATCAAAAATAAAACTGCCAACATCGTAATGCCTTTATACAAACATTGTAAAGCTGGAAAATGTGTAGCAAAAGGCAACCAAAATGATTAGGTGGCTGGGCCAGCTCCACTATGAGGAAAGCTCACAATGGCTGGGTCTGTTTAGCTTAGAAAAAAGTAGAGATGTCAGAGGATTCTGCCATGGATCTCAGTGAGGCTGAATGCCAGTGCATTCGGTCCTCCGAAATCCGTGGCGGAATGAAGCCCCCCCGTCCCACCATCCCGCGAAAGGCGTGCGAAACGGAGCACTTACCGGGTGCCATTCACGCTGCTTTGCGAATGGCAGCTGCATCTGCGGCCGCCATTTGCTTCCCCATTTTTGCCATGATAGGCTACGTAAATACTTATGTAGCTTATCACGGCTAATGCAGGGACGCCATTTGCATCTCTGCAGAGGCCGTGATAGGCTATGTAAATATATTTATGTAGGCTATCATGGCAAAAAAAGGGAACGCAAATGGCGGCCGCTATAGCCGCTGCCATTTGCGCCCCTGTTTTTTTGCTGTGATAGGCTACGTAAATATTTACGTAGCCTATCACGAAAGACAGGAGTGCAAATGGCATAGCGGACGCCATTTTTCGTCCGTCTTTCGCCGTGATAGGCTATGTAAATATTTACGTAGCCTATCACGGCAAAAAAACAGGAACGCAAATGGCAGCCACCATAGCCGCCATTTGCGTCCGCAGGCTCCGCACGCCTGCAAATGCACCCGGCCGGCGGCTCTGCGGAGTTGCCGCAGAGCGGAGCCAGCTGGGTTAGGATTACGGGGGGAGGTGCGGCGCGCCTCCCCCCCACCGCAAATCACCCCTTCGAAAAGGTAAGTGACTTTCGCACATCCCTAGAAAAAAGAAGACAAGTAAGGGGGAACCTGATACAGATGTGTACAGTATCCATGACTCAGGGTTATCTAGTGAAGGTGAATGGGTGGAGATTCAGGACAGGTGAAAGGAAGTTCTTCACACAGTGGATAGTTAAACTATGGGATTCACTACCACAAGATGTAGCGCTCATCAATTCAGATGGCTTTAAAAGGGGATTAGATAGATTAATGGAGGATAAGTCTATCAATGGCTACTTGTCATGATGAATATTTTATTTATTTATTTATTTATTTATTAAATTTATTAATCGCCCATCTGGCTGGTCACCCAGCCACTCTGGGTGATGTACACAGTGTATAATAAAACAGTTTAAAACAATAAAATTCTACAGTAAAACCATCATATTTCTAAAAATACTCTAACTCACCCCAAATGCCTGCCTGAACAACCACATTTTTATTGCGCGGCGGAAGCTCATTAAAGAGGGGGCATGGCAGAGTTCCTTAGGAGGAGAGTTCCACAGAGTGGGGGCCACCACAGAGAAGGCCCTCTCCCTCGTCCCCACCAATCTAGCTGTCCTGGCTGATGGGACAGAGAGGAGGCCATCCGAGGCTGATCTTGTTGAGCGGCCTATCTGGTGTTGCTGGAGGCACTCCTTAAGATAGGCTGGGCCTGAATCGTATAGGGTTTTAAAGGTCAAAACCAACACCTTGAATTTGGTGCAGAAAACAACTGGTAACCAGTGCAACTCCTTCAGCACCGGAGTGATGTGATCTTGCCGGCGGCTGCCTGTAATCAGACGAGCTGCTGCATTCTGTACCAGCTGCAGCTTCCAAACCGTCTTCAAGGGTAACCTCACGTAGAGCGCTTTACAGTAGTCTAAATGAGAGGAGACCAGGGCACGTGCTACTGATGGGAGTAGATGGTCGGGAAGGTAGGGGCACAGCTGCCGTATCAGATGGAGTTGGTACAGCGCTGTCCGGCTCACAGCTGACACCTGAGTCTCCGTGGACAGCTGGGAGTCCAAAATGACCCCCAGGCTGGGGGCCTGGTCTTTCAAGGGTAGCCATACCCCATTCAACACCAGGTCAACATCCCCCAACCTCCCCTTGTCTCCCACCAAAAGTACCTCGGTCTTGTCAGGGTTCAGCTTATTTCTCCCCATCCAGCCACTCACCATCTCTAGACATTTGGACAGGGATTCTACGGCTATATATTGCATCCAGTATCAGAGACAATATCCCAATACCAGTTGCTGGAGAATATGACTGAGAAAGAGCTAATGCACTTAGGTCTTGTTTGTGGGCTTCCCTTAAGCATCTAGTTGGCCACTGTGGGAACAGAATGCTGAAATAGGTAGGCTTTTGGTTTGATTAAGCATGGCTCTTCCTACGTTCTTAGTAGAAATGTGTACAAGTATTTATGTCTCTCTCGTGCACGCGTGCGCGCTCACACACACACACATACAGCAAGAAAGAATTTGATCAGGACATCACCAGAGGGCATGCTCCTGAAGGTTCCACATGGACCTGTGGCCCGACTGTAGTCCACCTGGAGAAGAGCCTTCAGTGTGGTGGGTCCCATCCTATGGAACTCCCAGCCTCTCGAGGTCAGACAGGTGTTAACACTGGGTTGTTGTCGGCACCTCCTGAAAACAGCTCTTTTCCAAGAAACCTTCCTTGCTTAACCAGCTTTGGTTTTATTGGCACTCTGTTTTTTTAAAGAATAATCTTAATATCATGTTTCTTCTTTTTATCTTTTGTTCATTTTATCCCTTGCTGTTCACCACTCCTGAATCTATTTAGATGTGGAGCAGTATACAAATGTTTGATAAATAAATAAATGCATGTTTCTTTGTACAAGAAAAACATTTCTTGAAAGTTAACTCAAATGGTCAAAGAACAAGAAATACCACTCTACATTTACACTTGACACTCACACACTCACATGTACACACACACAATCTGAGCACATACTGGAGCCATTTCCCATGCTATGCCCACATGACTGCAGTGCATACGTGCGTGCGAATATCACAACAATGCTGGCAAGGCTGATGACTTCAATCTTATTTATTTATGTATTTATTTTAGAATAAGAGAAAGAGTAAATCCCTCCAGATGTAGTGCCAATCAGGTAAAAAGAAGAAGACCCATATGATTGGTCCTGCCCACTAGTTATACGAAATGATGGCAGCCAAATGGGATAGCCTAATCAAAAAAAGTAGCTCCCGCATGACTTGATGGCCTGGTTTGCATGATCACCACAGTCCACCTTGGCTTATTGAAGCCACGGTGGGTTGTGGCACGGTGGGTTGTGGCTACTGTGAATATTCAAGCTACAGTGGTTGGTCGCTGCAGCTTATTGTGATGTGCAAACCTGGTGCAAGGGAGGGAGGTGGCTGTTGCCATGGTTAACAAATCACCCACAACCCCCAAACAGCCCATGGGTAGTTTGTTACCCATGGCAACCCCGCCTTTCCAGGTTCACATGTCATGATGAGCCACAGTGACCGCTGCCATGGCTTGAATATTCACAATGGCCACTGGCATGTGCCACAACCCGCCATGGTGGGCTGTGGTGATTGTGCAAACCAGCCCAATGTGTGTGTGTTTGTGGGTCCATGTATACACATGCATGTGCGGATACAGGGTTCCAACATGCACATGTTGTATGAGTAAAGAAGTTATTTGTACATTGCACAATACTAGAATTAGCTCTGAGGTACTTAGGAAATCAACTCCTCTTCCTCATCAAGAATTCAAGTTTAAATTCAGTCAGAGAAGTATTAGTGCAGCTTCTAATTTTTTCTCTTATAATTACATTTCCAATTTCCTTAAATCATGCATTAACTCTCTAAGCCTGTTGAAACAAATATCACACTTATTTGAGATCACAGGCCGCCATCAATAAACATCTCTCTTGAGTTTTGGGTACTTAGACAAACATCTGCTTGATAACAAATTTCAGTATTAAATCCAAAGAAGAGGCATTTAATTCTGTTGTCAACACATTTCTTAGTTAATTGTAGAATCTGCTGGATCATTAAAGAAGAGGGGAAAGCAAATGAGGTTTTGTGATTCCAAATATAGGCTTGGCATGACCATTTCTTTTGTGCTCCAGTTCTTCTGACATTATTAGGCTTACTTTAAAGTCGATAGTTCTGTGGTAATTACCTTACAGCAATAACAACTATTGTCTGGTTTCTCATCCTAGTGTAAAAAAAGAAAAGAAAATTATTTAAATGTATGCACGGTTTCTATCTCCAAGTATTCGGAAGAAAGGAATACATTGTCCCAGACCCATGGAGACAGGACTTGGTATCAATATTTCCTGTATTTCAATTATTCCTTCAATTATTTTCTCTCTCTTTTTTCTTTAAAAAAAAAAGGTTACATACAGACAAGCCCCTATATGTATCCCTCTTTTAGAAAAAAAGAAGAAAAGAATAACTGATGGATTGATACTATGAAGCTGACAATGTTAGGGCCTATAAAATCCTCTATTTAATCTATGCAATTTCTTTCTAAGCAGTAAAGTATCTGCTCACCCATCAGCTCACATTTCCAACAATATATCTGTAGTTCCATAGTAGAAATATATCTTAAAAGTGGCCTGACAGCCAAAGTTTCTGCTGATGAGTTTAAAATAAATATGAAAAAAATCAGTTTCTCCCCCCCCCCCCGCCTCCCCGGTCCCCCTATATCTGGCTAACTTTCAGGTGTTTCTAACTCACAGACTTCAAAGTTTCCCTTGCATGTACACCCTACTCAACTGATGCCTTAGCTTATTTCTAGACTCATAGGCTGTATGAGATACTCTCATTCATCTCCAGTTTCACACTGACATTACCAACATTCATTTTTCCTTCAAGAGACATGTATCTCCTTTTCAGAAAGCAACAGACTAACAGGCATATGCCAAATTTGTATGTATAAAAAATGATAATAAAAATCAAGCCCTAACCACAAGGAAATGGTGCCCTGCCTAGGGATTTATGAGAAATTCATTTCAGTTTGTTTTTGATCAGGATTTACCCATTTTGCACCTCCCGAACCAAACACAGACTCAAACACAATCTGTGATCAGTCTGTACATTTCTGAGCTTGCAATGTGATTCTCTGACAAAAAAAGTGTATGTATGTGTACATTAACAATATGCATAAAAATATGTGTACTTTTTAAAAGTGTGCACAAACATGCTTTAATCAATGGGGAAAGAATGTGTACAAAGATGCACACAATTGATGTATCCATTTGGAAAAATACATGCCAAAAATTTGCACAACTTTCCATGCAGGAAAACAAACAAACAAACAAACAAACAAACAAAGATCATCATCTGATATGGACACAACACAAGATGGAATGAGCTTCAAGGTGGAACCTGGAAAACTTCAATGAGCTTGAGTTTTGCTTGTACACACATTCCCTGGTCCTGCCCAGGACTTCAATCCCAATGTTTTGGAACATGTTAAGAAAAGTGCCTCCATTCATGGTGAGGGTGCATTTCTTTCTAGTTTCAGTACACCCACATCAGTTGTGCTGTGAGTCAGATTGATTGGCAGTTGGATATGGGAAAGGACTGCGTCATTCTACAGACAGAAAGTCAGTCAGTGTGCTAGATATTCTGATGTTTAAAGAAATCTCATGCTTTTGTGGTAACTTAAAGTATCGTTTTCAGACACCCAGGGCTATTTTCACTCATTATTACTTTTTAATACAGGGAAAGTCTTACAGGACCCCATGCACTAGCAAATGTATTGTGTAAATTTGTTTGTGTCATTGATAGACACAACTTATCTAGAACTCCAAAACAGGCTCTGAATCACTCAACACCCAGCTCTCTTTGTTATCAAGATATACAATATCTTTTCCCGGCCATGCAGTATATATGCATGGGGAATAATTATCATACACCCTGAGTGCATTGTACAATGTCGGCAAATTGATATGGCCATTGCCATTTGCAGCTAATCAAAACATACAAACTGATGAAATTCATAAGTGCATAAATAGCAGACTATCTGTGTCTTTTTTCACATGGCCTAGTTGCCTATTTCTCTTAAGCAACAGCAGACAGATTATCTGTTGAGTAACTTTCAATTATTTTGCAAATAGCTCTATTTGCATGGAGTTTATGATGGATATACAAATGCAGCTATAAAATCAAATATCTTAACATTGTTCTTTTTAAAAAGTGGATTACATGACCTGTGGGGATATTTATGACCAGAATTGTATCTATATACATCAGAACAGACCAAACTCTTTAACATAATTAGTATTTTTTTGTTTTTATTATTATTCAGGGTTTTTTTTAAAACTATCTCAGATTCCAAAACTGGTATTCCAAAATACCTTCTAAGTAATCACTGACAAGGCCAAGGGCATGTAATATGTATGAAAGCAACTAAATGGTGTTGCTCAACTGGGAAAGTTTGGCATATGAAATCATTCACCTTTTGAGATGTCATTGCAACAATCTTTAGCATGGACAAACAAGTCTCTTTGTTTCCCTTTTCCTCTTTCCTCCTATTATGAATGGATTCCAGACACAGGAGCAGGACTTATATCCTCCTCCAGCCTGGTGGGGTGACAAACATATCCCAAGTGCACTTTTCACTGCAGAATTAATACGTAAGTACACCTCAGACATTGTTGGGTACTGTCACCAGCACAATGTCCGCAAATTTCAGCCTCTTACCACTTATTATGTTCTTTCTGGGATCAAAAACATACCTGGGGAATAAAATATCCCCAGAATCTATTGATTTTGCCATTGGAGTGTCTTTAGTCCCCAAACACAAGCCACGTCCTTATGTTTAAAAACAGCCCATGGGTTTTTTTCAAAGAAAACTGGTCTAGGGAAGTAGGCTTAAGTACTCTGGGTGTCAGTACGGCACTGTAGGTAGCCCTGTAAATGGCCCATTCACCCCTATAATCTTGCGTATATGGGCTATTCACGGCACCATTTTGCATACAACTAAATATGCGCATATTGTGGTCACCATTTTTTTTGTAAAATGGTGATCACAGTGCTCAACAGCGGGTCCTGGGTGAGTGCGGGTGGCTCAGTGAGCATGGCGGGGCTGGTGGTGGAGGTCTTCCGGACTCCTGTATGGACTCAGGAACCCGCACCATCCCTATTTTCCCCCTGTTTTCATGCATCTCAAAGATATTATGTGTATCAGCTTTCTGATACAAGTATTTGGGATAAAAAAGACACTCCAGGCTTCATGCCTTATGACATATGCACTTCTTTTTCTGACATGGAGATTCATATCTGTGTCACAAAATATACCAAACAAGGTAACTCTGTTAAAAACATTATATCTACTTTAGGCCATGGAAATCAGATATGTATAGACTTTGCTGAGAATATATTGTTTATAACTCATCTCTAAATACCAGAGATCATGATTTATGCAGGGTTTTTTGGAACTTTGGATTCACTGTGATCATCAATTATTTGTTAATAGACAAACCCGATACTATTTAGCACTATTTATTGCCCGACAGCCAATCAATTGGACATCAGTTTGAAAGCTTCAGTTTCCCGTGACATTAATATTGAGAAGCTGATGCAAAATTGGACAGTGTGTTTACTGGGGTCTGGTGACAACCAGGCATGCATTTTTTTCAGTTGGGTGCATTCTGCATTAGTATTCTATATGTCTATCGATTCATTTTAACTAGTGAACTCCCCCTGGTTCGATGCAGAATTGACTTAGCATTTATGAGTTTGCTTGGAGAACATTCGGAAAAAGCTCAGTGGCTGAGCATATTCTTTGCATAAGATCTGAGGTCCAGTTTCCAGTTAAAGGAAACTGGCAGAGCTAAGAGGAAAGGCTTCTGTGCATGAATCTTCGGAGAGCTGTTGCCAGCTGAAGGACACAGTATGAGCCAAACAAGCCAATACTCTGACTAGGTATAAAACCAGATTCATACATTCAGTGTCTGGGGATGTATGAGACTTTCATTTCAGTTTTCAAATCATGAGATCTTGCCCAATTTGCAACCCCAAACACAAATGGGAATGCATGGGGGGGGAGCTCACACATCCCCAAATGTTAGTGTTGCCTGAGTGCCATGTTCTTCGAAGAAAGGAGGGCTACAAATCCAATAAATAAACAAACAAACAAACTTGTGATCATGTTAAAAAATGCGTATTTTCTTTAAAATGTGCACTCTTTCCCCAAAATATGCATTTTCATGCTTTTATGGAGGGGAACTATACAGAAATCTGCATTTTTTTACCATTCAAAATGCACATTTTCCCCATTCTCCCTCTATTTCTTAAGCTGCTTCATTCTCCTCCTTTAAGTCCCTCCTGAAGACCTACCATCTCTGTAGAAATGCCTTCCCTGTCATTGCTCTACCGCACTTAACCTTCTGTTTTGAACAGGGTGTTCTGAGGGTGTTCTTCAAAACAGAAGGTGAAGTGAGGTAGAGTGTTCATCCCTTAATTCTGCTTGTGTCCCGGCCTTGTAAATCTATGGTAGGGGGTAAGCTCCCTGGACAGAAAGCATGCCATATCCATGTTCTATTTAGTGCCTGGGACAATGGTGGTGGTAAATTAGGGATGGACAGACAACTAAAGATGGACAGACCCATCGGAATCAGTGCTCAGCGGGTACGCTGGAGCCGCCACCGCTTACCTGCATGAGTGAGGCTGCAGGAGCCCCTGGCAGCTCAGATGTCCAGGAGTGCCCTGCGGCTGCCCGCTCCTCCATGTGACCTTTTATGCAAAATGGGGCTCTATATTTTCATCTATTTATTGATGCACACAACAGTGACCAGAAAGGGCCATTTCCACAACTTTGGAGGACTCTAACATTGCGGAAATGGCTCATTTCAGCCACCATTGTGTGTGACATATTTTCAAACATATGAAAATATAGAGCTCCATCTTGCATAAAAGGGGCTCTATATTTTTGTATATTGACTGTTGCACACAGCTATGGCCAGAAGGGATCAGTGCTTTCTCCCCCTCCTATCTTAGCTACTGCGAAGGGAGCATCTTAATGGGAGAAGGATGAGAGAGCTGCCTGCGCTGTAGCTGGGAGGGGAGAGGGAGAAAACATTCATCCTTTCTCCCCTTCCTATCCTGGGCCAGCTACTGTGGGGGCAGGGGCTTGATGGGAGGAGGATGACGACAGCGGCTTCCCTCTCATCCTCCTCCTGTCAAGGTGCTGCCTTTGCAGTAGCTGGGATGGGAGGGGGAGAAAGGATCATCACCCCACACATCCTGAGCTGTGTGCCTGCAGCCACCCGTCTGTGCGAACAGCCATTATACATAGAAATGGTGACTCTTTTGTAGATTAAATCTTGTGCACCATGGCTGGCTGGGAAGTGTTGGCCATTGTGCACAAGGTTTAATTTACGTAAAATAGCAAGTCACACATATAATGGTGACTTCCACAAAGGACAGATGGGTGCGGGCAATCACAGGCAGGACCAGTAAGTCCCAGTGGCTCACACAGCTCAGTGGGCAGGGATGGGAACTTGGCAAATCACATCCAGGGGGCTGAGTCTAATGGACTTCCCTCCCCAGACTCTCACGACACCCCTAGTAGTAATTAAAAACTACACTGTAAGTGAAAAATCAATAGTAAGTTTTCCATTGTTAGCCATTATAATACTTTCTGTTTCCCTCAGTTTCTAGCTCTTATCTCTCTGTTCTTAGCTTGTATCCCAGACCTCATTCAACCTAGAAAAACACTGCTTTATGAGAAAGAAAGAAAGAAAGAAAGAAAAAGATTCAGCAAAAAAAATATAATACTTTAAAATAAAACATGATACTCATGACACTGCCAGAGCACATACTTTTAAAAAGAGATGCTGAGGCTGTGCTGGATGAAATACCACCTTCCTTCTGTTCAAAAATCTGGACTGCGATCAAAACAGCATATTAGCTTAATGCAATCTCACTCACATATGCAAAGTTCAATTTAAATGAAGCTTTTAGGGCTTGATTGATATAATACATTGTTTAGTTGACTGAGCACAGAAGTACAAACCAATGTGCCTTTGAGTGACTGGAAAATGTATTCATTCTCTGTGGGTCTCGTCTCTGGAGCTTGCATATTCATGAATTCGAGGTATCTTCATCTGCCCTGCTCTTTCTGCCCAGCAATAGGGTCTTGCACCTTCTGGGTAAAACATAAAACCAATATGCTGTGGCTATTTCAAATCTCAGAGCCTTAATGTGTGTGTGTGTGTGTGTGTGTGTGTGTGTGTATACAGGTATGGGAACTATTTTAAGCATAATAAAACAAACTTCAAGCTTGAACATTCACAGTAAATCCATCTACACAGCCTCTGATGATTCTGTTTTTTATTATTTGTCTTCTTTCTTTTATACACCCTTCCTCATAAATAGCCATATGGTTGATTAATGTACTGAAACAGCCTCAATTTTAATCCAACTCAGTCAGCCGACTCTGTTGGGCAAACAAGCCCTATCTGAAAAAAAAAAAAAATCTAACCAAGCAGGGTCAGATCAACCAAAAATGTGAGTCTTTAAAGTGCCAGAAAACTCTTGGATCTTAACTCTTGTTTTGCTGCAACACGCTACCAGCTACCTTCCAGAAAAGATATATCATGAGAGTGACAGTATATAAAGAGAAAATATTAGGGCCATTATTAGCCACTGCATGATGCAGTGACCCCACAGAGCCTGACCTAACAATTACGGATGTACACATTTTGTAAAATCTGTTCCATCTGCGTTTTGCGGATTGTCAGGTGCATTCTGCTCCACCATCCACTCACTGATGGAAGAGGATGTTTCCCAATTTCCCCCATTTGCACAAATGCGCACTTACACAAATTCACACTTGTGAAAGTCTGTAAATCCCCCCCCCCGAACAAATCCTCCCTGAAATGCACAAATTCCCCCAACATGTACATTTTCATGCTTTAGCCTATGGGGAAATGCACATTTTCAGCTGGTGTTTCTTTTTATTTTACATATTCTTCTATGACTGAATTTGCATACAATTCTAAATAATAATAAAAAAACCCAGTCCGCACTTTCATGGAATTTGTACGACTCAAGAAAAGCCAGCCTGCTGTGGAATCCATGGGTCGGATTCATAGCAATCCAAACTTATTTGATTCCATTGCAGATTTCTCTGACATCCCTACTAACAATAGCCTTTGGCATGATGTATTCATAGAAAGGAATGGCTGAGAAAGCACTGAATATGATCAGATCAACCCCTTGCACTGAGATAGAAATCTCACTGTTCAGCTTCTCAATAGATGACTCTAAATTAGGGATGTACGAAAGTTCCGCCACGGATCTCGGGGAGGCCGAATGCCAGCGCATTCAGCCCCCTGAAATCGGTGGCGGAATGGCCCGCCACCCCCGCCACCCCCCTGGGACTTACCTTGGGCGGATCTTCCTGGTGGTGGCGGCTCCGGTGGCAGCTCCGGCGGTGGTGTGGTGGCGGCCGATCTTCTGACCGGCTGCCGCCGCCGCCATTTCCAGTTAAAACAACAACAACAACAACAAAAACGTGAAAGGCTACATAAAGATTTACGTAGCCTATCACAGCTAGATTTTAAAAAAAACACCATGATAGGCTACGTAAATGTTGATGTAGCCTATCACGGCTGACTTAAAAAACAAAAACAAAAAAAACCGCGCATACGCAAATGGCGGCGCCCATGGGCGCCGCCATTTGCGTACGCGTGTTGTTGGGTTTTTTTAAGTCAGCTGTGATAGGCTAGTCAACATTTACGTAGCCTATCATGGCTGACTGCAGGGACACAAACGGCGGCGGCTATGGCCTCCGCCATTTGCGTCCCTGCTAGCCAGAGGCCAGATGTCCGGCTGCTGGTGGAGCCGGCCGGCAGCTCCGCACAGCCTGCCGGCCAGGATTCCGGGGGAAGGAACGTAGCCCCTCCCCCACCGGCCAGGATTCCGGGGGGAGGGATGGAACGCCTCCCCCCCAGCATCAACATAATCTGCAGAAAGGTAAGTCACTTTCGTACATCCCTACTCCGAATCATCCAAATAATTGTGTTACAAGCAAAAAGGAGGCACTACACTGGGGAAAAAAAAAACCCTGTATTTTATGGCAAGGAAAACAGTCTGCCAAACTAGCTCACAATATAATCCTATGCACGTCTACTCAGGAGTATGTCCCATTGAGATCAATGGGTTTTACTACCAAGTAAGTGTGAGTGCAGCCTCAGATGGCTCAGAGGAACCTTGCTCCATGCTACAGTAAAAGGACAACACATCCACAGCTATGGATTAGTCTTGAATAATTTTTTTTTTTCTAGCCCCGAATGCAAAGATCTACCACAACAAACAGCATAGGAGACATTTTCACACATCATGTGTGTTTTACAATAGTTATATGCCAATTTTTCAAAGAAGATCCTGTATACAGAAATTAATTTGGCCTTGCCTACCCATTCATTTCCCCTTCATGGATCACTGCCTTGTTGTGGCGAAGGGGCTTGCGTAACTCAGTGAAGCCATAAGCTATGCAGTGCAGGGCCACCCAAGATGGACAGGTCATGGCGGAGAGTTCTGACAAAATGTGATCCACTGGAGAAGGAAATGGCAACCCACTCCAGTATTCTTGCCAAGGAAACTCCATGGAACTTATCACAAGGCTAAAAGATATGATGCCGGAAGATGAGCCCCTCAGGTCGGAAGGTGTCCAATAAACTACTGGGGAAGACCAGAGGGAATTTCCAAGTAGCGCCAGAAAGGGTGAAGCGGCTGGGCCAAAGCTGAAAGGACACTCAGCTGTGGATGTGTCTGGTGGTGAAAAGAAAGTCCGATGCTGTAAAGAACAATATTGTTTAGGAACCTGGAATGTAAGATCAATGAATCAAGGTAAGCTGGAGGTGGTCAAACATGAGATGGCAAGATTGAACATCGACATCTTGGGAATCGGCAAACTAAAATGGACAAGCATGGGCGAATTTAATTCAGGTGACCATCATATCTACTACTGTGGGCAAGAATCCCTTAGAACAAATGGAGTAGCGCTCATAGTCAATAAAAGGGTGGGAAAAGCAGTACTGGGTACAATCTCAAAAATGACAGAATGATCTCAATACGAATCCAAGGCAAACCATTCAACATCACAGTAATTCAAGTCTATGCCCCAACCACTGAGGCCAAAGAAGCTGAGGTTGATTGGTTCTATGAAGACCTACAACACCTTCTAGAACTAACACCAAAAAAAGATGTCCTCTTCATCATAGGGGATTGGAATGCTAAACTAGGAAGTCAAGAAATCACCGGGATAACAGGCAAGCATGGCCTTGGTGTACAAACTGAAGCAGGACAAAGGCTAATAGAGTTTTGCAAAGAGAACACCCTGATCATAGCAAACAGTCTTTTCCAACAGCACAAGAGGCGACTCTACACATGGACATCACCAGATGGTCAATATCGAAACCAGATTGATTATGTCCTTTGCAGCCATAGATGGAGAAGCTCTATACAGTCAGTAAAAACAAGACCTGGAGTTGACTGTGGCTCAGATCATGAGCTGCTTCTTGCAAAATTTCGGCTTAAATTGAAGAACATAGGGAAAACCACTAAACCATTCAGGTATGACCTAAATCATATCCCTGATGAATATACAGTGGAGGTGAGGAATAGATTTAAGGGATTAGACCTGATAGACAGAGTGCCTGAGGAACTATGGATGGAGGTCCATAAAATTGTTCAGGAGGCAGCAACTAAATCTATCCCAAAGAAAAAAAAATGCAAGAAAGCAAAGTGGCTGTCTGAGGAGGCTTTACAAGTAGCTGAGGAAAGAAGGGAAGCGAAAAGCAAGGGAGAAAGGGCAAGATATATCCAACTGAAATCAGAGTTCCAAAGAACAGCAAGGAGAGACAAGAAGGCCTTCTTAAATGAACAATGCAAAGAAATCGAGGAAAACAATAGAATGGGAAAGACTAGAGATCTTTTCAAGAAAATCAGAGATCTCAAGGGAACGTTTTGTGCAAAGACGGGCATGATAAAGGACAAAGAAGGCAGGGACCTAACAGAAGCAGATGAGATTAAGAAGAGGTGGAAAGAATACACAGAAGAACTATATAGGAAAGATCTTAATGTCCCTGATAGCCATGATAGTGCGGTCACTGAACTTGAGCCGGACATCCTAGAGAGTGAAATCAAGTGGGCCTAAGGAAGCATTACTAACAACAAAGCTAGCGGACATGACAGTCTTCCAGCTGAGCTATTTAAGACCTTAAAAGATGATGCTGTTAAAGTGCTGCATTCAATATGCCAACAAATGTGGAACACTCAACAGTGGCCACAAGACTGCAAAAGGTCAGTTTACATTCCAATCCCAAAGAAGGGCAATGCCAAAGGGTGTTCAAACTAGGGGTGAACGAAAGTCACTTACCTTTTCTCGCAGCTTTTTCGCGGTGGGGGGGAGCGCTTCGCTTGTCCCCCCGCGAAGTTCAGGCCGGGGGGGGGGGAGGCTTCCCGCCTCGCCCGGCCGAAATTCAGGCCGGGGGGGGGAGGCTTCCCGCCTCGCCCGGCCGAAATTCAGGCCGGGGAGGAGGCTTCCCGCCTCGCCCGGCCGCGAACACGAAAGTAAAAAAAAAAAAAAAGTCCCCTGATAGGCTACGTGACGATTCACGTAGCCTATCACGGCTAGATCTGGAAAGTCAGCCGTGATAGGCTACGTGAATCGTCACGTAGCCTATCACGGGTGACTTTAAAAAAAAAAAGCGTGTACGCAAATGGCGGCCCCCATAGGGAGCCGCCATTCGCGTTCCTTATTTAGTTGCTGTAGTCTACGTCAATGTTTACGTAGACTACGGCGAAAATAAGGGCAACGCAAATAGCGTTGCCCTTATTTTCGCTGTAGTCTATGTAAACATTGACGTAGACTACAGCGACCAAATAAGGAACGCGAATGGCGGCTCCCTATGGGGGCCGCCATTATCCGTACACGCTTTTTTTTTTTTTTAAAGTCACCCGTGATAGGCTACGTGACGATTCACGTAGCCTATCACGGCTGACTTTGCAAATCTTGCCGTGATAGGCTACGTGAATCGTCACGTAGCCTATCAGGGGACGTGTTTTTTTTTTTCTTTCATTGCAATGGTGGGGGCGGCAGCCGGTCGAAAGACCGGCTGCCGCTCCCGCCCCGCTCGAACACCGGACGAACCGCCAGCCGGACCCACCGCCGGGAGGGACATTCAGGGAAGGTAAGTCCCGTCCCGGGGGGGGAGGGCGGAGGATTTCTCCCCGAAACTTGTTCGGGGGGCCCAACACGTTGGCGCTCGGCCCCCCGAAGTTTCGGGGAGAAATTCTCCGCCATCCCTAGTTCAAACTACCATACAATTGCGCTCATTTCACATGCCAGCAAGGCTGTGCTCAAAATCCTACAAGCTAGGTTTCAACAGTATGTGAACCGAGAACTACCGGAAGTACAAGCTGGGTTTCGAAGAGGCAGAGGAACTACAGATCAAATCGCCAACTTTCGCTGGATCATGGAGAAAGCAAGAGAATTCCAGAAAAACGTCTATTTCTGCTTCATTGACTACGCTAAAGCCTTTGATTGTGTGGAGCACAACCAACTGTGGCAAATTCTTAAAGAGATGGGAGTACCAGACCACCTTATCTGTCTCCTGAGAAACCTGTATGAGGGTCAAGAAGCAACAGTAAGAACCGGACATGGAACAACCGATTGGTTCAAAATTGGGAAATGAGTATGACAAGGCTGTATATTGTCGCCCTGCTTATTTAATTTATATGCAGAGTACATCATGAGAAACACTGGGTTGGATGAATCATAGATCGGAATTAAGATTGCCAGGAGAATTATCAACAACCTCAGATACGTAGACGATACCACCCTAACGGCAGAAAGTGAAGACGATCTAAAGAGCCTCTTGTTGAGGGTGAAAGTGGAGAGTGAAAAAGCTGGTTTGAAACTAGGGATGTCAGAGAATTTCTCCACAAATCTCGGGGAGGCCGAATGCCAGCACATTCGGCCCCCCGAAATTGGTGGAGAAACGGTCTGCCCCCCCTGCCCCCCCAGGACGGGACTTACCTTGTTCGAATGTCCCTGGCAGCGGCGGCGGCTCCAGCGGCGGTGCGGCGGCGGCTGGTCTTCCGACCGGCCGCCGCCGCCATTTCCAAGTAAAAACAAACAAACAAACAAACAAACAAATGTGATAGGTTACGTAAAGATTTATGTAGCCTATTACGGCTAGATTTTTAAAAAACACTGTGATAAGCTACGCAAATGTTTACGTAGCCCATCACGGCTGACTTTGAAAAAAAACAACAACGTGCGTACGCAAATGGCAGCACCCATGGGCGCCACCATTTGCGTTCCTTATTTTGGCACGTGTAGTGTACGTAAACATTTACGTAGAGTACGGCGAAAATAAGGGGAACGCAAATAGTGTTTCTCTTATTTTCGCCGTAGTCTACGTAAATGTTTACATAGACTACACGTGCCAAAATAAGGAAAGCAAATGGCGGCGCCCATGGGCGCCGCCATTTGTGTACGCGCTTTTTTTTTTTTTTAAGTCAGCCGTGATAGGCTACGTTAACATTTACGTAGCCTATCACGGCTGACTGCAGAGACGCAAACGGCAGCGGCTACGGCCGCCGCCTTTTGCGTCCTGGGCTCCTGGCAGGAGAGGAGGTTTCATGGCCGGAGGGACGGGGCGCCTCCCCCCCGGCCAGAATTTTTGGGGGAGGGACAGAGCGCCTCCCCCCCACCGTGAAGCAAGCTTCGGGATTAGGTAAGGGACTTTCGTCCATCCCTAAACTCAACTAGGGATGTCAAAGAATTCCGCCATGGATCTCGAGGAGGCCGAATGCCAGTGCATTCAGCCCCCCGAAATCGGTGGCGGAATGGCCTGCCCCCCCACCCTCCCCGGGACGAGACTTGCCTGGGGCAGTTCTTCCAGGCGACGGCAATGGCGACAGCGGCGGTGGCTGTGGCGGCGGTTCGGCAGTGGCGACTGCGGCGGTCGGTCTTCTGACCAGCTGCCGCCACTGCCATTTCCATTTTTTTAAAAAAAGACGTGATAGGCTACGTAAAGATTTATGTAGCCTATCACGTCTGACTTAAAAAAAAAAAAAAACCGCGCGTACGCAAATGGCGGCAGTTACAGCCGCCACCATTTGCGTTCCCCTTATTTTCGCCATCTTAGTCTACGTAAATCTTGATGTAGACTAAGACGTGCCAAAATAAGGAATGCAAATGGCGGCAGCTGTGGCCACCGCCATTTGCATACGTGCGTTTTTGTTGTTTTTTTTAAGTCAGACGTCATAGGCTACGTAAACATTTACGTAGCCTATCATGGCTGACTGCAGGGACACAAATGGCAGCGGCCATGGCCGCCACCATTTGCATCCCTGCTAGCCAGCAGCCAGATGTCCGGCTGCTGGTGGAGCCGGCCGGCGGCTCCGCCGAATCCCTGCAGAGCGGAGCCGGCCGGTGAGGATTCCTGGGGGAGGAACAGAACGCCTCCCCCCCACCATCAACATAATCGGCGAACAGGTAAGTGACTTTCGTACATCCCTAACAACATTAAAAAAACTAAGATAATGGCATCTGGCCCCATCACTTCCTGGCATATAGAAGGAGAAGAAATGGAAGCAGTGACAGATTTTATTTTCTTGGGCTCCAAGATCACTGCAGATGGTGACTGTAGCCATGAAATTAAAAGACGCTTGCTCCTTGGGAGGAAAGCTATGGCCAACCTAGACAGCAGAGTAAGAAGCAGAGACATCACCTTGCCGACAAAGATCCGTCTAATCAAAGCTGTGGTTTTCCCAGTAGCGACGTATGGCTGTGAGACCTGGACTATAAGGAAGGCTGAGCGCCGAAGAATTGATGCCTTTGAACTGTGGTGCTGGAGAAGACTCTTACGAGTCCCCTGAACTGCAAGGAGGTCAAATCAGTCAATCCTAAAGGAAATCAACCCTGACTGCTCATTGGAAGGACAGATACTGAAGCTGAAGCTCAAATATTGTGGCCACCTAATGCAAAGAGAAAACTCCCTGGAAAAGACCCTGATGCTGGGAAAGACTGAAGGCAAAAGGAGAAGGGGACGGCAGAGGATGAGATGGCTAGATAGCATCACGGATGCAATGAATATGAACGTGAGCACGCTCCGGGAGAGAGCGCAGGACAGGAAGGCCTGGCGTGCTATGGTCCATGGGGTCACGAAGAGTCGGACACGACTGAACGACTGAACAACAACAACCCATTAATTTTATCATGCAATATAATACCCCCCTCTCTACTGATACACTAACATTTCAGCTGCTCCTTCCAATGCTATACCTATCTCTACCTTCAACTATCTATACCATAAGCCA
Source organism: Heloderma suspectum (assembly GCF_057233095.1). Lineage (NCBI taxonomy): Eukaryota > Metazoa > Chordata > Lepidosauria > Squamata > Helodermatidae > Heloderma > Heloderma suspectum. Next base: position 254,380,638 of record NC_139460.1, on the reverse strand, counting down.
AAAAAGATGTGACAACAGGACATGTGTAGGTCGACCTCCTGTGTTGTTGTTTTAAATGGCAAATGCACTTATGGGTGCAGGAGGTCATTTTGACTGGAACCAGCACACTGGGGAAGGATCAGCAGGAGAACTTTTTTTAACCCTTCCATTCCTGATCCAGGTTTACAATCTGAATTAACTGTTGCTATTAGTATGATTACTACTACTATTACTATTTGCCCTGTGAAGGAAACGTCCCTCTGCAGGGCAAATAGCAACTCTGGGAAGTGTAATTTGGATTGCCGGGAAAGGCACGTGGGTAAAGGGTTTTTTTGTTTTGTTTTGTTTTTAAAAGCCCTTTCACAGAATCATGGGGTTGGAAGAGGCCTACAAGACCATCGAGTCCAACCCCCTGCTCAATGCAGGAAGCCTGATTCCCACCCAGGCGGTCTCCCATCCAAGTACTAACCAGGGCTGACCCTGCTTAGCTTCCGAGATCAGCTGAGATCAAGTGTCTCAGTGCTGTCTGAATCACCTGCCCTTAAAAATGCATTTATCATTAAAACACACACACCAAAGGAGATCATATTATGGAGCTTCCAACATCATGTCTAGTTTGGTGTTTGGTTCTGTAACTTACCCTGGCTCTTCTGTAACCTGACACTGCCTGACTGGTCTGAGGGAAAAGGCACATTACTAAGCAGGTTTTGCCCTTTTACTATCTTAATGGGAGCCTGCAGAAACCAGGAGTGTTTCACCAGCAGTTCTTCCACACCAGCTGTTTTAGCCTGAGCAACTCCTACTTGCACCCAGATAGGTTTGCTTTATATAACCTAGTTACCAGGGCTGAGCAGAGTTCTCCCATTTTGCTCTATTATTGTTCCATTGGTTATTTCTGCCCAACACACTTTGCTCTCCCTTTCTTTTGATTTAATGTGGAGAATGTCTAAAATGAATTCCTGAATTGGTGCATGCCCAGTTGGCTATGCTTTCATTTCATTAATTCTGTGATTCACACACACACACACACACACACACACCCATCATATGAAGATTCCCTTTTGTGTTGTGTTTCGTTAATGTGCACAAGTGGTTATGCACATCAGTAAACTGAACGGAAGGGGGGGGGGGGAGACAGAAGTGAACAGAAAGAACTGAAAGCTGAGACAGACAATGAAAAACAAAAAGAACAGTAGTTTGCTAGAGCATCACTACTGCCCTGCAAACAAGACTAGGCTATTGAGGACCTGCCAATCTTGGTTGAAGCCTCGGATGCTTCAGAATTCTGGATGGAGAGAATATCATCAGCATCTCTCCTAGTTACTTCCTCCTTGCAGTTTGGTAAAAGAGCATGCTAGCTCACACAGCAAGCACTTCTCAATTAATGCTTAGACTGAAAAACGAAACAGAATGATCCCCACTTCTGTAGCACATTGGGCAATCAACCAGCTGCAGCTTGCATAAACCAGTGCCATACTATCAAATGTACACATACCAAGTTAACAAATAACAAAATGGCAAATGCTTCCATGAGCTTCAAATTTAAGATCTGTAAATACAATGAGGTGTGAATTAAATTCAAATTCACATGGTGAATTTGGGATATGGAGCCAATTTCACTTCTAACACTCAGAGCAAAGTTACATTTCCTGGTGAACAGGTAGATAAGAGAAAAACCAAGAGTTGGTACACATGTGGAGGCAACCTTAAATTACTCCCCTTGTCATACCTGTTACAGCAATGGCTTAGTACATAGATTAGGTGATGTTCACTATGGTAGAAAAACTTTTTTCTTTTAAGAACTTAGTTAGCAGTGATGTGGAGAAAACACTCCCAGCTGCAAGGTCAGAAATGGTACACAAATGGCTTCCCACAGGGAGGCAGCCACCATGGGACCTCTCACATTTCAAACAACTTCCTGTTCACTGAATCTGCCTTCTTTCTTGAATATGCTTCTTGGTCAGGTGGCATGCTTGTACTAATTTTGTGCTAATTGTGCCAGCTTTGCTTTGCCAAGCCACATTTAATTTTGCTAGCTGTTTGGAAGCTTTTAGAGTTGACAATTGAATGATTAAACAAAGATGATCTAGAGCTTGGCCATTTACTCTCTCTCTCTCTCTCTCTTTCTCTCCCTCTCTCTTTTGGCAGTGTTTTGAAGAAAGAAGCGATTAGCCATTGAGGAATGATGGGAGTCTGTCAACTGCACAGGAACTCTGCTATTTCACTCTGTTCCATAAAAGAGATAAGGACTCTCTTCACTAATGGGAAAAAATGGCCCTTGATTGCTATGTGAAAACAACAGATGTCCAAGTGGGTGGCAACCCCCCCACCCCGAAACCATTACCTTCCCTGATTATACTGTTAAGTGGAAAATCACAGGTATAGAACTCCACATGAAACAATGGACAGCGGTGGTTGCGACCTACAAATCCTTAGATTAATTGGCTCTTTGATAAATTATCATTTCTGTAATCCAACATGGTTGGCTGTTAGATGTGTATTCTGAGGCAGGCGCAAACAGCAGCACTGGGACAAAATGCTCCCTAGCTGGTGAAAGTCTTTCCTCAAGCAGCTTGATAAAGCCTCACGGCACTTTAGGTCTTTGGTACCACACAACAAAAACACCGAATGAGGTGATTCACTGACCATATTTGGCTTGCAAACTGCCATTTGTGAACTGCCCTCTGAGTTGTAATTCTGGAACAAGTTCATAAGGGTGACCCCATCTGATACGTTCTATGCTACATTTCCTCTCCCTGGGTCTGGAATGGACCCCTTTCCTAGGCTATGGTATTGGAAGCTTAAGTGTTGGAGATTTGGGGCAACGCTCAGGGGTCGAGTGCATGTTCTCATCTAAAAGATCCCAGGTTCAATCCCTGGCGTTTCTAGGTTGAGCTGGAAAAAGTCCCTATCAGAAACCCTGGAGAACTGCTGCCAGTCATTACACACAATACTAAGGTAGAGGGACCAATGGTCAGGCTCGCCACAAGGGAGCTTCCTGTGCTTGTATAAGGTTTCAATGTCTCTTGTCCCTAACTGTTCATGGAAGTTGTTGGACTGCTGTTCCTTGAGAGCCCTGTGCAAATTACTAAAATCTGGAGACAATCAAGTTGTGCCTATGAAGGAGACCCAATCAATGCATAGAGATCAGGATCTTGCTCCATCCTCCTCCTCCATAGATTTTTAATGGTGTGCACAGGGCTATTCAACCAGTTTCAGAGATGAAACATTCTTCCTCCATCCTTTAATCCAGGGCCTGCAGCTCTTACTGCCAGTGTGATGTAATTTACTCCTTCATGGAGTTCCATCAAATTCTTTCCTTTCCATCTATGTTGCTCCTTCTTTCTTTCCTTCCTTCTGGTGTTGCTCCCAGGCAATGCCCTACTCTCTCACCTCATACCTCTTTGTACCATCTCTTTATACATTACACATGGGGTTTATTTTAATGAGTACACATTACCAGCTCATCAGTATCTGCTAAAACTACTGCATTGATGGGGGGGGGGGAGGTCATGTGAAAGGGACAACAGATTAATATGTGGGCATGAGGTGGCACAGCTTCACAGAAGCCTGATGCAAGGCTGGTAAAGTGCCAAACAGATCCTTAGTTGCTATAGTTTGACTGAACTCATCACTAACTAGTGCTGGATTATAATGAGTGTAAATTTAAAACTAATCAAGTTCAAAAGTTCACTTTTGAATTTTGAGAATGAAGTCTGCATTCCAGCAAGACATCTTACTTTTGTTTACTTCTTTACTTGCTTGACTCACCCCTAAATGTGTTCCTGTTTTGAAAGTTGAGTGTAACTCCTAATTAAACTTTATAACTCTGATATTGTGAGAGGTAATGAATAGAACAGATTTCCAAATTGCTCCTGCTGCCATTGCAAAATGGTACTGTGGGGGGGGGGAACTAGGGATGTGTGAATCAGCAAAACGTGAGCTCACTAAAGTTCTCCGATTTCCATCTCAAAGCTTGTTCTGACTTAGTCTGTATCAGATGGCGAGCTTTGTTTTTTCTTTCAGCATGCGTATTTTTGTGCATGTTTCCCAAATGCAAGCATAAGTTGTGAGCGTCTTTGAAATGTATGCATTCTTCTCCCATTCATTAAAGCACATGTGTGCACGTTTTTCAAATGTACGCATGCTGTCAAACAGATTGTTTTGTGGTCTGCAAATCACATTGCAAGCTCAGAAATGTACGGACTTTGACCATGGATTGTGTCCAAGTCTGTGTTCCATCCAGAAGGCATGAACTGAGTAAATCCTGATCGAAAACAAATTGAAACTAATGTCTTATACATCCCAAGGGGAAACCCATGAACTGGGCTTCTTGTGGTGCTACTGCGTTATGCATTTCCTACCAAACAGATAATCAGCTTTGATAGTGTCAACTTCCAGTTAGGTGGGGAGAAGGGAGAGGCACTGCACTCAGTCAAGGCAACCTTTTCCCTTACTGATAGTCGGGCAGGTGGAACATCAAACAAGTGGAATGTTCCCTCTGCTCTGCTTTCAGCTCCTTGGGACCGGAGTCCATACAGACACTTTAACATTGGTAAACCAGCAGATTATATTAAGGAGCATTTTAAAATATTTTGGGATGGATTCATCAAAGGAATGAGACACATTTATCTTTCTGAAGGTTTTGCATTTTAATCAACTAACAGCCATCTGACTGTTTAGAATTTCAAAGCAGCTATCCTATAGGGGAATGTCACTTGGGGGGGCAGGGAGAGATCACCTAAAGAGAATTATTTGCTTGTTATTCTCATGATAAATCTGATTTTTTTTAATCCTTTATTCATAAAGTATCTGTGTGCCTTTCCCTGGCAAATGTCCTTAAATTCTAAGAAATCCCCCCCCCCCATCTCAGGATGCCAGTCACATTATAACTCTCACAAAGCAGTAATGCACCAAATTATATATATACTGCAGCGTGATTCCTATTCATATAATTCTTACAAGAATCTATACATAGTGCTTTATGATGGCTGTAATTTAGATATATTGGATAATATAATCTGTTTTATGGTATGCACATAGTTTTTTTAAAAAAGAAATATGCACATGAATTGACTGTTTAGCAATAATAAAAATGTTTTCTATTTATACTTCATCTACCCACTGGCTGCTGCTACTTCTGGTTGCTGTCTCTGCATTCTCCCCAATACCATTTTTAAGATGTACTGTTCTGGTTGCTGTCTCTGCATTCTCCCCAATACCATTTTTAAGATGTACTGATCCCATGAGCACAGTACACTTGAAATGACAGTGCAATGGGGAAGATAGCTGACACGATGGCATCTTGAAGGGAGACTATCTGCCCCAATACCTTTTAGGCTTTAATGTGGAACCATTTAAAACAGGGATGGGAGATCTGTGGCTCCCCTTATGTTGTTGGACTCCAGCTCTCCAGCCAGACCCAGCCAGTATCAGCCAATGGTCAGTAATGATGGGACTTGCAGACCAACAACATCAGAAGGGTTACATGTTCCCCAATGTCATGACTCCCGTGGGTGTTTCCTCATCAGAAGAAGAGCTTGAATGCTGAGATCCCATGGGACAGGTCACCTCAGAAGACCCCAAGAACACCAGAGACAGCACTGGGCCCTCGGGGGCGATGCCTTCAGATCTGCCTCCTCAGGAGGCACAGAGCTCAGTTACTGAGGCAGAGGGGAATGCTGAGCAAACCACATAATCTCTGAAAATTCAGACTAGGAAGGTGGCCAGGTAAAGGAGTGCCAGCTTGCTGAAGAGATCTCTTCAGTAGTAAAGGCCCCCTTATGAGCAAGGCCTTGCTCCCAAGTAGACTTCTGATAAAGAGCCTCTGACCTGTTGCAGCTGAGTCCTGGGTAGTGCTCTGGAAACTCCAGTTTATAAGAGTTAAGATCTTCTGCTTGTTGGAAGAATATCTTATCTCAACTCCTTGTACATGAAAACCTTGACCTTCAACTGACTTGACCCTCCTCCTTGCCTGCTCCTTGACTGAACTTGTCTTTGTGGACATGGGGAAGGGGTTCAACTTTGGGCTATTATTCCTTATCCAGGCCCAAGGCCCTGTAAACAGGACACCTACCCGATTTAAAATGAGCTGCAGAGGCATACATAGTACAGAGCCTGAGAAGATGGAAGAAGTGGCATAATGTAGTGAAATGGGCCTAGTGGAGGAGACTATGGCCCAGTTCAGTCTCTACATTTTTTAAACCATATATCATATGAAGAAATGTTTCTTTCCCCCTTTTTTTGAACAAATAAACTGAACTAACAGCTTGGAAGACAAAAGTTCTGGTTTCTGTTCCAGTCCCCATGTAAAAATAAGTCTCTCTCTTCCCACTCCAGGCTCACAAACCCACAGCCTCCAAAACTTCCCTTGCATGTCTCCTCCATTCTCCTTATTCCAACACCACAGAACTCTACCTAGACTGTGTTGAACCTTTCCCTTCAGCCCAATCTTTTCACCGCCCATCGACTTGCATCCCTCTCCCCTTCAAAGTACATCCCTTAGACCCTTGCATTTTTGGAAGCAAGGGACCCATTTTATGCACAAATTCCTTGTGTACAAAAGATAAAACAAACACAGCTGAAATGGCAGGAAAACAAATAGTGCCCTGTTGAAGGCTTAATTTGTACTAGGCCTTACCAGGGACATTTCTATTACCTGTTTTTCATACCGGGCTGAGTCCTAAGATAACGGAAGTAATTTGGTTCTGAGTATAGTGAGAGTGCATTTCCCTCACAACTGACCACTTACATGTTAAAACAGGGATAGGAAATCTTCTTCACATAGTAGAGATCCACACCGTCTCTGAATTCCAGTGGTGCTGCGGCAGGGGTAGGCCACTGGGAAGCCTCACAAAAAGGCCAGGGGGGCCGCACTCAGTCCCCAGACTATGTGTGCCACCCACCCCTGCCCTAGAGAGACAGAGATGCTGAAAACAAGCAGGCAGGTGCTCTGGATGCTTCACTCGAAGATCAGGTTTCCTGCATTTACCTGCCTTCCAGTCAGCGTCTCTGCCTCTCTCAGGGGAATGAAAGAGACACTGACCAGGAAGGAAGGACGGACGGAGAGTGGGAGATGAATGCCAGAAAGCTGACCATGGAGCCCTGCCCAGCACTGGAATGTGGCCCCCGAGCATTTGTCTGAAACAGAATGTGGTCCTCCAGGGTGGTATGACTGTCATACAGGCAAAAGCACCAGCACCTCTCTTTTGTAGTAATTAAAAACTGTCTCTACCTCCTTTGAAACGACAATGTGCAGAAAACCCCAGTCCTTCTTCCCAAAAAGTCTACTTCTGGTTTTATTCTATCCTCTTTCTAATATCTGCACACTAAAGTGTTTCCCCATTATAAACCACATAATCAAATAATAAAGGCCTCTAATAAAATAATCCTGCCTGCCCCCCCCATCCCAAACAAGCACATTCTCTATTCTTTTACCCTACTTGGGCCTACATTGTACAGCAGTCATCCCAATCTTTTTTTAAATACCAGTGTGAATCCAAAAATTATTTCCTTTCTCTCCACAAGTAAGTTCACTCCAGATTCCCTCCCGCACCTCACTTCTTTCCTGAGGTTTCTCTTCCTCTTTCCATTCCTCCCACCCCTACAATATGTACTGTTCCTTGGAGATTTCACTGCCCTATGCACATTACAGTATAACATTAAAGCTGACAGTGTTCAAGTCATTAATTGCACTTTACAAAAGCGATTTATTTTCAACTTTATTTTTCTTTCTCCATATTTTGCAATTCCACAGAGACATTTCCTCCAGGTTTTCCTGCATTTTTTTAAAAATGGCAAATTCAAGCCAAGTTAGTTGTCTTGATGATGTGTAGGGGTGTGTGTGTGTGTGTGTGTGTGAGAGAGAGAGAGAGAGAGAGAGAGAGAGAGAGAGAGAGAGTTTGGGCATATACAGTCAGGGCCAGAAATTGGAACAAGGATAACTGTTTTGGCAGTTGGCCTCTGTACACCACCACATTGAAGTTGAAAGGAAACACACCCAGATGGGAGCGAAGCCAGGACTTTCAGCTGTAATTCAAGGGGTTTGACAAAAGTGGGGCACTAACCATTCAGGAAGGACAGCCAGTGGCATACACCAACCCATCATTGGTGGCTCATAAGTAATGGAACGAATGGCTGACAAGCAGCTGCATGGCCAGGTGTGGCCTGTTTCCTGGGTACCCCATGACCAATCAAGCAGATGAAAGGCCTGGAGGTGGCTCTGAGTAAACTGGAGGAGGCTTTGTGCATGTTCCACAAGGATGGGTGCAAAACCTCAATGGTTTTTTCACACATTCCAAGCAAATGTGCGGATCCTTCAAAAGTGCTCAAGCACAGCCCGCAGCTACTGCTTCCCCTTTCCCTTGCACCCCATCAGGAGGAGAGAGGGAGGCCAAAGTAAAGGTGGTGGAGCTGAGAGTGCCTGCAACTGCCACTTCTGTCTCCCACTTTTCTGCCCAAGGAGAAAGTTGGGGTAGAGACAACAGAGGTAGCTGCAAAAGCTCGCGGCACCACTTTGCCTCTGGAGAGAGAAGATGTTGGAAATCCAGAAGAGAAAGTGGCACTGATAGGAGTGCAAAGTGTCCTTTTCCCTCCCAGGAGGGGATGCTGGAGTTTGAAGTCTCAGGATCTAGCTGCCACAGCCTTTCTGTCCAAGTCAGTTGGGAGGCCCTTTGGGAGGGGAGGAGACAAAGGTGGCAGTTGTGGACCCTGAGGGAGCAGGTCAAGGGGCCCTGCTCTTCATCTGCTCACAGCATCCTAGGATAAAAACCCTGTATGTCTTGTGTCTCCTTGCAAGCAAATGCACACTCTTATTTGATTCCTTATGGCATCCCTAATTATTTTTAATGTAAATGTTTAGAAATTCATGGGTTGCAGACATTTCTTAGAAGAGGATTTCTATCTCATGGGGAGAGGGATGCCTGTTCTAAAAGGATGTCTGCTGTGATACATGTGCATCATCTAAAAAGTGTGCCTTTTCTTCAGAACTATTGTTGTGGGTGAAAGGAGTGGGAGGTGAAATAACGAGATGAGACACAAGTATTTGGTGTAAAACATCGGGCCATATTTATTGAAACTTGGTTCTTTTTGTGAAGGGAAACTTAAGCGGGCCTTTCTCTGTGCCAGTCTGGCCTTGTATCAGGTGAGACATTTGATGCCTGTAGAGTGGCGTCCTTGATCGCCACCCCTCAGAACTGCCCAAATTTGGGGGACAGGAGTCCTTCCCCTGTCAACCCCCCTTGGGCCATAAAACTGCAAGTCGGTGAGGAGAGTTGGCCTCAAAGGTAAACTGTAACCTCCAACTTGGGCTGCATAACCCTGAGCTGGAAGCCTCAGGCCTTACCAGTCACCTGAAACTGTGGTCCGAATGCTCACCAGCCCTATACCCCACAAGGAGTGCCTGGGCATAACCACCTATTTAGGAATGTGACCAAATCAACCTGAGTGATTAAATAAGACCAAAACAACTTACATTAACTCCCATACCTCACTTACAGTGTGAAGTAGACAAAAAGACACATAGCCAAGGTCAATCAGACTATGAGCCAAAAATTCCTACTTGGTCCCCCAAAGGACAACCAGTAAAACCACATTGCATTCAGGGTGGGAGGGAGGGAGCCGCGCAATGAAGAGGAAGGAGGGAGGGGCTCCACAGCCTAACACAGGCTCCTCCTGTGTACTCCTGTGTACAGGGAGTAAGCTCCTCCCTTCCCTAGTGACGCTACTCTGAACGCCAATGGCATTCTCCCCCTCTCTGCTCCCACTCCATCTGCAGAATCCCTCCCACACCCAGGCAAGCCAGACACGGGGGGAGGGTACTTCTATTCACATGCAAAGTGAAATTATGACTAGGGTTTCTATAATTAAGTGACAGTCCTAGTTTTTGCATAGGTAAACGTTTCATATAGGGAAAGTGAACCAAGGCCACCAAGTGGAATGCCTCCAATTTTTGTTTAGTGACCTTCACGCCTATGCTTATAAAAACATTGTTTGTGCCGTTAACTTTTGCCCACCGATATACTACTCAGCACAGATATCTGTAAGGTTCCCTCCAGCCAGCCAAAGGGATGATCTTAATTACAAGGCCAAACAAATAGCCACACATAGCTAATAGAACAGAGATGCATACTGCTGTATGACTTACTATTCTGAAATCCTCTAGTGTGAAAAAAGCAGCATGTTCTTGTGAGTCCATCTAATACAGCACTGAAATATTTACAGTACAAAGAAATGATTCTGTCTGTGCACATGGTATTCTTATGGTCTAGCAAACTGGCCTAAGTCTCTGTTAAGTTTTGCTACTGCTTCGGATCAAGCTACTGAATGAGAGAAAATGAGCATGTATGAATATGGCTACTCTCTAGCCCACTAAAAGGAGAAGAAAAGAGAAAAATATTGTGCAGGGATCTTCTAATAAGGACATTAAAGGGTAGGTGAGTATTAATTAACAGCACAACAGATGCACAGTAAGTCTCTAGAATAGAAGGTGAACTTTGACTACCAATATATTAGATATCTTCTGCCACTACTGTTTTTGTTTACTAGACACCACTGGGACTGGGTAGATTAATGCATTATGAGTTTTTACGTATCTCCCTATATATATATATATATATATATATATATATATATTTAAGATACTTGTAACGTGCCTTTCAACAACTTCATTAAAGCAGGTATGGTAATAAAACAACATAATTAAAATCAAATACACTGGAGAAACAGTAGCAGCCAGAATCGTTCTGGAACAAAACTTTTCACATTCCTTATTAAAAAAAGAAAGAAGGAATGAATAACTCCTTATCCCTTCCGGAAGGTCATTCCACAGCTTCAGGCTAATTGAAGTAAAGGGTCTTTTTCATCATGCAGCTTACTTTGCGTAGTGAATATATATGGAGTAGAGACTGACCCACAAAATGCAGGAGGTAAAGGGCTCATCATGTGATGGCCTCAATCTGTATTTCAAAAACTAAAAGCTCTGGAAAGAAGAGGGAGAACTGGATGTTTGGTTGCAAACTCACATTTGGTATCACATGTAGTTCTACTTTCATATGGGGAGACATAACCTCTGACATATATGGGCCTAGGCTGTGAAAGGCTTTCCAGGTCAGCAGTAGCACCTTGAAGTTGGCCTTTTAAGTAACAGTTAGCCCAGGGCTAGGGAACATGTAGCCCTCCAGATGTTGCTGGCCCGCAACTCCAATCAGCCCTAGCCAGCATACCCAATAGTGAGGGATGATTGGAACTGGAGTCCGATAACATCTGGAGGCAACATATTCCTCATCCCTGAGTTAGCCAATGCAGTTGCCACAACACAGTTTGAATAGGCTTTTCTCTCCACTTGTGGGTTGCAGCATTCTGCATTATCTGAAAACTAATGGCATGAGATAGCTAAGCATGTATTATTTCCTACTCCACATGTAACTTTCCTGGTGGATAATAGGTATGGACAGAAAAAGGGAGATGCTCACTCAGATTTTAATAAAGGAAGGGAAATGGCTACAGTCACCAAGCAACACCTTTGTTCATGATATGCCAGCAGGGATGGATTAAAGTCTTTGTAGGAGACTTTAATCCGTTTTCATAATCATAGGCTCCAAAGATAGATCTATAGATAAAGGTTTACATTGTATAGGTCCCATAATCATAGATCTTTATGCAGGGGCAGGGTATGTGTTACCTTAGGCTTGTGGGGCACAGCCCTGGGAAGTTTCTATCCTTCAAAATATCCACAGGGACCCACCCCACCCCCACTGCAATATTCTAGAGTCACCAGATACGTCCCCACATTCATACCTTTTCATTTAAGTGTATCCACCCTTTTCTGTCCTTCTTCTAACTTGTGCTGTTGCCACCACTTGCTGTTACATAGCAGATGTAATTGGAAATGTTGCTACAATGGGCTCAGAGAGGTCCTATCCCTTGTCTCTAGGAGGGGGGTCGGGGTGGAAATTGCCAAGTAGTTTTCTTTCTTTTTTTTCTATCAGTTTTTAAAAGATTTGGAACTCTGACCAATTAGGACAGGACTTATGGTTACACCTACCCTTAACAAAATCTAGCAAGGCTGAGTTCTGAATGCCTAGCCATTTGTCTTTGGAAATGCTGCTGCAAAAGAACTCACACCATCCAACTACAAGGAGACTACACAACACAAATGACTGAGAACTTTTTTAAAAAATGAAGTTGGTATGGATAATACCAACTCAGGTTGAGTACTAGCTACAAATGCTGTTCACAGTCCCTCTGTCCTATAATGGATAAACTTATCATGGAGATGGGCAGATGGTAAGCAGCATATGCCACACTCAATGAAAGGTTTCGTTTTCTTGTGGATAGGTCAATGTCCAGCGATGCTGTGGCCTCTAGAGCAAGGGCATTCATAGACACCTATCTATCAGATCTCGAACATGCATTCACAGATGAATTTCTATTGTTCCCATGTATGCATGCAGACAGGAAATCTGTGGCAGAAATGATCATTGGACAAGCTGATGAAAAGTGTTCCAAAGGTTAATATTTTAGAATTATCTTGCCATTTTTGGAACAAGTGGTGAAGGGGAGTGCTCTTTTTCAAATGTGTAACCTGTAAAAAATTGTCTTACATCAGCCATGGGACAGAAATGACTGTCTTCACTTACACAACTCTCAGTTGAGAATGAGCTTTTGCAAAAAATGAAATTTTAAAATGCAGTCTGCGATTTTGCTAACAAAAAGAGTTATAACGTTAGTGTTTAATTTACATTTATGGAGGGAGCGATCCTATGTCCCCTAGACATAGGGGGACGTACAATTTTTTGGATTCCTGGCTTCAGACAGGGCTCTGAGCTTGGAGCCAGGAAACCGTGCTCTCCACCCCTTCCCCCGCCCCCTAATAACCAGCTGCCTCTCCATGCTCAGTAAATGGAGTGCAGAGATGGGGGAAAGGAGGCATTCCTGGGGGCAGAAGGGGAAGATGTTGCGGTGGCCAGCTTACGCCTTTTCCTATCACCACTCCAGCCTTCTTCCCCCCTCTCCCCGAAGTCTCTGCCAGACAGGTGAAATTGCCTGTCTAGCTAAAATGCAGCATGGGAGGTGCAAGGCACCTCTCTCTTTGCAGAGGATACTTGTAAGCCTCCAGGTTTGGGGGCTTACGAATACCCAGGGTACAACCCATAAGCTTGCGCCTTTAAGGTATATTATACCTTTATGAGTAAGCTGCTAAATCTAACAATGATGTGCTTTAATTCAACTTTATATGTTTGTAGGCCCCACATTTGGGGGGGGGGGCTTGGGAGTTTCGTAGGCACTGTGCCTATTGTGCCTAATTGATAGTTCAGATCTGTATGTCAATGCATCCATGAGAAAGGATGAACATGAAGGTGTATATTAACAAATCAGTGCATTATTCTGCTGTTCTCTTAAGGGCTCTTCTTACAATACATTTTTTCCCCTTTGGTTGTGATCCCAAAATACAAAATACAGATATATTCTTAGGGACCATTTGAATATAATTTGCTTCCTTTCAAAATACTTATAACCAGTGCCTGGAAAACGATTAGAACCCATTTGCAAATACTCTGCAAGGGAAAGCTGCCATTTGTACATGCACTCTTCATAATTAGTGTGATCCATAATTAGTGTGATTCATAATTAGTGTGACATTTGTTTTGTACTTGGGTATTGGACCCAAACCCCTACATGGATCACTGCCTTGTTGTGGCAAAGGGGCTTGCGTAACTCAGTTATGCCGTGCAGGACCACCCAAGACGGACAGGTCATGGTGGAGAGTTCTGACAAAATGTGGTCCACTGGAGAAGGAAATGGCAACCCACTCCAGTATTCTTGCCAAGGAAACCCCATGGAACGTATCACAAGGCTAAAAGATATGACGCCGGAAGATGAGCCCCTCAGGTCAGAAGGTGTCCAATATACTAGTGGGGAAGAGCAGAAGGAATTTCCAAGTAGCGCCAGAAAGAGTGAAGTGGCTGGGCCAAAGCCGAAAGGACACTCAGCTGTAGATGTGTCTGGTGGTGAAAAGAAAGTCCGATGCTGTAAAGAACAATATTGTTTAGGAACCTGGAATGTAAGATCAATGAATCAAGGTAAGCTGGAGGTGGTCAAAAATGAGATGGCAAGATTGAACATCGGCATCTTGGGAATCAGCGAACTAAAATGGACAAGCATGGGCAAATTTAATTCAGGTGACCATTAGATCGACTACTGTGGGCAAGAATCCCTTAGAAGAAATGGAGTAAAACTCATAGTCAATAGAAGGGTGGGAAAAGCAGTATTGGGGTACAATCTCAAAAACAATAGAATGATCTCAGTATGAATCCAAGGCAAACCATTCAACATCATAGTAATCCAAGTCTATGCCCCAACCACTGAGGCCGAAGAAGCTGAGGTTGATCGGTTCTATGAAGACCTACAACACCTTCTAGAACTAACACCAAAAAAAGATGTCCTTTTCATCATAGGGGATTGGAATGCTAAACTAGGAAGTCAAGAAATCACCAGGATAATAGGCAAGCATGGCCTTGGTGTACAAACTGAAGCAGGACAAAGGCTAATAGAGTTTTGCAAAGAGAACACCCTGATCATAGCAAACAGTCTTTTCCAACAGCACAAGCGGCGACTCTACACATGGACATCACCAGATGGTCAATATCGAAACCAGATTGATTATGTCCTTTGCAGCCATAGATGGAGAAGCTCTATACAGTCAGTAAAAACAAGACCTGGAGCTGACTGTGGCTCAGATCATGAGTTTCTTGTTGCAAAATTTCGGCTTACATTGAAGAACGTAGGGAAAACCACTAAACCATTCAGGTATGACCTAAATCGTATCCCTTATGAATATACAGTGGAGGTGAGGAATAGATTTAAGGGATTAGACCTGATAGACAGAGTGCCTGAGGAACTATGGACGGAGGTCCGTAACATTGTTCAGGAGGCAGCAACGAAATCCATCCCAAAGAAAAAGAAATGCAAGAAAGCCAAGTGGCTGTCTGATGAGGCTTTACAAGTAGCTGAGGAAAGAAGGGAAGCGAAAAGCAAGGAAGAAAGGGGAAGATATACCCAACTGAATGCAGCGTTCCAGAGAACAGCAAGGAGAGACAAGAAGGCCTTCTTAAATGAACAATACAAAGAAATCAAAGAAAACAATAGAATGGGAAAGACTAGAGATCTCTTCAAGAAAATCGGAGATCTCAAGGGAACGTTTTGTGCAAAGACGGGCATGATAAAGGACAAAGAAGGCAGGGACCTAACAGAAGCAGATGAGATTAAGAAGAGGTGGAAAGAATACACAGAAGAACTATACAGCAAAGATCTGAATGTCCCTGATAGCCATGATAGTGCAGTCACTGAACTTGAGCCGGACATCCTAGAGAGTGAAGTCAAGTGGGCCTTAGGAAGCATTACTAACAACAAAGCTAGCGGAGATGACAGTATTCCAGCTGAGCTATTTAAGATTCAAAACAATGATGCTGTGAAAGTGCTGCACTCAATATGCCAACAAATTTGGAACACTCAACAATGGCCACAAGAATGGAAAAGGTCAGTTTACATTCCAATTGTAAAGAAGGGCAATGCCAAAGAATGTTCAAACTACCATACAATTGTGCTCATTTTCACATGCCAGCAAGGTTATGCTCAAAATCCTACAAGCTATACAAGCTACATACTTCAGCAGTATGTGAACCGAGAACTACTGGAAGTACAAGCTGGGTTTCGAAGAGGCAGAGGAACTAGAGATCAAATCGCCAACATTCACTGCACCATGGAGAAAGCAAGAGAATTTCAGAAAAATGTCTATTTCTGCTTCATTGAGTACGCTAAAGCGTGTGGATCACAACCAACTGTGGCAAATTCTTAAAGAGATGGGAGTACCAGATCACCTTACCTGTCTCCTGAGAAACCTGTACGAGGGTCAAGAAGCAACAGTAAGAACCGGACATGAAACAACCGATTGGTTCAAAATTGGGAAAGGAGTATGACCAGGCTGCATATTGTCGCCCTGCTTATTTAATTTATATGCAGAGTACATCATGAGAAACGCTGGGTTGGATGAATCTCAGGTCAGAATTAATATTGCCGGGAGAATTATCAACAACCTCCGATATGCAGACGATACCACCCTAATGGCAGAAAGTGAAGAGGATCTAAAGAGCCTCTTGTTGAGGGTGAAAGTGGAGAGTGCAAAAGCTGGTTTGAAACTCAACATTAAAAAAAACTAAGATTACGGCATCTGGCCCCATCACTTCCTGGCATATAGAAGGGGAAGAAATGGAAGCAGTGGCAGATTTTACTTTCTTGGGCTCCAAGATCACCACAGACGGTGACTGTAGCCATGAAATTCAAAGATGCTTGCTCCTTGGGAGGAAAGCTATGGCAAACCTAGACAGCATAGTAAGAAGCAGAGACATCACCTTGCCGACACAGGTTCGTATAATCAAAGGTATGATTTTCCCAGTAGCAATGTATGGCTGTGAGAACTGGACTATAAGGAAGCTGAAAGCCAAAGAATCAATGCTTTCGAACTGTGGTGCTGGAGAAGACACTTACAAGTCCCTTGGACTGCAAGGAGGTCAAATCAGTCAATCCTAAAGGAAATCAACCCTGACTGCTCATTGGAAGGACAGATCCTGAAGCTGAAGCTCAAATATTTTGGCCACCTAATGCGAAGAGAAAAGTCACTGGAAAAGACCCTGATGCTGGGAAAGATTGAAGGCAAAAGGAGAAGGGGACAGCAGAGGATGAGATGGCCAGATAGCATCACCGATATAATGAATATGGACTTGAGCATACTCCGGGAGAGAGCGCAGCACAGGAAGGCCTGGCGTGCTATGGTCCATGGGGTCACGAAGAGTCGGACACGACTGAACGATTGAGCAACAACAACAATAATTGGACTTAAAATATATTTAAAAACGCACCCGTAATGGATGGTCTGCTTTGGCTGATGTCCTTTGGCTTAGCAACGCATGTTAAGATTAGGAAGGCAGCACCTTTTGGGGCAGAAAGGAAATCAAATTACTGAGCATTTGTCATATTGATTCAATAATTATTTTAACACCATGAAGGGAAGAAATGTTACTATTAGTACACAGAACATACATAGTCATCACAATTGGTAGTTAACCCTTGGGTTAATTAAAGTCAGTCTACTGATTTGATATAGGTCGAGTTATATGTTGTGTGACATTTAGACAGTATCTGGCATTCAAACCTTTCAAAAGTGAAAGCAGGCTAAGCAGCTGTTCTAACACCAGTTATTTGCATTTCTTAAAGGTATACTTCAAACCAGCAAAACCAAATCGTATTCTAGAATGGCCCTCCCTCCCACTCCATTAATTAATATGTAAATACTGGAAACATAAATATTAGCTATTTCACACAGTCCTGTTGAATAGCCACTATGTGATGACTGGGCACTAAGAATGCTTCCAATTCTTCTGTGTTGATTATGCAAAATCCCTTAATATCCTTGCTTCTGTGTGCAGATGCTGTTGTGCATTAAACCACATACATGCTTCCTCAAATCATCCTATTCCTCACATTGCAAGATAGAAAGGGTTTATATATGTATTGGATCACAAGAAAGACACAGGTTACTAGATTCTAAGCATATCACTTTCCTGAGAATAGGCATATAAATCCTTTCTCAAATAGTAGTAACATTAGACGCTGAGTCATACTGTCATGATGTCAATTTATAATATGAAGCAGCCCTTTAAAACTGATCTATCTTTTAAAAAGTGTTATCTCAGAATGTAGAATACATACACACATAACCATATTTACTGGCCCCTTGTAGCTCTTGTAGTCACAGGAACCCTAATATCAATTTAGGATTCACACAATGCTACTCTGGCTATCTGGAAAGAAATCCTGAGCAGATTTATATCCCAGTTCCCTACATGTCTATTAAGAATTGTGCCACTCAGTTCAATGGGACTTACTCCCAAGAACGTGTGCACAGGTTTGCAGCTTCATGCTCTGTTTTCTGCGCTGGGTTCAACACAGGAATATTCCAAAATGTAGGTTCTCAAAGGACATATTTGTTCCAGTGAAGCTCCATTCTTCAGAGGAGCACACCCATTGGCCTATTGTGTCCAATTAGAATGAATTAGATGCTGGCTTCTGCCCTCACTTCTCCCCACCTCCTGAAGAGCTTTCTTTGAAGTTTTGATGAGTGGGGAATGGCAGGTGGTTTCTACTCCCATCATAAGGGAGGGCTCAACACTTCCTGCCTACTTTACCATACCTGTGGTGAGTCAGGAGGTCTTCTTCCACATGAAAGGATATTTAATAATCAGCTAGCATTGCTTTCGATTTCTAATATCAAAGCTACATAGCTGATAAAACCTCCCTTTATCATGCAAACTGGGCAGGCTCTGCTGGATTCACTAGTTCTTGCAGGATGCCTTTAACTCGTTGCCTTTTGCTTAGATCTTCCTAGAAAAAGAGAAATATGTTGATATTTTCATTTCCCTCTAGGGAAATTTCAGATCTTCATATGGAAATGTCTCCCTTCTATTTCGCCCCACCCCAACCCCTGTTCCCCATCTCCTTGAATTATGAAATCTTTTTTGATAGAGTTTGGGACATGCATTCAGCAATGAGAATACTTTCCTATTGTTGGGGGGGCAGGTGGATAAGAAATATGATATATTTTCATATTTTTTAATACATGAGCACAGAGCCTGAATCTCAGTAACTCAAAGACATGTTTTAAAAGTGACATATTGGCTCAGAACTGAGCATTCCAACCAATTCGAACAAGTTTGTTACATGATTACACAGCATTTGCACAAATATTGTGAACTGAACAATAGCCCAAAGTTGATGCTTATGCTGCACTTCTGTGGTAAGATTTTTGTATTTTTTCCCAGTGGGAAGCAAGATGTGGTAAATGAATGCAGTGACACTGGGAAGGGCATGTTGATTCAAGCAGTCAACATGGGAGATCTCAGAGGCACATATTGCCAAAAACATCTCCTGGGCAGGAACGGTGGAGAACTTTGTTCAATCTGCACATTGATACAAACGTATTAAATTTACACTTCCTGAATAAGTATGTGAACCAGAATGCGTTTGTCCTTCGGGATTCACACTTCTCTAGATTTTGCAGTGCAGTTCTCCAAACCAAAAACATGTACATTAAGGAAAGGTGTGCCCCCAAAAGGCATATATTAGCAAAACAAGCATTTTTAAAATGCAACATATAAGGGGGAAACTGCTTGTAAAAAAAAAAAATGTGAATAGTAGGCCAAAAGTCTGGGTCCCTGCTTACCCATGGACCAGTTTTGTCCCTTTTGGCAGGGCAGGGAGATAGGGGCACTCCTTCAGTCCTTCTGGTACCATGGCTGGCAGCCCCAAGGGGCCATATGGTATTCCAGTAGAGACTGGGAACTAATTGGCAGCCCGGTTGATCCCAGAAGGTGCTTCTGGAGACAGACCTGAGTGGGAAGGGCCTTTGTCTGATCTGTCTCTGGTGCATAAAACTAAGCCCTGCATGTAGAATTGGCAGTTGCTGACTTGGATTTCTCCATCCACCCTCCCTAGGTGGATTGGGCCAGTTTCTATGGACGTGTGTTGGCTGCTGGTTGTCAGGGCCAGGAAGGATTTTTACCTACTAGCGTGATTGGGCCTATTGTGGGGGAGGGGTTGCCTTCCTCATAGTAACTTATGTGTTTATAATCTGTACAGGTACAGTCTTTGACTACTTTCTTCACAACCTCCAGGAAGGGAGGCGCTTCAGGCATTGGAGTGAATCCATTTTGGAAGGAGTGGGAGCTTTGGGATCCTGCTCCCAAAAAGAGGGGGGCCATAAGCCTTCAGGGTGTGGCTACAAGGCTCCAGCATAGCTCAGGGGCTGACATGTTTGCCATATATCTGTCACGTTCTCCATAGGGGTGTATGAAACCCCCTTAACTTTGGTCCGCAGGAGTCTGCGGGGGGGGGGGAGGCGATCCGTTCCTCCCCCCCAGAATCCTTGCCGGCCCCGGCCGGCTCTGCTCCACGGTGAGTCCGCAGAGCTGCCAACCGGCTCCAACCTCTGGGATGCAAATGGCGTCCACATAGCGGACTCCATTTGCGTCCCTGTTCTTTGCCGTAATAGGCTACATAAAGATTTATGTAGCCTATTACAGCAAGGAACAGGGACACAAATGGCATGGCGGCCGCCATTTGCGTCCCTGCTCTTTGCCGTGATAGGCTACGTAAATATTTACATAGCCAATCACAGCCAGGGACACAAATGGCGGCCACTACAATGGCCACCATTTCATTCCACAGCCCGGCTGTGGAAGGAAGACGACGACCCGACCCAGAGCAGCCGCCGCCACCAGGTAAGGTCCGTCCTGGGGGGATTTCGGTGGTGGCAGTGGTGGGGTAGTCTGTTCCGCCACAGACTCCGGAGTTTAGAATCCGGCCTCACTGGAATTCGTAGTGGATTTCTCCGCCATCCCTACTTCTCCAACCTTGATCCCCTCCCCTCTAGCTCAAAGTGGGAGAAGGCTTTATCCAGCAACCCATCATCCTGGCACTTCCAGGCCAGAGGATATGACTCTACCAAATCACCAGACTCCGGGGGCACCTCTCTGATGCAGTCCTCACTACCCCCTTGCTGTAGGAGCAAATGGCTGCAGAATCGGAAAATGGCCCTTTACGCTGTCAGCTTCCCAGGGTGGGGGGTAGGGGGCTTGACAGCAGGTCCAGCCTTGCCAGCCTTCATAAAGCTTCAGAAGGCCCCTACATGTTGCTGAGACAATAGAACTTTTTGAGTGAGTTCCAGGCCAGCTCATACCGGCCACAGGGATTTGTCCAGGGCCCTGGCCTCATTGGATGTGATCTTACTTTACCTGAGATGATCTGCCCTACCTCCACTGCAACCCAGTGGGAGCCATAAACTGAGGACAACACCCAGGTGGTGAGAAGGACCAATGGGGGAAGTGAATGCTGTGTTGGGCCAAATATTCTTTTTTACTCCCAATGTGGTCCATCAGCAGACAGTCTGCCGAAGAGCCGAGATTCAGTCACTGGGCTGCCTGATGATTGCACCTTGCCCTATGCCTTGCCAGAAGCTGTTGCAGTGTAAACTGTAGCCATTAAAGGTAGTGGCTAATTTCAACCCTAATTTCAAGACAGCATATGTCAGTCAATCAAAGTGTATTATACATTCACAGACCCATTCAAGGAACAAAGACAAAAACAGTCAAATTTAACATAAGATAAATGTTACAGTATGTGAACTGAAATAAATAGCAAAGCACTTTAAAATCACCATGATAAAAATGTAATATGCTAAATGAAACTGTACAGACTATGATATATGATCCAATAGATCAAGATATGTGAACTAAAATATAAAAGACAGTAAATTAGAATATAAAAATTAAAATATATGGTACATATATAAGCTAGGGAAGAGACAACACAAGTTGAAGCCAGAGTATGTATGGTTATGACCCTTTTGCCCCGCCCCAGTAGGCACTGTGGGCATAATGTGTATAGTAAGAGAAATGTGCACACAATAATCTATATAAATTTCTACGCAGGCTTAAAAAAAAAAAGAAAAAAAGCCAAGTGCTGTAGAAAGGGGATGGAGTAAACTGAAGGCTGGAAAGATGAGAAACAGAGAGAAACTGAAATTGACAGATTTCCCCATCCCTACTGCTGTGTTGTGATGTACCACTTTCAGCAGCTGACCACTTCAGAAATCCTAGGTGAGTGAACATCCTTTCTATGGGTAACCTCAAATGCTGAAAAGCAAAATGTTCAGCCTTGGAATTAGTAAAGTAAGTTTTAGTAAACTTACTACTCTCTCAATTGCTTTCTGGTTTGCTAACTTTTCAGCTCTTCTCATATCTTCTTGGAGTTCTCTTATCTTCTGTGACTAAGAATGCAGTCCTATGTGTGCTTACTTATGAATAAGCCCCACTGAACTAAATCAGACTTACTTCTGAGCAAAGATATATAGGATTGCACTGCACCAGTTATGAATAGTGAGAAAGTTCCTTATACATTTTTCTACTCTCTTCCTCACCCAATGCCAAAGTTTTCTGATGGATATAAACACTATTACCACACTTTTATGGGGCTAGGAGGTATTAAACTCTGGAAGGTCAATAAATTAAACTTCATAGTTGAGTCAGCACATGAACATGGGTCTCCCCCACTGAACTGTACCACAACCACTTTTTTAGGGGAAAGAATGTAAAAACATGGATCAAAGAATGCAGCACTGATTTTTTTTGTTATGTTTTATTGCCAATCTTCATAGTTTTTCAGTTAACCCCTTGCGTTCCCTAATCATAGACTGAATAGTCAAGGAGAGGGGCAAGTTCCTCTGATATGATCCAGAAATCAGTTGTGATGTCCATGTGTTACCAATAAAATAACTAACCTAGAATGTTGGATCTGGAGGTGAGAGGGAAAACCATGTTCACAGTCCCTGCTCTGAAGCTTGCTGAGTAGCACTGGGCAAGTCATGAGGTGAAACAAAACCCTGCAAGAACATAGTGCTGCCATAGAAAACAGCAGTTCTGGCCAGGTTGAGTCTCCTCTCCATCCTCCATAACATCTAGTACAACTTACACTGTGTGCCTTTCCTGTGCATTGATGGTAGCAGTTGTCAGGTTCCCACCTGACCCAAGCTGAAGGGAGACCTCTTTGGAAGAGGAGGATTGGGATGCAAATCCCATTCCTGCAGAAGACAAGGGGGTAACCTGCAGAGTCCTATCACAGGGATGTTTCACCTGCAGTTCTGGGGAGCCCCTACGACCCCATCCAAATCCCTGTCTTGGTTCCAGATTTTCCTCCCCTGTCCGACAGCTCTCCATAGCACAGATGGCAGTGGACTAGGTGGGAGAGTCATTCTTGGATCACCTACCTTTCTGCCAGAAGCCCTTTTCACATAAGGTCTACTCAGGAGCAAGGATTTTCTCAAGAGGAGGACAATGACCTAGGGATGGATGGACTCACCTGTTCCCAGCTTCTACTTGCTAAGCTGCTGCCCCTGCTCATACTCCCCCGGATTTGCTCAATGAGCCTCTGTGCTCACCCAGACCCACTCGTTGACCAGCCCCACACCCTGAGAGCAGTCCTGCACTGCTCTTGAGAGCTGTCAAAAAACTGACAGCTCTCAAAAGCAAGGGAGAGAAAGGGATCCCTATGTGGAGCTTGGAAAGTGCCCCATTTCTTCTGAGGAAGCCTCAGCACCCTCTCCCCATGCCTGGCACCCTTGCTTCCTCCGAAGAAATGGGGCGCAGCAATTTTTTTAATGTCTTCATTCTGTTCTTGTGGAAGAACAGAACAAAGACATTTAAATTCAAAAAGCAGAGGGCAGGGTGGAATGGGCTTGGGGGATACCCAAAGGGGTCCCTATCACTGCGGCATCCTCTCTCCCCCTGCCACACACTGCCTTCTCCCCCCAAAAGGATTTATCCCCAGCAAGGTGGAGGATCCTTCTTGCTCTTTGCCTTTTAAAAGGCAGGCGGTGAGAGGGATCTTTAAGCTGGGCAGGGGGAAAATGCCTTTTGGGGGGCAAAATCCACCCTCCCCACCAAGGACTGGCTTTCCCCCATAGTCCTTGATGGGCGGTGTGGATCCCCCCTCCCCCAATTTTCCCAAGGAGCACCTTAAAAGTCTAATGCAAGTGAGTGGAATAATTCACTTACATTAGATTTTCAAAGTGCTCCTCAGGAAAATCGGGTGTGGGAGTGGGGAATCCCACCCCCACTCCATCATGGGTCCTGTTGCCCCAAGGACTCATGGTGGGGTGTGGCTGGGATTCTCCCCCCACCCCTGATTTTTGCAAGAAGCAGTTTGAAAATCTAATGTAAGTGAATGGAGCCCCTCCATTGCCTGTAATTTTGCACAGATGGGCCATTTACTGCCCTATGTGCACAATTTTACATTTACAGAAATTCCCGAGGTTCCATTTTTTCCCCCACAAAAAATGGTGACCATGGGAATGGCAGGTGCTTCATGACAGCTTAGGATAGGGTGAGGGTGGCTTGGTGAGCATGGGGGGGGGCGTAGCTTGGCATGAGCAGGGGCAGTGGCTCGGTGGGCACAGCCCAGAGACACGAGCAGGGGGGGGAGTCTGTCGGACCCCTGAACTGAGCTGAGCTCCCGCGCTATCCCTACAATGACCCAGCTGCAGACCCTAAGCAAGCATACCCAGCTGCAACTTATGAACCTGGAAGAAAGGTAGCTTACAGTAAATAAACTCTTAGTCTCCTCCCAGACCTTTGTTGGGTTAACAGGTCTCCTTGAGCACAATCCTCCTGTCCAAACTCACAGCAGAGGTGGGTAGCCAGTCAACAACTGGACATTTACACAGTGCTGACTGAGGCACACCATCCATTGCCATCACCATCTCTGAACAATTAATATTAAGGGCAGGAATTCCCCTTCACTCCTATATTGTCCCATGGTGGGGGCCAGAGGTTCCCACTAGTGAACTTCATCAGCCACCCCTGCAACCTAACATAATTCACATTGTTGTTTTGAGGCAAAATGCTGCCCTAAGGTTGTTGGAGGAAGGACAGAATACAATTGTTATAATAATGAATGAACAATATAATCTATCTTCTTATAAACAACTCCTAATGGGTTGCTACTGTCACGTTCCTTCGTCCTCTCCCTTCGCAGCCAACACACTCCAGGAAACAAAGCTTCAGGCCAACACTACTTTATTAGTAAACAACTAGCTTCTTTCCAAATGCAGATTCTAGGAAACTCTCAGACTGCATAGAACCAGCTAATCCACACATCTACAAATATCAATAGAGAAGCTGAAGTGGAAGTTAGAGAAGTTGCCAGAAGTCTGGGCATGACGTCACAGCTAGGGATGGGGGAGAATTTCTCCCCGAAACTTCGGGAGTCCGAGTGCCAATGCATTCGGCCCCCCGAAATCGGCGGTGAAATTCTCCGCCACCCCCCCGGCATGGGACTTACCTTTCACGAATGTCCCTCTCGGCGGCGTGTCCCAGTGGCGGTTCGTCGGGTCTTCGTCAGGGGCGGGGGCGGCAGCCGGTCTTTCGACCGGCTGCTGCCGCCGCCATTACAAGGAAAGTAAAAAAAAAAAAAAAACCCTGTGATAGGCTACGTAACGATTAACGTAGCCTATCACGGCTAGATCTCCAAAGTCAGCCGTGATAGGCTATGTTAATCGTCACGTAGCCTATCACGGGGGTGGGGGGTTTTTTTTGTTTTTTTGGGGTTTTTTTTCGCAGCCGGGTAGATGGGGCGCTTCTACCCGTCCTGAATTTTGCCGGCGAGGGATGGGGCACCTCCCATCCGGCCTGAATTTCGGCCGGGCAAGGCGGGGCGCCTCCCCCCCCTCACATGAACTTCGGGGGAAGAAGCGAAGTGCCTCCCCCCCACCGCAAAGCAAGCTTCGAGGACAGGTAAGGGACTTTCGTCTATCCCTAGTCACAGCCAGACTTGTTTCGCAGGGATGCCCCTCTCTTAAGGTGGCTCTCTCCTACGTTGGCTTTCACAAGTGGCCAACCTGGCAGAGCATCTGAGCCCTGCCCCTAACTTTTCCCACTTCACTCTGCAATGGACCCTAGCACCCCTCAAGTCACGCCCCTCGCCCTCCTCCTCTACCTCCAAAACTTGAGTTCTCATGGTGGAGGAATGGGGAGCCATTAGGCTGGGCCATCTGTGTGTCAAGGTCTTGGGAAGAAAATCTCACCATATCTGGGCTCACTAGGGAGGGTGCCTCCCTCTGTTCTTGCTATTCCCATTCTGATTCCAAATCTGAGCTGCCAGACATCTCCACATGCTCACATTCATTCTTGATGGCTATGAGGTTTCAAGCAAAGCCATTCTGACCACTTACAAGAAACAATAATACTTCAAGTCTGACACAGCAAAGGGGGGAAATGTAACAAATCTCCCACTGAATATTGATTAATGGTTAGTTAATTAACCAAAAACAGTATTTTTGGACATGATCCCTACCTTGTGGATGTGACCTTGGAGCATGCACTTCTTGTTGTTCTCTACATCATTTGAATGAGTAAAAACTCTGTACTGATAACAATAATAAACTGAATCTTGCTTAATTTTGGTAATTATTAGTGCTCTCCCAAAAAAATTCTCACCTCATTTTTTTTTTTAGTATTCTCATTCAACCCGATAGAAAAGAAATTGCTTTCAAAAAGAAATTCAAAGGGGAAGAAAATACAGAGAAACTCCCATAGGCTGGGTTTGAGGTTCTTGTGCTTACCTTATTTGTGAGGTGGCCAATAAGCATGTATGAGTCTCCTGTCATTCATTCATTCATTCATTCATTTCTGTACCACGCAATAGCTGAAGCTCTCTGGGCAGTTCACAAAAATTGTATAACTTCATTGTAGAATCCTCTCTCCAACAGCCTCCTTGGCTTCCCATATTTGAATTAAAGCTCAGGGAAAACATCATGAAGTAACTTCTCCCATAATGCTTTTTCGGGTCTAGAGGCACAGACAGCCTATGAGGCTGCAGAGTAATGGAGAGATGTGTAACAGAAACACACACACACCGGGGGGGGGGGGGCGTGGAGAGGGAAGAGAAAAAGAGCACCCTCTACCACCTTGCAGTGATTAAGTAAGCTCAAAAACATCACCAAAATAAATTATAGAATGCCCTGAGAATGAGGTAAGAAGACAGAATCCTCTTTCATGGGGGGAAAAAAGTTTCAGAAAACTGGAGGACAGCTTTTAGCACAGCACTAGCTCCACCTCTTCCCTTGAGCTGGACATGGAAGTGGTATTATAAGCTTGCGCATTAGAGAAAAGATGTATCCACAATCATCCCTCAAACATTTGGAAGACCTTGGAGAAGGTGCTGAACCCTAAAGAATCACAACCATGGGTGAGTCAAAAAAATTCAGAAGGTATTTTTCTCAGAAAAAGTTGAGATTTTTCTTTCTTTATCTCCCTAGAAATGAAAGGCCACTTTGCTGAATTTTCTCCAAATTTTCTTCACCACTTTTTTTATGTCTGCCTTCCCCTGCCGCCCCCCAACACAAAACCCCAGAACAAGGCTAGACAAGGGGCATTTTGGTTGATGCAAAATGGGGGCCAGGCTGACAACATAGTTGATGCTGTTGTGACTTGCAGTGGCAGAGAGAAAGAAAGAAACCTTAGGAAAAACAGAGAAGTTGTGCTACAAATGGTGATCCCTACCTGTGAGAAGCTGTTGGAGAAATTCTCCTCCCCCTGGAGAAATTCAGTGAAATTGTCTGCCCAGTTTCTCTGCCCACAAATAATGTGGAGAATTTCTAGAGGGCATTTGCACACAGCTCTCATCATACTTCTGGCATTCAAAAAGTTAATTCTTAGTTTCTTAAAAAAAAACACACCAGCTTTTCAGATATAAAATATGAATTTCAGCCCCCAAATGGAAGTGTCAATATATTACAAGATTTCATATTTCAAGTATGCACAATTTGCAACTGGCATTTGGATTTCAATAGTTCAAATTTATGTCTGTTCAAATATCAAAGTCTGCTCAAAAGGGATGTCTGACAAATGAAGATCAGAGAAGTCAAATAAAGCAAAAGTCATGAATGTGATCAAAATCAAAACAAAGGAGAGCCCAAGGGAACATGCATTTTATATTTTGAAGCATCCTCTATAGTAGGTACTGTCTTATATTATTGTGGCTAACACGAGCAAGGCAAAGTCAGCAAACATGGCTGAATGGAGTAATACTTCCCACTCTCTACCTGAGAAGGGACCCAGTCTCAGATTCTTTAAAACCGGACAGCCATACTAGCCTATAAAAATAAAATCCCCACAGCTCTAGGGTATTTTAACACCTGAATCAGTGAGAAAGAAAAGCAAGTATTGCAAAGCCAGCAGCAACAGATTCTAATCTCCAGTTATCAACAAATGCTAGGTTGCAGAATAATTGGGACAACATAGCATAAAGTAGAGAAGGTGAAAGAAAATAAGCCATATTGCCATGCATGCTCAGAAAATTATTTTCTCTTTCCTCCACATTTATTTGTGCTGACAAGCAAAAATGTTGTTTAATTAAAAATCTTCATTAAAAACCACATCAGCTCCCCTCCTTAATCCAAATTAATTTGCATTTTGTCTTCAATATTGCATTTTCGAAAATAAAAGGAGGGAGGAGGAATAGTTTTTCCTGGCAAAGGGCCAAGGTTCCAATTATAGTCTATGCTATAGAAGAAAGTAAAATGGATTTTAATTGGGGCCCAGAGTAAAGGTCAGTTTGCTCAGAACAATGGGTGTCTTTGGTGGGAATTGACTGAATCATCCTGTTGGAATTTGTAAATGTCAGTAACATTTTTAACCTGAGCGCAAAGAGAAAGGCCTGATACTAAGAAATGACAGGAGAGCATCAGCAACGGGGGGCGAGGGGGAAGAGTGGTTGTGGTTGGCTAAACAACACCATGACTAGGAACAAAAATGTGAAAGCTTCAATATGTGAATTGGATCAGCACAGTTAACAAATAAAAGGTATTAAGGGGTTATCCTGATAGGTGTAAGATGGTAAAAATTAAGGATGAGAGAGAATTTGATTTGGTCCATGTTTTTAAGTGAACTGACCTAATTCATACTTCTGGACTAATATAACAATTGGAATACAGTTATCCTTCAGATTGTGCACTTTCAAGAATTTTGTGATGCAATTCTCGGCTCAAAATTGCATACAAAAATGAGTATATTGGGGAAAGTTTTATATTAAAATGCATATATTAGGGAACGTTGCATGCAGAATGTGTATGTTAGGGGAAACTGCATACAAAAATAAATGTGATTTGTGTGTGTATGTGTGTGTGTCTGTGTGCGCGCCCATGCACACTGATATGGAAATTGGATAGAATGGGCTTATGAATGAATACATGTGAAACTGCAACAGACTGGAAATAAATGGATTCTTCTATCCCTAGTAAAACAAAAAACTTTTGTTTTACTATGTGTCCATTTTTTTGAAATCTCATGCCCAAGACCACATTAACAATATGTCATTCCAAGTTCTAATTTCTGTATTTTAGACCTGCAATGAAGCAGCTCTCACTATTTTCCTGAAATACCTGTTCCATTTTAACCTTAGAGGGTTTTTTTTTTTCTCAACATTCAAGAAATATTCCATCTGCATCAGAAAAACTCATTCTGACTTTTTCCCTCAGAGGAGAACAGCTGTTCCAGCCTCCCATTATGGCAGATTTCCATCATGAAGATTTGATCACCTATGATATCCTTTTCTAAGATGGATCTGAACATGTAGCAGAATGAGATGGTAGTCCTGAGGTGAAGAATGGATTGTACCACTTCAGACTGGTTGGGAAAATTTTATTTTTGAATGCTTCCCCGTGTAATAAAAATTCTCTGTATGTAGAGAGAGGTCTTTGTTCAGTCGAAGGGAAAATTCTCTTCATGCAGATGTTCCCAAATTCAACCCCCAGCTTCTCCGGTTAAAGGATCTCAGCAGGACTGGGAAATGCCTGTTTGGGACATTTAAGGTCTGCTTCAGGTCACAGTAGACAATTCTGGCTAGGTAGATCAACAGTCTGACTCCATAGTTGGCAGCATTTTATGTTTAGCTCTTTTTAAAGCTTTCCCCACAGCAGTAATATGCAAACTGTGACTTCATCTTGCAGGAAATGAATCCAACTATTTATTTGCCACAAGCAGGGAACTGATCTGTGCAATTAGACTATGTCTTTAAAGGTCAGAATGACTGTAACAACAACAACTACTATTACAACAATGGAAAGATTATAAAAATATAGCTCAAACCAGAAAAAATGTTATTATATACTGAACTTAGAATTAAAATGCTTAACAAAGTCAGCTGTTCCTCATAAATGAAGCCACTGCCTTAGGTATCTCTGCCTGTTCCTTGGCTTTTAGTAGTTATGGAAAGAAATCCTAGAATATGGCTAAAAAAGAATAAAGGGGTAAACACTAGCATCTTTTTTTCCATTGGGGAAACACATTTTTAAAAGTGTACACCCAAAATGTGCATTTCTCTCATAGGCTAAAGCACAAAAATGAGGATTTGAGGGGAGCAGGGATGACACACATTTGCTCAAGTGCTCACTTCCAAAAGTGAATGCATCTTTGGGAAATGGTGCACATTTTTCGAGAATTGCACTCCTGCTCTCATTTGCATTCATGGTTGCGAATGTGACATGTTTTCATGATTTGCAAACTGGGGAGAAAACACTCTTTTGTACAACTTGATGAAACTCTACTGGCTTCATTGATGGCATTTGTTTTTGGAATGGCTGATGCAGAGAATTCCAACAAGCCAAAGAATATTGTTTCAATGTTTTAAGCTATGCAATGTCATCCATCATAAAATAAAATATATACTGAAGTCTTAATACTGCATTCAAATTTATAAATATTTTCAATTTTAGCAGCATCAATAAAACAGCCAAGGAGATTTGTTAAGACCATAGAAAAATATAGTTACTGTGAAAAAAGAAGGACTGGAGAAGAAATCTAACTACTGACATGTAAATATGATGTCTTCCAGTTAGGATATTCATGAAGGTAGAAGCAGTAATTTTGGACTGACTGTATTTGAAACAATGTTCAGAACTCTGAGAGAGAGAGAGAGAGAGAGAGAGAGACTGGAAGTCAGTAATAAATACCAGAACCTCATCTGACATCTGAAGTCTAACAATGGGTTCTTACATGATCATAGTGGCAAGTACTACAAATTGAGCTTTATGACCCCAGCATTCAAGTGGTAGAATGAGTGGGAAGGAAACATTATCAGCAGCTCTTGAGAAAACTACATTTCCCAGGAGCTACTTGCAGCCTGCCATGTTGCATAGCAGTGCACCAGAAACCATGGTACTATAGTAGCACACCACACACCATTCGTCTTCCTTGTCAAGCCTGCTGGACTACCAGCAGCAGCCAAGAAAGTGTGGCAGGAGGGAAAGACATAGAGAGTTAGAGGATTAATAGGGGGAAGGGAGCTAGTTCTGTGGGATAGTTAAAGCCTGTCTGGGGGATGCTAAATGTGTATTTTTACTCAGTGTTGTAAACTGCCCAGAGAGCTTCAGCTATGGGGCAGTACAGAAAAATAATAATAATAATAATAATAATAATAATAATAATAGGAGCAATCTCTATTTGGATTGGCACAAACATTAGCCAAACTATTTCCTCCCCCCCCCTTCAGTTCCCAAGCTTGAATTCACATTCACAAGTGCTCACTTGTGCAAGTGTATATCTGGCCCCCCAAATAGTATTTTCATGCTTTAGCCTGGGCAGGGGAGTGCCCATTTTTCATGTTTAAAAATGCACACTTTTCCTGTTTGGACAACAAAAAAGATGCTTGTGTTCGGGAGTGAAGGTGAGGTGAGCATCAAGGTGGAAAATGGAGAACTTTGATGAGTTAGAACATTGCTCATTCTTCCATCCTTAGGTAAAGTGAATAAACTGACTTTTGGCACCTATTTTATGGGTGCAAAATGAAAGCAATCTGTAGTTATCTTTTACTTTTCTCTATCTCCTGCATTTGTGTAGCTTTAAAAGAGGATGAATGTGCTTTAGGTATTTTTCCATTGTTTTTAAATCAAGCAACTCCTTCCCTACCTAACTGGGTAACCCAAGAACGGCCAGTAACAACAAATCCTAGAAATATCTAGAGTGGACAGTCATATAATATACAATATTAGACATATTAATTGTGATTTCTAAGGGTAAAAAGCAAGAGATGTCCCTTGCCAACAGCCCATCTTCCAGGAAGCATAGCCCATGGTCCCAGAATCCAAATCTCTCGCGTTGGCACCACCTTCGTAGCCAGTCATTCACCCAGAGTATTTTTCTTTCCCTTTCTAGCCCTCTTCTAATTACTGGAAGGATGGATGAGAAAACTATCGGGGCCCCAAAGTTCTTCAGTTTCCTTCCCAAAGCTTCAAAGGCTGATGTGATTTCTTTGTAGCTCTGCTTGGCGGTATCATTTGTTCCCACATGGATGAGAAGAAAGGGATACATGTCAGTGGGCTTTATGAGTGCATGCAACCTCATAGAGTCATGTCTCTAATCCGTCCTCCCGGGAGACAACATACCTGGCAAGTCCACGGGTCTTCGCGACATACTTCGGTCTCGATCCCACACAGCAAGGAGTCTCTCACTATTACCACTGTTCTTTTCTTCTGGTTGTAGGCCTGGGTTTCACTGCCTCTGCTTGACTGACCTTCAGCCTCTTGCTCACTCTCATGCAGGTAGGGATGTCAGAGAATTCCGCCACGGATCTTGGTGAGGCCAAATGCCAGTGCATTCGGCCCCCCAAACTCTGTGGCGGAACGGCCTGCCCCCCCGCCCCCCTGCGGATCCCCCCCTGGGACGAGACGTACCTGGGGTGGCTCTTCCGGGCGGCGGCGGCTGTGGCAGCGGCTGCAGTGGCAGCTGGTCTACCGACCGGCTGCCACCACCACCATTTGCAGTATTGTGTAAAAAAATAAAAAATGTGATAGGCTACGTAGAGATGTACATAGCCTATCATGGCTGGGTTTAAAACAACAACAACAACAACAACAACAACGTGATAGGCTACGTAAAGATTTACGTAGGGATGTACGAAAATCACTTACCTTTCGGGGATTATGCTGATGGTGTGGGGGGGAGGCGTTCAGTCCCTCCCCCCGGAATCCTCGCCGGGGGGGGAGGCGTTCCGTTCCTCCCCCCCCCCCGGAATCCTGGTCAGCCGGCTGTGCTCCACAGCGATTCTGCAGAGCCACCGGCCGGCTCCGCCAGCAGACGGACATCCGGCCGCTGGCTAGCAGGGACACAAATGGTAGTGGCCATAGCCGCCGCCGTTTGTGTCCCTGCAGTCAGCCGTGATAGGCTACGTAAATGTTTACGTAGCCTATCACGGCTGATTTAAAACAAAAACAAAAAAATGCGCGTACGCAAATGGCGGCGCCCATGGCCGCCGCCATTTGCGTTCCTTATTTTGGCACGTCTTAGTCTAGGTAAACATTTGCGTAGACTAAGACGGCGAAAATAAGGGGAATGCAAATAGCGTAGCGTCTACAAATACAAAATAAGGGGAATGCAAATAGCGTAACTTCTAGCGGATGTCCGGCTGCTGGCGGAGCCAGCCGGTGGCTCCGCAGAATCGCTGTGGAGCACAGCCTGCTGGCCAGGTTTCGGGGGGGGGAGGAACGGAGCGCCTCCCCCCCAGCAAGGATTCCGGGGGGAGGGACGGAATGGCCTCCCAACCATAAACATAATCTGCGAAAGGTAAGTATCTTTTGTACATCCCTAGTCCTCCAGTCTCATCCTCAAGTACCTGGAATCGGTTCCACAGCTCCACTGCTTCCCCTGGTGCAGAGTGGTGTCTAGTTCTTCTTTTCCTAACTGTCACCCTTTTCCAAGGAGTATCCTCTACTCCATTTTTCCTCACCTCAGCATTTCTCACTTCTGCCTCAGCTTGCTGTTGCTCTTCAAGCTTCTGGTCTTCACTTTGCTGCTGTAGTTGCCCCATTCTGTCCAAGAACTCTTCATGTTTTCTTATTCCCCGGAGAGTCGACAGTCGCTGCTCCAGTCCTCTCACTTTTTCTTCCAGCAGTGTGATCAACTTGCACTTGTTGCAGGTGTAGGCCATGTTGTTCTCAGGCAAGAAAACAAACATTGCACACACCTTGCAGGTCACCACCGCTGGAGAGTCTTGTCCTTCCATAGTCTCTATTCCATTTTTGTGTCTAGCTTTCTGATTCTTCTAGACTAGCCTGTGCCTGCTCCTCTTCTCAGTAGAGGTTAAAAGCAGAGTCCCACTGGTGTGGAAGTGTGTGTTACAAGACAAATAAATGGGGGAAAAAAGTTTGTTAAAAAAGAAAAAAAATGTTAGGGGCCTCCCCCTTGACCTCCCCTGCCGAACTCCCCTGGCCAACTCCTGTTTGCTCCCTCTGTCTGCTCGCTCTGTTCGCTCACTCTCTGGGAGCTTGCCTGCTTCTGTAGTCCCTGGACCAGCTGGAGCAGCTTGCTCTGCTCTGCTCTGCTCTGCTCAGCTGGGAGGCGGGAAACAGACTGAAGCTTCCCGCCCACTCAGCTGCTGGGAGTACTCAGGCCACACCCCTCCAATTCAATTGGAGCTCTCAGGAGCACCTGGTGAGCTCACAGCCACTCAGAAGGTTAAAGGGCAGCCCCCTGGGCTTCCCGCAGCCCACTTACCTCTTAGCCTCTGTCTCCTTTGTCTCTTCTACCACTGCAACTCCCCTGGCCAACTCCTGTTTGCTCCCCCTGTTCCTCTCTCTCTCTCTCTCTCTCTGACTATTGTAACAAGACCAGATAACAGATTTATTGGACATTTGGGATTCTCTGTTCTGGAAACGTGTTGACAAATAACTAAGCTGGCAGATTTTTTTTTGTCAGAATTGAAGTGCTGAGATTTCTGTCCCTTCCCCCACTCCATTCTCCTCTGTCATAAATCACAGGACCAGGTGGCACCATATTTCAGTGAGATGAGAGTTATTTGCCTGTAAACAGGTTTTCTGTGGCTATTAGATCTCCAAAGTTCATACCCTTTGTATTATTAGTTTATTCTTTCTATTATTAGAGATTGATCCATAAGAAGATAGTGTAATTTACCCAAATAAAACCCCAATAGTGACTGATTAGCAGGTTAAACTGTAAATGTTTTCTTCTTTATGTCTCATAAAACCTGCTGGGAACAACAGATTCATTTATTGTCTGGAACATCTTGTTAAAAAACAACAACGTGTACTTATTTTTTAAAAAAATGAAATGAGAGGCAAATGTTAAAATATAACAGCATTAAAGAGAAAATTGACATTCACTGACCACAGTAGCTAGTTTTGCAAATATGTCTGTGTGCAAATAAATATTAGAGCCAGAGAATTGTAGAACCAGCAGAGATATGACCATTTTCTCATCCAGCTGCTCCATTGACACAAGCTGTGTTACACACCCACTAAAGTGCACCCACAAAAGATGAATGGAAACGAATGAAATCATAAAACTAAGGTTAATACCAGTTCAGACCCATTGTTTTCAATAAGACTATCACCCTGACTGACTGTTAGGCTGTTTCTACATGAGGCATTTATTGTGCATTCCTGATTGGTCTCTCGCAGAAGTTTGCGGGTCCTATACATGACGTAGTGATCCTCCAGAGCACTTCCCAGTCTTTGCAACCTTTATCACATTTTTTTTTCATGTTGATGAAAGTCTGACATTTTCCTTCCTCCCGCTATGAACTGTGGTAAATCCACGATGTACTGATGAAAGATATTGTTTATCTTTTGATCCTTCAGATCTCCCTTGTGTGCCCATTCAACAGAATTTGTTCAAATCTTTCAGAAACATAATTTGTGAAATACATCTTTAACATGCATGCACAGATATGCCAATGAAGTAGGTAAAATAGCAATTAATGTAGATACTTTTCCTTTTATGGTACTTCATCTGGATTCTGTGGCTAAAAAAGAGTTAATATTTGATAAATGGTGTAACTGATATTTCCATGTTCTCCAACAGAATTTCAAGTCTGAAGTGGTGATACTAATCCCCACTGATTTGAGTTCAGTCTGACTTAGTTAACCCAAAGCAAAAAAAACCAGATTCATATATTGATGGACAAACACACCTAGAAATATGTGTCTTCAGAATGGCAGCAAAGGTATCAACATTGCCCACACATCAGATATTAAAAGGAAACAAAGGCTGCAATCCTATATTTAATTGGGATTAAGCCCCAGTGAACACAGTTGGACTTATTTCTTAGTAAACATGCACTGGATCCCACTGTTCGAGGGAGAGGGTTATAATCTGCTTTTGAGGGAGTGATAGATGGTATAGATGATATTTATTTATTCTGAATTGATTAAACCAGAATCAAAAGATGCAGTCTTATCATAATGTTCCACCCACTTTGCTTCAGAAAGGGAGACAAAGATCCACAACAAAGATACCAATGGTATCTGTATACAGACAAAATATACCAGCAGCCATCTTGTTATAAATATTGGTCATGCCAACTGGGGATGATAGGGATTGTAGTCCATCACATCCAGAAGGCACCAGATTGGAGAAGGCTATTATTAACAGTCTGGTAAGGCTTCGTCACTTCAGGTGGAGAAACTGTTAAAAGCAAAACTGTTAAAATGCAATCCATACCAGCAGCCAATATCTCACTTTAGAAACAAGCTTCTTTTCCACATTAAATAAAAATTAACAGTGTCCCTTCTTTTCTATGAACCAAGAAGCAGTGCCATTTCCTAGATTGCCCTTTACATCATTCACATTTGTAATAATGTCACACAATACTTTTACCCAATTAGACAAGAAGGACATAAAATTCTGAACACACAAAAGACAGTAGTTCACACAGCAGACAGTTAATTTATGTAATTTACTGCCCCAAGACATGGTGATGGTGACTGGCTTTATAAGGAATTAGACAAATGAACGGAAAAGAGGTTTTTCTTAATGTCTATTAGCCATGTTAGATTAATGGAACCTCAGTGTTCAGATGCAGTTCACTTCTAAGTGTCATTTATTTTCTTTTATTTATACAAAAATGTATATCTTGCTTTTTCCCCTCCAAAAAGGGGTGATTGAAAATGGTTAAGAAAATATAAAAATGAATACAAGAATAACAACACCAATAACCCATCATTAAAACAAGTTTATCAGACCAAAAGCAACATCAAGGGCCAAAAAATAATAAATACATGCAGGGACAAACAGGGTCCCTGAATGCATTTATTATTATTATTATTTTGCCTTTATACCCTGCTTGTGAACTTCCCACAGACACTTGATCAGCTAGACTAGGGGTGTTGACCCTCAGGCCTGTGGGTCAAATCTGGCCCACTTGGGGTCCCAACCCATCCCTCTGGGGTTCACCAGGTAGCCATGCCCTTTCCCCCTTTTTCCTAACTGCCAAATGTTTCATGGTTCCCCAGCTTTTGTATGATTTTTTCCCATTCTAAAAGGTTGAAATGCCTTTCCTAAGACTTAGTTTCTTGCAGTAAGAGCTTTAAGCTAAAATATGCTAATGTTTTTAGTATTGGGGGGCCTACACCTTTTGCCTTTAGCTCTGCCAATGCCCCCAAGAGCTTCTCCAAAAATGGATTTTGCCTCAAGCTGAAAGACATTCATCATCACCCCTGCAAGACTAGAGGGGCCGGGCTAAGAGTTTGCTGTAGCAGAGCTCTTTTTATGTTCTTAAGTTTGAGGTATTGCAAAACTAACTAAACAAAATAAAAACTTCACTGGCTTCCTTACCTTTGGGGTCATTTTGTGAACTCCAGCTGAGTGGAATCACCAATACAATCATGATGAGAGATTTTGTTTTTCCCCCCGATAAGGCAGTCATCAAACCTTTGCCTCTGGTTTTGCAGGGGGTAATTGTGCTGTTTTAAAAATATGTAAAACCTATTCCACCAGGGAAACAACAGAACTTGTTGTCAAGTTCCCACTTCCATGTACCCTAATATCCCGGTATTTCCCCTTAATGTGCTCTGATTTTCCACCTTCACTACCATATCCGGTCGTAGTCCCCTCCCCCACCTGTCCATATACAGCGGTGTTTGTATTTCCCTCCTGTCCAATCACAGCTCTAGACGGCCCCATGTCTTCTTCCGGCTACTGATCACATAGCTTCCTCAGCAGCCCCCGTTTCCTCAGCAACAAGCAAAAGGCTGGATATGTGTGCGCTTCTCTGATCTCAGATGCTAAGCAGGGTTGGCCCTGGTCAGTAGTTGGATGGGTGACCACCTGGGAATCAGGCTTCCTCCACTGAGCAGGGGGTTGTTCTATCCCTTCAAATGAGATTAAGTTTTACCCTCTCCTATCCTCCGCTCCAGATTTTTTTAAAAAAATTAAGGCGTTATCCTCACAGAATCAGGGCTTCTCCACTATGTTTTTTTTCTAATTCAGGCATGATCTTCAAAGATTTGAAGTTGTGAAGCTTCACAACTTCCAACTAGTGACCAGGGCTGACCCCGCTTAACATCCGAGATCAGACAAGCGTGCAGGAAAACAGCAGGAAAACAGCACAGCGCTCGAGTGTGAACCGAGCTCACGAAGTACTGCAACGGGGAAAATGGATGAGTGTGAATAATCACGTTTTAATGAGAGAGCATTTAACCCAACAGGACACCGAATTCATTGCGATGGCAGGCGCAATGTAGATCAGCCCTGAGTGATCCACAGGTAAATGATTAGTTTCTTAGACCTATTTTGAGACTTAAAAGACATGGGGACTGAAAATTCCTGTGTGCAGG
Source organism: Heloderma suspectum (assembly GCF_057233095.1). Lineage (NCBI taxonomy): Eukaryota > Metazoa > Chordata > Lepidosauria > Squamata > Helodermatidae > Heloderma > Heloderma suspectum. Next base: position 254,342,426 of record NC_139460.1, on the reverse strand, counting down.
AAGGGATTTGCAACATCCAACAAAAATAAGCTATGTGACTTGCTCAGCTCGCAGAGTCCCACCAGTATTTATTCTTGTGCAAGAAACTTCTTTGGAAGAAAGGAGAGGCAAGCCTAATTTATGGCTGAGATTAGACTTCTGGTGGTTTTTAGACTCCTACATCCAAGGAGTTATTTTTCTGAACTGACCTATGAAGTCTGAGGCACTGTTGTCAGATAGCTGGTGGCTCCAATAATGAATCACACAGGGCAGTACCCCGATTTCTTTGACCAACCTTGTTTTCAAGTCTCTGACACATATGTTGGCCTGGCTTTGGGGAACCCACCTCTTCTCCCATGACACCTATCTCCAGTAAACAGTCCTGGCTGGGATATGCAGCTGTAGGCCTCAGTTTCTGTCAGTCTCTTGGCTGTAGAACTGCTACTGGATAACCACTGTATGAGGGCAGAAGAAGGCTGCTGTTGCTGCTCTTTCTTCTACTATTTCCTTTTGATGGTTGTTTCTACTCCCCCTTTCTATATAGTCCCAGCCCCCACAGTCTCTTGTTTCTCTCAGAATCTCTTCAACAACTGTCCTAAGAATGTCCTCAGACCAAACCCTTGAGTCCCCTAAACAGCCTCTAAATAGGGATGGGTGAGCATTTCGTTCAGTTTGTTTTTTGATAAAATGTCACTGAAATTAGCAAATTTCTTCATAAACAAGTCAAAAATCAACTGAGATTTTTTAAAAAATGAATGTGGGGGAGAAAGCAAAACTAACAGGTTCAACTATCAAGAAAGAGCTCTGAGTGCTTAGTTTTTCAAAGTCTAATCCCTGTGTATTCAACCATGTGCTGAATTACGGCTGCCAATACTTTTTCCTGACATACTTCTCATCTTGAACAGCTACTTGGCAGGCAGGTACAACATCCTCTTCATGCTGGGAATAGCTGTACCTGTTAGATTTGTCTGGCATCGATGGGTGATAATTTTGTTCAGTCCATTTTTTATAAGAGCATATCAAAATCCACATTTTTAAAGAAATAAACAGGAGAGAAGAAATTTGAGATTTTAAAAAAATTGGATGTGAGAGAAAGCAAAACTTGACAGATTTGTCCATCTCTACTTATAAGGTCCGAAAGACTTGTGTTCTAGGCATCCCACAGGGTGCTGTGTAGGTGCGTGTGTGTATATATGTATAAAAAAATACATAATTTATGTGCGTTTGTGCACCACAGGAACTGAAGCCAATCCCAAACCACTTTCAGTCAGCACTTTAAAAAAATTATCCTCTGTGCCTAGCCCAAACTTCTCTTCTACAATAAACTGTTCATATCCACATGGAGAGAGAGAAACATAACCACCCACCTTTTGTGAGTACTTCCGCATTACAAATCCTTGATAAATTGTTGCTCAGTGGGGTGCTTGTATGATTAAAACCTTCCAGGCACTGGGATGCATTTTCTCTGCAGGATTTTGTCAAATCCTTTTCAGTTTGCTATTGGGAGTACTTAAAAGGCAAACAACTTTAAATACAATCTGGCCTCTATAGCTGTCATTCTAACATCTTAATGAGCCTTTTTTTTTACTTTCCTTTACTTTCCAAACAATGAGTTCATCTTCATTCAGGAGGAATAAAATAAGACTTCCGGCTTTGTACCTTTTATCCCTTTCTGCTGTTTTTTGCTAGAGGGCTAAACCAAACGTCTTACCAAATTTTCAGTCAACACTTTCAAAGTATAGGAGCCATACAAATCTGAAAGCAACATTTTTTTCCTCTGTGAAAATTGGTAATTTTAGTAAAATAATAATAATAATAATAATAATAATGTGAATTAGTACAAATAAGAGAAAAGCCAGCATTCTGTTTGCACACTGGCCAACCAGATACCTCTGAGAAGCCCATAAGCAGGACATGAGAGCAACAGCACCCTCATGCTCATGTTCCCCAGCTACTGATATTAAGAGTCATCCTGCCTCTGATAGTAGAGGTAATCCACAGCCATCATGACTAGTGGCAATGATGGGGTCAATGATACTACTTTGCTAAATTCTTGGGTTTTTCTATGAATGCCTTGTGAGCAATGTAAAAAAAGAACCATGCAGAAACAACTCTCAGTACACAGATTACATTAAGATTACAATAAGATTACATTCACTGGAACATTAGAAACTGCTGCCCTGAACCCTTCTCTCAATTTCCAGGGCTGTGACTTCATGAGAAGGGCAAGGTTTTGGAAATGACCCATTGCTTTCTGAGCCATTCCATTCAATACATGACCAAAAGATTTTGTTGTTTATTCGTTCAGTCACTTCCGACTCTTTGTGACTTCATGGATAAGCCCACGCCAGAGCTTCCTGTTGGCTGTTGCCACCCCCAGCTCCCCCAAGGTTGAGTCCATCACCTCCAGAATATCATCCATCCATCTTGTCCTTGGTCAGCCCCTCTTCCTTTTGCCTTCCACTTTCCCTAGCATCAGCATCTTCTTCAGGGTGTCCTGTCTTCTCATTATGTGGCCAAAGTTTTTCCTTTAATATCATTCCCTCAAGTGAGCAGTCTGGCTTTATTTCCTGGAGTATGAACTGGTTTGATCTTCTTGCAGTCTGAGGCACTCTCAGAATTTTCCTCCAACACCACAGTTCAAAAGCTAGGGATGGCAGAGAATTCCACCACGGGTCTCGGGGAGAAATCTGTGGCGGAACGGCCTGCCACCCCCCCACCACCCCGCGGATTCCCCCGGGATGAGAATTACCTGGGGCGGATCTTCTGGGTGGCGGCGGCTGCGGTGGCGGTGGCGGCTGCTGGTCTTCTGACCGGCTGCTGCCGCCACCATTTGGAGGTTATTGGTTTTTTTTTTTTACACCGACATGATAGGCTACGTAAGTTTCGACGTAGCTTAAAACATCTGGGTAAAAAAAAAAAGGCGTACGCAAATGGCGGCGGCTACGGCCGCCGCCATTTGCGTTCCTTATTTTGGGCCATCTTAGTCTACGTAAATAATTACGTAGACTAAGACGGCGAAAATAAGGGGAATGCAAATAGCGTCCACTACGCTATTTGCGTTCCCCTTATTTTCGCCGTCTTAGTCTACGTAAATATTTACGTAGATTAAGACGTCAAAAATAAGGAATGCCAATGGTGGCGGCCGTAGCCGCCGCCATTTGCGTACGCGGTTTTATTTTTTTCCCCCAGAGCCCTCTGCAGCCGGAAATCCGGCTGCGGACAGCTCTGGCCTGGCTGGGCCTGGCCGGCTGCTCCGCAAAGCTGCTGCGGAGAACAGCCAACCAAGGAGGATTCCGGGGGGGGGGGAGGCACAGAGCACCTCCCCCCCATCCAGGATTCCAGAAGGAGCGATCTTCCTTTGCTCAGCCTTCCTCATGGTCCAGCTCTCGCAGCCATAGGTTACTACAGGGAATACCATTGCTTTAACTATGCAGACCTTTGTTGTCAGTGTGTGATGTCTCTGCTCTTAACTATTTTATCAAGTTTTGTCATTGCTCTCATCCCAAGAATTAAACATCTTCTGATTTCTTGGATGCAGTCAGCATCTGCAGTAATCTTTGCGCCTAGAAAGACAAAGTCTGTCACTGCCTCCATGTTTTCTCCCTCTATTTGCCAGTTCTCAATCAAGCTGGTTGCCATAATCTTGGTTTTTTTGAGGTTGAACTGCAACCCAGCTTTTGCACTTTCTTCTTTCACCTTTGTCATAAGGTTCCTCAGCTCCTCCTCGCTTTCAGCCATCAAAGTGGTATCATCTGCATCTCTGAGACTGCTAATGTTTCTTCCAGCGATTTTAACTCCAGCCTTGGATTCATCAAGTCCAGCACGTTGCATGATGCCTACATACAGGTTGAATAGGTAGGGTGAGAGTATACAACCCTGCCATATTCCTTTCCCAATCTTAAACCAGTCCGTTGTTCCATGATCTGTTCTCACCGTTGCTACTTGGTCATTCTACAGATTCCTCAGGAGGCAGATAAGATGATTTGATATCCCCATACCACCAAGAACTTGCCACAATTTGTTATGATCCACACAGTCAAAGACTTTAGAATAGTCAATAAAACAGAAATAGATGTTTTTCTGAAACTCCCTGGCTTTCTCCATTATTCAGCGGATATTGGCAATTTGGTCTCTAGTTCCTCTGCCTTTTCTAAACCCAGCCTGCCCTGTACATCTGGCAGTTCTTGTTCCATGAATTGCTGGAGTCTACCTTGCAAGATCTTGAGCATTACCTTACTGGCATGTGAAATAAGTGCCACTGTTCAATAGTTTGAACATTCTTTAGTGTTTCCCTTTCTTGGCATGGGGATATAAGTTGTTTTTTTCCAATCTGATGGCCATTCTTGGGTTTTCCAAATTTGCTGGCATATGGCATGTGTCACCTTGACAGCATCATCTTGCAAGATTTTAAACAGTTCAGCTGGGATACCGTCATCTCCTGCTGCCTTGTTATTAGCAATGCTTCTTAAGGCCCATTCAACCTCACTCTTCAGGAAGTCTGGCTCTAACTCACTGACCACATCATCAAATCTATCCCCGATATTATTATCCTTCCTATACAGATCTTCCATATATTCTTGCCACCTTTTCTTGATCTCTTCTGCTTCTGTTAGGTCCTTGCCATCTTTGTTTTTGATCATACCCATTTTTGCCTGGAATTTACCTCCGATGTTTCTAATTTTCTGGAAGAGATCTCTTGTCCTTCCTATTCTATTATCATCTTCCACTTCCGCGCATTGCTTGTTTAAAAATAATTCCTTATCTCTTCTGGCTAACCTCTGGAATTTTGCATTTAATTGGGCATATCTCTCCCTTTCACTGTTGTCTTTTGCTTTCCTTCTTTCTTGGGCTACTTCCAGTGTCTCAGCAGACAGCCATCTTGCCTTCTTGGTTTTCTTTTTCTTTGGGATGTTTTTTGTTGCCACCTCCTGAACAATGTTGCGAACTTCTGTCCATAGTTCTTTCGGGATCCTATCTACTAAATCTAGTCCCTTAAATCTATTCTTCACATCCACTGCATATTCATTAGGAATATTTGTGAGCTCATATCTAACTGATCTGTGGGTCTTCCCTATTCTCTTTAGTCTGATTCTAAATTGTGCAATAAGAAGTTGGTGATCTGAATAGGGATGTACGAAACTCCCCTTACCTGGCTCCGCTGGGTTCCACTGGGGGGGGAGGCGCTCCGTCCCTCCCCCCGGAATCTTGGCTGGCCGGCTCCGCTCCACGGGGATTCCGCGGAGCCGCCGGTCAGCTCTGCCAGCAGCCGGACATCCGGCCGCTGGCTAGCAGGGATGCAAATGGCGGCGGCCATAGCCGCCACCGTTTACATCCCTGTAGTCAGCTGTGATAGGCTAAGTAAAGACTTTAAAAAAAAAGCTTAAAAAAACCAAAAAACGCGCATATGCAAATGGCGGCGGCTACAGCCACCGCCATTTGCATTCCTTATTTTTGGTCATCTTAGTCTACATAAATATTTACGTAGACTAAGACGGCGAAAATAAGGGGAACGCAAATAGCGGCCACTATGCTATTTGCGTTCCCCTTATTTTCGCCATCTTAGTCTACATAAATGTTTATGTACACTAAGATGTGCCAAAATAAGGAACGCAAATGGCGGCGGCCATGGGCGCCGCCATTTGCGTACGTGCGTTTTTTTAGGTTTTTTTAATCACCCATGATAGGCTACGTAAAGATTTAAGTAGCCTATCACGGCTGACTGCAGGGACGCAAACGGCGGTGGCTACGGCCGCCGCCATTTGCGTCCCTGCTAGCCAGTAGCTGGATATCCGGCTGCTGGCGGAGCCGGCCGGCGGCTCCGCAGAATCGCTGCGGAGCACAGCCGGCCAGCCAGGATTCTGGGGGGAGGAACGGAGCGCCTCCCCCCCCAGTGATTTTTCCAGGGGGAGGGACAGAACGCCTCCCCCCACACCATCAGTATAATCCCCGAAAGGTAAGTAATTTTCTTACATCCATACAGCCTATGTCCCGCTTCATTTTGTTCTCCCAGACCATGCTTGCCTGTAATTCCAGGTGTCATTTGACTACCCACCTTAGCATTCCAGTCTCCTGTAATGAAAATAACATCTCTCTTTTTGGCATATTATCCAGTAGGTGCTGCAGATCCTCATAGAACTGATCTACTTCTGCTTCTTCAGCATCTGTGGTTGGGGCATATATTTGGATCACTGTGATGTTAAATGGCTTATCCTGAATTCGAATTGAGATCATTCTGTCATTTTTTGGATTGTATCCAAGCACTGCTTTAGCCACTTTATTATTAATTATGAAGGCTACTCCATTTCTTCTGTGGTCCTCTTGTCCACAGTAGTAGATCTGGTGGTCATCTGATGAGAAGTGGCCCATTCCAGTCCATTTCAGTTCACTGACACCCCAAAAGTCTATATTTAATCTTGACATCTCCCCAGTCACCACATCCATGCTCATAGATCTTACATTCCATATTCCTATGGTGTGTTGATCTTTAGAACATTGGATTCGTCATTCACCACCAGCACCGTAGGCTGCTAGCCGTCCTTTCAGCTTTGAGCTAGCTGCGTCATCACATCTGAGGCTAGTTGAACTTATCCTCTGTTTAGGGATGGCAGAGAATTTCTCCCTGAATCTTCGGGAGGCCAAGCGCTAACGCATTTGGCCCCCCGAAGTTGGTTGGGAAATTCTCCGCCGGCCTGCCGCGCCCCCCCCCCCCGTGACAGGACTTACCTTCGGTGAATGTCCCTCTCGGCGGCGGGTCCCGGCAGCGGTTCGGCGGCGGTTCGTCGCGGACGGGGGCGGCAGCCGGTCTCCTGACCGGCTGCCGCCGCTGCCATTGCAAAAAAAAAAAAAACTAAAGTAAAAAAACCCCAAAACACCCGTGATAGGCTACGTAACGATTTACGTAGCCTATCACGGCTAGGTTTCCAAAGTCAGCCGTGATAGGCTACGTAAATCGTCACGTAGCCTATCATGGGTGACTTTTGAAAAAAAAAAATGTGTACGCAAATGGCGGCGCCCATGGGGCGCCGCCATTTGCATTCCTTATTTTGGCACGTCTAGTCTACGTAAAGGTTTACGTAGACTTCGGCGAAAATAAGGGCACGCTATTTGCGTTGCCCTTATTTTCGCCGTAGTCTACGTAAATCTTTACATAGACTAGATGTGCCAAAATAAGGAACACAAATGGCGGCGCCCCATGGGTGCCGCCATTTGCATATGCGCTTTTTTTTTCCCCCAAAGTCACCCGTGATAGGCTATGTGACGATTTACGTAGCCTATCACGACTGACTTTGGAAATCTAGCTGTGATAGGCTATGTAAATCGTCACGTAGCCTATCACGGGGTCTTTTTTTAAATTATTTTTTGTTTCACGGCAGGGGAGACGGGGCACTTCTCCCTGGCCTGAATTTCAGCCGGGCAAGGCAGGGCGCCTCCCCCTCCGGCCTGAATTTTGGCCGGGCGAGGCAGGACGCCTCCTCCCCCTCGCCTGAACTTCGGGGGGAGAAGCGAAGCGCCTCCCCCCCACCGCGAAGCCAAGCTGCGAAAAGGTAAGTGACTGTCATACATCCCTACCTCTGTTCCTTCCTCCCCAGTAGCATTTTGGACCAAAAGATGCACTTTTACTATTTACTGCTCTTTTTGCTTTTTTAAAAGTGCTCAGAAGCTGTATTACAGCATGTCAGAAACTGCATGTGGAAACAAGGACTCAATTAAGCTCTATTCAGGCATATGGGGAAGAAAGTTGAATCGCCATGAGAACAGTGAACAGGGCTGCACCAAGTCACCTGCCCGCTGATATCACGCACATTACTAAGTGCCTCCCCAAACAACCGCACCTACACCATGAACATCTGTAGGGAGGGGGTCTTCATGTGTACAGCTGTATGTGCAGAAACCTCCATGTGAGTGGGAACCCCAATAGTACAGGGTGGGTGCCTGCTCATGTGGAAGTCTTTGCATGTACAGCAGTATGTGCAGTCTCCCCCCCCTAGAGATGTGCACACCGTATGTGCAGATGTTAGCAGAAGAGCTACAGAATGTGCATGATGATGGCAGCTGGGGCTACTTAGTGCAGCCTTGCTCTCTACTCATATGACTTCACCTTTCTCCCGAATGCCTGAAAAGTCACTCCTATTTTACAAACCACAAAGTGCAATGGGTGTCATGACTGCCAAACCTCTGTAGGGTAAGAGAAGTTCAGTGAAACATACCTTATAGCTGCAGACCTATACACACACCTAGGGGTACATCCTGTTGAACTTAACAGAGCTTACTTCTGAACAGACATGTACAGGGTTGCACTTTATACTGATCAGTCTTAAAATCAGCATTCTCTAGAACAGCAACTGTATCCGATTTCTTTTTTATTTTCACTGAGGTTAGTAAAATTTATAGCTTTACGATGAAAACAAAAAAGATGTAGCACCTGTGCAGTGTTTTTGCTATAACAAATAAAAATATTAAGCAGAAAATGAAGTAGTACAGTATCCATTTGGGGATACAAGAAAAAAAAAAGATGAATGTTGAAGTCACATACATAAACATGCACACCACAACTCATGTCAAAGATTTCATCTCCAGTTTGCAACAGTATAATTCAACTCAATTCAATTCACCCTTTGAAGATGTAAGTTTGAATAAACCTTCCCGGTTTGCATAATTCACTTTGTTCATGAACTCTATGTCAATTCAGCTGTGCAAAAATTACGACAGTAGAATAAATTTTTATTAGACCTAGCTAGCTGAGAGCAGTTTCACATGTCATACAAAGTGCCAAAAAGTAGATGTGCTAGTCAGTGCCTTGCATTTGCATTGTAATGTCCAAAGGGCTACTCAGGTGGGGCAGAAGAAGAAGATTCAGATGCACAAACAACCAAGAAGTTAAAAAACAAACAAATAGAACAGACTTGGTCTTATATCTGAGCCAATCTGAATTCAGTCCCAAACCTAACCAGCATTGACACCAAAATGACCTCCCCTCATTCTTTCCTTTTATTTTTAAAAATGTATTTAATTTTTTTTTTATACCACCTTCTGTTGAGAATATTGCAACCTTGTCTGCAAGTTATTGGAAGGGGGCAATGTTGCAGTTAGTTCATGGCTATTTTGACCACAGCTAGCATTAGGATCTCCATAGCGTACAGTGTGGTTTCCTCCAATTTCTTCCTTTTACTCCTCCACCCATCCACCCGGACCTCCACCGTTGCTGGGAGCACTTGTGTTTTGCTCTCTCGCTCATGCCTGTGCAATTGAACACAAAATGGACTGAACAAACTATTTTTGAATCTATTTTTTTGAAAACTTACATTGTACCTGCATTATTTTTTTTACAAGAACATTTGTGGGTAAACCTATTTTACCTTTCTTCATTAAAGAAGGGCGTGGTCTCCTTTATTGTTATAAGATAGCTCTGTGTGCATGTGGGACTGGTAAACGCTCATTCTGTTTTGCCTTTTGTTGTTCTGCGCTAAGTGCCTTTCTATCAGGAAACATCATTACCAAATAATCCCATGATTCCCATCTTCTTCCTGGAAAAATCAGTCAACATACTAAAATGTTAAAAATTCCCTTAAAAATCATAACCATAACCTTTAAAAGCCCCACTTCTTGAAATAGTTGTGGTCTTTTGGCCATGGGGAGAGAGAAGGAAGGAAGCTTTTCCTTGCCTCCATTCTCTGGTCCCTGGTGTGCTGCGTAGTCATTACATACAAAACCAACTTCCTTCCATCTGCCCAGAATAGGGATGGCCGTCACAGGGAAATCTGGCCTTCTTGAGCTCACCAGATTTCTCCAGGGCCCACGGCTTGGCTTGTACTCGTGAGCTGAGCCTCAGTCTTTTCCCAAAATCCAGGAACTTCTGCAGTTTTCTTTTATGGCAGAAAACAAAGGCAGCTCTTGTCAAACTTTTTAGAGGAGCAGCCAAAATAAAAGCATTCTATTAATAAATAACTACAATTAGGTGAGGCAACACTTCCTCTCACTGCAACCCATCCCCTGCCTTGTGTGCCCTTGGAATCGTTCCCCTCCACCCTGCACCCTCAGCTCTTTTACCTGGGCTGTGCTGGGCAGTGCCCCTTTCCTCACACCACTGCAATAACTCCCCTGAGGAGAGTCCTGGAAGCTAACATGGTCTCTCCATGCGGGCGCGCCGGGAGATGATGAAGAAAGAGGCCATGGCGGCAGCAACCAGTGTGCCACAGCCGTACTGAAGACAGGCCATTGAAAGGGGCTTCCTAGTGTGGCTGCTTCTCTTGCCTGACCTGCCTCCAATGTCTGTGGGGGAGGGGGGAAGGCTGGGAAAGGTGGGATGATTTGGTTTCTTTTGCTGTTTTTTCCCCCTTAACTAGGCATTTACGTAAATTGTGGGGGCATTTGCACATTTTTTCGCTATTTCAGCTGTAATAGATGCAAATTAAGCAAATTATGGGTGCAGTATGTGCAAAATAGGCAAACTGTGATCACAATTTATGTAAATGCCTAGTTAAGGGGGGGGGAAACGAAGCAAACCTGAAATCTGCAAGCTGGCACAACTTGACACAGATCAAGTCAAGCCAGCTCGTGGGTGGGTGAGTTCGAGTCCAGGGGGCTGAGCTACTAAAAGCTCACAGGACCCCACTCCCCATGGTGGAATCCTCTGAGATCCCTACCCTAATGTGAGGAATGAATCTGAGTGTGTGGAGATATCTAGCGGCTCAGATTCAGAATAGGGACAGCCAGAACAGGGGGAGGCTCCCTCCATAGCGAGCTCAGATATGGCAAGGCCTTCTTCCCAAGACCTTGGCGCACAGTTGGCTCAGCCTGAAGGACCCCCCCTTTCCTACTCCATGAGAACCCATGTCTCGGGGGAGGAGGAGAGTGAGGGGCGTGACTTGAGGGATGCTAGGGTCCATTGCAGAGCAAAGCAGGGGAAGTTAGAGGAGGAGCTCAGATGCTCCTCCAGGTTGGCTATGCGTGAAAGCCTACACAGGAGGGAGCCACTGTAAGGGAGGGGCATCCCCCCCTAAGCAGTCTGGCTGAGAAGTTCTTGTTCAAGCGGCTGGAAACTTCTCTAACTTCCACTTCGGCTCCTCTACTGATATTCGTAATTGTGTGGAGTAGCTGTTTCCACTGTAGTCTGAGAGTTCCCTAGAATTTTCATTTGTAAGGAAGCTGGTTGTTAGCTAATCAAGTAGCGAGCCTGCAGCCTGGTATCCTGGAGTGTGCTGATTACGAAGGGGGAGGACTAGGGGTGTACGAAATATACTCACGGGTCCGCTGGGGGGCATCCGCAGGGAGGGGAGGCAATCCATCCCTCCCCCCAGAATCCTCCCCAGCCAGCTCTGCTCTGCGCCAAGTCCGCAGGCCCGTCCGCAGCTGGACTTGCACCAGACAAGTATCTCTTTTCGTGATAGGCTATGTAAATATTTATCACGAAATATCCTATCACGAAAAGAGCAGGGACACAAATGGCATTGGCTACGCCGGACGCCATTTACATCCGAGGTCCGGGGCAGCGGATGGACCTGGCCGCTTTTGATTTGACAACCTTTGACTACCTCAGTTATATGATTTCAGCAGAAGGCATCAAAATGGATCCTGTGAAAGTCCAAGCCATACTGTCCTGGCAGGCTCCATCAACCAAGAAAGACTTACAAAGATTCCTGGGCTTTGCCAATTCTTACAGAAAGTTCCTGCCCAGCTATGCAAAACTTACGGCTCCTCTGATAGACCTCCTCAAAGGCAAGAAATCATCCTTCCACTGGTCCAACTCCGCCCAACAGTCTTTTGAAGAGCTGAAGCGAGTGTTTAGCTTTGAACCAAGCCTCTTACATCCTAATCCACAAAAACCCTTTGTAGTGCAAACAGATGCTTCCGATTTTGCTGTAGGGGCTGTACTTTTACAGCCAGGTAAGGAGGGGGTAGAGTTGCAGCCCTGTGCTTACCATTCCTGAAAACTGACCCTTTCAAAGAGAAACTACACTATCTGGGAAAAGGAACTTTTAGCTATAAAGTTGGCATTGGAAAGGTGGTGGCATCTTCTAGAGGGGGCACAGCATCCAGTCGAAGTTAGAACCGACCATCAAAATCTGGAACACCTCCAGACAGCCAGGGCCATGCATCAAGGCCAAATTAGATGGTCTCTTTTTTTTCACAGTTCAAACTCAAATCCGCCACGTTAGAGCCACAGAAAACCAACAAGTGGACGCACTCTCCCATAAGCAGGACTTACAGACAGGGGGCAAGGAGAGCCCCTGCCCTGCTCCAGTCCTTCCCCCTGAGAGTCTGGTGGCTGCAGTTGACCCCCAATCCTAGGTAGAGGTTCTTCGCATGTAACAAGTGCAGGATCCCTATGTTTGGGACAAAGTGATGGAGCTGGGATTGACAGTTGGAGCTACCAAGTCAACCCCCTTTTCATTGTAAGGCGGGCTACTTTACCACTCACACAGAGTCTATGCGCCTTCCAAAAGCCTGCAGGAGAGAGTCCTCCGACAGTGCCACAACTCATCCACTGCTGGGCATTTTGGCTTTTCCAAAATGTTACATGGGGTCACTTGGGATTTTTGGTGGCCCTGAGTGTGTCAGGATGTCAAAACCTACGTGGCCTTATATGACACCTATCAACAGGCAAAAAACCCCATTGGCAAACCCACTGGATTGCTCCGTCCCCTGCCTACATCCTCAGGGCCCTGGAAACTGCTCTACCTCGACTTTATCTCTGACTTGCCATGATCACAAGGTAAGACCACCATTTGGGTGGTGGTGGACTTATTTTCTAAAATGGCCCATTTTATACCATGCTCTGGACTGCCCATGGCCGAAGAAATGGCAGGGCTGTTTTTGACCCACATTTCCCAACTGCATGGCTAGTAGGGATGTTGGAGAAATCCTCCACGGACCCCAATGAGGCCAGATTCTATTGAATCCAGCACCCCAAAGTCCATGGAGGATCGGATCTCCTACTTTCTCCTGCAGGGCGAAGTCCTCGCCGGCGGATCCTCCCTGCCACCAGCTCTGAAGCCCCAGCGATACGGCTGCCATGGCCGTATTGCTAGCTGTGCAGATTGACTGAGGAAGCAAATGGCGTCCGGGATGCCATTTGTGGCCGTAAAGGCCTTAGTTTAAGGTAAATGCAGCTGTAAATATTTGCGTAGCCTATCCTGTTAATGAAAACCATGGTTGCAAATGGCATCCAAGACGCCATTTGCGGCTGTAAAGGCCTTAGTTTAAGGCAAATGCAGCCATTTACGGCTGCATTTACCTTAAACTAAGGCCTTAATGGCTGCAAATGGCATCCCAGACGCTGGGGCTTCGGAGCCCGCCGGCAGCTCCGTGGAATCGCCACAGAGTGGAGCCAGCCAAAGAGGATTCCTGGGGGGAGAAATGGATTGCCTCCCCCTCTGAGGACCCCCCCCCCCGCCGGAACGGCAGGTAAGCATTCTGCCCATTCCTAATGGCTAGCTGGAGGGGCTAGTTTAGGATTGGGGGCCCAATTCATGGCCTGATTCTGGCAGGAGTTACTTATGCTGCCCAATGTAGAACTCAGACTTTCCTCCGCTCAGCACTCCCAGACAGATGGGCAGACTGAATGCACCAATGCCACGCTGGAGCAGTACTTACGCTGCGATGTAATTTGCTTACAACAACACGTGTCATGCCTCCATGCGCCAAACCCCATTATTTGCCCATTTTGGATACCATCCCAAGACCTTTCCTTCCTTGGTGCCAGCCACCCATGCTTTTTTAGAGGAACTGCACTCTGTGCATCACCTTTTACAGGACAACGTTGAGCAGGCAAAAGCAGCATATAAAGCAACCACTGACCAGCATCAGCAACCTGGTCCAGCTCTGCATGTCAGGGATTGGGTGTGGTTGTCAAGTCAGAACCTCCCATCTCACAACCCAAGTAAGAAGCCTGTCAGACAGGGCCTTTCCAAATTATGGCCCAAATCAATCCCATTGCTTTTAGACTGGCCCTCCCCCCTCCCTGAAAGTGCACCCTGTTTTTCATTGATTCTTGCTTTCCCCAGTGATCTCTGGAGACCCTCATCACTCCGACTGCACGCCCCTGCCTCCCATTTCTTTCGGGGGGAGAGGAGGAGTTTGCAGTCACTGACATCCTAGACTCACACCTTTTCCAGGGGTGGCTGCAATATTTGGTTGACTGGGAGGGTTATGGGCCAGAAGATCGCTCCTGGGAACCAGCAGAACTTTTGCATGCCCCCTTGCTGGTTTGCAGGTTCCACCAACGCTACCCCCACAAGTCAGGGCCCCCATGGGGAAAGAGGGGGGAGGAACTGTGGGCGTAAAAATGATGTCAGGAATGAATCTGAGCATGTGGAGATATCTAACAGCCCAGATTTGGAATGGGGACAGCCAGAACAGGGGGAGGCTCCCTCCCTAGTGAGCTCAGATATGGCAAGACCTTCTTCCCAAGACCTTGGCAGGCACACAGTTGGCTCAGCCTGAAGGTCCCCCCCCCCATGAGAACCCAGGTTTTGGGGGAGGACAAGAGTGTGGGGCGTGATTTGAGGAATGCTTCACTTCATCGCAGAGTGAAGCAGGAAAAGTTAGAGACGCTCCACGAGGTTGGCTATGCATGAAAGCCTACATAGGAGGAAGCCACTGTAAGGGAGGGGCATCCCCACTAAGCAGTCTGGCTGAGAAGTTCTTGTTCAAACTTCGCTAACTTCCACTTCTGCTCCTCTATTGATATTCGTAATTGTGTGGAGTAGCTGTTTCCATTGTAGTCTGAGAGTTTCCTAGAATTTGCATCTGTAAGGAAGATGGTTGTTAACTAATAGGTAGCGAGCCTGAAGCCTGGTATCCTGGAGTGTGCTGATTGTGAAGGGGGAGGACGTGACACCTGAAGTATGCTTCTGCTGTGTCTGACACTGCTGGACACTGGAGCTTTCAAACAGAAGGAAGGCAGGAATAGGCATGTACAGATTTTGTTAAATCCATTAGGGATGCGCGAAAGTCACTTACCTTTCCACGGATTATGTTGATGGTGGGAGGGAGGCGTTCCATCCCTCCCCCCGGAATCCTCGATGGGGGGGAGGTGATCCGTTCCTCCCCCTCAGAATCCTCGATGGCCGGCTGTGCTCCGCAGCAGCTCCGCAGAGCAGCTGGCCATGCCCAGCCCAGCCCAGCCCAGAGCCATCCGCAGCCGGATTTCCGGCCGCGGAGGGCTCTGGGAAAAACAAAAACAAAAAACCGTGTATGCAAATGGTGGCAGCTACGGCCGCCACCATTTGCGTTCCTTATTTTTGGCCGTCTTAATCTACGTAAATATTTACGTAGACGATGACAGCGAAAATAAAGGGGAATGCAAGTAGTGTAGCGGGCGCTATTTGCGTCCCTTTTTGATACACTGTTTTAGCCTACGTAAATCACATTGTTGTTGTTGTTTTTCAAGACAAATGGCAGTGGTGGCAGCCGGTCGGAAGACCAGCCGCCGCAGCCGCAGCTGCCTGAAATATCCGCCCCAGGTAAGTCTCATCCCGGGGGGGATCCGCGGGGGGGGCAGGGGGGGCAGGCCGTTCCGCCACAGATTTCGGGGGCCAAATGCACTGGCATTCGGCCTCACTGAGATCCGAGGCGGAATTCTCTGACATCCCCAAAATGTCTGTGTTTCATAGATCGTCAGGCATCTTTCATTCCATTGGCCACTCATTGATGGAATCGGATAATTGTTTTTTTAACCAGAATTTCATTCTACTTGCACAAGTGTGCATTAGTGATAATGAAAATTAGTACAAATCCACCCCAAAAGTGAAAAGCCGGTCTGCAAGTTCGGACTTGGAAAAAGCCAGTCCACTGTGGAATCCACAGGTCAGATTCATAGAAACTAGGGATGGGGGAGAATTTCTCCCCGAAACTTCGGGGGCCAAGTGCCAACGTATTCGGCCCCCCGAAGTAGTTTCGGGGAGAAATTCTCTGCACCCCCCCCGCCCCCCCCCCGGGATGGGACTTACCTTTCCCGAATGTCCCTCCCGGCGGCAGGTCCCGGTGGTGGTTCGGCAGGTCTTCGTCAGGGGGCGGCAGCCCAATAAAACTTAAAAAAAAAAACGCCCCCGTGATAGGCTACGTGACGATTAACGTAGCCTATCACGGCTATTTGCGTTGCCCTTATTTTCGCCGTAGTCTACGTAAAGATTTATGTAGACTACAGCGACCAAATAAGGAACGCGAATGGCGGGTCCCTATGGGGGCCACCATTTGCGTATGCGCTTTTTTTTTTTTTTTAAGTCACCCGTGATAGGCTACGTGATGATTAACGTAGCCTATCACCGCTGACTTTGCAGATCTAGCCGTGATAGGCTACGTAAATCATCACGTAGCCTATCACGGGGGCGTTTTTTTTTAACTTTTTATTTCGTGGCCGGGCGAGGCGAGGCGCCTCCTCCCCGGCCTGAATTTCGGCCGGGCGAGGCGGGAAGCCTCCCCCCCGGCCTGAATTTCGGCCGGGCGAGGCGGGAAGCCTCCCCCCCCCGGCCTGAACTTCGGGGGGAGCAGCGAAGCGCCTCCCCCCCACCGCGAAGCAAGCTGCGAGACCAGGTAAGTGGCTTTCGTGCACCCCTAATAGAAACCTGAACTCATTTGAATCTATTGCAATTTCTCCAACATCCCTAGGCAGGACGTTGGTTGTGGGTTGTGGGGAGGGCAAGCCAGGAATTCTTCTCTGGCTGTGATTTTAATCCAAACCTGAAAACAATTTGGGGTTTGTGATTAGGGTGGCCAGGTGTCCTCCTTTACAGCAGACAGCCCTCTATTTAAGGAGCTGTCAGAGGACAGTCCTCCATTTGAAGTTGTTGTCTATTTGACAACAACTTCAAACACCAGTTCAGGTCCTACTTAAAAAGGGAGGAGCCCTAAGGAGGAAGAACAAGGACCTTAAAATTGCCCAGCAGCAGCTAGGGATGTACGAAAGTCACTTACCTTTAACGAAATTTGATTCGCAGTGGGGGGGAGGCACTCCGTCCCTCCCCCTGAAATTCTGGCGGGGGAAAGATGCTCCATCCCTCCACCCCCAAATCCTGGCCGGCCGGGCCGCAAATCGCGGCAGCCGTAGCCGCCGCCGTTTGCGTCCCTGCAGTCACCTGTGATAGGCTACGTTAATGTTTACGTAGCCTATCACGGCTGAGTAAAAAACAAAACAAACAAAAAAAATGCGCGTAGATGTAATAAATAATAGATCCTTATTTTGGCACGTCTAGTCTACGTAAACATTTACATAGACTATGGCGAAAATAAGGGGAACGCAAATAGCGTAGACGCTACGCTATTTGCGTTCTCCTTATTTTCGCCATAGTCTATGTAAATGTTTACGTAGACTAGACGTGCCAAAATAAGGATCTATTATTTATTACATCTACGCGCGTTTTTTTTTTTGTTTTGTTTTTTACTCAGCCGTGATAGGCTACGTAAACATTTACGTAGCCTATCTAGGGATGTCGGAGAATTTCTCCATGAATCTCCGGGAGGCCAAATGCCAACGCATTCGGCCCCCCAAAATTGGTGAGGAAATTCTCCGCCCCCCGCCCCCCCGGGATGGGACTTACCTCGTGCGAATGTCCCTCACGGCGGCGGGTCCCGGCGGCGGTTCGGCGGCGGCAGCGTCCGGTCTTCCGACCAGATGCCGCCACCGCCATTTCCAAGTAAAGTAAAAAACAAAAACAAAAAACGTGATAGGCTACGTAAAGATTTACATAGCCTATCACGGCTAGATTCTCAAAGTCAGCTGTGATAGGCTACGTAAATCTTTATGTAGCCTATCACGGCTGACTTTGAAAATCTAGCCATGATAGGCTACGTACATCTTTACGTAGCCTATCACTTTTTTTTCCCTTTCCTTTACTTTTTTCTTTCATGGCCGGAGAGGCGGGGCGCTCCCCCCTGGCCAGAATTTTGGCGAGGAGGGATGGGGCACCTCCCCCCCGGCCAGAATTTCGGTGGGGAGGGACGGGGCGTCTCCTCACCCGGCAAGAATTTCGGGGGGAGAAACGGAGTGCCTCCCCGCCCCCGAAAAAAGCTGCGGGACCAGGTAAGGGACTTTCGTCCATCCCTAAGCCAATCAAGGTATTTTTTAAAAATCTAGCCATGATAGGCTACGTAAATCTTTACGTAGCCTAACACTTCTTTTGTTTTGTGTTTTTTTTTACTGGAAATGGTGGCGGCGGCAGCCGGTTGGAAGACCAGCCGCCACGGCCGAACCGCCGCCGAACCGCCGCTGGAGCCGCCGCCTCCGCCAGGTGGATTCGCCCAAGGTAAGTCCCGTCCCAGGGGGGTGGGGGGGGGGACAGATCGTTTTGCCACCAATTCCGGGGGGCCGAATGCACTGGCATTCGGTCTCCCTGAGATTCGTGGCAAAATTCTCTGACATCCCTAGCAGCAGCACATTTAGCACCTGGACAGCAGAGTGAGCAGGCATACAGGTCACCTCCTCATTCTTCCCTACTATGGTGACATGTATTGTATTTTTGTTTAAATTATAGCAATTATTTATAAATGTGTATATGCAAATTTACAAATTTACATACAAATTAGCATACGCAAATGTCATGAAAATTGGTCTTCTCTTTTCTCATCTTTTTTGGTGATGTGTAAGTGGGCATCCTACTTGTGATGCTCACCTCTTCTTTGGGATTAGCATTTCATGTTCCCAAAGCTCTTTTCCAGACTTCAGCCTCATGTTGCTTAATCGCTAGTGAATGGCAAGCATTAACTGAAAATGGCACAATCACCTTTTTTTTTTTTTTGCTTAAAGGGCCAAGGTATTGCCATAACAAAGGAGGCTAGCAGAGATATACTTTAGCTGTCTTTCAACTCCAGTACATTTTTTAATTGTTATATTCCAGATTGCTTTTGCTTGTGCAATTTTGCTTGCCTGCAACCTCTTGAGAGTTAGGACTAACCCAAGGATGGTGCTGAGAGCATGTTTGAATTAAACATTGACCATATGAAACCAAGATTGCCTCAAACCCTGGCATGAAGACACATGACACATAATATGGATTCAAACTAAGAGCCACAGCTTCATTAATTAGCAAAAGGATCTGCAACAAATAGGTCTAGTTCACTTTCTCTCCTTGTCTCCTGACACTGTGGTTTATGTACTGCTAAGGTGAGAGCTAGGAAAAAATCCACCCTCTTATTTATTTATAAATTTTTTTAGGACATCTTTATGCTGTACCAGAGCCAAAGCTCTCCTTGCATTTCATAAAAGCTTAACCCAAAATACAACATGATAAAAATATAAAACCTTTGAAAGTTTAAAACAGAATAGTAAAACCAGAAAAAAAGCCAGCAGCAGTAAAGATCTAAAAACACAATAACAAATTTAAAAACAAAACTGAAGGGCTAAAAAGCCTGGAAAATTGAAAGAGGTCTTCATCTGGCACTGAAAAGACTGCAGTGTAGAGACACCAGAACCTCCTCTTGCTGTCTGCTTCACTCAGGCAACACCCCCTTGGCTCAAACCATCACTTCCAACCCACCTTAAAGTTGTGTTAGGGAGGCCATTATTAGTGTAATTACTAGTTCCACTGAAGCTCTGCTCCAGAGTCATCCTTTCTCCTTCAGCCCACAAGCTGAGAGATTAGTTTAGTATGTCCCACTTTTACCACTGTGTTACCTCAAGGCACTTACCACTTTATCATATACTTCTCCTCTGCTTTACCTGCACTGAATCTCCCTGTTGTGGTCTATTTAACTAACTGACATGCCTAAACAGGTAATCACATTAAATTCCACAATAAAAATATTTCCCAAAGCCAATACAGGAAAGGAACCAACTAGAAGATTTGGTTCATCCCAAATAGCAACCAGCAAGGACTACATTTCAAGGGGTAAAGAGTGGGCTACTGCTGCTGAGGTCAAGGGCATGGCATAGGGTTCCCTTCATTGGCTGGCCCCATGAAACCAGTGACTGCACTTTCTCCTGCAGCCTTGCTCAGCAGGTCCTCCTGCCATGTGGGTACCACACAGACACAAAGCTGCCCCCACTCACCACTTACAGATTGAGAACAATGTGTAATACTTTCCTTCTCCAGATATACATGTGCATGCTGTCCTTCTCTGCATGTACACTGA
This sequence comes from Heloderma suspectum, assembly GCF_057233095.1. Lineage (NCBI taxonomy): Eukaryota > Metazoa > Chordata > Lepidosauria > Squamata > Helodermatidae > Heloderma > Heloderma suspectum. The sequence continues at coordinate 254,322,377 of NC_139460.1, read as the reverse complement.
ACATCTAAGGAGGGTAATAAGCAGGATTGCAATGGCAGACTCAACCCTTGCCAACTATGTGTTCTGCTCAAGTTGTGCAAAGAACCCTACAGACGACTTTACATTTCTAAATGTGCATATAGCTCTACATGTGTATGCACACCTTTAGCTAAATGCAGGATGGGGGTGCAGACAGTGGAAGTGATACACTCTCCCTCCCCATGACACACCAAATGTGTCACGAAGGCTGTATTATCATCATCTTGTGGATGAAAAAATAGTGGAGAATCAGAATGCAGTGAACATTAAAAGAACATTTCAACACAAACTAACTGGTAAACCACTTATTTTTGTTTGTTTATTCATGCACATTGGTAATGCTATGTAAATAATAACTAACCAATCAAGAGGAACATTGGTTCATGATTAAAAGCAATCATATGATTTCACTTGCCTTGCGCTTATTAGTTGGACAGACATAGAGGTAGCTCAGGATAGTCTTCAGACCCACTTTGTCATTCAGCTTTTCGTATGTTGTCCCATAATCCGTTGACCTGTCATTTCAGAGAACTACAGTCAGTAAGCATAAATACCAAAGCAAAAATAAAATGCAAACTGCTTGGCTGCTTTCCAACTTAAGACATGAAGCAAAATAACTCTCTGGAGCTTTTTCAATGATTCGTGTAGTATATAATAACACCTAATTATGTACACATGCCATCATGTGAGTGGTTAACATTTGCATTTAAATTGGATTAGGAAAAATTAAAATTGCATCTTCTCAATGCCATCTCAAAGTAAACGCTACAATAAGAAATGTTAATCTAGTTCTAAGAGGTGGTGGTAATGTTTGTCATAAATGCCAAGTGTCAGGACAACAAGAGGATGAATTACTTCTTTGCGATATACCACCCTCAGCCTTAAGATCTTGTTGAGATAAGACCGTGGATTCATTCCTGCCAAGCCAAGTGGTATAGTTCAGGATGCTTGTCCAGTAAAAAAAATGCTTTTTCATATTGGAAAATATTGTTGTCCTTTAGGATATCACAGCAGCTTACCAACTACTGCAGTTGACATTGTCATCTTGTTGTATACAATTTTACTGTCTATTAGTGATGGTTCATAAAACTATGGTTAGAGATGGCTATCCAAAGCAGTGCATTTCATGCTAAGTGCCATCTACATTATTCCTGTGCATATTTAAATATGAGATTGGAGTAGGAGCATTTGAATTAAAGAAGCATGGCTTTGAAATGGAAAGCTGTTTAGTTTAATGTTATGTATAGTCCTCAGATGATGAGGATTCTCCCTCAAAATGCATTGGGCATGTGTAAATCAAGGACTATATTTTTACTTTCCTTTATACATAGTATTTCAGAGGTACAGGATTATGTCTATGCTACATATTTTTGTGCGTCTAATGCCATAGCAATTTTTTCCTCACCAAGATCTGGATGCTGCACTCCCCACCCCCACCCTAACATTAGAGTTCACTAAGTAACCACCAATCTCTACACATCTGATAGAGAAATGATTCCTGGAAGAAAGTATGATTCCTTGGCCCATGTGAGTAGGGATGTCTGAGAATTTCACTTTGCTCACAAAACACATGAGCATGCCCCCGTTCAAAGACCCAAATGCAAGAGCGAGCATGTGTCTGCTGAAAATACTCACAAATTGTCAGACATGTGCTCATGTGCTCATGTTCATCTTGTTCCTGATTCCAGGTTTGATTTACACAAATTTCCTCAGTAGACTGAATCAACCCCACTTTAGTCTATGGATGAAATTTGTCCATATCTCCCATTTGATCACTCCTCGATTTGCACAAATCTCCCATTTGCACAAAGTGAACAGCAAACACAAATATGAATGGGAATTGGCCACGAGACAGGTGGCGAGACGGTGTTTGGAGAAACCTGGAAAACTCCAACATCACTTGTTCACCTATCCCTACACATGAGCCCCATTACCCCTCTCTTTTTAGAAAGTAAGCATTGGGAGAAACTCATGTATATCATCTTCTCAACAGCTTCCAGTTGGAGAGACTGCATGGCCTCCTAGCTCAGTATTCTGTTGCTTGATGTTTCCTGGGGAACATCTGAGTTAACAGTGGCAGACATTAAATTCAAAAGTGGTATTTGTCCATACAAAATCAGATACTTAGAAAAATCACAAGGTCAACAGAAGCACATAGGATTTTTTGCAACACAGCAGGACAAGAATTAAGCATAGGCAACACAGTATTCAGCTGGGTCAAGCTTGCAGGTAAATGTATATGTGTGTAATGACACAAAATATCAGTTTACTGCAGCAAGTAGCCATATAAACTCAGATTCTTCAATCAATCAACTCATGATGACCACTCGATGTGGCTCATGCTTTGTTTTCCAGTACAGATTGCACTGTGCAGATAAAGAATAGATTGTATTCTTCATTACAGGAGCAAATAATTATTTGGCATGTGAAACCGTGATTACCCAGATTGAGCAGAAGCATGCCAAATGGTAATTTGTGCTTATGACAAAAGGTTCAGATGACCAGACGATCACATACACCATTCATTTTTGGCTGAAGGATTACCAGCTTGGCTATATGCACAGAGTAGTCATGTGAACTAGCTATCATATGAGTTGGACAGAATTTTCTTTTTCTAAATGAAATATACCATGATCATCTTAAGCACTTGCTACTAGATTGATTTCAGTGCACAACACATAATATATATAATTTCCTTCATATCCTTTTCAGTTGTTTAGTAATGATCTTCTATTCAGATTTGCCAATAACCTTTTCTCCATGAATATTTAAGGCAATTACAGTCTATTCTCACCTTTATTTAAGGTATCATTTAGTTAAAAGAAGAGTGTCATGTTTCTGTAACAGTTACAGAGATCATAGAGATGGTTCAGAAATGAGATGTTTTGAAGATGAACATCCCCACCAGGATCAACAACCCTTTTAATACCTTTCAATAATTGTATCCTAAATACCTAAAAGACATATACCTGCATGCATTATGCCTGTAATACTTTTATCCTAAGTAGCTAATAATCACACTTATGAACTCATACCCCCAGCAACTCAATTTGCCCCTTTCCTTATTATTCCCGAAAGCCACAATGCACTCTTGATTTTAACACCAGTTAAATTCAGTTCAACAGGGTAACCATCATAGATGCAAAGGAGAACCCAGACTATCAAAGACAAAGATGTTACAAAACTACCCTGAACTTTCCAGACACTGCACATCACTTTAACTTATCATTCCAAGTTTTGAAGTCTCCCAATTTCATAAGGGTCTTGGACTGCCCACATTTTACAGTAAAGGTGTAGATGGCAAAGGGTCATAGGTATAATTCCCAAGATGCAGGTGATTGATCACAATACTCCAGAAATAGAGAGACAGTGTCCATGTTTATTCACCTGGATAAGCAGTGGTCAATCTGCAGAATCAATGTAGCCCCAGGGGTTCCCACTAGGTCCCAGGATAGCCACTGGTCCCAAGAACGTTTCTTTTAGTATGCATTCCTCACCCACTTTCTGATTCCTTTGCTTGTGCTTCTGAATGTGCAGGAAGGGTGCATCACAAGGAAAGAGCCTTGTAAAAAAAATTTTTTTTTTCTTTCTTTCTTCCCCTGGCATGGGTCCTGTGCCAAGGTCTTGGTGCATTGTGGAGTACCCACACTTCCTTGCTTCCTGATCACATAAGAGATGAAACATCTCACTCTTCTTTTCGAACAGTACTGAACGCTTCCTCCTTCTGCAAAACTCTCCTACAAAGCTCTTCTACCTCTTTTCTGCTCTATTCATAAAACTTCAACTAATTCCAAAGGCTATGTAGCTTGTATTTTCTCGTGATCATATCATGCTCTCTTAACAACACCATCTATGCACGCCTTTCAGGAGTAAGTCCCACTGGATCTGATGGGACTTACTTCCAGATAAGTGTGTATAGGTCAGATTGCAGTTTCAGGCTCCCTCCTCCCATTTTCCCTTTGAATCGTTTTTTTTCCCTCGCCTAAACTTTGGTTTTAATCTCTCCTGAGTAAAGCTCTATCTCTTAGTTTCCTGTGTAAACAGCCACACAGACTGAAAGCATGTTATAAATGATAAGTAACAGTAAATGCTTATGATTCATGGATATTTTAAAAACATATAGCCTGACTACTTTTCATCACTCTATGTAGGGTTTAAAAGAAAAATCTTTTAATGCTGGCCATTTAACACCAGTGTCTCTCTTGTGGCAAGGTCTAGAGGGGTAGAGGCAGATGAGTGTGCCATTAAGGTTGTCATCTCTTACCCTTGGGCATTGGATTCCAGCTGAAAGAGAAGTTACACAGAGCTCCTCCTCCTGTTCTCTACTGCTTCCTCGCCTGCTGTGTTGAGCCACTCTCTACAAAGAAGGTGAAGGAAGAAGAGGAGGAGATGGAGAGATTGCAAAGTGGATGAGTGGGTCTGCAACTCCCTTTTACTTCCACTTCAACTTGAAATTTAAAGAGCAATGTCAAGAGTATTGGATGAGAGACAGCAAACCTAGATCATAACATCTCTTCCTTCAAATACTGTCTGTATTTGATGATCAAAAAACCTGCTGGTTTAAGACCAGAGTTAAGGTTATCTCACGTTGGCTCAAGCTCCGAGAAGCCCGGAAACTGGAAGCTTAGGCTGATGCCTTAACAGCCTAACCCCATGATCAGTAAAGCCTCAATGCACCCACAATTTTCCTGGGTCTTTTCAGGCCCAAATCCAGATGGGGAGGATGGAGTGCCTGGGACCACCAAAGTTGTCCCAGGCTGTCCTGGCCTTGTATTGCTTTATAAAGCAGCTGAACCTTACTGTATTGCTAAAGGAATCCTCCTGTGAGTTGGCGCATGCCTGTTCGTTGATTGTAAGCAAGCGCAATTTGTGACATTGCACAACATTACTGATCACAGGACATGTCTGTTAAGGAAACTTTTCTTTGCAACTAACCTTAACTGAAGGGGCACTGCTGTGTAGGGATGTCGCGAATGTTAGTTTCCTACTTCATGCTTGACAATCGTCTCTCTGTTCTGCTTCCCAAACTGAAGTTCGTGAACCCCTGCTCTGCTCCATTAGAGAGATTCCCACAAAGTCTTGATCCTGGCGATCCTGTTCACCAGCTCACCCTAGCTCTCGCCAATCGTCTGTTCGGCAAACGGCTTCGGCGGCTATCCCTTCAGTTTTGTGCATTTGCCCTTCTTTTTTTACATTTGCCCCTGATGTGCACATCTGCATATATGTGCATTTTTGGAGCAGGAAAAAAAAGTGCAGCTGCCAGGGCCCTTTTGATTTTGCGCATTCAATGAATTGAGAAATGACACAGCCACAGAGAGATCCAGAAAAAGATGAGAGCAAGCAACCCCCTTCCTACCTGAATGACGGTCGTTTCATTCAGATTGAAATGGACCATTGCCCTCAATTTCTGACTAACAATTAGAAAGTACTATTCCTTCACAGTGGCAAGTTGAGATAGCCTCGGCAAAGAGATGTGCTATTATGTTGCAAATCTCTCCTAAAACTTAGAATTTAACTCCAACATTTGAGAGAATATGTTCCCAAGCAGAACAAATGGAAAGAAAAAGATAGTTCCTTCATTCATCAATCAGATGAGAGCAAGCTAGCCCAAGAGGGAAATAAATAATTGTTTTACTGTGTGCTTTTTGGTTGTAATTTCTGTGAACTGCGGCCCAGACAGCTTCGGCTATTGGGTGGAATAGAAATGTAATACCCAAATAAATAGATAAATAAATACATGAATAATAAAAGGGGCAGTGTGGTCTTGGTCTCTTGGTTGTGGTGGCATTTTGTGTGTTTGTGTTTCGGCTTGACCGGGGTGACCACTGGGCTGTGAGAGAACCAAAAGGACAGCCCAAGAAATATGCCCATGATAGTGATACCACTGTTGTTGTTGTTGTTGTTGTTGTTGTTGTTCAGTCATTCAGTCGTGTCCGACTCTTTGTGACCCCATGGACCATAGCACGCCAGGCATTCCTGTCCTGCGCTCTCTCCCGGAGCGTGCTCAAGTTCATATTAATTGCATTGGTTATGCTATCTAGCCATCTCATCCTCTGCCGTCCCCTTCTCCTTTTGCCTTCAGTCTTTCCCAGCATCAGGGACTTTTCCAGAGAGTTTTCTCTTCGCATTTTCCAGAGAGTTTTCTCTGCGCAGCCTTCCTTATAGTCCAGCTCTCACAGCCATATATTACTACTGAGAAAACCATAGCTTTGATTAGACGGACCTTTGTCGGCAAGGTGATGTCTCTGCTTCTTACTATGCTGTCTAGGTTGGCCATAGCTTTCCTCCCAAGGAGCAAGCGTCTTTGAATTTCATGGCTACAGTCACTGTCTGCCGTGATCTTGGAGCCTAAGAAAATAAAATCTGTCACAACTTCCATTTCTTCCCCTTCTATAAGCCAGGAAGTGATGGGGCCAGATGCCATGATCTTCGTTTTTTTAATGTCGAGTTTCAAACCAGCTTTTGCATTCTCCTCTTTCACCCTCAACAAGCGGCTCTTGAGATCCTCTTCGCTTTCTGCCATTAGGGTGGTATCATCTGCATATCTGAGGTTGTTGATAATTCTCCTAGCAATCTTAATTCCGACCTGTGATTCATCCAACCCAGCATTTCTCATGATGTACTCTGCATATAAGTTAAATAAGAAGGGTGACAATAGCAGCCTTGTTGTACTCCTTTCCCAATTTGGAACCAATTGGTTGTTCCATGTCTGGTTATTACTGTTGCTTCTTGACCCTCGTACAGGTTTCTCAGGAGATAGGTAAGGTGGTCTGATACTCCCATCACTTTCAGAATTTGCCACAGTTTGTTGTGATCCACACAATCAAAGGCTTTAGCGTAGTCAATGAAGCAGAAATACATGTTTTTCTGGAATTCTCTTGCTTTCTCCATGATCCAGCAAAAGTTGGCAATTTGATCTCTAGTTCCTCTGCCTCTTCGAAACCCAGCTTGTACTTCTGGTAGTTCTCGGTTCGCATACTGCTGAAGCCTACCTTGTAGGATTTTGAGCATCACCTTACTGGCATGTGAAATTAGTGCAATTGTGCGGTAGTATGAACACTCTTTGGCATTGCCCTTCTTTGGAATTGGGATGTAAACTGACCTTTTCCAGTCTTGCGGCCACTGTTGAGTGTTCCAAATTCGTTGGCATATTGAGTGCAGCACTTTAACAGCATCATCTTTTAGGATTTTAAATAGCTCAGCTGGAATACTGTCATCTCCGCTAGCTTTGTTGTTACTAATGCTTCCTAGGGCCCACTTGACTTCACTCTCGAGGATGTCCGGCTCAAGTTCAGTGACCGCACTATCATGGCTATCAGGGACATTCAGATCTTTGCTGTATAGTTCTTCTGTGTATTCTTTCCACCTCTTCTTAATCCATCTGCTTCTGTTAAGTCCCTGCCTTCTTTGTCCTTTATCATGCCCGTCTTTGCACACAACGTTCCCTTGAGATCTCCGATTTTCATGAAGAGATCTCTAGTCTTCCCCATTCTGTTGTTTTCCTCGATTTCTTTGCATTGTTCATTTAAGAAGGCCTTCTTGTCTCTCCTTGCTATTCTCTGGAACTCTGCATTCAGTTGGATATATCTTCCCCTTTCTCCCTTGCTTTTCGCTTCCCTTCTTTCCTCAGCTACTTGTAAAGCTTCATCAGACAGCCACTTGGCTTTCTTGCATTTCTTTTTCTTTGGGATGGATTGAGTTGCTGCCTCCTGAACAATGTTACAGACCTCCGTCCATAGTTCCTCAGGCACTCTGTCTATCAGGTCTAATCCCTGAAATCTATTCCTCACCTCCACTGTATATTCATCAGGGATATGATTTAGGTCTTACCTGAATGGTTTAGTGGTTTTCCCTACGTTCTTCAATTTAAGCTGAAATTTTGCAACAAGAAGCTCATGATCTGAGCCACAGTCTGCTCCAGGTCTTGCTTTCACTGACTGTATAGAGCTTCTCCATCTTTGGCTGCAAAGGACATAATCAATCTGATTTCGATATTGACCATCTGGTGATGTCCATGTGTAGAGTCATCTCTTGTGCTGTTGGAAAAGAGTGTTTGCTATGATCAGTGTGTTCTCTTGGCAAAACTCTATTAGCTTTTGTCCTGCTTCATTTTGTACACCAAGGCCATGCCTGCCTGTTATCCCAGTGATTTCTTGACTTCCTACTTTAGCATTCCAATCCCCTATGATGAAGAGGACATCTTTTCTTGGTGTTAGTTCTAGAAGGTGTTGTAGGACTTCATAGAACCGATCAACCTCAGCTTCTTCGGCATCAGTGGTTGGGGCATAGACTTGAATTACTGTGATGTTGAATGGTTTGCCTTTTATTCGTACTGAGATCATTCTATCATTTTTAAGATTGTACCCCAGTACTGCTTTTCCCACCCTTTTGTTGACTATGAGTGCTACTATTTATTTATTTATTTATTTATTTATTTATTTCATTTCTATACTGCCCAATAGCCAAAGCTCTCTGGGCGGTTCACAAAAACTAAAACCAAACAACACACAATAAAACAATTTAAAATATATAGAACATTAAAACCACAATATAACAATACAACCACAATAAAACCTAGCAGCAGTACAGGAGTTTAAAATACAGATTTAAAACAGCAAAGGTAAAAATTTAGAAAGCTAAAATGCTAAAATGCCTGGGAAAATAAAAAGGTCTTCACCTGGCGCCGAAAGGAGTACAATGTAGGCGCCAGTCGAACCTCACTAGGGAGCTCATTCCAGAGCCGGGGTGCCACAACAGAAAAAGCCCTCCTCCTAGTAGCCACCCGCCTCACTTCCTTTGGCAGGGGCTCACGGAGAAGGGCCGCTGATGATGATCTTAAGGTCCGGGCAGGCACATATGGGAGGAGGCGATCCTTCAGGTAACCTGGCCCCAAGCCGTTAAGGGCTTTGAATGTTAACACCAGCACTTTGAATCGGGCCCGGAAATGGACTGGCAGCCAGTGCAGCTGGAAAAGTACTGGCGTAATATGAACTCGCAGGCCAGTCCCTGTTAACAATCTTGCTGCCCTATTTTGGACCAGCTGAAGTTTCCGGACCGTTTTCAAAGGCAGCCCCACGTATAACGCATTGCAGTAATCCAGACGAGAAGTTATCAGAGCATGGATAACTATAGCTAGGCTATCTCTGTCCAGATAAGGGTGTAGTTGGTATACCAGCCTAAGCTGATAAAAAGTGCTCCATGCCACTGAGTTCACCTGTGCCTCAAGTGACAGTTCTGGATCCAAGAGCACCCCCAAACTACGAACCTGATCCTTTAGGGGGAGTGCAACCCCCTCCAGAACAGGTTGAATATCACCTAGCCGGGCAGACGAACCACCCACTAACAGTACCTCCGTCTTGTCTGGATTGAGTTTCAGTTTATTAGCCCTCATCCAGTCCATTACCGTGCCCAGGCACTGGTTCAGAACAGCCACTGCCTCACCTGGGTTTGATGAGAAAGAGAGGTAGAGCTGGGTGTCATCTGCATATTGATGGCACCTCAGCCCACACCTCCGGATAACCTCCCCCAGCGGTTTCATGTAGATGTTAAACAGCATGGGGGATAGAATAGAGCCCTGTGGAACCCCATGGCACAATTGCCATGGCACAGAGCAATAATCCCCCAGCACCACCTTCTGGAATCGGCCATCCAAGTAGGAGCGGAACCACTGTAGTGCAGTGCCTCCAACTCCCAACCCAGACAACCTATCCAGAAGGATACCATGGTCGATGGTATCGAAAGCCGCTGAGAGGTCCAGGAGAATCAACAGGGTCGCACTCCCCCTGTCCCTCTCCCGGCAGAGGTCATCCCACAGGGTGACCAAGGCAGTTTCCGTTCCAAAACCAGGCCTGAAGCCCGATTGAAATGGATCTAGATAATCCGTTTCATTCAAGAGTGCCTGGAGCTGTCCTACAACCACCCGCTCAAGCACCTTGCCCAGGAAGGGGATGTTGGCCACTGGCCTATAATTGTTAACATCCTCTGGGTCCAGGTTAGGCTTTTTCAGGAGTGGTCTAATTACTGCCTCTTTTAAAGCGGCAGGCACCACTCCCTCTCTCAAGGAGGAATTTACAACCTCCTGGACCCAGCCGGACAACCCCTCCTTGTTTGATTTAATAAGCCATGAAGGGCAAGGGTCAAGCACACAAGTGGTCGATTGGACTTGGCCAAGCACCTTGTCCGCATCCTCAGGCCTCAGTAACTGAAACTCATCCAATAAAACTGGACCAGACGGTGCTCTGAACGCCTCTACCAATGGAACTGCATTAATCGTGGTGTCCAATTCATGACGAATCTGAGCGACTTTATCCTCAAAGTGCCGCGCAAACTCGTCACAGCGTGCTACCGAGGGTTCCACCGTCTCTCTCCCTGGCCCAGAATGTAACAGGCCGCGAACCACTCGGAAAAGCTCCGCCGGGCGACACTGAGAAGATGCAATGCTGGTGGAAAAGAACTGCCCCTTTGCCACCCTCACCACCACAGAGTAGGCTCGATAGTGGGCTCTTACCTGTGTTCGGTCAGACTCAGCACAAGTTTTCCTCCACCTGCGTTCTAGCCGTCTCCCCTCTTGCTTCATTGCCCTCAGCTCAGGTGTATACCAAGGAGCTGGCCGGGCTCTGCTCAGAGGGAGAGGGCGCTTGGGTGCAATTGTGTCAACCGCCCGAGTCATCTCTGCATTCCACAGAGCGACCTGGGCTTCGACAGGAGCACCAGCCATACCAGCAGGAAAATCCCCCAGAGCCCTCTGGAATCCATCGGAATCCATTAATCTCCGGGGCGGACCATTTTAATAGGTCCCCCACCCTTGCAGAGGGGAAAGGCCGCCAGAAGTCTAAACCTCAGCAGGAAGTGATCTGACCATGACCAAGGGACAGATGTTAATTCCTCTACTTTCAGATCACCATCCTCCTGCCCAGTCGAGAAAACCAGATCAAGCGTGTGTCCTTTTATATGCGTTGGGCCGATGACATGTTGGGACAGCCCCATGGTTGTCATGGCGGCCATGAAGTCCTGAGCCGCCCCGGATACAGCGGCCTCGGCATGGAAGTTGAGATCCCCCAGTACCATCATCCTGGGGGTCCTCAACACCAAGTCCGAGACCACCTCCGTCAGCTCAGGCAGGGAGTCCGATGGGCAGCGGGGTGGGCAGTACACCAACAGAATCCCTAATCTGTCCTGGGTACCCAACACAATGTACAGACACTCAAGATCTGCATTTGAATGAGCAGGAAGCCTGGAGAGGGAGATTGAATTCCTATAGACCACGGCAACCCCCCCTCCCCGACCCTCAAGTCGGTGTTGGTGCTGCACCGAGTACCCAGGAGGGCACAGCTGGGAGAGAGTGACCCCTCCCAGTTCCCCCACCCAGGTCTCAGTAATACATGCCAGGTCAGCCCCCTCATCCACAATCAAATCATGGATGAGGGAGGTCTTATTTTGGGCCGACCTGGCATTCAGCAGCAGCACCACCAGACCCGAGGGCAGACTGGTAAGGCTGCCAGGAACCATCAGGTTGGGGGAAGAACCAGAAGAGGGGACAGCTGTAAGGTGTCTAGCCCCTCTTCTCCTCAGCTGGCCTGTTAATCCCCCAACGCCATACCTTCCCCTGCCCGTGACCACAGTTATGGTGGCACCTCCCCCACCCCCTGAGTTGTCCAATAGTCCTCCCAGGCACATATTAAAATATTAAGATATAAAATATACAACAGTTTAAAAGAATATAAAAGAGATAAAAGAGAACAGCAGCTAAGAAGGAGCAGAAACTTCGGGGGACCAAGCGCCAACGTGTTCGGCCCCCCGAAGAAGTTTCGGGGAGAAATTCTCCACACACACCCCACCCCCTGCACCTCCCCGGGACGGGACTTACCTTTCTTGAATGTCCCTCCCGGCGGCGGGTCCCGGCGGTGGTTTGTCGGGTCTTCATCAGGGGTGGGAGCGGCAGCCGGTCTTTTGACCAGCTGCCGCCACCGCCATTCCAATAAAAGTAAAAAAAAGAGAAAGAAACGCCCTTGTGATAGGCTACGTGACGATTAATGTAGCCTATCACAGCTAGATTTGCAAAGTCTTTTTTTTTTTTACTTTTTATTTCGCGGCCGGGCGAGGCGAGGCGCCTCCTCCCCGGCCTGAATTTCGGCCGGGCGAGGTGGGAAGCCTCCCCCCCAGCTTGAACTTTGTGGGGAGAGCAGCGAATCGCCTCCCCCCCACCGCGAAAAGCTGCGAGACCAGGTAAGTGGGTTTCGTGCACTCCTAGTTCCATGGGGTTTTCTTGGCAAGAATACTGGAGTGGGTTGCCATTTCCTTCTCCAGTGGACCACATTTTGTCAGAACTCTCTGCCATGACCTGTCCGTCTTGGGTGGCCCTGCACGGCATAGCTTATGGCTTCACTGAGTTACGCAAGCCCCTTCGCCACAACAAGGCAGTGATCCATGAAGGGGCAAAACTAGGGGTGGACGAAAGTCACTTACCTGTCGTCGAAGGCCGTTCGCGGTGGGGGGGAGGCGCTTTGCTGCTCCCCCCGTGAAGTTCAGGCCGGGGGGGGGAGGCTTCCCGCCTCGCCCGGCCGAAATTCAGGCCAGGGGGGAGGCTTCCCGCCTCCCCGGCCGAAATTCAGGCCGGGGAGGAGGCGCCTCGCCTCGCCCGGCCGCGAACGCGAAAGTAAAAAAAAAAAACGCCCCCTGATAGGCTACGTGACGATTCACGTAGACTATCACGGCTAGATCTGCAAAGTCAGCCGTGATAGGCTACGTGAATCGTCACGTAGCCTATCACGGGTGACTTTAAAAAAAAAAAGAGTGTACGGATAATGGCGGCCCCCATAGGGAGCCGCCATTCCCGTTCCTTATTTGGTCGCTGTAGTCTACGTAAATGTTTACGTAGACTACGCCGAAAATAAGGGCAACGCTATTTGCGTTGCCCTTATTTTCGGCGTAGTCTACGTAAACATTTACGTAGACTACAGCGACCAAATAAGGAACGGGAATGACGGCTCCCTATGGGGGCCGCCATTATCCGTACACTCTTTTTTTTTTTTTTCAAAGTCACCCGTGATAGGCTACGTGACGATTCACGTAGCCTATCACGGCTGACTTTGCAAATCTAGCCGTGATAGGCTACGTGAATCGTCACGTAGCCTATCAGGGGGCGTTTTGTTTTTTTTTCTCTCATTGTAATGGCGGCGGTGGCAGCCGGTCAAAAGACCGGCTGCCGCTCCCGCCTCGCTCGAACACCTGCCGAACCGCCGTCCGGACCAGCCACCGGGAGGGACATTCGGTGAAGGTAAGTCCCGTCCCGGGGGGGGGGGGTGCAGGGGGCGGGGGGTGGTGCGGAGGATTTCTCCCCGAAACTTGTTCAGGGGGCCGAACACGTTGGCACTCGGCCCCCCGAAGTTTCGGGGAGAAATTCTCCGCCATCCCTATGCAAAACATTGGTACTTTGATATTAATCCACGACAGGTTTGCTAACAACATTGTAACTACTAAAGTAACTTATAGCGCTTTGAGACAACACTTTTCTCATGCAATCACCTTATTTAGGGAATTTCAGTGGGTACAGACAACTTCATCTTAAACTTGGACCCTCCTGTGTTTTCCCACTGCATCTTCCATCTTTTTTTTCTTTCCACAAAATGTTAATTAAGGAAGAAAAGACAGAATAGCTGCACAATTTCTTTTGACTGGTTGTGCTAGGACATCTCTACATTCTCTTTGTAAGGAGGAACGTAGATTGCTTTGCATGGTTAAGTAGGTTTCTCTCCTCTGCTTATCATTCCCTCTATTTCCAGTGTTCAGGCTATGAGTATTGTGGCTTATTTCATTTATTATATTTCCTTACCACCCCATAACCAAAGCTCTCTGGGCCGTTCACAAATGTAGCCAAAATGTTTTAATAACCAAAGTATTTTGCTCATTCTCTCTGTGGGGAAGATATATTGCACTGTTTGCAAAGCTAAATAGGTTTTGGTTCCCTACCTATGACTCCTTCTATGATTTGTTCAGGCTGTGAGCAATGTAGCCAAAATTGCATCACCCAGGCACAAAAGGGAGGCACAAGCAGGCTTATCTGGAGGAACGCTGCAGAAGGGACCCTTCTGAGGTTTGCAGAAGTATAGAAAATATTTAGGAAGATAAAAACTTAACTGGGGGGCACCCCCACCCCAACTGCTCAATGAGGGCTGTGCATGCTCAGTGACCATGGCATGCTGAATGACTGTTTTGGGGGAACAGAAAATGGGGGGGGGTAGACTGGAGTGGCTACAATCCTAAAGAGGGAGCATTCCATACTGCCACTTGTATAGGTAGGATGGATGACAGCACTTAAGAGGTATTTTCCCAAGGAAGCCCAGCTAAGATGTAGCCCCGGGGCCTGTCCCTTTCAGGGATATTCCAAGCCCCTCCCTGAATCATCAGCTTTCATTTTAAAATGTAAGCCTCGCTCTTTTACTTATGGATATATGTAAGGAGTCATAATTGCATTCAATTATGATTGAATTAATAATATGGATTAGCTAGAGTTTTAACCTAGCTCTCTATCTAACATTCAGTCATATTTCTATAGCCTTTTTAGAGTGTACTGAGAAGATGGGCACCACAGAACAGCCTTTTAGTTCAGGATGTACAAAATACAATCATGATACCAGCATTTTGCCCTCTCTACCTGAAAAGATTTGTGGAAAATCAGGACTGTGTACAAAGCATTCCTGAAAGAAGGAAGAGTACAGGGGACCTATAGCAGTGGTCCAGTTCAGGTTGCATATGCTGGGAAAATGTGTACTTTTCATCAGGGCCAGGACAAGACATGGTTGCATCAATAACTATTGGGCAAGCAATCACACATAGAACGTACCTGGACTGTTCAAGGTAAGTAGGAGAAGGGGAAATGAGTGCTGTTAATTAAGGAATGGGAAGAAGTTCCCAGTGTTCCCACAAAACGGAGGCCACCCACTGTTATGATAAAACACTCCTGTATTTGGTTGGTAATACAATAGAGAGAGCTGAGAATAGGGATGTACGAAAGGCACTTACCTTTCGCGGATTATGTTGATGGTGGGGGGGAGGTGCTCCATCCCTCCCTCTGGAATCTCTGGAATTCCTCCCCCCCCCGGAATCCTGGCCGGCCGGCTGTGCTCCGCAGGGATTCTGCGGAGCCGCCAGCCGGCTCCGCCAGCAGCTGGACATCCAGCCGCTGGCTAGCAGGGACGCAAATGGCGGCAGCCATAGCCGCTGCTGTTTGCGTCCCTGCAGTCAGCCGTGATAGGCTACATAAATGTTTACGTAGCCTATCACGTTTTGTTTTGGTTTTTTTACTGGAAATGGTGGCGGCGGCAGCTGGTTGGAAGACCGGCCGCCGCAGCTGCCGCCGCCGAACCACCGCCGCAGCTGCCGCCGAACCGCCACTGGAGCCGCCGCCGGAGCCGCTGCTGCCAGGAAGATCCACCCCAGGTAAGTCTCATCCCGGGGGGTGGCGGGGGGGGTGGCAGACTGTTCCACCACCAATTTCGGGGGGCCGACTGCGCTGGCATTCGGCCTCCCTGAGATCCGTGGCGGAATTCTCTGACATCCCTAGCTGAGAACACTATCCTACTGCAGCTAGAAGCTTTGATCCTGGTTGGGATGCTTGATGCTATGAGGCAGCATGTAACTCTTTGCATGGCATTTTCTCTCTCAACATGCTCTGAAAGGCAGTGCTTCCAACTAGCTGTATTTTTACAAGGGGCAATTCCTCCACATTTCCATGAAGAATACACTACACAATGGAGAGTGTACATGTGTTTGTGGGGGGGGGGACATGCTACTTGAACACATGAGACGACAAGCAATACCATAGCCATAACGCAGCTTGCACATATGCTAATTGCAGAATGGGGAAACCAAAAGGGCTGCAGCTGTGTACAGTTGTGTACCTCAAGCAGAGATATTGCAGAGAAGAGGGAAAGGCACATCTTCCATTCAGACACTGCAGCATGCCTAAATAAGTCCCCCTCCCCCCCTTGCCCTTTCCACAGCCAGGCGTGTGAATGAATCTCTGACTGACCATAGTCAGTAGACATTCAGTTATATCCCCAGCCCCCAGGCAGTCAGCTAAAGAGAATGAATGAGGTACTGTGTCACCTGCCTGTCCTTTATCATGGAAATGCATTCTTAAAACAAGGGGGAGGTGAGTGGGTCTTCCCATATTTTACCTAATGAACCAAAAAAAAAAAAAGTGTGCTGATTGAGAGAAGTGGCCAAAGCCACCTTCCGCCTGCTTCCACAGAAGCCTCACTCTTGCAAGGGGACTTTGGCTCTTTCAAATCCTTCTTTTGTTATTTATCACAGTTATATGCTGCCTTTCCCCCTCCTTAAAGAACCCAAGGCGGCATATATAATCCTCCTCCGCTCCATTTTATCCTCACAACAACAATCCTGTGAGGTCAGTTGGGCAGCTTGGGCTGAGTGTCTGTGACTAGCCCAAAGTCACCCAGTGAGCTTCCATGGCCGAGTGGGGACTAGAAGTTCTAGAACCTAGGTCTCCTGACTCCTAGTCCAACACGGTCATCTCTCTCTCTGCATCAACAATAATTTCTTCCAGATATCAGCTTTTAAAGTCTCATCCTAGCTAGCAACCTTCTTTCCAGGAAACTCATTCTGATGATGGATGGAGCTACTGCTGCGTTTTCCTCTCTGAGCTCCCTCCAAATGTCCCTGATTTACCTGGGGATTGCCCCATATAGCCCAGTCCAGTGCCTGTCCCAGTGAAGCCCCATCCCCCTCCTCAAAGACTGCTGGAGAGAGGTTGCCACATCACAGTGGCACATTTTCTGAGGTTTACAAAGACTCACATAGGTTGCCTTCTACCGATCACTTGCGTGCTTCGACGAAGGAGAGGCGAAGTGAGCAGCGAGGGGTTCTCACATCCCTACTGCTGTTCCCCTTTAATTCCAAGCAATAAGGCTATAAGCATATTCAGTGTATGCACAAGGAAAATCAGCCCTTTTAGGCTCCCTTTCTGTGTTAAATTTGGCAGTGGTGGGGGGCCATACATTACTCACCTCTCCTATATCCACCCTCTTACTTAGGAAGGCATGCCATTGAACCTGGTGGAATTTCCCTCTAAACACAGACACAGAACTGGGCTGAATAGGCATTTTACGATCAATATTTTAAAATCCCATCTTTCATGGCTCTACTTCTGTTGCTCCATAGGCTCATTTATCTATTTCGATTTTATCATGAGTCTATTGAGGGACTTGCACCCCATATATTTCATTTTCGATTGCTGTGCATAGACCAATGTACAAATCTAGACAGATAGACAGATAGATGAGTACTGCAAGATTTGAGTCATACATTTCACATGTATTCCTATGATGAAACATTGCGGAGGGGAGGTCATCCCAAAACAAAAATCACTGAAAATAAATGACTTCACTGTTAGTTTATTTGTGTACAGAAAACCAACACTAACCTTCTTATCCACCCACAGAGCTCTTACCTGATGAATTTATTTCAGGCATGGTTACGCTTACCTAGAATAATTTATATTTTGTACAATGTTTTCCCAAATAATATCTTGGCATTTAAATAACTTCATTATTATTCATTGACAGGGTGTTGGTGCCGATGTTTTTAATCCTCTCCTCCCTTTTTCTCCTGTCAGGCAAATGAAATTTCTATTACAGTATTATAACAAAATACTTGCACATTTTATTTAAAGACACTAAATTCCATTAGTCCACCCACTGTCAGGACTATATCTCAATTTGGTTCTCACAACATTTCAAAATGTTAATAGGCAATCTGCATCCACTGAACACGTGAACCCTAAGGAAATTGTCATCTGCTTTCTTAAGCATTGTGCACAGTCTGTCAGCTGGCATGGAGTGTTTCAGTAAATAGATGAATGGCATATTATTTATTTCTTTGATCCGAAATAGAGGACCAATTCAAACTGCTTGTTTCACCTGAGCTCTTGCATGTTTGAAGGTCTATCCCCACATTTCCCTGAAACCTCTCAGGCAGAATTAACCAATTGCAGGCTATGAATAGATAGACAAGTTGTAGAGTCTGCCAGAACAAAATGTCTACAGAAAATGTCGATGGCAGCAGGATATCAAGTTGTAAAAATTATCAGCTACTGGATCCGCAGGTGAGGGAGTGTATTACCTGTTCACAAAAGAATGTGAAAAATATTAAACTTTTTGTTCTGCTTTGAAAGCACATCCCTTTCAAACTGTTTATGCTCCGGATAGCCTGCTGGTATGTTGTCTGCTAATGGTACCCTTTCAACTACACATATAAAAATTGAGGTGCTTCCTGCCGTTCTTTAACACACCACAGAAAAGGAGTTAACAAGGAAAACAACCGGAATTTTCAGGATTCATAAGCAACCATTCAAGGTGCTAGCTAAACTCAACTGCTGTCCATTTATGACATTGCAGAGCTCAGGATCTGGTTGGCAGTTGCTTCTTTCTTTTCACTCTCAAGTGCTGTTGGGTACTGCTTTTTTCAGGACTTGCAGCCTCATCCCTGTTCAGTTATTTTCTTGCTGTTTAAAGGCTGTAGCATCTCTGTGCCAATTTAGGAGGAAAGACCTGGCATGAGAAGGCAGAAACATTCACGCAGGTCATCACATTGCTCACTCAGCATGGAGGAATGTTTAGCTGGCATGGGGTGAGGAGGACCAGGTGTTCAGCACAAGGACTCGTCGATTAAGTAGGAGAAATGTTTTTCCCATGAATTAAGGAAGAAGAGTGTAAATGCGCAAGCTACAAAGTTACTTTTCATGGGCAGAGAAGGAGGAATATACACAATGCAATCATTTAATCATCTCCAGCGAGTGACTTTCATTTTGTCTATACACCCAAGCTGCTGCTTAAGCAGGTGGTGATGAAATGGACTTTCTAGATCCATTTTAACTGGGGTTTAGGCCTAGTTTGTTGAATATCTGCCAAGTGCTCCTTATATCTTTTTAAAAGAGGGCTTTTAGTTTCGCCAAATCTATACAATTTAAAATGTTAAAATCTATAACATTTATAAACTGGATGCCCTACTGGTGGCCATTTGTTTTGTCTGGAGTGCTGAATTATGTGCATTGCATTGTCTGCATATCGATTGATTCGGAAAGGGTTAATCCAACCATTGCAGCACATGCACAGAAATGCCATTGTTTAGAATAGATACGGACTGCACATGCTCTGAAGCTCATTATTGATTCTGATCTTAGTAGTGAATTCATAGACCAGCGATCCAGGCTCCTTAAAAAGGTGAGCAGCATTATGAACGGGTGAGGTTTGACCAGCAAGCAGACTAATTATGAAATTCACCAACATCACTAGATGTGAAGGCTGAATAGCCATTTTAATTGCAAATGGAAAATTATATTATAAACCAGTTTCCCCCAAGCTGGTCCCCTCCAGGTGTTTTGGGCTACAATTTCTAGGATTGGCCATGCTGGCTGGGCATGATGGGATCGGGAGTCTAAAATATCTGGAAAGCACCAGTTTGGGGAAGGCAGTCATACATAATGTATTTCACTATTATTTCTGCTCTGTATTTCAACCTGAACAGGACTTATGATCACGATAAAATGATATTTATGTATTTCACTGTGATCTTTCCAGTTTTCAAGATATATATCTCATTTCCTTTTTTTATTTTTCCATTACAAAACTATATCTGAGTAGGTTCATGTGAGGTTTTGAACTCTGAATGTAGTTATCTCCATTTTTAAGGGAACACATTCTGTTGTGTTTCCCATCATTTCTGCTCTACCAGTGGGTCTAGGGGTCAAAGTAGAGTTCAGTTTTTGAAGAAATAATGTTTCCCTAAATAATATACACTTCAACTGTTACTTCAATCTATCAGTCTTCAAGGAGATGTCACATTGTGTCTGTCTGGAACCAGCAAGGATCAGCCCATGGACTGGTCTTAGGAATGAGACAACTTGTTTTGACAAGTGCTGGGTGCTAAGTGAGCCCTTATATCAGGCTTCCCCAACCTGGTGCCCTCCAGATATGTTGGACTGCAACTCCCAGCATCCATCAGCCAGCCATATCCAGCACATTTGGAGGGCACCAGATTGGGGGAGGTTGCCTTATATAGTTCTTGGGCCTGTCCCTTCATTCTCTCTCTATCATTTCTTGACAGACACTGTCTGTGGTGGTGAGCAGGTTTAGTACAAGAGAGTCTTGAGGGCATGGATGCTATTTTTCAGTAAGGTTCTGTTTGGGGCTGCAGTCACTGGGAGACAAGTGATGGATTGCTGGGGACCTCACTCAGGAATTAAAATTTAAGCCAGAGAAGAACTTGGGAGCTATTTTGAGCCACAGAAACAAATACAGTGATGTCTCTAGCTAAAATGCACATCTGGTTTCCCCCACCTTTTTTCAGCCAGTAGTATTTCGACTCACCACCGCAAGGGTTTCTGACAATTAACTGGCTATGTCTACATTTATATCTTGGACTTTGCCCCCTACATTCATTCAGATACTCTGCCCCACCTGTTTAAACATATGGAACATTTGCTTCAAAGACAAGCTGGAATCATAGAGTCCAGAAAAAAGGTGGAAAAACTATTTCAGAATCTTCAGAGAGACAAGTTCAAGGGTGCCGTTTTGTTAGATGCCCTTACAACATCTACAGCCCTGACAATTAGAAATGTAAAGAGAAACTGGCTCAAAGACCATAGCCTTCCTCACCACCCTCACCACTAAATCAGTTCTGATTTCAGAAACTGAAAGGAAGCTGACAATGGGCAATGAAAAAAGAGCCTAGCATCTTGGATTCCTGCACTGAGCAGGGGGTTGGACTCAATGGTCTTGTAGGCCCCTTCCAATCCTACTATTCTATGATTCTATGATTCTATGTGCAGATCAAAACATATTTTAAATCCATGAATAAGACAAAGCTTCATGTTGTGGATTATCAAAATGCAGGATGTGAACAAGGACACCTCATGGTGCACAAAGCAATCATTTGAAGCTAGCCTAACAATATCGCTTCTAAAGCAAGAGCTCATTTATTCCCTGTGTGGACAACTATTTTCTAATTTTATTGTTTGTTTGTTTGTTTATTTATTTATTACATTTATATTCCACCTTTTTTCCTCCTAAAGAACCCAAGGCGGCATACACAATCCTCCTCCTCTCCATTTTATCCTCACGACAACAAACCTGTGAGGTAGGTTGGGCTGAGAGTCTGCGACTGGCCCAAAGTCACCCAGTCAGCTTCCATGGCTGAGTGGGGACTGGTACCCGGATCTCCTGGCTCCCAGTCCAACACTCTAGTCACTACACCACACTGGCTCTCTCTAATTTTAGGCTTACCTTTCTATCTGTCACTTTATGCTTTGATTCAAATTCGATCTTAAATTTGGCCCTATGGTTTATTGTGTAGGGCAAAAGGTGAACTGTTTTCATTCAAAGTCTCTTGCACTAGTACAACACTGTGAATCAGGATGTTGGCGCTGGTATAGAAAAACACCTAAGATGGGGACTTGTACAAAACTTCAAGGCTGTCATCTGCACCAATACAAGGCCTTGTACGAGTTAGATGTAGGAGAAGAGGTGACTGGCCAGAGGGGGAAGAGAAAACCCTAAATGCAATCTGTTCTGCATCAACTGAAATTAAAGATCCTGATTACATCAGTGCAATGATAGAACACAAAGCATGAATCTTAGCCCAAAATGTGAGAACTCTTGATTTCAGTGAAATGTACTGCTGCATAAGTATGCTTCGAATCACAACCTAAATGAATCTAGAAATTTCTTCAGAGCTGAGCGAAATAAGAGACATCCTCAACTTGAAGTGAATGATAAACACTGATGAATCTGGAATTATTAGCACACAATTGTGATTTAAAAGTATGAGACAGTTACCTGAAAATCATTTGCTGTTCTTCATGCATTTTATGCTATAAACTACAGTTATAAGGATTATTTTTCAGCAGAGGTGGTAAACACTCCTGGTTGTGTCATTAGTGAGCTGTACCACTCTGTAAAGGGATAACAAAACCTGGCCTGGTAAAACTCACTCTTTTTTTGGATTTATTTCCAGCCTATGTTTCTCAATATTTGGGAATCCAATAGGGACTGTGGGTTCTGGAATGAAAAACCAACTGAAGCACTGTATTCTTGTTGGTAGGAAAGCCTCTTTCCCTGGAGAATCCACTGCAGAGTTCTTGCCAGGCCCCAAATACCTTTCAGCCAGTCATGCCCTTCATTCTTATAATACCACAAGCCTGTGTGACAGCCCAAACATAATAAGAGTCTAGCCGCAGTTATTGCCTTATGCTTGTTTACTCCCTTCCTTAGCTAAAAATTAAACAAGCTTCCAGGAATCCATAAAATGCTACCCTTCCAGAAAAGTACAGCTTAAAATCATTTGTCACAACCATATGGCATACTCTTAGAATGTGAAAAGCGACTCCATCAGTTCAAGCCATTCCCTAAGCACTCGTGTGTTAAAGAGTTCATTTTCTTGTTTTGCTTCTGCAACCAACTCTCACTGTATATCACATTAATAGCTACATCTGGGGCCCCAAAATGAAAGAATAATCAGCAAACTATGAGATATCCTTTTGATGTAAATAGCCAAAATACCATACAAGCTTGGTGGGTGGTTTTGTGTTTGGGAGCAAGTGGCAGGTGGCGTTTCACCCATCACTGTCTATCAAAGGGATTTGACATAATCTTCCCAATCACCTATGCAGATGACAGCTTTGTGTTAGAAAAACCATAGTGGAAGGATGACATAACTGAAAACCACAGTGCTTTGATCAAGGAAACAGGCATGAGAGTCCAAAGTAGCATCTCTACTGAGGGAACTATACTGTTTACCTGCTCCCAGGCCAGGTTTAAGGTTTTGTTATGGGACCAGGATACCTGAGAGAGCTCCTTCTCCCTTACCAACCTGCCTGATCACTGAGAACATCAGATGAGGCACTTCTGGTGGTTCCATATCGACCTGCAGTCCATGTGGGGTCCACTCAGAGTAAAATCTTTACTGTGTTGGTTCCCTCTCTATGGAATTTCCTGCCTGGTGATGTCAGGCAGACACCAACGTCATTTTATTTTCGATGCCTGCTGAAGACATTGTTATTTAAACAAGTCTTTTCTGATTAACCTGTCACAGTTTTATTGACACAATCTGATTTTAAAGGTCTTTATTCTGTATTTCAATTCTTATTCTTATTATTACTATTTTCCCTTTTATTGTCCACTGCTTGGATATTTGACTGATGTAGAGTGGTATATAAATCATGTAAATAAATGCATTATGTAAATAAAGTAAATATGTTCAGGTCAAACTTGAAGGTAGATCAGGTACATGGATACCTTTCATAAGACCAACCACAATGCAAACTTTGAATTTTCTTACCCTTTTCTTATCCTCTCTTCACACTAATGTTCTTGATACACTGTAGGGCTATTCTATTTCTTTTATAAGACCTAGGCTTCAGTTCCTAAGGGATCAGTCCAGACAAATAAAACACTTTTGTGTCATGGACAGGGCCACATCAAGGCTAGGTATAGTCAGGCACCTGCTGAGGGCCCATGAAGCCCACTGACAAGAACCCCCTGCAGTTGCTCTCCTCTTCACCACTGCAACCTGCTTGTTCACCTTACCGCCTCTTGCTCTGGCCCAGACAACAGAGATGCTGAGAAGGAGTAGTAGATCCCACTGCCTGATTACTCACTGGTTCTTTACCTGTTAAGTAAGCAAGTGGTAGCAATACTGAGAAAGAGATGCAGAGCAATCCCAGCAGGTGACAATGGTGGAGAGAAGGTAGACTCATTGAGGGAGGAGGCCCATTGAGGATGTCTTGTTCAAGGTTCCTCAAAATCCTGGTGCCAGCACAGGTCATGGAGTGGATTGAAACAAGCTGCTCCACGGTTCTAAAATGGTATAACTGAAATGTTCAAACTGGCATATCTCAAATATATAATCCTCTAATCTGACATTATATCTCTCTCTCAGATTCTATTCCTATTGGTGATGCCCCATCATCATCATCATCATAATTTTTACAGAGTTGCTGTCAAATTTCTTCAAAAGCAGAAGCTGGGAACTTTTACCCCAGCCTAAATCCTATCGACCAGAGTCAGAGACTCCACAGCTGTCATTGTGATGTCACAACCTTTTGCCAGAGTCCCAATGCTCAAACTGTGGAGCTTGAAGTTTCTGCAAAGGTGAAGTTGATAAATTCTGTCAGAATCTGTTCCTCCTGGAGTTTCTGTATTCCTAGTGGTAATGGTAGTTATTCCAGGAGCTGGTTTTGTACATTTCTAATCCTTGATGTCTTAGGAACTGTAGGGTAAAATCAAGCAGCATAACCAAATCCATTTTGACTGTTGATACAAATAGGCCCACCTAGGTCTTTGTCATGTCCTCATAGAAAAGCACTTTTACCAGTTGCCAAACAGAGTTATCTCCAAGGTCTTAGGTAGTTTTGGCTAGGAATGTCTGAGGGTTTTGTTCAGCCAGGCCACATTTTTAAGCCAATGAATCTGATTTATACTTTCTAGACTAATACATAAATTGGAAGACTGTTATCCTTTGGTTTCCACACTTCCTGAATTCTGTGATACAGTTCTTGGTTCAAAAAGTGTACCAGAATGTGTATAAAATGCATATTTTAGGAGTACATGTAAACAAAAATGCATATTTTGTGAAAACGTATGTTCATAATTTTGTGCAGTCTTTTATGATAATATTTGCAGATTGATGTGGAAACAGGAGAGAACGGACAAGGATGAACCCATGTGAAACTGACAGAGACCAAAAATATACCAATCCCTCCATCCTAGTTTTGTTGCATTCCAAATGTTACAGAATTCAGATTTCAGTAATAAGATTAAAATTGGCACATTTTATATGTCAGTAGACTTCAGGACTACTCAACATAGAAATTGAGACAACGAAAGCTAAAATTTGCTGGCAAACCTGAATGTCTCAAAAACCATTTGAGATTTGCCTTGCCATTTTCTAGAGAATTCAGATTTGAAGTTGACATTTTTGAATGACATTTAATTAATTTTGAAAATGCATTAAATTTAATTTTAGTATTCATCAAGAGCCTATGGGCAAGAATTAGTCAAAATCCCAATTAATATATTCAAAACCTAGACAACTGAACACTGCTTTGATATGGGAAATATATCTTAGATGCCTGAGAAAATATAAATATAAATGTATACATCCAAGTTGAAAATGCATGTAGCAATCATACAATTGGGTGGCAATCCTGTACTATTTACTTGAGAGTAAGCCCCATTAAGCTCAGTGGAACCTACTTCCAAGCAGACATGCATAGGATTACACTGTTGATATGTATTCCAAATTGTCCATGCCATGGTGAGGCAATGGAGGTATTCATGTTTATGTACCTGTATACGTGATATTTTCTTTTACAACAATCTGTAGTTTACTGGGGTGGTGAGAAGGGTATCATATTCACAAACTAGTTGTTTGTGTGGAACCTAGTTGGTCCTATGAACCCCTGAAAGTAGATGTATTTTTGAACATTTATATGAAACGTTATGAACAGAAAAATACTGCACTAAAATCATTGCATTAAAATGCATATCCTGGATTTTCAGTGTCTCTAAAATTTAGTACATCAACTAGAGAAGAATCTGAGCCCTTTGTGTCATTAGCAATATATTTATTATGGTATATCTGGGGGATCAACTGGGTTATAAAGCAGTCTATTTATAGCTTCTCCTGGGATATGGAGTGGTAATTTGTTCCCTTGACACCTAACCTGAGGTCAATTCCAGCAGTGGAAGATGTATTTTTACAGGAAATGAAATGAAAGCATACAGCAGAAGATTAATATAGTTTTTGAGGCCTGAAGAAAAAAACATGTAGAGAAAAATGGTCAAGAGCAGACATTATGTATGAAGAATACAACAGTCTGCTATGGCCAAGGCGAAGTGTTCAAGCAGTCTATTAATGAATTGATACACTGGTGTTTGTGTGCCATGAACTTATAGCCTGATGTTTTTGAAATGAGCTGTTCCATGTTTCTAAAATGATTTTTGTAGTTCAATGCCTGCAAAAGATCAAATGGTGTCTTATTCTTATGCTGTCAGAACATATGGAGTACAAGTAAAAGTGGGTATAGATTCCATGGCAGAAATAAATGGTATATGAGAAGATCCATTTACCATTTGGCCATAATTTACAATACAGTTTTCAGTGCTAAGGCAAGACTTTTCCTGGTACAGCGTGTCAAGAGGTGACCCAAGAATTCATATACTTCAATAAAAGGGAATATTGCAGTGTTTTGTTCATGCTCATTTGCTAGACTGTTCAGTAAAACATCTTGACCCATTATTAATTTTCATATGGATAAAAAATACATCCATGCTCTATCAAGTTGGAGGGCATGAGCATGGAGAATTTTATTTTTTATTTTTTTAATGGAAGTAATAGTCAGGTGAGAATTAGGCTGGTACTTCTGATTTTTTTGAGGTGTATGTGCCTAATTCTATAAGCACACACTTTTCACATCTTACGAGGCTCTGTGTGTGTGTGTGTGTGTATGCATATACCCAGGTATATAAAATGAAGTGAGCATTGATCCTTGCTAGTGTTTATTTATTACATGTTTAGTCGGTCTGATAACAAATGTTCTCTGAGTGGATTACAAAAACTAAAAGAATAAAAATACAATACAATAGTTATTCCTCAAATTGCAGAAATCTACCTGATTAAATGCACAAAGCAAGGTTGTTTTACTTTGTTGTTGGGATTGGGGGGGGGGAGATTTGAAGGAAACAGACCGATTGCCTGACTAATCTTCCTTGTGCTCATTGTTGATCGCAACCAAATGGAACTTGGATGGGGTTGCTTGGTGGCATAAGGACAAATAAAGCTCATGGAAATCCACAGAAGACAGGCTGTACTGTTTCATGGCTCTGGAACAATGTTTTCCATTCATTGTGATGAATTCTTAGGTGTATAAGGCACCTTAACCTTCACATCATCCTTCCCTCCCACCCACTTTTTGAAATTTATGGTTACCATGTAGGCCAATTTCAATTTCCATTAATAATATGTGCAACTGCTGTACATTTAAGGGGATTTAATCATGTCTCAGTGACAGGTTTAGCTTAAAGCTGGGGCTTCACTTGGAACTATCAAGTAAATTTCTCTTGAAAAGGTCAGTTTAACATTTCACAATAGGGTCCCATTCCAGACAAATTAGATTTTGCTCCACTTGTCTTGAGTGAAAACACACTCCTTGCGTCAGATAAAATAGTGCTGTCAGTCAAAAGGCAGAAGCAGACTGTGAGTTTGCAGGCACCTCGCCACAACATGGAAAGACATGCTCCCTCTTGCGTAACACCTTCAGTTCATTAAAGTATAGCTGCTTGGTGACAAAATTAGTATTAGCCCTGAATAAGGAGCTGCCGTAGTTGCAACAGCACAAGATCAAAACAGAATATCTGCTGGCTGCTGGATTTTCTCCTTATCTGTACTAAAGAGAGATAGGATACCTAACTTCAAGCTTATGTGACAAAAACTGAGCTGCTGCCAATCCCTGGACCTGAAGGCTTGAGATTGTGCAAGCCAAACCAGCAAATTGCTTTATAGCTGTGATCTAAAAAAAACAAAACTTCTCCCATATTCTGTAAAGAGGGAATAGAACATTTACATTCCCACTGTTTATAATTCCAGATTTCTCCTTAGGTTCTGCACATGGCTGCTTCTTCCATAATGGTCGTCAATCACATGTTTTCTTTTCCCACGTAACAAGGAGATAGCAGTCCTCTCCCATTCTTCCCATATGATATCTAAACCTCAGTACGGAATACAAGGACTCAGTGGCTTTGTTCAGTCTCTTCACTGTAAGCAGTGAAGATCACTGATACTCTTGGACCAGACTTCCCCAACCTGGTGCCTTCCAGATGTTTTGGGCTTCAACTCCCATCAGCCATAGCCAGCATGGCCAATAGTCAAGTATGCAGGTAGTTGTAGTCCAAAACATTGGGGAAGGGTGCTCTTAGACCATGTACAGAGACCTTAGTACAAAAGGAGAAAAAGGCCTACAAAATTTAGTTTAAGCCCATATCTTTATTTTGACTGCAACTGACTAATATAGACAATTTAGGCTATACTCCTGTGGTCACGGGGAGAGCATCCCAGCGGCCATAGGACAGATTGGATTTCCTCCTTTAAGAGGAGAGAGAGAAGTCTGAGTATAGAGGGGGAGATCTGATATTGGAACCTACCTCCAGCCCCTGTAGAAATGTCTGCAGCCCTTACCTTTCCAATGTTAGAGCTCCAACCTCAGGGGGAAGGGGGGGAATCAGGAGGTGGTCTTTGGGCATGCCTCCCAATCGCCAGCCATGCCACAAGAATGGTGGGAGGGGGGACTATGCCAGCCCTGAAGCTGGCATAGTTGATTTCTCTCCCATTGATGGCAATGGGAAGGAAACAAAGAAAGAAAACAAAAGGGAACAGTTAAAACACACACACACACGCTCCTTCCTTTTTTCTGCCCTACCAGACTTGCACCAGCAGGGCTTTGGATATGTCAGAGGCTCCAACATTGGAGCTCTTCTGAAGGGCATTGCCTGCCTTGTTTGTGGCCTTGGTTAGGGATTTGTGCCTCAAAGCACTGAAAGGATGTCATAATTTTTGTGAAACTCAGTAGAGTGTATATTATACTTTGAGACATTTTGTTGCACTAGGAGCTTGGAAATGGGGTGTACATTATGCTTAGCTAGGCAAGGTAGAGAAGGGCAAAAGTTCAAGGTAAGGAGGTGAAGAAATCTGAGCTTCCTAGCAGTAAATTGAAAGAAAGCTCTTCAAAAGCTCTGATAAGTGGGTGCCTTAAGGACTATTTCTAAACTTGTATCACCTTGGATCTTAAGACTGGTGTATCTGCCAGAATAACTTTAGAATTGTTAGATAAGAATGTCATGTTCACTCTTTAAAGGGAATTCTGAAAACCAGAAAGACTTAGGCTAAATGTCCAGGCAGGTGGTTAGCAGTTCTGAAATTTACATGTGTTAACCTTTCCTCTTCATCATAGGGGATTGGAATGCTAAAGTAGGAAGTCAAGAAATCACCGGGATAACAGGCAAGCATGGCCTTGGTGTACAAAATGAAGCAGGACAAAAGCTAATAGAGTTTTGCCAAGAGAACATGCTGATCATAGCAAACACTCTTTTCCAACAGCACAAGAGGCGACTCTACACATGGACGTCACCAGATGGTCAATTTCGAAATCAGATTGATTATGTCCTTTGCAGCCAAAGATGGAGAAGCTCCATACAGTCAGTAAAAACAAGACCTGGAGCTGACTGTGGCTCAGATCATGAGCTGCTTCTTGCAAAATTTCGTCTTAAATTGAAGAACGTCGGGAAAACCACTAAACCGTTCAGGTATGACCTAAATCATATCCCTTCTGAATATACAGTGGAGGTGAGGAATAGATTTCAGGGATTAGACCTGATAGACAGAGTGCCTGAGGAACTATGGACGGAGATCCGTAACATTGTTCAGGAGGCAGCAACGAAATCCATCCCAAAGAAAAAGAAATGCAAGAAAGCAAAGTGGCTGTCTGAGGAGGCTTTACAAGTAGCTGAGGAAAGAAGGGAAGCGAAAAGCAAGGGAGAAAGGGGAAGATATACCCAACTGAACGCAGAGTTCCAGAGAATAGCAAGGAGAGACAAGAAGGCCTTCTTAAATGAACAATGCAAAGAAATCGAGGAAAACAACAGAATGGGAAAGACTAGAGATCTCTTCAAGAAAATTGGAGATCTCAAGGGAACGTTTTGTGCAAAGACGGGCATGATAAAGGACAAAGAAGGCAGGGACCTAACAGAAGCAGATGAGATTAAGAAGAGGTGGAAAGAATACACAGAAGACCTCTACAGGAAAGATCTTAATGTCCCTGATAGCCATGATAGTGCGGTCACTGAACTTGAGCCGGACATCCTAGAGAGTGAAGTCAAGTGGGCCTTAGGAAGCATTAGTAACAACAAAGCTAGCGGAGATGACAGTATTCCAGCCGAGCTGTTTAAAATCCTAAAAGATGATGCTGTTAAAGTGCTGCATTCAATATGTCAACAAATCTGGAACACTCAACAGTGGCCACAAGACTGGAAAAGGTCAGTTTACATTCCAATTCCAAAGAAGGGCAACGCCAAAGAGTGTTCAAACTACCGCACCATTGCGCTCATTTCACATGCCAGCAAGGTGATGCTCAAAATCCTACAAGCTAGGCTTCAGCAGTATGCGAACCGAGAACTACCGGAAGTACAAGCTGGGTTTCGAAGAGGCAGAGGAACTAGAGATCAAATTGCCAACATTCGCTGCATCATGGAGAAAGCAAGAGAATTCCAGAAAAACGTCTATTTCTGCTTCATTGACTATGCTAAAGCCTTTGATTGTGTGGATCACAACAAACTGTGGCAAATTCTGAAAGTGATGGGAGTACCAGACCACCTTACCTGTCTCCTGAGAAACCTGTACGAGGGTCAAGAAGCAACAGTAAGAACCAGACATGGAACAACCGATTGGTTCAAAATTGGGAAAGGAGTACGACAAGGCTGCATATTGTCACCCTGCTTATCTAACTTATATGCAGAGTACATCATGAGAAATGCCGGGTTGGATGAATCAGAGGTTGGAATTAAGATTGCTGGGAGAATTATCAACAACCTCCGATATGCAGATGATACCACCCTAATGGCAGAAAGCGAAGAGGATCTCAAGAGCCTCTTGTTGAGGGTGAAAGAGGAGAGTGCAAAAGCTGGTTTGAAACTCAACATTAAAAAAACTAAGATCATGGCATCTGGCCCCATCACTTCCTGGCATATAGAAGGGGAAGAAATGGAAGCAGTGACAGATTTTACTTTCTTGGGCTCCAAGATCACCACAGACGGTGACTGTAGCCATGAAATTAAAAGACGCTTGCTCCTTGGGAGGAAAGCTATGGCCAACCTAGACAGCATAGTAAGAAGTAGAGACATCACCTTGCCGACAAAGGTCCGTCTAATCAAAGCTATGGTTTTCCCAGTAGTAATGTATGGCTGTGAGAGCTGGACTATAAGGAAGGCTGAGCGCCGAAGAATTGATGCTTTCGAACTGTGGTGCTGGAGAAGACTCTTACGAGTCCCCTGGACTGCAAGGAGGTCAAATCAGTCCATCCTAAAGGAAATCAACCCTGAGTGCTCATTGGAAGGACAGATAATGAAACTGAAGCTCCAGTATTTTGGCCACCTAATGCGAAGAGAAAACTCTCTGGAAAAGACCCTGATGCTGGGAAAGACTGAAGGCAAAAGGAGAAGGGGACGGCAGAGGATGAGATGGCTAGATAGCATCACGGATGCAATGAATATGAACTTGAGCATGCTCCGGGAGAGAGCGCAGGACAGGAAGGCCTGGCGTGCTATGGTCCATGGGGTCCCCAAGAGTCGGACACGACTGAATGACTGAACAACAACAAAACCTTTTTAAAATTACATTGACAGGGATCTTAAGAGAAAGGGGCCAAGTGTCTTATGCTACAGAAATGGCTTTTAGAAGGAAGCAAGTCATATTAGTGATCTTGCTGAAACTCATAATTACCTGGTTCAATATATGAGTCAGGTGCATTATGAATTAAGCATCATTTCTCCCATAAACACTCAGAATTGGAAGTATAATTTCCCCACACATTCAGAAAGGATTCCCACAAACATCTGAAGAATGCATGAGAGGGAGTGGGCTTTACAGCCCAGTCCCACCCCCAACAGCCCCATAACCCCCTTCAGAAATGATTCCCCCACACATCCAAATGTGGCTTAATGTGCTTAGAATCGTCCCCATGATTAGAATCCTGATCACGCAGGGTTCCTGATCATAAGGAAGATTCTATGCATATTCAACTGGATGTGCCTAGATTCTCTCTTCTGACTTTCCTGCTTACTGTATGATGATCAGGGATAAGTTGTGGGAACTCTGTAAGCATGTTCAGTCAAATGAACTGTTACGAAGAAGGTCTCTTTTGAGTGAACAGTACTGACTCTATTTTGAGACAGCCACAAAGCCAGGTGTCTTCATCCCCAGCCTCAGCAAAAGTGGGAGAAAGGCAGAGGAATGGGGCTCAGAGCAACATGCAGGACTAGATCAAGCAATTCCATTTCTAATAGACTTCTTAAAATGCATTCCCCAAAGGCAAAGGTGGGGGTCAAAATTCAGCAAAACATGAATGTGCTGGATAGCAAGAGTGATACCTGGTATGTTACCTAGTCAGCCACCTGCAATATACTCCCGTTGTTGAACTCCAGCCTTGACACCTGTCTTTAAGACAGTCATTAAGATGCAAGGTCATCTTTTGTTAAGTGAATAAGAGACAGTAAGTGGGATTTTTGTTTTTGGCAAGTACACCCATCATCCCCAATTTTGTTATACAAGATGGGAGGCCAACTCAGTCTTTCTCCCATAACAAGCAACACCATTTCCAGTGCCTATGAGCAGTGTCTGGCTCATCAGAGTTGGGATGTCACTGCCTTTCTTTGAACTGTAAAAGAAGCCTCAGGTTAGGGCAGCCCCAAATCCCCCTCTTCCCAGAGTGTGGGGGGGAGCATGCTGCTGAAATTACTAGGGGCCTCACCCCTGCAGGGGAATGGTGCCACACTGCTGCTGAAATGACTCAGAGTCTCTCCCGCCAGAGGAAAGGCTCCATGCTGAAATCACTGAAATCGCTAAGCTCCATGCTTGCCCGAGCAAGGTGATAACAGTGGGTGCTTTGCCTCCCCAGTCAAGGCTCTCTGCTTTCCTTCATCTTCACCTGAGACCAGGAATTGCAACACTCACTAGTTCCTGTCTGCAGGAAAGGGCTTCAGCCCAAGGAAAGGTATATTGCTCGTAGAGGTTCTTTGTAGAAATTGTAGCCTCCACCCCCTCTTTCCCTTCTGTGTGTGTGTGTGTGTGTGTGCATGCACGCATGCACATCAAGCATTGAAAAGACTCCTTCCCAGTGTTGAAAACTGCTGTTCGGCCTGGAGCTCAGTTTCACCAAGAATGCAGCTAATTTTCCCACCAAAGCATAACTTGGTGAAGGCTGGAGCATCCACAATTGGTCTTAGGTGTTAAATCTATTTGTCCAGCTAATTCCCCCAAACTAGCTTGTGCATTTGAATCTTTGTAAACCCCAGTAAATATGCCATTGTGGCATTATCCTCTCCAACAGTGTCTTGAGCGTGAATCTCTTTGGGTGGGAATCGCCTTCTTAGCCATAGACGCTCTATTGCCAATGTCTAAAGATTCCTTATAAGAGGGTGTGTGAGTCTTGTTAGAATGTGTGCAAGGCTGTACATGAGTCTAAATGGAGCACATCATGTAACAGAACTTACAGAACCCTTTGCAGATCTTTTTGCTGAAGTGCAAAGATCCTGAAGCCAGCCAAGCATGAAGGAATATTGGGAGGGCAGGGCCTGTGGTACAGTAGAGCCAAGGCTCATAGGGTCAAAGCACTAGGCTGTTTTTATTAGAAGAGGTGATGACATCATCTGCCACCCCCCTCAGATTTCCCTGTTCCTTCTGAATTTAGCTGCAATCCTCACAGAAGCGGGGGGGGGGGCAGTATCCAACTGTCTCATCCTGTTAGCGCAAATGATGTTGCGCTAGCGGAAATTAGGTTCTGAACTATGCGAAGAATCCAGCTAAAGTTACGTTGGCGCAAGTGTTGCACAAGATTTTGCAGAAGAGCTGCAAATGCATTGCACAAGAGTTTTACATAACGCTTGTGTGATGCATTGCACAATGCATTGTGCAACCTGTTGCGCAACTGCTTTGCACCCATTGCGCAACCGGTTGTGCATTCCGCTTATGTAACCAGTTCCGCAACTGCTTGCACCCATTGTGCAACATGTTGTGCAACACACTGAGCATCTGGTTGGGCAACTGGTTCCACAACTGGTCACACAACCAGTTGTGCAAGTATAATAGGCAACCACTTGTGCGATGGGAAGCTTCAGCGGAGTTCCACTAGCGCTATTTGGGTTTGTGGAATGTCACCATTGGATATTGCCCTGGATTTCACCAGCAACAATATATAATTGTGAACTATCCCTGTTGTAATGCAAAATACTGTATTTTGGGGTGGTCTCGTGTTGGATGGGTAATTAAGACCCATTAGCTTTACAAAACTCCTGCTACTGGTGGAGATTAAAACTGTCCAAACTGTTTTGTTGATATGCATCAACACATCTGTCAGTATTTTTGGACACATATGGCTATGGTGACTGTAACAACTGGTGTCTGCACTTTAAAGTTTACCACTACACCACTGGGATGCATACCGATGGCCCCTACACACTTTAGCCCTACTTGGGTGCAGGTGACTGCCTGCACAGGGCTTGCCTTATAGGCAAATGTACTGAAGTTCTTTAATGTTCACCATTTATGTTTTGATGAAACTCCCATCTCTTTAAGAATTTGCAAGAGTTTGTTGTGATCCACACAATCAAAGGCTTTAGCGTAGTCAATGAAGCAGAAATAGACGTTCTTCTGGAATTCTCTTGCTTTCTCCATGATCCCGCAAATGTTGGCGATTTGATCTCTAGTTCCTCTGCCTCTTCGAAACCCAGCTTGTACTTCCAGTAGTTCTCGGTTCACATGCTGCTGAAGCCTAGCTTGTGGGATTTTGAGCACAACCTTGCTGGCATGTGAAATGAGCGCAATTGTACAGTAGTTTGAACACTCTTTGGCATTGCCCTTCTTTGGAATTGGAACATTAATAGATACTTATCATCTAAACCCCTGGTAATTTCAAATATATCCCAGTTTGGACTATACTGAGTCCTGATTTTGCTGATTTAAAACAGTAATACTTTCTCTTGGAGTGTGTGCGTGCATGCATGTGTGTGGTGCAGGGGAAGTTATGTTACACAGCTCTAGAAAATATTTTTAGGTACTTGTGTTATAATGATTATAAATGTGTGACAAATATATACATAAATTATGGCTCTAATTTCATTTTGGGATACTGACAATCTGCGCAAACTACTTCTGCATCACTCACCTGCTCCCTCAATGGAAATGCAGGCTTATTAATGGGCACTCAGGGGAACATTATAATTCCTAGTGTGCCAGATGCTGTTGCCAAAGCAAGTGTAGAATTATCCACCTAGCTTTAAATGCTGAAGACTCAGCTGCTTCCTTT
Source organism: Heloderma suspectum (assembly GCF_057233095.1). Taxonomy (NCBI): domain Eukaryota; kingdom Metazoa; phylum Chordata; class Lepidosauria; order Squamata; family Helodermatidae; genus Heloderma; species Heloderma suspectum. Next base: position 254,287,213 of record NC_139460.1, on the reverse strand, counting down.
ACAATGATTTCATCCACTGCTGTGTATGTTTGTTTTTCAAGAGCATCTTGGTAAAATCTAAACCAACAAAAAGTCCTGTGGCATCTGAAAGACCAGCCTTTTTATTCTGGTATAAGCTTTCTTAGATTACAGCCTACTTTATCAGATGCATGAAGTTACATATATATACACATGGGTTCAGAGGAGAAAAGGTGTGGAAACAGTGAGATTAAAAAGTAATGAATTGCAGGGGATCTGTAAATCACCAAATGTTTTACTAGACCAAACCAGAGAAAAGCATTACAACAGTGGTCACTGGTAATAACTACTGGTGATAACAGGTTACTGATTTTGTTTGGATGAATTCCTGACAAGGTTACAAAGAACTTTACAAACTTCAGTTTCCTTGTAAATCAGAGGTGGCCCTCTGGATGTTGCTAGACTACAACTCCCACCATCCCTAACCATTGGCTATGGTGGCTGGAGCTGATGGGAGCTGAAATCCTACAATATCTGGAGAACCACAGGTTCCTTACCCATGAGGTAAATAAATATGTGGTGAATCCCACTAACCTCAGTGGATTCTGGATCTCACTCTGAGATTCCTCAAAACATATCATGATACAATGCTGAAATATGCCATGTTGGATGTAATCAAAACACCACGTGCTACCATCCCCATAGCTGTGAGCTTTTCCTGCTGTTTTTTTCAGCCCAAATGCTTTGCCTTTGAGAAATCTGGAGAGTTAGAAAGAGTGCCAGGGCCTGAACTTTGCTGGGCACGACAGCTAGCAAGAACACAGAGGTAGTGAATTTGAATTCACCCTCTTATAGCGTATGTACTGATGGTTATTTTGTGAGATGATTATGATTGTCTTGCAATACTGTGGTCACAGGAAAGATGCAAGCTTCTTCCCTCTAGGTTGTGCTTCCATGACTTTTACCCTCAGCTGGAGATCTGAAGTTGGTTTACTATTTACTGCCAATTATCCCTTATGTTAGTACATCATTGCCATGAGATTACTATGCATTTTTGGACAATTGTGCATGATTTCTTTGCTTTTAATATTTTTTTAAAGTCTTATCCCAAGACCCACCCCATCATACAGCTTGAGCATTCAAGTAGACTTCTAAAAGTGGGGAATACAAGAAAGGCTGTTCTCTTATGCTGCAGCAATGCCAAGCTTCTCTTTTTATTATTTTTATTTGCAGGATGTGTACCTATATGTTTACATCCTTCATTGTAAGTTTTTGGCAGGTAGGGTCCTGATACCATCACTTTTCTCTGATCATTTAGCCAACCCTCAGTGTAAGTCCTTGAATAATGGGAGCAATGGCTTGGGGTCAAGACTCCCATTTCTCCCACAAAAGTATTATCTACACAGTTTCAGTTTTGCACCATAAGATCTGTTCTGATCTCTCCCACCTTTCCATTCTTTGATACGCTATGTCTTTCATATTGCTCTCCTGAGCTTAGCACTTTGACTAATTTGGGACTGAAATATCCTCCCACAACTGAATTAATTCACTCAACAACGAGGGAGAAAGGCAACTGCTAACTATCCTTATGACCTTAATGCTAATTAATGAGCAAACAAGGGCCTACCGCAGTTCTGTGTGCATAGAATTAGATGATATGCAGGTCACTCTGAAGCCAGGGCCCCCAGGCATCCAAGGTCTTTCATCCAAGCCCTCTGGATGTAAATGCTCATAAAGAGATTCAATTATGCACTGCGGAAGATGACTCTGGAAGAGTAGTTAGGAAGCAAAAGCAATGGCAACATCCATCATGGAATTTGGTATAGTCTCATCAAATGTTGTGACATGAAAAAGGTATGACACCATTCAATCTATGTTTATGTGAAGGCTCTTGTCAGAGTGGTTACATTAATCTCTCCCACATCAGTTCTCTCCAAAACTATATAGCTGCATTCAGTGCCAGCTGTGAATTCTTGGATACCTCAGTTGCCCCACTGATCATAGTGAACCATAGCACAGACATATCCATGGGTTCATTGAAGCCCAACAAAAAGGGTGACTACAATAACATAGGGGTTTGAGCATCTCCCCTATGAAGCCAGTGTTAAGACACTGAGGGGCATTCAGTTAGAAAAAAGGGTAACTAATATGACAAGTTTTACAGGGTTCTGAACACTGTGACAGAATGAATGGAAATCAATTATTCTCTCTCAAAAAATTAGAAATTGGACACCCAATGAAATTGATTGGAATAGTTTCAAGACAAACATTATAAAATTGATGGCCACAGAATTTCATGATGGCCCTTAACTTAGATGTGTTTTAAAGTATTAGACAAATTAATGGATGCTACATTTATCATTGGCTATTTGCCATAATAGCTAAAACTGGAACTGTCTTATTCATAGACAGTATATTTTTGACTGCCAGTCAGATGCTGAAGACAGAGAAAAAGATATCTCCATCATGCCCTGTTTGTATCCCTTCCAGGAGCGTCTTGCTGCCTACCACTGGAGACAGAAAAGTGGCTAGCTGGATCACTGGCATCATTCAACATGAACGTTATTACAAGTCCATGTCTTTGGTCATATCATGCAGGTGTCATATGGGGGAAAGGAACGCGAAGTTTACGCTGTTGGATTAATTATAGTGTAGGGCCCTAGTGTTCTTGTGTAGTGTATCATATCAATCATGTGGGCCAGCATAACACCAAATAAGGAATTAGTAATGCAGATAGATCTGCAAGGAGTTTGGGGGGAGGTTTTTTCCCTAGTACAAAAGAAATATGAAGGGGTGTAGATGGCAATGATGGGATTTGTCTTTCATGCTGTGGGTGTAATTACAGGGCATGTGCAGTTTTTGGGGTGAAGGTTCCTAACATGAATGGTGCTAATGAGCAATGAGTATTCCTGACATTGTTTTCCAGTGCTACGTGTATTCACCCATTCAGGGTGAGATAGGATACACTGTCCTCACTCTGAATTGGCTTTATAACATAGTCATATAACCAAATCTAATTAGATATTTGGTGTTTTGGCATCATCATGTTCATTACATGACATGGATCCTGGATTGTTGTCCATAGTCCAGAAATTAACTCTAGTACCAGCCACCTGTCACACATCATTATTTTATAAAGATAAAATAAGCATAGCTTAGGGATATATGAGAATTTCAGTTCAGTTCACAAATCACTCAAAAATGCCCCATTTGCATCTTGAATACATTTGCATTTGAAACTGCAAATAGGGCATTCTCAAGTGATTTGCTCCCTAACAGGTGTGCATTCTTCCTGAAGATGTCTGCAAATTCCCAAACTTGCCTTCATGTTCACAAAAAGCGTACTTGAAAAATGCCCAACTTTCTCAAAATGCCCAACTTTCTCAAAATGCAGAACTTCCTCAAATCACCCTTGCTTTAGTCTATGGGGAAAATTTGCTCAGTTTTGGAAATCTGCACAGATTTGGGAATTGCTTACACAACTTTCATGTTCAATACCTGTTTGTTTTGCACAATTGTCCCATTCGCGCAAGACGAACAGTGATTGCAAACTCGAGCACAAATCAAGGTGAGACAAGCAGCAAGCTGATGTTAGGAGAATCTTGGCAACCTCAAACATCATTCGTTTGCCCATCCCTAACATAGCTATCATAAAGCAAAATTTACATTTCAAAGTAGATGCTTAACTGCACAGAAACTAATATGCAGCATCCAATTTCTGACAAATGTGTTCTATCTTTGTCTTTTTTTTTCTTTCACTCACACATAATTTGTTAATTTCAGCTATAAATGTGACATCAATTTTCTTCAAAATGTTCTATTATAGTTGGAGCTATATAGGGTTTTGAGTATTTTGCATAAAGAGTCATAGCTGCTGAAACAGTACATGATGTTAACTCTCTGTTGCAATGATGAATCATTTCACTGGTATATATGAAGAAAAAATGTAATAAATAAAGAGAAATCATATCCCCCCACCAAATCTTTTCCCCAAAATACTTTAAGCTAATGAGCAAGTCCACTAGATATTAAAATTACCATTTGGGGGCATTTCCAGCAGAGTGAGCTATAAGCATTATATTAACTGGAGTTATATACAATCTGCACATCATTCTAACATAGTTTTCCCTGATATTTATATGTAACTAAATTATAAACTTTATCAAATTATAAACCTTGTTCCACATATGTTCCCAGGCCTTCATATTATTTCCTATATCTTTAGCCCAACAAACCACATTATTTACTTGCTTCATTTCAGGTTTATATTCCAAGGGCAGTGTCCAATGGGGTGCTTTCACCCCACCGATTCCTTTGCAATTGCAATTTTGTGGCAACCTGAAACAAGCATAGAAGCTTATTTCTGGAATGGGGCAGGTCAGCAGAGCTTGCAGAAGGGAGTTATGCCAACCTGCCCTGATCCACAAACGAGCATTTCTGCTCATTTTGGAGCTTCCATTAAGAAACCCAAGATCTCCACTGTATAAGCAGTGGGTTCCGCTTGTGCAATGGAATTGGCAGGACCCACCTCTTGCAGAAAGGAATCGGCGGGGTGGAAGGGAATTGGCAGGGGTGTAAGTGCTCTGTTCGATACTGCCCCAGGAATCTATATACATAGATAGGTAGAAAGTGTTTATTATTAGTTCACAGAAATTTCTCAAAAGCTGTTTCTTCTCTTCACTGTGAATTATCTTTTTTTAAAAATCAAGCAATGAAAGTTAATTCTGTTTATTTTTAATTTCACCGGGAGATAGCACCTTATTATGTAGCAAATTATCTCTGTGTTAAGATAGATCATTTTCTCTCCAAAACTGTAAGTAGTGCTGTGTAGAAAATTTCAACTCTTCCATTTTCGGCAGTTTCGGGGGATAGGATGAAAACTCTGGAGAAAGAGGTTGGGAGAGGAGAGAATTTTGGAGAATTCTCTCTTCGGGAGGGGAACAGGGTTTCCACATACCTTTTTAAGAGGGGTTTCCTTTCTATTTTTTATTTTGGTAAGAACACACCAAAATGTGCAGAAGCGCAGGCCTCTTCTCCAGCTGGGCAGTTCTTTCTGAACTCCCAGGAGACTATGTGACGTCACCCTCTCCAATAGGCATTCAGGAAGAACTCCCAGTTGGCAAAGAGGCCTCAGCTCCTGGAAGTGCAGGCAGTGATTTTTAAAAAGTAGAGAATACACAGAAGGCCCCTCAAGAATCACCTACACTTAAAAAAGTATGTGAAAACCCTGTCCCCCTCCCCAAGGTGAAAATCCCCCCCCCCGCCCCTGCAAAAGAGGCAGAAAAAACAATCCCTCCTTCGCAGGGATAGAAAAAGTTCCTGAAAATCCGGGGCAGGTTTCGGCACAGCGCTAACTGTAACCTTGACTCAAAATGTGGATCACTTACAACAGATATGAGTGGTAATTTTGACAGACTTAATAAAATTTTGTTATTTATCATACTTGACTTACTGAAGTTGAAGTTTCAGATGAGCTCCCTTGCTCATTTCCTAGCCGTTGGGCCTTCATAATATTGTAATGCAGGGGTGGAGAGTTTTTTCTGTCAAATAGCGTTGCCCTTATTTTCGCCGTAGTCTGCGTAAATCTTTATGTAGACTACAGCGACCAAATAAGGAATGGGAATGGCGGCTCCCGATGGGGGCCGCCATTATCCGTACGCGCTTTTTTTTTTTTTTTTTAAAGTCACCCGTGATAGGCTACGTGACGATTGACGTAGCCTATCACGGCTGACTTTGCAAATCTAGCTGTGATAGGCTACGTTAATCATCACGTAGCCTATCAGGGGGCGTTTTTCTTTTCTTTTATTGCAATGGCGGCGGCAGCAGCCGGTCGAAAGACCAGCTGCCACTCCTGCCCCGCTCGAACACCCGCCGAACCACCAGCTGGACCCGCCGCCGGGAGGGACATTCGGTGAAGGTAAGTCCCGTCCCGGGGGGGGGTGCGGTGGGCGGGGGGGGTTCGGAGGATTTCTCCCCGAAACTTGTTTGGGGGGCCGAACACGTTGGCGCTCGGCCCCCCGAAGTTTCGGGGAGAAATTCTCCGCCATCCCTAGTTCATTCAAGTGTGGATCCTGAGTGTCTGTATCTTGTGTTGGGTACCCCAGACAGATTAGGGATTCTGTTGGTCTACCGCCTACCCTGCTGCCGATCAGACTCCCTGCCTGAGCTGATGAAGGTGGTCTCGTACTTGGTGTTGAGGACCCCTAGGATGATGGTTCTGGGGGATCTCAAGTTCCATACTGAAGCCGCTGTATCCGGGGTTGCTCAGGACTTCATGGCCACCATGAGAACCATGGGGATATCCCAACATGTCATCGGCCCAACACATGTAAAAGGACACATGCTTGATCTGGTTTTCTTGACTGGGCAGGAGGATGGTGATCTGAAAGTGGGGAAATTAACATCTGTCCCCTTGTCATGGTCAGATCACTTCCTACTGAGGTTTAGACTTGCAGCAGCCTTTCCCCTCTGCAAGGGTGGGGGGCCTATTAAAATGGTCCACCCCCAGAGGCTAATGGATTCTGATAGATTACAGAGGGCTCTGGGGTACTTTCCTGCTGGTATGGCTGGTGCTCCTGTCAAAGCCCAGGTTGCTCTGTGGAATGCAGAGATTACATGGGCAGTTGACACGATCGTGCCCAAGCGCCCTCTCCCCCTGAGCAGAGCCCACCTAGCTCCTTGGTATACACCCAAGCTGAGGGCAATGAATCAAGAGGGGAGACAGTTAGAACACAGGTGGAGGAAAACTCATGCTGAATCTGAGTGAACACAGGTTAGAGCTCATTATCGAGCCTACTCTGTGGTGGTGAGGGTGGCGAAGAGGAACTTCTTTTCCACTATCATTACATCTTCTCAGTGTTGTCCAGCAGAGCTTTTCAAAATGGTTTGTGGCTTGTTACATTCTGGGCCAGGGACAGAGACTATGGAATCCTCAGTAGCATGCTGTGACAAGTCGGCACAGCACTTTGAAAATAAAGTTGCTCAGATTCATCATAAATTGGAGAACACTATTCATGCAGTTCCATTAGTAGAGGCGCCCAGAGCACCATCTGGTCCAGTTTTATTGGATGAATTTCAGTTATTGAGGCCTGAGGATATGGACAAGGTGCTTGGCCAAGTCCAGTTGACCACACGTATGCTCAACCCTTGCCCTTCATGGCTTATTACATCAAACAAGGAGGGGATGTCTGGCTGGGTCCAGGAAGTTGTAAATTCCTCCTTGAGAGAGGGAGTGGTGCTGGCCTCTTTAAAAGAGGTGGTAATCAGGCCACTCCTGAAAAAACCTAATCTGGACGCAGAGGACATTAACAACTATAGGCTGGTGGCCAACATCCCCTTCCTGGGCAAGATGCTTGAGCAGGTGGTTGCAGGACAACTCCAGGCACCCTTGAATGAAACAGATTATCTAGACCCATTTCAATCAGGCTTCAGGCCTGGTTTTGGAACAGAAACTGTCTTGGTCGCCCTGTGGGATGACCTCTGCCAGGAGAGGGGCAGTGGAGTGTGACCCTGGTTTTTCTCCTGGACCTCTCAGCGGCTTTCAATATTATCAACCATGGTATCCTTCTGCATAGGTTGTCTGGGTTGGGAGTTGGAGGCGCTGCACTGCTGTGGTTCCGCTTCTACTTGGATGGTCGATTCCAGAAGGTGGTGCTGGGGGATTATTGCTCTGTTCCTTGGTAATTATGCCATGGGGTTCCACAGGGCTCTGTTTTATCCCCTATGCTGTTCAACATCTACATGAAACCTCTGGGGGAGGTTATCCAGAGGTGTGGGCTGAGGTGCCATCAATATGTGGATGACACCCAGCTCTACCTCTCTTTTTCATCAAACTCATGTGAGGAAGCGGCTGTTCTAAACCAGTGCCTGGGCATGGTAATGGACTGAATGAGGGCCAATAAACTAAAACTCAATCCACACAAGATGGAGGTACTGTTAGTGGGTGATTCATCTGCCCAGCTAGGTGATGTTCAACCTGTTCTGGAGGGGGTTGCACTCCCCCTGAAGGATCAGGTTCATAGTTTGGGGGTGCTCTTGGATCCAGAACTGTCACTTGAGGCACAGGTGAACTCAGTGGCATGGAGCACCTTTTATCAGCTTAGGCTGGTATATCAACTATGCCCTTATATGGACAGAGATAGCCTAGCTGCAGTTATCCATGCTCTGATAACCTCTCATCTGGATTACTGCAATGCATTATACATGGGGCTGCCTTTGAAAAAGGTCTGGAAACTTCAGCTGGTCCAAAATAGGGCAGCAAGATTGTTAACAGGGACTAGCCAACAAGTTCACATTACGCCAGTACTTTTCCAGCTGCACTGGCTGCCAGTCCATAGAATCACAGAATAGTAGAATCATGGAATAGTAGGGTTCAAAGGGGCCTACGAAACCATTGAGTCCAACCATCTGCTCAACACGGGAATTCAAGTCAGAGCATCCCTGACAGATGGCTGTCCAGCCTCGTCTTGAATGCCTCCAGTGTGGGAGAGCCCACTACCTCCCTAGGTCACTGGTTCCATTGTCGTATTGCTCTAACAGTCAGGAAGTTTTTTGTGATGTTCAGCTGGAATCTGGCTTCCTGTAACTTGAGCCCATTATTCCGTGTCCTGCATTCTGGGATGATCGAGAAGAGATCCTGGCCTTCCTCTCTGTGGCAACCTTTCAAGTACTTGAGGAGTGCTATCATATCTCCCCTCAGTCTTCTCTTGTCAAGGCTAAACATGCCCAGTTCTTTCAGTCTCTCTTCATAGGGCTTTGTTTCCAGGCCCCTGATCATCCTCGTTGCTCTCCTCTGAACCCTCTCTAGCTTGTCTGCATCCTTCTTAAAGTGTGGTGCCCAGAACTGGACACAGTACTCCAGATGAGGCCTAATCAGTGCTGAGTAGAGGGGAACTAGTACTTCCCGGGATTTGGAAGCTATGCTTCTATTAATGCAGCCCAAAATAGCATTTGCTTTTTTTGCAGCCACATCACATTGTTGGCTCATATTCGGCTTGTGATCGACAACAATTCCAAAATCCTTCTTGCTTGTAGTGCTGTTGAGCCAAGTATCCCCCACCTTGTAACTGTGCATTTGGTTTCTTTTTCCTGGTGCAGAACTTGGCATTTATCCCTATTAAATTTCATCCTGTTATTTTCTGCCCAGAGCTCCATTCTGTCAAGATCACTTTGAATTTTGTTTCTGTCTTCCAAGGTATTAGCTATCCTGCCCAGTTTTGTGTCATCTGCAAGCATTCCCTGCAACTCCTCCTCCAAGTCATTAATACAAACGTTGAAGAGCTCTGGGCCCAGGACTGAGCCCTGTGGTACCCTGCTCATTTCCTCTCCCCAATTTGAGAAGATCCCATTGATAAGCACTCTTTGAGTCTGATTCTGTAGCCAACTGTGGATCCACCAGATCATTGTTTCATCTAGCCCACTTTGAGCTAGTTTGCTCATCAGGATATCATGGGGCACTTTGTCGAAAGCTTTGCTGAAGTTGAGGTATATTACGTCCACAGCATTCCCACAGTCCACAAGGGAGGTTACTTGATCAAAAAATGAGATCAGATTCATCTGGCAGGATTTGTTCTTGACAAATCTATGTTGGCTTTGAGTAATCACTGCATTGTTTTCAAGGTGCTTCCAGATGGATTGCTTTATCATCTGCTCCAGAATTTTCCCAGGGATTGGTGTCAGACTGAGTGGTCTGTAGTTCCCAGGTTCCTCCTTTTTCCCCTTTATGAAGATAGGGACAACAGTAGGCCTCCTCCAGTCATCTGACACTTCACCCATCCTCCATGATTTTTCAAAGAGAATAGACAGTGGTTCTGAGAGTTCTTCTGCCAGTTCCTTTATTACTCTAGGATGCAGTTCATCTGGCCCTGGAGATTTGAACTCATTCAAAGTAATTAGGTGTTCCTTGACCTAATTTCCAGGCCTGATTCAAAGTGCTGATATTAACATTCAAAGCCCTAAGTGGCTTGGGGGCAGATTATCTGAATGATCGCCTCCTTTCATATGTGCCTGCCCGGACCCTAAGATTATCCTCAGGGGCCCTTCTCCAGGAGCCCCTGCCAAAGGAAGTGAGGTGGGTGGCTACCAGGAGGAGGGCCTTTTCTTCTGTGCCCCCCCCCCCGGCTGTGGAATATGCTCCATAGAGATGTTTGGTGCCTACAGTATTCTCCTTCCAGCACCAGGTGAAGACCATTTTATTCTCCCAGGCATTTTAGCATTTTAGCTTCTTAATCTTTTAGCTCTGGTGTTTTAAATCTCTGCATTGCTACTAGGTTTTATTCTGGTTGTGCTGTTATATTGTGGTTTTAAGCTCTTATATTTCATATTGTTTTATGCTGCACTTTGTGGCCTTAATTTTTGTGAACCGCCCAGAGTGCTTCGGCTATAGGGCAGTATAAAAATGAAATAAATAAAAATAAATAGACATGATCTCTTTGGAGCTGCATACTGGAACTGGGCAGGGACAAAGCCAAAATGGGGGGGGGGTAACAGTGGCTGGGGACATTGCGTTCTCTCTCTCTTTCTCTCTCTCTCTGCCACCTCCTTTTCTCTCTTTTCCTCCCCCCCCACCACTCTCTTTGTCTGCTAGTCCTTTTCTCCTCAGAATGTACAAAAATTTTGTTCCAGTTCCCAAATCATCAAAACTTGCCCCATTCGCAACCTCAAACATGAATGAGAGCACATTTTTTTTAAAACAAAAATAAATTTAGTGAATGGGAGAAAGGTGTGCATTTTTTTAAAAAAAAGTCCACCAAAATGCTCACTTTTCCCATTCAAAATGCAGTTTCCCCATTTGAATGAACAGAAAAACAGATTACAAATGAAAATGAGAGTGAGGCTATCCAAGCTTCTAAGTGGCATTCAGAAAATCTTGGTGAGGTCAAGCATCCCTGGTTGTCTCATCCCTATTTTCCCCTTCCATCTCTCTTCTCCTTGCCACCCACAGGAAATGAGTGCTCCTTTAATGTATCCATATCAAAAATCCTTTGATTTCAGTGTGAACCCCATTCTAAAGTGTTGGAGGTTCATACTGCCCAATCTAATTTTTCAGCACATCTTTTCCTTTGAAGAATTGACTACTGCCCTTGTGAAAAAAGTAAGGAAAGGATATTTATTTATTAAATGTATTAATTAAATCTATAAATCGCCCATCTGGCTTGTTACCCAGCCACTCTGGGCGATGTACAAGCATATAATAAAACAGTTTAAAACAATAAAATTCTACAATAAAAACATTTTTTAAAATACCCTAACCCACCCCAAATGCGGAAGCTCATTAAAGAGGGGGCATGGCGGAGTTCCCTAGGGAGGGAGTTCCACAGAGTGGGGGCCACCACAGAGAAGGCCCTCTCCCTCGTCCCCACCAGTCTAGCAGTCCTGGCTGATGGGACAGAGAGAAGGCATTTGAGGCTGATCTTGTTAAGTGGCCTGTCTGGTGTTGCTGGAGGCGCTCCTTAAGATAGGCTGGGCTGGAACCATATAGGGTTTTAAAGGTCAAAACCAACACCTTGAATTTGGCCTGGAAAACAACTGGTAACCAGGGCAACTCCTTCAGCACTGGAGTGATGTGATCTCGCCGGCGGCTGCCTGTAATCAGGCGAGCTGCCGCATTCTGTACCAGCTGCAGCTACCGAACCGTCTTCAAGGGTAACCCCACGTAGAGCACATTACAGTAGTCTGAACAAGAGGAGACCAGGGCATGTACTGCTGATGGGAGCCGATGGCTGGGAAGGAAGGGGCGCAGATGGAGTTGATACAGTGCTGTCCGGCTCACAGCTGACACCTGAGCCTCCATGGACAGCTGGGAGTCCAAAATGACCCCCAGGCTGAGGACCTGGTCTTTCAAGGGTAGCTGTACCCCATTCAACACCAAGTCAACATCCCCCCAGCCTCCTCTTGTCTCCCACCAAAAGTACCTTGGTCTTGTCAGGGTTCAGCTTCAGCTTATTCCTCCCCATCCAGCCACTCACCGTCTCCAGACATTTGGACAGGGATTCTACGGCCAACCTTGGTGAAGATTTGAACGAGAGGTAGAGCTACGTGTCATCCACATATTGATGACACCGCACCCCAAACCTCCTGATGATAGCCCCCAGCGGCTTCACATAGATGTTAAATAGCATCGGGGAGAGGATGGAACCCTGTGGCACCCCACAAGTAAGTGGCCACGGGTCCAAAACCTCCTCTCCCAGTGCTACCCTCTGGTACCTGCCGGAGAGGAAGGACCGGAACCACCGCAATACGCTGTCTCCAATGCCCAACCCCTCCAGGCGGTCCAGGAGGATACCATGGTCAATGGTATCAAGAGCCACTGAGAGGTGGAGGAGAACAAGGAAGGAGCATTCACCCCTATCCAGAGCCCTCCTCATATCCACCAAGGCGACCAAGGCCATTTCTGTCCTATGCCCAAGCCTGAAGCCTGACTGAAATGGGTCTAGATAATCGGTTTCTTCCAAGTGTGCCTTCAACTGTACCGCCACCACCTGCTCAATCTCCTTGCCCCAAAATGGCAAATTCGAGACTGGGCAAAAGTTGTTCAGAACTTGGGGATCCAAGGAGGGCTTCTTTAAGAGCGGTCTTATCACTGCCTCCTTGAGGGCTGATGGCATCACTCCCTCCTCAAGGGAGGCGATCACCACTGCCCTGATCCCCTCACCCAGTCTCTCTCTGCAGCCCATAATGAGCCAAGATAGGCAAGGATCGAGTAAGCAGTTGGCCAGCCTTACAGATGAAAGCACCTTGTCCACTTCATCAGAAGGAGGAAGCTGAAACCGATCCCACAAAACCGGTTTGCCACAGGCCGCCTCTTGCTCACTAACTGTATCCACAGCACATGGAGTAACACTCCTAATCTGATCAGTTTCATCTGCAAAGTGCCTCGTCAAGGCCTCAGGAGGCCTTGGAATGCTCCAGTGGTTCCAGAGCCACTGGACCAACCAGGCTCCGGACCACTTGGAACAGCCTCCTTGGTGGATATAAGGATTTCTACATCATCATCATCAACAAAGTTGTCCTTTGGTAGGGGAGACATTCAAATCAGGTGCTGAAAAGCCCAAAGCTCTGTTCACATTAAAAATGAACCAGGTGTTTGCTTCCATATTCTTGAGGTTCTCAGCTTTCAATAATTTGTCCAAGACAACAAAATACAAATACAAGTGCCAGAATCACACACAAAGGAAATTCTTGTGCTTTGGGCCCAAATGCAAGCTATAAGAAAGCCTGCTTGTGAAAGATTTCCAGGCTGGATTAGCAAAAACAATGTACCAACTGTCCAAAAGCAAATCCAAGGCCAATCTGTTCATACTTGGCTATTACTGTAGATCTGGTCCTTGTTCATATAATTAGAAAGCCAGAAGGGACTCAGTTCTTAGCCTTAAGGGAGGATTTACCCACACAGCCAAGACCATCATATATTACCACCAAAAAAAAGATAAACAGTATGCATTACTACACCCAGGTTTGTCCATGTGAATCAGTACAGAGACCTATACATTACAGAGATCTAAGCACTAGTAAAAAGTGCAGAGATCTAAGCACTATACATCACTAGTAAAAAAGAAACCCATCAGTCTTGTATCTAAGCATCAGCAAAAGAGGGCTCTGACAGGTCAAGGTAGAGAAAAAAGTTTTAAACACATGGGCCCCTCATTGCCTTGTGAAAGATTAACCCTTGGGCATAGTACAACTGTGGTGCTGGAGAAGACTCTTACGAGTCCCCTGGACTGCAAGGAGGTCAAATCAGTCCATCCTAAAGGAAATCAACCCTGACTGCTCATTGGAAGGACAGATACTGAAGCTGAAGCTGAAATATTTTGGCCACCTAATGCGAAGAGAAAACTCTCTGGAAAAGACCCTGATGCTGGGAAAGACTGAAGGCAAAAGGAGAAGGGGACGGCAGAGAATGAGATGGCTAGATAGCATCACCGATGCAATGAATATGAACTTGAGCACACTCCGGGAGAGAGCGCAGGACAGGAAGGCCTGGCGTGCTATGGTCCATGGGGTCACGAAGAGTCAGACACGACTGAACGACTGAACAACAACAACAATAGTACAACTATTCTATGAAGACTTAATCTGACACACACAGCATATGCATATGCATTAACACTCAGTCCTTTGCTCCAGGGAATCCTAAACACGCATGCTGGCATCAAGGGACCTTGGTGTTAGTTAATTATATTTTGTCTGCGTATCGTAGTTAAATAGGAAGCTGCCTTACATCAAGTCAGATCATGGATACATCTAGCTCGAAATTGTCTACACTGACCGGCAGCAGCTCTCAAGTCTTCCAGACAGAAGTATTACCCAGTCCGATCGGAGATCCGAGAGAACGAATGTGGGAGTTTCTGCATGCAAAGCAGGTGCTGTGCCACTGAGCCATGGCCCTTCCCTTAATAGCATCTGACAGTGTGCTATAGTGTAGCAAGGCAATTAGCTGCATCCTGTTGTATGAAAGAGGAGATATAAATGTATATTTTGCCTGATTGTATTGGTGCTGGTGATAATGATGATTTATTTATACACAGCCATCAGTGTACATGGTGCTTTAAAGAGTTTCATTTGAGAAAAATAGGTTGCTACTCCTAAGAAGTGTACAGTCTAAACTATGGCACTAGGGAATTCAGATTAAGGGGAGGGGAAAGAGAGAGGGAGAGAGGCAAGAGAGTAATGTGGGCAAATAAATGCATTTAGGGGCGATTACCGCTATGGTTATAGCATACTTGGGTGTGACTTTTAAAGATTAACAATGCAATCCTACGCATGTCTGCTCAGAGATAAATCCCACTGAGTTCAATGGTTCATATTCCCAGATAAGCATTATAGGATTGTAAGCCTAAATCAAAGTTTCACACAAAAACGTAATTCTGAAGAGGGATCTGATGGAGAAAAGAGATGGGGCATTGCATACACATTTTCGTGGAATGTCTCATTTTTAAATGTTAATGTATATTGTGTTTTTCTAGCCTGAAGAGACCATTCCTTTATTGCACAAATGACTAAAAAATAGATGAAATTTTGTTTCTAGCAAAATTACCATAGTCGGCACGTGCTGCTTGACCTCGCTTCTGCTCGCACTCATGCATTCTTTTCTTTTCTTTTCTTTTCTTTTCTTTTCTTCTCTTTTTGTTAAATCAGCCCTTGTACCAGTTGTTTACTGCCTGAAGCAGTGGCACTGGCAATTCCAAGGGCCATGCGTGCATTATCTTAGGTCCAAGCTTTAGCAGATGCTTTTATGCCTTCTAGTAAAATAAAAGATCTGGATACTTAAAATGATATTGGTTCTAAAAGGAAGAACCTCTTTATTAGCAAATCAATGTTATTCATGGCAAGCAGTCTTCTGAAAAAAGTGCAATTCTAATGATTTCAAAGCATGCGTATATAAAACCCAGAGAAACACAAAGATTTATTTGCTGCTAGACAGAGTTTATTTTATTTTTCCAGGAGAGGCAGTTATTTGAGTCAACACAGGCTGGGTGATACATCTGGGGAAGAAATGCATCCCAGAGCAGTCGCTGCCAATTGTGTATTGGCATCTCAGGAGACATGGCACACTCAGCATATGATTAGAGTACACACACCGCTTGGTTATTACATTCCTCTGCAAAGCTATTTCAGCAGGAGCAGCAACAACAAAACATTCCAATTAGCAATCCCCCCCCCCCAATCAAACTGACTCATCAGGACTTTGGGGAGCAATATACAGAATTCAAATTCATTTTAATTCTTTTGCTAGATTCATTAATAGATAGCTTGTGGAATGAAATTTTACATAATGCAGAACTGACCAGTTTTTGTTTTCGTAGCATGACCTTGGCTGAATTATCTTTATGATGGTATTATTTCCTTACCCCATTTTGTTTACATAGCAATTTGAGGCAAAACTGAATTAAGCAGGAACCTGCATATAGTTTAAAAAATACAGTTGCTCAAATCTTCTGACTCTGTGTACATGACTCTGAAACACACATGCAGCAATTTAAAAAAAAGAGTTCCCAACCTTTTTCAATGCATGAAAAAGTTCTGCACTGGCATTCGATAACTCTGCATACATGGCGCTGCATGCCGCACTGAAACAGACAGCATACAAGAGCTAAGTGCACCCAGATGAGCACATACGTAGAGCTCCAGATCAGGTCAACACAACTGAAAACTAAGGAAGGACCTCAGTAGTCACCCAGTCCAAACCATAGACTGAGCCCCAACATTCAAGAATATCCATATCATAGCAAAACATAGAGTACCAACATGCCAAATAATATAGTCTTACCCACAAGTGAATAGCAGGAAGACTTCTGACTGAGCAGAAAAAGCCTATTCAGGATTTTCACCCACAAGTTTATTGGTCACATTGAAAAATAAAATATGAAGAGAGGGATAAATATTGTAATCCTATGCATGTTTGCCCTAAAATAAAATTACTACTTTGGTCTAAGCCCCAATGAACTCAGTGGGACTTATTTCACAGTAAGAATGGATAAATCTGCCAATTTTGGTTTCTCTCAGTTTCTCATTTTTCCAATTGTAAATTTTGTTCATCCCAATCTCTGAGATTTTTTCCAATCTTACATTCAGTTCATCCTTTAAGAATTTTTAAAAGTTTACATTAAATTCATAAGCATTTTCTTGCCCACTTCTCCTAATACATGCATTTTGTATGCATTTTTGCCTAACATACACATTTTGTGCCAGCAATTTTTCTAATTAATGCATTTGAATGTTATTTTGACTAATATATGCATGTTTCTGTGCTCTTATTAATGCATTTTTGTACATATTTTTATTGGATTGCAAAATCTGGAGAAGTGCACATTTCGAAGCGTAACTGAGTTTTGGTTCACATATTGGTTCGAATGTGTGAAATTAGCTAAGCTCGCATTAAAATGTTAACCAAATTAATTTCTCCCTGATCCCTACTTCAGGGTAAGCATGCATAGGATTTCAAATAGATACATATATCTTGGTTACGAGCACACTGATTTTAGCGGGAAGTATTCTGATGTAACTGTGGGCAGGACTGAAGGCTGCATGTACTTAATTTAAAATAGGGGGTGTATATGTGGATGCAATTTACTTTGGGTTATGTAAAGTAAAAGCAGCACAATGCATCTTGGGGAAAGGTGTAAGAAAGCATTTTTAAACCTCAGTGCACTATCTATTAACCACTTAGACAGATCTAGTGATTTACCCATTAAGGCTTCAATTGTATACCCACTTACCTGGGAGTCAGCCCAATTGAACTCAATGGGACTTACTTCTGAGGAGACATATATAAGATTGCATTATGAGTCTCATCTTTATCATACATTCATTTTATCAGAAATATTCTTGGGAATTTAAAAGCTTACATGTGTCAGCGGAACCTAGTTAGATAAGTGCCAATTATCCCACAGTAGGTTTTTTTTCTGGAAATGTCAGTTCTATTAGGTCAGTTTTTCTTTTCTTTTCTTTTGTTTTGCTTTTGTTTTTGTTTTTGCCATTACAACAGCTTTTCAGGTAATGATGTGAAAGGCAAGCAGCAGCACTTAACAGAGACAAAAAATATGAAAGGAAGGATGTGATTCATTCAGGTCCTCTCCAGACCATGAGCACAAATTATTTGGGGGAAAACATATTGGAAGGCTAATGACTAGAGTAAGTGTCTCCCAAGCTTGGAACTGGCTTCAAAATGTTATCATCGATCATCCTAATAAGCACTTAAGAAAGTAAATCAAAAGCTATTAAAACACTTCTGACATCAAACTCACATCCCTGAGTAATGCACAAACTCCTGCAATTTATGGTCTGTATAGGAGGACTGGGGGATTGAACTGGGGGAAAATAACCTGGGTTTTCACACAAACTATGTCACTTCTGCTGTTGTTTTCTATGCCTAAAGATGAAATGTGGCACACTATGGTCTTTCCCCTCTCCTCCCAAAGCACACAGAATACTGAGCACACAGATAAGAAGTTGTGTATCAGGCAAGGCTGCAAAGAACTGGATTACTTACTCTAGAAAAGCAAAGAATTAGAAGAGGGTTTTTAGAAAACTTAAAATCAATGTTGCACAAAAATAATCTTCTACTATTTGTATAGAAGGATTGCTTTGTAACTATATACAGTCACTAAGGGAATGGTGAGTAATGTGAGATATTGTGTATGGATTTTGGCCCACCTATGCTGCTGCTGTTGTTGATTTTTCAACTGGAGGTTAAAGAGTTTCATATTACTATTGGCTTTCAAAGCATACAGCAGGCCCTTTTATAACCTCTATGCACTCCTGAAGTCAACCCATGGTGTGATTTATTTCCCACAGAAGGAGTGACCTGAGTGACTATTGGAAAAGGAGCATTTCACAATTAAGCATTAGGTACCGGTTAGCACACAATTGTGAGAAAAACAGTAGATCTCAGAATGTCCGTTTGTGGCCTGATGAGCCAGCCCAGGAAGCAGGAGATGTCATGCTGTCATTTCTATGGTTCCTTTTGACCTGGGAATGCAACACGAATAGTGCCAAAAATATCTTTAAAGAATTAAAGCGACGCAGTAAGATGAAAGAATTACTTAGCTTTAGGTGAGCACCAAAGTGCTCAAGCCAAAACAACAACAGGAACAACAACCTCATGTGTGCCCTCTGCACATCAAATGAAGTCAAATATAATAAATAAATAAATAAATAAGTCAGTCAGTCAGTCAAATAAGGGTTGTTTTTCCAACATTCAACATGTCAGTCCTTCCTTACTTACTTCCACTGTTTCCTTTCCCCGAGGAAAATAAACCTCACCTTGGGGAAGGGGAGAAGGATATCAGTTTGGGGAGAGTTCCAGCAATGGTGGGAGAGACCTGCTGAGCTTCTTTTCTGACAGTCAATGATGCAGCATTGCCGGAGCCCTCCTCTGCCCACTCCACAGTCCACCTCCTAGTCATAGAGCAGCTTTCTTTCCTTGGGGGCAGACAGGAGGTAGTAAGTGGAGAAGGGCAGGGTGCATGTGAACAGAATCAGGGTGCCTGCATGAGGTGGGCTGTTTCTGCCTCACTGGGATTTATTTATTTATTTATTTATTTATTTATTTATTTATTTATTGCATTTATACCCCGCCTTTCTCCCTCTCGCAAGGAACTCAAGGCGGCTTACATTATCCTCCTCCTCACCGTTGTATCCTCACAACAACAACCCTGTGAGGTAGGTTGGGCTGAGAGTCTGTGACTGGCCCAAAGTCACCCAGTGAGCTTCCATGGCCAAGTGAGGACTAGAACCCGGATCTCCCGGCTCCCAGTCCGTCACTCTCACCACTACACTACACTGGCTCTCAGTGCAAATTGCAAGGTCAATTGCTGAGAGCTCCAGGAGAAACTTTCATTTCCATCCATTTTCTGGCACACGTCATCCACCTGGGCAATAGAGTAAACTCCCTTTACTCCATTTGCTTGTATTTGGGGAGAAGTAGAATGAAGCATAGCATACTTTAAAACCAATCAATCCTCATAACATTTCTTGTCCGATTCCTCTTCTAGCAACATAATTTCCTTGCTTTCTTTTGACCATGTTATTCAAAGATTTGTCAAACTGGCAGTTCAGGACTGGGCCTCTTTTAAAGGCTTGAGACTTACTAGGGGGAGAAAAAAAACCGTCACAGAAATGCAGTTAAGAGCTGGAAAGGGTTGACAGCTTTTTAATTACTGAAGGGTGGGCTGGGGAGAGGAGATCTTCCTGTAGTAAAAATATCAGTTTGCCCTTTCCATCAGACTGCACTTCACTCAATACAGGAGAAGTAGAATGGCAGGATAATCACTCACTACCTGTTTCGTTCACACTGAAGTTAGGTTTATATTTTCCCTCTGCCATTAAAATTATTTCTGGCTAAATCCTGCAATGAAAGAGCGGCAGCACTGCCAAACCCCAAGCACTCAAAATCACAGTATAATTTGATGGAGAGAAATGGACATCCCATCAAAAGGCAGTTTAGGAGGTCTTTTATTTGCTACCTAGTATTCTGGGATGTTTATATAATAGGTAACACTTTTGTGGTGTTTTACAAGACACAAATGGAAGGTCAGAGAGATCACCTAATGTACCAAGTTAATGTATAGAACTTGGGTTTCATTGCACCATTAGAAATGTTGCAAACTTCAGATGCTCAACTTGATAAAAAAAAAAAAATCATGATTTCCTGCAGATGTCCACTGAAATGGTTGAAAAAGGTGCAGTACATTTCAGTATACAGTGTACAGAAGAAAACCACTGTCATCTGATTGCTCCTGGGATTATAACAAAAATACTATATATTCAGTGTTACCTAATAAGGCTGCTACCAAAAAACAGTGTTCTTGCGTAGCTCCCCCTCAATGTGTAGGAATGGTGTGTAATGCTCCATCCATCCCACAACTGCACCTGCTGATGATGTGGAACAGGGGGTGGGAATAAGGGAAGGAAACACACCATGTGATGATGTCCCACATCAAACATTGAATTACTAATTGGCATAAGGGAGAAGAGAGTGATCTAATCAGATGACTGCTGTTTTTGGCAGCAGACCCATAATTTTGATAACCTCTAGATTCTCCCTGAATCACAGATTTTACGGCACTGAAACGATGTAATGGCGACACCACCACCACACACATTTCACACTGTTCATTCTAGATTGGCCCACCATGCCTTAACCAATTGTTTTGCAAATATGGAGCATGGTAGTTAGGAGATGTTTAAGTATACTAACAGTATAAGGGCACAATCCTATGCAATCCTCTTACAAAGTAAGGGCACAATCCTATGCATGTTTAGACAAAAAGAGTCCTACAGCTCCCATCATCCCCTAGCCAGCCATTCTGGGTGGGGCGTGCTGGGGGTTGTAGGGTTTTTTTCTGTCTAAACATGCATAGGATTATACCCTAGGTGAATTTAGTCTTAAGGACACAATTGTCATCCTGCAGTTCAATGAATTAAGCAACTCTGGGATGCTTTTGGACCTACAGACATGCCTAATGTCCACAGGGACATTTTTCACCAACCAAGTGGAAGAAAGACTGTGACCTCTTGTGACAAAACATGCCAAATACTGGCTTGACTTTGGGTTTCATTTCATCAACTTAATCTGACCAGCTCCAAAAATACCCTGTTATTCTAATTACTGCCTCCTCTCAGCTGTATTTTAAGGAGACCGTCTAGTGGTATGAATGCCCAATTTCCTGCCTCTCCCTCTGTAGTCAGAGTCTCCTACTGATGTCTAGAAGAAGCACACCGTTTATCTGGAACTGCCCAGCACACAGATTACATGTGGCCTCCATTTTGAAACTCTTGGCAATGAGTTCAAACAAAGGGACTCTGAGAATGATGTCAGCTTTGGGAATGCTGCCTGGTATCCTAGACAGATTTTTAACTGCTTTCTTTCTTTGCTGATGTCATGCGATATTTGATTTCCTTCAAAATATAGTCAGTGTCTTTTAATTACAATGCTGTCTGTATACTGCAGATTTATACTGATCAACATTTTTATATATATAAAAAACTGGGATTGTAATAATGGCCCATCCTCTGCAACTGATGGGTGATGGCAAGTGTGAGCTTTTGAATATTTTAGAGGGAAAAGCCTGAGATGCAAGGCACATCATGAAAACAGGGCTGGCTTGAGACATTTCACAGCCTCAGGCAAAAGACAAGATGGTGCCCCCACCACTCAGTTCCCTGTACAGATGTCGGCTGTACTGAGAGGTGAATCTTATTTCAACATTGGCAACAGGACAACATCCTCCACCACACCTGAGGGCTGCAAGGGAGGCTGCATAGCGCATGCAGCTTTGTCCTCCAACACATTGTTACTGCTCTCTCACAATGCCACCCCATGCCAACTCATTGCCCACTCAAATAAATCCTGCATTGTGTTCCTCCAAATTCAGTCAAGTCCATCCTTTTAACAATACTAAATATGTAACATACTCAGCATTTGAACCAGTGGCAGGAAGGGGTTGGATGTATATTCCTTGAGGGACTGCTTCACTAAGAATATCTGTGTGCGCTGTGAGTGTGCCAACAGACGCGCACTCTGTTGATGTGATCATGAGAGGGATTCCTCATCTATGAAGAGGCCCATGAACTCTACAGAAAAATGTTTTCAATGACTTTCCAATATTTACTGCATATCTCCCACAAGTGATTTTACCAGAGCCCCACTCCATGCATATTTCTGAAGCTGTAATATATCACTTTTTTCACTGGTATTTGGTGGCCAGGATTAAGCAAGCAATGGCTATTATACTATATATTTATTGTATTGTATTATATTATATTATATTATATGCTTATTTTAATAGCATATTATAGCTCTCTCTGAACCTCAGGGATAGAGTGCAATATAAGCTTAAATACAATAGTGCGATCAATCAGGCAGGGCAAGTTACGTTCTGTTTGCTAAAAACCATTGATTATCACAAAATGGGAAGGAATATCATTCAGTGACTGGTATAACATAAAGGGAATATCGTATTGCAGTTTAGCATGGATGATCCCCAGCACATTTTACGAGACAAAATTACGTTTAATTCTTTGAGCGACTAGGGCAAGCACAGCAAATTTGTGTATTAAATATGTATTCCCATCAGATACAAAATAAATGATTTTCTCATAATTTAAGAATGATTTTCTCAAAAATCCCTATTTAATTTTTCCCAGGAGAGATATATATTGAGCAATGCATACATTCCATACAATGTGCCCCTCTTCTCACATGCCACAAAAACATTAGTTACAACTCTCAGAGACATTGACATATTCTCCCTCTGAATACACTGAAGGCATCATCTGAATAGCAGAAAGTTAGAAGAAATCCAAGCTAAAAATGTAACTGAAATATCACCCACACTGAACAGGAAAAAAATGAATGCTATTTTTGTGCCAGAAAAAAAAAAAAAATGTTGGCCATCGAGTGGGGTGAAGGGCATAACTCAGTGGTACAGTACATGGTTCACATGTAAAAGGTCTCATATGGGGATGGGTGAATGAGTGATGTTTGAGTTGACTAAGATTCTCTGAACATCAGCTTGCTGCTCATCTCTCTTTGATTTGCACTCACATTTGTGACTGCTGTTCATTTTGCACAAACAGGAAAACTGCACAGGAAAACACGCTACTATCAAATGTGAAAGTTGTGCAAATATTCCCAAATTCATCCCATAGACTATAGCGTGGGTGATTTAAAAGTTGTGCACTTTGAGAAAGTTGTGCCTTTCAAGAAAGTTGTGCATTTTTCAAGTACACATTTTGTGAATGCGAATGTAAGTTATGGAATTTGGAACATTTTCAAAGAAAATGCATTCCACAGTTTGGGAGACACACGGGAGAAAGCCATTCATGTGTGCCCAACAAATGGGCCTCTGTGGGTAATGTTGTCCTCAAGAGGGCCTCTCCTGCCAATCTTAATAACTGGGCAGGTTCATAACAAGACAGGTGGTTCCTCAGATAGTTGTCTAGGGTTTTAAAAGTTAAAAACCACACTTTGAATTGAGCCTGGAAAGCAACTGGCAGCCAGTGCAGGTCTTTCAAGACAAGTGTAATATGGGTGCAATACTGTGCACTCATTAGCTGCTGCATTTTGCACCAACGGAAGTTTCGGACAGTCTTCATGGGTAGCCCCATGTAGAGCACATTGCAGTAGTCTAAATGTAAGATAATATGTATGGCCTCAAAAAATCCAAGAGGTAGTGTAGTGGCGAGAGTGTTGGACTAGGAGCTGGGAGATCCGGGTTCTAGTCCCCACTCGGCCATGGCAGCTCACTGGGTGACTTTGGGCCAGTCACAGACTCTCAGCCCAACCCACCTCGCAGGGTTGTTGTTGTGAGGATAAAACGGAGAGGAGGAGGATAATGTAAGCCACCTTGGGTTCCTTGCAAGAGGAAAAAAGGCGGGATATAAATACAATAAATAAATAAATAAATAACTGAATTGTGTAGCAGTACTGTAATAAACTGATTTGAGGCTCTATCCAAATTGAGCCAAATTAGCTCATTTTAGGCAAACCCATTTCAAATTGAGCCCAGAGATGTTTGTCTGTTCCTAGGAGAAAACCTACACTGTGAAACATCGGTGGACCGTGGCACAGCAGTCAATATTACATTCAAGTCAAAATGCAAATGAGAATTCTTTCTTTTCTGAAGCCAACATGCATGAGAGCTGGCTGTGGATGCCCACTGGGGACTCAAATTGCACAGTACATGTGATCTCATTTATGTATAATTTTGCATTTTCCACATGTTAACATGGGTCTGACCATGGTTTGTTGAACTGTAAATCATGTCAGCTTTTGCTGCTTCACTATCTACAATTATGTGTGGCACCTGCTTACCTTAGCCACTAAGCTACATCTGTATGTCATTTGCCATTGAATCCCTCTGTGAAAGAGAAGGTGCTTGAAAATAAAACTCTCACTGTGCACTTGGACTTTCTAATGGGAATATGTACTAACCTTCCAGCCTCTCTGATGATGCATTATGCTTCATGCACCATACACATTTTGGTGTTCTTCTGAGCAGCAGAATATGTAACAACTATTACACCCAGCTTTGACTAATGACTTCCTCTGAAGCACAAAATTGTCCTGAAGTACTCTGCTTATAAAGAGAGTTGTTAGCTGCCACAGTGTTTAAGACAAACCAGCTTTTAGGTTTACTGTTAAGCTTGAAGCCCTGCAAAGGTCTGCATGATAGGCCTTTCAGGAGGATGTTGGATGGCTGTTCTGCTTTGTACTGATGAGTTCCTAGGGTTGAGAAACTTCCTGCCAAGAAAACATTTTATGTATTCATCCTATAGATGGCTGGCAGAACTACACTGTCTCTGGCTCTCCCATTAACACTGAGAGTTTAATTCAATTTATCATATTTTCATTATTGTTATTCCATTCTTTTGTTCTGTCCTGTTACAACGGCTTTCATCTCCTGTATTAGGACAAAATGAAGAGAGACAAATCACCAGCGCTGTCATTTCATTGCAAGGTTGAGATTATAGGGAGAGAACTATTTGTATAAGTTTAAATAAAGGACCAATATAATGTCTGATGTGTCCTCTAACAGTAGACTGCAATATTGTAAGATAGACCATAGGAGCATCTTTGACACCCATCAACTGTGAGTTGTGGCTATCCATCATATTCATATTCAGGGAAATTTATGAATAAGGGGAAACAAAAAAATGAAGGATGGACTTCTTGTCAAAATAGGCATAAGCCTAGATTTTGTGAATTCTGTTGTCAATTCCCTTGTCTTCAGCAAGCTATTAATTGACATGTAGCCTACAGTCCCCAGCAACAGCATCCCTTCATTGGATTGCAAGTGCAAGGAGAGCTTAAAAGGGATGTCTGGTACTTATTCTTATACATAGGCAGTGGTGCAGCTAGGACCAGAGCTTGGGCCAAAATACAAGGTCCCACAGTCTGAGGGAAGGGGGCAAATGACTACCCAGAGAGCAGCAGGTGATGAGGGTATCAGAAGTACACTCAAAGTTATACCTGTGTCATGATGGTGCTAAGATTTAAATGAGTTTAAAATGCAAAACTGCACATGCTCAGAGAGGTTTTTCTCTATCAGGGTTGGAAAACAGTTTTGTTGTTGTTCTAATGTATTAGGAATGTTGAAGCAATTGCAAAGCATGGAGTAGCTGCTATGGTGGTGGGGGAGAGCAAAGAGAAATGTTAGTTGTTTGCTGCACAACTGAAGAAATACCCATAGACATCTAAACCCCGCCCCTGCACCAATATGATGATTAAGTCCAGAAAATTACCTGGACTGAATTATCATATTAATGATTACCACTTAATGATTACCTAGTTGTAGCATTGCACATAGGAAAGATCTATGAAAATAGTCTCATTGACTGCAGATCTGTGGCATTCTGACCTGTATGACAAAGTAGTGAAAACACTGAAGTGAACATGACATTTAAAATCTGTCTTCAAATCCATGAAGTGAATATTTGAAGATGTACTGTTTCTTAACCATAATTCAAATGCCAATTTCAGCCTGTATTTGGCCCCTGAAATTAACTTTTGCCTCTTGAATACATAATTAAAGTTGGAAAGGATTGACCAATCCTCAACAACAGGAGTGTTCCCTAGATATCTGGCCTTTTATTAAAACTGTCCCAGGAAAAGCTGTTCCACAATTTCTCTGAGCAATGTGTTCAACTGTCCAAATTCTATTACAGTTTTGAAGCATTTCCGCATAGCCACCAAAATGTTGCTTGGTAAGAGACATTCCAGGATGTGAAGATTCACCAGTTTTAGGATGTTGTAGATCATTTAATATTCAAGATAAAATACTGCACTCAGATATAATTCACAATAGGATTAGATCTATCACAAGGGGACATTTCAACGGTAGGAAGTGTTTTCGTTGCTCACAACTCTAACATAACCAACACCCAAGGAAAGAATAAATGCAGAGTCACACTTGGCTGAATTTATTACAGCTGTACTAATCACTCCCTTAACAAGATTGAAGTCTTAAAGGTATAGCTAATTATTTAACAAATGTCTATATGCTTAAACATGTGTGTGTGGGTGTCAGGAACGCCCTAGCTGCCTCTTACAGGCCCCTTCAATAGCCAACTCAAGACACAGATGAAAAGGATTCTTTCCAAGGCTTTATTCCTTTTACAACTTAATGACTCTTTCAGATGCTAATCATCAGCGACTAAGCAAGGAACTGCACTGGGGTAGTTAGCAGAGTAGCCTAAGCTCCAGGTAAGGCAGTTGGTCCCCGTTTGAAGGAGAAGAGCGGGAAGACTCTGAACTTATGGGCTATGGAGAGGGCCTCCCTCTTACCCTTCGGTCCTCGGGACGCGACTGCTGTTTTAGCGCCAAGCAGGCAGAGCGCCTCCTTTCAGTGACCTCCATCTGGCGCCGCTTCCTGTGTCTGTGCCAAGCATCCAGCAACACCCCCCCCCCATTCTCTCACTGCCAGGGTCACTATGTCTCTCAGGAATGCAGGCAGGAGGAATCTCTCCCTGCCGCTGTGCCTGTGAGAGATGAGCGAGCTCCTCTCTGACAAGTTGTTTCTCTTCCTCAGAATCAGAACTGCTCTGGGGCTCTATGAGCTCAGTTTCCACCCTGACAGTGGGCTGGGGGGAGAACAGATGTTACTATAGCTCACTCTCATTATAAATATGTTGATAAATCACATTTTTCATTTAATGCAAAAGGGGTCTTCTCCCTTACATACCTGCCCAGATATTAAGATCAAGTTGCAGCTGAAACAACGTGTGTATACTTTGAGAGATTTTGCCCCCTGTGAAGCCACAAGTGTTATTTATGTGATTCTGTGTCCATGCTCTTTGGTTTCTATAGGACAGACAAGCAGAGCCCAGGGCTTACGAACTGGTGAACACAAGAGCAAAAGTAGAACTAAGACCTGGAGGCTCCTTCAATATCACATTTCTTAGAATATAATTTTTCACTTGACAATGCAAGGTTACTAGTGACAGAGCAGGTTCATGTAAATGCTCATAAAGGATAAGATCATACTGTACTGGCCCAAGGAAAGGCATTTTGGATTTTCATCTTACAAACAATATTTATTGATTATTTCAGAAATTTATTACCCATGTTTTATGATAAAATAATCCCGAAGTGGGATACAAGCAATAAAACACAGTAATAAAAACAACAAAAAGAATAATCAGAAGGGGAAAACAGTAACAGATAAATAACAGTTTATACAATGCAAAGGAAGAAAAGAGAGGAAAATTTAATCAAAAGCCTGGATAAATAAATAGGTCTTTAGCTGGTGATGAAAGCTTGTAAGTTTTGGTGCCACCCGAATGTGAGGGGCGAGGGAGTTCCACAGTCACAGTGCCTGTATTGAGAACACCGTCTCTTGGTTTTCCATGTATCAAACTCCAGGAAAATGTGACACCATCAAGAGGGCATCCCCATGTGATCTTAATATCTGGGCAGGTACATAACGGAGAAGGCCCCTTTTGCATTAAATGAAAAATGTGATTTATCAGCATATTTATAATGAGAGTGAACTATAGTAACAACTGTTCTCCCCCACTCCCCACACACATGTATAGGCATATAGACATGTATTAAATAATTAGCTATATCTTTCAGACTTCAGTCTTGTTAAGGGAGAGATTAGTACAGCTGTAATAAATTCAGCCAAGCTTGACACATTTATTCTTTCCTTGGGTGGATGTTATGTCAGAGTTCAGAATAGGATGACATTGTGTTAGAGGCTTTGGCATGATACAAGTAGGGATGCATGAGAATTTCATTTTTGTTCACAAAACATGCAGGCATGCCCTATTCAAAGCCCTGAATGTGAGTGTGAGCACGTGTCTGCCAAAAATATTCAGAAATTGTCAAGCATGTGCTCACATTCATCTCTTCCCAATTCCCAGTTCGATTTGTTCAAATTCCTTAATTTGGACAAATAGCCTCAGTAGATTGAATCAGCCCACTTTAGTTTGTGGAGGAAATCTGCACACATTTGGGGAAAATTGCCGAACTTTCAGGAGATTTGCTCAGATTGCATCTTCAATAGCTTCTCAATATGTGCAAGTTTCCCATTCATGCAAAGTGAGCAATAATCACAAACATAAATGGGAATTGGCCATGAGACGGCTCGCGAGATGATCTTCAGGGAATCCTAGTGATCTTGAACATCGCTTGTTCACCCATCCCTAGATATAAGTTTGACACTCAGGTGGTATTATAATATAATTATAATTATTATAATAGTGTTATTCTATTTGTTATTATCGTGTGTGGTCTAACTGTATGTGAAGTTATTGCGGCATCTTTTGTAGGGTTGTCAGAGAAATCCACAATGGATTTCTATACATCTGACTCATGGATTCCACAGCAGATCACCTTTTCCCAGTTCACACGGATTCCCCAGGGTTGTGGACCATTTTTTATTAACTTTCTGAAATTTTACCCAAATTTAGTCATAGGAAAATACATAAAATAAAACAACACAGGCCAAAAATGTGTGTTTCTCCCATAGACTAAAGCATGAAAATGTTCATTTGGTGGGGATTTGCACATTTGGGGGGACTGGCACATTTGGGGAGGATTTGTGCATTTTCACAAGTGCACATTTATGCAAATTTGGGGAACTGGAAAAGCTCCAATTCTGCCAATGAGTGGATGATGCAACAAAAGGCACCTGACAATCCATGAAACATAGAAAGGATTTTACAAAATCTGGACATACCTAATCTCTTGTAGTAGGTTTAAGAACTGGAAAAGCACAAGTATCACCATAAAAGCAGGATTTGATAACAACACAACAGGATTCCAACAGAAACTCTTTACCCCAAGGAATTAGAATTAATCATATGAACTTGATAAAGACTATTTGTCAAAACAGATAGGTACCAGTAATCTGTAGCCTGATTTCTTGTGAATATATTATTATGCTATATGTTATTCTTATGCTACATGTATGGTTTTTTGTGTGTGTGTTCTATATGTGTGGTGTTTTATGTGTATCTTGGCATACATGTTTGAGATAAAAGCATTTTGTATGTAATGGGGCTCTTGTGTTGTGGAGGGATATATATTTAGAAGACCCACAAATCCTTTAGTGTGTGTCAATGCAAAAATGCCATTGGAAACAACAAGTTCTATGCACAACAGCAATACCTCCAATAATCCAGACTAATTCAATATGCCTAGACAAATTTATATTCACCATGTTTTATCAAAACATGGTCTATGCGCAAAGGAGATTATGATGCAGAAATCAGAGTCAGAGAGACCACGGAGTGAAGGAAAAAGAGTTCTTCTTTTATTAACATGGGGGCTCATCCGGGATATGATCCCAGGACCTCTCACAACAATTAAAAGCCCAAGCCTAACTGTTTTCTTGAAAGCAAGTCCCATTGAACTCAGTATGACATATATCTGAATAAATGTGCTTAGGATTGGGCTATGGGGATAATATAATACTAATAAATATGGATTGGCTTTTTCTGATACAGTGCAACAAAAGTATTGTTTCTGCCACAACAGCTCAAGCATCCCATAAATGGCAAATGGGGATGCCAGTCCCATTTGTCATATGCCCCTTGATTTGTGCAGAGTTGTCCCACTATTCCCAGCTCTGGAGGCAGTCATTTTGTTGCTCCCTCCCTCACCCTTTTATGTCCCTACTATATACCATTTCAGTCAGGCTTCAGGCCTGGGCATGGGACAGAAACAGTCTTGGTTGCCTTGGTGGACGATATGAGGAGGGCTCTGGATAGGGGTGAATGCTCCTTCGTTGTTCTCCTCCACCTCTCAGCGGCTTTTGATACTGTTGACCACGGTATCCTTCTCGACTGCCTGGAGGGGTTGGGCATTGGAGACACCGTATTGCGGTGGTTCTGGTCCTTCCTCTCCAGCAGGTACCAGAGGGTAGCACTGGGAGAGGAGGTTTCGGACCTGTGGCTGCTCACTTGTGGGGTGCCACAGGGTTCCATCCTCTCCCCAATGCTATTTAACATCTATGTGAAGCCACTGGGGGCTATCATCAGGAGGTTTGGGGTGCAGTGTCATCAGAATGCGGATGACATGCAGCTCTACCTCTCGTTCAAATCTTCACCAAGGTTGGCCGTAGAATCCCTGTCCAAATGTCTGGAGACGGTGAGTGGCTGGATGGGGAGGAATAAGCTGAAGCTGAACCCTGACAAGACCAAGGTACTTTTGGTGGGAGACAAGAGGAGGTTGGGGGATGTTGACCTGGTGTTGAATGGGATATGGCTACCCTTGAAAGACCAGGTCTTCCACTTGGGGGTCATCTTAGACTCCCAGCTGTCCATGGAGGCTCAGGTGTCAGCTGTGAGCCAGACAGCGCTGTACCAATTCCATCTGATATGGCGGCTGCACCCCTACCTTCCCGACCATCTGCTCCCATCGGTAGTACATGCCCTGGTCTCCTCTCGTTTAGACTACTGTAATGCGCTCTATGTGGGGTTACCCTTGAAGACGGTTCGGAAGCTGCAGCTGGTACAGAATGCGGCAGCTCGCCTGATTAAAGGCAGCTGCCGGTGAGATCACACCACTCCAGTGCTGAAGGAGCTGCACTGGTTACCAGTTGTTTTCCGGGCCAAATTCAAGGTGTTGGTTTTGACCTTTAAAACCCTATATGGTTCCGGCCCAGCCTATCTCAAGGAGTGCCTCCAGCAACACCAGACAGGCCGCTTAACAAGATCAGCTTTGGATGGCCTTCTCTCTGTCCCATCAGCCAGGACAGCTAGGCTGGTGAGGACAAGGGAGAGGGCCTTCTCTGTGGTGGCCCCCACTCTGTGGAACTCCCTCCCTAGGGAACTCCGCCATGCCCCCTCTGTAATGAACTTCCGCCGTGCATTAAAAATGTGGTTGTTCAGGCAGACATTTGGGGTGGGTTAGGGTAATTTTAGAAATGTGATGTTTTTAATGTTGAATTTTATTGTTTTGAACTTTTTTTATTGTTGTACATTGCCCAAAGTGGCAGGGTGACCAGCCAGATGGATGATTAATAAATTTAATAAGTAAATAAATAAAAATACTATGCCACTAGTGTGCCCCAGATCCCCACTTTGTAAGGCAAAATGATGGTTTATCCCTTCAGACTAACGTTAGGATTCATTCACTGGATCATGCAAGGCTATACTTCAACAGTAACTCACAGCATCTGGCCTCAAACCTAAAAACCATATAAACAGTACAATTACACTTGGGATTTTATGGAGGTTACAGCTGAGTGTTAGTTCTAGCCTGAAGGATTTTCATATAATCCCATAAAATCCTATTCTGTGACTGTAGGTTTGGATACATGTGGTCCCTATTGGCCACCATAATCTATTGTAAAGGCAACTGAAAAGACTTTAGAGTCGGAATAGAACAAACAATCAGAATGAAGTAAAAAGTGAAGACAGGGTGGTTGATTTAAAAACGCACACAACAGGATACTAGCACAGTGTAGCTATGTACACAATTCATAGCTAATCAGCACATCTAATGATGTCATGCCACCTGCCTAGCATTAATTATACAGTTTTCATTTAGGCATCTTAGACAAAATGAGTTTTAGAGAGGGAAATGAAAGATGATAGCTTTCTAGAGTCTGAATGGGAGTTTTCCTACATGCAATGTGATAGATTGGACTAAAATGTCCTATTTGGTGGCCTGAAGCATAACAGATTGCAGCATAATATCTGGCAGGTAACCTTCTATCTGCTTTATGCAGTCTTGCAATCTCAGCTATCAACTGTGCCTGCAATCCAGTTAGGAAGTTTGCTTTGCACACTCAGGCACTAATGCCAGAACCCTAGCTTAAACATAGCAAGACACAGGTGCTACAGTCAAAGAGCATCTGTCTGTAGCGCTTAACTGAGGGACAGCATGAGAAAAGACACACCAGTGTGACGCCACTTTTTACACCATGCAGACATTGGTTCTGTCATTGCACTAGTGATTATACCCATCTAAACTGCTGATTGCATAGCCCAGGGTCAATAAATACATAGGAAGAGGTTGCCAGTGAATCTGCGGTGCTTCCCACAATGGGTTGCATCCTACTTAGAGTAGACTCATTGAAATGGATGGGTTAGCATGCTGTGGACTTACCAGAATCTAGCTTAGTGCCAATAGGTTCTCTTCTGCAACATAGTTCCTGAGTGTGTGTGTGTGGGAAAGCCTAGAAGCACACCACAAAAGCATTTGGATCGGAGGGAACGCAGTGCACCAACCAGATTCCAGTAAGTTTGATGGCAAAACTGTAGACTGAAGAATCTGGATTCACACTAGTTCTCTACAGATGTGGTGGATATGGGGGAGGAGAGTTCTCTAAAGATTTGGTGGAAAGATCCATGCACATTAAACTTTTTCATCCTGGGAAAACAAGTGTTTCTGTTCCATCTCTCAATCATATATGTAACAGTAAGATAGTACAGACCTCTAACACGGAACTATTCCATCAGTTTTCACTGAAGTAACTGAAGGATATGAAGTAGAAATCATATCCAACATGAAAAACATACTATATTTTATTATTTATTTATTTATTGAACATCAAGTTGAGGCCACATTTAAAGGTAAAATCCTACCATTAGAGAGTAGGATTGTCTTCTTGCCATTGTATGATTTTCCATTTAGAGCACTTCCTGAATGAAAATGGAAATATCTTAAGACTGTTCGGCACACAATTGCACATATGAGTTGTTTCTCAGGTGCATATCAATATACATCTAAGCTATGGACACCTTGTGGCAAAGGTTATTATTCCCCCCCTTTTTTTTTGTTCATCATTGAGATATTTATTGATGTAGAGTGGTATATACATTGCATAAATAAATAAAAGCCAAATTGCAAGGGTCAGTTACACATGATCTCTGTGCAATGTAAAACTGATCCACAGATTGTATTGCCTTGGTGCAGACACAATCTATGTGATAACAAGATGCTGCTGCATGTAGATAAATGGTACATGGTTCAAACCAATTCCAACAAGAATGACAACAAGGTTGTATGTGTGTCGGGGGGGGGGGTCATTAATGAAGAAAGAATCTCTGCTGCTTTAAGAAAATTACTTAATATAACACATGTTCAGGTGGTTGGAAAATGACTGGGAAAAGATTGCTCCTACATCAGCAATTATACTTTAACAAGAAAATTCATTGTTAAACTGGGAAACAAAGTGACACCATATCAGATCTGAATAGGTGAATACTAATTGCTCGCAAGGGCTGATGTTTACTCTGCCTTGTCATGTCATCTTAGAAAAACATTGGGGGTGCACATCTTAAAGGTATTAAACTTTAATAAGGACCATGTTGCTGCTCCCTTATAGCAAAAAGGAGACTATGGAGAGAACAGCAGTTACACACACTGGGACCAATCTATTGGAATCTTTCCTGTGCAAGCCTCATGGAAACGAACAGCAGAAGGTTTGTGAAACTTCCTTTTATTCCAGTGGGACGTTCACAGTAAACATTGCTGATGGATTGTGTCCGCTGTTCATACTTCCTTCTAAATCTCAAATGCACTGGTGTTTTGCCAACAAAACTAAGTGAATACCGTATATAGTTTTGTGAAGCCCTCCTGAAAGTGTAGCTGTCTGCTCGTGGCAGAATTGTTAGTGAGAAGAGGGCTCTATGGCAGGGAACACCCTAGCACAGATGAGCATGTACTGGAGGGAGAAAAGGAACTGATGGGGCATTGGATCATGCCTTGGGCAAAATGGAGAGAAGGAAATAATTGGAAGGGATTTCATGCTTGGGCAACAGAACTGATGGCATTGCTGCATTGGTTCTAGAACTAGAACTATCTCAGTACAGCAGCTCATAGAATAATGTCATAACAATAGTACTTCAGTTGTTAATAAATCACCATAAGCAAGTTTTTGGTTGTTGTTTAGCTCTGTTGTTTAGCCTGTTGTTTAGCTCAGTTTGATGCAAAACAATCTCATCTGTGCCACTTCTCATTATTTAGTTAAATCCTTCCCCCCTTTTCATGAAAACCCCCCAACTCTACTCAGTGTTGCTTTTCCCTTCAAATAAATTGCCCCTTCAGCATAAGATACATAAATAAATAAGTACTGAATAAATGGATTTGTAAGAATAAAAGTTTTCTTTTTATGCACAAGACCTCAAACCTATGTTGAGGACTTCTTCGGTGACATTTCAAGGCATGGGAACGGTTACCCCCCACCCCAAATGCTTTGATCTCAGTTTCCGTTCAAAGCTTGCAAACAAAGATCTACACACCTTTGCTTTCCATTTCACTTTGCCAGGGCCACTGAATACGAAGTTCTCCTTTAATATTGGATTGAGTGCTACTTATACATTTTGTACATTTTTAGTTCCATTAAAGCTGTTCGCCAAGATCAAATCTAAAAATATACACATATAAGTTTAGGCCAGAGCATGTGCACCTAATAGACAATCCAGAAAAAAGTGCATTTTTAATTCTATGAGATCAATGCCGGTGGGGTGTGGGGAGAGATACAAAATTAAGTATGTCTGTTGCATGGATTTCAATTAAATGTAGATGTTCTTAACTCTCCCTTGATTAAACCCTACTAGTCCATGCAGGGGCAGTATGGTGCATGTTGGGGCTCCAAACAAATATATAGTTCAATGGAAGCAGAGGGTGGCTAATGCTGCAATCCTATGAATAGTTACTCAAGAGTAAGCCCCACTGAACATAGTGGGACTTATTTCTGAGTAAACACAAATAGGATTGTACTGTTTGTCTCTTTCATATCAGGGAACGTTCCATACACAGGAAGTGAAAAAAACTATGCTCAGTGAAGCGGTGCTACAGATATAAGAGGTTCATTGTTTACTAGATTATAGTGCCAGTCTGTCTTTGAATGCCATCTTGCAGATACTCATGCATGCTTAAGGGATTGTACATATCAATGTGTATGCAATTAGTAGCAGGATTGCATCCTGAAGTTCAGTAAATGAAGACAAGAGATTAGGAAAACAAATAAAAATTTGGAATGTCCTACAGCTCCAATCTAGCGATCACAAGATATATGTTTGCCATTCAGTGCATACCACAGAGCTCAATGTCAGCAAGGACTGGTTTGGATTTCTATTTTAACGTCAGGAAATACTCCATGCTCAAAGTGTCCTTCTACAGTGAAAGAAATAGGAAGGTCCTGCTCAGTAAGAGTTCTTACCACATGTATTTTTCTAGTGCACACTTCTAATACAACCAGTTAAATGTTTGCATTCTCACTTGGTCCATGATGGATAGTATGATACTGCAAATGAAGAGAATAAAGTGCACATGTCTGCAGCTCAATAACTCAGTGTTTACCAAACTTTTGACATGCTTTTTCCCTCTAAATTGGAAGTGGAGGTACACTTAACAATTAGACCCAATTAAATTGACTTTTGAAGTGTGAAAGAGTAATATTAAACAACCAAAGAGGAGCCCACCCTTCTGTTTCCGCTTTATTCATATTGAAAGATGGAGATAGCCCAAGCAATGCTCATGCAGAGACACCACACCACAGGCAGCCTCTTGTCCCCTGAAGTAGGGATGCTTGAAGAGTTCAGTCAGTCTGCATTTTAAAGCAAACAGACTGATTCACTCTTCCTAGACTAATACACAGATCAGAATGCAATTATCTTTTGGTTTTTGCATTTCTCCAAATTTTGTATAGTTCTCAGCTAAGGAAAGTATATTAGGAAAAAATACATTATTTTATTTATTTATTGCATTTATACCCCACCTTTTTTCCTCTTGCAAGGAACCCAAGGCGGCTTACATTATCCTCCTCCTCTCCATTTTATCCTCACAACAACAACCCTGTGAGGTGGGTTGGGCTGAGAGTCTGTGACTGGCCCAAAGTCACCCAGTGAGCTTCCATGGCCAAGTGGGGACTAGAATCCGGATCTTCCAGCTTCTAGTCCAACACTCTTGTATTTTATGGAAGAAATACATTAGTATTAAAATTATTATTATTATTATTATTATTATTATTATTATTATTATTAACATTTTAATACTGTCCCACAGCCGAAGCTCTCTGCGTGGTTTGCAAAGAGTAAAAATACTAAAAATACAATGTAAAATTTAAAAACATAAAAATACCACAGACAGTATACATAGGGACAACATGTATCTAAAAATGACTTGGAGCAATCAGCCAAACCATAAAACAAATCCAGGATCAACTAAAAAAACTCATCACATGCTGCCAAATGCCTGGGGAAAGAGAAAAGCCTTAACTGGGCACCAAAAATTTAGCAATGTTGGTGACAGGTGGGCCTTGTCAGGGAGATCATTCCATAATTGGGGACCACCCAAAATGTGAACTTTTGCATGTGTTTTTGAAGAAAGAAAAAGTAGATTGTTGTGGAAACAGGACAGAACAGACTTATAAACTAAGACATGTGAAACTGATATGGACCAGAAATAGACTGATCAATTAATATGTACCCTGAAGGGAGGCAATTCAGAAGTTGGTTCTGAAACTGCAGCTAGTGCAGAAATTGGTGGCCAGGTTATTGACTGGGACTAGGTGATATCAACATATAAGTCTGGTCCTGGCTCACCTGCACTGGTTGCTAGTTTGTTTCAAAATGTTGGTTTCAACCTGTAAAGCCCTCCATGGCTTGGGACCTCAGCATCTCAAGGAATGCATCTTTCCGTTGCTAGCAAAAGTGGCTGAATAACTGAGTCCACAAAGTGTAAGGCCTGGCAAACAAACTTTACCCAAAAGGCACACACAATCATAGACAGAACTTTTTCTGTCAAGAAGAAACCCTGGTTAAAGTAGCCTTTTGGCTCTGCCTTGCTTGTAGGCAGTGTTCTCTACCAGGGATGTATGAGATTTCATTTTTGTTCACAGAACATTCCAGCATGCCCCATCCGGAGCTCCAAATGCAAGCACGAGCAAGTGTCCACTGAAAATATTTGCAAATTGTCAGGCATGTGCTCATGTTTGTCTCATTCCCAATTCCCAGTTTGATTTGGACAAATTTCCCAAATTTGCACAAATTTCCTAGGTAGACTGAATCAGCCCTGCTTTAGGCTATGGAGCAAATGTATGCAACTTAGGGAATTTGGGCAAATTTAGGGAGATCTGTGCAAATTTTCTGTTTGATTGCAGCTTGATTTGTGCAAGTTTCCTGTTCATGCAATCCTAGTGATCTTGAACATCGCTCCTTTGCCCATCCCTGTTCTCTGCATATATCCAGGGGAGCTGATCAGCTCTGCACCCTGGGTGACCTCTGCTATTACATCAACACTCTCAGAGCAGATTAACCCTTTGGTGAAACTTTCTATTAGTGTGATCTCCTGCCATCGTTATTCCAACACGCATATGAATCTACCCAGTTTCTGAGGTTGGCTTCAGAGGCCATTCTCTGTTGGCTCCTCCAAGAGAAGCTCCAGTGAGATGGCAGTTTGGGAATGGGACTTTTCTGTGATAGCCTCACATTTATGGAATGCTGTCCTCAAAGAAGCGTGCTTGGTGCTGATACTGTCATTTTTTTTAGCACCCTGAGAAGACATATTCATTTTCCTAGGCATTTGGACGTTTGTTATGGCCCAATTGTTAACTTGTGGGCTGCTTTTGTGGTGCTCATTTTTGGCTGTGAGAGGGGCAGCGGGAGATTTTTCATATTGTGAATGAACACTTTTTGTATTGTATTGTTTGAGGTTGTGTTTTTATGGTGTTTATTTTTATTTGTATTATTATGCCGATTATGCCTTATTGGTTTTGTTTTTCTGTTACAGTAATTATGGATTTCTCTGTGTGTGTGTGTGACACATACATTTGATAAATAATAATAAATAATTATCATCATCATCAGAAAAAGGAGCAATGAAATGATCCAATCATACTCAATGCAAAAACATGGCAGAATAATGTATTCCTAGAAAAGCTGGTTTGAAATAGGAAGACCAAAACAGGAAATCATAAATAGACATAGCAGGCAGTCTACTGTGTGGATGGTTTGGTATTCACAGACCTTTAATGTATTTTTCGTGCCATACTAGTATGTTCTAGTAGATAGTTTGGGAATCACTGAACAAATTTGACAGGATTTATTTTACTTGTTGAACAGATACTGGAAGTTTCTGAAAACATTCTCATTCAAACATTCTCAGCATTTTTCTGCCAACAGACATGGGAACACACAGGAAAAATAAAGCAGGGTTAAGACTGATACCAGCTGTTAGGCATTTGTTTGCTTATCTGGAAATAAGGGAAACCATTTGACCTACACTGCTCTAAGATTTTTTGAAGCATATGTATCTATGCAATGATCATATAGGTCAAGGACAGCTGCAGGGGTGAGAATAATCATAATCAACAAAGATGATGAGGGGACTGGAAACAAAGACCTATGAGGAGAGACTGAAAGAACTGGGCATGTTGAGCCTTGAGAAGAGAAGACTGAGGGGAGCTGTGATAGTGCTCTTCAACTACTTGAAAGGTTGTCACAGAGAAGAAGGCCAGGATCTCTTCTCGATCATCCCAGACTGCAGGACATGGAATAATGGGCTCAAGTTACAGGAAGCCAGATTCCAGCTGAACATCAGGAAAAACTTCCTGACTGTTAGAGCAATATGACAATGGAGCCAATTACCTAGGGGAGGTGGTGGGCTCTCCTATACTGGAGGCATTCAAGATGAGGCTGGACAGCCATCTGTCAGGGATGCTTTGACTTGGATTCCTGCACTGAGCAGGGGGTTGGACTCAATGGTCGTATAGGCCCC
Source organism: Heloderma suspectum (assembly GCF_057233095.1). Taxonomy (NCBI): domain Eukaryota; kingdom Metazoa; phylum Chordata; class Lepidosauria; order Squamata; family Helodermatidae; genus Heloderma; species Heloderma suspectum. The sequence continues at coordinate 254,248,074 of NC_139460.1, read as the reverse complement.
TTCCAACCCTACTATTCTATGATTCTACCATTGCTTCTCTCCCTGACTTTGCACCCTGTTTATCAGCTTTGAAATCACTCTATCGTTGACTATGTTAGGGCATCATCTAGCTCACTATGGTCTGGTTGACTATGTCATGACTTCACATTTCTCGTTATGTGATACCTGACTGGGTAGGATTATGCAGTATAGAAAAGATAAAATGGTGCAGAAGGGGTGACACTGTGGTTGGAATGGCCATAAAGAACAGCTCAAAATACATTCCTTATATCACCTTCTTTTCTTTCTCTCTTTTTTTTTTCTTCCAGCCAGCACTCCTATAGCTCTTCTTCAACTGGAAAGTGATGTATATTCTACATCAGTCTTCTCCAATGTGCTGCCCTCCAGTTATTTTGGACTACTACAGCCCCAGCCAGCCTAACCAATGGCCAGGGTCGATGGTAGTTGTAGTCCAAAAATGAGAATACTCACAGAAAAAAGGCAATATCCTAAACCAGACAAAAAAGCCATCAAATAATATAGATTATAGGAAACTGTCTCTAAATACAGGTGTATTAAATATACAACCAATTCTAATCTGATCAGCTGGGAATATGGTTATTTTTCTACTGATGAGAACCATCTACATCAAATGCATATAGGACAGGGGTATTGCAAAATTTGTATAGCCTGGTATAGATACCAATTATTATAATATGTATGTAGGGAATACTTGAGAGCTATTCATAGATCTTCTTTACTTTGTTTGTAATATTTTATTAAAACCTTGTTTTTAATTGTATATTAGAATTGGTTGTATATTTAATACACCTGTATACTTAAGACAGTTTCCTATAAACTATTTTGCTTGGTGGTAGTCGTTATCCAAACATTTGGAGGGCACCACATTTGGGAAGGTTGTTCCACATCAACTAGAACATGCTTTTGGTGCAAGGGCCATTCAGGGAGAAGGAAACACTTGCACCAAATGACGGGTGCTCAATTGTCTGCGGTAGCAGAGATGGGGTGTGGGGAGAGAAGGGAGCCAAGCTCCCCTCTTCTCCGCCCGTCCCTGTTACTGCAGCAGTGGTGGCAAGTAAGGAGACACTTACATAAAATAACCAGGACCTGTCCCCACTGCCACCGTTGTTGTAGTAGCAGGGATGCGAGGAGGAGAGGGGAAGCACCCCCCCTCTCCTCTTCCCATTTCCCACTACTGCGGTGGCGGTGGCAGGGCCAGGCCAGTCATCTTACGTAAGTGTCAGGCACGTACATAAAATGACCGGGGCCTGTCCCCATTGCTACCACCATCACAGTAGCGAGAATGGAGGAGGAGAGGGGAAGCACCTCCCCTCTCCTCTTCCCATTCCCCGCTACTGCAGTGGCGGTGGCAGGGCCAGGCCAGTCATCTTACATAAGTGTCAGGCACATACATAAAATGACCGGGGCCTGTCCCCATTGCTACCACCATCACAGTAGCAGGAATGAAGGAGGAGAGGGTAAGCACCTCCCCTCTCCTCTTCCCATTCCCCGCTACTGTGGTGGTGGTGGCAGGGCCAGGCCAGTCATCTTACATAAGTGTCAGGCACGTACATAAAATGACCGGGGCCTGTCCCCATTGCTACCACCATCGCAGTAGCGGGAATGGAGGAGGAGAGGGGAGGGGCTTCCCCTCTCCTCCTCCCATCCTTGCTACCACAGTGGCAGGGGTGGGGACAGACAGCTCGGCAAGCCTCAGCAATGGCTGCAAGGAGGAAAAGCAGCAGTAGCCATGGAGCCCCAATGGTTAGTATGGTAGAATGGGGCCCTTGGAAGATGCCCAGTGATACCGACCCCTGACTCTGGCTCTGCATACAATAGAACTTGATTTGGCAACTTTCTCAGGGAGTGGGATGGGGGGAATAGAACACAATCATAGCACACCAGCCCATTCTTGGCAATATTCCCTACATATTTATTAACACAATAGCATCCTGCATTCAGAAAGTCCTTGCAGGCACATTGGACACAAAGCTTCTAAAATGGGGTTCGACGAGATTGCAGTGCACAGACATAGCTCTGCATGAGCAAAGGCTGCCCTTTTTTGCGGGGGTGGGGGGTGTCGGGAACTGCTGTTCACATACATGAGAATGTATGTGCAGAAGATATCCAGATACTGAAGAGAACAGGGCAGCCACCTGAAATGACCAGATATGTTTGCAAACTCCAAATGATGTACAGGACACCAACACAGACTGTCAACCTCATGGCAATACCTCTTCATTTATTAGCTGCTTTTTGAAAACAGAAGTGACAAACTTTTAAGACATTATATAACTGAGAAGCACCATGCGCCTCACATATTTGTAATTTACAGTATCTGTCTAGTAAATGTCGGTATTAATATTCATATTCCTGATTTACGTGCTGACTCTTCCGCTGCAAATGGATCAAGGTTATCTTGATTTGCATGGCAGTGCTGCTGCATCTCATGACTGGATGCAAAAGCGAATGCACTTTTAATGTGTATAATAAATTGGCATTCTAATTAATATGAAATATTTTATAAAGTCCAGCCAATCAGTGGAGAATGCACTGGACTGAACTCTGAACCAGGCCAAATTCTGTGGGATCTAGAATCAGATTCTTGACTGTTTATGTGGTATAAGTGTTGAAGAAATAAATGTAGTCAAAATTAGACTCTGAATGCTAGAAATGATGAAAGCATTATCTTTTCTATGGCATAACATTTCTCCAGTATTAAAATCAGTTAATCTTTAATTTGGGGATAGGTTTTGATAGATTTAATATGATCTAGGTCTTTATTAAACAGATGATGGATAATATCATAGGATGATTCATCACTGAGAACTGGATGTGAAAGTACCCTAATGCACATTACGACTGCTGCAGGACATGTCTTTCCTGATTCCACAGCAAAACACTACACACATCTTTAAACATACATCTGGGAAGCCAGGTCCAGTCAGGTCTCTCAGGCATGCATATTCTCATATTTAAATATGAACAGGGTTGTGTTTTAATGTGCACTTCTGTGATGTCCACAGATTACATGTGTCTGTAGGAAACACCAGTGTAACACCAGTGTTTCCTGCAGCAGTCACAATGGTTTGAACTACCTTAAGAATAATTGCTTGTCTTCACTGGTCTGAAATGTAACATTGCCAGTCTTCATTTTTGTTTGCAAGCCTTCTGGGCAAGGCCTGAGTCTCCTCTGTGTTCAATACATTGCCTAGCTCCAACGTTCTAGACATTTCTGTGCCCAGGGCAAAAATGTGTGCCTACTCTTCAGTCATGGCATTTCTGCATCAAGTGCAGAGAAAGATTTCTGATGAAAGAATTATCAAGGCCTTTTGCCCCTTCTATAAGAACATAAGAGCCATGCTGGATCAAACCAAGCATCCATCTCATCCAGCATTCTGTTCACACAGTGAACCACACTGTTCACACAGTGGCCAGCCAGCTGCTTGTGGGAAATCCACAAGTAAGACATGAGTGCAACAGCACTCTCCCACCCATGTTCCCCAGCAACTGGTGTACATAGCCATACTGCATATAGCCATAAGGACTAGTAGCCATGGATAGCCTTATCCTCCATGAATTTGTCTAAACTGCTTTTAAAGCCATCCAAACTGGTGGCCATCACTACATCTTGTGATAGCAAATGCCATAGTTTAACTATGTGCTGTGTTTTATCTGTCCTGAATCTCCCACCAATCAGCTTCATGTCATGACCCTTGGTCCTAGTATTATAAGACAGGGAGAAAAATGTTTCCCTACCCTCGCTCCCCACACCATACATAATTATGTACACCTCTATCATGTCTCCTCTTACTCACCTTTCTTTCTAAGCTAAACAGTCCCAGATGTTCTACTCTTCCCTCATAGAGGAGTTGCACCAGGCCCTTGAACATCTTGGTTGCCCTTTTCTGCACTTTTTCCAACACTACAATATCCTTTTTTAGGTACAGTGATCAGAACTGTACACAGCATTCCAAGTGTTGTCATATCATAGACTTGTATAAGGGAAATATGATATTGGCAGTTTTATTTCTGATTCCTATGCCTACTATGGAATTTGCCTTTTTTCACAGCAGCCACACACTGGGTTGACATTTTCATTGAGCTGTCCACCACAACCTCAAGATTCCTTCCTTGGTTAGTTACTGCTAGCTCAGATCCCATCAGCATATATATGGAGTTGGTATTTTTTGCCCCAACATATATACCTTTAGATTTGCTTAGAGTGAACAGCATTTGCCAGTTTTATGCCCATTCTCCCAGTTTGGGGAGATCCCTTTGGAGTTCTTTGCAATCCCTTTTTGTTTTAACCCCCCTAAATAATTTGGTGTCATCACCAAACTTGGCCATCTCACTGCTCACTCCTAATTCCAGATCATTTATGAACAGGTTGAAAAGCATTGGTCCCAATTGAGATCCTTGTTAGGGATGGGAGAACCAGAAATTTTCAAGCTCATCTAAATTATCTAAAAATTACTTCAAAGTATATTTCAGCTCACTCCCATTTTCAGTTTAGACCTGTTTTTCATCTCATTTAAATGGGGAAAGTGTGCTTGTTGAATGGAAAAAGTGCAATGCTGTATCCCTTTTCCACCATTGACCGAAGAGTGAAATTATGTATTATTTTGGAAAAATGTGTATTCCAAATTATAAAAAATACACATTTTTTGAATGAGACTGGAAATTCAGCAATTTGCAAACATTTCTCAGGAAAAAGTGCTCCTGCTTGTGCTCGCATTTGAGATTACAAATGGGATATGTTTGCATGATTTGTGAACAGAAATGAAATTCTCATATATCCATAATCCTTGTGGGACCCTGCTGTTTACATTCCTCCATTGGGATAATTTGCAATTTGTCCCTACTCTCTGTTCTTTAACCAGTTTCTGATCCAGAAGAAAACCTCTCCTCATATTCCATGACTGCTAAGTTTGCTTAGGAGTCTTTGGTGAAAGAATTTGTCAAAACCCTTTTAGAAGTCCAAGTAAACAATGCCTAACAGATCATTCTATCCACAGGTTTATTGGCACTCTCAAAGTACTCGAAAAGATTAGTGAGACAGGACTTACCTGTGCGGAAGCCGTGCTGATTCTTTTTCAGCAGGGCTTGTCCTCCTATATGGTTACTAATTGTATCTTTAATAATGCCTTCAACCAATTTACCTGGAACAGACATTAAGCTAACCAGCCTGTAATTTCCTGGATCCCCACCAATATATTTTTAAACAAAAATTAGCATTATATTTGTTATTTGCCATCCCTCTGATACAAAGGCTGATCTTAGGGATATGTTACATATCTTCTCCAGCAAGGAGAACATGTCTACGGTTATGATTTAATAGTCGCCAATATCCCCATATGAGACTGCAGCCCCCTTTCCCATGGACTGGTTGCTGCCTTTCATAGCTCACTGTGGCCATGAATAAAAGTTTAGCTGCAGTGGTGGTGCATCATTCTCAGAAGCAGATACAGCATCCTTGTGCTTTTATATCTTTCTTAATCTTCCTTCTATTCATTTTTGCTAGTAAAATATTTTGGAAACATAGGGAGAGCGAAACATTAGGTCGAGGTGCAAAGCTGCAGTGTGGGAGTTTCAGAATAATTTATTCTTCATTTCTGTTTTCATAGCCCTTTTAAAAAAAATGCAAAAAGTTATTTTAAAGTAAGTCAGCCTGGGGTCTCAAAAAGTTATTTTTCAACAGAATGATTTGCTGCAAGACAAAGAATACAATCAAATGAAGGGAAATTCTTATTGAGTAATATGAAACAGGTATTTCTGCCTTTAAGCCATATGCTGAATAATATCAGAGCATCTACGGAAAGAACTGCACAGTTCCCATTACTAACTACATTTGCATTGAATATGCACATTCTTTGATCTTTCAGGCTCATGGCTGAAAGTCTGATAAACAGATATCACCACCTACATTTGTATTTCAATTAATTTTGAAAGACAAAGGGAACTGCTGGATATGCAAATGTGAATATCCAGTGCTAGAATGCACCTTAACAGCCCCAAGGAGAATGTTCAACTATTAAATTGATTTCAACTCTAGTTTTACAAACCCTGTTCAATAAATTAGTTAATCAATTGTCTCAAGTCTCGCTAAATTCAGTGTTACTGATAAAGGGAGAAGAGGCTGGGGGAAAGGTCATTTTATGGAAGGATGTGTCTGTAGTGTAGACTTCAGAAACAGTGGGGACTGGTGACTCCAATTGTGGTGGGGCTGTGAATCTATTCTGGGTTTCAGTCAGAACCAGCCAGAACTTTAAAGAAGCTATCCAAGGTGCTGAACCCAAGGTGATGAACCTACTTTGGGGCTTGCCCCACCAAGACTGGAGCCATCAGCCTCCATTGTTTAGAAGTTATGCACACTGAGTTTGCAAATTCAGAAGTCCACCCTCAGCCAGATCACATTCCTAAAAACACTTATATGCAGCTATGTATGTACAAAACAGGTAAGAATTTCATTTGTTCAAAATCTCTAAAATGCTGTTTTCTGAACTAACGTATTATATGGCTTAGATTCCTTGAATATTTGAACCACTGGCCTCTTTGAATAGCTCTAGGCTGAGGACTGTATAGGTCATTCCTGTTTTATGCATAGTGTATGCCAGACTCTCTCTTAAGAACTCCAGGCTTCTAGATTTGGCCCTTACTACACATTACCTTTAATATGTAGCATGCAGCTGCATCCGTGTCTATTTTTTATTCAAAAGTAAGCATGAGACTCTGATCCAGATTGGAACTCTAGCGTTCGGGGTAGGAGGCCTTTAACACTTTGCCTTCTCCACTGTGTTCTCAGTGCAGGTTGGGGACCCACTCTTACTTTTTGCATAGGAAAAAAACACCTCCCATTGCAGTAAATCAGCTTTTCCCCCCTAAGCACATTGCATGTGTGGGGGTCCCAATCCAGACTGGGACCATGGTGCTTGTTGGTGTGTGTGTAGGGGGAAATGTTAAAAACTCATTGGTCATACTAGGGCCTAAATGCAAAGTGGGTCCCCTGCGCTTACTTATAAGTAAGAAAAGAGCCACTGACTTGGCTGCATACTACATATTAAAGGTAATGCATATGATGCAATCCTTTGCACACTTACTAGGGACTTACTATCCTCTGTTCAACTCATCACCTGAGTGATAAACAAAAAAACAGCCTCTTTCATATTAATGTTGTGTGTTAAAGGCTTTCCATGTTCACTCAAGTCCACCTCCCCCCCACAGAAATATTATGGCTGTTAAGGGCCACACCCTTAACAGGCATGTTATTTAGGTAATAGACATATGGTATGATATACTATGCTTGGTTAGTTCTAGTTTCACCACTACCTTGGAGCTGGATAGCTGTCAGGGGGACAGTGTTCACTGGAATAGACACATGGAGTCTATGCAACTGAAGCTATTGTGTAACTGAAGCTACCATTCCACATTACGAGCTGGCAGCCAATTCCATCCATATAGAATGATAGAGTTGGAAAGGACCCTGAAGGTCATCTAATCCAAACCTGTGCCACAGGTAAAGCATTTAACAAAGATGTCAATCTGTTTTCCAAAAGTCACTGTACAAACAGAGGAATTGTTACTACAAAATAAACCGCATGAAAGTCTATGGAAAAAACACACCAGATGATGCCTGTCAAACTGCAGGTGGGTACTCATCAAACGTTATAAAGGAAACTATTTCTTGCCCTTTCTACCTCGAAATTGGCACAGGCCACCCTCAAACCCACTTCTCCTACATACTGCCAGGTGTCATATCTGTCTGCTGAGCTGTTTCCTCAGTATAAACCATAAAACCTACCGGTGGCCCCCATGATTTCTGGTTATAATGGCAGTATGCAATTCAGCTGTCTCACCCTTAACATCACACAACTACAGTGGCCCTATAATGTGTGTGTGTGTGTGTGTGTGTGTGTGAGAGAGAGAGAGAGAGAGAGAGAGACTCCTTACATATTATAATCTACAATCCCATGCATGTTTAGACAGAAAAAGGTCTTACAACTCCCAGCATTCCCCAGCCAGCCATTTCCCAGGACTTTTTTCTGTCTAAACAAGTATTGGATTGTGGCCATATCCATGTTCTCCCAAATGGTTGGTAAGAATGTGCCTTTCTTTCTTGGATCAATTTGCCTCTTCTGTTTGGTCTTGCAAACCATAATCCTTAGCATTCATGTCAGTAAAACCACATCAGTAAAACAATGGTTCTGGGCTTATTAATGCAGATCAGCAGGTGTCAAAGAATAGAGTCACTGAGGGAAATCCTTGTCCAAAAACACAGGGCAGCAAGCTGATTTATGTAATATTCAAGATACCTGCCAGACCCCACACTATATATGCAACTCAGGACGCTGATTTCAGAAATCATACAGGGATTTCACTTCATTCAGGTCTTCTTTTTCCAAACCAAAAAATGCTTTTAGATGAACATTACATTGAAAATGTGAATTGACTGAAGGTCATCCATTATATGCTAGTTTCCATCTTTTACTTCTGACTCACAGAGATGAAACCATTAAGGCAAATGCAGATATGCTCACTATAGACATACAGAAACACTAACAATCTGTAATTTGCTTAACACCTTTCTTAAACTGGATTAAAAAAAATTCTGCGTAGCTCAAATTCTTGAAATATGCTGTACAGCTCATAGATAAAGTAATCTCACGAGAGAGAGAAAAAAGTGGAAGTAACAAAAAGTTCATTTTAATTCAGAATGTCAGAGTTTTTCAACATTTATCTTACAGAAAGAGAAATCCTGAGCACAATCCAGTGGGGATTAAACATTTCATTTTAGTGGGGCTTGGAGTCCATGGAAGGAAAAGTTGCTGGTAGATCAAAACCCATGTTATAGTAAAACATGCTCTGAAATGGAACTTATTCAGAATAAGAGAAATATTTGAACTGAAGGGTGCAATCCTATGGGGATAGGGGGCCACCTCTGAACTCAGAGACCACCTATCCAATGCAGGGCAGAAGAAGCACAGAGGGGATTATTCCTTCTGTGCTTCTCCTGCCCTGCATTTGTGGCTAGACAGCCGATTTCTGCTGTCTAGCTGCAGGAAGGTGGAGCAGGGGAGGAGGCTGCCAGATGACACATAGGATGTGTCGTACCAGCATTTCCGCCTTCCCTGCCTTGGAATTTCCCCTGGAATGCCCCATTTTGGCCACTCCGCATTCTTCTTCCAAGCATAGAACTTGAGACCATTCTGTGCTGCCTGCAGTGTGGCAGGGTGGGGGGAAGGTCAGTTCTCGGGAAACTGTCCTTGAACTGTCCATTTCCCGGAAACTCACATATCCTATGGCCGTCTAGCCACTGACTAGTGGCCATAGGATAACTCCCTTAAGTTACTTTTGTTACAATTGACAATAATGGAATATTCCAGTGACTGGACTTTGGGCTTATTCACACATGCATGTACAAGACTTGAAAGTTTATCACTTTCGCTATCACCTAGGATTGGGTGAGTATTTGAAATGGTTGGATGAGGATCAAAAATCTGATACATGTCCTACCTCTGTTTGACTGTCAACGCCTATTTCAAGTTGGGTCCAACTCTGTTTTGAACTGGACCAAACTCCAAGTGGGTCCCACCTCCCTTCTCTGTACTGCCAGTCCCTCATCTCCCAACAGATATCAGGGTAACTAAAGTCCTCCATTACTACTGTTTCATGCTTCCTTGACATATCTGCAATTTGCTTTTAGAAAGCATCATCCACATCTTCTCCTTGGTTGGGTAGTTGGTAGTAGGGCTGTGCACGGACGCCCCACTTCTCATGCCTCTTTGGACCTTCCAAAGCAGCTCCACTTCACTTCAGACCTATTCAGACCCCATCTGCCTTGCTTTGGATTCAAACCTGAAGTGAGATTCGGATTAGGGATGGCGGAGAATTTCTCCCCGAAACTTCGGGAGGCTGAGCGCCAATGTGTTCGGCCCCCCGAACAAGTTTCGGGGAGAAATCCTCCGGGGCCCCCCCGCACCCCGCACCCCCCCCGGGATGGGACTTACCTTTACCGAATGTCCCTCCCGGTGGCTGGTCCGGCCGGCGGTTCGGCGGGTGTTTGAGCGAGGCGGGAGCGGCAGCCGGTCTTTTGACCGGCTGCCGCCGCTGCCATTGCAATGAAAGGGGAAAAAAAAAAAACTTCCCCTGATAGGCTACGTGACGATTCACGTAGCCTATCACGGCTAGATTTGCAGTCAGCCATGATAGGCTACGTCAATCGTCACGTAGCCTATCACGGGTGACTTTAAAAAAAAAAGAGTGTACGGATAATGGCGGCCCCCATAGGGAGCCGCCATTCCCGTTCCTTATTTGGTCGCTCTAGTCTACGTAAATGTTTACGTAGACTACTGCGAAAATAAGGGCAACGCTATTTGCGTTGCCCGTATTTTCGCTGTAGTCTATGTAAACATTTACGTAGACTACAGCGACTAAATAAGGAACGCGAATGGCGGCTCCCTATGGGGGCCGCCATTCGCGTACGCGCTTTTTTTTTTTTTTTCAAAGTCACCCGTGATAGGCTACGTGACGATTGACGTAGCCTATCACGGCTGACTTTGCAGATCTAGCCGTGATAGGCTACGTGAATCATCACGTAGCCTATCAGGGGGCGTTTTTTGTTTTTTTTTTTTACTTTCGTGTTCGCGGCCGGGCGAGGCGCCTCCTCCCCGGCCTGAATTTCGGCCGGGCGAGGCGGGAAGCCTCCCCCCCGGCCTGAACTTCGCGGGGGGAGCAGCGAAGCGCCTCCCCCCCACCGCGAACGGCCTTCGACGACAGGTAAGTGACTTTCGTCCACCCCTAATTCGGATATCTGAATCATTCTGATATGACATTTTCCCATTGACTTGCATTGGAAAAAACAGCCATACCTTTTTCAGTTTTCATGACAGATACATGAAATTGGGGAACCTGTCATCCCCCATGGAGGGGATCCACCTGCCAAATTTCAGACAGTTTGGTCCAGTAGTTTTAGTGCTAAATTTGATTTTTTCAACAAAATCTCTTGAAGCAAAGAGATATAACTCTTCACTGTTTCCACAGAAGTGCATGAAATTTGGAGACCTCTTAGCACCCATGGAGGGAATTCCACCTGCCAAAGTGCAGGCAATTTGGCCTCGTAGTTTTTGTGCTAGGCACAGATAAATTGTGCTGTTCTCAGAAACTCAAACCAACAGTCATAAAGGGATTATAAGAGAAGTTAGGTGTTTAAGCAGTGATTAGGAGGAGATCACAATCCCTAATATCTGCTGTATGTTTCTTTGAAGTGCAAATAACCCTCTCCCCTAGTACTACTAAATTTGGTAATCTGGGGCCAGATAAAGTTGGCATCCAGGCTGTGGACTGCCAATTTGCCATCTTGGACTTAAGAGATGGTTGAGTCATGCAACTGCCCTGTGTTAAAAATTTGCTGGATTTCTAAAGTCTGGTCAACTTAATGTGCCTAGTTACATCTTTCATAAATCCATATAACTTCCTTCTCACTCTCTCTCAAATATTCTGTTTGATTGTAATAGTAGTGATGTTGGAGAAATCTGCAACAGATTCAAGACCACAAAGATGCCTCATTTTGAGCTTGCTTGCTTTGCCACACAGTGGAATATTATTTAAATAATAGATATAGTGCTTTTCCTGCTGTATTTTGAAATGTGGACATGTGTAGTGCTTTGCTTGACCACAACACAAGCACACAGACACACGCACAGGCACACAAGAGCAAAACAAGGCAAAGAACAAGGCAAAGCAAGGAAAAACTACTTTAAAAATATTTCTTGTTTTTTAAATACAGAATCCAGGAAGACAGACAGAGAAAACTACTAAGATGGTTGAATAATTCAGAAGAGGGGGGACCTAGGGCAAGCAAAGGAAGATAGAGTAAACTACAAAATACTAAATGTTTTTGGTTTTTAAATAAATAATCTAGAAAAGAAAGAAAGGGAAGAGTTGAATTGAGAAGGGCTGGGTAGAAAGAGTCCAACACACACACACACACACACACACACACACACACACCAGATCTAGCCAAGAAACGTCAGAGCTCTCTCCAGTAACACCGCCAGGTCTCTCTCTCTGACAGGATGAATAAATGCACGCTTTTTTCTCCAACATATCCAAAATCCCCCCCCCCCGCCTGCCTCCATCACTGTCACTGATTGGAGACTGCTGGGTTACATTCAGCCCTAATTTGGCAACTAGAGTTGCCATTCGCCAAAGCTCTCTCCCTCCTCCTCCTCCCCCTGATCTTTCTCAAGTTGATACATTTTGGAGACAGGCTGTCTGGGCTTCAGAATGCATCACAATAGCGCTGAATCTCTGAGGTGGACTGAGGCGCTTTGTGGGTGACCCACTTCACTTTGGACAACTTGGTGCTGGTCTGATTTGCTTCAGCTCACACCAAGGCACTCCTGAAGCACCCCAATTCGCTTCAGGATTCAGATTCAGCACCGAAGCAATGCACAGCCCTAGCTGGTAGTAGACTCCAACCGGAGTATTGTTTTGTTTGTTTTTTCCCCTTCCTCCATTTATTTTAACTCCTGTGCTTTCAACAGAGCCACCATGTTCATTCTGTTGCATTTCTATGCAGGTATGTACATTTTGAACATATAGTGCAGCTCCTCCACCATTTCGTGGCTCCTGTACTCAATTTCTACATTCCACTTGTGGGAGTCATCTCACAAAATCTCACAAAGTCAGGAGGCTTGCAGAAGCGAGATGCGGTAATTGGGCTTTTCGTGGTGAACACTCAGAAAACCCATAATGGTTATTTCGGGGAGAGGGGAAATCCCTGAAGAGTTATTTCTGTGTTTTATCTGTGATGGCTGTTTAATTCATGTAAATCAGACCTGCTGGGGTCCCAATCTGACCCTCCTTCTCAATCTGGCCTCTTGGATTCTCCAGATGGCCACACCTCCTTTCCCCAACCACTGATCATTTGGTGGTTTCCCAGCTTTTGTGCAGTTTTTCCCCATGCCCAAAGGTTGAAATGTCTCTCCTAAGACTTAGCTATTCGCAGTAAGAGCTTTAAGATAAAACATGCTGGTATTTTGTGTATTTTGGCTAGGGATGCTGGGGAAATTTGAGATGGACTAAAATGAACTTGGGTTTCTAAGAATCTGACTTGTGGAATCTGCTATGGAGTGGCCCCCTCAAGCTGCACAGAGTCCATGGACTTTCAGATGATTTTTTTTATTTTCCCAAAATTTATGCATATTTATTGGTAGGAAAATATTAGGGATGCACAAAAGTCACTTACCTGGTCTTGCAGCTTGCTTCGCGGTGGGGGGGAGGCGCTTCGCTGCTCCCCCCGAAGTTCAGGCCGGGGGGGGAGGCTTCCCGCCTCGCCCGGCCGAAATTCAGGCCGGGGAGAAGCGCCCCGTCTCCCCAGCCGCGAACTTCAAAAGAAAAAAAACAAACAAAAACGCCCCTGTGATAGGCTACGTAACGATTAACGTAGCCTATCATGGCTAGATCTGCAAAGTCAGCCGTGATAGGCTACGTTAATCGTCACGTAGCCTATCACGGGTGACTTTGAAAAAAAAAAAAAGCGCGGACGCAAATGGCGGCCCCCATAGGGAGCCACCATTCGCGTTCCTTATTTGGTCCCTGTAGTCTACGTAAAGATTTACATAGACTACGGCGAAAATAAGGGCAATGCTATTTGCGTTGTCCTTATTTTCGCCGTAGTCTATGTAAATCTTTACGTAGACTACAGGGACCAAATAAGGAACGCAAATGGCGGCTCCCTATGGGGGCCGCCATTAGCCGTACGCGCTTTTTTTTTTTTAAGTCACCCGTGATAGGCTACGTGACGATTAACGTAGCCTATCATGGCTGACTTTGCAAATCTAGCCGTGATAGGCTACGTTAATCGTTACGTAGCCTATCACAGGGGTGTTTGTTTTTTTTTACTTATCTTGTAATGGCGGTGGCAGCAGCCAGTCGAAAGACCGGCTGCCGCCCCCACCCCTGACGAAGACCTGCCGAACCGCTGCCGGGACCCACCGCCGGGAGGGACATTCGTGAAAGGTAAGTCCCATCCTGGGGGGGGGGGGCGGAGAATTTCTCTCCGAACAACCTTTGGAAGACCGAATGCATTGGCACTCAGCTCCCCGAAGTTTCGGGGAAAAATTCTCCCCCATCCCTAGAAAATATGCAAGTTTCTGCTGAGGAAAAGTTGAATGGAATGGGGAACAATACGCTAAATGTTGCGTACGAAGGTAAATTATGTAAATTGTTACAAAACCTTATGTAATTATTTGTGTATTTTTCCATACAACAACAACAACAAAATATTAACATCCATCTGTGAGCGGATGATGGAACAAACGGTGCCTGACAATCCACGAAACACAGACGGAGCAGATTTTACACAGTCTGTACATCCTTCCTTTGGCTCCACCCCCTTTGCCTTTGGCCCCACCCCTCCCTTTGTCCCCACCCACCACTGGAATGTGGGCCCCAAAAACTTCTCCAAAATTGAATGGTGCCTTCAGGCTGAAAGAGGTCCCCCACCCTTGAGGTAAATCATCACTTGAGTTTCAAGTGAGAAATGTGTATGTCAGGTGCCAACATACCCTTTGTTGAAAAATGTCAAGTTGAATTTAAGAAAGAACATGCTTGTGCTTTAATTTATTTATTTATTTAATTTATTTATTAAATTTATTTATCACCCATCTGGCCGGTCACCCAGCCACTCTGGGCGATGTACAAGCATATAATAAAACAGTTTAAAACAATAAAATTCTACAATAAAAACATTTTTTAAAATACCCTAACCCACCCCAAATGCGGAAGCTCATTAAAGAGGGGGCATGGCGGAGTTCCCTAGGAGGGAGTTAAGGAAGGGGACAGGGTAAACAAAATCATACTAGTCACTCACAGCAGTGCCTTTTCTCTTGGAAAGCACATCCCTTGTTGGCATTCAAAACCTTGAAGGATGAGTTTAATCACAGTTATTTAATGTTTGTCTCTACACATAGTTCCAATCACATTACAAATGTGGAGATTATTTCCATCCTCCCTCTCCCGGCCACCACCACCAATTCCTCATATGATATTTTTTATATTGGCATTTTATTTATCTTAAAAGTAAGCTTATCTTTCTTTAGTAGCAGAAACCACTGTTTTCTCCCAAGTCTCAATGCTTAATCCCTTTTGTGATCTGGGAGATATTTGGGACAGGATTGGAAGAAGAAGAAATAAACAAACCCAACTTGACTAATTGTTCTGCATCACATAATCTTTTTCTTATCCTTACTCCCTTTCTTGTAAAAAAATGTTTCTTAAAAAAACACACATAACAAGAACACAAGGAAGGTAGAGTCTATCTAGAGGATTACAGTGTAATTAATGTCAAGTCCAGCTGGAGAGAAATCTCAATAATTCATTTCAGAAGTGGAATCACCCTTGCAACTTAAATACTGTTGATCCACTGAGATCATGTACATGAAATTCTCCACTGCCTATCCATTTCTCTGCATCATGCAATTCGTGCCACTGTGTATCAGAAGCTGGTAGTCTTTTGATTCCTAGGACCTGCATGGACCACTTTATTCATTTCATTACCATTTCAGAAATGACACTTAATTCAGTTTCTGGAGTTACCTAAGTGTTTGAAAGCTGGATCCCAACCTGACTTGCAGTCACACACAGGAAAATACATAGCAGATGGAAGAAAAAGCATGCACATTTCCAAATGACTGAACCCAGTCAAGTAAAGAACTAAGGCATCTTTATATGTAATGATCAGCTATGATTTAATAATATGTGAACGAGTTCACACAAGTCTCAAGTAGGGATGTCAGAGGATATCCATTTGGAGCTTCTCACCTGTTCAGCTCCCTGGTTCTCCATGCTTGCCTAACTCAGCGTGTGCGGAGTTGGGCAAGCACAGGGATCCCTGCTTACCCACATGCACCATTTTGTGTAGAAATCGCAGAAAAGCTACTTACATAAATCATTATTTCCACAAAATGGTGGCCATAAATAGCCTGATTCAGGCAAAATTACAGTTATTTATGTAACTTTGCATAAATGGCGCAACGTATGGCACCATTTTGTGGAAATTGTGATTTATCTAAGTAGCTTGTGCACAATTTCTACACAAAATGGCAGCTTGCGGTATAATGAGCAATGTGTAGTGATGGCGGAGAATTCCTCCACGGACTCCAGTGAGGCCGGATTCTAAAGAATCTGCCCCCCTGGAGTCCATGGCGGAATGGAAGACTTATCTCTGCCTCTCCACAGCATCCTCTTCATCCCAATCCTCCAGCTCTGGATTGCCAGCAATACGGCCACCATGTTGTATCAGTAGCTGAAGGGGACTGACTGCGGACACAAATGGCATCCAGGATGCCATTTGCGGCTGTAAAGGCCTTAGTTTAAGGTAAATGCAGCCATAAATGGCTGCATTTACCTTAAACTAAGGCCTTTACAGCCACAAATGGTGTCCTGGATGCCATTTGCGGCCATGCTTTTCACTCACGTGATAGGCTACGCAAATATTTGCGTAGCCTATCACATAAAAGCAGGGATGCAAATGGCGTCCTGGACGCCATTTGCGTCTGCAGTCAGTAGTCCCCTTCAGCCAGCGATATGGGATGGCAGCCGTATCGCTGGCACTTCGGAACCGGCCGGCGGCTCTGCGGAATCGCCATGGAGCGGAGCCAGCCAGCAAGGATTCCAGGGGGAGGAACACCTGCCCTGTGGACCCCCCCTGGACTGGCAGGTAGGGGATTCTTACATCCCTAGCAATGTGTCGCTTGCTGGGCACCCACAGACCATCCGATGGCTCAACCAGCACGCTAAACTGGGTTGGGTAAGTGATGGGGGTCTGGTGAGAGGCATGCAAGGCAGGCATGGGGAGGGGATTCACCCATCCCTAGTCTGAACGTCACCCCCTCACCCTCTGCCACAGCCACTAGGAACAATTTGGAGGCTTTTACTTCTGGTCATATGATTCTTCTTTCCTCTTGTCCTGTAGCATGGCCACCAGGACAAGATTGGAAGCATCTGTTTTGAGTTTTAAACTAACCACAGTTCTCCATTTTGTCTGAAGTCAGGGGAGCTGTAGTGAGTTGAAATGGTGGATACTGCAAATAAACTGTGGTTTATGATCCAGGTAGTTCAGTGACCTCAGTTCAAACTAGCCACAGTTCCTGAGCTTGGACATGACAGGCTTGGACATAAGAGAATTTATACCAGCATGCCGGTGTGCTAGTGACATGGCTCGGTCATTCCTGTTTGACTCCTCCTACCAGTGGGAGTTTGTTCACTGTCAGCTCTGCATGGCAGCATGAGTTTGATCTACGACTTTTGGACTTTCCTCTGCTGGGATGCATGCAGTGTGGAGTTACCAATGTGAAAGTGGTGGCATTGAACTCCTTGTGTTTCTGGGTTTACCCTCCCCTTGATCTTTATAGGCCTCGTCCATGTAGCCTAGAGTTATCAATAAAAGATTCAAAATTGTACTGTCTATGGGTGTGGTTTTGTTTAGGCCTTTCAAGAATTTTTATCCCTTGATTGCATGATGGGGTCATTCCAGAAATCATTCCCATTCCTTGTCAAGGGTTGGAACCCCATGTATGGATTGCCTAGGTTAGATACATCAGGAATCCCGAGTCCCTTCCCTTGTGTTCAGAACCATGGAGATGGCAACGGGGGAACCACATTGATGAAGATCTCAGTCACAGTAGTAGTGTTTACCTTTGGACTGTTCTGAAATGACATACAGCCTATAGCTACTGACCCTCAGCTATATGATTTCTGAAGAGTGTAACCATTAAGCTTTTGCTGTGGAACTTCCTGCAATAAAGAAATCTCACTGATTTGGGTGTCCAGTGTCAGATTGCCTCAGTGCATGCTCTAGGGCAGCGGTCCCCAACCTTTTTGGCACCAGGGACTGGTTTCATGGAAAACAATTTTTCCACAGACCGGGGGGGGGGGATGGTTTTGCTGGCAGACTTCCAGCTGCCGGGATGCAAATGGCGTCCATGTAGCAGACTCCATTTGCATCCCTGTTCTTTGCAGTAATAGGCTACATAAAGATTTATGTAGCCTATTACTTGAAGAACAGGGATGCAAATAGCGTCTGCTACGTACGCCATTTAATGTACACAATGTACACATGCCGAGATCTAAACTAATGTCACAAGGCAAAGGGGAACAGCAGCCAACAACCAATTGTCAAACACTCTTAAAACCTGTTCTTACATTATTTTCTCTCATCTTATAGAGAAAAGTTTGCAACACATCTACCGTAGTCTCTGGTGAAAGTAAGGAAGATTATATGGAGCAGAAACCAGCTGTTGGTGCAAAGATTTAATGCCTCCACCTCAGCCCCTCCACTCTGCTTTCCAGAACAAGTGAAGGGAGGTGTCATTTACTGTTACTGTTCTCCAGTTAACAAAGGATCCAACAGCAGCTAGGAAGTATCGCATACAGTACTTGGAAGGGACACTCAGTTTTGAAAATGCAAGTACATACAAAAAACTGGGTTGAAAAGAGTATGCCTCTCTTACAAATTTTGTTCTGCACCTTCCAAATGACTTCCCAGTTGGAAAACATTGAACATACAGGGTTGCATACAGTACTGAGAAAATAAACAGCCTTTCTAGACAGGGTTGCTGATTCATTTTATCCCAAATAGAATTCAAGGTTGCTAAAATGGAGGTGGGGGAATATTTGTATATCTGCATTGCCTCATTTTGTTTAGCTTAGGAAAGAGACGAGTAAGAGGAGACAAGATAGAGGTGTACTAGATTATGCATGGTGTGGAGAAAGTGGATAGGGAGACATTTTTCTCCCTCTCTCAAAATAACAGAACCCGGGGTCATCCCATGAAGCTGATTGGTGGAAGATTCAGGATGGATAAAAGGAAGGACTTCTTCACACAGCACATAGTTAAACTATGGAATTCACTTCCACAAGACGTAGTGATGGCCACCAATTTGGATGGCTTTAAAAGGGGGTTAGACAAATTCATGGAGGATAAAGACTATCAATGGCTACTAGTCCTAATGGTTATATGCTACCTCTAGTATCAGAGACAGTATGCCTATATACAGCAGTTGCTGGAGAACACAGGCAGGAGGGTACTGTTGCACTCATGTCCTGCTTGTTGGTTTTCTGTGGTCAGGTGGTTGGCCACTGTGTGAACAGAATGCTGGACTAGGTGGACCACAAGTCTTCTTATGCTCTTTTGTTCCACAGATAAGCCTTTCTCAGGCATTCAGTATGCATGGGTACTGAACACATGAAGGGAATGCACTTGGGACTAGCCCTGCTCCTTTCATGACCAGATTAATGCTGGCAATCCCTATACCCTGCTGAGATCCTGAACGGCAGCCTGAAGAGGGGCAACTTGTACACATGCAGAGTTTCTTCTTCTCATCTTGGAAGCCCTACATGAATAGAAGGTGGAGCCCTTAAGACTGAGCCAATCACACATTGGCCAGGGGTGTGGCCAGCATACACAGCATCGTCAAGGGGTGGCCCTGTGCATGCCAGCTTGCCCCTTCACACAGTTAAAGTGACACCTGAAGAGAGGTACTGTCTGCTTCCAGTTGCACTGTCACTGTTTGGTATCTATCGGTCACAATTCTCATGCATGCACATCATGCCTCGAATATATGTTTTTGTTGTATTTCTATACTATAGAATGAAAAAAACTATGATTAAATTTGATCACAGGACCAATGTGCAGGAAACCTTAGGCCTCCATTGCAATGACAACAACAGCAATGGCAACAACACGAAGCAATGACAATGCAAACAAGAGCAAATAGAATCCAATATTTCAGGCTGATAAACAGATGTACTGGCAGAATTCTACATATGGCTTTTCAGATATTCCTAGTCTTCGTGTATTTGCAACTGCCATTTTGCTAATAATATGAATAGGGCTTATACCTCATTAGCACTACTTAGGTTAACAAGCAAATTATTCCACCAAGGTCAGTATGGGAATGTATGAAATGGTTTTACAGTGTAATTTACATTGGCCCCACCGCTCAGGCCCCATGGCTAGGGTCTGGCATAGCCAAAGAGAAAAACACCCTCTCCCTTTTAGCTTGGCTTGAACAAACTGGCTTGGGATGTTGTGATGCATCTGCTACTCTCCTCTTCCCCAAACCTGATTGCTCTGTAAATCCTCTGTAAATCCTCTGTAGTGGCAATGTGAACAGAAGAGACATATCACTGCTAAACTTCATATGGAAATAAACTAATAGCATTTGCGAGGGTGGGGGGAATGGTTGTTAATGCACCATGTTCATAGTCTTGTGAGGAATAGATTACTGGCAATCAGAACAGATGGATTAGATTTTTCATTGGATTTCAAAAATACTCTTACAGTGCAGTCCTATACATGTGTACTCAGAAGTACATCCCATTAAATCCCATGGAGCTTAGTAGTCCCACATAAGTGGGTACAGTATTGCAGCCTTAGTTATTTTTAATTAAGACATACTTGGTAGAGGCAATACATTATGCAGCTGAAAAGAATGGTTCAATCCTGCCACCTGTAAATATGAACAATGAGAAGAGCCCTAAATGACCAGACTTGGCAGCCTGCAAACCTTCCATCACACAGGAAATCCAATTATATCTAATGAAAGAACTGTACCAAAGTGTCCAGATTTAAGTAAGTTGGTAGTTATTAGCTGAGTTTATCTACGTACCTCCACAGTGAGCTCTCTGTGATACTCCCCAGGTTGTAGTCATACAGCTTTGTCAGAATTAAAATCACCTGCAGGCACGAGAAGAAAATCATGGTTAGTCTCTAACAATTAGAATCTCATAGAACTGATATGACCCAGGGGAAGGCTTAGACTGCTGTTAATGGGTCCTTAACATAATTAAATGAATCGCTCAAGCATTTGCTTAACTGATATAGGGGACGTCCATAGAAGTCAGAATTTCCTCCGCCAGTGTCTGCTGCACATGCAGCAGCTCTTCCCAGAAGAAAAGGAAATTTATTTCCTATTGATTTATTTCTATTGATTTATTATTATTATTATTATTATTATTATTATTTTAATCTGCCCAATAACCAATGTTATTTGGGTGAATTACAAACAGTTAAAAGATTAAAATGTCGTACAAAAAACTTGAAGTATATATATAAATACAATACAAATATTTTAAAGAATAAAATACAATTTACCAGTAAAAGCAAATGAAAAGAGCATCACAGCAACATGGCACGGGGCATCTTTAGACAGCTTTTCTGGGCAATCGCTAGGGGTACCATATGTGTGAGGTTTGTTTAATGGGTTAATGGACCAGGTCCTGTAGTCTGGCAGTTATCCCTCCTTAGAAATAACCACCACTCCACTGTACAATAGCACTGCACAAATGATAGATCAAATCAATAGAGCATAGAATCATAGAGTTGGGGGGGGGTGTAAGCCTTCTAGTCCAGCGTCCTTCCAAATGCAGGAAACTAAGAGCTAGGGCATCCCAATAGATGGCTGTCTAGCCTTTGTTTAAATACCTCCAGTGAGGGAAGACGCCCATCAAAGGTAATGCCCTTACTATTAGGACATTTGTCCTAATGTTCAACTGAAATCTACCTTCCTCTAACGTAAGCTTATTAGATATGGCCCTGCCCTAGGGAAACAGAGAACAAGTCTTTTCCCTCTTTGGCATGACACCACCAAATATTTGAAGGGTGGTATCATGTTCCCTTTCAGTTTTCCCTTGTCCAGACTAAACATACCCAGTTCCTTTGACCTTTCTTCATAGGACTTGTTTTCTTTTCTGTACCACTGACTATCTTCATTTTCCTCCTCAGAACCTAGATTGTCTACATCCCTCTTAACATGTGGTGTCCAGAACTGGACAAAGTAAACCAGATACTAGTGTAGAATAAAGTGGAAGTATTACTTATTTACATTTGCAAACTATGATTCTAATAATGTGGCCTAAAATTGCATTCGCTTTTTTTTGCACCGCATCACACTGCTGATTCATGTCCTGCTTGTGATCGACTATAATCCCAAGATCCTTTTCACATGTACTGCTGGCAAGCCAGGTATCTCTGATCCTATAACTGTGCATTTTATTATTTGATTGTTTGTTTATTTTGACTTAAATTCAGAACTTTGCAATTGTCTCTGCTGAATTTCATTTTGTTAATTTCAACCCAGTTTTCCATTCTATCAAGTTCATTTTGAATGGCATCCCTGTCTTTTGAGATGTTAGCTATCCACACACCCCGCCCCAGTTTCACGTAACATTTGATAAGGATGTTCTCCAGTCTCCACCCCTTCACCTAAGTCATTGATAAAAATGTTGAAGAGACAAAGCTCTGCAGCCGTCTACATGAAACCTCCCTTCAGTTTGATGGGAACCAGTTATGAGCACTCTTTGAGCCCAGTTTTCCAACCAGCTGTGTGCATCCTGATGGTATTGTCATCTATCCTGAATTGAATAGTGCTGTGCTGATAATTTCTTCAACATTTGTTTTACCATTTTCATTCAAGTTGATAGAAAAGAAGTTGCTTTCAAAAAGAAATTCAAAGGAGAAGAAATTTTGGAGAAATTGTCATGGGTTGGGTTCGAGGGTTTTGCGCTTACATTATGTAGGAGGTGACCAAGGAGTATGCATGAGTATCCTGTTTTTCATTGTACAATCATTCTCCAGCAGCCTGTAGCCTCCACGGCTTCCCACACTTCAGTTAAAGCCCAGGGAAAGACATCATGAAATGATTCCTCCCATAGGGCTTTTTCAGTTCAGGAAGTGCAGGCAGCCTGGGAAGTTGCAGAGTAATGGAGACATGTGAAATGGAAACAAAACACAGAGAGAGAACCACTGACCACCTTGCAGGGCTTAGGAAAGAACACCAAAAGAAATTAAAAATAAATTATGAAAGACGCTGAGAAGGAGACAGAAAAATGGAAGCTGCTTTCTTGGGGAAGAAAACTTTCAGGAAATTGGGGAACATATTTTGGGGCAGCACCAGCTCTTCCCTGCAGCTGGACAAAACACTACCTCTTCACATCTGCTACAAGGCTTTCAGTAAAGTAGCAGTATTATACGCATCTGTATTAGAGACAAATGTATCCACAATCATTCCTCAGAAATTTAACATTTGGAAGAGCCTGGGGAAGATGCTGAATCCTGAAGAATGACAACTAAAGCTGAGCCAAAATTTGTCAGAAGACCTTTTTTTCTCAGAAAAGCTCTGAGATGTTTCATTTCTTACCCAAGATAAAAGGCCACGTTGCAAAATTTCCTCCAAATTTCATTCACCATTATTTTTGTGGTGGCTACCTTCTCATTTCCCCCTTACAATGTCCTGAATAATGCTAGGTATGGGGCACTGTGGAAGATGCAAAAGGGGCCAGGCTGCCAACAGAGTTGGCAGTGCACACACACACACACCCCTCAGGAAAAAAGAAAGCAGCTGGGCTACAACTCCTACCAATGGTGAGTTCTGCTTGAGAGAAACTGTTGGAGAATTTCTTTTCCCCCTGGAGAAATTCAGTGAAATTCCTCCCCCTGCCCCCCAATTTCTCTGCCCACGAATAGGGTGGAGAATTTTGAGAGGCCATTTGTGCACAGCTCTAGAATTTAACCAGTGTGCTAACCAAAATGTTACAAGGGATTGTGTCAAAAGCTTTGCTGAAATCCAGATAAATTATATTCACAGCATTCCCACAATCCATTCTTTCCAGTCCTGTGTTGCTACATCCACTCTCCCAGATTTCTGAAAGAAGATTGACAGAGGTTCTGAGAATACACAATCAAGTTCCTTTAGTACCCTAGGAAGCAATTCATCTGGCACTGAAAGCTTGAACTCTTTTAAGGTACCTAAGTATTTCCTGACTCCAATAAGTCTTCAAGTCCAATTCAGTCACATCATCAGTCGCACTACTTGTTGACTTCTACGCAGATTCCATTTTGGAGAAGATGGATGTAAAATACAAGCTAAGCAGCTCCATCTTCTCTTTCTCACCAGTTAACAAAGAGTACTACACTCTTTGTTTCATCCATTATTGTGTACGCACAAATACATATATCTCCTGCTAGTACTAAGCCTACAAAGTCTATGTGAAGTAAAAATTAAGTGATGGGTCAACCAAACAAATTCCTAAGAGCCAATCTATGCATGTGGTGAGCTGCAGTTTTTCCCCTAATTGTATGTCAGACTATATCTGCAGGGATCTCAAGTTTGAGTTCAATCTCATGAAAAACCTCCTAGCCCATAGAAAACTAGCATGCCAGGGAGAAAAATAATCAGAGAATCCTTCTTTCTACAAAGTTAATTTCTTTCATTCAGGAATATTTCTTGTTTTTTAAAGGAAAACATTAATATGTGATCCACAACTGCAGTTTGGAATAGTACAAACTTTCCTAAAAAGCCTTTCCCCAGCCTAATGCCCTCCAGATGTTTTGGACCAACTCCCAATGGCTCCTGCCAGCATGGCCAATGATCAGGAATGCCGGGCATTGTAGTCCAAAACATCTGGAGGATTCAATGTTGGGGAAGGCTGTACTACATAATTTTGCAACATGTAGATCTGCTCTCAGCATCAAATGATCAAGATGCACTTGCTGTCATCAGGCTATATCCTTCAACCCCAGTCATACATTACATTAAGACTAGTTTTCTCATACTCATAATTGGGGATGTACAGAGTTTGTTAAATCCATTTCATCTGTGTTTTATGGATTGTCCAGCGACTTTCTTCCATCATCCACTCATTGACAGAATCAGAGTTTTTTTAGTGATTTATGAAAATTTTGTTCCACTTGCACTAATGTGCATTATCTCAAGTGTGAATTTGAACTAATCTCCCCCAAAAGAAAAGAAAAATTTGGTCCACAAGCCTGTGGAATCTGTGCAACTTGGAAAAAGCTGGTCTGCTGCAGAGTCCACAAGTCAGATTCACAGAAATCCAAATTGATTTGAATCCATTGTCGATTTCTCTGACATCTCTACTCATAATAGTAGGGTGGTGAAGGGGATGCTCCATGGAAAACCATTCATGCAGTATAGTTTGCCACATGGATTGCCACTGAAAAACCATCAAAAAATTAAGGAAGATAGGACAAGTGAAACTACGCACCCGAACCTATGGACATGCTTTAAATAATATCTCTGTTGGAGGTTTTGCTAAGCAGCTTGGCAGGTTAACAGGTTCAGTTGCTGACAGTGTCCTTAATTCCTGCTACAGATGGATGTGAGACCTGGCACACTGCTAGCTTGACTTCATTATTTACTTTACTGCTGTCTTGTATCAGGAGAGCAACTACCAGAAATGCTTTATGTGCAAATGCCCCTCCCTTCTCCATTTTCGTAGTGGGGGATTTATAGGCCTATTCAGGGAGCAGAGCGGCAACATAATTCTGTATCTTCAACAAACAGCCGCCCTGCTGCCACTGATAAGCTTTCCTGGGAGGGTGGTGATTGAAATTTAGCACTTTCCAAGCCTTAATTGGCACATGTCTTTGTCGGGCATACGCACCCGCTGTGGGAATGCCATCTGACAGGGTGGTAGGCTGCCTGACACCTAGCACAAGTTTAGGTTTCCTTTACAGAAGATAAATTAAAATGAAAGTGAGTCATCAACTTCTAGTAATTCAGAGTTTGGGAACCGGAGAGAAGAGTAACTAAGGATCTTCAGCTGCTCTTAGAAGTTCATCTCTGTAATGCTCGACCACATGCTCGGCACCATATTGTTTCAGTTGCCATTGTGACAGTAACCCATACAAAGCAATCATTTGTTATGATTTATTTACCCAACCACGTGGTTCCATCAAGCTCTTAGAACAGCATGCAGACAAAAACAGCAATAGAACTCAATTAATAAGACAAGTAAGAAAAATGAAAACTACTAAAACTACCACGTGAATATAAATAGTTTAAATTTAAGACTAAAGTATTATTTAATCCATCAGCTAAGACATGCATTTATATTTTTAAACCTCAGGACATTTTCCCCAGAGGATTTAATAGAAAAGCAGATCATGAAGTAGGGGGTTCAACCTATCTTGGATTAGGGATGTCAGAGAATTCCTCCACGGATCTTGGTGAGGCCGAATGTCAGTGCATTCGGCCCCCCAAAATCCATGGAGGAATGGCCTGCCCCCCGCCCCCCCGCGGATCCCCCCCGGGATGAGACTTACCTGGGGCGGATGTTCCGGATGCCGGCGGCTCCGGCGGCAGCGGCTGGTCTTCCGACCGGCTGCCGCCACTGCCATTTACAGTCTGGTCGTTCGTGTGTGGGTTTTTTTAGATAGACGTGATAGGCTATGTAAAGACTTACGTAGCCTATCACGTTTGTATACAGGGATGCAAAGCGGCAAATGGCGGCGGCTATGGCAGCCGCCATTTGTGTCCCTGCTACCCAGCGGCTGGATGTCCGGCTGCTGGCAGAGCCAGCCGGTGGTTCCGCGGAATCCCCGCGGAGTGGAGCCGGCCGGGCAGGACTCTGGGGGGAGGGACGGAGTGCCTCCCCCCTGTTGAGGATTCTGGGGGGAGGGACGGTGCGCCTCCCCCCCCACCGCGAAGCAGATCCACGAAAAGGTAAGTGACTTTCGTACATCCCTATCTTGGATGGGGCATCACTTCCCTTGAAGATTCAGGCTTGTGAGTTGGGGGTATACTCCTATATTCAGCCCTGAACCTGGATGTCCAAGTTTCTGTGGTGACATGGAGCACTTTTTCAAAGCTAAAAAAAGCTTTGAATGGCACACATTCATGTCATATCTCATATCTTAGTCTGAACTACTACATACTATATAGAACAGTAGTGCAGAACTTCAGGCCTGCAAGCCAAATCTTGCCCAAATGGGGTCCCGATCCAGACCTGTGGGACTCCCCAGTGAGCCACACCCCCTTCCCCTGGCCCAACCTCCTTCCCCCAACTGCCAGTCCTTTGGTGGTTTCCTGGCTTTTGCACAGTCCCCCCCCCCCATTCTAAAAGGTTGAAATGCCTCTTCTAAAATGTAATTTTGAAAAATTTGCGCAAACACACTTTAATCAACAGAAGAAGGCGTACATTTCAAAGATGTGCACAATGGAAATGCGCATTTGGGAAAAGATGAACAAACATTTGTGCAAAAAGGAAAAAAGAAAGCTCAGCCTTGGATACAGACATGAGTGAGGTTGAGTTTCCAGGTGGAAGAACTTGGATGAACTTGAGTTTTGCAGATTCGAACATATCTCAGTTTTGCATGAATAATTAGGACACCAATTAAGCCATTTTGGAGCTGCCCCTACTGTCCCACTTCTTCCTGGACCATTAGCAGGGCCTGATCTGGTGGACAACCTCCTCATAAGTAGGGTGCAGCAATGAGAGACCTTGTCCTCCCAAGATGCATTGTGTTTCCTGATCTACTATGGATAGACTCATCACTATCTCTCTTCCTGAGATCTTTGGTAGTGATTGCTGAGGGTCTGGAGTCTGCTGGTTGTGACGACACAGGGCATGCTTGGCCTCCCAAATCTATGATTTAATTATCTTTAAAATTTAAAGATAATTAAATCATAGCTAATTATCTCAAAATACAATAAAATCATTATTTTATAATAACTTATAGCTAATTTTATAGCTAATAGATCTCAAAATACAATAAAAACACAAATAAAACCCCAAATCATAGTAAAAGCAAATCTACACTTTCCCAGGGGAGCATCTTCCAAAGAGATTCATCCAGTCCTGGCTTTGGACTGGTGATTAGAGAAATGTGGCTAGGTCTGAATAACTCAGGCTAGATCTACAGTACTGCTTTATAGCAGTATTGAAGTACACTGATTACTGTTAGGGCACATGACACATTTGATATACTGCTTTTGTGGTGTTGTTTTTATTCCACATTATCCAATATACCACAACAAATGACACTGTGTGTCCTACAAGGTATAAATGTGGAAGAGGGATATAGTGTTTCCATGATGGGATTGTAATGATATGGAGCAAGGTGTAGATCTGGCTCTAGTCTACATTCTCTCAGTGCTTATCTGGTTGTGCACAATGACATTAGCAGCCCTACCCTATGTATGTTCTATA
Organism: Heloderma suspectum; assembly: GCF_057233095.1. NCBI lineage: Eukaryota > Metazoa > Chordata > Lepidosauria > Squamata > Helodermatidae > Heloderma > Heloderma suspectum. Next base: position 254,220,057 of record NC_139460.1, on the reverse strand, counting down.
CTGAGTTCAGTGGAACTTAGGTTCGTAGGAGGGTGACATAAATTTTGCTGAAGAAATTAAATCTGGAGTCTTACTTAAATTGAAACCATAAGTCTACGGTTAAGCAGTATAGTGATTTTTTAAAAAGTATAATCTAAGTAACTATCAGGCATTACCATCATCTCCTGTTTTAATGCACCCCTTTATTTCATAATACCACTTTTCATTTATCATTACTGTACTGCAACCTCTCTCTTCCAATTAGTTTTTCTCAAACACGAAGAACATATTTTTGATACCAAGACGAATTTACAAAGCAGATAGCAAATTGCATATTTGTGTTGAGATGCTCTCATTTTGTCTCCTTGTGTGTGTGTTTTAAACCTATGTAAAGCTATCTTACTTAATATTTATCCCTCCATTCTTGTTTTCATTTCTTTGTTGTTTAGAGTGAAAAAGGTTAGTTTACATTCAATATTCTCTCTCCTTTTTTCCCCGTGGACTGTCGCTAGCTAGATCTGAAGACCCTAATGAACAAAGACATGCATATTATGTTGCTCTAAATGTCAGAATATGGGCTGGAAAAGAATGCTGTAATGAAATGAAAAATAATGCATCGCCCTTTTTTCGCTTTGCTTTCCCCCCTCCCAACCTCAGTCATTTTACCAATCAATATGAACTAGCAACAGGAAGAAGAAAAGATCAACAACGAGGGCAGCTTGATAAAGGAAGTGAAAATTAAGTTTCAGGTAGTGAATCTTTATAAATTAAGAAGTAGCTGGAAGCGTCTTTTTTAGGACTACCCAAATGGCTATTTCAGTTTGCTTTATGTATCAGCAAACCTTGGAGCGGTTTCTGTAGAAATCAAAACAAAAGTAATGTTCCTCCATTTGTTTTTGTTTTTAACCATTTCCCTTCCCTTGCAAGGGCTGGTCTACTAAATCCCCATATTGAGTGCATGGCTGGGGGAGAGAATTTCCTGGTTTTTTTCCACACCACACCCCTCATCCTTCCCCTTTGGTCCTCTCTGGCATTGGAACTCTGACACTGAAGAGGTGAGGGGCACTGATCTTTCTGTGGAAGCTGGGAGGAGAGATCTGAGATTGTATCTCTTCTTTCAAGGTTGGAGCTCTGCCTCTAACCTTGGAGGGGGATTTCCATTCTATCCTATAGCCCCTAGGACACTGTTCCAGGGACCACAGGACAGGCCCATAACAAAGAGAGTTGGCATTTGGCTTTTCTGTCCCCTGCCTCAAATGGCAGACATAGGCATCAAAGAAATCCACAACAGATTCAAATGAGTTCAGATTTCTGTGAATCTGATCTGTGGATTCTTCAGTGGACTGATTTTTCCAAGTCACGTGGATTCCATGGACTTGTAGACTGTTTTAAAAAAAAACCCAACAACTTCGGGATAGGAGTTGTTCAAAGGTGCATTAGTGCAAATGCACACTTGAGCTAAAGTGCATTTGCACACATGTGCACTTATGCAAGTTCACATTTGTGCAAGTGCAAACAGGTTTGTTTCTGCTCCACTCCCTGCAGGCATATCAAGCCTCCAGCATGCTGGATAAGAGCTGGGAAGTGGCTGGGAGTGTTCGCCTGGACCTTGAGGGAGAGAGTGGAATCACCTGGGGACCACTTCTGAGACTTTGTTTCTGCTCCACTTCCTGCAGATATATCAAGGAAGTGGGCTCTTGCCATATAGCAATACCATTTTGGATCGAGGCCTGTGGAGAGAGGCCAGGCAAAGTGACGCAGCTTCCCCCTCCCCCCTGCCCCCTGCCCCCAGTGCAGGACTTTGATAATTCAGCAGCCAGGTCAGCTAAGAAGTTGTGAGGCTTGTGAATATCATCTGGGCTCTGTCCCTCACTACTGCTACACTAAAAGCCAGTATTATTCAACCAGTGGCTGGATCAACTCAGCCAGCCAGGGAGCCCACCACCACACTGGTGACATCTGGCCAGAGGTAGGGATGGCAGAGAATTCCGCCACAGACTCCAATGAGGGCGGATTCTAAAGAATCCACCCCCCTGGTGTCCATGGCGGAATGGAAGTCTTACCCCCGCCTCCGCGCGGAATCCTCTTCAGACGGATCATCTGGCTCCAGATTGCCAGCGATATGGCTGCCATGCCGTATCATTGGCTGAAGGACACTGACTGCGGATGCAAATGGCGTCCAGGATGCCATTTGCGGCCGTAAAGGCCTTAGTTTAAGGTAAATGCAGCCGTAAATGGCTTTTTACACAAATATTTGCGTAGCCTATCGCGTTAATGAAAAGCACGGATGCAAATGGCATCCAGGACACCATTTGCGGCCGTAAAGGCCTTAGTTTAAAGTAAATGCAGCCATTTACGGCTGCATTTACCTTAAACTAAGGCCTTTACAGCTGCAAATGGCGTCCCGGATGCCATTTACGTCCACAGTCAGTAGTCCCCTTCAGCCAGCGATACAGCATGGCGGCTGTATCGCTGGCACTTGGGAGCTGGCCAGCAGCTCCATGGAATTGCCGCGGAGCGGAGCCGGCCGAAGAGGATTCTGGGAGGAGGAACGGATCACCTCCCCCCCCTACAGACCCCCCCCTGGAGTGGCAGGTAGGGGATTCATACATCCCTAGCCAGAGGGCCTTAGTATGTGGTGTTTTATGTTGTTGGGTTAGGTTTGTTTTTAGTAGGGCTATCCTTGGCTAGATCTGGTGTAGTGGGTTTCAATATGTGCCTGGCAGATGCTGTGGGTATTCAGGGGAGTGGTGAGAGTGCCCCTTTCAGGGTGGTTAAGGGCAAGGGACGGTATGGCATTGGGGATTAACATGCCCATTGAGGAGACAGGAAATCAGACATCTTACACCTGTTCTTTCTTCTGGTTTCCCGCAGATGGTCTCTGGCTGTTCTACCTTCTTGTTCTCAGGTCTTGTGGTACTGCTGCTTAAAGCTAGGTCAGCCCAGAATAAGATCTCATTCATCCATGATTTAATTGTGGGTGAGGGGGCCAACCTAGCTTGTATAACTAAGAACTGGCGGTGGAGGGGGGGAGTTAGTCTCACCCATCTGTGTCCACCTGGGTACCTGGTACTCCCAAGCATTTTAGAGACCTAGTTCTGGGTTATTATGGCTGTTTTATCAATTCTTATGCTGTTTATTGTTTTGGACTATATTGTATTTTGTGCTCTTAAATATTTGCATTGTATTTTATATTTTAAACTGTTTAAAATGGCATTTTAGTTTTTTAACTGGCTGTAATCCACCCAGAGAACATTAGTTATTGGGCAGATTGGAAATGTATTAAATAAATCAATTTTCGTACATTTCTTTATAAAAAAATGTTTCCATCAATGAGTAGACCACAGAACACAGTCCACAAAACAATCCATAAAACACAGATGGAGTGGATTTAATAAAATCCATACATCTCTAAATCCTATACCCACTTTCCTAGGAGCAAATCCCATTGAACTCAGCTGGACTTACTTCTAAGTAGACATGCATAAGATTGTGCTATTAGTAATGTTTTCCATTCAAACAATCCAAAATTAATTGTTTTCTAACCTATTAAGTTTCACCATAAAATAACCTATCAGTATAGTACAACATATTATAGAGAATATTTCTGTCCTCATATCCCATCATGGCCCCAACATCACTGAGGGTGCTTTTTTAAGAATACTGTGAGAAATCGCTATCTGAACCTCCATCCTGGTGAGGTACGACAGACTGCAGGAAACCATTCATTTCTATTTATTGAAAGGGAACACAGCCCTTTTGACCATACACCACACACATTCACACACAGAGACTCATACAGAGACACTCACATACCTCAGCAGCAATAGATCTTCATCTTGCAGCAACAGTATCTGTTCCATATCATAGCATCAAAATGTTGAAGCCCTCTCCTCTCCGCCTCCCATCCATAGCAACCTGATTTCCAGATTTAAAAAAGACTAAGAATGAGCTCTCCCCTTCATGGATCACTGCCTTGTGGTGAAGGGGCTTGCGTAACTCAGTGAAGCCATAAGCTATGCTGTGCAGGGCCACCAAGATGGACAGGTCATGGTGGAGAGTTCTGACAAAATGTGGTCCACTGGAGAAGGAAATGGCAACCCACTCCAGTATTCTTGCCAAGAAAACCCCATGGAACATATCACAAGGCTAAAAGAGATGACGCCGGAAGATGAGCCCCTCAGGTCGTGGATGTGTCTGGTGGTGAAAAGAAAATCCGATGCTGTAAAGAACAATATTGTTTAGGAACCTAGAATGTAAGATCAATGAATCAAGGTAAGCTGGAGGTGGTCAAACATGAGATGGCAAGATTGAACGTCGACATCTTGGGAATCAGCGAACTAAAATGGACAAGCATGGGCGAATTTAATTCAGGTGACCATCATCTCTACTACTCTGGGCAAGAATCCCTTAGAAGAAATGGAGTAGCACTCATAGTCAACAAAAGGGTGGGAAAAGCAGTCCTGGGGTACAATCTCAAAAATGATAGAATGATCTCAGTACGAATCCAAGGCAAACCATTCAACATCACAGTAATTCAAGTCTATGCCCCAACCACTGATGCCGAAGAAGCTGAGGTTGATTGGTTCTATGAAGACCTACAACACCTTCTAGAACTATGTCTATTTCTGCTTCATTGACTACACTAAAGCCTTTGATTGTGTGGACCACAACAAACTGTGGCAAATTCTTAAAGAGATGGGAGTATCAGACCACCTTACCTGTCTCCTGAGAAACCTGTATGAGGGTCAAGAAGCAACAGTAATAACCAGACATGGAACAACCGATTGGTTCAAAATTGGGAAAGGAGTACGACAAGGCTGTATATTGTTGCCCTCCTTATTTAATTTATATGCAGAGTACATTATGAGAAATGCTGGGTTGGATGAATCACAGGTTGGAATTAAGATTGCCGGGAGAATTATCAACAACCTCAGATATGCAGACGATACCACCCTAATGGCAGAAAGCGAAGAGGATCGTCTTCGAAGTGAAGTGAAGAGGATCGTCTAAAGAGCCTCTTGTTGAGGGTGAAAGTGGAGAGTGCAAAACCTGGTTTGAAACTCAACATTAAAAAAAATAAGATCATGGCATCTGGCCCCATCACTCCCTGGCATATAGAAGGGGAAGAAATGGAAACAATGACAGATTTTATTTTCTCGGGCTCCAAGATCACCGCAGACGGTGACTGTAGCCATGAAATTAAAAGACGCTTGCTCCTTGGGAGGAAAGCTATGGCAAACCTAGACAGCATAATAAGAAGCAGAGACATCACCTTGCCGACAAAGGTTCGTATAATCAAAGGTATGGTTTTCCCAGTAGCAACACATGGCTGTGAGAGCTGGACTATAAGGAAGGCTGAGCGCCGAAGAATCGATGCTTTTGAACTGTGGTGCTGGAGAAGACTCTTACGAGTCCCCTGGACTGCAAGGAGGTCAAATCAGTCCATCCTAAAGGAAATCAACCCTGACTGCTCATTGGAAGGACAGATATTGAAGCTGAAGCTCAAATATTTTGGCCACCTAATGCGAAGAGAAAACTCTCTGGAAAACACCCTGTTGCTGGGAAAGATTGAAGGCAAAAGGAGAAGGGGACGGCAGAGGATGAGATGGCTAGACAGCATCACCGATGCAATGAATATGGACTTGAGCACACTCTGGGAGACAGCGCAGGACAGGAAGGCCTGGCGTGCTATGGTCCATGGGGTCACGAAGAGTCGGACACGACTTAACGACTGAACAACAGCAACAAGAATGAGCTCTATAGTTCCTGCCATAGAAGTATCATTCCTAGAGTGTCCCGGGAAGCAAGCAAGAATCTTCAAGCACGGCTTCCTAGGATGCTCAAGGGACACTCTAGGAACAAGGCTTCTATGGCAGAAACTATAGAGACTGTTCTCAGAGCAGTACTTTCCTTCTTCTTTCCCCTTTTTTTCAGCATTGGCATATGCTGGGGGCTGCCAGACAGGCTTGGGGGGGGGACACCTGGGGCTACACTTTTGCACCACTGGTTTAGGGGTGTTCTCTGCCACCAGCTATGTGATTCATAACTCTTAGCCTGGAGGTGTGGGAATTCAGGCTCATTTCTTGTACCCATGGAGAAGGATAAGCCCCTTTCCCAGAGCTTCCTTTGACCTCTGTGAAAATCAGGTTACAGTTCATGCCAAGCAGTCAAGCACATCGGAGAGGCCAACTTCAGGCTAGGCCAGAGAACTGAAATCAACTACTGTTTCCAATGCTGTATAATTATTCAGGAACGAAGCAGAGAAGTTCAGAAATAATCATTTGCTTTTAAAATAAAATGAAACATAGAATTAACTAGCTAATACTTTTACTATCAGGAACCTAAATCCTAAAAATAACTCGCCACAGCAGCTTGCAGGTGAGGATACTTGGCAGCATGGAAGAGTTTAATCTTGACTCTTTGCCAGCTGCTTGAAGACAAAGGAAAATTTTGCAAACAAAGGTATTTCTGAGGTGCAGAAACTCCCATAGAGAGCTTGGAAATTCAAACTGGCTAATAACCTGAAAGCACCTTGAGAATCTTTCATGTGATTCCTGTTTAACATAAGACTGAGTCATGGGGAGAAGGTTGTCAAGCTTCAGATGTGGAGCGAACAGGGCAGATACTGGCCTAGTGCAATGCTGTCCTAATGAGCCAGTCCCCATCAGGAAGTGATCTGCCAGGTTTTATGCCATGTGAAGATTCTGAACAGTCAAACCAGGGCAGCTCCAAGCAAAGTGGATTACAGTATTCTAGTCCTGGCAGCAATTACATTTGCTCGGCCTCAGGGGCGGGGGGGATGTACAGTCTCCCCATCAGATCAGGCAAGAACAGGCACTATAATAACTTCAATTTCTAATAGATCTAGGAAGAGCCAAAACTACAATCCTTCCTGCACAGCCATGATCAATCTATCATTCCACAGGTCACCAGGCATCATGAAAACAGCTGTCAAACTAGCTGCAATCCAGGGTTCTCTCCACATGTCTTCAGAGAATGTGAATCTGTGATAAATATTTCACCATGAACCTGGGGTCTTTTTGCCTATTTCTATTCCAGTGCAAACCATCAAATCCAACATTTGCCCCACTGACTGTGTTAGCAAGTTATCTGAAGCATGCTCTGGCCTCTGACATCAGCCAGGGACCAAGAGGCACTAGGAAGTTGCACCCCCCTGCCTCCCAAGAAGAACATAACGAAATAAATACCACAGCCATACATTATGAATGACATGAGTGCAACCTTGTGTTATGTTCCTAGGAGACCCATATTTATTCTGGCTAGACACCCAAGAGATCCAACCATTTTACACAACATACAAGAACTTGGATACCCTATCAAGCCAATGAAGTGTCACCGTATTGAACTAAAAACTTAATGGCTTGGCTAAGCTTCTCTGACACTAATGCTTTTTTTTGCTAGCAGCTACACTGACCACTTTTACCCTGACATTTATCTAGGAAGATTAGTCGCTATAACCCTACTCATTTCCCCGGTGCTTATGAAGAAGTTGTAATTGTGCCAAGGAATTGAATGACCAACCTTTTAAGCTATAAAAGACCAGAAGACACAGGAGCCTTACAGCAACAATATGCACAGCATGGACCACTTCTGATGTAGCTTTTTAGTACCCATGTTCCGAAAAATCCAACCAGAAATGTATATTGGCATGCAACTGTAAGGTGTTGGAATGCTCACATGTAATTCTGAAGGATCTGTGATCATTATTAGAGACAGGCTTCAGACTTTCATCTTTCCCACAGTACAAAGAGGTACTTTGTATTTGGGGGCAGGATGAGTCATATTAATAGGATTGTTTGCTTTTGTAAATACATTCTAGGGGTTTGCACAGCTATTTCAAATATCCTAATGCAAAATAAAATAATTCCTGCACACTCACAAGTGACCATTCCGTATGAACAAATAACAGCACTCTTCACCTAAAAGTATTTTTAGCATCCTTTGTGTCAACAGACTTCCTATCTACAAATTATTTCCATTTTCCCCTGCCCCACTCTTGTACCATACAGTTCTAAAGTCAGGCAAATAGCTTGCATTTATCCATGGGCAAAGAAGGAGTTCTTTAAAGTGGAGCAAATAAAACCAACCCAATCAAAAATATGCTTCTGCTATAATTTCAAGTGATTTGGTTCTCTCAATGTTCTATAGCCTCAGGACTGGTTCCAGGATTTCATGGAGCCTGACAAGCAAGAGACCAGACTCTCCCCTCTCCCCCAGTGAGAGTACACTGCTCACTCACTTCCATCACACCTAGACCAGAGCAGGTGGGGGGACATAAACCTAGTTAGGATATAGAGTTTACTTCTGCCTGCCTTTTCCATGGAGGGTTGTTGCATACTCCCCATCTCACTAGACTAGAAGCAAAACCACTCCAAAATACTCAAGACATGATGTAAGGCTGCACAGAGACTGTGTCATGCACACTAAAATGACATAATTTGCACACTTGTCAAGAAGGTTGGCCACCACTGATTCATCATTAGAGGTAGGAAAGCTATCAGGATAGATTTTAGGGATGTTGCAAGCCCCTGACTTAGTCCAGGAGACTGGCAACATCCCACACACTCGGCCCCTGCCCCCTGCTTGCTGACCTTCAGGGCACTGACGGGCCTGGCCAACAAGTGCCGTGGAGCTCAGCAAGTTGCCAGGAACAGCTCAGACCTGGCTGCCCAGTTGGCTGTCCTTGACAGCCAACCAGGCAAGAGGAAGAGGAGGTGACGCCCCATCACAGGCATCCTCCTGGACACTCCCCACACATACCCGGGCCCCATCCAGTGAGCACCAGCCATCTTGATGACTTGGGTTTTTTGGTGTGTGTTTTTTTAATGAAAAAGGGAGCTAAAAGAAACTGCACCTATTTAAATGTGCGCATTTTTTTAAGCTCCCTTCTTTCGTTAAAAAAAAAAAAAAGGCAGGCACTCACCGGACAGGCCTGGGGTGAGTGCAGACAACTTGCCAAGCTCCTGGGGGCTCGAGCACAGGTCCAAGGGGAGCAAGCAGGGGGCAGTGCTTCAGCAGGCACCTGGAGAACCTGGGTGGAGGTGGGTTCGCACATCCCTTGTTTCACTATCTAATTACCATATAAAATATATGGTAGTTGCTTCATCAGAGCATGAATGAAAGCAAATGTTGGTGGGGGGGATGAATATAACATCCAAAATTACTCCATCTGATATTCCACCTCTAGCTGAGACCATCTTGGATATGTCAAAAGATGAAATAACAGCTACCAAAATATCTGACCTCTCAATGGGTCAAGTAAGGCTGTTCCAGCAAGCAAATCAACAGTCCGTCTTCTGGTTAAGCACTTTGTGCTTATCTAACCTGATTAGCCCTCCTCACACTCACACAAAATGGCAGCCATTCTATGAGCCCATTTATAAGACTATAGAGAACCCTCCTGGGGTCAATTGGGCAGCAATGCAATGTAGTGTTTTCAGGTAGCTTGAAGTCAGCACCTATTGCTTAATCTTTGTCATATAGTTATCCTGCAATTTTATTATTCACATTGTATTTTAACAAGTTTTTGTGTGTGGTGTTCAGAGAACTTTGGTTATAGTTTAGGGTCAAGTCAAACATGCAAGTTTCAGGAAGTACACTCTTCATGCAAGGGCATTAGCACCACTGTTTTCTTGTGGGTTTTTTTTGAAAAAGCTTCCATGTGACTATCATGTGCCATATGAAAAAATTAACTCAGAAAGAAAAATCCTGGCTTCACAGTTTTGAACTGTGCCTCAAATGCAAATAGTGACAGACAGTATTTTCTCTCCTGTCACAAAAATCCTGTGATGGGAAAAACAGTACATCCTAAACAATCTGAGTCAAACTTAAAGAGGCTGATTTCATACTATCTGGAAATATTTATTTATTTATTTATTTATTTATTTATTGCATTTATACCCCGCCTTTTTTCCTCTTGCAAGGAACCCAAGGCGGCTTACATTATCCTCCTCTTCTCCATTTTATCCTCACAACACAACCCTGTGAGGTGGGTTGGGCTGAGAGTCTGTGACTGGCCCAAAGTCACCCAGTGAGCTTCCATGGCCGAGTGGGGACTAGAACCCGGATCTCCCAGCTCCTAGTCCAACACTCTTGCCACTACACCACACTGTATCCTAAAAGCTTGACTTCAGATTACAAATCACCTCAGTATATTAATATGACACAAACACATGCTCACAACCCTGTTTTCTAGGTTGTATTCTGCAGTGTGTATTTTGATTGGACCTCACAGTAACTTCTAGAACATTCCTGGCAGCTTTAATAGCTCCTATATACCCCAGACATAGAATCTCTCTAGCTAGAGGTTGGAGCAAGGGTCACCCAGGTTGAAGTGTCAGTGATGGAGGGCCGAGCAGTGGCACCCTGTTTAGACAGGGGCCTTGCTGAAAGGCTAAAGGCCCTTGTCTGTCAAGGGATCTGGAGGGGTGTCTTACAGTCACATATTCTCTTTTAAGCTGATGCAAAGGCAAAGAGCCTTTGCTAGGAACATCTTGTCTTCATTGCCCAAAGCCTTCTGTTCGGATCCATCATCATCTGGGTTTTTGGAGGCACTCTACACATGGACTCTCCCTTAATTGGAACTTTGGTTTGCTAAAGACTTGCCATGAAATGTACTGTGAAGCTTTTCATAGACATCAACTCTTGTTTGTAGTGGATTGTGTGTCTTTCTTTGTTGTCAGCTCAGCATACTGGCAGGCTGGGTTTGATCTATGACTTTTGGACTTTCCTCTGCCTGGACCCATGCAGTGTGGAGTGACCCATGCAAAAACAGTGGCACAGAACTCCCTGTATGTCTGGGTTTACCCTTCCCTTGATCTTGATAGGCCTTGACCATGTAGCCTAGAGTTATCAATAAAAGTCTAAAAGATTCAAAGTTGGACTGTCTATGGGTGTGGTTAGGCCTTTCAAGAATTTATCCCTTGATTGCCTGATGGGTTCATTCCAGGAATCATTCCCATTCCTTATCTGGGGTAGGAACCTTGTATATCAATTTCCTGGGTTAGGTATGCCAGGAATCCTGAGTCCTTTCCCTTGTGTTCAGAACCATGGAGATGGCAACGGGGAAACCAGGCTGATGACGATTTCAGTCACAGTAGTGGTGTTTAGCTTTGGACTGTTCTGGAATTATGTAGAGCCTATAGCTACTGACCCTGAGCTATATGATTTCTGAAGAGTGAACCCATTAAGCTTTTGCCATGGTATTTCCTGCAATAAAGAAATCTCACTGATTTGGGTGTCCAGTGTCAGATTGCCTGAGCTGGGGGATTGGGAAGCCTGACAAAAGGTTAGTGCAAAAATACCTTCCTTGGGAATGGAATTGTTTGGTGGCCAGAGGAAAACAATTAAAACTCAAAATGTAAGTCTCTAGAATTGCTAGCTTGAATTAATGTGACATAAATTTATATATATGAAGACCTAGCAGTCGTTTTATTATAAGGCTTTCTAAAACACATAAAAGTGAAAAATTAGCATGCAATGAATAATTAATTTTGTGCTTTGCTGATGTTTAAACAAATGGCTTTCATGAAAGCAATGTGCATTCAAGCAATAAATCACTGTTTAGCTCCCTGTCAGGACAAAAAAGGATACCACTTGATAGAGATATTGAACTGAGTTGTATAGTGGCAAGGAAAATTACAACACAGATAAGGAGGTGGGGTGTCCTTAAATAATTGACCAGCACCAGAGTTAGAGGGGAAGACATTGCTTCCTTAAATATGTTTGTGTTGGGTTGGGGTGCGAGGACAACAGAGGAAAGCAATGTGAAAATGTGTACACTTCTCTAAGATTGTGTGAAATGTGAATTAATATTTAACTAGTTGTAAAGCAATTACTCCCCTTCATGGATCACTGCCTTGTTGTGGTGAAGGGGCTTGCGTAACTCAGTGAAGCCATAAGCTATGCCGTGCAGGGCCACCCAAGACGGACAGGTCATGGCAGAGGGTTCTGACAAAATGTGGTCCACTGGAGAAGGAAATGGCAACCCACTCCAGTATTCTTGCCAAGAAAACCCCATGGAACGTATCACAAGGCTAAAAGATATGATGCCGGAAGATGAGCCCCTCAGGTCGGAAGGTGTCCAATATGCTACTGGGGAAGAGCAGAGGGTATTTCCAAGTAGCGCCAGAAAGAGTGAAGCGGCTGGGCCAAACCCGAAAGGACACTCAGCTGTGGATGTGTCTGGCGGTGAAAAGAAAATCCGATGCTGTAAAGAACAATATTGTTTAGGAACCTGGAATGTCAGATCAATGAATCAAGGTAAGCTGGAGGTGGTCAAACATGAGATGGCAAGATTGAACATCGACATCTTGGGAATCAGTGAACTAAAATGGACAGGCATGGGCGAATTTAATTCAGGTGACCATCATATCTACTATTGTGGGGAAGAATCCCTTAGAAGAAATGGAGTAGCACTCATAGTCAACAAAAGGGTGGGAAAAGCAGTACTGGGGTACAATCTGAAAAATGATAGAATGATCTCAGTACGAATCCAAGGCAAACCATTCAACATCACAGTAATTCAAGTCTATGCCCCAACCACTGAGGCCGAAGAAGCTGAGGTTGATCGGTTCTATGAAGACCTACAACACCTTCTAGAACTAACACCAAAAAAAGATGTCCTCTTCATCATAGGGGATTGGAATGCTAAAGTAGGAAGTCAAGAAATCACCGGGATAACAGGCAGGCATGGCCTTGGTGTACAAAATGAAGCAGGACAAAAGCTAATAGAGTTTTGCCAAGAGAACATGCTGATCATAGCAAACAGTCTTTTCCAACAGCACAAGAGGAGACTCTACACATGGACGTCACCAGATGGTCAATATCGAAATCAGATTGATTATGTCCTTTGCAGCCAAAGATGGAGAAGCTCCATACAGTCAGTAAAAACAAGACCTGGAGCTGACTGTGGCTCATATCATGAGCTGCTTCTTGCAAAATTTTGGCTTAAATTGAAGAACGTCGGGAAAACCACTAAACCGTTCAGGTATGACCTCAGTCATATCCCTTCTGAATATACAGTGGAGGTGAGGAATAGATTTCAGGGATTAGACCTGATAGACAGAGTGCCTGAGGAACTATGGACGGAGGTCCGTAACATTGTTCAGGAGGCAGCAACGAAATCCATCCCAAAGAAAAAGAAATGCAAGAAAGCAAAGTGGCTGTCTGAGGAGGCTTTACAAGTAGCTGAGGAAAGAAGGGAAGCGAAAAGCAAGGGAGAAAGGGGAAGATATACCCAACTGAATGCAGAGTTCCAGAGAATAGCAAGGAGAGACAAGAAGGCCTTCTTAAATGAACAATGCAAAGAAATCGAGGAAAACAACAGAATGGGGAAGACTAGAGATCTCTTCAAGAAAATTGGAGATCTCAAGGGAATGTTTTGTGCAAAGACGGGCATGATAAAGGACAAAGAAGGCAGGGACCTAACAGAAGCAGATGAGATTAAGAAGAGGTGGCAAGAATACACAGAAGAACTATACAGGAAAGATCTGAATGTCCCTGATAGCCATGATAGTGCGGTCACTGAACTTGAGCCGGACATCCTAGAGAGTGAAGTCAAGTGGGCCTTAGGAAGCATTAGTAACAACAAAGCTAGCGGAGATGACAGTATTCCAGCCGAGCTATTTAAAATCCTAAAAGATGATGCTGTTAAAGTGCTGCATTCAATATGCCAACAAATCTGGAACACTCAACAGTGGCCACAAGACTGGAAAAGTTCAGTTTACATTCCAATTCCAAAGAAGGGCAACGCCAAAGAGTGTTCAAACTACCGCACAATTGCGCTCATTTCACATGCCAGCAAGGTGATGCTCAAAATCCTACAAGCTAGGCTTTGGCAGTATGTGAACCGAGAACTACCGGAAGTACAAGCTGGGTTTAGAAGAGGCAGAGGAACTAGAGATCAAATCGCCAATATTCGCTGCATCATGGAGAAAGCAAGAGAATTCCAGAAAAACGTCTATTTCTGCTTCATTGACTACGCTAAAGCCTTTGATTGTGTGGATCACAACAAACTGTGGCAAATTCTGAAAGTGATGGGAATACCAGACCACCTTACCCGTCTCCTGAGAAACCTGTACGAGGGTCAAGAAGCAACAGTAAGAACCAGACATGGAACAACCGATTGGTTCAAAATTGGGAAAGGAGTATGACAAGGCTGCATATTGTCACCCTGCTTATTTAACTTATATGCAGAGTACATCATGAGAAATGCCGGGTTGGATGAATCACAGGTCGGAATTAAGATTGCCGGGAGAATTATCAACAACCTCCGATATGCAGATGATACCACCCTAATGGCAGAAAGCGAAGAGGATCTCAAGAGCCTCTTGTTGAGGGTGAAAGAGGAGAGTGCAAAAGCTGGTTTGAGACTCAACATTAAAAAGCTAAGATCATGTCATCTGGCCCTATCACTTCCTGGCATATAGAAGGGGAAGAAATGGAAGCAGTGACAGATTTTACTTTCTTGGGCTCCAAGATCACCGCAGACGGTGACTGTAGCCATGAAATTAAAAGACGCTTGCTCCTTGGGAGGAAAGCTATGGCAAACCTAGACAGCATAGTAAGAAGCAGAGACATCACCTTTCCGACAAAGGTCCGTCTAATCAAAGCTATGGTTTTCCCAGTAGTAATGTATGGCTGTGAGAGCTGGACTATAAGGAAGGCTGAGCGCCGAAGAATTGATGCTTTCGAACTGTGGTGCTGGAGAAGACTCTTACGAGTCCCCTGGACTGCAAGGAGGTCAAATCAGTCCATCCTAAAGGAAATCAACCCTGAGTGCTCATTGGAAGGACAGATAATGAAGCTGAAGCTCCAATATTTTGGCCACCTAATGCGAAGAGAAAACTCCCTGGAAAAGACCCTGATGCTGGGGAAGACTGAAGGCAAAAGGAGAAGGGGACGGCAGAGGATGAGATGGCTAGATAGCATCACGGATGCAATGAATATGAACTTGAGGACGCTCCGGGAGACAGCGCAGGACAGGAAGGCCTGGCGTGCTATGGTCCATGGGGTCACGAAGAGTCGGACACGACTGAACGACTGAACAACAACAACAACAAAGCAATTACTATAACAAAGCCTCATCTTTCCAGAGTACAAATACTCTGTTCATTCAGAATACCACACAGGTGCTTAGTTCACTGCTTCTCTACCTATGCAGAGGTAAAGAAAACAATCAGTGAACCCAGGTTAAGACTGGAGGCCAGTTCACAAACTATTGTACATGTACACATAAAAATGTAAAATATACACACCTTTGATGAAAAATGCAGGTATAATCTGTAAACATTTGTCAGGGAGCCAAGATTGGTCAAGCTCTCTTCCATCTGTACACATGATGGGGAATGTATGTAATTTGCAAAGTGGCCTGTAGTATCAATAGTATTTATTGGCTGAAAGATACTAAGATGTTATGGATTGTTACTGGTGTATGAAACCCAAAGATGGAAGTGCCAAACATGGGATTAAAGCAATAGAAACAGAAACATAAGACATCAGCTACACTGCTATGTTTAGAGCTGCCAACTGCCATCGGCATTACACTTTGTGACAGGGATGGGTAACTCATGACTGTTGGGGTACTGTTAGTGGGTGATTAGTTTGCCCAGCTGAGCCGTGTTCAATCTGTTGTAGAAGGGGGTTGCACTTTAAGAAGCCAGTAAGTTTTAGTTTTGCTTTATTTTCTGATGCCTGGGTGGCAATCTCTCTTTTCTTCATGCAAGCCTTGAAGTTTGGTCAGTCTGGTATGTGGCTCCTCAGGGGTTAGTCTTCTCTCATGTATATACTAATAAAGAATGCTGTCCTGAAAGTCTCTGGGTCTGAAGGGGGTTGCCTGGAGAGCAGCATCTAGGGGTCAGCTGCATGTTGAGCAGGTAGGCTCACCTCCACATTGACCATGCATAGGGGCCATTGCCACAACTGTCACTGTGGAAGTCAAACTTTGCTCACAGCTTTGCCACATATTCCCAGTTGCAGCCTTCTTGGAGTTGTTCTGCATGGATCCCAACTGACGGTATTTTGAAAGGCTAGGGCTATAGTATGTGTGAAGGCCAAACTCAACATTCTGCTAGTCATGCATAACTCTGCTTAATTACTTTAGTGTAAGTATGCACAGGCCTGATTTGGATCAGGACCATGGCAATTTGGGAGGGGGGATTTAAGTTCCCCCTTCCCATTTTTGGCCTGAAATTCCCCCCACACACACACACACACACGTGGGGAGTTAAAAAAGAAAAGAAAAAAATATCCACTGGATTCCAATGGAGATGTTTTCCTTCCCCCCCCTTTTTTTTTTTTTACCACCCTATGTGGGGTGGAATTTGGGACCAAATCCCCCACTCCCAAATCACCATGGAACCAATCTGAATTGGGCCCACATGCACTTACACTAAAGTAAGCAAGCTAATCACACATAACTCTGCTATGCATGATTAGCAGAATGTTTCATTTGGCCCTGAGTATAAAAGAAAGAGAATGCGAGTCTGAACAATTTGCATCTTGTTCTTTGTAGGAAAGACACAGTAGGCAAAACTTGGTGATAAACAAGTTGTTTCTTTATTTGCATACTCCTCATACTTTTGTCTTCTTTCTCACTCCTTTCCCCCTCTCTTTTATTTGGGCCCCTTGGGGATAAACATTTGGAAAAGCAAAGTAGGAAGGGACTAAACACTAAGCATGAAAACACAAAACAGCAGTAGAAAATAAAACTGCAACAGCACTCAAAATGTTTTAAATGTTTTTAGTTTAAAATTACATATTAATTGCCTTCCTAAACAGGAAAATTTCATCAGCTTCTGAAAGTGAGAAAGGCCTCTTGTGGCAGGGAGTTCCTATTCATTCATTCATTCATTCATTCATTTCATTTCATTTCTATACCTCCCAAGAGTGAAAGCTGTCTACAGTCATGTGCCAACATGCAGCCATTTACAAGTGTTTTTTTTTTTAATTTATTACATTTCTATACTACCCAGTACCCAAAACTCTCTGAGCAATTCACAACAATTAAAACTATAAATGCCTTGATATTATAGCACACACATGAGAAGCAAATATCAAAATAAGGCCTGAATGGACAATTTAAGATGTCAGATTTAAGATCAGTCTTCACTTTACAGATAAAACAATATTAATAATATTAATATTATTAATATTAAGTAATATTAACTTGCTTTTTTTCTCCGAGGGAGCAGCGTTCTTTTATGTAAACTCTCCTCTTCATTGTTCTGTCTTGTTAAAGACAGTTAATTGTTCTAATTATAGAACACAAATATAATCAATATATCAAATAGGTCAATTTTAGGGATGTATGCGAATTTCATTATGCTCACAAATTATGCAAACATGTCCTGCTCGCAACCCCAAACACGAGCAGGAGAGCATGTTCTCCAAAAATGCATGCAAGAATTCCTGAACTTGCATTTGCACTCAAAAAGATGCACATTTTTATGCTTTATGTGGAGAAAGTGCACATTTTCAGTGTGCTTTTAAAAAAAATGTGCATTGTCCCCATTCGAAATGCTGCATACTTTCCCCATTCAAACAAACAAACAAACAAAAAGCGTAAATGAATGCGGGAAATCTGGTGAGCCAAGCTTCAAGTTGGTTTTTGGGGAATGTGGGTGAATGTGAAAATAACTTGTCCAGACATCCTTATTCTTGGCCCACAGAACCACTCTAAAGCTCTTACCCATGCAATCCCTTCTTATTAACAGCATATTACTTCT
Organism: Heloderma suspectum; assembly: GCF_057233095.1. Lineage (NCBI taxonomy): Eukaryota > Metazoa > Chordata > Lepidosauria > Squamata > Helodermatidae > Heloderma > Heloderma suspectum. The sequence goes on along the minus strand of NC_139460.1, from coordinate 254,202,328 downwards.
GCAGCAGGCTCTATGTCCTGTTGGCATCTCTTTCCCCTAGCTTTCTTCTTCTCCCATCCTTAGATAGCTTCTTTTCCCTCAATTCTCCCCAGTCCTCTTTTCTTCAGTCCTTTTGTCCAAGTCGCCCTACTTCCTCCACCACAATGCATTTGACACAAGAGGCTGAAAGGTCTTGGTAGAAGATCAGTAAGGTGCCTTCTGACATTACCTTTGTAGCATGAGTAGGAATTCATGAGAATTTTGTTTCAGGTTGCAAATCATCTGAACATGCCCCATTTGCAACCCCGAACATGAATGGGAGTGCATTTTTTCAAAATTGTTCACACATTCCCAAACTATTTGAAAAATGCATAATTTCTGAAAATGTGCACTCTGAAATGCACATTTCCCCCCAACATATGCATTTTTATGCAGTAGTCAATGGAGGGGAAAGTGCACACTTCTGAAAAATGCACACAGAAATGCACAGTTTTCCTGTTAGAAAGGCACACTTTTCTCATTCAAACAAAGAGAAGAACAGCTCATAAATGAAAATGGGAGGAAGCCAGACTGAGCTTTGACATAAAGTTTTGAGAATTTCAGCAAGCTTGAACATTCCTGGTTCTCCCATCCCTAGTCTATTTGTGGAGTAAACCCATTATTATCTATGGAATTCAACCAACAGTTAATAGAGGTCATAATTAGATCTAACTAAACTACTGTGGCTAAAATTGTCCTTAAATATGGGGAAATCACCAGAGCAAACTGGGTCTTGGCAGAATATCTGAATTCCTTCTAACTGCCTGTGGGTAGAGTTTAACCCACCATTCTTATACTTTCATAAGATATGACCTCATGTGGGAAACATGCCAAATGAGAGCTGGAATGTAGACCCATTCATTTTCATAGAAACAATGGCTTCCAATCTGCCCACTTTTCCCTGAGGGAAGGGATTAAGAGGAACAGATTTTCCTTTTTTTTTTTAAGAACATTTATGAATACACTGTATTTTCCCTTTCCTTCTCTAAAAGTGCTAAATCAACAGACTCTCTCTAATTAGTTCTATTTATTCCACGACTGCTAATCAGTTACTGCCACAAATTTCTAATGAGTTTCACTTCCCTCCTTCCCTCATCCTAGATTTGAAAAAAAAAGTTGTACCACCCATAATTCATCAGGTTTTCAAGTTTTGCTGGCATAAGAGACCTTCTGCTTGAGTGTATAATAAAGTTCTCCACTTACTTGCATTCTCACACCTACTCAGCTTCCATGAAAATAACTCAGTGCCAGCTGCTTGGAAATAAGCTCAGAGGCATCTGGAGACCAATTGTAATGCAAAGGTCATATTTTCCAAGCTGTTTATAGATTGTAATTTGTAAGGGTGTAATGTCACAGGTTGTCAATAATTCAAGGTGGAAAATTACAAGTCGTAATAGGCTATCAATTCTTCATTCTTCCTCACTTAACTCTTTATCCCCAAAGAGTGGTTAAATTGCATTTCATTTGAGTTTATTCCTTGAACTTGTATTCCAAAGTTTCATTTGTTTATGGTAGAGACATTTAGGATGGTAAAATGTAACTAATCCCTTAACAAGCCCTCAGGGAATGTAGCCAATAAAAAGTGCATGTTTCGGAGTACAGATATGAATTCCTGCTAAAGGTCTATTCCCGCTGGGTGCTTATATTCTGTACAGCCTGTTGGTAGTGCCGTCAGCATAAAAAAAAATATATTTCTGAACAAAGGTTGAGATGACAAGCTCTGTGTGTGAGATACTATTTCAATCCAGTAGTTTAAGATTTATCTCTTTGGTTGCAATCCTGCCGCTAGTTAATCATGCAAAAGTCCTGGTGAAGTCAATGGAAGCTATCTGCATATAACAGATGACAGGATTGCACCTTTTGTGTAACAAGGTGGGAAATAAATGTTCTGCCTTGTGATCAAAAATGGGATTTCCTCCCCTTTGGGAAAACTAATTAGTACCTGGTTAAAATGTATTATTACATCCAGTCCCACAGGTTGAGGGGAAGCATTTTTTAAATCAGCTAATCCACATCAGTCAAAGAAATTCTGTATCCATTCCCCTTACCCTCTCCCCATCCAAGTACAAAGGTTGGTTAATCTGAATAATTCACATCCAACACACAATCGTTTTGTCATAGCTGCAATTGTAAAGCAGACTTACAGCCTAATTCTATGAACCTCAGTGCCACTAAATAAAACTTCATATGGGTTGCACAACAACGGCTGCACAAGTCTGACAGCATTCGTGCTGTGACTAACTTCCCCCTTGATGTCATGCTGGCACAGCAGTTTGGGTCGGCAGTTGGCGCTGCTACACCAGCAGCAGCCTGAGCACTGTGAAATGTGGCACAGAAATGCTATGCACAGTTGTAGCCCAATTTAGAACTTCGCAGAGAAGCTGGGTATGATGGGATTATTATGGAGATGACTATTATGGAGGGTGCTTAATTGATAAAAGGAGACTTTGGGATGCTGCATCTCCAAGTCATGCCTTCTGATCTGCATGTCATTTCCACATTATCCCTGATCTAGAGGTTTGGTTGAGGTAAGAGAAAAGCACCTTGTATTCCTTCAGAGTCACTCCCTTTGATTACTTCTTGAGACCTGGGCTTCCTGAATCTTGGTCTTAACCTTAATTATGAAACAGGTTACCAGCATGTACCTTATTAATCTCTGGGCTCAAATTAAATCTGCCCTTCTAAAGTAATTTTAATGCAGCCTGTAGCCAACTATGTTGTTATGTAATATGTACTCAATGATGTTGTCATGTAATAGGGTTGTGCGAACACAACACAGCCCAGCTTGGGTTTCCTAGGCACCTACTGAAGCATCACCCCCCTACCCCCCCCCCAGACCCACACTGGAGCCCCCATGAACTCAGCAAGTTACCCACACTCACCACATCCTCATCCAGCAAGCACCCGCCATTTTGCTGCCTTTTTTTTCTGTGGGAAAAAGGGAGTTTTAAAAATGTGCATATTTAAATATGCACAGTTTGGGGGCCAGGAAAGCTTAATAAGTGCAATATTAAAGGCATAATGCCTCTAATATTGTGCACATTAAGCTTTCCCAGCCCCAAACTGTGCATATTTAAACATTTGCATTTTTAAGCTCCCTTTTTAATGCAGAAAAAAGGCGGCAAAATGGTGGGCACTTGCCGGATAGGGTAGGAGTGAATCCGGGGGGGCATGAGCAGGGGATTGGACTCGATGGTCTTGTAGGCCCCTTCCAAGCCTACTATTCTATGATTCTATGAGCAGGTACGAGTGAGGACAGAGACTTGGTGGGCGCAGTCCGGGGGTTGCGGGGGGGCACTATGGACTCCTGGACCCAGTTGGGCGCCCGCGACATCCCTACATGTAATACACAGTCAGTAAAACAAAGAAATTTTGCAAAAGACAAAATGGTACACGCCACTGCATGTGCACCATCAGAGCTGCATATGTACATGAGACCTGAGTGCCAAATTACAACTTGCAAAGTTCAGTCATGCTATGAACCCACCTTTTATTAATTTAGAATTACAGATGATTTGAAATTAATTGGTTAAAAATCACTGTAAAGTTTGTTTGCTTTTTAAAGTTGCCTGGGAGGTTTGTAATCTCTAAGCATAATCACTAGCATGTCCTTATTAGGAAATCAGTCCTCAGTGGGGACATATGTCTGAGTAAACATGCTTATGAGAAGGCTGCACTGAATACATACTTATGGGCTTATATGAAACAGGTTTTGCTCTAGTACAAGTTCAAAGGCAACTACTGCATGGAAAAGGCCTTGCTGATGGGTTTCCCCATTTTGTGTATGGCCTTTGAAATGTTCAGGAAGATGCTAGAATGGTCCTCGAGGGATAAGATAGCATTGGTCTCCACAGTTCATTATCTTGATGACTCCCTGTTCACTGGACTAATGGGCAGAATCAATGTACCACACAGATAGCAGCTTTCTAGAAGCTGGCAGCTTATCTGGGTGTCTCACTTGCAGAATAAAAAATGAAGGGGTCTGTCACTCGCCCGATCTTTCTGGGTATTGAAATTGATATAGTGCAGCAGTCTAGCTGCTTGCCTTTGACCGGCCTTGTGCAACTCGCCAAAAATGTTGCATTACAAAGACTACAAGTATTGTCGGGTCACCAAAACACCACCCTTTGGTGCCATTGGTGGTGGCTCTGGGAAGGGCTTCTGTGATACTGTGGCTGGTACTGGGGGCTGCTTCCTACCACATTCCATATTGGGCCAAATGCAGGTCAAGACCAGGATGTGGGAGGCACTGGTGTAGTGGAGCCTGAGCTCACAGGTTTTTATTAGCAGGGATGCTGGTGTTATCCGCCACCCCACTCAGACATCTCTGTTCCCTCCAAGCTTAGCACCAATCTTCACAACAGCTGGTGAGAAATGAATTTTACCAGCAGCAATATATTGTTTCCCATTGTAATGTTAAGTATTTTGTGGTGGCTTGGTCTTGAATGGGCAATGAAGACCCACCCATTAGCTTTATGAAATAGACCCAGGGCTAGCCTGAGGCTGGGATCACCAGGGATTTAACATTCTTTTTTCTGATTCTTGTGGCGGTCCATCCATGGGTTGATAGTGGAGAGGAAGAGTGCATTTCTAGTGAGACATCCCTGTGAACATGCAGGTTATCAATGCTCAGACCACTACATCTCCCAGGCTAATGAAGCTGTTATTCACATTTGTTCTGCAGTGCCTAAGGTATAACATCTTGTTCATAGCTCAGCCTGCCCAGTGGCTAGAAAGTGGCATTGCTGATGCTTTGTCTTACATTTCGATAGGGATATCAGAGAATTCCGTGACAGATCTCGGTGAGGCTGAATGCCAATACATTTGCCCCCCTGAAATCCATCATGGAACGGCCTGCCCCCCCGCCCCCTGCGGATCCCCCCTGGGACGAGACTTACCTGGGGCGGATGTTCCGGACGGCGGCGGGTCCAGCGGCAGTTTCGGCAGTGGTGGCAGCGGCGGCTGGTCTTCTGACTGGCTGCCGCTGCTGCCATTTGCAGTCTGTGTCATTTTTTTCTCTTTTTTTCACAGACGTGATAGGCTACGTAAAGACTTACATAGCCTATCACGTCTGGGTTTAAAAAAAAAATGCATACGCAAATGGCGGTGGCTGCGGCCGCTGCCATTTGCATTCCTTATTTTTCGCCGTCTTCGTCTACGTCAATATTTACATAGACTAAGACGAAGAAAAGAAAGGGGAACGCAAATAGTGCCCACTACGCTATTTGCATTCCCCTTTCTTTTCTTCGTCTTAGTCTATGTAAATATTGACGTAGACTACGACGGCGAAAAATAAGGAACGCAAATGGCGGCAGCAGTAGCTGCCACCATTTGCATATGCGTTTTTGTTGTTGTTGTTACCCAGAGCCCTCCGCGGCCGGAAATCTGGCTGCGGACAGCTGGCTGTCGAGGATTCTGGGCGGGAGGACCAGATCACCTCCCCACCCATCAAGGATTCCGGGGGGAGGGACGGAATGTCTCCCCCCCACACCATAAACAGAATCTGCGAAAAGGTAAGTCACTTTCATACATCCCTACATTTCGAGGATGTTTTTGAGACCTTACACCTATGGTCTGGGCAGGGCAGAATACCTGTAACACTGCGGAGCCTTGTTGTTTAGAGGCAAAATTGACCATAACAGCATCGCTAGCCTCACACATCAATGTCAGCTGTTAGATGAGTCAGGGAATTTCAACAGTTCAGTCATACAATAGTCCTGGTGGGCCATAGCCTATCCCAGTAGATAATCTTCTTCAGTTTACAGTATACCTTATTAGGTTCATAGCTGGTACTATGTCTGCTTTAACCTTTCAGGCTAAGCCTGAGGGTTTTCCAGACAACACTCAGGATTTCAGCTTGAGAAAGATACTGGAAGTAGGGATGTATGAAAATCACTTACCTGTTCATGGATTATGTTTATGGTGGGGGGGAGGCGTTCTGTCCCTCCCCCGGAATCCTGGATGGGGGGGAGGCATTCCATTCCTCCCCCTGGAATCCTGGACAGGAGGGGAGGCGCTCTGTTCCTCTCCCCCGGAATCCTCCGTGGCCGGCTGTGCTCAGCAGCAGCTCCGCGGAGCAGCCAGCCAGGCCCAGCCAGGCCAGAGCCGTCCGCAGCCGGATTTCCGGCCACGGAAGGCTTGGGGGGGGGAGGTGTATGCAAATGGCAGCGGCTACGGCCGCTGCCATTTGCGTTCCTTATTTTTGATGTCTTAATCTACATAAATAATTACATAGACTAAGATGGCGAAAATAAGGGGAACGCAAATAGTGTAGTGGACGCTATTTGCGTTCCCCTTATTTTTGCCGTCTTAGTCTACGTAATTATTTACGTAGACTAAGACGGCCCAAAATAAGGAACACAAATGGTGGCGGCCATAGCTGCCACCATTTGCATATGCCTTTTTTTTTTAAACTCAGTCGTTTTAGGCTATGTAAGTTTTTACGTAGTCTAAAACATCTGGGTAAAAAAAAAAAGGCGTACCCAAATGGCAGCGACCATCTGCATACACCTTTTTTTTTTACCCAGATGTTTTAGGCTACGTAAAAACTTATGTAGCCTATCACGTGTGTGTAAAAAAACCACAAAAAACTGCAAATCGGAAGACCAGCCACCGCAGCCGCCGCCACCTGGAAGATCCGCGCCAGGTAAGTCTCGTCCCGGGGGGATCTGCGGGGGGGGGGTGGGGGGCAGGCTGTTCCACCACAGATTTCAGGGGGCAGAATGCACTGGCATTCGGCCTCCCCGAGATCCGTGGCGGAATTCTCTGCCATCCCTAACTGGAAGGTTGGGCCAGGACCGCTCGTCTTTGTTGTGACAGCAATCAGTCAGTGAGTCCTGACATTCTGTTTCAGATGATAGGGCTACTCCCTGATGTCTGTCACTTTGAGCCTGAAATTCTGCTGTTCAAATGAGCCACACCCTTGGCCTTTCACACGGCATTTAGAGTAGGCTAATTATCAGCTTCTTTCAAGGGTGATGGATCAGGTCGGGCCTTAGTTAGGAATGTCAGAGAAATCTGCAATGGATTCAAATGAATTTGGATTTCTATGAATATGACCTGCAAATTCCACAGCCATCTGCTTTTTCTGAGTCATGCGGACTTCAGGACTGTTTTTTGTTTTTTTTTAACTTTGGAGGACAGGGGGGAATTAATGTTAATGCACATTTGCAAACAGGAATGAAATTCTCATACATCCCTAAAAGAAATCTGATTCCATGAATGAGTGGATGATGGAATGAAAGATGCCTGACAATTTGCAAAACAGAGATGTGGATTTAACAAAATCTGTAAATTCCTAGCCCCAGTGTTTTTGGATCTGGTATGGGCTGTGGATGGAAGCTCCTTCAGGCTGCATAGGTTGAAAACTGGTTAGTGGGGTGAAGGAGTTGTGATCAGAATTGGGAAGTTGACATGTTTGGATTTGTGCCATGTCCGAGCACCTACGCAATACACAATGGTTTGAGGTGAGCAGGGAAGGTTCTCTTTTTTTGTTGGCCTAATGGGGTCCCCTCTTATAAGATACCAGGTCTGGGTGGTAGTGCATTCTGCAATGTCCATCACCAGGATCGAACAGGAGCTGTTTGGGCAACATTCTTGTTGCATAGGTACAGCAGGAGTTGCACCTTTAATTGGTCTTGGTGAATAGGCATTTCAAAGGATGAGTTGGAAAATCACAACATACAAAGCAGATGTTAGGCTGTAATGACCTGATGCTGCCTAGCAGCTCAGGGATATGTCCTAGTTCATGCTAGTTGAGTGATGCAACACCTGTTTGGTTATTGGCATGGGACAACACACTGTTGGTTGGCCATTATTAATGGTCTTGTTCTTTCTAGTAGGTATGGTTGGTTTGATGGCTCCAGCCAGAGTCCTCCTCTGTGGGCATTCCATCATCTTCTGGGTGCACAGGAGGGTGAGCCACTCCAGAATGGGAACTCAGTTCTAGGAATGTACGAAAATCACTTACCTTTCGCGGATTATGCTGATGGTGGGGGGGGAGGTGCTCTGTCCCTCCCCCCAGAATCCTGGACGGGGGGGGAGGCGCTCCATTCCTCCCCCCCTGGAATCCTGGCCAGCCGGCTGTGCTCCGCAGTGATTCTGCAGAGCCGCCGGCCAGCTCCGCCAGCAGCCGGACATCCGGCCGCTGGCTAGCAGGGACGCAAATGGCGGTGGCCGTAGCCGCCGCCATTTGCATCCCTGCAGTTAGCCGCGATAGGCTACGTAAATGTTTACGTAGCCTATCACGGCTGACTTAAAAAAAAAAAAGCATGTACACAAATGGCAGCGGCCATGGCCGCCACCATTTGCGTTCCTTATTTTGGCACATCTTAGTCTACATAAACATTTACGTAGACTTAGATGGTGAAAATAAGGGGAACAGAAATAGCGTAGTGTCTACGCTATTTGCGTTCCCCTTATTTTCGCCATCTTAGTCTATGTAAATGTTTACATAGACTAAGACGTGCCAAAATAAGGAACGCAAATGGCGGCGGCCATGGCCGCCGCCATTTGCGTACGCACGTTTTGTTTTTTTGTTTTTTTTAAGTCAGCCGTGAGAGGCTACATAAACATTTACGTAGCGTATCATGGTTTTTTTAAAAAAACCTAGCCGTGATAGGCTACGTAAATCTTTACGTAGCCTATCACATTTTTGTTTTTTTTTTAACTGGAAATGGCAGCGGTGGCAGCCAGTTGGAAGACCAGCCGCCGCCGCCACCGCGCTGCCACCATAGCTGCCGCCGCTGCCGCCAGGAAGATCCGCCCAAGGTAAGTCTCATCCCGGGGGGGCAGGGGGGCAGGCCGTTCCGCCACCGATTTTGGGGGGGCCAAATGCACTGGCATTCGGCCTCCCCGAGATCCGTGGCAGAACTTTCGTACATCCCTACTCAGTTCAAGATCAGCAACCTGGCAAGGGTTGAGTGGGTAGGAAAGAGAAACACTCCAGGAACAGTTACTCCCATTTTGTGGCAATCATTCACTGTTTAGTCTCCAGCTTGTAGGTGTTACATTTGGCAGAAAACAATTTTGGGGAAAGCACAGGTTTACCTTTGAAAAGTCTACAGGGACCTGAGCACTTTAAAATCTTGGGTCCCAGGAGTGGCAGTCATTTGGTCTGAACTGTTGCAGAGGAGGACATAGAAAGGGGTTAGCCATCTCTAGAGGGTGGATAAGGAATAGGGTTAACTGGAAGGTTATAAAGATTTTGTTTGATGGTTTGGAAGCATTTGTCTGTCTTAAAGCATTCTATTCTACAGCTTTATAGGTATGATGGGGTGTACTTCTTGGGCTTCAGTTGTGACATCTTCTGGTCAGATCTGAAATGAGGCCTGTGAGACTTACTAGTTGGTAGAAGGGTCAAAGAAGCCAAGCATAAGCTGACTCCTTCTTGTGCCAAGTACAGTGTGGGCCAGGAACAAGTGAAGCTGAGGCCGTCACAGTTGGCCAGTGAGATGAGGTATGGAGCGTGACCTACCTTTGGGTTCTGACCACTTTATCACACCCAGGGGCTATCACAGTCATAGTACTATGAGACCATCGGGACCAAGGACAAGCACAGATTAGTCAGCTGACTGATCTGGCACTAAGAGCCAAGGTGGAGCCATCCATGGCAAGTCTGCAGCAGGATCCTTGTGCTCCCAGCTCTCCCCGGCAAGGGCCTGCACAGGTGCAAGGGCCTGCACAGGCAGGTTGTTAGCTTGATCCTAACCTGTTTAAACCCACTGCAAATTTTGCTATAGTTAACTGCTGCCCATATTATGCCACTTCAAGTTTTGGAAAGAGGAATGTATCAGCTATGTTAGAGACAGAGCTGTGTCATCAACACCAAACATCTAAGATGCATTCAGCTACCATTATAGGCATTGAGTAGAAACACCATAATGGAAGCAATCATTCCTAGCTCCAAATGGAGCAGTTTTAGTGTCTGCTAAAATCATCAGCTTTCAAGCGAGTTATTAGCTCTGGCATTCAAGATGCTGAAAGTAATGATATAGTTATAATGAAATAATTCCTAAAATCAAAACAATTCCAAGGCATTTTGCCCCTAAGTGACAAAATGCCAATGTTTAAAGCATCTAAAATTCGTAGGAGGACCCCAGTATACACACACATCAGGGACAATTAACAGAAATATCTCCCTTCTTAAACATACATCTTGGATAAAACAGTAAGAGATTTCCAATGCAAGAACATACTGCCCAAAGAGGTAAAAGAAAAAGAGGGCCACACCAGAAATGGCAGAAATATAAAAACAAAAACAAGAGAAAAAGAGAGAAACCTTCAACTCAGCTCAAGAAATTGTCCATTTAGTTCCAGTCTGAGATTTGTTCCCCCTGTCTTTTTGCCATAGACTTAGCCTATATGTGGTTCAAACTCCTTTACGTCTTGCATTTAGGCATATTTATTTGGGAAAACTGCAACCAATCAGTACCAAAATATCAAAGAATAGACCGAGAATCTATGAATTAAATCTCTTAATTATCATAATACTCAAGGCTAATCATGACCAAGATGACATGTTGAGAAGGTGGGTTAACTAGGTATGTGCAGAGTTTGGGGCATGTGATGGAGGTAGCAATCCTATGGCTGCTAGTCAGCAGCAAGATGGCCATAGGATATCTTGTTTTCTGCAAAAAGACCTCAGAGCCCATGCTCCGAGGTCGGTTCCTGAAGAACTGACCTTCCCCCACTACCACACTGCCTCACAAGAGGAGCATGGAGTGGCCAAAATGGGGCATTCGGGGGGGGGCGTTCCAGGGCGGGAAGGGCGCAAATGGCTGTATGACACATCCTATGTGTTGTATGGCAGCCTCCTCTCCCACTCTGCCTCTAGCCGAAAATGCAGGGCATGAGAAATGTGGAGGGGACAATCCCCTCTGTGCTTCTCCTGCCCTGGATTGGATAGGCAGTTACCTCCAAGTTCGGAGGTGGCCACCTATCTGCATAGGATTGCACCCTAAGCTGATTGTTTCCCTGTGCAACCAACCATCTTCACCTCAATCCACATTAATTACACCAGAACAAAGATTCTGAAAGAGGGTTGGGCATTTTCTGCACAGGTATGGGTTGAGTTTCAAGCTGGGCATATGGTAAAGCTGTCCCATTAACACTTTAAATTCTGATAAATTCTGCATAGATCCACTCAACCCATTCTCAACATACCAATGGGTTGCATAACTTGGCACCCAGTAAATTTAAAATGGCTTTGATTGACAGGTGGGAGCCAGTGTGGTGTAGTGGTTAGAGTGCTGCACTGGGACTCAGGTTAGATCTGGGTTCTAATGCCTACTTGGCTGTGAAGCTCACTGGGGCCCCATCTGCATGGGGCTTTTACTCCAGTTCTACTCCACCCACAAATTGATAGTGTCAGATGACACACGCTGCTCTCCGTAGCTAGCCCGGCATTTCTGGCCCTAAATCTGGGTTTGTTTCAAACTCATTTTGTGTTGGATTTTCCTGTCACAGCAGACTGAGTGCTATTCAGGAGTCCATGTGACCTCAGCCGGCTTCGGCGCAGGCTGGTGGAAGTGGTGCTGATTGGAGGAAGGGAAATTAGTGTGGGGCAGGGGCATGGAGAGAGCAGAGGGGTAAACATGCCTACCCGGAAGTAACTCATTGCCTTCCATTTTAAAACTGTGCAGCTATGAAGGAGCACAGCTGAGAAATGGTGGCTCAGTTGCTGCCTCTCACTTTAAATAGTCATTGGGCTTGGGTGGGTGGGGGAGCCAGCCCTGCTGTTTTGAAACTGTGCAGCTACGAAGGAGCACAGCTGAGAAATGGTGGATGCCTGTTGATTCGAAGCTGCGCAGCTAAGAAAGGGTGGGTGCCAGGGCAGATGATTTTCATGCACATGTATTCAGAAGCACTTCATTCAGCCTGTGTTTGTTTGTGTGGGGGGGCAGAGCCTGTTGATTGGGTAGTTAATATACAGCAAAGACAATGTGCTCGTTGCTCTCCCTCCTCGCTGGCTCATGCTCTCAGGGCCTCTGGCACTCCTGCTCATCCTGCTCTTAGGCTCCGGGCATCAGTGCCTGCCTACTTGCCTGCCCGCCTCATAAATGTGTGTGTGTTGGGGGGGTATATGGGGTTTGTCATGAATGTCTACTCACAGGCAAGTCCTCCACTGAACTTTGTTGAACATGCAAGGGAGGGGGAGCGAGCCTCTGCTCATTGGCTGCTCCACATCTACACAATTGCTGACATTCATTTCTACTTGTGGCGGGACTCACCCACCCCACCCCAACTAATGTGGCTTCAGTTCCCGTATACACTGCAAAAGCGGAGGAATACAGCACTGCGTGCATTGTGGAAAGAGCTAATTCGATTCTGTGAAAATGCAGATTTTGCAAATATCACTTCACAAAGCATTTCCATTTAGATTGCCCCCATGTGACTTTGGGCAAGTCACTGACTCTCAGCCTAACTAACCTCACAGTTGTTACAATACAGTGGAGAAGAGGAAGATCATGTAGGCTGCCTTGGTCCCTTGCAAAAGAAAAAAAAAAGAGAGTGGGATATAACTATAATAATAAATAAATAAATAAATAAATAAATAAATGTCCAGTTACCCCTTCAGCCACTGAATTCATTCAACCAGCACATTTTTAGCATCTAATAGCGAGCAATTCCCATGTTTATAGCATCAGGGCAAATGTCCCCACAATCACAGAAAACATTGCCAGCAGAAAATCAAGATCCCATCAGCCACTAAGGGCATGCCAGGGGGTGGAGAAATCTAGCATCTGAACCAGATCTCTATATGCATATCTCCATTTCTGCTTAAACTCTGGTAAACTTTTTTTAGTGATCTGTACAGTTGGGCCCCTAGAACACATGCATAAGGCCCAACTGTTCAAACTTCTGTTCAGATTCCCATAATTCACTAAAGTTTTCTTCCTTTTCTGAAAGAACACCATGAAACTGGTAGCTAAACAAACTGAAGAAGCTAGAAAGAACCTCCAGCTCTGATGGCCTTGCTCTCTAGAGGTTGTCAAAAACCAGCTGGCACCATCTATAACTAGAGGATATAACGGGCTCACTTTCTCAGTGTCTGGTGCACGAAGGATAGGGTTGCCAGATGTTTCTTATTCGAAAGGGCTGTCACTTTTCTCCAAATACCATGGCCTGAACAAAACATTACAGCATCTCAGGGGGAATTTGGTAGATTTCATCTGGCAAGCATAAATGAGGAGCATATAATACAGAGTGACCAGTGTGAAACAAGTGCAAAACAAATCCATGCAATTTTACACTCAGAACAGTAACATGAGCCCCACTTCAAGAGCATCATCTATTTTCCCTTGGCACACTTTTATGCCACAAATTGCCTAACTCAAACAGAGGGCTAAGTCAAAGCATATTATAAAGCCATGCACAAGATTTCACATCTTATTATCCCCATTGATAGTGTCAATGACATCCTCATACCTCAAGGGCAACAGATCTATGTTGGTTTTGCCTAGAAGCTGAAGGCTCCTTCTGAATTTGCAGAGACAAGAAAGTTGCTCTCTCTGACTGGTTACCTTTGTAGGAAGATTAAGGTGGTGTTTGCCCTCTAAAATTCCTATTTGCACTCTAGGTTGTTCTCTTTTTCTTTTTCCCTCCCCAAAGACCAGGTAGATATTCAGCCATGTTTATCCAAATCTGTTTTAGCCCCGACACTAAGAATTAAAATGCTAAACAAGAATTTAAATGGGAAAGGGGTTACCGCATCCTTAGCAGCAGTAGCACTGCCATATTACAACACAAATTTGAGCCCACTCAGATTCTCAGAAGGTTCAGAGCTTCAAGCCTCCATGCTTCTCTGACTCTGAACAGTCATCAGATGACTTTGCTGCTGCATCAAAAGGGTTAACATTGCTGCAACTGTGTTCATTTATAATGGAACAGAGGCCTTTTGAATTATTTCTCAGGGAAACCTGCTGCCTTGTCACCAGTTCAGTGAGCCATGTACTAGACTAATTTGACTTACACTTATGGTCAGCTATTTGTCAAAGAGCAGGTATGGAATGGAGCTTTATATTCCATTCCCTTTGACTTATAGCAAACTTTTGACATGTGCGCCTTCGGGGGAACACATACCTATTTTCCCCTCCCTTCACTGATGCTTTTATAGAACCTATTCCTAGAGGGAGAGGGGTTGTGGATCATTTGTGTATTGTTTAGAGCTCATTGTGTGTTTGTGTTTCCCAAGGCAAAATGGAAGGAGAAAATAAATGGATCTCAACAAATGAAATCTCTTAATTTTGTGAACATCCTTCTTGTCTTTCTCTCTTTCTCTCTCTCTTTCTCACATACCTCTAATACTAGAACTCAAGGTTCTCCATGAAATTGACTGTTCATAGGTTCAGAAGAAACCAGAAAAGCATTTTCCTTTGTTCATGGCTGAACAACAAACCTATAATTAACTTATAGGATGTACTACCACATGTGGTGATAGCCACCACTAGCTTAGTTGGTTTTGAAGAAAGGATAGACAGCAGCTGCTATAATCCATGATAGCTAAATCATGCCCAAAGGCAATAAACAGCAGAATACCAGATGTTGGGGACCAACAGGGTGGGAAAGCAGTGGCCTTCGTGCCCTCCTGGTGATCTTTCCAGTAGAGCTGGAACCCCCGATCCAACTCAGAAGCAGCTTTGCAGCTTCCGAAGTGGGCCCAATCTGACTTAGACAGATTCGGGGGGGTCCTGACCTGGCTCAGCCCCGAACCCAAAGCAGGGTTCGGATGGCAAACCCTGCTTCAAGTCCCCCCTGATGCCCCTGCGCAACCACCCAGGTCCTTACCCAGGTCCGCCGCCTCCTCTGCCACCGCCACCATCACCTTCTCCATCGTTGCGGGGCCGCTTTCTCCGTTGCACTGCCACCTTCGCCATCTTCTTCTTTGCCACCATCACCTCCACCACCACCTGCTGCTGCTATCTTCACCATCATTGCCGCCATCTCTTGAGGCCTGGATGCACAGCAACTGGTCTTCTTCCAGGGAGTTGCCATTTTTAAAATGGCGACTCCCTGCAAGAAGAGTAACCATGTGTCCAGGACTCAGGAGATGGTGGCGGTGGCGGACAACGGTGAAGACAGCAGCAGTGGCGGTGGTGGGCAGCAGCGATGACAGCAGTGGCGAAGACAGCAAAGGTGGCGGCGTGGCGGTGGCGGCAAAGACAGCAGTGGTGGTGAGGCAGCAGCAGAGAAGGCAGCAGTACCATGGCAGCGGAGAAGGCAGCTCAGCTAAGGACCTGGAGGCACTGGGGGGGCTGGGCTGGGGACCGAAGCTCCAAAGCACACCGAGCACTTTGGTGAGCCCTGACCTGCTCCAGGCCACTTTGTGCCCCTTCTGCTTCAGCTTGGAAGGGGAACAAAGTGGCCCAAAGTGGCCTGCTTTGACTTACGGTTCGGGCCTCAGGCCGAAGAAGTGCACAGCCCTACTTTCTAGAGAAATCTGGTTGGGAAAACAGAATTTGGCACTAAGTTTGGTTTGATCCAGCAGGATGGTTCTTATGTTCTGTTTAGAAAACCTTATGCCTATTGGCCATTGTAGTTGGCTGCGGTTTGATGGGCTACAGTGGAAGTCAACCAGCCACACTGTTTGATTCCACATAGTGTATTTATAGACTTCCATTAACAACTTTAAACTGCTACATTCACTTCTCAGTTTCGTATTGGTTCACAAATCCTCTTTTAAAAATCTAGGAGGGAGGACTGAAGCCATATAATTAGTGAATACTGATGTGGAAAGGGAAAAATAAGTTCAATCAGTACTGACAGTTAACACTCAGATGCACATGAAAAGGTTAGGAGATACAGATATGTAAATGCCACAAATTTTAAATAGTTTTAAACAAATACAGTCATTTGGATATGAATGCTACAAAATCAGCTGAGTCCTGAAAAACTGAGCTCACATTGAGATCCAATATCTGTTTCCCCCATCTCATATAGTCTGGCCCTGATTTCTTAAAGTCTAGTTTCCTCTTACAGTAGGATCCTATGTCTCACCGAATAAGCCTCACCGAATTCAGCCTGCTTAGGCTTGTCCAAATGAAATACGTGAGACTTATGAGTAAACATGCCTAGGACCAGACCACAAGGGTCAAACCTTTCTAGGATACCCATCCCAAGAGCCAGTTGTACCTGTTGTTCATAAACAGTAATCTGCCTTACAATTTAAACTGTCTGTCACAATCCAGAGAAAGACAGACATGCCTAAATCCCATTCAGTGTTATGAAACTAACACAATTATTCTCTGTCAAATCCAAAAAACCTAAAAACTTTACATTTTCCATTATGCACCCACTGTCCTTTCCTCATTAACAGGAAATATGTGAATACAGGCAATTAAGATCACACACACAGAAAAAGAAAAGGAAACGGAAACATGGATAGGCATAGATTTGTTAAATAATTGACAGTATTATTAATTATTTTAATATTTAAAGGACACTTTTCAGAGTGCAAAGTTATCCTCATAAGATATGACCGAAGATGCAGGATACTGTCTTGAAAAGGTCACCCAATGAGCTTATGGATAAGCAAAAATTAGAACTTAGGTGCAAAGCCAACATACTCATACTAAGGGCACATGACTGGCTGGGGAATGCTGGGAGTTGTAGGCCTTTTTTCTGTCTAAACATGCATATGATTGCATCCTAAATTACTCATGCTAACTTACTCATACTAAACATACTCATACATACTATGATTATGCTGCATCTGAATGGCTTTTGCTATCTTAGTCTTATATTCTATGTGATTATTATTTTTAAAGTAGCAGTGAAACATTTTAACCTAGTGCTTTGAAACAAGATAATAGTAAACAAAGAAAGAGAAGAAGAAATGCCCATTTGGTTATGTGATAGTGACCTATTGCTAAAATGATGGAACCGTAATGAAATTTTCACTTACAACATATAGCAGAAAGAAGGAAAGAAAGTCTGTTTATATTGAGATCTGATACTGTAAAACTACATCAAGGTGAAATATAGAATGGAAGCACAAAAAGGCGGACTCTGCTTATCTTAAAATTCTGCTTGTGGCAAAGTTGTTCCTTAAAAAAAAAATAAAAAAAGTTCTTATTCTACTCAACCCAAGCTCCAGTTCAGCAATGTCCAAAATAAAATTTAACATTCCCTGTGTAGGCTGATGTGAACAAGATACCTGTCTCAAAGCCTTTCCTTGTAACAGCCCCAAAATAAAATTCAGCTCAGCATGATATCAGGTTGATAACCTTCTAGAAGGATTATGCTATATAAATGACAACTGAAAATTAAGTTGACTGGCGTGTTGTTAAACCAATAAATGGATCCACTGAAAACATTCTCAGGCCTATCCAGTTGGAAGAAAAGAGTGGCCTAGAATTTTTACAGATCATTAAAGCAATTCTGGTTGAAAAAATAATCTTTCCAGTCAGGGAGCAAGCCCCGTGGCTGTTCCTGTAGTTTTGTAAGAAAACATGTTATGGTGAAATGTCTTGCAAAGTTTCAAATAGACACACATATATTTATTCAGTTCACAATGAAATGAAGCAGAACATTTTGCCAAGGAAAGTTCTAGATGGACAGAAAATATCTCTTGTTGCCTCTTTGTTAGAAATCTTGGGAAGAAGAGGCAATTCTCTAAAGTCAAGCACACAGCTGGGAAATCGCCCTCCTCTTTGGGCAACCCACCAGTTCTCTTCCCACATGTGTGCGTGCAAAGCAAAGTGTTCCTGTCAAACTGGTAACTAACAAAAAGATTCTATGCCAGATGGAAAGAAAAGGCATAAATAAGGTAGATTGCTTTTCAAGGAACATGCAAGTTGCACAAATGCTTAGCAGATTACTAGTGCTAGATTAATGAGGCTGTGGGCTACTTGGTGGCTGAAGTCTCTCTCTTTTATTGTCAGTGTTCATTTATTGTCAGTGCCATCAGCGTGCAGAGTACTTCACAGGATATTATGTTCTCCCCCTTCTCTCCCCCTGCGCCAAAGCCTAGGGGGAATCTAAAAAAAAGGTAAAGGTGTCCCCAACCAGTCGTGTCCGACTCTAGGGTGCGGTGCTCATCCCCGTTTCTAAGCCGAAGAGCCAGCGCTGTCCGAAGACGCTTCTGTGGTCATGTGGCTGGCATGACTGAACACCGAGGTGCATGGAACGCTGTTACCTTTCCTGCCGAAGTGGTACCTATTTATCTATTTGCAATTTCTTGCTTTCGAACTGCTAGGTTGGCAGAAGCTGGGACTGAAGACGTGAGCTCACTCCATCACGCAGCACTCGGGTCTCGAACTGCTGACCTGCCGACCTTCCAGTCTGCAGTTCAGCATCTTAACCACTAAGCCACCGCGGTAACAATTTCTGAAGAGTTTTGTGCTTATACCCAGATTTTCATGAAATCACTTTGGTCTGTCCGCAGCACAAGATGCAAGACAGGTGCAGTAGACACTACCTAAAAACCTGCTTTCACCACTGTACCTCAGGGTTGGGTGGGCAGAGTCTAGTGAGTAGAACTGAACGTCATCAGCTGTGTAGGTGCCGCTCAGCCAATGAGAAAAGCTTGTTCCCTCCCCATGTCCACACTTCCCTATTCAGGGAAGTTTACTGGAAGCACTGAATTAAGCCCCTGTAGTTTACCCCACACTTCTCCCTTCTCATCCACCATTGCGATATTGTGAAAGGTTAAAAAGAGTGCTATTGCAATATTGTGAATGGTTAAAACAGTGTGGCTACAGATTGTGAATGGGTAAAGCAGGCTACTGCAATATTGTGAGTGGGAAAACAGCACTACTGCGATATTGTGAATGGCTAAAACAGTGCTACTGCAATGTTGTGAATGGTTAAAATAGTGCTATTTTAAAGTAGTAGGGAAAGGAAGCCTGTGTCCAAAAGCACCCTACTGCAAATGGGGGAAAAGAGGGAATGGGGGGGAAGGGTGGCCCAGCCCTTGACTGTCACTGCCAAGTCACAAGTAGGTCATAGCAACACTCCTAGGCACACCCAGGATTTAATATGGGAGGATGGGGCACATTGCAGTGGAATCATGCCGGAGCCACATTTAAGAAAAACAATGCACTAAAACGACTTTGCAAAAATGCGCTGTTTCCAGAGGGAAGCTGTGGGGTTGCTGCAGTACTCTCATTTTGCGCAAGGCAAACTTAACTCTGTGAGACAACAACATGCCCAAAGTTACACAGCAGTCAGTTTGAGAGTTAAGATTTGAACCAATACCCTCAACTACTCTTAAAGGTGCATCCACAAAAAAGATATGAGAGAATCACTAGTACACACAAACAGTTTCCAGAGTGGCTCGGTATACACAGTATCTGTAGCCACCACAGGCCCTCCAGGGGCAGCAGAAACATCCAGATCACAAGGGAAGAGTCTGAACACCACCACCCTTGTCTCTGCTGGAGCCTTGAGAACTCCACCAGTGTGAGGGAATGGAGCATGGGAGAGATCTGCTGCAGGCTTTAAGAAACCTGGCTGCTATTTTCTGAACTTTGTTTTCCTGGCATAGCTGTTGCAGTTTGTAGTGTTTATTAAAACCTTAATGCATAGGAAATATTTAGTTTATTGGACTTTGATTTACACGCTACTGAAAGAAAATAATTGAAATTGTGTTGCAATGTTTGATTTTGTCTATTTTGTAATTAATCTGAAATGTTACTATGTTAGTATCAGTGAAATGGGTTGTTTATGATTGTAATGAGGTCCTATTATAATGTTGTCATTGTTGCTGTATTGTTGCTTTGTTAGCCACTTTGGGCAAATTCTGTGGAAAAGCGGCATATAAATTTGATGATGATGATATAGTGCACAACTTCACTGCAAGCTCTTCATAGTCCCCTTAAAACTACACAGCAGGCTCTGGACACAGAGTAGCCATGAATACTCTCTGGTATGGGTGGCACAATGAGTCTACAGACAAACTAGGAACTTTTTGTTTTATGCTGCCCGCATTTCAATTATAGCCCAAAAGTACCAAACTGAGAATGCAGCAGATGCCACCTTAAGTGGCTGGCACCATTTTACATCCCTAAACCCAACTGCACAGACAAGAAAAAGCCATCCATAATAAGACTGGACAAAACCTCACTATTTTTAAGATAGAAGATTTGGACTTACTGTACACATGTATCATAATGATGCAGTAAAATTGTTGAGGTGGTAGAATAGACTTTACATCTCCAGACTGCAAATAGATGGTAATATTTTTAATGTTCTCTTATGCAGAAAAATGCTGTGCAAGTCGAAAACTAGCATATTAGGGAGAAAGGTCTAGCTGAGGTTTTTCCCTGGTGTGCTAGTAGTTTTCTACTTGCATTTCTGGTTTGGTTTTGTGTTTGCATAGGGTAATATCAAAAAATGTGCTCAGTCACAAGCAGTCTAAAGTTGTGCAGTCAATTCTACCACTTCAGGATTGTGCCTACCTAAAGAACGTAAAGTCAAAATGGGTGAATGAAAATCCCTGATATAAAGACAGTATTTGGCAGAGCAGTTTCCATCATATATCTGATGGGACTTTTAAAATCATGTATGTGCATGTGTTCTCACAGTGGTAGTCAGAGGAGACTTTATTTATTTATTTAAGTATTTTTATACTGTTTTTTCTTCAAAACCTACCAAGGTGGTGTTCAATATGTCAAAAACAATAAGAACAACATCATTTAAAAGAACAACAATATCAAAACCATAACTAAAATTATATAAACTACTAAAAACAATTTGAAAGGCCAAATGAAAGAAGATGTGTCTTGGCACCTTTTCTGAAAGCATAGAAAGCATAGAACACTCCACCTGTACAGACTCAGTGGTAAGTTTATCACTGCTGGGAAGTCATAGGACAAGATGGATTTTCCTAAGAGAAGGTAACATCAATGCCAGTGATAAGGTCAGGGAAATGCTTCATTATGTCCCATGAATAGTTCTAATGAGTACCAGTAACTATGGAACTTTGACATATATTTGTCTAGTTGTTTCTGGTTCTGAGATACTTGGGTACTATCCATGGATGGAAGTGAAAATGGTGAAGTGACATACACAGGCTTAGAAGAAGCGCAAAGAATGGAACAGTTCCTCTGTGCAAGGCACATGTCTGAGGATGACTCAAAACATAAAAAGGCAAGGGAGGGGGAATGAGTCTGGGAAACGTTTTGTGCTAATGAATAATTCAGTTAGATTTACTTGTAAAAATGAAAAAGACTAGCACCTTGTTCTTTCTTGCTTTTCTTCCTTTCTTTCTTTCTTTCTTTCTGTTTTGCAATGTATAGAAAAAATAAAGGCAGTTTAGCTCCTTCCCATGCTTTTGAAAGCAGATCAGACTACTTATTTTATTCTGATGATCAACAGTTAAATGCCACAGTTATTTTATGAAAAATACTTACTTTAAAAGAATAGACACCATTTTACACATAGCATTTCTTGATCATTAAACCAGAACAAACACAAAACATTTTACCTAATTGAAAACAGAACCATTGCAAGCTCTTTGTTGAGTACTGTTTGGGTAAGCAAATAAAAATGAAAAACACATACACAGATATGAAACATGTCCACAATCCTGTCAAATTCTGTGAAACATTGCATGTTTGCAATTTCATCAAGAAAGATATATCTCCCTCCTCTCCCAACCACGGAGAAGGGAAAATCCAGGATATAAGGCTACTTGATGATTGCAGGAATACAGTGCAGAGATAGGCTTGACAGAGCACTACTTTGCCAGAAGTAATTAGTGCTGTGTATCTGGAAGATGTATATTACCAGTTGTGGATCTGTGATTACTTTTAGGTAGACTAATGAAAGCTCGGTGCTTATCCATACTCCACTTCATTTCCATTCTCTCCTACCCTATCTTATCAGCAGTAGGATTAACATCAGTAATAGGGCCATATGCATATTTACACATTGTAATTAAGTGGTGGGTGAACAAGGAAAGTAACTCCTTAGAATATTTATTGAAGCCTATAAAGTCTTCTCTTCATGGACTAAATTTATTCTACTGTTATTTGAAAAATAAAGTCCACACCAAGATTAGAACACTATTTATTCCTGGGAGCCCGTGGAAAGCCACATAAGTTACATCTACTTTGTGCTCTCTGAGACACTGGTAGACTATAAAAAATGCTTGTGGGCCTATGTTTGTCACTTTTAAGGAGACCCCTGGAAGCAGGTTTGTACAAGATATTGGAGGGTACTTCAATGTGTTTAAAATTTCTCCGTGCTTTCCCCCTGCAACTGTTTGCTGTTCATGGCAACAAGTCTGCCAAATTTTATTTCTCTCAATTTCTCATTTTTCCAGTCTTAAGTTTGGTTCATCATGAACTCAAGAAAAAATCCTTTTAAGTTTGCATGAAAATTCATATGCATTTTTGCATGCATCTATCCTAATACATTGCCTAATATATGGATTCTTTGCAAGAAATTTTCCTAACATAATGAATTTTAATGTTATTTTCACTAAGATATGCATTTTTGTATACATTTCTCTATTGTACACATTCATGTAGGGTTTTCTTAATTATTGGAAAATTCCATCGCAAGATTCAGATAGGGGTAAATTTCAAAGGGTAACTGAGTTGTGGTTTACCTATTCATTAGAAAATGTGAACTAAATGAATTTTTCCCCATCCCTAGCTACAGTTCACTTATGGACCATAGAATTACAGCACTGGAAGACACCAAAGGACACATAACTAGTCCAAGTCCTAGCCATTAAGCCATGCATTAGGTCAAACCATCTGTTCATTGGCCTATCACAAATCACCTTATGTAATCTGAGACCAGAGTTCAGTTCAACAAGGAAGCAGCCCAGGAAGACCCTGTCTTTCAGATACCTCCAGATGCCTCAAGAAAGCTTGCCAACTTAGAGAGGCAGAAAACCTTATTTTCCTAGGCTTTCCAAAGGAATGCTATTGGGCCAGAAACACACCACCTAGAACCCTGTTTCTTGTTGTTCAGTCATTAAGTCGTGTCCGACTCTTCGTGACCCCATGGACCATAGCATGCCAGGCCTTCCTGTCCTGCGCTGTCTCCCGGAGTGTCCTCAAGTTCATATTCATTGCATCGGTGATGCTATCTAGCCTTCTCATCCTCTGCCGTCCCCTTCTCCTTTTGCCTTCAATCTTTCCCAGCATCAGGGTCTTTTCCAGTGAGTTTTCTTTTTGCATTAGGTGGCCAAAATATTTGAGCTTCTGTTTCAGTATCTGTCATTCCAATGAGCAGTCAGGGTTGATTTTCTTTAGGATGGACTGATTTGACCTCCTTGCAGTCCAGGGGACTCGTAAGAGTCTTCTCCAGCACCACAGTTCGAAAGCATCAATTCTTCGGTGCTCAGCCTTTCTTATAGTCCAGCTCTCACAGCCATATGTTACTACTGGGAAAACCATAGCTTTGATTATACAAACCTTTGTCGGCAAGGTGATGTCTCTGCTTCTTACTATGCTGTCTAGGTTTGCCATAGCTTTCCTCCCAAGGAGTGTCTTTTAATTTCATGGCTACAGTCACCGTCTCTGGTGATCTTGGAGCCCAAGAAAAAAAAATCTGTCACTGCTTCCATTTCTTCCCCTTCTATATGCCAGGAAGTGATGGGGCCAGATGCCATGATCTTAGCTTTTTAATGTTGAGTCTCAAATCAGCTTTTGCACTCTCCACTTTCACCCTCAACAAGAGGCTCTTGAGATCCTCTTCACTTTCTGCCATTAGGGTGGTATCATCTGCATATCTGAGGTTGTTGATAATTCTCCTAGCAATCTTAATTCTGACCTGTGATTCATCCAACCCGGTGTTTCTCATTATGTACTCTGCAGATGAGTTACATAAGCAGGGTGACAATATACAGCCTTATCGTACTCCTTTCCAAATTTTGAAGCAATCAGTTGTTCCATGTCTGGTTCTTACTGTTGCTTCTTAACCCTAATACAGGTTTCTCAGGAGACAGGTAAGGTGGTCTGGTACTCCCATCTCTTTCAGAATTTGCCACAGTTTGTTGTGATCCACACAATCAAAGGCTTTAGCATAGTCAATGAAGCAGAAATAGACATTTTCCTGGAATTCTCTTGCTTTCTCCATGATCCAGCAAATGCTGGCAATTTGATCTCTAGTTCCTCTGCTTCTTCGAAACCCAGCTTGTACTTCCGGTAGTTCTCGGTTCACATACTGCTGAAGCCTAGCTTGTAGGATTTTGAGCATAACCTTGCTGGCATGTGAAATGAGCACAATTGTACGGTAGTTTGAACACTCTTTGGCATTGCCCTTCTTTGGAATTGGAATGTAAACTGACCTTTTTCAGTCTCGTGGCCACTGTTGAGTGTTCCAAATGTGTTGGCATATTGAGTGCAGCACTTTAACAGCATCATCTTTTAGGATTTTAAGTAGCTCAGCTGGAATACTGTCATCTCCACTAGCTTTGTTGTTAGTAATGCTTCCAAAGTAGGGATGTACGAATCCCTTACCTGGCTCCACGCAGGGATATCCGCAGTGGGGGAGAGGCACTCCACCCCTCCCCCCGGAATCCTCCCTGGCTGGCTCCACTCTGTGGCAGCTTCACGGAACCACCGGCCAGGGCCGTCCGCAGCCGGAGTTCCGGCCACGGCCAGGCTGCTGCGGCTGCAAATTTGCGTCCTTCCAGGCTGCCGTGATAGGCTACGTAAGTATTTAGGTAGCCTATCACGGCAAAGAGCAGGGATGCAAACAGCAGCCGCTATGCCATTTGTGCCCCTGCTCTTTCCGTAATAGGCTACGTAAGTATTTACGTAGCCTATCACGGTAAAGGCAGCCATGGTAAAGGCAGCCACCAAAGCTGCCGCCGGAGCATCCACCCCAGGTAAGCTTCGTCCCAGGGGGATTCCGTGGGGTGGCAGAGGGTGGGAGGCCATTCATCCCAGGTTTCGGGGGGCCGAATGCCAGTGCATTCAGCCTCACTGAAATCCATGGCGGAATTCTCCAACATCCCTATTCCTAAGGCCCACTTGACTTCACTCTCTGGGATGTCTGGCTCAAGTTCAGTGACTGCACAATCATGGCTATCAGGGACATTAAGATCTTTCTTGTATAGTTCTTCTGTGTATTCTTTCCACCTCTTCTTAATCCATCTGCTTCTGTTAGGTCCCTGCCTTCTTTGTCCTTTATCATGCCCGTCTTTGCACAAAATGTTCCCTTGAGATCTCCAATTTTCTTGAAGAGATCTCTAGTCTTTCCCATTCTATTGTTTTCCTCGATTTCTCTGCATTGTTCATTTAAGAAGGCCTTCTTGTCTCTCCTCGCTATTCTCTGGAAATCTGCTTCCAGTTGGATATATCTTCCCCTTTCTCCCTTGCTTTTCGCTTCCCTTCTTTCCTCAGCTACTTGTAAAGCCTCATCAGACAGCCACTTGGCTTTCTTGCATTTCTTTTTCTTTGGGATGGATTTAGTTGCTGCCTCCTAAACAATGTTACGGACCTCCGTCCATAGTTCCTCGGGCACTCTGTCTATCAGGTCTAATCCCTTAAATCTATTCCTCACCTCCACTGTATATTCATAAGGGATATGATGTAGGTCATACCTGAATGGTTTAGTGGTTTTCCCTACGTTCTTCAATTTAAGCCAAAATTTAGCAATAAGAAGCTCATGATCTGAGCCACAGTCAGCTCCAGGTCTCGTTTTCACTGACTGCATAGAGCTTCTCCATCTTTGGCTGCAAAGTACATAATCAATCTGATTTCATTATTGACCATCTGGTGATGTCCATGTGTAGAGTCGTCTCTTGTGCTGTTGGAAAAGTGTGTTTGCTATGATCAGCGTGTTCTCTTGGCAAAACTCTATTAACCTTCGTCCTGCTTCATTTTGTACACCAAGGCCATGCTTGCCTGTTATCCCGGTGATTTCTTGACTTCATACTTTAGCATTCCAATCCCCTATGATGAAGAGGACATCTTTTTTTGGTGTTAGTTCTAGAAGGTGTTGTAGGTCTTCATAGAACCGATCAACCTCAGCTTCTTCGGCCTCAGTGGTTGGGGCATAGACTTGAATTACTGTGATGTGGAATGGTTTGCCTTGGATTCATACTGAGATCATTCTATTGTTTTTGAGATTGTACTCAAAAACCCCAATACTGCTTTTCCCACCCTTTTGTTGACTATGAGTGCTACTCCATTTCTTCTAAGGGATTCTTCCCCACAGTAGTAGAGATGATGGTCACCTGAATTAAATTCGCCCATGCTTGTCCATTTTAGTTCGCTGATTCCCAAGATGTCGATGTTCAGTCTTGCATCTCATCTTTGACCACCTCCAGCTTACCTTGATTCATTGATCTGACATTCCAGGTTCCTAAACAATATTGTACAGCATCGGACTTGCTTTTCACCACCAGACACATCCACAGCTGAGTGTCCTTTCGGCTTTGGCCCAGCCGCTTCACTCATTCTGGCGCTACTTGGAAATTCCCTCTGCTCTTCCCCAGTAGTATATTGGACACCTTCTGACCTGAGGGGCTCATCTTCCGGCGTCATTTCTTTTAGCCTTGTGATAAGTTCCATGCGGTTTTCTTGGCAAGAATACTGGAGTGGGTTGCCCTTTCCTTCTCCAGTGGACCACATTTTGTCAGAACTCTCTGCCATGACCTGTCCATCTTGGGTGGCCCTGCATGGCATAGCTTATGGCTTCACTGAGTTACGCAAGCCCCTTCGCCACAACAAGGCAGTGATCCATGAAGGGCAATCCTGTTTCTACTAGTTTCTAATTCCCCAGAAGAAGGGAACACAATACACAAGGTTATATGTAGGAAACCAAGAAACACATCCATTTTGCAAATATCTGGGGTGTGAGGGAGGGGGATTGTTTTGTTTTTATACATTTGGACTGAACCAGACTCTAGATAGGAGGTTTCAGTTCAACAAATTGACATAAGCAGGCTTTATTGTACTTGCTAAAGAAGAAATGGGTACTGGAGAGAAGGGAGAAAACTTCCATGTTCTCACTCCATTTTCACTTTCTGCTATTCCTCTCTACTGTGAAAGAAGCATTTTCTAGAGCTGCCATATTCATTCCTTCAGTTAGGAGTTAGAAAACATATACAACACCAGGGTAGTGACTTCTGTTCTATGAAACTGTAATATTCAGAAATGAAGCATTCATAGTGTCCTAAGGGAGCATGATGCTCCATAAAAAAAAAAAAAGCTAGCAATGTGGCATTTACACATTTTTCCCTTTCTCATGCCCATGTATTAAAGACCCACTGATATCCCAATGAAAGCAAATAGTGAAATGAATGAGAAAATCCACTTAGCAACATCAGGTCTGGACAATGGCACATTCCAGACTAGCGTTGCACCCTCCTACCACCCATCATCTCTTCCTCCAAACACAGCCAACATAAAAAGATGTTACATGTCACTCTCTTTTAACTGTATACAAATTTAGAAATCCTCATGTATGGTGCTAATGAGTAAAGAGGCCAAGCCTTAGGAAAAAATAGAGAATTAAGAAGAACATGTTAAAGCTAGACATTTAGCATCCTGGTTGTGACACCTCCATCCCTGTATTTTTTTTTTCTTCCAAAAATTCAAGTCTACTTAGAATAAGTAGCCAGTGTGGTATAGTAGTTAGAGTGTTGAACCGGGACTTGGGAGATCTGGATTCTAGTCATCACTTGACCATGAAGCTCACTGGGTTGCCAGTCACTGACTTGCAGCCTAACCCACATCACAGGGCTGCTGTGGAGATAACACAGAGAGGAGGAGGATCATTTAAGCCACCTTAGGTTCCTTGCAAGAGGAAAAAAGGTAGGATAGAAATGTAATGATACATTAAAATTAAAAATAAATAAATAATGATATCATAATTATGAAATATGCAAGATGCTCATCTAATCCCAGCATTTAAAAACCATATTGAAACAGCTAGATAGACCAGCATCAAGGGTGAGGGGAACTGATAAGACAGGTCATTTAACATGTATAACTCATCCCTTCCTTCTTCTTCTAGCCCTTGCACAAAGATTTTTTTTTAAAAAAGTTAATCCTTCTGAACCAAAGATGGTACCTTTAAATTTGGCAGAATTAAAGAAATTACTGTAAAATAGCTTAGAATGATTGCACCAATAATAAAGATTTTTTTAAAAAAAATTAAATCCTTTCCTTGCTATTAGGGTCTGCTAGCATTCAATATCCCATGGCTTTTTGTGATGAATTGGTTTATAATACACATCTAGCCTTGAAACAACTATTTTAAAGTGGATACAGTTAGGCCTTCCTTTGGATTTCAACCACTATAGAACATTTAACACTTTTCAGCCTGCAATCTCAAAAAGAACTTTGCAAAAGAGGGCAGCAGTAGATTGCAGCTGGGAGTTTATGCTTTGCCTACAGAAAGAAAAAATAGGATGTCAACAAGTAGAAGGAATGTACTTCTGTTATTGCCCATTCCATTCACACAGACAAGCTCCCAATTGTATCATGATGGATACGGGATGGAGGAGGAAAAAAAGCAAGGGCATAAGTTTGTATTCTCTCAAAGAAGACATTTAGTGGATGTGGGATGCTCAGCATACTACATTCTGGAAAGCTGGCATTAATATATATTTTTTTCATCCTCTAGAAAAAAGTGCTTCTCAGAGGCCAGAAGAAGTGCTTCTGAGAGGCCAGAAAAATCAATCACGCTGGAATCAAAACCCAAACATTTTCCAGCCTGGATTCAATAAGTTTAATTCTGTGAATGATAGCATTGTAAAAATGATAGCCAAAATAAACTAATGTAAGGAAATACCTGGGTCCTATACATGGATTAATTTCAATACACACAGGCCTAGACTATACAAACTCTAGTTTTAGAGTTTCACATGTTGGTCCAATTTGTATAAAAAGTGTTGGTCTGCAAAGTTTGGGTACAGAATTTGGAAATAAACAGATTTTTTTGTATGCAATTTATTTGTTGTTGTTATCTGGGGGGGGATACTACGCATTCACACCGCCTAGGTAGTGTGGGAGAAATTTCCCCTTCATGCAATTCAATGTTAGGTGTGTGTGGGGGTGAGTACGTGTATGCATGCATGCATGCATGTGTGTGAACTGGAAAAAGTGCAGAAAAGGGCAACTAAAATGATGAGGGGGCTGGAGCATCTCCCCTATGAGGTTGGAGCTGGGATTGTTTAGCATGGAAAAAAGGAGGGTAAGGGAAGACATGATAGAGGTGAACAAAATTATGCATGGTGTGGAGAATGTGGATAGGGACTAGGGAGACATTTTTTTCCCTCTCACATAATACTAGAACCTGGGGTCATCCTATAAAGCTGATTAGTGGAAGATTCAGGACAGATAAAAATGAAATAGTTCTTCACACAGTGCATAGTTAAACTATGGAAGTCATTAGCACAAGACGTAGTGATGGCCACCAATTTGGATGGCTTTAAAGGGGATTAGAAAAATTCCTAGAGGATAAGGCTACCAATGGCTACCAGTCCTGATGGCTATGTGCTACCTCCAGTATCAGGGGCAATATGCCTATGTACACCAGTTGCTAGGGAACATGGATGGGAGGGTGCTGTTGCACTTGTGTCCTGCTTGTGGGTTCCCGGTCGACAGCTGGTTGGCCACTGTGTGAACAGAATGCTGGACTAGATGGACCAAGGGCCCATCTAGTCCAGTGTTCATGGGATGACCCTGGATTCTAGTATTATGAGAGAGGTTGAAAAATGTCTCCCTATCCACATTCTCCACACCATGCATAATTTTGTACACCTCTATCATCTCTCCTTCTGATGTGATCCGGATTAGGACCTTATCTTTGGGGAAAGCACCAGGACCTATTAGTAAATGCTTATTATTATCCAGCCATAGCAGAGTTTTTAAAATGTGCAGGATGAGATTTTCAAAATTCTGTACAAGCTATTGGATCTCACCTGATACCCAGCTTATACATATGATTAAGATGTGTGGATTCTGCATGGTCAGAAGCACAGCAGAACTGACCAGGTAGGAGCTGAACTGTAAGTAGGCCAGCAGAGCCAGCCACTGATTCTGTACCGGAGAAAGTGGTGAGGAGCCAGGACACAGCCACAGGTGTTATGGGATTGGGTTGAACCCTATCTACCAGCCCCTTGTGACATCCAACCCCAGGTGATCTGACACCTGCATTAACGCACTATGGCCATCTGGTTGTGCTGAAGTGTAGCACAGAACAGGTCAGCAGTCTAGAAATCTACCACAGTGGCACATAGACTATTTTGCCTGCTTTCCACTGCCAGAGTCCCAAGTTTGACATCCCCAGCACATTACAGGCCTCCACAGCCTCCAGTCCAGAGAGAGCCAATGTGCCCTAGTGGTTAGGTGAGGGTTAGTACTGGGGAGACCCAAGTCCAAACTGCATGTTATGTTAAATATGCAGCATGCAGCTCTCTTTATTTTCCTTTTACTCAAACGTCAGTTCAGGGGTGAACTGGATTTTTATCACAGCATCTATGGAGGGAGGGGGAGCTGGGAGGAGAAGGATTAAACTTCACCTACTTTTGCATTGTGGTCTCAATATGGATTGCCCCCCTGAGCTTATTTTTGAGTAAAAGAAAAACAAAGAGAGCAGCACGCTATGTATAGTTTGACCCCCAAATTCAAATCTCCATGCAGCCTTAACACTCACTGGGTGACCTTAGGCCAATTACCTAGGGATGTATGGATTTTGTTAAATCCATTCCATCTGTGCTTTGCAGATTGGCAGGTGTCTTTCATTCCTTCATTTACTCATTGATGGAATTGGATTCTTTCAAGAGATATATGAGAATTCCCTGAGCTTGCATTTGAAAGTGCACACTTGCAGAAATGTGCACTTCTAAAAATGTGCGAATGTGCAAAACTCCTCCTCTGCACGTCTGCAGAACCTGTATAACTCAGAAAAGGCCAGTCTACTGTGGAAACCATGGGTTGGATTCATAGAAATCTCAGCTCATTTGAATCCATTGTGGATTTTTCCAGCATCCCTACAATTACCATCTGTCAGCCTAACCTACTTCACAGGACTGTAGTGAGGATAAAATGGGGCAGGGGGACTATGTACTCCACCCTGAATTCCTTGGGGAAGGGTGGAATAACAATTAAACTAGTTCCCATGGGCAGCTGCTTGGCGATGGAGTGAACAGAATTCTGGACTAGATGGACCATGGTCTGATGAGCCATGACTTTTTTGTTGTTGTTCTTAAATTTTATTTATACAATCCACATGTGCAAAAGGCAGCTGCACGATACATATGAAAATGAGTCTCAGAACCTGTGAAGAAACTGACTTTTTGTGAAGTAAAAGTTTAATGTGTTCAACTGTTAAGTTTTGTTACAAGGACTGATGACAGTCGTAAGGAAAATGTGCACCTTTGACTACGGGCTTGTGCCTAAGCAGTGATAGACTGTATGAAGTGTTGGTGGAGTGGCAGTTACTTGTTACATTGAGAGGGGAATATGAGGCCAGGTTTCAGTCTTATACATAGGAAGGTTATATCTAAATTGGTACAATCTGATTGGAGAATAGCTAAAGTTTGGACAGAGGTGGTGTGATGGAATGTTAGTCACACCAAAGCCGATTGGCTGGATGGTTCTGCCAGGAGCAAACATAGGAAGCTGTTGAGAGTTTGTCTGGGGGGAGTTTGTCCGGAGAGTTCTGTCTGGAGGAAGTTCATCTGACAGTGTCACCAGGAAAAAGTGACAATGGAACAGCATCTTCAAGAGAGGCTGAGAGCCTGAGGAAGGCAGCAGCACCTACACTGAGAAGCCAAGCTAGAAGTGGGCAAGGCAGAAGGAGGCCAGCAAGTGCAGAGATGTCTACTCCAAAACCAGCTTTCAGGAGGAGCCAACATTTGAGTGATAATTGGTGGCGGTCTAAAGACAGAGCAGCTGCTGGACCAGATTGAAGACTTCAAGGGAAGTCTAGTAAACCATCATGAAGGGAGCAATCCTACTGGGATAGGTTGCCACCTCTGAACTCGGAGGCAACCGCCTATCCAATGCAGGGCAGGAGAAGCACAGAGGGGATCATCCCCTACATGCTTCAGCTGCCCTGCATTTGCAGCTAGACAGCTGATTTCTGTCTAGCTGTGGAAAGTCGGAGCATGGGAAGCGGCAGCCAGATGACATGTTGGATGTGTCGTACTGGATTTCCAACTTCCCTGCCCGGCATGCCCCCAGGAATGCCCCATTTTCGCCACTCTGTGCTCCTCTTCTGAGCCGTGGAGCCATTGTGCACTGCCTATGAGGCAGCATGGGAGGGGGTGAAGGTCTTTTCTCAGGAAAGCAACCTATCCTATGGCCAACTAGCTGCTGACTAACAGCCATAGGATTGTGCTCTAAATGTCTGAGATGGAAATCTAATCTTCCTGGAATAACAAGTCCTCAGTAGAAGGCCTGTGTTAATTTGGGTGGAGCTTGATGGGGGGATTGGCCTAAGTTTGGTTAGGCTTGGGAACTGTAGGTTCTATAACCTATTTGGTGGTAACAGTAACAATATAGAAACCTTGTTGTTAAAGTGATTGCAATCATAAATTAATAAGCTTTTTTGTTTTATTCCTTTTAAATAAAATACTAGGTATCTTTTACTTTCCTTGTACCTCTGATCTGTTTGTGCCATGCCTAATGCCCAGCTACCTTAGGTAAAGGGGTATACTAATTTTATTTATTTATTTATTTATTAAATTTATTAATCGCCCATCTGACTGGTCACCCAGCCACTCTTACTAAATAAGGGGGTGCAGATTTATGGTGGCAGTGGAAGCAAATGGTGGGATTGCACCGGTGAAGGAGCAGATTCTCCACAATTGGTGGCTATAGCAGTGGGATTGCTCACCATGGGGCAATCCTCCACAATTGGTGGATATAATGGTGGGATTGCCCACTAGTGAGGGGTAGTCCTTTACAGAGCCCTTACATTGCAAATAAGCAACCAGTAGCCCAAGACTCAGTCAGATCTCCATGGGCTTCCCAGATGGTTACCATCGTATGTCCTTATTCTGAGGCCCTCTGCTGATTATGCATTTCAATAAATATTTCCCATGCATTAGCAAATCATTCCCCATACATACACGCATGTATGTGCATGCGTGCATGAGTGCACACACACACACACACGCGCGAGATCAACAGAGCCTATGTAAGGTTGATACCAACTCAATGCCCACATATGCACACAAGACAAAATAGGGATGCTTGAGGAATTTGATATTTGTGAATTCAGATACTAACCTGATCTGCACTTCCCTGACTGAACATAGCTAGCTCTCCTAAGTAGGTGAGGCCCATGGGAAGGGGTCTGCACCACAGCACTCACAGTCTGTCCTGGATCAGGCTAAGCATGGTAGGATCAAAGCAGGAGACCAGACAGGACCTTGGAGAGCGCACTGCATGAAATGCTGACTGGAGAGTTCTCCCATAAGGAGCTGAAGGGCAGGAGAAGCTGCAGGGAAGTCATCCTCAGAGTGAGATGATGGGAGAGCAACATTGGTGGCCAGGCAGGTATAGAAGGAGACCTTGACTGCTCACTCCGAAGTGGGGTACCTGTGACCCATCTGAATCCAAGTCCTCCTTCTCAGGGTAGTGCAAAGCCTCAAAACCAGGGGACATCACGGCTAACCATAGGAGTTTGCACTTCTCTAAAACATTGTGATGTGGTTCTCAGCTCAAAAAAAAAAAAGGTATCAAAATGTGTATTTTGAGATCAAATATGGTTAAAACAAAACAAATTTTCTCTCAAATGAACATATTTGAGAGAAAATATGTTGAAAATGTGTATTTAAATCTGGATATACCTGCAAATTTTTGCAGATTTTTTAAAAATTTTGTCTCCACTTCTATCTGAAAATGTATTATCTTTTCCCTATTGGGAACTTTTTGAAGTCTTTAACATTTTACAAAAAGCTGAACTTATATCTAAAAATATATCTTTGCTTTTTAGGCAATGATAAGTGAAATGAAACACAAATGAGAATAATGCTTTTGTTACTTAGGGCAACAAAAGCAGCCAGCTTAAATAGGCTGCTGATTGTCCTGACTTCACTAATGCAAGCTCTAATGCTATTTTCTATGCCCTACTCCCACCTCTTCACAACTACAATAAAAAAGATGGAACAAGAGAATCATCTTTAATGAAGTTCATTCACAGTCAGGTTCTGATTTCAGTCATAAAACTGTAACTACTGAAGACATTCAAACAGAAACATATAACAAGAATCGCCCCTGACATAACAGGATATGTGCAGAAA
This sequence comes from Heloderma suspectum, assembly GCF_057233095.1. Lineage (NCBI taxonomy): Eukaryota > Metazoa > Chordata > Lepidosauria > Squamata > Helodermatidae > Heloderma > Heloderma suspectum. The sequence continues at coordinate 254,168,139 of NC_139460.1, read as the reverse complement.
GAGAGAAGGAAAAACTGGAGGGATTCTTGTACAGATCAGGGAAGAAGGAAAGTCACGGTGACCAGATGTCCTCTTTCATGTTGGAGAGGCTGTAGCTTAGTGGCAGAGCACCTGCTTTGCATGTAGAAGGTCCCAGGTTCAATTCCCAGCTTCTCCCAGTAGAGCAAGGGGAAAAAAAACCTGCCTGAAATGTTGCTGCCAGATGGTGTTGACGATACTAGTCTAGATGGACCAATGGTCAGTATAAGGCAGCTTCCTATGTCCCTATACTAGATAATCTGGTATTTCCAGTGCTGCTAGAATTGTGTCCTCTCCCCCTGTTCATTTAGTAAAATCCTTGAACATGCATGAAAGGGCATTTCAAGGTTGCTGGTGGGTTGCAGTCTTTCAGTTAAAATCATCATCATTCATCATCATCCAAAAGCAAACTGATTCCAGGAGCCTCAACTCTCCTTGAGAGGTGCTCTTACAAAGCAGCACTGCTGAACACTGTTCAGGCTTATGACTGTGTGTGGAAAGAGGTGAGGGATTTTTTTAAAAACACCCAGCTGGAGAAAATGCAAATAAAGCTATTGGCAGACAATCCTGCATCCCACTGCACCACCTTAAGAGAAAATAGGCATCAGGACTAACAGTAGCAGCTCTGTGCCCAGCAGAAAAAGCAATAGCTGCAAAGAGGAGGAAGAGGAGGAGGTGGAGGAACAAGGGGAGGAGAGAGAGAGAGAGAGAGGAAGGGAGCTGCCAAGGAAGATGAGGCTGCCAGAGAGAGGGTGGGGGAACCACAGAGGGACTACTTAATCTGAAGTGATTAGGAGTGGGGTGCAAATAGGGGTGATTTGGATGGGAAATTTGCTTGCCTTCTATGAAATTTAAATGCTAGTAATTATTCCTAAACTTGCATCTATAAGTATACATTAGCATATGCACATGTCCTCTTTTGTCCTCTTCCTTGGTGACGTGTGAATGGCCGCTCTGAGGCAAGTGCAGGTTTATGTGAAGTGACTGGAAAGACTGTATGTAAGTATCTAATGCACTTTCAAAGCTGCCATTCTACCTCACTCTCTCTTACCATTCCATTGTAAGCAGCCTAGGTTTAATGGGTAAAAGGTATCCCTACAAGCAGCTTACATTTGCTGGGACAAATTAGCTCTCATTAAATATCAGGGCCCTGAACTTGATTTTTCATCATGGGTCCCAACAAGTTGACTGTAAGGGGAGAAGTCACTCTACTTATCTTTAAAGGTTGCCATTATTAGTTTCCACAATCAAAACACCCTACCTTTTCTTTGAGTTTTCCAGGTAGAAAAAGTGACATGATGTCAAGAGAGATGTCAAGTAGTAGGTCTAGATTCCATTTCTAACAGTGTGGAATGTCAAAATAACTTAAAATGTGCTATCCCAAAGTTAGTATCTGAAAGGAGCTATCCAAAACTTACTTGGATCACCCCAAAGCCCTTCAAATATCCTAAGTCCCCTTTTATGCTTTATCCAGTAACTTAGGTACTGTTGTTTGAATGTTGTTGTTTCCTGTTTTAACACACAAGTGTGAAGTGAAGTGCATCTCAGGAGGCTGTCAACAATTGTGGCTCTCCAGTGCACGTCCACCATGTGTCCCCCTGAGTATCTAGGGGTCAGCAAACCTATATACTATAAGTATAGTGTGTGTATGCATTTTATCCTTTTAAATTGTTGGTGTGCATAGTCCACTAACAAAAAACTAAGAACACAAACCAGAAAATCTTGGGACTTTTGATTTAAAAGGCTACAAATCTTGTATTTTGCCTGATTTGTTCAGTTTGTAATGGCTGTAGTACAGTTTTTAATAGGGGCATCCAACCCAGAGATATACTTGAAGCACCATACTATCATCCCTATAAGACGTCCCTGGGGCATCGACAGAATGCTAAGTGTTTTACAAAAATAACACAATCTATACCCAGCAGTCTTAGAATTAGTCATGCAGTGCAGGCAGGTGTAGAAAATATAAATTAAGTCATAATCATTCTCACTTTGAATTACAAAATATTAAAGTTCCTTGGATCAAAGTCATTACACAAACTGGAATTATGAAGCTACTAGATTTGACTTAGGAACTGATTAATTTTGAGTTTTGGTGGCATCCCTACTTACAATCAGCTTCATTACTGAATCCAGAAATAATCCTTTGATCTCATCTCTTCATGTTGCATTGCTTCCAATTATTATTTTGGCAGCCTGGAAATCAATTCCAAAAGCTCCCATGACCTCCTAATATCTCTGGATCAGGGAGTCACAGTCTTAGAAGTTACTATAAGTCACAATGCATTGGATCACTAGTTTCCACACTTTCAAAAAGATCATGTTTCTACTTCTAACCATTTATTTACAAAAGTATTTTGACTCATTTCAGCAGGTAAATCTGCCACAAGATTTTGTGATCAGCCAGGTGTGCACCTCACAAATACATCTCCTGTCAAAACTGGTGGGGTCAACTAAAAGCTTAGTCCAACCTTCAAGTCAATGGGAAAGACATTAATTTAAATTAAGGGGGATTTCGCACATCCTGATACCTTGATAGATGAGTCTGGAATTGTATAATACAGTTATGATACCATCTCTGGCTGAGTGAAGGACACAAGTGTATGATACTGCTCCTCAGGTCCCAGCTAATGTCTATCCATTTTTATTTCCAATATCCTTGACATCATTTCTATTTACATTGAATCCGAATTAATCGGCCAGACATTCATGTTGGCCAAAATAAAGCAATACATGTAACTCAGCATGGCAGCATGACATTATCCCTGGTAAGTAATATTGGTTATATTTGATTCAGGGAGCTCATGGTACGATAGGGCTTCAGGTGCTGGAATCATAAACTATTATATCCATTCTTCAACCCTCTGCATGATATCCTTTCTCAAGGACAGCATCAGAAACTGGAACAGTGGCTCAGACCTGATGTATTAAACATGTGCACCAAGGGCATGAGAGTTTTTAAATCACAATCCTCTCTTATTTCCTTCCAGTTAACCCTTGGCATTGCTTCCTTACTGGAATTGAAAATCAGTTTGAATAGGGAGCACCAAAATATCATTTTAATAATAGAACCTCCTTTAAACCTTAGATTCTTAAAATAAAAACCTGGATTGACCTTTATTCTTCTTTCCAGAACAGCATATGTTTGCTTTATGAGAGCTGGGCTATATTTTAGTGTTTTAGTCAATTATTAAACATAGGGATGTCAGAGCAATCTGCTCTACAATGGATTCAAATGAGTTTAGATTTCTATGAATCCAACCTGTAGATTCTACAGTAGGCTGGGTTTTTTTTTCCTTGATGCAAACAGGAACAAAATTCTTGTATATCCCCTAAAAATATCCATTTCTGTCAATGAGCGGATGATGGATGACAAGACACCTGACAATCAGTGAAACACAGACAGAATGGATTTAACAAAATTGTACATCCCATGCCATTTTCCCTTTAGCTAGAAGGCTTATTCTTAGCCTTATTTAAGATATATAAAGGGCACACAAGAGGATAACATAGGGGGAGAGGGGAAGCCAATGTATATTCAAAGCAAATTGGGCATCTTCATGAAATGTCATCATACTTAACTTTAACGTGTGACCTGTTCACAAGCATGAGCATGGTATTGTTTAAAAGTATATGATGTTTAACATCTGGTTTGAATGAGCTTTAATTAATGCTGTGCCAAAAATTTCTCCCACACTTTTCAAGCATTCTCAGTAAATTTGAAAAATAAATTCAATATTCAAGAGAAATTCAAGAGAAATTATCATGGGTTCAGTTTGGGTTTGTTGTGCTTACCTTACTTAGGAGGTGGCCAAGAGTCTGTGCAAGTGTCCTGTTTTTCACTGTACAATCATCTCTCTGGCAACCTGTAGCCTCTTCAACTTCCCACACTTCAATTAAAACCCAGGGGAAAACATCGTATTGTAATTCCTCCAATAGGGCTTTTTCAGATCAGGAAGTACAGACAGCCTAGGAGACTGTAGAGCAGTGGCGATATGTGTAATAGAAAGAACACGCACGCACACCACCCTTCGCCATTTTGCAGAGATTAGGTAAGCTCAAAAACACCTCAAAAATAACCATAAAACACCCTGAGAATGAGGCAGAAGACTTGAAGCCTCTTTTATGGGGAAAACTTTCAGGAAATTGGAGGACAGTTTTTAGCCCAGCACTAGCTCTACCTCTTCCATGGCACTGGACTCTCCATGGTGCTCCCCGCAAAACTGCATTGTGGTGGATGCAAGGGGGGGGGCAGCCTGCCAACAGTTCATGCTGTTGCCACTTGCAATGGCAGCAGGAAAAGAAAAGCCCCCAAATCCTTAAAAAAAAAAGAAAGAAGCTGTGTTACAACCCCCGCCAATGGTGTGCCCTACTTGTGGAAAACTGTTGAGAATTTTTCCTTGCTCTGGGAAATTCAGTGAAATTGTCCTCCACGTTTTTCTGCTCACAAATAGGGTGGAGGATTGTGAGAAGCCATTTAATGGGTCCAGGGTGGATGATGAAACAAAGAAATCAGTAAAGTAAAACCTAAATGCATGCTGGTACATATGATCCCCCGTTTGGCAAAAGACACCTTTAATCATGTCCAGTATGAATGCACACTGCTCGTTGAATGAGTTGCTCAGTTTCTTCACCTGATGGAAATTGAAATGTTACAGCTTAGACACAGGTAACCTTGAGGTGGTTTACAAAATTGTAGGTCTTGCTTGTGGTGAATAAGTTAGATGAGCCATGGTCAAGGATATAAGAAAAAAAGACTGCAGCTATCTCTACAGTCATGGGAACTGGCTTGGATGGCATATTCCTCCCTCCTTCCTGTCTAGTAAGCATTATAAAACTAAGAAGAGTGAAAGGGGTAAGACCATCCATTTGATTACTCAGGATTTGAAGGGGAGCAAAGAATCATGCCTTGGTGGACCTCTGCTGCATATTGGTTCTTTCTAGGCCTCTGCATTAAATTTGGACCGTGTGTTGTTGCTTTCTTTTTTGAGATAATTCTTTATGATTTCTCAAAATGAGATATGTTTGTCGATGAGGAATGACTGAGTCAGTAGGGTATGTGCCTCCTAAGTTAATGATTTACAGAGGAAAGCAAGCAAAGCAAGGCAGGGCATAAATCATTTGGCTTGTCTGGGAGAAACATGATACACAATTATAAAAGAATTAACCCACCCTCCTCTCACTCAATAAGCACTGCAGAAGGTAAAATACCAGAAAAAGTCTGAAAGATTACAGAGGGCACTTGAAGGAGCTGAGATGTGGAAATAAGCCAAGATGGGATATTTTTCAACCAGAAAAGCACCAGCGTTCTTTTAAATTCATACCTGTTGCCATCTATAACTCACATGCAAATGTTAATGCAATAACTTCAGAAGCTGAATTGTGACTAAGCTTTATAGATGACTCTATGCTCAGGTATTCAAGGAGCTGTCGTGCCTTCAGTTATCTTTGTCCCAAGGCCTTTTGCAATGAATGACACACCACATATACTTTCTGACAGAATAGGTTGTGTTTGCACTTGCACAAACACGCCCTTGCACAGATGAGCACTTGTGCAAGTGCACCTTAGTGCTAATGCACATTAGGCCAAAGTAAAAAAAAAAAAAAACCAGTCTGCAAGTCCATATAATCCACATGACTCAGAAAAAGCCAGTCTACTGCAGTATCCATAGGTCAGATTCATAGAAATGCAAACTGAATTGATTCCACTGCGGATTTTTTGACATCCCTACATTGTCCCCCATCCCATACCCGAGTGTCTTTAAGAAACCCTCATTTCTGTGGCATATGAATCACAAGGGAGTGATGGGACTGACATTCATTTGTAGCTGGGTGGGAGCTGCTATGCCTGGTTTAGGAAGGCTCATTGTGACTCTCCCATGGGATAGCATGAGAAATTTGAAACTAAAGCCTCCAGTGGTATAGCCAGGAGTCCTAAAAATCTGAGAAGGAGAAAAGCATCAGAACTGTATACATTTATTAACATGCAGGAAGAAGCAGGGCTGGCCCTACTATGTGGCAGAGTGAGGCAGCTGTCTTGGGTGGCAGTGGTTGGGGACTTCCCCAGCCATTCTTCTCTGTTAGAGGACAGAGGATGTGTACCCCTTTAACTATCCTGCCACCCTCAGGTGTGGTGGAAGACACTATTTCATCACCAGTGTTGAAGTAAAATTCAATTTCCAGTCCAGTTTCCTTCTGTACATGGAATGGGGGGGGGGGTACCATCTTTGTCCTTTGCCTCAGACAGCAAAATGTCTTGGGCCAGCCCTGGAAGAAGCATAACATCACTTGCAGGAGTTTACTGTGGGTAGGGTATCCATGCATCCTACTGTACAGATGCCAGTTCTCTATTTGAACAGCTGCCAGGTGACAGTCCTCTATTTAAAGGGCTGTCCAATCCAAATCTGGTTTAAAGATAAAGAACCATAATGAAGGAGATCAGCAGGGGCCTTGAAGTTGCCCATCTACAGATAGCACCTGGACAACACACTGAGCAGGCACACCGATCACCTGGTCTTGGTGGCACATACTATATTTCTATTTAAATTATAGCAATAATTTCTAATTTTTCATCTATACACAAAAATTAAAATTTGTAAAATGTTATGCAAAATCACTGTCTTCTCTTTTGGTGATGCACATCCTCGTTTTTGGCAATGCATATGTGACCACCCTAACTGGAGAACATTGAATTAAGTGGCATTTTTCATTATTATCAACAGAACAGAAAAGCTAATCATAAGGAGCTCCCCCCAATCTGCTTTCCAAGCAGCATGCTTCATCTCCAGATTAAAAAGAGTTCACATAGCTGAGGCAGGGTTTCTGCTGATTGATTGAAAGTATCACCTGCTGTTTGGACTCCCCCCCCCACACTTTTTTTTTTTTTTTTACTTGACAGGGTAAAGCTCATTAGATATTTATTTATTGCATTGACTGGCTTTACTGAAGCTTTGAAGTGTTGTAAAGCAAGCTAATCAGGGTGTACATTTATATTCGGGCTTGGGGAATTTTCAAATGAATTGATCCAGGGCTGAGGGAGCTTTTGGCTTCATGAGCTTGACAATAAATGTTTCTATTATGAGATTCTTATAAATGCAGATCTTAAAGGCATATTATTAAAAAAGGAAAGTTATTTGACGTTTGGCCTTAAAGCCAGGAAAGGTAGCCATCAAAGCATTGGGGTGGGGAGAAAAGTGTAAAATATGCCACAAAGCATCACAGCAAGTTTCTAAAATGGGCATGATACGACCCAAGATTAGCAGTACCATCGATTTCAATTAGAGAGATCTGAGCATATGCTTAACCTTCCCAGTGAAATCAATGGGGCTTACAATGGTTGTGTCAGTGGTGACAACAGGTTTCAAAATTTTCTGCCGTTCAAATACCTTTTCAAATTTTATTTGAAAGAAAACTTGCCAGCCCACACTGGTGGTGTAAGGACTGTGCTTTGGGGGTTGAGGCACAGCAGTTCAAGAGCAGGAATTCGTACATAAAAGTATTTAAAAGTCCTGCTCTTTTATTAGTTCATAAATACATAAAATTTGCTAGGTGCCAGAGAACATTGGTTGCTTTTACCACAACAGACTACCATGGCTACCCATGTGAAAGGCATAATCAAGTAGAGGACTCTGGCTACTGCTGAGACTACCACTGGCTGTTTTTTAAACTGTAAAAATTGTTCTTTAAAATTATGAAAGAAAGAAAGAAAGAAAGAAAGAAAAGAAAAGAAAGAGGACAAGAGCTTGTATCACAGCATTCCACACCGTAGAATCAGTGGAATCTGGAGTAAAAAGGAAAGGAAAGAAAAAAGCGGCACAACCACAGCCTCACGAGTTTGCCTCCTTGGAAATGTGTGTTTTGTAACTGGGGCACATTTTGTGAATGCCAAATCCACCCCCTATTACAGCCACAGTAAGTGCTGCCTCCCGCACTGTCAAATACCCTGAACTGCTTTGGCCTTCCACCTTGACAATTATTGAAATGGCCTCCAAAATTTGCTACGACAACCTTGGGTGGCACACTGGCAATGTCATTTCAGCACAGTCTTATCTACAGCATGAAATACTCCCAGCCCCCTTTTCCTGCATGTTTGCATATACCCATCCCCTAGAATGCTACAGAAACAGGTGCAAATCCAAGTTTGAGGGAGCCCTGAGCAAAGTGTCCCCCAGATGGTTCCCCTTCTCTGTGAGTGGGCCCAGCTAGGCTTTACCTAACTGCAGTGGCCATACTACAAGCAGTGCTGGGCGACTAGTTCTATCCATCCTGTTTATTTCCCACAATGCCAGAGCAGCATAGGTTGGGCTGTTGTCAGAAATTAAAAGGGTGCTAGATGGAGACACCTGGCACTGCTCTTAGTCCTGGACCGGGTGGGGGGGAAGCATTATAGGGTCCCAGAGCTGGCATCAACACTGGGCCCTGGCAGCTGCCAAAGGATGCTGATGCTAATTCTGGCCCTGTGCAGAAAACATGGCTTGTGTGCTATGGGAACCCCTAACCTATTAACGTGCAAAGAGACATTAAAACTGTTTCTTCATGAAACCTCCATGGTGATACACAAAAAACAAAGACATAGTAAAACAGAAAATCCCCATAGCAGAAGGTGATATTGCTCAAACCTCATCCCAGAAGGTCAGGTTTCTATATCTGCCTCTAAGGGCACCATGCTATGCATGTTTAGACAGAAGAAACTCCTAGAACTCCCAGCATGCCTGATCCTGCGGGGTAGAAAGAAAGTCTTGCGCACACAGCGACCCCACTGTGCGCAACATGGAGGAGGAGAGGGGGGCAACATGGATCTTCCGGCGGTGCAGCAGCGAGGGCAGGAGCGAGAGGGGAGCCCGTCTTGTGCATCCTCCTGCCCTTGCTGTTGCGCTGCCATGGCTGCTGTGGCAGCGGCAGCAGCTGTGGAAGAGGAGGAAGAGAGGGGGGGCTGCTCCTGTCCCACTGCCATCGCTGCCACTATGGTAGCAGGGACAGGAGGAGGAGGAGAGAGGAGCACCACTCTCCTCTCCGCCTCCATTTTGCGCACAGTGGGGTCACTGTGTGTGCACACCTTGTGCACAGAGGGGTTGCATTCCCCTCTCCTCCTCCTCCTCCTGTCCCTCCACGGCCACCCCAGTAGCAGGGATTGGAGGAGGAAAGAGGAGCAGCACTCCCCTCTTCCCTGCCCATCCCTGCTACCATGTCAGCAGCAGTGCTGGCGGGATAGGAGCGGGAGGAGAGGGGAGCAGGGCTCCCCTCTCCTCCCCCTCCCCCTCCTGTTCCACCATTGCCACCACAGCAGCAGTGGCAGTGCAACAGCAAGGGCAGGAGGAGGCATGCAAGGGGCTCTCCTCACTGTCGTGCCACCAGAAGCTCTGCCAGCTGGCCCAAATCAGTGAGAGCCAAGTCAAGCTGGCTGGTCGATGTTGGACCAGAGTCGGGGGGGGGGGTCGAGCTGGTAAAGCTTGCCGAGCTCCAGCCCCCAAACAGATTCCTCCGACATTGTTAGCCTTTGGATCCATACGTTCTGTTATACCTCGCACTTCTGTTAACTTCAGATTGTTGTATATGCTGTGCTTGCAGCATCCCTGGTCATGGAATAAATAATTCAGCTGCATATTATCCAGTTTACTGTCTAGGATAGAGGATTGGAAGGGAGTCAGCATGGTATAGTAGTTAGAGGACTGAACTGGGACTCAGAAGATTTGGGTTCTAGTCCCCAATTGGCCGTGAAGCTCACTGGGTGATTTGGGGCTCTCAACCTAACCTACTTCACAGGGTTGTTATGAGGATAATATGGAGAGACTTAATAGTCATAGGACATCCACCAATCAAATGTGTATATTCTTTAATTACCTAAAATGATTCCATGCTGTTTCCCAAGCTGCCATGTTAATATCCTCCTGACGTCTGTTCTCAAATCATCAGAGCAATTTGCTGTTGTAGATTTCTTGTTTTATTCAATATGTAATTGTTCTGTATAACAGCTGTCAAGGTGCTACATGGGCAGTGAGGGGCAGATGGGGAAGATAATTTCCATGGCATGCTAAAGGAAAAGGCTGCTGGCATTCACCCATGCTTCCATTAGCAAACACAAAGGAATATTACTTGTTCCTCTTGCAGTAGAATGGACAGAGACGTCAACTTCCTCACCTTCTGTTCCTCAAAAATGGGGTGCTAAAACTAGGGATGGAGATAAATGTCTTCAGTTCATATTTTAATGCAAATTTGGCACTATCACAGTTGGGGTGTCTGGCGATATGGACTCCATACTGAGACCATATACCACCAGTACTCCAAACTACAAAAGGGATACCACTGACTTCCTGAGGAAGCTAGAATCCATTGACAATCTCCCAGAAAATACCATTCTAGCTACAATGGATGTTGAGGCCTTTTACACCACTATCCCCCACTAGGATGAACTGCAAGCCATTCATTCCAGATGGGGCCATGACACATCTTGCCATCAAACTGTGCCACTATGTACTCACCCACCATTACTTCAGCTTTGGAGAGAACATATATTTTCTGATCAATGGCACTGCCATGGCCCTTGCATGGTCCCACAGTATGCCGACATCATCACGGCTGACTTGGAACAGTGCTTTCTCAGCTCCTGTCCCCAAAAGCCTCTGCTCCACCTAAGATTTATTTATTTATTTATTTATTTATTTATATACTGCTCTACATTAAAAAAAAATCCAAGCAATGAACACTAAAAAGGAAATTATTCTGTATAATAATAATACAGAATTAAAAACTTTAAAATTATATTGTGGTAATAAAACCATGGCTGGGGAAGCCTTGTTTAAATAAAATATATTCATCAGGTGACATCTTTATTATCTGAACTCATGGAAAGGAGACCCTGGCAAAGTTCTACCAGGACTTCAGTAATTTTCATCCCTCTGTCAATCTGAGCCTAGAATAGTTCACACAACAGGTTCACTTTCTGGATTCAGTGGTACAACTACATAACAGACATATAAACACCACCCTATATCATAAATCTACTGACCGTTACACATACCTACATGCTCCCAGTTTCCACCCAAGACACACCACAAAATTCATTGCCTACAGCCAAGCCGTATGATATAACTGCATCAGCTCAGATTCATCAGACAGAGACTCACAGCTTAAGGGTCTAAATAAGGCATTTTTCAAACAAGACCAACCAATGAAGTGAATAAACAGATCAACAGGGCCAGGCTAGAATCCATAAATAATCTACTGCAGACCCAGAATGGGGGGAGGGACACAGAATACCACTTGTTGTCACCTAGAGTTCTCAGCTAAGATCACTCAAAAGTACCATCTGTGATCTACAACCTTTCCTGGACAGACACTTCCTTCTCACAGGCCTTGGGTGGTAGGCCTGTTCTGCTTACAAACAGCCACTCAATCTAAAAAGGATATCCACCATCACCAACCAACTTCACAACAGAGATACAGACATAGGAATGAGACCCTGTAGCAGACCCAGATGTTGCTGATGCTGTTGCTACATCCACTCTGCAAATACCATTACAGGACCTAATAATGCTAGCTGCAATATCAGGGGTTCATATCCCTGCTCATCCTCCAATGTGATATCTGACAGCATTTGCCAGGAGTACCCTACTGCATTCTCTAGACAAACAGGTCAGTCTCCATGCAAAATAATAAATGTAGACATAAGGAAATGACAGTGTTCGGAAACCAGAGGGAGGGTGTTTCAATCTCCAAGGACATTCTGGGAAAGTTCACATGTCACACTAAGCCACCCTGAACATAAGCCACAGTTGGGTTGGTTGTTCATGAGATAACTCATGTAACTCCTGACAGATAAGTGGGCACACTATCGCTTCCCATAAGTTGTTTCCCCCTTAGTCCTCCCCCTTACTCCCAGCACATATCCCAGCCACCTTTGCAGCTGAAATCCTCATTTGTTCATTCCTTGTATCAGTACCCTTTCTGCAGTTGGTTCACTGTAGTAGCCGGTTCACTAGAGAAACCCTGCTCTTGCATCAAATTGCCAAATGCGTATAATTTTCTGAGCCCTTATGAACACAGTAACACATTCACAAACATTTTGTTTTTTAAAAAAATTGAGGTCTTGCACAAGTGTGCAGGAATGCAAGACTGCCTGTCCACTATTTAGCCCAGCATACTGATAACCCTCTCTTGTCAACGTCCTTGTCAATTCATCCTCCACTTTAGGGCTTGTTTTGCTAGTGATGGGGATCGGTAAAGATACATGAATTTCATAGGGATGGTGGAGAATTTCTCCCCGAATCTTCGGGGGGCTGAGCGCCAACGCATTCGGCCCCCCGAAATCGGCGGTGAAATTCTCCGCCGCCACCCCCCGCCATCCCCCGGGACGGGACTTACCTTTGGCGAATGTCCCTCCCAGCGGCAGGTCCCGGTGGCGGTTCGGCGGCGGTTCGGCACGGGCGGGGGCAGCGGCCGGTCTCCCGACCGGCTGCTGCTGCCGCCATTGTAAAAAAAAAAAAAAACTAAAGTAAAAAAAACCAAACACACCCGTGATAGGCTACGTAACGATTTACGTAGCCTATCACGGCTAGATTTCCAAAGACAGCCATGATAGGCTATGTAAATCGTCACGTAGCCTATCACAGGTGACTTTGAAAAAAAAAAAAAAGCGCGTACGCAAATGGCGGCAGCCCATGGGCGCCGCCATTAGCGTTCCTTATTTTGGCACGTCTAGTCTACGTAAAGATTTACGTAGACTACGGCGAAAATAAGGGAATGCTATTTGCCTTGCCCTTATTTTCGCCGTAGTCTACGTAAATCTTTACGTAGACTAGACGTGCCAAAATAAGGAACACAAATGGTGGTGCCCATGGGCCGCCGCCATTTGCGTACGCGGTTTTTTTTTTCAAAGTCACCCGTGATAGGCTACATGACGATTTATGTAGCCTATCATGGCTGACTTTGGAAATCTAGCCATTATAGGCTACGTAAATCATCACGTAGCCTATCACGGGGTCTTTTTTTTTAACTTTTTGTTTCGCGGCCGGGGAGACGGGGTGCTTCTCCCCGGCCTGAATTTCGGCCGGGCAAGGCGGGAAGCCTCCCCCCTGGCCTGAATTTCGGCCGGGCGAGGCGGGAAGCCTCCCCCCCTTCGCCTGAACTTCAGGGGGGAAAGCGAAGCACCTCCCCCCCACCGCGAAGCCAAGCTGCGAAAAGGTAAGTGACTTTCGTACATCCCTAGATTTCAAGGCAGAGCAGGGAGTGGGATCAGCAAATGTATGCAGATTTCAAGGCAGAGAAGTAAAGCAGAGGGCAAAATTGCCCAAATTTCATATCAGCAGACCTTCAAACATGTGCACTTGCACAAGACTGGAAAAGTTTGTGAACGTGTTTGGGACACTCCAGTGTTCTTTCTTCTTGAGATTTTTAGGACCACAGGTGGAGGGCACTGACAAGGGATGGTGGTGGCACTAGCGAGATCACAAAGAAGGCAGGAGGCTTTGCCACTCTTGCTGGGCAGCTTTCTAGCCACAAAAGTCACCCTGCTGGGTTCAGACATCACAACAAGCCACAGCAAAAACAAGCCACATTGATCAACCCAACAACAACCCATAGGTTCTTAGGGTGGCTTGTTCATGAAAAACAACCCACAATGAAAAAAAAATACTCTCCGGGTTCAGATGTCATGACAAGCTACCCTAAAACAACACATGGTGACAACTCACCATGGCTTATCATGTCTTGTGAACCAGGTCTCTGTGTATGACCTTAAAGTGACCTTTCTTGCACAAGGGAATTTCAAAGAAAGATACCAATGTGAAATTGCAGAAGTACAATTCATTAAGATATTTAATTCTATTTCCTGTGATCTGAATAAGAACAAAAGGATTTTTTTTTAAAAAATGATCATACTACATATATTAATTGACTCATTGTTGCAATGATGTCTGCAATGTGAATGGTAACAACCATCACTGTCTGTGTTTTTTTGCATTCCCTTCTGTTAACACCGTTTACATTGCCCTTCACCCCCAACATATGTATATAGATCTGCCAATTTGAGATTAACACTTTGTGTATCTGATGAAGTAGACAGTGTCTATGAAAGCCTATGCCAGAATAAATTTGTTAGTCTTTAAGGTGCCACAGGTCTCTTTTTTTGTTTTTACTGTAACAGACTAACACAGCTTCTCCTCTGGAAAAAGTATCTCAGTTATCCTTCCAAATTCACCCTTCTGACTTTGGCAATAGAATTCTCAAATTAAAAAATGCATATATTAGGGGAGAGTGCACACAAATATAGAAAATAACATTACAAATACATTATATTAGGAAAACTGCTCGCAAAAAAATGTGTATATTAGGCAAAATTGCACACAAAATGCATTTTTTCAGAGGAATCTTCATGGAAACAATAATCTCATAGTTCCAAAATTAAGACTGGAAAAATGAGAAAACAAAACTAACAGATTTGTCCAGCCCTAGCTAAAAACTTTCAGTTACATGGGTAAGTGTTAAATCTTTTAGAACTGAAGTTTGTGTTTGGAATCTTGGATGAAAGGCTGACTTTCCATGTTTGCAGTCTAGTGTCTCTTCAAAGAAACTAGCATGATCAAGTTCAATGTACAGGAACAAACTAAGCTGGCTGCTCCATTGTATTATATCCATTGCAACATCAAGCATGCCAAGAGACTATAAGATATTATCTCCCCCCCACTTTTGTTTGTCGATCACAAGGATAAATTCCACCTTGCAGGTGCCTAATTGCAATTTTTCATTGTTTTAAACAACAGCCTCGGACCATTTGATCTTTCCTTTTATCTTTGCAAAACAAAGTAACCTTTCTCCTAGAAAAATAGAACACTGTTCATACAACTGATGAAAATGATCACAGCATATAACAGTCAGATCCCCAATATTAAATATTCAGCAACCAAAATGAGATATTAGCAAGAGACAAAAGGACTTGTATGCATTAGAACAGAAATACCCGAGAGTGTCACTAAAGTTAACAGAGATGTCAACATGTCTAGTTAACTACCTGCTAGGTCTTTGGTTTAAGATTTGGAACCTGACCATTTAATGCTTCCCTTGGGCTAAAATACAGCAGAGGTATATTCCCTGCATAATGCATGAGGGTGACCTAGCTAGTCAGTATTAATGAGTAATAACATCTCCGTGATTATGTGGTGTACTATCTGTCACTATGGGAATCACAAAGCACATTCCAAATGGTGTATAATACAGGACTCAATTACCAGCTAGAGAAATCCTGCCCCAGGTAGAATGGAAGGTGTCAGCTATAACTTCTGTGGGATGGGAAGTGGCTAATTTCTCCAGAGGGAGTTTTGTCCATAATTTTGCTGATGTGGAGCCATATTTCTGGTCACCCAGATTTCAAAGCTGCTCTCCTATCATACACACCTCAAGTAATTCAAATATTATACGGCCAATTTTTGTTACATGAATATTTGAAATAAAAGTTAATGCTGGCATAAGACCTGGGTGATGTGTTAACTGAATTTCACTCATGAGGATCTCATGAGAATTTCACTCTATTCACACAAGCAAATTGATGAGTGTGCTGATAATGCACAGATCTCAGCTACATCAACTTCCATAATTTTGATTATGGACATCACGGAATGTGCTGCATCAGGGAGCCACCAATTTATCTATTATGTTGCATGTACACATGGGCAACTTCTGTCATGAAAAAGCATCCGAAAGTGAACCCAATTTGAGTTCTGAACTTCTGAACAAATTCTGAACAATCGCATGAATGTTATCTTTCTCCATTTTGATTAAGCAATACTTTGGAGATTGGCAAGTGGATAATGATACTTTCTTAGCCTTTGTTCAGCCCATTAATAATGGCAATGAAATGTTATTATAATACTGTTATTGTAACTGTAGCCAATACCATTGAGAATTTTGCAAATTATGTGAAAATTTGAACTCCAATATGTAGATCCATAAAACTAAAAGTCCTGATCTATTAACAGCTCTCTATTATTCACAGGATGACAGAAAGCTTCAGGTTTACAGAACCGATCCCCAGAACACATAATAGGCAAGCAATATGTTTATCATATGTATACTTGAGTATCACTTTTAGTCTCACAAAAATCCTATGGGATAGGAAAGGTGTGAGATAATGCAAAGCCACCAGTAAATGTCATTACTGAGCAGGAATTTGAACTAGGCTTTTGCACTGAAACCACTATGAAATGTGTTTGGAGTGTTGCAAGATTTTGGAGATCCTGCTGAAGGAGTGTGTCGGGCTCAGTTCCAGTCAAGCTGAAGGGCCAAGAAGCTGCAGTCAGAGGCAAAAAACATAGTCAAGCCAGTTGGATACGAAGTGGTATAGTGTCAGAATAGAATTAGAGAGACCTGGGTTCAAATCCCCACAGAAGGTCACAAAGTTTGCTGAGTGACCTGGGCCAGGCATTACCTCTCAGCCTAATCCATCTCATAGAATTGTTCTGTGGGTAAAATTGAGGGGTGGGATATCTGCTACTTTGAGTACCTTGGAGTACAGGTATATAAAAAAAAATCAAACGAACAAACAATATGCAAAGAAGTTGCTAGTTGGGATATGTCTGAACATAATTTCCCATGTCCTTTAGAAGAGTATAGTCTTTTGGGATGGAATGAAGATTTTCTCTTCAATTGCTTCATCACAGAACTTACTTGATGGCATACTGAGCGGGGAAACTATCTCACAATCTTGCAAATCAGGGTTTGAATGTCCAGTTCCCCATGCAGGTATATGAGAATGGCTTCTAAAGCCTGACGCACATGTCTTCCAGGAAATCATATATTCTAGAGTCTCTCTCTCACACACACACCCTTCCTAGATCAATTCTTTCCTTAACAGCCCTAAGAATGTAACTTGTTCCCCCACACACACTTTCACAGACATGTGGCTGTTTCTCTTTCTATCCGCATCCTGTTTGACATATGTCACCGTGTGGCTCTGCTCTGCAGAACCCTAGTTATTTCTCACTTTCTCAATTTATGGTTCCTTTTTTACAACCTAACAATTCAACACTGGATCACCAAGCAAACAACCCAGCCAGGCAGTGCCTCATGTTCCATATCGTACATTGTCTGGCTTTACAGATAAAAATTATATGCGAGCATAGCCTCAGAATACAAATCTTTCGAAGATCATAATGAAAAAGAAAGACAAGCTACTCCACTCTCTTAGCAGGAAAGAAGACAGAGGTTCTGTATTACCCTGTGACGAGTTCTGGCGGTCTGCTCAGCGACTCTCCACATGCATGTCATTACCTGAAATCACGCTTCATTGTAACGGACGTGTGGCCAATGAGGACCTCCAGCTGCCAATGTTTACAAAACTCAAAAAGGTCAGAGAAATAAGCCTGACCTTTTCCCACTGGCCTGCTGTGTAAACATGAGGCATTGCAAAGCTCAGGGATGGAGGGAGGTGTGTGTGCGTGTTGCGGGGGAAGCTGGCAATAACATCAGACCTGTATCTAAAGAGAGAAGTGAATTGATGTGAAAAGCTCACAGGGTGGAAATTCTCAAGGCATTGGGTGTATTGCAAGGAACTTGCAAATAAATGCATGAATGATGTTCACAGTAAAAGGGATCGAGTCTTTGACAAATGAAGAGGATACCATCATAAATGGCTAGTAGAATCATGAAAAAGTCAAAATAATGTATGTCTGGTTCAGCTAAAATCCATGCAATTCATATTTGGAGGAGTCTGAAGGGGGGGGAATCATGTTTTTATGTACACCTGAAACCTAAGATTCAGTTTCAGTTAATGGATAGTTTATTTATTACATTATAATGCTTTCCTTTCATGTCTGGGGAGCTCAGGGAAGCACTGCACAAGCTGTTCCTGTCCCCAGCCTACACCCAAGCTAGGCTGAGAAACCGAGCCTAGCCCATGGTCAACTAATAAGTTTCATGGATGAAGATTTGAAGCTGGGTGGTCCCAGTCCTAGACCAGCACTCTAACCCAACTTTCCCCATCCTGGTGCCCTTGAGATGGTTTGGACATCAACTCCCATCAGCCCCAGCCAGCAGAGCCAGGAGGCTGTTCCGCCACAGATTCCGGGGGGCCGAATGCCAGTGCATTCGGTCTCACTGGAATCTATGGCGGAATTCTCTGCCATCCCTAGATACAACAACCCCCTGCTCAATGCAGGAAGCCTGATTCCCAGGCGGTCGCCCATCCAGCTACTGACCAGGGCCAACTCTGCTTAGCATCTGAGATCAGACAAGCGCGCGCAGGAAAACAGCAGGAAGACAGCACAGCGCTTGAGTGTGAACCCAGCTTGTGCATTCAATGAAGCACTGCATGGGGAAAATGGGGGAGTGTGAATAATCACATTTTAATGTGAGAGCGTTTAACCCGACGGGACACCGAATTCATTGTGATGGTGGGCGCAATGTAGATCAGCCCTAGGTTGCAAGATACTGGGAGCTGAAATAGCCAACAACCAGTAGGTTTCAGCTGAGAACTTATATAGACAAGTAGGGATGTCGAAGAAATCTGCAACGGAACCACATGAGTTTGGATTTTCATGAATCCACCCTCTGGATTCCTCAGAGGACTGGCTCCCCCCCCCCCATGGGGTGGATTCCATGGACTTGCAGACCAGTTTTCTAATTTTCCTGAATTTTGTCATAGAAAAGTATGCAATTAAAAAAAAAAACTGGCCAAAAATGTGCATTCCTCCCCCCCCCCTGCCCGCCATAGGCTAAAGCATGAAAATGCACATGGGGGGGTGCTTTATTCATTTTTGCACATGCAAATTTGGAAACAAAAAAAACCTGATTCTGTTAATGGGCAGACAACGGTGTCAAGAATGAACCTGAGATGTGGAGATGTCTAGGAGCTCAGATTCAGAATGGGAACAGCCGGAACAGGGGGAGGCTCCCTCCCTAGTGTGCTCAGATATGGCAAGGCTTTCTTCCCAAGACTTTGGTGCACAGATGGCTCAGCCTGAAGCCCCCTCCCCTTTCAGCCTCCATAAGAACCCAGGTTTCAGGGGAGGAGGAGGGCAAGGGGATGTTAGCATCCATCAGAGAGTGAAGCAGGAAAAGTCAGAGGCGGAACTCAGATGCTCCACAGGTTGGCCACTCATGGAAGCCAACAGAGGAGGGAGCCACAATGAGGAAGGGGCATGTCTCCGAAGCTAGTGTGGCCAAGAAGTTCTTGTTTAGACTGCTGACAACTTCTCTAACTTCTATTTTGGCTCCTCTACTGATATTCGTAACTGTGTAGATTAGCTGTTTTCATTGTAGTCTGAGAGTTTCCTAGAATTTGCATTTGTAAGGAAGCTAGTTGTTAACTAATGAAGTAGAGAGCCTGAAGCCTGGTATCCTGGAGTGTGTTGATTGCAAAGGGGGAGGATGAAGAATCATGACAGATGGAATGAAAGGCACCTGACCATCTGTGAAACACAGATGGAATGGATTTTACACAATTCATACGTCCCTACAGACACGTATCCCTGCCCACACCCAGGTACTGCTGCAAACCATTAGTCTTGGCTTCAGAGTCTCCCTACTTCTAAAGAGACCATTGCTCTTGAATAGACCTTTATTCTCAGCAGCCTGTGGGTCTTGAGGCACATCCTTCACCTCCAAGTGGTGGCCTGTGCTTCCACCTTCTGGTGCCGGTGTGCTTTATGTGAATTCTTGGCATCCACCTACATAGGAAGCTGCCTTATTCCATGGGTCCATCTAGCCCGGTTTTTTCAATACTGACTGGCAGTGGCTCCCCAGGGTTTCAGGCAGGAGTTTGTTCTGACCTACCTGGAGATGGCAGGGGCTGAACCTGGGGCCTTCTGCATGCCGGGCTTGTGCTCTGCCACTGAGCTACAGCCTCTGTCTCCATGGGTGAGATACAGCCTTCAGGGGCCTCATCTGGGGGTTCATCAGGGCCTACCATGGCTGAAGGGCCTGTGTAGCTTCTCATCACCTACCAGAGAGGCCTGGGGTATCAATACAGTTAGTGAGTCCCACAGGGTCAATAGGCTCTGCAATGTCTACCCTTTTCACTTTTCAATAGGTAATATTTCCACTTCATTCTAATTTCCTTCACATACTTTTCTCTCTCTCATTTCATTAACTATGTAACCTCATGCCAGGTCTTTCTTTCTTTCTTTTTCCTGTACTTTTAAACCACCCAATAATGAAACTTATTTACCCCCTGGTCCCTGTCTCCAACCCAATTAGGCTCCACATGTGTAGGGGTGGACGAAAGTCTCTTACCTGTCCTCGAAGCTTGTTCGCGGTGGGGGGGAGGCGCTTCACTGCTCCCCCCACGAAGTTCAGGCTGGGGGGGAGGCTTCCCGCCTCACCCGGCCGAAATTCAGGCTGGGGGGGAGGCTTCCCGCCTCGCCCGGCCGAAATTCAGGCTGGGGAGGAGGCGCCTCGCCTCGCCCGGCCACGAACTCAAAAGTTTTTGTTTTTTTTTAAACGCCCCCATGATAGGCTACGTGACGATTAACGTAGCCTATCACGGCTAGATCTGCAAAGTCAGCCATGATAGGCTACGTTAATCGTCACGTAGCCTATCACGGGTGACTTTAAAAAAAAAAAAAGCGCGTACGCAAATGGCGGCCCCCATAGGGAGCCGCCATTCGCGTTCCTTATTTGGTCGCTGTAGTCTACGTAAATCTTTACGTACACTACAGCGACCAAATAAGGAACGTGAATGGCGGCTCCCTATGGGGGCCGCCATTATCCGTACGCGCTTTTTTTTTTTTTTAAGTCACCCGTGATAGGCTACGTGACGATTGACGTAGCCTATCACAGCTGACTTTGCAGATCTAGCCATGATAGGCTACATTAATCGTCACGTAGCCTATCACGGGGGCGTTTTTTTTTTCTTTTATTGGAATGGCAGTGGCGGCAGCTGGTTGAAAGACCGGCTGCCGCTCCCGCCCCGGATGAACACCCGCCGAACCGCCGGCCGGACCCGCCGCCGGGAGGGACATTCGGCAAAGGTAAGTCCCATCCCGGGGGGGTGTGGAGAATTTCTCACCGAAACTTGTTCGGGGGGCCGAACACGTTGGCGCTCGGCCCTCCGAAGTTTCGGGGAGAAATTCTCTGCCATCCCTACACATGTGTATATCTTGCTCCCATTTCTCTTCCATCTCCTTATTATTAGCCATTTTATTTTATTTATTAAATTTCTTAATCACCCATCTGGCTGGTCACCCAGCCACTCTAATTGTAATGTTGTACAATAATACAACATTAAAAAAAAATCTACATTAAAACATTGTATTTCTAAAAATACCCTAACCCACCCCAAATGTGTGCCTGAACAACCATGTTTTTAATGCATGGCAGAAGCTCATTATAGAGGGGGCATGGTGGAGTTCCCTAGGGAGGGAGTTCCACAGAGTGGGGGCCACCACAGTGAAGGCCCTCTCCCTTGTCCTCACCAGCCTAGCTGTCCTGGCTGATGGGACAGAGAGAAGGCCATCCGAGGCTGATCTTGTTGAGTGGCCTGTCTGGTGTTGATGGAGGCACTCCTTAAGACTTCTTCCACAACTCTCCCAAACACTAGCACGTTGCCCCATCTCTCCTTCAGACCTCTACCTCCATCCTCAATCTACTCAATAGAATTAACTGAATAACTGCTTGTCCTATTCAAATATTGTATATGTACATTTTATGTGTCTGTAATAAACCTTATTTTCACTATAATCCCTGGTTTGTATTGCTTCTTCCCCACTGAAGTACCCCAATTTCTGCCACAGCAAACCATGATCTGTGGTTAAAAACTCTACTGTATGTTGCTTGTGTACATGTCCATGATAAGACATGCATAGATGAGGATGTGCAGTATGAGTTGGTCAGAATTAGTCTGACTTCCTCAGCTCATCTGCTTTGTCCTCAGTCTCTCATATAGATGCTGCAAAATTAAGAGAGGAATAGAAAGTAAAACTGCCCTTATACAAATCTATGGTACAACTACACTTAGAATACTATATACAGTTCTGGTCACCTCATCTAAAAAAAAAAAAAATGCAGAGCTTGAAAAAGTGTGGAAAAGAGCAATCAAAATGATCAAGGGGCTGGGGCAAGATCCCTATGAAGAAAAGTTACAACATTTGGAGCTCTTTACCTTAGGGGGGAAAAAAAGGGGAATAAAGGGGAATGTGATAGATGTATATAAAATTCTGCATGGTGTGGAGCAAGTAGATAGGGAGAGGTTTTCTCCCTCTCTCATGATACTAGAGCCCAGGGTCATCCCATGAAGCTAAATGGTGGGAAATCCAGACCAAAGGAAGCACTTCTTACAACATATAGTTGAACTATGGAATTCACTACCACAAGATACAATGAAGGCCACCAATCTGGATGGCTTTAAGAGGGGATTAGACAAGTTCATAGTGGATGAGGCGATAAATGGCTACTAGTCATGATGGCTAGATATTATCTCCAGTATCAGGGGCAGTATGCCTTCTACAAGTATTAGTTGCTGGGGAACATGAGTGGGAAGGTGCTATTGTGCCCATCTGCCTGTGGGCTTCCCAGAGGCACCTGGTTTGCCACTGTGGGAACAGAATTCTGGACCAGATAGTCCCTTAGCCTGTCCTCTTATGTAACATGATGGCTTTTCTTACGTTACACGACGTAGCCTACAGTGATACATTCAAGCGTTCATTTCCAGAAGACTCGCCAGGCTCTGTTCAGGACTGTTGCCCCTTATTGGTCGACACACAACCCTGAAAATGACAGGGGACTCATATTAGCCATATAAAGGCTGCCAGAAAACAGCTTGTCTCAGGTCATATGTGACAGTCATTCAGTAAATCCCAGCCACCCTATTTTTGAGTAGTTGAAACAGCTCCTTACTAAGCATTCAAAATTATAGCATGGCACTACACCAATGCTACATTTCATATGTTTTCCTGCATTCCAGTCCATAACGCATTCATGTCAGATTGGTATTCCTGTCAGTGATACTTCCAAGTGACTTTAAATTTGCAACAACACTGCAAATCTTCAGTGCAACATAGACACTACATTGCCTGAATAATACAGGTTTGGAACAAGGCATCTCACACTGGGTTTCAAATCTAAACATCTAAAATAGTCATGTCAAAGTCTTTCACTGCCATCCTTTTTCCATATGGCAACCACTACCAATGCACAATAGTTATAGAAGATTCAAAAGCAGAGAAAAGAGGTAATTGCAGTCGTAGGAAGGTTGCTAACATTTACTTCTGTGTGTTTGGGAATCCCAGTGCTGAAGCAGAAATACAAATAGGAAAGTTCCAAATACAAATTCTAACCACCATTCACAACCCTGTGCCTATACATTTTTCTTCAAATATTTTTGTTGACTCAAAAGATTCATTATCTACCACTGCATTGGCTTCCTTCTTCATTTCACCCACAAATCATAACCTTGAGCAATTCAACAGTTGGTTTTGGTGGAAAATTATTCTGTCATGATGCTGAATACAGGTTCTCATTGCTGTGCAAATAAGGAGCATGAGACTGTATTTACCTTTACATCTTGCTGGCTGTTTGGGGACCAGATCTTTTCTGTAACAAGAGCAATATTTTCTTTTTTGTTTTTTCACAGAGCATTGAGTTTATCTTTAATGTATTATTCAAACACTCACAATGATTAATTAATCAGAACGCTGCTGTACGGGGAGAACCGAACTGGGCTCCATGTATCACCCCATCCAGATGCTCCACATTAAAGGGAGTCAGGAGGGAGAGCATGTCAGCAAGAGATGTTAATTATGCAATAAAATATTATGGGATTTCAGAGACAGTTTTCATATTTTTATGGCATATCTTCTTCATTGTTTCTTTCTTCGCTGCATCTAGGTTGCATGTGTTCCTTCACATCCTGTCTGTCGGAGTTACCGCAGGCAAGGAAGTAGCAACATTCTCCAAACTCATTCAAATTGGTTTAGAAAGGATCATCATAATTTGGGTGGAATGCTGGCTGGAATATTCATTTCACAGAAAGGTTGTGAAACAATTGTCTTATTGCTTGTTGGCAGTTCCAGCAAAGTGTAGGCCAAGGGCTTTGTAATGGCAGCCCACAAACAAAGATTTCAAACCCAATTCTTCCACTGACCTTTGATTTCACTTTCCTGCTCTTTCCCAGCACAGTGCTTTCCTTATCCATTTGGATTCTAATCTATTTCATGCATAAGTTGTAGGCTCACTATTGTTAAATTTCTCCTAGAAGAAAGAGATGGAAACCTGTTACAAAGTACAGCTGATGTGAGACTTCTCAAGGCTTGAAGTTGCTAGTGAACCCCTTAATTTGTTTTCATGAATGAGTGTTGGAGGCACAGTAAACCAGAATTGTGCACTCTGCACTCTCTGTATCATTTATTCAAGATGACAGGAACGACTTCACTTGATGAAGAGTGAAGAAGTGTCAACTTTGCTGCTTCTGCCTCCACTTTTTAATGGTATACATTGGGGTGGTTCTGAGTAATTAGGAGAACCCTAGTATATGAGTCAGTATGTATACCACTCAGCCATGCATCACAGAGATATAATGGTGACACCAGCTTATCTTCCTCCACCTACTCCACAGAAAATGGAGTAAACAGAAAACAAGCTTTGATCAGAAAATGGACAGAAGTTTATGCAACATAGTAATGCCATCAGCTTATTTAAAGTTTTGTCAGAACATTTCTAAGGAAGTGCCATGGAAAATATATTTGGAAAATGATGACACTGTAGAATTTTTAGTTTTAGGACATGCACCCTGGTGCATTTGTGCTCCAGATTTTCTCACCTGCTTTGGTTTTCATAGCTTGAGTAATCTCTAGCAGGTAGTGGAACGATCAGGAGCAAACCTATGACTGAATGCAAAAGCTCTTTCCCAGCAAAGAGATCTTTTAGAGTAGCAGAGCTCAGCACAGCTTCAAAGCCCTTCTATAAGGGCTTTGAAGCCCTTCTATAAACAATGCAATGTTTCCAAATGTTGCATTGTCCAAACTAGATTTCATTGGAACAGGGGAATGAGAGGAGAGAAAAATGCTCATAGAAACAGGAGAAATATTGGATTCTCTGAAGTTTTAAACTTTCCCAAACACATCTGATTCTTTGCCAGTTCATAGCAGTGTTGCTTTCCATTTCTCTAATTGACTTCATTTTATGCCCTCACTTCCTTTTGTTCCTTGGCTTTTATTTTCATGCTGTACATGTGTTTTCTCCTGGATGGGTGCCTGTTCAGAGCCAGTGAGCTGATATTCCTTGTATTATTTAAACACATAGTTAAACTTTAATGGTCTCTAACATTTTCATTTCAATCTGTAACAAACGAACTACATTTAGCTCCCCAAATTTCCAATCAGCTCCTTAATTCTAGAACTAAGGTATCATTCTGAGTTTTCCCATATATGGTTTTATTTTTCAGCCCATTAACCAACATACTCAGTTCATCCCATGCTGAATAACAGCTGACCTCTAGCAATTTCTAATCTGTAATGCATTAAAATGTTATTAAATTCACATGAACTTTCCTGAATGTCATTAGTAACCAGTAACCTACAGAAACAGTATTATGATATCACAGCCATTCTGAAAGTCGTGTGATGCCATTAGGGCAGATGCCTGCAGGAGAAATGTATATGTAAGAAAGCTCAGATTTTAATATGGTGATCAGTGCAGTTGCTACTGTATAATAGGTATGCTCCCAAAATTCTCAGCATCTGAACTTCTCTCTAGGTTTTTGAACTCTTAATTATCTGGACTTGTTTCTGAAGCAGAACTAATGAATAAAAAATCCCCCAGTTCATCCATCGAGTTACTTATTCAACAGGCCTGGCACAAGCATACAGCATAGGGTGGCCAGGTGTCCTCTTTTTCAGATGACCATCCTGTACTTGAGAGCCTCCTCTATTTGAAGGGCTGACCTTCAATTCCAGTTTAAAGATAAAGAACCACAAGAACTGTTGTCCATTTATACATAGCACCTGGACAGCAGACTGCATAGGCCATCTGGTTGCAGTCCTCTACACGACAGTGAGATAGTTTGAATATAATTATTCAAATTATAATAATGATTTCTAAATGTTCATCTATACATATACAGGCGCTTCTGCAAATGTTACACAAATCACTGTCATCTTTTGTCCTCTTTTTTGGTGATGCGTCTCCTCCTTTGGGGGTGATTTGTAAGTGGCTACGCTAATATTTGGGCAAGTGCTGTGGCCCAGTGCCCCTGGCAGAGCTTATTGCTCCTGCCCCCAGGCCCAATGCCACCACTGTGACCACCACTGCTGTTGCAGCTGTAGCTAGCCAAGTATAGCACTGATTAGAGCTGTGAGCCACACACCCAAACTTGCCACCCTGCCATCTGAACTATACCAGTCCTGCCCCTGCTGTGCATAATTAGGTGGGACACAGGGCAGTTCAGGAGTGCAGCCCAGAACTCCAGTCAGTGCCACTACTAGCCTACCCTTTGGGTCCTCACCACAGGGAAAACTGGCTGTGGTGAGAACTGGGAGGGACCCAACAGTGGGAATGACTGGAGCTCCAGACATCGTGTCCAAACTCTGCAGGACCACCAGCTTACTTATGCCAGCTATGTTGTGTGAAAATTCCTCCCACATTTTTTTTTTTTTGACCACTTGCATTCAACTTGATAGAAGAGAAATTGCCTCTGAAAAGAAATTCAGTGGTGGTGAAGAACTTTCGGAGAAACTTCTCATGGGTTGGGTTTGGGTTTCTTGGGCTTACCTTGCTTAGGAGGTGGCCAAGGAGTGAGCACAAGTGTCCTGTTTTTCATTGTACAATCATCTCTCTGGCCCCCTGTGGCCTCCTCAGCTTCCTACATTTCAGTTAAAGCCCAGTAGAAGGCATCACGACATAATTCCTCCCACAGGGCTTTTTCAGATCAGGATGTGCAGGCAGCCTGGGAGGGTAGGTGTGATTAGGGAAGCTCAAAACCCCACAGAAATACATTATAAAACATCCTGAATGAGGAAAAACAAGGAAAGCCTCTTTCATGGGGGGAGAAGAGTTTCAGGAAATTGGAAGGCAGGTTTTGGCAGAGCATGAACTCCACCTCATCCCTGGAGCTAGACACACCAGTGCCCCCACCTGCATTGTGGTGGATGTAAACTGGGGGCCAGCCTGCCAAGAGAGTTGATGTTGTTGCAGCACGAATAACCCCAAAACCCTTACCAAAGAAGAAAGAAGCTGTGCTACAAGCCCTGCCCATTGGGAGCTCTAGGTGGGAGAAACAGTTGAGAATTTCTCCCCCCCCACCAGAGTAATTTGGTGAAATTGTCTCCCAGATTTCTCTGCCCACAAGTAAGGTGGAGAATTACAAGGGGACATTTGCACTGAGCTCTAATGCCAGCCACACCTCAATGTATACACAGCAGGGACAAAGCCAGCATAACGAAGATGGCCATTGAGTTCAGGCACACAGCTCACACCTCTGATCAGTTCCAGCAGCAGCAGCAACATGAGCAGGCAGCCTGCCCACTTGCATGTAAGCAAGAGGGCCCACCAGGGATAGTCTGCCCCCCACTGCCAAAAATGCCACCTGGAGCTAGGCCTGGTTTTGAACTTTGCACAGAGCTCTCTGTATGTGCAACTTGCTGCAGCTTTCTGTTCATCTCCATTACTATTCTACACATGCGCATTACCCTGTAAAAAAGCAATCTAGAGTATGACCCCATCAAGATTATCATTGCTGTACATGTATGCTTGCATGGATTAAAAGCACTGCAAAAAAGGAAGCTTGATTTGATTGGCTGATCAAGATTATTTTTGCGGGGTGTTTTATCAACACATAAGGGGGTGGACTCAATGGTCTTATAGGCCCCTTCCAACCCTAATATTCTATGATTCTATGAGTTGCAGCATAGCAATCCCAGGAATCTCCAGGTATGGCTGAGAATGACCCCTGTCTGAAACCCAGGACAACAACTACCAGTGTACTGTAGACAGTAATGAGCTAGATGGACCAAAGATGTGTTCCTTCAAGACAGTGAGGGAACTGGTATGGAGGGGTGTAGAGGAAATGGAAAATCAATGAAAACAGTTTTTACCCACTTCTGTTTGCTGAAGTCTCCACTGGATCCAAGTGGAGCCTTCTGTGAAAGTATGGGACCTTTCTGAAAATGGAAGAAGCCCTTCCATAAGTGCAAGGGCACCTTTTGATGTAACCTCCATTGATTGTTGTGAAACTATCTGACCTTTTTAAATGGACATACAAGTTGCAAGACAACACTGTGAGGTGTGAGTAAATAGTGTCCAATCCATGCTATTTCAATTATGCATGTGGTACAAAACCAAATTACAATTCTTGTATGTGAATGTGATCTTGTGCATGTACATATTAACATTATGAGCCAAAAAGGAAAAAAAAATCCAAGTTTTTTTTCCCCAAAATGTTTGCCAAGAAAACTCATACATACTGAGACAATTCCAAATCAAGCCATCCAATGGGGGCTCTCCCACCACTAAAACATAACTAAATTAATGTTCTTTAATGCAAGGATTGTATTCTGTTAAGTATGGGACACTTAAAATTCTGGTTTATCATAGAGGGCTTCAACAAAGATACATTTCATTGTACGCACCATTCTTTTGTTGAGAGACCATTTCTTTCTCTTTAAAATAAAGCTGAGTAGAAGATAGCAGATGGTCATTTACTTGGCTTCTAACTTGGAGCCAAAAACTAACATCCGGGTTTAAACTTGAATTCAGCAGATGGTGGAAATTTAGATGCTCAAGCTAACAGCGATGTGTGGAGCAGCACCAGTGTAGGTCATGCCAAAGCTAAACTATGTTTTATAAAAAAATCAAGATGTAGTTGTGACCCACTGGGCCACTTTTTACATGCCTTTGAACCTGTTGAGAACTGAAGAGATTCCCATTTCCCCCCTCTGTGTAACATTTGCTATTGGTGAGAGGGAACAGTTTGGAGAAGAGTGGCTGAGCTGTGTCTGTTGAACCATCTGCCTGCCACTCAGGGCTCAGTTCAGTGTCTCCTGCTCCCCTAACAGGTATATAAGGTGGGGCTGCCAGAGGCAGCACCTCGGCAATGCATCAAGTGCGATGTGAAGTGCGCATTTGTCGTAGCACTGGGTGTTTTAAGGAAGTACAAGCTGGGTTTCGAAGAGGCAGAGGAACTAGAGATCAAATCGTCAACATTCGCTGCATCATGGAGAAAGCAAGAGAATTCCAGAAAAACGTCTATTTCTGCTTCATTGACTATGCTAAAGCCTTTGATTGTGTGGATCACAACAAACTGTGGCAAATTCTGAAAGTGATGGGAGTACCAGACCACCTTACCTGTCTCCTGAGAAACCTGTACGAGGGTCAAGAAGCAACAGTAAGAACCGGACATGGAACAACCGAGTGGTTCAAAACTGGGAAAGGAGTACGACAAGGCTGCATATTGTCACCCTGCTTATTTAACTTATATGCAGAGTACATCATGAGAAATGCCGGGTTGGATGAATCAGAGGTCGGAATTAAGATTGCTGGGAGAATTATCAACAACCTCCGATATGCAGACGATACCACCCTAATGGCAGAAAGTGAAGAGGATCTAAAGAGCCTCTTGTTGAGGGTGAAAGAGGAGAGTGCAAAAGTTGGTTTGAAACTCAACATTCAAAAAACGAAGATCATGGCATCTGGCCCTATCACTTCCTGGCATATAGAAGGGGAAGAAATGGAAGCAGTGGCAGATTTTACTTTCTTGGGCTCCAAGATCACCGCAGACGGTGACTGTAGCCATGAAATTAAAAGACGCTTGCTCCTTGGGAGGAAAGCTATGGCAAACCTAGACAGCATAGTTAGTAAGAAGCAGAGACATCACCTTGCCAACAAAGGTCCGTCTAATCAAAGCTATGGTTTTCCCAGTAGTAACGTATGGCTGTGAGAGCTGGACTATAAGGAAGGCTGAGCACCGAAGAATTGATGCTTTCGAACTGTGGTGCTGGAGAAGACTCTTACGAGTCCCCTGGACTGCAAGGAGGTCAAATCAGTCCATCCTAAAGGAAATCAACCCTGAGTGCTCATTGGAAGGACAGATACTGAAGCTGAAGCTCCAATATTTTGGCCACCTAATGCGAAGAGAAAACTCTCTGGAAAAGACCTTGATGCTGGGAAAGACTGAAGGCAAAAGGAGAAGGGGACAGCAGAGGATGAGATGGCTAGATAGCATCACCGATGCAATGAATATGAACCTGAGCACAATCCGGGAGAGTGCGCAGGACAGGAAGGCCTGGCGTGCTATGGTCCATGGGGTCACGAAGAGTCAGACACGACTGAACAACAACAAAGGTTTTAAGTATTGAAAAGTCTGGGTTGTTATAGTATAATTATTGTATTGTTTTGATTGTTAATCTGTATTGTGGTTTTAGTGGGTTATACATCTGTTTTTTATCTTATGAAATGGGGCAGCCAATTGTGGAAGATTATGAGGAGGTATTGGAGTTTACCTTGTCTTCTTGAGTAATCCACCAGTAACAAAGAAGTGTTCCTTTAGTTATTACTCTGATCTCAGATTTTAAGAAGACAGATGATCAGTGTGGGACTGTTTTACCCTTCAGAGGAGTTGAGGAGGTCTGTCTTGATGCAGACAGAGGAAAATGGAGAACTAAGTATGAGAGGTAATGGTAGAACAGGCAGAAGGATGATGCAGGAAAAGATGACAGATTTTATTTCATCATATGGTAACACCATTGCTGGCTCTGAGCATAGCTTTTTATTACCTTTGCTAATAAAGGGTAATAAATGTATTGGGTGTATTAGACACTTGTCCAATTGATATGTTAATTACTGATCCAATAGATGAGCAGGTCTTGGGAAGTACCTGCTTAAATAGCTATCTTAGTGTGGAATTTGGTAAAATGAGAATGGAAGATTTTTTATCTACTCCGGTAGAGAGGGAATCCCCCTTAAAATTAGAAGAAAGTATTAAACAGAGAAAAAAGGAAGGTACAGGGTACCTCCCTGATTGGAGAGTCACCTACATCTAGTGTGGTTAACAAGGAGGGTGTTGGAGGGAAATCCTCTAATCAATGTGCTGATAAAGTCCAGGCGACATACAATTTTTGTAATAATTCTATAAGTGATGCTATTTTGGAAATTAAAGATCTAGTGGGAGTAATAAAGGATATGTTGGGATTAATAGCCAGAATGATGAAAGAACAGTTTAAATCTGAGTCAGAGAATCGCCTTACCAAACAGAAGAAAGTTGACCCTCTGTTCTGGGCTGACAAGGTAGAAGGATATAATCTATCACCTACTACTGTTGCTAGAATTGATGGCCTCACTCTTGAGGAATTGTTGTTGTGTGGGGGTCAGAACCCCTCTGAGTTAGCTTCTGCCCCTGTTCCTGAACAGATTATAAAAAATAGAGATTTTACAACTAAACCATTGTTAGGTGAGGAGGTCTCAAAAGTGTTGAAGGTGTTAAGATGGGGGAAAAGAAATCCTGGGGTCTGGGGAAGGGGGTAAGAGCTATGAAGAAATCTCTTTCAGAACCCTCCCCAGCTGTGTGTGGTTGCAACAAACCTAAGAATAAAGTGCGAATATATCAAAGTACTAAGGATACAAGTTTTAATTTTAACTCTCTTTTTAAGATTATAGGTAAAATGGATGCTGTTGGTAAGAGCACTTGTGGTAAAAGTGAACAGAAGAAAGCAACAGATAAAGACCCCTCTAAAGGAAAAGGGAAATCAGGGAGTAAAGATATAGTAGATAGGGAAACAGTCTTTGAACCCATTTATTTCAACAATATTGAAGGACCTCCAGGAGAGGATTGTGCTCATAGTAAATCAGAATCAACAGTGGAAAGGATGAAATTATCTGATAATAGGGGGCTGATAAAACCTGATTCAAAACAGGGAAAGTTTACTTTGAATATAGGCTCTGATGAGGGTGTTGCCCAGGTTTATCCAATCCCTGTGTTGATTCGGAATAGATACATGACATTTGCTATTGGGAAAGGAAGCTATTTCATTTTAGCCAGTTTTTCCTCTTTTTGCATCTCCGCCTCTAGTGAGGACTCACAGCCAACAGCTGAAAAGTTAAGTATTGGGAGAAGGATGTCCAAGAGTATCTTCAGTGTTGGCTCCCTGCATAAAGCTACATGTTTTGAATAGGATGACAAGACCCGTGTGCTTCTAACTCGCCGACTTGTGATTAGATTTGTTAGAGGCACAATCCTATGCATGTGTAGACAGAAAAAAAGGCCTACAACTCCCAGCATCTCCCATCAAGGATGTGTCTAAAGATGCATAGGATTGCACTCTAAGTAAATAAATACTTCAAAATATGATTAAATAAATGTCAGCATAAGTACCAGTGCTATTTTTATATATTTGATGAAGGTAATAGTTTCCCCCCCCCAAAATGACATGGGCAAATTCATTGATCATTTTGAAAGGTATCTTAAAATACATTGTATGATTCACTCATATATACAATGTTTACAGTAGAACAGCAAAAAGCCCACACTGTGGCAGAGGACAGATAGGTCTGATAAATACCTGATTCAAACTCCACACTGTTAAATCATTCAGTTTAATTGTTCCAGAAGCAATTAGCTGTCTACTCCAGTCTCCCTGTGTATTTCAAAAGCACAGCTGTAACCATTCCTCCACACTGGACTTCTCGCTACATCTTGTGTTACGTTACTTTAATAAAGTTGTGTTTGTTAAACTCCAGTTGTTCAAGTCCACCTCCTTATTTCTTTCCTACTGCAACTGCTTATGCAGTGTTTCAAAATGTCAGTCAGTAGACTGACTTGAGTCAAATGAATCAGCCCACAGTCCCACTGTTTAGTGAGAAGTTTCCTTCTTACAGTGACAAACAGACTCCATGCTCCCAATAGAGAAGAGACAGGGGCATTTCTCTGTAGCTACTGAGTTAGAAGGACTTTAAAGGCCATGCTGAGTTTTAGCTCTCACCATAACAGTGCTCTGTCAAGAACCTTTTGAGATCAACAGATTCTAAACACACACACACACACACACACACAGAGAGAGAGAGAGATTGAGAGTGCGGAGAGACAGACATGATGAGGCAGTGAAGTTCTAGAAAGAAAGAGCATTGCCTCTCATTGTCTTGTCAATCCAGGGGATTGAGTCTGTCAATGTATTCGCAGGTGTAATATATGAGTAAGGGAAAGACCAGAGCTCTGTGGCAGAATACATGCTTTGCATGCAAAAGGTTGTGGGCATAATCCCTGGCATCACCAGGTAGATCTGGGAAAGACTTTTCTCTGAAGCCCTAGAGAGCCACTGCCAGTCAGTGAGGACAATACTGAGCTAGATGGACCAATGGTCTAATTTGGTATAAGGCAGCTTCCTGTGTTTCTAACCCTGGTCTGTTACTATTCAGTGATTCAAATGCACACCAATACCACATGATACATCTTGCCATTTGATTGCATCCCTTAAGACTGCACATAGTGATTATCATGTCAGGGAGAGGGTGTTTCGCCCAGCTTCCATCTGAAAGTGTACGCAGAGAAGGGGTATAAGGGCTAATTGGCTTGCATATTGAACAATACTGTGTCTTTGAAGAAAAAGAGACTGCAAACATTGGCCTGTCATTTCACAGTAGTCTGGAAGCATAAATGATTTCAATAACTTTTACTACCTTCCATCCTCTGCATTAGGGGAGAGAGGAACTGAAGAAATAAGAACTTTCCTACCAGCCAGTAAAATAGAAGACACATCTACTCATCAACATGTCTTAGTTAGCGACACTGTAAAATTACAGATAACACACTAGGAATACCCAAGTTTATCGTGCCAAGGCCCATGAAGCCTTGGCAATGAAATCCTTAGTATCTAAGAGGAAATCAGCAAAGGCTAGAGTGAAATTAAATCACATCCCAATATCCCACTGGACTGCACTGAAGAGTTACACCCACACCAATGTTGTTTCCAAAGTGTCATTTCATAATTGTGCACAGAGCTATGGAAATTCTACTGTTAGCCACAGAAAAGACTTACGTATGTGGTCATTCTGCTTCTCACTCAGTTCATGACCAATCTTGCCTTGATGCACAACTTAGGTTTCCAGATCTCCATTTTCTGATTTTAATAACCCCCCTTTTATTAACCCCCTATGATGATGCTCCACATTTTGCCTTTGCTGAGCTAATGTGGCCCATCCATGTCTCCTTGCCAGGCAGAGTCAGAAAAGGAACTTCAGATACATAGGGTTCTTCTAGGTACCACTTTCTTTCACTGAACGGTGTATTCTGGAAAGTGAAAATAAAGCGCTGCACCTGTCACTAAGCTGTACTGACTGAAGCTCTCACAGCATAAACTAATGCTACCAAGGGAGGATATTAATGTAGTCCCCACATGCAGAGAGTATATTATTTTAGAGCTCCATTTTTATCTATACAGAAAGATAATCATTACTTATCTCCTAGCCCTGCTGTCTGAGAATACAGAAGAAACTATTCTGTAGTTTTATGCTGGTGTCCTATCCCAACGGAGTATGAATGAACGCATACAGCTTTAACAACAACAGTACCACCCCAGATGATCTCCCTCCCCAGCTTTGAAATGTAAAGGCTATATTTTCATGATGTTAATTTTTATGGCACAGGCTCACGTTCAGTCCATCAGCAATCCCGTGAGTTACAGGCAGAGAAAATTGGAGGCTTGGATGTAATCTTGCTGCTGTTTTATAGTACATTCCACTAGATCAATGGAGTGTAAGAATATTGATTGAGAAACCTTGCAGAGCTGAAAAGCAGTTCCAGCTGCCAGAAGTGTCATCCCAAAGAAGGGCTTATCAAACTTCTCTCACTTTGTCATTTACTCTTTTGCCCTCACAGGCAAGGACACTTGCAGCAACCTCCCATTGGAATTTAATTATCACACCTCCCATCTCATTTGAAAACCAAGAACTGACCCTAGACCTTTTCTCTTTTTGCCTTAACTGATTCAGAAGTCTATGTTTTGTAGATGTTGAGAAAGAGAAAAACTTCTAAAATGAAATATGCAGCCCAATTCTGTGTGTGTTTCCTCTGAAGAAAGGTCAAGGGTGTTAAATGGGGTTTACTACCAAGTAAGTGTACATAGGATTGCATCCTAAACATTGAATAAAAAGAGGTATAAAATGTAGCTATAGCTGATGAAAACTATTTTTAAAAATACAGTATTCTGCGCACCACTATGGAAAACATTAGGGTTTATTTCCATTTAAACTCCCTAAATGTTCCCTTTCTCTATTTCACTAGGGCCCCATCTACACGAGCCATTTACTCCAGGGCGGCTGTAATTTGAGGTCCTTCAGGTCATACGACATACTTACTACTTCACAGCCAACTATGGTTTTCACCCAGAAAATGCGGATTTCCAAAGAGGCGTTTTGCTGCTATGTTTTTGGTTTGCTGTGGGTTTCTCGCAGCTGTGAGCTTTCTGTCCCTTCCCTGAAATGACTTCGCATTTTGTGGTGGGCATGTGGTAGGCATGCCTAGTGCTTGTGTCACTCTGTGATGCCCCTTCACTCCTCCCTGTTCTTTCACTGCTGCGCAGTTAAAAGAGGCACGGAGAGGCATGCTCATTTATTCAACCACACTTTCACACACTTTCGCAGCTTTGTACCTTCACAATGGCTGCTTTGGAGCCTGTGCCCAAGGGCTGGGGGGTCTCAAGGGAGTAGAAGGTCCAGGACCAACTTTGCTCCAGCCACCATTTTGGAATGATGGGTAGGCACATACCTCTCATGGGCACACGCCTTGGCGTGTGTGAACCATTGTGAGAGTCTTGGGCTGGAGAACTGCCAAACAGTTGGCATGGTAACGGAGGAGCAGACCACCCCCATTTTACCTAACGAGGAACAGATAGACGCAAAATAACAAAATACAAAACAGCCACTAAAACCCCAAGTGTTGCACCCCACACTCACCTGCCTGAGCAGCAGCTGTGCATTTAAATATAATGGTAAAAAAGGGGCACAGCAGATTTTCCCACTGGAGAAGTCTGCAGTAAATCATGTGTCTACCTCAGCAGAAGCTAATTCGCAGCTGCAATGCTGTGCAATTACAATGGAGTGAAGGTTGAAAGAGGTGCCATGTAGATGGCCCCTAGAGAAAGTGAACTCACGATCCAAGCAATAACAGCAAGTTCCAGGCTGTTGCATGCTGAGATGTGCTAATTTCATATCAGTTGCTTAGAAGGGCTCCTGAAAATGCCAAAACTGATGACATCATCAACAACTCTCTTTTATACAGATTTTCTCTTTTTCCTTCATGTCTTCCCTCAAATGGTAGCTGGGAAACAGACTTAAAAGATTACTTTGAAAGATTTTGCAAAGGTCAATCCATATAGCCTTTCCTGCTCAGCACCCTCCACCTTTATAACAGGTTTGGAAGACTCAAACTGCATAACTTGAAAGTAATCAGCAAGCACAGAGAAATGGGCAATAGGGCACATTTCTAAAAGGTTGAAATGTCTCTAAAAGTCTTAGTTGATGGCAGTAAGAGCTTTACACTAAAATATGCTTTTTTTATCTTTTGCCTTTGGCTCCACCCACCATTGGAATCTGATCCACAAGAGCATCTCCAAAATTGAATTTGACTCTTATGCTGAAAGAGGTTCAACACCGCTGGTGTAGGAAGTCCATACATACCATGCCCGTAAAGCTAACTGTCAGAAAAATATCACATTGCATTGAAAAGGAGTGTTTTAATTTTTTCAGAAGATTTCAGTACTGGGATTTTCAAAAGTAAGGTGGCAGTGAATGTTTTTGCAAGTAAGTTCCTTAGAACCTTCAGGAAACTGTTTAGCTGAACCTAACTGATATAGTATCTTCTACTAGTTAACACACACACACACAGTGAGGAATGAGTGACTGCTGTTTCTTCCCCATTTATATATCACTTTTACCACTGCTATAGGCTAATGAACATTTCCCCTTAGAAATCTAGCTGAATAAAGTGGTGGGATGGGCAGAGACACACAGGCATGACCCAATTTCTGTGCTAATTCAATCATCCTCAGAATAGAAGCACTGAGCAAAACTAGTCATCACGAGTCGTTATCCCTCCTAGCCTTTGCCATTCTTAGATGGAACAAGATGGAAGTAAGCTAAGATAATTTTCTTTGGTGGGGCTTGGCCAAACTGGGTATATAGATCTTCCTTCAGTGGGCTATGCACTCTTTTAAAGGTAGAGAGCAGAGAGCAATATTTCTAATTTTTAGGTCTTCCCTGCTACACAATGAATTTAGCTGTATATAAATCCAAACTTCTCTTTTCCCAAGACAAAGACAGTTAGCCTCAACTCCTCAGATACTTTATATTGCTACCTGTCTCTGATATGACACAGTTGCTTTGTTTTCCCACTTGCTAGAATTTGTTTTCATTAGTAGGATATTTAATGACATATTCCTCACATGACAGAAACAAGTTTCTGCTTCCTTCTTGCCTGATAGTTTACTGTTACAGCAGCAGGCCAGTTTCTGAGAGGAGCGTCAAACAGTGGCTTTATAGAAAAGCTTCTAAAATGAGATGGAAAACAAATCAATTAGCAAATTATAAAGACGTCCTTTCAGTGACAAGCAACAAATCTGGGCTTTTTGTTTTCAGTGATGCCACAGAAAAAGACAGTTACAAATTCCCCAACACAATGCTTCATTTTCCCCTAAATATTTCCAAGGCATATAGGAGAATCCTGTGACAATAGGCAATTACTTATGCCTTATTGTCTCTTGTTTAATGATATTATATCTGGCCAGACAGATTTTGGCAGGAATGTGAGCAGATTTTCAAATGAGAGTCAGAAGCTTTCAAGAACTCACTGAAAAGGTGGGGAGAGTTCTGATGTACCATTCCATGTTAACCCACATAAAAAATTTCAGTTGATCTCTGTAACATTTGGATTTAAAAAGAATAATTTCCAATCCATTAGCAAAAAAAGAGGGAAGCTAAAAAGCTTTTTATGTTATGGTAAGTTGTTGAGATGTCTCTCTTGTAGAATGTAGGGTTTTTTTCCTTTCTTTTCCTAAGGGAGAGGTGGGAGGTAGCTAATATGCATAAGTATTTTTGAAGGGTTTTAATGGAGGTCCATCATATGGCATGTTGTTCTCCTCCCTCATTGGACAAATAGCTCTTTAGCACAAACGTGGCAACAGTACCTGTGAAAAGAAGGTAGATTGTGGTGTAGGATTCTCCATGATGATAGCACTCATTCTTTAGGGGTGCACGAAAGCCACTTACCTGGTCTCGCAGCTTGTTCGCGGTGGGGGGGAGGCGCTTCGCTGCTCCCCCCGAAGTTCAGGCCAGGGGGGGAGGCTTCCCGCCTCGCCCGGCTGAAATTCAGGCCGGGGAGGAGGCGCCTCACCTCCCCCGGCCGCGAAATAAAAAGTTTAAAAAAACACACGCCCCCGTGATAGGCTACGTGACGATTAACGTAGCCTATCACGGCTAGATCTGCAAAGTCAGCTGTGATAGGCTACGTTAATTGTCACGTAGCCTATCACGGGTGACTTTAAAAAAAAAAGTGCATATGCAAATGGTGGCCCCCATAGGGAGCCGCCATTCGCGTTCCTTATTTGGTCGCTGTAGTCTACGTAAATCTTTACGTAGACTACAGCGACCAAATAAGGAACGTGAATGGCGGCTCCCTATGGGGGCCGCCATTAGCCGTACGTGCTTTTTTTTTTTTTTTTAAAGTCACCCGTGATAGGCTACGTGACGATTTACGTAGCCTATCATGGCTGACTTTGCAAATCTAGCCGTGATAGGCTACGTTAATCATCATGTAGCCTATCACGGGGGCGTTGTTTTTTTTTACTTTTATTGGAATGGCGGCGGCGGCAGCCAGTCGAAAGACCGGCTGCCGCCTCTGCCCCTGTCGAAGACCTGACGAACCGCCACCGGGACCCGCCACCGGGAGGAACATTCGGGAAAGGTAAGTCCCGTCCTGGGGGGGGGGTGCGGAGAATTTCTCCCCGAAACTACTTCGGGGGGCTGAACACGTTGGCACTCGGCCCCCTGAAGTTTCAGGGAGAAATTCTCCCCCATCCCTATCATTCTTCTGTGCTCTATTATAGTACACATCTATTGATTAGGGACCACTGCTCAGTGGTAGAGCAAATGTGTTGCATGCAGAATGCCAGGTTCAATTCCCAGCATCTCCACTTAAAAGTACAGAGAGCAGGTCAGGGCCAGCAGTAAGGGTAGGCATCATTGGGCACCTGCTGAGGGCCCACACGCCAGGAGAGGGGGCCACTGACAAGAGCCCCCTGGAGTTACTCTTCCTCACCACTGCAACTTGCTTGTTCACCTTCCTCTCACTCTGGCCCAAGACAACGATGGTGGTGAAAAGGAGGCGCAGTAGATGCCACAGCCTACTTGCTCACTGCCTATCTGCCTGAAAAGCAAGCAAGTGGTAGCAATGGTATGAAAGAAGATGAGGAGCAAAAGCAGTTAGTGATTGTGGTGGTGAAAAGGTAGACTCAGTGAGGGAGGCAGCCCATTGAGTGTGTCTTGCCAAAGGGCCCTAAAAAAACCTGGAGCACATGACTTCTGTCTAAGATCCTGAAGAGCTGCTACCGGTCTCAGCAGACAATATTTATCTGTCTATTGATTTTATGAATTTCTTAGCTACCTTTCAAGACTGCCATCTCCCCAAGGTAGCTTACAATATAAGACATACAATTCTATATCAGTATTGTTGTTGTTGTTCAGTCGTGTCCGACTCTTCGTGACCCCATGGACCATAGCACGCCAGGCCTTCCTGTCCTCCACTCTCTCCCGGAGCATGCTCAAGTTCATATTCATTGCATCGGTGATGCTATCTAGCCATCTCATCCTCTGCCATCTCCTTCTCCTTTTGCCTTCAATCTTTCCCAGCATCAGGGTCTTTTCCAGAGAGTTTTCTCTTCATATTAGGTGGCCAAAATATTTGAGCTTCAGCTTCAGTATCTGTCCTTCCAATGAGCAGTCAGGGTTGATTTGGTCTTTAAATTGACTGATTTAATTTAGGATTGACTGATTTGACCTCCTTTCAGTCCAGAGGACTCGTAAGAGTCTTCTCCAGCACCACAGTTTGAAAGCATCAATTCTTCGACGCTCAGCCTTCCTTATAATCCAGCTCTCACAGCCATACATTACTACTGGGAAAACCATAGCTTTGATTATATGGACCTTTGTCAGCAAGGTGATGTCTCTGCTTCTTACTATGCTGTCTAGGCTTGCCATAGCTTTCCTCCCAAGGAGCAAGCGTCTTTTAATTTCATGGCTACAGTCAACGTCTGCGGTGATCTTGGAGCCCAAGAAAGTAAAATCTGTCACTGCTTCCATTTCTTCCCCTTCTATATGCCAGGAAGTGATGCGGCCAGATGCCATGATCTTAGTTTTTTTAATGTTGAGTTTCAAACCAGCCTATATCAGTATACAAGTTCATAAAAAAAACATTGATTTTAAAACCAGTTTAAAAAACTGAACCAATAACAGAATGCAAAATACATAATAAAAACCTTTCAACTGAATGCCAAAGAGAACAAATACATTTTTATAATTCTTCAAAACAATAGATGGGGCCAGCAGCTATATATCTTTGGGGAGGGAGTTCCTCAGGGTAGGGGCAGCCACTGGGAAGGCCAGTTTCTAGATCGTAATGATAGGCCAGTGAACAGGGTGTCCAGTGATGGTCTTAACACATGGACAGGTTCACAAAGGTGTAGGCAGTTCTTCCAATAATGTGGACCCAAACAGCTTAAGGCTTTAAAGGTCAGAATGAGCACTTTCAATTGGGCTCCAAAATACACCAGTAACCAGTTCAGCTGATACAGAATTGGTGTCATATGATCCAATCATCTATCCCAACAAATACTCTAATGCCCACATTCTGCATTGACTGAAGTTTCTGAGTCACCTTCAAGGCAACCCTACATAGACTGCATTACAGTAATCCAGTCTGTATACAACCAGTGCATGCACAACTAAGCAACTTCTGCTTTTCCTAATAAAGTCACTGTTGATGTACCAGCCAAAGCTGGTAAAGGGCACTCTGGGCATTTGCCTCCACCTGCTCTTCAATAGACCCTGCTGAATCCAGTAGCACAACCATGGTATGAATTTGGTTCTTCAGGGGGAGTGCAGCCCCATCCAACACCCCTGAATCCCTCTATCCCAACTGGCAGATTTCCCCACCCATGGTACTTCCATTTTGTCCAGACTGAGCTTTAGATTGTTCACCCTCATTGATCCCAAAACTACCTCAGAACACCTATTCAGAAGTTCCACAGCCTTCCTGGAATTAGTAAGTTGAAAACATAAATATAGCTGGGTGGACCAGAATATAGACATGCCATCCAGTATGTGGAAGTTGGGCACAATGTGGGAGAAGGGACAACCCATGTAATCACCACTTCCCTGCAGTCTGAAGGTCTGCACAGGGCTATTTCTATGGGATGCCAGCTCAGATTCCTTAGTGAACCCACTTCCAGGTAAAAGTTCAGGTATGTTTCGGAGAAGCTGTCTTAGAAATTTTGCACTTCACACCACTGCAACCCAGAGACTTCCGAGAATCCACTTTATTCTTGTTTAGATTAAAAGCTTCATAAACATAAACAATACTGCAGAGACTCGTAACACACTTTAAAGAAAGAAATCTTATACTTCTGCCATATAAAAAGTAAATATTCAGCATACTTGAAATTCAAGAAAGCAGATCATAACTTACAGCTCATCTTGTAAGTGTAAATTCAGGCCTGGGTTGAACTGTTGACTCTGCTTTGGATAGAAAAGTCTTATTGTTTAATAATGGAGACTGTAGCAAACGTTGTCACAAGTGTCAACTATTTGAAACAACATAGACTGGTTTCATAAATTCCTCTTTTTAAAAGTTCTCATGTGTTTATTTTCATGCAACTGGATAATGGGTAGCGTTAAATGATACACAGATTGTAGACTTGCAAACAGATGCATCTCACACAGCTAGCATTCTGAATATTGTTTCATAATGCTAGAACTGGGGATGTACGGATCATGTAAAATCTGTTCTGTCTGTGTCTTGCAGACTGTGCCAGGATCTGAGGTCACATATTCCCTGGGGACATCTGGCTCCAAAGGATCATGTGCTTCCTCTGATGAGGAAGCCCCCAGTCATGTCAGCCACACACACTTTGTTGTTGTTGTTGTTCAGTCGTTCAGTCGTGTCCGACTCTTCGTGACCCCATGGACCATAGCACGTCAGGCCTTCCTGTCCTGCGCTCTCTCCCGGAGCGTGCTCAACTTACACTAGAGTAAAAAAAGAAAACTTATCCCTCAGCTACATGGTACGTAATTAATGTAACATGCAGATTGACTCTCAGAGTTCACTGGTGGCCTTAGGCTGCAATCCTATACCAGGGAATTAGCCTCAATTACTTCTGAGTAGGCATGTATAGGATCATGTCAGGAAAGGGCCATAGCTCAGTGGCTGAACACAAGCTTTGCACATAGAAGGTCCCAGGTTCAATCCCTGGTATCTCCAGGTAGGGATGGAAAAAAACTCCTGCCAGAAATCCTTGGCGAACTGCTGCCAGTCAGTGTTGACAATGCTGGCCTAGATGGACCAGTGCTCTGACTCAGTATAAGGCAGGTTCCTGTGTTCCTGATAGAGAAGTGCCAAATGTACATCTGCATTTTGGTGGCAAGTTATCTCAACTGCTGGAAGGCTAGTTGAAATGGGTGGGTAAAATGGGTAGGTGAGCACTAACCCCACCATAAATCATTGTTTCTATTTGTCCAAATCCAAATGTAGTTCTCCCATGCCATCCTAAGTTATCTGCTCCATCATTAGAAATAACAAGAAGCTACTGTGGGCTGATTTTACACAGGCCTAAGAGAAAGAGAAGTTTGGCTGACTTAGATGCACTCATACAACGTTAAGTGCTGATCTTTAGCATCCCTGCCATTACCAGTTCCTTTTGCAGCTGTGAAATGGGGCCAACAGTGCTTCCCTACCTGCCCCATATGTGGTAACAAGGGAATGAATTATTTACTGCATGCAACGCTTTGAAGATGAAATTGTTACATAGATGCCAAGAAGATTTATCATCATGGGGCTGCAGGGAGGGAAATCTTGTCTTTGAACACTGCTATAGCTATTCAGAGTAGACTTTAAAAGAAAACGAGAGAGAGAGAGAGAGAGAGAGAGAATGAATGAATGAAAAGAGGAAATGCGAAGTTTGAATAATTAAAACAGACTATAGTGCATTTTGTTGTTGTTTATTCAGTCAGTCGCTTCTGACTCTTCGTGACTGCATGAACCAGCCCACACCAGAGCTTCCTGTTGGCCGTCACCACCCCCAGCTCCCCCAAGGTCAAGTCCATCACCTCCAGAATTACCCATCCATCTTGCCCTTGGTCAGCCCCTCTTCCTTTTGCTTTCCACTTTCCCTAGCATCAGCATCTTCTCCAGGGTATCCTGTCTTGGTCATTATGTGGCCAAAGTACTTCAGTTTTGCCTTTCATATCATTCCCTCAAGTGAGCAGTCTGGCTTTATTTCCTGGAGTATGGACTGGTTTGATCTCCTTGCAGTCCAAGGCACTCTCAGAATTTTCCTCCAGCACCACAGTTCAAAAGCATCTATCTTCCTTTGCTCAGCCTTCCTTATGGTCCACCTTTTGCAGCCATAGGTTACAATGGGGAATACCATTGCTTGAACTATGCGGAGCTTTGTTGTCAGTATGATGTCTCTGCTCTTCACTATTTTATCAAGATTTGTCATTGCTGTCCTCCCAAGAAGTAAACGT
Organism: Heloderma suspectum; assembly: GCF_057233095.1. Lineage (NCBI taxonomy): Eukaryota > Metazoa > Chordata > Lepidosauria > Squamata > Helodermatidae > Heloderma > Heloderma suspectum. The sequence goes on along the minus strand of NC_139460.1, from coordinate 254,124,423 downwards.
CTTCTGATTTCCGGGCTGTAGTCAGCGTCTGCAGTAATCTTTGCACCTAGAAAGACAAAGTCTGTCACTGCCTCCACGTTTTCTCCCTCTATTTGCCAGTTATCAATCAAGCTGGTTGCCATAATCTTGGTTTTTTTGAGGTTGAACTGCAACCCAGCTTTTGCACTTTCTTCTTTCACCTTCGTCATAAGGTTCCTCAGCTCCTCCTCACTTTCAGCCATCAAAGTGGTATCATCTGCATATCTGAGATTGTTCATGTTTCTTCCAGTGATTTTAACTCCAGCCTTGGCTTCATCAAGCCCAGCACGTCGCATGATGTGTTCTGTGTACAGGTTGAATAGGTAGGGTGAGAGTATACAACCCTGCCATACTCCTTTCCCAATCTTAAACCAGTCCGTTGTTCCGTGGTCTGTTCTTACCATTGCTACTTGGTTGTTATGCACATTCCTCAGGAGGCAAACAAGATGAATTGGTATGCCCATCCCACCAAGAACTTGCCACAATTTGTTATGATCCACACAGTCGAAGGCTTTAGAATAGTCATTAAACAGCAATCGATGTTTTTCTGAAACTCCCTGGCTTTCTCCTTTATCCAGCAGATATTGGCAATTTGGTCTCTAGTTCCTCTGCCTTTTCGAAACCCAGCTTGTACATCTGGCAATTCTCATTCCATGAATTGCTGGAGTCTACCTTGCAAGATCTTGAGCATTACCTTACTGGCATGTGAAATAAGTGCCACTGTTCAATAGTTTGGACATTCTTTGGTGCTTCCCTTTTTTGGTATGGGGATATAGGTTGATTTGTTCCAATCTGTTAGCCATTCTTATGTTTTCCAAATTTGCTGGCATGTGGCATGCCTCACCTTGACGGCATCATCTTGCAAGATTTTAAACAGTTCAGCTGGGATACCATCATCTCCTGCTGCCTTGTTATTAGCAATGCTTCTTAAGGCCCATTCAACCTCACTCTTCAGGATGTCTGGCTCTAGCTCACTGACCACACCATCAAATCTATCCCCGATATTATTATCCTTCCTATACAGATCTTCCGTATATTCTTGCCACCTTTTCTTGATCTCTTCTGCTTCTGTTAGGTCCTTGCCATCTTTGTTTTTGATCACACCCATTTTTGCCTGGAATTTACCTCCCATGTTTCTAATATTCTGGAAGAGGTCTCTTGTCCTTCCTATTCTATTATCTTCTTCCGCTTCCGCGCATTGCTTGTTTAAAAATAATTCCTTATCTCTTCTGGCTAACCTCTGGAATTTTGCATTTAATTGGGCATATCTCCCCCTATCACTGTTGCCTTTTGCTTTCCTTCTTTCTTGGGCTGCTTCCAGTGTCTCAGCAGACAGCCATCTTGCCTTCTTGGTTTTCTTTTTCTTTGAGATTTTTTTGTTGCTGCCTCCTGAACAATGTTGCGAACTTCTGTCCATAGTTCTTCTGGGACCCTATCTACTAAATCTAGTCCCTTAAATCTATTCTTCACCTCCACTGCATATCCATGAGGAATATTAGTGAGCTCATATCTAACTGATCTGTGGGTCTTCCCTATTCTCTTTAGTCTGATTCTAAATTGTGCAATAAGAAGTTCGTGATCTGAACTACAATCAGCTCCAGGTCTTGTTTTTACCAAATGCATAGATGTCTGCCACCTTTGGCTACAAAGGATGTAGTCAATCTGATTTCGGTGTCGACCGTCTGGTGAAGTCCATGTATACAGTCATCTCTTAGGTTGTTGGAAGAGAGTGTTTGTTATGCACAGTGAGTTGTCTTGGCAAAATTCTATCAGCCTATGTCCCGCTTCATTTTGTTCTCCCAGACCATGCTTGCCTGTAATTCCAGGTGTCGTTTGACTACCCACCTTAGCATTCCAGTCTCCTGTAATGAAAATAACATCTTTGTTTTGGTGTACTATCCAGTAGGTGCTGCAGATCCTCATAGAACTGATCTACTTCTGCTTCTTCAGCATCTGTGGTTGGGGCATATATTTGGATCACTGTGATGTTAAATGGCTTACCCTGAATTCGAATTGAGATCATTCTGTCATTTTTTGGATTGTATCCAAGCACTGCTTTAGCCACTTTATTATTAATTATGAAGGCTACTCCATTTCTTCTGTGGTCCTCTTGTCCACAGTAGTAGATCTGGTGGTCATTTGATTTGAAGTGGCCCATTCCAGTCCATTTCAGTTCACTGACACCCAAAATGCCTATATTTAATCTTGACATCTCCCCAGTAACCACATCCAATTTGCCCTGCCTCATAGATCTTACATTCCAGGTTCCTATGGTATTCCAGGTTCCTATGGATCTTTAGAACATCGGATTTGTTGTTCACCACCAGCACCATCAGCTGCTAGTCGTCCTTTTGGCTTTGAGCTAGCTGTGTCATCACATCTGGGGCTAGTTGAACTTATCCCTTGTTCATCCCCAGTAGCATTTTGACCATCTTCTGACCTGGGAGTCCCATCTTCTGATGGTATACCAACATATCTCTGGTTGTACTGATCCATTTAGTTTTCATGGCAAGAATACTGGGGTGGGTTGCCCCAGTGGGTGTCCTTCCCCAGGGATTGTATTTAGTCTGACCTCTCTGCCATGACCTTCCCATCTTGGGTGTCCCTTCACAGTTTAGCTCATGATGTCACATTAACATATTCCCCCCAAAAGCACATATAGAAAGCTCTGGATTAAGGTCTAAAGGAGAACCTCAAAATGGAAGCCTAAGCCAAACTCTTTTTTTGGAAGCCAAAACGGAACCCTAAGGAACAACTCTGAAATTTAAGTTCACTTCAAAACATCTGCCACCCCACTTTGGGTTGACCATCATATAAAATTATATGGACTCAGTTCCATAGTTTTCCATTTGTATATGCAATTTAAGCCTGATCTTATTCATGCCTGATCCTATGCCAGCCATGTTTATAGCCTGATCCTCTTCACAATAACTCAGAAATCCTACTATGTTCAAAGGGATTTACTTCTAAGTCATTATGCATAGGATTGCTGCCCTATATAGCTGGAAGGATATCTTTTTACAGAAGCTTTTAATTGAAAAAATAAACTTCATATAAATTTCAAGTGTGTGTGTGCATGTGCACGCGCGCGTGCGTGCGTACTTTCACAGGTGTCGCTTCATTTTTGCCCTGTAATGTAGATTCATTTTGAACTTATAAACACAGGATACAACAACAGAAACAGCCATTTGACATTCAAGTGATAGTGTAGTTATTAATGAGAATCTTTTAGGAGAGGTGTATTTTCCTGTTCTTCTCAACAGACACTGAAGATGCGCTATATCATCAGCCCACTCTCTTATTTGCTGTAGACTCCTCCTGCTGCAGTGTTGGCTATCCTAAGCCAAAACTTGATTAGAATTATTAATATCATAAAATTAACTTTAAATATGAGTTGGTGGGGTGTCATCCGTGAGACATGGAAAATTCACATGCTATTTAAGTGTATCTTATGAAAACAGCCTTTCTCCAAATGAAGCAGATCTGTTCTAGCCAACTGGCTTTGAGCTTGCATATAAACACAAAGGGTGGTGGAGTGAGCTTCTATTCATCATCTCACAATGAATGACCATTGAGTTTGGAGTGATCTGGAACTGGTGTTTTTGACTAAGGCAGCTTTCCCCAATGTGGTGATCTCCAGATGTTTTGCGCTACAACTCCCAGCAAACCTAAGCATTTGCCATGTTGGCTGGGGTTAAAGGGAGTTTAAGGGCAAAATATCTGGAGGGAATGTATCTAAGGTCAGGGGAAGCACCAAGGTATCTAAGATCAGGGAAACTCATACAACCAGGAGTTGGAAATGTAGAGAGGAGGAAGCCAGGCTATCCACTAGGAACATCATTAGCACTGAAACAAGGTCACTTAAAAATGCTCGTGATCAGAGTCAGGGTGAACACAGCCTTGCATTCTTACAAAGCAGGACTTTGCTCACCTTGATCTTGCAAGTCACCTCCTCCACAAATAGTGTCATTGCTCCACTGGGGATCCTGGGAAAGGAAGTCCCACTTCCATCCTTGGCAGGAGAAGATACTTTGCTGGAGCTCCTGCTACCTTCACTTTCCTCTTCCCTGATAAATTTTTGGCCTTTAGACTCAGGAAATGGCAGCAGACATTCTGTTTGAGCACTCACAAACGCTCAACCTTTGGGGGTTTGAACTATGGGATGCTTGCGTAGCCCTACTACCAATAAATTGCAGGCACCTGGGAAACATTAATGGTGCTTTGGTTGTCATAATTATTGATAACTATAAATCAAAAGGCCTTTTTAGCAGATTTTCAGCACCTCAGACCTCCCATCACATCCTATTAAGCTGTGCCACTCTCCACTAACTTAAGCAATGCTATAAATATAATGGCAGGGGAAAGGAGAATGATAGTGTTCAAATATTAATGAAGGGATGAGTTTCTTTTCTTTGCACTGTCAGTCTTGCTGCGTATCAGTCCAACTCCATGGTGGCTGTTCCTCATGAAAGATATTGCACCCTCTAAAGTAATTTCTCTGGGGAACAATTATTGAAGAAGGGCTATCACCTATATTTAATTAAAGTTACAGAGCCAACTGTAATTAAAGCTAATTGAGACCTCGCAGCAGCTGAAAATAACTCCTTGTTCACCAATGAGAAGGCAAAGGGAAGAGAACCCAATAGTGGTCCATCAAATGTGACCTTGGGTAGTGTGCCAGTGTGGGTGACTCTCTCTAAAGTGCTGTCACAGAATGGTGTATAGCTGTATGCTGTTTTGGCACGGTATGAATGCACTGAGACTGCTAATCTAATTGGGTGGAAATTGTTCCAGTCTGCAAACCAGCCCATACTGCCTGTGTTTAGACAGAGGCTGATTGAAGGAAAGGGGAAATCTTTGGAGACATGAGAACATGATTCATACCCACTCAAGTTCTGTACCTGGGCAGATGAATTTAGGATTGCCAACTTTTCAGCTGGCTCCTGCAGCTGTGCTTTTAACTGCTTCCTAGATCTGCAGCAATTAATGGGTGATCATGTCGATCTCTGTGTCCCAAAAAGCATCACCTGCTAATTCCTGCTGATAAAACTGCTGTTAAAGACACAGCTAGGGGAGCTGGTTCAGAGGTAGACAACTCTACCTGCAACTTGATACAGGCAGGCCAATAGGGGTGGTGTGTGCTGTGGTTTCAATGACAATTGTGCTTGTGTGGGTTGCCGTACTGGGAAAGCCTATGGCTTCATTGGAGGCAGATCACTAGCCCCTTCCATCTCCAGTTAGCATTTCTCCCCCTTGAACAAGGCACCATACTGGTGATGGGATGGTGAATGTCCACAGCAACCGTGGAGCTAAGGTCAAGGTTGCAACTTAGCAACCTGAGGACTGAGCAAAAACTTCTGAAAACAGCTGGAAGGTCTTCTCTTCTCCTGTGCTGGTTTCAGAGAAATACTGAATCGAGTCCTTACATGCCAAAATGAATCTGTGTGGTAGATTTGACTAGTAACTGGCACTAGACTTGTGTCATTTCTCTTCAAAATCCACTTAGCCTAATTCCCATAATGGCAGCTTGTAGCAGTGAGTCCTATGAAAAAGTACTTCAGTTTCAGGGGATGAATTCCCCCTCTCTTTTGAATTTAAAGAAAAAGTAGATTCTGCCCCATCTATCCTCACTGTACCAATCAAGATGTTATCATTCTTTGCTGCTTTAATGCTGCTGCTTTAAAAGTGCCAATGAGAGAAGGGTTAGTTGGTCACCTAATGTCAGCCATTCTATCAGGCAGCAGAGAAGAGAAGAAGGGCTGTTCCATCACCTCTGACAGACCAGCTACCTTTGACTTTCCTTCAACTAGCCCCCCAGCAGCAGCTATTCCAGCAGCAGCCTGAACTTGTTTCATCCTAGCTGGTCATTATTAGAACTGTACCTTTAAAAATGGGTGCTTGCTTTTTTTAATTCCTCCTTCCCCACCTGTTTCCTTGTAAATCATGTGTTTTAGATAGTGAGCTTTTCTACATAGGTTGCTTAATGTGCTATTGCTATTTAAGCATTCATTGCAGAATTAAGATCAGATATTTACACTAAGAGCTCTTCCTTTCCCACCTTTCTGTATTTTCCACTACATAACCTCTAGGTGGCACTGTGGTATTGTGCAATAACGCAAGAACACTGGCGGGGACTTGCGCTTTGTTTCGCATTGGCAAAAAAACCCCTGGATTTTCCCTGTTCCCAAAAAAAGAGGGAATGGCTTTTAAAAAAAAAAAAAAAGCAAAAGTGGATGGTGACATTGTTGTCTGAAGCACCTGTAAACAACTGTGAATGAAGAATGACCAGTGCACAATAAAAGCCTCATGTAGAAAAGCTCTGGAAACCTGAGGGCAGGGACAATCTTACTACTGATCTTTCTAAGCTACTCTGGGAGCCTTTTCTGGCTAAAGTTCAAGGTAAACATGTGTAACATTAATAAATAACAGAAGCTAGGTACTGTACTACTGGGACAGTGATGCCTGTCCCAGTAGTACAATAAAGCCTAAGCCAGTAGTTCTACGGTCTTTGTCCCTGGCCTAATGTGAAGCAGAAAGTCCTAATTGCAGGAAGGGAGCAGGGAGCATAGAAAACCACATAATCAACCTATGGAAGCCACTGTTACAGGATGAGATAATAGAATGTTACTTAAGATGACTGGTGCAGCTATCTCTAGATAAGGGAGCCGGCAACTCTGCCTTGCACTAATCTAAACTAAAGTGCACCAAAGGGTTAGATCAGGGAGGGCCACCATTTTTCTGTTGAGGGCCGCATTCGCTTAAGGGTAATCCACCAGGGACTGCATGTTGGTGGTGGGTGGAGCAAAAGCCAAAAGTGGGTGGGTCACCCCTTTTCACTTCCCACCCCTCCTTTCCTCTCTTTCTGCCCCCCCCTTCTCTCCCTCCCTCTTCCTTCCTGGCCAGCGAGCTACCAGGGAAGAGACAGATCACACTTTCCAAAGGCCTCAATTGATCACCTGCAGAGTGCTTTTGAAACTGGGCCAAGAGCTGCAGGTTGTCCATGCCTGGTTTAGATCTTCCTCATGAAGAGGACAGCCTATTTTCCAGATCATTTTAGTTTCTTTTTTTCTATAGTTCCTCCAGTTCTACTATATCCTTTTTGAGATGGAGCAACCAGAATGTGTGTCCTACTTATATACAATACGTTAAAAGTAAATGTAACACTGTAGGAATTACCACCTTTTCCCCCTGAGGGGATCTTATATCTTTAAATTGCATGGCAGCATTCAGCAGTCTACACATACCCCATCACTGATCCTTGTGGCATGAAAAAAGCTTCACCTGTGTTATTTCCCTGTCTGTCATGTGGCTGGTAAAGACACAATGGCCCTGCCAGAACAACAACAACAACAGCAAGCAAACAAGTGTCAACACTGCACAGGCTTCTTTGAGGGCATTATGGAACTTGCAGCATTGTTTTCTAATGAACAGCGTACAGCAGGTGATACATAATCTATGCTTTCTCATTGTTGCGCCACTTTCTTGCTCCTTTCTAATATTCTGTTAACTCACAATGGTCTTCCTGTTCACTGACGTGAGCGAGTGCGATACTTTTCTCTTCCCCTTGTTATGTTATTGGCTTTCCAAACAGAGTGAAAGAAAAGGCTAACACTTTTTAACCACAGACAGCGAATGATTGAACACCCAGAGAGAGGCTAGCTGGATTTTTTTCTTTTCCTTTAAACAAGCTTTGTTAATTATTCACTGCAGAGCAAATGAATAGGAAAGTGACAGCTGGGCTCCTACAAAATAGCAGGACGGGGGTTGTGAAGCTAAAAGGTTTGACTGGGAAACAGAACATCCAAGTATCGCTCTCAGATTTGCCATTGGTCTGCTGTGGGGGGATACAGAGAGCTCGCTTCACCTCCCAGTCCTATCTCCCCTCTCCCATCTTTCAGTGTGTGTACTTTGCCAGTTCTCCAGGGTGGAGACTGCTTCTGATGACAGGTCAATACTACAGTGTGTTGCAAATCCAGATCTCAATTATACTTCTTGACCCAAATTTCTAAATGTTGCTATAATGTGCATTAGCCCAGCCTCCCTCAACCTGGTGTCTTTCAAATGAGTGGGACTGCAACTCCCATAAGCCCCAGCCAGCATGGCCAATGGGAGTTGCAGTCCACCTGTCTGGGGAGCACCAGGCTGGGGAAGGCTGGATAGCCAAAATGTAGCAGTGAGGAGGAAAAAAAGAAAAAAAACATGGTGGGATTAATCACCAGAAACTCAGCTCAGATGTTCAATCTGTAACAGCTTTCTATCTTGCAATAGAGATCTTGATCTTCATCCATGTCTTCCACTGTGATTAACTAGCACACTCTGAGGTATCCGAAAATAACAGTGCTATGCTTCCCCCTACCCTAATTGTCAAGAGCTTAATGTCAGCTTATACATGAATTTCTCTATAGGGCATTTTACCATAGAAAATATTATTATTAGCATACTGTTAACATCCTTATATGCTGAGCTTTAGGAAATACACAAAATCTATATTTTTTCAGGTAGCCTGCTGTGGTCGCTGATAATTTCTGATAAATGTGCCTGTGTTATTTCTTATATTAAACTCGAATCGAGAGATGCTTTGCAATTGTGTTTAAAGAGGAAAAAAATCTCCTAAGCAATCGAAATTGACAATGTTCGGGTTTAAATTGAAGCTCTTTCAAGATTGTATGATTCAGAGGCATAGGAAACTTAGCTATACAGTCATTGAGACTGCACAAGGGAACAACAGTTTGAACCTTGGTGTCAGCTCATTGTCCTGTTTATAGATATTTTTTCCTGCTGGTCTTTGATCTGAGCTAGGAGATTGTTTTCATAATTCTTATATGACTATCCTTACTGGTAAACCTACTTCCTTTTTGTTCTTTCTGGGACATTGTCCTTGCTTAGGACTGCCCTTTATACCAGGCCTGCACCTATTTGTGAACTAGCCAAGGTTACCAGTTAACCAACCAGTCCATGTAGCTGTGCTGAATAACTTGATGCCTTTAATGGTCACAGTGGGAAAGTGATAACATTGATCTCCATGACTCAAAAAGTTTCACCTGCTGATTACTGCAGTTCAAAAGCAGAGCTTAAAGGGCCTGGCTCAAACATTGGCAACCTTGCCCACATGCAATAAATGTTGGTTGCATTTGGCTTAGCCCTGATTCACACAAGTATATACATCACTCAACTACACAGTGGACATATAAGCACTACCTCATACTGGAAGCCTACTGATCACTACACATACTTATATGCTTCCAGCTTCTACCCAGAATACACCACAAAATCCGTTGTCTATAGGCCAATCTCTATGATACAACTGTATCTGCTCAGCCTCATTGGACATAGATACACAACTTAGGGTGCAATCCTATGGATGGTTAGACAGAAAAAAGTCCTACAACTCCTAGCATTCCCCAGCCAGCATGGTTAGCTGGGGAATGCTGGGAGGTGTGGGACTTCTTTCTGTCTAAACATCCATAGAATTGCACCCTTAAAGATTTTAATCAGACATTTCTCAGACTACAATACCCATCCAACAATGGGAAAAAGGTCAACAGGGCCAGCCTACTATAGAGGAATAGTCCACTACAGGACAGACCCCAAAGAGAAAACAACAGAATACCATTTGTTACCTAGAGTTCCCACCTAAAACTACTCAAATGTATCATCAGTGATCTACTGCTTATCCTGAACCATGACACTTCCCTCTCACAGGGCCTGGGTAGTAGGCCTGTAAATGCCTAGTACAGCTAAAACAGCTACCTACCAATAATAACAACAGACTATATAACAGATATACAGACACAGAAACCAGACCCTGTGGCTAACCCAGATATCAACACTGTCCCCATATCTACTATGACAATGCTATTGCAAGAGCTAATAATGTAACCACAACATAAGGGGTTTATATACCTGTTCATCTTCCAATGAGATATATGCCAGTAATACCCTACTGCAAAATCCAACCCTCAGAAGAATTCCCACCTTCCCTCCCCAATCTCCACCAGCTCTCCATGTCTTCAAAAGCCCTCTATACAAGGCCCCATGACCCAAACATCCCCCCTTCCTTTCTCTGGCAAATGGTGATAGCAGGAATGGAAGCATTGATGCATGGGGTGAGGGAAGGAGGGAGATTTGTGCTGCAGAAACCCTGGGGAGAAATACATCTCCCATGGGTATCAGGGCCTTGCAGCCCAGTGTGCTGTTAGTCAGTGTGCTATGGCAGTGCCAGATCCAGGTTTTGGAGGGTCCTTGGGCAAGTCACCTCAATGGGCACCCTCAGTGAATCTACCCCACCACCATTACCACCAGCTGCTATTGCTCCTCAACCTCTTTGTCATCGCTACTACCACTTGCTTGCTTGACAGGCAGCCAGCCAGTGAGCAAGTAGGCAGTGGCATCTACTGCTCCTCCTCCTCACCACTGCCATTATCTAAGCCAGAGCAAGTGGCAGGTACACAAGGAGACTGCAATAATGAAGAGAAGTGGGTCCATGTGGCTCTTGTCAGTGGGCCTTTGCTGGGGTGTGGGCCCTCAGCAACCAGATGCCTGACCATGCCCTGCCCTTGACATCAGCCCTGCACTAGGGCAATGAGAAGGACAAACCTTCCCCTCTCTTATTCCTGCATGCCACTGCTCTTGTTCTTTGCCACCACGTGTCAAATAAGGATAGGAGTGGATGACAGTGTTTTGAGGGAACTCACCGAGAGGGCTGCCTCCAGCATTTGTGCTGTGAGTGTGTGTGTGTGTGTGAAGGAAAAGTTTCACAGAAGTATGAATAAAATGTTATTTGGTCCTTAGATATTGGCAAGGAGAGTTCTAGCCTTGTGTCTGACATGCCTGACAGGCTATTTTCTCTCTGCAGGAGTGTTCTTAACATTTATTTTATTTTATTTATTTCATTGCATTTTCATAAGCAGCATGACTTAACAGCTTTCTTTCAAGTATCTGAACTGTTTCCACAGAAAGGTATTGTTCGAGGCAATATGAAAGCTCTGCATGGTGGGCTCAGTCTCAAAAAGTAGTAGTGAAGGATGTCTTTATCCCAATAAAGAACTGAGGTGGAAGTGGGGGAATCCCTGAACAGGCCTGCAAACTGATGCTGAAGCACAACATTCCCTTAACTGGGTTACACTGACTCACAAGAAGTTGGAAAAATTCCTTCTTGGCAGAGATAGTGCAGATTTTAGAGTTTAAACCCACACTTTTGTAAGACAGCACAGACTAGCAGCATTTCCACAACCTTCCAGGACCTGGAAGGGGGACCAGACAGATTATTCCAGATCCATAGACAGGATAAAGAATGACAATTTGCTCCATTTCTGCTTTCCCTGAGGGTCTGGAAAAGGGAACCTAAGATCTGCCATTTTTCTTTTCAAAATGGCTTCCTTCAAGTTGATTTTCTCCGCACCAGAGAAAAGATACTGTTCTCCACAACCTTTTCGTCACAGGAAGAAAAGTGTATGGGTGTCCAAAAGCACTCTCCTTCCCAACCCGGGGGAAAATTACATGGAAATCTGCATGACATGTTCCAGATTTTCTATCCAGGGTGGACTTCATTAGTTGAGCTCCCCCCCCCCCGCAGTCTGAAGTGGTACAGTCTATGCACATTTTTACTGTGTGTCTAAGGAGAAGCTGATGTGTTCCACATATAGGGCAGGAACATACATGGAGGAGGATGCTTTCAAACTGGACTGTACTACATATTCCCCCACTCCCCAAATGTTTCAGTCAGTTCTAAGACATCATTGTCTTAAAAAGCTCAGGTTTAAACGTTTGCAAATACACGTTCCACATGCAACATCCCATCCCTTTGTGTCACATTCAATACGGGATATAGAAAGCCTAAATTTCTAGTGTAGCTATTTTGTTGGCAATGTTTTATGAAGCAGGGTCATACTTGCTGGAGGGAAATAAAAGTTGTTTTAAATGCAAAGCCTGCACATTCGTCATTTTTTGTCGACCTAAAAGAAACACAGCGTATGTGCATTATCTGTGCTTTATCTCTGCCAGATGCAGTCTGCTGTATATACTGGAGCAGAAATGGTTTTGCTTTACTGAATTATACATCAGGAACAACTTCTTCCCAGCATCTGAGAGTACAGGTTTCCCATTAACTTTGTTACTCTTGTCTTATAATTGAATTTGTATAACCCCTCTAGAACCCATCTGGGGATTAAAATACATAACTCTATTGGATTTGGCACTGCAAGCCTTGGTTTCCTAAGCCCTTTCATGTGCGTAAGCTTATGGTGCTGGTGTTTGCGAGTGTGAGAGAGAGGGTGGGCCAAACTAATTGAGCTGTTAAATGAGTCTTTGGATTTAATGGACAGGTTTAAAAATAATGCAATAGGAATAGCTATAGTAATCAACTGTCCTAAATGGCAACAGGAAGGAATACATTGAGACCAACAGCCCACACTTCCCTACAGGAAACAGCAGGAGCCCCAATTTTCCTCACAGGTGCATTGAGAGTGACCTACCAAACATCCCAAGGGGCGTGTGTTGCCATGACTCCCCCATAGGAATAGCCTGTCATAGGAATTAACTGTCCTTCTGAAGGAAATAGTAAAGCACTGTACTGAGACCAGCAGACCCACAGTTTCCCACAGGAACTAGCAGGAGCCTCAGTATTACTCAAGGATTCACTGAGTGAGAAAACCGGCCGCCCCATGGGAATGACCTGTCCTTCCAACTGGCCACAGGAATCAACTGAGTCTGGAGCACAGTATTGCCATAGGTTCACCGCAGGAGTCGCCCAACTCGGAGACTTCTATTGTCACAAATCCTCCTCCAGGATGCCAAGTATGCTCTCCCCACCATGACCTGTCCGTAGGAATGGTCTTTCCTGAAGGAATGGCTTGTCCTGACCTGGGATGGCTTATCCTATAGGAAGGATATTCCTATAGGCAGGTCTGTGGGGGAGGGGTGGCACTGTGGCAATCACAGCCCCTTGTGGTGTTTCAATGACTCCTGCAGTGTATCATAAGTGAAATACGGGCTTCTGCTGTCTCCTGTAGGAAACTGTGTGTCCTGTGATCTCAGTCCATTGTATTCCTATGGCCAGCCAGAAGGAGTTGCTTCCTGTCAACCTTTGGAAGGCTGTGGCAAGAGAAGCCATTTGGGGGGTTTGGGGTGGGTACTTTCCTGGTCTACTCATAAGCAATACTGGGACTCCTGCTGCTTGCTGTGGGGAACTGGTCTCAATCCATTGTATTCCTATGCCCATTGGAAGGACAGTGGCTATTTGGGAGGGCCACCCATTCCCATGGCGTGGGGAGGAGGGTTGTGGCAATGTAAGTACTTGGGGTGTTTGGGGGAATCCCTCAGTGCACCCTGAACAGCACACAGGCTCCTGCTGTTCCTTGTGGGGCACCATGGGGTTGCTCATCTCTGTCCAATGCATTCCGGTGGCTATCTGGAAGAACTTCCCATTCCTTTTATTTATTTTATTATTAAATTTATTAATCGCCCATCTGGCTGGTCACCCAGCCACTTTTGTGAGGCTGGGGGAGTGGGAGCAAACTGTAAGCATAGAAATGATCCCAAGAAATGTGGGGAACTCCTACTAAAGTTGGTTTGAAAATGATGCCTAAAGACCAGCATGTAGTGAACCCCAGTGATCTTTGATTTAATGGATTACAATGCCTGTACCTGTTTGGAGAATATCCCTAAAAACTGCTGTGCAAGCAATAATTTGCCATTGTTAGGGATGTACGAAAGTCACTTACCTTTCGCGGATTATGTTGATGGGGGGGGGAGGCATTCCGTCCCTCCCCCCGGAATCCTCGACGGGGGGGAGGCGATCCATTCCTCCCCCCCAGAATCCTCCGCGGCCGGCTGTGCTCCGCAGCAGCTCCGTGGAGCAGCCGGCCAGGCCCAGCCAGGCCAGAGCCATCTGCAGCCGGATTTCCGGCCATGGAGAGCTCTGGGTAAAAAAAAGAAAGAAAAAACCGCGTACGCAAATGGCGGCGGCTATGGCCGCCACCATTTGCATTCCTTATTTTTGCCATCTTAATCTACGTAAATATTTACGTAGACTATGATGGCGCAAATAAAGGGGAACGCAAATAGCATAGCAGGCACTATTTGCGTCCCTTTTTGATTCACCGTTTTAGCCTACGTAAATCTTTACGTAGGCTAAAACGGCGAATCAAAAAGGGATGCAAATAGCTCCAGCTACGCTATTTGCATTCCCCTTTATTTTCGCCATCATAGTCTACGTAAATATTTACGTAGATTAAGATGGCAAAAATAAGGAACGCAAATGGCGGCGGCTGTAGCCGCCGCCACTTGCGTATGCAGTTGTTGTTTTTTAAAGCCACCCAGCCATGATAGGCTACGTAAAGATTTACGTAGCCTATCACGTCATTTTTTTTTTTTTACAAGCCTGGAAATGGCGGTGGCAGCAGCCGGTTGGAAGACCAGCCGCCGGAGCCGCTGCCAGAGCCGCCGCCGCCTGGAAGATCCGCCCCAGGTAAGTCTCATCCCGGGGGGGATCCGCGGGGAGGCGGGGGGGTTGCAGGCCGTTCTGCCACGGAGTTCGGGGGGGCGAATGCACTGGCATTCGGCCTCACTGAGATCCGTGGCAGAATTCTCTGACATCCTTAGCCATTGTTCTCTGAAGACCACAGTGTAAGCTAATATTTTGAATTGTAGATGGTCCCTTAAAACAGGAGTGGGCAGAATGTGGCCAGATGTTTTGATGTTCAGCTCCCAGCATTCCTGACCATTGGCAATGCTGGCAGGAGTTTCTTGGAGTTGAAGTCCAAAACATCTGGAGATCTACCTTCTGCCCATCCCTGCATTAAAACAACTGATGGTTTCCTATGGAAAGTATTTTGATTTAACAATGGTCTCTTTAAAAAAAAACTAATGCTTTTCTATGGCCATTCAGAAGGAACCAACACATTGCAATGGCCATTTAGTGTCCCTCCTTTTGGTACCTTCCTCCCCTGCTATAATCCTGAGGAAAATCCCTCCTCTGAAGCTGGTACTTGCATTGTGAAGAAATCTCCCAGTATGAGCACATGCTAGGGATAGACAAATCTGTCAGTTTTCTTTCTATTACTGTCAGTTATATAAAATCTCAATTTCTTTCTGTCCCATGTATGAATAAATTAGGGGACCATGTTGTGTCTGCCTGCCATGTAGTTGTTAATGAAGAGGAGTCTGTCAGCAAAAAGATGCGCCAACCGTAATTCAGCACCACAATTATGGTTGAATACACAGGGAGTCAAATCCAGACTTTGAACAGCTAAGCACTTAAAGTTGTCTCTGTAGATGGATGATTCTATCAGTTTCACTTTCTCCCATATCTGATTTTTTAAACATTTCTACTTCTTTTCCTCCTGTTTATGGAGAAATTTTCTAATTTTTGTAAGTTCTTATAAAAAAAAACTGATCTGAAGGCCCCAGTTTCAATCCATGGCATCTCCAGTTTCAAAAAAGGGTCATATAGCAGGTGAGAGAAAAGGCCATTGCTGGAATGCTACTGCCACCAGAGTAAAGAATACTGAGTTAGATGAATAATCATTTGACCTGGTAGAAGGCGGCTTTCTATGTTCCTCTGAGCTTTACCAAGTTCATGGTCAGGTAGGTAGCTTGGATGCTGCTATTATTAATTCTCCATGCATGAGCACACAACCGACATTGGCACAACTTTGGATATGCTTGTGTGGCAGCATTCAAGACTTTAGTGGCCGTGAATTAAATCATGCAGGAATCTGGCCTCTTTAGTTTAAACCAGACTCAGTCTAATTGAACAGTTGAACTGCCTCTGTTATTAGAGTTTTAATGAATAATCAACATGCCTTTTTATTTTTTAATCTAACTCACTGGCTTGGTTTTTAATTAGTCTGCTCCCTGAGTCTAAGAACGCCCCTTCCATTTTCAAGCATTGTTTTCCCCCTCATTCTGTCAGCAAGACTTATCATTTCAATAATGTAATCCAACACTTAGTATTGCCATCTCCCTGATGAGAATGAAATGGGTAACATTTTCCTCTTGCTGTTGCTGGAAGAACAACAAAGGCAAGAATTAAAGAGAAATTAAGATTGGAGACTCTTTTTGGTCATACAATATATTATGTCGGATAAGCACAATCAAGAATTACTGACACCAACAAACATTGCATACTTCATTCTTTTCCAGCTGTCTTCCCAGGAAGTAGAATTCAGTTTATTCAGCACATCTGTGCATCGGTGACAGCTGCATGATTAGACATGATATACAATAGAAACTTCTTTCTCCTGAATACATGGACACTATTGAAATTCATTGGGCTGCTTGAAATTATGAGTTGTTCTGTTTTCTTGGACATGTCAATAAAGATGGGAGTTGCTACTCATAAGTGCAATGCCTGGGAATCTCCTTTTGCTTGGCTGTCTAGGAGGAGTGACTGATCACTGCACAAATCATGAATGCCATATTCAAAGAGAGATGATGAAACAGGAAGTGTGCAGGAGATTTTTGTAGGATGAGCTTAAACTACTAAACGTACACCGTATGTCTTACTCCATGTTTACTGAATTCATACATCCAAGTCTGCCTTGATCATTCCTCTGTTCAGTTGACCTAGGGCTACCTGAATTACTTTTGAAGGCTGATAGGAAAAAGGAGTTTCTGCGTGGTTTTGGTTTGTTTATTTTTAAGTATTTATTTTAAAACATTTATGTGCCTCCCTTTTTTTTTGTACAAAGCAAGACAACCAAACTGGGTAAAAAACAAAGGAATGAAAACTGACATAAAACAGTCAGATGCAATAAGAATACTCATGGTCATAAAAATAAGTACATCAGCAGAGAAAATTTAAGAATAAGCCATCAGAAAACATAATAAAACAACCCTATCCCCAGCTGGGAGCTGGGGGCTGAGTGGTGGTGGGTGGCAGCAGCACAGCTGGGCTTCTAGATCACTCTGAACTGCTGCCACAGCACTTTGGAGTGACCCAACCTGTTTCATGCCACTTGGTGCCTCTGCTGCCTAGCCTTGGAAGCAGCCTGAAGTGCCCTGCTTTAGCTTGGAATTCGGGCTTCAGGCCGCAGCAGTGCACAGCCCTACTTTATACCAGACTTGGACTGACAGCCTTTCAAATAGAGGACACCTACAAAATAGAAGACAGCTCTCTGGCAGGCCTTGGAATAGAGGACTGGCCTCTATAAAAGAGGATATATGACCACGCTATGAAGGCCTAAGAGGGAAGGTGATTGTTCAGACATCTTGGGCTTGGGACATTTAGGGCTTTAAAAGGTCAATACTAGTACTTCTCATTTTTAAGGAACAAGATATGCTCCCCTGCAGTGGGTTCCTGTTAGAATTTTTGCCACTACATTTTGTAAAAATTGCAGCTTCTGAACACTATCCAAGGACATCCCTATTTAGAGTATGTTTCAGTAATCTAATCTGGATGTTACTGGGGTGACAAAAAAGATAAGAGGACTAGAAACGAAGTCCTGTGAGGAACATTGAAGTAACTTGGTATGTTTATCCTTGAGAAGAGAAGACTGAAGAGGGATCTGATAGCACTTTTCAAGTACCTGAAGGGTTGTCATATAAAAGATGGCCACAACCTGTTCTCTATCATCCGAGACTGTAGGCCATAAAGTAATGGGCTTAAGTTACAGGAAGACAGGTTCAGCTGAACATCATGAAAAGCTTCCTAATGATAAGAGCAGTCACACAATGCAACCAACTTCCTAGGGAGGTGGTGGGCTCTCCATCTGGAGGTATTCAAGTGGAGAGTGGACAGCCATCTGTCAGGAATGGTTTGAACTGGATTCTTGCACTGAGCAGAGGATCGGACTCAATGGCCTAAATGGCCCCCTCCAACTCTACATTTCTATGTTTCCTTGATTTTATGATACTATGATTCTATGAAATCATGCATGACAGTGGCCAGGTAAGTTTAAGGAATTTATCATAGTTAGAGAGATATGAACAAGGTGAATTAAACCACAGGATATGTGGATCTATAAAGAAAGTGTAAGAGAGCACAAGAATTTTTTTTAGAAGGACAAAACCCAAGGTAAGCATCGTTTGGCAGTGTTCTTCTCATCTATGAGTGCTCCCTTAGCCATTGGCTAAGGCACTGTGAGGTACAGGAGCCTGGATGCCAGAACTGCCATTACTTGGGCATCAATTTATCAAAATATGCACCAACACACTGGATAGGTTCTAACCATTGAAGAGTAAGCTGTCAACATGAAGAGGCAAGGCACAGAAGGACAGGGTTGGAGTGGCAAGAGAAACAAGCCTTTCTACAAATGTTTCCTAGCCTCCTTCCACTTACTGAATAGCATTAGAACTGAATTCTTGGGCCAGAAAAAATTGACTCTATGATTGATTTCTACAAGTATGTTGATGGGTTTAAAATGTCATGTCCTTCAGCTGGCCTATGTATCTCTACAGTTTTCATACGCAGCATCCATTTATATTGAACATTCAGAGGGGCTGTTTATCAGGAATTCTATCATCAACATTTTGAAGATTTATTGTGCTTTCTGTTGTTATCTTACCCAGGGAAGACAATTTCCTCTTTTCTCTATAAAAGCCTTCTCGGCTTCCTTGCTTTGAGAAAAGGCAGTTTCTTTTCAATGATACTATTTTGTATTTATAAGCAAGTACATGTTGTTGCAGGATCCACAGATGCCAAGAATTTAAGAAAAGGATCTATTTGAATTAAGAGACCTTTCCTTGGTTGTTATCTGATTGTCTTAACACCAGCTTTCTCTTCTGACACAAGTGTTGTTTCTTTGCTAAGAAATTACTCTAAGGGTGGAATCCTATGCATGTTTAGACAGAAAATAAGTCCTACAACTCCTAGCATTCCCCATCCAGCCATGCTTGCTGGGGAATGCTGGGAGCTATAGGACTTCTTTCTGTCTAAACATGCATAGGATTGCACCCTTATAAGACAATTCTATTTTACATACAGTTTTGTAGTGCTGCACAAAGCAAAATTGCCAAACGTATGTCTAAGTTGAACCCAATACATATCAGAAAAGCAAAACATATACATTGGCTTCATAATATACTTGTTGAAGCCAAAATACACACACATAACATGAATTTTTATTCTACTTTACAAAACACTGTTTTGTGCCAGCATTGTATCACCTGGATTACTGCCACAGCACACAACACACTCCATATTCTGTTTGTATCATGGTTTCTGGCCTGTTTTATTCTGGAATTTCCTTGATAGCTTTTATAACGCTTTTTCTCCTTATTGCGATTTCCTTGCAGAGTACGTGGTCATGTGTGTGCTAGGGTCACGCTATCATTACCTGTCCTGTGAAGTGGCCAAAAGTTTCAGAACATTGGAGATAGTCAATTATTTTGCAAGGGCAGGCAATATGTTTTTGGCATTAGCAAGTGCCTCCTTGCAGTGGTGAAGAAGTTCTCTGCCATTTTTACTTGTTGTTTTGTTTGGTGGTGGTTGTCTGCAGTGTGTGTATTTTTTCAGCCCCAAAATTCCTTCTCTGTGCACCTTCACAGTAGCTAAGAGCTACATGAAGTAAAGACAAATGCCTATGGTCAAAGCATTGAATGGCATGTATATGGCACCCCACCTTACCACTACTTTTGTCCTTGAGCTGTAAATATAGTTGTATAGCTGGAATAAATTTACAGCAACAGCAATGATGTGGGTGTAAGGCAAAATTTTGTTAGTGATGCCAGAGGCATCCATTGCTGAAGAAAGCACAAACACTGGAGAAATACCCACCCACTGCCTTCCCTCACTCCTGCACAGGTGCAAGTAGGGATGTTGCAGGTGCCTGACTGGGTCCGGGGGTCCGTTGGACTCCCTCCCCCCAAACCTGGCTCAGCGAGCCACCACAGCCACCCACTGAGTGGCTGGGACTTATCGGACCCATCCAGGAGTGCCCCGCAGCTGCCCATCCTCCATGCAAGCCACCATTTTAACAGAAGACAAATAGCTTTTGTATATCTAATATTGTGCACAATGGCAGCCATAAAGCGCCATTTCCACCATTTCCATCGTGAGTATGTGCAACAATGCAAACCGTAATATTCTAAGCAGCATTCACACATGTGATCAAACTAGTACCACCCATTTTTAGCACAACAGAACAGACGCAACATGAGGCACAATGTGATATGGGCAAACTAAATGAAACCATTACATATTCTGTGAAGTGTCTGTGCTATGAGTAGGGAATGTGCGAGATGGATAAAGCAGTACAGAAATGACACATTTACAGTATTGCATTAGGTATAGATCCCCCCTGCCCTGCACAGGTTCAAGAGACTTTGCACTTTGTTGCAAGTGTAAAGCAGGGGAAGTGGGTAAATTACATACCCAACCCTGCGGTAGCACAGGTTGCAGTACATGCCAGGGTGAGACCACTATGGTTGTTGGAAGAGTGAAAGCTGTTCTCAGAATTATGAAGATTGTATAAAATAGCACCATCTTGGGACTAGTGGTCAAATTACTAGAAAGGTTGTGAGTAGCAGCCTTTGATTAGACAAGGTCCGTCTAATCAAAGCTATGGTTTTCCCAGTAGTAATGTATGGCTGTGAGAGCTGGACTATAAGGAAGGCTGAGCGCCGAAGAATTGTTGCCTTCGAACTGTGGTGCTGGAGAAGAATCTTACGAGTCCCCTGGACTGCAAGGAGGTCAAATCAGTCAATCCTAAAGGAAATCAACCCTGAGTGCTCAATGGAAGGACAGATCCTGAAGGTGAAGCTCAAATATTTTGGCCACCTAATGCGAAGAGAAAACTCTCTGGAAAAGACCCTGATGCTGGGAAAGACTGAAGGCAAAAGGAGAAGGGGACGGCAGAGGATGAGATGGCTAGATAGCATCACCGATGCAATGAATATGAACTTGAGCACACACCGGGAGAGAGCGCAGGACAGGAAGGCCTGGCGTGCTATGGTCCATGGGGTCACGAAGAGTCGGACACGACTGAACGAATGAACAACAACAACAACAACAAGCTGCCTTCCTTAAGAAATCCCACTATTTTCTGTTTAACCAGAGGTATTGGAGGAAGAGTTAAATGAGGCAACACTCCTATTATCTCTTATATACTTCAAACACTTTATGATTGCCATAGTTAATAAAAAGTAATGCATTTCAGCCCCAGCTCCAGACAAGATCATGACAACCTTAATATGATTAGTCGAGTTCAAATAAATAGATATTACTTGAAAGCAATCCAGGTGATGACTTGCCAATGGATTATGTAAAGGCTTTGACAAGATAAGAGAGATACTTTATAAGTCAGCCACTGTTCATGTGCACATCTCTTTCCTTTAACTATTACAGTTTCATAATTGGATGGCATTGACTGAAGAAGAAAACAGAGACCAATACAGTGTGTGTGAGGAACAAGAAGATGCCGGTCAGGTCAGTTTAACACAACCAACTGGCAATGAATGATTTGAAGTTAGATTTTTTCAAATATGTGTGCGTGGTGCTCCCCCAAAATCCTCAGAATCATCTTCTGTAAACGATGTCAAATAGTCACTGGATATTCTTGTAATAGTCTAATGATTGATGAATATCCATTGAATTTTTGATATCTCTACTTAAAATCCAATTATGTGATAGCATTTAAGAACTAACGTGCAATGGTGTCTAGAATTTGACCATGTTTGACAGCTAGCCTATAGGGGCTTACATTTGTCACCAGCCAAAGAAAGACCAGCTTGCACTCAATAATCTCTTCCTTTAGTTTGCAATTATGTTTGAATTGGGAATTTTGTAATGCTTATAAAACATTATTTAATATATGTTACAAAAATCCTATCCAGTCTAAAATGTTTGGATTTCATATTCTGAGATTAAATGTCATGTTCAAAATTCAGATTTTAAATTTCACTTTTTCTTGGCAGAGAGAGTAGACTTGCACAACCAGACTGGGGCAACCATAACATACTATGATGTTTTCCCCAAGGGAGAAATTCAGGCGGAATTATATACCAATTTAACTAGGAGGAATAAGTCCTATTTAAATCAGTGGGACTTGCTTCTGAATCAACATGTATAAGACTGCAGTCTAAACACACTTACTAGAGGTAGTGGCCAATGCTCTCACTGTGCTAACACTAATGACGCTGCACTAGCATAAACCCATGCTAACACGACATCACTAGCGCCTATGAGGCAAAGGGAAAAAGTGGTGATTCGCCACTGAAATTGGTTTACACTCATGTTATGTCATTAGCACTAATGCTGTGACAGGATGAATTCTACCCAATGCTTTCAAAGTCCCATTGAACAGAGTGAGGATTACTCCCAAATAAACATGCACAGGATTGTACCGCGTATTATGTGCTGTGGTTGCTAGCTACTTCCTTTGTCTTTCACCGCTCCTCTCTTCTAGCAGAGAGAAAGTGAAACAAAAAAATACCTGTTCAGAGTAGTTCTGGCTCCCTGCCAGCCTTCTGGTTTCAAGGCACGCTCCTATGATTATAGAGTTCAGCACTAAGGCAGCTGCTTTTCCCTTCATCCTTTCCTGCCTTCTGCCTTTAAAGCTGCTATTTTAACACTGTACTAGGTGGGTGTGGGGTAACCAGTTGGGTTTATTTCCCATACTCGTAGCTGCTAGTAGCTGGCAAAAGTAAAGCAAAGCAGGACACATATGACTGGTTCCTGACTACATATTTACTAGGCTGCTGGACCATTCTTATGCAATTTCCCCTCACAACTATCCTGTGAAGGAGGTCATTATCATTTACATTTTCTACATGAAAAATGTGGTTAAAAGATAAAGTCTCAGGGTAGGCCTCCCACTAAATTTAGGGCTGAACAGACATTTGAACCCAAGTTTCTAGTCCCAGATTCATGTCCAGCAGTCAATCCATGGGTCCTTTCTTAGCCATCTTCCACAAATTGTATACATTTTAACAACAACAAAATCAAGGTAATCCTGAAGACATTTGATTGATTGTTTGATTGATTGATTGATTGATTGATTGATTGCATCTATATATCTTGCCATTTTTCCTCTTTAAGAAACTCAAGGCGGCATACAAATCCTCCTCTCCATTTTATCCTCACAACAAGTTTGTGAGGTAGGTTGGGCTGAGAGTCTGTGACTGGCTCAAAGTCACCCAGTGAGCTCCCATGGCCGAGTGGGGACTAGAACCTGGATCTCCCGGCTCCCAGTCCAACACTCTAGCCACTACACCACACTGGCTCTTAACTTATGAAATGTCTAGGCAGCCCAGTTGCCAAAGGTATCTGGGCTGTGTTGACAAAATAGAGCTTCAAACCATAAAAATATAGGAACATAATAAAATATTGTGACCAGACCACCAGAAATGACATGGAAGGCTGGGTGAAACTAGTGCTACAACTTCACTGAATTAATAACAAGAGATCTACAAACAGCGTAAGCTATGCGGATCTTAGCAGGTTAGCTAACAAGGGACAGTCTGCTCTGGTTCCAAGCCCAGTCCTGCCCTCCTCCACACACATCTTTAGGTGCTGAGGTGAGGCCTCTTGAGTAGCAACCCCTCCAGTCCCATGAATCTACTTGTGCAACCCATGCAAGTTCCTTCCCATCCTCAGCTCCCTTAACTGCTTGCCTTTAAGACACCTTGAAGACCCCTAAGTCCCCCACCTGCACAGCCTGCCACAAGAAAGGGCAAGCTGCTCTTATCCCCTTTCTCCCCTCTCCTCCAGCAGGCACTGCCGCAGAGCTCTGGGGAATATGTTATATGCATGTTTCTGTGGACTAAAGAAAAACCCAAATCTGATGTGGAAAAAGGATGGAATGAACTAAGCAGAGGAAAAATGAGAACCTGAGTGAAACTAAGCTTGCCAGATTCAGCCATCCCTAGTGCAAACATACTGTATGATCAAGGTTAATCTGCGTAATGTAATGTTGATGCTAATGGTTGATACTACCCAGTTTCCCTCTTAACTAGGGGTTGCAACTCTACTTCAGTTCCACTCAAGATGGAGAGCACTAGTTAAGATGGGAGCATTGGTTACTGTTAGTCATGCTTCGTGTCAGCAGAAGTAATGTGAAACCACTGTTAAGGCCAAAATAGACAGGGGTTTCACAATGTAGAGAGAAGGGGAGAGGGAAAGGGCATGTGCCTGTTTCCAAAGCTGGCTGGCTCCTGATTTGCAACCATGGCTTGCAGGGAGTCAGTGTTACACCTGCATTGGACCTATGTCGCTATCTAAGCTTCTTATATAGGTTACCTAAGGTAGCCATATTCTACTCTAGATTCCATTTTGTGCAATGTACAAGTAAACTTCAAAATGCATAGATCTTCTCTATTTAAAACTAGGCTTGAACTTATTTTCTCCTTAAGAACAACGACAGAGTATCTGGAGTCAAGTTTGTTCACTTTCCTCTTCTCCTCTCTATTTTAATGAGACTTCATAATGAAAATGCTGGTTTATGATACAATATAATGGGTCTCTTTTATTGCTAGTGTGTAGCTTTTTCTTTAATTTTCATTACCTCTTTTACTCCCCAAGCTTGTAAAGCTAAGATGTACCTAGAGCAGGAGCATCATTTTATAGCCGCTCAAAGTAGGTGCACAAGGTCCATGAGACCTCCAACAAAGGAACAAGTTAAGTTTAATAAAATTAATCCTTCCCACTGTCAACTCACGGCTCAGGAACAATGAAAAGGTACTTGTGATCTGCCATTCCTTGAATATACATAGTTATGAGAGACAGAAAACTGATTCTATGTGGGGATATTTTATTCAGGAGTAGCTATAAAATTATAAACTTCAGTCATGAATGATCCATCTTAGCATCCATATGGCATTTACTGTAGCAATGGCTTTAGTGCTTAATGGTAATGTTTAAGAAAGTAAGATGGCATTCATGTTTTAACCTCCCCAAAAATTGTTTATTTAAATAGCTTCTGACATCTGCTCCACACATATTTTCTACACAGAGATCATTTCTCTGTTCAGTCCCCTACCTCACCCATGGCTACCATTTTATATACAACTGGAATGAATGTGTTTATTTGCTACTAATGCAAGTGGTGGGAAGCTGATGCTAGACTGGAACCAATATAATTTCCCCTTTGCATCCTGGAAATATGTGGCTATAGCTAGCTTTTTGGGGTTAAGTGGATCACTTCAGATTTCCTCCTTCAAATAATAATCCCATTTGGAACTTTCCTAACCACAAAGATCTAGCATGTAGACATCTCAAGGCAGTTCCCGGAAGGTGGGGCTGGGGGACTGTTGTTCATCCCCTTGGCCATTGGCCTATGGGGTTTCTCAGAGCTCTATTCTGTCCCTCATGCTATTTTAAGCCTCTGGGAGAGGTCATCTGGAGTTTTGGGATTGGGTGTCATCACTGTGCTGATGACAGCCAGCTAAGCCAGTTTGCCTCCATACTTGCACCAAATGTGACAAATGTTTATTTATTCATGTTGAACTTCTATTGTCTCCACATGGCCATTTTTTCAGTTTTGGATCAATTTCTGTCTGGACTCAGGACCCATTGCAAGAGCTGAGCCTGAAGCTTGAGTAATGTCAGGTGGAATTAAAATTGTTCTTCATTGCTAGGGATGGGCAAATCTGTCAGTTGTGGATTCTCTCCATTTTTATTCATTTTTCAGCTTTCCATTATTTGTTTTTTTAAGTCACCATGGAAATTCATATACATTTTTGTATACATTACTATTTATATGCATTTTTGTATGCCTGTTTGCCTAATATACACATTTTATTTGCAAGCAGGTTTCCCTTAAATAACAATAGTTTTGTATGTTTCTTTCACTGACATATGCTTTTTTGTGCACACTTTCCCCTAATATATACATTTTTGTTCATATCATCTTCAGAGAACTGCACTGCAAAATCCAGAGAAATGTGAATACTGAAGGACAACTGCTTTCTGGTTCACATATTGATTCAGGAACTGCGAACTGGTAAGTTTTCATCAACATAGAGACAAAACAAAATTCTCACCCATTCCCAATTCACTACTCAGCTCTAGCCAAAGAAGGAAATTCAAGGATATCCAGACAGACCTGCAAGAACCCTTTTGAAAATCAATGGGTCAGAGAAGTTTGTGTGATAATTTCTTCCAATACTACAATTTGTTTTCTTTTCATACCCTGTGCTGCAAAGATCTAACTGGAACTGAGTCAGTTTAAGAGCTGAATAGTCGGTGGCTTTTCTCAAATTAGTGTTGGTACCAACAGACCAACCAGAGAATGACCTGGCAAAAAAAAATACTTGCGGGGAGGCGGGGGGACAGAAATGGTTCTCTGAATTCATCCTTAAATATATCTACTGGTCTGCATTGTTTTTCCTTTCTTTTTCTGACTAATAACTTCTAAAGTTCAGCCTATTCAAAATGAACTTCAAAACAGGAGAATACAAGGCTCGGCATTAAGCAAGGCTGTTCTGTAAAAGCTTTTTTCTAATGCCCTTGCAAAGGAACAGCAATAACTGGCCTTGTCATCAAATCTCTATCAGGCCTTGTACAGCTTATAGTTTCTTTTATTAAAAATTAATAAAATATTAATTATGAAAAATAAAACCTTAATTGGACATTGCAACAACAAAACCATAATGTTTCTCTAGTGTAATTGCATAGCACACAGTTTCAATTAAATCTAAGGAAACTGTTTTTCTGTAGCTAGCACTTAACCTGTTCATAAATTTACTGTGGGGGGGTAGGATTAATCAGCAGTCGTTAGTTCAAGCAGTTTGAGACATTCAAACTTTTTAGGGGCAACAAGAAATGTCAGTGAATCACACTTCCTGCTTCAGCAGGAATGTCAGCACTTCTTGCTATCATAACAATCCACTTCTACCTTGAATGGTTTTGGATGTGGGCTGCATTGAGTCTCATTCCCAGATGGAGAGATAGCATATAGACAGTAGCCTGCAGACACACACGGTGTCAGGATACCAGCTGGAGATGGGGCTAGCGGTGAGTATTTGAACCCATGCCACCTGTAGCCAGGCTTCTTTGCCCACAGTCTCAGTGCCCACCAACACATCCTTATTCAGGATCAGCAGGCCATGGAAGGGCCAACAAACTTTGTATTGCCTATCGATATTGTCGTGGGTTTTTTCACCTACTTCTCACTTTGGGCGGGGAGGGGCAGGATCAACGAGAAGTGTTTGGTGTGCCAGAAAAATAGGTGAGTTGGTTGGTAGCAATGGCAGGTAGGGTGGCCATGTGTCCTCTCTTTGCAGGGCTGTCCAGTCCAAGCCCAGTTTACATGAGAAGAAAAGCTGGGCCTTGAAGTTGCCCATCAACAGTACCTGGACAGCAGCCTGAGCAAGGCACACAGGTCACAGTCTTCCCCGCTACGGTGAGATGTATTGTATTTTTATTTAAATTATAGTAACTATTTCTAAATGTGCATCTACACATATTAATTAGCATATGCAAATTTATGCAAATGTGCATCCCCTTTAGTCATCTTTTTTGGTTATTCACAAGTGAGCACCTTAAATTGGGGGTCCGCGATGATGCAAGTAACAACACTGGTGAGCAAGGCACTGTGCAGTTGGCGGGTTCTTAAAATCTACCACGCAGGGCTTTGGGACTAGAGGGGCAGGGAAAGGAACATCTTAGGGGCTAATCTCATATACCTAGAGATATGGGACTTGGGAGAGGTAGTGACTCTGCAAGCCCTTCCTTGACACCTGAAGCGGTGTGGCTATGGGGGGAAAGCACACAATCTCAAACTCAGGCCTTGGTAAGTCTTACCCTAACTTAAAATAGGATAAGTTGCATGGTAGCTCCTGCATCATGATAGTATCTCATAGGATTCATCACAAACCTTCATTATGTAAAAGTTCAAATGAAGTTGTAGCTCTAGTTAACACCAATACAAGTGACTCATCTCTTTATCTTAATATGGGCACAAGCTGGGGCTCATACACCTCAGTGTGGCTCATATATGTTTACTGCCCCTCCAGCTCTCCCATGTGTCTGAAGTCATTCAGCATTTTAAAGAACGCAACAGAAGCATGATCAGATTTTAGTCCATTTAATCTTATGTGTCAAAGAGGCTTCTCTCACAGAGAAGAACTGCATTACTTCATGAAGAAGCTTGTGTTTGATGAGCAGAGACAATCAAATGACATTTATTTATTTATTTATTTATTTATTTATCAATCAGCCCTCTGGCTGGTGACCCAGCCACTCTGGGCAATGTACAATAATAGAAACAGTTTGAAGCAATAAAATTCTACATTAAAAACATTATATTCTTGCAACACTTGCAAGATTTTGGCTGACAAATTTGCCCAATTGCTGAAGTTCCTATCAGTCTATGTTTGGTCATTTAAGATCTCCATCCCCTATTCCTAATCTAAAATACAAAGAAAACTAGTTAAAATGCAATAGGGATTCTTTGATGCTGAAATATTCCCAACTGTCGTCTGTAAATGCTCTTGAAAGAAGATCCTTTTCACAACAGACTGACTGATTGCAACGTTGACACACTGGTGTTTCACATACAAATTCTCCCAAACAACATGAGATAATCTGAGAAATCAGTGGCACTATCTTTCATGTGAACCTCTCAGGGAGCTCATTAAGTCATTCACCTCACAATTCTGCTTAGCATGAACGTTGTCGTTTAGATTTTTAAATGCCGCACAAATTTTAATCAATCTTCTACAGTCCCCTGCAAGGTAAGTACTAAGTTCATTATTCATTCATTCATTATTCCCTCATTTCACAGGTGCTGAAGGGAGGAAGTTATGCAATGTTCAATTACACATAATGGGTTTACAGCAATGGGGTAACAAACTGTTGCCACTTAATAAATATGCAGTAGTAATAGGAATTAGAACGTGGAAATTCCTGAATTCCAAATGCTTCACACATGGCATTTTCTATATGCGAGTGTAGGAAAATCTCCTGATCATGTATTTTGCTGCAATTACATGTGAAAAGTCACTGGAAAAGACCCTGATGCTGGGAAAGATTGAAGGCAAAAGGAGAAGGGGACGGCAGAGGATGAGATGGCTTGATAGCATCACCGATGCAATGAATATGAACTTGAGCACACTCTGGGAGACAGCGCAGGACAGGAAGGCCTGGCGTGCTATGGTCCATGAGGTCACGAAGAGTTGGACACGACTGAATGACTGAACAACAACAACAACAACAAAGAAGCCACTTTGTTGATGTGCTAATTGCAGTAAAATTGACATGTACACCATTTGGTATAGTATATACACAATGTCGCAGCCTAGTGTGCAGTTATGCATATGCATATAAATCAATGCAGATTACATTTTCAGGAGTGAAAGCTAAATTGTGTCCATTTTGTATGCTGATTTTTGTTTAAAAAATGTACACTGATCCAGCTGGGGAAACTATTTGTCCAGAAGCAAGTTTCCATATACACATCCTTAGCTGGAGAGGGAGCATCATGCACACCTAAATGCCAAATATTTCCCTCTTCAGTAGAGTAGCTAAGGCTGCACGCAAGAATACCATTTTAAGAGCACAATCCTATGCAAAAACCTGCGGGACTTTTTTCTGTCTAAACATGCATAGGATTGCACCCTAAAAAGCTTAATCTTGGCTATCAACAGTTTGGAAGGTTGAGCAGAGATCTGGGCTCACTCCCTCTGGCTCCTGTTTCTCCTTTGCACAGTTGAGCAAAGGTATTTTTGCTTTTGAAGAAGGCCTCCTCATGAACAGCTCCGGCTGCCCTACATGAACACCACTGGATTAGGATTCTGTTAAAGCATGACTCAGTTACATAGTTAAGGGATATGGCATGAAAGTAGTAACTAGGTCCTATTAGGACCTATTGCCAATATTTTCTAGTAAACTTAAGCAAAATAACAGTAGCTCATTTGCCAACTTAAAAAACAAACTTTTGATAAATACAACTAGCATTCAGCAATGGCAGCATTTAGTTTAGCAATTACTAAATAAAAATACAAACATTAAACTTAAGTGTAAACTTTGCAAATATTCCTGGTACAGAACTTTAGCCAATGTAGTCAGTGAAATAATCATCCAAGTCCATTTGAATTTCAAGTAGCCAATGCCCAATTAATGGAAAGTGTGGATGAAATCAAAAGAACATGTTGGTATTCTCAGAAGTTACCATGTTAAACTGACAATTTGTACAAGTGAATCAGATATGATTTATGATTATTTTTTTAAAAAAATCTAATTGTGGCAGGACTGGTGCCCATTACAACTGCAACTACAAACTAGCACAAATAGGAAAGCATTCTGTAGTAATATTGCACTGTTACAAAGAAGCTGTCTTCTGAGTGAACAGTACTGACTCTATTTTGAGACAGCCACAAAGCCAGGTGTCTTCATCCTCACCCTCAGCAAAGGTGGGAGAAAGGCACAGGAATGGGGCTGAGAGTAACATGTAAGACTAGATCAAGCAATTCAGTTTCTAATGGACTTCTTAAAATGCATTCCCCAAAGGCAAAGGTGGGGGTCAAAATTCAGCAAAACATGAATGTGCTGGATAGCAAGAGTGATACCTGGTAAGTTACCCAGTCAGCCACCTGCAATATGCTCCAGTTGTTGAACTCCAGCCTTGACACCTGTCTTTATGACAGTCATTAAGATGCAAGGTCATCTTTTGTTAAGTGAATAAGAGACAGTAAGTGGGACTTTTGTTTCTGGCAAGTACACCCATCATCCCCAATTTTGTTATACAAGATGGGAGGCCAACTCAGTCTTTCTCCCCTAGCAAGCAGCACCATTTCCAGTGCCTATGAGCAGTGTCTGGCTCATCAGAGTTGGGATGTCAATGGCTTTCTCTGAACTGTATGAGAAGCCTCGGG
This sequence comes from Heloderma suspectum, assembly GCF_057233095.1. Classification (NCBI taxonomy): domain Eukaryota; kingdom Metazoa; phylum Chordata; class Lepidosauria; order Squamata; family Helodermatidae; genus Heloderma; species Heloderma suspectum. Next base: position 254,093,652 of record NC_139460.1, on the reverse strand, counting down.
TTGGGGCAGCCCCAAGTCCCCCTCTTCCCAGAGGTGGGGAGGGACATGCTGCTGAAATCACTAGGGGCCTCACCCCTGCAGGGGAATGGTGCCACACTGCTGCTGAAATGACTCAGAGTCTCTCCTCCCAGAGGAAAGGCTCCATGCTGAAATCACTGCCAGAGCAAGGTGACAACAGTTGGTGCTTTGCCTCTCCAGTCGAGGCTCTCTGCTTTCCTTCGTCTTCACCTGAGACCAGGAATTGCAATGCGCACTAGTTCCTGTCTGCAGGAAAGGGCTTCAGCCCAAGGAAAGGTATAATTGTTTTTAGAAGGTCTTACTACAAATTGTAGCCTCTACCCCCTCTTTCCCTTCTCTCCCTCCCTCCCTCCCTCCCTCTGTGTGCTTCAAGCCTCAGGAAGACTCCTTCCCACAGTGTCGAAAACTACTTTTAGGCCTGGAGCTCAGCTTCACCAAGAGTGCAGCTAATTTCCCCACCAAAGCATAACTTGGTGAAGGCTGGTGCATCCCCAATTGGTCTTAAGTGTTAAAGCCATTTGCTCAACTAATTCCCCCAAACTAGCTTGTGCATTTGTATCTTTGTAAACCTCAATAAATGTGCCATTGTGGCGTTATCCTCTCCAACAGCATCCTGAGCGTGAATCTCTTTGGGTGGGAATCGCCTTCTTAGCCATAGACACTCTATTGCCAATGTCTAAAGATTCCTTATAAGCGGGTGTGTGAGTCTTGTTAGAATGTGTGCAAGCTGTACACAGGTAGAGCACATCACATAACAGTTCTATATGAAATTTGGAACAACATGGCTGGCACATTTTTATTCAATACCCTATCAATATGCCATGCTGAGTTTTACTGACTTCATTCATCACATAATTGCACGGGAAAGATCATGGAACATGTGGGTCATAGCCAGGTTGCACTGTTTAAATAACAAAAGGTCCAAGCAAGTTGGAAATATTCCCTCCATCACTTAATGACGACAAATGTTTAAGTTTTAACCGTGGTATCATTTTTAATCCAGGGCCAAACCATATTTTTTATAACTGCCTTAAAACTGAAACAAGGGGATTGTCACACTCAGAAGTGCTGATACCATGAAAAAAGGAAACCAAAAGGAAAGGCAGATGTTTATCTTCATCTTTACTCCAGCTTTTAGTATATCTTTCATCATTCATCTCTGCACTACTAGGAGTACAGAGGGAAGATGACAAGATTTATACAATGTGTACAAGATGACCCAATATGGTACATAAGTAAGTCTATAAGGTATGCTCCATCTATGCCAAATAGACTCAAGAACAACTGGTGTTCATGTAGGATGCTCCAGTAAAGGTGTATTCATACTGGTGATTCATTTGTGCAATTCGTTCAGCAGAAGGTTTGTCAGGTGCCAGGTATAAACTGTTCTATTATTCTAGGCTATGGCTGGTATTATTATTATTATTATTATTATTATTATTATTATTATAAAAATAATTATTAACAGACATACTTAAAAACAACAATAAGAATGAATATATATATATATATATATATATATTCATTCATTCATTCTTATTGTTGTTGTTCTTTAACTATGTCTGGTGTACACTTGAGATTTTGCTTTTTTTTAAAAAAAAGTGGGATTATGTTTTAAAGTTTTGTGTGTAAACCACTTAGACATTTACTTTAATGGAAAGGCAGGATATGAATTTTGAAGCTAACTACTAGCTTTGTTTCCAAGATATGTCTAATATAGCATAACCAACGTTATGAATCAATTTAGAACTCTGGCTGAGAGCAGGGGAAGATGAGCCTTCCCTTTGCAAGAGTTCTTTTAAAAATACTTAAAATTAGTGACCCATTTCTGAATCACATGAGTTTACCCATCACTAATTTCAAGGTTGCAGAAGTTTGCCACAGTGTGCGGGGTGGAGAGAGATGTTCTATGAACAAAACTGGCTATGGCACAACAAGTATATTCTCTGAACTGGGGTAGACGTAGTATTAATAAATGTGACACTTATTTTCATTGACTTTCAGTTTATCTCACACTTATTTTCCTCTCAGCCGAAGTCCCACCTTCTCTGCAAGGCAAAGATTTACCAGTAAATAAATCACAGTAACTGACAGAATATATCATCCACAAAGAAAAAGCATCCAGCAGTCACTAACCTCAACTACATAGATGCTACTGGAGCATCTAGCTAGACAAAGCATTAAGGCCTTTGCTAGTGGGTGATTTAATTTAGAAGAATATGGCTTTTTCAGCAGTGAGACTTTGACAGGGAAGTCAAGGCTTTTTATGATATTGTATGCATGAGATATATCTGTTGTAGACTGGTTTTTCCAATACCACCATTTTATTTCTCCCCAGCTAGGTCATGATTATTTAAGTTAACTTGAAAGAACATGTCTGCATTTATGCAAATTAGGGATGGGGCTGTTGTTTTTAAAGTGCAAGTGTGCTTTTGTTTGAAATGTAAACATGCATATAAACACTTTTCATGTTTTGAGGGGAGAATCAGGGGGGCTGCATCAGTTGCTATTTGGACTACAGAACCAATCTGAGCACTTTGACATGCAGTTGAAAGCAGCAGCCCATTGCATCAAAAAAGAATTGGGCTGCGGTGTTGTGTAAATGAACCCAATGGAGGTGCCATTCATGAAATAGGGAGCTGAAAATATGTCTTGACGGCATTCATGCAGCATGACAGTCCATCTACCCAGTCTAGGTCTGATCAAAGGACTTGGCCCGTGACAAGAAAGAAAGAAAGAAAGAAAGAAAGAAAGAAAGAAAGAAAACATTTGGTAAAATAGTCTTGTGGGAAATATGTTTTTTTTCTGCTTCTTCTGCTTCAGTAAATGAAGATTCAAACACTGCTTCAATTTTTGTCCATCAGCGTTGCCTTTAATGCAGTAAGCTGTAACGTTTAGGCTGTCAGCTCTTACACCCACACACAGTCATAGTCATCTACTCATACACACACACACACGCACATGCACACACACACCTATAAAACCAACTGACAAGAAAATAGTGAGTGTGCTTTGTTTGTGTATATGTTTTCCGGAGTATGACAGCTCTTAGGTCATTTTACCAAGACACAGTGGGTTTGCTTTGGCAGGAGAAACAAAGACCTTGAAAAGCACATCCTTGCTAAAAATAATTGACCAAGATAGCTAAAATGTTACACAGTTGAGTTTGCTACTATAGACATATACTGGATTTCCCTTAAAGAATCTTGGGCCCAGGGTGTTTTTCAAGACAAAGAATAAATGAGAGCTGTCAGTTCGATGCATCAAATAGCCTTTCTGCAGCACAGCAGCCTATGATATCTTTATAATGGTAAACATGTTGACATGGGGAAATATACAAATCACTATGGTTTAACTGTACTAATGTTTATTATCAATCTTCATGCATTCATGAAAAATACTGCAAGAGTCTCTTCCACCAAATGAATAATCTTCCCGTTAATTTCTCTTCCTTTTTCTCTGTCTGGGCTTTCGTCCAAAGGCACAGCAAGCTTAGGAGAGAGGGTGTTCAGAAGTAGTTTTTAAGTCTTTAATCACTGCAGTTTGACACAATTTAGTAATTGGGGCCATGACATTCTAATATAGCAAGATTAGGAGAAGAAGCAAAAATCAGATTTAGGTGCTATTAACATGTTTCCAATAAGTTATCATTAATAGGTACCACCACCACCCAAAAAAACACCAATATGCACTGAGTTTTCCAGATTCAGAGGAAAAGGGCCTAGGCAAAGGAGCTGCACTCCAAAGTTAAAAAAGACAACTATACAAGGTGTGTGGGGGGGGAATGAAATGCACAACAAAAATGGAAGCCACTGACTTGGTGGGGTGGGTAGATACCTATATATGGGAATCTACTAGCAACAGGAAGGGGACAGTCTAACTACAGAATCTGTGCCTACACACACATGCCTGCTTCCTTTATGGGTGCTGCTGCTTCTTTTGTCCAACAGCCCCGCCCCCTCCCCAGACGCAGACTCTATAGGGTGGTCACTTGTGACTCTCCAAAAAAGAGGCCATGCATCACCAAAAAAAGAAGACAAAAGTGGACACCAATGTGTATAAAGTGTGCATTTGCTGGGGGGGGGGGGAAGAGATGCAAATTTAGAACAAATTATTATACTTTAAATAGAAATGTACTGCATCTCACCATAGTATGGAAAACTGTAAAAAGAAGAACCAATGAAGAGCTGTGCTAGATCAGACCAAGGTCCATCTAGTCCAGCATTCTGTTCACACAGTGGCCAACAAGCTGCCCACAGGAAACCCACAGTAGGACATGAGTGCGATAACATCCTTCTGCTCATCTTCCCAAGCACCTGATGTACATAGGCATGCCACCTCTGGTATTGGAAGTAGCAGGACTAGTAGCCATTGTTAGGCTTATTCTCCATGACTTTGTCTAATCCCCTTTTAAAACCATCTAAACTGGCAGCCATCACTACATCTTATGGAAGTGAATCCCATAGTTTAACTATGCACTGTGTGAAGAACCAGGTAGCTTGTGGGCCTTGCACTGTCTGCTTTCCAGGTGCTGTTAATGGGCAACTTCAAGTCCCAGCTCTTTCTTCTGATGGTTCTTTATCTTTAAGGGTGCAATCCTATCAAGATAGGTGGCTGCCTCTGAACTTGGAGGTGACTGCCTATCCTAAGCAAGGCAGCAGAGGCATCGGGGGGATGGTTCCCTCCATGCCTCTCCTGCCCTGCTATTTTCCGCTAGACAGCCATTTTCGGCGGTCTAGCCGCGGGGGGCTGAGCGGGAGAGGAGGCTGCGTGTACGACACATAGGATGTGCCGTACATGCAGCTCCACTCTCCCTGCCCTGGAACGCCCCCAGCCCCGCCCCTTTTCAGTCGCTCTGCACTCCTGAGCGCAGAGGATGGGGCTCCTCCACACTGCCTCGGAGGCAGCATGGACATGGGGGGAGGTCGGTTTTCCAGGAACTGACCTCGGAGCACGGGCTCCAAGGTCGGTTCCCAGAAAAGAGACTATCCTATGGCCCTCTAGACAGTGTCTAGTGGGCCACAGGATTGCTCTCTAAACCAGATTTGGACTGGACATCCCTGCAGATAGAGGAAGTCTTCAAAATAGAGGACAGTCCTCTGGCAGTTCTTCCAATAGAGGGCTGACCAATATAAAAGGGGTCACCTATCCACCCTAAGTGTCTACAGAATATGGTTACCAGGTGGCAACCCAGCTATTCGCCCTGTGAGTTTACGTTTGTTACTGAGAGCCAAGGTGCATGTTATGCTGGCTGCGTAGCATATAGCAGAGATTTGTCTTTTGTTTTACCCCAGTCTAACTCCACATGGTCTTGATTTGGAGCAGGACCAGTACACCCTGGGAGGGTAGGGTTAAAATATCCCCCACCCATTTTCTCAGAAATCCCCAAACCCCATGGGGAGGGGGATTTAAAAAAAGAGAGAGCAAAGTATCCCTTGGAGACAATGGAGGCCTTATTTTCACCCCCCAACAGAATTGCAGAGGGTGGATAGGGGGGATGTGGTTACCCCCAATGGTTTTTGCCCACCAATTCTTTTGTCTGCCCTTTACTTTCCTTCCTCCTGCAGGTGTACCCCAGCAGGCAGACAAGGGGGCGCACAAAAAAAGTACAACAGAGGAATGTACTACTGTGTCACCTTTCAGGTCAGCAGCCAATGCAAAGGAAACCTCTGGGCTATAACTTGGCAAACCTAGCAGCGAACACAGCTGGCAATTGTTCGACCGGCCTCAACACAGCTTGATGTGTAGATACTACCTGGCAATAATGTATCTATCATCCCACCGTGAAAAGCTTCACTTTCCGATTTCTGAAAACCGAGCTGCTGTGAAAGATACAGGAGCAAGCCACCAGGAATAACGGAGCTACTGGAATCATTTGCCCATGAGAATTATTGTGCATATTTTCAGCCAGTAGGGCTGGCCAAAAAAGGAAGTGGAGAACTGTGGCTATTCTAAAGGTAAAGGTAAAGGTGTCCCCAACCAGTCGTGTCCGACTCTAGGGTGCGGTGCTCATCCCCGTTTCTAAGCCGAAGAGCCAGCGCTGTCCGAAGACGCTTCCGTGGTCATGTGGCCGGCATGACTGAACACCGAGGTGCACGGAACGCTGTTACCTTTCCCGCCGAGGCGGTACCTATTTATCTACTTGCAATTTCTTGCTTTCGAACTGCTAGGTTGGCAGAAGCTGGGACTGAAGACGGGAGCTCACTCCGTCACGCAGCACTCGGGTCTCGAACTGCTGACCTGCCGACCTTCCAGTCTGCAGTTCAGCGTCTTAACCACTAAGCCACCGCGGCCCCATGGCTATTCATGGCTATTCATGGCTATTCACCGTGGCTATTCTAGATGAGCTCAAATTCTTTCAAACCCATTTGCAGCCTTAGTTGCTGCTCCTTCAGGCCACAGACTCCCTTTGCATAGGCAGCAGGCTTTGTATCCTAAAATATAGAGTCTGATCCCTTTGCTTTTAAATACCATGTACCACCTGAGGCTTAAAAGCTACAACTTGTGTGCAGTTGGCTCAATAGACTCATTGGGAAAAGTAATGTGCAGTGGGAGAGGTTGCTGTTCCAGCAAAGCAGAGATAGCTTTTCTCTGTCTCCCTTTACCTTTTACCTAAGGGGGGAAATGGCTGCGCTGATTTTTTTTTCTTTATTAATGAAAACAGTCACACTGCAATTTTGTTTATATCTGTCGCTTGGAGGCTAACAGGAAAATGCTGAAGAACGGGCTTTATGAGAGTACTTTCATATAGCTGGGGTCTGCCAGCACAGAGCAATCATTTCTCAATTAAATCTCAGTGTGAGGCAGTTTGATATTATTATATGCATTTGACTGATGAGGACATTGAGCCATTAGGGAAGTTACACAGTTTTCCCCAGGATCTTAGAGCAAGTCCGTTGCAGGCACAGACTGAACTAACAGCTAAATCCTAGTATATAGCCTTCAACATTTTGCAGATTTCACTAGGGACACTGCTGTGCATGAGTGTATGGGGCTAGAGGCAAAGTCTGGCAGCCAGCACCATTGCCTAGTGGATACTTGTGGGGCCAGCACAATCTACGTTCAAGCGTTCCATGAGGATAAACAGAGCTTTTCTACATGAGCCTAAAAATGTGAACCACCCAGAGAGCTTTGTGAACCGCCCAGAGAGCTTCGGCTATTGGGCGGTATAGAAATGAAATAAATAAATAAATAAATAAAATAAAATAAAAATTCCGCATTTAAAACGGGGCTTTCTGCTTCCGTTTTAAATGCAGGATCATGATGGACTCCCTTTACATGTGCTTCCTCCCTCCTTTCCCCACTCCTTTCCCACCTTATCTCAGTCTTCCACAAGTTTCATTATATAGCCAGTAGGTGGCACTGTGGTCTAGCTTGTGAGTTTTCCTCTTTTCAACTCAAGAGGAACTCAAGCGCTGTAATTTTCATTCTCATTATCTCTGATGGTTTTAAAAATGGAATGAAGGACATTTAGTGCAGAAGATGCCCTGGAGGTTGACGATGTCATCTAAAGGACCCAGAAATTTCTGTGAGTAACCAGTCTCAATAACAGGATAAAAGCTCCATGTGGAGAAGCTCTTAGAGCATACAGACAGATGGCTTCTGATGACAAAAGCAGAAGCAGCCACACAAAACATGGTGCATGTGATAAATACAATGCACATATATGCATTACATTGCATTTATACCATTTTGGGGACACTGATCCCATTTCACATCGGAGGAACACTGAGGTACAACAGTGAATTACTAGCCCAGCATCCATTTGGGAATCTATGATACAGGATGCATAAACAAATAAAAGTGAATTATTAAGTCATACATATCAGAGTGCTTTTCTCTCACAATAGAGCAACTGCAGCTTCCCCACTCCCCACACACTTCAACTGAGGGGCAAACTAAACATTCCTTTAATCACTCATAGCTGAGCTCTGTGTGATTGAATCCCCTACTCTTCTGTAAGTGAGCTCAGCCCTGATTTGGATCAGTACCATGGTGCTTTGGGAGAAGAGGGTTTAAGCATCCCCCCCTTCATTTTTGTCCCAAAATTACACCCTCCCCTTCATAGAGGTTTTTATAAAAGTCTTCTTTGGACTTGAGAAGCATATCCAACAGAGACTAAAGTCTCAAAAAATCTCTCTTTAGAAATTAAGCATTGACCTGTAAACTTTTGCCTGTAAACTACTATCGGTAAACACAAACATTCTGTTTTTTTCCCCCTTCACACAACAATTCAGTCCCTATTTTCCCCCTTCCTTCTGCAGCTTTTCACACAAAAACATTTCTTTTTTCACTATACACATCTTTCCTTCTAGTTATAGGCATTTTGTTTTCTGTTTTGTATTTTCAATACTAGGGACCTGGAACATAAAAACGGTACCTATGAGTGTGTGCAGAATGCCTTTACCTCACCACTGAACACCTGCAGCTCCCTTGCTCACCACATACTTGTTTTCCACTTTGGGAATAAACTCTAGCATTGCTGTAATGCAGGAGTGGGCAACTTCTGGTGGTCTGGAGGCCAATTCCCCCACCCGGAACCTACCAAGAGCTGCATCCCTCCACCTGCTGCTGCTGTAAACCATGGCTTCGTCTACTGAGAATCAGGAGAACTTTCCCCCTTTTTGCTGCTGTGCTGCTGAATTTTGGTGGCAAATTTGGTAAGGGGTTTCATGCGGCCACACCATAGACTATGTGTTGTCTAATCCTGCTGTAATTGATGCTCAGTTATATCCAATGAGACAAAGTAGAAAGCCATAGAAAAGGGCCATCAAGACTTGAATCAATTTAGGTCTGTTCACTAAATGCATGAGGGAGCTGGTCAAGTGAAACATACTGTTAATTAGAAATCTTCAGAATAGATACATGCTAAATGACAGATATATCAGCTGAAAGGACCATGAACTAAAACTTATAGATTGGAAACAATTTAGCCTCACTGACTGGAGTACCAGAATCAAATCAGACTCAAAACTGACTGTGGCCATAATTTAATTTGGAATGATGATATTTTGATAACTTTTCAAAATATCAGATATGACATTATTTTGTTGGTTCTTTTGCAGCTTGGACTTTCGTATAAGTTACTTGGGAAATGAATTACTAAGCACTGAATTTAATCTCTGCCTTTCTACGAGATTGGGGTGGGAATGCAATGGGGGCTGATGGACTGGAATATAGGCAATGGAGAGAAAGCAAGTCCATCATTTGTATGCTTCTATGCCCACTATTTCCCAGAAAACATATATTCCTATTTCTAACCTTAAGGCTATCTAACCTCTCCATCTTTTCATTAAGAGCAATTTTCTTCCACATGCCTTATCCACATGAGTAATAGAGTTAAAGGACAAAAATATACAGTCTCCCAAAATAAACAGACCACAGCATATTAAAAATAGAAATGTGTAGGCATAGTTTAATTAGCAATGATGGTAATTGTGCTTTTCAAAATAGCAGGCATGACAACATTTTGCATATGACAAAATAATCAGTTTCTCTCCACAGCATTTACTTTCATGAATGGCCTTTGTTTTTCATCCACCTATCACAAAAACAGTCAAATTTTCAATAAAGTTCTGCAGTGGATAGTTCCCTGATGTACAAAGGTGCTTGCCTCTTGACAGATTTGAAAAACCTACACAATTGGCCATGAACAATTCACCCAGGGTGTTTTTGTTTGTTTGTTCTTTTCTCTCTCTCTCTCTTTGGTATAACTTACAACTGATCGTAACTTCCCCAAACTCCTTCCTGGCTTCACTCACAGCTCCTAACAAACATGCGGTATAAATCATTGAGCATGTTAAGAAGCCACAGTTTTGACTGCCACCACTCAGTCCATATTTAGAACGTTTGCAATGGTTAAGATAATAGCAGCTTCTGTTCATGACAAATGGCAGAGAACCTGTTTGTCATGAGGGAGGTGTGATCATATCCACTGCAACTCAGCTTATGAAGCATACTAAGCCCTGTCCTTTTTGCTAGGGCCAGGAAAAAAAAGAAAGACATTGAGGTGAGATAGTAACTGGTCTGGATGTTAAATGGTCCTGTACCTATTCAAGTTAGGAGTTACCCAAGTTCACATATTTGTTTATGTAAATATGCACCGAGGATAGTTGGGACTGCTTGCCTGAAGAACAAAACATCTGGTGTAAGCTGGCCCTTTGCAACTTTCCAATATGATAACTCTGGGATGGAGAAGACAATGGTGGCTTTATGGATCTATTTAACAACTACTACAACAAAGGGAAACTGACTATTAAAGTGAAACTGACCTGGTTTGATTTCATTGTCAAACAGGAACTGTTATGTTTACTAGCAGCTTGAGGCACAGAGAAATCAAACTACATTAAAAAGAAAAGAAAGTATATCCGCACTGCTAATAAAACTGCCTTCTTGCTAGGGAATTTGCTTATTATCTGAAAGTGCCCAATTAATTTTTAGCACTTCAGGACTCATATTCATATTTGCATTAACCCAACAAACTGCCTTCCATACCTAATTCAAACTGCCATTGAGTGACTGTACAATTAAATGTCTGATCATCCATTCCCGAGACTGCTTTAACTCCCTCTATTAGGTCCCTCAGTTTGGTTTCTAGGCAATAAAGGAGCTTGCAGCCATTTCAGACATTGAAAGCCCTAACTGAACAAACATGTGAGGGAGCCTTTTACAAAAGAATGACAGGGTCAACTCATATTTAACTACTGCACAGCTTCTAGGTTGCTGCTGTGATTTCTGAATGAAGGCTGAGAAAGCAATGGAGAAGTAAGGCTGACAGCTCACAGACAGACCTGAAAGACTGGAGAGGCTCATTCTTGAAAATGTAATGTTTTACCTAGAAAAAAAAATCACCGAAAGAAATTGCTTCTGAGAAGAATCTAGCAAATGGAAGATATGCGGTCAATGAGATGTGGTTTCAGAGAGATTCGGTAGTGTAAGCAATGTTTAAGACCTTTGATGAGAGGTACTAACAGCCCTGCACCAAAACAAATGTGCCTGGGAACTTGTTATGGTAAATGGGAGGGCACTTTAGCTGATCTAGGTTCTGCCTGGTCAAAGAATTTAATAGCAGTTGATCTTTATTTTTATTTTTTGGTATGAATCACTGACGATATTTCAGTTGAAAGAAAGCAGAGAAAATTCAGGTGATCTTCATTTGAACAGTGCACAGAAGATGGTTTATTAACCCAATAAGTTGCAAGTTTGTTGATTTCTTCTCAAGGGCAACTGATTTAGGCCTTTCAAAAAATAAGAGCGACTACAAATATCTTCCACACCATCTCAAAGTCACCTCTCTATGTCCCTGCATTTGTTGCCTTCCCATCTTTCCTTCTTTGGATCTTCCAGCTGAGCTGTAGTATCTTCTTTCAGTTCTAAGACCTGGTTCTGCTATGCAGACCTACTATGAAATCATGTCTACTCTTTCAGCAGCCAAGGAAAGCTTCAGAAATGTTGAATTCCATGAACACACATTGGCTTCCTGCTCCATCATGGGGCAATGGCCAAGTACTGCTTTATCACAAACCTAATTTATTCAAATACATATTAGACATTAAAAATTTATCTGCATTGGCACTCAGTGTTTCACAGCAATTCCACATGGTACCACTTTTCTGGAGCATCAGTACATTGAATTGTCTACCTCTTCATAGCAGTTCCCTGTATTTCAGATTGAAGCTGGTGCCATAGAGGAAGACTCATGCAGCAACCTAGTTAAATCCCTGACAATGGCATCGATGTTGTCTGTAAAAAGGGAGGATTTGGATGATCCTCATCACATCGGTCATTCTCCACAAAAACATCACCATGATGGCGAGTCTCCATGGTGCCATAAACTGAGTGCCTAGAAACTGCCTCGAAGTATGTGCCATTTGGCGGTATAACAAAAGGAGTCTTCCTTGCACATGCTCTGTAATATGTAAGCCACTGTTCCACAGTTGCCATAATAAAGCCTGATCTGGGCTAAGCTGTGGCTCAATAATTCTCCTCCACTGCTAGATGGCAGCAGCAGGAGGTGGTGCAGACAGCTCTGTACCTCAGAGTTCTATGGCTCATCCTTTTCCACATCCAGAGTTGTGCCCAATGCTTGAGGGAATGGAGAGCTTGCTCCTTTCACAGAGCTCTGTGCCCAGATGGAGCATTTTTTCCCATGTTGCTGGCACATATGGCAGAAAAACCTGTATATTTTTGTGGTGCTGTCATCCACCTAGCAAGAATGAAAGTGCCATTTCCCCTCCCACTCCTGGCTGTTTTCAAATAGCAAGAGAAGGACCTGATTACACTGATAAGCATAATTTGCTTAATTCATCCCTTGTATATGAAACACTACTGAAATCGATGGTCCACTGAGCACCAGAATCTCTTTATGTAACAGACACCACAGAGATCGGAATTGAAAATGATAATGGTCCCTTCTGGGTCTTGGAATCTATTAGTGAAAACCCTGAAACTGAACTAGCACATAATAATGACAAAAATTATACCTAGCTCTTGGAGCATAAGGAGGGAGGGAAAAGTATGGAAATGTGCACTTTCCAGGTAGGCATATTAATTTAAGAACAGTCTGTTAGCTGCTTAAGAAAACAGAATGGTGGCTTTTTTAATGAGAGCTTCAGCTATTGGTAGTATAGAAATGTAATTAATAAAATAATAAAATAATGACACCTTCCTCAAAAACAATTCCTGAAATTAAATGCTCTTCAGACATCACAAAATTGGCTCAAGTAAGCTACTTTCTCTACTGAACAGAATGCTGTATAGGTTGCATTTGTGACCCTGCTGGAAATGCTCCTGGAGGAGCACAGTTGGTTTACCTAACTGGTCGTCATCAGCCTTCACTCCACCCAAAGGTGGTCCCTGGTTAGCAATCAAGTAACTTGACCAGGTTTTCACAGCAACATCTGGCCTTTGAATTCAATACACATCTTATGCCAGAATCCTAAACAGGGGAACAACGCAATCCTGTGCATATTTACTCAGACTAGGGATCTCAGAGAAATCTGCAATGGATTCAAATGAGTTTGCATTTCTATGAATCTGACCTGTGGATTCTGCAGCAGAGGCACACAGATTCCACGGACTGGCAGACCATTTTTTAAAAACTCCCCACACACACTTCTGCATTAGTGCAAGTGGAATGAAATTCTAGTACATCCCTTAACAAAATCTGATTCCATCAATGAGCAGATGACAGAATGAAGGACACTTGACAATCCATGAAACCCAGACAGAACGGATTTAATAAAATCCATACAACCTTAACTCAGACAAAAGTTCCATTATGTTCAATGGGCTTGGCGGAGATGACAGTATTCCAGCTGAGCTATTTAAAATCCTAAAAGATGATGCTGTTAAAGTGCTGCATTCAATATGCCAGCAAATTTGGAACACTCAGCAATGGCTGCAAGACTGGAAAAGGTCAGTTTACATTCCAATTCCAAAGAAGGGCAACGCCAAAGAGTGTTCAAACTACCGCACAATTGCGCTCATTTCACATGCCAGCAAGGTGATGCTCAAAATCCTACAAGCTAGGCTTCGGCAGTATGCGAACCAAGAACTACTGGAAGTACAAGCTGGGTTTCGAAGAGGCAGAGGAACTAGAGATCAAATCATCAACATTCGCTGCATCATGGAGAAAGCAAGGGAATTCCAGAAAAACGTCTATTTCTGCTTCATTGACTACGCTAAAGCCTTTGATGGTGTGGATCACAACAAACTGTGGCAAATTCTTAAAGTGATGGGAGTACCAGACCACCTTACCTGTCTCCTGAGAAACCTGTACGAGGGTCAAGAAGCAACAGTAAGAACCGGACATGGAACAACCGATTGGTTCAAAATTGGGAAAGGAGTACGACAAGGCTGCATATTGTCACCCTGCTTATTTAACTTATATGCAGAGTACATCATGAGAAATGCCGGGTTGGATGAATCAGAGGTCGGAATTAAGATTGCTGGGAGAATTATCAACAACCTCCGATATGCAGACGATACCACCCTAATGGCAGAAAGTGAAGAGGATCTAAAGAGCCTCTTGTTGAGGGTGAAAGAGGAGAGTGCAAAAGCTGATTTGAAACTCACATTCAAAAAACGAAGATCATGGCATCTGGCCCTATCACTTCCTGGCATATAGAAGGGGAAGAAATGGAAGCAGTGCCAGTGACAGATTTTACTTTCTTGGGCTCCAAGATCACCGCAGACGGTGACTGTAGCCATGAAATTAAAAGACGCTTGCTCCTTGGGAGGAAAGCTATGGCAAACCTAGACAGCATAGTAAGAAGCAGAGACATCACCTTGCCAACAAAGGTCCGTCTAATCAAAGCTATGGTTTTCCCAGTAGTAATGTATGGCTGTGAGAGCTGGACTATAAGGAGGGCTGAGCGCCGAAGAATTGATGCTTTCGAACTGTGGTGCTGGAGTAGACTCTTACGAGTCCCCTGGACTGCAAGGAGGTCAAATCAGTCCATCCTAAAGGAAATCAACCCTGAGTGCTCATTGGAAGGACAGATACTGAAGCTGAAGCTCCAATATTTTGGCCACCTAATGCGATGAGAAAACTCTCTGGAAAAGACCCTGATGCTGGGAAAGACTGAAGGCAAAAGGAGAAGGGGACGGCAGAGGATGAGATGGCTAGATAGCATCACCGATGCAATGAATATGGACTTGAGCACATTCCGGGAGAGAGCAGAGGACAGGAAGGCCTGGCGTGCTATGGTCCATGGGGTCACGAAGAGTTGGACATGACTGAATGACTGAACAACAAAGTATGCTCAAACCTACCTATGAGTAAGCATTGTTGAACATAATAGGAATTACTTCTGGGTCAGCACGCTTAGACGTGCACTGTTATAATACCAAAATACATACTCATATTTTGAGTGTTGAATTACTTTTGTGCTCAGAGTAGGTGAGAAAAGAAGGAAAGCAACTGTGAATGGTTTTTCAAGGGTTCCCTATTAGGTTTTCCAAAACCTCCCAAAGTGGTGGATCCAGTCAACATTTATTTTGATTCCTTACATTTGGGGGCAGGGTCCCCTTCATTTGCAATTTCCCATGCTTGAGCTATGTTTGATTGCTGCATTCTTATCTGCAAAGAACCAAACCCCTGTCTTGTCCTCTCCAGTTCCAGACAATAGCTCTCCAGCGACTCTTCAATAGAAAGCCACTCCCTGCCAAATTCAAGAGGGCAAACAAAATGCATCTCCTCTGGCAAGGCTTCTCCAATCTAATGCATGTAATTACCTATATCCTTTATTATGTCCTTATTTACAGATTAAAGCTACCAATCTAAAGATGGAAATACAATTAAAGCAGATGATTCAAAATTGCACATTGGCTGATTTCTTTAGTACCTCCACTGCTACCAGTGACATGACTTGGGTTGCCTTTGAATTTCGAGACTGAGCCAATAAAGCTGCAAATAGATTGCAACATGCATTTTTCTCTTTATGGACTGCTACATTTGTGACCTTATCCACCCACATGGTATCAGCTCAGAAGCAGTGCATCACCATCCCACCTCTCCACTTTAGAGACATAAGTAGCATAGTTTACTTTTTGTTGTTGTGTCATTTGTAGTTACCATGGGGACTGAATCCATTTTCATGCATGGAAAATAACACAATACTGAAGCTACAAATTCATCCCACTTCCTTTTAGGGTAAAGATCTAAATCGCCATTTTAGGAGCCAGCTACTTATTAAACAGAGGTATCAAGAGTGATAAATTTTAAAAATTAACCTCAAAACCCAACCTAAAGCTTCATTTAGTTCTCTTTAGCCTGTAGTCAATTACAAGATTCCAGGTATGTATACGTCATTGTAGATCTAAGTAACCGTCAAATATCACAAGACAGTTTCCCTTTGTAAAGTAGCTCTTTCATGAAACATAGCAATACCTGTTGCTTAAAATAATCAGTCTAGGAACTGATGCTACAGTCTCTTTGCTGGGATTGCTCTAGTCCTGTCTCATTGGCCAAAGCAAGAGCCAGTGGTGACTCTCCTGAGTGGAGGGAAAGTTATAAAGCAGGGTTGGGGAGCTGTTTAGCCCCTGGGATCAGTTTGCTCTCCAGCTCACACTCTGGGGGCCAGAATATATCAGGTGGCAGATCCTTCATCCACACACCCTGACCCCTCCCTGAAGTCATAGGGGAAATTCTCCATGCAGAGGTAGGCAGGGAGCAACTGATCCTTCCTCTCTCTCTGCATGGAAAAACTCCCATTTCTCTGTGCAGAGAGAGGAAGGAACTATAACTCCATTCCTTTCCCTGAACAGAGAAAAGGGCAGTCCCTCCCAGCAGGCAACCTTTCTCTGTCACTTGGAGAGGAACCCCCTGCTGTTATCTCCTGCCAGTGATCAGGCCTGCCTTCCTCTAGTGCTGGGAGTGGAGGTGGGGCTTGGGAAGGGGGCGGGGCTGGGGGGACCTCTGATGGCTGGATGCATAATCTCCAGGTGATGAGCACAGGCTAGAGGTTCCCTACACCTCTTATAAATGACATACAAATACCAAAGAAGTGTCAGTACAGAAAATGATGGAGCCACTTTGAGCTTTTTGTGCTCTGTTTTCTCAGATCCTAGTACCAGTTTAGCTTTCTCCTGGTCATGACCTGCAGAAATGGGATATATCTGTATGTTTCAGAGGATTCTGGCTTTGTCCACTTGCCTGCAGAAAATATTACACATGCTGATACAGTCCAAATGCTCACAAACTCTGATAGGATGGCCAGGTGTCCTACTTTACAGAGACCAGTTCTCTGTCTGAAGGGCTGTCAACAAACAGTCTTATATTGAGAAGTGTCCTCTATTTGATGGGCAGCCCAGTCCAAATCCAGTTTAAAGATAAAGAACCATAAGGAGGGAAAACAGGGGACTTGAAGGTGCCCATCAACACTTAGCCCTTAGACAGCAGACTGAACAGACACACACCTCACTTGGTTACAGTCTTCTCCACTAAAATGAGATATATTGAAATTACAGTAATTATCTCCAAATTGTCATCTGTACATATAGATGAGTATATGCAAATTGGTGTCCTCTTTTGTCCTCTTTTATGGTGTTGTATTTCCTCTCTTTCGGTGACACATAAGAGAGCCACCTTCCTCTGTAGTCAGGACAGGATAGGGTGGTTACTAGTCAAAGTCCCACAGATTCCTTTGGGCCATATTCACAGAGTTTGCCTCTACATAACTATGGCATATAATGTTGGATTACCAAATGCTCAACTGGCCTTGGGAGAAATATTTTGCTGCTTTGCCAAATTTCAAGGACATCGTTCCTGTTCAATCTCCAATGTCCAGTGCATAAAACAGTACACGGTAGAGCAATCTGCGGGCTTTCAGAGTACTTTCAGTGTAAAAGATTAGTGGTTTCTGGATTTAATAGACTTTGGTTTGATCCAAAGACCTCTTCTTATGTTCTTATGTTATGTAGATAAATCTAGAAGCATCCCATATCAAAATGCAAAACTGCCAGCACAAAGTTAGATTAGTTACAATTAGGTTTCTGTCTCTCCAGAAAGAAGTTAATGCAAGTTAGCATGGGAAAGGAGCTCCAGGACACACATGAAATTCTATACAGATTCTCCTGGTTTAAAATAGTTCAATTATGATCTTGTTTTCAGACAGTGATCTGAAGGCTCAATGAATCTCATTCATACATCACACCTAGACATATTTTGTTTTAGCAATGATGATGTCTATTCTGCATCACAAAAGTCCAACAGGTGATATATCTAAGTGTTCCCTCCCCAAACCTAAAACTGGCTTGTTAAGAGCCCAACACACAGGGTCCCACAGATAACTTCATGACATGTAAAAAAACAACTAAATACAGACAAGATAGTATTTCTAACTTAGTAGGTAGCTTCATGGCTTTCCCCTCCCCACCTGACTCCAAATAGGAAAGAACAAAGCTCTCACCTAATCAGCACTTTATCAACATAGTCCTATTCAGGTGTTCTCATTCTGTGAATAATCAACATGCAGGGGGGATGGGACATGGACAGGAACGCTACCCCGATCCCCTTCCTTGCCATCCCTGTCACGCTCCACAATTTGAAGGGATGACCTTTGAAGTGGGACACCTTCTCTACTCATGTAGGGTCCCTGCACAATGTAGAATCCATCTTTGTTGTTCAGTCGTTAAGTCGTGTCCGACTCTTCGTGACCCCATGGACCATAGCACGCCAGGCCTTCCTGTCCTGCGCTCTCTCCCGGAGCATGCTCAAGTTCATATTCATTGCATCCATGATGCTATCTAGCCATCTCATCCTCTGCCGTCCCCTTCTCCTTTTGCCTTCAGTCTTTCCCAGCATCAGGGTCTTTTCCAGGGAGTTTTCTCTTCGCATTAGGTGGCCAAAATATTGGAGCTTCAGCTTCAGTATCTGTCCTTCCAATGAGTACTCAGGGTTGATTTCCTTTAGGATGGACTGATTTGACCTCCTTGCAGTCCAGGGCACTCGTAAGAGTCTTCTCCAGCACCACAGTTCGAAAGCATCGATTCTTCGGCGCTCAGCCTTCCTTATAGTCCAGCTCTCACAGCCATACATTACTACTGGGAAAACCATAGCTTTGATTAGACGGACCTTTGTCGGCAAGGTGATGTCTCTGCTTCTTACTATGCTGTCTAGGTTGGCCATAGCTTTCCTCCCAAGGAGCAAGCGTCTTTTAATTTCATGGCTATAGTCACCGTCTGCGGTGATCTTGGAGCCCAAGAAAGTAAAATCTGTCACTGCTTCCATTTCTTCCCCTTCTATATGCCAGGAAGTGATGGGGCCAGATGCCATGATCTTCTTTTTTTTAATGTTGAGTTTCAAACCAGCTTTTGCACTCTCCTTTTTCACCCTCAACAAGAGGCTCTTTAGATCCTCTTCGCTTTCTGCCATCAGGGTGGTATCATCTGCATATCGGAGGTTGTTGATAATTCTCCCAGCAATCTTAATTCCGACCTCTGATTCATCCAACCCGGCATTTCTCATGATGTACTCTGCATATAAGTTAAATAAGCAGGGTGACAATATGCAGCCTTGTCGTACTCCTTTCCCAATTTTGAACCAATCGGTTGTTCCATGTCTGGTTCTTACTGATGCTTCTTGACCCTCGTACAGGTTTCTCAGGAGACAGGTAAGGTGGTCTGGTACTCCCATCACTTTAAGAATTTGCCACAGTTTGTTGTGATCCACACAATCAAAGGCTTTAGCGTAGTCAATGAAGCAGAAATAGACGTTTTTCTGGAATTCTCTTGCTTTCTCCATGATGCAGCGAATGTTGGCGATTTGATCTCTAGTTCCTCTGCCTCTTCGAAACCCAGCTTGTACTTCCGGTAGTTCTCGGTTCGCATACTGCTGAAGCCTAGCTTGTAGGATTTCGAGCATCACCTTGCTGGCATGTGAAATGAGCGCAATGGTGCGGTAGTTTGAACACTCTTTGGCATTGCCCTTCTTTGGAATTGGAATGTAAACTGACCTTTTCCAGTCTTGTGGCCACTGTTGAGTGTTCCAGATTTGTTGGCATATTGAATGCAGCACTTTAACAGCATCATCTTTTAGGATTTTAAATAGCTCGGCTGGAATACTGTCATCTCCGCTAGCTTTGTTGTTACTAATGCTTCCTAAGGCCCACTTGACTTCACTCTCTAGGATGTCCGGCACAAGTTCAGTGACCGCACTATCATGGCTATCAAGGACATTCAGATCTTTCCTGTATAGTTCTTCTGTGTATTCTTGCCACCTCTTCTTAATCTCATCTGCTTCTGTTAGGTCCCTGCCTTCTTTGTCCTTTATCATGCCCGTCTTTGCACAAAACGTTCCCTTGAGATCTCCGATTTTCTTGAAGAGATCTCTAGTGTTTCCCATTCTGTTGTTTTCCTCGATTTCTTTGCATTGTTCATTTAAGAAGGCCTTCTTGTCTCTCCTTGCTATTCTCTGGAACTCTGCATTCAGTTGGGTATATCTTCCCCTTTCTCCCTTGCTTTTCGCTTCCCTTCTTTCGTGAGCTACTTGTAAAGCCTCATCAGACAGCCACTTTGCTTTCTTGCGTTTCTTTTTCTTTGGGATGGATTGAGTTGCTGCCTCCTGAACAATGTTACGGACCTCCGTCCATAGTTCCTCAGGCACTCTGTCTATCAGGTCTAATCCCTGAAATCTATTCCTCACCTCCACTGTATATTCATCAGGGATATGATTTAGGTCATACCTGAACGGTTTAGTGGTTTTCCCAACGTTCTTCAATTTAAGCCGAAATTTTGCAAGAAGCAGCTCATGATCTGAGCCACAGTCAGCTCCAGGTCTTGTTTTTACTGACTGTATGGAGCTTCTCCATCTTTGGCTGCAAAGGACATAATCAATCTGATTTCGATATTGACCATCTGGTGACGTCCATGTGTAGAGTCGCCTCTTGTGCTGTTGGAAAAGAGTGTTTGCTATGATCAGCATGTTCTCTTGGCAAAACTCTATTAGCTTTTGTCCTGCTTCATTTTGTACACCAAGGCCATGCCTGCCTGTTATCCCGGTGATTTCTTGACTTCCTACTTTAGCATTCCAATCCCCTATGATGAAGAGGACATCTTTTTTTGGTGTTAGTTCTAGAAGGTGTTGTAGGTCTTCATAGAACCGATCAACCTCAGCTTCTTCGGCCTCAGTGGTTGGGGCATAGACTTGAATTACTGTGATGTTGAATGGTTTGCCTTGGATTCGTACTGAGATCATTCTATCATTTTTAAGATTGTACCCCAGTACTGCTTTTCCCACCCTTTTGTTGACTATGAGTGCTACTCCATTTCTTCTAAGGGATTCTTGCCCACAATAGTAGATATGATGGTCACCTGAATTAAATTCGCCCATGCCTGTCCATTTGAGTTCGCTGATTCCCAAGATGCCGATGTTCAATCTTGCCATCTCATGTTTGACCACCTCCAGCTTACCTTGATTCATTGATCTGACATTCCAGGTTCCTAAACAATATTGTTCTTTACAGCATCGGATTTTCTTTTCACCACCAGACACATCCACAGCTGAGTGTCCTTTCGGCTTTGGCCCAGCCGCTTCACTCTTTCTGGCGCTACTTGGAAATACCCTCTGCTCTTCCCCAGTAGCATATTGGACACCTTCCGACCTGAGGGGCTCATCTTCTGGCGTCATATCTTTTAGCCTTGTGATACATTCCATGGGGTTTTCTTGGCAAGAATACTGGAGTGGGTTGCCATTTCCTTCTCCAGTGGACCACATTTTGTCAGAACTCTCTGCCATGACCTGTCTGTCTTGGGTGGCCCTGCACGGCATAGCTTATGGCTTCACTGAGTTACGCAAGCCCCTTCGCCACAACAAGGCAGTGATCCGTGAAGGGGAGAATCCATCTTATTGGTATCTTATTACCATGATACCATGAATCCATCTTATTACCATGATACATTGGTAATACATGATACATACATACATGTTACATGTATTATTGGTAATACACGACACAAAATTTCCTGAAAGTTTCCTGTTTTACTAATTCCACTGTGTTCATTATACCTAGCCAGTGTCAGACACCTTGTAAGCCTACGGTGAGCTACAGGATCATGCTTCCATACATCAGCATCTGGAGTCCCCATTTAAGGCTGACTGAGCCAACTTCCCAGGATATTATTGTGCATCAAGAACTATAGCTTTCTACTGCTATCCTTATCATGCCTACAGAGTTCTCTTGGAAGTCTTTTTGTATTCTAGCAGCTACCTGATAAAATCCCTGCTGTTCACTCCATTGTCCCAGAAACAAGGAAATACAAGGAAAGTATTTCCCCCCAAGCTCTCAGAGACCATTAAAACGGTCTCATTAAAAAGTGACAAGGAAAACCCATGCCTGACCCTGGAATAAGAGAGAGAGAGAGAGAGAGAGAAAGAGAGAGAGAGAGAACCTCACACAAAGTAGCTGTCCTGTGCAGCAAGAAAAGGACACAATGACCAAGCAACAAGAGGAAAACAATGCTAAACACAGCATCCTTTGCCCCTCCCATTATTCCCACCCTCTCAGATTTGAAGGATTCAAAATATAGAGGATATATTCCTGTGTCAAAGACTGCAGATGGTTAACACTGGGTTGGATCCAGACTTACCCATCATGTTTAGAGTAGATCCATTGAAATCAATGAGTCTTAAGCTAGTCATGACTATATTAGGGCTGCTTGATTGCAGTGGGTCTACTCTAACTATAACTAAGTCCAGATCCAAAGTATTGTTTTAAGAGTTGTTCCACTAAATGATAACAATGGAGAAAGAGGTAACCTATGCTGACTATAAATAAATAAATAAATAAATAAATAAATGTAGTTTTATCATTAACATTTGAGACAATCACTTAATATACTACTGTTTTTATTTCAGTGAACAAAGAGCGTAGCAGGTTCCGATAGTCTCCCATCACTATTTTCCTTTGGATTGGTTCTAACTGAACACTTAACAATCAAAATTGTATTAGTTACAATGTTCCTTCCCATTACTATGGCAATATCTCAGGGCAATTCCTCTATCCCAATTATCCTTAATATCATCCAGACTGGGCACAAGGTCAGTTTTTAGCATTTTATAAAACATAACTGGGGCTTGCGTAAGGGTATACAACAATTCCAATACTAAAAATTTCACAGGGGGAGACTTGGAAGTAGCACAAATATTAGCACAGCCATGAAATTGCTGCTGTCTTTGGGCCAGTAGACTCTCTGCCTCTGCTCCCTATCTCTAAAATGGGAATGACAAGAACTAACACCATAGAACCCATGGAAATAACAAGGATGAATAACAAGGAGTGAAAATAACATCACATTATTATTATTATTATTATTATTATTATTATTATTATTACATTTATATCCCACCTTTTTTCCTCTTGCAAGGAAACCAAGGTGGCTTGCATAGTCCTTCTCCTCTCCATTTTATCTTCACAACAACCCTGTGAGGGAGGTTAGGCTGAAAGTCAGTGACTGGCACAACATCACCCAGTGAGTTTCATGGCCGAGTGAAGAGTAGAACCCAGATCTCCTGAGCCACAGTCCAACGCTCTAACCACTACACCACACTGGCTCTCAATAACAATTATTGATCAATTATTTCCTTGCATTATATAATTGGCAATGCTTTTCATTCCCATATTAATACTATTGAATGGCAAATGTATTACTAGGAGTTGTTCTAAGAGATGCAGTGGTGTTCTGTGTAGGGCTGCCAGAGAAATTTGAGATGGACTAAAATGAACTCGAATTTCTAAGAATCCAACCTGTGGAATCTTCTGCAGAGCACCCCCCCCCCCCAATCCCCCGGCCAGGCCATGCAGAGTCCATGGACTTTCAAATTTATTTATTTTTTACTTTCCCAAAATTTACACATATTTATTTGTAGGAAAATATGCAAGTTTCTGCTGAGGAAAAGTTTAATGGAATGGGGGACAATACATTCAATGTTATATACTAAGGTAAATTATGGAAATTGTTGCAAAACCTCTTATGTAATTATTTGTGTATTTTTCCTCATAACAAAGAGAAAAAATATTGCATCCGTCTGTGAGCAGATGACAGAACAAAAGCCGCCTGACAATCCACGAAACACAGACGGAGCGGATTTTACACAGTCCATACATCCCTAGTTCTGTGGCTTCAACTAAGAACAGACATAGCTTCTTGGGAATTAACTTAGGGCGTACTCCTATGCATGTTTAGACAGAAAAACATCATACAGCTCCCAGCATTCCCCAGCCAGCCAAGCTTGACTGGCTGGGGAATGCTGGGATCTGTAGGACTTTTTTCTGTCTAAACATGCATACGATTGCTCCCTCAAACCATTTATTTTAGTATAGAACACAATTGAGACCTAGAGGCTCTCCCTACAACCAGCCACCTCAACAGTAGCAATAATAAAGAGTTCTTCTTCCCAGGCTTCCTGTTTATCATAACTCTCCATTCACCACAGTACTGTTGCATGCACTTTACCACACTAGGGATGAGGTTCTATTGGCTCAGTCAAAATATTTACCCATATTTATGTTAGATCACCCAGCACTGTCAAATAGCCCCAGGCATGTGGGAGCTGCTTGTGAGTGGATCCTCTTATAGGGTGGCCATCTGTCCTCTTTAACAGAGAACCATTCTCTATTTGAAAGGCTGTGAGAGGGCCATCCTCTGTTTGAAAGGCTGTCCTGTTCAATTCTGGTTTAAAAATAAAGAACCATAAAAAGCAGAGAGCATGAGCTGCCCATCGACAGTTTGTTAGCACCTGGGCAGCAGACTGAACAGGCAGACCCCCATGTTATCTTGTCACCATGTTCCACACTGTGCTGAGAATTACTGTATTACTCTTTAAATTCTAATAATTCTGTCTAAATTTGTATCTATATGTATAAATTAGCATATGCAGATTGTATGCAAATTGGTGTCCTCTTTTTTTCTTCTTTGTGATGATGCATTTCCTCTTTTTTGTGATTCATAAGTGGTTACCCTTAGCCTATGCTGCCAGGGTTGGCATCTGAATGATGCAACCGTGTGGCTGTAGCCGATTACACGGGTCTTTCCCATGGAATTGGCACTCTGCCACAATACCCACATCCTCTCACTATAGATGCTGAAATGTAATTATTAGTGCTGTGCTGAAAATTTCTCCCATGTTTTTTTCAACCATTCTCATTCAATTAGATAGAAGAGTAATTGCTTTCACATGTCATCTGGCCCTATCACTTCCTGGCATATAGAAGGGGAAGAAATGGAAGCAGTGACAGATTTTACTTTCTTGGGCTCCAAGATCACCGCAGACGGTGACTGTAGCCATGAAATTAAAAGATGCTTGCTCCTTGGGAGGAAAGCTATGGCAAACCTAGGCAGCCTAGTAAGAAGCAGAGACATCAGCAGAGAAGTCACCCGTGATAGGCTACGTGACGATTGACGTAGCCTATCACGGCTGACTTTGCAAATCTAGCCGTGATAGGCTACGTGAATCGTCACGTAGCCTATCAGGGGGCGGTGTTTTTTTTTTCTTTCATTGCAATGGCGGCGGCGGCAGCCGGTCAAAAGACCGGCTGCCGCTCCCGCCTCGCTCGAACACCCGCCGAACCGCCGGCTGGACCAGCCACCGGGAGGGACATTCGGTGAAGGTAAGTCCCGTCCCGGGGGGGTGTGTGTGCGGGGGGGGGTTCGGAGGATTTCTCCCCGAAACTTGTTCGGGGGGCTGAACACATTGGCGCTCAGCCCCCCGAAGTTTCAGGGAGAAATTCTCCGCCAACCCTACTATTTAGTACCAATAGCGTGTTAGATGCTGTACAAAAAAGAAAGTGAACGCATTCTTGCCCAGGGGTTTTACAACTTTTTAGATAAACAGGAAAGGACACTACAATTAGATGGGCACAAATACAGATAACCCCTAATTTCCTAGAGACTAGAGCTGAAACAAATGTATACCCAAAACTTTGTCTTAAAATTCTCAGTGAGTTTTGATACCAAATATTCTATGAATATTTTCATAGCAAGAATATCAGAAATATGTGTTGATTTCAAAATCTGCTCCAGAGGGTTTGGTGGGCCCTGGGAGGTGGTGTGAGAGGGCTGTATCAGCAGGAAGAATTTGAGGAAAATTTCCTCATTCCACTGACAGAAGCCTCTACTGGATCAAAGAGCCTCTTGTCAGCAAAGGGACACCACTGAATACAATCCGATGTTGCTAGCTGACATCCAATTCTATTTTATTTCGGTATTTGATGACAATATTTTACTTCAGTATTTGATATTTATTTTTAGATATTTTGATATTTGATAGCAGACATTTAAGGGTATCTGGCATTGGACAAGTGGAAGGCTATTAGAATGGTGGAAGGCTATTATTAGTAGGGCTGTGCAGGGACCCCCTGATCTGACTTGGAAGCCACGTTGCAGCTTCCGAGGTGGGCCCAATGATCCAGCTCGGGCAAATTTGGGGGACCCCTAACCTGCTTTGGCCCCAAACCTGAAGCGGGGTTTGGATGGTGAACCCCACTTCAGGTCCCCCCCATGACCCCACGCAACCCCCCAGCTCCTTACCTGGGCCACCTCCTCCTCTACTGCCGCCACCATCACCTTCTCCATTGCCATGCCGCCACCTTCTCTGTTGCGCTGCCTCTATCTTCGCCTTCTTCTTCTTCGCCACCACCACCTTCACCATCTTCGTCTTGTTCACCGCGACCACCCACTGCGGTTGTTGTCGTCTTTTTCTTCACTGCCGCTGCCATCTCCTGAGGCCTGGACATGCAGCAACTGATCTTCTTCCAAGGAGTCACCATTTTTAAAATGGCAACCTGCTGGAAGTTCCAGGAAGTTCCCATTTTAAAAATGGCAACTCCCTGCAAGAAGAGTTGCTGCACGTCCGGGCTTCAGGAGCTGGCGGCGGCAGCAGATGGTGGTGGCGACGGTGGGAGGTGGAGATGACAGTGGTGGCGCAGTGGTGGCGTGGCGGTGGAGAAGGCGGAGAAAGTGGCAGCACAGCAGTGGCAAGGAGGTGGCAGCAGAGAACGCGGCTCAGGTAAGGACCTGGAGACACTGCGGGGAGACTGGGCAGGGGCCAAAGCTCCAAAGTGCACCGAGTGCTTCAGTGAGCCCCCGACCCATTCTGGGCCTCTTTATGCTCCCTCCGCTATGCCTTGGAAGGGGCACAAAGTGGCCCTAAGTGGCCCACTTCGACTCGGGGTTTGGGCCTTGGGCCGAAGCGGTGCACAGCCCTAATTATTAGTGTGGTGTAGAGGTCAGAGTGTTGGACTGGAGCTTAGGAAATCCAGGTTCTAGTTCCCACTCAGCCATGAAGCTCAGTGGGTGACTTTGGGCCAGTCACTGACTCTCAGCCTATCCTACCTCACAGGGTTGTCCTGAGAATAAAAGAAAAAGAAAGGAGGACAGCCATGTAAGCTATCTTGGGTTCCTTGCAAGAGGAAAAAAGGCGGGTATAAAAGTAATAATTATAAATAAATATTTATTATTTTATTATTATTGTTATTAGGCATTTGAAAATAATTAGCAGATATCATAACTGATACACATCTGCCAAAATCATGAGTATGTCTGGTCCTCACATTACAAATTTTGAAGTAAAAGTTTACATTCATACTTTGAATTTTTATTTCAAATTCATGTTTTCACAATTTTTAAAAAGAGCAAAATTTCAGATGTGAAAGTTTGCTAAATTTTGCTTCACCATTATTAGAGAAACTATTGAAGTTTGTTTCTTTATTTCAGGAATGTCAAAGACAAACTTTGCATGAACGTATACGGAAACATCATTTCAATTATAACTGAACTTGATATAACTAAAAATGAACTTGAAAGACAAAATGTTTCTTTCATAACAGAATATAAATTTCCT
Organism: Heloderma suspectum; assembly: GCF_057233095.1. NCBI lineage: Eukaryota > Metazoa > Chordata > Lepidosauria > Squamata > Helodermatidae > Heloderma > Heloderma suspectum. The sequence continues at coordinate 254,066,294 of NC_139460.1, read as the reverse complement.
GGCAATGGTTAATTATGAATTGAAATGGACTATGTAGGTAAAGATAGCCTTACACAGCTTGGGACTGCAATGCCTGACAGAGCGCCTCCCCTGGCATGAACCTACCCGTATACTATGTTCATCATCTAAGACCCTCCTCCAGGTGATTCCTCTGAGGGAGGCTCAGAGGACAGCAACAAGGGAGAGGGCCTTCTCAGTAGTGGCCCCCCAATTTTGGAACAATCTCCCTATGAGGCCCACCTGGTGGCAACATTGTTATCTTTTCAGTGGAAGGTTAAGACCTTCTTCAGTCAGGTATTTGGCAGCATTTGATGAGGTTTTAATCAGGTCCTGGATTCTTTTTTTTGCTGATCATTTAAAATTGTTCAGATAGATGTCTATCTGTGTGTGTTTGTCTGTTTATATGTTTGTATGTAAATGTTTTTTAATACTATGTATGGTTTTTCATCTCTGTAAAGCACTCAGAGAGCTTTGGCTATTGGGCGGTATAGAAATGTAAAATGAATATGAAATGAAATGAAAAACATAACAAAAATTGAACTACTGTCCTTGTCTTATTGTCATTTCTATTTTACATAAACCTTTCTTAGTGCTTATGTAAAATGGCTGGGGGGCTACAGGATTTGACGGAAGCCCTGCTACACTGGTGGAACTTTAGATATACCATTGGCATGAAAGAGACATTGGTAGAACTGCCCATTCCATTATTTCAGAGCTTTGGTTGCATTTCCGGGGATGTCTCTTTCCTGTGACGGCCATTTTTATGCTGTTTCTGTGTTTCATGGTTGTGTGTCTTTCTCTCCCCCACCCCCCAGCTGAGCATGTACAAAACATGGTGGTTTTCCTGGCAGAGCAGCTGCGTATCTCCCCCTACCCTGGAATAATTGGTGCATAGACTTGCTTTCTTAGCATCCTTCCTCAAATATTCAGGACACACAAGAATAAAAATTAGCACTGGGCCTTCTTAATTCATTTCTAAGTTGTTTCCATGTGAACCAAAGAAAGCAAAGTTTTCCCCATTTTCTTTTTAATTCGGCACTGTTTCCCCTTTCAAGTAGTACAGGTCACATTTGCAACTTTAAAAAAAATCAAGACAATTCTCCCATTTCTCTCTTTTCAGAGTCATGTCAAATGGGGTGTTGCAAGGAATTTAATACTGTTTTCATAACATTGTCTTTCAAAAATAATGCAACATGGTCATATTTTCAACAATATGATCAGGTGTGTGGGGGGGTGTTTTCAGTTTACAATGCAATCATAGGCATGTCTACCCAAAAGTAAGTCCCAGTGAGGTAGGCAGATATAGGATTGCAGCCGTATTTCAATCCATAATCTGATTCACAGTTTTATGCAAGATTTTTATATAATAGCATGAGGACCAGGGGAGAATAGTGGGCCAATAGATTGTGACAAGAGTTTTGGGACAGATCCTCCCTCCTAAAATGGGTGTATCCCGTAGCAGGTCCCACCAGCTAATCACTCAGAGGAAGATGTTCCTTAATTCCAAGCATTTCATTTTTAAAGCATCAATCAACCGTCGCTACATGCCTTGATTAATTCAGTTAATTTTTGAAACAAACTCCATTGTTTGGGTTCTTGTGCCTTGGCTCATTAAAAACAGAGCAAGAAATGCTGGGCTTTACATCATTCTGTTTATTCTCTACATTTCAGTGCAATGCCTTTTGGGATGTCAAGAGAGGCATTCATGACCGACGAAGACTATGGTACACTTTACAGATGTCAATGAGCTTGCAGTGGAAGCAGCAAATCCAAGAATCTACACTGAATGACGCATACTCTGTCAGCGATCAATTCAGTATGAATGATTCCTTTGACTCATATAATGTAGCTTAACCATGTTGACAGTCAAGGCCTGCTTCCATGGCTCTATATTGGGAAGAGCAACCAGATGACTGTCTCATATGTAGCCTGAGCCTCTTCCATGCCTGCTTACTTCCATCTGATAGGAGCGCTATGATGCCTGCTCACTGGAATGTGCTCAATGCAATGTCCTCCCCACCACTGCCGCCCACCCTGCTAAACACATTGTGCATAAAGAACAGCAAACAACTAGCTACACAAAACCTTCCAGGGGATGGATTGAAACACACCAGTGGGTTGTTCCTGATTTTCTGCAAGCTCATTTCCTACAGAACCTGGTAGCTCACTTCAATGTGTTATCGGGGCAAAAGGCAAAGGGAGAAAGATGCCTGTCTTGCATGTTGCAAGGATTATTAGCGGGGCAGGGAAAATGCTCCTTAAGATTTATGTGCTCCAGGGCATCACTCTAGCAATTTATGAGAGATTGTACACAGCTATTTACTATGCAATAAAAAGAAAGTAATTATCATCTGCATCATTTACTGCACTTGAAATCCAGATGAAATACTGAGCACTGAGACTTAGCAGTGACCTCTTGTATATTTTGTGATAGACATCAGTCTTCTTCTTACCCTTTCTGTGCTGTTTTCAGCCAAATTAACGTTTATTTATGTCATATGCTATCTGCTTCTGTGTTCTGTTAATTCAAAGCTTAGGCCAATTTTTTTACTAGAGACCTCTTGTATGGGGTGGCGGAGGGCTTCTTCTTTCAGGAGGGGGAGGCTGAAAGTAGCACAGTAAAATTCCCAGGCAGCCCCCTTCCCATTTAATACTTGTTTACATAGCATTTTAACTGAACAAAATGTTTTGCAAGCCAGTTCTCATTCATCCATTTCAATATATAGATATCTGAAAGGTGGGTTACGATGGGTTATATTCAATGTCACTAGCAGAAACATTTCAAGAGTTGTCATTCTTCCACTAGCAGGCTCAGAACCACTAGCAGAATCCCTAGCAGAACAGCTAGCACAACTAGTGCAAGCCTAGAGAAGTTGTCATGAGTTGTGCAATGCCTTGCGCAATGGGTCGAAAGGAATCAGGAATTGGATTTGACACTAATGCAACCCTATTATCCCACATCAAAGATACAGGCTGAAGGCATACCAGTAATGGAGTTTCCCACACTCCTGGCTTCATGTTTTAGCATGTAAATGGAGTTTAAATTGTTTCCAAATTTCAGTTGAAACGAAATGCAGTGATACAAATGTGGCTCCTAGACCTTTAGGAGGATTTTTTTTCCTTTTGGAATTTGTGGTGTGTGCAATCTTTTGCGCAATTTATTTTGTGCAATCCTATGCTATATTTAGCATTGTATAGGCACCAGGTGTTCTCACGCATGCACATGTATTTAAGAGTTACTCTGTGTTATGGTGGTCTAATCTAAAGTTGCTCCATATGGGCCCATACCTAGGGGGGGCTAGGGGGGCCTGCCCCCCACCTACATTTTCTCTGCCCCCCCATTTATTTTTTTACAAACAAACAAATAAAAAGCAGTTTACAATTTTGTCTGTAAACCAGATAAGCTGTCCCCACTACTTTTTAGTAGCCCCCTCAGAATTTTTAGGTTGGCTATGGGCCTGGCTACATACATTATGTGATTCTCAGACATGCTCACATCTGTACAACATTAAATATATAATGGGTATGGTAGAACAAACACACCAGCTATACTCTTATAAGTCTGAACTATTTTTCCACAAAGATCTACAGTTTCTCACCAAAATAACTGAAATTCATAGCAGAACGCCCCTTTGTGGTTTTTGCATTTCTGCAGAAGTATCAGAAAAATAATATCTTATCCATCTTCCCACTGTGTGGACTATTATTACCAGTGCCAATTCCAGAATTATCCTGTTTTACAATATACCAGGTGGCCCAAAAGTAGGTATACAGTTGTTTAGAATGTTGATGGGAGGGGAGAGAATGTGTGAGTAGAAGATGTGTGGGTGGAGTCAGAATGACAGTTGGGAAGAGTAAGTGACAGGGCGTGACAGTTGCTGGAATTAGGGATGTTGGAGAATTTCGTAAAACAAAATTTTCTTGTTTCATCAATTAATACACCATCATAGATCAGGAAGATGAACCTATCTACATAGAAGAATTGCTATGGTGGTCAAGAATAGTATACAAAAAGGCATTATTGACAGAGGGCAGTATCCAACTGTGTCATTCTGCTAGCACATTGCACTAGTGAAACTAATTTCCAAAATATGTGCAAGAGGAGAATCCAACCAAACTTACATCTGCAGAAGTGCAGTTGTGCATGCGATTGTGCAACCAGTTTCACATTATGCTTGCACACAACCAGTTGTGCAACTGCTTGCACAAGCGTAATGCACAACTGCTTGTGCAATGGAAAGATTCGCCTCTGCTAGCAATATTTGAGTTTGCTGAATGACACCATTGGATACTGCCCCAAGTCTCCAACTAATTCAAAGCTTAGGCCAATTTCACACTATCCAATTGACACTGTAAGAATGTGGGCCTAGCGTTTCTATCATAGGGCCCATGGGCACCAATGTGCCCATAGTCATAGGTAGGACTGGGGTATTAGGAACCCAAATCCCAACAGTGAAGTCTTCTAGTCTTCTACATGTAGCTGTTCTTTACTGCACTCAGAACAGGCAGGATAGCCTGTTCTTGCTCTGACTTCTGCTGGTATGCAAACTAAGAGACAAGATATTCCAGTAGATTTTCTCTAGGTCTACATTTCCTAGGGGAAGTATAGCTGACCTCCATGGATGAGTGATTCTAGGGATGTACGAAATGTACTTACCTTTCCGCAGATTATGTTTATGGTGTGGCGGGAGGCATTCTGTCTCTCCCCCCGGAATCCTCAATGGCTGGCTGTGCTCCGCGGCAGCTCCACTGAGCAGCTGGCCAGGCCCAGGCCAGAGCCGTCCACAGCCGGATTTCCGGCCGCAGAGGGCTCTGGGTAAAAAAAAACACAAAAAAATGCATACGCAAATGGCGGCTATGGCCGCCGCCATTTGCATTCCTTATTTCTGGCCGTCTTAGTCTACATAAATATTTACGTAGACTATTACGGTGAAAATAAAGGGGAACGCAAATAGCTCCCACTACGCTATTTGCGTTCGCCTTTATTTTCGCCGTAATAGTCTACATAAATATTTACGTAGACTAAGACAGCCAAAAATAAGGAACATGTCCTTCCCCCACCTGTGTAACCTTGTAACTAGAAAAGTACCCAGTTTAATTACCATCTTGGCCATGTCTGATTGCTTGAAATGATTACCAGCTTTGGCTGCAGGGCAATTTGTTTAAATCGCAGATCCCCAGTCACCTAAGGTTGCCTCCTATTAGTCTCCAAATGTACCTTGCATGCCCATGGGATGGATAAAAAGTTACAAAACTTTCCCACCTATGCTTATCTGACAAATGACATTTTTTTTCCTTTATGAATCAAGCAACTAATAGCACATCATGCTGTCTCAAGCTGTTGCCACCTGTCATGTTATAGTAATGATCTCAGCTTTCCGATGGCAATTCAGGTTGCTTAAATCATTGTTTCTGTTGCAATGTGTCCATCACAATGAGACATCCCAGCAACAGTGTCAACATTCTTTGGCTGTGGACTACACGGAAAAAGGAGGGAAAGAATGCATGAACAGAATCCATTCTTTTTATAATCAAGGGAGCAAGAAAAGGAGCAAACAGTATTCCAGTGGGGGAAATGAACAGACCCTATCTGCCAAATCTAGTGGAGGAAATTGCTGTCTCTGCTGTGAAGAAAATATAACAGGACATTTTCCTTATTGTCTCAAATAAAGGGGTACAAAAGAAAAGCAAGAGGAAATGTTGTAGCCAAGGATTTGGACCTTGCATTTAAAGACATTATGTAAGAGACCAACAATATATAGCAATTGATTATGTGTGTCCATATTTTCAAAAGAAGCCATCAATATGAAATGCATGAGGTGAGAGAAGTGGCCAAAAGAACTCAAGGACTTCCCCCTGGCTGTAGAGATATGTTTTAAATATGGTAAGTGGTATGCAAATCTAAACAACAACAACTACACAATGAGCATTTCGTGAATTTTAGATACAATTTTAATCCTGCTGACTATGATATGCTGCTTTTGTAACATTTTGTCTCTTCGCTCATTTTAGTTTTTTAGATTTACATTTTAACTGTTGCATTCTTTTTGTAAACTCCCCTGGGAATAGGATAGAAGGGTGGCATAAAAGCACTTATAACAAACAAACTAACACGACCAGCAAACCCATGCCATCCTGCCCACCATTTGGCATGGCCAGTCTCTGCTCCAGACCTTTTCTATGCGGGAGAGCAAACAAGGCTGGTCAAGGTGCACTGGTGGAAACACATAGCAGAGAGCAACCTGTTTGCAACACTTCATATTTCTTTTCTCAAAAGAAGCAGATAAGTCCCTTGTACCCACTCTCCTTTCCCCACACATGTGTGTACAATGCATGTGCACCCATGCACACAGACACACACTAACATTCTTATGGTTTTCTCAGGTGCCCACTCCTCCCCAAAGTGGTAAATATATCTTGTGCACATTTCTATCAGTGCACTACCCCAGAAGAGGGCTTCATATAAATATAAGGGGATCACGTAGAGCCTAAATCAGCCATGGCGTAACCATTGCTCAAAGGATGAGATTCCGGGTAGATCTATACAACCGTACAGTGTTATATCTTTATTTTTTAAAAGAAAAAAAGAAAACTACTCTTATAAAAATAAAGTCTATTAACTTTCATGTTATCACCAGACAATGTGTCATTGGTTTGGAGATAACAAGTCAAACTATCTTGAATATTTTTCACGTAATGATGTATTTAAGACTCTTTTTACTTTTGCAAGCCTGAGTTAAAATTCTGCTGAAGGCAAATTGCATTTCCAGGTCAAATCCCTGCGGTCAAACCCCTCTGCAATAATAGTATGATCTTGATAATAAATGTTATCATTATCACTACTAAAAGACATTTATGTATAAATTAGACCCAGACCCACCAGTCTTCTTTTAGAAAAAAAAAATCCTTTGACATTCACTTGAGCATAAAATTGAATTAGAGTCACCTGTCTTCATGTCCTTCTATATGGCTTCAAAAATAAAGGATATGCTGCCAGTTATGTTTACTGGCAAGATTGAATGAAGAAAAATAAATCTTAAACTACAGTAACTAGAATCTGGTCCCCAAGATGAGTAACTCTTGCTCTCTAAACTGCAAACCTATACACACTTAGAAGTTCAACTAACTGATGTAAGGCTTATTTCCAAATAAGCATGTAAGAGTTAAATATCAGTCAGTAGACTGGGGAAAAATAAACATAACCTGAGCCTATGTTTACAATTTTGGCTTAGAAGCAATGGAGGCTGGTGGCTCCAATGTCAGTGGGGCAGTGAATTTGCTCTAGGTTTCAGTCAGAATCAGTCAGAACTCTAAAGGAGCTACCCAAGGTGCTTTCACACCTTGGATAGCTCCTTTAGAGTTCTGACCAAAACCCAGACTGGATTTACTGCCCCACTGACATTGGAGCCACTAGGCTCCACTGCTTGAAAGGAAAGGAAAGGAAATTATGATTCAGGAGATTGTCACAATGACTCCAATAATACTCCACAGTGCTCATTTCAAGATTGCTATAGCTAGGATCCCACAGGGGAGGGCTGAGCTCTTTGGTGCCATTTTTGTGTACGGCAGTACTAAAATTGTGATGGACTGCAGTATCACAAATGTAACAATTCCCCACATGCCATTGTATCATAACAATTATCATGAACGTACAGATGCGCCCGGATTATATGCAGCAACATTCAAAATAATAGATTCCATGCCTCTCATTTCAACTGATGATTGGCAAAAATTGTCAGAAGAATTCTGATCAAGATGAGAATTCAGGTAAACATGTGGAAGGACAAGGACAGTGAACAAGTTGAAAGGTAAGAATTGCTTTGGGGATCAAATGTTGTAGAAATAGGTCTGTCTCATCAATTTGAAAGACTGTATACTTGGGAAGGGATACTCACAAAAATATATGTAGAATTACACTATCTACACACACACACACACACACACACACACAGTGTATCAGTTTTCTCAGTGGTTCAATCCCATCCCAACAATGAAGCTATTCTGGCCTGTGGCGAGTTCCTTTCCAATTCTCTCTACCATGATTAATTAGAGCTTGAGCAAGCCAACTCCACCGATCAAGCTAATAAAAAGCTTATTGGCACCAATGTAGTCATTCTGATTTTAGTGTTTCTATTAAATATTTGTTTAGTACAAGATATATGCTGAGACACAGGATATCTCATAGCCAGCTGCCTCAGAAGAAGAAATCAGATCCAACATCTTAGCAGGAAGTAATTCAAAAAGTGCCTTCTTTTTTCATATCAATTTATTTTCAGCTACCAATATATTAATAAAAAGCATGCCTTGTATTCATTACCTCAAGTGGATTCAAATGACAGCTTTAACCATTTCTTCCTAGCTTATAAATTCATTCAGCCTAGGACCAATTGAAATAGTCCTGCTCCAACATGATACAGTCCTCTCGTATCTGTAAATGGCAGATTTCACTGGGAAGAGCAATTCATTTGAAAGTCCTTATGCATTAAAATCACATGCATGTGAAAAGCCAAATGAAAGCAACCTAGCTTTATCTGTTGCCTAGAAATGTTTCATGTGTGATATCATTTTCACATAGGACACTCTTGGATAAGTAAAGCCTGCACACAAACTCCTTGGTGGTGCAGTTGCATGGGAGACCTATATCAGAAAAGGAACACACCTTTATAATTTAAAAACTAAAGACTCTATTTTCATCTAATAGTCATGTACTTGGACTCGTCAGCTATAGTTGCCACATGATTAACTCCAAACTGCATGGAAATATTTCTTACAGGTTAATCTAATACACCTAAAATAAATACACGTCTTTGGCTTTGTTATAAAATCCACTTGCTTTATTATTCTGCACTCCTGATTTAACAGGTCTTTGCATAACATGAAATTAGCTATAACCGAGATTCCAATTTTAAGGGATATTAAAAAGCAATCTGTCAGATGCTAGCTGCTAAGCATTCAATTACATAGTTCTGGTGGCAGTTGGCAAATCTTCATGATGAATGGTTTGGGGCCCTACTCTTTAGACACCAGCAAATGCTATGTGCATTACAGCCACCTGCAGAATTATGTCATCCCAGCCAACCTATCAGTGCGTCTTCCTGCTGTTTTAACATTAGAGAACACAATGGCAAAAGCAGCTTGCTTTATACAGTGCTGGTTCAAAGCCAAACCTCAGCAGGTGGCTTCACCTTCATGCACTGTAATGTTTCTCAATACTGAGAGAGGTTCATTGCCTTTGAGGCTCATGGGACTCTAAAGTGGAGCCATTTTAATTCACCTCCTCCTGATTAAACAGCAAGAACCAAGCCGTTGAAACTCCCGGCCAGCCATTTTTATCCTCTGGTTATTTCAGGCACCAAGAACCAGAAGATACAAGTCTTGAGGTTTAATAAGGAGCAAGAGGATAAAAAACAGCTCCACTTCAGGGTGTGGGTGTGGGTGTACACACACACACACACATTCAGATTCAAAGCTGTGGAAAATAAACTCATTTCAAGCATCTGTCAGCTGCTGGTGGATGACGCTGTGCAGGTGATCTAGCTACACAAAACTTTACTCTAACATTATTTTATCAGCTGCATTAGGGCAGTCCTTGGGAGATCTAAAGTTCATGCAAGTTAGACCCTATGGGGATAGACGGCCGCCTCCAAACTCAGAGGTGACCACCTATCCAATGCCAGGAGGGCAGAGCACAGAGGGGATCTTCTCTGTGTTCCCGCTGCCCTGCATTACCGGCTAGATGGCTGATTTTGGCTGTCTAGTCAGAATGGTTTGGAGCGGCGGGGGGTGCCAGACAATGCATAGGAAGTGTCATAACAACACTTCCACCATCCCTGCCCCTGGGAATGCCCACTTTTCTCCCGCTCTGCACTGCTGTTCCTAGTGTGGAGCCTGGGACAATCCATGCCACCTACAAGGCGGTGGGGAAGGGGGAGGGGAGGTGGTTTTCTGGGAACCGACCTTGGAGAGTGGGCTCCGGGGTCAGTTCCTGAAAACCGAAAAATCCTATGGCCATCTAGCCACTGTCTAGCGGCCATAGGATTGCACCCTTACTGAGTTGGCAGAAATTATCTATTTATATTCTGAGCACAAATCATAATTGTTAGTGCTAGATTCCTATACAACTGCCTTCAAGGCACAGGTAAGGTGACTGTGTGTCCTAGTTTACAGAAAACCATTCTCTCTTCGAAGGGCTATCAAAGGACAGTCCTCTATCTGAAGGGCTGATAAATCCATGTCCAATTTAAAGATAAAGAACCAAAAAAAGGGAGAGAAGAGGCCTTGAAGTTCTTATTCACACTTAACACCAGGTCACAGTCTTCTCCTCTATGCTGAGACTATTGAATTGCTATTTAAATTATAATAATTGTTTCTAAATGTGTGTGTGTGTGTGTGTGTATGTATATATATATATATGTATATGTATATGTGTATATGAATGTGCAAATTTGTGCAATGTTTTCCCCTTTTTTGGCAATACCTAAGTGGTCACCCACCCCTTCATGGATCACTGCCTTGTTGTGGCAAAGGGGCTTGCATAACTCAGTGAAGCCATAAGCTATGCCGTGCAGGGTCACCCAAGACAGACAGGTCATGGCAGAGAGTTCTGACAAAATGTGGTCCACTGGAGAAGGAAAGGGCAACCCACTCCAGTATTCTTGCCAAGAAAACCCCATGGAACGTATCACAAGGCTAAAAGATATGACGCCGGAAGATGAGCCCCTCAGGTCAGAAGGTGTCCAATATACTACTGGGGAAGAGCAGAGGGTATTTCCAAGTAGTGCCAGAAAGAGTGAAGTGGCTGGGCCAAAGCCGAAAGGACACTCAGCTGTGGATGTGTCTGGTGGTGAAAAGAAAATCCGATGCTGTAAAGAACAATATTGTTTAGGAAACTGGAATGTCAGATCAATGAATCAAGGTAAGCTGGAGGTGGTCAAACATGAGATGGCAAGACTGAACATCGACATCTTGGGAATCAGAGAACTAAAATGGACAGGCATGGACGAATTTAATTCAGGTGACCATCATATCTACTACTGTGGGCAAGAATCCCTTAGAAGAAATGGAGTAGCACTCATAGTCAACAAAAGGGTGGGGAAAGCAGTACTGGGGTGCAATCTCAAAAACGATAGAATGATCTCAGTACAAATCTAAGGCAAACCATTCAACATCACAGTAATTCAAGTCTATGCCCCAACCACTGAGGCCAAAGAAGCTGAGGTTGATCGGTTCTATGAAGACCTACAACACCTTCTAGAACTAACACCAAAAAAAGATGTCTTCTTCATCATAGGGGATTGGAATGCTAAACTAGGAAGTCAAGAAATCACCGGGATAACAGGCAGGCATGGCCTTGGTGTACAAAATGAAGCAGGACAAAAGCTAATAGAGTTTTGCCAAGAGAACACGCTGATCATAGCAAACACTCTTTTCTAACAGCACAAGAGACGACTCTACACATGGACATCACCAGATGGTCAATATCAAAATCAGATTGATTATGTCCTTTGCAGCCAAAGATGGAGAAGCTCTATACAGTCAGTAAAAACAAGTCCTGGAGCTGACTGTGGCTCAGATCATGAGCTTCTTGCTGCAAAATTTCGGCTTAAATTGAAGAACGTAGGGAAAACCACTAAACCATTCAGGTATGACCTAAATCATATCCTTTATGAATATACAGTGGAGGTGAGGAATAGATTTCAGGGATTAGATCTGATAGACAGAGTGCCTGAGGAACTATGGATGGAGGTCCGTTACATTGTTCAGGAGGCAACAACGAAATCCATCCCAAGGAAAAAGAAATGCAAGAAAGCCAAGTGGCTGTCTGATGAAGCTTTACAAGTAGCTGAGGAAAGAAGGGAAGCGAAAAGCAAGGGAGAAAGGGTAAGATATATCGAACTGAATGCAGAGTTCCAGAGAATAGCAAGGAGAGACAAAAAGGCCTTCTTAAATGAACAATGCAAAGAAATCGAGGAAAACAACAGAATGGGAAAGACTAGAAATCTCTTCAAGAAAATTGGAGATCTCAAGGGAACGTTTTGTACAAAGACGGGCATGATAAAGGACAAAGAAGTCAGGGACCTAACAGAAGCAGATGAGATTAAGAAGAGGTGGAAAGAATACACAGAAGAACTATACAGGAAAGATCTGAATGTCCCTGATAGCCATGATAGTGCGGTCACTGAACTTGAGCCGGACATCCTAGAGAGTGAAGTCAAGTGGGCCTTAGGAAGCATTAGTAACAACAAAGCTAGCGGAGATGACAGTCTTCCAGCTGAGCTATTTAAAATCCTAAAAGATGATGCTGTTAAAGTGCTGCACTCAATATGCCAACACATTTGGAACACTCAACAGTGGCCGCAAGACTGGAAAAGGTCAGTTTACATTCCAATTCCAAAGAAGGGCAATGCCAAAGAGTGTTCAAACTACCACACAATTGCACTCATTTCACATGCCAGCAAGGTGATGCTCAAAATCCTACAAGCTAGGCTTCAGCAGTATGCAAACCAAGAACTACCGGAAGTACAAGCTGGGTTTCGAAGAGGCAGAGGAACTAGAGATCAAATCGCCAACATTCGCTGCATCATGGAGAAAGCAAGAGAATGCCAGAAAAACGTCTATTTCTGCTTCATTGACTACGCTAAAGCCTTTGATGGTGTGGATCACAACAAACTGTGGCCAATTCTGAAAGAGATGGGAGTACCAGACCACCTTACCTGTCTCCTGAGAAACCTGTACGAGGGTCAAGAAGCAACAGTAAGAACCAGAGATGGAACAACCGATTGGTTCAAAATTGGGAAAGGAGTACGACAAGGCTGCATATTGTCACCCTGCTTATTTAACTTATATGCAGAGTACATCATGAGAAACGCCAGGTTGGATGAATCACAGGTCAGAATTAAGATTGCTGGGAGAATTATCAACAACCTCCGATATGCAGATGATACCACCCTAATGGCAGAAAGCGAAGAGGATCTCAAAAGCCTCTTGTTGAGGGTGAAAGAGAAGAGTGCAGAAGCTGGTTTGAAACTCAACATTAAAAAAACGAAGATCATGGCATCTGGCCCCATCACTTCCTGGCATATAGAAGGGGAAGAAATGGAAGCTGTGACAGATTTTATTTTCTTGGGCTCCAAGATCACCGCAGACAGTGACTGTAGCCATGAAATTAAAAGATGCTTGCTCCTTGGGAGGAAAGCTATGGCAAACCTAGGCAGCCTAGTAAGAAGCAGAGACATCACCTTGCTGACAAAGGTTCATATAATCGAAGCTATGGTTTTCCCAGTAGTAATGTATGGCTGTGAGAGCTGGACTATAAGGAAGGCTGAGCGCTGAAGAATCGATGCTTTTGAACTGTGGTGCTGGAGAAGACTCTTACGAGTCCCCTGGACTGCAAGGAGGTCAAATCAGTCCATCCTAAAGGAAATCAACCCTGAGTGCTCATTGGAAGGACAGATACTGAAGCTGAAGCTCCAATATTTTGGCCACCTAATGCGAAGAGAAAACTCCCTGGAAAAGACCCTGATGCTGGGAAAGACTGAAGGCAAAAGGAGAAGGGGACGGCAGAGGATGAGATGGCTAGATAGCATCACCAATGCAATGAATATGAACTTGAGCACACTCCGGGAGAGAGCGGAGGACAGGAAGGCCTGGCGTGCTATGGTCCATGGGGTCATGAAGAGTCGGACACGACTGAACGACTGAACAACAACAACAAGTGGTCACCCAAGACACAGGAAATAGTGATTTTTCTATATGTGTTGGAAACCTAGTATTCAGGATGCGGTCTTAATTCCAATTTTGCATGCTTAGATGCACTGAAACCCTTGTGTACCTATAATTTATTTTATTTTATAGATATAGATACCACTGAACATATTTTAAAATACCTCTAATTGGGTGTAGGACAAGCCCTGTTCACTTGTTCCCCCACACACAATTCCATCACTTGGGGTGGGAGGGAAGAGACATGCTGAGTGCTTTGCATGCAGTTCTCAGGGGTTCATCTGCCCAGCTGAGTTGTGTTTGACATTTTCTGGAAAGGGTTCCACTTGTTCTAAAGGATCAGGTTGGCAGTTTGGGCATGCTCTTGATCCCAGCATTGTCGCTGGAAACAGAGGTAGCCTTGGTGGCTTGGAACACCTTTCATAGGCTTAAGATGGTATACCAACTGCAACCCTATCTGGTCAGAGATAGTATTGCTGCAGTTATCCTTACCTGAGTAATCTCCCTTTGGGACTGCTGCAATGCATAGTCTGTGGGGCTTCCTTTGAAAGCGGTCCAGACGCTTCCATTTTCAGTTGGTCCAAACTAGGACAGCAAGATTGTTAGCTGGGACTGATGCATCACACACATGCTCTGCCATCTGCACTGACTCCCAGTCTATTTCTGGGTAGGGATGCTGGAGAAATTAGAGATGAACTAAGATGAGCTCGGATTTCTAAGAATCCAGCCTGTGGAATCTGCTGCGGAGAGACCCCCTCAAACCGTGTGGAGTCTGTGGACTTTCGGATGATAATTTTTTTACTTTTCCGAAATGTATGTATATACATTCGTAGGAGAATAGTATGTTTTTGCTGAGGAAACGTTGAATGGAATGTGGGACAATATGCTAAATGATACATACTAAAGTAAATTATGTAAATACTTGCATAGTTATTTGCATATTTTTCTGCACAACAGAAAAAATATTCGCATCCATCTGTGGGGACGGCGGAGCAAAAGGCACCTGACAATCCACAAAACACAGACAGAGTGGATTTTTTTTACACAGTTTGTACATCCCTATTTCTGGGTCCAGGTTACCTGTAGAATCACCTCTTCCCACCTATACCTACATGGACCTTACGATCATCTTCTGAGGCCCTTTTCCAGGTGCCCCTGCCAGATGTTGTGCAGTGGGTGGCTGCTTAGAACAGGGCCTTCTCAGTGATGGCAACTTGGTTGTGGAATGCATTGGTTGGAGAAGGCCTAGGATGTGGCCTTCCCCTGATATGCCTTCCCCAGATATGCTTGCCTGGCACCCACATATATTGTGCTGTTTTCCTTGCCATCTGAGGTATTCCTTTCTTTTTCCATCTTAGGTCTTTAGTTCTAATGTTATTTGCTTTTCCTGGTCTTACTTTACTGTGTGCTGTTGTTGGTTGTTATTGTTATTTTATTGTAAATTACCCAAAGAATTTTTGTCATCAGGCAGTATATAAATGTTGTCAATAATACATAAAGAAATAAAATTGAAGTTCACATCAGCTATCAGCACTAGCGTCACTAAGTGGACCATTTCATTTCAGTGCTCCCATGTGCATCCAGCAAGTGATGCAGCTAGGCCTGGACCTCAGGGCCAAAGCCCAGGGCCCCTGCGGACTACAGGGTCCCCAAATGACCATCCAGAGAGTAGCAGGTGATGGGGACAGTAGCAAACAGGCCCAGGATCAGCACCTAGGCCCATCAGGCTGTTTTTTCTTCTTTTTTAAACATTTTACAGCTAGGGAGCAGGCAACTGGTTACAGGTGCTCATTTTATTATTTTTAAAGGAAAAATATATGTACAAAATATATGTATTTTACATATATGTAAAAAAAATTAAAAAATAAACGTTTGCTTCTGCTGCCCTGATGCTAAACACATTTATTTAAGAAGAAGCACCATTTTGATCTAGAAAAGGACCATATGTATTTATATTGTCCTTTTCTACATCAAAATGGTGCTTCTACCTAAAGAAATGTGTTTCGCATCAGAGCAGCATAAGCAAGCTCCATTTTATTCCTTTAGTCATTATGGTGCTACAGTTGAGTTTAAAATGCAAAACTGTACATAGTCAGGATATTTCTTTTTGGCAACAGTTGGCGAACAGGTTTTTGTTTTGTTTTTCCGTCTTTGCTCTGACATGTCAGGAATGTGAAGCCGGTTGTGAAGCACAGAATGACAGGAAGGGGGGCAGAGAAATGTTAGTTCCGTGCTTCACAACTGACTTAATAACTTGGCTTTCTAAAGGCCCCACTTGGACCCATATGATCATTAAATCTAAAATTACCTAGCCTGCACCACTGCACACAGCATAAGTTGTAGAGCACACATTTTGCATTATCACCAGGCAAGTCACCTGGTGATAATGCCAGGTGACGTGCCTTATGGCAGCCATTTGGTTAGGTCCTGAAACCTGCAAACTTCCCTGTTTGTCAGGGAAACCTTTTTCTGTTTCAAAGGCTGGTTGCAGTTTGTGTTGGCTTATCACTCCAGAATGCTTTCTCACTCTAGCATTATGTTTTATAAAAGAGCATATGAGCAATTTGTGAAATATGCAGAACAGCAGAGTGTGATGACCTTAATGTGAAAAGGGTCAACTTACGGCATTATTTTTTGTTTGTTTGTTGTTGCTTAATATACTGCCGCCTATTTTTTGTAACCAGAAAGGGGCCATTTGTTTTGATAAGCACTTTGTAAATATACAAACACGCTCCTGTAGTATACTGGTAAAATTCTAATTCCCACAAAAGCAAAGGACACACTTTACTTCAGGCCACTGTTTCTCCCAGGGTCTGATGTCTTCGATCACCTCAAATGCAAGATTTGTCAGTGGAGTCAGTCCTGAGCACGTATACATCTACCATCACCGTGTAAAGTGGGATACATTGCACTGCAAAATATAATAGCCTCTGACATTTATTGGAGATGTTCTCCTGAATGCAGAAAACACAAGACAACACAAATTTAGAGAGTCACGCTCTTAGGCATCCAGTATTGAGGTACTATACTTGAGAATGTTCAAACTTGATAGGTTTTCAGTCATAAATTCCATGGTAGCACATGAACAGTTTACACAAAATATACTTACACCAAGCAATAAAGCTGCATTATCATTCTGCCTTTCTGTTGCTTATTTTGCCTTTTCAAGAATAACAAAAAAGAATCTCATTATGCCATCTTATTACTCAATTGCCTTATAATAAGCATTTCTCTTCTGAAACCAATTTCTTTGCCTGATTATTTAAAGAAATAACTACAGGTTTCTTTTAAAGGTGCAACCTTTTCCTGCCTCTGTCTTGCTGTACGTCTTATAAAGCAAGATGTGAAAAATCAGCTTTGGCAGACATGCTACTTTGGCTTTGGTATTCTATATTCAACTTTCTGAGTGTGAAGGGTCTTTCTATACACACTTACCTAGGAGTCAGCCCCACTAAACACACAGCGACTCACTTCTGTAAACATACATTAATTAATTAATTTTAGAATATTTCTATACTGCTTCCCTTTTTTAAAAATCCCAAAGCAGTTTACAAGAATTCATTAAAAATACATCCATTATAAAAGCACAAGAACATTTAGAAAGTCATCATATGGTTCCTAGAGAGCATCCGAGGGACC
The DNA here is from genome assembly GCF_057233095.1 of Heloderma suspectum. Taxonomy (NCBI): domain Eukaryota; kingdom Metazoa; phylum Chordata; class Lepidosauria; order Squamata; family Helodermatidae; genus Heloderma; species Heloderma suspectum. The sequence continues at coordinate 254,048,933 of NC_139460.1, read as the reverse complement.
AGAGGATTTCTCAGAATCCCTTCCCAGAGCTGTAGACACTGCTACAACTTCAGGAAGGGAAACAACATGATCTGATCCCTCCCACTACAAGATCTGATCACTCCCACTACTATCAGACATGATTTGATCCCTCCTGCTACAACTACAGGAAGGGAAACGGCATGATCTGATCCCTCCCACTCACATCCGCTATGGAAAGAATTGTGGTGCCTGCTTTTCAAGGTCGCAAAAGTGGCCTCAGAGGACCTCATAGAGATCAAAAAGTGGTTGTTCTGGTGGGGAGGGGAGGGAAGGGGAGGGGAGAGAGGCAGAAACAAAGCCCCTCCAGCCCTAGCCCCTCCAAATCAGTCATCAAAAGCCCATCTACATGGGGGAAAAAAAGTTTAAAAGGAGGACGGAGAAGTGAAAATCATCTTCACCATTCTTCCTGCCCTGCTGGCAGCAGCCGAGCAGGGCTCAGGACACTTGGAAGCCTCTGAGATCAGAGGTTTTTATCTAGCTTTTGCTGAGCATTCACTTCATGGACTCAGTTGTGGACACACACACACACACACACACACACTAACAGGTTATGGGCCCAGGAACACTGCTGCTGTAACCAGTGACTGAATACAAGAACAAGAAGAGAGGCAGGTCGGAGAAGACCCCTGGGAACATGGCAAGCAGCTCAGACTTATAAGTGGGGTTAGCAAAGCTGAAAAATGGAAATTACCAGCTCTGGAAATTTTAAATGGAGATGCTCCTCTCCAAAGATGGTCTCCAGTGGAGGCTGGTGGCTTAGATTTCCATGGGGCTGGGAATCCATTTTGGGTTTCAATCAGACCAGCCAGAACCCTAAAGGAGCTATCCAAGGTGCTAACCACTATCCTCAAAATAGGTTCAGGACCTTTGATAGCTCCTTTAGAGTTCAGGCTGGTTTTGACCAAAAGCTAGAGAGGATTCAATGCCCCACCAAAATCAATGCCCCACCTCCACCGATGGTCCCGGGGATGTGCTAAGCACAGAGAGGCCTGCACTAGATTCAGGAAACTGGGAGAAAAGGAACAGACAAGCAAAGCCAGTGATCAGCCTGCTTGTAGAAGATGAATGGGTCATCCACATCAGAAAGGAAAACACAGCAACACAGGACTGTTGTGCACACACTTAAACTGTAAGCTGTACCTGCCATGCAAGCCGCATGGGATGAGACTGAAGAGGGGCTAAGAGATGCAGGAGCATGTGAATTCCATGACGGATATTGTAGAGCAGTTATGGGGAATAGGAGAGGAAGTAAAGGACAACCATGTTGCTGCACTGTTATTGTGCAGTCTCCCTGAATCATATGGTGGCCTGATCAATGCCCTTGAGACCAGATCCAACCAAGAACTGACATCAGAATATGACAAAGGCAAGCTGATAGATGAGTACAATCACAGAAAGGAAAACTGGGTGGGCAAGGAGACCAAGAGACCAGACACGACATCATCATCTGTTTATTTGTATGCCGTTTTTCCATGGTAAAACCATGCTCAAAGCGGTTTACAACAATATCAAGAACCTGCAAACAATAGTATAAAACATTTCCAAATAATTAACAGTAACAAATCATAACACGGTTTAAATACTCATACACATAAAATCATCTCACATTAACAAATATACAGTAGGATTAAACAATCCAACAATAAGTACAGTACAGTCAAACAAAGGATAAATAAACAAATCCAAACAGCAAAAATAACCACATGGGCAGCAACCTTTGTACTTGAATCAGTCAGGGCCTCTCCCTCCCAGGCCAGATGTAATGAGCCAGAGAAGCAAGGACCAGGTCTTGCAGGACTCACAGCTAGATGGTGTCTCCAGGCAGCTCTCCAGGCAGGTGAAGACATCAGGCACTGGACAGAAACCAGAGTGTGCTTTCGCTGCAAGAAAGCCAGATCCTAAAGAGGGACTGTGTCAGGAGTGCCCTAGCTGCCTCTTACAGTCCCCTCCAATAGCCAACTCAAGACACAGATGAAAAGGATTCTTTCCAAGGCTTTATTTCATTTACAACTTAATGACTCTTTCAGATGCTAATCACCAGCGACTAAGCAAGGAACTGCATTGGGGTAGTTACAAGAGTAGCCTAAGCTCTGGGTAAGGCAGTTGGTCCCCATTTGAAGGAGAAGAGTGGGAAAACTCTGGACTTATAGGCTATGGAGAGGTCCTCCCTCTTATCCTTGGGTCCTTGGGACGCGACCATTGTTTTAGAACCAAGCAGGCAGACCGCCTCCTCTCGGCACCCTCCATCTGGTGCCGCTCCCTGCGTCTGCGCCAAGCATTCAGCAAAAACCCCTCCCCTGCTCTCTCACTGCCAGGGTCACTATCACTCTCAGGAATGCAGGCAGGAGGAATCCCTCCCTGCCGCTGTGCCTGTGAGAGATGAGCGAGTTCCTCTCCCATGGGTTGTTGCTCTTCCTCAGAATCAGAACTGCTCTGGGGCTCTATGGGCTCAGTTTCCACCCTGACAGACTGCTCAATCTGGAAAGCGCTTGGAGTGGCTAAGGAAAAAGCCAAAGCAGCCACAAATGAAACCACAGATATGAAGTGGAGCAGCTGCTTCAAAGTCACTCAGGAAAGGGTTCCTTCAGGTTTTGCATGCTGACTCAGGGGAAACAAGCCACATTACCAGCAACAAAGACTCTTTCATAGAAATGTATTTCAGTACAAAAGACAAAGTCTTCCTCACCGATGGAGAGAACATTGCCACAGAGGGGGCTGGGGAGGGATTTTTAAACTGTGCCACATCCACAGGCAGGGGCAGGGTCCTCATGAAGGGTATCTTGTATGTGCCTGACCTAAAGGGAGGCCTGCTCTCCATGAAGCAGCTAATTAGCAACAGCCTCTCAGTGCACTTCCGTGAGAAGGAGTGCATTATTCAAAAGGAGGAAGAGATCCTATGGGATTACAGATGAGAGGCTTGTGATTGGGGAAGAGGAAGGCAGAACAGCTGCCCCAATCTCCCACAACAAGTGCATCCAACTTTGGCACAGATGCCTGGGGCACAGAATCCCTGAGACAATAAAGGAATTTGCAAAGAAAGACTGACAGAGGATTCGGTGATATCAACATGCCTCACACCAATGAAATGCAAATGCTGCATCAAAGCCAAGGCAAGCCACACTCTGCTACCCAAGACTAGCCAGAAGGAAGCCAAGTGCCTACTGGAGTTAATCTGCAGTGCCCTATGTGGACCAATGAATACACCAACCCCTGCTTTGAACAAGTACTTCATAACTTTTATTGACACCTATTCCAGATACACCAGCACATCTCTCATAAAGCATGGGAAGGAGACACTGGACAAACTCAAGGAATTTGTTGCAGTCATGAGTAACAAGTCCCAGTGAAGACCCAGCACAATTTGAACTGACAATGGGACAAAGTGCATGGGCAAGGAAACACAAGCATACCTCAATGAGGAAGGCATTGAGCTCCAGACTACAGTCCACTCCTGAACAGAATGGAGTAGCAGAATGAAAAAACCAGACCCTAGAAGAGATGGTGAGAAGTATGTTATTGGACTTCCAAACAAATTCTGGGAACAAGCAGTCACGATGGCTACCTACCTACAGAACTGGCTCCCATCAAAGGCAATTGAGACTACCCCATATGTGATGTGGCATGGAACAAAAATCAGCATACATCACATCAGAGTCTGTGGCTGCAGAGCCTGTGCACACATTCAAAGTGAAAAATGCACACAGCTGGGAGACAGAGCATCAGACGGTATGCTGCTGGGATAAAGTGAACAGTGTAAAAGCATGCCAAATTCTCCAGCCCAAAACATGCAGAGTGATAGTAAGTCACAGTGTTCACTTCAATGAGAACTCCAGATCAAGCACCATGAAACCAGTAAACCTTGAAGAAGGCCTGTCAGCAAACATGGAAACAGATGCAGGTAAAGACGCAAACCAACCAACAGATGCAGGTAAAGACGCAAACCAACCAACTGAAGCAGGGACAGAAGTTGCAGTGAACACACCCAATACTAATAAGTGCACTGAACCAGAGCCCAGAAGGTCAAGCAGGACAAGGAAGGGAGTACCACTATGCAGACTCTCCTATGTGGTAAAAACATGTGAGGCACCAGAACCCACCTGCTGAGAGGACATTGCAAAACTACCTAGAGGCAAGGATGACAAATGGAGAAAAGCTGCACAGGAAGAAATGGCCTCTCTCCACAAAAATGGGACCTGGACACTTACAAAGCTGCCACCCAACCGCAAAACAATTTGATGTAAATGGACGTTCAAAGTCAGATACAATGCATAAGGGGACATTAAGTGCTACAAGGCAAGACTGGTTGCCAAGGGCTACTCACAGAAGTATGGCCAAGACTACAATGAGTCATTTGTTCTGGTGGTGAAGGATGCCACTATAAAAGTATTCCTAAGATCACTCAGTGGAATGAATCCATGGCCTAGGTGAGATTTGAACCACTGACTTCACAAGTTACACTTTGGTTTCTTAAGCATTGTCCTATAGTGGGTTCTGTCATACTGTTATTTATACAAAGCACAGGTCCTTATTTTAAAAAAAAAAACCAACAATGTCAACAATGTCAACTCCATCTCTTTATGTTTCTATATCCTGGGGTCCATTTCCAAAGACAAAGGTATTGGAACAGAATCTGTCTGGAAGCCCCACTCTTGCAGATGAAGACTTCCTTTCTGATCTGATGTTTATCAGAGGTGGTTGTAGTTAATCAGTGGTGAGGAAAATGTACCCACAGTTAACATAGTTAAACTATGGAATTTGCTACCATAAGATGTAGTGATGGTCACCAACTTGGATGGCCATGCGAGGGGATTATACATATTCATGGAGGATAAGGCTACCAATGGCTGATAGTCAGGATGGCTATATATTACCTCCAGTATCAGAAGCAGCATGCCTCTCAGTACCAGCTTCTGGGGAACATGAGCAAAAGGGTGCTATTGTGGTCATGTCCTCCTTGTGGATTTTCCACTGGCAGCTGGTTGGCCATTGAGGGAACAGAATGCTGGTGTGACTCAGCACAGCTCTTCTTATGTCTACCACACATGTGGGCAAAGATAGTTTTATTTCCTTATTAAAACTTCATATCTGTCAAGTTGAACTGTCTTTAGGGCTGAATCTACACATAGCAGTTTTACCGTTATCATACTGCAATGATAACTATTGGTGCACATGACACCAAAGGGCACCAGTAGTTATCGCTGCACTATGATAACAGTATGTGTAGATTCAGCCTAAGTTAAACATCATGTACCCTAAACTTTCTTGATTCAAATGGATTAAAAATGCCAAAAATATTCAGATAGTGAAAAATTCAGATAATTTGAGGTGTTGTTTGCATTGACACATGGGTAGACATGGGAGTCTGAGACAACTACAGTCAGATAATGGCCGTTAGCAAGGATAGGCTACTGGTAACTGGGGTCTGGACCTGGGATGACAACCCAGGTGAGATACAAGGAAAACATATGCACTCTGGAAGGCAACTGTACTCCAGACGACACCATTGCTGGTGCTGCCATTACAGCTGGCGCTTGCCATGCCAAGTATGGCTTTTCCACGCCTTTATGGTGATACTTACTTGAGAAGGAAGCAAATGATTGCACATCACCTGAAACATACCACTGGGTCAGACATACTTCAAAGAACAAGGGCTTTATGCATGGAATCAACTCCCCCACATTGACTTAATTATCCAAACAACAAGGTATCCAACCCTGAACATTATTTGCAATTCTTGACACAGCGGAAAACTCTGGGCAGGATGCCACTGACTTGTACTTTAGAAACAAAAGTCATGTAGGATTATAGACATCTCATAGGGTCATAAAGAGGCCTGGCTTCAGCCGAACAGAATGACTCGGCACCAATTCCATTTTGCGCATTGACAAACCATGAAATAAATTGCAAAAAAAAAAAGGTGATTCCTCTACATTTGGCAGATCTAGAGCAAAAGGCTACATCCGTTCACCATCCTCATACTGCTGTTTGGTGAATGTGTTGTGAACACATACAACTAGACTGGGAAACTTTATGTCAGCTCTGAGAAAGTACCTTCAAATACTTCAAGCTCAAAAGGACATGGCCAATTAACTCAACAACTTTTCTCCATTCACTTTGAAACAAGGACTGCCGTACAGGTAAATTGGAAATGTAGCATTTTATAATTCGCAGTAGACTAATTATCACATTTATGTATTGTTTTAATTTAAAGTCTTCATCTTAGCTCTTCTGTTCCATAAGCTCAGACTGTCTGACGGAGGCTTTTGAACCCATTTTTAAGTTGTAAGCCATTGCTAAGGACATGAATCATGTCAAAGCAGTGGCTAACGTGTTCAATCAGTTTTAAAAGTCTACAGTTCAAAGTGGAGGATTGATTTTAGTCAACTGTATCAAAGAGCTGATAGCCAAGATGGGTAGAAAGGGAAACGGTCCTAAAAACCTGCAAAGTGTTTTTTGTTTTTTGTTTTGCTTGCATTATTTGATTTAAAAGTTCCTGAAAAACCTATAAAATTATGGTCTAGTCAATTCATTTTGACTTCTCTAGAACTGCTGATGATATCTGCATGAATACTAAATGACCACATTGCAATTTATTCTCATACATACAAAAAGAAATTTATAATGGTGAGATCACTAAATTCCCTTTTACTACAATTATGAGCTGACTACAGGTAAAAGTAACAATAAGTGACAGACCGAAATAACAATTTAAGAAGGAGTGTGAAAGCTGGGATGTACTAAACTGAATAAATTGTCTATCGTATTAAAAAAAAAAAAAAGCATCGACTTTCCTTCTTTTGTGTTTTGGTGCTTCTTATATTTCCTTGGCTCCATTTAACTTTTCACTAAAAACTAGTTCCCAGGGATCTGCATTATACAGAGTTCCAAGATGCAGTTTATGCCAGACAGTGGTGTGAAAGGAAGTAGCTCTGTTTATCTGGTTAAATCTTCAGCACAGCAGCAGAAGGCACCTTGGAAAGCTGGAATTACCTTTTCTTTTTAAGATACTTAGAATGAAAAGGAGCTGGATTACTGTAGTTACACAGAAGAGAATGAGTCACATTTTAATACCACAGGGAAAAACCAAAGAACAACAGGTGAGCAGAAAACCTCATGCTGCAACTTTAGTTTCATCTTTATACAATGGACATCTCATCAGCCCTAAGAAACTAATGGTACATAGTGAAGCGATCTCCAGTCGTAAACCTGAGCTCTTTCAATGTGCTTGAAGCGAGGGGAAAGGAGTCAGAAGCAAGCTTGAAGGAGATTCTAACACTGGTATGGCTTTGATCAAAACTGAACATTGATTGCGAGTGACATGAACTATTACATTAAAGCCAGGGAATGATGAACTAGTGTCAGAATAAAGACTGAGAGACACTTTCTACTCCAATATCCTAGTACAAGAACGACAATCCTATAAATTCTATAAAACAGTCAGTATACTACATAGCTTTTCAGTGAAAGAGAAAATGAGAAAAAAATAGACATGTTCATGGACAGAAGGAAAAAGGCAAACCTGTGTGCTGTTAAAAATATGTCATCATATTAGGAATGGACAGAAGGAAAATGGACACACAGGAGATCAGATAGATCAATAAAGATACCTCATCTCAGAGACAACTTCTACAAAGAACCAAAGAACAAAGTCTTCATAATTCCATGGTTCATCCTTAACATTGGACTACATTTGTGCCACTTGTAAGCCACTTCTGAATTGAAATCTTGGATGCTTTTCATTCTGCTTTGCAATAAATGTTTAACATCTCTGAACCCACACAGAACTACACGCGTTTCATCCCAGCAACCTCAGAAAGCCCCTTCTCCCCGGCCGTGCACAAAGACCAGAATTTCCCTCCCATGTTTGTTTGTGTGTCTGTGTGTGTTTAAAGCATCAAGATGCAATTCAAGGGAGTGCCAAGTGGAGCAGGAAAACTTTCTGCTCTGGAAAGGACGCCCCAGGGAAACACTTTAGGCACACAAACAGAAAACTGAAAGAAAGAAAGAAAGAAAGAAAGAAAGAAAGAAAGAAAGAAAGAAAGGAAACTCTGCCAAAGAGGGACGACAAGGAATGAAGGAAGGATAGCGGCAGGTGGGAAGGCAATACTGTCTTGTGCTCCTTGGATTGTTTATAGAAAATAACCGGAATTCGAAGCTTACTGCGTGAGCCATCCCCCGCCCCCGTCCCCGCACGGGGTGGTGGTTGTGGTGATGATTACTGCTACCACTACTACTCACGCTGCTGTTGTGGCCAGACCAATGCACCATAGCTTGGTTATGCGCCGAATCCCCGGCGAGGGCAAAGGTCGTGCTCGTCAGTTTCAGCTCCTCCAGCCTGAAGCGCGTGGCTTTCGCCTGCCGCGGCTCGGGGGGCGCCCGCTCCTGGCTCTCCAGCGGCGGCTGGTCGCTTTCAGCCGGCGCTCCTCTGGGCTTCCGGCTCTGCCGCCGCCGCCGCCTCCGACCCGCCTTGCTCTTTCCCGGCCGGCCGAGGGGCGCCGATCGGGCAGCGCGGGCGGCCTCCGAGGTGGCCCGCCGGCGCCCTTCGGGAGCCGCGGGGGGCCGAGGGGGCGCAGAGGGGAGTTCGGGGCGGGCGGGGCTATTGAGGTCCGCGGGCGGCGCTCCGAGGCCGGGCCGGGCCGCCTCTGCGGGCTCGCCGGCCAGGTTCCCCGATCCCATCCGTCTCTTTGATCCCAGTCCGGCATCTCTCTCCTCAGCGGGAGCCGAAGCGGGGAGCACTCGACCCCCGGGATCAGCCACCTCCTCCCCAGGACCGGCGTGCCTCTCACCTCTTTTCTCCACAGGTAGCCTCCTCGCCTCCTCGCCTCCTCGCCCCGTCCTCAAGTGCGTTAATAATCCTTGCTGAGATTGCTGCCGCTGGCGCGGTTGCAGCGGCACCTGCCAATGGCACGATCTGCAAGTGATGTCTGCTCCGATAAAGCCAAAAGTAAGGATCAAAAGCCATGTCCGGGCGGCCAGCGGAGCGACGTGCCAGCCTGGGGACCAGCCAGTAACTTTTGCCATCGCCCGCCGATGCCGATGGAAGGGAAGGGAAGGGGGAAAAAGGAGTGTGTGCGCGCGTGAGAGGGGGAAAAATGGGAGGGCAAGAGCAGGGCTGCCGTTGTTATGTTTGCTTATTTTTTTTACCCAGAAGAAGACAGCAGTAACTCCATCGAAGTTGGAGGCAGTGCCGTGTTTGATGCAGTCAGAGAGAAAGAGAAAAGCTGCTTTCTTTTCTTTCTTTCGGGTTTCCCCCCCACCAAAAGCGGGCGTCGCTGATCGGGCTTTTGATGGAAGGGAAAGCCACAACCACATGGGGGAGGAGCTGGGCGAGAGAGAGAGAGCGCGAGAGCGCGAGAGAGCGCGCGCAAGCCCGCCCGGCCGGTGGTTTCTCGGGGCCGCTTTTGCAGAAGTCACAAACATCGCCGCGGCCTCTCCCCCCTCCCCCTTCTCGCCAGTCATTCTACTCACTGGGATTTTCTCGTCAGTGTACGTAGAGCATGGATGGCCCGTTCGCTGGCAGCTCCCCGCTCCAACTTTTCCATCCTCTCCACGAGCTGAACCACGCCAGGCGTCTGTCTTTTTGCTAGGCTTTCCCTCAGATCTCAAGGCAGGTTACAACCACGTTGGTCAAAGCAGGAAAATATACACTCGACAAGGGAGATCGGAGCGGGGCGGCGGCGGGGGGAGCCGTGACAAAAGTAGATTACGTGTTTTGCTCGAACTTCCACTGTGTGTGTGTGTGTGTGTGTGTGTGTTTTACTTTAAGCTAAGGAATGAATGGTCCTTTGTACTTTTCCGTTGATGCATTTTTCACCACTGATATCTGAACTGATGCCCACTTCAGTCCACACCAGTTTCAAATCAGAAAGAAGCATGTGATGCCGGCCTCAGGTGATGCCCAGCTCAGTAATGCGGTGAGCATGTGATGCCCACCTCAGTCATGATGCAATGTGAGAATGTGATGCCCACCTCAGGTGATGCCCACCTCAAAAAGAAGCATATGATTCCCACCTCAGGTGATGCCCAGCTCAGAAAGAAGCATGTGATGCCCACCTCCATCCACACCAATTTAAAATCAGAAAGAAGCACATGCAATCAAGGCGGGAGAGGTTGTGAGATCTATCTAGATATAGATATAGAAAATCAGTTCAGCTCTCTTGTTTCCACTACTATTTGCTCCATCCCCCTTGCTACGATTCTCCCCCTTCGCAACAGAAATTCATGTCTAGTTCTGTACTGGTTCTCGTCTCAATCCCTGGAACTGGCATTTTATTCAGAATCGAGTCTCATGGGATTTAGGGCCATTTTGTTCTGGCTAATTGTGTTTATTCGCTATTGTGGTTCACTACCATGATTGTTTGCACAGAGCCACTGATCCTGTAGGTGGCTTTCCTAGCTGCTTGCACTTTGCCATAGCTACATCAGAGGGTGATCCCCACTCACACCATCTCTTAATTTTGTACTAACTAAGCTACCATTTGCTGGTGAAAGTCTGTGGATGCTGATAGGGTGCTCTGATGTAATACTAAGTTTGCAACAACACCCCAGAAAATCAGATGTTTGATAAATGGAGTGGGGATAGAGTATTGTGACATAAAAATAAGGTGGCTACAAATGGCCACTAGTCATGATGGCTATACGTTATCTCCAGTATCAGAGCATGTCCTGCTTGTGGGCTTCCCATAGGCATCTGGTTGGCCACTGTGTGAACAGAATGCTGGATTAGATTGGTCTTTGGTGTGGTCCAACACGGCTCCTCTTATGTTTTATACCACTTAGAGATTTTGTTATATCAAGCTGTATGCAAGTATTATTAATGAATAAAAACCATGTGTGATCCTTATTTTCAAAGAAGGAAGAATTGGTGGTTTGGAAGCAGACAAGCAACAGATGCACAAAACTGAGCAGGAGCAAAGGAAAAGCAGACAAGGAGAGATCACTCCTTGGACCACCAAAGACCACTGCAGTTGATAGCACAATATGGCTTGAGTTGCACTAGGTTTAGCAGCATGCTGTCATACTTTAGAACTACTTACAGAGGAAGCAAAGGTGACCCGGGCGGGGGGGAGAGACACAAACCATCCATAAGTTCCCTGCCAGACATACATGGCTTAACTGAGATAGGAGGATATGATGTTGTTCTAACCGCACCAAGTAATCATGATAATTAGCATAGAACATTGAGTGGGAAAAGGTTGGTGTGAACACACACACACTAGAGTTGTGATCATCTGGAAGTAAGATTTACTTCTGGGTAAGTAGGCAGAGACTCAAGCTGCACAGCTGCAATCCCAAGCATGTTTTTCCTGGAAGCATGTCCCACAAAACTATTTACTTTTGAGTAAACAGGGCCAGGTTAGGGACTACAATCTAGCTTTATATTTCCCTGTCAGTAGACTGTCTTCCCTTGTTCACTAGGATAAGTGACTGCAGACCCAGGCAGGCGCATGGCCTTCAAGGAACACCTTTGCCCATTTAAACTTGGGAAGCCAATTGCCAGTGCTGGCTGCATTGCCCTGTGACTTAAGTAGTAGCTGTCATGAGGAATTGAGATAAATAAATCAGTCAAACATTGCCAAGATCTGCTTGGATTAAAACTGTCAAGAATGGAAATACGATTTGGGGAATATAAAGGCAGCAAGAGGAATTCAAAGAAATTCCTATTTTTTAAGGTGTATGCCCTCTGGCTCTGAATGGCCCATAATTTATAGCCAGGGGGCAAAGCACTGGCCTTCTTTGACCGCTTACCCAGTGCATTTCATTCCCGCTTGTCAAATTATCTACAACGTATCGAACATTTGAAGGTCTTTCTTGGTTTCTCTTCCACCCGTACTCAGATTTAAGAATGCAAATATTATTCTGAAGTAGCCATTAATGAAACGTATATACCTTCCATTATTACTATATGAGTGCTTGCATAAAAATATTGGATCAAATCCTAATGCCGGTGAAATCACTGGGAATTTCCTACCCATTTTTACAGTGTTTTGGGATGTGTGATGCTAAGGTTTACTTCACATGTTATGGATTACATATACACCATTTCTTCTGAAGCAACAATATCCATATATTTAACAGTGTGTACACATATTGTACACTTGCTGGGGATCCATAGCTAATTAAAGCTATTTGCCAGGATACAGGGCCTGATCTACACATACAGCAGATGGAGATGGCAGCAGATGGAGGTGACAGAATGGACTTCAGGCTGCAGGTGGAACATCCTATTTTTGAATGCTCCCCTGTGTCAAAAGTTCCACAAAATTATTCATAGCTAGCAGGGAAAAGGCTGGGCTAGGACATTTCAGCCTTATGTACTAGCGTTCGGTTTGCAGGATATTTATGTCTGCATGGAAGAGCATTCAAAGGCTATATCCCTCTGAAGTGGGATATAGGAGTCCATTCAGTGGGAGTCCATTCTCCCAGCTGAGCATACTTCCACCTTGTTCTGTTACATGTGTAGACCTAGCCATTGTGGTGCAATACCCAGAGGAAGCTGCTTCAAATCTATAATTATTTTATTTATTTACTACATTTCTATACTGCCCTATAGCCAAAGCTCTCTAAAACCCCAAAATACAACGTGATAAAATATAAAAGCTTTAAAAGTTTAAAACCAAATAAACCAAAGTAAAAACCAGAGTAAAAGCCAGCGGTAGTGTATATCAGTGTACACTCTTAATCCACAACATATGAAATAGCCTTAAGTTTATTTAAACACATGAAACTGAAAGGCGTTTGAGTCTCCCCACTCCTCCACTGCTTGTGCTTTGAATGAATGTCATTGAGAAAGTGGAAGACCCATTTAAAAAAGAATGGAATATGTATTCTTGTCAATGTGGTTTTTATGTTGCCATATATATTGTAATTGGCTTTTATCAAATAAGAACTGTTGCAAGTCTAGGATAGTCACCTTTTTTTAATAGACCAGCTCTGGCGCCTTTAAGTGCCATATGACTGACATAAATGCACCAGTCGAACCTCTTCCAAACATGGATAGCAGTGCTGGGGAAAGCTTCTGTCTCCCATTCTGGCATAGAAACCTGTATATAAAAAGCTGGCACCCTTATGTAAACGGGGGGGGGGGACTTTTTTCAGAAAAAAATTTTTAGAAGACATTTGCACTATCTATTTGCTCTGACTATATACCACTTTAACTACCATGGTGTGTCCCAATAATCTTGGGAGTTGTAGTTTGGCAAAGCTGAGAATTGTTTGCTAGAGATCCCTAGTCTCTCTCACAGAACTACAATTTTCAGGGCTCCCTGGGAAAAGTGAATGACTCCTAAATGAGCTTACATTTGCAGTGTCTGTATGTCCTCTGTTTCAGGGGTGGGCCATCATTTGGGACAGGAGGGTGGATGTCAGCATCCCCCATGTCAACTCCCAACTGCCCAAACCCCCAAACAAATAGGTGGGTGTTTTTTGTTTTTGTTTTTTTACTGCTGCAGTGCACACACAGTATCCATCACAACCAGGACTTCCTTTGTTGCCCATTCTGTTTTGGAGCAGAGCTGGACATCTGCAAAAGTAGCAGAGCTCTGCACATGCTACTTGCTCCCATCAAAGCATCAGGCATCCAAGCAGGCTGCTGGGAAAGACTGTACTGCCTGGATACCATATATGGGTATACCACCCCCCACCCACCCAGAGCCAATCAGGGCACCAAAGTATTGTGTGAGGAAATGGACACAAGGAGGATGCCCACAACCAATCAGATCATATTAAAAACAAAACAAACAAAACGTTGCCATGCATGCACAGAAGGACAAAATGCCACCAAAATGGTAGAAAGGGTGCAAATCAAATCAATCAATCAATAAGCTGGCTATTGGATTGTTGTCCCTCCTTGACAAAAACAAGGCACATACACAATTGCTTGCAGCAGTAGCAGAGAGGGGGAGATAGTGACTGTACAGGACCGATCTACATTGCGCCCGCCATCGCAATGAATTTGGTGTCCTGTCGGGTTAAACGCTCTCTCATTAAAATGTAATTATTCACACTCACCCATTTCCCCCCTTGCAGTGCTTCATCGAATGCGCAAGCTCGGTTCACACTCAAGCACTGTACTGTTTTCCTGCTGTTTTCCTGTGTGCGCTTGTCTGATCTTGGATGCTAAGTGGGGTCAGCCCCGGTCAGTAGTTGGACGAGCAACCACCTGGGAATCAGGCTTCCTGCACCGAGCAGGGGGTTGTTGTATCCCTTCAAATGAGACTAAGTTTTACCCCCTCCTATCTCCCGCTCTGGATATTATTCTTTTTTTAAATTCAAGCATTATCCTCGCAGAATCAGGGCTTCTCCGTAATGTTTTTTTTTCCTAATTCAGGCATGGCCTTCGAAGCTTGGAAGATCATGCCTCAATTAGGAAAAAAAAACATAGCGGAGAAGCCCTGATTCTGTGAGGGAAATGCCTGATGTTTTTTAAAAAAATCATCCAGAGTGGGGGATAGGAGGGGGTAAAACTTGATCTCATTTGAAGGGATACAACAACCCCCTGCTCGGTGCAGGAAGCCTCATTCCCAGGCGGTTTCCCATCCAAGCACTGACCGGGACCAACCCCACTTAGCTTCCGAGATCAGACAAGCATATGCACATCCAGCCCTTTGCTTGTTGCTGAGGAAATGGGCTGCTGAGGAAGCTATGCGATTGGTAGCTGGAAGAAGACATGGCGCCATTGAGAGCTGTGATTGGACAGGAGGGAAATACAAACACTGCTGTATATGGACAGGCGGGGGAGGGGACTATGACTGCATATGGTAGCGAAGGCAGAAAATCAGAGCACATTAAGGGGAAATCCCTGCATATTAGGGTATTGAAAGCGGGAGCACGGAAGTGGGAAATTCCAGTTCCAATTTGAGGTGGCTACTGCGTAGTGTGAAAGGCAGGTGGTGAAACCTCATTGGAAGCGAAAAAAGGCGGTAAGTGTAGATCCAGCCTGTGTGTGTGAGTGGATTATAATTATTAAGTGTGTGTGTGTGTGTGTGTGTGAGAGAGAGAGAGAGAGAGAGGCCTGCCAGCATGGCAACCACTTTTAATATGTTAACTGTTTTTATGTATTTTATTGCTGTAAGCCATCTTGGGAGGTCTTCTGCCCTGAAAGGTGGCTAAGAACTATTTTAAACAAACAAACAAACCAACCAGGCACCTGCCGGCTCATTGAATCCAGGCCAGAGGAAGGTAGGCATATGAATATTTTCTGGCTGTTGTTATTGTTATTTTAATCCCTTTGAAATCCCTTTTTATTTTTTTGGCCTTTAAAAAAACCTCTCTTTGGGGTTTTGGCTACAGTCCCAGGTTCTCTTGGAGAATGAGAACCTTATTTTTCTGAAACTTAAAAAAATCTGTAATACCCTAAATGTCAGCCTATTAAAAAAAAAAAAAAGCATATGAGGGTACAATCCTAAATAAAGAATGTCAATATAAAACCCTT
This sequence comes from Heloderma suspectum, assembly GCF_057233095.1. NCBI lineage: Eukaryota > Metazoa > Chordata > Lepidosauria > Squamata > Helodermatidae > Heloderma > Heloderma suspectum. The sequence goes on along the minus strand of NC_139460.1, from coordinate 254,033,479 downwards.
ATCAGGCTTCAGCAGAAGGGAAGATGGGAAGCAGGGCCACTTCATTGGCTCTACTGAGAGACCAGCTCCATTTGAATTGTCCTCTTCCTGAACTGTTTCCATTCTAGCTAATCATTATAAGAACTACCATGTAATTTTAAATATTCATGTCAGAAATTGTTTGTTTTCCTCTTCCCTCAACATCGTCTTTTCCTTCTGTTTTGTCTCTTAGACTGTAAGTCCGCAGGCAGGAACTACCTTGTTTTTATGGATCCTATGTAAACCACCCTGGGAACCTTCTCACTGAAGAGTGTGGTAAAAAAAATACTTTAAGGGTGCAATCCTGTGGGGATAGGTAGCCATCTATCCAATGCAGGGCAGGAGAAGCATGGAGGGGATCATCCCCTCCGTGCTTCAGCCGCCCTGCATATGCAGCTAGACAGCTGATTTTGGCTATTGACCCATGGGAAGGCGGACCGGGGGAAGCAGCTGCCGGACGACACATAGGATGTGTTGTACCAGCATTTGCATCTTCCCCACCCCAGAACGCTCCCTGGAATGCCCCATTTTTTGCCACTCCACACTCCTCTTCAGAGTGCGGAGTGCGGGGCCATTCCGAGCTGCCTGCAAGGCAGCATGTGGGGGGGGGGGGAGGTCAGTTCCCAGAAACCAACGTATCCTATGGCCGTCTAGCTGCTGACTAGCGGCCTGGCCATAGGTTTGCTCCCTAAGTGAATAAGTGAGGGTGTATATTTGATTTGTATTGCTAAATATCTTATTTCTCACATTAACAATAATTGCAAACAGCACAAACAACAGGCCCTACTTCAGACCTGGTGCTGTGACACTGTTACTCCTGTCAAAACTGCTTCTCCCAGTTATTGCAACATCTCTGGAAGCGTGGGGAAGCTTGACTATATAAGATCACCTGGTATGTGTGGGATTTGCCAGAGAAGAGTGAGGTATGCTGTGCATGGTATTGTGAATCAAGCCATATATCTATATCAGTACATTGACTCATTATATCGGATCCCAAAAATACAGTTGAGAAAGTTGTACCTCACACACATTAATCCTATAAGCAGTCCCCATCTTATGACTGTCACTCACTCTGGTTGCATTTTAAGGTCACTTATTTATTTTTAAATATCTCCATTCTCTTACTGAAGGCTTGCTGCAGTAGGTTTCAATCAGACATTTATTTCAAGTTTTTCCCCTCATAATTATTTTACTACTCGCCTTCAAATATTCTCTGGCTGGCAGCCTTGAGAATGTAAGCAAGTGGTAACAAGCGCCGGGATTAATTGAGGTCTCACAATTCTTTCTGGGAAGGTTGAAACAGTGATGAATTATCTGTAATCTGACCATCAGACCCCAGCTTAGTCTACTGTAAACCAATTATCTTCATACTGGCTTGAACTTCCTTCAGACAAATGATCACTATTACTCGCATAATCTGTGAACAATTAATAATACATGCTCTGAAACTGTACAGCTTTTTCAATCTGTAGGCCTCATACAATCTGTTATTTGCTGTTCTCCCTGTTTTATAAGTAGGAAAAGTGAAGAAAAACATGTTATACCACATGATTTGCTCCAAAGGGCAGTATCCAGTGCTACTCCTACACAGAGTAGACCCATGGAAGTGAATGGGCCTAGTTTACGTAGGACTACCATTGGATACTGCCCAAAGTTACCTTCAAGCCAGACTGAGAATTTAGGACAAGGTCAAGATATGTGGTTGCCAACGTAATTCTCAGTTTCTCATATACAACATGCTCAGGGAATGCTAATAACAACAAAATTTTAAGTTGTTGGTACATATAGAACAAAAACAGAACTGGTGTCAGAAACTCCTAATAACCTACGCATTCTGGAAGACAAGGAGGCTTGAAACTTTCTCAGTGCTCTGGCTTTCATTGTAGCATTCTAAATGGTTACAAGACCTGTAGGGGCTTTCTTTTCTCTCCAAAGCCCTCAAGTCTTCGATATTCAGGGTATTTGCCAAATAAATCCTCCCTACAATTCTTCCAGGGGCCTAGCCCAGCTTCACCCTCATTTTTTTTCTTATGTCCACATTCTGTTTTCTTCAGCCTCTCATCCTATTCTGCACTTGGACTGCTTCTCGGAATTCTCACACCCACTCCTGGTTGGTAGTAACCAACCACGGTTGACTGTCAAAAAGCTCACAATGGATGACAGACTGTGTAACAATATGAAAGAACTGATGAATTCAGCTTCCTGGGAGGAACCAGGAAGTAGTTCAGGGCAACACCTGCTGCTTCTGGTAGGTATGCCCGGCTCAGGGTATCTGCTAACGTGAGGTCTCTGCCAGGGCAGTAGTTGCTTTGTATAGCATACTTCCGCTGATGCATCATCATGTATTGTAGGCTGGATCTACACTTACTGCCTTTTCTCGCTTCCAATGAGGTTTCACCGCCCGCAGTACCCACCTTGAATTGGAACCGGAATTTCCCACTTCCGTGCTCCCTCTTTCAATACCCTAATATCCCGGGATTTCTCTTAATGTGCTCTGATTTTCTGCCTTTGCTACCATATCCAGTCATAGTCCCCACCCCCGCCTGTCCATATACAGCGGTGTTTGTATTTCCCTCCTGTCCAGTCACAGCTCTCAACAGCCCCATGTCTTCTTCCAGCTACCAATCGCATTGCTTCCTCAGCAGCCCCTGTTTCCTCAGCAACAAGCAAAAGGCTGGATGTGCGTGTGCTTGTCTGATCTCAGAAGCTAAGCGGGGTCGGCCCCGGTCAGTAGTTGTATGGGCGACCGCCTGGGAATGAGGCTTCCTGCACTGAGTGGGGGGTTATTCTATCCCTTCAAATGAGATTAAGTTTTACCCGCTCTGGATGTTTTTTTTAAAAAATTAAGGCGTTATCCTCGCAGAATCGTGGCTTCTCTGTGATTTTTTTTTCCTAATTCAGGCATGATGTTCAAAGCTTCACAACTTCGAATCTTTGAAGATCATGCCTGAATTGGAAAAAAAAAAAACATTGCAGAGAAGCCCCAATTCTGCAAGGATAACACCTTAATTAAAAAACAGCAACATCTGGAGCAGGGGATAGGAGGGGTAAAACTTAGTCGCATTTGAAGGGATAGAACAACCCACTGCTCAATGCAGGAAGCCTGATTCCCAGGCTGTCGCCCATCCAACTACTGACTGGGGCCAACCCCACTTAGCATCCGAGATCGGACAAGCACGTGCAGGAAAACAGCACAGCGCTCGAGTGTGAACTGAGCTTGCGCATTCAATGAAGCACTGCAATGGGGAAAATGGGTGAGTGTGAATAATCATGTTTTAATGCGAGAGCGTTTAACCCGACTGGACACCAAATTCATTGCAATGGTGGGCACAATGTAGATCAGCCCGTAGACACTTTGGTGCACTGAACAAGGTTTTTTTTTCATATAATTTCTAGAGGTTTATGGTCAGTCTAGAAATCTACTGTGCATCCACATGTCTACTGGTGAAATTTCTCCATTCCAAAAAAAAATTGCAAGTAGTTCTTTTTCAATTTGACCATAACACTTTTCTGTTTCTGATAAGGCTCTGCTCTCAAATACAGCTGGCTCCTTGCAGCATGGTAATTCCTAGATCTGTTTCTGATGCATCAAACTGCAGCATTAATGGCTCTTTTGTGCAGTAATAATTCAAGATGGAAGCTGTTGCAATCTTTACCTTTACCTTTTGGAAAGCATCATCATGTTGCTCCATCCACTCCCAGTGTCTTTCGATGTGTCAAATGCCTCAGGATCTCACAGTTCTCTGAGAAGTGTTTACAAAATTTAGCTAAGTAGCTGGTCATTCCCAGAAACCTCTGGGCTCCCTTGACATCTTGGGGTCATGGCATGTCTTGAATAGCTCTTACTTTTTTCTTCATGGTCAATATATGGTACTTCTGTGACCTTCAGTCTGCATTTGTCCTATTCCGTTTGATACTTCTTTCTCTCCATCTTTTCAGAAATGCTATTAGTTTATGATCATGGTCCCGCTGTGCTTGCTGTAGATCATCATCACCCTATATCAGCACATCATCAGATATTGCCCAAATCCCTTCCAGACCTGCCAAGGCTTGTGTCAACCAGTTTTGAAATATCTCAGGGGCAAGACTGATGCCCATTGGCATTCTTAGCCAGCGATATCTCCCAAGGGTTGTGGCGAATGTTGTCAAATAACTGGATTCCTCAACCAGTTCAATATGCCAGAATCCATTTTTGACATTAAAGACAGAGAATAGTCTTTAAACTGGTATTGTTACAGTCTGCACTTCAAAACGTGCAGTGGTGTAGTGGAGCCAAGACTTGATTGAAGAACATAGCGCCAGCACTTTTTGATTAGCAGAGACTCTGTCGCTATCTGCCACCCTTCCCATTATTCCCTGTTCCCTCTGAGACAGCTGCATCCCTCACAATATCTGGGTGGGGAATGAATTTTCTCAGCAACCATATATGATTTTGAGCTACCCCTATTGCAATGCAAAGTATTTGCGGGTGGCCTGATCTTGAAGGGCAACTAAGACCCTGTAGCTGTATAAAAGGCTTGTACCTTATAGATATGAAAACTGCTAGAATTGGTTTGTTGATGCAGATCAATACAGTTGCCTGCATTTGGGGTCAGGATGGTGCAGGTACCCGGTTCAGTCCAGGAATCCAGCAGAACCACCCATGCCCACTACCCCGAGCCCTGCTTGCCAAGCCCCTGCCCTTGCTTGCCCCTTGCCCATGCTTGGCGAATGGCCTGTACTCATCCTGGCGGCCTCGTCAAGCTTCGCAGTCACCATTTTTTGAGAAATAAAGTGGCAATTGCAAAAGTGTGCATTTCTGCAAATGCACATATTTGCGTGTGCACAAAAATGTGCATTTTCCAAGAAATGTGCATTTTTGCACAGGCACAAATGTGCACCTTCACAAAAATGTCCATTTCACACATGAAAATATGCACATTCGCAAAAATGCATATTTCTGCACATACAGAAACTTGTGCATTTTTGTGATTGCCATTTTATTTTTCAAAAAAAAATGGTGACCACAGAGCTGGATGTGGCTGCTAGGGTGAATGTGGGCTGCTCGCTGAGAGTGGGAGGGGTTTGAGCGTGATCTGGGGACCGGGGGCAGGGGCTGGATGGGCATCCAGAGAAGCTGGATGGGAGTGAGTTCTCACATCCTTGATTTTGGGACTCCTTGGGGGTACAACAATGGGGACTGTCTCAATGAGTGCCTGCACTTCAAAATTTACCACTGCCAACATGACTGAGATGCTAGCCTTGGCCAACATGTAGTTTGCCTGATGACTAAAAGCATGACACAAAATATAAAATGTAGGTTGCAGATATTGATACCACAACATAATACTGCTGTGTACGTTGGAGTTAGGGGATCTGGAATTGTTTTTCTTGGGGCCAAATCAGATAATTAACATTCATGTTTCAACACTAAAATCTGGGTTGTGTGAAGTGTTGGACAGTGTACTAACATGTTTGGCATTCCGGCTGATACATTCAAAAACAGAAAATCCATTATGATGCATTTTGTTATGGGTGCAACATGAAGTGCAACAGCAGTATGTTTCCCAAAACATTTTTTTTTTAATGGGGAGCAAAGTGGTGCTGCAAAAAAGAAAAACAAAGGAAGACTGACAGTACAAAGTCAATTGTTTCTTTTGAACAATTGACTCTTTTGATGTTCCTCTGAATGCCTGTTGCCAGTTGTAGAAATCAAAAGGCTGGCTGTTTGAAGGTTCTTGAAACATTTCAGTTGGCTATGGCTTCCCATTGTATGCACACTCAGCAAAACAGATGCATGCAAGATTATCATACATGCCTCTGTATACACAATTCTTTTCCTTTTTCTTACACTAAAATTGAATTTAATAACGTTTGGAGTTGACCTGAAATAAAGCAGTTTATGGATTATGCATTCACACACGCAGCCCACAATAAATAAGCTACAATTATTTAGCTTATAAATAATTGTATAATTATACAATAATTATATTGTATAATTATATTGTATAATTATACACCACCACACTGCTGATTGTGCCACTGAAACTTGGTGGCAGGGTGGCAAAAGCCTGCCATCTTCCTTGAAAACAAGGCAAAAGCATACACCTTGTTGTGAAGCAGACCCCTCCTGGGAGTAAAATTTTGCTTCCCAAGAAAGTGTGCAACTCCCTGCATCCCTTGTTTTAAAGGAAAATGGTGGCTTTTTTTGCTGCTGCCCCACTGCCAAATTTCAACAGCAAAATCAGCCGCACAGTGGCAATTACAGTGGGGAGGGGTGTGGCTCTAGTGAGTTCCGATGGAGGGAAATTGGCCCATGGACCCACCAGAGTTGCCTACTCCTGCTTTAAAGGATGGGATAGGGGGTCTGTGAAGCATCTTCCTACTTGTGCGATTAACAGCTGAATGGACGACATCTAACCTTTCATCAACAGTTAGCTAAGGTAGTACAGTGGCACTAACAGTAAGGTTAAAAATTTCTTCACCTAATCTTGCACTTATCTGGTCTGGTAATGTTTTACATCCCCCATCGCAATTATACAGGGAATGGCTAATTTACAGAGGTCGTGTAACATCCAGAACTTATCCAAACAGAACCATTCCATTTTATTAACAATGCAAATAATGCTAAAGTCTTTGTCAACTTTCAAGTCCTTTCTGGTACCACTTGAGAAGTTCTCAGTGCATTGTTATATTACATTCCCTCAACTGTTTCCCAGCAGAATTGTGAGTTTTCATGCATGGTAAGATCCACCAACATATTATTATTATTATTATTATTATTATTATTATTATTATTATTAACCAGACAGTCAAGTAGTCCTTTGGCATGGCTGCTAGTTCTCTTTAGAGTTGGGCAACCTCCCTTTGGCTCCCTTGAGACTGACTCAGAGTGAGCCAGGCTATTTACCCTCAATTGATAAATAGCTCAGCTCATTGTGGATTCAACATGGGAAGCTCTCCAAGCAGCCCCTACACAGCCACAGGCATGGCTTCATGGCTTCCCTAGGATCTGCTCTGAAGGACTGGGAAAATCCCTCTGCACAGCAATCCTCTTTCCTCAAGAGTTGCCCATGGAGAGTGGATATTTGCCCCCACTCCCAGTTTCTTGAGCAGCAGCTGTCCAACACAGCCCCCTACCAAAGCCGCACAATGGGTTGGATCCAGACTTAGTCACACTTAGAGTGGACCCATTGAAATCAATGACTAACTTAAGCCCCACTGATTGCAAAGGGTCTGTTTTAAGCATGACTAAGTTTGGAGCCAACCCAGAGGTAGCTGATCAAGATTCAGATGCTGTTGTCTGTGTAAACGATATGACCTTGTACAGCTATATTCTGTGATTTAGCTTGCGATCCTAAACACTTTTATTAGGAACTAAGCCCCATGAAACACAGGGGGGCTAACGTGGGGGTAAACATGGTAAGATTGCACTTCAAAGACTAAGCACATAAAAAAAAATACAACCCTTTACTTTGCACACAAGTGAATCAGCTCAGACAACACTGGTGTTCACTTAATTAGCAACAGTATAACTTTGAGTCTAGATTTTCTTTTCACAGCACAGCCATCACAAAGTTTCTTTTAGTTTGCTAAGGGGCTGCTTTGAAGAGTTACTCACAAGAAAATGGGGAGGCAGCCCACTGCCCCAATTGTGGTGGGGTCCTTAGACTAAGAGCCCTTCTACACAAAGCTTTTATTGTAGTTTATGAGTTCTTTACGTGACAGCGTCATCCTCCAGAGCCTCTCCTGTGCTTTGCAACCATTACTGTGGTGTGAGGTTTTTCCTAACAAGGAAAGTATGGTATTTCCTTAAATGGCAGCATGAAACCCTAATGTATTTGCGCAATTCTGTTCTACCACAGTGCCACCTAGTGGTTGTGTAATGGAAAATATGAAAAGGCAGAGAAAAAAAACCTTGGGAGAAAAAAAAAAACAGGTGTAAAGGAGCTGATCTTAATCCCACAAAGAATCTGGAAGCAGAAGCCTTGGTAAAGCTCTGCGTTAAAAGCCTCATGTAGAAAAGACCTAACAGGCTCCTTTGTGGGATGGGCTTTTGCCCCTAGCCATTATCCTGGCTTCAGTTCTTTAGCCAGAAAATCTTCTTCAGCTCTGATATTAATCAGGCTGGAGAAGTCAGGGGCTTCTGTGCTCAACTCTCGTTTGAGGCAAGTATTCCCAAACCACTGAAGCTCATTTCTGAGCCCAGTGAAGTTTAACAGCGCCTCTTGTTATCTTCTTACAAAAGGTTGCCAGTTCTGAAAGGAATTTAGATATGAATTTGGATTGAAAATAAAAATGTGCATGGGCTTTATTTCCTTAAACATCTCACTTTTCACCCCATGGTTTCACAGATCCCTGAAAACTCCACTGAGTATCTCAAATATCCTTGTTTTTATGAACTTTGGACATTAATCAGGTGGACATGTGATTGCAGATCCAAATATGCATCTAAATTAGATACTGACTATTTGTTTTATTTATTATATTTCTATATCACCCAATAGCCAAAGCTCTCTTAATGTTAATGAAATATGCATTTGTGAGCTGAGTGAGAAGCACAAAAGGTGATACAAAGTGATATTAAAGTTATGTGGTATCTGTGAGCTTTTATACATGAGGCATTCATTGTGCACTTGTCATTCCTTACTCATGTTTGTCTACAGGTTCTTTAGATGAGTCATGGCCCTCCAGTTTCCCTTCTGTTTTTTAAGAGCACTTTCATGGGTTTTTTAGAATGGGGGAAATTCAGTATTATTTGTGAAAATGAAGCAAAACACATTTCCTCACTTATGTAATTGCATTATTCCACTATACCACAGCACCACCTAGAGGTTATGTAGTGGAAAATCAGGAAAGAAAAAACTCTTTGTGTAGAGCTCGGATCTCAGTTCTGCGACAAAAACGAGAGTAGATACAGCAAATTAACAGCCTTTTGTAGAAAAGTTCTATGACTCATTCATGCGTGCAACAAGTCACTATGCTGCAATCATCAAGTGATAGACATTTGTGAGCCAATATTCTTAGATTATTTTGCATACATAAACAGAATATAGGTTTTTGTATAAATGTATTTGTCTTCCTTGGGCAAATGCTTGCATGACCAATGTAATGTGTGAATTGGCAGTGCTGCTGACCCTACCCATGACCTACTGGTTGTGTATACCTGGGGCAATTATGTGAACTTGGCTCTTGGCTTAGCTCTTGTGATACAAGTGATGAGAAGTGAAATGACGTATGTGCATATTTGTTGGTAATTTGTAACATTCTAGTGAATACAGAGGCTGCAACATAGAAACAAAAGGAAGAGTTATTCAGTAACCATGCTTTAGTGTACCCTTCCCCCACCTGGTGCCCTCCAGAGGTTTTGGACCACAACTCCCAGCATTCCTGAAGATTGGCCACAACATCTGGCAGGCATCAAGTTTGGGAAGGCTGTTTTAGTGCTACAAAGAAGGCCTCATGACAATCTTCTTCACTTGTCTACTTTGTCATACCCTGCTCGCTGGACTATAAGGAAGGCTGAGCGCCGAAGAATTGATGCTTTCGAACTGTGGTGCTGGAGAAGACGCTTATGAGTCCCCTGGACTGCAAGGAGGTCAAATCAGTCAATCCTAAAGGAAATCAACCCTGAGTGCTCATTGGAAGGACAGATACTGAAGCTGAAGCTCAAATATTTTGGCCACCTAATGCGAAGAGAAAACTCTCTGGAAAAGACCCTGATGCTGGGAAAGACTGAAGGCAAAAGGAGAAGGGGACGGCAGAGGATGAAATGGCTAGACAGCATCACTGATGCAATGAATATGGACTTGAGCATGCAGCGGGAGAGAGCGCAGGACAAGAAGGCCTGGCATGCTATGGTCCATGGGGTCATGAAGAGTCGGGCATGACTGAACAATAACAACAACAACAACAACAAAGGAAAGGCAGACCTAAAAAAAATCTAGATTATTTATTTATTGCATTTCTTTACTGCCCAATAGCTGAGATTCTCCAGGCCATTCACTACAATTAGTCTGTCTGTCTGTCTGTCTGTCCGTCCGTCCGTCCATCCATCCATCCATCCATCCATCCAACTATCTATCTATCCATAGATTCATCTTGAGTTCTTTTGGGGTTGCGTTGCAATAAGGAACTACACCAGACCAAATCACTGTTTGTGTCTGTCCTTCCTGTGATCAGTGGAATGCTCCCCCTTACCATTTTAAAGGCTGTATGGAAAAGCATTGACAAAGAATACAGTCTAGGTAAGGCTGCTTAACATTTAAAGGCTGTATGGAAAAGCATTGACAAAGAATACAGTCTAGGTAAGGCTGCTTAACATTTTTTAAGGTGCCAGGGGTACCCTAATAGGAGGCCCAGGCCCTTACACCGTGTACTACCATGGTGTCACCTTGCAAGCAGAGGTTAGCTGCTGACCTAGGTCTACATGTGGCCAATGGTGTACTGCAGATATCATCCCAGAAGGCCTCAGGTGATGGAAAGAGCCAATAATAAGGGCCATATAAAGGACCGTATGCAACAGACCATATAAAGCTGCTGACTTCATGCTCACTCCTCCCTGCTCAGGTGCAGGCTGAGCTGCTCATAAACAGTGCCCTCTGGATTCCTTGCAGAGTCACCTTCCAGCCTGCAGCGAACCATCTGCCTATCTCAGGCCTGGCCAACTGAAGGGTGGAAAGAGATCTCATTGATTAATCATTGCTAGTACACATTTGTGTCCGAATCTGGTGATCTTTTGCAGCACTGGTGCTCTGATGTGCTTAAAGACCTCCTTGTGCCCAGAAACCTTCCCATTCTCTTTCATTCCCAGGGCAAAGCCTTCCGTGCATGTAAAGCTGCTGTCTCCATTGAAGAAAAGGGGGAAGCCTGCACAGCATACCACAGAGCACATAGGGGTCTGGATCACTCTGCATTTCCCATCATGCAAGCTGCATGCAATGGCCATGCTAGCTGGTGCTGATGGGCATTAGTCCAACACATCTGGAGGTCACAGGTTGAGGAAGGCTTTTTTAAACTAAGGGAACTGGATTTGGCTGATTGCTGATACATAGACCTGGGTCCTATGCATAACCCACAGTGGCCTTGGGCCCCCTGCTGCTGCTACTACTCCAATGAAAATTATGTGGTAGCAGCAATGAAGAAAGCTGGCTGGCCCCTGCTGTGGTGCTAGTCGGTGGAGGCTGGTGGCTGCAAGTTCAGTGGGGCTGTGAATCCATCCTGGCTTTCAGTCAGAACCAGCCAGATCTCAGGAGGAGCTATCCAAGGTACTGAACCCCATCCCTCAAATAGGTTCAGCAACTTGGATAGCTCCTTTAGAGTTCTGGCTGGTTCTGACTGAAAGCCAGACTGGAATTACAGCCACACCGAAATCGGAGCCACCAGCCTTCACTGGTGCTGGTAGTACTTTGTCTCATGGGATTGGTCCACTCGTTTCTGAGAAAAGAAAACAAACTCAAACTGTGAAATATATTTTCTTTAACTAGGGCATGCCAAGTTGGAGGTTCGACTCTTCTTCTTTTCTTTCTCATTGGTAATATGGGATCTTCATGCCCATATTACCAAACATAAGGCACTGGTGTGGTGAGTACCACGTGCCCACTTCTAGACAACCTGGAACTTGTCCCTATCCTTAGGGCTTTTTCATACAAAAAAATCCCATTGGTTTCAAAGATCAAAAGAGAAGCTTAGGTCAGTGCAATGGCCAATTTGGAATCATCCTTCCATCTCTAGTATTGACTATGTTCAGAGCACTTATAGCACAATCCCATATGCTTACTCAGAGGGAAGTTCAGAGGGAAGTCCTCAATTGGGCTTACTCTCAGGGATGTGTGCATAGTATTCTAGCTCCTGGCAATTGGTTTCAAGCTGGGATCCAAAGAGCTGCTTAAGGCACGTAGAAGGCTTAGCATGCAAAATGGACATTATGACTTCTTTTTTCTTTTACTAGCAAACTCCAATGACAGATCACATTCTACTTTTGAACATCTCCACAGTGTTAAAAGTGGTTTGTGTATAGCTGCTGTTTGAAAAACGAAAGCCCAAAGCTTCACTGGGTGTGCAGAAACACTTTCAACTGGTTTTTGGATCCCATCCCAAGGTCATCTATCTTTTGCTGCTTTTAGGCCAAATTAGGCATACTACCTTCTTGATACCAGGAATAAATCACCTTTAGAACAGTTTTTGGCATTTCAACTACTAAAGCAAAAATTGCTAATATTAGATTAGCAGACTGTGCAGCAGTAAATGTCAGGTTTATCATGGAATTGACAAAATGCACAATAGTTCAAAATATAAAGGCAAAGCAGTTAATGCTTTATATAATACCTATACAGCTGCATTAAAATCCATAATGAAAGGATATTTCCTTTGTTTATTTTGATGTCAATATTGGCAGTGTGTTTTTATAATGCTTGCAACTGGCTTTTTGAATCTTTCATTTTACTGTCATAGAATTATTCTGCCCTGATTTTCTAAATATCTAAACATTTAGACAGATAACAGGGGGAAAACATGTGAGGAATCACTGATACTATATGTCAAAACTTCTCAGGAATGAATAGTGTATTACACGAAGTTTACATGTTATAAATCAAAACATTCCAAAGGCACAATTACAAACAATTTCAACAAGGAAAAAAAAGGGTGGAAGACAACAGAAGAAGCCAATGTGGCTTCACAAAAAGCTTAGAGATGACCTGAAACCAAAAAAGCACACATATATGAAGTGGATGGAAGGCCAAGCAACAAAGGAAGAGTACAGGCAGGTAGCACAGAATTGCAGGGATGGCATCAGGAAGGCTAAAGCTGAGAACGAGCTGAGGTTAGCGAGGGATGCTAAAAGCAACAAAAAGGCTTTCTTCAGATACGTGCATAGTAAAAGACAGGGCTGTACGAAACACCTACATGGCTCTAGGGTTGGCGGAGAATTTCTCCCCGAAACTTCGGGGGGGCCGAGCGCCAACGTGTTCGGCCCCCCGAACAAGTTTCGGGGAGAAATTCTCCGCACCCACCCCCCGCACCCCACCCCAGGACGGGACTTACCTTTGGCGAATGTCCCTCCCGTCTTTTGACCGGCTGCCGCCACCGCCATTCCAAGAAAAGAAAAGAAAAAAAACGCCCCCGTGATAGGCTACGTGACGATTAACGTAGCCTATCATGGCTAGATTTGCAAAGTCAGCCATGATAGGCTACGTAAATCGTCACGTAGCCTATCACGGGTGACTTTAAAAAAAAAAAAAAAAAGCGCGTACGGATAATGGCGGCCCCCATAGGGAGCCACCATTCCTGTTCCTTATTTGGTCGCAGTAGTCTATGTAAAGATTTACGTAGACTACGGCGAAAATAAGGGTAATGCTATTTGCGTTGCCCTTATTTTCGCCGTAGTCTACGTAAAGATTAACGTAGACTACAGTGACCAAATAAGGAACACGAATGGCGGCTCCCTATGGGGGCCGCCATTTGCGTACGCGCTTTTTTTTTTTAAGTCACCCGTGATAGGCTACGTGACGATTAATGTAGCCTATCATGGCTGACTTTGCAGATCTAGCCATGATAGGCTACATTAATCGTCACGTAGCCTATCACGGGGCGTTTTTTTTTTTTTTTTAAAAACTTTTTAGTTCGCGGCCGGGCGAGGCGAGGCGCCTCCTCCCCAGCCTGAATTTCGGCCGGGCGAGGCGGGAAGCCTCCCCCCCTGGCCTGAACTTCGCGGGGGGAGCAGCGAAGCACCTCCCCCCACCGCGAAAAGCTTCGAGGACAGGTAAGTGACTTTCGTCCATCCCTACATGGCTCTGCGCCAGGCAATCCATGGTGTGGGGGAGGTGCTCCATCCCTCCACCCGGAATCCTCGATGGGGGGGAGACGCTCTGTCCCTCCCCCCAGAATCCTGCCCGGCCAGCTCCACTCTGCGGCCAAGCCATGGAGCCGCCGGCCGGCTCCGCCCTCCCGCAGCCAGACATACGGCTGCTGGGCAGCCCTGCAGGGATGCAAATGGCGGCTGTTGTAGCTGCCACCATTTGCATCCCTGTATTGAGCCATGATAGGCTATGTAAATATTTACATAGCCTATCACAGCAGGGGGAAAAAACCCACCGTACGCAAATGGCGGTAGCCGCCGCCATTTGCGTATGCTGGGTTTTTTTCCCCCCTGCCATGATAGGCTATGTAAATACTTACGTAGCCTATCATGGCAGGGGGGAAAAAAAACCAGTGTACACAAATGGTGGTAGCCACCGCCATTTGCATATGCTGGGTTCCCCCCCTGCCGCCATGATAGGCTACATAAATACGTAGCCTATCACGGCCTCCGCAGGGACACAAATGGCATAACTCAGCACTGGTTAGGCCTCATCTGGAGTACCGTGTCCAGTCCTGGGCACTGCACTTTAAGAAGGATGGAGACAAGTGGGAGAGGGTTCGGATGACTGGAAACAAAGATGATCAGGGGACTGGAAACAAAGCACTATGAAGAGAGACTGAAAGAACTGGGCATATTGAGAATGCTCTTCTCAAGAGAAGAGAAGACTGATGGGAGATATGATAGCGCTCTTCAAGTACTTGAAAGGTTGTCACAGAGAGGAAGGCCAGGATCTCTTCTCGATCATCCCAGAGTGCAGAACACGGAATAATGGGCTCAAGTGACAGGAAGCCAGATCCCAGCTGAACATCAGGAAAAATTTCCTGACGGTTAGATCAATACAACAATGTAACCAATTACCTAGGGAGGTGGTGGGCTCTCCCACACTGGAGGCATTCAAGACGAGGCTGGACAGCCATCTGTCAGGGATGCTCTGACTTGGATTCCTGCACTGAGCAGGGGTTGGACTCGATGGTCTTGTAGGCCCCTTCCAACCCTACTATTCTATGATTCTATGATTCTATGTGCAGCTCATTTCCCTGCAGATAGATAGATAGATAGATAGATAGATAGATGCCTAGTGTGTTTGTTTTGTGAAGGATTAATTTCTTTGTTACACAAAGATGGGCTGAAAACAACTTTCAGAACTTTAAGCAGGAGTAAGAGCTTCGGTATACAGAAATTATTGAAAAGAAGTACTCATCTGTTAGCATCATGCATCAGTATCTCCTCCCATGAGATTTTATTTACTTAGCTACTGTAATTTCAGAAGAGGGAGGGGAAAAGCCATTTTTTAAAATATTCACTAATACATATATATATTTTACTCACAATGCTTATAGTTTCAGAAAATAAGGTGATAATGGGTCCCTTCCACTTCCTCACCCACTGCTCTCTGAAGACAGACTCCCTGCCTCATTCAGCATATATTTATTATTATTATTATTATTATTATTATTATTATTTCAGATTTATATACTGTTTTCCACAGAGGTATCAAAGCAGTGAACATAAAATGTAATACCATCAAACCAGCAATAAAATAGAACAATAAATCAACACAATGATAAAACAAATATTAGTCAGCAGTAAAACTACTTAGTCTTTTATGTGCTTCAGACCCTAGCTGGTTGCATCACTCTTCAGGGAAAGCCTGTGTGAACCTTTTACTCTTGATACTGAGTGCATGGAAGAAGGGTAATCAAAATGAGCAGGAACTGAGTACCAGATTTCAACCACATTAAAGCTGCAATCCTATACACACTTACCTGGGAAGAAGCCCATTGAATTCCGAGTAGATTGGTATAGGATTGCACTGGATATCACTGAGTTTAGGAACAGAGGAAGCAGATTTATACCAAATAAGAAAACTGGTCCATCTAGCTGATATTGTCTACTATATTGATTGACAGCAGCTCCCCAGGACTTCAGACAAGAGTCTTTCCAAGCCTGATCTGGAGATTTAAATCAGGAACCTTAGGTAGACAAAATTTAGTTCTACCACTAAACTATGGCCCTTGTCCAAAAATGAAGGTATGGCACACGCACACACACACACACACACACACACCTCTTTCAAAGGGAGGGGGCAGAAAAATGAAACTCAGCTTGCAGTTCTGGTGTCTTATAGAGTCCTAATCTGACTTTATCCATTGAGCCACAGTGGCTGTTACTAAGCAGCTGCGTGAACTGGGTGGAGAAATCTCCTGCCTGAAATTCAAAGCTAAAATGTGCAGCCAGGAATGGAATCAAGGACCATAGCAATTTTTCCACCCCACCTATATTGGTGATGTACAATATGCTCATCTCTGATTCTCCTAGCAAGACACATATATTTGTCAGTTGCTTTTATACTCCAGCAAGATTTTCTACTGCATCTTCATTATTTCCATTTTTTTCATCCAGCAGGGCAATAACTTTCCTTCTGCATCCATTATTGTTTTTAAACCATGGCTGCCTTTTCTTGTTTCTCGCAAGTACCATTGACAAAGCTGCTATGCAATTCAAATGGAGGCAAAACTATAAATACCATTTAAGCTACCTTCCGTGGTGACAGACTACCAGGACAGCATAAATCTTCAGCAGATCCCAAGAGACAACAAAAATGCATTTAGATGTCCCTTCCTCTCACCCACCCTCCCCTCTTCAGAGATCACTGAATTTCAGCCATCGCTGAAGGAGTAGCCTGACATTTTATCAGCTCTGGGTTTATTTGTATTGACAAGACAATAAAAATTCTTGTCTATCACTGTCACCTTTAGCTCTTCACTGGACTCTAGAAGAGTTTAATGGAGGCAAGCAGATAATGATAAAAAGGAAAAGAGTACAAATGTAATGGTCTGTGAATGCTGTCTGCAGTTTGTCATAATTACTGAAGATATATGTATAAGAAGATATATGTATTTATCTGTCCATTTATTTCTTAGGATTACGCTAACCATGTTTGTTTTCATGTCCCTTTTTCTGCTGAAACAGACCCCAAAGCAGCACACAAGATTCAAATACAAAATGAAACAATAAAATATAAATTATAAACAAACTCAACCCAAAACAGAGATATACAAACTGTATCTTAAAATAACAGGAGTGATGCAAAACCAAGACACTGGTCCAAATAAAGATATTGCCTAACTGTGGTGGTGGTGGTGGTGGTGATGATCTCCTCATGGACCAGCACAGCTATCTCTGTTTTTTATTGTAACAAAGTGATTTGGTAGCCTTGGGTGCTGGGCCTGAAGAGCTGTCTGTCAAGAGTGAGGGTCCTTCTCCATGACAGAATCGGGGGGGGGGAGAAAGTACAGCCTCACTTACTATTGGAACTATTAGTTGGGACTTGTCATTTGGGAGCAGGCAGTTAACATGAGAGAAAGAGAGAGGAGGTGGTGGATTCATTCTAACTCTGCCACATACACATATAGTTGTACTACTCCCCAAATCAGGGGTATCGAACCTTAGGCCCATGGGCCAAACCTGGCCCTCCAAGGTTCCCCCAGATGGCAAAACCCTTCTCCCTGGCCCCACCTCCTTTCTCATAACCAATGGTTGTCCAGCTCTTATACATATTTTCCCATTTTTTAAAAAAAGGTTGAAATGCCTCTCTTAAGGCTTCACATTGTCCAAGAGATATTATGGACAGGCATTAATTCTGAGATCCAAGCCTCACTTTCAGATTCAGAGTAATCAACTCTGCACATGCTCACGGGTTAATGATGATGACGACAACGATGACGATGACGATGACAACAATGACGATGACGATGATGATAACCAACAACAACAACATTATTCATTACTTTTTAGATGTTCTCAAACTTAGCTCCAGTATTAGCAAAATATTCAGGGGCTTAACCAGGAATTTCCAGAACTAGATCCTTTCCCAAATTGGGACCTGACCATAAAAGTCAGGTTAGCAAACAGCAATGAATACTAGCATTCCAGTCAGGGGGAATGGAGGGCAATAGCAGTTATATCTGCACACATTGCCCCCAACTGCCACTGACTTTAGTCAGAATACAATGATACAGATAGATGTAAGGGAACACGTTGCAGAAAAGGTAGTAGGTGGCACTCTCCTTGGTGGGTCATCTGTACTTTTAACAAATGCCTGAGGGGAACCTATCACACCACCTAAACAACTTTTATGCTGCTTGGATGGCCTATAAAATATTGCAAACATCATTTAACTTTGTCAGTTATTTCCTGTTCTAATTACAGAAGTAGGAAGCACCAACTCCCAGATGGTGCAACCCTTGTCAAACGCTGGTTTTTTTAATGGTGACCACTGTGTCTAACTTGCCTCGAGTGTGTCTCTTTTCATCACAGCAAGAGCTGCTTTTCAGATTCAAATCCTCCCGAGCAGCCAGTTAGCTCATTTAAATGTTTTATAGGGCTCTATATACTCCCCTTATCGGAACTTCAAATCCATACCATTATTCTGCAGAATCCCTCAACACATAAGGGATGTCTACTTTCCCCTAACATCTGTGCACACAACACTTTCAGCCAATAAACCATCCTGGCTTCTTACCTAATTTGTTTCTCAGCAGATTCTGAAAAGAAACTGCACAACACACACACTGCCCTTAAAAAACACACTGTAAATAATGTTAGCAGATCATCCCCCCACTTTTTTTAATGGTGGAGGTCATATCTCTGAACAATTTAGTATATGTGTCATATGAGTCATTAGTGTAGGATGGTTATGGTGGATCAACTAGGATAATTATCATGATTGGTTGGTGGTCAACAAAGTTTTAATTAGATCCTGGGGGAATCTGAAATAGATTTGCCTAATACAATGCAGCTGGAATTATTCTTTGTTTTACTATGGTGTCTTTGGTAAAATATGGTGTCATTTATTAGCCTTTCTAGTGTCCCAAGTTCATCTCTCCTCCCTTTCTTTTATTTGGGTTCATTGGATTTCAGTCTGCAGTGTCATCCGTTCACAGAAGGAGTGTGGCAAACATACTGAAGTATCTGGGAAACCATGTCTAGTTTCTCCCATGGTGAATCATTGATCTACATCCCTGTGCCAGCGGAAATGTGTGTTATTTATGCAATTGGCTCTAGAGGGCAGTGTCTTTAAATGATGATGCTGGCAGGAGGAAAGACCCAGTATAAAATAAAGCAGAAGGGAACAATTACAGCCAAGGCACCTTGTCTGCTGATTATGATTATTTTCAAAAGGAACAGTAGTGCTGCTGGGCTCCACATTTATCCACAAGTCCAAAAATATCTCACTAATGGATTCAACCTTAAGAAAGAAAAAGAAAAAGGGGGTGTGCGCAGGGGGAGAGAAAGAATGCATATTGATTTTCTAAAAGATGTCTGGAATGCTGTTATTTTCCAATTAACGCTCAGCATTAGAGAGCGATCCCGTGAAACAAAACAGCTAAGCAGTCTGCAGTTCCACTTTGGGCACTTTTTAAAAGCATGATTTGCTGTTCTTCCTAACTTGTTTTTTTTTGGCGGGGGGATGGTAATCTGGTGGGTAATGCCAGATGCTCATTTGGTAAACCAGAATAATATTGACTTCCTTGACCTGTGATTGCTTCTGTAAAGACAAACTGATTACACCAGGGAAGGAGCTCAGCCTGAATGGTTAAGTGACAAGCAATGTACTGATATAATATATTGTTGTTACTGTTCCTTTTATTATAATGCTAATATGACAGGATTGGGGAATCTCAGGCCAGGAGTCCTAATCTGGCCCTTCTGGGGTGCCAATCTGGCCCCCTGAAGTTCCTTGGATCACCACACTTTTTCCCCCACCACAAAGTGCTTGGGGCTGATGGGAGCTTGAGTCCCACCATTTCCCCACCCCTCTCAGATAAAGAATTGAAACAGGAATGGGAAACTTCATTAGAGTAAGTGACTATGAAGACCAGCTTTAGCAAAGCAATTTGAATTGGAGCATAGTTTTCATTTATATTCAAAATGTGTGCTTTGAAGTGAACACATTCCTAAAATGCTTGTCACTTTAGTTCTGACAGTTTGGGATTTATTTTTACATTTTGAAATATTTTGGCTGCTTTTACGGCAACTTCACTCGTAAGTAATGTTTCAAAGTTGTTTTTATGTTCCCATTCAGGAACTATGATTAAACCTTTTTACTTTTTTAGAAGAAGTTGAATTTTCAATTAAAAGCAATATACAAATAAAATTGATATTCTACATGATCATATACGACATCATTCTACAACTGTTAATGACTACTTGCCATATATTTTCAAAGTTTCTAGTTCTATCTCTATCTATAGCTATAGCTATACTGATGATTAGATATAGATATGCAATCTGAGGCCCCTAGGCAACAGTAACTGACATAAGTATATTCAAAGTCTTAAATAGCCATCCATTAATATTCTGTAGTAATGATCCAATATCCAATACTGGACTATTGCTCATTTTTTTTTAGTGTGATGCCCTGATTCCAGATTAGTTCATCCAGTTTTAGAGTTTTTGCCTAAAGAATCCAATCCAGCCTGTTTTCTGATACATGACAAATAATGCATATTGTTTTATCACCTATGTTTGAAACTGAGTTATACTGATTCAGACCCTTGGGCCATCTAGCCATCTATCCCAGTGCTGTTTACCCAACAGTGGCTCTCCAGTGTTCCAGATAGGGGTCCTTCGCATCACTTGCTACCTGATCCTGGTTTTTTATGGATATGCCAGGGAGTGAATCTGGAATCCTTTACTCACAAAGCTTGTGCTCTACCACTTAGCCATGGCCACTGGGATATACCTTTTAAGAATTGTAACTCTACTGTGAGAAGTTCACTGGCTGGATTACTTGTTCTTTATATAGCACTATCAAAATAACTAAGGGAGCAATCCTACAGCCACTAGACACTGTCTAGAGGGCCATAGGATATGTTCATTTCCAGGAACTGACCTCAGAGCCCGCACTCCCAGGTTGGTTCCTGGAAAACTGACCTCCCGCCTCGTCCACGCTGCCTTGGAGGCAGCGCGGAGAAGCCCCATCCTCCACTCCCAGAAGAGGAGTGTGGAGTGACTGAAAAGGGGCGTGGGGGGGCGTTCCTGGGGCGGGGAGAGAGGAGCAGCGTGTATGACACATCCAATGTGTCGTATGGCAGCTTCCTCTCCCAGTCGCCCCCCCCCCACTGCTAGACAGTCAAAAATGGCTGTCTAGCGAAAAAGAGCAAGGCCGGAGAAGCACGGAGGGCATGATCCCCCCCTTGCCTCTCCTGCCTTGCTTTGGATAGGCGGTGGCCTCCAAGGTCGGAGGCGGCCACCTATCTAGTTAGGATTGAGCCCTAAAGGTGCAATCCTATGCATGTTGAGACAGAAAAAAGTCCTACAACTCCCAGCCAGCATGGCATGCATAGGATTGCATGCATAGGATTGCACCCTAAAGATGGTTTCCCTTCATTCAAAAGAAGGTCCTTTGGACACAGCAAGTGGTGTGGTGCTGGAGGATTTCCACTCCATCCCATAGCCATTGGCCTTCATGGTGCCTCAAGTTTCTAATTCATCATCTTCATTAATCTTTTAAAAAATCTTTTTTATTTGTATGCCACTTTTCCACAAAATTGTGCCCAAAGCGGCTCACGACACAACAAATGAACAAAATAAGTACAATTTACAAGATATCAAACAGCAATAAATATGACAATATTTTAAAAACACAATAGAAACAATTACAATTAACTTATAATGTTGGCAGATAAATACATAATAAAAAGATCAATATATATATATATAATATCCAGTAAAACAGTACAAATTTATTCATTTATTTCATTTCATTTCATTTCTATGCTGCCCAATAGCCGAAGCTCTCTGGGCTGTTCACAAAAATTATGAACAAATAAACCAAACTAATCCAGCAACTGAGCACTACACAGGAGAGAGAATAAAGCACAATATGAAAATATTAACAAATATAAATCCATATCCATTGCATATGAGGGTTCTCCACAATTAGCCTACCAGCACAGGTTGGCAGTTACACCTCTCACTCGTGGCAGCCTTCCTCTCTCCCAGCACTCACTTGCATCTCCTGTCATAGTTCCTTCCCTGTCTCTCACCTGGGGAGGTAGAGACTGCCAGTCCTTCTTCAAGCCCCATATACCCAGAACGTTTTGACATTACTCAGCCTCTCTCCACCAAGCACCCTTCCCAGCACTGCTCTTCAGGCAGCAGGCTTTATCAGGCTCCAAGATGGAGGGTGGGGAGAAGCGGGTGGAAATGCTCAACCCCTTGATGTTAGTCCCTGTCCAACAAACACTCCTCTCCATCCAATGTGTCTTCCATCAAACCTCTGAGAGAGATCATCTAGCAGCTTTCCCCAACTTGGTGCCCTCCAGATATTTTGAACTATAACTCACATCATTCCTGACTATTGGCCGTGCTGGCTGGAGCTGATGGGAGTTAACGTCCAAAACATCTGGAAGGGACCAGTTGGGGAAGGCTGTCATAGAAGTTTGGGCTGAGGTGCCATCAATATGCAAATCGCATGCAGCTCTAGCTCTGTTTATATCATCTAATCCCAGGGAAGTGGAACAAGGCTTTCTTGGCTAGCATGGCTACTATACTTGCAGTCCCCCCTTTTCGCCAGACCTGAATCCCCACCTAACATTTCTTTGGGGATAGGTGATGTGCTTCAGGCTCAACAGGAGAACTTCAGCTGTTGGGCAGTATAGAAATCTAATTAATAAAATAACTCCTGAAATAGATCCAGGATTTAGCCGAGAAAGAATCATGGGAAGAAGAAGAACCTGGGGAATCTAGCCCTGGCCTTCCCATGAAGCAATTACTGGAGCACACACAGTTCTCCACTAAATAGGAGGCAGGATTACCCTGGAGATTTTCACCACCAAGAATCCCTCAGACTGCTTTCCTTCCAGTGGAATTCTCAGTTACCAGAGACTTCTCTGCAGAATCCCTGCAGCTGCTGACCTCCTGCCTCCACTGCTGCCTCCTTCCCAGAAATGATGATGGTAATATCAAGACATTTCCCAGTGTTGCCAGGTTGGGACCAGAGTGCCAATGCTTTAATCATGGATGGTGCTTTAATCATTAGCTCAATCATAGACAGGTTGTCCATGACTGAGCTAACTTTTCCCAGAGAGGGAGGGCTTGAGTCACATACCTTGGTCTGTTTCAGAGATCTGAAAAGTGCAGGAGCCAACAGGTAAAGCTATTTGCTTGCCAGGCTTAGGCATTCATCCAGTCCCCCTGTGTTCTGTCCATGGTTCTGCTGCTTTCCTGCCAGTCTGGTCCAGACTCTTTTATCTTGAGCTATTCACTCCATCCTACTTAGTGATGGCCAGCAACTGAATCCATCTACTACTTCCAAGAGTGAAGGGACTGTCTCCCCTCCATTACTGGGCAGCAGCTCATCTGTGTGCCTTGGCCTTGAGCACAACAGAGGAAGGCAGAAGAAGACTTGCAGGCCGCTTGTTCTTCTATTTTCCCAGTGTTATACTACATCCAAAGCCACTCAATCAAATTGCTCAAGCACATTAAAGATGGGGAAGAATAAATCTAGGATCTATATCCAGTTTGATCTAGGGGGAATTCCTTCGTAAGTTATTCTTTGTTTTTATGTGTGATACTTGTATACCGCTTAATATCGGAGTGCAGTTCAATGCTCAGTATGTAAGCAAAACCCATCTAAGAAGCAATGGCTTAGATCTTGCAGTACCCTGTGCATGCCCATTCCTGCAATTGGTTGTCCATGATTTGTCCAAAATTGTTGCAAGCAAACCATGTTCCAGATATCTTGATACACTTGCATTTCCAATACCACAAACACTGGGGAAAAAACTTTCCTGATGAGTGAAGTATCTCATAGAAAGTATCATAGAACCATAGGGTTGGAAGGGGCCTACAAGACCATCGAGTCCAACCCCCTGACCAGTGCAGGAAGCCTGATTCCCAGGTGGTCTCCCATCCAAGTACTAACCAGGGCTGACCCTGCTTAGCTTCCGAGATTGGGGGCATCCAGCCTTTTGCTCATGTGTATGACTCATTGAAACTTATACTCAGAACCTGTCATAAATGTATCCAGCTCACTTTCAAAATGACCTGTATCCTTTGCACATGCAAGTCTTGAGGCTGATGATCCCCAAATTCTGTTACTCTGATGGTTGCTAATATTTAGAATCCTTAAGCCTGATCTAGCCAGTTAAACACTCTCCGTGGGAAAGATCTTCAGCAGCACATGTTTAACTCTCCAATTGAAATCAATACACTTGACTTTTGGCTGAATCATTCCTGTTCTTTAGATCTTCACCCAAAATGTATTAATAGAAAGCTTGTCTAACTTTCATTTGTTTCATTTGGTGGATTAATTTAAATAGAAAAGCCCAAAGTGAATATTGGTTTGAACTCTAATAAGTACTGACAGATATGAACTTTGAGCAGATAGTTTCATAGCACTGGGCAAACTCATGAAATTGGTTATCATGATAAAAACTCATCATTACCTGTACAGTAGAGGATAAGAGGCAAGCTTAAAAACCATGTAATAGCACATAAATCATTTTACCTCTGAACATGGTCTCTCTTCTACCCATTGTCTGGAGTAATTAAAATCTTTTAAAGGCAAGGATGAGTGGCAAACTCAACAGAGCCCTGATTTCAGTTGGCACTTCAGGGCACAACATACATATAACAATCTTAAAAAGAAGTGTCAGGTCACTGAACTCATATCATGCATAGATGAATAAACAGCCCAAAAGGTAGCAAGCAGCAAGTGCTCGCAAATTGTTCTGGATTTTAACTGGTGAACTGTGAAAACAACTACATGTAAAAGCAATGATCATCTAATGCTTCACATGACCTCTTTTGCATATTCTTCAGCTGAAAATCCTTTTCCTGTCCTTGGAGTTTCATCCAATGATTAGAAGACATTTGTGTTATGTACAGATGGTGCTGCAAAAAACAAACATCTGGACTCAAAGCATGGCATCCCTAATGAACAGTGTTGTCTGTGCTGATCCACTTGTGTGCAGAAGAGACAGTTGCATTTTCATGTGGTTAGCCTTTACAGTGCAATCCTATGCTTACTCAGAAGTAAATCCACAAGAATTACTCTCTAATAAGTGAGTTTAGGATTGCAACCTAAAAAAAAATAGCAATACAAGATCATAACTTTTACACAGACAACAGCATCTGAATCTTGATCAAATAACTCTGGGTTGGATCCAGACTTAGTCATGCTTAAAGAAGATTCATTGAAATCAATGGGGCTTAAGTTAGTCATGACTAACTTGACCCATTGATATCAGTGGGTCTACTCTAAGCATGACAAAGCTTGCATCCAACCATCTGTCTTTTAATAGCCATTTACAAATTAACACCAACCCATTATAGTATCATTTCATTTCATCTCTTATATTTCTATATCACCCCATAGCCTAAGCTCTCTGGGCAGTTCACAAAAATAAGAAACTGTTAAAATACATTATATAAAGTATAAAGTGCAAATCCTGCTACTATAAGCAAAACAAGTCTAAGAAAATGTGATAGGAGGATATCTCCGGATTACAAAAAAATGTAATTGGCAAAACCTAGAGCCCAACATCTGATAGTCAGACCTACATTCCAGTAATACCTAATAAAGATACACATTCTATTCCTTCTCCTCCTCTCTCTCTCTCTCTCTCTTATATTTGGTTTAACCTAACTTGACTTCTGAGTCTAAGCATAAAGCATATCTCAGTAAAACATACATCATCCAGACAACCCTCAATTGGTTTCTCATACCTGAATATTGAAGATGATTTTATTGTATACGGCTGTTTATCTTTTATCTTCTTGTTTATTCTACAATTTTGTCTGTTGAATATTCTCTTTCTCCTTTCCTGGTTTCTGGGTCTCCAAGAGTTAACGTTCTTGTTAATCATCCATCTTGTTAATAAATAAACTAATTTGCATTCATATTTGGAGATTAGGTAAATTAGTGGGACATTTAAATGGAAAATGATAGCCTGGCAGGTTTTATACAAAGAATGACGCCAGACATGTTTCTGCCCAAATACCCAAACTGTCAGATATTTCTATTATATATTTTATATTCATTTCAATACATATATTCTTATTTAGTAAATATTTATATAGCTATCACAGCAACTTTACTTTCAAGGGCTAGCAGGAGCCTGGAGACAGTGAAAGAAAACACTCAACTGTGCCAAGAATTTATATGGACAAAATTCATACAGATTTGGAATCAGTTGAGACAATGGTGTGTGTGTGTGTGGGGGGGGGGGGGTAAATTGATTTATGTTGTCTTATAGGTGCCTTTAATAATTATGGATGTGGGAACAACAACAAATTTTCCAGATTAAAAAACATAAAGAAAGCTTGTTTGGATTAACACGATATGCTGAAAGCATTCATTTGACTCCTCATCTATCTATAATTTACTGAGCTGCAGAATAAACATACTGTGCCATTCTGCTGCTGTGGGCTCAAAGTCGTAAATATTTCATTACTTTAAAAATGAATCACTATTAGGTAGGTGTTTTGGTATTCAGGAAAATAAAGTTTTAGGTAGTCAAATAAAATTGCTTCTTTTACCTTCCGGCTGATTTGTTTGTTTGGATTGGAGCAGATTAGAATGGTGAGCAGTACGGTGTCACCTCTTGGATTCTGATGGAACTACATGTCAAGCCATTGATTCTTTCCCCACCCTGCCTTGGCCACTGTGCAGAGATGAGGCTAGTAAGGGACAATTTGGAGCCACAGAAGAGACTATAATTTTGATTGGGGCTAGTCAGGATCCATTTCAGCATTGCCTTGACCATAGTGCATCTTAGAGAAATTTATTTTGCTTTTAAAACACTTAAAATTTAGGAAACTCTGTAGCTTTCATTAGCAACCTACTGCAATGCCCAGCATTTTCCCTGCTATCAGTTCACTAAATAGATAGTGCCTTGTCTATGCTTTGAATCTACTTGATGGCAATGAAGAAACATGTATTCAGTGTTCAGACTTTTCTTTTAAATAATATCAGAGGTCCTCTTTTTATTTCTTCTCTCCATTTAAGTCCATTCCTTCTAGCTTTTCCTCATGTCTTGCATGTTAAATTTTTGATGGTCATTTTTGCTCTTTGCTTATCTTTTCAGTTCCTCCTCATTTTTCTTACAGCACATTGAGCCATGTTGAACACCACAGATTGCGACCAACAGAATCGCTCCATGAACACAAGGAGCTTCCAGTCTTGGAGGGAAAGCTTTTCACAGAAGGATTAACTTCCATTTTGAAATAATAAATGAAAATCAAAAGTGCTTTTAACTTTGGGTCCTACCCATTTGCCCTGAATTCTTTTTGAATTTGAATTTGTCTTTTTGAATAGCATGTTTGCCTTCCACAGCCTCATACTGATTGGCCATGTTAAATTCGTAATCTACTGTCCTACTTCCATCTCCAGAGGTCAGCTGTTTCCCAGGAGAGCAGGGCATACAATAATGGAATGAGTGTGCATGAGAACAAGCTTACGTTGGGTGTCAGGAAAGGCCATAAGACCGGTCAAGCAATGGGGGACAATGTGTCCCAGACAAAGTGTGGAATGTTTTAAGATATTTTCCCCTATGCCTGCTTATTACGATCTACTACAAAGGTCCTTTTGTGTCCCAACATCCCCAGAAACACATCTGGATAGGACTAGGGAGAAGGCCTTCATGGTAGCAGCATATAGGCTCTGGAACTGCCTCCCACTGGAGGTTCTCCATGCAGTGAAGGCCCACCTCTTTAAGAAAGCTTTGGAGCTTTACCTGTTTTAAGCTCAGATGAAAAATGATTTTAAGTCAGCTTTGCTTTCAGTGGGTGTTTTCATTTTTTCCATACTGCTCTTGTCTTGTTCTTGTTCTTTGTATTATGATGTGTTTTATTGTTGCCTTGGATAGATTCATAAACACATGATTTAAATACAGCGAATCTTGCTGTTGCAGTGTATTGCTTTTTAGCTCAGTGTCATCTCTAATTCCATGATTCTCAAGAATCATCAAGGGGACTTCTGGTTGGAACCAATGTCCCTCTGGCAGCTTCCCATGGGCTGTCCGTGGGAGCTTTCTCAAACAGCTTTTTAAAAGGTTGAAAAACCTTTTCATCTCCCCCCTGGAATTAAAAGGGGGCAAGGCATCTTGGAGAAAAGTACCCCCCATGAGATAGTGGGTGGGGGCTGGATTCCAGGATTATATCCCCAGAACTTTACCAACGCAAAAAGCTGTTCTGAAACTCCTATTTCATAGGAGAAAACGGGGCTAACGTGTTCCATAATAATATATGCTTTAAGAAATATCAACGACTCCTGAGGGATGATTTAGGAAATATTAACAATATTTGAGAACATCTGAGGACCTGCAAGGTCTGTCTGAGAGAAACATGACTACACCGAGGAGAAGAAAGGGGCTGGCATCACCGCCCACACACTCCCCCCCACCGTACCTCCTGTGTCAAAAGTTTCGAAAACAGAAGATATAGGGGAATTAGTTACTCTGATAAAGACTTTATCTTCGCAATTTACGGAGCAAGCGAAAAGGTTGGATTTAATGATGTTATGTGGCTGCAAAAAAGGCAAATGCTAGAAGCATAGCTTCCAAATCCTGGAAGTACTAGTTCCCCTCTACTCAGCACTGGTTAGGCCTCATCTGGAGTACTGTGTCCAGTTCTGGGCACCACACTTTAAGAAGGATGCAGACAAACTGGAGAGGGTTCAGAGGAGGGCAACAAAGATGATCAGGGGACTGGAAACATAGCACTATGAAGAGAGACTGAAGGAACTGGGCATGTTTAGCCTTGAGAAGAGAAGACTGTGTGGAGATAGGATAGTGCTCTTCAAGTCACAGAGAGGAAGGCCAGGATCTCTTCTCCATCATCCCAGAGTGCAGGACATGGAATAATGGGCTCAAGTGACAGGAAGCCAGATTCCGGCTGAACATCAGGAAAAACTTCCTGACTGTTAGAGCAATACGACAATGGAGTCAATTACCCAGGGAGATGGTGGGCTCTCCCACACTGGAGGCATTCAAGATAAGGCTGGACAGCCATCTGTCAGGGATGCTCTGACTTGGATTCCTGCATTGAGCAGGGGTTGGACTCGATGGTCTTGTAGGCCCCGTCCAACCCTACTATTCTATGATTCTATGATTCTAATTTCTTCAGGGGAGGAGAAAAAGCACTTTTAATACCCATTGAAATCCTAACTGTCAAGCCTTTCTCCTGCGTGGCTGAGAAGGGAGACTCCCCCATCCATCCTGGGAGGAAAAAAGCCCATCAAACTCCTGAGCAAAAGGGAGAAGAAGCAGTCAGTGAAGTCAGTGGGAGGGGGAAGTTCCAAGTACATACATTGAAGGGGATGGGAGACCTTAAGACTGCTACTCTAAGTAGACTTAAAATTCACTCCTATGCATGCCTACTCAGAAGCAAGCCACACAGATTTCAATGGCACTTACTCCCAGGAAGAGAAAGCCTACAGCCAATGAGCTTACTCAGAAGTAAGCATTGCCATGTTCAGGGGGATCTCGAAGAAGCATTTGGGATGGTTAACCACTTTACAGTCCAAGTGCCTGTAGTGGAATGGGAGGGGGCAGAAACGGTCACTGGGAACATGGTCAGTGACCTGCCCCCACCCTCCCACCAATCTGTTGTCATGACAGTGTTATTCAGCACTGCCCAGCAACACCCCCTAGCACATGCCCACACAAAGCGGGACAAAGTGATAAAGGGGAAATAGTACACAGGGGGGGAAATGGCAATTTCAATCGCAAGCACAGAAAATGCCAGGTTTTCCCCATTCTCAGATCACACAGAAAGAGGGCGGGGAAGTTGTGAGATAGCGGCAGGAGAGCAGTGTCTTTGTTTAAAGCTCCCATGAAAACCAGTGATTAAAGAAGAACAATCCTGCTAAAAAAAAACAAGGTGTGAAGACAGCGCATTACAGGCTTTAAAAATCAGAAGAAGAAGCTTATACTGAATCCTATAAGAAATTGGAAGCCAGTTAAAAGATTTCAGAAGTGTAGTAACATCATCAAAGCGACAGGCCAAGAAAATGACCTTCACAGCAGAATGTTGAATAGAAACCAAAGAACTAATACGAGATAAAGGAAGCCCAGTTAGGAGAAGGTTGCAATAGTGAAGACAAAAAATGACCAGAGCATGAACAAGCATCTTAGCAGAAGAGACAAATTAGAATGGCTGAATCCTGATGATGTTATAGAGGAAGAAATTACAAGACTTCACTAATGCTTCAATATGAAGAACAAAAGACAGAGGGGACTCAAAAATAAAGCCAAGACTATGTGCTTCCTCAATTGGATAAAGAGTAACATTATTAACATTATTAACATTATTAACGGTAATGGAAAATATATATTGGGGAGAAGACTTAGGGTGTTCTATCTTTGCCAAATTAAGTTTCAGACAACGATGAAGTATCCATGCTGAAATATCCAAGAGACATGCTAAGATACGATCATGAACATCAGAAAAAAGTTCTGGGGAAGAGAGATATAATTGTGTATCATTGGCATACAAATTATATTGGAGACCGTGAGATCGAATAAGATTACCCAAAGACAACATATAAAGAGAAAACAACAACGGGCTCAAAACTGAACCCTGGGGAATCCTAAATGAGAGGGGAAAGGAAGATAAAGTGCAGCTGTTAGCCAGCATGTTTAACGACTGACCAGAGAAGTAAGAAATAAACCAGTTAAAGATAGAGTCTTTAAAGTGTTTATACCATACTGAAAAACTGTTGGAGCAAGAGACCTGGTGACAGCCAGGAGCAAAAGGTTTTTGATGGTCATGTGCATCTAATAACCTTGAAGGCCATAACCTACATGACCTCTATTGGAATTGACTCTAATAAGAGTTTGCAAGAAATGGGAACTCCAGATATATGCAATTGCCTATCTCACTACCAAGTCACCAGCACAGCAAAGGTAGGGATGGTGGAGAAATCCGCTGTGGACTCAAATCAGGCTGGATTCTCAAGAATCCAGCCTGTGGAGTCCACAGCAGATTGGCCCCACTCACCTCTGCCGGATTTCCTGCAGGGCAGCTATCAGAGCCTTAACAGCCAACGCAGAGAACAAGGGCCTCGACATGGACAGCCCCCAGCACTCTCTCCCTGGCTTCCTCAAGAGGAAGCCAGGGAGAGAACACTGGGGTGCCACACCAAGGCCTTTGTTCTCCATGCCAGCTGGGTTTCCTTGACAGCCGGCATGGAGAACAAGGGCCTTGGTGCGGCCAGCCCCCAATGCTCTCACCCTAGTTTCCTCTTGAGGAAGCCAGGGAGAGAGCACTGGGGTGCCACACTGAGGCCTTTGTTCTCCATGCTAGCTGTCAAGGGCTTCCTTAACAGCCAACATGGAAAACAAATGCCCTGGCATGGCCAGAAACAGAGCTACCCACGAAATCTAACGGATGTGGCAAGGTTCCTGGGGATGCCATGCGGCCCCAAGTGGCCCAGATTTCCCCATCATGGACCACCCCCCCCCC
Source organism: Heloderma suspectum (assembly GCF_057233095.1). Taxonomy (NCBI): domain Eukaryota; kingdom Metazoa; phylum Chordata; class Lepidosauria; order Squamata; family Helodermatidae; genus Heloderma; species Heloderma suspectum. The sequence goes on along the minus strand of NC_139460.1, from coordinate 254,002,143 downwards.
GGACTGGAAGTTGTGGGGTTCGTACACCCTTAAGCAAAGGTACATGAAGGTCAACTTGAACTGGCCAATCTAAAGCCTTGGCAGTAAATATCCTCCAGTCCTCAATCATCTCTACCTCTGGAAAGGTCAGTACCAGTCAGGGATAATCATTAGGTTAAAGCACCACCAATTATCATCTGTGTTCCCTTTTGTTCTAGGGACCCCCACCAGGTTATCACTTGAAAATATGGCCATTGTGATACCTAACTAGTCAACCCCAATTCAGTCATAGAATCAAGAGACTAGCAAACACTTCACTCCAGGAGCCAAGCTAGTAAATCATGTGTTTAACCCCAATCCAAGCACAGCCAGTGTCATTGACTCCTTTGTGTTCCTAGTTAGTACCTTATAATTATCCTCAAGTTAGCCTCTCAAATGTGATCTCAGGACCTAATATATAGAGACCCCCTGTTGCACTGATCTGTGTGATTCTCCCAGAGTCTGCCTGGCATGTTGCCCATTGCTCATAAGCCACTGCTAGAACTATTCCTCACTCTGGGACCAAATCCACATTTCTAGACCCAGAGCTTTCCTCTTTGCTTGTATTACCTTGCTGCCTTATTTTTCCAGATAGAGCTTCACCCCACTCCCGTGAAGCTTCAAGCTGCTCTCTGCGAGCATAGTTACAATATTGGGACTATGGACATTTGTGTGGCAATCCCTTTGGAGATCTAGGGAAACTCATGCCTTGCAGTAGGACTAAGCAGCAGGAATATTATCATTTGTTGGCTTTAAGCTCAGTGGTCTCCCCTTCCTGTGGCCAAGCAAAGAGCCAAGGACATTTTGCTAAAGTTTCACATGGTGTCAAGCCAGACACACCCAAAACTTAGCTAGCTTCCCTCCCCTGATTCCTTCTCCCAATTCTGTGCCTTCTTCTCTGTGTTTGTTATTTTCTTCAGGTTCATTAGGATCTCAGATCAGGGATTAAGGATTCAGTGTGGTGTAGTGGTGAGAGTGTTGGACTGGGAGCCGGGAGATCTGGGTTCTAGTCCTCACTCAGCCATGGCAGCTCACTGGGTGACAGTGGGCCAGTCCCAGACTCTCAGCCCAACCTACCTCACAGGGTTGTTATTGTGTGGATAAAATGGAGAGGAGGATTGTGTATACCGCCTTGGGTTCTTTAGGAGGAAAAAAGGCAGGATATAAATGCAATAAATAAACAAACAAACAAAAACACTCCCCTGAAGACTCAGACTCGCTGTTTGGGTGTAATAGTTTTATGAATGTGGGGTTGGGTTTTGTGTTACACTGCTTTTTGTACACCATTTTGGTGCCTTTTGGGGCAGAGAATACTGTTCATTAAATTCAAGGAGGAGAAGGAGGAGGAGGATTAAAAAAAAAAAGTAGTCTTCAAAATACCCAGACTTAACCCCCTTCAACCCTTCATTTACTGTTCTGGTCAAGCATCACAAGGAGATAAAGGTCAGTTGAGGAATTGTTAATTCATGATCAGGAGACATTGCATAGGGATGAACTCCGGAACTCAAACCCAGGGTCTGCATGGATGTGATCAAACATTTGACCATACCTACCACTAATAAGGTATCATTAGCTAATAGGTGGAATATCTAACTCATACTTGCTGAAATATTCACTTTTCAGTCAGTATATCTGTCTCAATCCTGTTCTAAAAATATGCAGCCTTTACCCAGCAAAGCTGCTCCAGGGTTTTACATCCCTTTAACTACTTTGCTGCCATTTGTCTAATCTCAGCACATCGTCCCTTTCGCAGCAGCACATATTAAAAGGGAACTTGCACAGACTTCATGGCAGATTGTCCAATTAACTCCTCAGCACCTTGATTACTTTATCAAGCAACCACTTATGCAGGTGCCACCTTTCCAGATGAGACATTCAATTCAAGCAAAGGGGGTGGGTGGGAGAGTTGCCCTCTTGCCCTGAGCAAATTCCAACTTGGGTAATTACTTGCCGCCCACAATCAATTTCATTTGGATGCAACGTTTCCTTGAATTCAAACTACCTTCATCTCTATGGAATATTGCAGAGTGGTGGTGGAGGTGCTGGTCTTTTTAAGTGTCTATTTTTGAACCTTTGTTGGTTATAAGCTTGAAGAGGTATGGGGAAAGGGGTCAGAGACTAGAAATAGGTGAGGTGGGTCTTCCCATGGTTTTCGTCAAGTTCTGGCCCCTTTTTTCAGCCCCCACCCCCACCCGGACCATTTCAATATGAGCGGCATTTTTACTTAGCATCACTTTCTGCGCAGAGTCTTATACTTCTGCAGAAGCCGAAAGGTTTCAATTGGTAAATTGAGCAGAATATGACCAAACTGCTGAGTTTATTCTGTTCACAGAACTGAAGTTTTATTGATACAGAGATTGTCTTCTCCCCCAACCCCTGTCTTCCTATTCAGGAGCCCAGAATATAGTCAGAAGGTTCTTCTTGTTGTCATTTCCACTCTGAAGCCAAGCAGGCCTCACAAATATCTGGCTGAAAAGCCCTCTGAGAACCCCACACATGCCATCCTGAAGGTTGGCCCTTATGAGATGTTTGAGAGAGAGAGAGAGAATACAAAATGCACAGGCAGAACATCAAAAATGAACAGTGCATACAGGGATTTATTTTTACAAGTCCTGTTGCTTCTTAGAATACATACATGCAGGACCACTAACTGCTCATATCTGAAGGAGAAAGGGGGCAAAAAACACACTGCAGTGCAGTTCATATTGGAAACACTATGCATATATTTTGCATTCAGATAAGTACAAAAAATGGTAAGAAGAACCAGCCCAAGAAGTTCAGCACGAATGAAATGTAACAGATAAATATAATTGGTGGCATCCAACTAGTGTCTTTCCGCCAATGGAAAGCATATGTCAGCAGAATAGACTGGGAGGCCATTTTTGGTTATTCCCTTTCCCCCTGCAGCCCCTGTGCCCCATCAAAAACCTGCTGCAGAGGGTTGGGGAACCTTCTGAAACACATTTTTTTGAGACTCACTTAAAATTCCTCCCTCTCTATTCCGCTGATGGATGCCTTCCGTTGACAGAGGGAAACACACTAGATATACTCAGGTCCCTTGTGTGTGGGGGGGTCGGTCGTTTAGGGGGCAGAGGGCTTACACAGAAGCCATGGCATGGAATGGCAGTGAAAGTTTGGTTCACAAGCAGGCTGTCCTTCCTCGAAGGCAGAAAGTTCTTGCTGTCTGAAGTCTGAAAAGCAGGAAAGAACAGTTATGCTGACGAAGCTTAGTCAAGCTATGGAACAATAGAGCAGTATGAGAAGAAGTTACTAAGTTTGTTGTTCCCTGAGTCTAGTAGCTCCATGAGCCTGGAGTGTTCCCCTGTACCCTGATAAGGCCGATGTTTATGTCAACCTCCTAAACTGATGGAGAACTGTATTTGCAAATATCTGACACCCAAAATGTGTTATCCACCAATCCAGAAACAAATTTCTCATTGCAACAAGTGGGGAGAAGGAAAAATGGCCAAACAGAATGCAGGAAAAATGTATGGAGGAGTTCCAGTGGATCAAAAAGGGACTGTACCTCAGTACCAAGTTTCACATCTTCTTCCCTTAATTTATGTTTATTGCTTAGCTTAGTTAGCAGATTTTTGCTTGTTCTGGGACCTTTTGGATTCCAGCTTGCTTTTTTGTCTTCTCTTAGAGACAAGGGATTTCTTGCTTTGAACATGTCCCTCCTTCAGTTTTCTTGGACATTTTTTTTCTGAGCTAGCCTTAAGCCTTCTGGGACTAGATGCTTGGTTCATGAACAATTTTGAATAGACTCCGCTTTTGCGGGGTTGTTTTAATGGATTATTGTTTACTTATTGTGAGGCTGAATCATCCCTCCTTTATTTTTAATTTCTTCCCCCCTCCCCTTTTTAATCTGAACTAATTTTTTTATCTGAATTTTTCTAGATCTAGTGTACTAGATACAGGATTAGTCTTCCTCATCTTTCTCGTGTAAACCTGTCTCCTTTGCTTGGGATAAGTAGTTATAATTTTCCTTTCCATTCTCTTTCTTTCCCTTAATCTTTATGTTAAATTGCGATAAAGTTGGAAACACAGTAAGCTTTATCTAGTTTGGAGGCTTTAGATGATGGCAGTCTAGGGCTTAATAATATATCTACTTCATTAGTAGCTGTTTGATTGTTGTTGTTAATTATCTTCGTGTATAGCACTGTTATCTTTGTATCTGCATTGCACTGTCTGGTCGCTTAGATTAATTTTCTATTGTTTCTGTATTTACATTTTCAGATTTACACACACAGACACACACACCAATCAATCACTACATGTATCTACTTTTCCATTCATTCACTGCTGTCATATCTCACTGCTGAGTATGCATGTTTTCTTTTATCATTTGCCATTGAATACATCTTTCAAATTTATTTTCTGACTCTCGTCCTTTCTGGTGGCCACAACTAGTGCACTGGAGCAAGTTAAATAGAATTAAAATGTGAACCTATTTTCAGATACCACCAAATAAAATAGCAGGAATGGAAATCTGTCTGCTTTTAGACTTTTTCTTTTTTTTAACACACCAGACACCCATAAATTTTGATGCCAATAAGCCCAGGAATCTTGATCAGAGTTTTAAAGTAATTGATCAAGTTGTAGTCATATTGGTAGTATTTTCTGATAATACTTTTCTCATGACCCCTGAAACCATGCTAGTCTTATCTGACTGAGCCTTGGCACCAGCTTCAATGGCTCTGGATACAGAAAATGTAGTATTCGGGATTTGACATTTGACGATTTGATTCCTCCTTCACCTCTTTATCTTATTTGTATTCTTGTCTGTGTCACATTAAATGATGCAGAGCTCACTTTTAGGGTAATGCCAGGCCTGAAGTTTATGAAATAAAAGATTGATATCAGCTTCATAAACTCAGGGGAAGCAATATCTTCCCTGCATCCTGACATCCGTCTAACTGCAGGCACCTTTGTATTGTATATGGTCAAAAAAATGGCATAGAAAGGGGGGAGGACTTTTAGCTGTAGGATTTTATTTTTTATTTTTTTGCTGGTTGAAGGTGGAAACCTAGTGTGTCATTAACTTCTTTATCACTTTTATAGCATGAAAGCTAAGCTTCTTTGTAGATTTCATGGATTCTGAAAAGCTAACAAAAATGGAACTTAAATGTCACTGGCTGGATGCTTAAATGTTCATACTCTGTAACCAGTGAATTATCACTGACATACCCCCACGAGAAGCGCAATTCATGATGAAGAGGTGACAAGAAGAGACTATAATATAGCTAGGGATAGATAAAAAATTAGGATAAACCAATCATTTATAAGAGACTGCCCATCACCATAAGCTTAATTGTCATTTGGATTAGGGATGGGCAACTTCTGGGTGTTGGAGGGCCACATTGCCCTCCTGTACTGCACTGGGAGCCACACACCTACCCCCCACCTCTATCCTCCACTGTCTGCTGTGCTGCCAAATTTGCTGCTGAAATTCTGTGGCACAGCAGCAGCAGGGAAAAAGCAGTGATTTTTCTTGAAAACAAGGCACACTCAGAACATGCTGCTTGTTTTGAAACAAAATCACGCTTCTGGGACTCCTCCAGAAGCATGCTTCTGTTTCAAAACAAGTTGTGAGCTCCCTGTGACCGTGTTTTCAAGAACAATGTCTGCTTTTCCTTGCTGCCACTGTGCTGCTGGATTTTGGCAGCAAATGTGGTGGCCTCCAGTGCTGGCTCTAGTGTTTTGAGGACCCTTGGGCAAGACACCTCCATGGGCCCCCTCCCTCAGTGAGTCGACCTTGTTACCACTGTTGTCACCAGCTGCTATTAATCCTCATCCTTCCTCTCATCATTGCTACCATTTGCTTGACAGCCAGTGAGCAAGTAGGCAAAGGCATCTACTGCTCCTCACCACCACAATCACCTGGGACAGACCGAGGACTCCTTCACACGGAGCTTTTATCCTGCAATTGAGATTGCTCCTTCACAGAAGTTTGTGGGCTCTTTACATAATGCCATGACCCTGCCATGACCCTCCTGCACTAAATGCCCTTTGTTCCATTTTTAAATAGGTCACAGATAATGAGCTATCAAATTACCCCGTTGTGTTCCGCTTCAGTTTCCTCCTCAAAAGAGTTAAAGCGGCAAGAAGAGGAGCGAGATCAATGACAGATGATGGAAGACTCAGATAAGAGGGAGAGGGGGAGGGAAAAAGGAAGCACATGTAAAGGGAGTCAGTTGTGATCCTGCATTTAAAACAGAAGCAGAAAGCCCTGTTTTAAATGCAGGATTTTAGGCTGGTGTAGAAATGCCCTGAGAGGCAGATTGCTGGTTGCGATGGTAAAGAGCAGCAGCAACTCCAGGGGGCTCTTGTCAGTGGGCCCCTGCTGGGATGTGGGCCCTTGGCAAGTGCCTGACCATGCCTACCCTTTATGCCAGCCCTAATTGCCTCATACATACAAGAGAGGCACCTCAGCATCCCCAGCTGCTTGCAGCCTACAGCTCCAATCTAAGTTCTCTCTCTTGGTGTATCTCTGTCTCTCTCAAGTTCGAACTGTAGTTTTGTTTCTTTTTACCAACACACAGATCTTCATCAGCCTCTCCCCTAGGTTGGGGGCACTCGAGAAAGGTGTGTCCCTTCCCTTTTTTTCCAATTCAGAACATTGCAGCATGATCTCAGTATCAAGAAACCATATTTTAACAATCCACTCCCACAAAGAGATATGCACTGACCATTAAGGAACTAGTCACTCTGATCCACAACACTCTTTTGTTCAGTCCACAAACTGTGATCCAACATTGCTTCAAGGTAAACCCACAGGGAGAGCCCTTTTCACAGTAATCAGAGAGCAATCCTATCACACTATGGTACAGTGTTTGTGGTGTGTGGGTCAGCCTGGGCAGGGCAATATTGGAACATGCAAAGTATGGTTTACATCAATGTAGTTGGGCTCATTTCAATAGTCCAAATGTTTTCATTAACTGAGACTTCTCTCAAAATATACAGATGGTACCTATAACAATGGGAATTCCATGTTTATAGAGATATGGAACATGCACGACCGAGTGAGCGAGTTAACTTTCATTCCTAGTCTTTCTTATAAGGCAGAGATGGGAAACCTTAGGCCTGGGGTCCAGATCCAGCCCTCTGGGGTTCTGCAGATGTCCACAGCCCTTCCCCTGTCCCCACCCCATTTTCCCCAACAACCATTCCTTTGGTGGTTTCCCTGCTTTTGTGTAGTTTGAGGTTGCAGTTTTTTCTTCTAAAACATTTAAATGCCTTGCCTAAGGCCTAGTTACTGATTCTTGTATACTGTTGATTGTTGACTCTTGTATACTGTTTTTAGGCTGTGTTGTTTTATTGTTGAATTTTTGCTGTTGTTAAATTGTTTTTAGTTCAAAGTTGTTTTTAGTTATGTTGTTTGCACATATTGTCTGTATGCTTTTATGTCAATGGCTTTTAAACTTTGTATGTTGTATTTTAATGTTTTAACTTTTGTAAACTGCCCAGAGAGCTTCAGCTATGGGCGGTGTAGAAATGATAACAACAACAACAGCAACAACAGTTATGGACAGTAAGAGCCTTAAACTACAAAGTACCATGTGTGAGAGGGTAGGGCGATTATATTTTTGGCCCTGGCCCTTTTGTCTTTCACCCACCCACCCCTGGAATGTGGCCCCCAAGAGCTTCTCTGCAATTGCATTTGGCCCTTAAGCTGAAAGAGGTTCCCCACCCCTGTTCTAAGGTTATTTGCTCATTCCTCAGGGCCACCTCTTCCCCAGTGTTACATTTGAGGTCATGGGTAAGTAACTTCCAGTCCAAGGCCAGATGTGGCCTCTGGCGGTTCTCCATCAGCCAACAAGCATCTCTTGCTGCTCTTATCTCCACTAAGAGATAAGAAGTATTTAAAAGGAATTAAGCTTGAAATACCCTGCAAATAACCCAGCTGTTGCCAAGATTTGGGGTTGTGCATTTAGCAGGCAGGGAAGCTGCTGCATAGAACTATGGTGTGCACCTTGCAGGCAGGGGAGCTGGTTCCTTGTGAAGAGACATGGAGAGGCTTTGTGTCTGGGATGCTTACTTAGTGCTGCTGAGTGATTTAGTCCTGCTTACTTCTGAGTAGATATGCAGAAGCCTCATCCTTATTTCTGAGTAGGCTTAAAATGGTAACCATCACATTTGGCCCTTCCTACTCTGCATTTGGCCTCATCCACTCATGGAATGTGCTCCCCCCCGCCAGACCTGTCCCATTTAGCAATTTGGCCCTAAGGCTGAAAAGGGTTCCCCACCCTGATTTAGGGATGGGAGAGAAATCCTCCACGGATTCCAGCAAGGCCGGATTCAAAAGAATTCCCCCCCCCCCGGAGTCTGTGGAGGATCGGAAGACTTACCTCCGCCTCCAGAAGGAATCCTCGCCGGCCGGATCCTCCCGGCCAGCCGGCTCCAGAGCGCCAGCGATACGGCTGCCATTGCTGTATTGCTGGCTGGGTGGATTGACTGCGGATGCAAATGGCATCCACTACACCATCTGCGGCCGTAAAGGCCTTAGTTTAAGGTAAATGCAGCTGTAAATGGCTGCATCTACCTTAAACTAAGGCTTTTACAGCCACAAATGGCGTAGTGGACGCCATTTGCATCCATGCTTTTCATTCACGCAATAGGCTACGCAAATATTTGCATAGCCTATCATGTTACTATCAGATGCATCAGATGCCTATCAGATGCAAATGGCATCATTTATGCCATTTGCGGCCGCAATACATCATGTCCCCTTCAGCCAGCGATATGGTATGGCGGCCGTATCACTGGCACTTCGGAGCCGGCCGGCGGCTCCGCAGAATCACCATGGAGCTAGGGATGTACGAAAATTCTGCCATGGATCTCAGGGAGGTCGAATGCCAGCGCATTCGGCCCCCCGAAATTGGTGGCAGAATGGCCCGCCCCCCCCCCCCAGGACGAGAATTACCTTAGGCAGATCTTCCTGGCGGCGGCGGCAGCCGCCAGTCTTCCGACCGGCAGCCGCCACTGCCATTTCCATTTTTTTTTTAAAAAAAAAAAAAACATGATAGGCTACGTAAAGATTTACATCGTCTATCATGTCTGACTTTAAAAAACAACAACAACAACACGCGTACGCAAATGGCGGCGGCCACGGCCACCGCCATTTGCTTTCCTTATTTCGGCACATCTTAGTCTACATAAACATTTACATAGACTAAGACATGCCGAAATAAGGAACACAAATGGCGGCGGCCGTGGCCGCCGCCATTTGCGTATGCGCGTTGTTGTTGTTTTTTAAGTCAGCCGTGATAGGCTACGTAAAAATTTACGTAGCCTATCACGGCTGACTGCAGGCACGCAAACGGCGGCGACTACGGCCGCTGCCATTTGTGTCCCTACTAGCCAGCGGCCGGATGTCCGGCTGCCGGCGGCTCTGCAGAATCCATGCAGAGCACAGCCGGCCAGCCAGGATTCCGGGGGGAGGGATGGAATGCCTCCCGCCCAACCATAAACATAATCCGCGAAAGGTAAGTGCCTTTTGTACATCCCTACGTGGAGCAGAGCCAGCCAGCAAGGATTCCGGGGTGGGGAGGAACAGATCGCCTCCCCCCCCGGCAGACCCCCAGCAGAAGGCAATTTAAGCATTCCGCCTATCGCTACCCTGATTTTAGGTATACTCTTAAAAGTGTGTGAATGCTATAAATGTTCATGCACGCACAGTTATTATATGTCAGAGTGAAAACTGAGCCCATAGAGCCCCAGAGCAGTTCTGATTCTGAGGAGGATCAGCAATCCGTGGGAGAGGAGCCAGCTCATCCCTCACAGGCACAGCAGCTGGCAGAGATTCCTCCTGCTGGCATTCCTGAGATAGATAGTGATCCTAGTAGTGAGAAAGTGCGGGAATGAGGCTTGCCAGATGCTCGACGCAGACGCAGAGAGCGATGAGTGATGGAGGGCGTGGAAAGGAGGCGTAGCGCCCATTTGGCACGCAAGCAACGGCTGCCTCCCATGGACACAAGGGAAAGAGGGAGGATCTCTCCCTAGCCCATATGTTTTGGGTCTTCAAGTGACTCTCTTTCAAACGAGGATCAACTGCCTATTCGAAGCTTAGGCCACTCTGCTGTTCCTTGCTTTAGTCGCTGGTGATTAGCATTTGAATGAGTCATTAATTTGTAAAAGGATTAAAGCTTTGAAAAGAATCCTTTCATCTGTGTCTTGAGTTGGCTATTGGAGTCTACTGAAAGAGGCCGCCAGGGCGCTCCTGACATCATAAGGGGACACTGACCAGGCAACAAGGATTGGCCATAGCTCCATGGCAGGAGAATAATGTCTGTTTTCCATGTATATATTACGGCTGTGCACCACTTCAGCCTGAGGCCCGAACCCCGTGTCAAAGTGGGCTGCTTCGGATCACTTAGTGCCCTTTCTGAAGCAAAGCGGAGGGGGCACGAAGCAACCCAGAGCGGGTTGGGGGCTCTCCAAAGCACTTGGTGCACTTCGGAGCTTTGGCCCCCCAGCCCAGCCCCCCCAGCACCTCCAGGTCCTTACCTGAGCCACTGCCACCACCGCCATTGCCGTCCTCGCCACCACCACCATCGCTGCCTCCATTGCTGCTGCCGCTGCCGTCCTCACCACTGCCAATTACTGAGGCCTGGACCTGCAAGGCAACTCTTATTGCAGGGAGTTGCCATTTTTAAAATGGCAACCTCCAGGAAGTTCCCAAATCAATATGCGTTCATCATAATGTGTGCACATTGCCCATGCACATACAGCTGCAAAAGACTGCACACACAAAGGCACTCTACCCACCTTTTAATTAATGCACATTGGTTGGGGTAGGTTCCTGTCAACATAGTGCTGCTCTCCCACGCACATTCATTTTGAGCTCCTATAATGTCTGAAATAGGCTTTAATCCCACTGCTTTCCTTTCTGTTTTACCCATTGTAATGTGGAATTAGAGTCTTGCTAGTTTTAGAAGGAAGGAGAGTGTGTGTAAAATGCATCACTGCAACAATGGAGCAGAACTCACTTTCCCTACATAATACCTTGCAACTTCAGAGCTATTAGATTAGCAGGCCCTGTGTCTAAACGAGGAATTGGCAACTTTGTCTTTTTCTCCAAAGGTAATGTAAGGTGCAATCCTATGCATGTTTAGACAGAGAAAAGGCCTACAACTCCCAGCATTCCCAAAGCTTTGGTGGCTGGGGAATGCTGGGAGTTGTAGGCCTTTTCTCTGTCTAAACATGCATAGGATTGTGCCCTTAATTTCTAAAACTCAGGATCAATCCCCTACATCTTTATATTTCTGGGGGTTAAACACGGACAGCCCTATCTGACTATTGGATCTGATTTCCCCCAAAGGCCTTTTATTTCAGTCCAGCCATTCTATCTATCCAGAATTTATCACTTTGCCCCTCAGCTTAAAAGGCTGGAGAACTGATGCAAGCATAATAGAAGTAAAGCTTTTAAAATATATTATCGCTGTTATTTGTGTCTTTTTTATCCTTAGTAATACATCTTAAATCTGACAAAATAGTAAAAGCCATTGCATTTCAGCTTTCTGCTTGGCTGCTTGTGAATTGTAGTAGTTTTGGTATTTATTTATTTATTTCCCAGGTGCTGGCAATTTTGCAAAGTTTGCTGAACTGAGCTGATGAGGGCTCCAGGGAGAGAAGAATTCATACCATAAGAATGTGCAGTTAATTCCATAGTATTGCCCAAAGCATGAAAAAATGCAGGCATTTTCCAATGATTATCCAAATGCACACACACACACACACACTTTGCAAAATAAGTGTAAAGCAAGTTAGTCAAGAATGAGCATTATGCAACTGAACACTAATAGTCTGAAATAATTAGGGGGGAAAGCTCTAATTAAACATCCAAGTTCTTCATTTGGAATAAACCATGCACATTTTTAAAAAACCAATTCCTCTATTAATTTGCATCTTTTACAGTGGTTGTACACTATTAGAGCCCCACACAATTTCCTGTGCCCTGTACTCCATCCACTGTGTCAAATTAGTGAATTGTACCATCTAATCTGGAATTTCAATCTGCCAGTAGCCTTCCATCTTTGTAACCTTTTGTAAAGCAAACAAATGTATACTCCTGAATGTGTATGAAGTTACACTGAATAGGCAGAATGAGACCTTGTAGAAAAGCAATTATCAATTTGAATAAGGCTACTACGATTAATGCATTCTTCTACTAGAGACAACAGTATGACAGTTAAGAAAAGTCTCTGGGAAAAATTGTGGACATGAGTAAGGACTGTATGGAGTGGAATAAAAATGCAATGCAACAATACAGCATGAAATATACTTACTGGTGCTGGAGGTGATGGTTAAAGGCACTTGGGTGGGGTGATCTCAAGATTTACAGAGGGCCTTTAGTGATCCTGAACATATACCAATTAGCCAGGGAAACTGAATTATTGAAAATATCTTTCTTACGATCTTCACATTTCCTGAATATTCTATGACAAAGTCTTTGTAAAACTGAGATCTCTCTATCAGGCCTTTCCCTTGATCACTTCCTGCATTCTGATGAAGTAATGTGATATGGGGGGCGGTAGTGCCATAACAGGTTTTATGAACAGGCTTTATGAACAGGCCTTCAGACTCTGGGTCATGGTAATAATGTCATCCCCTTACACCAAGATCTTAAGATCACTGGCATGATTCATGTAATTTGGATACATGATGGGCCCGAACTTCCAAAGTACAATACACAATGGATCTGTGGAAATGAGCCCTCTCATCTGGCACTAGTTTCTGGTTTGTTGTGAAATTCAGTGCCAGTTCTCATTAAAATATTTAGTCATCACTGAATAGTCAAAGGAATATTTCTATGTTGCAAATTCTCAAATTCACATAAGAAGCAAGCACATTTATATGGTTTTTAACATTTGTAACACATGTTACAGTGATTTGGTTGCTAGTTCATTCATTAGGTAGTTGAATGGGGGGGCGGTTGCATCAGTTTATCAGTTAACTTATTTTAAATAAAGTACTAAAAATACTGAGTAGCAATATTCCATATGCCTACTACTATCTATCGGGTTTGGTTAGAATTGGTCAGACTCATATTCTCGTATTTTTGTTGTCTTCATGTGGACAATCAAAAGCTGAGGCAAAATATTGCTACTGTATTGTTACTATACTACAGTACTACTACAGTATTGTAACTCTAAAGATAAGAATGGTTTGAAAGGTAATAACCACTTGTAAACAACAGTAACTGTGAGAGATGAAAGCCTAACTTCTAATTTGTGTGCTAAATTTATTGTGGGCAGCCTGTAGCTGTCAGTTGCTACAAAGAAGCTGTTATGAACTTAGTGGTTCACTATTAGACCCATCAGCTTATATATTAGGCAGGAGGATTCAAAAGGTCAAGTTTTAATAGGTCATTTATGAACATTCCATTGACTCTCATTGGCTCATGGTTATAGGCCAATATATTCTGGCAGACATTGAGGTAATTGTAGGTCATTGGTCAGAGGATCCTGACTGAAACTGTATAAAAGGGCAGTCACCACATATAGGAGAGAATGGTCTGGTGTACAGTGGAGATAGCAGCTAAAGAAGAGCCTGGGAAGTGGCAGATGACAAGCTGAGAGATCACTGAAGGTAGAAGCTGAGAGAGCTAGTCAGGAGAGGAAGCCTTCAGAGATGATTATCCAGGTTAGATTCTAGCTAGAATAACAGCAGAAGGCAGTTGACCTCAAGAAGAAGGAAGACTTCAGAGAAGGCAACTATGGCATCTTCTTGGCTGTATCCTAGTCATCAAGGAACTAACCAGAAGGAAGACTTCAGGTGAAGCTGAAGCAAGCCTGCTAGAGGAAGAGCATTAGTCTTGAGAAGTTAAGGAGGAGAAGATGAGAGATAATGTCCAACTCTTTTTCCTTCACTGAGTCCCCAAACAGAGAGAGAACTTCACATCTTGTCCTCTATGTTATTCTAGGAGAACTTCCTGGGATGGGGTTAAAGAAAGGGCTAATTGGTATATGAGTTCTATTTAGGGAGAAGAACTTAATTAAGGATATAAGAGCTTCCTTAAAGAGACAGTACTCATTTAATGTAAGGTAACTAGTGAAACTCATTATATAATAAGATATTTATATACATTCTATCTTGTCTAACATTAAATATACATTATAAGTAAATAAGGTTTTAATAAAAATAAATATATTTATTTTATCTTTTAAATAACTGTGTCTGTTCATCCCATACCTAATGTCTAATAACCCACTGCTGTGATACTGAAGGTGCACTAAGGTGTTATTAGAGTTGTTATAATGGCAGCAGAATGTAAAGGATATGGAATTAAAGTGAATGTATAATATACGCTGAGGAAGGATTGGAAGCCAAATCCTCCATAGTTTGGGAAGGTTTAATGGGATAAAACCCACTGGTAAGAAGCGTCTTCACCACATTTGGTTTCCCAGTTGTGGGATTTAAGAAACCCAGTACCTAAATTATTTCACACTACATTTCCCACAGTCCTTTATCCCTTCAAATTCATAGTAGTGTTCCAGTTCTTTGAATCCTGGATATACTATGGATGTGTGGAAACATTAAAGACCCTGTAAAACCTTAGCCCTTCTCAGCTAGAAGACCTCCCAACCTGGAATACTGCCCCACCTGGAATTAAGCAGGTCCAACCATCTTCTGGTGAGCACATTCTGTGATGTGCTTTTGCATGGTATTTTTATACCATTCCATGCAGTCTTTACTAAAAGGGAGGGAGGGAGGACCCATGCTAGAGATGGTTAGAAAACAAAGTGAAAATTAAACTGCCAGGATCATCAGGTCTTTATACAAATAAATAGAGCTCTACATGTAGAATAGTGTATACAGTTTTGGTCGCTTCCTCTCAAAAAGGATATTGAAAAGTTTCAGAAAAGGGCAACCCACATGATCAGGGGGTTGTAGTACCTCCCCTATGAGGAAGGCTAAAGAATTTGGGATTTTTAGTTAATTTTTTAAGAGATTACTAAGAGGTGAACATGAAAGATACAATGCTTGTAAAATTAAGCATGAGAGCTGGACTATAAGGAAGGCTGAGTGCCGAAGAATTGATGCCTTCGAACTGTGGTGCTGGAGAAGACTCTTACGAGTCCCCTGGACTGCAAAGAGGTCAAATCAGTCAATCCTAAAGGAAATCAACCCTGAGTGCTCATTGGAAGGACAGATACTGAAGCTGAAGCTCAACTATTTTGGCCACCTAATGCGAAGAGAAAACTCCCTGGAAAAGACCCTGATGCTGGGAAAGACTGAAGGCAAAAGGAGAAGGGGGCGGCAGAGGATGAGATGGCTAGATAGCATCACCGATGCAATGAATATGAACTTGAGCACACTCCAGGAGAGAGCGCAGGACAGGAAGGCCTGGTGTGCTATGGTCCATGGGGTCACGAAGAGTCGGACACGACTGAACGACTGAACAATAACAACAAAATAGATGGACAGAGAAGGGCGTACTGGGGGAGGTGTTGCCATGTACATCAAATAGGACGTAATGTCGAGCCAACTACAACACCTAAAAGGGGTAGGCTCTTCCACAGAAGAACTATGGGTGACAATACCAGGCTCCGAAACTAATTTAGTGCTAGGAACATGCTATCATCCCCCAGACCAGAATACTCAGAGTGACCTTGAGATGGAAAACAAAATCAGAGAGGCCTCCAAACAAAGAAGTGTTATAATAATGGGCAACATCAATTACCCTGACATTGATTGGATAAATGCATGTTCCAGCCATGACAAAGAGGTTAAATTTCTCGATGCACTAAATGATTGTGCCCTAGAACAGTTGGTCATGGAACTGACCAGAGGAGAGGTGACCTTGGATTTAATCCTAAGTGGTGTCACCCAGGAACTAGTACGAGATGTAAATGTTGTTGAACCAACTGGAAAAAGTGATCACAGTGTGATCAGATTTAATATATATTTAAGTGGAAAATTGCCCAGGAAATCCAACACAATCACATTTGACTTCAAAAGGGGAAACTTCTCTAAAATGAGGGAACTGGTGAAAAGGAAGTTAAAAAGGGGAGTCAAGAGGATTAAATCCCTTCAAAATGCTTGGAAATTACTCAAAACCAATAATAGAAGCCCAGCTAAAATGTATATCACAGGTTAGGAAAGGTAGCACCAAGTCCAAGAGGTTGCCAGCATAGTTAATGAGCAGTGTGCTAAGGGAACTATTAGAGAAAAGTCAGCTTTTTTAAGAAAATGGAAGTCTTGCCCAAGTGAGGAAAACAAAATGTAGACAAGCTTGCACAAAGGTGATGCAAGCAGACAACAACAGATGCAGAAAAGCATTTCAAAGAGCATATTGCTAACAAAATAAAGAATTATTTAAATGTATCAGAAGCAGAAAACCAGCTAGGGAGGCAGTTGGACCATTGGATGACAATGGAGTTAAAGGAGTACTGAAGGAGGACAAGGAGACTGCAGAGAAGTTGAATGAATTCTTTTCATCTGCCTTCACTGTAGAAGATATAGGACAGATACCTGTGCCTGAACTGATGTTTTCAGGAAGGGTGTCTGAGGAACTGAGGCAGACAGTGGTGACAAAAGATGAAGTTCTAAATCTTATTGATAAATTGAAAGCAAATAAATCACCAGGCTCAGATGGTATCCATCCTAGAGTTCTCAAAGAACTCAAATATGAAATTTCTGATCTTCTAACCAAAATATGCAACATGTCCCGAAGATCAGCCTCTATAACAGAGGACTGGAATATTATTTATTATTTATTATTAAATGTATTAATCACCCAGCTGGTCAATATGGCCAATGTAACACCAACTTTCAAAAAGGGATGTAGGGGGGGATACGGGAAATTACAGGCCAGTTGGCTTAACGACTGTTCCAGATAAATTGATCAAAGACATTATTAGATCTGTGCACCACTTCAGTCTGAAGCCTAATTAATTAGGCGAAGCGGGCTGATTCAAAGGTGCCTCGTTGCGATCAGTAGCAAATCAGAATAGCAACGAGGTGCCCCAAAGTGAAGCAGCTCATCGACAAGTTGCCTCGTCCGCCTCAGAGATTCACAGCTCTTCTTATGCCTTCTGAGCAGCCCAGACAGGCTGTCTCCAAAATGTATCAACTTGTGAAAGATCATGTAGAGGAAGGAGGAGGAGGGTGAGGGAAAGGGAAGAGGAGGCAGAGGTGCCAAATGTATTAATTTGAGAAAGATCCAGCCACTGGGAGGGGCAGAAGATGAGGAGGGAGGGGGGAAGAGGAGAGGAGAGGGGGGTGAGCTCTGCTGTGAGTCAGCCTCCATTTGCTCATTGTGAGAGAGGTCGTGTTACTGGAGAGGAGAGGACTAGAAGCTAGAGCAGTGGTCTCCTAAGTGGGGTACACGCACCCCAGGAGGTGCACAAGATGATCCATTGAGGTATGACTAGGGATGTATGAAGCTCACCTGTTCGTGGATGTGATTCACGGTGGGGGGGAGGCACTCCATCCCTCCCCCCAGAATCCTCGATGGGGGGGAGGCGATCCAGTCCTCCCCCCCGGAATCCTGCCTGGCCAGCTACGCTCTGCAGTGGCTCCACTCCGCAGCCGGCCAAGGCCATCTGCAGCCGGATTTCTGGCCGTGGACAGGCTGATGCGGATGCAAATAGCAGCTGCTGTAGTGGCCGCCATTTGCATCCAGCCAGGCTGCCGTGATAGGCTACGTAAGAATTTACGTAGCCTATCACAGCTAACCTCCCCCCCAAAAAAACCCCAGCGTACGCAAATGGCGGTGACTATGGCGGCCGCCATTTGCGTTCCCTATATTTCACGATTCTGCAAATAGTGTCGTGGGAGGGAAAAATATTTACGTAGGCTAGAACGGCGGGGGGGGAAAGGAACGCAAATAGCGCCCACTACGCTATTTGCGTTCCCTTTTTTTCACCATAATAGCCTACGTAAATATTTAAATTCTTTAAATAGGATTAAATTCTTACGTAGCCTATCACAGCTGCAAGGACGGCAATGGCGGCCGCAGCAGCCCGACCGCGGCTGGCCAGGAGACCAGCTGCCGCCGCCGCCGGAATCGCTGCTGCCGCCGCCGAATCCGCAGCATCCGCCCCAGGTAAGTGCCGTCCCAGGGGATTCCGCGGGGGGGGGGGGGCAAGAGGCCGTTCCACCACGGATTCCGGGGGGCCGGATTCTAAAGAATCCAGCCTCACTGGAATTCGTGGCAGAATTCTCTGCCATTCCAAGGTATGACTGCCACCTGATAATTGAGCAGCCCCCGCTGCCCTGATGAGCTGCCATTGTGTGCAATGATGGTGGTGGCGGTGGCAGCAGGATGGGATGGGAGCCAAGAGGGAAACTCCATGGTATTTCTCTTTTGATCTAGTCCTATCCTGCCTCTGCCGCAGCCACCAAGAGCAACTGCGTCAGTCTCTGCCAGGTATGGCAGAGGAAGCCTCAGCACTGGAGCAGTTGGCATCCTGCTGAAGGAGTGTGGGAAGGAGATGAACCCTTCCCACTCTTCTTTGGCAGAACGAAGCCAGGAAGAAAGCGCAGTTGACAGCTATTCACACCCCACCCTTCTGTAAAAGGTTTACAATTCATTCTTGTTGTTCATTCATTTAAAAATCCAGGAAATTTCACTGTAGTTGCATATCTCCCCCCCCCCCCCACACACACACACAGCTTTTCAATTCTCTCAACCATTAGTTGCCCTTACTTTGAGTCAGTCTGTCTGTCTGTCTGTCTGTCTGTCTGTCTGTCTGTCTGTCTGTCTATCTATCTATCTATCTATCTATCTATCTATCTATCTATCATCTCCTCCTGCCTGGGTGATTCACAGCACTTTTTGCATATAAGTCTATATGTGCACACATAGACTTATATGCAAAAAGTGCTGTGAATTGCCCATATGCTCAAGATTCATGGTGCTTTTTGCATATAAGTCTATGTGTACATAGACTTCCAATCACCATGTGTTTGTGTTTGTTTTTTAAATGGCGATCGCGGTGGAAGTGGAGGGACTGGCAAGCAGAGCAAGGGCTGGGCGTGCGGGCAGCCAGAGAACCCAGATGGGGGTGTGTGTCTCACATCCCTAAGTAACACCACCAGAACGATATCTGTCTCTGAAATGTAGCCATTTTTCTCCAGTTATTCCTTCTCCCCTCCTCCTCTTCCACCACTGTCACTCATTGGAGATTGCTGGGTTACATTCAGCCCTGATTTGGCAACTAGAGTTTCCATTCACCAAAGCTCCCTTTCCTCCTTCTCCTCCTTCTCCTCCTTCTCCTCCTCCTCCTCCTCCTCCTCCCTCTTTCCCCCCTCTCTCCTTGTCAACCCCTCACTGAACTTTCACACGTTCACACTTTTGGCACCAAGCTGTCAGGCTGCTCAGAACAAATCACCAAGTCAGACGAGGCGCTTTGTATACAAGCTGCTTCGCTTCAAGAGCCTCACTGCTGTTTTGCTATGCCTCATATAACATGGAGGCACCTCCAAAGCATCCCGCTTTGACTCGTTATTCAGGCTTTGGACCAAAGCATTGCATAGCCCTAAGTAGAATCCGGGGTCATCCTATGAAGCTGATTGGTAGGGATGTAAGAAACACCTACCTGGCTCAGCACCAGGCAATCCGTGGGGGGGGGTGCGCTCCGTCCCTCCCCCTGGAATCCTCAATGGGGGGGAGGTGATCCGGTCCTCCCCCCCGGAATCCTGCCCGGCCAGCTCCGCTCTGCAGCCAAGCCACGGAGCCGCCGGCCGGCTCTGGCCGCCTGCAGCCGGGCTTCCAGCCGTTGGGCAGCCCTGCAGGGACACAAATGGCGGCTGTCGTAGCCACCACCATTTGTGTCCCTGTATTGAGCCGTGATAGGCTATGTAAATATTTACATAGCCTATCACAGCAAGGGGAAAAACCCCAGCATACGCAAATGGCGGTAGCCGCCGCCATTTGCATACGCTGGGTTTTTTTCCCCCTGCCGTGATAGGCTACGTAAATACTTACGTAGCCTATCACGGCATCTGCAGGGATGCAAATGGTGTCCCTGCGTTAGCCATGATAGGCTATGTAAGTATTATTTACATAGCCTATCATGTTTACGGCTATGAAGATGAAGCGAATGGTGGCCGCAGGACAGCTGCCATTCGCAAAGCAGTGTGGACGGGAGCAGGTAAGTGCTCCGTTTCACGCACCTTTCGTGGGGTGGGGCAGCAGGGACTTCGTCCCGCGTGCCTTTCGTGGGGTGGGGGGGTGGGGGCTTCATTCCGCAATGGATTTCGGGGGGCTGAATGCACTGGCATTCGGCCTCAATGAGATCCGTCGTGGAATTCTCTGACATCTCTACTGATTGGTGGGAGATTCAGGACAGATGAAAGGAAGTACTTCTTCACACAGCTCATAGTTAAGCTATGGAATTTGCTACTGCAGGATGTAGTGGCGGCCACCAATTTGGATGGCTTTAAAAGGGGGTTGGACAAATTCCTGGAGGAAAGGGCTATCAGTGGCTACTAGTCTTGATGGCTATGTGCTACTGCCAGTACCAGAAGCAGTGAGCTTATGTACACCAGTTGCTGGGGAACATGGGTGGGAGCGTGCCATTGTGCTCATGGCCTTCCTGTGTGTTCCTGGTTGACAGCTGGTTGGCCACTGTGTGAACAGAATGCTGGACTTGATGGACCCCTGGTCTGATCCAGCATGGCTCTCCTTATATTCTTATGGAGAAAGTCAATATAGACAATGCTTTCTCCTTTGCAACTAGAACTTGGGGCCACCCAATGTAATTTGTTACAGGTATATTCAGGAGAGATGAAAGAAAGTATTACTTTACGCAATATAGAATTAATATATGGAATTTACTGGCACATAGCGATGGGGATGGCCATTGGCTTAAAGGGCTTTTAAGGG
Source organism: Heloderma suspectum (assembly GCF_057233095.1). Classification (NCBI taxonomy): domain Eukaryota; kingdom Metazoa; phylum Chordata; class Lepidosauria; order Squamata; family Helodermatidae; genus Heloderma; species Heloderma suspectum. Next base: position 253,981,286 of record NC_139460.1, on the reverse strand, counting down.
GCATTAGACACATTTCTGAAGGAAAGGTCAAATCAAAAGCTATTAGTCATGACAGCTAAAATGGAAACTTGGAATACCAGTTGCTGGGGAACAGGTGGTGGGCTAATTTTTTCATGTCTTCCTTGTTGGCTGGAGACCTTTGGCCTGATCTTTTCATGTTTTTATGTTTTATAGCCTCCCTTCTTTCTATTCCCACAGTATTTTTCTTGCATGGTCTAGAATTGCCTATGTTCAAATTAGGGATGCTGGAGAAATCCATAACAAAATCAAATGAGTTTGCATTTCTATAAATCTGACCCATGTCTTCTGCAGCAGACCAGCTTTTCCCAAATTGTACAAATTCCATGGACGTGTGGACCAGTTGTTGTTGTTTTTTACTTTCTGGAATTTTATGCAAATTTAGTTGTAGAAAAATATGTGAAATTAAAAAAAAACCCGACTGAAATGCACATTTTCCCCATAGACTAAAGCATGAAAATATGCGGGGGGGGGGGGCGGGATTGGGGCATGTTGGAGGAATTTGTACATTTGCACAAGTGCAAATTTGCACAAATGCAAATTTGTGCACAGTCTGGAAACTGGAAAAAAAAATCCAATTCTGTCAATGAACAGATGATAGAACGAAAGGCACCTGACAATCCATGAAATGCAGATGGAATGGATTTTACAAAATCTGTACAACCCTAGTTCAAATACAGTAGTTGCTAACTTGAGTTTCTTTCTGCAGAACATGGCTCCATAGCTTATTGGTGAACTGACCTTTAATTTAACTAAAAAACACGCTTCCATTGCATTCTCTTTGACTAGAGATCATTTGATATGCTAAGCAACTATATTACTCAGAGAATGTACAATATAAAAGAATGTGCTTCTGTCTTTGCTGCTATCCACAAGTCCTAGCACAAGCCAGCATGTTAGGGAATCACAGAGGAAGCAGTTGAGAAACATGGAACTGCCCATTACTATGATCAGCAAGACATACTGCTTCCTTTGCTTCAGGATCTGGTTTACCATGATGAATGGCTACATTTCCAGCGCCAGCTCGACAGATATTTCCAAGATTGATGTGCTAATTTCTTATGCTGCAAATTGATTCACTGGCATGAGATATAATAGTTCCACTCCAGTTGGCACTGGTTAGACCACAGCTGGAGTATTGTGCTCCCATTTAGATGGAGATAAAAAAAAGATGCAAATAAATTGGAGACAGTTCAGCGTAGAATAACAAAGGGCCAGGAAAGTAATTCCCATGAGGAAAAGTGGTGCGATATGTGTAGGAAGCTCAGAAAATAAAAATTTCTGGAACATAATAACCATATTTATCTATGCTTAAAAGCTATGATGTGAAGATCAGTTATTTACCTTGTCCCTGGCCACTGGAGACAGGAGAACATGAATTGAATGAATAAAGTTTCCAAATAAAGAATTTAGGCTTCATTCCTAATAACAGAGCCAGAAGTATGCTCCATTGAACTCAGTGGGACTTACTTCCATTTAACAAATACAGGACTGAGTTGTTCGTGGGGCAGTCATCTGTGTTGAGAATAGGTAGGTTGGTTATAAACAGTGGAAGCTGGAGGCCCTGATTTCAGTGGGGCTGTGATTCCATTCTGGGTTTCAGTCAGAACCAGCCAGAACTCTAAAGGACCTATCCAAGGTCCTGAACCCTAGGCTCAGCACTTTGGATAGCTCCTTTAGAGTTCTGGCTGGTTCTGACTGAAACCCAGAATGGATTCACAGCCCCACCGAAATCAGAGCCACCAGCCTCCAGTGGTTATAAAGTCCTTGTTACTGAAAGGAATTAAAAGTAAGATCGATGAAAATAGAGAGTTAGTTATACACTCCATTTATCTCTGTTGGACTTCACTCGCTGAGATCCTAAATACCTTCCTTCCATAATTACGTTACTAAAGAAATATGAAGAGCCTAGGAGAGTACGCTTGAAGGAATGGATTAGAATGCTAAAATAAAAACAAAACACAGTTTTACCAGGTCAGCACAATGCTTCATCAAACCTCCCATGTTTTCTGAAAATGGCCAGTTCTGCATACTTGAAGAAATGTGTATAGCAACAGCACAGAAATTAGGTCTGGTCAGACAGTCACTTGGAAAGTGATGCTCATTTGGAAAGTGATTGCTAAGCTCAGCTCTGGGTAGGCCTGGGCATTTCCCAAGGCCTGTTGTTGGGCCCAGCGTTGGTCGCTGGCACCACCATCTCTCCTATGACTGAATGCAAACTCATGAATGCAAGCAGCAGAAATTACCAGTGTGATCCTAAATTTCTGAAAATATAGGTGTAGGTTTCATAACTATATAAAATGAAAGATGTTTATCCTGGGACCCCCTTCTGCCTGTAATTTCAGATGTTCTGAGGCTGTCTGTGGTTTGGGGAAAAGGAGCAAAATCAGATGAGGAAGCTCCAGTGATAGCTCAGGAACCCCCCCAAAAACCTGGAGCTGACTCTAAACAGATTGCTCACTACTATAATGTGTTCATGAGTGTTAATTTCTGTTTGCATGTGTTTGTGCTAGCTTTTATGGATCACCTTTTCAGATAGTCACCCCAAAGGATAAATGAGAGTACCTTGGGCATGTGAGACAGGACAGTGATAAGCAGGAAGGCTGAAGATTGCTGTCTGGTGACAAGGCAGTTGATCTGGGTACAGTGAAAATGCAATCCTTTGATGCCACAGAAGTATCTATGCAGGGAAAGGGATTGCACATTATGCCATACATGGGACTGTCTACTTGCTACAATTTTGTAACATGAAATGTTCTACCACCCCCACCCCATAAGTAAATTGCAGAAGAAAAGGCATGCTTAAGCAAACCAGGCCACCCTGTGAAAGTAATTTGAAATTGCATCCATGAGACAAGTGCTTCACATGTTATTAATGTGCATGTGTTACTAGAGGGCTTTCTCTCCACCACTGAAACATTCCTAAAATACTGAGGGTGGAATACTGAAAAGGATTTTTTAAAGAAAGGTCTATTGAGAAGTTTGTTTCAGCTGTGTACAGTGTATAACAAGTTTAGAAGCTTCTTGGGATAGCACACATAAACAATAGCCATCGTTTTATACTTTGATGCTACTTTTGATTCCTCAAAAAGTGGGGAAATAAAGGTAAAAATGATTAACATCTCTAGCAATAAAGCAGCACACACTTCCCTTACCTCCAGCCTGTGGGATTCTCAATCAAAATGGCAGGGGTGTGTGTGTGTGTGTGTGTGTGTGAGAGAGAGAGAGAGAGAGAGAGAACATAAAGATATTACAATGTCAGTCTTCATCTGAATGGATAGTTTAATCATGACATTTTACAGGATCTGAATTCTCATTCTAATTTTGATCTGGAATCCTCTAACAGAACTTCTCGTACTGGCTATATAAAATCTGGGCAAACACATACTAGTGTTATATAAGACTCTCCCCGACCACCCACCCAACTCCATTAAATAATTCTATTCAAAATCTTGGAAATCATCCAGAGACAGAAGCACTGTTTTATTACTAAAGAGAGAAAATGAAATAGGGAAAGAGAAACAGACATCTCAAGGAGAACACATTAACCAATCTGAAAAAAAGAGTGGACCACAAAAATATATAGCTGGTATAGTTGTCAATTGCTATACTGCCCAGAGAGCTTCGATTATGGGCGGTATATAGTTGATGATGATGATAATAATGCTCAGTGAAGAGGTCCCAAGGGTTCCTAGAAATATAGATATCTTAGTAGCTCTGATCAAAGGCACCTACTGTAGGTCTATACTAGTACCGTGAGCAGTGGGAGAAAATTTATATAACATCCCTGTATGTCATTTTTCTAGTTCATCTTGGAGCAGCTGAACCCAGGTTATTTCCCACTGAGCCAGAAGAAAAATTATCTTGATTTGCAATCAGTTGATGCATAGATTAGACAGAATTAACACAACAACTGCTCATTGGGTCTAGATCCTACAGCTACTCCAGTAACAAACTTCTGTCAATGACTCAAGTGCTTTTGGGTGTTTAAAGTGCTTTAAAGGTGCTTTAAAGGTGCCTTAAAAGTGCTTTTAAAACTTAAGAATGTTGTGGAATTCAATGAGTTCCAGTCACACTGGTCTCCACCCCTACTGCCACTCTGCCACCATGTACTGGAACCAGTGCTGTTTAACCAATTTGTAAATTATCTAAAGTCAGAACTGAGCAGCGAGGGTAGCTAAATTTGAAAATGCAACTGCCCTTTCCCCAAACACATCTAGGAATAAGACTCTTTTTTAATTGGGATGAAGGGAAACAACCATATAAAATGTTTTCAAGGAACACTTTAATTTCATGTTGATGATACTCAGAAAATAAAAGGTTTCTTGGGTGAAAGTTTAATAAAAATAAATAAATAGTTACCACTTTGTGAATGGGGACTGAGGTTGAGAGAATAGTGGTTTGCTTAAGGCCACCTAGAGATGTCATGGCAGAGATGGGATTTGAACCAGGTTCTTGCTGATCCGTAACTGTGTCTCTTAGCCTCTACATTACACTTGCCCTCAAAACCCCACATTTAACATCATAATAGCCTTAACATCGCCTCAGCTACTTTGAAGACAATATTTCTTTCTAGAAATCAGCCTATACTCTGAAACATAAGGATTGATAACTCTTGTGAATTTCAGCCTATCTTGAGGAACTGCTGATGCTGTTCATCAGAGTCATATAAAACTGTCTAATATTTCTTTTGATGCACTATCCTCAGTTTGTGGGTTAATTTCAAATAAACCTCAGACTGGCAGACACACTTCAAGATGATCCAGTCTATCAGTTTTCCACTGAAGGGTTATCTATGGTGCATGGGCCACGTAGACAGCACTAGAACTAAAGAACCAGGAAGTTCATCCTTGGAGTTATATCTCTGAACATTTTGCATGTGACTTCACAGGCAAAACAGAGCTGGGGAATGTAGCCTTTCAGATGTTCGTGGATCAGCCCTAACCAGTACAGCTAGAGGTAAGTGATGATGGGAGTTGCAGTCCAACAACACCTGAAGGACCACACATTCTCCATCCCTATGCATCATAATTGGAATACCCAACAACCATTAAGTCTGGAAGCAGTTTCTCCCAGGAAGGATCAAGATGAGTGAACATGGAAGCACTTGCCTCTTTTCTTGAGAATAATTATGTAGAAGCTAACATGTTTCTGGCAGCTTAGAAGGGAAAGCAAATGCTTGGAGCATACCCCTCCTGATAATGCTGCTATCTTCTTCCTTTGCTGTATGGACCTGTTATTAAGAATGTGCTGAAGGGGATGAGATATGCAACATGCGTTCCCAGATACCTAAACACACACACACACCACTAGATTTCAGACTCATAATTCCAATTTGTGTAATATGTATATCTACAAGAACCCTTATTTGACAGATGAGTCCCCCATATCATTACAATACTGCCTATACTTTAAGGGTGTCCTATCGGATATTACGGGCTGCGGTGGCTTAGTGGTTAAGACTCTGAACTGCAGACTGGAAGGTCGGCAGGTCAGCAGTTCAAGACCCGAGTGCTGCGTGACGGAGTGAGCTTCCGTCTTCAGTCCCAGCTTCTGCCAACCTAGCAGTTCGAAAGCAAGAAATTGCAAGTAGATAAATAGGTACCGCCTCGGCGGGAAAGGTAACAGCATTCCGTGCACCTCAGTGTTCAGTCATGCTGGCCACATGACCACAGAAGCATCTTTGGACAGCGCTGGCTCTTCGGCTTAGAAACGGGGATGAGCACCACACCCTAGAGTCGGACACGACTGGTTGGGGACACCTTTACCTTTATCGGATATTACACATCCTATACTGACCCTGTAAACTCAATGCAACTGGGAAACTAGCATGGCATAGAGAAGGCTAATCTCAAACCACTGAAGGGCAGCAGCTTAAGAAGAATGCATGCAATGTACATGCTCAGCGCCATCTTAGAAGGGCCATCTCTGACACGAGAAGAGAACCATCCAGATAGACATGCATTGCGTGTATGCACACACACACAGGTGCAGTTGATTTAATCCTTTTCCTTAGGCAGCCTGCTTGCAACAGCAGCAGGGAGCCTGCTCATACAATCTTTCTCCTCTTTTGTAGGCAAGAGAGGCAAGTGAACTTGGGATTTGCTTGGAGGAGGAGTGAGATATGGCAGGAAGCTCTGCAGCAATTTACAAAGCTCAGGAAAGCAATAAAGATGTGGCCTGGGAGTTAACACAGGCTTCAGTCCGTACTAATTGCACAGATTAAAAAAAATATGGTTATTTATGAATTAATTTTCACTAAGCCAATCCTTGACACCTTGCGTGTTTATAAATTGTTCTTGGCTTGTTTGCAAAACTACGGTACAGAGATTTCATATGATCCAATTAAGCATCCACAGTTGTGCTGTATATTTCTCATCTCCAAACGCAGGAAAGCAAAACAGGGCAATGAAGTGTGATTCCACAGCTCTGCGCAGCCACTGAGCAGTGCTGACAGTGAACAATAAAAAGGAATTAATCTTAATAGATATTACATTCGGCTCTTTTGAAATCTCGATTGAATTTGTACCATTTATGATATGCAACTGATTTGGCATTTCCTTATTGTTCCCACAAGTAATTACATAGATCAACATATTCACCCTAAATGGTCCCATGCTTATTTTCCTCATTGTAGGGAAGGTTTTCAAAAGGAACCAGAGAACTAATGGCTACATCAGGCCCCATGACATTCTTTTAAATTACTATCTCAGAATCCAATCTCCAGAGGTCCAGTTCACACTTATAGTGGCTACGTTTACAGCCTCCACATGGGTGCATCATTTTGCACAAATGGTATCTTTATGTGACTGGTGCCCATCGACAAGCCTGGCAGCATCTTTTATATACTCCAGCATGCTCACATTAGTGTTGTTATAAATCTGAATCAGACCAGAATCAGGATATATTGGGAATTCTGACCCTTTGCTATACGAGACACCTCAGTTATGCCAGTGAACCAGAGTGCTGTGAACAATGTGTCTTATTCACCTATTAGAGGACACAGCAGCTCCATGGCAAATTATTACCCTCATCCCCAAACTGTTGGTGATGTGGAGTCAAGTTTGGGTCACTTACACAGTTTCTACATGAGGCTTTTATTGTGCACTTGTGATTGCTCAGTCATGGAAGTTTGCATGTTCTTTACAAGATGTCGTCATCCTCCAGGGCCCCTCCCATGCTTTGCAACCATTATTGCGGGGTTTTTTTCTAATGAGGAAAGGTTAAAAATGGTGCCATGAAAACCCCGAATGGTGCCATGAAACCCTCTGGTGTGCAATTCTGCTATACCACAGTGCCATCTAGTGGTTGTATAATGAAACATATAGAAAGGCAGAGAAAGGCGCACACACACACACACACACACACCCCGGGGGGGGGGGGAACACATGTAAAGGAGCCAAGCTTAATCCCACAAAGAATCTGGAAGCAGAAGCCTCAGTAAAGGTGTGGGAGAAATGTAGAAATGCCCATAACGTAGAGCTGGCGAGTCATAAGATCTTTCTTGGGGGAGGTTTTGTTAAGCAACAGTCTAGTGCTGGAAACTTCACTGTATTTCAAGGATACAAACTTATTGCTGAGCTGCCTACATCCCTTTTATCTGGGATCTCCTGCCAGGCCAAGAACTATGGATCATGCACACTTGGGATAGCTAAATGTTTGGTGCTTCAGCATTGGAAAGACAAGTCATCCCCTCCCACACAACCACAGATTGATGACCTGTCCCTATTTGAACTTACTGTATAACAGCACAAGCACAGAGGGCACATTTGAGTATATGTGGTTTGCTTTTCTTGAGTCTTAAATCCAATAGTTTAGTGTGAAACATTTTTAGATGGCCTGCCATCCATACCCACCTTCTCTATTTCTTATATTCCTTTCCCCAAATGTTGTTTTGTTGTCTATTTTCTCTTTGTTATACGTGAAGAATCACTGTTTGTACATTATCTGTCTGTCTGTCTATCTATCTATGACTATATGATGACAACATAGAAATGAAAAAAAAGGGACCTGAGTTAACCATGGTGGAAGATTGCATTCCTCCATCCTTCTAATAATATGGAAGGCTTAAATCTCTGGGAGGAAAGACAACTAGGATAAACAACTACAGACTTCATGATTGTATTCAATAGCAATTACATTCAAGCCCTATTCAGGTATTCTCCAAACATATGGAGCTCAAAGTATGTACAACGTTCACACTGGCTGTGAACACTGACCCTTGTTCCCTATGTCTCTCTTCAGGCTAGTCTCCACCTCCTCAGTCTCCAAACATGCTACATTGAGTGGGAGAGTCTGAAGTAGAGTTCTACTCACAAGGAGGGATAAGGGTGGGGCCAGAGAGTATGGCTCCATCAGCCTACACATTTTGAGTTTGAGAGAGTGCCTATACAGGGCTTCTATTTTAACTGGTTTTAACTTGTTTAATAGTTTAATATGTTTTAGGTGTTTAAATTATTTATTGTTTTATACTGTTTACATTGATTTTATCTGTATGCTGCCCTGAGATCTTAATGATATAGGATGGAATAGAAATGTTTTAAATAAAATAAAATAAAAATTTATATTTCACTTGTGTCCAATATTTCAACCTGGCCATATCTTCTTTTGCTGGGACCCTACTCCAATTGCCTTCCTTATCAGAAGTGTGCTATCTAATAAAGGACAGGGCTTTGTCAGTGATGGCACTCCAGCTTTGGAATGCCCTCCCTAAAGAGGTATGCCTAGTGTCCACTGTGCAGTTTTTTCAGTGCCAGGTTAAGACAGTTTTATTTGCTCAGGCAGTTTTATTTGTATAATTTCTCAGTTTGCTTCATAGGTGTTATTTGCTGTCTTTTATGAGGGTTGTCTGATATACATGTTTTATTGTATTGAATTAGGTTTTAAATAATGTATTATTTATATTGTGATATGTTGTTGTTGTTGTTCAGTCGTTCAGTCGTGTCCAACTCTTCGTGACCCCATGGACCATAGCATGCCAGACTTTCCTGTCCTGCGCTCTGTCCCAGAGTGTGCTCAAGTTCATATTCATTTCATCGGTGATGCTACCTAGCCATCTCATCCTCTGCCGTCCCCTTCTCCTTTTGCCTTCAATGTTTCCCAGTGTCAGGGTGGACACTGAGCCCATGGAGTCCCAGAGTAGTTCTGAGTCTGAGGAAGAGCAGTCGCTCCTGGGAGAGGATTCCTCCCACCAGCATTCCTAGCTTAGAAAGCAGTCCAGGGAGTGACCGAGCGCAGATAACAGACTTGGTGGATGTGCGACGCCGACGCAGAGAGCGGCGCCAGATGGAGGGCGCGGAAAGGAGGCGTAGCGCCCGGTTGGCGCGCAAACAATGGCTGCGCCCAGAGGATCCAAGGGAAAAGGGGAGGGACTCTCCCTAGTCCTTAAGTTCAGGGGTCTGCCAGTAATTCCCTTTCAAACGGGGACCAACTGTTCCAACGTAGGGCATAGGTACTGTGCTGCTCAGATCTAGTTGCAAACGGTATAGTTGTTAAGTTCTAAAGAAGAATAAAGCTTTGAAAGGAATCCCTTTGTCTGTGTCTGGACTTAGCTACTGGTTTAGACTGAGAGAGGCCTCCAAGGAGCCCTTGACACCCAGCATCAGGGTCTTTTCCAGTGACTTCTCTCTTCATATTAGGTGGCCAAAATATTTGAGCTTCAGCTTCAGTATCTGTCCTTCCAATGAGCAGTCAGGGTTGATTTCCTTTAGGATTGGCTGATTTGACCTCCTTGCAGTCCAGGGGACTCGTAAGAGTCTTCTCCAGCACCACAGTTCGAAAGCATCAATTCTTCAGTGCTCAGCCTTCCTTATAGTCCAGCTCTCACAGCCATATGTTGCTACTGGGAAAACCATAGCTTTGATTATACGAACCTTTGTCAGCAAGGTGATGTCTCTGCTTCTTACTTAGGGATGTACAAAAGTCACTTACCTTTCTGTGGATTATGTTGATGGTGGGGGGGAGGCGTTCCATCCCTCTCCCCAGAATCCTCGACGGGGGGGGAGGCGATCCGTTCCTCCCCCCCGGAATCCTCCACAGCTGGCTGTGCTCCGCGGCAGCTCCGTGGAGCAGCTGGCCAGGCCCAGGCCAGAGCTGTCCGCAGCCAGATTTCTGGCCGCGGAGGGCCCTGGGTAAAAAAAAAAAAAAAACCCTCGTGCGCAAATGGCGGTGGCTATGGCCGCCACCATCTGCGTTCCTTATTTTTGGCCATCTTAGTCTATGTAAATATTTACGTAGACTATGACAGCGAAAATAAAGGGGAACGCAAATAGCCAAAAATAAGGAACGCAAATGGCGGCGGCCGTAGCCACCGCCATTTGCGTATGCGTGTTTGTTTGTTTTTAGCCTGCTGTGATAGGCTACGTAAAGATAAAGCCTATCACATCTTGTAAAAAAAAAAACCCTGACAAGACTGGAAATGGCGGCGGCGGCAGCCGGTCAGAAAACCAGCCGCCGCCGCCGAAGCCGCCGTAGCTGCTGCCCAGAACATCCGCCCCAGGTAAGTCTCATCCCGGGGGGGATCTGCGGGGGAGCGGGGGGGGGCAGGCTGTTCTGCCACAGATTTCGGGATCCGTGGCGGAATTATCTGCCATCCCTATTCTTACTATGCTGTCTAGGTTTGCCATAGCTTTCGTCCCAAGGACCAAACGTCTTTTAATTTCATTGGCTTATTATTCACTGCTTCCATTTCTTCCCCTTCTATATGCCAGGAAGTGATGGGGCCAGATGACATAATCTTAGTTTTTTTAATGTTGAGTTTCAAACCAGCTTTTGCACTCTCCACTTTCACCCTCAACAAGAGGCTCTTTAAATCCTCTTTGCTTTCTGTCATTAGGGTGGTATCGTCTGCATATCTGAGGTTGTTGATAATTCTCCCGGCAATCTTAATTCCGACCTGTGATTCATCCAACCCGGCATTTCTCATGATGTACTCTGCATATAAATGAAATCTATATGATTCATGATCCAGCGAATGTTGGCGATTTGATCTCTAGTTCCTCTGCCTCTTCGAAACCCAGCTTGTACTTACGGTAGTTCTCGATTCACATACTGCTGAAGCCTAGCTTGTAGGATTTTGAGCATAGCCTTGCTGGTATGTGAAATGAGTGCAATTGTACCGTAGTTTGAACACTCTTTGGCATTGCCCTTCTTTGGGATTAGAATATAAACTGACCTTTTCCAGTCTTGTGGCCACTGTTGAGTGTTCCAAATTTGTTGGCATATTGAGTGCAGCGCTTTAACAGCATCATCTTTTAGGATTTTAAATAGCTCAGCTAGAATACTGTCATCTCCGCTAGCTTTGTTGTTAATAATGCTTCCTAAGGCCCACTTGACTTCTCTCCGTAGGATGTCCGGCTCAAGTTCAGTGACTGCACTATCATGGCTATCAGGGACATTCAGATCTTTCCTGTATAGTTCTTCTGTGTATTCTTTCCATCTCTTCGTAATCTCATCTGCTTCTGCTAGGTCCCTGCCTTCTTTGTCCTTTATCATGCCCGTCTTTGTACAAAATGTTCCCTTGAGATCTCCGATTTTCTTGAAAACATCTCTAGTCTTTCCCATTCTATTGTTTTCCTCGATTTCTTGGCATTGTTCATTTAAGAAGGCCTTCTTGTCTCTCCTTGCTATTCTCTGGAAATCTGCATTCAGTTGGATATATCTTCCCCTTTCTCCCTTGCTTTTTGCTTCCCTTCTTTTCTCAGCTACTTGTAAAGCCTCATCAGACAACCACTTTGCTTTCTTGCATTTCTTTTTCTTTGGGATGGATTGAGTTGCTGCCTCCTGAACAATGTTACAGACCTCTGTCCATAGTTCCTCAGGCACTCTATCTATCAGGTCTAATCCCTTAAATCTATTCCTCACCTCCACTGTAAGGGATATGATTTAGGTCATACCTGAATGGTTTAGTGGTTTTCCCTATGTTCTTCAATTTCAGCCGGAATTTAGCAAGAAGCAGCTCATGATCTGAGCCACAGTCAGCTCCAGGTCTTGTTTTTACTGACTGTATAGAGCTTTTCCATCTTTGGCTGCAAAGGACATAATCAATCTGATTTTGATATTGACCACCTGGTGATGTTCATGTATAGAGTCGCCTCTTGTGCTGTTGGAAAAGAGTGTTTGCTATGATCAGCGTGTTCTTTTGGCAGAACTCTATTAGCCTTTGTCCTGCTTCATTTTGTACACCAAGGCCATGCTTGCCTGTTATCCTGGTGATTTCTTGACTTCCTACTTTAGCATTCCAATCCCCTATGATGAAGAGGACATCTTTTTTTGGTGTTAGTTCTAGAAGGTGTTGTAGTTCTTCATAGAACCGATTGACCTCAGCTTCTTTGGCCTCAGTGGTTGGAGCATAGACTTGAATTACTGTGATGTTGAATGGTTTGCCTTAGATTCGTACTGAGATCATTCTATCATTTTTGAGATTGTACCCCAGTACTGCTTTTCCCACCCTTTTGTTGACTATGAGTGCTAGCTACTCCATTTCTTCTAAGGGATTCTTCCCCACAGTAGTAGAGATGATGGTCACCTGAATTAAATTTGCCCATGCTTGTCCATTTTAGTTCGCTGATTCCCAAGATGTCGATGTTCAATCTTGCCATCTCATGTTTGACCACCTCCAGCTTACCTTGAGTAATTGATCTTACATTCCCTGTTCCTAAACAATATTGTTCTTTACAGCATCGGATTTTCTTTTCTCCACCAGACACATCCACAGCTGAGTGCCCTTTCGGCTTTGGCCCAGCCGCTTTACTCTTTCTGGCGCTACTTGGAAATTCCCTCTGCTCTTCCTAGGGGTGGACGAAAAGCTTGTTCGTGGTGGGGGGGAGGCTTTCCGCCTCGCCCGGCCAAAATTCAGGCCAGGGAGGAGGCTTCCCGCCTCACCTGGCCGCGAACGCCATTGTTTTTTTTTTAAAAAAAAAAACCGCCCCCGTGATAGGCTACGTGACGATTAACGTAGCCTATCACGGCTAGATCTGCAAAGTCAGCCGTGATAGGCTACGTTAATCGTCACGTAGCCTATCACGGGTGACTTTAAAAAAAAAAAAAGTGCGTACGCTAATGGCGGCCCCCATAGGGAGCCGCCATTCGCGTTCCTTATTTAGTCGCTGTAGTCTACGTAAATCTTTACGTAGACTACGGCAAAAATAAGGGCAACGCAAATAGTGTTGCCCTTATTTTCGCCGTAGTCTATGTAAATCTTTACGTAGACTACAGCGACCAAATAAGGAACGGGAATAGCGGCTCCCTATGGGGGTCGCCATTATCCGTACACTTTTTTTTTTTTTTAAAGTCACCCATGATAGGCTACATGATGATTTACGTAGCCTATCACGGCTGACTTTGCAAATCTAGCCATGATAGGCTACGTTAATCGTCACGTAGCCTATCACGGGGGCGTGTTGTTGTTTTTTCTTTTCTTGGAATGGTGGCGGCGGCAGCCGGTCGAAAGACCGGCTGCCGCTCCCACCCCGCTCGAACACCCGCCGAACCGCCGGCCGGACCCGCCGCCGGGAGGGACATTCAGCGAAGGTAAGTCCCGTCCTGGGGGGGGCGGGGGGCGGAGGATTTCTCCCCGAAACTTGTTCGGGGGGCTGAACACGTTGGCGCTCGCCCCCCCAAAGTTTCGGGGAGAAATTCTCCGCCATCCCTAGCTCTTCCCCAGTAGTATATTGGACACCTTCCGACCTGAGGGGGTCATCTTCCAGCATCATATCTTTTAGCCTTGTGATACATTCCATGGGGTTTTCCTAGCATTCAGTCTATGAACTGCAATGGTTTAAAAATACTTCTTTGTTGAGGTTTAAAAGCATGATAGAACTTCAAAAAGAAGTGTTTTCTTTGATATGCTGAATGCAAATAATTTTGGGATCTGTGATCGAACCAGCATTTTTAATTGTTTCCAGGGGACAACAAAGAGTCGGTGTAGAAAAAGAAGCACTTCTGTAAAATATTCATGTCTCCTATTAAGATATGGATCAAACTTCTTAACAGCCCTTCATAGATTGCATTAGAATACAAACAACATAAAGGTATGGACAACAGTCACTAGGGGTGCAATTCTATCCATGTTTAGATAGAAAAAAATCCTACAACTCCCACCATACCCTCAGCCACCATGGGAAATGCTGGGAGATGTAGGACTTCTTTTTCTGTCTAAACATGGATAGGATTGCATCTTAGGTTGTTTAAGGATGGGGTGGATTTCCACCCACACTGCAACTGGGACTAAAACCACAGTTTCTGGTGGGGGTGGAAGCATTTCCAGAGCAGGCTAAGGACCATTGCTTTCCATCTGGTTCTGGACCTGCTCTGGAAATAAATGGAAATCTTCAGCACAGGGATGATGTTTTGCCACTTTCTCACTTAAACTGTTGAAGTCATTCCAGCTTTTGAAACTCACTCTGACATTTTGGGGAAAGCTCCAGAGATAATTCCACTCATCACTTTCCTAGAGAAGAGACAGTCACAGAATGTAGGCAACTTGATATTTGTTGTTTACCTAATGTTTAAATACCCAACTTCAGACTTCACAGACCTCTGTATAGTTCCAGAGCTTGTCAACTATTATAAACAGAATATAGTGGCTTCATATTTCATGTGTGTGGTTTTCCTTAACTGATTTGTCTCTTTTTGATGTTTTATGAGGTTATGACAAACACTGTTCTAGAATCTGATGTAGCTAAATAGAGAACATTTCTTCCTGCTATAGTTCCATAATTTAGAATGTCTGGCTGCTAAGCAATTATTACTATAATTCTACATTAAGAAAAGCAAACACATTCTGACCCAGCTAATGCAATTGAACAAAATTATTCAGATGTGAATGAATTTATTTTGCATACCTTTATCTTGATTTGAAATATGCAGGTGCTTTCATAATAGGTCTGTTTTTCTTTCCTTTTCTTTTTAAGGCTTGTGTAAATACTGGAGAGCGAAGGCTAGAAATCAAGACTTTTGGGTGGCTAATAAATGCGTTGAGGAATTAAGAAGTAAGGTCAAGGGCTTTGGGTGAATGGACAAGCTAAGCTGAGAAGTGTATCCTTGGTGCTTATCTCTGGTGCCTATTAAGACAGTCTTAGCCTTTTGTAGAAATGACACACATGTTTTCATGGTTGTTGCTGCTTTTACAACAATGAGGGCTGGTGTAATGGTTATGTTTTCAGATGATCCATAAATATCACTTTTCGTCCTATTTCACTGCCATGGTAACCTTTTCTGGTATCCAGACTGTCAAATTTCCTTTCCTTTTTTGTCAGAATTCATTAGGTGGGACACATCTAATCAAGTCTGATGGGGCAATGTTCCCTGGTGGCACAGCCTGCCATCATATTCCTGGATCTATCAGAATTGATTACACCCTTCCCACATGTAGTGTGAAGTTGGGTACACCTAAACAATTGATCTGGGAGGAATACTTATGTTCAACTGTCCTTCCATCTACAATATATATCAAGTTCCAAACCAATGGATCATTAGACTTCCGCCTTAGCTACAGGACAGACTTGAAATGGTGGGGTACAAAGTCATCTTCCCCTCTCTCCAGGTGATCTCATTAACCATCCATGCATGACATCACCTAACTCCTGTTGCTGTTTTGGGATAATGACAAATTTGATAGTAATATATGTGGGGTAATGGCACTGACATTACAAAGACAGAAACTGAGAATGATATTTATTTGCCAGCTGTGTAGGTCTTCTGTAATTTCCCTTAATAAACACAATTGTAGTCTTTCCCTCTTTTCTTTCATTTCTATTTGGGTGCTAAATGACACAGAATTTAGATTTCTCTTGCGCACCTTTCAAATAGAATAATAAAATCTGATAGGAAATGTGGGCAGAAAAAGGGAAAGAGACTTCATTTTGTAGTACAGAGCTCTGTAGGATGTGTTAAGAAATATGATGGGGTAAGGGAAATTAATGTTACATTGGAAACAGTTCAGTTTAAAAAAAAACAACAACCCCAATATACTACCTTATAATATACCTATTATAATATATCTATTATAAGATAGATGTAAAAAGTTATTTTCACTTTATGTATAAAGCTAATATTTATTTATTTTTAGTTTTATGTATAAAGCTAATGTTTATTTATTTTTAGTTTTATGTATAAAGCTAATGTTTATTTATTTTTAGTTTTATGTATAAAGCTAATGTTTATTTATTTATTTATTTATTTATTATGTTTTTAAGCTGCCCAGTAACAAATGGTCTCTGGCCAGATTGCATAAAGCTAAAAGAATAAAATACACCACAAAAGTCAACAAACAGCACAGAAAAAAACAATGTAACATTCATTAAAAAAAAAAAAACAGCCATAAAATCTAACATCTAAAATGACTGGGAGTGAAGGAAGTTTCTTGCCTAGTATAGAAAAGAATGCCGTAGGCAGTGGCACCAAGCAAGCCTCCTTGGGAAAGATGTTGCAAAGATGGGATGCCACCACTAAGAAGCCTCTGTCTCTTATAACCACCTACCTACATTCTTTTGGTGTGAGCACCCAGAGGAGGGCCTCTGAAGATGATCTCAGGGTCTGAGCAGGTAGATATGTGTGAGGACATTCCATTAGGTAATGTGGCCCCAAGCCATTTAGGGCTTTAAAGGTCAACACTAACACTTTGAATTGGGCATGGAAATGGACTGGAAACCAGTGCAGCTGACAAAGCACTGGCATCACATGATTGTATCAGCCAGTCCCAGTCAGTAGCCTATGAGTGCTACTT
Organism: Heloderma suspectum; assembly: GCF_057233095.1. Classification (NCBI taxonomy): domain Eukaryota; kingdom Metazoa; phylum Chordata; class Lepidosauria; order Squamata; family Helodermatidae; genus Heloderma; species Heloderma suspectum. The sequence continues at coordinate 253,964,542 of NC_139460.1, read as the reverse complement.
TGAACTAGCTGAAGTTTTGGAGCAACCTTCAAAGGTAGTCCCATGTGCAACATATTGTACTAATACAACCAGGAAGTTACCAGAATGTGGATGTCTCACCACAGTGTATGATGGGTGAAGGGCCATATAGCTCTGTGGCCAAGCAAATATATGCAGAAGTTCCCTAGTTCAATCTCTAGCATCTCCAGTCAAAGGTGCTTCAGGTGTCTGGGCTGGAAAACACCTTTACCTGAAAGCATTTACCAGCATTTACCAGACTAGACAACACTAGGCTAGACAGTTTGACTCAATATGAGGCAGCTTCATTTCTTCACTAACGGATTTTGCATTATAGGCAATATTATCTTCTTTGTAAAACATTAGCAGATGCAAATTTTTGAAGTAAATGATTAATGCTTGTAACACAAATAAGCAGAATATATATATATAGAGAGAGAGAGAGAGAGAGAGAGAGAGAGAATATATTCATGCTCCACATAAACCATTTTGATCTAAATTACAAGTAGTTCAGAAACAATATTTGCTGCTACTTATTTCTATTTTTTATTTTGGTAATTAGTCTTACAATTGGCAAGAAGATGACAGTGAGCAATCACTGTCTCCAGTCCTGTCTTAATCTTGACCGTGGTATGTAATTACAGGCAGCTTCATCATGTTGGATTATGCTTTTCTACAACTGCTCATCTTTTCTATTTGTTGCTGCCCTTGTTGTTTTTAACTTTCTTCAGGATTATTTGCTAATCCTTCATGGTCAGTGCTCTGAAACTTGCAACCGTCTCTTTACTAAGGAAAACAAAACAATAAGCAGAGAGTTTCTCCTTGATTGCAGCATTTGGAAATGTATCTTTAAGGTGACAGCTAAAAGATTATAGATGTTGTTAACTTGGAAGTCATCCATTTCCCTTCTGGAAAGGTGAGAGGGAAAATCCTCCAACAGTAATCCCAGCAAAGAGATCATCTTGTTTGCATCAAGGTCATAATCACAGGTTTGGCTGTGTATTTTAAGGAGACATCCCTAAGGGGTGACAAGAATATCTCTCATTAAGAGGCTCATCTGCAATTCAGGATTCCTTCAGGCAGTGTGAGGAGGAAGTGCAGTTACACTCTGGATGTCTCTCAGGCCTTTCTTCAACTATTCACTGTGGTTAGGCAAATAGCGGCAACACTCCATAGGGTGAGTTTCATGCATTTATTTATTTAGGTTTATTACCTGGGCCCATGCCAAAGGCTTGCAGTGGGTTCCAGTTTGAAATAATGAATATGTGCAATGGTATCCATGGAGTGCCTATGAACACAGGAAGCTGCTCTATATTGTATCTGAGATTGCACTCATGTCCTGCTTGTGTGCTTTCCACAGGCAGCTGGTTGGCCACTGTGGGAACAGAATACTGGACTAGAGAAGGCTTTGGTCTGATCTAGCACAGTTCTTATTATGCTCTTATGTGTCAGGCCATTTGTCCATCTTGTTCTTGTTCAGGATTGTGTGACTAGCTACAGCTCTCCCCAGTTTCAGACTAATCTACCTGGAGATGCCATGGACCTTTGCAAAGCATGGGCTCTACCACTGAGCTACCCCACTTCCCTAGATCTAGTACTCTTCACAGCCTAGATGGGGATGTCACTGCCATGAAGTGGAACTGGGCACTACATCCTAGAGGTATGAGGAGAGCTTTGGGGAGAACTTAAACTTCGGGGCCAGGTTACCTGAACTTTGGGGCCAGGTTACCTGAAGGATCGCCTCCTCCCATATGTGCCTGCTCGGACCTTCAGATCATCCTCAGCGGCCCTTCTCTGTGAGCCCCTGCCAAAGGAAGTGAGGCAGGTGACTACTAGGAGGAGGGATTTTCTGCTGTAGCACCCCGGCTCTGGAACGAGCTCCCTAGTGAGGTTCGCCTGGCACCTACATTGTATTCCTTTCAGCGCCAGGTGAAGACCTTTCTATTTTCCCAGACATTTTAGCATTTTAGCTTTCTAGACTTTTAGCTTTGCTATTTTAAATCCATATTTTAAACTCCTGCACTGCTGCTAGGTTTTATTGTGGTTGTATTGTTATATTGTGGTTTTACTGTTCTATATATTTTAAATTGTTTTATTGTGTGCTGTTTGGTTTTAATTTTTGTGAACCGCCCAGAAAGCTTCGGCTATTGGGCAATATAGAAATGAAATGAATAAACAAACAAACAAACTCTATCCATGCTAGTAAGGCTCTGTGGGAGGGAGGCCTTTGGGGCCATTTTTCAGAGTCTAAAGCCAAAAATAGATACAACCCAAATCCAGTAGGCAGAGGTGGACACATACCTAATACCACCCATCACTAGTCGGGACCCCATTGTTGGAACAATGTATGTCTCACTTGTCAAATTGTAGTTGTTATTATTGGGCATGTGTTTTTTAAACTGATAGCTAGTTTTCAGAAATCCATAAGCCGAAACAGACACCTGAATGGATCTGAGCCTCTCTTCCCAGATCCTCTGTAGTAGGATCAGATGCAACCGTCATAACAGAGGTGTGCATTTGCTTTGCATGAATCCTGAATCCAGAACTGAATTGGACTACTTTGAAGAGATCCGGGATTCATCTGAAGTGATTCATTTCACAGGTCCTGTGAAGTGGTCTAAACCAAATCTGGGCCCTCTCAAAGCTTTGGGAGTGATTTGGACATTCGGACATGAATGGAGTCACAGTCTGCAAAACACACATGCACACATTTCTCCCCATGCAATCCAAATAAGAAAAACACCAGGGTGAGAAGGCAGAGGAAGAGGACAAGTGTAATTTATGACTGGCAGCTCTAGCTTCCAGCTAAGAATAACTTTACCAGGGCTGTCCTTTATTTCTTCCAATCACAGTGTTTTAGGGAGGATGTGGAAGGAACTTATTAGAGGCTGCTCCTTGCTACTGTGTATCTGTGGGCAGCAGAGGCAGCAGCAACAACAATCAGGGCTTCTGAAAATGGCTTGGCAGGTGACTATGAGATGCACTTTATGCACTGCTGCCTGTTCACTGACAGGCTGCTGACACCACCTCCCCAACCAGGTTCGAATGAAGCACTTAAATTTTATACGACTCTGGTACTGTTAACTGAGCAGAAAACAAAATAAAACCCCTAAAACATGTTTTCCCATTCATCATCATTATATCTTAACACATGGATGAGGAACCTCAGGCCTGGGAGCCAAATCCAGCTGGCCTGGGACCCCAGTCCATCCCTCTGAGCCCTTTCTGAATTGCCAAGGCTGAACCTGAATCAAATAAGACAGCCTGCTGGGATCTATGTAAAACTGGCCTATGGAGATGTTCAGTTTAGATTAGGGATGTCAGAGAATTCTGCAACGGATCTCGGTGACGCCAAATGCCAGTGCATTTGGCCCCCCGAAATCCATAACAGAATGAAGCCCCCAACCCCCCAACCCACAAAAGGCATGCGAAATGGAGCACTTACCTGCTCACGTCCACGCTGCTTTGCGAATGGCGGCCGTCCTGCGGCCGCCATTTGCTTCCTCTTCCTAGCCATGATAGACTACGTAAATACTTACGTAGCCTATCATGGCTAATGCAGGGATGCCATTTGCATTCCTACGGAGGCCGTGATAGGCTACGTAAGTATTTACGTAGCCTATCATGGCAGGGGGAAAAAAACCCAGCGTATGCAAATGGCTGTAGCCGCCGCCATTTGCGTATGGTGTATTTCCCCCCCCCCCTGCCGTGATAGGCTACGTAAATATTTACGTAGCCTATCATGGCTAAATACAGGGACGCAAATGGCGGTGGCTACGGCTGCCGCCATTTGTGTCCCTGCTAGCCAGCGGCCGGATGTCCGGCTGCTGGCAGAGCTGGCCAGCGGCTCCGCAGAATCACTGCAGAGCACAGCCGGCCGGCCAGGATTCCGGGGGGAAGGACCGGATTGCCTCCCCCCCCATTGAAGATTCCGGGGGGAGGGACGGAGCGCCTCCTCCCCCAGCAGAAACAGAAGGAACGGAAGGTAAGTGTTCCGTCCATCCCTAGTTTAGATTCGCTGCTTCGCTCTCACATTTGGTTTATTCTTCCATTTCATACTGCTTAAGTTTATACTGTTACACCTAACACTAAAGTAAGAAAGTAACAAATGTGTGCTGGTAAATACATGTGCCCGATGTTAACTCTTGAAATGTCAGGCTATATTAAGTGACGGATACCTGGTTTTCCCTGGGTAAATGTGTGAAATGACCTTCTGATTGTGTCACCTTATGCAAATTACCATGGAACAAAAAACAGGACTAAAATGAAAAAGGTGGGATACCTAGGAAGGTGATCCCTGTAACTAAATCACTCAGTCAAAAGCTGAAATGTACTCTTTTTCCTGCCATCTTCTAAGAAGAGCAAATAAATTCTCATTTTCTTCCTAGTTTCTTTCTTTCTAGTGCCAAAGGATTGTTGTTTGCAATAGCCCTTGCTCTCATTTACACTTTCAATTGTTTGTATTTCCTCCTTAGCTGTTTGTAAGTATTTCTCCCTGCAAAACTGAAAAAAGCTGCTATCATCACTTCCTTTCTCATTACTGCAGTATCAAACATTCAGCGCTTCATCTTTTGATATCATATTTATGTGTGCTTATTCCCTACACTACTCTTCCCTTTCAGACTCTCTTGGCTGTTTAGCTTTGGTAGAATGAAACTGCAGAAGGAGAATACTAGCCAAGATGATTGATATCCTGTCCATGATCAATTATTGGAGTTCTGTATTCATTTACACACCCACCAACAACAGTTTCTTGCAATTTAAATACTCCAGCAGTAACTACATAGACCCAAATTATCTCAGTACTATGAAACCACATTCATAGGAGGTGAATATTGTATTGCAAGCATAGTTGCACAAACGAAAACAAGTGGCTGCATTCTTGAAAACTATCCTTTGGAGAATGAGCCTTGTGCTCATGTGTTCCCTCCTTCCCTTGCCCGCAGAGCTTAATGAATAACATCTCAGTTGGATCAAACCATAGTTTGTGGCAAACCAGGTTTGCAATCCAGGAATGAACCCTGGTGTCTGATCCTGGTTTGCAAGCAAGCTATGGTTTGTTTGATCAATCCAGGAAGTCATCATTTAGCCATGTCTGTGAGGGGAGGAAGGTGAAAGAGGGGCATACAAGGACAGCCCCTCATATCTGCAGGCTCCTTCCTTAGCTGCCAGAGACTGCAAACACAACCTCCCAACACAATGCTCAATCCTTAATGAAACTTATGGAATTCTGTCTTTCTTTCACAATATTTCATAGAATCATAGAATAGTAGGGTTGGAAGGGGCCTACAAGGCCATTGAGTCCGACACCGTGCTCAATGCAGGAATCCAAGTCAGAGCATCCCTGACAGATGGCTGCCCAGCCTTGTCTTGAACGTCTCCACTGTGGGAGAGCCCACCACCTCCCTAGGTAATTAGTTCAATTGTTTTGACTCTATGGCCCGGTTCTCACATAACAAGAAGCCACTATGGGTGAAGTTCTCCCTGGGGCTTATTGTTGTGGTGATCGCCACCATTTTGAATTATTGCAGTGCAGTGCGGGGAGGGGGGCACTGTAGCTTTTTGTTATGTGTGAACCCAGTGAGGGTGGGTTGTTGGTGTGGTTGACCCATGGTCTGTTTTAGGGCTGTGGATGGCTTGTCAACCACCCGAGCAACCCACCCTCATCAGGTTTGCATGTAACAAGAAGCTACAGTGTCGTCGTCCCCACCCCGAGCCTGAATATTCAAAATGATGGCTGCCACCATGAGAAACCCCATCAGAAAATACACCCACAGTGACTTCTCGTTATATGAAAATCACTGCCACCTTGTCCTGGTAGGGCTTCTGTTCTTTAACAACTGCATGACAAACTATTGAAGCCTTTCTTATGATCACATCTGTGCTGGTGGAATTTCTGCCCATCACACACCTATTGCCAACCTGAGAGCCTGGCCATCAGGAGACTGCAATCCTAATGCTGAAAAAATTTCACTTACTGAGCCTGACCCAATGCCTAGAATGTGCCATTTGTGCCCTCCTTTCATCATACAAACTCTGGAAGAATTGCAAAGATCTCCTACCTTGTAGTTAGAAGTCCAGTGCAAAGTGAATGTTTAAATTGATCCATATCTTGCTCATAAGTTTATGGACCCTGCTTTCAGTGACACATAGATCTTTGTCTCAGTGAAGGGAAAATGGTGGCATCCCATTTAAAATAACACATTATTATTTTGATGTGGAGAAAATAATTTAGATATTACATTTTGGTAAGGAAAATCATTATTTTTAATGTGTAGTTCTCCATCTATTTATAGTCATCAGTGCCACTACTGAAATATATATTAGGATCAATACAGAGATAACTGGGACATTTATTATTATTTTTTCACCTAACATTAGAAATACACAAAGCAAGAGAACTGAAATATATTTTCTGTCCATATTGGTAAGAGAATAAGGATTTTTAATAGAATAAGCCACAAAGCTTAATAGTATAGTTGTCACTTAACTGATCCAGCTACAGGCTTATTAGATTCTTTTTAATGGGGTGGTGGTGGTGGTGGTTGCTTTCTAAATACAGAAAAAAAGAGCCGCATTTACAGGTTTGAAGACTGAAGCCACATTGATACATAAAACAGGACCAGGGCAGTGCCAGATTCCTTAAAGAGACCCTTCACCTTAGAGCTAAGCCAACGATTTCACAGAAGACATTTTTCTAAGAAAAGTTCAGAGATTTTTCTTTTTTCTTATTTCCCAGTGAAATGGCCACTCTGCAGAATTTTCTCCAAATATTCTGTGCCATCTTTGGAAGTAGGGAATGGCTGCCATAGTTCTCCCAAGTTATACTAAGTCTGGGACAAACTGTAGTGTTCCCCCAAGCCTGCTGATACCTCACTTGTGTGTGTATGTGTGTGGTGCCATTTTGGATACATAAGCATTCACAGCCTGAATATTGGCTCTAGAATGAATTATCATAAAAATAAACAAACAGTATTGCAGGAGCTACAACAAAATACTAAAATCCGGCAAAGAAATAAAACCAATAGGAAAATCAGCCATAAAACATGTTTGGATGCCTGACAAACAGCAAACTTTTTACCTGGCACCAAAAAGATATCAAAGCTGGCACTAGGCAAGCTTCTCTAGGGAGATGGCTGTGTGGATCTTGCCTCCCTCACTGAAATGTCTTTGCCATACCTGTCATGTCAACTGCCATCAATCAGTGTTTAAGTCAAAGGCAGTAGCAAGCCTATATTGAATTTTGCAATATTGATCTCCACCTGCTATTGAATTGTGGCACTGGGTATGTATTTGAGGGTGGGAGTGGGGGTTGTTCATATGTTTCCAAACTCTGTTCACAAAGTAAGACCTAACTTCTAAACTGAGAAACTCATTAGATACTAGAATTCGACTTATCTTACACAGATATTGGACTAGATTAAACAGTGGAGTGGAAAAATGTTAAACACAGTCTGATGAGCATTATAGAGAGACTCAGGCCAGATCTACACCTTGTGTCATATCATTACGATCCCATCATGGTAACGCTATATCCCTCTTGTGCATTTATACCTCGTAGGACACACAATGACATTTGTTGCGGTATATTGGATAACGTGGAATAAAATGCAGGAAATAACACTACAAGGGTTGGAATATAGAATGCATAATGTGCCCCAACAGTTATCGGTGCACTTCAATACCGCTATAACGCAGCAGTGTAGATCTAGCCTTTATCTAGCCTCAGTGTAGCTCCCCACTCTTCTTGCTTTATAAGCAGTCAGCCCTAAGCAGACAGCTGTGTTCTGCTGGTCCATGTGAAAAAAAATCCAAAATCCACTGTTAAGCATGAGCTTTGTTAGGACCATTAGCTTTGTTAGCTTTGTTAGTACAAAAACGTGTAAACTTTTGAGTTGTCTAGCATGCTTCATCAGGCTAGGTGGTACAAAAAGCAGAGGATGGGCAAAGGAACAGGAAAGTCCAAAAATCTGGTCAGGTGTTGTGGCCATGAGGTCTGCTGTTTAGACAGACCCACTCGCAAAATGGAGATTTGCAGTCTGGATGAATTAGTCAAACCATGATCGGCTTCCTGCTATCTCTTCTAGGTTTTGCTCCCTCGCTCGCATAGGTGCTTCCTCTCCTTTGCCTTCTCCCTCTCCCCACTCTTTAGCATCCTAGAGTTGGGCCAATATGGGAAGCGTGCCTGTGGCCAGGGCTAGAGACTTGATAACACTGTCTAGTCCATTGCCATGTCACAACTTCTCTAGCCTCTATGTACTGTCCACCATTGTCCAAATGCCATTATATTGAGTTAAAATCCATCTCAGTTTGTTGACACTCTTTTAAGATAGAAATGTGACCTAATGTTTACAATAAGAGACTGGGAGTGAGGACTCTTTAGACATAATCTGTGTAATTACATGATTAGCTTGCCATGAAGTAGCTTCACCTCTGCATGCCTTTGTTTACCCCCTTCAACGCTTATATAATGCTAGGTACCCCAGGGAGGTCAGGGGGTTTCAAATATCTAGGTAATTAATGTTTGCAAAGAGCTTTGAGGTCTGACTTCAGTGATGCACCAGATGAACCAGATGATATTAAAACCATGGACATTCATCATGCTCACAGGTTTCTTTGAACAGAAAAGGAGACTGACATGCATCAGAACTGCAGCGTTTTACTTTATGAGAAGGATCCTCCCCCCCACCTGCAAATGAGTAATAAAATAAGGTGCAGATGCCCAGATGAAAGAATGTACTTTGGTGCATGAAGGATACTAATGAGGCCTTTGCATACTCACCTTGGCACTCTGTAAAAAAGGAAAGTAGACCACTTGGTGAGATGGAGACAAGAGAAAGGCATTTATCTTGGTCTTTTAAAAGGCTAAAGAAATTACTAATATCCTAATAGGGTTTCCAGTCCATCTCACTTTATCATGTTCTTCCTATAATTCCACTTCATTCCATTTCTGCATCGCTCTGCAATTTTTTTTAAAAAAGGAACGTTTCTCAAAGTATGTGCTTTAGTATCTGCCTTCAAATGTGTATTTCTCTCAAAAATAATATTTAAGCATGCATTTTCTTTTAAAATAAATATTTCAAAGCATGGTTTGATGCATTTGCAGTAGAATGCCACATGTATCGATTCTGAAGTTAAGTCCCATTGAGTGCAACAGGCAGGTCTCACTCTCAGGTATGTGGGTATACGACTCTAGCCTTAAAATGCCAAGAGCTCTATTTATGGTTTATATTTAATGTATTCCTATGCCATTCTTCAGGTAAAACCTCTCAGAACAGCTAACAAAACTAAAAATAAAATATTTGTTTTAATGTACAATGTGTACATAACTATGTGCTGTGTACAATAAGTACATATGAACAATGTAAAACTGACTGATAAAAGCCTTAGGCATATGGCCAAGTACTTACCTGGGACAAAACATATATGTCAAACCTGAGCTGAAACAGCGATACAATTGGTTGTATCCAGTGCTAGTCCTACTTAAAGAAGACCAGGAGTAGGCAATGTAGTGCCCACAGGCAAAAGTGCATCCTCAGGCACCTTTCTAGAAACCCACCAAGGTGCCCTCCCCCTCCCACTTTTTAAAACAATTAAGGTGCAATCCTATTAACAATTAAGGGCATGGCTGGCTGGGGAATGCTGGGAGTTGTAGGACTTCTTTCTGTCTAAACATGCATAGGGTTGTGCCCTAGGGTATTTTACACATTTTTGGGGGTCTCAGCCATAATTTATGCAAATAGAGATTTGCACAAATTATGCAAATTTATATAAATTGCATAATCTGTGCAAAACATGGCCATAATTCGTGCAAATTATGCAATTTACAGCGGTCATTTCTGCAAATGTCTTTTTACACACAAAAATAATGATTTAGGGAAATTCCACCAGCTGGCCTGACTTGTTGCACACCAAGTTGGGCCAGCTGGTGGAAGACCAAATGGAGTCTGAGGGTGGGGGGTCAAGCTGATGAAAGCTCGTTGGGTTCTGCTCTGCAGCCAGATTCCTCCAACATACCTAGTTCATCCCACACCAGACTTGTAACATTTAGCTTCCTGTAACTACATGGAAAAGGCAAACCCATGTGTGAAGGTTTGAGGCCTACAGAGGCAAAGGGAAAAAAATGGTCAGGCCTAGAGGCCTGGGAGTTTTTTTTTGTTAGAAGGGGTTATCCCCGAGAGGACCAGTTCCATTTCCCTGGTTAAGTTTCATTTTCATTTCTCTACTTAAGTTTCATTTCTTCAGATCTGAAGCAGTACTTTTGGATTTGGGGGAGGAGGGTATAAAGAGAGAGAGAGTCAGAAAGACCAGAGCAGCAAGAGCAGAGTCAGGAAGAGCAGACCATGAAGACGGAGCAGGAAGAAGCAGCCTGAAGAAGTCTAAATGCAGCTAGGGTAAAGGAACTTGTGTTTTGCAATGTTTATTACTTGCTTTAATTTACCAGTAAACTGTTGTGGTTAAAACCTGTATCTAGAGTGTCAATCACCCCATGCCTACATCTAAACCCCATGTTACTAGGAAGGGGAAGACAAAAGAAGGAAGGTAGGACTCTTAAGGAGGCAAGAGATCCTTAAAGAGTTGCTCAGGGAGTCCAGGTCAATAAGGGGAACCTTGACACCATGTGTCTTGCTTTGTTCATAAGGTTCTATTCAAAATTGTGTCCATTGGTTACTAGCACTAGGGCAGTGCATGTTTAGTTTGTGGTGGTGTTGCCATTTTGAATCCAGAAAACAGGACCTAGGAAGTGATGTTTATCTCATTCATAGTAAAGGTAAAAGGTAAAGGTGTCCCCAACCAGTAGTGTCTGACTCTAGGGTGCGGTGCTCATCCCTGTTCCTAAGCCGAAGAGCCAGCGCTGTCCGAAGACACTTCCATGGTCATGTGGCCAGCATGACTGAACACCGAAGTGCACGGAACGCTGTTACCTTTCCCACCGAGGTGGTACCTATTTATCTACTTGCAATTTCTTGCTTTCGAACTGCTAGGTTGGCAGAAGCTGGGACTGAAGACGGGAGCTCACTCCGTCACGCAGCACTCGGGTCTCGAACTGCTGACCTGCCGACCTTCCAGTCTGCAGTTCAGCATCTTAACCACTAAGCCACCGTAGCCCCTTTAATGAAAAAAAAGAAGAAAGGAAATTGGGTTTTCTATCTTCGTACAACACTTTTCCAGATTAAAATGGTCAAAACCAAAAGGGTACATAGTTGGAGATTGATTGTCTAATCTGTCTGCATGCTGTAGAATCTGGCTAGATGCAAGCACAGTCATCTCTCCCTCATTCTCATTTGGTCTGTAGGATTCTGAAGCTTGAAAGTTCCAGTTTATTATCAACAAGTTGGTCCAACAAAATACATAATTTTAACCAACATTTTAAAATCAGTCTAATCACCAGCAGCATGTTCCTGCTATAACCTCAATCACTTCACAGCAGAACCAAATTGTGTTGTTGTTTTTAGAATGCCCTTGGATATCACAAAATCCAAGGCTCCCATTATATATTTGAAAAGTCAAGACTTGAGACTGTTAAATATTACTTATTTCAGTAGTAAACAATTTAATTCAAGTATTTCAAATATCTGTACTTTCAGCTGATTTGAGGAACAGAGACACTTACAGTGCAATCCTATGCAACACTGTTTGAAAGTAAGTCACATGGATTTCAATGGCACCTACTCCTGGGTAAGTGCATATAGGATTGCAGCCTTAGTAGAATGCCACTAAGAAAAATTCATAACATATTTTCTGTGGGATTTTGGGTTATGTCCTGGATCTCTCCATAACATTTGTGGAATTTCACTAGAAGGGACTTGATGTGGGCATCCCATTTTATGGGATTTTCTCTTCTTTCTTATGCCATAGGGAAGGATTAGGGATGCATGAAACTCACTTCACTTTGCTCCGTCCCTCCCCCCGGAATCCTCGATGGGGGGGGAGGCGATCCAGTCCTCACCCCCAGAATCCTCGACGGCCGGCTCCACTCCGCAGCCAGGCCGTGGAGCAGCCGGCCAGGGCCGTCTGCAGCCAGATTTCCAGCCGCAGACGGCCTGGTGCGGACGCAAATGGCGTCTGCCATAGCAGCTGCCATTTGCGTCCAGCCAGACAGCCGTGATAGGCTACATAAGAATATGTAGCCTATCATGGCTAACCTCAAAAAACAAAAAAACCCAACGCAGCATACACAAATGGCGGTGGCTATGGCGGCCGCCATTTGTGTTCCCTATTTTTCACCCATTTATCTTACATAAATATTTATGTAAGATAAAACGGTGAAAAAAAAGGGGAATGCAAATAGCATAGTGGATGCTATTTGCGTTCCCTTATTTTTTGCTGTTCTAGCCTACATAAATATTTATGTAGGTTGGAATGGCGAAAAATAAAAGAACACAAATAGGGTCCACTACGCTGTTTGCGTTCCCCTTTTTTTTTGCCGTTTTATCTTACATAAATATTTACGTAAGATAAATTGGCGAAAAATAGGGAACGCAAATGGCGGCGCCGTAGCCGCCGCCATTTGCGTATGCTGCGTTTTTGTTTTTTTGAGGTTAGCCGTGATAGGCTATGTAAATTCTTCCGTAGCATATCACGGTCCAAGGACAGCAATAGCAGTGGCAGCAGCCCTGCCGCGGCCGGCCAGGAGACCAGCTGCCAGAGCCGCCACCGCTGCCGGAGCTGCCGCCGCCGGAGCTCCTGCCACCGCCACCAGAGCCGCTGCATCCGCCCCAGGTAAGTGCCGTCCCAGGGGGATTCTGCGGAGGGGCAGGAGGGCAGGAGGCTGTTCCGCCATGGATTCCGGGGGGCCGGACTCGAAAGAATCTGGCCTCACTGGAATCCGTGGCAGAATTCTCCGCCATCCCTAGGAAGGATCCAATGCTGTCACAGTGCTAGCACTATTAACATTACTGCTGAAAACCCCATGGAACCTGTCGCACTAGCAAACATTATTGGCTTTGTTAGCATTGGTCTACACTACCACTACATCAATAGCACTAGAGCTGTGACACTGTTGGATCTTTCCCATTAGCCTTAGGGATGTCAGAGAATTCCGCAACAGATCTCGGTGAGGCCAAATGCCAGTGCATTCAGCCCCCCGAAATCCTTTGTGGAACGAAGCCACCGCCCCCCAACCCACGAAAGGCGCATGGGATGAAGTCCCCGATGCCCCCAACCCACAAAAGGTGCGCAAAACGGAGCACTTACCTGCTCCCGTCCGCGCTGCTTTGTGAATGGCGACTGTCCTGCGGCCGCCATTCGCTTCCTCTTCCTAGCTGTGATAGTCTACCTAAATACTTACGTAGCCTATCACGGCTAATGCAGGGACGCCATTGTTTACATAGCCTATCACGGCTAAATACAGGGATGCAAATGGCAGTGGCTATGACAGCTGCCATTTGATTTGCATCCCTGCAGGGCTGGCCAGCGGCCGGATGTCCGGCTGCGGGCGGCCGGAGCCAGCCGGCAGCTCCGTGGCTTGTCTGCAGAGTGGAGCCGGCCAGGCAGGATTCCAGGGGGGAAGACCGGATCACCTCCCCCCCGTCGAGGATTCCGGGGGGAGGGACGGAGCGCCTCCCTGTGGTAAAAAGATGTAACCTAATGCCATTGTATGTGCCTTAAGCAGGTGCAGCATTGTAAGAGCTGCGCATGCCTGGAATGAGCGGACAGTAACCCTAAGATAAGGTTGCTAGGCAAACCACTGGCAACCAATCAAAAGTAACATGCTGGCTGAGGAATGCAAGCTAAGTGATAAAACTGTAGCGCGGGGGGTGCCCAGGGTCGACTCTGTTTTTGAGCGTGAGCTCCTTTGTCGAACTGTTTGCAAACAATAAAATCGAGTTGGACCCAGCCTGAAGTTGACTCTCCTCTTTGGGGCAAATTGGACTAGCCTCCAGGGGGCGAAACTAGCATTTTGTGCAACATCCCCCCCCCCAGTGGAAACAGAATGGAATGGAAGGTAAGTTTTCCATCCATCCCTAATTAGCCTTATATCTAAATCCCAACTACCTGAAAGGGAAATGGCCCTGCTGAATATAAGGGATTCCTTTGATGTATTAAAAATAGGAGGCATGGATGGTGTTGCACTCCCTCTGAAAGATCAGGTCTGTAGTTTGGGGATACTCCTAGATCCATCACTGTCACTGGAAGCCCAAGTGGCCATGACAGCTCAGAGTGCCTTTTGCCAGCTTCAGCTGTTTCACCAATTATGGCCTCTCCTGGACAGGGATAGCTTGTGCTGGTAACCTCAAGACTGGATTACTGCAATGCACTCTATGTGGGGCTGCCCTTGCAGCTGTCCAGAAGCTGGAGCTAGTGCAGAACGCAGCAGCTCAGCTCTTGTCAGGAGCTGCCCCTTTTCAGCATGTAACTCCTTTGCTGAGGGAACTGCAGTGACTGCCCATTCACTACCAGGCCAGGTTTAAGGTTCTAGTACTAGTGTACAAAGCCCTAAACAACTTGGAACCGGGATACCTGAGAGAGCGCCTTCTCCCTTAACAACCTGCCCGGTCACAGGTCATCCGAGGGCTTGCTCCTGGTGGTTTCACATGGACCTATAGCCCAATTGGAGTCCACCAGGAGAACAGCCTGCAGTGTGGTGGCCTCCTTTCTTTGGAATTTCCTTCCCCTGGAGGTCAGGCAGGCACCAACACTGTGCTGTTTCTGGCGCCCCCTGAAAACAGCATTGTTCAAGGATGCATACCTGAATTGACCACTCACAGTTTCTATTGGTATTCAGTTTTTAAAATAGCATAATTCTAATCTGGTGTTTTAATCTTTTTATCCTTTTACTGTTTTACCTCTTGTGTTCACTGCTCCAAAACCTGCTCTAGATATGGAGCAGTACACAAATATTGGAAGGAAGGAAGGAAGGAAGGAAGGAAGGAAGGAAGGAAAGAAAGAGAAAGAAAGAGAAAGAAAGAAAGAAAGAAAGAAAGAAGTCCAATGGCTTCTGTATGAGAACAGAAGGAAGAGTCTGTAAGCATCTTTTCAGGTTGGGAAAGAATGAGCAAGTTGTTCCTAGTTTGAAGTACCAAAAATACTGGTCTTTTGACAATTTATGGGTCTCTGGCCTCACATTTGAATTCTCTCAGTTCTGAGTGAGCAGCAATATTGAAAGGAGATGTTGATATAGATAGTATCGAAGGCACTAAATGTAACGATATTTAACATCTGAACTTACAGCTATGGAATTTTGAAAAAATGTATCAACATTTTTGTTTCATTTAGTAGTGGGCTTTATGTTTGCTACTCCACAAGTCATAAAACTATACTACTAAAAGATATTGTAAGAGCTTTTCATGCTCTTTCCTTTTCCCCATGACTGAGATCAACCATACAATAATTCACTCTGTGCATTCCTGCCTGATGGCAAGTATTATGTGGAGTGAGGTTCTCATTGGCTACCACACAGCTGCACTGCCTCCCTTCCAGGGCTATATTTAGGACTGGAACCATTTAAGAGCACTCCCCCTTTTGTATTTCAGATGACAGGTGATAATGCACGAGGAATGTCTATAACTCTAGCCAACACATTGGTTCCACAGACTGAGTGTGCAATCCTATGACACTGGGAAGTCATCCTAGGGTCCATAGCATATTTCAACACACACACACCCCCTCTCTGGAGATGGACCTCTCTCTCTGCAGGCAAATAAGGAGGTCCACCATTGGAGGCCTCTGTGTTGCAGTGGTGGAATGGTCCGCTGCTAGCACTATCACATTGGTAGTGAATCTGTGGCAGTGGAGTCTGGAATAGGACATCTGGGGAAATTCTGGGGGCTGGAGGCAAGGTTCCATAGGATCCAAAGCCTCCTTGGTCCTCCAACATGCCCCCCAAATAGCCCAGAAACTCTGACAGGCCTGGAGAAGGTTTAGTTAATCCCCACTTCTGTAGGTGTCAGCGGGAGGGAGAATTAAAACAAAAGAAGCACAGTGGTGAAAAATGGCAAAAACTGGCTCCTCCCACCTCCTGCCCTGGCTGCAGTGAGCCTGCAGGGCATAGGAAGCATTGGGAACTGTGCCACAGATACTCCCCTATGGTCCTCATAGGTTGTTCTCCCAGTGAACTGTTATGAACAATTTAAATGGAAGAACGAAGTCTGCATGATAATAGCTTTAGCTCCTATCCCTACCATGGCCTAGAGCAGTTACTCGACTTCCCAGCCAGACTTCACTCCAGTTAAAAGACTTCTCAAATTCTTTGCCAAAGATATTCCCTTGACTGCTGTCATATGGGGGGAAAATAAATGTTCCTGCTGGAAGTTTCCACACACACCCTTACTTTCACTTGATATTCAGTTTAATATCTCCTGGCTAAATTTCATCCTATGAAGGAGTCAATAGAGATGAAAAGAAAATGGAGAGGAGCAAAGGGGAGAGAAACCATGGTGATGCAGCATGCAGGAGAAGAGAAATATGAGCCACTCAGAAGTTGTACAATAATGGATTTGCCGCCACCACAGCAGCCCAAAATCAATAGCAAATTCCCTCTCTTAATTCCTAGCACTCTCCATACTGAAATGTGTCTTTTGATGTTTGTTTCAGTAATCTCTATGGATTTGGTTAATTCCGAAGTTGTTAGCATCAAATTGATATTTAATCAATTTTAAGATCCATTTCTATCTATGTTAACACATGCAGTAACAATCTGGTTTCCAGTTTCTTGTGGTGGTGGTGGTTTTTAAAGTGGAGTGGATACAATACTAGAAGTGCTGTCATGCCTGCCAATGTCTGTCTGTCTGTCTGTCTCTCTCTCTCTCTCCCTCTCTCTCTCAGTTTGGCATATTTATTTTTAACACCCCTTTTACCAAAGGTACTGTAGCATTCATGTCTTTTGAGTTCTAAGATTTATGTGATGGAATAAAAAGTGCATCCCCAAATGGTCGTTTTGTTTCATTTAATACCTATGTCACCATTACTCCAATCCAGTGACAGAGATCTGCACCTAAAAACAAGCTTGTGCACATAGATCTACAGCAGGGAAGGAAAAACAAGTTTGCTGCATTGGTCAGGGCCATCATGCACCTAAATGTTCATTTAATGTGGTAAGAAACAGTATCAGCACCCTCCCTTTCAAGAGAATGATGCTCAAAACAGCACAGGTGAGGCAAGAATAGGGGAAATTGGACTGCATCATTGCTAATTTGAGACAGGTTTTTGTCATTCTATCAGAAATACAGGCAGCATGCAACTTCCTGTCCTGGTTTAGGGCTGTATCCTAATTTACTTTTTTTTAAAATTTGAGGATGGCGGAACTATGAGATTTTCTACATGAGACTGTTCATTGGCTGTTAATCTGCTCCATCTTCTTTCAGTTTAGTTGCAGAATTGACATTGAAGCACTATGCAAGGAACATTTCCTTTCCTGCTTTTCTGCTACATAACCTCTAGATGGCCCTGTGGTATAGCAGAATAGCGTAAATACACAAGAGGAAATCGTACTTTCACGTTCACAATTAAATGCTGCATTTTCCCTGCTCTAAAAAATCTCACCAGAAGTACTGGTTAGACACAAAAGCGAAACTGGAGGGTCACATCATTGTCTAAAGAACCCATAAACAACCGTGAGCAGAGAATGATGAGCACACGATAAATG
Organism: Heloderma suspectum; assembly: GCF_057233095.1. Lineage (NCBI taxonomy): Eukaryota > Metazoa > Chordata > Lepidosauria > Squamata > Helodermatidae > Heloderma > Heloderma suspectum. Next base: position 253,946,958 of record NC_139460.1, on the reverse strand, counting down.
CCTCATGTAGAAAAGCCCTATATGCTCAATGATTCTTTTCCCAGACATTTTTTTTTAACATAACACAGTCACCAATACTGCCATTTGAAGCAGAAGATTGGCATAGGAGGAGAAGCACTTCTTCATCCTTGCCCTCTCTGATTTCTTCCAGTTACCTGCCCCCCACCTCAAGCTACTTTTAACTGTGCAAGGAAAGACTTTAGCCCACAAACTAGTAGCTGCAACAGCTATGCCAAAATGGAGCATGTGCTTCTGTGTAAAGGGGAGCTGTAAAGAGCACATGTTCTATCTGGTCTGCTCCAAGAGATGAATGCATCTCTTAGCACCCTGGTGCCAGTTGTCTTAGAAAGCCACCCTCCAGGACTCACCTGCAGCCAGTTCGAGAGACCAGTCAGAAAGGCTCATGATGCACCTGCCTGGCATTACAGTTAGGGATGTACAAAATGACTCACCTGTTTTGTTTCATGACATCCGCGGTGGGGGGGAGGCACTCCGTCCCTCCCCCCGAAATCGGCGCTGGCCAGCACTGCTCTGTGGCAACTCCACGGAGCCACCAGCCAGGGCCACCCACAGCGACATCCAGCCACTGCTGGGCTGCATGGGGACGCAAATGGTGGCCACTGTAGCAGCCGCCATTTGTGTCACTTTTTTTCTCCGTGATAGGCTACTTAAATATTTACGTAGCCTATCACGGGAAAAATCATGAAGCAAATGGCAGCCGCAGACGCAGACGCAAAGCAGCGCAAATGGCACCAGGTAGGTGCTCCGTTTCGCACGCCTTTTGGGGGGGTGGGGGGGCTTCGTTCTGCCATGGATTTCGGAGGGCTAAATGCACTGGCATTCAGCCTCACTGAGATCCATGGCAGAATTCTCCGCCATCCCTAATTACAGTAGATGAACAAATGCGCTAATTGCCATCACACGGATTGGAGCAGTGGCCTTCCCAAGCCCATCTGTGTTTGTTATAAATGGACTTAAGAGAGACTTTAGCACTATGTAGGCATTTGCTTGCAATGAGTGAAAGGTTAAACTGGAGAGGAGACATGGCCATGCATGCCCCCAAGCCTTGCCCCCTGCTGATAAGGCAAGGTTCCCAACCCCTTTTCACATCTTCATGCTAAACACATGAAGATCTCTAAAAAAATAGCTGGGAGCACAAGGATGTTGGGGTTTTGTGTGCTGCGCCCATGTTCCTACAACGTTTATGGGAGCTCCCCACATTTAAGATGATAATGTGTATGGCTACTTACTTCAAAATCTGGGAAGCCAGCCCAGCTGCCTTTGGAGGCCCTGCTGCTCATTCACCTGAGTGGAGTCCTGCCCTTATGGCACCACTGGCAGGGAGCAGACTTAGCCCCTCGCTAGGGTATCCCCAAGTGCATTCCTTTATTTCTCATAAAAGGTAAAGGTAAGGTGTCCCCAACCAGTCATGTCTGACTCTAGGGTGTGGTGCTCATCTCCATTTCTAAGCTGAAGAGCCAGCGTTGTCTGAAGACGCTTCTGTGGTCATGTGGCCGGCATGACTGAACACAGAGGTGCACAGAACGCTGTTACCTTTCCCGCCGAAGCGGTACCTATTTATCTACTTGCAATTTCTTGCTTTCGAACTGCTAGGTTGGCAGAAGCAGGGACTGAAGACGGGAGCTCACTCCGTCATGCAGCACTCGGGTCTCGAACTGCTGTCCTGCCGACCTTCCAGTCTGCAGTTCAGCATCTTAACCACTCAATGGGGAAAGTGAAGAACCACACTTGGGAATTCTTTCAGTTGCAGTGAGGCTGTGCATCCCATCCCAGTGGAGATTTTGCATGGCAGATATCAGTGAGTCTTAGGCTGCAATTCTATGCACACTTACCTGGGAGTAAGTCCCATTGTACTCTATAGGGCTTACATCTGAGTAGACATGTATACGTTGCATGGTGAAGATGCACTACACCTTCTGGAGATCCCTGAAACAATATGCAATACATAACAGATAAACTTTTCCATTTCAGAAACAACATGCCTTTCATGACTGGCATTTTGTTACTTAAAATAATAATGAGCCATAGTGGTGGGGGGGACCCCAATTTGATTGCTCTTTGAATTTAGGGTTTAACACAGTGAGCTCCCCTTACAAGGGAAACATTTATCTCTCTTCCAAGATATTGCATTTGTATTGAGCACTCAGACTGCAATATACTGCCGCTGCAGTATTCATGATTCATTCTCCAGTTAGCGGGGGAACTGTGATTCTGAACGCTCTCTAAAATATGGTTGCACAAGTGTCATGAAAACCTATTGGATAGTGCTGTGACATACACCCACCCCCAGGAGAAAGAGATGAGACACTTAGCATTGCATTAAGTAAAGCCACAAAAGTTCATTAACATGAACAAAGGAGATCCCCCCCCAATACACACTTGTCTAATTCAGAGTGAGCATAACCTAGCCACGAGCCAGAAGCAGTGGATAGCCTGCTTCTGCGACATCTTGCCATATGACATTGTGGGCCTATTTGCTCATCAGGTTAAGCCACTGTGGGTTAATTTACCCATGGGGCTTAGCTGCATGGGTGGGCAGCCATTTTGAATATTCAAGCCTCAACCATGGTTTGTTGTGTCATGGAAAACTGGCGAGGCTGGGTTGTTGGTGACCTTAACAAACCACCCAGAACCCATCAGCTCTTTTACTGTTGTGGGTGGTTTGTTCATCACACCAACAACCTACCCTTGCCAGGTTCACACAACACAACAAGCTGCAGCCAGAGCCTGAAAGGGCAACCGGCATCCGCAGGCACCGCAGCTTGCTGTGGCTTAAATATGCCATGATGAGCGCCACAGCAATTGTGCAAACCTGGTCACTGATTTGTTTTGCATGATCACCACAGCCCACCATGACATACTGAAGCCACAATGAGCCATAGTGCCCCACCCCCCGGGCATCAGGTTGTCTACTCAAGCCCCAGCTGTAGCTTGTTGTGTCTTTTGAACTCTGGCACCAGGGGTTGTTTGAGGGTTAAACAACCCTCAAATAACCCATGGTCTGTTGTAGGGTTATTTGAGGGTTGTTTGACCCGCAACCCCTGCCACCCAGGGTCAGATGACAGCAGGGGTTGAATATTCAAAATGGCCACTCTCATGCAGTGCAATCCACTATGGCTTAAATAAGCCATGGTGAGCTGCAGTGATTGTGCAAACCAGGTCTCTGAGTCATTACCACCCCCAAGCTCCAAGAACTTGGGTGTGTTATCCAGGCAAGCCCCAAAGGGGTTCCTTTCCCCATCCTCCTGGATCCCAAGGCCCTTAGTGGCAAGTCTAGGGAATTCCCTTTCACCATACTGATGCCTCCAGACACTCACCATTTGGATCTGGTTATAATAAACTTTTCCATACTCCCCCACTGCTGTGACCAACCTATTCAATGGTTAGGCAGTACCTGCCAATTTCCCAGGGGATCAGTGTACAGTAGGCAAAGAAACAATACCTTTGTACCTCATGCCCATATGGTTAATGGGGACGGGGGATCCTAATCAGTCCCAAAGTGACCAACTGCTCTTACATTGTGGACCTTATTGTGGGTGGGTGCTGAGACTAAGGCAAAAGAGGTACAGTGAGAGGCAAGAACAGGCTTTCAAACCCCTCCTTGCCCCCCACCCCACCCCCATTGGCTTGCATGAATGGATACAATGTTCTCCCATGTTCTGTGTCCCCACTGAGGTGGACATAATGCTGCCACACCCAAAAGCCCACTTTGAGGTCAGGGGGAAAGCAGCTGGAGTCTCTGATCATGAGCAGTCAATAAAGGCATATATTTGGCTCCTTCAGCACCTTTCCATAATGGTATATTATATACTACATTTCCTAAATTTGTGGTTATGTCCCAAGCAATGATTGGGTGATGTTAAGACAAGGGAGGCATGGCTCTCTGAAAAGTGGAAGTTTCCTTGTGTTTGGCCATGAAATGTCTTGTTTTAGTTGACATGGATCTCCGCTCATGGCCAAAACCAATAAGTGTCTTGGAACTTTGCAATTATTGATCTACGATTTGTGGGAACATAGGGCTGGGATCCCAGCATGCTAAGAGGATTAGCATTTGTCTTTATCTTGAAATCCAAGACTTGCATTACAAAATCGCAAGTTTTGAATTTTTAGAGGAGGATTTTGAAATTTTTGTGAATGTGTTAATTTCCCCCTGTATGGCTTCTTAGTCTCTTACAATATACTCTGCAAACATTTTGCTACATATTTCTGCCCAGATCACTACTCCAGTTCTAGTCTTTAAAACATTATAGGATCCAAATTTTGAAAAAAAAAAAAAATAGATGAGGAAGGATTATAAGATGTGTGCACATTTTCACAATTTGTTGTTTTCACAAGATTTGAAGGGGCTATTTGTAAAATCTAATTATTTTAGTGCAGAAACCTAAATCCTCACCTCCAGGCTATTGTCCACAATCACCAAAGCTACATCTAAGGTGCTCATCTTTTAACATTAGGCACTTTATTATTTCTGTCTGTATAGCTCTCAAAGTAGCAAGAAATGTGAAACTCACAAAGAAGAAATACCAAACATTTTCTCTAAGGCACTTAGCATCTGTTCTTTTGGAAGAATGATAGTTTTTTCTGTGCTGCAAACCTCAACTTGGAATAACTAGCAATCCCCAAAGAATCCATTCCAGTTTTTATTTAGTCACTTCTGTGCTAGGACTGCAAATTCACTTTTTGAGATTCTTTACGTTATTTCTTTTTCCATGTAATTGAAAATGCATCCAGTAAGACACACCCCAGGCACATATACAAAAGTAATAAAACATATTTTAACAAGATACATACATAAGTGACATAGCTTTGGATGAGGAAAAAAGCCCAAAATCTGTAAATAGCACCCTGCTACTACAAGCTATGGAACTTAAGCAAAAATGTGGGATGACCAAAGAAGTCTGCAACATTCCATGAAAGATTAGGAACACTGGAGGGGGTGTGACATTTGTCATATAGATGAAAAGAAATCTCCACTTTCTAACGGAATCATTTAATAAAAGTATTGCAAAGGGAAGTGATTATTTGTGAAGACAGTGTATTCTGCAACTTGAGATATGACTTCTGGTCCTGGTTCTGTCCCTGAATTCCTTAGAGGAGACAAGGTAAGCCATGTTACTACCGAACGGTACCTCACCTCACTGTGCAATTGGCTTGTTTTTTCATAAGAAAGAACATTCCCATGTACTTCATCACTTTTGAAAAGAGTTGCTCAGAACTTCCTTTGTCTTGTTCCTCATAGAAAAACAACATATCCAAACTATAATATACCTAGAATATATTCCAGGGGTGGAGAACCTCTTTCAGCCTTGGGGACAAATTCCATTTTGATTTTGAAGACGTTCTTAGGGGGCCATATTCCAGTGGTGGGTAGTGCCGAAGGCAAAGGGGTAGGCCCCAAAGGGGTGGAATCAAAAATTCAAAACAAAGCCAGCATATTGTAGCTTAAAGCTCTTACTGCCAGTAGCTAAGCCTTAGGAGAGGCATTTCAATATTTAGAATTGGGGGAAAAACTGCACAAAAGCCAGAAAATCACAAACAGTGGGGGAGGTGAAGTCTATGGATTTTGTGGGAGGTGGCCTCACCGTTATGAGGTGGGTGGGTGTCTGTTTCTCTTTCTTTTAACTAGACCTGGGCACAAAGGGCCTCTCAAAATTCTCCATCCTATTTGTGGGCAGAGAAATTGGGGGGACAATTTCACTTAATTTCTCTAGGCTAGGAGAAATTCTCCAACAGTTTCTCACAGATAGGGCTCACTAATGGCAGGGGTCGTAGCACAGGTTCTTTCTTTTTGCCTAAGGGTTTTTGGTTTATTGCACTGCTCCTGCAAGTGGCAACAGCATCAACTGTGTTGAGGCTTCCACTCTTTTGAGGCAGAATTTTGGATTTCTTTTGGTAGTATTTTTGAGCTTACTGAATCACTGCGAGGTGGCCAAGGGTGCTGTGTGGTTTTTCTTTCTCTATTACACATCTTTCCACTGCTATGCAGCCTCCCAGGCCACCTGGACTTCCTGAACTGAAAAAGCCTCATGGGAGGAATTGCCTCATGTCTTCCTTATGATGGCGTTAGCTGAAGTGTGGGAAGCTGAGAAGGCTACAGGCTGCCACAGAGATTACTGCACAATGATAGATAGGACTCTCACACACACAGCTCAGCTACCTCCTAAGTAAGGTAAGCACAAGAACTCCAAACCCAACCCATGAGAATTTCTCCGAAATCTCTCCTCCTTTGAATTTCTTTTCAAAAGCCATTTCTTTTCTATCAAATTGAATGAGAATGGTTGAAAAACATGTGGGAGAAATTTTCCGCACGGCACTGCTTTTAACCCCCCAAATGCCTTTTCACCTCTTCAAGCAGTGCTGCCCTCAGGCGCCCCTGGGAATAATATTCCATCATGATGTGGTGTGTTGTTCCCATGGGCATTCATGGAGAAGAAAGATGTTTGTCCCCAGTGGCCACATTCAGTGAACATTGAAGCCACTCTGGGGGCATACTGGGGATGGATAATGCCCACATATATTAACAGGAGGCCTTTGTGTCAAGGTGAATTGAGCAGGGGGACTCAAAGATTCATTTTAACACATGAGACACACGTGTTTCTCAGCAGACGATTGCTTCCTCGATAAATTAGGGCAATGCTTCACCAGTGAAAGCAACGATTTATTGGGAAGCCCTTAAAACAGTAAATTGACTTCCTTGTCATTTTCTGGACAGTAATAGTATTGCCAGACACTCTAAGAAATATGGGGCTGCCCTTTTGCACAGATGACAGAAAGGAGAAGTTACAGTTGCTAAAGTAGAATATCATTTAGGAAAGAAGAATGTAGAACATACCTATGGATTAGGAATTTCCATCTAAAAAAGCATCTAAAAAGTGTTCTGCCCAAGGGTACTTTTTCCTTCCATTTTTTTTTGTGTGTGTGTGACAGGCCTTCTATGCCTTGAATAGATGCATGAGAGGCAGAAATCCACAAAATGATGTATGTGTGTGTGGGGGGGGGGGGTGTTCCTGGAAGGAAGGATGAGGAAAGCTTCACCTGTTGAGGATCTGCCTATCATGCAAGTAGACATTAAAGGCACAGGAAGAGTGCCAGAAAAAACTGGGAATTCCTATTCCAAGCAACCAGCTGGTTTGTTTGCTTTGGGAAAGAATTACTCCAACTATAGTTAGAAGCTTATAAATTATGGATAGTTTGGAAACAAAATGTGGGTGCAAAAAAGACCATTTTTGTCCATTAGCTCCCTGTACTGTCGCTGCGCAGAATATCAAATTGTGTGGGAACTCATTTTGGTGACAGCCATGGCTGCTACTAAATACCAGATGTTCCATGGGTCAGCCTCCTGCCAAGATTGGTACTACTCCAGATGATACTATTCCAGTTGGGCTTCATTGAGGAAAATTTCCCCAGTCCATGAGAAGCAGAAAGTGTTAGGAAATTGGAAAATTCTGAATAGGAAAGGGGAGAACTGAGGTATACAAAAAGGAATTTTGAAATGGATACAGAATATGAAGCAAAGCTCCTTTAGGAACTCTCTGAAGATCCAGTACTTCCTTCCTAAGCCCACTCCCCTGGCCTGCCCCTCTATAACTGGGGGGGGGGGGTTTGTCTCCATGAGCGATTGACTCTGAGCTGGCTGCATTTGGAGGTCATTAGGGTTACATGACATCACAGCCATCCTGCAACCACCCCAGAGCTTATCGCAGAAAAAATGGTTCTTCTGAGAGTACTTTTAGTCTGATTGTTTTCCTTCATTCAGCTTGTCTGCACTTCTGTTGTGGTGTGCACCACGCTCCGCATTTAGTCTGGCATGAGAGCCCTGCCCAGGGGTGTGTCTTTCACTTGGCCATGACCTCACTGACCCCATCAAGGGGTGTTTCCCCAATGTTTTCCCTGCCTGTGTTTCCCCAATGTTTCTGCCATGTCATGGCTGGGCATCAGGGTTCTGAGCTCCCTCATGGCATTTACTTCACCTAGCCTACCGTTAAACTCTGGTGGCCATCTCTGCAAAGTATAGGTGTGCTCCAGGGAGCCTGTAACTTTTTTTTTTTTTAAAGCAAAGCATTAAAGCGAAATAGCAGTTTTCTCGTAATACCTACACCCCCTATCTCACTATTGCGCATTTGTCCAATGTGCCATTATGCAATAGTGAGATGGGGGTATAGGAATAGCTGGCAAATGTGAGATAGTGAGATAGGGGCTTTAGTTATTGCTGGACAAAATGTGTGATAGTGACATAATGACATTCAAAACCCCTTTGTATGTGTGATTTGTTTAACTACTTCCTTTCAGGATGGGTGATTTCTTCCATATCACTATGCCTCTATCACCCATTTGATTTATCACTCAATTGTGCAATAGTGACAAAGTGAGATAGCACTTTTGGAGGGGAAGAAAAAAGAACAAAATTGGCAGAACCAGGCATAGCTTGGGGAAGCAGGTGTCTCCTCAGAAGTAACTCCCATTGTGGTCGATGAGGCTTGTTCCATAAATATCCATGCTGCATGTCTTTACTGATTGCTTTGTTGAAAGGAAGTACTTAAGGGGGGAGGGAAGAGAGAGAAGGAAATTGATTTTTGGCAAGACCTCATGGGAGGACACTTCCCAGGATTTTATCCAGTGACAAAGATCTGCAGCTGTGTTTCCTTACTGTTTGTTTTGTTGGTGTAAGGAAGTAATTGATGCTAAGCTTCAATCCATCACATTACAGGAATATCAGGAGAAGGAGAAAGGAGAGCCTGGGGGGGGGGCTTCTGTTATTGGTTGAGTGGCCCCTGCCAGTCTGATGGCATTTACTCCAATCCCCCCACCTCACGCGGAAGTATGTTTTGTGAAGGGACTTATACTGGTGCAGTGCACTCACTCATGGAGCCCTGTGCTGACCAAAGCACACCAAAGCTGATTCCTTGGGGGAAAAAATGGGGTAATCCTCCATTCACTTCTCCTTCCATTGTCATGGAGAGACACCTTTGATGAGCCTGATACCGGATACTTCTTTCTTTGGAACATTTCAGTCTTTTAATGAAAGATTGATGTCGTACCCCGAGTTGGGGTGCTTTGTACCTTGTGTAATTCCTTTAGAGTTCTGACTGGAAACCCAGAGCTGATTCACTGCCCCACTGCCATCGGAGCCACCAGCCTCCACTGTGCAGTATGGGCTATTCTAGTTCAGTGATCAGTCCAGCCAGATATTCCATTATTCTTCCCTTCCACTCAACAGTCAGTCAGCATTCTGCAGCCATTGAGCATTTTCGGTCCTCACTGGAGCCAGTTTTACATCTTTCCCCTTGGGTTACTGCCACCCCCCCCCCCCGCTAGAAGTCCGACTTTGACAAAGCGTGGGGTACCTCAGAGCATGCTGATACCTCCCTCTTCTTCAGAGTAACCCCACTGTGACTACATAGCTATCATAGCTCAGCTCCGTCTTTGCTATTAGTATAATTAGATGATTCAAAATCCTATTTATTTGGACAAATGACTTGATTTCACCCCAAGTGCATGCTTTCCATAGCAATATTTGTTTTCAGGTAGAATTAAAAAAATACTTTTCAGAGAAAATTTAAAATGGCAAAGGAAGCAAAACACCCCACCTATGATCTAAATTTCTAAAACAGATATATATTTACCTTCCATGTCCCTACTACGAGATACTTTATATTTCTTCCTATTGAATGCACCTTCTGGAGGCAACCATTTTATCCTCACAAGGACGTCTTTTTGGCAGCCATGTTGTGATGGATATTCTAGTGTCCTACTTTTTGAGTGTGAGTTAAGCACCTCAAACAACTTTGCTACCACAGTGCTAGACTTTTCATCCCTTCCTATTCTTCACCTTCCATAATGGTTCTGATCATAAAAAAGAAAAAAGAAAAAGAAGCCTATGTCACACATCACATCACAACACCAACACTTTCATTGTAATGCGTGAGCTAATGCAGTATATTGCACATGCAATATAATATTGAGATATATTAAGAACTGCACAGTTCAAACAGTTATCAGTGGTGTTAAGTGTGACTCTGGTTGATAATGTTGCTAGTGGTAACCAACATTTTATTAACAGATCTACTGATCAGTCATATTTCTTTTAGTATATATCCTTGTATCTTTAATTACACCGGAATTGCTGGGGCAACATATAACAAAAGGCTGTGAGGTCTCATTTTTCACAGATATTCAGGGCAATTTATAATTAATTACAGGATACTTAGTACAAAAATGAAATTTACAAGAACTTCTCAAATAGCATCCGGTATGAGTAGTCTAATCTAGGCTAAGAATAGGTAACTGGCTGTGTTCATCTGCATACCATTTCATTATTAAGGAAGAGGGGAAGAAAATGCAAGCCAAGTCTTACATTCTTAAAGATGTGCTAATAGGTGGCAAAGGTCAGAGAATATGATAATATGAGGCTTGTCCTTGAGATTCATTTATTGATAAGTTCTCTCTTAATCGGACTGATTTATGATAATGCACAGCAAGGTCGCAATCCACCGAGTGATGTTCCCATGCAAGCTTAATCAAAAACAGTAAGGCTTGCAGAGGAGCCGAACTTGGTGGGTGGTGCTCTTCGTGTACTGAGGATGTGAGACATGGTTCTCTAAGATGCTCATCAGAAGAGACACTGTGACCTTCCAGAAACCTTGTGCTCTGAATTTACGAGGGATACCCACCTTAGGCACCATGCCAGCATTTACCTTTGAAAACTTTTGGCTTTATGTTCAGGTAACACTTTCGTGTGTGGCTATATAGGAAAATTGCTATACACTGAATTGTTGGTCCATCTAGCCCAATACTATCTCCTGTGACTGGTAGCACCTCTCTATGGTCTCAGGCCAAAGTCTTTCCCATCCTTGCTTACCTGAAACCATTTTAAGTAGAGACCTTAAGCCACTCTACGAATGTATTTAAGGATGCACATGGGGCTTAGCATTTTTGTAATACAAATGAAAATCCAGATACATCCAGCCCTTTTTCATTTTCCCTCTATGGGGCCCAAAATTCCCTGTGCCCCCGCCCTTCTTATCCCCTCTACTCCTTTCATCTACAAGGCGAAATGGAGAAAGTATTGAATAGCTTTGAGATGACCTGAGGCTCCTATAAGTTCCATCAGCATAATTTCGTTCCCTGCTTGCTCTATCCTTGACACTGTTCTATTGCTCTGTGGAAAACTGTGAACTGTTAAGTTTCTTTACAGTCCCTGGAACTGCAAAAAGTCCAGGGTAGATGGAGAAGTCAAATAAGGATATTGTATCATGATGTTTCAGTTATATGCATGGTATGCTGCTGCAGGCTGGTCAGCTGGAGGTTGTTTGTTCAACAAGAATGTTCTTTCTGTCGTGATGCTGAGGTGCTCAAAAAGTATTCTGGTCATGAAAATGAAATGTTACAAGGGCAACCAATACATCTAGCTCAGTATAATGACATTTTTTGTAACAGAGGTTTGCAGAATAAGTTCCAGAGTTTGCACATCTTTTCTTTGAAACAGCTGTATGCAGAGTTGGAAGGGATCTCAAAGTTCATCTAGTCCAGCTCCTAGTCAATGCAGGAAATGCAGGGCTTCAGAATCCCTGATAGGTGGCCATCGAACCACTGCTTAAAAGCCTCTTACAAAGGAGAGTTCACCTCCTTCTGAGGCTGTTGGTTGCACTGTGAAACAGCTCATACCATGAGGATGTTCTTCATAATGGTTAATCAAAATCCCCTTTCTTGTAATTTAAACTCATCAGTTTGGATCTTACATTCTGGAGGAACTGCTGAAAATTCATATCTGGTCTTGTAAAAGTCACATGGAGTCTGTTACGGATCTGGCGGGAGGTGGGGGAGAGAGAGAGAGACTTCCCCTACTGGTGGATCTCCTTTTCCTTAAAAGTTCCACAAATAAAGAAAAAAGTTACGATAGGCTGCCACAAATCAGATTAACCCCCTGACAGTGTAATGTATGCCTCTTATATTCATGTTTGCGATTTGCATTGTTAAATGTGACCCAGGTAAGATAGGGTTAAAAACGTGTTAGGGAGTGAGTGAAAGGTGGGAGGGGTTGTGCACATGTGTGTGTGTGTGTGTGTGTGTGTGTGAGAGAGAGAGAGAGAGAGAGAGGATTCTGAGGTTATATAAGGAATGAACTGACAGTTAGGAGTCAGACAGGGATTTAGGGATTATGGAAGCAATATCTAGTTAGTTAGGGGGGTTGCGTTAGGGGTAGAGTAGGTAGGGAAGTTAGGACCACACATAATCACCTGTAAATCTTTGTGTTACAAATAAATATTTTATTTGTGTGTGATTTTTAATGCAGACTCCCATGTGTTGATTGAATTGTTACGCTACCATTATTAAATCCATTTCCTTGTTACTTCTTCTGTGGTGGGTTGAGAGAACCAACTGAGCATATTGAGTTTCTCTGGAACCCAGAGAGAGTTAAAGGGCTGAAGCTTGGATGTCAGTGGGGACAAATGATAAGACTCCACCTAAAAATATGGCTAGGCTCAACGTTTGGGCTGAAAACACATGCATGTGGGAATCCTCTCTTACTTCAGTTAAAGTACATTAACACCACCCCACAAAGTATGCTTTCCCAGCTTTAAATGTCACTTCCTGGGTAGTGCCAGAGAAAAATCTCCCCCAATTCCTACCAATATAATATGAGGTTGCATCTAGATTCAGATGCAATTCCAATTCCCCATGGAAATGGTACAGTGAACAGTCAAACACTGTAACACTCACCCCCACCACTCCACTTTCTGTATTATCTGGTTACCTCTCCCTACTGCCATTTCCTTCACTTTCTTTCTATAATGGACTCCAGTGAAACTGATACAGTGGAAACCTTTACAGTGCCACTGATGTTGCCTTTCTGGTTTCAAGAAACGATGCCTTGCACAACTGTGGTTGTACACACACATAACCTTTTGAAGCAGGAGGGGGAAATCACACACAGAAGAAAATGACAAGGCTTTTCCCTGACTTTTGTCCATTTCGCTGGGAGCCTTTCTACAGGAGGCATTTATTGTGTACTCATGATTCTTTACTCATAGTAGTTTGTGGGTGCTTTACATGATGTCATCATCCTTCAGGGCCCCTCCTGTTCTTTGCAACCATTATAGCATTTATGTTTTTCTAATGAAGACTGGTATTTCCATGAACGGTGGCATGAAACCCTGGTGTATTTGCACAATTCCACTATACAACAGCGCCACCTAGTGATTGTATGATGGGACACATAGAAAGGCAGAGAAAGAAAAAACCCAGAATTTTTTTTGTGAAGGAGCAGATCTTAATCCCACAAAGAATCTCGAAGCAGAAGCCTTGGTAAAGTGACAGGTTAAAAGCCTCATGTAGAAAAGCCCTATAAACCAAAAATCAAGGGACAGGGAAGGAAATGGTTGTGTGCCTCAGACACCCAACTTCATGGCAAAGAAGCAGGTAAGAGAGCCATGCACATTAAGAGCAGCCCAAGAGATACTTTCATACAAGAATGAGAGGTTAAAATGGCGGGTGGGGGGGGTGAAAACATTTTCAAATGTTTACAGCTCTTCAGGAAAAATAGTATATGAGAAACAAAAAACACCTCAGTTTTGATAGAATGTATCTGTTCACAGGTGATGCAAAAACGGTATAAATGTGACTGGAAATGAAATTTGATTTTAAATCCATCTTCCTCTATGGACATCAAGTGATTTTTTATAAACAAGAGAGGGACAGGGGGAGTGCAACTCTGTTAATTCTGCTCGATCTCTCATCGGCTTTTGATACCATTGACCATGGTATCCTCCTGGATTGACTTTGTGGGATGGGTATTGGAGGCACTGTGCTACAGTGGTTCCGGTCCTACCTATGGGGCCAATTTCAGAGAGTAACTTCAGCAATATGTGAACCGAGAACTACCGGAAGTACAAGCTGGGTTTAGAAGAGGCAGAGGAACTAGAGATCAAATCGCCAACATTCGCTGCATCATGGAGAAAGCAAGAGAATTCCAGAAAAACGTCTATTTCTGCTTCATTGACTACGCTAAAGCCTTTGATTGGGTGGATCACAACAAACTGTGGCAAATTCTTAAAGTGATGGGAGTACCAGACCACCTTACCTGTCTCCTGAGAAACCTGTACGAGGGTCAAGAAGCAACGGTAAGAACCAGAGATGGAACAACTGATTGGTTCAAAATTGGGAAAGGAGTACAACAAGGCTGCATATTGTCACCCTGCTTATTTAACTTATATGCAGAGTACATCATGAGCAATGCCGGGTTGGATGAATCAGAGGTCGGAATTAAGATTGCCGGGAGAATTATCAACAACCTCCGATATGCAGACGATACCACCCTAATGGAAGAAAGCGAAGAGGATCTCAAGAGCCTCTTGTTGAGGGTGAAAGAGGAGAGTGCAAAAGCTGGTTTGAAACTCAACATTAAAAAAACGAAGATCATGGCATCTGGCCCTATCACTTCCTGGCATATAGAAGGGGAAGAAATGGAAGCAGTGACAAATTTTACTTTCTTGGGCTCCAAGATCACCTCAGATGGTGACTGTAGCCATGAAATTAAAAGACGCTTGCTCCTTGGGAGGAAAGCTATGGCAAACCTAGACAGCATAGTAAGAAGCAGAGACATCACCTTGCCGACAAAGGTCCGTCTAATCAAAGCTATGGTTTTCCCAGTAGTAATGTATGGCTGTGAGAGCTGGACTATAAGGAAGGCTGAGCGCCGAAGAATTGATGCTTTCGAACTGTGGTGCTGGAGAAGACTCTTACGAGTCCCCTGGACTGCAAGGAGGTCAAATCAGTCCATCCTAAAGGAAATCAACCCTGACTGCTCATTGGAAGGACAGATAATGAAGCTGAAGCTCCAATATTTTGGCCACCTAATGCGAAGAGAAAACTCCCTGGAAAAGACCCTGATGCTGGGAAAGACTGAAGGCAAAAGGAGAAGGGGACGACAGAGGATGAGATGGCTAGATAGCATCATGGATGCAATGAATATGAACTTGAGCACGCTCCGGGAGAGAGCGCAGGACAGGAAGGCCTGGCGTGCTATGGTCCATGGGGTCACGAAGAGTCGGACACGACTGAACGACTGAACAACAACAACAACAACAACATTGGGTGAGTATTCCTCGGCCCCTTGGCAATTGAGCTATGGGGTGCCGCAGGGTACCATCCTGTCTCCAATGTTGTTTAACATCTATATGAAGCCGCTGGGAGCGGTCATTAGGGGATTTGGAGCTAAATGTCATCAGTATCCTGATGACATGCAGCTCTATCTCCCTGTGACATCTGAATCAGGAGAGGCTGTGCAAGCCCTGAATCAGTGCCTAGACTCAATAATGGGCTGGATGAGGGCCAATAAACTGAAGCTGAATCCTGGCAAGACGGAAGCCCTGTGGCTGAGTGGTTCCCGGGTCCAGGAGGTAGGCTCATTGCCTGTTCTGGATGGGGTTGCACTCCCTCTGAAAGATCAGGTCCATAGTCTGGGGGTACTCCTAGACCCATCACTGTTGCTGGAGGCCCAGGTGGTCACAGTGGCTCAGAGTGCCTTTTACCAGCTTCGGCTGGTTCACCAGCTACGGCCTCTCCTGGACAGGGATAGCTTGACCATGGTGGTACAGGCATTAGTAACCTCAAGACTGGATTACTGCAATGCGCTCTATGTGGGGCTGCCCTTAAGGCTGGTCCGGAAGCTGGAGCTAGTGCAGAATGCAGCAGCTCGGCTGTTGTCGGGAGCTGCCCCTTTTCAGCGTGTAACTCCTTTGCTGAGGGAACTGCACTGGCTGCCTATTCGCTACCAGGCCAGGTTTAAGGTATTAGTACTAGTGTACAAAGCCCTAACCCCTTCATGGATCACTGCCTTGTTGTGGCGAAGGGGCTTGCGTAACTCAGTGAAGCCATAAGCTATGCCGTGCAGGGCCACCCAAGACAGACAGGTCATGGCAGAGAGTTCTGACAAAATGTGGTCCACTGGAGAAGGATATGGCAACCCACTCCAGTATTCTTGCCAAGAAAACCCCATGGAACGTATCACAAGGCTAAAAGATATGACGCCGGAAGATGAGCCCCTCAGGTCGGAAGGTGTCCAATATGCTACTGGGGAAGAGCAGAGGGTATTTCCAAGTAGCGCCAGAAAGAGTGAAGCGGCTGGGCCAAAGCCGAAAGGACACTCAGCTGTGGATGTGTCTGGTGGTGAAAAGAAAATCCGATGCTGTAAAGAACAATATTGTTTAGGAACCTGGAATGTCAGATCAATGAATCAAGGTAAGCTGGAGGTGGTCAAACATGAGATGGCAAGACTGAACATCGACATCTTGGGAATCAGCGAAATAAAATGGACAGGCATGGGCGAATTTAATTCAGGTGACCATCGTATCTACTATTGTGGGCAAGAATCCCTGAGAAGAAATGGAGTAGCACTCATAGTCAACAAAAGGGTGGGAAAAGCAGTACTGGGGTACAATCTTAAAAATGATAGAATGATCTCAGTACGAATCCAGGGCAAACCATTCAACATCACAGTAATTCAAGTCTATGCCCCAACCACTGAGGCCGAAGAAGCTGAGGTTGATCGGTTCTATGAAGACCTACAACACCTTCTAGAACTAACACCAAAAAAAGATGTCCTCTTCATCATAGGGGATTGGAATGCTAAAGTAGGAAGTCAAGAAATCACCGGGATAACAGGCAGGCATGGCCTTGGTGTACAAAATGAAGCAGGACAAAAGCTAATAGAGTTTTGCCAAGAGAACATGCTGATCATAGCAAACACTCTTTTCCAACAGCACAAGAGGCGACTCTACACATGGACGTCACCAGATGGTCAATATCGAAATCAGATTGATTATGTCCTTTGCAGCCAAAGATGGAGAAGCTCCATACAGTCAGTAAAAACAAGACCTGGAGCTGACTGTGGCTCAGATCATGAGCTGCTTCTTGCAAAATTTCGGCTTAAACTGAAGAACGTCGGGAAAACCACTAAACCGTTCTGGTATGACCTAAATCATATCCCTTATGAATATACAGCGGAGGTGAGGAATAGATTTCAGGGATTAGACCTGATAGACAGAGTGCCTGAGGAACTATGGACGGAGGTCCGTAACATTGTTCAGGAGGCAGCAACGAAATCCATCCCAAAGAAAAAGAAACGCAAGAAAGCCAAGTGGCTGTCTGATGAGGCTTTACAAGTAGCTCACGAAAGAAGGGAAGCGAAAAGCAAGGGAGAAAGGGGAAGATATACCCAACTGAATGCAGAGTTCCAGAGAATAGCAAGGAGAGACAAGAAGGCCTTCTTAAATGAACTATGCAAAGAAATCGAGGAAAACAACAGAATGGGAAAGACTAGAGATCTCTTCAAGAAAATTGGAGATCTCAAGGGAACGTTTTGTGCAAAGATGGGCATGATAAAGGACAAAGAAGGCAGGGACCTAACAGAAGCAGAGGAGATTAAGAAGAGGTGGCAAGAATACACAGAAGAACTATACAGGAAAGATCTGAATGTCCCTGATAGCCATGATAGTGCAGTCACTGAACTTGAGCCGGATATCCTAGAGAGTGAAGTCAAGTGGGCCTTAGGAAGCATTAGTAACAACAAAGCTAGCGGAAATGACAGTCTTCCAGCCGAGCTATTTAAAATCCTAAAAGATGATGCTGTTAAAGTGCTGCATTCAATATGCCAACAAATCTGGAACACTCAGCAGTGGCCACAAGACTGGAAAAGGTCAGTTTACATTCCAATTCCAAAGAAGGGCAACGCCAAAGAGTGTTCAAACTACCGCACAATTGCGCTCATTTCACATGCCAGCAAGGTGATGCTCAAAATCCTACAAGCTAGGCTTCAGCAGTATGCGAACCAAGAACTACCGGAAGTACAAGCTGGGTTTAGAAGAGGCAGAGGAACTAGAGATCAAATCGCCAACATTCGCTGCATCATGGAGAAAGCATGAGAATTCCAGAAAAACGTCTATTTCTGCTTCATTGACTACGCTAAAGCCTTTGATTGTGTGGATCACAACAAACTGTGGCAAATTCTTAAAGTGATGGGAGTACCAGACCACCTTACCTGTCTCCTGAGAAACCTGTACGAGGGTCAAGAAGCAACAGTAAGAACCAGAGATGGAACAACCGATTGGTTCAAAATTGGGAAAGGAGTACGACAAGGCTGCATATTGTCACCCTGCTTATTTAACTTATATGCAGAGTACATCATGAGAAATGCCGGGTTGGATGAATCAGAGGTCGGAATTAAGATTGCCGGGAGAATTATCAACAACCTCCGATATGCAGACGGTACCACCCTAATGGCAGAAAGCGAAGAGGATCTCAAGAGCCTCTTGTTGAGGGTGAAAGAGGAGAGTGCAAAAGCTGGTTTGAAACTCAACATTAAAAAAACTAAGATCATGGCATCTGGCCCTATCACTTCCTGGCATATAGAAGGGGAAGAAATGGAAGCAGTGACAGATTTTACTTTCTTGGGCTCCAAGATCACCACAGACGGTGACTGTAGCCATGAAATTAAAAGACGCTTGCTCCTTGGGAGGAAAGCTATGGCCAACCTAGACAGCATAGTAAGAAGCAGAGACATCACCTTGCCGACAAAGGTCCGTCTAATCAAAGCTATGGTTTTCCCAGTAGTAATGTATGGCTGTGAGAGTTGGACTATAAGGAAGGCTGAGCGCCGAAGAATTGATGCTTTCGAACTGTGGTGCTGGAGAAGACTCTTATGAGTCCCCTGGACTGCAAAGAGGTCAAATCAGTCCATCCTAAAGGAAATCAACCCTGACTGCTCATTGGAAGGACAGATAATGAAGCTGAAGCTCCAATATTTTGGCCACCTAATGCGAAGAGAAAACTCCCTGGAAAAGACCCTGATGCTGGGAAAGACTGAAGGCAAAAGGAGAAGGGGACGGCAGAGGATGAGATGGCTAGATAGCATCACGGATGCAATGAATATGAACTTGAGCACGCTCCGGGAGAGAGCGCAGGACAGGAAGGCCTGTCGTGCTATGGTCCATGGGGTCACGAAGAGTAGGACACGACTGAACGACTGAACAACAACAACAACAACAAAGCCCTAAACAACTTGGGACCAGGATACCTGAGAGAGCGCCTCCTTCCCTACCAACCTGCCTGGTCACTGAGGTCATCAGAGGGCATATTCCTGGTGGTTCCGCATGGACCTATGGCCCGGTTGGAGTCCACCAGGAGAAGAGCCTTCAGTGTGGTGGCCCCTTTCCTGTGGAATTCCCTGCCTTTAGAGGTCAGGCAGGTGCCAACATTGTGTTCTTTCCGGCGCCTCCTGAAGACATTGTTCTTTCAAGAGGCCTTCCTTGCATGACCAGCTGTGGTTTGTTGAACTCCACTTTATTGGGATTTATCTTTAAAAAAAATGTTTTAACTCTTTTAACTCTTTTAACCATTGTTTTATTCTTTTATCATGTTGTTCACTGCCCCAAAATCTTCTGATGAGGAGCAGTATATAAATATTGTAAATAAATAAATAAAATAAAATAAAAACCCATTACAAGCACATTTAAAACTGCACTTCTGTCTTCCACACATGCACCTCAACAGCAGGAAAGAAGCTCCAGAGTGTTTTAAGTGGCATATCTTAAATCTTTCTTAGAGCTACTTCACACGTTACAAAGTTAACACGCACACTGCATATATATTATGATGGGACTGGTTTACAAGAAAACTTCTCACTTCTAAAATACCAGTTTGACAGGAAAGGTTAGTGGAACAAAACATTATGTTCACACACACCCCTCCAAGTGTCAATATATTTCATGAGGTTCAAGGTTGCCAACATATTTCAGGTTGACATTTCCCTGTATGAATTTATCGGAACTCTCCATTCTGCACAAACTGTCAATGCCGATGTACCAACATTTCTTATATATATGAAGCTCCCTTCTCCTCTGTTCAAAATATCACTTTCTCTTTAATTTTCACATTCCCTGCTCTTTTGAGCGAAAGCAGACCCCTGAGAAAGTATACAGCATCCAAGACACGGGCATTTTAAATGAACGTTTGCTGCATTTCAGACATCACTTGTACTCATTGTATCTCTGTATTTCATGCTCCCTTTCCTCGTAATTCCTTAGGTAGTTCTGAAAATAGTTGGTAGAAGCAGCAATGACCTCACACTCTATAAGCACAAGTCCAGGCAATTTCTCACAATGAGCTTTTCTGGGAGGAAGACCATTTAGGAGTGGCATCGCTATCATGCTTGAGAATTCTAAGCACTGAATAAATACAATTTTATGAAGTCATGTTGCAAACTGTGTCACACAAACTACAATGAACTAGATGGAGTTTTTCAGCATAAAACAGCTGTTAGAGGTTTTTGCTGTTGATCTTGGCATCACTCCACATATAGTCACATGCAGAAATGTGTTATGTGTGACTGTGAATGCAAAGGGAAATGCTGTGGGCAGTCACCCAGGATAGCATCTGGATATACACATTCCCAACCACATCAGACGATTACTAGCATGTGCACCTTCATTTGTGCTATGCAAAGTCAATGGGGGACACATTAAACAATGTGCATTCTGTCCCGATCAACCTTCATCCACATCAGCATGTGTTGGCTGGTTTATCCCATATATCTAGTGCCTACGCAGATGGGAAGCAGGTCTGCTTTCCATTCATTCATTCATTCATTCATTTATTATATGAATATTATCACTCCACATCTAAAAAGATACTGGAGCAGCGAACCATACAATATAAAAGGAATAAAACACCATATTAAAAGTTTTTCAAACCCCATAGCAAAAGTTTTTAAACTTAAAAAAACAAAACAGAATAGCAATAAAAACCTTTGAATGCAGCATCCAGAGGTGAAGTACATTCAGCCAATTGGAATTCCTTCATCCAGCACAAACCAAATGTCTCTGAAGGACAGTGTCATGCACTTGCAATTATTGTATTGCTTATCAGCATAATAACTGTATGAGGTATACTAGGCTGAAATACAGTGTGACTAGACTAAAATTTCAAAGTGGGTTTTATGAATATGTGGGGCTTTGACCACTGAGCTTCTGCAGCTCTGTTCAATGTTCTATGCAAGGAATCACACAGACTTTTCCCCCTCCCCCACATCTTCCAGTGGAGATAACCTGAGTAGCTAGCAGTGCTGCGAACCAGTGTTCACTGAATTCAAGCCTATCATTTTCCTTGCTGCCAACAGGGACCATTAAATGTAACGTAAGGCACAATCCTATGCAAGTTTAGATAGAAGAAAGGTCTACAACTCCTCAACCAGCCATTCTGGCTGGGGCATGCTGGGAGTTGTAGGCTTTTCTTCTGTCTAAACTTGCATAGGATTTCACCCTTAGGGATTGTTTTTAAATAACAGAGAATCTAGGGATGTACGAAAGGCACTTACCTGGTCCCGCAGCTTGCTTCGCAGTGGGGGGGAGGCGCTTCGGTTCTCCCCCTGAAGTTCAGTCCGGGGGGGAGGCGCCCTGCCTCACCCGGCCGAAATTCAGGCCGGGGAGAAGCACCCCGTCTCCCCGGCCGCGAAATAAAAAAGTGAAAAAACAAACAAACACCCATGATAGGCTACGTAATGATTTACGTAGCCTATCACAGCTAGATTTCCAAAGTCAGCCATGATAGGCTACGTAAATCGTTACGTAGCCTATCACGGGTGACTTTGAAAAAAAAAAAGTGCGTACGCAAATGGTGGTGCCCATGGGCGCCGCCATTTGCGTTCCTTATTTGGTCCCGGTAGTCTACGTAAAGATTTACGTAGACTATGGCGAAAATAAGGGCAACGCTATTTGCATTGCCCTTATTTTCGCCGTAGTCTACGTAAATCTCTACATAAACTACCAGGACCAAATAAGGAATGCAAGTGGCGGCGCCCATGGGCACCGCCATTTGCATATGCGCTTTTTTTTTTCCCCAAAGTCACCCATAATAGGCTACGTAACGATTTACGTAGCCTATCATGGCTGACTTTGGAAATCTAGCCATGATAGGCTACATAAATCGTTACGTAGCCTATCACGGGTGTTTTTGGTTTTTTTACTTTATTTTGTAATGGCGGCGGCAGCAGCCGGTCAGAAGACCGTCCGCCGCCCCCACCCCCGACGAACCGCTGCAGAACTCCCGCCGGGACCCCCCGCCGACAGGGACATTCGAGGGAGGTAAGTCCCATCCCGGGGGGGGTGGCGGAGAATTTCACCAACAATTTCGGGGGGGCGAATGCGTTGGCATTTGGCCTCCCCGAGATTTGTGGAGAAATTCTCCGCCATCCCTAAGAGAATCAGACAAAACAAATTAGATTTTACAACCTTGCCTGGGCGTAAGTCCCATTGAACTCAATAGGGCTTACATCTGAATAGATGTGTATGAGTGCACTGTAAGAGATTTAAGTTTCAGACTTCAGGCCTGGTTTTGGAACAGAAACTGTCTTGGTTGCCCTGTGGGATGACCTCTGCCAGGAGAGGGACAGGGGAAGTGCGACTCTGTTGATTCTCCTGGACCTCTCAGCAGCTTTCAATACTAACAACCATGGTATCCTTCTGCATAGGTTGTCTGGGTTGGTTGCACTGCAGTGGTTCCACTCCTACTGGATGGCCAATTCCAGAAGGTGGTGCTGGGGGATTACCACTCTGTGCCATGGCAGTTATGCCATGGGGTTCCACAGGGCTCTGTTTTATCCCCCACGCTGTTTAACATCTACATGAAACCACTGGGGGAGGTTATCCGGAGGTGTGGGCTGAGGTGCCATCAATATGTGGATGACACCCAGCTGTATCTCTGTTTCTCATCAAACCCAGGTGAGGCAGTGGCTGTTCTGAATCAGGGCCTGGGCATGGTAATGGACTGGATGAGGGCCAATAAACTGGAACTCAATCCAGACAAGATGGAGGTACTGTTAGTGGGTGGTTCATCTGCCTGGCTAGGTGATGTTCAACCTGTTCTGGAGGGAGTTGTACTTAGGGATTTACGAAAGTTCCGCCATGGATCTCGGGGAGGCCGAATGCCAGCACATTCGGCCCCCCAAAATCGGTGGCGGAACGGCCCGCCACCCCCCCCGGGACGAGACTTACCTTGGGCGGATCTTCCTGGTGGCGGCGGCAGCTCCAGCGGCAGCTCCAGCGGCGGCGGCCGGTCTTCCGACTGGCTGCCGCCGCCGCCATTTCCAGGTTTAAAAAAAAAAAAAAGTGATAGGCTACGTAAAGATTTACGTAGCCTATCACAGCTAGATTTTAAAAAAACACTGTGATAGGCTATGTAAATCTTTACTTAGCCTATCACGGCTGACTTAAAAAAAAAACCAAAAAAACCACGCATATGCAAATGGCGGTGGCCATGTCCGGCTGCTGGTGGAGCCGGCCGGCGGCTCCACAGAATCGCTGCGGAGCACAGCCGGCCGGCCAGGATTCCAGGGGGGAGGAATGGAATGCCTCCCCCCCGGCCAGGATTCCAGGGGGAGGGACGGAACGCCTCCCCCCCACCATCAACATAATCCACAGAAAGGTAAGTCACTTTCGTACATCCCTAGTTGTACTCCCCCTAAAGGATCACATTCATAGTTTGGGGTGCTCTTGGATCCAGAACTGTCACTTGAGGCACAGGTAAACTCAGTGGCACGGAGCACTTTTTATCAGCCCAAGCTGATATGCCAACTACATCCTTATCTGGACAGAGAGATAGCCTAGCTACAGTTATCCATGCTCTGATAACCTCTCGTCTGGGTTACTGCAATGCATTATACATGGGGCTGCCTTTGAAAATGGTCTGGAAACTTCAGCTGGTCCAAAATAGGGCAGCAAGATTGTTAACAGGGACTAGCCAACAAGTTCACATTATGCCAGTACTTTTCCAGCTGCACTGGCTGCCAGTCCATTTGTGGGCCTGATTCAAAGTGCTGGTATTAAAATTCAAAGCCCTTTACAGCTTGGGGCCAGGTTACCTGAAGGATCGCCTCCTCCCATATGTGCCTGCCCAGACCTTAAGATCATCCTCAGCAGCTCTTCTTCATGAGCCCCTGCCAAAGGAAGTAAGGCTACTAGGAGGAGGGCCTTTTCTGCTGTGGCACCCCGGCTGGGGAATGAGCTCCCTAATGAGGTTCACCAGGCACCTACATTGTATTCCTTTCGGCAACAGATGAAGACCTTTTTTATTTTCCCAGGCATTTTAGCATTTTAGCTTAGCATTGCGGTGTTAAATCTGCATTTTAAATCTCTGCATTGCTGCCAGGTTTTATTCTGGTTTTATTCTGGTTGTATTGTTATATTGTGGTTTAAATGTTTTTATATTTTAATGTTTTATATTTTATATTGTTTTACTGTGCACATTTTGGTTTTAACTTTTTGTGAACCGCCCAGGGAGCTTCGGCTATTGGGTGGTATAGACATGTAATAAATAAATAAATAAATAAATAAAGTAAGGGCAGAATATCTTAAGGCAAAGAACACTGGCAGAATGTTTTAAGGATTTTCTTTTCTTTACTAAGCTGCATATTTCCTATTTTGTATCATGTAAATAAGCTCTTATGTCTTTTGTGACTTACCTTCCAATGACAGTTTGATTATTTATCTACCAAAAGGTGTGATGACTGACAAGAAGCTTCACAAGACACAAAAGAACTTCTTGGACACATCTCTATATTTCAAGGTTTTTGATAACTATGGAGATAACTAAAATCATGGCATCTAGAGACTTGGGAATTGTATATTCTTCACCAGACTGGATATACAGAATCTGTTAATACATTCACAGGACCCCAGAGATAGATTAAATAACTAGTTTGTCCATACAATGATGATGATGATGACGACGATGACAACAACAACAACAGGAAGAAGATGAAGAAATATTTATAAACTACATTTATGTAGTTGTATTGCCCCTGCAGTAGGCCTCTTAATTTAGAGGTGCCAAGATAGTGATAAATCAGATCCAGGTTTACACACAAGGAGTACTTTATTGAGTACCATCAGCACACAGGCGTACTCAATGGTTGGATCAGACAGCTTCTTTGAACCCAAAGCCATGGGTAAAATGGGTTTTATAGCATACATGTTAGCAGTGAGGCAGCATAAAAGCAGCAAGCATTACTTAGCATTCATCTACAACTTTCTCAGCATAGGCTAATAGTGCTTGGTCAGAAGGGAAACACTCAGAGCTTTCCCAGCACAGACACCTGCAGCTTTAAGGCAAACAAGCTTCACTTCCCAGGCACATCTTGATAAGACACTCCAGTTTGTTAGTATGGAATGTGCTGAGGCCACTTTATCAACCTTTGACTCATCCTGGTAAATTAAGAGGCCTGTTACGGAAAACAGCAGCCAACTGACCAAAGTCAGAGAGCATTATGGATCATCTAAACCCCTCTAAAACTACTGATAGCTTGGTTCAGGCCCAAGGCCTTACATTCCACCCCCCCCCCCCGATGATCAAAGGGCAATGGAATCTTCATGTCACAATCTCTTCTTACCGAGAGGGCTGGATCTTCTTTGCCCTGCCATTTGATCACCAGGGGGTTGGTATCTACATTACTGTATACTTTAAAATGTGACAGCCATATGAGCAAGCACACAAAGCTATAAAGCTGCCAATAAGAGTCAAAATTACCACTTGCTTCCACCACCCCTCCCCCCCAATTCCTTGAAACCAGTCTGAAATCAGGTTGAAGAAGGGCTCCCCTTCTAGGTGACGTATTTTCTCACTTTGCACATACAAAACCCTTACACTGTGATTTATCTAGGGGTGCACAAAAGTCACTTACCTGGTCTCGCAGCTTTTCGCGGTGGGGGGGAGGCGCTTCGCTGCTCTCCCCGCGAAGTTTAGGCCGGGGGGGGGAGGCTTCCCGCCTCGCCCGGCCGAAATTCAGGCCGGGGAGGAGGCGCCTCGCCTCGCCCGGCCGCGAAATTAAAAGTAAAAAAAAAAAAATGCCCCCGTGATAGGCTACGTGACGATTAACGTAGCCTATCATGGCTAGATCTGCAAAGTCAGATTTTTTTTTTTAAAGTCACCCGTGATAGGCTACGTGACGATTTACGTAGCCTATCACGGCTGACTTTGCAAATCTAGCCATGATAGGCTACGTTAATCGTCACGTAGCCTATCACGGGGGAGTTTTTTTTTTCTTTGATTGGAATGGCGGCGGTGGCAGCCGGTCGAAAGACCGGCTGCTGCTCCCGCCCCGGACGAAGACCCGACGAACCGCCGGCTGGACCCGCCGCAGGGAGGGACATTCGGGAAAAGTAAGTCCCATCCCGGGGGGGGGTGCGGGGGGCGGGGGGGTGCGGAGAATTTCTCCCCGAAACTTGTTCAGGGGGCCGAACACAGCGCTCGGCCCCCCGAAATTTCGGGGAGAAATTCTCCGCCATCCCTAGATTTATCACACTTTGCTTCTCAAGAACATACAGGCAGCATTCTTGCTGTAGCATGGCTAGGGATGTATGAAAGTCACTTACCTTTTCACAGATTCTATTCGTGGGGGGGGAGACGCTCTGTCCCTCCCCCAGAATCCTCGACAGGGGGGAGGCAATCCGGTCCTCCCCCTGGAATCCTCGACGGCCGGCTCCGGACCGTCCGCAGCAGGATTTTCGGCCATGGACGGGCTGCTGCAGACACAAATGGTGGCTGCTGTAGCGGCCGCCATTTGCATCCACCCAGGCAGCCGTGATAGGCTACATAAGAATTTATGTAGGCTATCACAGCTAAGCAAAAAAACCACACCCCAGTGTATGCAAATGGCAGCGGCTACGGCAGCCGCCATTTGCGTTCCCTATTTTTTGCCGATTTATCTTACGTAAATATTTATGTAAGATAAAACGGCAAAAAAAAGGGGAATGCAAATAGCATAGTGGGCGCTATTTGCGTTCCTTTATTCGTCGCCGTTCTAGCCGACGTAAATATTTACGTCGGCTAGAACGGCGAACAATAAAGGAACGCAAATAGCGCCCACTATACTATTTGCATTCCCCTTTTTTTCGCTGTTTTATCTTACGTAAATATTTATGTAAGATAAATCAGCGAAAAATAGGGAATGCAAATGCCGGCCGCTGTAGCCACCACCATTTGCGTACGCTGGGGGGGGGGGTTGGTTAGCCGTGATAGGCTATGTAAATTCTTACGTAGCCTATCACAGCTGCAAGGATGGCAATGGCGGCGGCAGCAGCCCAGCCACGGCCGGCCAGGAGACCAGCCGCTGCCGCCGGAGCCGCTGCCGGAGCCGCCGCTGCTGCTGCCGAATCCACTGCATCCGCCCCAGGTAAGTGCCATCCCGGGGGGATTCCGCAGGGGGGAGGGGGCCATTCTGCCACAGATTCCGGATTCTTTAGAATCTTTAGAATTCTTTAGAATCCGGCCTCACTGGAATCTGTGGCAGAATTCTCCGCCATCCCTAAGCATGGCATAAACATCGCCCTGGGCCACTGTAATCATGTCTAAGGCCAGGCGGTTCTGCAAAACAGCAATTCTCATGCTTGCCATCTCTGTCCCAATGGCTTCTAGTGTGGAAAGAATCCTTTAACCTCAGCTCTAATGTGTTGTGTGTACCCCAGAGTGGCAATTTCAGATATAAGAATGCCATTGGCATCTGAATAAGATGGCCAACAGATACTTGTGTTTGTGTTAAGTCTTTGTTCGCCAGTTCACCCTGTCTTGCCCCCTCAGTCTATAAAAAACATATCATAGCCTGTCAGCAGTTTGCTCTGAGAATTGTTAGGCAGTATGGATTCCTCCCTGGAGAATTGCTGATAAGCATTGTACTCCGTACCAGTATCTGTCAAATCAGTAAGGGGTATGAAACTCCCTTACTTGGAGCCCACTGGGAGTTCTGTGGGGGTGGAGGCAATCCGGTCCTCCCCCCCGGAATCCTCCCCAGCCGGCTCCTTTCCACAGCAATTCCATGGAGCTACCGGCTGGGGTGGGCTGCAGCCAGACTTATAGCCTATCACGGGAAGGGGAATCATGGCCTATCATGGGAAGGGGAAGGGACGCAAATGGCATCCACTAGGCAGGACGCCATTTGCATCTGAATTTGCATCTGGTGCCAGGTAGGATCCAGCCGGGTCAGACTTTGCTGGGTGGCGGGGTGTGGTAGTCTGTTCCGCCATGGACTCTGGGGGGGCGGATTCTAAGAATCCCCCCCCCCGGGGTCCGTGACAGAATTCTCCACCATCCCTAGGCAAATGGCCACCCTGTCAAGGGAGGAAACATTCAGCTCTGATCCAGATAACAGTGTGTGTGTATGCCTCCAAGGAATGTGTCTAGTAGAGCATGGCTAGAGTTCTTCCCTATACGTGACGTATTTCGCTGTATAAAAGCCTGCCACACTGAATGTTCAGTGCTCTCTGTCAGGGTGGAAACTGAGCCCAGAGAGCCCCAGAGCAGTTCGGATTCTGAGGAGGAACAGCTATCCGTGGGAGAGGACCCAGCTTATCCCTCACAGGCTCAGCACCTGGCAGAGATTCCTCCTGCCGGCATTCCAGAGATAGATAGCAACCCGGGTAGTGAGGGAGTGTGGGAGGGGGGCTTCTTAGATGCTTGATGCAGATGCAAAGAGCGACGAGCGATGGAGGGCGCGGAAAGGAGGTGTAGCCACAACGGCTGCCTCCCATGGACCCAAAGGAAAGACAGAGGATCTCTCCCTAGCCCATAAGTTCTGGGTCTTCAAGTGACTCTCTTTCAAACGGGGATCAGCTGACTACTTGAAACTTAGGCTACCCTGCTGTTCCTTGCTTTAGTCGCTGGTGATTAGCATCTGAAAGCATCATTAAGTTGTAAAAGGATTAAAGCTTTGAAAAGAAATCCTTTCATCTGTGTCATGAGTTGGCTATTGGAGTCTACTGGGAGAAGCCACCAGAGAGCTCCTGACACTCTCTGCCCCTTTGTTGACAGAGTGCCTGCGAGCCTTGTAATAAACATGTGTCTGATCCAGAAGCTTACCCATGCCTAGTTGATTTATCGGACCATCAGCTAGCCAACGAACCAAACCGAGGGGCCTTTTGCCCCTCTTACCACAATTTGGCGACTACGGCAGGACTGGAATAGCTCGTCGATCCTTCTGTTCCCCCCAGCCTCACCAACACCCAGCCAGCACTAGGTGAGTTCAACTTCGGGTTTCTTGGAGGAGTTTGGGGTAGGGATGGCGGAGAATTCCACCACGGATTTCAGTGAGGCCGAATGCACTGGCATTCGGCCCCCCGAAACCCGTGGAGGAATGGCCTCCCACCCCCCACCACCCCACGAAATCCCCCCGGAACGAAACTTACCTGGGGCTCCGGCAGCGGTGGCTCCGGCGGCGGTGGCAGCTGGTCTTTCGGCCAGCTGCTGCGGCCACCATCTGCGTCCTGCCAAGCTGCCATGATAGGCTACATAAGTATTTATGTAGCCTATCACAGAAAGAGCAGGGACGCAAATGGCAGCTGCTACACTGTTCGCGCCACTGCTCTTTCCGTGATAGGCTACGTAAGCATTTACATAGCCTATCACGGTAAAGGCAGCCATGCAAATGGTGGCCACTATGCCATTTGCGTGGCTGCCGTTACTGTGAAAGGCTACATAAATACTTACATAGCCTATCACAGAAAGAGCAGCAGCGCAAATGATGTAGTGGCCGTCGTTTGTGTCCCTGCTCTTTGCCGTGATAGGCTACATAAATACTTACGTAGCCTATCATGTCAGCCTGGCAGGACGCAAATGGTGGCCACTACGGCGGCCGCCATTTGCATCCACAGCAGCCCGGCCATGGCCGGAACTCCGGCTGTGAATGGCCCTGGCCAGCAGCTCTGCGGAGCCGCCGCAGAGCAGAACCGACCAGGGAGGATTCCAGGGAGAGGGATGGAGTGCCTCCCCCCCCGCGAATCACACCTGCAAAAAGGTAAGTGACTTTCGTACATCCCTAGCTTGAAGACAGAAGGACTTCGAAAAGGCCAGGTCCTTTTAAAAGGGTAAGTGGATCCTGGTTTGGGTCTGGTTGTGCACAGTGAGTATTCTGTTACTAGCTCTAATTGTTATTCATATTCTGGTATTGGATTTTAAATGCATGTGTTAGAAGTTATTAACCTGTTGATATGGGAAATAAATGCAGTGCCCCTTTGGGGTCACCTCTGGATGTGAGGATGAAAATATGGAATACTCTGGTATTGCCGGCTTGCCTAAAAAGTGCATGTGTCATCTTTGTATGGAAGGGTGGCCAGTAACATCTCACATGTGGCCAAATAAAGGATCCTTTAACCAACAAGTTTTAAGAGATTTGAGACTAGTCTTAGAGATAAAATTTCCTGGGCAGGTGGATTATTGGTATCTGTGGGCAAATGAGGCTTATAAACAGAGCCAAGGGGGAAAGGTTTTTACCCCAGAAGGCCTTAGCTCTCCACTAATGGTTCCGCCTGGTTATTTCGCTGCCTCTGCCCCATCTGGTTTGTATCCCCTTTTGAGTTCCACTATAACAATTTTAACCCCCACTGTCCCAGGTGGAGATGGAGCTCTTGGTGAGCCTGCCAGAACCGGCTTATTTGTCATTTATAATCATGTCCTATTTAATCCCCAAGACATTAAAGAGCACTTTACTTGTCATGTTCCAAGATGGCAAGGGAAGTCTGTGTCAGGAGTTTTGAGTTTGGCAACACATGTTTTTAATGGTAGAGATGAGAGAGAAAAGGAAGGAAGGAAGGAAGGAAGGAAGGAAGGAAGGAAGGAAGGAAGATAGTATGAAAATCCAGGCTGCAGCAATTTCTGAGGGAAGATTTTACAAGACATGAGGGAGAGGACGTGGGCGAGGAAGAAGCCGAGGAGGCCAGTCACAGGGGCCCCAGCAGCTGCCTCAAAATGCCCATGATGTCTGTAATTTCTGTAAACAAGCAGGGCATTGGAAGCGTGAGTGTCCCCTCAGACTGAAGGAAAAAGAGGTGAGTTTGAGGGGTGAGCAAGTGCAGAAAGAGAAGAAAGTAGGCAATGATGGTCCCAGGGAGATTTCCACATAAAAGCCAAAAAACCCTGTCCCAACACAGTTAGACAGTTAGAAACTGAAATTGAATGCCCCATTCTTGAAAATCAAGGTTAAAATGAGTACTCTTGCCTAATTGATACTGGCGCCAGTTGTTTTTTATGTTAAATATGAAAGAACTTCCCCTCTCGGGATGCCGACAGCAGGTGATGGGAACTGACGGGATTCCAAATTACCAACCCCTTAGTAAAGAAGTCTGTAGGGCCCTTTAAAACAGACCATGATTTTATACTAATAGATCATAGTCCTGTAAATTTATTAAGAAGAGATTTGTTAAGAAATTTTTGAGCTGAAATTAAATGTGATACTGATAACTTGTGGGTTTCGCTGCCATCCACTCATTTGATGGCTCTTATATGTGTTGAAATTGTTATGATAAAAATGGGATTTTTTATATAGTCAAAGTAAGTGTAAACTTTTGCTGAAAGTCACCAGTGAGAAGCAAGTAGACAGAAAGTGTAGAGGGCACCAGGTTGGGGAAAGCTGGAGTAGAGGCTTGTAGAAAACCAGAGTGTAATAGAAATGTTGCAAAGCATAGTGAACTAATGAAGGTCAAGCGAGAGTTGCACAGGGAGTGAGAGGAGTTGCTTTGTGTGTAGAACTGATAACCACAAATCGTTTATGGGTCAAGATGCACCCCAAAACTGGAAGGTTCAAATTAGTGAGTTGCTTAAGAATGTGTGCTTTGTTCCATTGATTCAAGAAGTGTATACTGAATTGCTCCTTTTGTTTGTGCGGTTGCCGTATAGTTTAATCTCTGAGCATGTGCAGATGTATTTCTGACTATGCTGTTACAACTCCTTAGGAGTGCTTTGAATCAGCTAGCCTCTCTGCTCAAGTAGCTGAGCTCATTGCTCTAAAGCAAAAAACTGTTGTTATCTGTAGTGACTCTCGTCTGAAGAAAGAATTCCTCACCCACGCTCGCAAGCTATTCAACTTGAAACCGTGTCCAGTCCTGACTTATCTGACATTACAATTCAAAACCCTGATTGAGAACTTTTTGTTGATGAGTCCAGTATGCATGACCAAACCGGTAATTTTCTGGCTGGTTAAATACTGTAAAACCTTTGAGCTCATCGAAAGCAGCCCACTAACCACGGTTGCTTCAGCTCAAATAGCAGAATGTATAGCCCTGATGTCTCTGAGGGCCACCCCAAACAGAAAACACCACTTGTCTCCATATGGAGTTATCACCGGCAGGCCAATGAAATTTTTGCCCTCACCTCCCGAATATGAAGACTCTACCTAGACTCATTCATTGACGGTAGACTATTGTAAGAAATTAATGAAATGTGTTACAAACTTTCATTCACAGTTTGAAGAAGCACATCCATTGCACCCAATCCTGGGCAGTGTCACAGCCTAGGGGTGTACGAAACCCCACTTACCTTGCTCCGCTGGGGTCTGTGGGAGGAGGGGAGGCGATCCGGTCCTCCCCCCGGAATCCTCGACGGGGGGGGAGGCGATCCGGTCCTCCCCCCCGGAATCCTCCCTGGCTGGCTCTGCTCTGCAGTGTGTCCGCGGAGCCGCCGGCCGGGCCTATCCGCGGCCGGGCTGCTGTGGACACAAATGGCGTCCTGCATAGGGGATGCCATTTGCATTGCTGCTGTAGCCGTGATAGGCTACGTAAATATTTTCGTAGCCTATCACAGCTAAAGCAGGGATGCAAATGGCATAGCGGATGCCATTTGCGTCCCTGCTTTAGCCATGATAGGCTATGTAAATATTCACGTAGCCTATCACGGCTACAGCAGTGACACAAATGGCGTCCCCTATGCAGGATGGCATTCGTGGCTGCACATCGGAGCAGCGGCCAGCAGTGGCTGGATCTGGACCACCGGAGGCAGGTAGGATCTGGTCCACGGGGTCTTCGCAGGGTGGCGGGGGGGATTGCTCCGTTCTGCCACAGACTCCGGGGGGGGGCGGATTCTAAAGAATCTGGCCTCATTGGAGTCTGTGGCGGAATTCTCCGCCATCCCTATCACAGCCTAGAAGTTAGAGATTGGGTCTGTGTGAAAAGACATCAAAGAAAGAATTGCCTAGAGCTCAGGTAGCAGGGCCCTCACTAGGTACTGCTCAACACTCATGCAGCAAAAAGCTAGATGTATACCCGCCTAAATACACACTTCCCAGTGTAAATGTGCATCCACACCAAGACCTTCTCCAGTTTACTCAGTCAGACACTCCATGACTGCTGATTTAGTGCTTGGAGAAGGAGAACTGACTTTTTTTTTTGTCTTACAAAAGACAAAAATTGTCCAGCTATCCAGTCCATTGCTTAAAACTTAAAGAATTCTATTCATGATCCAAGAACATACAAAGAGTACTATTTGGATCAAAGGCCGGATTGTGGAAAGAATCCTTTAACCTCACCCTAATGTGTTGCATGTACCCCAGAGTGGCAATGCAGATATAAGAATGCCATTGGCATCTGCATAAGATGGCCAACAGAAGCTTGTGTTTGTGTTAAGTCTTTGTTTGCCAGTTCACCCTGTCTTGGCTCCTCAGTCTATAAGAAACAGATCATAGCCTGTCAGCAGTTTGCTCTGAGAATTGTTAGGCAGTATGGAATTGCTGATAAGCATTGTACTCCGCACCAGCACCTGGCAAACGTCCACCCTGTCTAGGGAGGAAACGTTCAGCTCTGTTCCAGATAACAGTGTGTGCATATGCCTCCAAGGAATGTGTCTAGTAGAGCATGGCTAGAGTTCTTCCCTATACGTGACGTATTTCGCTGTATAAAAGCCTGCCCCACTGAATGTTCAGCGCTTTCTGCCCCTTTGTTGACAGAGTGCCTGTGAGCTTCGTAATAAACACGTGTCTGATCCAGGAACTTACCCATGTCCAGTTGATTTATTGGACCATCAGCTAGCCAACAAACCAAACCGAGGGGCCTTTTGCCCCTTTTACCACACTAGTGCCTCAGCAGTGTTGTTCAATACCATTTCCATTGCCCTTCCAAAAATATTCACTTTGTACATTATTGTGGCTATCCCACTCCCAGGTAACAAACTCCAAGCATAATCAGCCGCAATGAAGATGCCTCATTGCCATCTCACCTTCTAGGCCCTGTAATTCCCTACTGCAGGGCTCTCTAAGGCATTCACAAACCTGTGGGGACCCCATTACAGTCCCAAGGAAAGGAAAGGAAAGGAAAGGAAAGGAAAGGAAAGGAAAGGAAAGGAAAGGAAAGGAAAGGAAAGGAAAGGTTCCTCCTGTGCAAGCACCGGGTCATTACTGACCCCTACAGGGACGCCGCTTTTGCTGGCGTTTTCATGGCAGACTATAGCGAGGTGGTTTGACATTGCCTTCCCCAGTCGTGACTACCTTTCCCCCAGCAAGCTGGGTACTCATTTTACTGA
Source organism: Heloderma suspectum (assembly GCF_057233095.1). Taxonomy (NCBI): domain Eukaryota; kingdom Metazoa; phylum Chordata; class Lepidosauria; order Squamata; family Helodermatidae; genus Heloderma; species Heloderma suspectum. The sequence continues at coordinate 253,912,614 of NC_139460.1, read as the reverse complement.
CCTCAGAAGGCTGGAAGGCTGAGTTGACCTGAGCCGGCTACCTGGGACCCAGCTTCAGCTGGGATCGAACTCAGGTCGTGGGGAGAGTTTCAGCTGCAACACTGCCACCTACCACTCTGTGCCACACGAGGCTCTTACAGTCCCAAGGAGCACCTCCCAATCCACCCTGGGGGCAACCACGGCTACACTTTTTCTCTACAGATCTAATAACTACCATTAGGAGCAGCCCAGTTAATGCCAGGGCACTCTTTCTAATTTGTGCACACCCATCCTTGGGCATTATCACTTTGGGCATGCATGTATGGTCTGGCAACCCCTACTGAACCCCACTTGTCTTTGAAAGTGTGGTGCTACTCTGTTGTGTCTCACTTGTTCCCAACACACTAATGGCCATGGTGGGGCATACACCTTTAAAGGGGTAAGCCATCTTATCCCATCATGTAATTGCTCAAACCTCTTGCTGATCTTCATGGATCTGTTTGCCTTCTGCATGTTAACTCTGAAGGCTCTGACCCAGGTGGCACTAACATCAAAACATTGGGAACCACACTCAGTGTCATTCAGAGTTGCAACTGACAGTAAAGATGTTTGAATATATCACATAGTATTTAAGAAATCATAAAATGCACACAACAAGCTTTCATTGAAATCTAACACCGTGAGCACAAAACACTTCTTGCATGGTGAGGCATGATGGAGCAAATCCAGCAATTATACTGTTTCTCCAGGTTACGTAGTCAGGGCCCATCAAGATCAAGGGAGGGGCATACTCACACATGCAAAGAGTTCTAGGCCACTGCTTTCGCATCGGCAACTCCACGCTGCATGAGTTCTGGCAGAGGGAAGTCCAACAGTTGTAGATCAAACTCAGCCTGCCATACACTGAGCTGACTACAAGCACAGAAACACAATCCACAGCAATGAGAGTTCAAGTCTATGCAAAGCTTCACAGTACTTTCCATGGCAAGTCTTTAACAATCCAAAGTTCCAGTCCATGTGCAGAGTATCTCTCAAAAGCCCAAACAATGATGGATCCAAACAGAGGAGGCTTCAAGAAATGAAGACGAGATGTTTCCAGCAAAGGGTCCCTGCCTCTGCATCAGCTTAAGGGAGAAGGTGTGACTGTACATCCCATCCAGATCCTTCAACAGACAAGGGCCTTTAGTCTTTTCTGCAAGGCTTCTGTCTAAACAGAGTGACACTGCTCAGCTCTCTAGCAGTGATGCTTCAACTTGGGCAACCTTTCTGCAAATTTTACTCCACTTCTGTCAAGTTCTCACAGACATCTTCCAGCCTCCCTGCCCACCAAGGCTAGACCATCAGCAGACAGGGAGTTGGGTGACTCCCCCTGGCTCTGCTCTGAGAACACTGGCAGAGATAAGCTCACACAGACTCTGACATTCTAAAAAATGAGTAGGCCCAAGCCTTTCTATGCTACTTCTGATCAAATCATGGCTATAACTTACAAAGCCTAACTTCATTACTGAAGCTAGGCCTTGACATTATTTTTGCTCTCGTAACACTTCTTCCCCCTTCATGGATCACTGCTTTGTTGTGGCGAAGGGGCTTGCATAACTCAGTGAAGCCATAAGCTATGCCGTGCAGGGCCACCCAAGATGGACAGGTCATGTCAGAGAGTTCTGACAAAATGTGGTCCACTGGAGAAGGAAATGGCAACCCACTCCAGTATTCTTGCCAAGAAAACCCCATGGAACGTATCACAAAGCTAAAAGATATGATGCCGGAAGATGAGCCCCTCAGGTCGGAAGGTGTCCAATATACTACTGGGGAAGAGCAGAGGGAATTTCCAAGTAGCACCAGAAAGAGTGAAGTGGCTGGGCCAAAGCCGAAAGGACACTCACCAGTGGATGTGTCTGGTGGTGAAAAGAAAGTCCGATGCTGTAAAGAACAGTATTGTTTAGGAACCTGGAATATAAGATCAATGAATCAAGGTAAGCTGGAGGTGGTCAAACATGAGATGGCAAGATTGAACATTGACATCTTGGGAATCAGCGAACTAAAATGGACAAGCATGGGCGAATTTAATTCAGGTGACCATCATCTCTACTACTGTGGGCAAGAATCCCTTAGAAGAAATGGAGTAGCACTCATAGTCAACAAAAGGGTGGGAAAAGCAGTACTGGGGTAAACTCTCAAAAATGATAGAATGATCTCAGTACGAATCTAAGGCAAACCATTCAACATCACAGTAATTCAAGTCTATGCCCCAACCACTGAGGCCAAAGAAGCTGAGGTTGATCTGTTCTATGAAGACCTACAACACCTTCTAGAACTAACACCAAAAAAAGATGTCCTTTTCATCATAGGGGATTGGAATGCTAAAGTAGGAAGTCAAGAAATCACCGGGATAACAGGCAAGCATGGCCTTGGTGTACAAAATGAAGCAGGACAAAGGCTAATTGAGTTTTGCCAAGAGAACATACTGATCATAGCAAACACTCTTTTCCAACAGCACAAGAGGCGACTCTACACATGGACATCACCAGATGGTCAATTTCGAAATCAGATTGATTATGTCCTTTGCAGCCAAAGATGGAGAAGCTCTATACAGTCAGTAAAAACAAGACCTGGAGCTGACTGTGGCTCAGATCATGAACTGCTTCTTGCAAAATTTTGGCTTAAATTGAAGAACGTAGGGAAAACCACTAATCCATTCAGGTATGACCTCAATCATATCCCTTATGAATATACCATGGAGATGAGGAATAGATTTAAGGGATTAGACCTGATAGACAGAGTGCCTGAGGAACTATGGATGGAGGTCCGTAACATTGTTCAGGAGGCAGCAACGAAATCCATCCCAAAGAAAAAGAAATGCAAGAAAGCAAAGTGGCTGTCTGATGAGGCTTTAGAAGTAGCTGAGGAAAGAAGGGAAGCGAAAAGCAAGGGAGAAATGGGAAGATATATCCAACTGAATGCAGAGTTCCAGAGAATAGCAAAGAGAGACAAGAAGGCCTTCTTAAATGAACAATGCAAAGAAATCGAGGAAAACAACAGAATGGGAAAGACTAGAGATCTCTTCAAGAAAATCGGAGATATCAAGGGCATGTTTTGTGCAATGACAGGCATCATAAAGGACAAAGAAGGCAGGGACCTAACAGAAGCAGATGAGATTAAGAAGAGGTGGAAAGAATACACAGAAGATACAGGAAAGATCTGAATGTCCCTGATAGCCATGATAGTGTGGTCACTGAACTGAAGCCGGACATCCTAGAGAGTGAAGTCAAGTGGGCCTTAGGAAGCAATACTAACAACAAAGCTAGTGGAGATGACAGTCTTCCAGCTGAGCTATTTAAAATCCTAAAAGATGATGCTGTTAAAGTGCTGCACTCAATATACCAACAAATCTGGAACACTCAACCGTGGTAGGGGTGGACGAAAGTCACTTACCTGTCCTCGAAGGACGTTCGCGGTGGGGGGGAGGCGCTTCACTGGTCCCCCCGCGAAGTTCAGGCTGGGGGGGGAGGCTTCCCACCTCGGCCCGGCTGAAATTCAGGCCGGGGGGGAGGCTTCCCACCTCGCCCCGGCAGAAATTCAGGCCGGGGAGGAGGCTTCCCGCCTCGCCCAGCCGCGAACGCGAAAGTTAAAAAAAAAAAAAAAAGCCCCCTGATAGGCTAGCGTTGCCCTTATTTTTGCCGTAGTCTACGTAAATCTTTACGTAGACTACAGCGACCAAATAAGGAACAGGAATGGCGGCTCCCTATGGGGGCTGCCATTATCCGTACACACTTTTTTTTTTTTTTTAAAGTCACCCGTGATAGGCTACGTGACGATTGATGTAGCCTATCACGGCTGACTTTGCAAATCTAGCCATGATAGGCTACGTGAATCGTCACGTAGCCTATCAGGGGGCGTTTGTTTTTTTTTTCCTTTCATTGCAATGGTGGTGGCGGCAGCCGGTCGAAAGACCGGCTGCCGCTCCCGCCCCGCTCGAACACCCGCCGAACCACCGGCAGGACCCGCCGCCAGGAGGGACATTCGGCGAAGGTAAGTCCCGTCCCGGGGGGGTGCGGGGGGCGGGGGGGTGCGGAGGATTTTTCCCCGAAACTTGTTCGGGGGGCCAAACAAGTTGGCGCTCAGTCCCCCGAAGTTTCGGGGAGAAATTCTCCGCCAACCCTAAACAGTGGCCACAAGACTGGAAAAGGTCAGTTTACATTCCAATTCCAAAGAAGGGCAATGCCAAAGAGTGTTCAAACTACCGTACAATTGCACTCATTTCACAATTTAGGGATGGCGGAGAATTTCTCCATGAATCTTCGGGAGGCCGAATGCCAACGCATTCGGCCCCCCGAAATTGGTGGGGAAATTCTCCGCCCCCCCCCCCCCCGGATGGGACTTACCGTGGCCAAATGTCCCTCTCGGCGGCGGGTCCCGGCGGCGGTTTGGCGGCATTTCGTCGGGGGCGGGGGCAGCGGCCGGTCTTTCAACCGGCTGCCACTGCCGCCATTAGAAAAAAAAAAGTAAAGTAAAAAAAACAACACACACACGTGATAGGCTACGTAACGATTTTCGTAGCCTATCACAGCTAGATTTCCAAAGTCAGCCGTGATAGGCTACGTAAATCGTCACGTAGCCTATCACGGGTGACTTTGGAAAAAAAAAAGCGCATACGCAAATGGCGGCGGCCCATGGGCGCCGCCATTTGCGTTCCTTATTTTGGCACGTCTAGTCTACGTAAAGATTTACGTAGATTACGGCGAAAATAAGGGAACGCTATTTGCGTTGCCCTTATTTTCACTGTAGTCTACGTAAATCTTTACGTAGACTAGACGTGTCAAAATAAGGAACACAAATGGCGGTCCCCATGGGAGCCGCCATTTGCGTACATGCTTTTTTTTTTTCAAGGTCACCCGTGATAGGCTACGTGATGATTTACATAGCCTATCATGGCTGACTTTGGAAATCTAGCCATGATAGGCTATGTAAATCATTACGTAGCCTATCACGGGGGTGTGTGTTTTGTGTCTTTTTTACTTTTTTTTCGTGGCCGGGTAGACAGGGCGCTCCTCCAGCCTGAATTTTGCCGGCGAGGGATGGGGCACCACCCCCCCAGCCTGAATTTTGGCCAGGCGAGGCAGGGCGCCCCCCCTCGCCTGAACTTCGGGGGAAGAACCGAAGCGCCTCCCCCCCACCGTGAAGCAAGCTTCGAGAACAGGTAAGGGACTTTCATCCATCCCTATTTCACATGCCAGCAAGGTGACGCTCAAAATCCTACAAGCTAGGCTTCAGCAGTATGTGAACCGAGAACTACCAGACATACAAGTTGGGTTTCAAAGAGGCAGAGAAACTAGAGATCAAATCGCCAACATTCGCTGGATCATGGAGGAAGCAAGAGAATTCCAGAAAAACATCTATTTCTGCTTCATTGACTATGCTAAAGCCTTTGATTGTGTGGATCACAACAAACTGTGGCAAATTCTGAAAGAGATGGGAGTACCAGACCACCTTACCTGTCTCCTGAGAAACCTGTATGAGGGCCAAGAAGCAACAGTAAGAACCAGACATGGATCAACCGAATGGTTCAAAATTGGGAAAGGAGTACGACAAGGCTGCATATTGTCGCCCTGCTTATTTAACTTATATGCAGAGTACATCATGAGAAATGCGGGGTTGGATGAATCACAGGTCGGAATTAAGATTGCTGGGAGAATTATCAACAACCTCAGATATGCAGATGATACCACCCTAATGGCAGAAAGCGAAGAGGATCTCAAGAGCCTCTTGTTGAGGGTGAAAGTGGAGAGTGCAAAAGCTGGTTTGAAACTCAACATTAAAAAAACGAAGATCATGGCATCTGGCCCCATCACTTCCTGGCACATAGAAGGGGAAGAAATGGAAGCAGTGACTGATTTTATTTTCTTGGGCTCCAAGATCACCGCAGACGGTGACTGTAGCCATGAAATTAAAAGACGCTTGCTCCTTGGGAGGAAAGCTATGAAAAACCTAGACAGCATAGTAAGAAGCAGAGACATCACCTTGCTGACAAAGGTCCACCTAATCAAAGCTATGGTTTTCCCAGTAGTAATGTATGGCTGTGAGACCTGGACTATAAGGAAGGCTGAGCACTGAAGAATCGATGCTTTCGAACTGTGGTGCTGGAGAAGACTCTTACGATTCCCCATTGAATGCAAGGAGGTCCAATCAGTCCATCCTAAAGGAAATCAACCCTGAGTGCTCATTGGAAGAACAGATACTGAAGCTGAAGCTCAAATATTTTGGCCACCTAATGTGAAGAGAAATCTCCCTGGAAAAGACCCTGACTCTGGGAAAGTTCGAAGGCAACAGGAGAAGGGGACAGCAGAGGATGAGATGGCTAGATAGCATCACCGATGCAATGAATATGAACTTGAGCACATTCCGGGAGAGAGCAGAGGACAGGAAGGCCTGGCGTGCTATGGTCCATGGGGTCACGAAGAGTCGGACATGACTTAACGACTGAACAACAACAAACACTTCTTCACTCTAAAAATTTACTCTCTTCCCCTACACTGCCTCAGCTTGGTTGCTCAGAGATTGGTAAGGGGAAGCAACTGTCTAAACTAGGGAGCTTGCAGGAACATTGCCAGTGCTTCTGAGCTTTCAATGGGTCTAGTTGGAAATCTACATCTAAGCTATTTCAAACACATTAAAAACAACAAAACAATTTGTTCTGCAAGGAGAAAAGGAGAGATAATCTGCTGTGATCCCCTCCCCTTTGCAAAAGTAAACTTAGTTACAGGGCAGTTTTGAACTGCACGGCTCTTAACAACAACGGAACTTTTAAATGCCTCTCAAACAAGGACTAAGGAAACTGAGGCTTGAGTGAGGGAAAAAACTATTGGGGCTGTCAATCACTAGACAGGCTAGCCAGGGATTCACAACATGACTACCACCACCTTCCTTCTTCTTCCTCAACCTCAACCTGGCACACAAAAACATAGTGCCGAAACTAGGGATGTTGGAGAATTCCACCATGGACTCCAGTAAGGCCGGATTCTTTAGAATCTGCCCCCCTGGAGTCCGTGGCAGAACAAAGCAATCCCCCCTGCCACCCCGCGGAATCCCCCCGGGACACAGCCTACCTGGCTCCAACGGCGGGTACGGTGGGGCTCCGGCGGCAGCTCCAGCAGTGGTGGCTCCAGGTTAGGGATGTACAAAATGTACTTACCTTTCCTCAGATTATGTTTATGGGGGGGGAGGCATTCCGTCCCTCCCCTCAGAATCCTCGACGGTGGGGAGGCGCTCTGTTCCTCCCCCCCAGAATCCTCGATGGCTGGCTGTGCTCCACGGTGGCTCCGCAGAGCAGCTGGCCAGGCCCAGGCCAGGGCCATCTGCAGCCGGATTTCCGGCCGCGGAGGGCTCTGGGTAAAACAAAAAACAAAAAAAACACCCGCGTACGCAAATGGTGGTGGCTACGGCCGCCGCCATTTGTGTTCCTTATTTTTGGCCGTCTTAGTCTATGTAAATATTTATGTAGACTATGACGGCGAAAATAAAGGGGAATGCAAATAGCATAGCGGGCGCTATTTGCATCCCTTTTTGATTCGCCATTGTAGCCTACGTACATCTTTACGTAGGCTAAAACGGCAAATCAAAAAGGGATGCAAATAGCGCCCGCTACACTATTTGTGTTCCCCTTATTTTTGCCATCTTACTCTATGTAAATATTTACGTAGTCTAAGACACCAAAAATAAGGAACGGAAATGGTGGCGGCCATAGCCGCCGCCATTTGTGTATGCGGTTTTGTTTGTTTTTTTACCCAGCCATGATAGGCTACGTAAATCTTTACGTAGCCTATCACATCTTGAAAAAAAAAAAAACCACAAGTCTGCAAATGGCGGTGGTGGCAGCCGGTCAGAAGACCAGCAGCCGGAGCCACCGCTGCCAGAGCCGCTGCTGGAGCCGCCGCCACCCGGAAGATCCGCCCCAGATAAGTCTCGTCCTGGGGGGAATCTGCACGGGGGCAGGGGGGTGGCAGGCTGTTCCGCCACAGATTTCTGGGGGCCGAATGCACTGGCATTCGGCCTCACCGAGATCCATGGCGGAATTCTCTGCCATCCCTACTCCAGGTCGTCTTCCAGCCACTGCCAGGCTGCGGCCAGAAATGGCGGCCACTATGCCGGCGGCTATTTGCGTCCCTGCCAAGCCATGATAGGCTACATAAGTATCTATGTAGCCTATCACGGCAAAAGACAGGAACGTAAATGGCTTAGCGGTTGCCATTGGCATGCCTGCCTTTTGCCGTGATAGGCTACGTAGATACTTACGTAGCCTATCATGGCTTTGCAGGGACACAAATGGTGGCCGACGTAGGAGCTGCCATTTGCGGCCGCAGCCCGGCAGCAGCTGGAAGTCCAGCTGCAGTCAGCCCCTGCCAGCGTCTCCGCAGCTTTGCCACAGAGCAGAGCCAGCCTGGCAGGATTCCAGGGGGAGGGACAGATTGCCTCCCCGTCACCGCGGATGCCCCTCAGCAGAGCAAGGTAAGGGATTTGTACATCCCTAGCTGAAACTCAGGATGCTGCAGGGAGACGGGGGTCACTTTATACTTGCATTCTTTATGCAGCCATCAATCTTCTTTGGAAGGCGGTGGCGGGTGATTTGCAGGGCTTCAAGGTAAAGCTTCATAGTTTGTATTTGTAAATCCCAAGTTTGAAACAAGACACAATGAGATACAGGGCAACCAAATCTTTGCTTTGTAAGGGGCGACAAATTACTCAGGTCAGCCTTTTTCGGCTGGGGTCTCAAAAAGGAAAACAGTCTTAGTTTGCAGTTGTAACATCACTTACAGCGTCAGCTAGCCAGCTATGCAGGTCTTGGTGTTTTTGAAGACAGCTACTATGATATCTTCTTTTCCTCTCAGTCAGGTTGGGTCTACCAGCTTACTGGGTTTATTGCAGCTTGCAGAAGCGTAGTAGTAGCATTTTTGGCTTGGCTAGGAACACGCTGTCCGGTTTCTCAATCTCTTCAGTGCACATGCTCAGGCAGTCTGACACTGGACACCTAAATCAGTGAAATTTCTTCATTGCAGGGAATCCCACAGCAAAAGCTTAATGGTTACACTCTTCAGGAATCATATAGCTGATGGTCAGTAGCTATATGCTCTATGAAACTTTAGAATAGCTCAGAGTTAAACACTTGACTGAGATCTTCAACGTGGTTTCTCTGCTTCATTCTGCCTGGGGACCATCCTCTGGCTCACTTTCCACTCTAAGAGGGGTCTAGCCCATGCCCTGGATGCTGATTCTTCACCTTTACTCTGTTACTCATCCTCATCTTCATCTTCTGGGTCTTCATCTTCAGTTTCCACTTCCTAGGGATTTCATCCCAATCAGGCGAGGTGATGATGTTGCACACCTCGGAACATTTTGGGCACTTCTTCTGAGCTTGGCATATCAGTTTAATGGCTACTTCTTCAGCTTCATGCTCCCATGCCTCGCTGGAGGCCAGGCTACCTTGCAACATTTCTCTAATTAACAGCCTTAGATCTTGCTCTTTCCCCAGCTCATCCATGAGCTTTTTTCCTTTCTCTCTCCATTCTGACTCCTTCTGCCTGACAGTTTGCAATGCTGTCAGCACAAGCCATAGCAGAGTTCCCACACTCTGCTTCTCTTTAGCTACCACTTTTCCAGCTGCAGAGATTCCAATGCAGTTTCCAAAGCCACCGGCATGCAGTCCTTCTTGACCTCTGGGCATGCTCCCGGTCTGCTCAGGACCGCCGATTGCTTTGCAACCGGACCCCACAGCTCCAACTGTGGACAGCCCGGGAGTCAGTTTAACATGCTGACAACCGCATCCTCCTTCCCTTTGAATCTGAACATAGCAGTATTCTTGGCACCGTGCTCGCTGCACCAACTGTATTGCCCCTGCAGTATGCCTCTTAATTTAGAGGTGCCAAGATAGTGATAAATCAGATACAGGTTTACACACAAGAAGTACTTTATTGAGTACCATCGGCACACAGGTGTACCCAGTGTTTGGATCAGCTTCAGAGACAGCTTCTCTGAACCCAGAGCCATGGGGTAAAATGGGTTTTATACCATACATGTTAGCAGTGAGGCAGCATGACAACAGCAAGTATTATTTAGCATTAATTTACAACTTTCTCAGCATAGGCTAACAGTGCTTGGTCAGAAGGGAAACACTCAGAGCTTTCCCAGCACAGACACCTGCAGCTTTAAGGCAAACAAGCTTCACTTCCCAGGCACATCTTAATAAGACACTTCAGTTTGTTAGTATGCAATGTGCTGAGGCCACTCTATCGACCTTTGACTCATCCTGGTAAATCAAACAGCAGAAAACAGCAGGCAACTGACCAAAGTCAGAGAGCATTATGGATCATCTAAACCCCTCTAAAACTATTGACATCTTGGTTCAGGTCCAAGGCCTTACAATAGTGCACAAAGCTTTTCACACACATTATTGCAATAATTCCCACATTAACCATGTAAGGTAAGTCAATGGTACTCCCTGTGTCACAGATGGAAGGGAGAGAATGAGACAGAGACAGCGGCTTCCCAGGGCCACCTACTGAATTCATGGTTAGGGTGAGATTTGAACAGAGGATTCCCCAATTTATATTCTTAGCCACCAGATTAAAGTAGCTTTCATCATGGTCTCCAAATCTCAAATGGTAAGAGTGAAGCACTCTTCACTCGTACCCTTTGAGACCATGATGAGAGGTGAATTGCAGGGTTCTAGTTCACAACAATTTCTGCCATGGCCATTGAACTAAGCTATTCAGGCAGGAAGATTCTCCCACATGTTTTATATGGAAATTATGTACTACAACTTTTAAGCTACAGATAATAGCATACACGAGGCATCAGTTCATCGTTAATCATGGCTCAAGTGTCTATTCTCTGAGACACTTGTAGATAATGTTCTTGGAATATCTAATCTGCTCCAAAGACTTATGCAATAATTTACAGAAATAGTTTTAATTTCAGTGGACTCTTCTGTATATTCTGTTATCAGGGTTCTTGTCTTTCTTTCTTTTTAATGTGGAGCAGTGTCAGTTTCTCTGACCTGTGAGTACAATACCCATATAAAATTGAGTCTCTGGATACATGGCAGAGAAGGTGGATATAATGTATGAATTCATTTTTCCTTGATAACATTTGGTAGTATCAAAGGGCAAGTGTTTTTATCCCAGGTTATGTACTTGCTTTTCAAGCACAGTCTTTTGAAAGATATATTTATTGTGCACACCTCTAGGGAATTTATTTGTAGGCTCCTCTCTATCACAGTGCATTTCTCCAAAGACACAGGTTATTCTAGGTGAGACCAGCTTCAATCTGAGACCATCACAGATACATCAGGCATGTAAGCTGACATCAGAAGGGGAGATTACATTTTTTTTATTATTATGAGTAAAGGTCATGAGATGTCTGTGGTCACCCCAAATGTATACTTTAAAGATTAGCTTTGGGGAAATCTCAAGAGCCATAATGAAGTAGGCAATGTGAGCATTGCTATATTAAAGGCTGCAATGTTATATCCACTTGTCTGTAAGAAAGCCCCATTGAACTCAAAGGGATGTGTTTTATGTTTTTGTTTATATTGTTTTTAATCATAATTTTAAAAGCCCAACAGGGACATCAGAAAAATCCACAATGGATTCAAATGAGTTCAGATTTCTATGAACCTGACCTGTGGATTCCCCAGCAGACTGGCTTTTTCCAAATTACGTAGGTTCTGTGGACTTGTGGACCAGTTTTTTGACTTGGGGGGGAGGGATTTGTGTAACTGAGCATTTGTGCTAATGCACATTAGCACAGCTATGCACTTGCAAAGAGGAACAAAATTCTCTACATCCCTAGGGGGAAAAAATAAAATTCCATCAATGAGCAGGGGATGGAATGAAAGACACCTGACACAGATAGAATGGATTTAACAAAATCTGTACACCCATACTGCCCAATAACAATCTTCTCTGAGTAGATTACAACCAGTTACAAGAATGAAATACAATAATAAAATACAATACAAAATGAGAAGCTGCAGAGGAATAGAGAAAAATAACAATATAAGAAACAGAAAATCTAAAAATGGCTGGGAGAAAAGAAAGGTCTTCACCTGATGCTGAAATGATAACAGCGTTGATGCCAAGTGAGACTCCTTCAGGAGAGCGTTCCATAAACAGGGCACCACAACTGAGAAAGCTCTCTCTGTTGTAGCCCTTTCCACACAGTACCCCCTTTGAAATATACTGCTCAGAAAAGGATTTGATAACTGGGAAGCAGGCTAGAAATAAAGCTGCTACTCCTGATCTTTCATAGTTCTGAGCAGCATCCATTTGCTCATTGGTCCACCTTGATTCTTGAATGTTAAACGTGACAGAAACATGATGGAATATTAATTGACCGCTTGAATTCGTTTTTCTCTAAGAATGGGCAGTGGACAGAGCAGAGTCTGGGAGAGCAGCAACTGAACTTCTCTCCAGTTCTCTCATGCACCCAGGCTTTTGTATTACTTTACCTCGTGACAGAGGGGAATGGGGCAGGGGTATGGGGAAGGGTCTAATGTTGGCTTGCTAAAAATATAGGAAATAATAGAGTTTTTTTGAGGTCAAGAAGAAAAGGAGGGAGCTCACTTGCTTTCGTCTACTTTGAGACCTCTCATATATTGCAATGCTTGACTCCTTTGCCAAAGCCCCCTTTCTCTAGCCTACAGAGTATAGAGTGGCCTAATATGTATATAACATCCTGTCTTGCCCCTCTCCTGCAAACATGTCTTGCCCAGCTCCCTTAATTAACAGGCAGCCCTAAAGCCAAGAGAGAAGGATTTACTAAAATGTGAGAGCCAGTCAGAGTATAAGCAAGCAGCTCTATGACTTCTCTTTCTGTATGAGCGAGCCACCGAGGTGTAGCGGTGAGAGTGCTGGACTGGGAGCCGGGAGATCCAGGTTCTAGTCCCCACTCGGCCATAGAAGCTCAGTGAGTGACTTTGGGCCAGTCACAGACTCTCAGCCCAACCTACCTCTCAGGGTGGTTGTTGTGAGGATAAAATGAAGAGGAAGAGGATAAATGTTACCTGCCCTGGGTTCCTTGCAAGAGGAAAAAAGGTGGGATATAAATGCAATAAAGAATAATCAATAAATAATGTGAGAGGCAGGAAAGCCTAGGGTTGAGTCCGAGTTGAGAGATTAAAGGTGCAATCTTATGCATGTTCAAACAAAAGAAAGTCCCACAACTCCCAGCATTCCTCCAGCCAGCCATGCTAGAATTATAGGAATTTTTCTGTTCAAACATGCATAGGATTGCACCCTAAGTCTGTAGTCAAGCAACCTTGGAGATTCAGGTGAGGTTTGTGCATAAATGCCCTAACCCCGGCGCCAGCTTGTTTGGCAAAAGGGGGTCCATTGTGGGCGGGCTGGGTGAGAAGAAGTGGTTGCCACCTATTGGGTGCCCCCCCGTGACACCACCAGGCAGGGGAGGGGTCGGCAGAGCCCTCTTAAGCTCTGCGCCCCCTCCCAAACCAACTCTCTCGCTCTCGCGTGTGGGTTTATACCGGTTGCCCTTTTGGGAGCCATGTAGGAATTTTTGGCTCACAGTTCAATTGGCCTTTTACTGTGTGTCTTTTTGCCTACTTCACACTGTTATTGGGGTAGGGTGCATCCAGTAGGCGAATACGGTCCAATCTCTCATAGGTCACTTTTCAGTTTGTGGCTAGGACAGGCAAAAGCAGAAAGAGATTAGGGATGGTGTGCATGCAGAGGCACCTTATGGTGACAGGTGACTCCTGAGGCCCCCCGAATGGGTTGTGTGGCTCGGCAGGGGGATAAGGGTTGTCTGGGAGACCAAACCTCCTCACTCCCCCAGGTATTGTGCAGCACCAGGATGGGGTGACAGGGGAAGGTCTACCTCCACCACATGGGGCAGTCTGGAGGGGTGGCAGGATCAACACTACCCCTCAGGCTGGGTGTATTTTCACCCAAGAAGTGCCAGTTAGTTGCTGGCACAGTCAGCTGCCCATCCTAGGTACCCCTTCGCAGATATTTTCAATAAATGTGGCCCAGCTTTCAACCCAAGCCTTGTTGTTTGATTCTTCTTTGACCCATCTCCACTCGCAATGCCTAATGTGAAAAGAAATGCAAAAAGGAAACATATAGAATTGCAACATGCTGCCACAAAATCAAATGGTATACTTCAAAAAAAGCAGATCAAACTAAGAGCAAACTACTCTTTCCCTGCCCCAAGAATTAGAATCACAGCATCAGAAGAATGATATGCCAAAAACCAAGCAACAGTGCCGTACAAAACAGGCAACCCATGAAAAGGGAGTCAGTTATTATCAAGGCATACAGGCTTATTAAACAAAGCAGAACTGGAATTATCTGAGACTGTTAAGAATGGGGAAAACATCTGCACGTTCCCCATAAACTGTCAGAAATATACAGAGGAAGCAGAAGAAGTACTCAAAGGATGAGACTGTTCTAATTCCAAGTGGTGTAAGAGCTGATGGGGAAAAAAAGATTATTTTGTGAATCTGGACATTTTTAGTTAAAGGTAAGTGCTACGTTTCTTTAAATCACATTAACATTGAAGTACATTTATCGCAGTATTGGTTAATTACCTAATTTGTATTTTTATGAAAGGTTAATGGGGCCCCTTTGCATGATTAAAAGTACCTTTCTGAGTTCATTCCACCACTCCCAGTGAAAATTCCTTTTTAAAAAAGCACCATATCCAAATGCCTAACCACTAAGAAAGGTGAAAAAGAGGAGAAATGTCTTGCAGCCTCCCCCCCACTAACTAAGCATCACTCACCAATTATAAGATACACCCTTGGAATAGAATACATGCCTTTTCATTAAGTTCAAAGACATTTTACAATTTATAGTTTCTTCTTCCCTGTAGAGCATGTCATATACTATGTGGGCATATTAAAAAAAACACACCTGGTGCCCTTTGCCTGTATTCACTCGACCTTTAGATATCTGTCTTCCAGACTGAACATATTAGCGATCCTTCTGTGACAAAGGGCTTATTTGCAACTTTGCGGTTCTCCTGTAGCTCTGCAGTGTCTTATCTACTCTCCGATAAAATGCAGTGGGGAACAGCCCGAACTTGAGAGGTCTGCCTTGCCTTCAGTGACAAATGTAGTAATGAGGTCTGGGGGCATCTGGTTTTCTTGCTAAGTGGATGAAACTCCCACTGTGTTGGATTATTCCAATTACTTAAAGTTGTAATTGGGAGAAGAATCTAACTTGCTTTTGAAACTAAGACAGATGACTAGCCAGAAGACTTGAAACTCTCTCAG
This sequence comes from Heloderma suspectum, assembly GCF_057233095.1. NCBI lineage: Eukaryota > Metazoa > Chordata > Lepidosauria > Squamata > Helodermatidae > Heloderma > Heloderma suspectum. The sequence goes on along the minus strand of NC_139460.1, from coordinate 253,897,352 downwards.
GCTGTTGCGAAGAGAAATGAGCACGTATGAGGTCAAAACAGGGTGTCTGTATTGCCCAAATACAGAGCAGAGCAACTATAGGAAAGAAATGTGTTAGGTACAGACTGACAAGTAAGGGTATTATTTATTTATCTGTATTTTTTTGTTTACAGTGACACCTTTCCACAAAGCACAGTGCACAGCAAATCAAATAAAGCAACAAGAATGGCATAAAAACAGAGGGTTGTACCCAACGTTAGTCCTACTTAGAGTGAATACTTAACGTGAATGGGACTTAAGTTAGACTAACAATGGATACAACCCATTGGATACAACCCATATAAATCAACACTAAAACAATATGCAAACATGAAAACAACATCAAAATGGTGAGCTGGCAGTTCTTAAAGCAACTGGAAACAAATGGAAACGCTGTTTTTTTCAACAGAGCAGGTCAGCAGAGCTCACAGAAGGGAGCTTTGCTGACCTGTCCTGATCTGGATACAAGTGTTTCCACCCATTTCCAGGGTTGCTTTAGGAAGTGCTAACTCCCTGTTGTACTCATAGTGGGTCCTGCGCAGCAGTAATCTTGGATACTGCCCATTAAAACAACATTAAGGGAGCAATCCTATGGACCCTAGATATTGTCTGAGGGTCCAAAGGATACTGGGGACTTCCCCCTCCAAGGTTGGAAACAGTGCTCTGAAGAGGGAATCAGAGTTCAGCCCCCTACTCCACCCCCTTGCAGCAGGCATGAAAAGAACCATGCTGGCTGCCCTCCAAGATTGGAAAATCGACCTCGGAGAGGGGGAAAAGGGGGGCACTCCAGTGGGCATAAGTGGAGGAAACTGGCGAGGCCAGGATATAATCTGTCATGATCCTCTGCCAGCCTCCTTCCCTCCCCCTTTGACGCATCATCACTAGATGGGCAAAAAAGCCCATCTAGCAAAGAATGCAGGGTGGGAGGACAGGGAGAGAAAGATCACCTCCGCTACTCCTCATGCCCTGCACTGGATGATAGAAAGCTTCCAAGTTTGGGGGCTTCCTATCATCGAGGGCGCAATCGATAGGATTGCACCCTAAAACTATTAGAAGCAATATATGCATTTATTTATTAGTAATACTTGTATGCCACTTAATATAGTAAAATCTCTGAGCGACTTACATTCAAAGAGGGTTATACCTACAAACATTTTAAAGACTACATTGAAAAGATGTGTCTTGACTTCTTTCAGAAAAGCTGAGAAAGTGTGGATCGCTCTTAACTCTGAAGAGAGAGCATTCCACAGTTTGAGAAAAAAACAGGAGAAAGCCCTTTCCTGCATCCTGACAAGTTCACAGCCAGACAGTCCCTAAACTATTTAGGGCTTTAAAGGTTAAAACCAACACCTTGAATTGAGCCCAAAAAACAACCGGTAACCAGAGCAGATCTTTCAATATTGGGGTAATATGATTTCGATAAGGTGCACTGGTTAGCAGTCTGCCTGCTGCGTTTTGTATCAATTGAATCCTCTGGATGTTATTCTAATAAGGATTGTAATTATTGCTTGGTATCTTGGTGATCTGAAGTTTTCATATGAGTTTTTCCCATCATATACAACCAGTAGCAAAAGGAAAGCTCACATGTGACACTATCACCATAAAATAGATTGTTAACTCACCATCTGAATGCACCCTCAGTCATACGTTCAGCTGATGATAAACTTTGATACATTGGAAACATACGGTCGGATGAGCAGTGTTTTCAAATCTTGTCACCTGGTGCAATTTCAAGCTAGAGATAAGGCACATAATAGATCATAGCATGTTTTTTTGGTGGCGGGGGGAGCAATGGATTAAAACAATGATGTCATGATTATGGAGGGGAAGAGGGTATAACCAATACTATATTAGCTTAATCATTCCCTATACCCTACTCAGATTGCCTTAGTTCTTGAAATTTCAATTAAAATTTCATTTCCAAGTTTAGTTTGTCACTGACTTTTATTACCAACTATCCATCAATTCCAAGTTTATCATTTTTCCAGTGTTCCACAATTCCTTTCCATAGACAAAAGATCTTACTAGAACTCCCTGGACTAGCTTTTTCTTTACAAACTTCTCTGCTTTCTGAGGTCATCAATGGAGATCCTCTTATTTTTTCCAGCTCTCCCTGCTGTCCATCTGTCTGGGACCAGTGGGAGGACTTTTTCAGTGGTCGTGCCTAAGTGGTGGTGGTGGAATTCCTTCCCCAGAGTGGTTCATCCTCAGGTCTGCAGTCAGTGTCTGGCATAGCAGGGCAAACGTTCAAGTGGACCATGCAAAAGTTGCCATACAACAACCACCCAACCATCCTGGTGGGCCTCCCAAGGTGAGCGTACCAGAAGGCAGAGGGGAGGCCAACTGGATGGGGATGGGCAGGAGTACTTATCCTGACACTGCGCAGAGAAGCACTGGGCCAGTCGGATGCAAATGCCACCATCATCTTTATTTCCCCTAGAATACTTCTGGGACCCCTTATATCATCCTGCTCATCATGCCCCCTTCTTTATTAGTTGTCCATCAAATGGTGAAAACTCCATTTTAGGAATACCTTTGGTTCTTGAACACCTGTTTCTTTGATTTATGTTGTGACTGATTTTATTGTAGTGTTATTTTTTCTGCAGCTGGTTTTACTGTCAATGCCAATGGTTTCTGTTGCTGGCTTTTATTGTTGACATTTTATATGATTTTATTTTGTTGTAAATATTTGCATTTATGGTTCTTGGGTTTTTTATATTTCCTTTTATTAGCCACCTTAAACAATCAGGAAACCATGTGAAGGACAAATTAAACATTTGAAGACCTCGCCTTGTGTAGGCTAGTTGGAGAGTGATACCATAGTAAGCAACTACAATCAGGATGATCTTTCTAAGACATCTTTGATTCTTCTTAGCCATCCATGAAACTGGTTACAAATGAAGAAAAAAAGATTGCTTGAAATCCCAGTTCTAACACCAGAGACAGAGAGAAACCTTTCCAAATGTTTTTCCACTTGTGTAATGCACTTGTGTGGTTCAAAATTATCCTGACCGGAAAGAAGAAGAAGAAGAAGAAGAAGAAGAAGAAACAATTGCAGAAGCTTTTAAACTAATGATACAATCCCATGGATAATTTCCCCTAAATAGCTCAGCGATATGACTGAATGAATCATATATCAATCCAGGAAGCAATTTCCCTCAATGAGTTCTACCTGCTGGATATCACAATGTATTGCAGATTTAGTAAAAGCTTTCATTTGAAATAAGTATCTGAAACTGGCTTTGGTGCAAAACCTAAGCCCTGAGGGTAAGTGTGTGTGTGTGTGTGTGTGTCTGTGTCTGTGTGTATGTATATATATATATATAGAGAGAGAGAGATACTAGCAGTTCGAAAGCAAGAAATTGCAAGTAGATACATAGGTACCGCCTCGGCGGGAAAGTTAACAGCGTTCCGTGCACCTCGGTGTTCAGTCATGCCGGCCACATGACCACGGAAGCGTCTTCGGACAGCGCTGGCTCTTCGGCTTAGAAACGGAGATGAGCACCGCACCCTAGAGTCGGACACGACTGGTTGGGGACACCTTTACCTTTTACCTTTTATATATAGATATATAGATATATATATTCCCTGTGGCACTTATGTTACAAATGTGCCTTTGTATGGAAGGCAACTTGCTTGGAGAAATAATCCCATGACATAAGTGCCTTCCAACAATTCTTCATAGGTACTGCTCCCAGCTGAACAGAGGTCTCAGTCTTCCTGTATGCTATAAATGTTTTAACAACATTTCTGTGAGTATGGACTATGTCTTTAAAAGCACTTCAATATGCTGTAGAATTATTCCACTTCTTCAAAGGAAAAAGGAATCAATGTAAAAGCCATATCCCAGCTATCAAGGGGTAGTGATGGAACAGGGCACAGACATACACACCTAAATGCTACAGAATGATTTCCAGGATACATTTCGGTGACAAGCGCATATTCCCATGCCTTACCCATTTCTGTGGGACTAAAATGGACTGTGCTAAGCGGAATATTCGAGCAGTGAATTTTTTAAAATTGTATTTGTTTATTTACTTATTACATTTCTATATCATCCATTACCTGAAGCTCTCTGGGAGGTTCACAAAACAAACTTAAAGCACAATCCTATGGATTTTTAGATAGAAAAAATCCCACAACTTCTAGCATGCTGGCTGGAAAATGCTGGAAGTTGTAGGATTTTTTTCTGTCTTAACATGCATAGGATTGCACCCTTAAATGCACAGAATACAATGACATAGTAAAACATAATATAAAAACCATAAGTTTAAACAGAATAAAACCAAAGTAGGAACCAAGATAAAAGCCAACAGCAGTGCGAAGATCTAAAAACCAAATACAATGTTTAAAATGGAAGGGCTAAAAAGCCTGGGAAATAAATAGGCCATTACCTGGCACCCAAAAGACCACAACATGGGCAAATCTGTTCGGGGTGGGCATTCTATAACCAGGGTGCTACCACTGAAAAGGGCCCCTTCTTAGTAGCCACTTACCCTATCTCATGTGGCGGAGGCACTTTGAGAAAAGCCTGGGATCATAATGTTAGGGTCTAGGCAGGCATGGGAACACCCATTTCTCTCTCTGTTTCACTTTTTCTGGTATATATTTTGGCAGGATTTAAGTGGGGGGAGGGAGCATGCTTCCCATGGGAGAAGCCAAATATCTATTATAACTACAGCCATTTCAGACTACTGCAGGCAGAGGTGGATGAATCAATATTTCTCATTCTCCCAGTCTTAAGTTTGGTTCATCTCGAACTTTGGGTATTTTTTTCAGTCTTAACTTAAGTTCAGATTTTTAAAGAGAAAGGAAAAAAATGCATGAAAGTTCATTTGCATTTTTGTGCACATTTCTCCAAATACATGTGCCTAATATCCAAATTTTTGTAAGCAATCTTTGTAAACCACCCAGAGAGTTTCCGTTATTGAGCAGTATAGAAATATGATGATGATGATGCAATTTTGAATGATATTTTCACGAATATGCACATCACCTTCTCCTAATATATACAATATTTGTATGCATTTCTTGAGTATAGAGGTGTATTGCAAAATCTGGAGTAATGCAAACTCAGAAGGGTAACTGAGTTTCAGTTTTCATACTGGTGTGAAATTCAGTAATTTTGCATTAAAATGTGAACCAAATCAAGTTTTCCCCCATTGCTAGTGTGGGAGCGCACAGGCCTTTGTATTTCCTCACAGTATCTAGGTTAGGCTGGGAACAAAAAGAATGTAGTTACTAATGCTTCAGGCATCCCATATAAATATATGAAGCTGACATTAGGGATGTCATTAGGGAGAAAAATCCACAACAAATTCAAATGAGTTTGGATTTCTATGAATCTGACCTGCAGATTCTGTAGCAGACCAGCATTTTCTGAGTCATGCAGATTCTGAGGACTTGCAGACATTTTACTTTTTATGACTTGCAGACATCTTACTTTTTCATTTTCTGAGTCATGCAGATTCTGAGGACTTGCAGACATTTTACTTTTCATGACTTGCAGACATCTTACTTTTTCATTTTCTGAGTCATGCAGATTCTGAGGACTTGCAGACATTTTACTTTTTGGTGGGATTTGCACAAATTTTGATTTTCACAAATTCACAACTGTGCACAAATTGAGCACTTGCACAAGTGGAACAAAAATCTCATACATCCCAGATAATTCTGTTAGTGAGCAGATATCAGAATGAATGCTGCCTGACAATCCATGAAACACAGAACAGATTTAATAAAATCCGTACATCCACAGCAATCATAAATTAAATCATTGATCTCTCTGTTCACTCAACTCTGTCTATGTATTTGATCGACAAATCATAGGCAGACCCTGCAACCTGGAGATACTGTGACTGAATCTGGAACACCCTATATTCAAAACATGTGCTCTACCACTAAGTTATAGCTTTCTCTCCTAGGGATGCCTCCTCTTCTATTTCATGCTGAATAGTTCAGGCCTCTGCTTCCGAACACAAAGAACCCAAATCCTGGTAATTTAGGGACCTGCACATTCTGATAAGTTCTTATCAGAAAATGAACCAAAGAAAATTCTCATCCCTCCCTCTTCCCAGGTAAGCATGAAGAGGCTTGCTGCCTTAATATTCTTGGCCTATGCTTTATAGCAGACTCACAGGATTGATGTAAGTAAGGACAATGCTACAGGCATGCACAATTGTGGCACCTCCAACCTCGTCCTCGACATAACTGTTGAGCCACATATTGTGGCCAACTGGGTGGTGGACAATCCCCCCGTTTTTTTATCGTGGTCAGCCAGCAAAAGTAGGTTTATCAAGTCCTGCTGGGCTACCACATTTGGCTTCAAAGATGCAAGTTCTGCAGACATGCTGTAATAGCATGGCGGAAAGAAAGAGGCTCTGGGTCAACTGTCACATTTCCTGAACATTTCCCCTGCTCTTTTGTCTCTTCTCTAGTTTCAAGAGCTAGAGAAGCTAGCTTCTTGTGTTGCACCCATCATGCAATGGGTGCAACCACCAAGGACCACAGCCAAGGACCACAGCCAAGCTGTGGATAAGTAATCATCTCTTGCAATGTGCAATGCAGTATTACCCAACTCCTTTGGTGTGTGGCTAGAGAATCTTTCCAGGATTCCTCCCATCTGTGGTTGAGGGATTGGTAGCTAGTAGCAGGCCAGAGGGCTGGGGTGTAGGTTCAGAAATTATGTTTTGTAGGGAGGATCCATCTGTTTTTCCTTTGGTTTTTAGTGTTTGGTTTCTTCCAGGATACTACTGATACAAATGCATTATGAACAGTTGCCTCTCGGTTGTTACATAGGGAAAGAAATTCTAGGCAGTTTTATACTGGTGAAAGGCACTGAATTGAAAAAGCAAGGGATGCAAAGTCTTTGACTGCTAACAAAACTGAACAAGGACAGGAATATAATACAATACTACTAGATGGCTTGCTAGTTACACACCATCCATTGCATTTTACCTACCAAGATTAGTGCCATTCACTGCCCATGCCCATGCCCATCCAACCCTTCTCCTTTCTGCTGATATAGGCAGACTATGTGGTGGATGGAATTTGGGAGTTATTTTGCTCACTTCACTCAGGCAGACCTTTGGAACATTATGAATTGCAACAAAACTGACAGACATCACAATCCTATCCATGTCTACTCAGAAGTAAGGTCCACTGAACTTCATAGAACTTACTCCTGGGTAAGAATGGACAAATACATCAGTTTTGTTTTCTCCTGCATTTGATTAAAAAAAAAAAAAACTTTACATCCCATATATGAACAAATTGGCACATTTTGGTAAATTCTTATTTAAAAATTGCATGGAACTGAAATTCTCACCAATTTGCACCAGCCACATTTAACAGACTATTCTGTTCTGCACCAGCCACACTGTTCCCAGTACAGAGAAGACTATGTTGTACTTGCCTGCCATATAGCTGTTAGATCAGAAGTCTGTTAGAAAAAAGCAGTGGCAACCCCAAATCAGCACCACAAACCTGGTTGAATACACAGGGATTCAAATGTAGACTTTTAAGAGCTAAGTACTTAAAGCCTTGCCCTGGATAGACAAATCTATCAGTTTCTCCCACATTTGAATTTTCAAAATCTCAGTTTCTCTCTAGCCCATTTATAAAGACACTTGTGAATTCTGGTAAGTTCTTATCAGAACCAAACAAAATTCTTATCCCTCCCTCTTCCCAAGTAAGCATGAATAGGCTTGCTGCCTTAATATTTTTGGCCTATATTTTATAGCAGACTCACAGGATTGATCTGAAGTATAGATTTATCCAGGCACATTTTTCCAGAGCAAATGCATCAAGTGTGGAACTAGCACATCTTTGTACATGCATTTTCATGTGTCTGGGAAACCTGATGGGGCCACATGGGCATTTAAACATGTTTGTATATGCATATTTTACTTGTATTCTTGATGTGTTTGCCGTGGAAAACATCAGTGTAACATCTATGTTTTCTGCCTCCATCTTAATGTGTAGCACTACTCTCATTTTCCATCATCAGTACTCTAGGTACTAGTGATGTTTACTAACACTAGCAAGATTGTTTGCAGCCCATTGCTCTTTCTGATATTGATGCTAGTAAGGAAAAATTCATGTGGCACCTGTGAAAAAAACTGGATGTGCATCCAATGCAGAGATGCACTCCATATGCATGTACGAATCAGGGAACATTGGTGGGGCTCCCACAAGAGCAAGAGATGGGAAACAGGGCCTACTCTATTTACCCTGCCGAAAGATCAGCTGCATTTGGCTCCTTCTTCCTCAACCATAACCTTTTAGCTGCCATTCCATCAGACTGCAGCTAGGGATGCTTGAGGAATGTGCACAACATCAAACTCTTTTGGAACATTATGCAGCTGCACTATACCAAATGATCAATGGATCGGACTGTCTTATCCTGCAAGTTTATGTGCTACTTCAGATCCTAAGATGCAGTCTTCTGATATCTGTGGTCAGACTGTATACATATCTTGACATATATTACAATGCTTTTAGGTAAAACGAGAAATTATTGGGTTAAACCCATAGAGCAAGTAGGCAGTCCTGCTAGCCAGGAAGGAAGGAAGAGCAACTGGGAGATGAAGAAAATGGTGGATGGGAGTTATGTCTGAGGACAAACAAACATGGAGGTAGGGTGGAGCAGCAGGCTAGATAGGTGAAGGGGAAGCCAAATTGGGTTGAGGGAAGAGATCAGGATGGAAAAAAGAAGAAACTGTGTATGTATAAAGATGTGTTAATTGCAGGTGCAAGGTTCATTTAAATATGCTACATTATATAGCAACTACAATGTATTATACGTAATTTAACAAACAGAGAGAATTCATAACAATCTGCACTACAGCAATGGAATGGAATTACCTTGAAAACTGTGAAACACCCACGGAATGGAGAAATGAAGATCTGTCCACTCCCAAGCAGCAGCAGAGGGAGACATAGGAATCAGGCCCCATTTCATCTCTTCTGCTGAGAAACCAGCTCCATTTGGATCCTTTTCTCCCTGAACTGTTTCAATTCAAGCTGGTCATTAGAAGAACTTTATGAACTGAAGCCTGAGTGTGCTTGTTTTCCTCTTCCCTCCTCGTCCCTTTCCCCTTCTGTGTCGTATCTTTTAGATTGTAAGCCTGCAGATTGAGATTTTGTTATTGATTTTATGTAAGCTGCTCTGGGAGCCTTTTCAGTGGGAGACTGGAATACAAGTGCTTAAAATAGATCAACAAATGAGAGTGTTCTGCAGCCCCAGTGGCTCGGTGTCAAGACTAAACCAGAGCTGTCTTGGGAAATTACCCATCTTATTCCATAATATTACTCACACTAAAATGCTGAATTTAAGGCCTATTCAAACTACTGATCTGAAACTGGTTTAATAGTTGTTTCCTCTTCTAAGAGAAACTTAAGGAGTGTATTTACTTAGATTAGCCTTCCCCAACCTGGTGCCATCGCAAAGTTTTGGACTACAACACCCATCAGCCTCCCCCAGCCAACATGGGCAATAGTCAGGGATTATGGGCATCTGGAAGACACTGAATTGGGGAAGACTGGCTGTGTGTGGTTCTGTGAGGGAAGACTAGGGATGTCTTACAGAGAATTCGCAGCATCTCACCAACTACAGTTCTCAGGATTCTTCAGATTCAGGAGTCACTAGTGTTACATTGGTAACAAACTGATATAATCTTGGCGTGTAAATATGTCCCAAGAATGTGAGAAACTGTCTATGTAGACACACTGTTCTTTAATAGCTTAACAAAATTCTGAAAGACAGCTCCTTAAGACTGTAATAAAATCTTGCTCAAAACATGATGAAATATTGAAATAAGAAATCGTATATTGTTGGTGTTAGGCTCCCCCCCCCCAAATTGTTAGTGAAATCAGCTGTACCAAAATGATGAAAAACTCTGCATTCTTGATAGCACTTAGATAGGAAAGACCTAGATAAACAATGGTTGTGTTATCTGCATTTTGATGTCACAGCTCATTCAGATGGTGGAAAAGTGACAGTCAAACTGCAGCATTCCGTAGCACAGATTTGGCAGTCTTAAGCACTTCAAAGTGGAGAAAAAAGCAGAGATTCATTTGAATCTCATTTCTCAGCAGTGTTTTCTCCTTATTTTCATGCATCTTGCCAACTCTTATTTCTGTCCAAGGGTAATAGAAAATAAGATGAAACTTTGTTTTTAAAAATAAGTTGATTGACTTTCACAGTGTTTATCAGAAGAATTGAGAATGGTTGGCTACAAAGAGTGATGGATTAAGTAGAAGGCTAGGGAGTCGCTCCTCTGGAGGGCTAGAACCTTTCTCCTTGCTTGGCACTGGAACATCCCCCACCCCACTTTTATTATTATTGACTCATTTCCCAGGGGAACCCTATGCCATCCTGAGACGGTGAGGTTTGTACAGTTTACAAATGCAACCTGATGCTAAATCCTTCCCCAGCTTCCCTTGAGCCACATTTGTTCTCCTTGAAACAATTCTGCTGTGGCAGGGAATTACTCTGAAGCAAAGAAGAGATGAAGTATTAAGTAAAGAAATCAAGGAAAGTGTCGATGTTTGTTTCCCATTTTCCATGCAGCAAAGCAAACACATTCCAGGACAAGGGCAAAAGGATGCCTGCTGGTCCACCTCTAGTCTTTAAACGAGACTGGCAGATTGTTCTAGCTTTGCGTGATGTTCCAGCTTTGGGCGTGAGCCAGGGCAGTGTAGTGGGTAGAGTGTTGGACTGGGACTCAGGAGATCCAGGATCTAGTCCCCACACAGCCATGAGGCTCACTGGGTGACTTTGGGCCAGTCACTGACTCTCATCCAAACCTGCCTCACAGGGTTGCTGTGAAGATAAAATGGAGAGGAGGAGGAGGATCATGTAAGCTGCCTTGAGTGCCTTGGATGGAAAAAGGTGAGATATAAATGTAAATAATAATAATACATGATTTTTGTACACATTTTTTTGATTGGAGAACTCCATTGCAAAATTTAGAGAAGTGCACATTTTGAAAGATAACTGAGTTTTGTTTCAAATAGTGGCTTGAAGGTGTGAAGTTATGTAAGCTCACATTAAAATGTGAACTGAGCCAATTTCTCCCACACTTCTACCAGATTCCAGGCCCTTCCCTGCAGGAACAGAGGGCAGAAGGTGCTGTTGATTTCCATCCCTGTCTAACAAAGACAACTGCTCCATTCTTCCCAAATCAGAAAAAAAAGTTATCCTTTTACATTAGGTTCCATGTAAACATTTCTGGTTAAACTGTCCTACTGCTGTGCCATATATATATATATATATATATATATATTCAGGCTGACAATCTGTGAAGCTAATGAGAATTGGTATACAGCATCTGCATGACCCTGGGGTTCCGTGCAAGAGGGGGGGAAAACAGGATATAAATGTGATAATAAATACATAAAATAAATAAGTCACTGTTTGACCAGCTGTGGAAAGAAATTCCCCCAAAGCTAGAGTGGTCGGCCCATTAATTAGACAATGAGTTCCAGACCCAGGAAGAAGAAATATAAAAAGTATTCCAGGCACTTGGGTGTGTTGTGTTGTTGTTGTTTGAACTGTTGGACTTCATTTTAAATTAATAACACACACACATACCATGGAACGTTTGTGACATACTTTTAATGGTGGGTGCTATTACTATGTTCAGGTCCAGCATCACCATATAACATCCTTGGGCAGCTGCAAGGGCCCAGACACACTGGCTTGCCCACAAGAACTCTAAGAGGTCGGCCACTTATGCATTGTCAAAAAGGAAAAAATGCATCACCAAAACAGAGGACAAAAGAAGACACCAATTTGCAAAGCATTTGCATTCTGATATCTATGTATAAATACATTTTATACATTATTATCATTAAAATAGAAATACAATACAGCTCACCATAATGTGGAACACTGTGGCCAGGTGATTGCATGCCTTGTTGTTTGCTGCCCAGGTGCTAAGCATTGATGGGCAGCTTCAAGGCTTCTGTTTTGCTTCCTTACGGTTTGACTTTAAACTGGACTTGCACTAGACAACTCTTCAAACAGAAAGCACCTTCAGAAGTTGCTCTGAAGGTCCCTCCATGGCCCCTCCAGGAAATTCCTGACTTGGGTGGTGGATAACTTCCTCCTACAGAAAGTAGAGGAAGGAACTAGAGGATCGGCTATCCTTGACTTGATCCTAGGGGTGCACGAAAGTCCCTTACCTGTCCTCGAAGCTTTTCACGGTGGGGGGGAGGCGCTTCGCTGCTCCCCCCGCGAAGTTCAGGCCGGGGGGGAGGCTTCCCGCCTCGCCCGGCCGAAATTCAGGCTGGGGGGGAGGCTTCCCGCCTCGCCCGGCCGAAATTCAGGCCGGGGAGGAGGCGCCTCGCCTTGCCCGGCCGCGAACTAAAAAGTAAAAAAAAACCCAAACACGCCCCCGTGATAGGCTACGTAACGATTAACGTAGCCTATCACGGCTAGATTTGCAAAGTCAGCTGTGATAGGCTACGTTAATCGTTACGTAGCCTATCACGGGTGACTTTGAAAAAAAAAAAGTGCGCGTACACAAATGGCGGCGCCCATGGGCGCCGCCATTTGCGTACACGCTTTTTTTTTTCAAAGTCACCCGTGATAGGCTACGTAACGATTAACGTAGCCTATCACAGCTGACTTTGGAAATCTAGCTGTGATAGGCTACGTTAATCGTTACGTAGCCTATCACGGGGTTTTGTGGTTTTTTTTTCACTTTTTCTTTCGCGGCCGGGGAGACGGGGCGCTTCTCCCCGGCCTGAGTTTCGGCCGGGCGAGGCGGGGCGCCTCCCCCCCTGCCATGAACTTCGGGGGGAGAACCGAAGCACCTCCCCCCCACCACGAAGCAAGCTGTGGGACCAGGTAAGTCCCTTTCGGACATCACTAGATTTTAGGAAAGCTGATTTTAATAAACTCAGAACAATGATCAGTAAGGTCCCATGGCAAGCGACGCTAACGAGAAAAGGAGTCCAAGATGGGTGGGAGCTTTTAAAAAAGGAAATTCCCAAGGCACAATCACAAACAATTCCAACAAGAAGAAAATGTGGAAGACAACAGAAGAAGCCAATGTGGCTTCACAAAAAGCTTAGGGATGACCTGAAAACAAAAAAGGACATATATAGGAAGTGGAAGGAAGGCCAAGTAACAAAGGAAGAGTACAGGCAGGTAGCACAGAATTGCAGGGATGACGTCAGGAAGACTAAAGCTGAGAACAAGCTGAGGTTAGCAAGGGATGCTAAAAACAACAAAAAGGCTTTCTTCAGCTACGTGCATAGTAAAAGGCAGAGGAAAGAAATGGTTGTTCAGCTATTAAATAAGGATGGCAAAACGATAACAGATGACAAAGAAAAGGCAGAGGTGGTCAATTCCTGCTTTGGCTCAGTCTTCTCCCAAAAGAGGGTCTATGACCCCCCTGGCAAAGGCGAAGTGCAGGCTGAAGGGGCAGGATTGCAGCTTGAGATCGATAGGCATATGGTCAAGGAACACCTAATGACTTTGAATGAGTTCAAATCTCCAGGGCCAGATGAACTGCATCCTAGAGTCATAAAGGAACTGGCAGAAGAACTCTCAGAACCGCTGTCTATTCTCTTTGAGAAATCATGGAGGACGGGGGAAGTGCCAGATGACTGGAGGAGGGCTAATGTTGTCCCTATCTTCAAAAAGGGTAAAAAGGAGGAACCTGGGTACTACAGACCAGTCAGTCTGACATCAATCCCTGGGAAAATTCTGGAGCAGATGATAAAGCAATCCATCTGGAAGCACCTTGAAAACGATGCCATGATTACTCGAAGCCAACCTGGATTTGTCAAAAACAAGTCCTGCCAGACAAATCTGATCTCATTTTTTGATCAAGTAACCTCCTTGTAGACCGTGGGAATGCTGTAGACATCATATACCTCGACTTCAGCAAAGCTTTCGACAAAGTGCCCATGATCCTGATGAGCAAACTAGCTCAAAGTGGGCTAGATGAAACAACGATCAGGTGTATCCACAGTTGGCTACAGAATCGGACTCAAAGAGGGCTTATCAATGGGACCTTCTCAAACTGGGGAGAGGTAACGAGTGGGGTACTGCAGGGCTCAGTCCTGGGCCCAGTGCTCTTCAACATTTTTATTAATGACTTGGATGAGGAGGTGCAGGGAATGCTGCTCAGATTTGCAGATGACACAAAATTGGGCGGGATAGCTAATACTTTGGAAGACAGAAACAAAATTCAAAGTGATCTGGATAGACCGGAGCGCTGGGCAGAAAACAACAGAATGACATTTAATAGGGATAAATGCCAAGTTCTGCACCTAGGAAAAAGAAACCAAATGCACAGTTACAAGGTGGGGGATACGTGGCTCAACAACACTACAAGAGAGAAAGATCTTGGAATTGTTGTCGATCACAGGCTGAATATGAGCCAACAATGTGATATGGCTGCAAAAAAGGCAAATGCTCTTTTGGGTGCATTAATAGAAGCATCGCTTCCAAATCCCGGGAAGTACTAGTTCCCCTCTACTCAGCACTGGTTAGGCCTCATCTGGAGTACTGTGTCCAGTTCTGGGCACCACACTTTAAGAAGGATGCAGACAAACTGGAGAGGTTTCAGAGGAGGGCAACAAAGATGATCAGAGGACTGGAAACAAAGCCCTATGAAGAGAGACTGAAAGAACTGGGCATGTTTAGCCTTGAGAAGAGAAGACTGAGGGGAGATATGATAGCACTCTTCAAGTACTTGAAAGGTTGTCACAGAGAAGAAGGCCAGGATCTCTTCTTGATCATCCCAAAGTGCAGGACATGGAATAATGGGCTCAAGTTACAGGAAGCCAGATTCCGGCTGAACATCAGGAAAAACTTCCTGACTGTTAGAGCAATACAACAATGGAACCAATTACCTAGGGAGGTGGTGGGCTCTCCCACACTGGAGGCGTTCAAGACGAGGCTGGACAGCCATCTGTCAGGGATGCTCTGACTTGGATTCCTGCACTGAGCAGGGGGTTGGACTCGATGGCCTTGTAGGCCCCTTCCAACCCTACTATTCTATGATTCTATGATAAGTATTGTTTTTTAAAAGAAGGAAATATTTATGGAAAAGTTGTTAGGCTTTGTGCTGCTTGTTATTTTGAAGACATTTTAATGTTTAGATAGGATATAAATATGTTTTTTATTATGGGTTTGATCCAGACTAAAGGTAAAATCCAATGTAAGTCCTACTTAGAGTAACCCCATTGCAATGAATGGGACTTAAGTTAGTCATGACTAACTTAAGTCCCCTTCATTGCAATGGGGTTACTCTAAGTAGGACTTACATTGGATTTTACTCTAAGGCTTCAATCTTAGGCATCCCAGGGACCATAGGATGCTTCAGATCTCCTTTTCCAAAGGTGGAGAAATAGGTCCAGTCTCATAGGGGAAGATCTGTCCTTACAAACCCCTTCCCATCCACTACAGAAACTTCTGCAGCCTTTACTTTCTGATGTCAGAACTCAGAACAAAAGAGACTAAAGCTTGACTAACTTAATACTACTATTAGAACTAACTATGGCATACTTTGTAAGATATAAAATGGATCCAAAATAAACCAGAAACTTAGTCTTATTTATGTGCTTATTACATTTGCATTCCACCCTTCTTCCCAGGAAATTAACCCTCAAAACCAAACCCGTGAGGTAGATTAGGCTGAAAGAGAAAAAATTCAGAACAGCTTGGTGATTTGAAACCAGATTTCCCTAGTCAAAATCTAGCATACTCTCCACTATCCCATATTGGGATGGGCCTGTGTAGCACTCTCCCTGTAGAGATGTCATTTACCATACTCAACTACACCCACACCCACACCTTTTTGTGTCTGTGTGGAAATGGTGGGGCAAGGTCACCTTTGGTTTCTTCCTGGGGCTTTAGCAGCTTATAATGCTTGTGCTTAATATGAGGATGATAACTATTATTATTTTATTTGATCAATTTGATATACTTGATTTTAAATGTTCAACCTACCTTTCCACTCTCAGTGGAGTTCTCAAGGTGGGTCAAATCATAACCAAATTAAAAACAATATAACAATTAAAGCACACAGCAAAGAATACAATTATGACCCTTCTCCACCTAGAGATGTACGAAAGTCACTTACCTTTTCGCAGGGGTGATTCACGGTGCGGGGGAGGTGCTCTGCACTTCCCCCCGAAATCCTAACCCGGCCGGCTCTGCTCCGTGGCAACTCCGCAAAGCTGCCGGCCGGGTGCATTCGCAGGCATCTGGAGCCTACGGACGCAAATGGCGGTGGCTACGGCAGCCGCCTTTTGCGTTCATGTTTTTTGCCATGATAGGCAATGTAAATATTTACGTAGCCTGTCACAGCGAAAGACAGGGGCACCAATGGCAACCGCTACGCCATTGGCGCCCCTGTTTTTGTTACCGTGATATTTACCATGATAAATATTTATGTAGCCTATCATGGCAAAAAAACAGGAATGCAAATGGCGGCGGCTATGGCAGCGGCTTCAGCTGCCGCCAATTGCATTCCCTTTTTTTGCCGTGATAGGCTATGTAAATACTTACGTAGCCTATCACAGCCTCCACAGGGACGCAAATGGCATCCCTGGTTTAGCTGTGATAGGCTACATAAATATTTACGCAGCCTATCACGGTAATAATGAAGAAGCGAATGGCGGCTGCAGATGCGGCCACCATTCACAAAGCAGCGCAAACGGCACCAGGTAAGTGCTCCGTTTCGCACGCCTTTCGGTGGGTGGTGAGGTGGGGGTAGGGATGTCAGAGAAATTCTCTCGAAAGTGAAATGGGCTCGAAATCAGTCACTTTCGGTTCGCCGAACCCTTTCCCGAGACAAGGTGCCCAGGTCTACCCGAACGTGAGCTCACACGGCACTTTTTTTTTTTTTATCTCCCGAATGTTTTACGAAGGTATTTACGAAGGCAACTTCGCAAATTAGGATGAAAGATGGCGAAAGGGATTTCATGAAACTATTTAATAAACATGCAGTTTCCTTTCCTGCTACGACGCGGCTTTCTTTTGCTGGGAGGGATGGGGTCACGAAGTGCACGTAGCCTGCCTGCCCTGAGGCCGAGCTGCATAGCCTCATCTTTTGTTCTATACTTTTATTGTATGTGTGAGGTCAGGTTCAGGTCAGGTGAGGTCACCTGAGCGAGATCCCTCCAGGCCACCCCCCCACCCCCCCAGGAAGATAATTGAGGGGAGGGAACTCATTGACCATTTATCCCCTGGATTCCCGCCTTTAGTTCACATACGACGGCGGTCGTGCAGCAGCCTCACTTGCTCCAAGCTAGACTCCAGAGTCCAGAGACAGACTAGAACAGGCGCCGCTGCTGCTCCGTCCCAGCTGCTGCAACTTTCTTTCTCTGCATCCCCACGTTCTACGGCACTGCAGTTCAACCTTTTTTCTTTTTTCTTTATTACAGTGAAGGTATGTTTACATTACCTGAATGTGCCCTTATGCTTAGTGATTTTGGGGTGAGATGGAGGAGCAGGGGGAACTGGGGGGGAAGGCATCCTGCAAGGACTCCATCCCCCATCCTCCTGGGCTTTCCAGGATTCACCCATGTGCCTGCCTATGTATTTATTTCTGGGGCGGGGGGGGGGGACTGGAAGGCATCCATCCATCCCCCATCCTCCTGGGCTTTCCAGGATTCACCCATGTGTCTGCCTATGTATTTCTTTCTGGGGTGGGGGGAGGGGGGAGCTGGAAGGCCTCCATCCCCCATCCTCCTGGGCTTTCCAGGATTCACCCATGTGTCTGCCTATGTATTTCTTTCTGGGGCGGGGGGAGGGGGGAGCTGGAAGGCTTCCATCCCCCATCCTCCTGGGCTTTCCAGGATTCACCCATGTGCCTGCCTATGTATTTATTTCTGGGGCGGGGGGGGGGGGGACTGGAAGGCATCCATCCATCCCCCATCCTCCTGGGCTTTCCAGGATTCACCCATGTGCCTGCCTATGTATTTCTTTCTGGGGTGGGGGGAGGGGGGAGCTGGAAGGCCTCCATCCCCCATCCTCCTGGGCTTTCCAGGATTCACCCATGTGTCTGCCTATGTATTTCTTTCTGGGGAGGGGGGAGGGGGGAGCTGGAAGGCCTCCATCCTCCATCCTCCTGGGCTTTCCAGGATTCACCCATGTGCCTGCCTATGTATTTCTTTCTGGGGCGGGGGGGGGGGACTGGAAGGCCTCCATCCATCCCCCCTCCTCCTGGGCTTTCCAGGATTCACCCATGTGTCTGCCTATGTATTTCTTTCTGGGGTGGGGGGAGGGGGGAGCTGGAAGGATTCCATCCCCCATCCTCCTGGGCTTTCCAGGATTCACCCATGTGCCTGCCTATATATTTCTTTCCGGGGCGGGGGGGACGGGACGGGAAGGCCTCCATCCATCCCCCATCCTCCTAGGCTTTCCAGGATTCACCCATGTGCCTGCCTATATATTTCTTTCTGGGGCGGGGGCGGGGGGACGGGAAGGCCTCCATCCATCCCCCATCCTCCTGGGCTTTCCAGGATTCACCCATGTGCCTGCCTATATATTTCTTTCTGGGGCGGGGGGAGGGGGGAGCTGGAAGGCCTTCATCCTCCATCCTCCTGGGCTTTCCAGGATTCACCCATGTGCCTGCCTATGTATTTCTTTCAGGGGCGGGGGGAGTGGGGAGCTGGAAGGATTCCATCCCCCATCCTCCTGGGCTTTCCAGGATTCACCCATGTGCCTGCCTATATATTTCTTTCTGGGGAGGGGGGAGGGGGGAGCTGGAAGGATTCCATCCCCCATCCTCCTGGGCTTTCCAGGATTCTCCCATGTGCCTGCCTATGTATTTATTTCTGGGGCGGGGGGAGGGGGGAGCTGGAAGGATTCCATCCCCCATCCTCCTGGGCTTTCCAGGATTCACCCATGTGCCTGCCTATATATTTCTTTCTGGGGTGGGGGGAGTGGGGAGCTGGAAGGATTCCATCCCCCATCCTCCTGGGCTTTCCAGGATTCACCCATGTGCCTGCCTACGTATTTCTTTCTGGGGCGGGGGGAGGGGGGAGCTGGAAGGCCTCCATCCTCCATCCTCCTGGGCTTTCCAGGATTCACCCATGTGCCTGCCTATGTATTTCTGAGTGGGTTGGGGCGGGGGGAGGGGGGAGCTGGAAGGATTCCATCCCCCATCCTCCTGGGCTTTCCAGGATTCACCCATGTGCCTGCCTATATATTTCTTTCTGGAGCAGGGGGAGGGGGGAGCTGGAAGGCCTCCATCCATCCCCCATCCTCCTGGGCTTTCCAGGATTCACCCATGTGCCTGCCTATATATTTCTTTCTGGGGCGGGGGGGGGGGTGGACTGGAAGGCCTCCATCCATCCCCCATCCTCCTGGACTTTCCAGGATTCACCCATGTGCCTGCCTATATATTTCTTTCTGGGGCAGGGGGAGGGGGGAGCTGGAAGGCCTCCATCCCCCATCCTCCTTGGCTTTCCAGGTTTCACCCATGTGCCTTCCTATATATTTCTTTCTGGGGCGGGGGGAGGGGGGAGCTGGAAGGCCTTCATCCTCCATCCTCCTGGGCTTTCCAGGATTCACCCATGTGCCTGCCTATGTATTTATTTCTGGGGCGGGGGGAGGGGGGAGCTGGAAGGATTCCATCCCCCATCCTCCTGGGCTTTCCAGGATTCACCCATGTGCCTGCCTATGTATTTCTGAGTGGGTTGGGGCGGGGGGAGGGGGGAGCTGGAAGGATTCCATCCCCCATCCCCCTGGGCTTTCCAGGATTCACCCATCTGCCTGCCTATATATTTCTTTCTGGGGCGGGGGGAGGGGGGAGCTGGAAGGATTCCATCCCCCATCCTCCTGGGCTTTCCAGGATTCACCCATGTGCCTGCCTATGTATTTCTGAGTGGGTTGGGGCGGGGGGAGGGGGGAGCTGGAAGGATTCCATCCCCCATCCTCCTGGGCTTTCCAGGATTCACCCATGTGCCTGCCCATGTATTTCTTTTTGGGGCGGGGGGAGCTGGAAGGATTCCATCCCCCATCCTCCTGGGCTTTCCAGGATTCACCCATGTGCCTGCCTACGTATTTCTTTCTGGGGCGGGGGGAGGGGGGAGCTGGAAGGCCTCCATCCTCCATCCTCCTGGGCTTTCCAGGATTCACCCATGTGCCTGCCTATGTATTTCTGAGTGGGTTGGGGCGGGGGGAGGGGGGAGCTGGAAGGATTCCATCCCCCATCCTCCTGGGCTTTCCAGGATTCACCCATGTGCCTGCCTATATATTTCTTTCTGGGGCGGGGGGAGGGGGGAGGTTGAAGGCCTTCATCCTCCATCCTCCTGGGCTTTCCAGGATTCACCCATGTGCCTGCCTATGTATTTCTTTCTGGCGCGGGGGGAGTGGGGAGCTGGAAGGATTCCATCCCCCATCCTCCTGGGCTTTCCAGGATTCACCCATGTGCCTGCCTATATATTTCTTTCTGGGGCGGGGGGAGGGGGGAGGTTGAAGGCCTTCATCCTCCATCCTCCTGGGCTTTCCAGGATTCACCCATGTGCCTGCCTATATATTTCTTTCTGGGGCGGGGGGAGGGGGCAGCTGGAAGGCCTCCATCCATCCCCCCTCCTCCTGGGCTTTCCAGGATTCACCCATGTGCCTGCCTATATATTTCTTTTTGGGGCGGGGGGGGGGGGGACTGGAAGGCCTCCATCCATCCCCCATCCTCCTGGGCTTTCCAGGATTCACCCATGTGCCTGCCTATGTATTTCTTTCTGGGGCGGGTGGAGGGGGGAGCTGGAAGGCCTCCATCCCCTATCCTCCTGGGCTTTCCAGGATTCACCCATGTGCCTGCCTATGCATTTCTTTCTGGGGAGGGGGGAGGGGGGAGCTGGAAGGATTCCATCCTCCATCCTCCTGGGCTTTCCAGGATTCACCCATGTGCCTGCCTATGTATTTCTTTCTCGGGAGGGGGGAGGGGGGAGCTGGAAGGCCTCCATCCTCCATCCTCCTGGGCTTTCCAGGATTCACCCATGTGCCTGCCTATGTATTTCTGAGTGGGTTGGGGTGGGGGGAGGGGGGAGCTGGAAGTATTCCATCCCCCATCCTCCTGGGCTTTACAGGATTCACCCATGTTCCTCCCTATGTATTTCTTTCTGGGGCGGGGGGGGGGGGTTCTGGAAGGCCTCCATCCATCCCCCATCCTCCTGGGCTTTCCAGGATTCACCCATGTGCCTGCCTATGTATTTCTTTCTGGGGCGGGGGGAGGGGGGAGCTGGAAGGCCTCCATCCATCCCCCATCCTCCTAGGCATGGATGGGCCACATCCTCCATCCTGGGCTTTTCAGCCTAGTCTGCTGTACAATATGCCCCTGTTTAGTTAGCACTGAATTGCTGGATTGGAGGGTAACTACTTCTACACTGTACTATATCTGCGATTAGGCTGTTCACATGCTTTCAGCTTTGCCACATGCATTTATGTCTCCTTCTGCCCAGAGACATGAACATGGAGAAAAGAGGAACCCGTGGTCAATCCGGCACTCAAAAGAGGCGTGGACGCCCGGCAAGAACCTACACCGCTGAGGCTGCATTTCAGCGGTATTTTAATAATGAGATGGAAGTGGAGGAAGCCCAAGGTGTGACCAGCAGCGACAGCAGCCCCAGCCCCAGTCCACCCCGCACCCGTAAGCAGCGCACACCACCAATTTCCACTACAGAAAGTGACACAGGCACAACCGGCCACAACTCCAGAGGAAGAGGAAGAAAGTTCTTGGATGGTGAGCGGAAGGGCAGTGTCTCCAAACCCAAAGCGGATGAAAATGTTCCCAAGGAAACTCTGCAGCGGCGGGATGAAAGTCAAGATGTCTACCTCATTCCAAAGGATGAATCTGGTAAGACTCTGTCACCACAGGTGCTTGTGAATATCTGGATACAACTAAATGTCTTTGAATATTTGAATAGTCCCTACATTAGCCTTCTGCAACCTGCAGCCTTCCAGATGTTTTGGGCTACAACTCCCAGCATTATTGACCATTGGTCATGCCGGCTTGGCCTGATGGGATTTGAAGTCCAAAACCTTTGGAGAGGAGCATTTGGGGAAGGGATCTTCTTCTTCAACACAACAAAACATACACGACTGTTTTACATTCATCCATATTCATTGCTGTGAACATATTTCATATTATTTAAATGTTACACGGTGCTCCAGTACGAAAGAAAACCCCAAGTCTTTAAAAGAACTGCAATACTTTCTCAAACAATACACCTTTTCGGTGGGAAAACACTTCAGTGTTTTGTGCTCGCTTGTTTCCAAAGCCATTCATCATAGTTTGCTGTCTTGTTTGGGCTTGATCTCTTTTAACTAGAGCTGCGATGTGAATTGATTAAGCAATTACATTTCTGAGGATGGTTTTTAAAATGTTGCAGAAATCTGAGTCAGAGACTTATTTAGTCCCTTTAGTCTGACCCCCGATATGGCTACTACAAAAAGAGCGCCTGACTAATCAGGCACTGCTCCTGGGGGACCACAAATGCACCCTTGAAAAAGGCCGTGGGATTCGCCAAGTATGTGCTCAGGTCAGGACCAGCCCTATCGTTAGGGAGCCTTGCAGCTCCTCAGCCAGCTTGTTGTCCTCTGGTGTGGTGGAAGAGGCTCTCCCATTGTCACTGTTCAAGTAAGATTCAGCTATCGCCCTATGTAGGATGGAGGGGTGCCATTTTACCCTTTGCCTCAGGAAGCAAAACGCGTTGGGCCAGCCCTGTGGGGGATGAGTCCCACACAATGGTATAATAGAGCTGATGAAAGGAGTGGACCTTGCAAGGGAGCCAGATATCTCCTCCCCCATGCTTTTCATGTTTTCACCAGTGAGGACACGTTTAGATAACTCTCGTTGAGTTTCCCAGTCTGTACAGTACCTTTTTTTTGCACCTAATGTGTTTTCTCAGTGCTCGGTAGTGCAGGAGTAGCTTACAACTGCACCTTGTGTCATGTGGATTGATCGCGAGTCCTCCAAGCTATGTTTCATAGATTGCTACAACAACACAGTTTTATTTGCTTGGCTATTACTCAGGTGTAAAAGTCGCAGTTCTCATGAAACTCTGCTTCTATGTATTTTGAATCTTTACAGAGACGCCCACAACCGTCCTCCCTGCATCCGACAGCGGAAGTGGGGCAGGTGAACCAGGTCCACAGCTGCCTGCTGATGATCACCTCGTGGGCGGCGGCTCAGGTGATTTTGAAAAAAATGCCGGAGGACTTAGCGTCATCAGTGATCCGGACAGCGAAGATGATGAGGAGCTCTTCTATATCAATGATGTCCCTGCTGAGACTGGGTCTGACTCTGTTCTCCACTTCCAGCCTTCTGCGTTCTGCGGGAGCAATCCCAAACCTCAGGAACAAACGTCCCCTGCCAAGCACTGGTCAGCACCATCAACAACACCATCAACAACACCATCCACAGATGAGTGGGAACATGCAGCTCCAGCTGCCACCTCATCTGGAACTGAAGGCCCCATTCCCCAAAGAAGAAATGGTGGTGGCAGGGTGAGCTCCTATGTGTGGCGCTTCTTCAAATATGCAGAGAACGACTGCTATGTCGTGATGTGCGATATTTGTCGAAGCCGTGTGCGGCTAGGAAAAGAAGGGGGCTGTCCACGAGTGGGCACGTCTGCCATGAGGCGACACATGGAGGTGCATCATCCGCTTCTTGTGCCCAAAGATAGCAATGGGAAGCCACAACCATCCAAAAAGAACAGTACCGCCTTTGCCTCATCTTCCAAAGACCTCACGCAAAGTGGTCTGGGTGGGAAGGGCACAGAAGGCAGCTTTGCTAAGAGGCAGGTCTCACTGGAGAAATGCCTTGCGCTGACACAGAAATTACCCTCTGACAGCGCCCAGGCACGACTGTGGAATCACCTCCTGACAGTGGCCATTGCAGCACGTATGCTTCCCTTCTCCCTGGTGGAAGATGAAGACTTTTTGGCCTTCATTAAGAGCATCTGCCCTCGGTGGGATGTCCCCTCTCATCACTACATTAGTGGCGTAGCCATTCCAGCCCTGGCTTCTGCAATCAGACGGGTGATCCAACAGGATTTGAAATGTGCAGTTGGAGGAAGTGTACATTTAACGAGTGACACATGGACAAGTAACCAAACAAAGTCTTATCTGTGTGTCACTGCGCACTGGGTATCCATCAGTGCGAGCAGCCGACTGAGTCGTAGAACAGCGACATTGTCCCTCACAATGCTCTCTGGGACACACACAGCGGAAAACGTCAGCAGCAGCATCAGTGGTGTTGTTCAGTCCTGGTTGGCCCCCTTAAATCTTACAGTGGGGTGTGTAGCAACAGACAATGCCTCAAACTACCTAAAAGCAGCCCGCATTGCACGGCTAAACCACATTCCATGCGTTGCGCACTGCTTGAACCTTGTGGTGCGTTCTGGATTGAGCAATGCCTCCCCAAAAATTGGCAAGCTACTTAAGGTGGCCCAATCCATTTGCACCCACTTCCGGCAGTCCTGCTCAGCAATGGAGGCAATCGGCGCCATCCAACGTAGCCGTGGCCTTCCAGAACACAAATTCATTTTGGATGTGTCCACACGCTGGAACAGCACATTGCATATGCTTCAGAGACTCTGTGAGCAGAGACCAGCTATAAATGACTACATCACTGAGAAGCAACACCACTCCAAATTTTTTGTCACACCACATCAGTGCCTCTGGATGCAAGACCTGGTGGACATTTTAAAAATTTTCGATGAATGCACAGCGGTACTGAGTGCAGACTATGCCACACTGGGCCAAGTGCTACCTGTGCTAAGGATCATAGAGGGGGTGCTGAGAAAACGCCATTCTGAGATTTGTGAGCGCACCAGTGCTGGAGGCAGGGAATTATTCCCCAATCCTGCAGTTAGGCTTGCAGAATTCCTTCTGCAGGAGCTGGGCACCAACAAACACATAACCTCAATCAGGGGGGACATGAAATACGTTGCTGCTGCATTCCTTGAACCACGGTTCAGGGATAGCTCAACAAGTGCGGAGCCTCCAAACGACAACCCTGACTTCCAAAGTTTAAAAAAAAATTTGACTGAGAAAGTCATGGAGTGCTTCCAGAGAGATGGGCTGGATGAGAAGGAGCTGGGTGAGGCTAGTAGGACCACTACCTCCCCTGAAGACAATATCTGCAGCAGTAGCACCATCACCAGCAGGAGGGGCAATGATGACGCCACAGCAGCTGCACCACCAACAGAGTCAGACACAGGGGCATCTTGTCTCAAGTTCAGCTTGTACTCCTCAATGGCAGTGGAGCTTGGTGTAAGTGGGCGCAGGCGGGGGGAATGTGCCAAAGCAGCCAGGAAAGCATCAGCCTATGATGTGCTTGTCCGGGAACTTGAAGGTTATTCAAGAGAGAGTTTCTCGGGAACACAGATCAGCCCAGAGAGTGATCCTCTCCTATACTGGGATACAAAATGTGGCGTTTGGCCACATCTGAGCAAAGTCGCCATTTGGCATCTATCTTGCCCTCCCTCGAGAGTGGCCTCTGAAAGGCTTTTCTCCACCACAGGCAACATTGTCACCGCCCACCGAAGCAGACTCACGCCACAACATGTCTCCACCCTCGCCTTCATACGCTCCAACAGGGGATGGATTCCCAAGGAGCACCTCCCCCCCCCACCAGCTGTCAGCAGCAGAGTAGAGCAGTCATCAAGTGACGAGGAGGAATCCTGGGATGATGACACTGCTGCTAATGTGAGCCAGAGTTCTGAGGGACAATGAGGCAGAATGATACAATTTGTGAGTGGTCGCACTGAGGTGTCCCTCAGAACTTTGTCCAAACCTGCAGTCCCTGTCTGGCCTGGGCAGAGCCCAAAGCACTGGCGATATGTGGCGGAGCTTAATAATACCTCACATGCAGAATCCAGTTGCGCTACCCGACTGTGTGTGGCGGACTATGCAACAGCGTACATCCCTACTACACACACACACACACACACACACAGAGTTCTCTATGCATCCCAGTGTACTCCGCTATCGACTGTATATGTGTATCTTTACCCCTCTGAATGTTAGTGTGATTCTGATTCCCCAAATGTATGTATAGTTCTATTTCTCTTGATGTTGATGTATGCTTTTAATTCATTTAAAATTCTTTCATAAATCACGGAATTGCTTTCAAAGACCTTGTTGTGGTCTCTCCCTGGACTCCCTCAGCTTTTGGGTTTTCCTAAGCACCGAGAGCTCTGTGTGAAAAGATCCCTCTGGTATGTGTCCAGTTTACATGTATGTGATATGCACCTACACGTAAAACAAAGCATACTTCATAGAATCGTAGAGCCACAGAATCATAGGGTTGGAAGGGGCCTACAAAGCCATCGAGTCCAACCCCCTGCTCAAATTAAGGTGTCCAAGTCAGAGCATCCCTGGCATATGGCTGTCCAGCCTCGTCATGAATGCACTCATTCCTAACATCAGGGATGCGGACTGTCCATCTCCCTATGAGGGAAGCTGTTCTTGTTTGGCTGGGATTCTGGGGAGGCGTTCTTGTTGCGGTTAACAGTAAGCAAACACAGAGATCATTGTGTACAATGATATAGATTTAAGAAATTATATCTGTGGACTTGAACCAAGGAATTGTAACCTATTTTTTAGAAAGAACTTTATATACAAACAGAACAGATCAAGACAAAACACAGAAACAATTCAACAATTCAAAAACAACGTTGGGCTGGCTGGCTGTGGCTTTCACGCTCCAGGGCCTCCACCCTCCTTCAAAGGTCATCACCTGTGTGTAGAAAGAAAGAGAAGAATAAAGCACAATGGTAATATGCATCTTGCAGGCAGAGTTGTTAGCTCAGGTCAGGAGCCATTCTGTAGTACTACTTACAGGTCCTCCTGAGCATCCGGACGTCTCTTATCAGACGCGTCAGGATCACAAGAGGAGGGGCTTCATCTGTGGAAGAAGGGTGGCCTTCCTCCACAGATGCTGCTCCTCTTGCTGCTGGCTCTTCCTCCTCCTCCTCCTCCTCTGTCCTCTCCCTCTCCGCGGCCCTCAGTGCCTCCTCCACCAGCAAGGCATGATGCGCAGCTGTGGGATGTCACAGTAACAGAATGAATGCCTTTATATATGTGGTGAGTGAACAAAACCACAGTCACTGATTGATCTGTCTATCACCATCCCCACTACCATAAGGACCACTGATTCTGTCCTCCCACCACAAGGTCTAATGATGAGGGGATAATTAGGGAGGCAGATTATACAGTACTGACAGTTTTGGTGTGATGGGGACTGTTGGACTTCTGTAAACATGCACAGGATTGCACTTCTAGTCACCCCACTTCTACATTTGCAATGCCATGGTATCTGTTCATTCTAGTGATGCATTGCATAAATGCCACCTTTTTTCCTAGCGCAAGGAACCCAAGGCGGCTCACATTAGCCTCTTCCTCTCCATTTAATGCTCACAACAACAACACTGAGGTAGGCTGGGGCTTTCTGACTGGGCCAAAGTCACCCAGCGAGCTTCCATGGCTGGGTGGACTATACCCAGATCTCCAAGGTCTCAGATGAACACTTGCTCATGAGTTGACTGGAGTGCCAATGTCTTGGTAGAAAGTGGGGTGGGTGGGGTGCAAAAATTCAGCAATCACTACATGAAGAAGGAAGACGACACCGAGAGGCTGGCCCTGTTGCTGCTGGGCTGGTGCCAGTCCCCCTGTGTGCACTGCAGAGACCGGCAGCAGCAGCATTTCCGTGGAAATGGACAGTGTGTCAGTGTGTAATATGAGTTGTAGTAGCCAGGCCCGCATAATCCTATGCATGTGGTTGTACAGGGAAAAACAACGCAGTTCCCAGCATCCCAAAGTGGCTGGAAGATGATGGGACCTTTTTCTGTCCAAGTTCAGCAAGCATAGGATTGCAGGCTAAAAATGTCAGGATTTGTTTGTTTCTCCATGAGAGAGACCACAAAGAGATAGCTTCATTTTCGGTACACATCCTTGTCTTCATATTTAGTTGAGCTTGATGATGGGATAACTATAACTTACCAGGCATATACCTCTGCAAAAATGGGGGCCGGCCTGCTTGGACCCACACTCTGCGGATGCGCCAGTAGTAGGCGGGGGGGTTGGACAGCGGTGCCCTCCGCTCGGCAGCAGCAATCCCCTCTCTGACGAAGGACTGCTTGAGCACCTTCCATTTGGACCTCAATTGTCCAACTGTGCGATAGTGGCCCGCTCGCTCCATCCTCCTCTTTATCTGGGCCCAATAAAGTTCATTGCAGCAGGAGGAGCTGCCAAACAGCACTGCCACCGCCTCGCTGTGCCTAATGTTGATGAGGAGGGCCTTGGTCTCCTCATGGTCCCACCTCCTGCCACGCACTGGTGCAGCCATTTTGCAATTTGCACACAAACAAACACACCAAGACAGCCACGTGCACAACCACCACTTAACTACACACACACAGACCAAACCGTACAAAAACACCACAATGCACAACTACACACACACACACACAGACCAGACAAAACCACAACAATGAACAAACAACAGAGGAAATCCAATAATAAGCAAGCACCACCACTAACACACCACCACCACCACACCACAGAACTCCAGCCACAAATCCCCACGCAGATGCAAGCGCAAATGCAGACGACATTCAGGAAGTTAGCAGGAAGCTGACGACAGATTTTGTGGAAGCGGAGCTGCAGCCCCCTTTTTTTTTATTGTGACTGTGTGAGGCGGTTAGGTTAACAACAAGACCAGTAAACGCGAGGATAATTAAGCACAAATACACAGAAATTAATAAAATCCCTGTCCCTGTCCCTGTCCGAGAAAAGAAGACAGCGGGGGAGCGCACAGAAGGCGGGAAAGTGGGAAACATATTTCGGGCAGCAATGAAAAATACGTAAATAATTACGAAAATAGTGGAAAAGTTCTGGCCAAGGCAATCCACCTTCCGAGAGTACGGCGGAAGCAACGGGGGGATTCCCCCCTACGGAGGAAATCTGTAAGCAATCACAACATAATATTTACAATTAGGTTGTAATTGTTAATCTTTACGTAGACTACGGCGAAAATAAGGGCAACGCAAATAGCATTGTCCGTATTTTCGCCATGGTCTACGTAAAGATTTACGGAGACTACAGGGGTCAAATAAGGAACACAAATGGCGGCGCCCCATGGGCACCGCCATTTGCGTACGCGCTTCTTTCTTTTTTTTTTCCAATGTCACCCGTGATAGGCTACGTAAGGATTTACGTAGCCTATCACGGCCACGTGGTCTTTTTTTTTTTTTTTCGTAGTTCACGGCCCAGCGAGGTGGGAAGCCTCCCCCCCGGCCTGAATTTCGGCCAGGCGAGGCGGGAAGCCTCCCCCCCTTCGCCTGAACTTCGGGGGGAGAAGCGAAGCGCCTCCCCCCCCACCGTGAAAAAAGCTGCCAGACCAGGTAAGTGACTTTCGTACATCCCTAGGTGGGGGGCTTCGTTCCGCCACGGATTTCGGGGGGCCGAATGCACTGGCATTCGGCTTCACTGAGATCCGTAGCAGAATTCTCTGACATCCCTATCTCCACCTTGAATTTTATTCCAAGATGAAGACCAATTTCCCAGACCCACCCACACACTTGCTTAGCTGGTTACTACTCTCTTTCCCCTTCCTCTTTTTCATTTGGAGTGTTCAAGCCCGCGTTCTCTCCAATGCACCTACTAACCAATCATGTATGAGGAATTAGTGGGCCACATACCCCAGCAGCTGCATGATTTGCATCAATGCGGAAGAGGTTGTTATGTGTGTACAACTTTCTGATGCATAGGACCCCTTTTTTCACTAATGCCAATATGTGTGGGTGTCAGCAAGCTAGGGGCGTGGCCAACACGTGCGCTGATATGCAAGGGGTTTGGCCAGCAGGAGTGTGGTCACTATCCCTATCTTCACACAGCCTTTGCCCAAATTATTAATCCACAGTTGCACAAGAAGGAAAAACAGTCAGACATGAGAGGCAAAGCAAGAGATGATGAAAGTGTTTTTCATGTGAATAGATAGAGTTTTGCTGTTAAAGTTTACAAGTCAGTTCTTTTCCTATCAAAATAATTTATTTTTGGTAATAGTTTCTATGCAGTTTTGTAATTAGATTCTATATTTTCCATTCCTACACTCCTATTCACTGATAAAATTAGAGACATTTTAACAGGAAAAAGTGATCCAGAAAGAGAATTTTGTATTTACATGCATAGTTCTTTAGTGATAATCATATATAAAATGATGAAACTACTCAGGGCACTTGAGTTGAGTACGGACAGAAAAAAGAAAGGCACAGTAGCAAAATGACTAGAAAGCAACATGATATGTTGAATGTAAGTGTACTATTAAAATGAGTGGAATAAGGTCTTCTTGGCACTGAAGAAGGTGACTCTCAAACTCTTTGTGCATTGTTTGAGGCTTTATCTCCCCTCACCCCCAGCCACGCCACCAAAAGTAAATTCCATTTATAGAATTTTCCTTGTATCTTTCCCGTATTATGCCCAACCCAGGACTGAAGCATACTAATATTTTAATATTAGTTTTATAACATGTAAATTAATAGGAAACAAACTGACAATAGTTGGATCTAGGGATGTCAGAGTAATCCACCATGGATTCAAATGAGTTTGGATTTCTATGACTCTGACCTGCAGATGTTGCAACAGACCAGCTTTTTCTGAGCCACATGGACTTGCAGACTGGCATTAACATTAGAATATGCATTAGCACATTTGCACAAGTGCACATTAATGCTAATGCAAAACAGCATAAGTAGCATGAAATTCTGGAAGGGGAAAAAACATCTGATTCTGTCAATGAGCAGATTACAGAACAAAAGTCGCCTGACAATCCGCGAAACAGATGGGATGGATTTAACAAAATCTGTATATCCCTCGTTAGATCCCATGTCATTTTTTTCCAAAGGTTTATGCATCTTTCTTACACCCAGATCTTATAGAGACTCATAAGTGAAGCACAGCATGAACACCACTGCTAGGTACATTTGTATCACTTACAAGGAAATAAGGGACAGGTCAATGCTACTGTCGCAAAGCCAGAGAAACAGCTTCTCATATCAGTTTGCACCAGGGTAGTGGAATAACCTTCAGCAGACAAGTACTCTCCAAAGAATTCCCAAGATATTGTCATTAGTTGCTCATTTGATGAACTTGAGTTTTACCTCTAGGACATAAGCCAGAGTTGTTCAGCTGGAAGTGAAGTACCTTCATCTAGCACTAGCTGGGCTCCATGGAATTCCCATCAAGGTGTGGTTAAAAAAAATGGGTCACATTTTCAATTCTATGGAAAAGTGATGATGCAAATGTATATTGTATTGCTATTCCATGCAAAATCAGGAAAGACAAAATATAACAGCCAATCTGCCTTTTGAGAAGATTGCTCCGGAAGTACATCCATGCCCCCTAATTGATGAACTAGTAGAATCTGAGTTCATGTGCTCCATCCTATGAAGCCCTTACTTCCATGAGATGTTGACTTTAGTAGAGCCTCTTGACCACTCAGGAGGGTCTCATGTAGTTTTGGGGCTCTGAAGTCATGTCTAGACAAGGGCTGGGCAAATCTGGCCCTCCTGGGATCCCCATTCAGCCGTCTGGGGTGTCTCAGCTGGCTTCCTTTTCCTGGCTGTTCTCCCTTGACTGCTGAACATTTGGTGGTTTTCCAGTTTTTACAGTTTCCCATTCTAAAAGATTGAAATGCCTCTCCTAAGGCTTAGTTCCTTGCAGTAGAAGCTTTAATCTAAAATATGCTGGTACTTTGGCCCCACCTGTTTTTCCTTTGGCCCCACCCACTACTGGGATGCAGCCCCCAAGAGCTTCTCTGAAATGGAATTTGGCCTTCATGCTGAAAGAGGTTCTTGGTCTAGACAATACAGTGGTCCCAAGAACAAAGTGGACTATAGTCCTTTCACCATGCATATTAGGAAACTGAACAAGGCAAAACACACCACACAGAGAGAGCTATTGGTTGCCTTTACACTAAAGAAAAACCCTGCAATCCTCCCATTCTGGAGCCTTTCCACATTTACAGCCGGCTTCCAGACAGCAATCACGTGATTGCTGACAGGGAAATTGCTTTTAATTTTCCCGTTTAATAGAACACAATGAAACAGTGCCATCTAGTGGCTGTTTTAATAGCATAGCTGTGGACTGAGAAGAGGCAGGCAGCCGGGACATCCTACAGCCTCAGGTGGGGCCAGCTTACCATCTTTCTGACCCTGCCTGGTGCTATGTTGCTGCCTGAAAGACGCTACATCCAAGCTGGAGAGAAAAACACTCCCCCAGGCAGATTTGGGCCAGCTGGGCTCAAGGTGCCTGGGGCAGCTGGGGTTATCTGCCCATGCTGATGCAGGATGGCAGTGCCCCGGCGGTGGCGGGGTCACCCCTTGGGGGGCAGCTGCTTCGGCAGGGACACAAGGGCAAGGGCCACCCCCTAACATCTGGCTGATTGTAGCTTTATATGTGGGGTTAGCTGCTTTCCAACAAAAACTTTGTTATGTGCATTGGAGAGAGGGTATGGGGCCAAGGTGGGGGACTTGAAGGGCCCCCAGTTAGTGTATTGCAGGTTAAGGGTTATATGGGATTGGGAGGAGGGCTGGCCAGTTTAGGAGAACACGGCCCAGACAGTTAACGGCTGTGCCATGTTCTGGCCCTCCCCCCACCTGCAGGCACAGTGGTTGCCCCATCAGCCTGCCCTCGGGCCTCCGGGTGCTGCTCTTAAATGCCAGATCAGTTCAGAATAAACCTCCCTTATCCATGGTTTAATAGTGGATGAGACGGCCCATCTGGCATGCATGCATAACCAAGACCTGGGTGCGTGGGTAGTAGGGATGTCAAAGAATTTTTCCACGGATCTCGGGGACGCTGAATGCCAGCTCATTCAGCCCCCCGAAATCGGTGGTGGAACAGTCTGCCCCCCCCGCCCCCCCCCGGGATGGGACTTACCTTGGGCGGATCTTCCTGGCAGCGGCGGCTCCAACGGCGGCTCCGGTGGCGGTTTGGTGGCACCATTTTCACCATTTTCACCCCCACCATTTTCAGTTAAAAAAAACAAAAACAAAAAAGCGTGATAGGCTACGTAAAGATTTACGTAGCCTATCACGGCTAGATTTTTAACAAACACTATGATAGGCTACGTAAATCTTTACTTAGCCTATCACAGCTGATTTAAAAGAAAAAAGAAAAAACGCATGTACGCAAAGGGTGGCGCCCATGGGTGCCGCCATTTGCGTTCCTTATTTTGGCACGTCTTAGTCTACGTAAACATTTACATAGACTAAGACGGCGAAAATAAGGGGAACGCAAATAGTGTAGCGTCTACGCTATTTACGTTCCCCTTATTTTCGCCGTCTTAGTCTACGTAAATGTTTACATAGACTAAGACGTGCCAAAATAAGGAACGCAAATGGCAGCGCCCATGGGCACCGCCATTCGCATACGCGTGTTTTTTTTTCTTTTAAAACAGCTGTGATAGGCTACGTAAACATTTACGTAGCCTATCACGGCTGACTGCAGGGACGCAAACAGCGGCAGCTACGGCCGCCGCCATTTGTATCCCTGCTAGCCAGTGGCTGGATGTCCGGCTGCTGGCAGAGCCGGCCAGTGGCTCCACAGAATCCCTTCGAAGCGGAGCCAGACAGCCAGGATTCCGGGGGGGGGGGAGGAACGGAGCGGCTCCCCCCTGGTGAGGATTCTGGGGGGAGGGACGGAATGCCTCCCCCCCAACCATTAGCATAATCCCCGAAAGGTAAGTCACTTTCGTACATCCCTAGTGAGTAGGGAAGAGTTGGTCTCTCTCAGCTCTGCCCACCAGGGTAGTTGGTTCAGCATCAGGGAAGACTTGAGGGCAGGGGAGGGGGGTTGCTATGGTCTATAGAAGTTCCATCTCCCTCTGCAGGCTCCCTGTCCATGTGACTACTGGTCTGGAGTGTTTGCACCTTGTGTTGGGCCAGCGGGACAGATTGGGGATTCTGTTGGTGTACCGGCCACCCCACTGCTCAACAGATTCCCTCGCTGAGCTGATAAAAGTTGTCTCGGGTGTATTGTTGAGATCCCCCAGACTATTAGTTCTGGGGAATCTCAACGTTCATGCTGAGGGCACCTTGTCAGGATTTCATGGTCTCCATGACAACCATGGGACTGTCCCAGCATGTCACTGGCTGAAGAGGTATAGGTGGCATACTCTAGACTTGGTTTTCTCAACTGGACACGGAGATGGTGATCTGAAGGCGGGGGACTTTGCTTCTGTCCCTCTGTCATGGTCAGATCATTGCCTGCTGAAGTTTAGACTTATGGCAGCTTTTCCCCTCTGCAAGAGTGGGGGACCTATTAAGATGGTCCACCCCTTGAGGCTAATGGATCCAGATGATTTCCAGAGGGCTCTGGGGAGCTTTCCGGCTGATATGGCTGGCTCTCATGTCGAAACTAGGGAAATAGATTCCCCACCGTCTGTTCCGGTGGGGAATCTATGGGGGGGAAGCGATCCATTCCTTCCCCCCGGAATCCACACGGAGCGGTTCCGCTCCACAAGGATTCTGCAGAGCCAGGGGCTGCCCCCTTCCACCATCTGCATGCCCTGGATTCCCCCGCGTTTTTTTTCCAGCTCCCCGAACTAACGTAAATAATTCCGTAGGTACCGCCAAAAAATCCTTTCCGTGCACCCACTATCAGTCTCCGTAAGCCTTGGGTCATAGGGAAAATGCCTATTTATTTTCATTAAAAGGGTAAAGCCCTTCACAGGGATTCCCCACGTAACTTCCAGTCACCTGACCTCATCGGACCTGTCCTGACCTCACCTCACCTGACCTCACCGGACCTGACCTCACTTTACCTGGCCTCACCTAGGGATGGCGGAGAATTTCTCCCCGAAACTTCGGGGGGCCAAGCGCCAACGTGTTCGGCCCCCCAAACAAGTTTCGGGGAGAAATTCTCCGCCCCCCCGCCCCCCGCACCCCCCCCAGGACGGGACTTACCTTTGCCGAATGTCCCTCCCGGCGGCGGGTCCGGCTGGCGGTTCGGCGGGTCTTCATCAGGGGCGGGGGCGGCAGCCGATCTTTCGACCGGCTGCTGCCGCCGCCATTGCAATAAAAGAAAAAAAACAACGCCCCCGTGATTGGCTACGTGACGATTAACGTAGCCTATCACGGCTAGATTTGCAAAGTCAGCCATGATAGGCTACATAAATCATCACTTAGCCTATCACGGGTGACTTTAAAAAAAAAAAAAAGCGCGTACGGATAATGGCGGCCCCCATAGGGAGCCGCCATTCCCGTTCCTTATTTGGTCGCTGTAGTCTACGTAAATGTTTACGTAGACTATAGCGACCAAATAAGGAACGCGAATGGCGTCTCCCTATAGGGGCCGCCATTTGCGTACGCGCTTTTTTTTTTTTTTTAAGTCACCCGTGATAGGCTACGTGGCGATTTACGTAGCCTATCACGGCTGACTTTGCAGATCTAGCCGTGATAGGCTACGTTAATCGTCACGTAGCCTATCACGGGGGCATTTTTTTGTGTGTTTTTTTAACTGTTTAGTTCGCGGCCTGGCGAGGTGAGGCGCCTCCTCCCCGGCCTGAATTTCGGCTGGGCAAGGTGGGAAGCCTCCCCCCTTGCCTGAATTTCGGCCGGGCGAGGTGGGAAGCCTCCCCCCCCGGCCTGAACTTTGCGGGGGGAGCAACGGAGCACCTCCCCCCCACCGCGGGAAATCTTCGAGGACAGGTAAGTGACTTTCGTCCACCCCTAGCCTCACCTCACCTGACCTCACCTCCACAGACAATAAACAGAAAAGATGAAGGATTTCTGTGGACTTCAAGATGCAGTGCCAGTGAAAGAAAGCCTCGGGTCACAGGGAAAATGCATCGTAAAAAGGGTAAAGCTGTTCGTGTTCTTCTTCCTCCATTTCTGATTTACGGATTTCTTTTCGTAATTATTTTCGTAAAATCCACCATTCAGCGGACAAAAAAAAAAGGGTCCACATGAGCTACAGTCTGGGTCGACCGGGCTGCTCCGTTCCGAGGAGGATTCCACGGACCAGATTTGTCAGAATTCGATCCCATTTAAAATTCATGCGGAATTCTCTGACATCCCTAGTTGAAATCCTGGTTGATCTGTGGAATGCAGAAATGACCTGGGCAGTTGACATGATTGCTCCTGAGCGCCCTCTCCTGAATAGAGCTCATACTGCTCCATGGTACACCCCAGAGCTGAGAGCAATGAAACAAAATAGGAGATGGCTTGTGTACAGATGGACAACTCCTAGTGGGTGCAATCAAACCCTGGTATGTGCCTACGGTAAGGTATACTCAAGGGCAGTGAAGGCAACAAAGAACATTTGTTACATTTCACTGTCTCCATTCAGTCTTCTATATGCTGCCCAGCGGAGCTTTTTAGGGTCGTTCATGGCCTATTACATGCTGGCCCTAAGGAGATTGTAGACCCATCTGAAGCCCACTGTAATTCCTTTCCTAGGCACTTCCAGGATAAAATCTCTTGCATCCACCAGGACTTAGACTCCAGTCTCACAGCAGGTGAATCTGGTGAGGTGTCGAGAGCACAGTCTTGACCGGTTTTCTTGGATGAGTTTCAGTTAGTACAGCTCAAGGATGTTGACAAGGTACTTGGACTGGTTCATGCAACCACTTCCATATTGGATCCTTTCCCCTGTTGGCTTATAAAAACTAGCAGGGAAGGTCAAGCTGGCTGGGCCAGAGAGGTGATAAATGCCTCCTTGCAAGAGGAAGTGGTCCCGGGCCATCTCAAAGAGGCAGTGGTGAGACCACTCCTGAAGAAACCCTCCTTGGACCCAGAAAATCTTAATAATTTTAGGCCAGGGGCAAATGTTCCTTTACTGGGCAAGGTTCTTGAGCAGGTGGTTGCCAACCAGCTCCAAACACTCTTGGATGAGACTGATTATCTAGATCCATTTCAGTCAGGGTTCAGGCCGGGTTTGGACACAAAAACAGCCTTGGTCACTCTGTATGATGACCTATGTATGGAGAGAGACCGAGGCAGAGTGACCTTGATTCTCCTTGATCTCTCGGTGACTTTTGATACCATCGACCATGGTGATTGTCTGGGGCGATTGTCTGAGTTGGGAGTGGGAGTCACTGCATTGCAGTGGTTTTGCTCCTACTTAAATGGTCGGCTCCAGAAGGTGGTACTTGGGGGATATTGCTCGGCCCCATGGACTCTCCAGTATGGGGGTCCACAGGGTCGGTTTTGTCTCTCATGTTATTTAACATCTACATGAAACCGTTGAGTGCGGTCATACAGAGTTTTGGAGTGAGCTGTCATTAGTATGCTGATGACCCACAGCTCTATTTTTTTCCTTTTCATCTTCTTCAGGTGAGGCTGTGGATGTGCTAAATCAGTGCCTGGCAGCAACAATGGACCGAATTAAGTTTCAATGGACTGAAACTTAATCCAGACAAGACTGAGATGCTGTTAGTGGGTGGTTCTGTTGACTGGATGGAGGGTGCTCAACCTGTTCTGGATAGGGTTGCACTCCCCCTGAAGGAGCAGGTTCGTAGCTTGCGGGGGGTCCTCCTGGAGCCATCTTTGTCAGTTGAGGCTCAAGTAGGCTCAGTGGCATGGAGTGCCTTCTACCAACTTTGGTTGGTGGCCCAGCTACGCCCCTATCTGGACAGGGATAGCCTGGCTTCAGTTGTCTATGCTCTGGTAACCTCCAAGTTAGATTACAGCAAAGCACTCTACATGGGCCTTCCTCTGAAGATGGTTCAGAAGCTGCAGCTTGTGCAAAATGCGGCAGCCAGACTGATAACAGGGACCAGAAGGTCTGAACATATAAGACCGATTTTGGCCCACTTGCACTGCCTGCCTATATGCTTCCAAGCCCAATTCAAAGTGCTGATTTTGACCTATAAAGCCCTACACAGCTCGAGACCACAGTACCTGATAGAACACCATTCCTGGCATGAACCAGCCTGTACACTATGCTCTGCATCTAAGGCCCTCCTCCAGGAGCCTCCTCCAAGAGAGGCTCGGAGGGCAGCAACAAGGGAGAGGGCCTTTTCTGTGGTGGCTCCCCATTTATGGAATAATCTCCCTGACAAGGCCCACCTGGTGCCAACATTGTCATCTTTTCAGCACCATGTTAAAACTGCCCTCTTCTCTCAGGCATTTGGCAGCATATAATGAGTCTCTGATTGCCTCTGGCTGATGTTTTATATTGTTTTAGGTATATGTTGTTGTTGTTGTGTGTTATTTGTTTTATGTCATTATGTGAATGGTTTTTATATTTTATATAATGTATTTTAATGGTTTTTAATTTTTGTGAACTGCCCTGAGAGCTTCACCTATGGGACGGTATAGAAATATAATAAATGAAATGAAATGAAATGAAATAACAATCTGACTTTTAAAAATGGTTTATTGGTTCTGGATCTTTTTGGAGAGAAATAACTAGGAAATATTTATTCTCTGGATGTGCCCTGGGGGTTAATGACATCATGAAAAGGACCCGCAAATTTCCATGTATGAGCAATCTCAATAGCAGGTGAATTCTGTGTGAAGCAGCCCTTTGCATTAGCTCTCTTATCTCATTTTCAGGTATGACTGCATTTGGAGAGATTGTGCAGTGAATTTAACTAGAAAGGAGCTTAGGTATGCAGTACAGTTGGTGCATCTTTAAATATACAAATCAGCCTTTTTCCATGTGATTTAAATGAAGCAACATTGATTTACACACCTGCTGCTCAATTGCAGTTACAGTTTCAATGCAGAATTCTAGTGTGACATCGCATTGACTTATGTATCCTGTATCATCTTCCATTATTATGCTGTGTTCCATGTTGTACATAGCTTAAAGTGTTTTGAAACTAAATGATCACGTAGCAGGCGAGCAATGGTTTTGTATACATGATCTGGTTCACTGAAATAGGAAGTGCATGCTTACGTTTTAATACATCACTCAAGAAAGAGATTGTTGAAACCCTTTGCTGAAGCCTCAAAGGTCTCAGTGGAGATGTTGTTCACCAATGCAGCTATTATCCTTTGGTACAATGCACAGGATATTAAAGATGTCAGGAGGATCCAGCAAGAGCCAAGAGTCTATGAATGAGATAACAACCAGTCTTGTTACACAGAAGACTATTTTGATACCCATATCTCATCCTTCACTGTAGCAGGCAGCAGTCAATTAAACAGAAAGCTGGGCTGTGAATAAATGGATCTGGAAGGAAACCAGTATGGAAGAATCATTATCTGGGGAATTTTAGCTGCCTCTCTAGTTTGCTGAGCAGGACTGTGTCCAATAAGGTACAGCAAAGATTAGAGGTCAAGGGTCAAGGAAGCATGAACAGAAAGGAGAAAATGAAAAGGACATATTGAATGGTTTTGTATGTGTTGGGTTGCTTTAGTGACACTTTGGACAGTACTAGCAGAAAGGACTTTCTGGAACCTAACATGATGTTCTTAAATAGAAATCCTGTTAGAAAATAATTTGGGCTATACATGTACACTATTTGCAGCAATACACTATTCGCAAGCTAGATAAAGTCTAATTTGAAGCACGAGGGCAATAATGCAGTGGATGTGAAGGGAAACTATTTCTGTTTCTGTTTTAAACCATAGGAAAGATGATGGTTCAATTACTAACTAAGGTAAATACCAACTAATTAATTTTGGAACCCATCCGCTTGCTACAAATATCATTTTGATCCTCTTTTTAAAATAATGATTAAACAATAATGACGAAGCAGTATATTACCAAAATCAGACATAATACAAAATCAGAACAAAGACTTAACATATAACACTGGAAAACCCCTAGAATGAATAAATCAATAAATACCAATATCTAGCTCTGGAAATAAAGATGTGTCTGGAATTCAGGCCAATTCATGTAGTTATCAACCTCCCTGTCCAACTACAGGAATTATTGTAAATAGCCTGAAGCAAAACATTGAGAAAATGCCTACAACACACAATGAAACCAAATGTCCTTTTCCAGACTGGTCATATGTGGCAGGATATTCCTAGATAATCACTTGGGGTATTGACTCCCAACCTGAGTAAGCACTGAGGTTATCAAGAAAGAAAAAAAGGAAAATTACCATTCAAAAGCACACGAGTGTAATCACGATTTTACTATATGCAACCTCTATGTCCTTATAACAGCTTGTGAGTCGGATCCATTGTAAAGCCAGAGAAGACCAAGGCTGAGGACAAGTGTCTGGCCCAAGGCTATCAAGTAAATACATGGCTGGACAGGTTCCTGCAAAGCCTATCCAGGATGCTAGCCACTGGGCTTAACCACCTCTACCTTTGGTAAACATGGTCTCCCTGAAGATTAAAGATGCTGGCAAAGTTCTCTTGTACCTGACTTAGACACAAAGGTCAGGAATTCTTAAAATGAAATATGAGCTTTTAAAGCCTCCATGGTCTTCTCTGGCTCAGATCAAAATCCACACCAGACAAGAAGTCCCAGCTTTTCTCCTGCCCACCCCTCGAAGCCAGCACCATTTCCAAAAGCCTTCTTCACCAGCCACACCCCAAAACACGCCCTTTATCTATCAAGTGGTGGCAGCAGAGAAAAGCACCAACAGCAAAGAGGAAGCTGATTGAGGTATCCCCTTCCTTGCCTACTTTTTGCTGGCACCTGA
Organism: Heloderma suspectum; assembly: GCF_057233095.1. Lineage (NCBI taxonomy): Eukaryota > Metazoa > Chordata > Lepidosauria > Squamata > Helodermatidae > Heloderma > Heloderma suspectum. Next base: position 253,856,739 of record NC_139460.1, on the reverse strand, counting down.
CATATGAGGTAGTAGCATGCTACAAAAGTGGGGTGGTAAGTTGTGAAGTGCCAGGGCTCATCACAACAGTCCCCATAGCCATGTCCCCAAGGAGGGTTCGAAATTGCAGGCAGCTGTGTTAATCTATCTCAACAAACTAGTTCCAGGAGCTTCCATCTGCTACAAGCAGGTCTTTCATAAAGCTAAGAGATCTTAACTGCCCATTTAAGACCAAAACACACACACGCAGTACCTTACATTACAAAAAGGAACAATATATAGGAGCTGGCAAAATTCATCCCCACCACCACCGCCGCCACAGCTACTGTGAGGATTGCAGCTGAGCTCAGAGAGAACAGGGAATTCTGGAGGTAGGGGGAGATGACATCATAGTCCCTGCTAATGAAAAAGTGGTGGCCCTGTGAGCCCCAGCTCCATGAAACCACTGGTGCGCCAAGGTGCATCTCCTGTGGTCCTCCAGGCTCTGTGTCCTGCTATCCAGTGCATCAGAGAGATGAAGACAAAAAGGACACGCCTCTCCTCTCCTCTCCCCATGTGCCCTCTACTGATACTGCTGCTGCTGTTTGCCAGGTAAGGGAAGAGACGGCAGTGGCCAGAAGGGAGATCTTTGGGGGTTGGCAAGGCCTGGTGGTGATGAACAGAGGCAGTTTTCTGATCTTCCAGATTCACTCCGAAAACTGATCTGAGAACACAGATCATTTCCAAGTTAATCTGATAAGAGGATTGAAGTGCTTGCCCATTTCTGCTGAAGACAGAGAAAATGTTGGACTATGTTTCTGAATAGCCTTTTGCCATATTTACTTCCCCAGATCCAGTTTCTTGTAAACAACAACAACAACAAGAACAACCCATTAACAATAATCATTGTGGTTTTCTAGCTAGCTGCCAGGTGAATTCCTCCTTGCAAACAATTCATGGTTTTGCTACAAGAAGTGTGAATAATGTACAACCTTTTAATATGCAGACATGTTTTGTTTTTTTCTAAAACGAAATACCTTGTAATGTTGATGACAAAACTACCCTTGCTAGTTTAAAACAAACTGGGAGCATATGACTTCAGATATTTGTATGCTTCTCAGTTTGAAAACTGTCCATCTTCATTAAACTGTGTCATTCCATGGTAGATGGCAATAATATCTCTACTGAGTTAAATACATATTAGACATCTGGAGAGCCACGGTGATAGTTTATTGGTACTAATATATGTCCATATAATCACCTAGCTGCTGATTTAGGGTTGGTGTTTACACATTCTGAGAACCTCATTGTGAATTCCCAGAAAATTCTTTTCTACATTCATTTTTCCATCATGGAAATTAATCTCTGGGTATAACGAGCAGTATCTTCGGTTACAGGTGCATGGTTCGGGAGCTGCTGTATGTATCAGCTGTATTATCCTCAGTCTTTTTGAAAATTGCAGGTTCTTTTCCAGTACTAAGATAAATGCAAAATAAGTGACTCTAAGAAACAAACTGAGGATAAACATACTGCTATACTGCATCTGTTCATAATACAGATTACCAGCAGTGGGCCAGACTCTATACTGAACATGGATGGAATGGGTGCTTCCCCTAAGGCTTACAGTCTAAATTAGGAAGAATGCACAAATATGGGGGAAACTGGCAAAGGACTGACAGTAAGTAGTGGATTGCTGGAATCAGATACTCATGCTTCTCCTTTTCCCAAATACCTAATCTCACACTCTGCTTTTGAATGTTTCACTTTGCAATGGTCCATCATTGTGCAGTATCCATTTATTACTGAAAGGTTTTGCCCCATTAATTAACTACTTGGTTGCATTGTAATCAAAGCTTTCAAGAATGTGCAGTGATCCAACAGTCTGAGCAAGCACATCACGAGGCTGTTTATTGCTTCCCAAGTTCCAGTGTGAACAAAGCCCAGGGCCATGCAGTTGTGGTGGTATGCCACTTGCTATTAACTTCACAGATTGTAAGCCTGAATATATATGACACAGCAGTAGGCCGGTTTAACCAGAAAGGTTTACATGGAATCTAATGTAAATGGAGAACGTTGTTTCTGTTTTTGGAAGAATGAAGCAGTTGTCTTTGTTAGAAAGAGATGGCAATCAACAGCTCCTTCTGCCCACTGTTCTTGCAGAGAACAGCCTGGAAACAAACTGGTAGAGGTGTGGGAGAAATTGGTTCAGTTCATATTTTGATGTGAGCCTACATAATTTCACACTTCCAAGCCAATATGTGAAACAAAACTCAATTATCCTTCCAAATGTGCACTTGTCCAAATTTTGCAATGGAGTTTTCCAATTAAAAAAAATGTACAAAATAATATATCATTTGTATTTATTTATTACATTTTTATCTCACCTTTTTCTGTCCAAGAAACTCAAGGCAGCTTACATGTTCCTCCTTCTCTCCATTTTAATCCTCACAACAACCCTGTGAGGTAGGTTAGGCTGAGAGTTAGTAACTGGCCCAAAGCCACCCAGTGAGCTTCATGGCTGTGTGGGGACTGCGTCTCCAAAGTCCCAGGTCCAACACTCTAACCACTACACCACACTGGCTTCCAAATATTAGGGAGAATGACATTTAAAAATGCATTGTATTGGGAATATTACTTGCAAAAATGTGTATATTAGGCAAAAATGCATACAAAAATGCATGTATTAGAAGAAATACATGTGCACAAAAATGATTATGAATTCTCATGCAAACTTGAGGGGGGAAATCCTATGGAGGAATTGAAATTAACACTGGAGTAATTCTCAAAGTTTGGGACAAACTGAATTTATGATTAGAAAAAATGAGAAACTGAAATTGACAGATTCTTTCATCCCTAGAATTTGGACTATAATACCAATGGAAACATCTCATGGGATTCATCAAAAATCTCATGAGATTCAGAAAACTCATGTAATTCATCTCATGAATCTCATCCCATGAAAAAATCTCATGGGATGAGAAAAAATCTCATGTGATGATCAAATTTAAGATTGGAGTAATTCTCAAAGTTTGAGACAAACTGAATTTAAGATTGGAAAAAATGAGAAACTGAGAGAAACTGAAATTGATAGATTCTTTCATCCCTAGAATTTGGACTATAATACCAATGGAAACATCTCATGGGATTCATCAAAAATCTCATGAGATTCAAAAAACTCATGTAATTCATCTCATGAATCTCATCCCATGAAAAAATCTCATGGGATGAGAAAAAATCTCATGTGATGAATCAAATTTAAGATTGGAGTAATTCTCAAAGTTTGAGACAAACTGAATTTAAGATTGGAAAAAATGAGAAACTGAGAGAAACTGAAATTGACAGATTCTTTCATCCCTAGAATTTGCACTATAATACCAATGGTCGGGGGCAGAAGAGAATACCCCATCCACCCCAATATACCAACCTACAACAAGCAATACTGTATTTCATTTCTGCAGATTTTAATTGGAAATTGCTTTGGCTGAAAAGAAGGGTATGTATGTTTGTTTGTATGTCTGTATAAAATAGTGCACATAGATCATGCCTCAGAGTCCTTTTGTAGTACAGTGTTAATTTCACAGATTCTTTAACAAGTTCCACTGTGTAAGTGACATCAATAATTGCAAGAAATATTAAAAGGGTGGTGGTCCTCCTAAATCAGAGGCAAGACAGGCAAACATTTGGCCCAGTTCCGTTTATTTTTATGTTTGTGGGGAGACATCTTTGCCAAATTTGTGCCTGCACTTCCTGCATCACTTGGGGTGCAATCCTATGCATGTTAAGACAGAAAAAAAGTCCTACAACTCCCAGCATTCCCCAACTAGCATGCTTGGCTGGGGGATGCTGGGAATTGTAGATTTTTATTTATTTATTTTATTTCTATATTGCCCAACATCATACCGAAGTTAGAATCCATTTTTCAAATTAAGTAAATCACCTGTTATCTGCTTTGGGGACTTATTATCCTAAGACTTTGATTATTAATTATAATGAATCTAAGTTTTTAGTTTTCACCAAAGCCCAAAAGATATGAATGTACCATAAATGGCAGCAATATAGAGCATTTAGTATACGTAAATAAGATATTTAGGTATATAAATGGGGGGGGATCTGTCACCTTTCTTTTAAACATATCTGCTTTATTTAATTGTTCATAACTAGTTTTCTTTGTTCTTTGTTGTTGCTGTAATAAATAATTCATTTATTCATTTATCCATTCAAATTAATTAAATTGATGCAAATGTACCCAATTTGCTCAGTTTATTCTGAGCACGTTATTTGAGTTTAGGTGTGGGTGTGTGCAGGGGCTGATGCAAGAATCTGATCATGATGTGATGTGAATGCAAATTCTTTGTCTAAAGTCCTTTCAGTTTTAGAGTTAACCATCTACCCACTGCCGTCTGTGCTGGATGGACATATTCTCTATAAATATCTTTACAGTATTAGGCTGTAGTATTTAATAAAAAGCATGTGGCACAGAACCAACTCATTTGAAAGAACAAAGGCACATTCTAATTCAGCACTGCCACCAACAAGTGGTCCCAATTTTCATAAAACTGACTGATTGTGATGTTTTCTATGCTCCCTTAAAAAAAAAAAAAAGGCAATGAGGAGAAAGAGCAAAAATATCCATGGTATTCTAAACAGGAAATAGGTCCATAAAGGGAACATGGAAGAGTTCTGCCTCATTGTTAAGATGCAAGTCAACTTCCCATTCAAAGCCAAAAAGGATACTTGTTCAGGGATCCTCTCCTCACTTAAACAGATTTCTCTCTCTCCCTCAAGCTGAATGCTGTAGTCATAATCCACATGCCATAGTAGTTTACAGGCTGCCACTGAGAAAATAACAAGGATTATTATTCTCCAAGCAGACATCCTGTTGATTTTCAGTAGGCAAATAGTTCAAAATACCCATCAAGATGTCACACAGCTTCTTTCTTTACTCTTCTTTTCTAGATTGTACTTTAATGACTATCTGATGGTTTTGCTATAGGTAGGTACTAGGCATCAAACACCACTGAAATGCTGCTCCCAGAAAATTTGACAATGATACAAACAATGCAGCAAAGATGTGTTTCAAGAGCAAAAGGTGTTACCACACATCCTCATATGCACACATACATAAACTCATATGTGTACACATGTCACGATGAATACGGGAACAACAGAACTTTCCAGAGGGTGGTGCACACACAGCAGATTATGCACTGAGTTTCAACAAAGTGGGGAAAAGCTATTTCAAAATGGAGAAAATTAGCTCAAAGACAATGAGTGAGGTCATACACTGTAAGTTTTATTCTTCATATAAATATCTTACAGGACAGAAAAATGTTGGTTAGTATACCAATTCCCTAGCAAATGGTCCAGTATACTAATTTCTAATAGTTCTAACATAGAGAAAGATGAAGGTGGGGAAATCAATGCTTGCCAGATATGAGGGTGCTACTACGATAATGGCAAGGCAGAGTTTGGGAAGTGCCTGGTAACTCATATCCTGGTGAAATTGTGGATGACATGAGGGATAGAAATGATTCAGTGAAACAAAAGGAGAGACAAAAGGAAATGAAATCAAAGGAGATTAAATTAGCTTGTTTCAGAATCAGTGGATCACAAAAGGCCTCACTTTTTTGATACCCCAAAATGTAGAGGCTGCTCTCGCATAAAAATCCCTGAACTTATTTATTTGAAACTTGGGAGGCTTGAAATCTCATCCAATTCTGCCAAGAGAGAAAAATCTTATCAGCAGTTTCCTTAAAAAAAAAATCAAAATATAAATATGAATATTTTTCACATCTTTGAATCTTCAAATCTTCAAAAATTATGCCTGAATTAGAAAAAAAAATTGTGCAGAAGCCACGATTCTTCAAAGATAACACCTTAATTTAAAAAAAAAAAAGCCGAAGCGGGGGATAGAAGGGGGTAAAACTTAGGCTCATTTGAAGGGATAGAACAACCCCCTGCTCAATGCAGGAAGCCTGATTCCCAGGCATTTCCCCATCCACCTACTGACCAGGGCTGACCCTGCTTAGCTTCAGAGATCAGACAAGCGTGCACACATCCAGCCCTTTGCTTGTTGCTGAAGAAATATTGAGTGCTGAGGAAGCTATGTGATCAATAGCCCAAAGACGACATGGGGCCATCGAGAGCTGTGATTGGACAGGAGGGAAATACAAACACCGCCATATATGGACAGGCAGGGGAGGGGACTATGACCAGATATGGTAGTGAAGGTGGAAAATCAGAGCACATTAAGGGGAAATACGGGGATATCAGGGTATTGAAAGCGGGAGCATGGAAGTGGGAAATTCTGGTTCCAATTCAAGGAGGGTACTGCATATTGTGAAAGACGGGTAGTGAAACCTCATTGGAAGCAAAAAAAAATGTAACTGTAGATTGGCCCTAATTTAGAGGTACTGTCATGCATTGTCTGGCCAGGCTGATGACTTGGAAGTCAGGCAGGCATTTGCATGTATCTGCAGTTCCATAGGAGCAACTCCTATGAGTTGTTGTCTCCTTGAGAGCCAGTGTAGTGTAGTGGTGAGAGTGACGGACTGGGAGCCGGGAGATCCGGGTTCTAGTCCCCACTTGGCCATGGAAGCTCACTGGGTGACTTTGGGCCAGTCACAGACTCTCAGCCCAACCTACCTCACAGGGTTGTTGTTGTGAGGATACAACAGTGAGGAGGATGATAATGTAAGCCGCCTTGAGTTCCTTGCGAGAGGGAGAAAGGCGGGGTATAAATGCAATAAATAAATAATAAATAAATAAACTCCTTTTAATTTAATCAGTAGATGGATACACATAAACAGTTGGGTACTAATGATCCTGTTACCATCCTGGGCCTTCTCATCCCTGCTGCCTTTTCAGGAACAAAATGGATTATTTAGCCAAGTTGCCAATAAAAATACAAACTCCACCTATACAGAGAACCACCAGGTGGGGCTTATCTATAACACTTGCCCATGTAGGACATTTATGCTGGGGCTAGAAGACTGTTCACACCTCAGGGAAGTTTGTCATAGGGACCAAATGTTGATGTTTGCAGCAATAATGGAAATCTTGGTTGAGATTTATAATAAGAGTATATAACAGAGCAATCCAATGGGTATCTAGGGAGTGCTCTGACATTGGAGCACTCTGAAAATCCTACGCTGTGCCGGCAGATGCCTAACAGGGTAGGAGGAGCAACAGAGGCATCACCATCCTTCTTTCTGCAGATATTCCACTAGAGGGACTCTAGGATCCTGTGGTTCCCCAGTGCCCCCGTTTCTCTTTATTTCCATCCTCACCCAAGTTCAGAGCTCCAGCCTTGGCTGAGGGAGCTGCTGTGCTGCTTTCGGCAAGGAGGGGCGGGGCAGGAAAATCTCCATTCAGATTTCCCCTCTGGAGACTGGAGGTTGCAGCAGTGTCTTTGGCCTCAGAGGGAGACCTCCACAATATCCTATGGTCCCCAGGACACTCTGCCAGTGACCATAGGCTTGCTCTCTAAATCTCTAATGATTGGTTCCATTTTTAAAGAAAAAAAATGATTTTATTGATACACATGCAAGACACCTATAACAGCAATAAGACGAAAAATACAAACTGATCAAATATTAGAAACAGCTATAATTAGAACCAGCTACGCTTTTATTTATGATTCTCTGACAGAATAGCTCATAAAGCTATATGTAAATTCAAGAAAATGTTAAAGCAGATACATTGCAGCACAATACAACAAACTGCTTGGAAATACAGTGATGGATGATACCTTAATAACATTCCCCTATTTGAAGATGGTGCGAAGAGAAAACTCTCTGGAAAAGACCCTGATGCTGGGAAAGACTGAAGGCAAAAGGAGAAGGGGATGGAAGAGGATGAGATGGCTAGATAGCATCACTGATGCAATGAATATGGACTTGAGCACGCTCCGGGAGAGAACGCAGGACAGGAAGGCCTGGCGTGCTATGGTACATGGGATCACGAAGAGTCGGACATGACTGAACGACTGAACAACAAAAATTTGAAGATGGTGATTGGACACTCTTATCCAGTGAATCTCACCCAGAGATCTCTCCAGTCTTCTGTCTTGCTCTGCACTGCACACAATATATTATGGAAGCATATCATCACATTTTTATTGTGATTTTCCATTTTTGGATGTCTCCCCACAACGGCTGAGCAGTGGCCACCAAGTCTGATTTCTTTTCAGCCAAAGAAGCTGCTTAACTATGTTAGGCCAGAATTGGCCATGTGGTACTCCCCTGATCTCCAAAAGAGCTTCCGAGTTAGGTAGCTCACTGAGCAACAAGTGGATTCTACCAGTATGCCTCCTGTGATAGATAGCCTTGGACTGACTTTCACTTTCACTCCTGTCCTGCCCCAGCTTGTCCAGAGCTGGGTCTGATTGACAACATGAAAAGGAGGAGATTCACTTGTCAATTAACCAGCCCAAAGATGCTCCAATGTTAGGAACCCAGATTCTGTTCTGTGGGCCTTAGGCTGGAGCTTTGCAAGCTTTGGGAGAGGGTCCAGTAATTTCTTCTCTTTAACTTTGTCTCACCCCTCCCCATCATCATGGTCTTCCTGCATCACAAATACGTTCCTCCCCAGAAATGAAGCAGCAGTGCCAAATATTGCTGTTGCTTAAGTACTGGAGACTGTAGGTAACTCTTAGTGCCATAGCACTGCATCAGCCGTCATCTATAATAATAAAAAGAGGACGTGTGTCTATCCATCTGTCACACCATAGACCCAAGACCTTGAAACCTAGACACCTGAAACTTGGCATGCATGCATGCTCCCTAGGTGTGTGCATCTTGGAGTTATTTTGTTTTTAAAATGCATTAATTAATTTAAATTAATGTAAAGGTGTCCATGTGGTAAAAGCCTGCATTAACATCTTCAGCCACTAGTAGCAGACTTCCCTAACCAGCACATAGCATCGCATTCAATTCAGTTTGAAGCCAAGGGAAATTATTAGGGCAAGGGTCAGAGTTATATACCTGTCCCCTTCCCTGCCAATCTGTCAGGGTTGCCTCTGAGCATATAGAGTGTCAGAGCAGTTCAGATTCTGAGGAAGAGCTGCAAAACGTGGGGGAGGAACTTTCCCAGGCTTCAGAGGCACAGCTGGATGGAGAGGCTCTCCTTTCACACATTCCTGTGAGTGATAGTGAACAGGGGGAGGTGAAGAAAGGACAACTTGAACTCTTAAGACGCAAGGCGCAGATGCAGGCAAAAGCGGGAGATCGCAGGGGCTGAGCTTAGGTGCTCTGCCCAATTGGCTCGGTGTCAACAGCTATGCCTAGAGGTGTCATGGGAGAAGGGGAGATCTTCTCCTCCCAACCCTTAAGTTAAGAGAGTTTGCCACCTTTTTCCCAAATGGACACCAACTGTCATAACTCCCCTTTGAACTCCTTGAAGGCTTTTCCTTTGTAGTCTGTGAGTCTCTAGCAATTTGCATCTGTATTAGGGATGTACAAAAGTCACTTACCTTGCCTGAAATTTGATTCATGGTAGGGGGGAGGCGCTCCGTCCCTCCCCCCGAAATTCTGGCCGGGGGGGAGGTGCCCCATCCCTTTCCCCCAATATTCTGGCCAGGGGGGAGGTGCCCCGTCCCTCCCCCCTGAAATTCTGGCCGGGGGGGAGGCGCCCCGTCCCTCCCACCGCGAATCCTGGCTGGCCGGGAATGCAAATGGTGGCGGCCGTAGCCGCCACCATTTGCATCCCTGCAATCAGCCGTGATAGGCTACGTAAATGTTTACGTAGCCTATCATGGCTGAGTAAAAAAAAAACCGCGCGTACACAAAATGCGGCGCCCATGGGCGCTGCCATTTGCGTTTCTTATTTTGGCACGTGTAGTCTACGTAAACATTTACGTAGACTACGGCCAAAATAAGGGGAACGCAAATAGCGTAGCGTCTACGCTATTTGCGTTCCCCTTATTTTCGCCGTAGTCTACGTAAATGTTTACGTAGACTACACGTGCCAAAATAAGGAACGCAAATGGGCGCCGCCATTTGCGTACGCACGGGTTTTGTTTTTGTTTTTTTACTCAGCCGTGATAGGCTATGTAAACATTTACGTAGCCTATCACGGTATTTTTTTAAAATCTAGCCGTGATAGGCTACGTAAATATTTACGTAGCCTATCACGTTTTTTTGGTGTTTTTTTTTTTTACTGGAAATGGCGGCAGCCGGTTGGAAGACCGGCCGCCGCAGCCGCCACCGCTGAACCACCGCCAGGGACATTCGCATAAGGTAAGTCCCGTCCTGGGGGGGGTGGGGGGGCAGACTGTTTCGCCACCGATTTCGGGGGGCCGAATGCACTGGCATTTGGCCTCCCCGAGATTTGTGGCAAAATTCTCTGACATCCCTAGTCTGTATGCCTCATTAGAGTAATGGAATTAAAGCCTTGGAAATGCAGCCTCTGGTCTGAGAGTGTTGATTTGGCTCTTGGAGTTCTCAGCAGGGCAAAAGGGAATCCTGACACAATCCCCTCAAGGGACTGGAGTGGACAGAGCCTTCCTTCAGGGGGCTATAAGGTGCACTATGGCCTAGGGGTGCCAGTGAGCATGGCTTCACTCAAACGGGGCAAGCACAATGTGTCCAGCTTTGACAGCTGTGCAAGCTGTTTGAATGAAAGCTGTTCCAAACCTATGTGAAGCTGGATTCATTCACTAGTCTATAATATACAACAATTGTGTAATTAGGAATGAATCTGCTGCTATTTTGAAATATTTGTTCTAGTGGGGAATTGGCTTCTTGAGTGAGTGCACAGATAGTCCATTAAGAGTTTCACTGATTCCAAATATGAGTTTTCCATTTCATTACTGAAAGAAATAAAGGGGTCTGAACTGGAAAGGTGTATATGTGGATGTAAAACCATTCAGGTGTTCAGAGAGGAATAGAGTGAAACTCGAAAAGTAAAGGGCGGGGGAAGGAAGGGTATCGAATGCCTTAATTGTGGGAAAGGATTCATGTATCTTAAGTTCACAAGCCAAAACTCCCTAAAGCTGAGCCAATGTACTATCCACAGACAGAGGTAGGAGATTCATTGATGCCTTTACACCCATAGCTACAAGATAACATGCCTGCGTTCAGAATCAGTTTATCAGACATCAGCAGAGTACCATTTTCTTCAGGATCTTCACCTGGCCCTAATCACCATTTAATAGCTTGTTACTTTCATGAATATATATCACAGTGACATTTCCGCATGTGCATCTAGAGAGTGGCGGAGTGGGAAATGAAGGGCTCATTCATTACTCTATTAACAAGGATGACATGACCCTCCATTTATGCACATGGAACTCCTTGCCCTAGAATTCAAAGGACACCAGATTTAGCATAGCTAAGCAAGCTGAGCATGTTCCTATCCATAAGGTAGCATTGGCATGGGCCTTTTCTCAGGGATAAGTTGTGTTCCCTCAAAGATATTTACTGTGTGGTTCAAGTGCTGATGACTGGGTGAGCTGCAGGTTGCTGACTGAAGGTATAGCGTGTGAATGTTCTAAACCACACAATGCTACTCAAACCATCAGCTAGGTTGCATGGCAAGCTTTAACAAGGGGAGAATAAAAATGCAAACAATGAAAAGATGGTCCATATATACATACAAATAAAAGGCTTCCAGTTCTGGGGAAAGATGGATCTGGAATAGGTCATTCTGTGTATTTATGCCTGACTACAGGACATGTTCGGTGCAACATTACCAGAAGATCTGGTGGTGATGGACACCAACTTAGATGGCTTTAAAGGGACGTTAGACAAATTCATGGATGTTAAGGCTCTCAATAGCTATTAGTCATGATGGGTATATATTACCTCCTTATCAGAGGCGGTATGCCTCTGAATATGAATTCCTGGGAAACACAAGCAGGGAGGGTGTAACTGTGTTCAATTACAAGCAATGTGTCTTGCTTGGGGGCATCTCAAAGGTATCTGGTTGGCCACTGTCAGCCGTGGGAAATGAATGCGGGATTAAATAAGCCTTTGGTCTGATCCAGCAGGTCCCTTTATGCTCTTGCTTCTGCCAATGATAGCACTGTTTAAGTACCACAGCTCGGTAGTAGACCATATGTATGGAACACAGATGCAGTGCATGCGCTGTAGTTGGTAGGCATGTGCACCTAGAAAGTGGTTCAAGCCATGGTATCTCCAGTTGAAGTTATCAGGCAGTGAGTGGGCAATGTGAAAGACATCACCATGCATCTCTAGAAAGCTGCCTGTCAGAGTAGACAACACTGTTCTAGATGGCCAAATAGTCTGGCCTGCTTTGAGGCAGCTCCTGTGTACCATAGCCGTTAGATACACAAAGCAGTTAAGTCTGCATGCATAGATGAAAGCAGTAGTCCAGCATGATACTGTACCGGTTTACTCTGAAATAAGCCCCACTGAGGTCAATGGACCTTACTTCTAGGTAAGCATGCAGGAGTGCAGCCTTCACTGGAAGTAAGAACCATCACAGTTAATGAGACGTATAGCACAGTGAGGACTCATAATACGCTGGACTCCATAATAGGTGTGTTTGGGATGGCAGCCTTCTGAATACATTTTGTTCAGATGAGGCGCCGTGCCAGCTAATTGCCCAAATACAGCAGCTCATGGGCTTGGATGAGGTGAGCCAAGGTTGGCAGGAGGGCACAGTTCATACTCTCATAGGATGAGTGGATGTACCTAGAAAAGCCTAATGAGAATTTCTATCTCAACCAAATACAGACTCCATGGCCTGATCATTAGCCACCTCCCAGCCCCATTTTTGCTTTTTTTACCATCTTGCCTAATGAAGAGTTCTGGACAATCTGACATCACACAGTATGTTGCAACCCTAGAATCACAGAATCATAGAATAGTAGGATTGGAAGGGGCCTACAAGGCCATCGAGTCCAGCCCCCTGCTCAATGCAGGAACCCAAGTCAGAGCATCCCTGACAGATGGCTATCCAGCCCCGTCTTGAATGCCTCCAGCGTGGGAGAGCCCACCACCTCCCTAGGTAATTGGCTCCATTGTCGTATTGCTCTAACCGTCAGGAAGTTTTTCCTGATGTTCAGCTGGAATCTGGCTTCCTGTAACTTGAGCCCATTATTCCGTGTCCTGCACTCTGGGATGATCGAGAAGAGATCCTGGCCTTCCTCTCTGTGATAGCCTTTCAAGTACTTGAAGAGCACTATCATATCTCCCCTCAGTCTTCTCTGGCTAAACATGCCCAGTTCTTTCAGTCTCTCTTCATAGGGCTTTGGTTCTAGTCCCCTGATCATCTTTGTTGCCCTCCTTTGAACCCTCTCCAGCGTGTCTGCATCCTTCTTAAAATATGGTGCCCAGAAGTGGAAACAATACTCCAGATGAGGCCTAACCAGTGCTGAGTAGAGGGGAACTAGTACTTCCCGGGATTTGGAAGCTATGCTTCTGTTAATGCAGCCCAAAATAGCATTTCCCTTTTTTGCAGCCACATCACATTGTTGGCTCATATTCAGCTTGTGATCGACAACAATTCCAAGATCCTTCTTGCTTGTAGTGTTGTTGAGCCAAGTCTCCCCCATCTTGTAACTGTGCATTTGGTTTCTTTTTCCTAGGTGCAGAACTAGGCATTTATCCCTATGAAATGTCATTCTGTTGTTTTATGCCCAGCGCTCCAGTCTATCCAGATCACTTTGAATTTTGTTTCTGTCTTCCAAAGTATTAGCTATCCTGCCCAATTTTGTGTCATCTGCAAATTTGAGCAGCATTCCCTGCACCTCCTCATCCAAGTCATTAATAAAAATGTTGAAGAGCACTGGGCCTAGGACTGAGCTCTGCGGTACCCCACTTGTTACCTCTCCCCAGTTTGAGAAGATCCCATTGATAAGCCCTCTTTGAGTCCAATTCTGTAGCCAACTGTGGATCCACTGGATCATTGTTTCATCTGGCCCACTTTGAGCTAGTTTGCTCATCAGGATATCATGGGGTACTTTGTCGAAAGCTTTGCTGAAGTCGAGGTATATTATGTCCACAGCATTCCCATGGTCCACAAGGGAGGTTACCCAATCAAAAAATGAGATCAGATTCGTCTGGCAGGATTTGTTCTTGACAAATCCAGGTTGGCTTTGAGCAATCACGGCATTGTTTTCAAGGTGCTTCCAGATGGATTGCTTTATCATCTGCTCCAGAATTTTCCCAGGGATTTATGTCAGACTGACTGGTCTGTAGTTCCCAGGTTCCTCCTTTTTACCTTTTTTGAAGATAGGGACATTAGTCCTCCTCCAGTCATCTGGCACTTCACCCATCCACCATGATTTCTCAAAGAGACTAGACAGCGGTTCTGAGAGTTCTTCTGCCAGTTCCTTTATTACTCTAGGATGCAGTTCATCTGGCCCTGGAGATTTGAACTCATTCAAAGTAAGTAGGTGTTCCTTGACCATATGCCTATCGATCTCAAGCTGCAATCCTGCCCCTTCAGCCTGTACTTCACCTTTGCCAGGGGGGTCATAGATCCTCTTTTGGGAGAAGACTGAGCCAAAGCAGGAATTGAGCACCTCTGCCTTTTCTTTGTCATCTGTTATCATTTGGCATCCTTATTTAATAGCTGAACCACCATTTCTTTCCTCTGTCTTTTACTATGCACGTAGCTGAAGAAAGCCTTTTTGTTGCTTTTACCCTCCCTCGCTAACCTCAGCTCGTTCTCAGCTTTAGCCTTCCTGATGCCATCCCTGCAATTCTGTGCTACCTGCCTGTACTCTGTTGCTTGGCCTTCTTTCCACTTCCTATATGTGTCCTTTTTTGTTTTCAGGTCATCCCTAAGCTTTTTGTGAAGCCACATTGGCTTCTTCTGTTGTCTTCCACCTTTTCTTCTTGTTGGAATTGTATGTAATTGTGCCTTGAGAATTTCCTTTTTTTTAAGTTCCCACCCATCTTGGACTCCTTTCCTTGTTAGAGTCACTTGCCATGGGACCTTACTGATCATTGTTCTGAGTTTATTGAATTCAGCTTTCCTAAAATCCAGGGTACGCGTTTGACTACACTCGGCTTTTGCTTCCCTTAGAACCAAGAACTAAAGTGCAACATGGTTGCTTTCCCCCAGAGTTCCTGTAACTGCTACTTTATCCACTAAGTCATCTCTGTTGGTTAGGATCAAGTCAAGGATAGCTGATCCTCTAGTTCCTTCCTCTACTTTCTGTAGGAGGAAGTTATCCGCCACACAAGTGAGGAATTTCCTGGAGGGGCCATGTTTTGCAGAATTTGTCTCCCAACCAATATTGGGGAAATTGAAGTCCCCCATTACTACTACATCATGCTTCCTTGAAATATTGGCTATTTGCTTTTTAGACGTTTCATCCTCATCTTCTCCTTGATTGGGTGGCCAGTACTAGACTCCGACCACCATGTTCCTTTTATTCTTTGCACCATTTATTTTGATCCAGATGCTATCAATGGGGCTACCAAGCTCATCCTCCTGTATTTCTGTGCAGAGATATGTATTTTTCACATACAGTGCAACCCCACCTCCCTTTCTGTTCCTCCTGTTCTTTTTGAACAAGTTATATCCTTCAATTGCTGTATTCCAGTCATGAGAGTCATCCCACCAAGTCTCAGTTATCAAGTCATAATTTCCCTCTTGTCTTAAGAGTTCAAGTTCATTCTGTGTGTTTCCCATACTCTGGACCTTTGAGTTGGCCTTTGAGTTGGCCTTTGAGTTGGTGATATGGATTTTGGAAATGTTCCTTTGGCCAACATGGCTACCTTTATTTTTTTGTGTGACCTGAAGAATAACAAATTTAGCTGTTCAACAGTGAGAACCTACACTGGAGGAAGATGTTATTCTAACACCTGAAGCTGGGACTTCATTCTCTGAGGTTACATATCTCCAACTGCTAGGTAAAGTTACCCAAACTGGCTTCCACTGACATTTTGACTTTGTATACCATCAAACATTATCTTCAGCTTTGTTAATATAAAAACAGTCTAGTTTCTCTCTAATTCTGTTTTCCACCTACCAAGGAAACTGTGTGTTTTGCCTATAGATGGGGACAGTTCTTAGTAACAGCTAGTTTTTATACTTTCAAAAGGGGGGATCAACCCTTGTTTTTTATTCTTCCCAGTAACACTTCGGAGGGTCACTACATGGTAGAGTCTACTCTGAATGTCTGCAGCCTCCTCCCACTTTCTGTCTGAAGACTATAACCAAATGCAGACTACATGGCTTCAACATCAACCACTTTGATTACTATCTTGTCTGATTGAGAGATCTGAAGAACTTGAGAGCTTTCACAGCATTTTATCACATTTCAGTTGATCTAATAAAGGTGTTATGGTGATATGAATTCTGGAATTTTTCTTTCAGCCACAGGGCTACCTTCAGTTTTTGAACATTTTAGGGAGCCTGAGAAAGAAATAACAGCAACCCTATCTTATGCTGTTCTTGACCTATTAGCCGCATCCTACTCCTAGCTGCCTGAAAACAGGATACTTTAAATCTCAATATTGCTTTCAAACTGTATGATTTTATATAACCAAGGCTTATTGGAGACCACAAGAGGTATTTATCTAAACATGATGTGTGGTTGTATTTAGGGACTTTGTTCAAGTAGGTGAGCACTTAGAATGTGCTTAGTGCCTATCACTCACATTGCAGTTATATAGGCTAGCCCAAATGTTTAGGATCAGGATGTGTTTCTGTTTCCGAGAAGAGATCTATGCTGGGACTGTACTACTTTTATTCTGGGGATTTTATGGAAAAGTGTATTCCAAGTCCCCTCCTCCCACTACTGTGGATGGAGTGAGGGGCAGCATTATGGCTGCCCCAGAGGGGAGGAGGTACATCCACAATGTGCAGTCTGATTTAAAGTTTAAAAAAACCATCAGAAAGAAGAGTTGGACCTTGAAGTTGCCCATCAACAGCACCTGGAGAACAGCCTGAGCAAGCCACACAGGTCACAGTCTTCCCCCACTTTACAGTAAGAGGTACTGTTTTTCTCTTTAAATGATAATAACTAATGTTAATTTGCATCTATACGTATATATTAGCATATGCAAATTTTATGCAGATCCGTGCCCCTTTTGTCCTCTTTTTTTGGCAATGCATGTCCGCTTTGTGGGTTACTCACCTGAGGCACCTTTATGGAGATTTGGGATGCCCTAGACTAGCCCTTCAGGGCTGTAGAGCTCTAAGGCCAAGGAAAGAATCCCCAGGAAGACTTGACCAGATTACTTATCTAAACCTTTGAGACTTTTGGTGTGGGCTGGAAGTGATTTGGGATGGACTCCCTCTCAAGAAAGGTGTGGCCTGAGGCAGTGGAAGCTGGTGGCTCCAATGTCAGGGGGGCAGTGAATCTGCTCCGGGTCTTAGTCAGAACTCTAAAGGAGCTTCCACACCTTGGATAGCTCCTTTAGAGTTCTGACTGGTTCTGACTTAAACCTGGAGCAGATTCACTGCCCCACTGACATCGGAGCCACCAGCCTCCACTGGCCTGAGGGAGGGAAGCCAGATCAGATACTGACTCCAGACTGGGCAGGACTGGCTTGTCCAGGTAAGGTTGGATAGGGGGGTGAGGCTTACCTAGGGGTCCCAGACAGATCCTGCATTGACTATGTTGCTGCAGACCTCATGCATAAAATTAATAAAGTGTGGCCCATAGTTTCCCCCCAGAAAAGAAGTCCTGCCTGTTTCTCTTTGGTAGGGCCATGACTTACATTCATCCTGTGCAACTGGACAAAAAACAAAAAGACAGTCATTTAAATAGTATAATTGGATCACAATTTCTCATTTACTTTTTGTGATATTATCCAAGCTGCATAGGTTTCTGTAGAAATTATTCCTTATCTTTCATAGCAAGCAATAAGTTTGGCTCCTTTCACTCCTTCGCTTACATTTCTAAAATCTGGTCTAATCTTGGGTTGTTCAATCACTGCTTCCCCTTCCAACGTCAGTTACATTTTTACTGTAGTTGAGTGGCTAGGAATCAGCACAACATTCTAACTGAGACCAGTTCATTCCAGAGCTTTATAGCAATACCACTATCTTCTTTGATTTATATTACATTTCTCTGTTAGTACAAGTCAGAATTATGATGATGTCCCACAGTGCATCTGATCATTGAGCCAAAGGCTCCTTTTTCTTCTTTCACTTAAGTCGTGCTTCATGGACTGTTGCCAATCTTCGTGCTTCATGCCACTCTGTGAGAAGGGAGCTGGCTTCCCTTCCTATGGCTGGTGGGAACTTTTATATGGTTCTTTCTCTAACATTAAAAAAGATCCCTGTAGTGCATTTTATGGATCTAGGATAATGCAGAGAGGTAGTCAATAAACAGGTTTTACTAAAACCAGTCAAATATAAACTGAAAACATAGAGTTGTTGTTTTTAAGGTTGTTATAGTTTCAATTGTTGGTTTTGTTATGCTTTTGTTTGTTTGTTTTGTTTTGTTTAAATTCATAAATGGAAACATAGGGTATGGCCTACGGCTACACCTAGCCTGCTCAAGCCTGGGGAGAGAGGCATCGTAATCGGTAATACCTGAGGCTGGAGCTATTCCACATTCTGACACATGAAAACTACCACAAAACATAGATGTGTGGGACTCTTGAAGCAGACATAAACATTACTCACACTGCTTCTATGAACAAGACACGTCTCATTCCAACTCTCAGGAAGGTCAAGGTGACATAACTGGGTGGCTAGGGCCTTGAAGGCCAGCAAGCCAAACTAAGTTGCAAACAGCTGCCTGGCATGGTTCTCAAAACAAGAAACAAACCCCAGAATCCTTCAAGTTTACTTTGTTTTAGATTGGTGGGTGGACAATAGGGTAGCAACTTATATATCACCAAAACACAGCAAATGCATCTGCCAGAAAAGAGGACAAAAGAGGACACATGTCAATTCATATGTATAGATACACATTTAGAAATAATTACTATAATTTAAATAGAAATACAGTACATGTCACCATAGTGGGGAAGACTGTGACCATGTGTCCTGTGTCACCTGATCATGGAAATGGAACATAATGGCCACATTGGAAAGGGCTGCCACCAGATTGAGTCCTTAGTGAGCTGGACTTCAGAAAGGACATGGCCTGGAAGGCTTATGAACTGAGGAGGTTAACTTTTGAACCCTCATAATTTCATCATTGGTTAATGGTCACAGGAACAATAAGTACTGCCTAGAATTCCAATAAGCCTGAAAGAGGAAGCAATCCTATCTGGATCGACAGTCACCTCAGAGCCCAGGGGCAAGTGCCTATCCAGTGCAGGGCAGGTGGAGTGGTGAGGAGCAAGCCTCCTCCTGGCTCCCCCCACCCAGTCTTTGCATCTAGACAGCCAATTTCAGCTGTCTAGCCACAGGATCCTGGAGCGCAGGGGTCGGCAGCCGGACGACACATAGGATGTATCATACAAGCATTTCCGACCTCCCCGCCCCTGAGAACGCCCCGTTTCCACTGCTCTGTGCTCCTCTTCCAAGTGCAGAGCACGGGGCTGATCCTCACTGCCTACAAGGTGGCACGGGAGGGGGGGGGTCAGTTCTCTGGGAACAGACCTCGAAGCACAGGCTCTGAGGTTGGTTCCCAGAAACTGACCTATCCTATGGCCATCTAGCCGCTAACTAGCAGCCATAGGATTGCGCCCTTAGTGTTTTCTTCTTTCTGGTTAATCCAGTTCCTTAAGCACATGTCTGAAATCGGGCAAGCCTTATCCCCTAGAATGGATTACTAGTCTTCCAAGTTTCATCCAATTCTGTCAGAAAGCAGCAATTTGTGGGTTCTCAACCCTACTCTTAACAGGTTTGTGATAGTATTGAAGGGAATATCTGGTTTCAGGATTGAGGTTTGGCTGAAATTCTAAATGACCACCTAAGATGTAAACTCCGTTGAACATCTGAATAAATATGCTTAAGATGGTGCTGTTTGATTATGATTTTTGCTTGTTTGTGTTCATGTCTCCACCAAGCCTGCCACTGTAACTGGTGAATATTAAACTTTTTTGTGACCTGCCCCATCAGGATTGAATCAGAAACAATGAGATATCCTTAAATTATATAATTAGTTACCAATTTGTTCTTCACTTAAATATGTTGTGAAAAGAAAGAGGCAGAAAAATGAAACTGTCAAAGGCAGCCAACAACAGCAGAAAGTCTTCAGAGAGTTACAATTGTTGCTCCTGCTATCATTCTCCTTCAGATGTGAGCGTCATTGCTTTTTTTTTTTTTTTGCTTTTTTTTTTACTGTTGAGTTCATCCATCATCCATTCTTCAGTGGAGAAGACCCAGATGGATGGGTGTCTACTTGTTAACAGTTTCCAAAAGATGTAGCACACAGCTTTTAATTACCTATAATGTGGTGCAGTTGGCTTGTTCTATTTTTCTGGAGATTAATGAAGCACAAACAAGAGTTATAATGTTTTTTCTGGAGAACCGGGGAAACTTGGTGGCAGAAATAGCCATGGATGCTGAGTAATTCTGAAATCTACTAAGGGTTTCCCCCTTTTTCTTATAAGGGAGAAATATGTTCACTCACAGAAGCAACATTATTCTCCCATTTTCCTTATTTTTGCCAACCTCACTGAAAAAGGATTTGGGCACAGGCATTATGAATAAACAGTGCCCACAGAACATTAAAACCCTAGTTGGCGTACCATAATCTTTTCCCCCAGTTTGTTCACTCCAAGGTAATTAAGCAACAAAAGGAACCTCAAAGTAGCCAAATACATTCCTATCTCCAGTCCTGCAGCCTTCAAGTTTCTCTTCTTCAAAGTAAGAGCACTTATTCTCCATCTAAGAACTGGTCACAGGAGACATTGCTTGAGAGCAAAAGGCCCATTTTGTTTAAAGGCGCTCTGTCTCACAAAAGAATACAGTGTGCATTTAACATTCACCTCAAGGACTCAGTTTGCTTTGGAATTATATGCTGCAGGTTTTTCTTTAATTTTCCTGCTGAAGATATTCTTCAAAATGCACATTATAAGTTCGTGTAACACACTGTGAAAGATACAGACATACAGAGACAATGTTTTCAAATGAATGCGCATGTTGCAATACGGAGTGTTCAGAGTCTAATCTTTCCCTTTCTTTTTTCTTAGTTAAATTAATTTGTACTGAAGTTAAAACATATACGCCATATTAAAAGACACCCCTCTCTAAGAAAAATCCATTTACAAAAGGCAGACTATTACCCTTTATATAGGGGTTAACCCTTCAAAACCCAGTGACATAGAATTCTTTATAAAAACATCCACTACTGGATCATTTTAACTAATAAAAGAATATTCTGCAATGTCCCCAGTCATTCCTGTATCAAAATATCTCTTTACATTTCCAGTAATGAGCATGATAAACCTGTCTAGCAACCAATAGTGCATTCAATACTACCTCATATTTATTTCTAGGGACTATATCTGATGTAAAAAGGAGATCTATAGGTACATTCCCCTTCATGGATCCCTGTCTTGTTGTGACGAAGGGGCTTGTGTAACTCAGTGAAGCCATAAACTATGCCATACAGGGCCACCCAAGATGGACAGGTCATGGCAGAGAGTTCTGACAAAATGTGGTCCACTGGAGAAGGAAATGGCAACCCACTCCAGTATTCTTGCCAAGAAAACCCCATGGAACGTAGCACAAGGCTAAAAGATATGACGCTGGAAGATGAGCCCCTCAGGTCGGAAGGTGTCCAATATACTACTGGGGAAGATCAGAGGGCATTTCCAAGTAGCGCCAGAAAGAGTGAAGCGGCTGGGCCAAAGCCGAAAGGACACTCAGCTGTGGATGTGTCAGGTGGTGAAAAGAAAATCCGATGCTGTAAAGAACAATATTGTTTAGGAACCTGGAATGTAAGATCAATGAATCAAGGTAAGCTGGAGGTGGTCAAACATGAGATGGCACGATTGAACATCGACATCTTGGGAATCAGCAAACTAAAATGGACAAGCATGGGCAAATTTAATTCAGGTGACCATCATCTCTACTACTGTGGGCAAGAATCCCTGAGAAGAAATGGAGTAGCACTCATAGTCAACAAAAGGGTGGGAAAAGCAGTACTGGGGTACAATCTTAAAAACGATAGAATAATCTCAGTTCGAATCCAAAGCAAACCATTCAACATCACAGTAATTCAAGTCTATGCCCCAACCACTGATGCTGAAGAAGCTGAGGTTGATCGGTTCTATGAAGACCTACAACACCTTCTAGAACTAACACCAAAAAAAAGATGTCCTCTTCATCATAGGGGATTGGAATGCTAAAGTAGGAAGCCAAGGAATCATTGGGATAACAGGCAAGCATGGCCTTGGTGTACAAAATGAAGCAGGAGAAAGGCTAATAGAGTTTTGCCAAGAGAACACACTGATCATAGCAAACACTCTTTTCCAACAGCACAAGAGGCGACTCTACACATGGACATCACGAGATGGTCAATATCGAAATCAGATTGATTATGTCCTTTGCAGCCAAAGATGGAGCAACTCTATACAGTCAGTCAAAACAAGACCTGGAGCTGACTGTGGCTCAGATCATGAGCTGCTTTTTGCAAAATTTCAGCTGAAATTGAAGAACATAGGGAAAACCACTAAACCATTCAGGTATGACCTAAATCATATCCCTTATGAATATACAGTGGAGGTGAGGAATAGATTTAAGGGATTAGACCTGATAGACAGAGTGCCTGAGGAACTATGGACGGAGGTCCGTAACATTGTTCAGCAACTCAATCCATCCCAAAGAAAAAGAAATGCAAGAAAGCAAAGTGGTGTCTGATGAGGCTTTAGAAGTAGCTCACGAAAGAAGGGAAGCGAAAAGCAAGGGAGAAATGGGAAGATATATCCAAATGAATGCAGAGTTCCAGAGAATAGCAAGGAGAGACAAGAAGTGCTTCTTAAATGAACAATGCAAAGAAATTGAGGAAAACAACAGAATGGAAAAGACTAGAGATCTCTTCAAGAAAATAGGAGATCTCAAGGGAACGTTTTGTGCAAAGACGGGCATGATAAAGGACAAAGAAGGCAGGGACCTAACAGAAGCAGATGAGATTAAGAAGAGGTGGAAAGAATACACAGAAGAACTATACAGGAAAGATCTTAATGTCCCTGATAGACATGATAGTGTGGTCACTGAACTTGAGCCAGACATCCTCGAGAGTGAAGTCAAGTGGGCCTTAGGAAGCATTACTAACAACAAATCTAGTGGAGATGACAGTCTTCCAGCTGAGCTATTGAAAATCCTAAAAGATGATGCTGTGAAAGTGCTGCACTCAATATGCCAACAAATTTGGAACACTCAACAGCGGCCACAAGTCTGGAAAAGGTCAGTTTACATTCCAATTCCAAAGAAGGGCAATGCCAAAGAGTGTTCAAACTACCGTACAATTGTGCTCATTTCACATGCCAGCAAGGTGATGCTCAAAATCCTACAAGCTAGGCTTCAGCAGTATGCGAACTGAGAACTACCGGAAGTACAAGCTGGGTTTCAAACAGGCAGAGGAACTAGAGATCAAATCGCCAACTTTCGCTGGATCATGGAGAAAGCAAGAGAATTCCAGAAAAACGTCTATTTCTGCTTCATTGACTACACTAAAGCCTTTGATTGTGTGGATCATAACAAACTGTGGCAAATTCTGAAAGAGATGGGGGTACCAGACCACCTTACCTGTCTCCTGAGAAACCTGTACGAGGGTCAAGAAGCAACAGTAAGAACCAGACATGGAACAACCGATTGGTTCCAAATTGGGAAAAGAAGGAATACAACAAGGCTGCATATTGTTGCCCTGCTTATTTAACTTATATGCAGAGTACATCATGAGAAACGCCAGGCTGGATGAATCACAGGTCGGAATTAAGATTGCCGGGAGAATTATCAACAACCTCAGAAACGCAGATGATACCACCCTAATGGCAGAAAGCGAAGAGGATCTAAAGAACCTCTTGTTCAGGGTGAAAGAGGAGAGTGCAAAAGCTGGTTTGAAACTCAGCAGTCAAAAAACTAAGATCATGGCATCTGGCCCCATCACTTCCTGGCATATGGAAGGGGAAGAAATGGAAGCAGTGACAGATTTTATTTTCTTGGGCTCCAAGATCACCGTGACGGTGACTGTAGCCATGAAATTAAAAGACGCTTGTTCCTTGGGAGGAAAGCTATGGCAAACCTAGGCAGCATAGTAAGAAGCAAAGACATCACCTTGCCGACAAAGGTCCGTCTAATCAAAGCTATGGTTTTCCCAGTAGTAACGTATGGCTGTGAGAGCTGGACTATAAGGAAGGCTGAGCGCCGAAGAATTGATGCTTTCGAACTGTGGCGCTGGAGAAGACTCTTACGAGTCCCCTGGACTGCAAGGAGGTCAAACCAGTCCATCCTAAAGGAAATCAACCCTGAGTGCTCATTGGAAAGACAGATACTGAAGCTGAAGCTCCAATATTCTGGCCACCTAATGCGAAGAGAAAAGTCTCTGGAAAAGACCCTGATGCTGGGAAAGACTGAAGGCAAAAGGAGAAGGGGACGGCGGAGGATGAGATGGCTAGATAGCATTACTGATGCAATGAATATGGACTTGAGCACGCCCCGGGAGAGAGCGCAGGACAGGAAGGCCTGGTGTGCTATGGTACATCGGGTCACGAAGAGTCGGACATGAATGAACGACTGAACAATAGGTACATTAATATTAATAAAGAACAATATTGTTTGGGTAATCATTTTCAGTATGCTTGAGCTTTGCAACATGTCCACCACATGTGGAAAAAAATCTGCTTCATGTTTAGCACAGTACCAACAGTTACTATTCCCAAGTTTATAGATCTTGTCTAATTTCAGAAGCATTAAATCATATAGCATTGCCATTTTTGTACAGTTTCTCTCAACATTGAGCTCAAAAGAAACTGACTTCCAGGTCCTAAAAGGAAATACCAAACGTCTGGTAAAATTTCCCTTTGTAGATCCTTTCCCCATTTTTGTTGATAATATTTTATACCTCCAGTATTCAAGTGTATTAAGATATAATATATCTGGGGGAAAGTCTTAATGTCTGGATAAAAAATCAGTTTTTCAAAATCTGTTTGGTTCCTGAAAAGTGAGTGTTATATTGGCAGAAATTCTTTCTCTTGAGATACCAGAACAAAGGAAATTGAAATATGCCTACCCCACTTCCGGCTTGCTGGCCGCAGGAGGCGGGGGGGTTGTGGACAGAGTGAGGGAGAAGAGAGACATGGATGACCGCCATTGGTGGCTTCTGGTGGTGCCACTGGGTGTGAGAGGGGGCCAAGAGGTGATTTTAGCTCTCCAGGCCCCTCCTAAATGCCTCTTTGAAGCATGGCTCCCTCCCCCCTCCCTGTATGCAGTGTGGGTTCTGCTGGTCACCCTTTTGGGGGCTGAGTAGGAATTTTTGGCTCACAGTCTGATTGGCCAGGGCTGTGGGTCTTTTTGCCTACTTCACACTATAGGTGAGGTGGGTGTGTCCTTTAAGTGAATTTGGCTTTATCTGACAGTTAGGTCTCTTTGGTCACATTTCTCCAGGTAAGCTGCTGGGGACGGGCAATGCTGATGACAACAGGGACGGTGAGCATTCAGAGGCACTGTTTTGGTGACAGGTCATGCCTGAGGCCTCCCACTCTGGGTTTTGCTGCCCAATGGAGGGATAAGGGTTACTTGTGAGGCCAACACACCTCACCTACCCAGTGTTTTGCAGCCCAGGAGGGGGTGACAGGAGAAAGGGGTAGCCCTGGGGTAGCCCAAAACGGGTAGCCCTAGAGGCTGTGACACCACTCTATGGGCTTGGAGTGCTTTTGCCCATTACAGTGCCTAGCTAGTTGCTGGCACAGATTAGTTGCCCATCCAGGTCTTTCCCCTTTGCAGATTGAACAATAAATGTGGCCAATTTGATACCAATCACTTGTGTCCATCTCTTTATTTCCCCCTTTCCTCCCGCAAGGGGGATTTGTTGGCATAACCCTTGGTAAGAGACAATATTGTTGTTGCTTTAAAATTTGAGATAGCTATATATTTTATAGGCAGTTTCCAATGGGGCCACCCCGCTTCCACTGGTTCCTTTGCACTCACAGGCCAAACACTTGTGCAATGAAGCTTTTGTGCTTCTAAAAATAACCCCAGAAAAGAAGGGAAATGCTCATTTCTAGATTGGGACAGGACAGCAGAGCTCCCTTCTGGGAGCTCTGCTGACCTACCCCATTCTGGAAATGAGTTTTCCCACTCATTTCTGGTTATTTTTAGAAGCACAAAAGCCTGTTGTGTAAGCAGGCATAATATACTACCAAATATATTTTCCTCATAAATCAAAATTTCCAGCTTGTCCCTAAAGATTGAAATCTAGATCTCTAAGAACTGAAGCAAGAGGGGGAGACTGTGGATAAAATCTTACTGCTATAATTGTCCCATGTGCACAGTAATGTATTAATGTCAAAATGTTGGAAGGGGCCTACAAGACCATCGAGTCCAATCCCCTGCTCAATGCAGACCCCCTGCTCAATGCAGAATGTTGGGACTTTGAAAAGGGATGTTGTTTCTTCTTTGTTATCCAGAGGAAGAAATGCAGAGGGATTTTACATGAGGCTTGTTTGTTGTTTTTAATTGCTGAATCACCTTCATCTTTTAGCTCGTCTGCTTTCAAAACAAAGTTGAACAGCATGGTAGTAAAGCAGTATATTGGTGATTCCATGTCTTCCATTACATCATGAGTCTTGTGCTGTTTTTAAGTTTACTGGGGGGTGGGGACAGGGTAGCAGCATTAGGGGACAATCCTAAGCATGTTTGGACAGAAAAAAAGTCCTACAACTCATGCTGGCTAGGAAATGCTGGGAGTTGTAGGACTTTTTTCTGTCTAAACATGCATGGAATGCTGGAAGTTGTAGGACTTTTTTCTGTCTAAACATGCATAGAATTGCACCCTTACGTTTCTTTGCCCCTTTAAAGGCATAATTAAATCCTATATTACCAGACATTTGGTCATTTAAATTTTTTATGATAAAAAAAACAATAGAAGTTGACTGCCAGGAACTGATTTTAGACATGATCTCTGGAGGCTAGAGATATTTTGTAATATAAGCAGAACTTTGTTAATAAGATATATTCATAAGGTAAGTTTTAAGAAGCCAGCCCTATCTGACTTAGGGTGGTCTCATGGGCATAATCTTTCCAGCACACAATCTGGCATTCTGACACAGGGCACCCCAAATCAGTGAGACTGTTATTGTAGGAAATCCCACAGTAAAGGCTTAATGATGATACTCTTCAGAACTCATACAGCTCGTGACAATTAGCTATAGACTCCATAAGTAATTCCAAAACAATCCAAAGCTAATCACTATAACCGTGTCAGAGATCCAAACAACTTGGTTTCCCCGTTGCAATCTTTATGGCTCAGAATACAGGGCAAGGGACTTGAGTGATTCCTGGCATAAGCCATCCCAGGCAATCAAAGACAAGGGTTCTAGAAAAAGACCTAAACAAATCCACACAGAGATTTAGTCCAAGCTTGAAATCTTTGTTGGAACCTCAGCACTACATGGGTCAAGGCCTATTAAATCCAATAGTCAAGAAAGATTCAAGAGTAAGTCAAGAGTCAGAATCAGTCCAAGCCAGTAAATACCCTGGCTAATTGACACTGCACATACATGCTCCATAGCAAACAGGAATTCAAGGTCTGTGAAAAGTATAGCAGTACTTTTCATGGCAGGTTCTTCACAAAACCAAGTTCAAATAGATGAGAGCCCAAATTGGATGGAGTGTACAAGTGGAGAGTGCTCAAGAGGCTCAGACAGTAGTAAGTCCAAACAGAGAAGACTTGGGCAGTGAAGACAAGAATGCTCCTAGCAAAGGCTCCCAGTCTGGGCATCTGCATAAAAGCAAAGGTGTGGCTGTGATAGTTGTGATAAGTTGAACCATCGACGAAGCCCAAACAGAGCATCTCCATTCTGCCCTTCAAGGGTGACACTTCACCTCCAACCCCCCCCCCCTTCTGTTAGGTTTTTGCAGAGAGGCTGGCAGCTTCCTTCCTTGTCAAGGCTGATGGTAGCAGCTGAAAGGAGTAACTTAATTCCTGCCTGCTTTCCTCTGAGAACACTAACAGAGATAAGCTCACACTGGTACTGACATTCTACAGGCTCAATAGGCCCAAACCCTTCTGGACCACTTCTGATCAGATTGTGGCTATAAACCATAAGGCCAACTGCAGCACTGGACTTGGGCCACAACAGGTAGTGACTACAATGGCCACCATCACCAAAGAAGAGAAAATGTATAATTAAAAAAGAACACAAAAGACGACACAGATTTGCATAAAATGTGCATATGCTAATTTAAACATTTAGACATGAACCTACCCATAATCTACGCTCAGCATCTAAGGTCCTCCTCCAGATGCCTCCTCCAAGGGAGGCTGGGAAGGTGGCAATGAGGGAGAGGGCCTTCTCAGTGGTGGCCTCCCCAACTGTGGAATCATCTCCCTGATGAGTCCTGCCTGGGGCCAACATTGTTACCTTTTGGGCACCAGGTTAAGACCTCTCTCTTTTCTCAGGCATTTAGCAACGTATCATGAGTTTTTAATCGGTCCTGGATCTGTCTTACTGTTATAGTTGGCTGCTCAAAGTTGTTCTCAGATATACGTTGTCTCCTTGTATACTGTTTGTGGGTGTGTTTTATATAAATGTCTTTTAAACTTTGTATACTGTATTTTAATGTTTTTGAATCTTTGTAAACTTCCCCGTAGCTTCAGCTACGGGGTGGCAAAGAAATGCAATAAATACATAATATATGTTCTGACTTGGCTTGCTGCCCAAGGGAAAGCGCCTGTAGCACATGCCACCCACAGATGGGTTAGTGCAGGGCTGCACAGCTTTTCCAGCCCGAGGGCTGCATCAGAAGTCCAATGGGGTTCCACACATGTGCACACAGGTATACATACATGCCTACATATACTAGGGATGTACAACACACACACACCACTGTCGGGTTCATGGGGGAGGGTCCGCTGCTGGGCAATTCGGGCCACTTGAGGCCTGGCGGAGTCCTCTGGAGCCCTGCCGCATCCACCAGAGTTGGCGGAGTGGCTCTCTTACTTATTACAAAACACGATACACTACTGGCCACTGCCATTAGCTTATCGCAGGAAAGTTACAGCCAAAAATGGCATACTGTATGCCATATGCAGCCGTAAAGCACTTGCTTTTACCTAAATTGCAGCTGTTTACAGCTGTCTTTAGGCCAAAGTAAGTGCTTTATGATGGGGCCGTGGTGGCCTAGTGGTTAAGACACTGAACTGCAGACCGGAAGGTCGGCAGGACAGCAGTTCGAGACCCGAGTGCCGCGTGACGGAGTGAGCTCCCGTCTTCAGTCCCAGCTCCTGCCAACCTAGCAGTTCGAAAGCAAGAAATTGCAAGTAGATAAATAGGTACCGCTTTGGCGGGAAAGGTAACAGCGTTCCGTGCACCTCGGTGTTCAGTCATGCTGGCCACATGACCACGGAAGTGTCTTCGGACAGCACTGGCTCTTCGGCTTAGAAATGGAGATGAGCACCACACCCTAGAGTCGGACATGACTGGTTGGGGGCACCTTTACCTTTACCTTTAAGTGCTTAATGGCCGCAAATGGCATACAGTACACCATTTACAGCTGTAACTTTCCTGCAATAAGCTAATGGCAGCTTCCAGTAGTGTATCACATTTTTTAGGAAGCTGGAGAGCCGCCCTGTGGGAACTCCTCTGGATCCGGAGATAAGTACAGCCTGTCCACCGCGGACTCCGGAGGTCGGATTCTTTGGATTCTGGCCTCATTTGAGTCCACGGTGGATTTCTCCCTAACATATATCCCTAACATATACACACTTACACACACCAACACAGAAATATAAACACTCACACACTCACATTCCTCCACATACACACACATTCGCATGCGCACTCTTCCCCCACCCCCACCCCCAGACAGAGTTTTCCCTTGCTAGCGTTGTTATTTTTCCTCCACCTTTCTTTTTGTTTTTGCTGCCCTGCCCATTGTTAGGTTAGCCATATGGCAAGCAGGACACCTCTGATTTCCCTTTAATGTTATGAGTGAGGGGGGGTGCCCCAACTCTCCGCAGCATAGGCAGGGACAAACAGCCGCCACCACCCCTTATGGCCACTTCAGCCTGAACCAGGGGACTCTCAGACTTTACAGGACACTCTGGAGGGTTAGGGAATAGGGGTGTAGCTGCACCCCCTCTATTCCCAAGCCTCAACCCTGAAACAGTCAAACAGTAGCAAGTAACCAAGCAGAAGGCTCTGGACTTAGTACTGAGGTTCATCTTGAAGAAAGCACACTCAGCTCAAGGGGTAGAAATTAAATTTATTTACATGGAGGGGAAGGGAAAGGTGTTAAGAATATGTACAGAAATCAGAGAAACCTTTGAAACAACTCTCCAGGCAAAAATGGCAATGCAATAACTGAACCTATCCCACACATCACCTAGGTATGAGTCTTCCAATAGGACAGGGCCCAATTCAGGGTCCAAAAGCTCACAAGCCCCAAAGCCAGTTAGCAAATTCAGACAAAGACCACGGTACAGCTCCAAGCCTCCAACTTTTATGCTCAGACCCTTGACAACTCAAAGAAGACTTCAATGAGCCAATCACAAGTCGGCTACAGCAGCGTTCCCAAATGCTGTGAGGGAGGGGGGAAGTTCCTATAGGACGGCAGCTGACATCATTCAGTCCCAATTAACCAAGCCTTGCTCTAGCCTTGAAGACTAGAGCTATCTCAAGGTAACAGACCCACAAGTGGTTACGTCACTAAGTGCTCCTTTAGCTTGGCCAAATGGAGTTTGCATAGTCAGAGGGCAGAAAGAAAATGGAATTCTCGACATTATGAATCAATGGTGTTGCTATTTTCAGGTCCCATTTATTAGGCCATTGCTTACAGCAAAGCAATGTATCCCTGAAAAGTAGCAGAAAATTTTCATTAATTTCAGTTCATTTTAGGGTTATCTCCAGTGCACTTTGAATAAAGCCACAGAGACTGATGCAGGAGCTCTGTGTGAATGGATTCTAAAGGGGCTTCAAAAAGCTCCTCACAGACATGGTTGCTGTTGAGAGAGAAAGAGAATGGACCACATACAGCCCCCCTTTCACCAGAGTGAGCATTGTACTTTGTAATGATGCAGACATGGGCAGAGGGGGCCAAAACTATTTCCCTAGGTTCAGACCAGCTTTACATCTGCCCTGGCCAACTTCCCAGCCTTAACAGAGGAAAGTAATATAACTGCATTCTACATGCAGAGCCATAATTTTAAAGGCCCACCGTCTTCCAGAGTCCTGACTTCATAGTACTGTAAATGAAGCCAGTACCCTGGGCCTTCTTTCTGGTTGAGACAGAACTAAGAACTGGCATCCTACCACTAAGCTGCTGACAGAACCTTAGAAGCATCCTGCACAAACAAGATACTCACTCTGACGTTTTAGAGCGAATGTTTCAGTGCCACCCATAATGAAAGTGGTATCTGGTGAAGGCATCACAGCCACTGTTTAAATTAGCCATTTTTAATATAAAAGTTCTAAATTATTAACTTTCCCCCCAAAAGTGATATTTGATGGCAAAAGTAATATCCGTGTGCAGTACTATTAAGTGATTCTTATATAAAAAAAAGCTGCATAAATCTGACAGAGCATAATAATTACGCTGTCATAAAATACACAATTCCATTTTCACAGAGCTGTCTAGATCCCTGGGTTTCAGTTTCAGACACCATTCATCAGCGTGGTAAGATTTATTTTGTCTCTAATTACTGTGTGGAAGGTGTTGTTATCGAAAACAATTCTAGAAAGTTAACCTTCACATAGGAAAGCTCATTGTTGTTTTCAACCAGAACTTGTGAGCTGAGGCAGAACACCCACAAGACAAAGTTATCAAAGGATACAAAAGAGTTATCTGAACCTCATGCAGTAAGTTCTAACAACAAACCATGGGACTTGTGGAAGACAACTATCACTGATACTTACCACAACTGCTGTCATCAGCTGCCTGACCCCACTCTGATCTTTCCTTACCACCAAAGGCTGGGCAAGAGATACTCAGACTAGAATGCAATCCTAAGTAGTGCTGTGCCGAAAATTTCTCCCACATTTTTTTTCAACCATTCTTATTCATTTTGATAGAAGAGAAATTGCTTTTGAAAAGAAATTCAATGGTGAAGAAATTTCGGAGAAATTCTCATGGGTTGGATTTGGGCTTATTGGGCTTACCTTACTTAGGAGGTGGCCAAGGAATGAGCACAAGTGTCCTGTTTTTCATTGTACATTCATCTCTCTGGCTGCCTGTGGCATCGTCAGCTTCCTACACTGAATTTCAATTAGAGCACAGTGGAAGGCACCATGAGGTAGGGATGGCACAGGCACCCGATTCAGTCAGGGAATCTGGCGGACCTGCTCCTGCCCGCACCCACGAGATCTGCTCGCCGAGCCCTTGCCCCTGTTTGCCCCCTGTCCGTGCTCAGTGAATGGCCTGCACTCACCCCGGCAGCCTTGTTGAGCTTTGCAGTTGCCATTTTCTAAGAAATAAAATGGCGATTGTGAAAATGCGCAAATTTCAGCACACGCGAAAATGTGCATTTTATGAAAAGAGCACATTTTTGTACACACACTAATGTGTGCTTTCGCAAAAATGCACATTTCAGACACGACAATATGCACATTCACAAAAATGCGCATTTTTGCACATAAAAAAACGTGCATTTGTGCGATCACCATTTCATTTTTTTTTTTAGAGATGGTGACCCTGGAGCTTGACGAGGTGGCTGGGGTGAGTGCAGCCTGCTTGCCAAGAGTGGGAGGGGCTTGGGCACAGTCCTGGGACCGGCAAGTGGAGGCAGGGGCTGGGCAGGAGTCCAGAGAACCAGACGGGGGTGAGTTTGCACATCCCTACCATGAGGTAATTCCTCCCATAGGGCTTTTTCAGATCAGAACATGCAGGCAGCCTGGGAGGCTTGCTGTGATTGTTGGGTAAGCTCAAAAACACCACAAAAATAAATGATAAAACATCCTGAATGAGGCAGAACAATGGAAGCCTCTTTCATGGGGGGAGAAAACTTTCAGGAAATTGGAGGACAGATTTTGGCAGAGCATGAACTCCACCTCATCCCTGGAATGAGACACAATGCTCCCCCACCTGCATTGTGGTGGATGCAGACTGGAGGCCAGCATACCAAGGCAGCAGATGCTGTATTAGGGGTGTATGGATTCCCCACCGTCTGTTTTGGTGGCAAGTCTGTGGGGGGGGAGGTGATCCATTCCTCCCCCCTGGAATCCTCCAGAGCGGTTCTGCTCTGCTCAGATTCCAGGGAGGAGCTGGTTTGGGGGCGCTTACCTTCCCTCCTGCCAGCCAGAGCCACTCGCCTAGGAGTGTCAGAGAATTTCTCGCCGAAACTTCGGGGGGCCGAGTGCCAACGTATTCAGCCCCCCGAAGTAGTTTCGGGGAGAAATTCTCCCCACCCCCCCACCCCCTGCCCCCACCCCCCGGGATGGGACTTACCTTTCCCGAATGTTGCTCCCGGTGGCGGGTCGTAGCGGCGGTTCGGCAGGGCTTCGACAGGGGCGGGGGCAACAGCCGGTCTTTTGACCGGCTGCCGCCGCCACCATTCCAAGAAAAGTAAAAAAAAAAAATGCCCCCGTGATAGGCTACGTGACGATTCATGTAGCCTATCATGGCTAGATTTGCAAAGTCAGCCGTGATAGGCTACGTAAATCGTCACGTAGCCTATCACGGGTGACTTAAAAAAAAAAAAAAAAAGCGCGTACGGCTAATGGCGGCCCCCATAGGGAGCCGCCATTCCCGTTCCTTATTTGGTCACTGTAGTCTACGTAAAGATTACGTAGACTA
Source organism: Heloderma suspectum (assembly GCF_057233095.1). NCBI lineage: Eukaryota > Metazoa > Chordata > Lepidosauria > Squamata > Helodermatidae > Heloderma > Heloderma suspectum. Next base: position 253,822,995 of record NC_139460.1, on the reverse strand, counting down.
CGGTGAAAATAAGGGCAATGATATTTGCGTTGCCCTTATTTTCGCCGTAGTCTACGTAAATCTTTACATAGACTACAGGGACCAAATAAGGAACGGGAATGGCGGCTCCCTATGGGGGCCGCCATTTGCGTACGTGCTTTTTTTTTTTAAGTCACCCGTGATAGGCTACGTGACGATTAACGTAGCCTATCATGGCTGACTTTGCAAATCTAGCCATGATAGGCTACGTTAATCGTTACGTAGCCTATCACAGGGGCGTTTTTTTTTTTTAACTTTTCTTGTAATGGCGGCGGCGGCAGCCGGTTGAAAGACCGGCTGTCGCCCCCGCCCCTGACGAAAACCTGCCGAACCGCCGCCGGGACCTGCCGCCGGGAGCAACATTCGTAAAAGGTAAGTCCCATCCCGGGGGGGGCAGGGGGGGCGGGGGGGGTGGAAAATTTCTCCCCGAACCTTCGGAGGACCGAATGCGTTGGCACTCGGCCCCCCAAAGTTTCGGGGAGAAATTCTCCCTCATCCCTATTCCGTGGATTATGTTGATGGTGGGGGGGAGGTGTTCCGTCCCTCCTCCCGGAATCCTTGACAGGGAGGAGGCGATCCATTCCTCCCCCCCGGAATCCTCGACAGCCAGCTGTGCCGTGGAAGGCTCTGGGGAAAAGAAAAAAAATCTTTACGTAGGCTAAAACGGCAAATCAAAAAGGGACGCAAATAGTGCCCGCTACACTATTTGCATTCCCCTTTATTTTTGCCATCATAGTCTACGTAAATATTTACGTAGACTAAGATGGCCAAAAATAAGGAACGCAAATGGCGGCAGCCGTAGCCGCTGCCATTTGCGTACGCGGTGTGTTTTTTTAAAAACCCAGCCATGATAGGCTACATAAATCTTTATGTAGCCTATCACGTCATTTTTGTTTTTGTTTTTTTTTAACCCAGCCATAATAGGCTACGTAAATCTTTACGTAGCCTATGACGTGGTTTTTGTTTTGTTTTTTACAAGTCTGCAAATGGAGGCAGCAGCAGCCGGTCGGAAGACCAGCCGCCACAGCCGCTGCCGCCAAAGCCACCACCGCAGCCGCCACCGCCCGGAAGATCCGCCCCACGTAAACCTCATCCTGGGGGGATCCACGGGGGGTGGAGGGGCAGGCCGTTCCAACACGGAGTCCATAGGCTTATACACAAGATTCACCACTCTATTTTGCATATAAGTCTATGGGCACATCCTCCCAATCACCATTTTTTTAAAGGCAATCCGCAGGGACAGGGAGGAGGTGAACAGCTCTGGCTGGAAGAAGCAACAGAGTGCCGTTCCACCTCCAGTCCTCCTGGAGCAGAGGTAAGTGGTCCCAATCCATTGCAGATTCCTGAGGCTGGATTCCAAAGAATCCACAGAAGATTTCTCTGCCATCCCCAATGCCGTTACAGCACGAAAAACCCAAAACCCTTTGGAAGAAAGAAAGATGTGCCACAAGCCCTGCTAATGGGGAGCCCTACCTGGGAGAAACTACTGAGAATTTCTCCTCCCCCTGGAGAAATTCAGTGAAATTCTCTCCCAAATTTCTCTGCCCACAAATAAGGTGGAGAATTACAAGGGGCCATTTGCACACAGCTCTAATCCTAAGGGACTGTTGCTCTCTAAACAGAGGGACTGGATCTCAGAGCCCTCTGTCTATCCTATGCTCTTCCAGCCAGGCAGATGAGAGGAGAGGCAAAGGCTTTTACAGCCTCCAATTCCTTCATTTTATTTTTAGAGCTAGACAGACCTCTGCGCCCATCCAGCTCACTCACTCACCTGGGGCAGGGCTGGAGGATGGAGAGACTTGTTTTAAGTGGTATTTCCATGTCCTCTCCATTCCCCCCCCCAGCATGCACCTTTTCAATTACCCCTTTTAATCCTTCCTGACCTCTTCCAAGGATGCTACTATATGCTCATAACTGTGGTGCTTTCCATGGCAGCTGGAAGGTTGGGGAATCCCCACTGGGATTTCCCCTCCTGAGGTTGTAGCTGTATCTATGACTTTGGGAGGGGAAATCCCCTGTATCCTATGGTCCCTAGGATGCTCTCCCAGAATGTTCTGCTAGTGGCTTCTGGAGCACAAGGATTGATAGAGGAAAAACCCCTCTGGGGCTTTGGCCAGTGTGCTATAATAACTACCTAAAAATAACTTTGAGGTTCCTTGGCTCCTGCTTCAAAATCCTTACTGAGTTGTTCGTCCTCATTTTTAGTATTTAAGATATTTTAAATGCCTTCTTTTGCTCTCTTGATGTTGGTATTTAAGACTTTCCCCCAGCAAGAGCACATTTGTAAAAGCCATTTATTTGTAAATGTCTTGGAAACAACTGGTTGGAGATTTTTTAATCTCCTGTAAAGGAGTAGGAGATAACGCATATTCCTGTGAGGTGCTGGAACACGGTTGACAGCATATACATCCTAAGATGAACATGGGGTATCAGGAGGAGTTAAACTATGCTAAAGATGGGAATGCGTTTGTCAGCTAGCACCGATTGCTGAATATCAAATCAGGGTTTTACTTATGTATGCTTCTGAATAAGAATGTAAGGACAGAGAATATTCAAAAAGTTCTCAACAGAGACATGGAAAAAGTCACACACTTTGGCTGCTTTTAGGCATCACATTTACCATTTGACAAAGTATGGATGAAAGCACAAATCAATTAAGTTCCTAAGATTAAAATTTCTCATGCCTTCATGAGTAAAACTAGGGTAAATCAAAGACAGCTTGTGAGACAGTCCATGAGTCAGTGGTAAGCAAATTAAAGGAACAAGACACTCGGCACCAGTGGAAGCACTGGAACTAGGGAACCGTTTCCAGGTATTTGAGGATGAGACTGGAGGACAGCCTGCAGAGGAAGAATTAAAGGGGAACCTGCATGAGAGTGAGCAAGAGGCTGAAGGTCAGTCAAGCAGAGGCGATAAAACCAAGGCCTACAACAACAAGAGAAGAGTAGTAGTAGTGGGAGTAGTTTGCCGTTTTAGCCTACGTAAATATTTACATAGGCTAAAATGGGGAATCGAAAAGGGACGCAAATAGCACCCGCTACGCTATTTGCGTTCCCCTTTATTTTCGCTGTCATAGGCTATGTAAATATTTACGTAGATTAAGAGGGCAAAAATAAGGAACGCAAATGGCGGCAGCCGTAGCCGCCACCATTTGCGTATGCGTTTTTTTTGGGGGGGGGGTTACCCAGAGCCCTCTGTGGCTGGAAATCTGGCTGCGGACGGCTCTGGCTTGGCTGGGCCTGGCCGGCTGCTCCACAGAGCTGCCGCGGAGCACAGCCGGCCGCAGAGGATTCCGGGGGGGAGGAACGGAGTGCCTCCCCCTCGGCAAGGATTCCATGGGGAAGGACGGAACACCTCCCCCCCCACCATCAACATAATCCGCAAACAGGTAAGTGACTTTCGTACATCCCTAGTATCCCTCCAGGTCATTGTGGGAAATTTAAAATGGCAGTGCAGGCACTAACATGTGCAATAGCGGGCCCCGCAAGGGGGCTGAAGCCCCAGCAGTTATCCAAGGCTTGCATTTGCTGATGCTGACTCAGTAAGAGAGGCAATAAGCAGAGTCATGTCCTAGTGTGTGTATGTCAGGGTTGGATCTGAGCCCATAGAGTCCCAAAGCAGCTCTGATTCTGAGGAAGAGATACAATCCATGGGAGAGGTTTCAGAGGTGCAGCTGGAGGGGGAGCCCCCCCACTCACATTCCTGGGAGCGACAGTGACCCTGGCATGGAAAAGGAGGGACAACTTGAGCTTTTAGATGTGAGGCGCAGGCGCAGGCACAGGCACAAGCGAGAGGTTGCAGGAACTGAGCTGAGGCACTCAGCCCAGTTGGCTCTACATCAATAGGTGCTCCCTGAGGCCCCATGGGAAAGGAGGAGAATTTCCCCTCCTACTCCTTAAGTTCAGAGAGTTGCTGTGCTTTTCTCCTAATGGAGACCAACTGACGTCCTAACTCTTAGAAACCCCTGGTAGGCTGTTCCTTTGTATTTCCTCTGAGTCTCAGGCAATTAGCATCTGTAAGCCTCATTAGGTTGAATGGAAATAAAGCTTTGGAAAGCCGCCCTTTTGTCTGACTGTTGATTCTGGCTGTTGGAGGGTTCAGAAGACTACAGGGGCATTCCTGACAGCGTGGAGTGGAGAGGAGTGTACCTAGTGCACGGCCACCTCTGTGCTTTTGAGAACCATTGCTGGAAAGACTGCACCATGACTTTGTGATGCTTCAACATCATGTTGTACATACTGCATCAGAGTATGTTGTACATAAAGCCCTTCTTAGTACTTATGCCCTGACTTCCTTTGAATTGGAAGAGGTTGCTCTACTGGGACCGTGTCTCCATGACAATGGAAGGAGAAGTGAATGGAGAAGTACTGGATTTTTTAAAAGGAATCAGCTTTGCAGCTGTTCTTTGGTCCAAGCAGGGCTCCATGAGCAAGTGCTCTGCACCAGTAAAAATTGCTTCACAGAACATACTTCCTGGCAGGGTTGGGGGTTGGAGTAAATGTCATCTGACTGGCAGTGTTACATAACCAGTAAAAGAGGCTTCCCCCCTCTCTCCTACTTTCCCCTGAAAGTCCAGATGCACCTGCATTTCAGGAGCAAGCCTCACTGAGCACAGTGGGAGTTACGTCCAAGTAGACACTCATATGCTTGTGCTGGGAAAGAGAGAAGGGGAACACAGGGATGAGAAACCAGCCTTCTTTCTAACTGCAGTATCTCTACAATGAAGGTGTGAAGTAGTTACTTCCTAAGGCAATAACCCAAGCCACGGAGAATCTCAGGTTTGGTAAAGCACTTTACAGGCTTCAAGGAATCAGTGCTTTAAACTCTGTATTCAATTCATGGGGATCTCTGTAAATTCTGATGTGGGCATTCAGAGGGGAAGCCTCATTCAGCACAATGGGAGTTACTTCTGAGGAGACACTAATGGGTTCATTCTGGGAAAGAGAGCAATAAACACAGGGATGGGGAAATCAGGTCCCATTGTAACCTGATGCTGTGCAGGATAATTGTAACAGAGGTGTGAAGTAGCTACTTCCAAAGGCAATCAACCAAGCCAAGGATAATCACAGGTTCAGTAAAGTGCTTTACAGGCTTCAGGGAATCAGTGCTTTAAAATCTATATTTCTATTCAGGGGGATCTCTGCAAATTCTGATGTGCACAAGCCTCATTGAGCACAATGGTAGTTACTTCTGAGTAGACACTAATTGGTTTGTGCTGGGAAACACCCCTTGACTGGGGTCAAGGCACACCCCTGGGCAGGGATAGCAAACCCGAGATCAATGCAGGGGTTGGGGCATACCACGGAGAACCCAACTTAAGGGAAAGAATTGGACTTTAAGCAGTCCCAGGAAATCCAGTTTTTCACTGGGAAGCTCCAGGGTGGCTGCTGGGTGGCCATGATGTCCTCTATCCCTAACGACCTCCAAACGCAGTCGGCTTGGAGTAAATCGCTGGTGGAGCCAGCCCTTGGGGATCCTTACTATTTTAAAAATTTTGTTAGTGGAGAAAGGCGCATATCACAGTGGACTCCTTTATAGAAGAGCTGCTGCTGTAGCATAGTGGCCAAGAGACTGAGATACAAGTCAAAAAATGTTGACTCTCACCCTTGCCATAGACTTCCCAGGTAGCCTTAGACAAACCACTCTCTAAGCATCACCACCCTATCTGCAATATGGGAAGAATAATGCTCACCTACCTTACATGGTTGTAATGATTATGACAAGATAATATATGTGAAGTTCTAAAGACTATTATAGCCTTTTACACAGCAATCTCTTTAAACCTATCAACAGTATGTTCAACAACACCTAACCCTGGCAGGATATCAAGTATATCTAGAAGGCCTTATATTTATTTTGCTTTTCTTCAACCACAGTTTATCGAATGTTTGTAAGATACAGCTGCCAATTCCCTCAGCCCAAAAATATTAGGTACATGGAATAAACACATCCATCAAAATCTAATTGCACTTTAATGCCAGCTCTCCCAAATTCCCACTTTGTGGGGTTAAAAAGAGTTTGTATTAATCTATTTCTTGCTGAGTAAATGTGCCTAAGAATATGGCATATGTGTCACATCAGCATTTACAAAAACCTGTCAAATCCATCTTATGGAGCAGCTGTGACTCAGAGCCGCTAATAACTTGATGGCGCAATTCACCTTTCTTGAATTGGATGGTTTCATTTCTGGGTTCCTCAGATCATGAAATTGTACCCAATTGTCTTTAAAAATAGCACACTAGAAAACTGTACATCGACCTCTGCACCTTTTTTAGATTAATGCCTAACCATGCTACAAGCTCATAAACTGTTATGAAAATAGATAATTTTTAGCAGAAAGCAATTCCTGTTGAAGCACTCAGTAGACAAACTGTTCCTATTACTAATTCATGCTTTGGATACCTTTATGTGTTTTTGTACCACATTACAATATCATAAGGAGAAAACCCCCAAGCCATTTTGGCATAACAGTACTGTGGGAAATAAAGCTCTCTGAATAAATACCAGGGGAAATGGTATCTTCTTCCACCTAATCATGTAGTAGTTTCATTTTCTCTGAAATAAGAAGAAACTCAAACAGCAATGCACCAAGAAGCTTTCCTTTGTATTGTAAATGTAAACATGGAAATTTGTTGGCAGGTACCTTTAATGACTACTTTGTATTGATGGCATGTGCCTTCGTATGGTGTTTATTGAGATCTAAACCTCTACAAATGGTAGCTCTCATCCTTTGGGGTTGGGGAGACATTCATGTAAACAATAAATAACTAGGACTATATACAGATCCAACAAACTGAAGCCTGCAAAAATATGCACCTGCATTTATCTCTCACATTGGAAGGAAGCACATGATGTGCCCATCTGAGCTCTGGATTGGCAATGCTGGAATTGACAGTAGACAGTTTCCTTAATTTGAACTAATACCGGAAACTTCAACAGATTTCAGTTTGGCATTTGTAGGGGACAATATTGAATATTCTACTCAAGATGAAGACATACTGGAAAGAGGCCTGCAAAATATCTTTGTATATCGTCGATGGCATACTTATAAAAGAAATGCATGCTTATAGGTATCAGGACAACTTTGTGGCCAAATGTCTTGGAATATATTTGTCATTATTGGCACTGGAAATAAATGGTTTTCTGTAGTTCATATAACAGAACCAGGAAATGCACCATTAACTGAAGAGGCAAGAATAAATTAGTGGACAGCAATACAGAAGTCAAAGGGGTGTTGTTGTTGTTACACCTGCAAATCAGTGTGACAAATTTGAAGTAAGCAAGTTCTCACCATTTAAACCTGTGTCTTTGCCTCCTTCCTAATCACAGCAGTCAGTAATAGATTTTACTTAGAGACAAAGAAGAAGCGAGAATGGAAGGCTGATTAAGAGTTACTTTGATTGCCTTGAACTGGCTTCTTTTTCTGCATTACTATCACCAGTGATAAGCCAATTTTACAGGTGATGCTAAAAGGATGTATTGGTCATGGGAACAACAGAGACTTTGCAAGAAAAAGGATACTTTCAGCTCATGGAGATGGAAAGTGGAAAATATGTCTCCATTCGTACAGGAAAATTCCTTGTCAATTACTATATGGTTGAAATGCAAATTAAGACCTTTGTTGCAAATGGGCTCTAAAGAAATATGGCTAGAGGAAATGTTCATGCTGTAACACTTTCATTAAATACATTTTACTTCTTAAGGTTTGGGCCTGGTTTGCATGATCACCACAGCTCACCATGGCTTATTTATTTAAGGCACGGCGGGTTGCAGCTGGTGACCATTGTGAATATTTAAGCCATGGTGGGTGGGTGCTGCAGCTTATTGTGATGTCCAAACCCAGCACAGGGTGGATTGTTGCTGTTGTTAACAAACCACCTCCAACCCCCAAACAGCCCAAGGTTTGTGGGTGGTTTGTTAACCATGACAATAACCTACCCTTGCCAGGTTTGGACATCATGATAAGTTGCAGCGACTGCCCACCATGGTCTGAATAATCACAATGACCACTGGCACATGCCACAACCCACCGTGGTGTAAATAAATAAGAACGGGGGCCTGTGGCAGTCATGCAAACCAACCCCTAGTGTCATAGTTGCCTTATTGTACAACGACTTTTGTAAAATACTTTTAATTACAAAAGGTGAGATATACAACATTTTAAATAAATATTTATTTTATTTAATAGATTTATATACCGCTTACCATACTTTAAAAGAAATATCTCTAAGCAGTTATTTGTTACATTCATAACCCATCTTTTCCTCCAAGGGACCCAAGGCAGCATATATGATCCTCCTCCTCTCCATTTGATCCTCACAACAATCCTATGAGGTAGGTTAAGCTGCTAGTCAGTGACTGCTGGCCCAGAGTCACCCAGTGAACTTCATGGCTGAGTGGGGGCCTGAACCCAGGCTTCCGCAGTCTCAGTCCAACACTTTAACTTGGGTGAATTAATTGTGTGAACCCAATTACGATGCACACTTTTGTTATGTAAATAGAGACATAGGGACTTAAACCAGCCCTAGGAACATGGCGTGGTGTGTGTGGAAGTGGGGCGAGGAATTTTAACTTTCTGACCTGGTTTGCACATAATGAGAAGCCACTGTGGGTGAATTTCCCCGTGGGCCTTGTTGTCATGGAGGTAGAAGCCATTTTGAATATTCAGAGCAAGGTGGGGGTGGGTACTGTAGCTAGGGATGGGTGGAATGCTTACCTGCCATTCTGCGGGGGGGGGTGTCCGCGGGGGGGGAGGTGATCCGTTCCTTCCCCCCGGAATCCTCTTCGGGTGATTCCGCAGAGCCACTGGCCAGCTCCGAAGTGCCAGCAATGCGGCCGCCTTGCCGTATCGCTGGCTGAAGGGAGGGAAGTGACTGTGGATGCAAATGGCATCCAGGACACCATTTGCGGCCGTAAAGGCCTTAGTTTAAGGTAAATGCAGCCATTTACAGCTGCATTTACCTTAAACTAAAGCCTTTACGGCCGCAAATAGCATCCTGGATGCCATTTGCGTCCACAGTCACTTCCCTCCCTTCAGCCAGTGATACAGCAAGGTGGCTGTATCGCTGGCAATCTGGAGCCAGAGGTTCCAGCCAAAAAGGATTCCACGTGGAGGCAGGGGTAAGTCTTCCATTCCGCCACGGACTTGGGGGGGGGGGTTCTTTAGAATCCAGCCTCATTGGAGTCCATGGTGGAATTCTTCCCATCCCTAACTGTAGCTTCTTGTTATGTGCGAACCCAACAAGGCTGGCTTGTTGGGGTAGTTGATAAGCCACCCAGAACCCATCAGCTGTTTTAGGTTTATGGGTGGCTGTCAAGCACCCCAACAACCCACCCTTGCCAGGTTTGCATGTAACAGCAACCTACAGTGCCCCCCAGCATGCCCCACATATTCAAAATGGTGGTCACTGCTGAAACAAGAAGCCCTGCAGGGGAATTCCCACATGGTGGCTTCTCATTATGTGTGAACCAGGATAATCTCTCTCTCTCTCTCTCTCTCTCCCTCTCTCTCTCTCTCCCCCTCTCTCCCTCTCTCTCTCTCTCTCTCTCCTTACCATGGTCCAGACAAAATAGCTTCTTCAAAACTATGGTTTGCATTTTATGGAAAACTGCCATTGGCACCAGTTGGAGGCTTCCCTTGAGACCATGGCAGGGAGAGAAAGAGTTAAATTTCCTCTCCCCACAGTTCTGAGGTTGCTCAGACTTCCCCATGGTTGCAGTGTACATAACAAAAACATGTACTAAGTTAATTGCATTCCTAAAATTAACTTCACACCTAGTTTAGCCTTTGCCTCCAAGCCACAACCCCACCCATTTTCAAAAGAGAAAAATAAGAATGGTGCACAGCCAAACAATCACACCCTTCATCCTTATAGTGAACTCATTTTCTGAGATTGGATCTTTATGTAGCCAAAACAACATCACTCACATACAATAAAATGAAGTACAGGATACTCCTTGGAAAAGGGTGACAGTTAGGAGCAGAAGAACTAGACGCCACTCTGCACCAGTGGAAGCAGTGGAACTATGGAACCATTTCCAGGTACTTGAGGATGAGACTGAAGGACAGGCAGCCTGCAGAGGAAGAATCACAGGGGAACCTGCATGACAGTGAGCAAGAGGCTGAAGGTCAGCCAAGCAGAGGCAATGGAACCAAGGCCTACAACAACAAGAAGAGAAGAGTAGTAGTAGTGGGAGTCTCATTGCTGCACGGGATCGAGACCCAAGTATGTTGCAAAGACCAGTGGACTTGCCAGGTATGCTGTCTCCCAGGAGGACAGATTAGAGATGTAACTGAAGGGGGGGGGGAAACCGGCATACGCAAATGGCGGTGGCTACCGCCATTTGCGTACACTGGGTTTTTTTCCCCCCTGCCGTGATAGGCTACGTAAGTATTTACATAGCCTATCATGGCTCAATAAAGGGACGCAAATGGCAGCGGCTACAACAGCCGCCATTTGCATCCCTGCAGGGCTTCCCAGCGGCCGGATGTCTGGCTGCGGGCGGCCGGAGCTGGCCGGCAACTCCGCGGCTTGGCTGCGGAGCGGAGCTGGCCGGGCAGGATTCCAGGAGGAGGGACGGAGTGCCTCCCCCCCACCGCGGATTGCCCGGCGCGGAACCAGGTAGGTGTTTTGTACATCCCTAATACTTCCTGGAAGATGGACTGTTGGCAAGGGATGGGTTGCACCTCACAAAGGCTGGGAAGAATGTGTTTGGCCACAGCATGAAGAACTTCATCAGGAGGGCTTTAAACTGAATCCTATGGGGGAAGGAGATTTAAAGTTGGGGGTAACAATGGATGAAGTCTCATGATGCACCACAATGGAGGGAACAGCTCTAATAGTGCCCAATAATAGTCTTCAGAAACATGTAGAGTGAGGGGAGATATGATAGTGCTCTTCAACTTGAAAGGTTGTCACAGAGAGGAAGGCCAGGATCTCTTCTTGATCATCCCAGAGTGCAGGACACAGAATAATGGGCTCAAGTTTCAGGAAGCCAGATTCTGGCTGAACATCAGGAAAACTGTCCTGACTGTTAGAGCAATACGACAATGGAACCAATTACCTAGGGTGGTAGTGGGCCCTCCCACACTGGAGGCATCCAAGATAAAGCTGGACAGCCGCCTGTCAGGGATGCTTTGACAAGTTGGATTACTACATTGAACAGGGGGGTGGATTCAATGATCTTGTAGGCCCCTTCCAACCCTACTATTCTATGACTCTATGATTCTATGAAGAGGGAAGTATCAACAGACTTGGGGGAAAGTGCAATAGCTCAGTGAGGACCAAGCGTGCTCAGTGGCCACAGAATGCTGACTGGCTGTTCGGGAAAGGCAAATGGAAGGAAGGATGGAATGAATTAACCTAGAAAAGGGCTGCTTATGGATTATTCCACACTGTAATAGTTTGTTGCAGGATCTATTTATGTATTTTTAATAAGCAGCATATCTAGATCTAGGTGTAGTTATAGATATATAGAGAGAAATAAATAAAATATGGAATTGAAAAAAAATCTGTTAATTAAAACAAATTACATACAATTTATAATTTACACTGTACAATTACATACAATTTTCTGATTTTGCACATGCAAAATCAGAAAAAAATGTTGAATGTGTGGACATTTGGAAAATTTGTAAGTATTCTGAATGAAAGAAAGAAAGAAAGAAAGAAAGAGCCATTGTTGAGAGCAAAAGAGGAAGGATATAGTTTGCGATGGAATCAGTTCTGAAACATCACACACAGACATACTCCGAATCCCTTATCACTGTCTAAACATTAGACCAAATTACCTTTGCTCATGTTAAATAATATAGCATTGTTGTTGTTGTTCAGTTGTTCAGTCGTGTCCAACTCTTCGTGACCCAATGGACCATAGCACACCAGGCCTTCCTGTCCTGCGCTCTCTCCCGGAGCGTGCTCAAGTCAATATTCATTGCATCAGTGATGCTATCTAGCCATCTCATCCTCTGCCGTCCCCTTCTCCTTTTGCCTTCAGTCTTTCCCAGCATCAGGGTCTTTTCCAGAGACTTTTCTCTTCGCATTAGGTGGCCAAAATATTGGAGCTTCAGCTTCAGGATCTGTCCTTCCAATGAGCAGTCAGGATTGATTTCCTTTAGGATGGACTGATTTGACCTCCTTGCAGTCCAGGGGACTCGTAAGAGTCTTCTCCAGCACCACAGTTTGAAAGCATCAATTCTTCAGCGTTCAGCCTTCCTTATAGTCCAGCTCTCACAGCCATACGTTACTACTGGGAAAACCATAGCTTTGATTAAGCGGACCTTTGTCGGCAAGGTGATGTCTCTGCTTCTTACTATGCTGTCTAGGTTTGCCATAGCTTTCCTCCCAAGGAGCAAGTGTCTTTTAATTTCATGGCTAAAGTCACCATCTGCGGTGATCTTGGAGCCCAAGAAAGTAAAATCTGTCACTGCTTCCATTTCTTCAGCTTCAGGATCTGTCCTTCCAATGAGCAGTCAGGATTGATTTCCTTTAGGATGGACTGATTTGACCTCCTTGCAGTCCAGGGGACTCGTAAGAGTCTTCTCCAGCACCACAGTTCGAAAGCATCAATTCTTCAGCGTTCAGCCTTCCTTATAGTCCAGCTCTCACAGCCATACATTACTACTGGGAAAACCATAGCTTTGATTAAGCGGACCTTTGTCGGCAAGGTGATGTCTCTGCTTCTTACTATGCTGTCTAGGTTGGCCATAGCTTTCGTCCCAAGGACCAAACGTCTTTTAATTTCATTGGCTACAGTCACCGTCTGCAGTGATCTTGGAGCCCAAGAAAATAAAATCTGTCACTACTTCCATTTCTTCCCCTTCTATATGCCAGGAAGTGATGGGGCCAGATGCCATGATCTTCGTTTTTTTAATGTTGAGTTTCAAACCAGCTTTTGCACTCTCCTCTTTCACCCTCAACAAGAGGCTTTTTAGATCCTCTTTGCTTTCTGCCATTAGGGTGGTATCATCTGCATATCTGAGGTTGTTGATAATTCTCCCAGCAATCCAACCTGTGATTCATCCAACCCGGTGTTTCTCATGATGTACTCTTAGGGATGTACGAAAGTCACTTACCTTTTCGCAGCTTGGCTTCGTGGTGGGGGGGAGGCACTTCGCTTCTCCCCCCAAAGTTCAGGCGAGGGGAGGGAGGCGTCCCGACTCGCCCAGCCAAAATTCAGGCCAGGGAGAAGCGCCCCGTCTCCCCGGCTGCGAAACAAAAAGTAAAAAAAAAAAAAGACCCCGTGATAGGCTACGTGACGATTTACGTAGCCTATCACGGCTAGATTTCCAAAGTCAGCCGTGATAGGCTATGTAAATCATTACGTAGCCTATCACGGGTGACTTTGGGGGGGGGAAGTGTGTACGCAAATGGCAGCGCCCATGGGGCACTGCCATTTGCGTTCCTTATTTTGGCACGTCTAGTCTTCGTAAAGATTTGTGTAGACTACGGCGAAAATAAGGGCAACGCAAATAGCGTGCCCTTATTTTCGCCATAGTCTACGTAAATCTTTACATAGACTAGACATGCCAAAATAAGGAATGCAAATGGTGGCGCCTCATGGGCGCCACCATTTGCGTACACGCTTTTTTTTTCTTCAAAGTCACCCGTGATAGGCTACATGATGATTTATGTAGCCTATCATGGCTGACTTTGGAAATCTAGCCGTGATAGGCTACGAAAATCATCACGTAGCCTATCACGGGTGTTGTTTTTTTTTTTACTTTAGTTGTTTTTTTTTTTGCAATGGCGGCGGTGGCAGCCGGTCAGGAGACCGGCCACTGCCCCTGCCCGCGATGAACCGGCGCCGAACCACCACCGGGACCCGCCGCCAAGAGGGACATTCGCCGAAGGTAAGTCCCGTCCTGGGGGGGGCAGGGGGCCGGCGCAGAATTTCCCAACCAACTTCGGGGGGCCAAATGCGTCGGTGCTTGGCCTCCCGAAGATTCTGGGAGAAATTCTCCGCCATCCCTATGTACTCTGCATATCAGTTAAATAAGCAGAGCGACAATATGCAGCCTTGTCGTACTCCTTTCCCAATTTGGAACCAATCAGTTGTTCCATGTCCGGTTCTTACTGTTGCTTCTGGACCCTCGTACAGGTTTCTCAGGAGACAGGTAAGGTGGTCTGGTACCCCCATCTCTTTCAGAATTTGCCACAGTTTGTTGTGATCCACACAATCAAAACTTTAGCGTAGTCAATGAAGCAGAAATAGACGTTTTTCTGGCATTCTCTTGCTTTCTCCATGATGCAGCGAAAGTTGGTGATTTGATCTCTAGTTCCTCTGCCTCTTCGAAACCCAGCTTGTACTTCCGGTAGTTCTCAGTTCGCAAACTGCTGAAGCCTAGCTTGTAGGATTTTGAGCATCACCTTGCTGGCATGTGAAATGAGTGCAATTGTATGGTAGTTTGAACACTCTTTGGCATTGCCCTTCTTTGGAATTGGAATGTAAACTGACCTTTTCCAGTCTTGTGGCCACTGTTGAGTGTTCCAAATTTGTTGGCATATTGAGTGCAGCACTTTCACAGCATCATCTTTTAGGATTTTAAATAGCTCAGCTGGAATACTGTCATCTCCGCTAGTTTTGTTGTTAGTTATGCTTCCTAAGGCCCACTTGAATTCGCTCTCTAGGATGTCCAGCTCAAGTCCAGTGACCGCACTATCATGGCTATGGGGGACATTAAGATCTTTCCTGTATAGTTCTTCTTAGGAATGTCAGAGAATTCCGCTACTGATCTCGGTGAGTCCGAATGCCAGTGCATTCAGCCCCCTGAAATCTGTGGCGGAACGGCCTGCCACCCCACTGCCCCCCCGCGGATCCCCCCCAGGACGAGACTTACCTGGGGCGGATCTTGCGGGTGGTGGCAGATCCGCCGGCGGTGGCGGCGGCAGCGGCAGCTGGTCTTCCGACCGGCTGCCGCCACTGCCATTTGTCTTGTAAAAAAAAAAAAACGTGATAGGCTACGTAAAGATTTACATAGCCTATCATGGCTGGGTTAAAAAAAAAACACAAAACAATGTGATAGGCTACGTAAAGATTTACGTAGCCTATCATGGCTGGGTTAAAAAAAAAATGCGTACGCAAATGGCGGTGGCTACGGCCACCGCCATTTGCGTTCCTTCTTTTTGGCCGTCTTAATCTATGTAAATATTTACGTAGACTATGACGGCGAATATCAAGGGGAACACAAATAGGGTTGGCGGAGAATTTCTCCCCGAAACTTCGGGGGGCCGAGCGCCAACGTGTTTGGCCTCCCGAACAAGTTTCAGGGAGAAATCCTCCGCACCCCCCCCGCTGCCGCCGCCGCCATTGCAATCAAAGAAAAAAAAATGCCCCCTGATAGGCTACGTGACGATTCACGTAGCCTATCACGGCTAGATTTGCAAAGTCAGCCGTGATAGGCTACGTCAATCGTCACGTAGCCTATCATGGGTGACTTAAAAGAAAAAAAAAAGTGTGTACGGATAATGGCGGCCCCCATAGGGAGCCGCCATTCGCGTTCCTTATTTGGTCGCTGTAGTCTACGTAAACATTTACATAGACTACAGCGACTAAATAAGGAACGCGAATGGCGGCTCCCTATGGGGGCCGCCATTAGCGTACTAGGGATGGCGGAGAATTTCTCCCCGAAACTTCGGGGGGCCGAGCGCCAACGTGTTCGGCCCCCCGAACAAGTTTCGGGGAGAAATCCTCCGCACCCCCCCCGCACCCCGCACCCCCCCGGGACGGGACTTACCTTCCCTGAATGTCCCTCCCGGCGGCGGGTCCGGCTGGCGGTTCGTCCGGTGTTCGAGCGGGGCGGGAGTGGCAGCCGGTCTTTCGACCGGCTGCCGCCGCCGCCATTGCAATGAAAGAAAAAAAAAAAAAACGTCCCCTGATAGGCTACGTGACGATTCACGTAGCCTATCACGGCTAGATTTGCAAAGTCAGCCGTGATAGGCTACGTGAATCGTCACGTAGCCTATCATGGGTGACTTTAAAAAAAAAAAAAAGTGTGTACGGATAATGGCGGCCCCCATAGGGAGCCGCCATTCGCGTTCCTTATTTGGTCGCTGTAGTCTATGTCAATGTTTACATAGACTACGGCGAAAATAAGGGCAACGCTATTTGCGTTGCCCTTATTTTCGCCGTAGTCTACGTAAACATTGACGTAGACTACAGCAACTAAATAAGGAACGCGAATGGCGGCTCCCTATGGGGGCTGCCATTCGCGTACGCGCTTTTTTTTTTTTTAAGTCACCCGTGATAGGCTACGTGACGATTCACGTAGCCTATCATGGCTGACTTTCCAGATCTAGCCGTGATAGGCTACGTGAATCGTCACGTAGCCTATCAGGGGACTTTTTTTTTTTTTTGTTACTTTCGTGTTCGCGGCCGGGCGAGGCGGGAAGCCTCCTCCCCGGCCTGAATTTCGGCCGGGCGAGGCGGGAAGCCTCCCCCCCCCGGCCTGAATTTCGGCTGGGCGAGGCGGGAAGCCTCCCCCCCCCAGCCTGAACTTCACGGGGGGAGCAGCGAAGCGCTCCCCCCCACCGTGAAAAAGCTGCGAAAAAAGGTAAGTGACTTTCGTTCACCCCTATAGCGTACACACTTTTTTTTTTTTTAAAGTCACCTGTGATAGGCTACGTGATGATTGACGTAGCCTATCACAGCTGACTTTGCAGATCTAACCATGATAGGCTACGTGAATCGTCACGTAGCCTATCAGGGGGCGTTTAAAAAAAAAAAACTTTCGCGTTTGCGGCCGGGCGAGGCAGGAAGCCTCCTCCCTGGCCTGAATTTCGGCCCGGCCGAGGCGGGAAGCCTCCCCCCCAGCCTGAATTTCGGCCGGGCCGAGGCGGGAAGCCTCCCCCCCCCGGCCGGAACTTCACGGGGGGACCAGCGAAGCGCCTCCCCCCCACCGCGAACATCCTTCAAGGACAGGTAAGGGACTTTCGTCCACCCCTAAACACAAATAGCATAGCGGGCGCTATTTACGTCCCTTTTTGATTCACCATTTTAGCCTACATAAAGATTTACATAGGCTAAAATGGTGAATGAAAAAGGGACGCAAATAGCGCCCGCTAACCTATTTGCATTCCCCTTGATTCTCGCCGTCATAGTCTACATAAATATTTACGTAGATTAAGACAGCAAAAACAAGGAACGCAAATGGCGGCAGCCATAGGCGGCGCCATTTGCGTACGCGGTTTTTTGTGTTTTTTTTCCCCAGAGCCCTCCGCGGCCGGAAATTCAGCTGCAGACAGCTCTGGCGTGGGCCTGGCTGGCTGCTCCGCAGAGCTGCTGCGGAGCACAGCCAGCTGTGGAGGATTCCAGGGGGGAGGAACGGATCGCCTCCCCCCCCGTCGAGGATTCCGGGGGGAGGGACGGAACGCCTCTCCCCCCACACCATCAACATAATCCACAGAAAGGTAAGTGACTTTCGTACATCCCTATTTCTTCTGTGTATTCTTTCCACCTCTTCTTAATCTCATCTGCTTCTGTTAGGTCCCTGCCTTCTTTGTCCTTTATCATGCCCGTCTTTGCACAAAACGTTCCCTTGAGATCTCCTATTTTCTTGAAGAGATCTCTAGTCTTTCCCATTCTGTTGTTTTCCTCAATTTCTTTGCATTGTTCACTTAAGAAGGCCTTCTTGCCTCTCCTTGCTATTCTCTGGAACTCTGCATTCAGTTGGATATATCTTCCCTTTTCTCCCTTGCTTTTCGCTTCCCTTCTTCCCTCAGCTACTTGTAAAGCCTCATCAGACAGCCACTTTGCTTTCTTGCATTTCTTTTTCTTTGGGATGGATTGAGTTGCTGTCTCCTGAACTATGTTATGGACCTCCATCCATAGTTCCTCAGGCACTCTGTCTATCAGGTCTAATCCCTGAAATCTATTCCTCACCTCCACTGTATATTCATAAGGGACATGATTTAGGTCATACCTGCATGGTTTAGTGTTTTTCCCTACGTTCTTCAATTTAAGCTGAAATTTTGCAAGAAGCAGCTCATGATCTGAGCCACAGTCAGCTCCAGGTCTTGTTTTGACTGACTGTATAGAGTTTCTCCATCTTGGGCTGCAAAGGACATAATCAATCTGATTTCGATATTGACCATCTGGTGATGTCCATGTGTAGAGTCGCCTCTTGTGCTGTTGGAAAAGAGTGTTTGCTATGATCAGTGTGTTCTCTTGGCAAAACTCTATTAGCCTTTGTCCTGCTTCATTTTGTACACCAAGGCCATGCTTGCCTGTTATTCCGGTGATTTCTTGACTTCCTACTTTGGCATTCCAATCCCCTATGATGAAGAGGACATCTTTTTTTGGTGTTAGTACTAGAAGGTGTTGTAGGTCTTCATAGAACCAATCAACCTCAGCTTCTTCGGCCTCAGTGGTTCGGGCATAGACTTGAATTACTGTGATGTTGAATGGTTTGCCTTGGATTCGTACTGAGATCATTCTATCATTTTTAAGATTGTACCCCAGTACTGCTTTTCCCACCCTTTTGTTGACTATGAGTGCTACTCCATTTCTTCTCAGGGATTCTTGCCCACAGTAGTAGAGATGATGGTCACCTGAATTAAATTTGCCCATGCTTGTCCGTTTTAGTTTGCTGATTCCCAAGATGTCGATGTTCAATCGTGCCATCTCATGTTTGACCACCTCCAGCTTACCTTGATTCATTGTTCTGACATTCCAGGTTCCTAAACAATATTGTTCTTTACAGCATCGGATTTTCTTTTCACCACCAGACACATCCACTGGTGAGTGTCCTTTTGGCTTTGGCCCAGCTGCTTCACTCTTTCTGGCACTACTTGGAAATTCCCTCTGCTCTTCCCCAGTAGTATATTGGACACCTTCCGACCTGAGGGGCTCATCTTCCAGCTTCATATCTTTTAGCCTTGTGCTTCCTTCCATGGGGTTTTCTTGGCAAGAATACTGGAGTGGGTTGCCATTTCCTTCTCCAGTGGACCACATTTTGTGAGAACTCTCTGCCATGACCTGTCCGTCTTGGGTGGCCCTGCACGGAATAGCTTATGGCTTCACTGAGTTACGCAAGCCCCTTTGCCACAACAAGGCAGTGATCCATGAAGGGGATAGCATTGTTAGTAGTACTGTAATGTGCTCTACATGGGACTGCCTTTGAAGATAGTTTAACTGGTACAAAATGCTGCCCTGCATGTGCAGGGGGTGTTTTTTAAAAAATAAAAAATAGAAAGACGACCCCTCAAGAATCTCCTACATTTAAAAAAGGCATGTGGAAAAACCTTGGCCCCCTGCCCAAGGAGAAAATCCTCCAAAATTCTCCTGCACCCTGTGAAAAAGGCAGAAAAAACAATGCCTTTTTAGCAGGGAGAGAAAAAGTTCCCCAAAATAGGGGGTAGGCTTTGGCACAGCACTAGCCCATACATTAAGTCCACTTTCAAAGGCCCTGCTTGTAGGCCCCCAGTAAGATCAATCAGGTTGGAGGACATAAGGGAGAGGCCCGTTCAGTGGTGCCCCCCCCCATTGTCAAACTCCCTTCCAATGGAATGTTGTTAAGCCTCGTCTGTACAGGACTTTAAATGGGCTTTTAAAACTATTTTGTTTCAGACCAGCTTTTCTGAAAAAGCTTTAGTACTTCTGTTTTTGAAACTGTTGATTTGTCTAAAATTGTTTTTTGTTCTTGCTGTGTTTTTAAGTTGCTGCTTTGTAACTATTTCAGTTTGGGAGGGGGAGGGTTAATGTATTTAGATTTTATTGTGCAAGTCATATTGAGACAGCTATGCCCCGATAAGCAGCATAAAAATACATACATATGGTACATACATACATACATACATACACAAATCATCTAGGCACATACACAGGCACCCTGTCTCCAGTTGCACAATCCCAGTTTGCTAGATTTCTTGTTTTGTCTTTTTACATGTTGTTGGCAATTATGCACACAGTAGTTTCTGGTCTATGTGCATATGGGTTAGTATCTTTTCTATGATGAGCTTCCAAGTTTCCCATTTAATAAACACAAGTAGAGAGCAAATCATGACTGGGCATTGGAATACCATATGTACACTACAACATATATATATATATATATATATATATATATGAATAAATATGTAAACTACAAGCAGTGAATTATAGCATAAATCACTCAAACCCATTGATACACATAATGATGAGAACAGTAACTTCATGCTCTTCGTCCTTATGTGAAAATTGAATATTTATCTGTATAATGCATGAATGGTTCATGCCAAAAAATTTATAGAAATGACTTTTTACCAGCTATCTGACACCATCTTTATTATGTAAATACTTTCCATTATTAATGATAACATTAATAATGTAAATCTGCAATTATTCTGAAAAATGGTTTTTACCTATGAAACTATATCCATTATAGGTATTCTGTTTAGTTTGAGCCTACAGCTGGGAATGGAGCAAGGTGGGGGCAGAGAAGGATGAGAAGGGAGACCAAAGTTGGGTAAAGGAGATCACAACTTTACTCAGTTACAGCTTCCAGGTGAACATTGGCATGGCTTCAACCAGACACCATGGCAGCCAGCCTGCTGCCATTGAGATCCCCCTGCCTGATTCCTGGGCGGCATCTTAGGAGGAAGATCAGTTTGGGGGCAACAGCCAGCCATTTGTGCTACCCAGTGTGACCAATCAGGGGATGAGCCATGGACCAAAGCTTCTGAGCCAGGTTGGAAATGAGCCATTGTCCTCAAGGCCACATAAGCCTCTGCCCCCAAAGGAGGGGCATGTGGTCCCTGCCCAGTGCCCCACAGCCAGGCAAGCTAGTTGAAAGTGAGGTAATAAACACAAGAGTGCAAAGGCAAAGCAACACAACGCAAGGACCGCCAAACAAATTGTTTCCTCTGCAAGGGAACAACCCCTGATACCAAATGTGCAATCAGAAATGTAAGGTAAAACTCCTTCCCAGCCCTGTCAGCCCGATGACTAGTAAACCGCCATAACAAAGAAAGTGAGCAGTATGAGTGAAATAGGGCGGAAGAGAGCACAGGCATGGAAAACAGTGGCCTGAGTGTGGTCAGGGGGACCTGAATTTGTAACCCTAGAGCAGGCCAGAGGGATAAAGGTCTTCCTCTGATCTGCTCCAAGACTCCACTCACAAAGACCAGTGTAAGTTGTAACATGTGCCTGTTATATTAATGTATTTTTGTTGTTTTCATTGTTAAATATGACCCAAGCAAGATAGGGTTAACTGTTTGATAGTGAGTGAGTGAAAGGTGGGAGGGGCTTGTGTGTGTGCTTGTGTGTGTGTGCACACACCCATGTACTTGTGTGTGTGTGTGTGGAGCCTGAGTTTATAAAAGGCAGGAACTGGCAGTTAGAAGTCAGATAGAGCCTTAGGGATTGTGGAAGCAACATTTAGTTAGTAAGGGGTATGTGTGTATAGGATTTTAGAAGGGGCAGAGAAGGTAAGGAAGTTAGGACCAAGCATTAATGAATAATAATAACCTATAACTCTCTGTGTTACAAATAAATCTTTCATTTGTATTTTTAAATACAGACTTCCATGTGTTGATTGAATTATTATGCTACCATTATTAAATCTATTTCCTTGTTACTTCTCCTGTAGTGGGTTGAGAACCAATTGAGCATCCTGAGTCTCTCTGAAACCCAGAGAGGGTAAAAGGGCTGAAGCTTGGGTGTCAGTGGGAACAACTGATCCAGGTGGAAGCAGGCATTACCTGAGGAGTTTGCTTCTCAGTTTCAGAGGTGGAGGCTGGGGAAAAGGTAGAACCCAGGCAGGAGCATCACAAGCAGCATCCCAAACCCATTGGCTGGAGGCTGGGCCTCAGGTCCATGCAGCAGAAGCAGCAGGGGCTCCCTCAAGGGAGCTAAGAAGCCGTCCTCCTTCGCATCCATACCAGCATAGTGCCAGGCACAATATAGACCCCCCAACGGGAGGTGAGGCTGAGTTCATCACATTGGTAATTTGTGTTTGACATTATTTTGCATTCAGGACATGTTGTACATGTCTTTATTGTGACTTATTATTACATACAACTCTTGCATATGGCCAATGGTCAGGAATGCTGGGAGCTGGAGTCCAAAACATTTGGAAGGCACCAGTTTGGGGAAGGCAGCTTTAAAGAACAATCTGTACAGTCAGGTGACTGTACAGTAGTTGTTTTTTCCAATGTGTACAGGCTGTGATCTAGTATCCAACTTTGTGAGCAAAGTGTTTTCCCAATGGAACAATTTGTTTCAGCTCCTTTCCTTCCCTAGGTGGCAACAGAACCCATTGGTCTGAAACTTTTGCTGGATTAAGATCATTGATCATGGTTCAGAGGTGGATGTGCTCTACATCTATATGAACATCAAAGTTTTTCTGTCATTTCTCTTTCATCAGATCACTATGCTTTCATATTCCAAACTTTTTTTAAAAAAACAGTGCTTTTGCACAAAAGGGGAAAGATGATTATGATAAGAAAAATGTGAGTTCTTCAGGACTGTCACTAGCAAGCATGCACTCACACCTCCTCTAGGGAGCACAGCTGCAATTGTTTTAAAATTCTGTTAGATATCCATCTAGGTAGGAAGAGGGAATAAATTTAAATAAAACAGTAAGCAGTTTAGCAGAGAGGTATCAAAAATCTTGTTTATATGTTCACAGGTTCTGCGAATGAGTATTAAAATGCAGAACAGAATTGTGAAAAAAAAGTTCAGCAGATCTACATTATATAAGCTGAGCTCTGGGGACTGTTTTACAAGCTCTCTGTGAGGCTACAACAAGCCTTTAAGGTTATGTGGTGTTCTGGTCCTGCTGTTTTAGAGGATAATAGGACAAGCAGCTTTTAGTTACAGATAAGAATTCTGTGTTTTAGAATAGCTCTAGGGAAATTCACCAGCTGGCCAATTACTGTCTTGCAAAGATTTCCCACAGAAAATGCAATTTCACTCAGGTCAGCTTAGGTGCGAAATGTTTTTTTTTTTCTCCCCTAAAGAAAGAAAAGTGTATAATTATTGAGAAGGACTTTTGAACCTTGCTTGTTGTTCTTGTGCTTAGAATAGACATATCTGGCTGCATCTAAACACAAACAGATGGGCTGATTCCCAATATCTAATTGTCAGAAGTGGCTCCTGTGTTTGCTATTTGCAAATGTGACCAAAAAAAATAAGCCAGTGTGTATTTATAGCTGTCTAACATCCCTAAGCGCTATGAAGGTGTGTGTAAAACAGAAGGGCTTGCAGAAATGCTTCATGTTATTCTCATTCCCTCCTCCTTCTAGCACTTAGTCATGCCTATAATTATGTTTTATCCCATAGCTTCTTCCACTAGACCCCAATACATAGGTGAGTGAGTCACAGTCTGCATCTGTGAATCCAATCTGCTTATTTAGGGTCTTCCAGTTTAGGATCTTCTTCCATTTGTCTAGGGTGGGCAACATGTTGCCCTCAGAGGTTTTGGCTTACAGTTCCTATCATCCCTCACCATTGGCTATGCTAGATAGGGCTGACAGGAGTTGTAGGCCAAAACATTTGGAGGGCCACAATTTGCCCACCCCGTAGTCCTTAAGTAACCATAATACTGTGACAAAACTGGAAGTTCAAGCTGCCAGTTTAAGTTCTAGGCCTTACACAGACCTCCCAGATTTGGTGGTGGTCATGATGGGATGCTAAAGTATCTTTCCAAATCCCTTATGACTGGAATCATAGGGTTGGAAGGGGCCTACGAGTCCATCGAGTCCAACCCCCTGCTCAATGAAGGAAGCCTGATTCCCAGGCGGTTCCCCAACCAAGTACTAACCAGGGCTGACTCTGCTTAGCTTCTGAGATCAGATGAGATCAGGCACATCCAGCCCTTTGTTCCCAGACACTTTCTTGGCAAGTTGCAGCTCATTCATGGCATAGCGCTGGGATCTCCAGCGTGGTGCCCATGGACACCTCTCTTGGTGCCCTGCAGGATCTCTGCCACTCCTCATTTTTATTTTATTTTTTGCATTTGTAACTTTTTTTAAGTGGCACACTGCCAGGTGCTGGCTTCCAGTACCAGCGTTATTTCCAAGGATACCTCTGAGCCCATATGGGCCCCAGAGGCATTCTTAGAAAATAGAAATGGAGGGTGGCAGGGCTGCAGCCCAGCACTTCATTTTAAATTGTTCCCAGCTGCCCAGAAAAAAAAAGAAAATAAGATGGTGGGAGTGGTAGGGAATGCCCTGGGGGGGGGGGAATTACAGGGAGGACAAATATTTAATTTGGCATTTGGGGCTCAGACCCTGCCTCTGCCTTGTTTTATGGCCATGTTATCTGTCTCCAAGCTTTGCTTTTTTATATAAAATGGGCATTTTTCCAACTGGCCTCACCTACCGTGGCAGCCCTTTTGTGAGAGTGCCACCAACACACACTCAAAATGCCAAATGTGCCCACTGACCCAAAAAGGTTGGCAACCCCTAGATGGATCCTCTTGTAATACTTGGCAAAAGTGCAGCCCTAGCCACCGCTTTCAGCAGCATATGCTGAAGAAGAGACTGGGATGAAATGTGACGCAAAGAGCCCACCTTTATTTTCCGCAGCTTGCCCTTCCTTTTCTTCATGTCAGTAACCTGTTCTACACTGTTGCAGGTGCATGCTTCATGTTCCATCTATCCCACATGCTCCTCATTCTCCAGTTTGATGTGCACTCCCGCTATCGAAAAATCAGCTTTGCTAGTTTTCTTTTTGCATTGTTTATATTTTGCACTATTTCCCAAAATTTGCTAGAGGCTCAGTACTCTCAGTATTGACAAATAAGAGAAAATGCAAACAACTTCTAGCTTAAAGCAAGTTGAATTGTAACGTGTCAGTAAACAATGTTAGATCTCCTTTAAAAAAAAAAAATAGAAGACAGGTAGAAACAAAAACAGCCCCATGTATCAAGGACACCCACCTTACTCCAGGTAAGCCAGAGGTTGCATACAAAAGATATTCTCATACAGGAACACTGAAAGGGTGTGTTATATGCAATGTGAACCAGCATCACATGCGGTATGTGTTTATGCTAATTGGTGGTATGATTATGGCTTTATAATCACCCATTCCTTCCTTTACTACTGGCTCTTGTACTTAAGATTTTGGATTCTGCCCAAGCAGAAATGAGAGGTGGAAGGATCCTGAAACTCAAATTATATAGACAAGTTTCAGAGTCCTGCTTCCTCTGACAAGATGGAACCACTTATCACCTTCACTGGTCCCCCTCATTGGCAAGTGCATGTGTCAGAGGTCTTTGAGCTGGCAAACCAACGGCCATGATCTTAGGAATAATCTGGGAGGCATATGACTGGTCTGCTTTCTAAAGCTAACCAATGAACTGCTTGCAGGGGAAACTAACTGAACACTCAGATGTAAGCCAAGCTGAGCTCAGTGTAAAAGTAGGTCATGCATGTAATAAATAAATAGATGATTTGGGGCTTAGTGTCTTCCTACAACTATCTCCCTTAGGTCTTTCCTGATCATAAGGAGCAGGAAAGGACAAATTAGTGTATTCATATGCTCTGTTAGGTGGGGCTTGGGGGACACTGGAAACAAGCTGCAAGTTGGTGGTGAATGTCTTGATAAGACTTCTGTCAAAAGATCTTCAAGTAGTAAGGTTATTTTTCCTTGTAGCTTAGTCTGCACCTTATAGCCAGAGTCTTTGGGAACAATAAGGTTAACATTAATCTATTCAAAATGAATATGCAGCATATCTTTGAAACTATACTAGAAAGGTTAATTTTTATATTTGCAGGGAGACTATTTGTGACCTATGACTATGAGGTCTTTTCTGCTTATAATTTGTAGATTCCCATTATCTTCACCTGCTCTATAGATCTGAAAGACCCTTACAGTCATTGATGTGCAAGAGGGCAAGAAATTTTAACAACCATCTGGCAATTAAATTGTACTCTTTCTTCACTCTGCTTCTATGTCTGATATCAAGTCATTTTTAACACCCAGTCTTGGACACTGCTAAATATATTCTATGTTCACCTATTCATTCCAGGTTATAGAGATCTGGAATTAGGAGTGAGCAGTGAAGTAGCCAACTTTGCCGATGACACCAAATTATTTAGAGTGGTTAAAGCAAAAAGGGATTGTGAAGAGCTCCAAAAGGATCTCTCCAAACTGGGAGAATGGGCAACTAAATGGCAAGTGCAGTTCAATGTAAGCAATTGTAGGAAAGGGCATCATGACAGAAATGCCCCCATAGCAATGCCTGCAAGGAGAATCCATAGCCACACCCCCAGGAGATTTCTCTCTCTCCCTCCTTATACTCCTTATACTCCCTCCTTATATGCAGTATACTCAATGGATCTAACACTCCGTTTAAAACCTCAGCAATAAAATACAGGCATCCACAAATAAACAAACCACTAATAACATGTCACAGTAAGGTTTACGGAGCATAGCTGCAACCCTATGCATAGTTACCTGGGAGTATGCTTCATTGAATTCACTTGCAAAGAAGTGTTACCATTTAATCTGCTAGCACAAAATAGGAACTCCATCAAAGAAAAGGAAAGAAGTATCCAGTCAATATTCTCCTTGATTATTTTCCTCATTCTCTGACTTCCACTATGCTAATCTGTCTCAATCAATGGTAAAATGCGAAAGTCTGGTTATCAACTCATTCCCTTGCCAGAGCAAAGAGGGTCAGTAAATTAATTCTGGTGCTCCAGCAGATGCTATCATTGCTCCTGTTCTGGAGGGGGAAAAGTCCTGGAGGCATGCTCCCCTGCATTTCCCCACCACTACGTCACTGCAGATAACATATAAACTATCCGTAAGGCAGCAGTTCTGACGCTGGCATGTGTGTCATTACTCATTACTGCTGACTTGAGTGGGAAAGTCCACAGTAAACTGTTTCGGGGCTTCAGCCGTATGCTCCTCTGTATTTTCATTCTCATGCTGCTTAGCCAAGGCAAGATATTGACATTGTCTCATCTTCCATTGTCCTGCAAATCTTCTATAAATGCTTAAAGAAATTAGCACATTCATGTCTGACAAGTTCAGATGACAACATTGCTAACTACTGTTTTAGCTAATAATCCACCTAGATTAGGCTAGATGTTGTGAAAGGGTTCCTCTTCACCATGCCTCCATCCATTACCCCACTACAAAAATGTTTTCAGACTAAACTTTGACTCTCATCCCCCCTAGGTCTTGGACAACTCATTTCAACATATAGGGTAGGAGGGAGAGAGCCCAAAGGAGGAGCTGAGAGATGTTGTCACTTCCAGGACAGTTAATCACAAGCAGTTTTTGTCCTGGGAAAAAAGGATATAAATGTTTAAGCTATCAGCTTGCTTTCTTTTCTTTTCTTTTCTTTTCTTTTAAAAAGAGGACCATCTGCTTGGTATGAAACAGATGGGCCACAGATGCAAACAGGGCAAAGTGTTTTGTGCTACCCCACACACCAGTCACAAAGCCAAGAAAAGCAGCTCTTGTGGGAAATAGCTGAACAGTCTCCAAGCTACATTTGTTTCTTTCTGCTGATGCTGCCAGCAATGGAACTACAAAAAGCTTACTGCAATGTTGCACTTCTGCAATGAAGTCTGTTCCAATACCTTTTGAAAAAGATGTCATATGTCAAACAATTTCCCTCCAACCATGTAAAAATGCCAGTGAGCTCTCCTTGGTGCTGAAAGAGAGACGGCCAGCATCCTGTCCTTATTTAGGGAATAAGGTTTGCAATGGTTTTGGCTTTGCCTGTTAAGTACATCCTACTTCTAAAACTCTTTTAAACTCCACTTGCCCTTCTCCTAGTCATTATCAAGCAAAGCTATTAGAAACAATTGTTGGTATTACTATTTATAAAATACCTCAAACATCTTGATGCTACACAAACATAAAAATGTTTAACAGTCCCACCTGCAGGCTTATGAGGTAATGAGAGAAGAAAAGGGAAGGAAAGGAAGTAAGACAGAAAAGGAGGGAGGAAGAGATCCAGTGGCAAAAGACCAAGTAAACAGATGATATTTAAACAGACTGAGCTTGTACAAATGTCTGGTGTGTCACCATGCCTTGTCTACACATGTATAGATTTGTCTATACATGTATAGTCTACCATGTATACACATACAGTCAGGGCCAGAAATATCGGAATAAGGATAACTGTTTTGGCAGTTGGCCTCTGTATACCACCACATTGAAGTTGAAAGGAAACACACCCAGATGGGAGCGAAGCCAGGACTTTCAGCTGTAATTCAAGGGGTTTGACAAAAGTGGGGCATGAACCATTCAGGAAGGACAGCCAGTGGCATACACACACACACATTGTTGGTGGCTCATAAGTAATGGAACAAACCAACATCATGTCAAACTTAAGGATTGCTTTTAATACCTGGATGAAAATCCTGTTCAGTCAATGACTGTCTGAAGTCTGGAAACCATGGACATGACCAAATGCTGAGTTTCCTCCCTCGAGATGCTTTGCCAGGCCTTTATGGCAGCTGCCTTCAGCTGCTGCTTGTTTGTGGGTCTTTCTGCCTTCAGTCTTGTCTTCAGTAAGTGAAAAGCATGCTCTATTGGGTGGAGATCCGGTGACTGACTTGGCCATTGAAGAACATCCCACTTCTTTGCCTTGAGAAACTCTTGGGTAGCTTTTGCTGTATGTTTTGGGTCATTATCCATCTGCAATATGAAGCGGCATCCTATCAGTTTGGCAGCATTTGGCTGAATCTGAGAAGAAAGTATAGAATTCGTCCTGCTGCTTCTATCAGCAGTCAGGTCATCAATAAACACCAGTGACCTGGTTCCATACAGCCATTGGCAGCCATACATGCCCATGCCATAACACTGCCTCCACCATGTTTGATAGATGATGTGGCATGCTTTGGATCATGAGCAGTTCCTTTCTTTCTCCATACTTTTCTCTTCCCATCATTCTGGTACAAGTTAAACTTGATTTCATCAGTCCAAAGAATCTTATTCAAGAACTGGGCAGGCTTTTGTAGGTGTTTGCTGGCAAAGGCTACTCTGGCCTTTTGGTTCTTGAGCGTTACCAGTGGTTTGCACCTTGTTGTGAAGCCTCTGTATTTACATTCATAAAGCCGTCTCTTGACTGTAGATGTTGACAATGACATGCCTACCTCCTCAAGAGTGTTCTTGACCTGGCTAGATGTTGTGAAAGGGTTCCTGTTCACCATGAGCAGAATTCTGCGGTCATCCACTTTAGTTGTCTTCTGTGGTCTTCCAGGCCTTTTGCTGTTGCTGAGCTTGCCAGTTAATGCCTTCTTTTTCAGGATGTTGCAAACTGCTGTATTGGCCACTCCCACTGTTTTTGCTATCTCTCTGATGGGTTTATTTTGTTTCCTCATCCTAATGATGGCCTCCTTCACTCGCATGGACACCTCTTTGGACCTTATGTTGGGAGTCCCAGTGAACAGCTACCAAATGCAAATGTAACACTCAGAACCACCTCCAGGCCTTTTATCTGCTTGCTTGGTCATGGGGTACCCAGGAAACAGGCCACACTTGGCCATGCAGCTGCTTGTCAGCCATTCGTTCCATTACTTATGAGCCACCAACAATGGGTTGGTGTATGCCACTGGCTGTCCTTCCTGAATGATTAGTGCCCCACTTTTGTCAAACCCCTTGAATTACAGCTGAAAGTCCTGGCTTCGCTCCCATCTGGGTATGTTTCCTTTCAACTTCAGTGTGGTGGTGTACAGAGGCCAACTGCCAAAACAGTTATCCTTGTTCCAATATTTCTGGCCCTGACTGTATATACCTGAATTTCATAGTTAGGATCTTTAATCAGAAGTCACAGTGCATCACAGCAGGAATTAGAGCATCCAGGTGGGGGAGAATAAAAAGGCAATGAGCCAGAGTTCAGGGTACTCAACTAAGCAGTTTTATTACAAAACAGAATTACTTATTTGGCATTTGTTTCCCTTCCTTAGCCTATATCTCTTGCACACTGCTCCATCTTACCTGGCCCTTCCCATACATTCAACCTCCTCAATAGTTTTAACCAAATGTTGCCCATGTAAAGTAGGACACATGGCCACCATAGACCTGTCTGTTGTGACTGGATCATCTTTCCTCTTTACTGGCATCTTCAGAGTACCAACTGTGAATCCTTCCAGGATAGACCACGCCTGGACTTTCAGAATCTTCTGTCTTGCTGTGACCATAAAGAGCAGGCAAAAAGTAAAATGCATCTCCCTCTGCCAATTTGATTGATGGGGGGGGGGGAATCTGACTCAGCCCATATGTGATCAGTTACACTTGCACCTTGACATAGGGGCACGTAGGTGAGAAATGAAGGAAACTGATGCCAGAGAGGGCAGGAGCTGGGCTTGAATAGCCCCACAAGCTACACCCTCATGTCACCCAATGGCCAGGCACAACTTTCCCCTTCCCCATATCCTTCATAGCAGGGAGAAGGAGAGAAATAATGCATTAACACAAGCAAATATATAACATATAATCAACTTGTACATCATCTTTGTGCTGATGTGCATGAGCTATTATAAACTCCATTTACAATAGTTCCCAACTGGGTTTCAAATCCTCAGTGCATGGATTTCAGCCAATAAAATAATGCTCCTGGAAGCTTGAGCTAGATAGATAAAATTGAGTGAAGAAGTAATTCAGTTTTAAGAGAGCAAGTAACTTGTAATGGTATAAATATGACTATATCTACATTTTTTTCCTATTAGCTAATCAATTAATCTGGCATATCCATTAAATGCATAAATCAGACAATAGATTCTACAGTCCCACAGTATCCTAGTTTCTTTTTAACTTTCCATTTACACACACACACAGAGAGAGAGAGAGAGAGAGAGAGAGCGCACATTCACACTGGTTCAGAACTTTCATTACTGCTCTTGCAGCTGCTGAACTCAGCTAGCAGTCTCTCCTTAGATGTCACATATCTGTCCCTTTATAGCTGTTAGATTTTGGAGTAGGAAATGGCTCTTCACCACCATCTTTTTCTGTAACTCCTGGGTCTGTTCCCTTCTCTTCTCCCAGTCCTACAGGCTCAGGAGCCTGAGATCTCTGTATGCAGGCAGAGCCTCTCACTTGGCTTGCAGGCAGGGTCTTAGCTTTCAAACAACCTCCTCAGGTTTCACACAGATCTCTCTTCTGCTAACAATGTTCAATTGCCTTTTTTCACTTTCCCTAACTTTCAGATGGTGCCAATTGTTCTTTTGTTTGAGTGGAGAGAAAGAAAGACAGTGGTGCAAAGACAATGGCCCCATGCCTTCATTGCAGATTTTAAAGAAAGTCTTGAACTCACTAGGTGAATTTCCTTAGACTGGTGCAAAAGAGAATGCCCTCCACACCCCCATCTCCCACCATCCTGTCTCTTTTTTTTTTGTTCCCCATGCAGTAGCCACCACAATAGGTGTTATTTTATAAATTACAAGTCTATCAGAAAGCTGAGCTAATAGCCGTGTTTCAAAGTGAACTCTGCAGATCAATTCTGCCCTATGAAAAAGAGGAAGCTATTTACACTCAGGATGAGAATTGACAATGCCAGGGGGCATAATGGATGAACAGATGCATGAAGATAGAAATCGATTTTCTGAAAGGGATGGCGTATTGGTACCTGAACACAGCACAGCAATTGGTTGCTTCAGCAGCACTGTATGCCGAGAATTATGCTTAATGGACTCATGTCCTTTGCCATCCAAAGTGCAAACTCTGGCAAGCTGGGTGGGTACCACCAGCAAAACTTTGCTCAGTGCAAAGCACTAACACCAGACATTCTTGGATACTATGAACAGTCACATGAATAGACTACTTCCAGAGTTTGCACATCTCCTCACAATTTTTCTCGTTCTGACACAACATTTTCACTCATCTTAAGAAGATGGGTGGACTCTCAAAATGACACAGTGAGCAGAGTATGATGGGCAGTTGTGAAAACAAATGGAACCTGCAACATGATGCATTTTGGGGTGCTCCCTAGTCAGGATTCCAGCCACTCCATTCTGTCCTCCCCCCAATTTACCAACACATGTCTCCCAACCACACTGAACATTCTGTGCCTGCTTTGCTTTGGATGCTGCTTTGGACTGTCAGAATCAGCCCCACTTTGTCTTGGACCAATTCAGACCCCCTCTGCTTTGACATGGTTCCAGATCCAAAGTGAGATTTGGATATCTGGATCACTTGGTTTGAGCGTTTTCCCATTGACTTGCATGAGAAAACACGAATGGCCATAACTTTTTCGGTTTTCATGATAAATGCATGAAGCTTGGGGTTCTCTCTCCTGACATGGAGGGGATGCCACCTGCCAAATTTCAGACAGTTTGGCCAAGTACTTTTTGTGCTAGATGCAGCTGAAATTTAATTTTTCCACGAAAACTCTCCAAGCAAAAAGCTAATTTAGGGATGTCAGAGAATTTCGCCACAAATCTCGGGGAGGCCGAATGCCAGCACAGTCGGCCCCCCGAAATCGGTGGCAAAATGGTCTGTCACCCCCTGCCCCCCCCGGGACAGGACTTACCTTGGGCGAATCTCCCTGGCGGCGGCGGCTCCGGCGGCGGTTTGGCGGCGACGGCAGCTGGTCTTCCGACCGGCTGCCGCCGCCATTTCCAAGTTAAAAAAAAAAAAAAAGTGATAGGCTACGTAAAGATTTACATAGCCTATCATGGCTAGATTTTTTAAAAATACCATGATAGGCTATGTAAATCTTTATGTAGCCTATCACGGCTGAGTTAAAAAAAACACACGCGCGTATGCAAATGGCGGCGCCCATGGGCGCCGCCATTTGTGTTCCTTATTTTGGCACTTCTAGTCTACGTAAACGTTTATGTAAACATCTATGTTATTTGCATTCCCCTTATTTTCGCCGTAGTCTACATAAATGTTTACGTAGACTAGACGTGCCAAAATAAGGAACACAAATGGCGGCGCCCATGGGCGCCGCCATTTGCGTACTCGCGGTTTGTTTGTTTTTTTAAACTCAGCCATGATAGGCTATGTAAATATTTATGTAGCCTATCATGGCTGACTGCAGGGACACAAACGGCGGCGGCTATGGCCGCCACCATTTGCAGACCCGGCCAGCCAGGATTCGCGGTGGGAGGGACAGGGCGCCTCCCCCCCGGCCAGAATTTCAGGGAGAGGGACAAAGCACCTCCCCCCCACCGCGAATCAAATTTCGTAAAAGGTAAGTGACTTTCATACATCCCTAATATACCTCTCAGTGCCGTGCTGCCACCGCCCCCTGTCTGCTCGGCTGCCAAGGACTTATGAGGAAGAGACAATGAGCAAGTAGCAGGGGTGTGCAACATACCTCCTCCTCCAGCCTGGGTAATTCACAGCACTTTTTGCATATAGGTCTGTGTGGACACATATACTCAAGATTCACAGCACTTTTTGTGTATAAGTCTATGTGCACATAGACTTCAAATCACTATGTTTTTAAAAAACATTGTGATCATGGCGGAGGGACTGGCAAGCAGAGCAGGGGCTGGGGGCTGTCGGGAGAACCCGTACGGGGGGGGGTCTCATTTCCCTAAGTAACACCACCAGAATGATCTCTGTCTCTGAAATGCAGCTGTTTTTCTCCAGTTATTCAGTCTTCTCCCCTCCTCCACCACTGTCACCGATTGTAGATTGCTGTGTTACGTTCAGCCCTGATTTGGCAACTAGACTCTCCATTTGCCATAGCTCCCTCTCTCCCTCCTCCTCCTCCTCTTTCCCCCTTCTCCTCAACCCCTTGCTGAACTTTGTCAAGTTGATACTTTTGGCACCAGGCTGTCTGGGTTGCTCAGAACAAATCACAGAGTCGGACAAGGTGCTTCGTATGTAAGCCACTTCACTTCGGGGCACCTTGTTGCTATTCTGCTCCAACTCGTATCATCCAGAGGCACCTCTGAAGCAGCCTGCTTCAACTCATTATTCAGGGCAGTGCACAGCCCTAGTTTTTGTGCTTCTTTAGACCTTTTGGCTCCCCAAACCTGCTGTTGCCTTCCTCTTGTGTGCATATGGCATAGCGATGTACAGATTGTTAAATCCATTCTGTCTGTGTTTTGTGGATTGTCAGGTGTCTTTTGTGCTGTCACCCACTCTGATGGAATTGGATTTATTCAAGGATGTACAAGAATTTTGCCCACTTGCGCAAATGTGCATTTGCGCTAAGGCACCTTAGCATGAATGTGCATTGGTGCAAGTGCAAAGTTCCACAAATCCCCCCCCCATTAAAAAATGGTCTGCAAGTTCATGAAATCCTCCTGACTCAGAAAAAAAGCCAGTCTGCTGTGGAATCCACAGGTTGGATTCATAGAAATTCAAACTCATTTGAATCCATTTCCCCAACATCCCTAAATGGCATTTTGCTGGAGATGAACAGGTTGGCACTTAAAGAACTGAGATTGCTATTAGTATATAGCAGAAATAATAATATGGGAAGTATGATGGACATCACTGTCATTTTAAAAATCATAAAATTCTGATTTTGGATGGTAATGTTGGCAAACTGTTGTGATTTGTAATTGATGACCATAGAGATGAGTCTTATCCAGACTGATAGTTTCCTTTTCCTAGCCAGTAACCAGTTAAAAGATTCTTATTGTATGAGCTGGCTCATAATTTGCAATCATCCTCCAGGCTAGGTTGGTGGGTACATGAGGGCCTCTTTCTATAGCAGCATTTCAGTTATGGAACTCCCTCCTGAGGGAGGTCGGGTTGGCTCCATCCCTACTGAATTTGAGACAGGTAATAGACACTGTAATGTTTTGTCAGGTCTTTGATTAATCTTAATATTGTTTTGCCCATGTTAAAGAATGTTTTGTTTCTATGAGTGTGTGTTGTTGTTTTTTGAATTGTACACTACTTTGAGAACCCTGGTGAGCAGAAAAGGCAATTTATAAATTCTTCTAATAAATAAATCCATAAAACTGGATTTGGGGGCATAATAATCTAATCCGGTTACCACATGGAATGTTTTATGTCATAAAAGAGAAGTACAAGAAGTTAAGGGGTTTGGTTGTTGTTTTGCTCACTTGAGTTGATAGCATGCATGTTGAATTTTATATTATTATTATTATTATTATTATTATTATTATTATTATTATTATTATATGTTTCTATTTTGCCCAGCAGCCAAAGCTGTATTACAAACATGATGTAATGCCTGTATTTTGCTAACTTGAGAAGTTGCAGTATTTTTATATAGTCATTGCTAATGTTATAAACATGTAATTTAAATCTCAATGCAAATATTTTATAAAGAAGAACACTCTGGTAGCATCCATCTTTGATTCTTTGAAAAATGTAGCCCGAACAAACAACTGTGTAAGGAGAACACTCACACGGTAAGAAGGAGGGGCCCAGAATTAGAATGTGAACTTCCTTCAGCTGGGGCAGCCACAACAGGTGTTTTGGGAATGGCAAGTCTGGCAAGAAGACAGAACAGATAGATATGTTTTCATCAGTTCTGTCTTTCAGGAGCCTGGTATTTACACAAAAGGTTAGCACTGATATCTAAGTAGGAACATAATGAATGCATAGACACAGGAAGCTATAAACTGACTTCACAAAAGGGACTATTTATTGGTCATCCATATACAAAGCATAGCAATTGGCATACCTTCTGTAACACTGTCACATATGGGATCATGTTAAAGTGCTAGTTCATTCCTGACTGCATTCCAGCCTCTGCTAACCTGGACACATCCCAGTTTAGCAACCTGGATGCCATCAACAAAGCCATAGTAAATAAAATACACTAACAATCAACAGTTTCTTGACACTGTTTCCTTTTTTTATCTGAGCACCCCTTCCCTTCACCTTTTCTTTCCTCTTTTCTCATTCTACTTCCTTTTTTTGGCGTCAGCAATCAAAACTGCACTAGCGAACTGTGATGGTTTTTAATGTGAACACTGATTAGATCCACTAGGAGGAAGTCAGATTTTAATCACATCTTTCTCTCCAATTTAAGAGCAGGAATTACACACACATGCCTATATTCCAAGTAGAATCTTATTAGAGGAGGTATAATTCGTCTCAGGTGACTTTCCCAAAATGAATTTTAGGTTGGCAGCCAATCTGAGGACAGGCCACTTCACTGAGAGCAAAATCACTCCCAGATTGCAACATCTCTCATCACTGGCCAAGGAAGATCAAGTCTAGATAGAGCATTGCAGCCTATTCCTATGCAGGTCTGAGGCTCTTTGCTAAAACAAGCAGCCAGTGAAATGGCACATAGGAACTCAGTTGGAATTATGAGCAACTTGTCTGTTAGACACTGATGCATGCTCTATGAATGTATTTCAAAATCGCAACCTGTCAAGGGCTAAAAACAGCAGCAGGTCATGAATCACATCTTTCAGTTTTCATAGAGCATAGCTACATGACCAGAGCCCCACAATAATGGGTTGGAAGGGTTGTGACCATTCCAAATTAACCTTTCAAATTAATAATTAGCAAACCTGTTATTTATCTCACTGGGTGACTTTGGGCTGGACTCTAACCACTAGATCATACTTCTGTTATGAAACTCATGAAGAAAAAGAGACAGTATAATGGGAAGTTCCTTCTGAAGCAGTCACACTTCACTTGTACAAATGCAGCATGAAGGGAAAGATCAGCAACCTTCTCTTTGTTTGAATAAAAAGCACACTCTGCACATGCTCAGGGAATGGACAAAATGAGGAATGAACATACCAGGGAATATGAAGAACTATATTCTTCCATTATGTGTGTGTGTGTGGGGGGGGAATCTCCCTCAATCCAGCTGTTCTCTGGGGAAAAAAAAAAACCCTTCACCCAAGGGTTTTCTGAGATAACTAACAGGAGGTCTGATAATGAACTGGATGTGGAAATACGAAGCTGAGCTGAGAGGAGAACCAACTCTGTGCATGTCTACTCAGAAGTAAGTCTTACTGAGTTCAATGCAACTTACTCCTACACATGTCAGCACCCCACTTGCCCCCAGCTCAGCTTTGTATTTCCACATCCAGCTCATTAGCAAACCTCCTGTTAGTTATCTCAGAAGACCCTTGGGTGAAGGGGCGGGGGGTTTCCAAGGAGCAGCTGGATGGAGGGAGATTCCCCACACACACACACATACATAATGGAATAATATAGTTCTTCATATTCCCTGGTATGTTCATTCCTCATTTTGTCCATTCCCTGAGCATGTGCAGAGTGTGCTTTTTATTCAAACAAAGAGAAGGTTGCTGATCTTTTCCTTCATGCTGCATTTGTACAAGTGAAGTGTGACTGCTTCAGAAGGAACTTTCCATTATACTGTCTCTTTTTCTTCATGAGTTTCTAGGGATGTACGAAAGTCACTTACCTGTGACAAAATTTGATTCACTGGGGGGGAAGGCGCTCTGTCCCTCCCCCCAAAATTCTGGTTGGGGGGGAGGGTCCCCGTCCCTCCCACCGCGAATCCAGCCGGCCGGGTCTGCAAATGGAGGTGGCCGTAGCCGCTTCTGTTTGCGTCCCTGCAGTCAGCTGTGATAGGCTACGTAAATGTTTACGTAGCCTATCACGGCTGAGTGAAAAACAAAAACAAAAACCACGCATACGCAAATGGCGGCACCCATGGGCGCCACCATTTGCATTCCTTATTTTGGCACGTCTAGTCTACGCAAACATTTACGTAGACTACGGCGAAAATAAGGGGAACGCTATTTGCATTCCCCTTATTTTCGCCGTAGTCTACGTAAATGTTTACGTAGACTAGATGTGCCAAAATAAGGAATGCAAATGGCGGCGCCCATGGGCGCTGCCATTTGCATATGTGCGGTTGTTGTTGTTGTTTTTCACTCAGCCGTGATAGGCTACGTAAACATTTACGTAGCCTATCACTGTATTTTTTAAAAATCTAGCCGTGATAGGCTACGTAAATCTTTACATAGCCTATCATGTTTTGTTCTTTTTCTTTTTTAACTTGGAAATGGCGGCGGCGACGAGCCGCCGCCGCCGGACCCCCGCTGCACCGCTGCCAGAGCCGCCGCCGCCAGGGAGATTTGCCTAGGGATGGGGGAGAATTTCTCCCCGAAACTTCGGGGGGCCGAGTGCCAACGCATTCGGTCCTCCGGAGGTTGTTCGAGGAGAAATTCTCCGCGCCCCCCCGCCCCCCCCGGGATGGGACTTACCTTTCACAAATGTCCCTCCCAGCGGCGGGTCCCGGCGGCAGTTCGGCAGGTCTTCGTCAGGGGTGGGGGCGGCAGCCGGTCTTTTGACCGGCTGCTGCCGCCACCATTCCAAATAATAATTAAAAAAAACGCCCCTGTGGTAGGCTACGTAACGATTAACGTAGCCTATCACGGCTAGATTTGCAAAGTCAGCCACGATAGGCTACGTTAATCGTCACGTAGCCTATCACGGGTGACTTTGAAAGGAAAAAAAAAAGTGCGTACAGCTAATGGCGGCCCCCATAGGGAGCCACCATTCGCGTTCCTGATTTGGTCCCTGTAGTCTACGTAAAGATTTACGTAGACTACAGTGAAAATAAGGACAACGCGAATAGCGTTGCCCTTATTTTAGCCGTAGTCTACATAAATCTTTACGTAGACTACAGGGACCAAATCAGGAACACGAATGGCAGCTCCCTATGGGGGCCACCATTTGCATATGCGTTTTTTTTTTTTCTTTTCAAAGTCACCCGTGATAGGCTACGTGACGATTAACGTAGGCTATCATGGCTGATTTTGCAGATCTAGCCATGATAGGCTACGTTAATCGTTACGTAGCCTATCACAGGGGCGTGTTTTTTTTTTCTTTTGAAGTTCACGGCCGGGGAGACGGGGCGCTTCTCCCCAACCTGAATTTCGGCTGGGCGAGGCAGGAAGCCTCCCCCCCGGCCTGAATTTCGGCCGGGCGAGGAGGGAAGCCTCCCCCCCCTGGCCTGAACTTCGGGGGAAGCAGCAAAGTGCCTCCCCCCCACCGCGAAGCAAGCTGCAAGACCAGGTAAGCGACTTTCGTGCATCCCTAGATTTGCCCAAGGTAAGTCCCGTCTCAGTGGGGGTGGGGGGGCACACCGTTTCGCCACCGATTTCGGGGGGCCGAATGCGCTGGCATTCAGCCTCCCCGAGATTCGTGGCGAAATTCTCTGACATCCCTATGAGTTTCATAACAGAAGTATGATCTAGTGGTTAGAGACCAGCCCAAAGTCACCCAGTGAGAAAACTAACAGGAGGTTTGCTAATGAGCTGGATGTGGAAATACAAAGCTGAGCTGGGGGCAAGTGGGGTGCTGACATGTGTAGGAGTAAGTTGCACTGAACTCAGTAAGACTTACTTCTGAGTAGACATGCACAGAGTTGGTTCTCCTCTCCATTTTAGCCTCACCATGTCACCAACAAGGCTGGATGTAGAAATCAAAAGCCTAGCAGGGGGAATAGTACTTGTGCAGGGCTCCAGACCAGCATGGTCATTTTAAAAGGTTCTTTCTTTCTTTCTTTCTTTCTTTCTTTCTTTCTTTCTTTCTTTCAAACAGTGTTGCTTTAAACAAAAAGTGCATCACTCAGGCACACCTAGGGCAGCCTTGTTTTGGGAAGCCCCGGGGATGGGGAGGAGGAAGTGTTTTGGCTGAAAGTAATTACTGCACGTCTCAGGGCAGGGGAAAAAATACATAAATATCTACGAAAAATAGCCTTTCTTACGGAAGTTATGCAGAATTACGGCTGTCGGTACAGATTTATCTTCGTAATTTTCGGAGCGGAAAAAAAAAGA
Organism: Heloderma suspectum; assembly: GCF_057233095.1. Lineage (NCBI taxonomy): Eukaryota > Metazoa > Chordata > Lepidosauria > Squamata > Helodermatidae > Heloderma > Heloderma suspectum. Next base: position 253,783,378 of record NC_139460.1, on the reverse strand, counting down.
GGAGAATTCCAGCGGCTTGCGAACGACAGTATGGAGCACTGGCCGCAAACTGCAGAAGTCAAGCAGCACGGAAGGTACACAATTCGTACATCCCTAAATGGAACAGGCTGGACATTGGCTAAAGTGCAAAAGGTGCAAGACTCGAAGTAAAGATGACCGAGCACACTCTAGAGCACATAATCGTGCCTATTGTGTGGCAGTGCAGGCAGCAAAAAAGGCTTATTTTGCTGCCTCCATTGCATCCTCAAGTAGCCATCCAGCAGACCTTGTCCAGGGACTGTTAACACCTTTCCCCAGTAAATGGGGCCCTGGCCCTATCGAGGACCCACTGTGATCTCTTTGCATTGCCCTTTGAGGACCAAATCACTTGCCTCCACAGCAAACTTGATGCTGTTGTTAGTGCAATTCCGATCAAGGTGTCTGATGCCACCATCTACCCGGTCTTGTGGGATCAGTTCCAGTAGTTGTGGCCTGATGATGTGGACAAGGTGCTTGCAGAAATGCGGCCGACCATGTGCCCTCTCAATCCCTTCTCCTCCTGGCTAATAAAAGGTAGCCGAGGGGGTATGACTGGGTGGGCCCAGGAAGTGATAAATGCTTCCCTACAGGAAGGGGTGGTCCCTGCTGTCCTTAAAGAGGAAGTAGTGCGACCACTCCTGAAGAAGCCCACTCTGAACCCAATGGTATTTGACAACTATCACCCAGTCACAAATACCCCCTTTTTTAGGGGAGGTACTTGAGAGGATTATGGCAGAGCAACTGTAGGCACTCTTGGAGGATACTGATTATCTAGATCCATTCCAGTCTGGGTTTCGATCTGATTATGGGACTGAATCAGCCTTGGTTGTCCTGATGGATGACCTTTATTGAAAGAGAGATGTGGGGGGTGCAACCCTGTTAATTCTGCTTGATCTCTTATTGGCTTTTGATACTATTGACCACAGTATCCTCCTGGATCAACTCCATGGGATAGGTATCAGAGGCACTGCGCTACAGTGGTTCCAGTCCTACCTACAGGGCTAATTTCAGAGGGTAACATTGGGTGAGTATTCCTCGGCCCCTTGGCAATTGAGCTATGGGGTGCTGCAGGGTACCATCTTGTCCCCAATGTTGTTTAATGTCATCTATATGAAACTGCTGGGAGCAGTCATTAGTGGATTTGGAGCTAAATGCCATCAGCATGCTCATGACACACAGCTCTATCTCCCTGGGACATCTGAACCAGGTGAAGCCAAGCAAGTCTTGAACCAGGGCCTAGACTCAGTAATAGGCTGGATGAGGGTCAATAAACTGAAGCTGAATACAGGCAAGATGGAAGTCCTGTGGGTGAGTAGTTCCTGAGTCTGGGAGATAGGCCTCATTGCCTATTCTGGATGGGGTTGCATTCCCTCTGAAAGATCAGGTTCGTAGTCTGGTGGTATTCCTAGATCCATTATTGTCACTGGAGTCCCAAGTGGCCATGGTGGCTTGGAGTGCCTTTTACAGCTTCGGCTGGTTCGCCAGCTATGGCCTCTCTTGGACAGGTATAGCTTGACCATGGTGATACAGGCATTGGTAACCTCAAGACTGGATTACTGCAATGCACTCTGTGTGGGGCTGCCCCTGAGGCTGCTCTGGAAGCTGGAGCAAGTGCAGAATTTAGCTCGTTTGCTGAGGGAACTGCACTGGCTGCCTATTTGCTACCAGGACAGCTTTAAGGTATTAGTACTAGTGTATGAAGCCCTAAACAACTTGGGACCAGGATACCCAAGAGAGCACCTTCTTCTTTACCAACCTGCCCAGTCACTGAGATCATCAGAGGTTACATCCCTGGTGGTTCCACATGAACCCATGGCTAGGGATGGAGGAGAAATCTGCCACGGACTCCAATGAGGCTGGATTCTTTAGCATCCGGCCCCCCGGAGTCCGCGGCAGAACGGACTGCTCCCCCCCGCCACTCTGTGAAGGCTGGTCAGGACAGACCCTACCTGGCGGCGGCCGGTCCAGGTCCAGATCCAGGTCCGTCGTCTTCATTCTGCAGCCATCTGCTGCCGGGCTGCAGATGCAAATGGCGTCTGGCATAGCAGACGCCATTTGTGTCCCTGCCCTTGGCCGTGATAGACTACGTAAATATTTACGTAGCCTATCATGGCCAAGGGCAGGGACGCAAATAGTGTCTGCTACGCCAGACGCCATTTGCGTGGCAGCGGCCAGAAGTCTGACTGTGGACGGGCCCGGCCGGAAGCTCCGTGGACTCACCGTGGAGTGGAGTCGGCCGGAGAGGATTCCAGGGGGAGGGACAGATCGCCTCCCCCACCCTGCAGACCCCTTCAGTGGATGGGTAAGTAGGTTTCATACACCCCTACCCATTGCCTGGCTGGAGTCCAACAGGAAAAAAGCCTTCAGTGTAGTGGCCCCATTTCTGTGGAACTCCCTGCTCTTGGAGGTCAGACAGGCCACAGGTGGCAACATGGTGTAGCTTTTGGCGCCTCTTGAAAACACTGTTATTTTGAGAGGCCTTCCTTGAGCGACCAGCTGCGGTATAGCAGGGATATCAGAGAATTCCGCCACGGACTCCAGTGAGGCTGGATTCTTTAGAATCCGGCCCCCTGGAATCCGTGGCAGAATGGCCTCCCGCCCCCTGCCACCCCGCGAAATCCCCCCGGGATGGAGCTTACCAGGGGCGGATGTGGCGGCGGCAGCAACTCCAGCGGTGGCAGCGGTAGGGATGTACGAAAGTCACTTACCCGGTCTCGCAGCTTGCTTCGCGGTGGGGGGGAGGCGCTTCGCTTCTCCCCCCGAAGTTCAGGCGAAGGGGTGGAGGCTTCCCGCCTCGCCCGGCCGAAATTCAGGCCGGGGGGGAGGCTTCCCGCCTCGCCCGGCCGAAATTCAGGCCGGGGGGGAAGCTTCCCGCCTCGCCGGGCCGCGAACTACGAAAGGGGGGGAAAAAAAAAGACTACGTGGCCGTGATAGGCTACGTAAATTACGTTATGTAGCCTATCACGACTTTGGGGGGGGAAAAAAGCGCGTACGCAAATGGCGGCGCCCATGGGGCGCCGCCATTTGCGTTCCTTAGTTGACCCCCGTAGTCTCCGTAAATCTTTACGGAGACCACGGCGAAAATAAGGACAACTTTATCTGCGTTGCCCTTATTTGACCCCCGTAGTCTCCGTAAATCTTTACGGAGACCACGGCGAAAATAAGGATAACTTTATCTGCGTTGCCCTTATTTGACCCCCGTAGTCTCCGTAAATCTTTACGGAGACCACGGTGAAAATAAGGACAACTTTATCTGCGTTGCCCTTATTTGACCCCCGTAGTCTCCGTAAATCTTTACGGAGACCACGGCAAAAATAAGGACAACGTTATTGTAAAATATTTTAAATATTACATTGTGATTTCCTCCGTAGGAGGGAATCCCCCCATTGCTTCTGCCGTACTCTTGGAAGGTGGATTGCCTTGGCCAGAACTTTTCCACTATTCTCGTAATTATTTACGTATTTTTCGTTGCTGCCCAAAATATGCTTCCCACTTTCCCGCCTTCTGTGCGCTCCCCCGCTGTCTTCTTTTCTCGGACAGGGACAGGGATTTTATTAATTTCTGTGTATTTGTGCTTAATGATCCTCGCGTTTACTGGTCTTGTTGTTAACCTAACCGCCTCACACAGTCACAATAAAAAAAAAACGGGGCTGCAGCTCCGCTTCCGCAAAATCTGTCGTCAACTTCCTGCTAACTTCCTGAATGTCGTCTGCATTTGCGCTTGCGTCTGCGTGGGGATTTGTGGGTGGAGTTCTGTGGTGTGGTGGTGGTGTTGTGTTAGTGGTGGTGCTTGCTTATTATTGGATTTCCTCTGTTGTTTGTTCATTGTTGTGGTTTTGTCTGGTCTGTGTGTGTGTGTGTGTAGTTGTGCATTGTGGTGTTTTTGTATGGTTTGGTCTGTGTGTGTGTAGTTAAGTGGTGGTTGTGCACGTGGCTGTCTTGGTGTGTGTGTTTGTGTGCAAATTGCAAAATGGCTGCACCAGTGCGTGGCAGGAGGTGGGACCATGAGGAGACCAAGGCCCTCCTCAGCAACATTAAGCGGAGCGAGGCGGTGGCAGTGCTGTTTGGCAGCTCCTCCTGCCGCAATGAACTTTATTGGGCCCAGATAAAGAGGAGGATGGAGCGAGCGGGCCACTATCGCACAGTTGGACAACTGAGGTCCAAATGGAAGGCGCTCAAGCAGTCCTTCGTCAGAGAGGGGATTGCTGCTGCCGAGTGGAGGGCACCGCTGTCCAACCCCCCCCCCCACCTACTACTGGCGCATCCGCAGAGTGTGGGTCCAAGCAGGCCGGCCCCCATTTTTGCAGAGGTATATGCCTGGTAAGTTATAGTTATCCCATCATCAAGCTCAACTAAATATGAAGACAAGGATGTGTACCGAAAATGAAGCTATCTCTTTGTGGTCTCTCTCATGGAGAAACAAACAAATCCTGACATTTTTAGCCTGCAATCCTATGCTTGCTGAACTTTTGACAGAAAAAGGTCCCATCATCTCCCAGCCACTTTGGCTGGTTGAAGAAGGGATGCTGGGAACTGCGTTGTTTTTCCCTGTACAACCACATGCATAGGATTATGCGGGCCTGGCTACTACAACTCATATTACACACTGACACACTGTCCATTTCCAGGGAAATGCTGCTGCTGCCGGTCTCTGCAGTGCACACAGGGGGACTGGCACCAGCCCAGCAGCAACAGGGCCACCCTCTCAGTGTCGTCTTCCTTCTTCATGTAGTGATTGCTGAATTTTTGCACGCCACCCACCCCACTTTCTACCAAGACATTGGCACTCCAGTCAACTCATGAGCAAGTGTTCATCTGAGACCTTGGAGATCTGGGTATAGTCCACTCAGCCATGGAAGCTCGCTGGGTGACTTTGGCCCAGTCAGAAAGCCCCAGCCTACCTCAGTGTTGTTGTTGTTAGGGGTGGACGAAAGTCACTTACCTTTTCTCGCAGCTTGTTCGCGGTGGGGGGGAGCGCTTCGCTGCTCCCCCCGCGAAGTTCAGGCCGGGGGGGAGGCTTCCCGCCTCGCCCGGCCGAAATTCAGGCCGGGGGGGAGGCTTCCCGCCTCGCCCGGCCGAAATTCAGGCCGGGGAGGAGGCGCCTCACCTCGCCCGGCCGCGAATGCGAAAGTAAAAAAAAAAAAAAAAAAAACGCCCCCTGATAGGCTATGTGACGATTCACGTAGCCTATCACGGCTAGATCTGCAAAGTCAGCCGTGATAGGCTACGTGAATCGTCACGTAGCCTATCACGGGTGACTTAAAAAAAAAAAAAAAAGTGCGTACGCGAATGGTGGCCCCCATAGGGAGCCGCCATTCGCGTTACATATTTAGTTGCTGTAGTCTACGTAAATATTTATGTAGACTACGGCGAAAATAAGGGCAACGCAAATAGCGTTGCCCTTATTTTCGCCGTAGTCTACGTAAACATTTACGTAGACTACAGCAACTAAATATGTAACGCGAATGGCGGCTCACCTCGCCAGGCCGCGAACTAAACAGTTAAAAAAACACACAAAAAAATGCCCCCGTGATAGGCTACGTGACGATTAACGTAGCCTATCACGGCTAGATCTGCAAAGTCAGCCGTGATAGGCTACGTAAATCGCCACGTAGCCTATCACGGGTGACTTAAAAAAAAAAAAAAGCGCGTACGCAAATGGCGGCCCCTATAGGGAGACGCCATTCGCGTTCCTTATTTGGTCGCTATAGTCTACGTAAACATTTACGTAGACTACAGCGACCAAATAAGGAACGGGAATGGCGGCTCCCTATGGGGGCCGCCATTATCCGTACACACATTTTTTTATTTTTTTTTAAGTCACCCGTGATAGGCTACTTGATGATTCACGTAGCCTATCACGGCTGACTTTGCAAATCTAGCCATGATAGGCTACGTGAATCGTCACATAGCCTATCAGGGGACGTTTTGTTTTTTTTTCCTTTTATTGCAATGGCGGCGGCGGCAGCCGGTCGAAAGACCGGCTGCCGCTCCCGCCCCGCTCGAACACCCGACGAACCGCCAGCCGGACCCGCCGCCAGGAGGGACATTCAGGGAAGGTAAGTCCCGTCCCGGGGGGGGGGTGCGGGGGGCGGGGGGGGGGCGGAGGATTTCTCCCCGAAACTTGTTCGGGGGGCCGAATACGTTGGCGCTCGGCCCCCCGAAGTTTCGGGGAGAAATTCTCCCCCATCCCTAGTTGTTGTGAGCATTAAATGGAGAGGAAGAGGCTAATGTGAGCCGCCTTGGGTTCCTTGCGTTAGGAAAAAAGGTGGCATTTATGCAATGCATCACTAGAATGAACAGATACCATGGCATTGCAAATGTAGAAGTGGGGTGACTAGAAGTGCAATCCTGTGCATGTTTACAGAAGTCCAACAGTCCCCATCACACCAAAACTGTCAGTACTGTATAATCTGCCTCCCTAATTATCCCCTCATCATTAGACCTTGTGGTGGGAGGACAGAATCAGTGGTCCTTATGGTAGTGGGGATGGTGATAGACAGATCAATCAGTGACTGTGGTTTTGTTCACTCACCACATATATAAAGGCATTCATTCTGTTACTGTGACATCCCACAGCTGCGCATCGTGCCTTGCTGGTGGAGGAGGCACTGAGGGCCGCGGAGAGGGAGAGGACAGAGGAGGAGGAGGAGGAGGAGGAAGAGGAAGAGCCAGCAGCAAGAGGAGCAGCATCTGTGGAGGAAGGCCACCCTTCTTCCACAGATGAAGCCCCTCCTCTTGTGATCCTGACGCGTCTGATAAGAGACGTCCGGATGCTCAGGAGGACCTGTAAGTAGTACTACAGAATGGCACCTGACCTGAGCTAACAACTCTGCCTGCAAGATGCATATTACCATTGTGCTTTATTCTTCTCTTTCTTTCTACACACAGGTGACGACCTTCGAAGGAGGGTGGAGGCCCTGGAGCGGGAAAGCCATCCTCCTCCTACGAGCTGAGGCCTGCAGCCACAGCCAGCCAGCCCAACATTGTTTTTGAATTGTTGAATTGTTTCTGTGTTTTGTCTTGATCTGTTCTGTTTGTATATAAAGTTCTTTCTAAAAAATAGGTTACAATTCCTTGGTTCAAGTCCACAGATATAATTTCTTAAATCTAGATCATTGTACACAATGATCTCTGTGTTTGCTTACTGTTAACCGCAACAAGAATCCCTCCCCAGAATCCCAGCCAAACAAGAACAGCTTCCCTCATAGGGAGATGGACAGTCCGCATCCCTGATGTTATGAATGAGTGCATTCAAGACGAGGCTGGACAGCCATATGCCAGGGATGCTCTGACTTGGACACCTTAATTTGAGCAGGGGGTTGGACTCGATGGCTTTGTATGCCCCTTCCAACCCCATGGTTCTGTGGCTTAACGATTCTATGAAGTATGCTTTGTTTTACGTGTAGGTGCATATCACATACATGTAAACTGGACGCATACCAGAGGGATCTTTTCACATAGAGCTCTCGGTGCTTAGGAAAACCCAAAAGCTGAGGGAGTCCAGGGAGAGACCACAACAAGGTCTTTGAAAGCAATTCCGTGATTTATGAAAGAATTTTAAATGAATTAAAAGCATACATCAACATCAAGAGAAATAGAACTATACATACATTTGGGGAATCAGAATCACACTAACATTCAGAGGGGTAAAGATACACATATACAGTCGATAGCGGAGTACACTGGGATGCATAGAGAACTCTGTGTGTGTGTGTGTGTGTGTGTGTAGTAGGGATGTACGCTGTTGCATAGTCCGCCACACACAGTCGGGTAGCGCAACTGGATTCTGCATGTGAGGTATTATTAAGCTCCGCCACATATCGCCAGTGCTTTGGGCTCTGCCCAGGCCAGACAGGGACTGCAGGTTTGGACAAAGTTCTGAGGGACACCTCAGTGCGACCACTCACAAATTGTATCATTCTGCCTCATTGTCCCTCAGAACTCTGGCTCACATTAGCAGCAGTGTCATCATCCCAGGATTCCTCCTCGTCACTTGATGACTGCTCTACTCTGCTGCTGACAGCTGGTGGGGGGGGGAGGTGCTCCTTGGGAATCCATCCCCTGTTGGAGCGTATGAAGGCGAGGGTGGAGACATGTTGTGGCGTGAGTCTGCTTCGGTGGGCGGTGACAATGTTGCCTGTGGTGGAGAAAAGCCTTTCAGAGGCCACTCTCGAGGGAGGGCAAGATAGATGCCAAATGGCGACTTTGCTCAGATGTGGCCAAACGCCACATTTTGTATCCCAGTATAGGAGAGGATCACTCTCTGGGCTGATCTGTGTTCCCGAGAAACTCTCTCTTGAATAACCTTCAAGTTCCCGGACAAGCACATCATAGGCTGATGCTTTCCTGGCTGCTTTGGCACATTCCCCCCGCCTGCGCCCACTTACACCAAGCTCCACTGCCATTGAGGAGTACAAGCTGAACTTGAGACAAGATGCCCCTGTGTCTGACTCTGTTGGTGGTGCAGCTGCTGTGGCGTCATCATTGCCCCTCCTGCTGGTGATGGTGCTACTGCTGCAGATATTGTCTTCAGGGGAGGTAGTGGTCCTACTAGCCTCACCCAGCTCCTTCTCATCCAGCCCATCTCTCTGGAAGCACTCCATGACTTTCTCAGTCAAATTTTTTTTTAAACTTTGGAAGTCAGGGTTGTCGTTTGGAGGCTCCGCACTTGTTGAGCTATCCCTGAACCGTGGTTCAAGGAATGCAGCAGCAACGTATTTCATGTCCCCCCTGATTGAGGTTATGTGTTTGTTGGTGCCCAGCTCCTGCAGAAGGAATTCTGCAAGCCTAACTGCAGGATTGGGGAATAATTCCCTGCCTCCAGCACTGGTGCGCTCACAAATCTCAGAATGGCGTTTTCTCAGCACCCCCTCTATGATCCTTAGCACAGGTAGCACTTGGCCCAGTGTGGCATAGTCTGCACTCAGTACCGCTGTGCATTCATCGAAAATTTTTAAAATGTCCACCAGGTCTTGCATCCAGAGGCACTGATGTGGTGTGACAAAAAATTTGGAGTGGTGTTGCTTCTCAGTGATGTAGTCATTTATAGCTGGTCTCTGCTCACAGAGTCTCTGAAGCATATGCAATGTGCTGTTCCAGCGTGTGGACACATCCAAAATGAATTTGTGTTCTGGAAGGCCACGGCTACGTTGGATGGCGCCGATTGCCTCCATTGCTGAGCAGGACTGCCGGAAGTGGGTGCAAATGGATTGGGCCACCTTAAGTAGCTTGCCAATTTTTGGGGAGGCATTGCTCAATCCAGAACGCACCACAAGGTTCAAGCAGTGCGCAACGCATGGAATGTGGTTTAGCCGTGCAATGCGGGCTGCTTTTAGGTAGTTTGAGGCATTGTCTGTTGCTACACACCCCACTGTAAGATTTAAGGGGGCCAACCAGGACTGAACAACACCACTGATGCTGCTGCTGACGTTTTCCGCTGTGTGTGTCCCAGAGAGCATTGTGAGGGACAATGTCGCTGTTCTACGACTCAGTCGGCTGCTCGCACTGATGGATACCCAGTGCGCAGTGACACACAGATAAGACTTTGTTTGGTTACTTGTCCATGTGTCACTCGTTAAATGTACACTTCCTCCAACTGCACATTTCAAATCCTGTTGGATCACCCGTCTGATTGCAGAAGCCAGGGCTGGAATGGCTACGCCACTAATGTAGTGACGAGAGGGGACATCCCACCGAGGGCAGATGCTCTTAAGTAAGGTCAAAAAGTATTCATCTTCCACCAGGGAGAAGGGAAGCATACGTGCTGCAATGGCCACTGTCAGGAGGTGATTCCACAGTCGTGCCTGGGCGCTGTCAGAGGGTAATTTCTGTGTCAGCGCAAGGCATTTCTCCAGTGAGACCTGCCTCTTAGCAAAGCTGCCTTCTGTGCCCTTCCCACCCAGACCACTTTGCGTGAGGTCTTTGGAAGATGAGGCAAAGGCGGTACTGTTCTTTTTGGATGGTTGTGGCTTCCCATTGCTATCTTTGGGCACAAGAAGCGGATGATGCACCTCCATGTGTCGCCTCATGGCAGACGTGCCCACTTGTGGACAGCCCCCTTCTTTTCCTAGCCGCACACGGCTTCGACAAATATCGCACATCACGACATAGCGGTCGTTCTCTGCATATTTGAAGCAGCGCCACACATAGGAGCTCACCCTGCCACCACCATTTCTTCTTTGGGGAATGGGGCCTTCAGTTCCAGATGAGGTGGCAGCTGGAGCTGCATGTTCCCACTCATCTGTGGATGGTGTTGTTGATGGTGCTGACCAGTGCTTGGCAGGGGACGTTTGTTCCTGAGGTTTGGGATTGCTCCCGCAGAACGCAGAAGGCTGGAAGTGGAGAACAGAGTCAGACCCAGTCTCAGCAGGGACATCATTGATATAGAAGAGCTCCTCATCATCTTCGCTGTCCGGATCACTGATGACGCTAAGTCCTCCGGCATTTTTTTCAAAATCACCTGAGCCGCCGCCCACGAGGTGATCATCAGCAGGCAGCTGTGGACCTGGTTCACCTGCCCCACTTCCGCTGTCGGATGCAGGGAGGACGGTTGTGGGCGTCTCTGTAAAGATTCAAAATACATAGAAGCAGAGTTTCATGAGAACTGCGACTTTTACACCTGAGTAATAGCCAAGCAAATAAAACTGTGTTGTTGTAGCAATCTATGAAACATAGCTTGGAGGACTCGCGATCAATCCACATGACACAAGGTGCAGTTGTAAGCTACTCCTGCACTACCGAGCACTGAGAAAACACATTAGGTGCAAAAAAAAGGTACTGTACAGACTGGGAAACTCAACGAGAGTTATCTAAACGTGTCCTCACTGGTGAAAACATGAAAAGCATGGGGGAGGAGATATCTGGCTCCCTTGCAAGGTCCACTCCTTTCATCAGCTCTATTATACCATTGTGTGGGACTCATCCCCCACAGGGCTGGCCCAACGCGTTTTGCTTCCTGAGGCAAAGGGTAAAATGGCACCCCTCCATCCTACATAGGGCGATAGCTGAATCTTACTTGAACAGTGACAATGGGAGAGCCTCTTCCACCACACCAGAGGACAACAAGCTGGCTGAGGAGCTGCAAGGCTCCCTAACGATAGGGCTGGTCCTGACCTGAGCACATACTTGGCGAATCCCACGGCCTTTTTCAAGGGTGCATTTGTGGACCCCCAGGAGTAGTGCCTGATTAGTCAGGCGCTCTTTTTGTAGTAGCCATATCGGGGGTCAGACTAAAGGGACTAAATAAGTCTCTGACTCAAGATTTCTGCAACATTTTAAAAACCATCCTCAGAAATGAAATTGCTTAATCAATTCACATCGCAGCTCTAGTTAAAAGAGATCAAGCCCAAACAAGACAGCAAACTATGGCTTTGGAAACAAGCGAGCACAAAACACTGAAGTGTTTTCCCACCGAAAAGGTGTATTGTTTGAGAAAGTATTGCAGTTCTTTTAAAGACTTGGGGTTTTCTTTCGTACTGGAGCACCGTGTAACATTTAAATAATATGAAATATGTTCACAGCAATGAATATGGATGAATGTAAAACAGTCGTGTATGTTTTGTTGTGTTGAAGAAGAAGATCCTTCCCCAAATGCTCCCCTCCAAAGGTGCTAACTAAACAGGGGCATATTGTACAGCAGACTAGGCTGAAAAGCCCAGGATGGAGGATGTGGCCCATCCATGCCCAGGAGGATGGGGGATGGATGGAGGCCTTCCAGCTCCCTCCTCCCCCCTCCCCCTTCCCCCTCCCCCCTCCCCAGAAAGAACTGCATAGGCAGGCAGGCACATGGGTGAATCCTGGGAAGCCCAGGAGGATGGGGGATGGATGGAGGCCTTCCAGCTCCCCCCTCCCCCCTCCCCCTTCCCCCTCCCCCCTCCCCCCTCCCCAGAAAGAATTGCATAGGCAGGCAGGCACATGGGTGAATCCTGGGAAGCCCAGGAGGATGGGGGATGGATGGAGGCCTTCCAGCTCCCCAGAAAGAAATGCATAGGCAGGCAGGCACATGGGTGAATCCTGGGAAGCCCAGGAGGATGGGGGATGGAGTCCTTGCAGGAGGCCTTCCCCCCTCCCCAGAAAGAATTGCATAGGCAGGCAGGCACATGGGTGAATCCTGGGAAGCCCAGGAGGATGGGGGATGGAGTCCTTGCAGGAGGCCTTCCCCCCTCCCCAGAAAGAATTGCATAGGCAGGCAGGCACATGGGTGAATCCTGGGAAGCCCAGAAGGATGGGGGATGGATGGAGGCCTTCCAGCTCCCCCCTCCCCCCTCCCCCTCCCCCTCCCCAGAAAGAATTGCATAGTCAGGCAGGCACATGGGTGAATCCTGGGAAGCCCAGGAGGATGGGGGATGGAGTCCTTGCAGGAGGCCTTCCCCCCTCCCCAGAAAGAATTGCATAGGCAGGCAGGCACATGGGTGAATCCTGGGAAGCCCAGGAGGATGGGGGATGGAGTCCTTGCAGGAGGCCTTCCCCCCTCCCCAGAAAGAACTGCATAGGCAGGCAGGCACATGGGTGAATCCTGGGAAGCCCAGGAGGATGGGGGATGGAGTCCTTGCAGGAGGCCTTCCCCCGTCCCCAGAAAGAATTGCATAGGCAGGCAGGCACATGGGTGAATCCTGGGAAGCCCAGAAGGATGGGGGATGGATGGAGGCCTTCCAGCTCCCCCCTCCCCCCTCCCCCTTCCCCCTCCCCCCTCCCCCCTCCCCAGAAAGAATTGCATAGGCAGGCAGGCACATGGGTGAATCCTGGGAAGCCCAGGAGGATGGGGGATGGAGTCCTTGCAGGAGGCCTTCCCCCCTCCCCAGAAAGAATTGCATAGGCAGGCAGGCACATGGGTGAATCCTGGGAAGCCCAGGAGGATGGGGGATGGAGTCCTTGCAGGAGGCCTTCCCCCCTCCCCAGAAAGAAAGGCATAGGCAGGCAGGCACATGGGTGAATCCTGGGAAGCCCAGGAGGATGGGGGATGGAGTCCTTGCAGGAGGCCTTCCCCCCTCCCCAGAAAGAAATGCATAGGCAGGCAGGCACATGGGTGAATCCTGGGAAGCCCAGGAAGATGGGGGATGGAGTCCTTGCAGGAGGCCTTCCCCCCTCCCCAGAAAGAAATGCATAGGCAGGCAGGCACATGGGTGAATCCTGGGAAGCCCAGAAGGATGGGGGATGGATGGAGGCCTTCCAGCTCCCCCCTCCCCCCTCCCCCTCCCCCTCCCCCCTCCCCAGAAAGAATTGCATAGGCAGGCAGGCACATGGGTTCCCCCTGCTCCTCCATCTCACCCCAAAATCACTAAGCATAAGGGCACATTCAGGTAAAGTAAGCATACCTTCACTGTAATAAAGAAAAAAGAAAAAAGGTTGAACTGCAGTGCCGTAGAACGCGGGGATGCAGAGAAAGAAAGTTGCAGCAGCTGGAACGGAGCAGCAGCGGCGCCTGTTCTAGTCTGTCTCTGGACTCTGGAGTCTAGCTTGGAGCAAGTGAGGCTGCTGCACGACCGCCGTCCTATGTGAACTAAAGGCGGGAATCCAGGGGATAAATGGTCGATGAGTTCCCTCCCCTCAATTATCTTCCTGGGGGGGTGGGGGGTGGCCTGGAGGGATCTTGCTCAGGTGACCTCACCTGACCTGAACCTGACCTCACACATACAATAAAAGTATAGAACAAAAGATGAGGCTATGCAGCTCGGCCTCAGGGCAGGCAGGCTACGTGCACTTCGTGACCCCGTCCCTCCCAGCAAAAGAAAGCCGCGTCGTAGCAGGAAAGGAAACTGCATGTTTATTAAATAGTTTTGTGAAATCCCTTTCGCCATCTTTCGTCCTAATTTGCGAAGTTGCCTTCGTAAATACCTTCGTAAAACTTTCGGCAGATTAAAAAAAAAAAGGGTCGCGTGAGCTCACGTTCGGGTAGACCTGGGCGCCTCGTCTCGGGAAAGGGTTCGGCAAACCGAAAGTGACTGTTTTCGAGCCCATTTCACTTTCGAGAGAATTTCTCTGACATCCCTAGGCAGCGGCGGCTCTGACAGCAGCTCCGGCGGTGGCTCCGGCTGGTCTCCTAGCCGGCCACTGCTGGGCTACTGCGGCCGCAAATGGCAGCCGTCGTAGTGGCCGCCATTTGCGTCCTTGCAGGCAGCCGTGATAGGCTACGTAAGTATTTATGTAGCCTATCACAGCAAAGAACAGGGACGCAAATGGCGGCCACTATGCCATTTGCGCCCCTGCTCTTTGCCATGATAGGCTACAGAAGTATTTACGTAAGTAAGTATGTAAGTATTTGCATGGCTGCCTTTACCGTGATAGGCTACGTAAATACTTACATAGCCTATCACGGCAAAGAGCAGGGGCACAAATGGCGTAGCGGTCTCCCTTTGCATCCCTGCTCTAGCCATGATAGGCTATGTAAATATTTACGTAGCCTATCATGGGCTACTGTAGGGATGCAAATGGCATCCCCTATGCAGGATGCCATTTGCATCCACACCAGCCCAGCAGTGGCTGGAGGCCCTGCTGCGGATTGGCTGGGTGGGCAGCTCCATGGCATGGCCGCGGAGCGGAGCCAGCCAGGCAGGATTCCCGAGGGGAGGACCAGATCACCTCCCCCCCATCGAGGATTCCAGGGGGAGGAACGGATCACCTCCCCCCCCCCAGCGGATTCCCCGTCCAGAACCAGGTAAGGGATTCATACATCCCTACGGTTTAGTATGTTCAGAATCTGTTTCTTTTAAATTGTTTAAATTATTTTAATATGGTGTTCTATTCTTTTATCTTGTTGTTTGCCACTCTGAAATCTTTGATGTGGAGCACTATATAAATATTGCAAATAAATAAATGAATAAATAATCTGATTACCTCAGTGACTGGGCAGGCTGGTAAGGGAGAAGGCACCCTCACAGATATCCTGGCCCCAAGCTGTTTAGATACCAGGACATCTGTTTTATACACTAGTAACAAAAGCTTAAACCTGGTGCAGTTGCAAATAGGCAGCCAGTGTAGTTCCCTCAACAGAGGTGTTACCTGCTGAAAAAGGGCAGCTCCGGCAACAGCTGAGCTGCTGCATTCTGCCCTTGCTGCAGCTTCTAGACTAACCTTAAGCGCAGCCCCACATAGAGCATGTTGCAGCAATCTAGTCTTGATTACTAGTGCCTATACCACTGTACTTTATACTCAGTCCAAAAGCACACGACTAAAAGCCCTAACCCCCAGAGCTAGCTTACTGGAGGCAGTTAAAACTGGGTGAAGGTGGTCCTCCATCAGCAGAGAGAAGTTCCACCGGGGTGGGATGGGGGACTCTGTCCAACCCAACAGTCGTGTCCTGCTCTGGCAGAAAGCCCCCAAATGGCATACTGTGGGGGCAGAGTGTGGTGCCAGTTGCTTCGGATCCACTGGACCCAAAGTCTCACAGATCCCTCCAAGAGATCCAATGCTCAGGTTCAACAGCTATGCTTACCTGGAGGGGGCATAATTAAAAATGCCAGCTCCATGAGTCATCAGGACTTGGAATGTAGCCGTGGTTCTGCCACTCCACTCCTCCCTGACCACAGCTGGGATTGCTCTGCCCATCGTTAGAACAAAGGCAACTTTGATGTAAGAGGTAATGAAATGATGAAGTTTAAAAAACTGGGGGGGGGAGAAATCTACAAATTAGATTTTAATATTACTGGAAAGATTAAACAAACTAAAATAGCTACAATTTACCCAAAAATTATTTGAGTGGGCACAGAATTGAGAGCCAGTGTGGTGTAGTGGCTAGAGTGTTGGACTGGGAGTTGGGAAATCTGGGTTCTAGTCCCCACTCGGCCATGGAAGCTCAGTGGGTGACTTTGGGCCAGTCACAGACTCTCAGCCCAACCCACCTCACAGGGTTGTTGTTGTGAGGATAAATTGGAGGAGGAGGAGGATTATGTACGCCACCTTGAGTTCCTTAAGGAGGAAAAAAGGCGGAATAGAAATGAAATGAAATGAAATGAAATGAAATGAAATGAATGAATGAATGTGGAGAAAGATCCTCAGCTTTCTTTGGACATTCATGATGGGAACAGAACCACCTGGAATATTTTGTGTGTGTTTCTGGATTTCCTTTGCTAAAAGAAATCTGTGAAGAAGAAGAGGTGCCTGTTGCTACTGGACTATAAGCCAGACAGCAGCCTCTTGCCCATACTCACTAATGGTTTTCTTGGGTCTTTTGGGAGACCTCTCTTCCTGATTTTGTCCAGGCATTTGAGTCTGAAAATTTAGAAAAGAAGGCATGTATCAAGCAACTGGAGAAATGGTATTTGGGTTTACTTCTTGATTCATAATTGGTTTTCTTTTTTCCTTATTTATTATATATGGGAGAATCACCCTGCCTTATTTGACATACCTATAAGACAGGGAAATACATACATACACTCAATTTTAATATAAATAAATGTTTGTTGATATCATGCTTAAAATAAAATCATATCAAAATTATTGCAAGAATATTTTGTCTTCTAACCATTCCTTTAGACAGTTTTTGAAAAACAAGACTGTATATTTGAATGAAATGTATTCCTTCTGAAAAGTTAATAAAACATCAACAATTCTCCATGAATTTATGCCATCTTTATTCATTCTAATATGGTGCATTAGTTTTACCATAATGGCAAATTTCCACATACTAATTATTCACTAGTTAGATAAATTATTTGCCTAAAGTATTCTGGCTGTAGTAACCATATAGAGTGCTAATTGTTTATGGGATCAACAAATATATCCATCCATATAATTAAAAAGCATATAATCTAATGGAATTTCATAATCTAATATTGCTTCTATTATCTTGTTAATTGTTCTCCAGTACTTGTTTTCCAGAGGGCATTTCCATCAGATATGCTAAAAAAAATCACCCCTTTTAATTTTTCAGACACTTCCAACAATTAGCTGGGAAGTTCTTATTCATTTTGTTTATTATAGCTGGGCTTATCACTCACCACCACTGTATAACCATTTTCTCTTATTGACATATTTAAGGAGAATGTATGACCTTTCCCCCACAATTTTCCCATATTTCCATATGGATATTTTCCCCTAGATTTTGTGCCCACTTAATCATATAGACAAACTTTCACTTGTTCCAGCTCCGTTTCATATTTTTAAATATGTTATACAGTATATGTTAGATCATATAATAGTCTATGCCTTTCACAACTATTGTTTCATACTCTGTCACTTTCCTTAATTTTTATTTATTTTAAGATATTCAAACAAAAATATAGAATTTGAAAATATTCAAACCAAATATTAAACCAAATAGGTCTTTTATGTGAATGGCTAAGTCGGTTCTACAATATCAGTGTTCCTACACCTAATCTTTGCCTACATTGTAAACTGATTGATACAGAACAATGATTATTACAGGCAAAGCTCACCACCTGTAGGATCCCCAGGTTTCTGAGCATACACTCCTTGCTGGATCAGGAAATGGGTGTGCACTGCAGACAGGTGTGTTACCATTGCTGGGGTAGGAAGTGAGTGTTCAAACAGGGGTAGGATGTTCAAACAGGGGTAGGACCATGTTTGATGTCAGCTCTCATAGCGTACCACCTGTTCAGAGCATTAGAACTGAATTCAGTTCTCCTCTGTCCCAGAATAGGTGAACAGGGCTGTTAGCTGATACTGCTGACTAAATGTGCATGGACCAATGTGCAAGTGGCTCCTGCTGCATATGCGCATTTCTGGATTGGAATGATGGTGATTTCCCACATCAATCTCTCAGGTTTGAACTTACTTGCAAAGGCTTCCCCCAGTTGCTTATTTACCACAATTTAACGTTTATTTTATTGAAATCTGACTATGTAAATTTCACATAATCTTTGAGAAGGGGACATTTGGTTTAATCCAATGGTGCTGTTCTGCCAGCAGCAGGAGGGAACCACTCGTGGAATGGATTTTTAAATCTGTTCTAAATGGTTGGCTGAAAAAGGATGCAGCGGGGAAGGAGAAGAACCGGAAGTCCCATTGTATGAGTAGGCTTCAAATCACATGAGGCCAGGTTGAATCCAACCCTTAATTTGTACACCAGCATGGTCCGTTTCAGAAAGGCGGCATTATATTCATTCATTACCGCCCCACTGCCGAAGCTCTCTGGGCAGTTCACAAAAATTATATCAATAATCAGTCCAGGAAAATTACAGCGAAAGAAACTGACTTTTGCCTCTCAAAAACTGTGTAAACTCACTTCAGGGACTATTGATGACAACTTGAGATTTTTATTTTACTTTTAAATTGGAGAAATTAAAAAGTCAATGATAAATTTTATTTTTTTAACAACTTATTTTCAATATCAGTTGCTAAGTAATGTTGACGTTTGACTCTATATAACATTTGATTGGAGGAGGAAAGTGAAATTAGATACTGACTTCAAGGCGCGCGCAAAGCTGATCCTTGAATATCTTCTTTAAATCTTTCTAGGCACATCCACTCACCTCAGAGTCCTTTGTTTGGAAAATTCAGTCTCTGTACTACCTGCAGAGTGATCTGGAATAAATTCCTTTTAGCACAAATTCAGATCTGAGGAACTAAGAATGTTTAGTGTGGTGACAAAAAAAACCTTGAGCTTTCAGTGGAACTTGAGCAAGAAGCCAGCTGCTTCCGATGGCTGCTTTCAGCCACTCCCTATAGCAATAGAGAAAATAAGGGGGAGTTTGCCACTGACAAGTGACACATATTGTGAAGCAACCTTAATTATTAGTGCTGTGCTGAACATTTCTCCCACATTTTTTCAATCATTCTCATTCGATTTGATAGTATAGAAATTGCTTGCAAAAGGTAATTTAACATTGAAGAAAATTTTGGAGAAATTATCATGGCTTGGGCTTGGGTTTCTTGTGCTTAGCTTACTTATGAGGTGGCCAAGGAGTGTGCATGGGTGTTCAATCTTTCATTGTACTATCATCTCTATGGCAGCCTGTGGCCTCCTCAGCTTCCCACACTTCAATTAAATCCCAGTGCAAAACATCATGAAGTAAATCCTCTCATAGGTCTTCTTAAGATAAAGAAGTGTAGGCAGCCTGGGAGGCTGCAGAACAATGGAGAGATGTCTAATAGAAAGAAAAACAGACACACACACACACACACAGCACCTCAGCCACCTCACAGTGATTAGGTAAGCTCAAAAAACCCACAAAAATAGATGATAAAACACCATGAGAATGAATCAGAACAATGGAAGCCTCTTTCGTGGAGAAAGAAAACTTTCAGGAAATTGGAGGAGAAATGTTGTCTCAGCACTACCTCCACCTCTTCCTTGGATATGGACACAACACTGCTCTCTCTCTCTCTCTCACTCACACACACACACACACACCTGTACTGCAGTGGATGCAAAATGAGGGACAGGCTGCCAACACAGTTGATGCTGTTGCCACTTGGAGTGACAGCACAAGACAACTAAAAACCCTTACAGAAAAAGAAAGAAGCTGTGCTACAACCCCTGCCAATAGTGAGCCCTACCTGTGAGAAACTGTTGAGAATTTCTCCTCGCCATGGAGAACTTTGGTGAAATTGTTCCCCCCCCAGTTCTCTGCACACAGATATGGTGCAGAATTTCAAGAGGCCCTTTGTGCATAACTCTATCATACTTTCATTGGGGCACAGTGGTGGAGCACACACTTTGCAAGCAGATTCTTCTGAATTCAATCTTTGCGGTCTCCAGTTTTTTGTTTTAAGAAGGGATGGCGGAGAAATCCACCACGGACTCCAATGAGGCCGGAGTCCATGGCAGAATGGACTGCTCCCCCCACATCACCCCGTGAACTAAGATCAGGACAGACCCTACCTGGCCCCGGCTGTCCGGGTCCATCCTCTTCATTCTGCAGCTGTCCGCTGCCGGGCTGCGGACGCAAATGGCATCCGGCGTAACGGGCGCCATTTGCGTCCCTACCCTTTGCCATGATTAGCTACATAAATATTTGTGTAGCCAATCACAGCAAAGGGCAGGGACGCAGATGGCATCCCCTACACCAGATGCCATTTGCGGCCACAGCCCGGCAGTGGACGGAAGTCCGGCTGTGGACTCCCCCGGCTGGTGGCTTTGCGGACTCACCACAGAGCAGAACCGGCCGGGGAAGATTCCGGGGGGAGGGACGGATCGCCTCCCCCCCAGTGAATCCCAGAGCGGACTGGTAAGTGGGGTTCATACACCCCTAGTTTTAAGCAGTCTCAAGTTAAAAGGCTGCGAATGGCCACTGTCTGCCTGGGCCACTGCTAGCCATGGCAGACAACTCTGCTCAGACTAACGGTCTGACTTGCAACAGTGTAACTTTACAACCTGGTGTCCTCCAGATGTTTTGAACTGCAGCTCCCATAAGCTCTTACTATTGCCTGAGGCTGATGGGAGTTGCAATCCAAAACATCTGGGGGCCACCAAGTTGTGGGGGGAGTTACGTTCTCTTTACCCTTTAAATGGGCCCTTGAGAAAACTGAGTGGGACCTACCCTGACCACAGAACCTCATTGCTTTTCAGCACAAAAAAACAGGGGAACTGGTCTGTACTGTTAGCCTAAACTAAACAGACTAACAGCGCAATCCTACACATGTTTATTCAGAAGCCCCATTGCATTCAATAGGGATTACTCCCTAGTAGGTGTGTTTAGGATACAATTTCAGCCTAAGCACATGTAGAAGGAGAAGTGAACAATTTGCCATATTCAACAGCCTTAAGACTCACTTAATAAAAAAACAAACAGCCTAAATGTTGCACAGAGAGATGGAATGTCTTGGGTACATTATAAAAAAAAAAGATACATCTGCTGGAGGCAGTTGGTGTTTAACCAAGTGGGAGGATGAAGTGAGTTAATATGTGAGAAATAGACATCCTGAGCTAATGAGACAGATCATTTGGGTAAATGGAACTGTCATTGCTAGATGGAAGACATTAGACTGGGTTGTTTCTTTCCGTCAGCCTGTTGCAATAATTAAAAAGGAAAAGTGGCACAGGTGCAACCTTGATTTCTGTGATATCAGTGAGAAAAAGCAGCTTCCAGTGCCTGGGATAAACAGGTTCAATTCTGCACTCCACAGATTGGCCTCAGACATGTCTGCACAATTCTGACCTCCATAAAATAGCCTCTTCCTTCTACCCTTCCTAAAGCTTTTCTGCTACTCTGCTCATCACATGACACAATGCAAGATGCTGCCTATTCAGCATTGTTGAAAAAAGCTCACCCATTCAGATGTCTAATGGAAAGAAACATTCTTTTGAAAGTCTGGCCTTGGAGTCTGGAATACGTATGTGCCTCAGGACTCTTGGATAAGTTTATCTTTTCAGGTGAAAAGGTAACTCCCCAGTGTTGCCTCAGACCTTTTGTTTTTCTGAGCCTCACATTTGGGGGTCATATCCAGCCTGCCCAAGGGCCAAATCTGGCCTGCCTGGGTTTCCTAATGGCTACAACCCCTTCCCCCCCTAACCACTAATCATTTGGTGGCTTCCAGACTTTTGTGCAGTTTTTCTCCCCATTCTAAATGGTTGAAATGCCTCTCCTAAGGCTTCATTACTGGCACCAAGAATGTGAAGCTAAAATACGCTGTTATGTTTGGTATTTGGGGCCACTCTTTTGCCTTTGTCACCAGCCATCACTGCAATGCAGCCCCCAAGAACATCTTTGAAATGGAATTTGGCCCTCAGGCTGAAAGAGGTTCAACACCCCTGCTTTATGAGATAAGTCATTTGTGGTCCACTAAATCCTAATGATGAATGGTTCAAGTGACGCTGTCCACCTCCAGCCTAGCTGAGGCCGAAATCTCATGCCCAAAAGTGCTGCAGCATTGTATCCATGGGGACACTGGAGAAGTTACAAAGCAGAACACCATGAAGATATTTACAGGATAGCACTTTTAAATCACAGTTATTCAGCAGGTTTGTATTCGCAACATCACAAGGCTGCAAATCAATGCTTTACATTGCAAGGCCTAAGGCTGATCGACATGTTACAATGAAGGTTGGGGCACGAAGGCTGGGGAAGGATTTGCAAACTGTCTTTCCTTAATTGTTTTTTAAAACTATAATTTGAGTTTGGGCAAATTGCAGTTGAAACAAGGCCACTGTTTGCCCGTAGTGCTATGGATGTTATGCAACCGCCGATTATCTGCAGGGATCTCATTTGTTAAACTTGACTTGCCCAGTCCAAGATGCTGCCTCCAGAGTCATTTACTGCCTGCTCCTGCTGGCAGCCAAGGATCCATGTTTGATTGACAAGTGGGTAACACTGCACTATCTGAGATACTGAGGGAGCTGGACTATATATTTATGAGAGAGCTCATTAGTGGAGAAGTGTTTCCACCTGGGTGACCTACTGGATTTTTGCTGGCCATCTTTTCTCACTTGTGCATAGTTCAAGAGAAAGATGCTAGGATTGCCAAGATTTCTGTAGTTAACTACCAAAATATTTAAACAGGGAGTAAATCCTGCTAGGAAATACAATCCATTTTGCAGAACAATCCTTTAAGCAGAAGTGTGAAACCATGACAGTTCAAGAAGGGCAATTTGCAACACTTAACTATTTCAGTCTCATTTCTCAAATCCCTGGTATCCAGAGCCTTAAAAGGCCAAGAGCACCACTGTGTATAATAATAATTCAACTTGTTGCCACAGGAGACCAAGTCAAATGCTGACTGCTGAGGCAACATCATTTCTGAATCGAATGCCTTTGAGCAGGTAAGGAGGTTGGGGACCTGCTGTTCGCACTGTTGCCAGCAGATGTCATCACCATGAGATTGTCACCACCAACTGCTACAAGTGGAAGAAGAATAGACAAATTATGGTCAGCATGGTCAGAAGGAGGTCTCATGTCGGCCATTCTTGCAGCTGCAGATCCACTCTGTGGCATTGAGGGGGGATCATAAATCATTAGCTTCAGGGCAGGGACTGGAAACCTGTGGCCTTCCAGATGTTGGACTACAACTCCCATGATCCCTAACCATTGGCAACCCTTGCTATAGGGTGAAAGTCACACTAATCTGGATAAATCACTCCAATCCTCAATCTGAACTCACAGTAACTAGTAAGAATCACAGCCAGCATCATACATTATAGCAGGAGTGGGGGACCATATTAGCTCCAAGGGCAATTGCCCCCTCCCAAGCTTCCCCATGGGCCAGAATCACATCAGGAAGCAGAGGCCCAATACTGAAGGTCTTTTGGTAAAGATCTTAAAACTCCCGCTACCCCCACACACACACTAGAGTCTCAATCTAGATTGGGGCCTGTGTGCCTATTCTAGAGTAAAAATGAACAAAAGGCATAGCTGCTAGGCACACATTTAAAGTAAGATCTGTTCTGGCCCAAAGAGCAAGGAGTTTTTGAGATGAATTTCAGTAGAATTGAAAGCAGACTGGTAGGCAGGGTGGAGGTTCGCACCATCGCTTTGGGCAATCTGATGAAAACCACCACCATCTGCTTTTGTTGCCTGCTTTTAGGAGTTTTCTTGCTTTCAGTAAGTTCTACTTCTTCTTCTTTTTGTAAACACTGTCGTAGTGGATTACTAGTGACTATTGAAGTGCAGAAGCTCATCATGACAGTGTGTACACATACCCCAAAGAGGAGCAGTACATAGCATTGTACCTAACTTATTCTGATCCCTATCCTATGCATGGTAAGCTGTGAGTAAGTTCCATTGCTTACTTCTGACTGCGTTGGTTCAGCTTGTGAAACACATTGAGCTTTAACCAAAGATTTCAGCCAGCCTAAATCCAACCTTCTTTAGCTTTCAATTAGGAATGCCCCAAACCTTGCAAATAAGCATAGCTATTTAAACTACTAGAGTGAAGTGAGAACTCCATCAAAGAAAAGGAGAGGAATATCCAGCCTCTGCATATTTCCCTAATTCTCTGACTTCCTATATGCTAATCCAGGGGTCTCCAATGCGGCACCCATGGGCACCTCCAATGGCACCCATGAATTGGTCCTCAACATGCGGCACCCACAGGCACCCCAAATTTTTGTTTTTTAAAAAATCCATTTTTATACATACATGGACTTGTATGAAATGCATACAACTTCCTAGCAATTATTCATGGGCTTCAACAAAAGAGGACCAAACATCCAAATAAGTATCCATTTGAAGGTGGTGTCTATATGCCACAATCAAATACTGGAAGTGTTGTAAGGTCCTCAGTACATTGCATTATAGGAGATGAGAGTTTATCCTTCCAGTGTTGTAATACCAGGCTTTTAGCTGTCAAAAGGGTGCAGAAAATCCATTTACACTGACCATTTGTTAATTTCCATGAAGCAGGTAGGTAATTTAAAAGAGTGTGTACATCAGTGAATATTAAAGACTGTTCTAGTACATTTTTTTCTGTGAATAACCTCCCTGCAAAAAGAGGCAACAACTGGACATTGCCAAATCATATGTTTAAAAGAAC
Organism: Heloderma suspectum; assembly: GCF_057233095.1. Classification (NCBI taxonomy): domain Eukaryota; kingdom Metazoa; phylum Chordata; class Lepidosauria; order Squamata; family Helodermatidae; genus Heloderma; species Heloderma suspectum. The sequence goes on along the minus strand of NC_139460.1, from coordinate 253,758,991 downwards.
CATTAGCTGTACTGCACTGTCAGCAATTAGCTGAATTAGACAATCTCTTATTAAGGAGAAGTTGTGGTGTCTAATAGGCACAATGAAAACGTTTTTGCTGAATAAGACTCAGCCTGAGATCCATAGACACAAAAGGTAGATGCCAAAGTGGTGATCCACTAATTAGGCATTTTGTGGTGGTGCCCACAAATTCCCAAATGTGACCACGGGGCCAAAAATGTGACCACAGGTCCACAGGGACCCCTGTGCTAATCTGTCACAAAGAAGAGTACAACTTGAAAGCTTTGTTATCACTTCATTCAATTGCTAGAGCAATGAGAGTCTCTGAATTACCCTGACACTCCAGCAGATGATGTCATCAATCCTGTTCTGAAAAAAGACTCAGAGCTTTGCTCCCCTGCATTCCCCCTCCACTACACCACTGTTTGTAAATCAAGTAGATACCTTGAGTCTCTTGTCTGAAGAAAATGAAACCGTGTGCTGACTCTGGACTTCTCACTGATTAGGGAAAATGGTAGGGATGTCAGAGAATTCCGCCACAGATTCCAGTGAGGCTGGATTCTAAAGAATCCATGGTGGAACGGCCTTCGCCCCCCCCCCCGCTGCCACCCCACGGAATCCCCTCGGGATGGAGTGTACCTGGTGGCGGATGCAGTGGCTCTGGCTGGTCTCCTGGCAGCTGCCCGGCAGCTGCAGCTGCAAATGGCAGCCATCGTAGTGGCCGCCATTTGCATGGCTGCCTTTCTTCGTGATAGGCTATGTAAATACTTACATAGCCTATCACGGCAAACAGCAGGGGCACAAATGGTGGCCACTATGGCATTTGCGCCCCTGCTCTTTGCTGTAATAGGCTATGTAAGTATTTACGTAGCCTATCACGGCTTGGCAGCCACGCAAATGGTGGCTGGCATAGCGGCCACCATTTGCGGCCACAGCAGCCCAGCAGTGGCTAGAATTCCAGCTGAGGCCAGCCCCAGCTGACAGCTCTGTGGAGTCACTGCAGAGCACAGCCAGCCAGGGGGGATTCTGGGGGGAGGGACGGAGCGCCTCCACCTGACTGCGAATGCCCTGGAACAGAGCCAGGTAAGTGTTTCATACATCCCTAGAAAATGGGAAGCATTTAACAGTATATTTGAACAGCTGGGGAAAACATCTGCAGAATACTTGTCATCAAAAAAATTTGAGGGAAAGTTTGGACAGAAAATTTGTTTCTTGTCCAATTTGAAACCTGTTTTTATTATACCTGAGCATAAAAAGTTCTAATGTAAAATTAGTGGGGATTTATATTCAAATTCATAAAATACATCTCACAAGTTGATTGTCTAAGGGTTCAATCCTATGCATGTTTAGACAGAGAAAAGTCCTACAACTCCCAATATTCCCCAGCCAGCCATGCTGGCTGGGAAATGCTGGGAATTATAGGACTTTTCTCTGTCTAAACATGCATAGGGTTGTGCCATAACTCAGTTTAAAACTCAGAAAAGGGAGAGAGATGGGTGGTTGTGTTTTTTTCTGTTGCATACAGCTTAGAACTGAGAACAGCTGGGGCAATGAGTAAACAACACAACTGCAACACAACTGAATCTACATTCAGTGTTGCAATTGAGTCAGGGTTTGCAGGGTCAAAACACCTGGACATTTTGATTAGCAGGAACAATGACATCATCTATCACCTCCACCCCTCTGGCTTGCCTGTGACCTCTGCAGTCCTCACAGTAGCTGCGGGCTGGGGTGGGGGATGAATTTCCACTTTTCCACAGAAACAATAAACTGAGTTGAGAGCTATCTCCCTGTTGTAATATAAAATATTCTGAGGCAGCCTGGTGTTGCATGGGCAATTAAGACCCATGTGCTTTATAAAAGACCTGCATCTAATGGACATGAAAACTGCTAGAACTAGCTTGCTGATAAGGATCAACACAGCTGTCTGCATTTGGGGGCAATAGCCAATGGTGACATTCAAATAGCACTAGCAGAGCCCTGATGAATCTTTCCATTGTGCAAGCGGTTGTGCATTATGCTTGTGCAACCCATTTGCACAAATGTATAGTTGGATTCTCCTCTTGCACAGAGTCCGGAGCACAGTTTCGGAGCACAGTTTCGGAGCACAGTGCAATGTCATCAGACACAGTTGGATACTGCCCAGTGACTCACATGGCTCTGGGGACTGTCATGATCAGTGCCTGCATTTCAAAGTTTACCACTACGCCACTGTCTATGTTCCAGAATGCATGCTTCCTTACTAGACTGCAGAACTATAGGCCAGGGGTGCAGAACCCCGAGGTCAAATCCAGGCTTGCTGGGGTCCCAGTCCAGACTTCTAGGGTTCCCCAAATAGCTACACCCCCTTCCCCCAACCACTGATAGTTGGGTAGTTTCCTGGCAGTTTTTCCCTCATTCTAGAAGGCTGAAACAATTAGTTACTGGCATTAAGAAGTTTAAGATAAAATATGGTGATATTTTTGGTATTTTGGCCTTGCCCCTTTTACCTTCAGCCCTGCCCACCATTGAAATGCAGCCCCCCCCCCCCCCAGCTTCTCTGAAATGGGATTTGTCCCTTGGGCTAAAAGAGGTACTGCAGCCTAGGAATCAGAAATCTAAATTCCATTATCTCTCATATACTGAAATGTCTTATCTGCATTTAGCCAAGTACAGAATGCTACCTAGTACATTCTATTCATGTAGCCATCACTGGCTACATCATTGCCCTCCAAACATTTCTTTCAGTGTGTGTGTGTGGGGGGGGGGGGTTCACAGCCGGAGAATATAGTCAGTTATTAAAGTTCATGCCTGCTAGCGCATAAATATAGTCTACTGCTCATTATCATTGTTGAGGCCAGTAAATCCTCTGCAGTGCACAAGCAGTAAATCCCCATCTCTATATGTTGCTTGAATGAGAGTTGAAAGTTAAATTGCTGCAGTCTGGTCTGGTGACATTGTCCTCGGGCAGCCTGGGCAGCAGTTGCTCCTTCCGTCTCTTTTGCCACAGAAGATGACAAATCAGGAACAGCTGGAGGGCTTTCCCTTCAATCCATCATTCATCAGCCCTCAGATCATTAGCTCACCTTCAGAATGAATCAGCAAGTGCCAGCAAAGAGGGAGCCACAGTCATATTTTCTCAAAGTCACTGGATGCTCCAATAATTATATGCCTCCTCCATTCTTGAAAACTCCAAAGCAGTAGTGTCTCCAGGCTAGGATGTGTGTCATGAAAAGATACTGCTGAATGGAGGCCAGAATCAAAGACAGATAGAGGGGAGATGCCTTGATGAGCTGGAGATTTGGAACTTAACCTCAGCATCAGACGCTTGTTGGAGTTCATCAGCATAGCCCCCAAATCTCAGATTAAGTCCTGTGCTTCAGGTGGTGGGCAGGAAGGGAAAGGGTGGGTAGATGCTGAGCAACATGATTTCAACCTACATTTGACACATTCATCAACAAAAGTTAAATTAATGCAAGTGAAGAAAGTTTCTGATAACCACCAAAATGTTGACTCATGTGATGTTAGAAATCACATTCCTATTTTCTGATCCAGCCACCACAAGCATCCCAGACAGTTTTGGGTAGAGTTATGTCCTATGATGAGAAAGATGGTGGGTTTGCATGCCAACCAGTAACTGTGGCACCTGCCTGACCTCCAAAGGCAGGGAGTTCTGCAGGAAGGGGGCAACCACACTGAAGGCTCTTTTCCTGGTGGACTCCAACTAGACCATGTGTCCATGTGGAACCACCAGGAATATGTCCTCTGATGACCTCAATGACCGGGCAAATTGGTAAGGGAAGAGGTGGTCTCTCAGGTATCCTGGTCCCAAGTCGTTTAGGGCTTTGTACACTAGTACTAATACCTTAAACCTGGCCCAGTAGCGAATAGGTAGCCACTGCAGTTCCCTCAGCAAAGGAGTTGCATGCTGAAAAGGGGCAACTCTTGACAACAGCTGAGCTGCTGCATTCTGCACTAGCTCCAGCTTCCAAACCAGCCTTAAGGGCAGCCCCACATAGAGGGCATTGCTCCAGGAGAGGCCATAGCTGGCAAATCAGCAGAAGCTGGTAAAAGATATACATTGTCTCTGTCTGTGCTGTCTGTTTATATCTTTTTATGTCGGTGGTTAAAGAGAGTGTTGCATCCACTGACCTGTACAGCTCGTAACTGCCCTAACTAGTCCCAGGGGAAGCAGTCTGCAACACAGCACTGACCGTCTCTTCTAGGTCACCGGAAGAAGGTGCTGCTGGCTGGTCTCCCATAAGTTGCTGTCCCAGCAAAGAACTGCAATCAGCTGAAGCTGCCAGTGCCTGCTCTTTTAAGTGGCTCCACCCCTGCTGGATACTGACTGTACTCCTTAAAGGGCTTGTGTCTGTTTCTGCAGTCACATGCTCCTGGGTGGCTGAGGGATAGGGGGAAGCTGCAGGGGAAACATCCTCAGAGACAGATAATGCGGGAGCTACATCTTCAGGACAGGAAGGTACAGAAAGGGGTGTTGAGAGCTCTCCCTGAAATGGGCCACCCTGTGACCCATCTGAATCCTCTGTGGGGTGATGCAGAGCCTCAGAATCAGGGAACATGACAATAATGAATAAAGCTAATTCCTGCCAGGCTATGTTTAGTTTTGCCCGGGCTCTACACCAGCTGAGCTCTGCTCTGGCTCAGGCCCTGACACACCACTTCCATCCTATCTTTGACTATGACTCCAGGACCCTCTACCATCCCCAGTTCTAGGCCTGCCCTGGGTGGGTTTTTTTTTTTAAATCAAAGTTGGCAACCCTAGAAGAAAGGCAAGATTCAGACTTCTTAGCAGGTCCAGGTAGGCACATAGATAGGTCCTTGTGCAGAAGACACAGAGTTTCATAGATGGCCTGGCTGCCTTTCGCAGCTGTCATTAGAGGAGAGATAAGGCTGGAAGATTCCAGGTCAGATGTAATCTCATGGGCTAATGACTGGCTACAAAGGCTGAAAACTGTGATTCAGTGTGATCCAAGGACCACTATTTTTCTAGAGCTGTTGTTGCTGAAGCTCATAATTATCTGGTTTGGAATGGAAATTTGTCCAGCTTATAATGCCCAGATAGGTCATGAATTGAGTATCATTTCCCACAGAAATTCTTCTCACACAATGGAATGCTGCACATTTGCTTTCATGGTGAACAGGCTGCACTGTAGAGCCATGCACAAAAGCTCTTTCATGTTAGCCCCTTATTCTCAGTGCACCTCTAATTCATTGCTGTGAACAATATCACTAGACTGCGTGACCAAGCACCCTTTTGTTTGGTGAGCATCTTCTTGTGATGAGGGTCAGTTCCCTGAATTGTTTCTTGCAAAGGGTTCTTGCTTGTTCTTCCAGAGCTAGTTTCCTCTTTTGTTCCCAAGAGTTAAGCAATTCAATTTCCAAGTGGCTGTCTATGGCTAGGAATTGTAATTCTCCAGGGGGCTACACAATTAGGTACATGCATACTGTATTATCAGTGCACATGCACAAACATTACAAGGCAAGAGAGAACTCTCAGATGCAGATGAGCTGTTTTCCAAATGCTCTCCAAGGAAGAATACTCTGCCAATTCTGAACTTAGCCAAAGGTGTTTGCCCATTATCAGTATTTGCACTGAAGCCTAGTAGTTAATGGCACTGAAGTCATCAGATTCACACAGAGTTAATTGCATGCTCACTGCTTGATAACTATAGCACCAAGTGATCACTTGGGTGTGTGAATTGTCCATGACAGGTCAGACTTCACAGATAAAACGCTGATGTCACCTCACTTCACCTCAAACTAAGTGGGTTGGATCTAGCCTTTGTTGCACTATGTTCCCCTTTGAAATCAATAGGACTTAAATTATCTGTAACTATCTTTCATAATGATTTCAACTGGACTTTTCATCCAACTTAGTCTGGATCCAGTCTAATGCTTTTAATGGAGTCAGTTCACATTCTCAGACATAAGCTCTTACACCATGTTAGGGGCAAGCTCTCTGAATATATGAAAACCTCATATATAGCATTTCTCTTAATTACATTAAGGAACTGATTAGCATCAGATAAAAAGAAGTACTTCTTTACACAGCACATAGTGAAACTATGGAATTTGCTACCACAGAATGTAGTGATGGCCACTAGTTTGGATGGCTTTGAAAGGGGGTTGGACAAATTCCTGGAGAAGGCTATCGATGGCTACTAGTCCTGATGGCTATGTGCTACCTCCAGAACCAGAGGCAGTGAGCCTGTGTACACCAGTTGCTGGCGAACATGGGTGGAAGGGTGCTGTTGCATTCATGCCCCACTTGTGGGTGCCCGGTAGACACCTGGTTGGCCATGTGTGAAGAGAGTGCTGGACTAGATGAACCCTTGGTCTGATCCAGCATGGCTCTTCTTATGTTCTTATCATCAAAGCTTGACAAATTTTGATTGTTGTTATAAAATTAGTTTTAGCAACAAAGTTAAGATGGCTTATTGAACTGATATATACGGTACATTTTTGACAAGTCACTGACATATCTCCAAGGACAAAAGCATGTCTCTGCGTCAATATATTATATTAACATTTGTCTGAACTACACTTTTCTACAGATCACGCTTCATTCCATAACCAAATTTGACCCCACATGTTTTGCTCTTACCTTTTGTGAGTTTGAATGCAATGACTGGAACAGAAAAGAAAGAAATTTCTAAAGCTCAGCATTTCTTTATTTATGGTGGTTTCTTTATTCACAGTGAAGCTGTTAGTAAAACCACATTTTATTGCCTTTTGATCTCATTGCAGTTAGGCAGACATTTATTTCAGGATAAATAAGAACATAAGAACAGCCATCCTGGATCAAACCAAGGGTCCATCTAGTCCAGCATTCTGTTCACACAGTGGCTAACCAGCTGTCGACCGAGAACCCACAAGCAAGGCATGCGTACAACAGAACCCTCCCACCCATGTTCCCCAGTAAGTGGTATACATAGGCTCACTGTCTGTGGTACTGGAGGTAGCACATAGCCTTCAGGACTAGTAGCCATTGATAGCCTTTTCCTCCAGGAATTTGTCCAACCCCCTTTCAAAGCCATCCAAACTGGTGGCCATCAGTACATCTTGAGGTAGCGATTTCATAGTTTAACTATGCACTGTGTGAAGAAGTACTTCTTTTTATCTGTCCTGAATCTCCCACCAATCAGCTTCATAGGATGACCCTGGGTTCTAGTATTTTGAGAGAGGGAGAAAAATGTCTCCCTCTCCATATTCTCCACACCACGCATAATTTTTGTACATGTCTCCTTACCCTCCTTTTTCCAAGCTAAAAAATCCCAGCTGTTGTAACCTTTTCTCATAGGGGAGATACTCCAGCCCCTTGATCATTTTAGTTGCCCTTTTCTGCACTTTTTCCAGCTCCACAATATCTTTTTTTAGGTGTGGTGACAAAAAGTGTACACAGTATTCCAAGTGTGGTCACACCATAGATTTGTATAAAGGCAGTATGATATTGGCTGTTTTATTATCAATTCCTTTTCTAATTATGCCTAACATGGAATCTGCCTTTTTTACAGCAACCGCACACTGGGTTGACATCTTCATCGAGCTGTCCACCACACCCTGAAGATCTCTTTCCTGGTTAGTCACTGCTAGCTCAGTTCCCATCAGGTTGTACTTGACGTTGGGATTTTTTTGCCCCAACGTGCATCACTTTACACTTGCTTAGATTGAACAGCATTTCCATTTAGATGCCCATTCTCCCATTTTGGAGAGATCCTTTTGGAGCCCTACACAATCCCTTTTTATTTTAAGTACCCTAAATAATTTGGTGTGATCCGTAAACTTGGCCACTTCACTGCTCACTCCTAATTCCAGATCATTTATGAATAGGCTGAAAAGCATTGGTCCTAATACAGATCCCTGTGGGACCCCACTATTTACTTCCCTCCATTGGAAGAATTTACCATTTATTCCTACTCTGCTTTCTGGTCTTTAACCAGTTACTGATCCATAAGAAAACCTGTCCTCTTATTCCATGACTGTTAAGTTTGCTCAGGAGTCTTTGGTGAGGAACTTTGTCAAAAGCCTTTTGGAAGTCCAAGTAGGGATGGTGGAGAATTCCACCATGGATTCCAGTGAGGCTGAATGCACAGGCTTTCGGCCCCCCGGAATCCATGGCGGAACAGCCTCCTGCCCCCCTGCCCACCCCACGGAACCCCCCAGGACGGCACTTACCTGGGGCGGATGCAGCGGATGCAGCAACGGATGTGGCCGCGGGTGTGGCAGTGGCGGTGCAGCGGTGGCGGAAGGGGCGGCAGTGGGGGCGGCAGAAGATGCAGTGGCGGCATGGGTGGTGGAAGGTGCGGCGGTGGAAGATGCGGCGGCAGGGGTAGCGGGGGCGGCAGTAGGGGCGGTGGTGGGGGCAGCGGCAGTGGTGGGGGCAGCGGCAGCAGAAGGTGCGGTGGTGGAAGGTGTGGCGGAAGGTGCAGCAGCAGGGGTGGAAGGTGCGGCAGCGGCGGGGGTGGCAGTTGCAGCAGCAGGTGCAGGGGCGGCAGCGGGCACGGCGGCGGCTGGTCTCCTGGCTGGCTGCGGCTGTGTGCAGCATATGCAAATGGCGGCGGCTATGGCAGCTGCCATTTGCATTCACTATTTTTAGCCGTTCTAGCCTACATAAATATTTACATAGGCTAGAACGGCAAAAAATTGCGAATGCAAATGGCAGCCGCCATAGCCGCCATTTGCGTACGCGTTTTTTTTTACTTTGCCATGATAGGCTACATATTTACATAGCCTATCACGGTTAAGTACAGGGACACAAACAGCAACAGCTATGGCCGCCGCCATTTGTGTCCCTGCTGCCCAGCGGCCGGATGTCGGGCTGGCAGCGGAGCCGGCTGGGCAGCGGAGCCGGCTGGGCAGGATTCCGTGGGGAGGGACGGAGCACCTCCCCCTCATCGAGGATTCCGGAGGGAGGGAGGGATCGCCTCCCCCCCCCACTGTGAAGCAGATCCGCGAAACAGTAAGTGACTTTTGTACATCCCTAAGTCCAAGACTCCAAGTAAATAATGTCCACTGGATCACCCATGTCTACATGTTTATTGACACTCTCAAAGAACTCTAAAAGTTTAGTGAGACAGGACTTACCTTTGCGGAAGCCATGCTGATTCTTTTTCAGCAGGGCTTGTCCTTCTATGTGCTTACTAATTCTATCTTTAATAATTACCCCATTTATTATATAGATACAACCTGATTCCCGGATCTATTTAGCTTAAAGTGTGTACCAAGTTAGAGAGATCAAAAATGCTGGAATATAATGCTTGGGTATCGCTCCCATATACTCAGTAGAATACAAATACCCTTTGCCTTCTTCATATCAACATAAAGCATTTGCTCATTTCATGTCACTTACCCATAAGATGAAGTCAACATAGCCTATCAACATGGTTCCACATATACCCAGAGCTCAACGTACAGAGCATTTATTCAGGGATGCTGGCATAAAAATGTATTTAATATGCTTTTGCATCAAGCTATACATGATGTACCATCAACTTGGCAAACAAAACCAAGCAGGGTTGCCAGACTTTACAAGGGCTTATTGGAAAGGGCTCTTGTGCTCAAGAGTTGTATAGAAAAGCTAATTTGGAGGTATGACTTCTCCTGTCATAGTAGTATGAAAAGTTATAGCTGCCAAAATTCTCTCTTCTACATGAATATTAAGGATTGTATCCAGTGATGTGATTCCGCTAGTGTAAATGAGGTTGCACTAGCAGAAGCCAAGTTCTGAAGTATGTGCAAGAGAAGAATTCAACTAAAGTTCCACTTGTGCAATGGTTACACAACTGTTTGCATATCTTAGATTTACAGACTGGTCTGCTAGCAGTTGCACAACTGCTTGTGCAACAGGAAAAGGCTGCAGAGCTCTGCTGATGCAGCAATTTCTTCTGCTAATGGTATGTTGGATTTAGGCCTAAAGGTACAGGAAACTTGTCCTGTATTAATTTTGGCAGTCCTGAGAAGAGGGCCATTCACACTGTCCTCACCTCTTTTCTCGTATCAGGAGGGAACAAACATGAGTAAACCTTTCTGTGAGTAAAAAGAAGCAGTAGTACAAAGGCATGAAGAGTCCATACTGCTGGACTTGGTTGTGAAGATTAGAGGACTGGTATAACATAGAAGACATATCTCAAGAAGAAACCCCTGAAATTACAACACAGCCATACATATGCCAGGCCTAGTACTTCAAGAAATAACTCTAGAATTGTGAAGTTGCAACCTTGAGATTATGTCTGTCTCATTTATTTTTTTTAAACACCCTCTACTAAGGGTATTCTGTGGCTTCCTTTCCCATTAACTTGATGCAGGTACTCCCGTACCTGTGTAATTAAGCAGAACTCATTTTTTGTTCCACAGAAGTAAGGGGAGGAGGGTGAGGGTGAGATTGTGGGAAGGGCAGAGTTGGAGAAGCCACAGCTGTTAAAGAAACAACCATGGTGTCCAGGCTGTAATATGACTAGGGATGGGAGAATCAATGAGGCTTTAGCTCATCAAGGTTTTCTGGGTTCCACCTTGAAGCTCAGTTCACCTCATTCCCATTCCCAAATGTGAGCTTTTTGTTGTTGTTCTTCGAATGGGGGAAGTGTGCATTTATATGTGCATTTTTAAAAACCCAAATAGGTACTTTTCCCCATTGACTAAAGTATGAAAATCCATACTTTCCCCCCAAAGGCACATAATTAAAGTGCACATTTTTCTAATGAAGCATTTTGCAAATGCAGCTGCAAGCTTGGGAATATGTGAGCTTTGCCTCAAAAATGCACTTGCATTCAGGGGTGCAAACTGAACAAGTTCTGAGCAATGAAATTCTCATACATCCCTAGATATGAAAGCCCCAAAGGAAGTTCACAAAGCTGGCCAGAACTACAGATCAACATGTTAAAGGCACATTTATGCCACCTCCAATTCACAAGCATAACAAGAGGAAGTGGCAACAAAAGGCTCCATCACAGGATTCAGTTAGAGAATGTCTCAATGGCTTTTCAGAGGCCCCATCACTTAGGATAGAAGATTTAAGTTCTTCTGCTCCTTTTCTTTTTGGGCTTCCCTGCTGAGTTTGTCAAGAGGAATGACAATTAATGCTGACTCCTGTGGTGCTTAGTGGGGTGTGGACACTTTTATGTTTGGAGCTGATGAGAAGTGCAACTCCCTACCCACTGACAGCTCAACAGCTGTCACATAATGATGACATGCAAGTGACCTCCTACAGTCTCAGTGAGGATTAGAATTAGCAAGCATAGAAGTGGAAAGCTCCTAGTAGCCTTGGACTTCTGACCATTTGAAAAGAAAAGGCTAGTAAGAACTGTCAGCCATTCCTCCCTGATGGATCACGTTGACATGGAAAGGAAGTAGACTAAGGTGTCTGCCCAGTTCTCTTTGTCAGAGGACCAGCCAAGCTCAAGAACCAGAGTTGACCCTGTACAACACCGCAACACACCTAATGGTCTGAATGAAAAATAAAGCATTTGCTCAGAGAATATGTTACAAGAGACTGCCAACCTCATTCACGCCATATTGTATTGAGGGGGGGGGGAATCAACAACAATGCTAGTTCTGCAGGATCATACTGATAGTGCACAGCTACTTTATGGAATCAAGCAACCATGGAAGAAAACCAAAACCCAGCTGCTACGTGAAGGGTTACAAGCTTCTGTGTGCTGTTATAAAGATGGATAGCTTCGGGGGGGGGGGAGAGACAAGAAGCTCAGAGGTAGGGATGTACGAAAGTCACTTATCTTTTCGCAGGGGTGATTCACGGTGCAGGGGAGGCAGTCTGCACCTCCCCCCGAAATCCTAACCCGGCCGGCTCCACTCCACGGCAACTCCGCGGAGCCGCCAGCCGGGTGCATTCGCAGGCGTCTGGAGGCTGCGGACGCAAATGGCGGTGGCTACGGCGGCCACCATTTGCGTTCATGTTTTTGGCTGTGATAGGCTACGTAAATATTTACGTAGCCTATCACGGTAAAAGACAGGGGTGCAAATGGCAGCCGCTACACCATTTGCGCCCCTGTTTTTTTACTGTGATAGGCTAAGTAAATATTTACGTAGCCTATCATGGCAAAAAAACAGGAACGCAAATGGCAGTGGCTATGGAGGCCAGCATTTGCGTTCCCTTTTTTTGCCGTGATAGGCTATGTAAATACTTACGTAGGCTATCACGGCCTCCGCAGGAATGCAAATGGCATCCCTGCATTAGCCACGATAGGCTACGTAAGTATTTACGTAGCCTATCACGGCCTAAATGGGGAAGCAAATGGCGGCCGCAGACACAACTGCCATTTGCAAAGCAGCGTGAACGGCACTAGGTAAGTGCTCCATTTCGCACGCCTTTCACGGGGTGGTGGGGCAGGGGGCTTCATTCCGCCATGGATTTCGGGGGGCCGAATGCACTGACATTCAGCCTCACTGAGATCCATGGCGGAATCTTCTGACATCCCTCTCTGCTATCATGTCATAATGAAGCCTATTCAGTTGGTTTGAACTTTAAAATTCAAAGCAACTATGCCATAACTTGAACATGGATGCCACCTTGAACCACATGAGGAAAGGTCATATTGGATGCCACCTTGAACTACCCATATTTAAAAGGAATATTGCACACAAACCCCTGCCTGATCTTAGGCATGGCTTATGTGGAAGTAAGTCCCCCGAAGTCCACTGGATCTTATTCCCAAGTCAGTGTTCATAGAATTGCAGCCTTAGGAATTTCCAGACTAGTAGTTATAAAGAAAAAGGGGAAGAATAGTTGCTTAGTGGTAGTGCGCATGTTTTGCATGGAGAAAGTCCCTGGTTCAATCCCTGGCATCTCCAGTTGGTTTGAGAAAGACTCCTGCCTGAAAACTCTAGAGAGCTGTAGTCAATCAGCACTATGATACTGAACTAGATAGACGAATGGACTGACTTGGTAGAGCAGCTTCCTAAGCTCTTGCTCCTTTCTTCACAAAGACAGCTGCCACAGGCAGGAATTTAAAAACAGCCACAGTTTTGTGTGCACTGACCCCTGAGAAGGAACCAATGGTGCACTATTGCTAGCGCTATTGACATTGTGCTACTGGAAAACAATGCTATGCAACATGAGTAGTGCTTGCTAGAGCAACAAATTTCCCAGAAAGCCATCGTGCTAGCAAACACTATTCTATTGTCATTGCTGTAGTGCACCTTTGGATCCTTTTCTATGTCCCAGTTTCAAGGAATAAATGTCTTCTGAAGCTGGCACTTGCTTTGGAGTGAAATCCCACATTTGCACCAATGGGAGATTACCTCCCAATCCCAATTGCATCTTGAGAGAAGGGATTTTTCTCAGGACCACAGCAGGGGAGCACAAGGTTAAATGCCCTCCCCCCACAGCTTGTGATCCCAATAGTTAGCAGCCTCCCCTCAGCTGATGTTACTTGCATTTTTTAAAATCTCATGTTAAATACAAACACACATTTAGTCTGGCCTTCAGTAGCTTCTCCATTATTATTATCAAGCAATAAAAACATGCCAAATTAATTAGCAATGAGCAAAATGATCCAACCATCCTTGCATGCTTAGCCATTGAGTAGCTAGCCTGCCTCATCTGATTTTATGATGCGTGAAAGTGGACATTGTGTGCAAGACTTTTTTTTATGGAAACAAGCTAACACATATTTCATATGTGTCTATCTGGCACCTCACATCAGCAGTTATTCTGCTGTGACACCAGAGCCTGATGTTCAGCTCAGAGAAGTGACTTAGCAAAGCAATTTCTTTCAACAGTAAACTCAAGCAAAGTTAAGAAGATACCATCAGGGCCCTAGCAGTTTTCTGTGAGGCAAATAAATAAATAATTACAGGCAACCTAAAGGTAAAAGCTCTTTTGAAGGTGACATGTAAGGGTAAGAAATTGAATTTAGAATGTGTTTAGGTGCCTTAGATAGCCTCGGAGCAAACAAGGCAAAGAAGTACAAAGTTGCCATCTAATCAGGCCTTTATTGGCTTGATATAACTTGATATTTAGCTGTTCTCCCCGTTTAAGGATGATGTATGATGTTTTCCTGTTCAAAACTATGGGTTGGATCCAATGCTGGTCATTTATCTGAATGGAAACCGCTAGCAGGATGGTTTTCCCCTCTCCTTGCAGCCCTCCTGTGCCCCCCCCTTTGCACCAGAGGGTCGGGGAACCCTCCTGAGCAGATAGGGAGGCTGCAGTGGAAAGGAGAGCGTGGGGAAGTCCCATGGTGCAAGCGAAAGTCCTGTTGCATGAGTGGACATCTGTTTGCATGCCAGTTGGATCCAACCTTCCTTGCTGCAGGTAAACAAGTGGAATTGTGAGGAAGGATGGATATAAATCAGATCAATAAATAAACAAGTAAATTGACAAGTTTGCATCAATACTTCTCAGATCCATTAGTCTGTCCCCATTAAAGTCCCCATTAAAGTCCTCCCCTCTAGTCCAGCTGCTGCATCCTCTGTTTGCATGATGGTGCTTTCCAGTACTTCTTGCAGCTTCATAGCCAAGCCTGCCTTGGGGCTGCATTCTCCATTTTCCTTAATGGAAGTGTGGTGAGTCAAAATGTTGAACTAAAAATTCAAATTTTCATTTTTGAATGTAACATTTTGACATTTGGAAAATTTTAAATTCCAGCAATTTAGATTTGTTGGCAGATTTTGATTATTTTGATTCTGTCAGTCTCCAGATATGAAAACTCATACACTCTCAATTTCAGTTCATGTCAAATATTAATTATGTTGCATGCTATTTATCAGATGCCAGCAGATACAAAATATAATTACATACCAACTATAAAATAAGTGGAATATTAAATTATATTGCATGCCAACCATACTGCAAAATATTGGTCACCCTGCTTTTCCAAGTGGTGAGAAGTTCCAGGGGTGCAGTGTTTACCTGGGGTTAGTTTCCTTTGGCAGGAAGTCACTGGAGGCTTACTATAATTTGGAAATATTTGAGCTTATTTTCAAATAAAGGCTGAACGTAAACACTTCCAACAGACAGCCGAAGTACACTGTTTCCACATCAGATCCCCAGGGAGGCATCTTAAGATGCTTCCAGAGCCTAAAACCAGCTCTCTCTGTTATATTCTCTGTCTTCACTCAGTCTCTCCAATCTCTCTTCACACACACCTGGATTACCTCATCCTTATTGGGTCCTTATCTCATCCTTATAGGATTTTTCCTATGCAGAACATTCCTAACATGGTCCAGTATCCAGAATCAATTGTTTAACCATTTACTTTCCATGGAAACACATCACCTGTATTGACCTAACAAAAGGATGAGCCTGGCCCATTAACCCTTTCCTCTCCGACCTTCCACCACCCAACTTTACAACCAAATGATATATTAAAATATGATACCAGTGTTGTTATTGTTGTTGTTTTCAAATGGTCCTCTGGAAAGCTGCAGGATCTTTGGAAGTTTATCACAGGTTCCTCAATAAGAAAATTAGTAATGGACATCTAGCTTCCTTGAAATTCAACTTACCTACCACTATTGATGTTCTTCTGTAGTGTACAACTTCAGGGGATTGTTAGGTATATTTTAGAGTACATTCCAGTAGGTAATGGTGAGACCCAGTTGTGCCCTATGTAACTATAATATGCCCCAGAATCCTCTGCAATATTTTATTCATGTAGTTTTTATCCCAACTTTCAGAGCAAAACAAAAAACACACACACCTTACAATGCAGCTCACAAAAATACAATAAAAACATGTAAAACTGTAAAGCACAGACTTCTGGTTGGGACCAGTGTTGCTCTGGTAGCTTCCCATGGGGCTCCGTGGGAGCTTTCTCAAACAGCTTTTTAAAAGGTTGAAAAACCTTTTCATCTCCCCCCTGGAATGGAAAGGGGGGGCAAGGCAAGCAAGCTTTGGACAACATCTTGGAGAAAGGTAACTCCCACGCAATAGTGGGGGGGCTGGATGCCAGGATTATCTCCCCAGAGCTTTACCAACTCAAAAAGCTGTACTGAGACTCCTATTTTATAGGAGAAAACAGGGCTGACGTGTCCCATATAATGTATGCTTTAAGAAATATCAACAACCTTTGAGGGATGATTTTAACAATATTTGAGAACATCTGAGGACCTGAGATCTGCTTGGGAGAAATATGTCTGTGCTGAGGAGAAGAAGGGAGCTTGCATCTATTCTCCCTGAACCTTCTGTGTCAAAAATGTCAAGAAGAGAAGATATAGGTGAATTATTTACACTGATAAAGACCTTATCTTCACAATTTACAGAGCAAGTCAAGAGGTTGGATTTAATCCAACATTCCATCACCGCCCTGCAAGGAGCTGTAGATTTGATTAATGCGTCACAGCAAAAAAATGGAGTCGAAAATTAATTAGCTTGAAGACCGTGTGGCTGGAAACGAAACCATGACACAAATTTCTTTTAAAAACACCTCTGATAGGATCTTTCAACTGGAGGCCTTCACGAAGAGATCCAATGTACATATTTTGGGGATTAAAAATTTGCCTAATTATGTAAAATTGCTTGTTTTTGTGGATAAACTTTTGCATGAAATACCCCCTATTCCATCTGATTCTTTACTTGATATTGGGCAGGCATTTCGTGTGCCAAAGGCTAAAGGGACTGATTATACCATCATAGCTCAATTTGCAAAAGTCTCCACAAAGAATTTTATCCTGCGTTTGGCTAGAGAGGCACAAAGCCTTTCCTGGAAAGAAGAATAAAGTTATGCTATTTCCAGACTACATTAAAGAGGTGGCGATTAAAAGAAGGCAATTTATCAAAGCAAAGAACTTGGCAAAACAAATGAATTTACAATACTACTTAAAATATCCTGCTACTCTCTGTATTGTGTCTGAAGATCAGATGAAGAAGTTTCAAAATCATGAAATGGCGGAGGCTTGGCTGAATGTGAAAAAGCATGAGAACTTTGTTATAACCCCATGAATTGGAATCTTTAAACAAGTTTTGTTAATTGTTTCTATTTAGTCTATTTGATCCAGGCTAACTCAGAAGATAAATGATTTTATATATATATTTGCTTACTTTCTTTCATTTCTTGTTTTTTTCTTGTTTTTTCTTGCTTTTATTTTAAAATAGATAATATATCTAGTGTAAAATATATTACTGAAGGTTGAAGGTTTATAGTAAGTTTTATTGTTATATTTATATATATATATATATATATATATATATATAATTATTACTACTAATAATAATACTAGGCTTTTGGGAATGAATTCTAGACCTCTTTTTTGATATAAGATTGATTATATGATAAAGAAATGTAAGGTTGTATACTAAATTGTAAGATTGTTAAGGTTATAGATACAGTCTTTAAAATAGAATGACACTGGAGACCGGGTGGTGGTGGAGCTTACATTCAATTCATTAGAGGAGAGGGAGAGGGAGGGGGGAGAGAGGGGGGAGGAATTTTCTTCTTTTTTCTTCACTTCCTTTCCTCCTCCCTTTTCCCTTCATTTTTTTCTCTTTCTTTTTTCTTCTCTTTTTGTTATTGTGGTGTCCTCATCAGAATATTGTATTGTTGGGAAATTGAAGCATTGATGAAGTTGTTGGTAATTTTGGTACTGTTCATTTCATTCATATAAAATAAATAAAAATATATTTTAAAAAAACTGTAAAGCACATATAAAATATTTAAACCTAAAACAGCAGCATACAAACAACCCACTGTAGACCAGCTTAACATATTACATAGCTTGGTACAATACATATATACACCATACTCATGGCCATTAGAAGTAAACCTCACTTCTACTTTTGATTAACCATGGTGTTACCATCCATGTGTCCTTTTTTTACATGTGTATGTTACTACACACATGCAATGAAGAGACATGGGCTGGGATGTTTAAACTAGAGTCACAGTACATCATGGCAGAACTGATGCTTCCAGTTGGATGAATGAATAAAGAGACAACAAGCCAAGGGTATTCAAATACACCATTTATTATAAAGATCAGGAAAGGAAATATATGAGCAACATTTATGTTAGCATTTATGATCAGCAACAATCGTGTTAGAAGGAGAAATGGTGGAATGAGTGGTGCAGCTGCATGGTATGGCTTTTGGTTTCAGAGGAGGCAGAGAGAAGGGGGAAAGTTGTAGTGGGACTCAGCAAAGGCTGGGAAAAGAGATTGAAAGAGGAGGAACAGCAGATCAACCTATCCTTCCTTTTGGGGGTGGGGGTTCTGTTTGATCCCAGGTGAGGGGAGGGGTTATATCCAAGGTGGAAGCAGGCACCAGCCAGGAGTTCAGGTGCAGGAATTCAACTCAAGTGGACGAGAGAAGAGGAAAAACTGAGGATGGTGAATGGCAAGGCAGAAACTTTGGAAACTCTGGGAAGGGAATAATAAGAGGCTGAAACTCTTAAAGGAAAGGATGGGGAATTCTGGCCTGCTAGGACCATTATCCACTTGGGTAGGAAAAGACTTGAGGTTCAAAAGGATGATCCTAGAGGGGCATTTCTTGGGCATGATTCAAAGACAAATTGTCTTTGGCTTGATTAACAACAGCTGGAAGGCTTTCCCTTAGAAGTGACATTGGATAATACTTCATGTTCAGTTTCCTTTATTTCTCTGGCTCTCATAGACAATTCAATAGGTGCACAGTGAAGCTTTGATAAGACTGGAGCCCTCTACAGGCAGGGCATTTACACTTTCTGGCAGTCCCAAGCTAGCTGAATACTTCCTTGTCCACATTAACAGAAAATTTCTGCATGAAATTTATAACTTCATGGATTTTGCCCTATGAAGCCAAATCTTGGTTTAGTTTTCCTTCACCAGGTGTCGTGAGCCCATAATTGGAGCAGGCTATCTGGAGATCTCTATGGGATCTGTTAATCTAACTCAAGGTTCAATGAAAGCAAGTGTAAAGTGATGCACATTGGGGCAAAACATCCCAACTTCAAGTATAACCTGATCGGATCTGTGATGACCAACCAGAAAAAAGATTTGGGGATTGTGGTGGACAACTCATTGAAGACTGAGTTCAATGCACTGTGCAGCCACTGTAAAAAAAGGCAAACTCCATGTTAGATATAATTAGAAAAGCAATTGAGAATAAAACTGCCAACATCATACTGCCTTTATACAAATCTATGGTGCTACCACACTTGAATATTGTGTACAGTTCTGGTCAGCACACCTAAAAAAGGATATTGTAAAAGTGCAGAAAAGGGCAAAGTGAAATGATTAAGAGGCTGGAGCACCTCCCCTATGAGAGAAAGTTACAACTGGGATTGTTTAGCTTGGAAAAAAGGAGGGTAAGGGGAGACATGATAGAGCTGTGCAAAATTATGCATGGTGTGGAGAATGTGGAGAGGGAGACATTTTTTTCCCTCTCTCAAAATACTAGAACCCGGGGTCATCCTATGAAGCTGATTGGTGGACAGATAAAAAGAAGTACTTCTTCACACAGCACATAATTAAACTATGGAATCTGCCACCACAGGAAGTAGTGATAGCGATGAGTTTGAATGGCTTTAAAAGGGGGTTAGACAAATTCCTAGAGGAAAAGGCTATCAATGGCTAGTAGTCTTGATTGCTATGTGCTACCTCCAGTACCAGAGGCGGTGAGCCTATGTACACCAGTTGCTGGGGAACATGGCTGGAAGAGTGCTCTTGCACTTGTGTCCTGCTTGTGGGTTCCTGGTCAACAGCTAGTTGGCCCCTGTGTGAACAGAATGCTGGACTAGATGGACCCTTGGTCTGATCCAGCAGGGCTCTTCTTATGTTCTTATGTTCCTGAGGTCTGGGCAAGACTGAGAGTTGACCCTGGTTTGGCAGTCAGAGCTGAGTCTGCCTCTTTAGTAGTCACAGCTGGGTCTTCCTCCTCACAAGTAGACCCTTGCTTCTGAGTAGACCCTACTTCATAAGTATACAAAGAGTCTTCTGGCAGTCGGGGGGCACTCCGGACAAGGGTTCTGAGCATCCCACTTGGTCCATTGCTGTTAGTGCTCTGGTGAACCATGGGCAGCAGGAAGACAGTCTTCAATCATGGCTGGGCTCAAGCCAGGGTTGAAGGTGTTCCTGGGAGGGATCACTGGCACAGGACTCCTCAAGTTGTCCCCCGTCTACTGGAGGAGACGGTTGTACTGGGGGATTGGATTCCTCCTCCACCTCCCCTGGGCTTGAGTCAGTTCAGAACCTGACACCAGGCAAGCAACAACAAGAAAAGCAGTTAAAGCCAGGGGTTCATTGAGGGAACACACTTAAGATGGTGGTGGAATCTGCTCTCCTGGAAACAACTGCCTGTCTTTCCATTTGAACCTGATAAATTGGGTTCAACTTCAGCCATGGTCTATTTGAAAATACAGGCTGACTTGTTATGAAGCTGGCTTGTCCACATGAGTACTCTTTGAAAGTAGAAAGTTTGAAAACCACTGAGATATACCATGGCATATCACCTATCCATACTAGCCCTATTCAGGTGTTTCCTTCCAAGCGATTGTAATTTGCAGGGGCGGGGGGTGGATAGTGAGGCTGCACCCAGTGACTAGGGATGTACGGACTGTGTAAAATCCTCTCCATCTGTGTTTCACGGATTGTCAGGTGCCTTTTGTTCCATTGTCTGCCCACAGATGGATGCAATTTTTTTTCGTCATGTGGAAAAATACGCAAATAGTTACGTAAGTATTTACTTAAGTATTTACATAATTTACCTTAATAGGTAATATCTAGCATATTGTCACCCATTCCATTCAACATTTCCTCAGCAGACACATACATATTTTCCTATAAATTTATATGCGTAAATTTTGGAAAAATAAAAAAAAATCATCCGGAAGTCCACGGACTCCGTGCTGCCTGAGGGGGTCACTCCGCAGCAGATTCCACATGTCGGAATTCTAGAAATCCAAGCTCATTTTAGTCCATCTTGAATTTCTCCAGCATCCCTACCACTGACCCCTTCCCTGCCACTGCGTTCAACCACCGCAATCCACACTGGGGAGGGGAAGGGGCTTCTGTAAAGGGCAGCCATTGCATGTGCATAGGCTCCTCCCACCATCAGAAACCCAGATATATTATAGAGTGTCCCTGTGGAGGCTGCTGATGTCAATGCATGTCTGTAGCTGCCTTTGTCATGTGTCCTGGCTCCTTCCCATAGCTGCTTGCAAAAAGAGTTTTTCCCTCCCTGGGTGGGGTCTTAAATACTTGTCCCAGAGAACCCCATCTTTGCTGTCTGCAGCCATCCTGCTCTGGGAGCTATAATGTGGCTGCCTTGTCACATGGGCTCACCTTCCATCCCTTTGTGTGCTGGGTTCCAAAGCAGGGCTTGTAAAGACCATAAGGTGGTTTAAACCCCTGCCTGTAGAGCAGCCAGAGGAGCTTGGGGGATGGGGGGGTACTTCAGCAGTGGGTGGTGACAAAGGCAAAAGGGGGGCCAACCCCCCCCAAATACCAGCATATTTTAGCTTACAGCTTTTACTGCCAATAACTAAGCCTCAAGAGAGGCTTAGGAGAGGCATACATCAGTGTTACATGTTATTCCCTCCACGGAAGAATTTTGCAGTATGTGATGTGACCCCCAAGTCCGCTGCACACCCAAGGCTTTTTCTATGATTTTAACCTTTTAGAACGGGGAAAAACTCTGTGGCTGGCATGTGGGCATCAACACAGTCCCTGACTGGACGACTGCGGAGATTTTTCCAGTGCATGTATGTCATTGTTACATCTTTTTTGTATTTTCTACCTGTGTGTTCTTCTTCCACCAGCATAGTAGTGGAATATACTCACCCCCCGACCCCCAGTCAGTATAGAATTGTTCTGTCAAGCCCTTGGGCTGCATTTGGACTTTCTATTAAACAACAATATTGACCAAGCAATAACTAGCTCTTGTCTTGGATGTTTATGATCCCAATAATATAATAACATGTATTGTTTCCTTTTTCTGATGGCATCTATAAGCTGACATGATTGGTTAAATATTCTAGCACTGAAATGGAGAGGAACTATTACTAGATGTTCATTCACTGCTAATGAAGAAAATGGGACCAAGATTTAATGACCGTCTATTAGCAACCTGATTTCAGTTAAGCATGATTTGTTGAGGAGGAAGTGACTCATTTACTTTTGTTGTGCCTATAATGGTCTTCCAAGAAGTCTCAGTGAGTAGCTCTTCACCTAGAAAGAAAAGTAAGGCTACAATACTATGAACACTTGCCTGGAAGTAGATTCCACAGAATTCAAACGGGAGTTACATTTAAGTAAATACAGGATAATATGCTGCAATACACACAACATATATGCATGTGAGTGCACACACACGCACACACTCATCACAGCTGTTGATCAAATTGCCAAGCATTTTTACAATCCATGCAAATTGCTTTAACCATGAGCAGCCTAGCGACAGCTGTAATTGGCTAACAGTGCAATCTCAGGTCCCACTGAGATCAGTGAAACTTACTCCCAAATAAATGTGTATAGAATTGCACACAGGTCCAAGAGCTCCAGATCCAATGAAGGCTGTGTAGGAAAGTCCAGCCCTTCAGGTCTTGATGTGGTTGAGGTCATTTCTAAGCAATCTCCTTAGTGATGCAAAGAGAGTCCTACTGTGCCATTGAGAAACAGGTTTTGTGTGTTTTTCTGTGCACCAAAGCAGTTATTTTCAAGTAAAAATTCCATGGTGCTCTTTAGTGGTAAGATGTTTATTTAAAGCAAATCAAGTTCAAGTATACCTTTATTATGATGGAAAACTGAATGTTAAGTCTCCGTGAAATTTACCTTCAAATAATTGACTTTCACAGTTCGGATTTCTTTTTCATTTGCTTTTTACTTGCCTTTAAGCATTATGCCTCAAAAAACAAACACAGCATAACTTGTTTATGATCATTTTTACTAACATAAAGCAGCAGTTCCTTTCCCATTGGAAACCAAGTCAGCTATGCATGATACCTAATGCTGGCACTGGAGTATAAATCACAAAGAGCAAAAGGATATCACAAATGTAGGATAACATTAAATTAATGATAACTGAGAAGCAAAATCACGGAGGACAAATTGATAAGCCCCTCTGAAAGATGAATGCAAAGTAGCTCAGAATTCATATGCTGTATGCTTGGAAATTTGGTCAAATTCAGTCTTTACGATCAATATTCAGTTTAGGTCTTCTTTTCAGTCCCCACTACTGCAGAAACACAAGTGTCACCCCAAAGACAAGTGCTTCAGTGCTTCAGTGCAATTCCTGTGTCAACGTTTCCTTCAAAAAATGCAGGACCTTTTTGATGCAAATAGAAATGAACTTGGAACAATACGTGAAGAGGGTGGAAGACAGCAATGTGGAGTGGAGCCAAGACTTTTTCACCTGCCACCTTATATCTGTACAATCCTGACCTCGGGGGCTGCCTTTCCTGCTTTCAAAATCTAAATGACACCTCAGCTGTAATCTCGAATGAAGTCCAAGATCAACTTGGAAAGCCTATCCACATAAAGTATTGTTGGAGAAATGAGAACTGGCAGTCTCATTCATTCTAAACAAGCCTAAAACACAGAATTACATTCTTCGTCTGCATTCCAGATTGCATTTAATAATTCTTTTTACTATAGCCTGCCTAAACTGGGTGTGGGGAACAACAAAAGGGTGGTTTTCTTTTTGCATTTTCACCGCTAATAAACAGTAAATAAGTTTTCAGACTGATTTTTTTCCCAATCAGGTTGGTGTTCTAATAGTATGCCATGTCTGACCTTCTCTGTGGACTTGAGATACAAAGATGAAGAAAAGCATGAAAGGGGCATATGCAGAGCATGTCTAGAAAATGTCAATTTTACTCTTTAATTTGCTTTCCTTAAGAGCAATATAGACAGACTCTGGAGAATCAAACTAACTTGGAATGTTATAATTCTCCACTATGACTACAGGCAGTGGCAAGCCCAGGTCAAGGAGTCCTTAAATCCATGCTCAGCCTCCCTGCTGCATGAAAAAATCCATTGTAATAGCTACAGGCCCTTTTCTATATAGGAGAGTTTCTGATATTTACATGCTGACAGCAGAAGATGGACTGGAGTGCCTGCATATTGCCTGAGTGGGTGGGGTGGGGTGGGGTTGGACGAGGAGTAGTATCTATGGCAGGGATTGGAGAACCTCCAGTCCATGGGCCACATTCAGCCCACCAGGCCTTCTATCTGGTCTACAAAGGCTTCCACTGAGGACTTGCCCCCTTCCCAAGGACTGCCCCCCCCAAGCCCCCTCACCCTACATCTCCCTCACTGGGGACCTGCCACTTCAAGCCTGGGACAGCCATTCCCAACAGGAAAGACAAGGGACAAGCAAAGCCAGCTCAATGGTGATGCTGCATCCAGGCACTGGAAGTGACTTAAGGCTGCACTTCCCCGGGCCTTCACTCGCTCTTCACTAACTCCCACTAACTCCTACACATGCACAGGATGTTAGCCTCAGAGTGTTTTTATAGGTCCTTCACACAAATAATCATTTACACTCTGACCTCCTTAGGTCTCTTGCTCTCCACAGGAAAACAAAAAGGAAATGTGAGCAGAGTAATGGATGAAAACAATAAAGAATTTGAGGAGCATATTGCTGAAAGCATTAAGGCCAACAATAAAAAACAATTCTTTTAAAACATCAAAAGCAGTTAACAAACTAAGGAGCTAGTTGGACCATTGAACAAGGGACTTAAAAGTAGGGATGTACGAAAGTCACTTACCTTTCCGCGGATTATGTTTATGGGGGGGGAGCGTTCCGTCCCTCCCCCTGGAATCCTCAACAGGGGGGGAGGTGATCCGTTCCTCCCCCCCGGAATCCTCGAACAGCCAGCTGTGCTCCGCGGCGGCTCCGCAGAGCAGCTGGCCAGGCCCAGGACAGAGCCGCTGCAGCCGGATTTCCGGCCACTGAGGGCTCTGGGTAAAAAAAAAAAGAAACCACGTACGCAAATGGCGGAGGCTACGGCTGCCGCCATTTGCGTTCCTTCTTTTTGGCCATTTTAGTCTACATAAATATGTACGTAGACTATTACGGTGAAAATAAAGAGGAATGCAAATAGCGCCCGCTATGCTATTTGCGTTCCCCTTTAATTTTGCCATAATAGTCTACGTAAATATTTATGTAGACTAAGACAGCCAAAAAGAAGGAACGCAAATGGCAGTGGCCGTAGCCACCGCCATTTGCGTACGCGTTTGTTTTTTTTTTACCCAGCCGTGATAGGCTACGTAAATCTTTATGTAGCCTATCATGTCTCTGTAAAAAAAAAAAAAACCTCCAGACTGCAAATGGCGGTGGCGGCAGCCAGTCGGAAGACCAGCTGCCGCCGCCACCGAAGCTGCTGCTGGAGCCGCCGCCGTCCGGAACATCCGCCCCAGGTAAGTCTCGTCCTGGGGAGGATCTGCAGGGGGGCGGGGGGGCAGGCCATTCCGCCACAGATTTCGGGGGGCCAAATGCACTGGCATTTGGCCTCACTGAGATCCGTGGCGGAATTCTCTGACATCCCTACTAGGGATGTACGAAAGTGACTTACCTTTCACGGATTATGTTGATGGTGGGGGGGAGTCGTTCCATCCCTCCCCCCAGAATCCTGGCCGGGGGGGGAGGCACTCCATTCCTCCCCCCGGAATCCTCGAACGGCCGGCTGTGCTCCACTGCAGCTCTGCGGAGCAGCTGGCTAGGCCCGGCCCGGCCAGGCCAGAGCCATCCGCAGCCAGATTTCCGGTAGTGGAGGGCTCTGGGTAAAACCAACAAACAAACAACAACAATCACGTACGCAAATGGTGGCGGCTACGGCCGCCGCCACTAGGCTACATAAAGATTTACGTAGCCTATCACGTCTTTTTAAAAAAAACCTAGCCATGACAGGCTATGTAAATCTTTACATAGCCTATCACGTCTTTTTCTTTTTCCCCCCACAAGCCTGGAAATGGTGGCGGCGGCAGCCGGTCGGAAGACCGCCCGCCGCCGCCGCCGGAGCTGCCGCTGGAGCCGCTGCCATCCAGAAGATCCGCCCCAGGTAAGTTTCATCCCGGGGGGGATCCGCGGGGGGGTGGGGGGGCAGGCCATTCCACCACAGATTTTGGGGGGCCGAATGCAGTGGCATTCAGCCTCACCAAGATCCATGGCGGAATTCTCTGACATCCCTAATCCCTACTTAAAAGTGTGCTAGAGGAGGATAAAAGAAATGCAGAAAAGCTGGATGAAGGAATTCTTTGCATCTTTCTCCACTGCTGAAGATGTGGAACTCCATTCCTAAAAAAAGTCCCAGCTGACATTTTTAGGAATGGAGTTCAAAGAACTAAGGGAAATAGTGGTGACAAGAGATGAAGTTCTGGGCCAGGAGAGCAATCCTATGTCTCTAGACAGCATCTGGGGGTCACAGGATATTTTTGTGTCCTGGGTAGGGATTCAGAGAATTCCGCCACGGATCTCAGTGAGGCCGAATGCCAGTGCATTCGGCCCCCCGAAATCTGTGCCGGAATGAAGCCCCCTGCCCCCCCACCCCACAAAAGGCACATGAAACGGAGCACTTACCTGCTGCCATCCGCACTAACTTGCGAAAGGCGGCCGCATCTGCGGCTGCCATTCGCTTCCTCATTATAGCCATGATAGGCTACATAAATAATTATGTAGCCTATCACGGCTAACACTGGGACGCCATTTGCATCCCTGCGGAGGCTGTGATAGGCTACGTAAGTATTTACGTAGCCTATCACGGCAAACAAAAACCAAACAAACACTGAACGCAAATGGCGGCGGCTATGGCAGCCGCCATTTGCGTTCCCTTTTTTTTTGCTGTTTTAGCCTATGTAAATCTTTACATAGGCTATTACGGCGGGAAAAAAAGGGAACGCAAATGGCGGCTGCCGTAGCCGCCGCCATTTGTGTCAGCTGTTTGTTGCTGTTTTTTGCCGTGATAGGCTATGTAAATATTTACATAGCCTATCACGGCAAAATACAGGCACTCAAATGGCGGCGGCTATGGCCGCCGCCATTTGCGTCCCTGCAGGCTGCCCAGAGGCCGGATGTCCGGCTGCGGGCAGCCCTGGCTGGCAGCTCCGCAGAATCTCCACAGAGCAGAGCCAGCCAGAGAGATTTTCAGGGGGAGGGAAGGAGCGCCTCCCGCCCACCACGAATGTCACCCTTCAAAAAGGTAAGTGACTTTCATACATCCCTAGTCCTGGCTCCAAGCCATGAGCCAGAAAACTGTGCTCCCTACCTTCTCCCTTACTCCCAGCCAGCATGGAAAGAACCGTGCTGGCTGCTTCTATGACCTCCCAAATGTGAACTTGCAGGGAGTGAAAAGGGGCATTCCGTGGGCGGGGGGAGACTGGGAACGTGGTGATACTAGCTTTCCCCAGCTGCCCCCAGCCTCCTTCCCTCCACCTCCCCAAAGTCTCTGCTAGATGGGTGAAATGGCCCACCTAGCTAAAATGCAGAGCAGGAGGCTTCTGAGTACCCAGGGTGGATCCGATTGGACTGTGCCCTTACTGACAAACTGGAATTAATAGGTCACCAGGTCTGTGACCCAAGAGTTCTTTAAAAAATTAAAGTGAAATTGTTGATCTTTAAAAAAAAAATGTAACTGGTCCCTAAGATAAGCCTCCATACCAGGGGTCTAGAAAGCTGGTAGTGTAAGTAAGTGGAAAGTGATGAACATTGGGACAAAAAACCAGTCTGACTTTCTGATAGGGTCTGGGCTGGTGGTGACTGGAAAAAAAGGAAGAGAAAAAAAGAAACCATCTGCTTTACTCCAGTGACTCATAACAAAACCACCTAACCCCGCAGGAGGTGTAACGTATCCACAGTTTGTGTTGCTGAAAATGCTTCTTGAGTATGCATCTGCTGGACTATTAATAAAATCTTAATTGTGCACCCTGGGTGGGGAGCTCTTAATCATCATAGTGATCTTAATTAGGATTGATTTGTAGTCCAGCTGAGAGTTCTTCCTTGGCCACAGGAGATACCTGTTTGCAGACAAGGATGGCATAAATCTAAATAAAGGAAAAATGAGGTTTCTTTCTTTTTTTCTTTTTTTGCTTGAATATCCTCATAACTGGAGAATTGATGAGGAGTGAAAGCAATAGTCATAATTACAAGACATAAAGCAATAAGGAGGCCCCTTGGTACCAATTGCTCTTTTCCTCTTGCAAAAATGTGTGTGTGCTTTTGGTCTTTCTTCACTTCACATTTTATTCAAAAATATATGTTCTCCCCTTTCTAAGTGTATGCTCACTGCATCAGTCACCACTCAGTTACTAGAGCTGTACATTTATTATTATTATTATTATTATTATTATTATTATTTACATTTCTATACTGCCCTACCCTATAGCTGAAGCTCGCTGGTTAACAGAGATTAAAACATTAAAATACATTATACAAAGTTTTAAAGCCATTTACATAAAACACACAGATAATAGATGCAAAGGGAACATATAACTAAAAACAACTTTGAACAGTCAGTCATATAACCAAAGTCAGATCCAGTACTGATTAAAAACTCATGTGCTGCCAAATGCCTGAGAGAAGAGGAAGGTCTTAACCTGGGGCCAAAAAGACAACAATGTTGGTGCCAGGTGGGCCTCACTGGGGAGATCATTCCACAGGTAGGGGGCCACCCCTTAGAAGGCCCTCTCCCTCATTGCTGCTCTCCAAGCTTCCCTCAGAGGAGGAACCCAGAGGAGGACCTTCGATGTTGAATGTAGCATATGGGTAGGTTCATTTTGGGAGAGGTGCTCCATCAGGTATTGAGGTCCCAAGCCGTGTAGAGCTTTATAGGGTTAAAACCCTAGAATCAAGATTGGAAGAACATAGGCAGCCAGTGCAAGCAGGCCAGAGTCAGATGTTCTAGTCCCAGTTATCAATCTGGCTGTAGGGGTATACAGATTACTGTTCCACTGGGGCCATCCACTGGGGGGGGGAGGTGATCCGTCCCTCCCCCCCAGAATCCTCCCTGGCCAGCTCCACTCCGCTGGGAGCCCGCGGAGCCGCTGGCCGGGGCCACCCGCAGCTGGACTTCTATCTGCTGCTGGGCTGCGGCCACAAATGGTGGCCACCATAGTGGCTGCCATTTGCATCCCTGCAGTAGCCATGAGAGGCTACGTATATTTTTACATAGCCTATCATGGCAAAAGGCAGGAATGCAAATGGCGGCTGCTATGCCATTTGCGTCCCTGCCTTTTGCCACGATAGTCTACGTAAATATATACTTAGCCTATCACGGCTACCGCAGGGATGCAAATGGCGTCTGCTACGCCATTTGTGTCCCTGCATTAGCCGTGATAGGCTATGTATATATTTACGTAGCCTATCACAGCAAAGGGCAGGGACGCAAATTGTGTCCCTGCGTTAGCCGTGATAGGCTACGTAATACTTACGTAGCCTATCACGGCTAAAGTACAGAGGAAATGGCGGCCGCAGACCGGAGCAGCCATTCGCGGGGCAGCGGACAGCCAACAAAGGTAGGCTCCGTCCCAGGGGGTATCCACGGGTGGCGGGGGGGATTGCTCCGTTCCTCCATGGACTCCGCTGGGGGGGGGAGGATTCTAAAGAATCTGGCCTCACTGGACTCTGTGGCGGAATTCTCTAACATCCCTATCTGGCTGCTGCATTTTTCATGAGCTACTGCTTCTGAACCATCTTCAAAGGCAGCCCCACATAGAGCACATTCCAGTAATCTAATTTGGAGGTTACCAGAGAATAGACAACTGAAGCCAGGTTATCCCTGCCCAGATAGGGGCATAGCTGGGCCATCAACTGAAATTGGTAGAAGGCACCCTATGCCACTGAGGCCACCTGTGCTTCAAGTGACAAAGATGGCTGCAGGAGGACCCCCAAGCTACACACCTGCTCCTTCAGGGAGAGTGCAATCCCATCCAGAACAGGTTGAGCACCCTCCATCCAGTCACAAGAACCACACACTAGCAGCATCTCAGTCTTGTCTGGATTCAGCTTCAGTTTATTAGCCCTCATCCAGTCCATTGTCGCAGCCAAGCACCGATCTAGCACATCCACAGCCTCACCTGATGAAGATGAAAAGGAGAAGTAGAGCTGCATGTCATCACCATATTGATGACAATGAGCTCCAAAACTTCAGATGACTCACTCAGCGGTTTCATGTAGATGTTGAATAGCATGGGGGACAAAACTAAGCCCTGCAGAACCCCATACTGAAGAATCCACGGGGCTGAGCAATGTTCCCCAAGCACCACCTTCTGGAGCCAACCTTCAATATGAATGATGTTGACCACCTATCAAGCCTTTTATAAGGTAACCCAATTGGACAAGATACAATATGAAACTCCTTTGCGGATATCTATTTTCTTTCTTTTGAGTATTCGTCCTTTCTATACAATTACATTTCTCAAGGCCCCCTTCCCCAACTTTGTGCCCTCCAACATGTTTTGGACAACAACTTCCATGATCCCCAACCAGTGTGGGCAATGGTTAGGGGTTATGGAAGTTGTAGTCTAAAACATCTGGAGGGCACCAGGTTGTGGAAGGCTGCTCTAAGAGTTAATATTAATTTCTCAAAGACGTAACATTCAGCTTATCATCACTCACAAAAATATATACAGGCATTTAGTTTGCATAAAATCAAATAACTTCGGGAGTTCAGTAAATTGAATTTGACTTCAACCATATTATTTGACACACACACAAATTTTAAACACAGGGTGCAGTTGTATATTAGGATTATCTGTTGTGGATTTTGAAGTAAGATTCAAGAGAAGAATTTCCCCACTGGCCAATCAATTAACACTTTTGCTGCAGTCCTCGGAAGAATTCGGTTTTGAGTTTATAAGCCAAACTCCAATGTCAGTGTATCCATGTCTTAATTTACAGCAGTTCTCTGAGTTAGACTAAGGCTTAGTGATTTCGTCAAAGAGTAACTGGTGAACCGCGCAGGAGACTTGGTCTGTCACATCCAGCACCAGCAGCACTCAACTCATGATACCTTCCTGGCTCTCACTGACTTTGAAGGCGCACATTCTGAGGAAATGCTTGCTATGATTCATCCCAGGCAGTTTTTATGAGAGTAGCTTAGCAGCCTAAAAGACAAAATAAAGCATTATAGATGTAGCATGGCAATTCTGAAAGTTCACAACTTTTACAGCTTCGCCCATCTTTGGGTGGCTATACCTATGACATTCATCTCAACCGTGCAGATGTTATCAACTCAACTCTAAGACTAAGAGAAGGTGAGATTGTAGTACTTTATCCCCCTCTAATGGTGACTTGCAGGTACTCATGTGGATTCCATATATTCATATCTTGTTGCAGTGGAAGAGGGACCTGGAGCTTTGCTGGGAATCTCAGGTCACATTTCTTAAAATACAAGCATCTAGCCCTCATGAATGTAGAACTTGAAAATGAGTGGACAGTGTCTGTACTTATCTAACAGAAGGATGTGAAGCTTCTATCCTCTCCAATGCCCCAGCACTCACCACGTGGCAAATGTAGTGGCCGTTGTATAAAGCCTTCCATTCTGTCCCCAAAAGCAAAACATTAATTTTATTAGAATGGATTGTTTATAGAAGTACAAGATTTAATACACATTCACTAAAAACACTCCTGTGACATACTGCTTGTGTATTGAAGGATGAAAGTAACAAATATGTCTAGCAGAGGCCAGAGGGTCCAATTATTTGATTTTTGCTTGCACTGACATTACACTGAATATGCAGCTGAATTGATCACCCGCTGTATTCAGGCATTAGGTGAACATGCCAGCTGGGAGAAGGACCACACTGTGTAGCCCCACCCCTATGTTCATGCATGTCACAGCCCCCACCCCTGGCATCCATGTGTACAGTGTGACCAGCTACTGAGAAGGGGCGTCTGTGTGTACAGCTGAACACATGGAAGTCTCCACATGAGCCAGAACACTGTGCTATTGGGGTTCTGGCTCCCACAGAGGCCTCTGCATGAGGCCTCTGCATTTTCTATAGACATTCCCAGTGCACATATTCACCTAACCCATAACTAAAATACCCATATAGGGTTATTACATGTGTTAAAGAATAGAGCTATTGTGTGGGTTAAACCAGCATTTTGGTTCTTCTGGCATTCAGGAAGGGATTAGCTCTTTCAGAATTATCACTGAACATGGCCAATGATGAGACTACTAATTGAAAGCTGCACAACCCACTCACTAAAATTGTACAGCTTCACAGTTGTGCACAAATATATAATCTTCTTATAATTATGTGGGAGTTTTCTTCAAATCCAGCCTATAGAGCATTACCACCCCCCACCACTAAAAAAAACACCCAACTATCTATAGTTATTAATAACTCTCCTTGGCTGCTTTCATGAGAGATACTTCTATTAGGTTTTTTACATTTTCCACATCTGTGTAATGACATCATACATTTAAAAAAAAAAAAACAATTACATTGAGGGGATAACATTCTCTGCCAGGAGAACAGACCATCTGCTATCTCCATCAATGGCAAAACGGCTATCAGCAACCAATGATATCAGTACAATTTCATCTAGAAACAAGAAATGTGCTGATAGCCCTCAGAACATTTAACAGGGGACTGCTATTCAAATGAGACATGATGATATCCCAGGTTTTATATGGGCAGCATTTACCATATTCACAAGTTCAACATGGGATAGAGAAAAGGTATTCTTGAAACCGGGTACCACACTTTTTTATGTACTAAAAAGTATTATAAAAGGGCTGTTCATACAACCACCCCCACATGCTTAGTGAAGGCATAAGGGAGATGTGGAATCAAACCAAATTGCCATGAACCCTGATAGTGAAATGCCCAATGGCCACATACCTCAGCAGCTGCACATCTGGCATCAGTGAAAGGGGCCTACATGCCTACAGATGTATATGCATAGGGATCCTCCTGATTGGCCAGCGTTCCCAATCACATGGAGCAACATTATAAATGTACAACTGTACACATAGGTTCCTTTTCATATTAATGGCAAACATGTGGACAAAGAGGTGTGTGGCCAACAGATGCATCAATAATGGGTAATGCAGTTAGCAAAACTAATTCTGCTCTTCCCCTCATGAGTTTACTGAGAGCAGGCAGAGTGTCCGAGCAGCCTTTCTCTAATGTTTTTAGCCCTGTAGATTTGTCCCTTTAATTACTTAGAATTAATTAAGATATATGGGAAGGAAGGGAGGGTTTGCAAGATGTTTTTGATTGCTTGAAATAAGCCTGAATGTTCTCATAGCTCTCTGTATCTTTGTTCTGTGTGGCAGTGAAAAGTTGGCTTATAAAGACAAATGAGAAACTTCTCTTGACCACAGAATTTCATGAACAGCTGTTGATGTAATACAGCCCAACTGATTGTCCAGTCTCCCACAATGAAGTGAAATTAGTTTTGAATTAGGCTGAGGATTCCACATCACCCACCTATAATCAGTCAGTATTCCATGCCCACTGAGCATACTGGGCTATTTTGGGATATCCTTTCCCTTAGGGATTTTTCCTAAATATTCTTATAGTTCAGCAAACTTTGGGGTACCCCAAGCCTGCTGATACCTTCCTCTAGTGTGATGATGGTGCCATGTTGGCTACATAAGGATGCACACTTGGAAAATGAGTATTAGTTCACTATAATATGTTGGAAATTCCTTCACAAATCTAGAGTAACACTGAATTCCTATTTTAGAAAAATCAAAGGTGATGGCTACAGTTCAACAGAGATAAGTGTGCTTAACCCTTTTGCATTCAATAGGTTTTAGCTAGGGATGTATGGATTGTATAAAATCCATTCCATCTGTGTTTTGCAGATGGTCAGGTGCCTTATGTTCTGTCGTCCGTCCACTGCCAGAACTGGATTTTTTTGTTTTGAATTTGAGCAAATGTGCATTTGCATATTTTCATATGTGTGAAAATACACAAATTCCCCCCAAATGCACATTTTCACGCTTTAGCCTGTGGGGAAAATGTACATTTTGGCCCAGTTTATTTTATTTTGTGTATTTTTCTGTGACAAATGTGTGTAAAATTCGGGAAAGTTAGAAAAACAGTCTGCAGGCCTGTGGAATCTGTCCAACAGGAGAAAAGCCAGTCCGCTGTGGAATCTGCAGATCAGATTCATGAAAATCTCAACTCATTTGGTTTCATTGCAGATTTCTCCAACATCCCTAGTTTCGACATATTTAATTCTCCTTCAGATTGTGGCTAATGTTTGAATTACCACAGTTAATGCTGGCCGTAATATGTGATCTTGAAAATGATGGATCAGACATGTCAGCAGTTTATAGAACACTTGTGAGAAGGTAGGCAGAATGTTATTGAATAAATGGCAATATAAGATTATGTTTTAGAACTATATTCACTCTTGATTGTATCCAGGGTCATTTATTCTTATTGTGCATGTTTACTGTCTTGCGGAGATTGCATTTTATTTTGTATGCTGCCTTGAGGGCTCGTTGGATCAAATAGCGGGGTAAATAATGTAAATAAATAGATATTTCCTAGGTGGACTCCAAAGGAAGATTGGTGACCCAGTTGTTCAAATCTTGCTATGCACTGGCTTTCATAATGACAATTTAAAGAAAATGATTACAAGAAAGAATTTGTTGTTCAGTTGCTAAGTCATGTCCGACTCTTTGTGACCCCATGGACCATAGCACACCAGGCCTTCCTGTCCTCCACTCTCTCCCGGAGTGTGCCCAAGTTCATATTCATTGCATCAGAGATGCTATCTAGCCAGCTCATCCTCTGCTGTCCCCTTCTTATTTTGGCGCTCTGCCTGATTGGCTCGGCGTCAACAGCTGCGCCTAGAGGTGTCACGGGAGAGGGGGAGATCTTCCCCTCTCACCCCTTAAGTTAAGAGCATTTGCTGCCTTTTTCCCAAATGGAGATCAACTTTTGCAGTTTCCCTTTGAATTCTCTGAAGGCTGTTTCTTTTGTAGTCTGTGAGCCTCTAGCAAGTTGCATCTGTATGCCTCATTAGAGTAAATGGAATTAAAGCTTTGGAAATGCAGCCTCTTGTCTGAGTGTTGATTTGGCTATTGGAGTTCTCAGCCAGGCAAAAAGGGAATCCTGACAGCAGTTCTGGAAGCAGCAACAATGTAGTGATGTGTGAATTTTAGGGATGTCGGAGAATTTCTCCACGAATCTCCGGGAGGCCGAATGCCAACACATTTGGCCCCCCGAAAATGGTGGGGAAATTCTCTGCCACCCCCCCGGGATGGGACTTACCTCTGTCGAATGTCCCTCTCGGCTGCGGGTCCCGGCGGCGTTTCGGCGGCGGCAGGGGCAGCGGCCAGTCTTCCCACCAGCTGCCATCGCCACCATTTCCCAGTGAAGTTAAAAAAAAAACAAAAACGTGATAGGCTACGTAACGATTTACATAGCCTATCGTGGCTAGATTTTCAAAGTCAGCCATGATAGGCTATGTAAATCTTTACGTAGCCTATCACAGCTGACTTTGAAAAAAAAAAAAAAGCGCGTACTCAAATGGCAGCGCCCATGGGCGCCTCCATTTGTGTTCCTTATTTGGGCACGGGTAGTCTACGTAAAGATTTACATAGACTACGGCGAAAATAAGGGCAACGCAAATAGCGTTGCCCTTATTTTCGCCGTAGAGTATGTAAATCTTTACGTAGACTACCCGTGCCCAAATAAGGAATGCAAATGGCGGCGCCCATGGGCGCCTCCATTTGCATACGCGCTTTTTTTTCCCCAAAGTCAGCCGTGATAGGCTACGTAAAGATTTACATAGCCTATCACGGCTGACTTTGAAAATCTAGCCGTGATAGGCTACGTAAATCGTTACGTAGCCTATCACTTTTATTTTTTTTACAATTTACTTTTCTATTTCGTGGCCGGGGAGATGGGGCGCTCCTCCCCAGCCTGAATTTCGGCCGGGAGGGGCGGGGCACCTCTCCCCCCACCAAGAATTTTGGGGGGAGAAACGGAGCCCCTCTCCCCCCCACCGAAAACAGCTGCAGGACCAGGTAAGGGACTTTCGTCCATCCTTAGTGAATTTACTCTGAGTGAGTTTCGTATATACTCAGAAAGTATATTCATCCACGTGAGCTCAGACAAGAGTTCTCCTTTAATACAAAATCACATTCAGTGTACACAAATTATTTTGCATGTGCAATATCAAGGTCATCTTGGGAGCTGTCGTCTGGAATTGCAGCATGTAGCATGATGTCATTGCATCATGTTATGTGCTCCCTTTCTGCTTGTGTAATGATGTCATGTGAGGTTTGCTCACTGTTGCTGATGATCACCAGTATGAAGATGGACCTGCAGATTCCTCCTCCTTTTTGGAGCCAGACCTGTGGCGGGCGGCAGCAGAGATGACAAGGGAAGCAGCTGAGGAAACTGCTGTAATTATCGGGGGGGAGGGTTCTAGGAGGTAGAATGACTGAAATTTAGTGGGGGGATCTGTGTAATACATTACTGCATAAGTTTTGAAGCTCACAATCAATTCCAAACTTAATAGCAAAGTTGTGATACATCAATCCATGCTTGCTACAAAGGTGAGCATTATGAACAGATGACTTTTGGCCAATGAGCCCGCTAATTGTGAAATTCAGCAACATCACTGAGCAATAGCAGTGTCACCCCCCCAGATGGTTAATGGCTCTCACCCTAGAGCAGGTACCTGCACGTATCTTCCACTCTCCCTCCCCATGTGAAAGTGGAGTCTAATGCCAGTAAGTGACAGAAGGGGTTTTCCAGTAGAAGCAGGAATCACAGGCTGGGCAGTGTAGCTTGGATTGAGATTGGGAATCCATACACAGAGATAGCAATGGGTGGAAGTCAGCTAGGAAAGAAGGACAATTTTCTCATTGAGACTGAGTAAAGCATTAAAATATTTGAGTCCTGACAAGGCACCATACACCAGCCTAGTCTAACGAGAGCCCACTTCCCAGACACAAAGGTTGGATATCAGCTCAAAATGATGTCATCTCATTAATTATAAATAGGGTAAGGATTTCTGGGTGATGAGCAGTGCAAAATTCATACAAGCCCATTACATGCTAACTCTATCAGCATCACTAGTAAGAATTTAGAGATCAGCAGCTGCCCATAATATGCAAAATGTGCCTTAGAAGAAACCTCAGCATCAGGTGAGGTGTGGGGAAGTCTTCCAAACAAGGAGCTTAGGAGAAAACGATAACAGATATTAACAGAAGATATGAAATGTGGAAATGGAAATAGAAGAATTATTTCAGTGATATAACAAATGAGATGCTGGATGGGAATCTGAAATGCCCATGGAGATGAGGAAGATTTACAAAAACGAACTTGCATACAACTGGGGAAGTATGAAAAGCCATTAAATGCTCAATTTTCCTGACAAAACAGAGCAGAGAGATCCATGTTAGGAACGGATATTTCTTTAACTTTGCCCATGAGTTATATATTATTACCTAGTGTCCTCTGATCACCTCTTTCTTCATTATGCATTCTAGTTCATTCTCTCTTTCCCTTTGTGTGTAAGTGCTAGGTAAAATGTGGTGTTTACGCCAGCTCAGAACATTCTCACATCTGTATTGACAGCCGGTGATGCTTCATTGCATCTGACAGCCAGCAGTCTTGGGGGGAAGAGAAAGTAGGGGACAGGTGAAACTCCACTGAAGTTCCTGAAAGTATTTCTATTTTTATTATTTTTATTATTATTGGATGGATCTTAGGATCTTCATCTTAGGATCTTAGGATCTTCATAGGATCTTGATTTGAGTAGGCTTTGGATGAGGCCTATGATGTGCTCTGTGATTCAGATTTAATTCAGGATTGGCTTTTAAACAACATTGTAAGTTCCTAAAGTGGAAAGGGCAAATTAAGGAGGGCAATGAAAGCAGCTTAATTCCTTCTTCTCAGATCTAATGTTGAAGAATTTTCAGCGTCCTGAATAGATAGCATATGAACTGTGTTTTCAAAACTGTCTGACTTAATGGCAGAATAATTGAAACTTACTGCATCAAATCTTTATTTACATTCAGTAATAGCTTCAGTTCTCTTCCAAGTTGTGTATTATCCTACCACACAGAAAGCAGCTGCAATTATTAATTTTGTACATGTATCAATATTTATCCAAGAATATTTGTTGAGACCTGCAGCTGAAATTTGTACCAAAAGGAATCATTTAGGTTGAATATTAGGGTTCCAGGACTATTAAGTCCTGTTCTGAAACTTCTGGTACATAGAAATCCACAGTTTTTGAGAAATCTGTGGCACTTTTATCCTGGACCATAAAGTGTCCATTGGTGTCATGTGTATATAAAGAATCAGTATGCATTCTTGAAATCTATCTTCTTGCAGAAAAACATATGCAGCCTTTAACTGAAGGATGCAACTGACAATATTGAAGGAATGGCAGCAAAACTGGAATCATAAAAGATTAAATAGGCTGATGTATTTTCCATGAAGGTACAACATTTGAAAATTAGTACTGGAATTCATCTTGCCAGTAGTTGATCTCCTTGCAAAGTTCCTGATGACTTTTGGATAGTAGCCACAAAGCATATCTTGAAAACAATCATTTATTTATTTATTTTGGAAGGATGTTTACAAGAACCCGAAATGATGGCCACAATCCAGTGTGGAGTTAAGTGTGCTAAAGTCAACTGGTGTTGGATTGTGGTCTATGTGTTGTAAGAGGATAACCAGCAACTGATCTGTGAAGAAATAGAACTGTCATCCATTTTTGTATTTAGTTTGGTTTTAGGATATTATGGGTTAAATCCTTTTGTGGGTGTGTGCTAGTCAGTTTCAGCCCAAAGTTTCCAACACCCTGGCAGGGACCACAGCTACTACTGGTTCTTCCCCCCACCCACCCACACACCCCACTCCAGGTGGCTAGGTTTTCAAGCCATCTGCCATTTTAATTATGAACAAGGCCCCTGAAATAGTGTCAATCCAAGCCATTGTGGGAAATTAAAACGGCAGTACCTGCTGCTGCCCACTTCCAGCAGGTAAGTGCACTGGGAAAGGGAGGGCACTAATGGAAGAGGGCACATTGCCATTATCTGAAACCAGCCACAGAACAAATGGAATGTACTTCCATGTTACATATTATTATGTTTTGCAGTTACAGATGGTCACCCCGAAATCTTCATATCAGTGAAAATGCATGGTGAGAAAGCATTCACACAAAGACATGCTCTAAGAGCACTGCCTCTCATATATATATATATATATATAGAGAGAGAGAGAGAGAGAGAGAGAGTATATAATTGGCAAATTAATATATAACAGCATTAGTTTTTCATATGAATTAGTACATAAAATTACTAAAGTGTCTAAAATGTACTAGCTGCGATATGACCCTCTAAGACTTGAAAATCAAATATGAGTTGAAGCTCTGAGTTTCAGTTTCAAGTACAAGTATTACAGAGAGAATTTCTAAAAAATATTGATCCTATGGAGAGGTTTAAAAGGATAAGTGAGTGCTAAGACTACTTTTGAACAGATCTTCCCTTGATGTAAATGGATAGCTACACATTTGAGTTCACACCATCTTGGTCATGGTGTAGCACTGTGCATTAGCTACATTAAATGTTGTAAAAATGAGATCTCAACTAACTCCCATAAAAAACTAGAGATTTTGTTGTTGCTTTTAAAAAAGGAATGTGACAGAAATTGAAACTGACAGATTTGCCCACCCACAGCCTCCAGTGCTTAACTCTTCAAAGTCTGGGTTTTAACCCCCATGCTAGTGCTGCAACCTCCTTTCTCTGGCTATATGGCAGGCAGGCACAACATGACCATCTCCATGTACCTACTGGATTTGATCAGGACAGATTGGTGAAAATTTCGTTTTGGTTCATTTTTTTCATAAGGATTTATCAAAATTTGCAGACTTTAAGACCTTTAAAAAAACACTGAATGTGGGTGTCATGACCTCCACCCTTTGGACCTTCCAGTATGCAGCAGAGGATTCTGATGAGGTTAAGGCACAGGATATTCCCTCAGGGGTAGAACAGTTGTTGCCTTATTCTTGGCCAGAGGACACAGCTCTGCCATCATCCTGTGGCTCAGAGGATGAGTCTCCAGAAGAATTGCCAATTCCCCAGCCTTGCAGAAAACTCATGCTACAAAATCAGGTGAGGGTCCTTTAATAATCCAGTCAACTCCTCCAGGAGGGGGGAGCTGACCACACTACAGGTCTTGTCAGCCTACATAAGGCTTCAGTTGGCTTTAGCTACCTGCTGAGACAACATCCTCCTAGGGTTTTAGCAGGAAAGAGCTCCAGCCGGCATAGCTCACTCTGTCATCCTGATTGCAGCTGCCCTTTATACAAGAAAGCTTCTGGGCATCCTTTTCCTTGCTCCCATCACTGCTTGCTTTCTCATAGACAACAGGTGAATAGGCAGCAGCAAGGAGGAGTAGCAATAGGGCTAGGAGGTTATGGAAGTCACCAGTGGGTAGCCTGCTGGGAGTGGGCTTTGGCAGGTGCCTCACAATTCCAGTCACTGATGCCAGCCCTGTAAAACAGTCAGCTATACACAATGCACAAGATTACTCCCCCCCCCCGAAAATATGGAAGTACCTGGTATTGTGATTCTAAAGACAATTAACCTCTGAACTTCTAAACTTGTCTCATCTTTATCAAAGAAGCTACCTGAGAAATCTGGGCACTGCAAATATATGCTTCACCATCTGAGAGGTGATCTTGTTGGGATTGCCAAAATATTTTCCTGAACTAAACAAAGGGGGGTTTATTTTCTTTCTTTCTTACACTAGGCTTTGCCTCCTAATAAAAGGAGCTGACTAGGTTGTCAATAGGTCAGTCATCATGAAACCTTTCAGATTATGACAAAAGGACTGTGCCTGGACATCAGCACTAGAAAGTTACATCCCACAAATCTGTGCCAATGTTTTGACAAATAAATTGTCAGGGTCAATCAATAATGCTGCAATTCTGCAAAATTAAACACATTTAAAAGTTTGATGTGAATATCCCTAACTGATCTTGTGCTAAGAACCCTGTCACAGAGCTGAGTGGACCTTGCAGTTATCTCTCTTCCCAGTGTTCTTATGCCTCTGGGCGGCATGACCTCCATTTTCAATGCCTGTCATTCTGACCTTGGCATGATTAATATTGAAGCATTCTGGCTTCCTTTGTCCTCCAGGGCCATTTATTTGTTTGGCTCCTATTGTGAGCCTTTTAAAAGACATGGAATGATTAATTTTATTCAGAACTACTATTCCCTGTTTGAGTCATGGAGGTGAGATGAGGTTTAAATCAAAGTGCTAAGTAGAAACTTTGGAAGGGTGCTATGGCGATGGGGGTGCTATATGCAGGGATGGGCAAATGGGCAACATTTGAGATTGCCAGGATTCTCCAACATCGGCTCACCACTCTTCTTCTGCCCAATTCCTATTTGCAATCACTGCTTGCCCTGCGCAAACAGGACAATTATACAAATTGAGCTGCATCGAACATGAAATATGCACAATTTTCCACAAATTTGCACACATTCCCTAATTTGCATAAATTTCATCCATAGACTAAAGCAGGGTTGATTCAGTCTATGGGGGAAATTTGCACAAATCGAGCATAAGCACATGTTCAGCAATTTGCAAACATTTTCGGCAGACACATGCTTTTTCTCACAATCACATTCGGAGTTGCGAACACGACATGCTCACATGTTTTGTGGAAAACAAACTTTTCATACATCCCTAGTCATGTGAGAGGAAGTCAGAATAGAGTAGACTGTTGTGTACTATTTCCTCTTCCAGCCCCACTCTCCGTCCTCTATAATACTGGCAGCCTTATAGTCCTCTCAGTTCTTAATGTGCTGTTAGTAAGTGGCAGGTCAGGTAATGGTTAGGCAATTATAATCCCAGATGTCATCCAGGAAGAATGTGCTGACTTCACTTGCACCTCTGAAACAGGTTGGCTAAAGCAGAAAGTATCTCTCTCTCCAAGATGTCCACCAGGGTATCAAATCGTCACAGACAGCCAACACCCAGTTTTGTGAGTGGAAGAAAATAGCCTTTTGTTTTCTTGGGGATAAATGGACTTGCGAAATTGTGGGTCCATTTTTGGTACCCCTTTAATTTAAATAGCTCCGTGAACCATTCTTTGAAATAGAAGTAGATCACAGAGGTGCCAAGTTGGACCTGCAGTAGGAAACAGAGCCAGCTATACCTTAATTTGACAACTACATTTTCACATATCACATATTGGGTTGAATCCAATGCTATTGATCCACCAGCAGAATAAAAACTGCTGGTGAAATGGATTTTCCCCTGGCAGGCCCACCCCATACACCCCCAAATCTGCTCCAGAAGGTTGGGGAACACTCTGGAGCAGACTGTGGGGTACAGGAGGGCTACAGGAGAGAGGAAAGGAAGGGCAAGTCCCATTGCATGACCCGGACATTGGCCGTGCAGTGTTGGATTTATCATCTTCATCATCAGTTCCTTTTTTCCAGTTCAACCACTGTTTTGAAGCACAATGCCCATAAGGAGCTAGAAGTGAATAGCACATACTGTAACAGTCCTTTGGAATATTTGTACCACATCCTAAATCTGAAATGAGATGTCTTTGGGCTTCCCCTCCTTTTTCGGGGGGGGGGAATACTGAGCCCCATACTGCACATTTTTGTTCTGAGACTCCACTAGTTGTGTAGCATCTCTTCCAATTAATCTAATTCCTGTCATGGCAGGATTCAGTGTCAGGAGTTTCCCTGACCTATTACAACATTGTACAGGAAGTGTAAGAATCAAATTAATTAGATTAATACTGGGTTTTCCCAGTTCATGCTTTCTCCAGGTTGTGCATTTTAATCAAAGGAATTCCCTTCATAATAATTAGCTGGTCTTTATTTCTGATTTATAATATTTTAAACCAGTATATATCTATACTGAGATATAATGTGCGGTGGGGGGGCAGGGAGTGACATTCAGTGAATGTTGATATTTAACAATATTTATTTGGGAATCATTGAATCATAGAATAGTAGGGTTGGAAGGGGCCTACAAGGCCATCGAGTCCAACCCCCTGCTCAATGAGGAACGCAAGTCAAAGCATCCCTGAAAAATGGCTGTCCAGCCTCATCTTGAATGCCTCCAGTGTGGAAGAGCCCACCACCTCCCTACATAAATGGTTCCATAGTCATATTGCTCTAACAATCAGGAAGTTTTTCCTGATGTTCAGCGGGAATCTGGCTTCCTGTCACTTGAGCCCATTATTCCATGTCCTGCACTCTGGGATGATTGAGAAGAGATCCTGGCCTTCCTCTCTGTGACAACCTTTCAAGTACTTGAAGAGTGCTATCATATCTCCCCTCAGTCTTCTCTTCTCAAGGCTAAACATGCCCAGTTCTTTCAGTCTCTCTTCATAGGGCTTTGTTTCCAGTCCCCTGATCATCTTTGTTGCCCTCCTCTGAACCCTCTCCAGTTTGTCTGCATCCTTCTTAAAGTGTGGTGCCCAGAACTGGACATAGTAATCAAGATGAGACCTAACCAGTTTGACTAGAGGCGAACTAGTATTTCACATGATTTGGAAGCTATACTTCTTTAATGCAGCCCAAAATAGCATTTCCCTTTTTTGCAGCCACATCACATTGTTGGCTCATATTCAGCTTGTGATCGACAACAATTCCAAGATCCTTCTCGCTTGTAGTGTAGTTGAGCCAAGTCTCCCCCATCTTGTAAATGTGCATTTGGTTTCTTTTTCCTAGGTGCAGAACTTGGCATTTATCCCTATTAAATGTCATTCTGTTGTTTTCTGCCCAGTGCTCCAGTCTATCAAGATCACTTTGAATTTTTTTCAGTCTTCCAGGGTATTAGCTATCCCAGCCAATTTTGTGTCATCTGCAAATTTGATCAGCATTCCCTGCACCTCCTCATCCAAGTCATTCATAAAAATGTTGAAGAGCACTGGGCCCAGGACTGAGCCCTGCGGTACCCCGCTCGTTACCTCTCCCCAGTTTGAGAAGTCCCATTGATAAGCACTCTTTGAGTCCGATTC
Organism: Heloderma suspectum; assembly: GCF_057233095.1. Lineage (NCBI taxonomy): Eukaryota > Metazoa > Chordata > Lepidosauria > Squamata > Helodermatidae > Heloderma > Heloderma suspectum. Next base: position 253,715,139 of record NC_139460.1, on the reverse strand, counting down.
TGTAGCCAACTGTGGATCCACCTGATCGTTGTTTCATCTAGCCCACTTTGAGCTAGTTTGCTCATCAGGATATCATGGGGCACTTCGTCGAAAGCTTCACTGAAGTTGAGGTATATTATGTCCACAGCATTCCCATGGTCCACAAGGGAGGTTACTTGATCAAAAAATGAGATCAGATCAGTCTGGAAGGATTTGTTCTCGACAAATTCAGGTTGGCTTGGAGTAATCACTGCATTGTTTTCAAGGTGCTTCCAGATGGATTGCTTTATCATCTGCTCCAGAATTTTCCCAGGGATTGATGTCAGATTGACTGGTCTGTAGTTCCCAGGTTCCTCCTTTTTTTCCCATTTTTGAAGATAGGGGCAACATTAGCCCTCCTCCAATCATCTGGCACTTCACCCGTCCCCCATGATTTCTCAAAGAGAATAGACAGTGGTTCTGAGAGTTTTTCTGCCAGTTCCTTTATTACGCTAGGACGCAGTTCATCTGGCCCTGGAGATTTGAACTCCTTCAGAGTAATGAGGTGTTCCTTGACCATATGCCTATCGATCTCAAGCTGCAATCCTCCCCCTTCAGCCTGTACTTCACCTTTGCCAGGGCGGTCATAGACCCTCTTTTGGGAGAAGACTGAGCCAAAGTAGGAATTGAGTACTTCTGCCTTTGCTTTGTCATCTGTTATCATTTTGCCATCCTTATTTAGTAGTTGAACTACCATTTCTTTCCTCTGTCTTTTACTATACACGTATCTGAAGAAAGCTTTTTTGTTGGTTTTAGCATCCCTCGCTAACCTCAGCTCGTTCTCATCTTTAGCCTTCCTGACGCCATCCCTGCAATTCTGTGCTATCTGCCTGTACTCTTCCTTTGTTGCTTGGCCTTCTTTCCACTTCCTATATGTGTCCTTTTTTGTTTTCAGGTCATCTCTAAGCTTTTTGTGAAGCCACATTGGCTTCTTCTGTTGTCTTGCACCTTTTCTTCTTGTTGGAATTGTTTGTAATTGTGCCTTTAGAATTTCCTTTTTTAAAACTCCCACATTTATTTATTTATTTATTTATTTATTTCTATACTGCCCAATAGCCGGAGCTCTCTGGGCAGTTCACAAAAATTAACACCAAATGGCACACAATAAAACAATATAAAATATATAGAACATTAAAACTACAATATAACAATACAACCACAATAAAACCTAGCAGCAGTGCAGGAATTTAAAATTCAGATTTAAAACAGCAAAGCTAAAAGTCTAGAAAGCTAAAATGCTAAAATGCCCAGGAAAATAAAAAGGTCTTCACCTAGCACTGAAAGGAATATAATGTAGGTGCCAGATGAACCTCACTAGGGAGCTCTTTCCACAGCCGGGGTGCCACAGCAGAAAAAGCCCTCCTCCTAGTAGCCACCCGCCTCACTTCCTTTGGCAGGGGCTCATGGAGAAGGGCCGCTGACGATGATCTTAAGGTCCGGGCAGGCATATATGGGAGGAGGCGATCCTTCAGATAATCTAGCCTCAAGCTGTTAAGGGCTTTAAATCTTGGACTCCTTTTCTCGTTAGAGTCGCTCGCCATGGGACCTTACTTATCATTGTTCTGAGTTTATTAAAATCAGCTTTCCTAAAATCCAGGGTACGCATTTGGCTACACTCAGCTTTTGCTTCCTTTAGAACCAAGAACTCAAGTGCAACATGGTCACTTTCCCCCAGAGTTCCTGTAACTGCTACTTTATCCACTAAGTCTGTTGGGTAGGATTAAGTCAAGGATAGCCAATCCTCTAGTCCTTCCTCCACTTTCTGTAGGAGGAAATTATCAGCAGCACAAGTCAGGAATTTCCTGGAGGGGCCATGTTTTGTCTCCCAACAAATATTGGGGAAATTGAAGTCCCCCATTACTACTACATCATGCTTCCTTGAAACAATGGCTATTTGCTTTTCAAAGGTTTCATCCTCATCTTCTCCTTGATAGGGTGGCCGGTAGCAAACTCCAACCACCATGTTCATTTTATTTTTTGCTCCATTTATTTTAACCCAGATGCTGTTGATGGGGCTACCAAGCTCATCTTCCTGTATTTCTGTGCAGAGATGTGCCCTAACCCCGGCGCCAGCTTGTCTGGCTAGCAGAGGGGGCTATTGTGGGCGGGTGGGGTGAGAGGACATAGGGGCTCTCACTGGTGCGCCCCAGTGGCACCACCATGCAAGGAGGGGCACACTGAGTTGCTTTAAACTCAGCCCCCCTCCCAATCTCAGCTCTCTGGCTCAACGCAGCTGGAGAGACTGCCTGGAAGCGACAGCTGACTCCTGCCTCCTCAAGGAAGACCTGCTTCGCCGCTCTCAAGCCTTGCTCAGCGTGCCGCCGGAGTGCCCGTCCTGCTGATACTCGCCTGTGCTTCCCGCGCCCCTGAGGACAGCAGCGCCCACTTCGGCGGCGCACGCACCCCTTGCCTCGCTGCTCACCGGAGGCCACGGCTCCCTCTGGCTGGCATTTGCGGTGCTCCAGGGGTGCCAGAGCTCACGTCGATGGCGTGCACGCCCCTCGCCTCGCCACTCGCCGACGGCTTTAGCCCTCTCCGGCTGGCACTCGTAGTGCCCCAGGGGCGCCGGCACTCGCATCAGCGGCACATGCGCCCCTGGCCTCGCTGCTTGCCAGCGGCCATGGCCCTCTCTTGCCACACCTCCAGGGGCACCGGCGCTCATGCCAGCAGGGTACACACCCCTCGCCTCTCTGCTTCCCAAGGGGAATCTCTCCCAGGTCATTCGCCCGCGGCCCCTTTTTCCTTGCCAGGGGGAGGGAGGCGATTTCGAGTCAGCACTTACCAGGCCTCCGGCCCACAGTTCCCTTCAGCCTGCCCTCACCCTATAGCAGTGGGCTAGAGGTGCCGCCTCTATTGTCCTGGGGGCCCATCAGGGTTGCCCTCACAGGGATCTCCTGCAGTGGCTTTAGGCCCTGGCCTACACTTAGTGCTTACAAGGGCTGGCCTATGTAGTGGTTTGAGTGTTGCACTGGGACCAGCGATCCTGGTCCTTGCTTTGCATTCTCCTGCTAATAGGCCCCAAGTCGCTTTGTGTCAAAGTGCCGATTCCTAAGCCCCACTCACCATACATCATGCCCCCCAAGAAGGGCCAGGGTGGGAAGAAGGGCAAGGGTAGGGCCCCGTGTCCCCCCTCCAAGAGACCACAGCCTGGGCTCGACTCTGAGTCCGAGGAGGAAACAGTCCCAGTACTGGCGTCAATCCTTGCTCGCCTGGAAGCGGCTGAGCGTTCCTCAGGAATCCCTCTCCCTCCCCCAGCCAGGCCTAAGAAACCCACGCCAGTCCAACCCAAAAGAAGGCAACAGCAGACCCAAAGCTCGTTACTACTTTCTATTTCAGCATGTCTGGATGCCTTTGAAGCTTCCACATCCTCTGCACCAGCTCTTCCCGAGAGCACACCGCCCCCAGAGGAGCTCCTCTCTCCTGCAGCTTCCTCATCTTCTGTGAGCCAAGCGACGCCAGCTGCTTTGCTTATTGGGGATCAGACCACGGCCACATTGGGTTCAGGTGAGACTGCCTTTGCACCTCAATTCGCCTGGCCAGGCATGGGGCGTATCAACCCCTGGGGTTGGATGCCTTGCCTCAGGGCTGGCCGTTCCCCCCACTTCCACTGCCTCCAGTCACGGCGGCCCCCACAACCGGCACTCCTCAGCCCATGCCTCAGGTCACGATTCACAGTTCAAATGCACATTTAGCTGACTTCCCTACTTCTGTGGGACTCGGCGCCTCGCTCCCCTAGCTGGTGTCTACGGGAGACTCCTCCCTTACACCCACGCCTCCACTCCAGTCCCAGCTGCTTAACTTCGCTTGTGTCAGTGTTTGGCAAGGACCCATGGGGTCGGCTTGCCCCCCCTGCCAGCCCCCCTACCAGCATCCCAGATGCCTCTGGCTGATCCATGCGCTAACCGCGTAAGGGGAGCCGTGCCCACTGGTGCTACTTCTTCCCCTATTGGCTTCCACCTGACCGTTGCCACTAGGGAAAAAATTTTGCAGGGGGAATTTATAGATGTCTTTTCCTTGCTCTTTCAGGAGCCCGATGCCAATGACAAGGATAGGAACCATGATAAGGAACGCGATCGGAGTAAGGGTCGTAAAGTACTGCGTACATGGGCAAACTAGTTACCAGGTTTTTTAATTTACGCTGACATCCTTCAACAGAAATTCCCCAAGAGGGGTTGGGTCCTCACCAAATATCTGGATATAATATACAGGGCCTACACTGAGTATGAAGGGAGCACCTGGCTGGCCTACGACAAGGCCTTCTGACAGAGGGCTGCCATCGACACTTCCATGCGCTGGGATCTAAAGGACCAGGACCTTTGGCTCCAGTTTATGACCCCTTCCAGGCCAGGCTTCAGTGACAGATCAGACAGTGGCCACATTTTCGGCAAGCTGTCTCCCACAATGGCCTCCAGGCCTATTGCAGGTCCAGAGGTTCAACACCACTGGCTGTGCTGGGAGTTCAATTCCAAGGGCTCTTGTTCCCGAAACCCGTGCCGCTTCCATCACGAATGCTCCCTTTGTGGCGGTCAGCATTCCTGCACCTCCTGCCCAAGGGCCAGGGGATGGAGAGGTCCCCTGAAGGATGGCCATGGCAGCAGGAAACCAGGCAACGGGCATCATCCCCCTCCCAAAGGGCCCCAGACCAGTTAAGATATTTCCACTACTTCAGCTTTTAGGACATTACCCTAATTGGGGGGACGCAATCTTCTTGGAACGCGGTTTCACGCTGGGTTTTAGGATCCCCTTCAAGGGTCAGCGCAGGCCATGTTTCACTGGTAATCACCAGTCCGTCCTTGTCATGAAGTACTTGTTTCAAGAAAAAATCAACAAGGAAGTCCTTGCGGGATGAGTCATAGGTCCCTTTTCCACGCCCCAATACCCAACTTTTGGATTTCCCCTTTGGGAATAATCCCCAAGAAAGTTCCCTGGGACTTCAGGTTAATTCACAACCTTGCTAACTCCAAGGGTCAGTCTGTTAACGACGAGATCCCAGAGTATCTGTGTTCCATGTGGTATACCTCCTTTGATAAGGCAGTGCCCATGATCTGGGATCTCGGCTATGGGGCATTGATGGGCAAGTGTGATATTAAATCCGCCTTTCGCATTTTGCCTATCAATCCCTCGGACTTCAATTTGCTGGGATTCTGTTTTCAGGACAAATTTTACATCGACCGCACCCTCCCCATGGAATGGTCCATCTCTTGCACCATATTTGAGAGGTTCAGCACCTTTCTGGAATGGGCTGTGAGGGATAGGACAGGCTCCGAAAACGTGATTCATTATTTAGATGATTTCCTGTTTGCTGGACCCAGGGGTGGCAGTCAATGCTCTGATTTAATCAGGGCATTTGTATCCCTTTCCTCGGACCTAGGCATCCCTTTGGCCCACGAGAAGACAGAAGGCCCATCTGTTACTTTAACATTTTGGGGGATCGAATTGGATACCCTCACACAATGTTCTCGCCTCCCTCAGGACAAACTGCTGGTCCTCAAGGATAAGCTCCAGGCTATCCTGCAGCTTCGCAAAGTCTCCCTTAGAGTTCTGCAAGAAGTAGTGGGGCATTTGAATTTCGCTTGTAGGCTGGTGGCTCCCGGCCGCGCCTTCCTGCGATGGCTCTGTTGGGCAATGCGGGGTCTTCGACTCCCGCATCATTGCACCAGAGTCATTTCCACCATGCGCAGGGACCTGCAGGTATGGATTACATTCCTGAGGGATTTTAATGGTGTCTCCTTCTGGAGGCACGAGTTGCTCCTTCAAGCTGACCTGCAGATTCATTCAGATGCCACCGGCGCCTTCGGCTTCGGACTCATATGGTGGGATCGGTGGTGCCTTGGCTGATGGCCAGAAAGCTGGGCTGCCGCCGGTATTTGTCAGGACCTCACCTTCCTGGAATTCTTCCCCGTTTACATCGCAGTGCACATTTGGGCCGACCTGATGGCCAATTCCGTCGCCCTCTTTTGGTGCGACAACATGGCTGCTGTGCACGTCATTAATACATTGTCCTCTAGAAACCAGAGGGTCATGGTTCTGGTCAGAGCGTTTACCCTCCAATGTCTATGCCACAACATCTGGTTCCGCGCCCACCACATACCGGGCTTGAAGAACCCAATTTCCGATGCTTTGTCATGAAACCAGATCGACAGGTTCCGTGTATTAGCCCCATGGGCACGTCCACTACCAGACCCCATGCCATCCAGACTATGGGAGATTGGCATTCTCAAATCGAACACGCTATCCTGAATTCGATAGCCCCCAGCACTAGAGCCGCCTACGTCAGAGCAGGTAGGGAGTTTTGTGCCTTCAGGAGCGGGCTTCAACTACAGGACTCAAGGCCCTTACCTGTGGACCACATGTTACAATTCTGCATACATTTACGTAACAACGGGCTCTCCGCTAGGACCATTACTGGGAGGCTTGCCGCTTTGGCCTTCTGGGCCAAAGTGCGAGGGGTTGACGACTCCACCTCGGATTTCCGAGTTAGGCGGGCGGTTCAAGGTTGGGCTCGGATGTCAGCTGTCCCACCAGATTCCAGGCGTCCCTTGTCTCCAGTTATCCTTCTAGGGCTCCGGGGAATTGTGGCCCTCCATTTGTTCTTCCCCATACGAAGCCTCCCTATTCCATGCTGCAGCTTTAACAGCTTTCTTTGGGGCCCTTAGGATTTCGGAACTAGTCTGGGCTTCCATATCTGACCCAGCCGGGAAGGCTTTCAGGTACTCCGATGTGCAGATCCATCCCAACCTGATCCACCTCCACATTCGAGGGTCAAAGACTGATCAGTCTGGCAAGGGAGCATTGGTGGCCCTCAGCCGGGCCCAGGCCAAGGAATTATGCCCTGTCAGGGCCTTGCAGGTTTTTCTGGGACACCGTGGGGCGAGTGAGGGTCCCCTATTCTGCCATAATGATGGTTCACCACTGACAAAGTTCCAATTCTGGGCCATCACTAAGTCGGCTTTATCCATACTGGTTTGGGTCATTATCGTTTCAGGACCCACTCTTTCCACATTGGGGTGGCCTCTATGGCAGCTGCCATAGGTTTTTCTTCCAAGCACGAAGAAAGTTTTTCTTCCAAGTGATGGCTGTAGGGAGATGGCACTCCAGGGCTTTCTGGTCCTACATTCGCGATTTGGCCCATACTTCAAAATGCTTTTCTTCGCCTTCCCCAATGTTTTATTCCTTAGATGGGATTCGACTGATGCCGGTATGGGTGCTCATTTGTGGGCACAGTATCGTGTTTTGGGCTGTTCGCAGAGCTTCTACGTTGGCCTTCAGATCCCGGCTGCAGTTTCCCCAACAGGTGGCGATACAGTGGCTTGGCTGGCAGGGTATGCGATGGGACTCACTCCTTCCCACCCAGTTTCATCAAGGTTTGGTCAGTTTCCCACCACAGGTCCTGGTTCTGCACCTGGGAGGGAACGACCTGGACTGCAAGCCGGGAAAGGGCTTGGTCGAGCAGGCATTGGTCAATTTGCAGATGGTCCGACATCGTTGGCCAGGGGTGACCATATTGTGGTCCTTGATGGTCCCGAAAATCAAGTGGAGGGTGCAGAGTAATGCTGCCATGGAACAGGCTCGGTGGAAGGTGAACAGAGAACTGGCATGGGGGCTGTCAGAACATGGCGATGGGTGCATCACCCACCAGGGAATTCTGAGGACAAGGAGGGAGCTTTACAGGCAGGATGGTGTCCACCTGTCTGATGCAGGGAATGACATATTGTTGTCCAATCTGCAAAGGGGCCTGCGGGAAATTCTTCTTCGCAGGTGGAGGGAGTTTCACAAGCAATAAGCTTGTGACTCCTGTGGCAGCCAGGATGGGCAAAAGCAGAAAGAGATTAGGGATGGTGTGCATGCAGAGGCACCTTATGGTGACAGGTGACGCCTGAGGCCCCCTGAACGGGTTGTGCGGCTCAGTGGGGGGATAAGGGTAGCCTGGGAGACCAACCCTCCTCACTCACCCAAGTGTTGTGTGGCACCAGGAGGGGGTGACAGGGGAAGGTCTACCTCTCCCAGAAGGGGCAGTCTGGAGGGATGGCGAGATCACCGCCACCCCTCAGGCTGGGTGTGTTTTCACCCAAGAAGTGCCAGCTAGCTGCCGACACAGTTAGATGCTCGTCCTAGTTACCCCTTTGCAGGTATTTCAATAAATATGGCCCAATTTTCAACCCAAGCTTGTTGCCTGTGTCTTCTTTAACTCATCTCCACTCACAAATGTATTTTTAACAGTGGGAAATGCCAGACTACCATAATGCTTACAAATAAATTTATTTTGGCCAGTTGAACCTCGCCCCATGTGAATTATTTAGTATGGAATATTTTCCAGAGGTCTATTGCAATAGTCTATTGCAGCAAAACCAACAGAGTCTTGTGGCACCTTAAAGACTTATAAATTTATCCTGGCTTAACATTTATCAAAGTAGGCTCAAAACATCCATAATATATCTAATGATGACCTGTTTTCTGACATCTACTGATAATTTTCAACAAGATTTATATTGATTCCATTCAACCAATAGCCCCACCTTCCAATCAGGAAGACCTCTGTTGCGCTCAGGTCACTTTGTGACCCTTTGTGAAGGATATTTCCTTATCAAGCAGCAGGCTTCAGATCCTTGTTCTAGCTTGTAGCTGCCATATAAACAACCAAGTAATTTGACTTATTTCTGACCACATACTAAGCTGATGTGTAAATGCATTGGCATATTTTCTCTGAAATGAAGCAGTTGAAGATGAACTGGCTTTTTCTCTTGCAAACAAGTGTGGGATGTTTCCTTGGCAGATCTTTCAGACTACAGCTTCACTTGGCAGGGCAAATGGAAAGCAAAACTCCTGGGGCTAAGTAAAGAGATGAGGTTATTCAACAATGACTCCATGTCCAGAATCTATGCTTCACAGTGATCTTATCAGAGGTTGTTCAGATACAGGCATGTTGCTTTTCCTCCTGAGGTGGCTATAGAGAAGGTTAAGACCATTTGTTTATTTTCTGCAAGAAACATACGTATTATGCCTTCTATAAACTGGGGATTGAGAAATCGGGTTTTCATTCACAGAGATTTGGAGACCAATAGAACTCCTTGGCAAATCTTCTAAGTTCAAAAACAATTTAGTGTTAAGAAAAAGACCGAGGAGGTGTAATCAATATGACTGCTACCAGTTATGGGACTCTTTCACCTGCAGATTATGGGCAGGAGTTGGTTTGTCCTTCCCTTTTGGTTGGAAGAAGGCACAAGACTTGTTAGGGGGTGGGAAAGAGAGGGAATTGTGCCTTCTGTGCCTTAAATGAGGAGTGAGTAGCAATGACCTCTCCCCCACCATCACTTTCTGTGTACTCTGCATTACCAGGGGTTGGGAGATCCCCAGCAATCTGGTCTCATCATATTTATGTGAAAAGGCCTTCACTAGGAGTCACAACTAGCATGCTCTGTGTGGTTTAGGTAGGGAAAGAGTAGAATACATTGGCAAGCACCCTGAGGTGTCAAGGTGATGAAACCAACTTTTCAAGGATTAGCACCTGGAGGGGAATGGGGAAAGGAATGTTTTGGGCATGGCTGCCTCACTAGCACCCAAGGTTTACCACTGATGAGGCCAGGCTTTTCTCAGTACCCTTTGAAGCATGTGTGAGGAATGTCAAGACAAAGGCAGTAACAAATACCACCCTTGTTCTTTGATCCATAAGAACATAAGAGGAGCCATGCTGGATCAGACCAAGGATCCATCTAGTCCAGCATTCTGTTCACACAGTGGCCAGCCAGCTGTCCACCAAGAACCCACAAGCAGGACATAAGTGCAACAATGCCTTCCTGCCCATGTTCCCCAGCAACTGGAGTACAAAAGCATATTGTCTCTGATGCTGGAGGTAGCATAGAGCCATCAGGACTAGTAGCCATTGATAGCCTTCTCCTCCAGGAATTTGTCTAACCCCCTTTTAAAGCCATCCAATGTGGTGACCATTACTATATCATGTGGTAGCAAATTCCATAGCTTGACTGTGAAAAGTAGTAATTCCTTTGATCTGTCCTGAATCTCCCACCAATCAGCTTCATGGGATGACCCCAGCTTCTGGTATTATGAGAGAGAGACAGGATTCAGTTACCTTACCTGGAATGCAGGTTTTAAACACAGCACCCTCGGCCGCCTCTCAGTGATTAGGTAAGGTCAAAAACACAGCCAAAAGAAATTCAAAATAAATTGTAAAACTGTCAGGGTTCCCTTTTTGCCTGGCTGAGAACTCCAAGAGCCAAATCAACACTCAGACCAGAGGCTGCATTTCCAAGGCTTTAATTCCATTTACTCTAATGAGGCATACAGATGCAAATTGCTAGAACTACAAAAGAAACAGCCTTCAGGAACTGAAGTTCAAAGGGAAACTGCGAAAGTTGATCTCGATTTGGGGAAAAAGGCGGCAAGCTCTCTTAACTTAAGGGGTGGAAGATCTCCCCCTCTCCCGTGACACATCCAGGCACAGCTGTTGACGCTGAGCCAATGGGGCAGAGCATCCAAGTTCAGCCCATGCGACTTCCCACTTGTGCCTGCATCTGCACCTTGCGTCTAAGAGTTCAGGTTGTTCTTCCCTCGCCTCCCCCTGTCCACTATCACTCCCAGGGATGTGTGAAGAGGGGGGGCTCTCTGTGCAGCTGTGCCTCTGAAGCCTGGGAAATTTCCTCCCCCACATGTTGCAGCTCTTCCTCAGAATCTGAGCTACTCTGACACTCTATATGCTCAGGGTCAACCCTGACAAAAACATCCTGAGAATGAGGCAGAAAAATGGAATCCTCTTTCATGGGGGAAGAAACTTTCAGGAAACCGGAGGGCAGATTTTGGCACAATATTAGCCCCACCTCTTCCTTGTAACTAAACACAACACTTCCCCCCTCACACCTGCATTGAGGAGGATGCAAAATGGTTTTCAGGTTGCCAACACAACTGATGCCATTGCCACTCACAGTGTAAGGGCAAAAAAACAAAAGCCCTTAGGAAAAAAGAAAAAAGCTGGGCTACAACCCCTATCAATGGTGAGCCCTACTTGTGAGAAACTGTTGGAAAGTTATCCTTTCCCTGGATAAATTCAGTGAAATTGGCCTGCTTAAGTCCCTAAGTGGGGATTCAGGGTTGGGAGAATGGGTGCCATGGAGTTTAAAAAAAAACAAAACCCTTCCCTTCACTATACTGGGATATTTCAGGAGGAAAGCATGGAAAAGGGATGACTTTTCCATTTCCAACTCTCCAGAAATGCCCCCATATTCCCACTATATACAAATGCTTAGATCCAGGCTGCCTGCCTGCCTCTAACCTGAGCTATCTAGCTCTATAACACAACAGGGGAAGGCTTCAAGGAGCGGGGAAAGAAATGAGGTGACATTTTCCCTTTTCCTCCTCATCATAAGGTCTGAAGAGAACTACAAGTTTCCTGTTCCATTCTGTCTCAAACCAAGCACATCTCTTAGAGAGTGAGGCTACTTGGCAACATTTTGTTGCATGTCCCACTGAATCTTATTATTTATTAATCCTTACACAAAACCTGTCAGTCAGATAACTATTATTTCAATTTTTGCATATGGAGAGGCGACCAAGGTTGGGAAACTGCATTCAAGACCACCAATGGATTCATGGCAAAGGAAGATCTGAATTGGAAACTTTTTGATTTGAGCTTTTTCAGCCTTTTCACTACAGCTGCTCTCTTTTCTCTCTACTTGTAATGTTGTTCATACTTGGTGTTGGCCACATCACTCCATCGTATATCTCACATTACACAGAAATTGCTGTGCTTTCAGCACAGCAGACTACTGTATAACAACCTAAGCTGAAAATCACAGAACAGACTTATGCCTTCTCAGTTTAACTATAGCCCCAGACAGCATACATATATATGTGACAGCAAGGGGTGAATTACACTACTTTGAATTGACATAAGATGATTGACATGAATACACTCACCAAAAGCACTACAAGCAAGGGTGGAAATGGGGAGAAGGGCATATCATCCTTTGCCTCAGGCAGCAAAATGTCCTGGGCTGGTCAGTGGAAAAGCAATGCTGATGAATGAGGAGAACAATTAGCAATGTGTCTGGCTAAAGAACAAGAATGAAGGGACATGGATTGCGGGCCATGGCTACTGAAAGAAACTTTTTTGTTGTTGTTTATTTGTTCAGTTGCTTCCGACTCTTTGTGACTTCATGGACCAGCCCATGCCAGAGCTTCCTGTTGGCTGTCGCCACCCCCAGCTCCCCATTGTCTCAATATCCCAGTGAAGTGTTCTGCCAAAGACCTCGATGGAAGAAGATGCTCATACATATACAAATGCAGGGAGTTGCTGCCTACAACTGACCCCTATACTACACTCTGTACCTAAGGCCCTCCTCTGGGAACCTCCTCCAAGGGAGGCTCAGAGGGCAGCAACAAGGGAGAGGGCCTTCTCAGTGGTGGCACCCCCATTTATGGAATAATCAGCCTGATGAGGCCCGCTTGGTGCCAACATTGTCATCTTTTCAGCACCAGGTTAAAACTGTCCTTTTCTCTCAGGCACTTGGCAGCATATAAGGACTCTCTTTGATTGTCTATAACTGATGGTTTTACATTGTTTTAGTTATATGTCATTGTTGTGTGTGTTATTTGTTCTATGTCATTACATAAATGGTTTTATACTTTAATGTATTTTAATGGGTTTAAAAAAAAAAAAAAAACGCCCAGAGAGCTTCAGCTGTGGGGCGGTATAGAAATATGCTAAATGAATGAATGAATATGTATTTATTTATATTTATCATGGGAGCAAACAGGAGTTGGCCAGGGGAGTTTGGCAGGGGAGTTAAAGGGGGAGGCCCCTAACATTTTTTTATTTTTTAACAAACTTTTTTTTTTCATTTATTTGTCTTGTAACACACACTTCCATGCCAGTGGGACTCTGCTTTTAACCTCTACTGAGTAGAGGAGCAGGCACAGGCTAGTCTAGAACAATCAGAAAGCTAGACACAAAAAGGGAATAGAGGCTATGGAAGGACAAGACTCTCCAGTGGTGGTGACCTTCAAGGTGTATGCAATGTTTGCTTTCTTACCTGAGAACAATATGGCCTACACCTGCAACAAGTGCAAGTTGATCACGTTGCTGGAAGAAAAAGTGAGTGTACTGGAGCAGCGACTGTCGACCCTCCGGGGAATAAGAGAACATGAAGAGTTCTTGGACAGAATGGGGCAACTACAGCAGCAAAGTGAAGATCAGAAGCTTGAAGAGCAACAGCAAGCTGAGGCAGAAGTGGGAAATACAGAGGTGAGGAAAAATGGAGTAGAGGATACTCCTTGGAAAAGGGTGTCAGTTAGGAGAAGAAGAACTAGACGCCACTCTGCACCAGTGGAAGCAGTGGAGCTGTGGAACCGATTCTAGGTACTTGAAGATGAGACTGGAGGACAGCCTAAGGAGGAAGAATCACAGGAGAACCTGCATGAGAGTGAGCAAGAGGCTGAAGGTCAGTCAAGCAGAGGCAATGAAACCCAGGCTTACAACAAGAAGAAGAGAAGAGTATAGTAGTGGGAGACTCCTTGCTGCATGGGATCGAGACTCAAGTATGTCGCGAAGACCCGTGGACTTGCCAGGTATGTTGTCACCTGGGAGGACGGATTAGAGATGTGACTGAAAGGCTGCCTGCACTCATAAAGCCCACTGACAGATATCCCTTTCTTCTCATCCATGTGGGAACAAATGATACCGCCAAGCGGAGCTACGAAGAAATCATGTCAGACTTTGAAGCTTTGGGAAGGAAACTCAAGAACTTTGGGGCCCAGATAGTTTTCTCATCCATCCTTCCAGTAGTTAGAAGGGGGCTAGAAAGGGAAAGAAAAATACTCCAGGTGAATGACTGACAAGAAGGTGGTGCTGACATGAGAGATTTGGATTCTGGGACCAGGGGCTATACTTCCTGGAAGATGGGCTGTTGGCAAGGGACAGGTTGCACCTCACAAAGGCTGGGAAGAATGTGTTTGGCCACAGCATGAAGAATTTCATCAGGAGAGCTTTAAACTGAATCCTATGGGGAAGGGAGATGTAAAGTTGGGGGTAACAATGAATGAAGGCTCATGCACCGCAATGGAGAGAACAGCTCTTAGAGTGCCCAATAATAGTCTTCAGACACATGTAGGAAGAAAGCCAGACTATGAAGCACATGCTCTTCGATGTCTATATACTAATGCCCAGAGCATGGGAAACAAACAGAACAAACTTGAACTCTTAATACAAGAGGGAAATTATGACCTGATAGGTATAACTGAGACTTGGTGGGATGACTCTCATGACTGGAATACAGCAATTGAAGGATATAACTTGTTCAAAAAGAACAGGAGGAACAGAAAGGGAGGTGGGGTTGCACTGTATATTAAAAATACATATCTCTGCACAGAAATACAGAAGGATGAGCTTGGTAGCCCCATCGAGAGCATCTGGATCAAAATAAATGGAGCAAAGAATAAAAGGAACCTGGTGGTTGGAGTCTACTACCGGCCACCCAATCAAGGAGAAGACGAGGATGAAACTTTTGAAAAACAAATAGCCAATGTTTTAAGGAAGCATGATGTAGTAGTAATGGGGGATGTCAATTTCCCCAATATTTGTTGGGAGATAAATTCTGCACAACATGGCCCCTCCAGGAAATTCCTGACTTGTGTGGCTGATAACTTCCTCCTACAAAAAGTAGAGGAAGGAACTAGAGGATCAGCTATCCTTGACTTGATCCTAACCAACAGAGATGACTTAGTGGATAAAGTAGCAGTTACAGGAACTCTGGGGGAAAGTGACCATGTTGTACTTGAGTTCTTGGTTCTAAGGGAAGCAAAAGCCGAGTGTAGTCAAAAGCGTACCCTGGATTTTAGGAAAGGCGATTTTAATAAACTCAGAACAATGATCAGTAAGGTCCCATGGCAAGCGACTCTAACGAGGAAAGGAGTCCAAGATGGGTGGGAGCTTTTAAAAATGGAAATTCTCAAGGCACAATTACAAACCATTCCAACAAGAAGAAAAGGTGGAAGACAACAGAAGAAGCCAACGTGGATTCACAAAAAGCTTAGGGATGACCTGAAAACAAAAAAGGACACATATAGGAAGTGGAAAGAAGGCCAAGTAACAAAGGAAGTGTACAGGCAGGTAGCACAGAATTGCAGGGATGGCGTCAGGAAGGCTAAAGCTGAGAACGAGCTGAGGTTAGAAAGGGATGCTAAAACCAACAAAATGGCTTTCTTCAGCTATGTGCATAGTAAAAGACAGAGGAAAGAAATGGTGGTTCAGCTATTAAATGAGGATGGCAAAACGATAAAAGATGACAAAGAAAAGGCAGAGGTGCTCAATTCCTACTTTGGCTCAGTCTTCTCCCAAAAGAGGGTCTATGACCGCCCTGGCAAAGGCAAAGTACAGGCTGAAGGGGGAGGATTGCAGCTTGAGATCGATAGGCATATGGTCAAGGAACACCTACTTACTTTGAATGAGTTCAAATCTCCAGGGCCAGATGAACTGCATCCTAGAGTAATAAAGGAACTGGCAGGAGAACTCTCAGAACCACTGTCTATTCCCTTTGAGAAATCATGGAGGACGGGTGAAGTGCCAGATGACTGGAGGAGGGCTAACGTTGTCCTTATCTTCAAAAAAAAAGGAGGAACCTGGGAACTACAGACCAGTCAGTCTGACATCAATCCCTGGGAAAATTCTGGAGCAGATGATAAAGCAATCCATCTGGAAGCACCTTGACAACAATGCCGTGATTACTCGAAGCCAACATGGATTTCTCAAGAACATATCCTTCCAGACTGATCTGATCTCATTTTTTGATCAAGTTACCTCCCTTGTGGACCATGGGAATGCTGTAGACAGAATATACCTCAACTTCAGCGAAGCTTTCGACGAAGTGCCCCATGATATCCTGATGAGCAAACTAGCTCAAAGTGGGCCAGATGAAACAATGATCCAGTGGATCCACAGTTGGCTACAGAATCAGACTCAAAGAGGGCTTATCAATGGGACCTTCTCAAACTGGGGAGAGGTAACAAGTGGGGTACCGCAGGGCTCAGTCCTAGGCCCAGTGCTCTTCAACATTTTTATTAATGACTTGGAGGAGGAGGAGGAGGTGCACGGAATGCTGATCAAATTTGCAGATGACACAAAATTGGGTGGGATAGCTAATACTTTGGAAGACAGAAACAAAATTCAAAGTGATCTTGATTGAATGGAGTGCTGGGCAGAAAACAACAGAATGAAATTTAATAGGGATAAAGGCCAAGTTCTGCACCTAGGAAAAAGAAACCAAATGCACAGTTACAAGATTGGGGATACGTTGCTCAACAACACTACAAGCAAGAAGGATCTTGGAATTGTTGTCGATCACAAGCTGAATATGAGCCAACAATGTGATGTGGCTGCAAAAAAGGCAAATGCTCTTTTGGGCTGCATTAATGGAAGCATAGCTTCCAAATCCCGGGAAGTACTAGTTCCCCTCTACTCAGCATTGGTTAGGCCTCATCTGGAGTACTGTGTCCAGTTCTGGGCACCACACTTTAAGAAGGATGCAGATAGGGATGTACGAAAGTGACTTACCTTTCCATGGATTATGTTGATGGTGGGGGGGAGGCATTCCGTCCCTCCCCCCAGAATCCTGGCCAGGGGGGAGGTGCTCCGTTCCTCCCCCCTGGAATCCTGGCTGGCCGGCTCCCCTCTGCAGCGATTCTGCGGAGCCGCCAGCCGGCTCCACCAGCAGCCAGACATCCGGCTGCCGGCTAGCATCTTTACGTAGACTACCCGTGCCCAAATAAGGAACGCAAATGGCGGTGCCCATGGGCGCCTCCATTTGCGTACATGCTTTTATTTTTTTAATTTACTGGAAAAATTAGACCGGCCGCCGCCCCCGCCGCCGCTGAAACGCCGCCGGGACCCACCACCGGGAGGGACATTCGCACGAGGTAAGTCCCATCCCGGGGGGGGCGGAGAATTTCTCCACCAATTGGGGGGGGCCGAATGCGTTGGCGTTCGGCCTCCCCGAGATTCATGGAGAAATTCTCCGACATCCCTAGGAGGGCAACAAAGATGATCAGGGGACTGGAAACAAAGCCCTGTGAGGAGAGACTGAAAGAACTGGGCATTTTTAGCCTTGAGAAGAGAAGACTGAGGGGAGATATGATAGCGCTCTTCAAGTACTTGAAAGTAGGGATGGCGGAGAATTTCTCCCCGAATCTTCGGGGGACTGAGCGCCAACGCATTCGGCCCCCCAAAATTGGTGGTGAAATTCTCCGCCACCCCCCTGCCACCCCCCGGGATGGGACTTACCTTTGGTGAGTGTCCCTCCCGGCGGCAGGTCCCTGCGGTGGTTCGGTGGTGGTTCGTCGCGGGTGGGGGTGGCGGCCGGTCTCCCGACCGGCTGCTGCCGCCGCCATTGCAAAAAAAAACTAAAGTAAAAAAAAACCACACACCCGTGATAGGCTACGTAACAATTTACGTAGCCTATCACGGCTAGATTTCCAAAGATAGCCATGATAGCTACGTAAATCGTCACGTTGCCTATCACGGGTGACTTTGGGGGGGGGAAAGCGCGTACGCAAATGGCGGCGGCCCATGGGCGCCGCCATTTGCATTCCTTATTTTGGCACATCTAGGCTACGTGACGATTTACGTAGCCTATCCCGGCTGACTTTGGAAATCTAGCCATGATAGGCTATGTAAATCGTTACGTAGCCTATCACGGGGTCTTTTTTTTTTTTTTTACTTTTTGTTTCGTGGCCGGGGAGACGGGGCGCTTCTCCCCGGCCTGAATTTCGGCCAGGCGAGGCAGGAAGCCTCCCCCCCTTTGCCTGAACTTCGGGGGGGAAAGCGAAGCACCTCCCCCCCACCGCGAAGCCAAGCTGCGAAAAGGTAAGTGACTTTTGTACATCCCTACTTGAAAGGTTGTCACAGAGAGGAAGGCCAGGATCTCTTCTCTATCATCCCAGAGTGCAGGACATGGAATAATGGGGTCAAGTTACAGGAAGCCAGATTCCGGCTGAACATCAGGAAAAACTTCCTGACTGTTAGAGCAATATGACAATAGAACCAATTACGTAGGGAGCTAGTGGGCTCTCCCACACTGGAGGCATTCAAGACAAGGCTGGACTAGGGGTGTACGAAACCCCGCTTAACTGGCTCCTCCGGGTTCCGCAGGTGGGGGGAGGCAATCCGTTCCTCCCCCCTGGAATCCTGCCCGGCCGGCTCCACTCTGTGGCCAGGCCACAGAGCCGCCGGCCGGGCCAACCCTCAGCGGGGCCTCCAGCCGCTGCCGGGCTGCTGCAGACGCAAATGGCACCCTGAGTAGGGGCCGCCACTTGCGTCCCTATGGTAGCCTGTGATAGGTTACGTAAATATATATGTAGCCTATCATGGGGCCGGCGTAGGGATGCAAATGGCGGCCACTACGATGGCTGCCATTTGCGGCTGCAGCAGCCGGAGCCACTGCCACCGCTGCTGCCGCCACCGCCACCACTGTAGCCACAGCCAGGTAGGCTCCGTTTCAAGGGGCTTTCGCAGGGTGGAGGGGCAGGGGGCTCCGTTCCGCAACAGATTTCGGGGGGCCAAATGCTCACTGTGATCCGTGGCGGAATTCTCCGCCATGCCTAAGCTGGACAGCCATCTGTCAGGGATGCTCTGTCTTTGGTTCCTGCATTGAGCAGGGGGTTGGACTCGATGGCCTTGTAGGCCCCTTTCAACCCTACTATTCTATGATTCTATGATTCTATATAGAAATTTAATATACCACCCTCATAGTGCCCATGCACCACTCAGAGCATCTCACAACAATTTAAAACAATATATATATATATATATATATATATATATATATATATATATATATAATACATTAAATTAAAAAGAGAATAAAAATACAAAGACAATTAAAAATACATAGGCAGAGACCATAGATATAACAATATTTAAACAAAACAAACACTTAGCAGGCAAAAGCCTACCAAAATAGAAATGACTTCACCACCCAGCGAAAGAAATCTAGAGAGGGGCCCACCCATATTTCCAAGGGTAAAGTGTTCCACATTATTGGTGCAGCCACTGAGAATGCCCATGCCTCTTCTCATCGTCAGCCATGCCTCCACCTTAGGTGTTGTTGTTTATTCGGTCAGTCGCTTCCGACTCTTTGTGACTTCATGGACCAGCCCATGCCAGAGCTTCCTGTCGGCCATCGCCACCCCCAGCTCCCCCACGGTCGAGTCTGTCACCTCCAGAATATCATCCATCCATCTTGCCCTTGGTCGGCCCCTCTTCCTTTTGCCCTCCACTTTCCCTAGCATCAGCATCTTCTACAGGGTGTCCTGTCTTCTCATTATGTGGCCAAAGTATTTCAGTTTTGCCTTTAATATCATTCCCTCAAGTGAGCAATCTGGCTTTATTTCCTGGAGTATGGACTGGTTTGATCTTCTTGCAGTCCAAGGCACTCTCAGAATTTTCCTCCAACACCACGGTTCAAAAGCATCTATCTTCCTTCGCTCAGCCTTCCTAAGTTATGGTCCAGCTCTTGTAGCCACAGGTAACTTTGGGGAATACCACTGCTTTAACTATGCAGACCTTTGATGTCAGTATGATGTCTCTGTTCTTAACTATTTTATCAAGATTTGTCATTGCTATCCTCCCAAGAAGTAAACGTCTTCTGATTTCCTGGTTGCAGTCAGCATCTGCAGTAATCTTTGCACCTAGAAAGACAAAGTTTGTCACTGCCTCCATGTTTTCTCCCTCTATTTGCCAGTTATCAATCAAGCTGGTTGCCATAATCTTGGTTTTTTTTGAGGTTTAACTGCAACCCAGCTTTTGCACTTTCTTCTTTCACCTTCATCATAAGGTTCCTCAGCTCCTCCTCGCTTTCAGCCATCAAAGTGGTATCATCTGCATATCTGAGATTGTTCATGTTTCTTCCAGCGATTTTAACTCCAGCTTGGATTCATCAAGCCCAGCACATCGCATGAGGTGTTCTGCATACAGGTTGAATAGGTAGGATGAGAGTATACAATCCTGCCGTACTCCTTTCCCAATCTTAAACCAGTCCGTTGTTCCATGGTCTGTTCTTACTATTGCTACTTGGTCATTATACAGATTCCTCAGGAGGCAGACAAGATGACTTGGTATCCCCATACCACCAAGAATTTGTCACAATTTGTGATGATCCAGTCAAAGGCTTTAGAATAATCAATAAAATAGAAATAGATGTTTTTTGAAACTCCCTGGCTTTCTCCATTATCCAGTGGATATTGGCAATTTGGTCTCTAGTTCCTCTGCCTTTTCTAAACGCAGCTTGTACATCTGGCAATTCTCGTTCCATGAATCGCTGGAGTCTACCTTGCAAGATCTTGAGCATTAGCTTACTGGCATGTGAAATCAGTGCCACTGTTCGTGGCACTTAGGTGAGGCACAGGGAAAGATGCAAAGGAACAGAAAATCCCCCTGACAATAACATTCGTCAGATCTTTTATTACTTACTCTTGTTTTAGTGTTAATTTGATCATTTTTATGTGCTACATTCTTTGCCTTTCATGACTTACATTTTATAACACATACCTTTAGTAATGCCAAAAACGCACACATCATAATAAAAAGATAGGAAGTGGATGAAAGCAACCTTTGATTTTAGGTCTTATAGTGCATCTCTAACCAGATAGAAGTCACACAGGCTAGTGCGTAGAGCATTGCACCCTAAACCACCTTTTTTACTCTTATGCCCCACTGTGAAAGGAAATATAATGCTGAACATAAAATATCAAACAATGAAGCTTATTTTATATATCACAAATTGATCTTATGTTTGAAGAATGGTGATATCAGCAAGCTATTTCTCCCAGGTTTTTGTTTTATTACTGAAATGGCCTGGTAATAATCTGGGTCCTTGCTTACATGGTTGGTTGCCTGCTCGACCAGACTATGGACCATCCTCATAAGAATTCTGCCAGAAGGTAGGCTGACCTGAGACATGCAGTGATGATCACAGAATGGCAGGAGCAAAACAGCAAGAACCACAAACCAAACCAAACCAAACCAACCCTGGGGTGGACGATGGGGAGGTTAATAAATGGTTTAAGAATGCTAGTTTCATTCCTGCCTAGTTTCTAGTGGTGGCAATTTACAGAGAGGTGAAAGAGAAGCAACAGGGTGTGTTGTTGTTATTTTTTTAAAATCCAAACCTTTTTACAAACATTTTTTATTTTTACAAACAGTAAGGAAAAGAAAGGCTGCATATTGTCACCCTGCTTATTTAACTTATATGCAGAGTACATCATGAGAAATGCCGGGTTGGATGAATCAGAGGTCGGAATTAAGATTGCTGGGAGAATTATCAACAACCTCCGATATGCAGACGATACCACCCTAATGGCAGAAAGCGAAGAGGATCTAAAGAGCCTCTTGTTGAGGGTGAAAGAGGAGAGTGCAAAAGCTGGTTTGAAACTCAACATTAAAAAAACGAAGATCATGGCATCTGGCCCCATCACTTCCTGGCATATAGAAGGGGAAGAAATGGAAGCAGTGACAGATTTTACTTTCTTGGGTTCCAAGATCACCGCAGACGGTGACTGTAGCCATGAAATTAAAAGACGCTTGCTCCTTGGGAGGAAAGCTATGGCCAACCTAGACAGCATAGTAAGAAGCAGAGACATCACCTTGCCGACAAAGGTCCGTCTAATCAAAGCTATGGTTTTCCCAGTAGTAATGTATGGCTGTGAGACCTGGACTATAAGGAAGGCTGAGCGCCGAAGAATTGATGCTTTTGAACTGTGGTGCTGGAGAAGACTCTTACGAGCCCCCTGGACTGCAAGGAGGTCAAATCAGTCCATCCTAAAGGAAATCAACCCTGAGTGCTCATTGGAAGGACAGATAATGAAGCTGAAGCTCCAATATTTTGGCCACCTAATGCGAAGAGAAAACTCCCTGGAAAAGACCCTGATGCTGGGAAAGACTGAAGGCAAAAGGAGAAGGGGACGGCAGAGGATGAGATGGCTAGATAGCATCATGGATGCAATGAATATGAACTTGAGCACGCTCCGGGAGAGAGCGCAGGACAGGAAGGCCTGGCGTGCTATGGTCCATGGGGTCACGAAGAGTCGGACACGACTGAACGACTGAACAAGGAAAAGAAAATGGAATAGCAAATCCTGAAGCTTTCATTTTCAAACTATTTCCTTCAGGTTTATTTTTATTTCTTTGTTTAATTTTAGTTTCCCAGTTAAAAAAAACCAACACCTTCTAATTGTGGAGGGCCAGCATGGGCCAGTTTGACTCCATGTGTCCTACTATGGCTGAATCAGACTCAGCATTAGCACAAATTATGGGGCAATCCAAAAGGCAAGGTAATGAAACAGGCAAATGGTCAAGCACAGGTTTCAGTCCAGTATGGGCTCAGGCTAAAGCAGTGGTCAAAATACAAGCAAAGGTCAAAACACAGGTAAGCAGTCAGATCAATATCACAGAGGATCAAACACAAAGCAAAATCTGGAAAACACAGCACTGGTGCTGAAAGAACAATGTCATTCCAGCACTGGCTAGGCTGAAACTGAAGGCCTATATAGCCAGAGCTTTTTAAGCCCCACCCAAGGCCCAGCTGCAGTGTGTTACTTGCCCTCTGGCAAAAGTCCTACTTGGGAGGAAAGAATCCTCCTTTGAGGGGCCCTATTGGCCTGCCTCTTGAGGTGGCAATGCTCTTGAGGGCTAGGTGGTTGCCCAGCATTTGTCTCAGAGGTGGGACTCCCCTCCTCCTGCAGGGATGGATGAGTGGTAATCTCCTCTGAGAGCTGAGGCTCCCCTGGATCTCCTGACATGGGTGGCTCCTTGGCATTATCTGTCTCTGGGAGCTCTAGCTCCTCCTCAGAGGAGGTTTGCTCCAGTGGGGGCATGACACTGTGGCAATTTTATTTATTTATTATTACATGTATGTCCTGCCTTTCTTCCAAGGAACTCAAGACAGCACACAAGATTCTGTCCCTATTTTATCCTAACAACAACCCTATGAGGTAGGTTAGGCTGAGGGTTGGTGACTGGCCTAAGGCCACCCAGTGAGCTCCATGGATTAGGGGGGATTTGAACTTGGGTCTCCCCTGTCCTGGTCCAACTCTCTAACCAGTATGCCACACTTTCTCTCAGTTTGAAGTAACCCCAGCAGGGCTCACCTATCAGCTGATCTGAGCAGGAACCTCTGATCCTGAAATGCAACAGGATCCTGAGAAAAGGTATTTGGAACTCAATAGTAATTTGGAACATATCAGGACTGGCTGTCATGCCTAAGGTCTCAGTAAACATTCCTTTGCATAGGGTAGATGGAAGACGGCCACAGTTCCCCATCATATGCCTGCATTTGATAATGCATAATGTCTGAATTGACCCTAAGATTCCTAGAATAAAGAGACCAACTCAAGTGAATCATGCACAGGATCAAAAATAATAAAGAAACACCTTCACCTCTTGGACTAAAATGAGATCAAACCACAGGGCCTCTTCACACAGAGCTTTTATCTTGCTATTGAGATTGCTCACTCACAGAAGTTTGCAGGACCTTGAGATGATGCCGTTAACCTCCAGGGCATCTCCTGCACTAAATGACCTTTATTCCATTTTTAAATAGATTGGAGATAATGAGCTATCAAATTGCCCTGCTTGTGTTCCGCTTGAGTTCCCCCCATGAAAAAGGGGAAGCTGCAAGAAGAGGAACTGCACCAGTGGAAGATAATGGAAGATTCAGATCTGGGGAGAAGGAGCGGGGGGAGAAGCAGGTGAAAATTTAGGGAAGCAGGGATTTAGCCTGGTGTAGAGATGCTCACAATCTCAGAAAGGAAAGTAACAATAGGAATCTGATGTCTGAAGTGTGGAAATTCCCGTGCCCCCATTTCCTCATTCATTTCAGGTTATGAAATGAAACCATCATAGTGGTTTTGTATTAAGGGAATCATATTTTCCTCTTCATAAACACTTCTGGCTTTTGATACACTAATTCAGTCCAAGCTACTAAGTCCTTCTGGTTCCATTTGCTGTTGCTAATGATTTTTGCCACTTTGTAGTTTTCTAATGGATGTCCCTGTAAACTTTCCTTTGAAGAGTGAGAAAATGGCTTCTGTCTGTCCATTGTGGTCACAGTCACGCTCTCCATATGCAGTTAATGTTCACTCATTATCTCAACACCCACAGTGGTTTTCAGGGACATAAAATTAGTTCATCTGTGATATTTTTCATTATGAAGTCTAATGACCTCCTGCATACAGACAGAAATATAAAGACACCAACACAATTTATTGTATTCACTGTGGACAGAGTAGAAGGAAAATACCAGCAGCAAGATGAATGTTCATAACAAGAGAATAAAAATAAATGTTACTATGCACTCTAGGTTACCAGTACTTGCTTTAAAACCACAGAAAGAATCCAGACATAAAATCCACTGAGAATGGAAATAATTTTAAGTATTACTATGTTATCATTAACATTATTACAAAAGTACTATAGTTTATATTTACGATAGGAAAGAATTATCTAGGCCAAGACAATACAAAAAACAAAACTATTCCATGTTTAGCATATTTTCAGAAGCTAAAATAAGCAATAAAATTGGGAAATGGATGCAACCTGGGGTAATTGTTTAATGCAGGGGAAAATGATGTTTTATTGCTGTTTTTAAGAAATCATATGCGTTACCTACTTAACTATTTTCTTTTTTATGCTGCAGGAGTGATGATGCTATGAATCAGAAATGAGCTCTCATTTCCTTCTGGTAGTATTTATTTATATTTTTGTGGCTTATCTCAGCACCAAAACTGAGAAACTTTACACAGATCTTTTAAAAAAAAACCCTAAAAGATTAAATATACTCAGAGACCCGAATATAAATTAAACAAAACATGTAATAAACTCTGCCCATTAAAGACCAACTCTCATAAACAAATGCGGCATTATTTCTTGAAAATGTTCAGGTTTTCACAAACCTCCAAGGGAAGAGAACAGAAAGTTGAAAACAAACAAAAACACCTAGACAACATATTTCCAATGCCCAAGCTTAGTTCACATCACAAATGAAAGTCAAAATGTCTGTTAGAATTTCGAGTCCCCTCTTGCCTTACTGGTTCCACAAAAGGCAATGATGGAAAATTCCTTCATTTTTTAAATTTGCAAATATAACAGAAACAAAAGAGAAAGGGGGTGCAGAGATTAAAAGAAAGAAAGAAAGAAAGAAAGAAAGAAAGAACATGACATAAAAGCATATCTATTCAAAGTAATTGTTTACAACTCTATTAATAAAAGGAAGAAGAAAAAGAAAAAAAGCCTTTGACACTACTATTTCAAATATATACATTCCTATATAATGCACTTTGAACACTGGGTGTTGTTTGGAACATTTCGCTTAATGTACACTTAAAAAAAAAAAAAACTGTAGAACTGCATTGCAAAATTAGGACAAGTGTGAATTTTGAAGGATAACTGAGTTTCAGTTTGAAAGTGCAAAATTAAGCAAGTTTGCATTCAAATGCAAACTGAACAAATTTCTTCCCCCTTACTAACAAATCTATCTATGGAGCTGACTAGCTTGGAGAAAGGCTAATTGACAACTATAGGCTCTGCAGGGACTACCTGCAAATTCTGTAAGAGCAAAATGAAGTTGCCACCATGGCCACCTCATTTTCCTCATTGAGGCATATGATGCGGGCATGCCTGGTGGCTTCTTATTTGGCTGGAAGTCACTGCTCACATACATTTTGTTCTTGAAATATCTGTGATAATTGTGGATGTTCATGCACTTTTAAATTATATACCTGTGATGTGGGGATTAACAGATGGTCAACGAAAGTGGACTTTGAGAGCCGTAACAGTTGCAAAGATACTCATAGTTCAGGCCTGAAAGGATAAATACTAACTACCTATCATTCAGTGGTCTAAAGATCTTATTGCCCTTGTAACATTTGAACATATATTCTAGAGTTGTCAACTTCATATGGATGCTTCCTTAGATTGATGGACTGCTTACCTATTAACTTATTTGCCCTTCCACTCCTGTGATCTTCCCCGCTGACATCATTTTTCCTGGCTGCCTCCACTAAAACAAGTCTTTATCCTTCATAACTTGGTCTCTCTTGCAGATGTCCTTACTGACCCAACCAACACTCTATACTGGGTACAGTGGTATGGCAATCAGGCACGGGATGAAAATCAAGGTATCAGACCAAGGTTTAATTATTAATACATGTAGTTTGTACTAAAGTTTTGAAAAACAGCAATAGACAATTATTATAGGAAGAAAAACAGATTTCAAAGTAGTTTTAACAGTCAACCATAAGAGCAATAAGGCTTTGAAAATAACATTAAAGAACACATCCATCTAAACCTTGTTTAGAGTGTTCCCTGCTTAAGCCAGGTCCTAATAATAAAGCAATTTTGTTCCGTTCATCCTAGTCCTTTGGCACTGCAGCTTCCAGCCTTCTTGCTTTCAACTCAGATCCTTTTTGTCTTTGGAGTCTGTGTCCTCTGCAAACTTCTCTGACTTTTTTCTTCTGATTTCTTGCTGTCTTTGACAGACTACCTCTTAACTTATATACCCTATTCCAATGCTCCTTTCCAACCACTTATCCATCAGAAAGATTTTTACTAAGTTTTTCATTCCCATAGTAACTAGGTTTCTTAGTGCACATACACACACACACACACACACCACCCCTTAGGTTTCAGTTTCTTAGGCTGATCTCTCACTTGTATGTCACTACCAATGGAAAGTAATAACATTACCTCTTCTTTCTGCTATATCACCAGCAGATTCATGATAACTTTAAGTATCACTTCCTAGGTTGGGGCACAACCTCATGGCCCTATGCAGCTGTTATACATGGTGATGCTGGCAAAGTTTCTAGCCAATATATTTTGAAAAAGTGGTTTCACCTTGTATGCCCTACTCTGTATTTTGTCAAGTGACCCTCCTTCACATTAGAGATTTTGAAAGATTGCCTTTTAAAAGCACTAATTGTACAAAGCTGACTTTCAAAACACATAAATTGCCGGGAGAACAAGGAAAAAATAAAAATAAAAGAGCACTAAAGCAAAACTAGAGTCTGAATATCAAAAGCAAGATTTTAACAATCACTTCCTGGCTGCAATTACCTTCATCCCCTACGGTGACTAAGTGACCTGTCAAGGTGTCAAGGAAACTGAGAATGCAAGAAAATTCTATTTTCATATCAACAGCCCTCTGCATCATGCGCTTTTCTCTGGTTTAATTAGTAGAATGTGCAAAGTGGCTGGCCATGCAATAAAAGCAGCTATTCACAAACATGGAAAGACAGATGGATGGACAAAAGAATCTACAGATTCCATTGCAGGGTGCTCACCCTCAGGTAAGAGAAGGGATTAGACACCACCTGCATCTTTCTCCTGTTCCTTCTGGCCAAAGTAGTCAAGCAGGGGCTTTCTCTCATTCATCTCTCAGCCTGATCTGTCTTCCTAATGACACCCCACCCCAAGTCTCTCCCCCATGTTCATCTTTCTATCCCCTATGTAGAAGCCAAACAGACTAAATACCTGTGGTAAGGATTGCTGACTGCTGGGTCTGAAATCCTGCAATGCTTTTCATATCTTCAGTTCATGTAGTAGTTTTGTGCTAGCACCAGATACAGTTTCACTCTCCCTATACTATAACAAACCACCAGGTTTGCTCATGGTACATCACAGATGTCCTTCCACAAATCCAGCCCTATCTCCCATCCAGCCTGTATGGTACCCTGTTCAGGATAGCTCCCATCCTGTAGAAACTTTGTCCTCAAAGAGATCTGAAAAGATTATCTAAAACTATGTTCCTCTGTCCTTAGCAGGGCCAATTAAAAGCAAACTTGATACTTGACCTTTCAGACAATTCCCCAAAGGGGAATGAGCTCTAGATCACAATACACTAAATCTTTCATCCTTCCTTGTAAACCAGTCCCTCTTGCCTTACTGTGGCACTGGCAATTGATTACCATCCTGACATCTTGATTGTTTTTCTGTATAGTTTTCTGAATATCCACAGCATGAAATCAACCTCAAGGCTTACCCTCTGTAGGAAAGACCTACCTAACACTTCCATGCATTGCAACAAGATAGATGAACAACTGTTCAGAATTAGCATAGACAAGTAGAGTTTTGCTGATGGCAAGCATATTTTTTGCATAGGTCACTCAGTGATATGGTTAAGGGCCATAAATTGCCACCTACTTAACTGCACAAATGAACCCCAGTAAACTAAGGATCATGTCTTCTGCATTTTTGGTACTTGTGTTTCTCTCTCTACATAAGTGTCATGGACCCATAACAGTAAATAAACTGTACATGCTAGACTGGGTTATTTTCATTTGTCTCTGTTGGTAATCATAACAAAGAGTTTCAGTTTCTATATGTAGGCAGTATCCGATTCTGCCACTGTGCTTCCATTCATTCCTTTGCACCAGCAGGACCCACTGCTAACAAAACAGGTAGTTAGCACTGCCTAAAGCAATCCTGGAAATAAGTGGAAATGCTTGTTTCTGGATCAGGACAGGTCAGCAGAGCTACATTCTGTGAAATCTGCTGACCTGCCCCATTATGGAAGCAAGTGTAAGCTCGGTGTGTAAGTGTAGGTGAGCGAAGGCATGAGATATGGTTATTTGCTTTCTTTCTGGGACAAAGCCATATGGTGCTTGTTGCAGCAGCAGAGAAAGAAGGGGGAAGAAGGAAGAGGAACGGGAAGGAACAGGAAGTAGGAACTAATCTGGCTACAGGACATTCTCTGCATGCGTCCAGTGTCTGAAAGCATGAGGAATTATTCCTATCTAGGGATGTGCAAACCCACCCTGTCTGGCATCAGGAGGCACATGCTGAAGTGCCACCCCTACTCAAGCCCCCCCAGGCCCACGCTTGAGCCCCCATGAGCTTGGCAAGCCACCTATAATCATCCCAGACCCCATCCAGTGAGCACCTGCCATTTTGCCGACTTGTTTTTTGCAAAAAAAAAGGGAGTTAAAAGAAACTGCACATTTGGGCCATGAAAGCATAATCTATGCAATATTAGAGGCAAAATGCCTCTAATATTGTGCAGATTAGGCTTTCCCAGCTCAAATGTGGGCATATTTAAATATGCACAGGTTTTTAGCTCTTTTTTCATTAAAAAACAACAACAACAACAAGTCAGCAAAATGGCGGGTGCTCACTGGATGGGGCCTGGATGAATGTGGGAAGCATCCGGGAGGACATCCCTAATGCCGACCGAGGCCCCATCCTGCCTAGTCAGCTGTCAAGGACAGCCACCAGACAGAAGGAGGAGAAGGTGCCGTGCACGCCGCAGCCACTCTTGCCATTGGGGCGTGCATGGAAACAAGTCTGAGCTGTTTGCAGCCTCTCGCCAAGCTCCAGGGCACTCGATGGCTGGGTCCATCAGTGCCCTGGAGTTCAGCGAGCAGGGGCTGGGGTGGTGAGGGATTTTGCCAGCCTCCCGGACTTAGTCAGGTACTCGTGACCTCCCTATTCCTATCCAACATATCCTTTGTCATATGCTTATAAGTATGTTAACTAAAGTATTGTACACATTTGAAAAGGAAAGCTGCAACATATTCTTGGATTGAAATGTCATTATAAAAATCTGCAAAGAAGTTTCGCTTGTGAGGAATATGTTCAATTAAAGTGGCATTTCACATATATTTAAAATTACTTTTGTAAGAATTTAAGAACAGTCCTGATGGATCAGAAAAGGATCCATCTAATCCAGCATCCCATTTCCCACAGTGGCCAGCCAGATGCCTCCAGAAAGTCCACAAGCAAGACATGAAGGCAATAGTCCTCCTCCCAGCAACTGGTATTCAGTGTCATACTGCATCTCTACAAGGAGGTTCTTTTAAGCTGATGGAGGATTGATAGATCTATCCTCCATAAATTCTCTCTCTCTCTCTCTCTCTCTCTCTCACACACACACACACACACACACACACGCTTTATACTGTCTTTCATCAAAATGGATTTCAGGGTGGTTTTTAAGGTTAAAAAAACACAAGTATATTTGTGGTTTGTTTAATCCTCTTTTAATGAATATCTTAACTGGTGGTTATCACCATATCTGTCATGGTCCAGGACTGAGAGCTCTCCAAGAGTGAAGCTTCCAGCAACAGTGATACCAAAGAGGAATCAGAACCAGTTCTTGGACCCTCCACCTCAGATCCCACACCCTGTCTACTCTATACCTAGGAGGTACCACTTCCCCCTGACTCTGAGGGGTGGTCCTTGGACTCCTCCAGTGAGCAGTGGTGCCCTGAGCAGCATTTCCCAACCAGCTTCTCACTCCATAGTCCCTCAACACCCAAAAGAACCCAGTGACTATGGCAAAGAACACATGAAATCTGAATAAGTTATTGGTACTTTTAAAAGATATGCATATCAGACTGTTTGGGCAAACATGAGAAAGGCATGTATCTATGGCCATTTTAACTTTAAAATTTCTTGTTTAATACAATGTTCTTCCTTACTTTCTTTTTTATGTATGATGCTTTATTAATTAAATAGCCTTGTATATAATTTTCTATTGATGCCCATACTATGATATCATTAACATCACCTGTGTCACTAACCTGTAAATATTCTTTCAACTCTTCTGGACAAGACTTAACCAATTCTCCATCTTGCATCAGTAAAACATTTAACTTCCACTATTGTGGAATTTTCCAATTCAGCCTTATTTACAATAAAATTAATAGAAACCACACCTATTCTGTTTACTAACTCAGGGGAATTTTAAAATAAGATTAATTCTTGAATAAGAATCATGTACATTACAGTAAAAAGTATACCCTTGTTCCTGTGGATGTCTGTTTTTTCATATATCCACTAAGCAAATGATTAATTCCCTTTTTAAATTCATTTGGTAACATCTCTTGTTTCCCCTTCCTAGAAATCAATTTATCTAAGTATGAATCAGGACTCTATTAAAAACTCCTCCTAGTATTATACAACCTTCTGCAATCTGTATTACTAAGTCAAAAAATTATTTAAAATTCAGACCGTTTAACATTTGGTGCATAAACATTGGCTATTATGTATTTTTTTCCCCAAAATATAGTACTTAACAGAATCAAGAAACATCCATACTTATCTTGTTCTATTCTTTCAATCTCTAAATTTAAAATTTATATATTTGTTAAAAACCTTTAGTTTTAGATAAAGAGTTGGATGCAAAATATCCTTCAGCCTATTAATTAAAGTGCAATAAATGTTCATATTCTAGTCTCATGTGAGTTTCTTGTTTTAAAAAAATAATGTTAGCCTCTCTTTGCATAATTTTAACATTATTCTCTTAGAAGAATAACTGTTTAACTGGATCATTGAGCCCATTAACATTCACAGAAAACAATTTTATATTTTACATCATTCTTTATCCATTACTAAGTCCCTAAAACCAGAGTCCAATGAACCTCTATGTCCTAGCTTGTCTATTTATTTTCTCTTGAATATGCTCTGAATCACTGCTTACAGCTTCTATTTGATCTCAGTTCTTAGTTAACAAAATCTAGAGAAACATTTGAGAAATTATTGGAAGTAAATAAATTATTACAATTAAGGGAAATAGTAAGTGCTTAAAAATCTATGGTATAAAAATCTATGGCATAGTAGACAGTGATTTTCTGAGAGGCGTGAGATAAACTGAATAAATTGTTGGCTTACTATTTAAAAAAGAAATGTACTGTAAGAAGAAATTATTCCTGTTATTAAAAAGAGTAACAGAAAATGTGTTGCAAGAGTAGAAGAGCTACTGAAAGAATTTAAGAAATATTATATGAAACTGTACTCTTCAGATAACCCCAAAGTAGAGGCAATACAGTCATTTCTTCAACATTTAAAAAGGTAAAGGTGTCCCCAACCAGTTGTGTCCAACTCTAGGATGTGGTGCTCATCTCCATTTCTAAGCCGAAGAGCCAGCGCTGTCCGAAGATGCTTCCGTGGTCATGTGGCCGGCATGACTGAACACCGAGGTGCACGGAACGCTGTTACCTTTCCCGCCGAGGCGGTGCCTATTTATCTACTTGCAATTTCTTGCTTTCAAACTGCTAGGCTGGCAGAAGCTAGGACTGAAGACGGGAGCTCACTCCGTCATGCAGCACTCGGGTCTCAAACTGCTGTCCTGCTGACCTTCCGGTCTGCAATTCAGCGTCTTAACCACTAAGCCACCGCGGCGTCAACACTTAAAGCTACCTAAATTATTGGAAGAGGAAAAGAAATGTTGGAGAAACCAATACAAGAAGAGGAAATAAGACAGGTGATATTAAATACTAAGGTGGAGAAAGCATCCAGTTTAAATGGATTCATATATGAATTTTATTAAACATTTCTGGAAGAGATCTTAACACCATTAACAAAAGCAATGGATGCTATATTTGACATAGAAAATATACCAAATACCTGGAATGAGGCACAGATCGTTATTATTCCAAAAGCAGATAAAGATCTATATTTACTAACCTTGTATCACCCTATTTCATTACTAAACTGTATAAAATGTTTGCTGCAGTTTTGGCAGACATGTTTGATTTAGTTGTACAGATATTAATTCATACTGTCCAGCAAGGATTTGTTAAAAACAGGAGAATGGCTTATAATATTCATAAAATGAATATTATAAGCCATTCATAAATATAATATAATATTCATAAAATGACTAACCTGATATATTATCTAAATTTGGGGGGGGGGGTAAGGATGCAATAACTTTTGTAGATGCAGAGAAAGCTTTTGATGGGTTAGGGTGGACCTACTAAGTTCAAGTTTTACACTACTATGGATTTGGACTAAAATTTAGGAGTTGGGTTAATAGTATTTACAGATCCCCACATGATCATTAGATAATTATTTGTTATCCCCACAATTCCAGCTGTCAAGAGGGACTAGACATTATCCCCTTATTCCCATACATATTTAATTTATATTTAGAGCCATATTTGACAGCAATACAGATTTAAGGATGGGAAATCAAGAAATTAAGGTCTGTTCATGTGCATATAATGTTGCCCTGATCAATATAGAACCAGAAAAAAATCTTTAATTGAATTTTTAAACATTGTAGAAGAATTTCATAAAATAGCTGGCTTAACTTTTTATTTTACAAAACAGGAATTAATAATACTGGAAAGTAAGATAAAATTTAAAGTTAACAAAATGTCAACAAAATAGTTGGAGATTAAGTTTTCTACTGCAAATAAACATTTACAAGTACTAAATATGATGTATTGGAAACTATGGGAACATCTTAAACTACCTTTTTCAAGAAGAATTGCAGCAATAAAGATGGATATTCTTCCTAAAATAAACTTCATATTACAAAATATTCCAATCGCAATAACAGAATCAAAAATGAACTCATGGCAACATATAATTAATACATTTGTGTGGGAGAATTAAAAAAAACTATAATAAAGTTTAAAACAACAATTATCAATACAAAAGAGGGGGCTTTCTTTACCATATTTGAAGAGTTATTTCCAAGCAGATTGTTTAATGTGGATTACAGATTGGTACCATGAAATTAGAGAATAATATATAGATAATTTAGAACAAAGGTTTGTTAAAATACCATTAAAAGCCCATCTTTGGATGACTCTAAAAGACATAAATTGATTAAAGGAAATCTTTTTTATTATCACAGCCTTACTGACAGTTTGGGATAAACTACTTGTCCTTCAAAATCACCATTGGCTGCTGTCTTATTTGATCCACAATTTAATTAAAATGGGGCTAATTGGTAATTTTATAAAATGGCAACAATACAGGGTTGATAAATTTATTGATCAGATTGTAACCAAGTTAAGCCTTTAGATTAATTGGAGAATAAAATGCTTGATAAAAGACCAGTATCGTCTGAATACTTTCAAATTAGAGATTATTTAAATAGTTTGTCAAGAAATCAGGAGAAACACAATTAAATACATTTGAGAAGATAATGTAGAAC
Organism: Heloderma suspectum; assembly: GCF_057233095.1. NCBI lineage: Eukaryota > Metazoa > Chordata > Lepidosauria > Squamata > Helodermatidae > Heloderma > Heloderma suspectum. Next base: position 253,681,180 of record NC_139460.1, on the reverse strand, counting down.
AAACCAAAAAAGATGTTCACTCAAACCTACCAAATTATAATGCACACTGAAGAAAACAGAAGACTAGATTACATTCAAAGATGGGAGAAAATACTTGGAGAAAGAACATCAGATGAAATGTGCAAATATATTTGGAAGAACTTCAATAGATATTCAGCCTATTGAGCATCATTGGTGGATTTGTTCTGAGGCAATTATTTTTTAATATTAGTAATATTCTGCAATATACTATACTTTGTGACTCTTATTAAGTTATTTGAAAGATGCAGTACCAAAGCACAAAGAAAAACTACTCTTTCATATGATATTAGTAGCACGGCTTCTTTTTACCAGGTTTGGTAAAGAAAGGAAATACCTCAACTGAAAGAGTGGTATATTAAAATGTGGGATTTGGCAACCCTAAGCAAAATTACATGGGTTCTTTCTGCTAGGCAGGGAAGATATAGGCTAAATCAATTTGAACAAGAATGGGAGCCATTTAGGAGGTTTTGTAATATGAAGTTGGAATCTCTTTCTTTTATTGTAATGTCTCACTGTTCAAAAATTATTTATGTCTACAAGTTTTATTGTTCTGAAGTATTTGATGGGTCTCTGCTTGTTAATGTGTGCCACAGGTCCTAGTGTATTAAATATCTAAAGAATAGCAATTTGTTTTGTAATCTAAAAATAATAAATAAATACTAATTAATAATAAAAAGAATCCACGGCCATTTTAAGGCCTCTTCCCCATACCAATACAACATAGTAATGTGCAAAAAGGACCTGTGTGACTGTATAAGGATAATAATATTACAGTATAACCATGTTAGCTTCTGTTTACAAATTCAAGGGTTAAATGTATCACACGTATAGACCAATTGTTTTAATTGTTCAGATATTTTAATAAGTTAGCATGAGCTTTCATGGGTTATAACCCATGCCATCAGATGCTAAAAGTATAAACATAGTTGTCTGTTCCATGGTCACCTCTTGAACACTCACCACAGGATATCTTCAACATATGGTAAAGAAGTTGCCTGTGGTGTTATGGGATGCAGGTATGTTCCAAGGCCCCTTACCCCTATTTCCACTCTCTGAGACAGGACATGGGGCTATCTCGTGGTTTGCTACATATCTGGGCTTAGCCCAAGAGCTGTATTTCCCCTTCAAAGTAAGCCTAATAAGACTAAACACAGTAAGGCTTTTTCAAGGCCAGATCCAACTTTCTTCACTGGATAGACAAAAGGGTTAGCACTAGGGATGTCAGAGAATTTCTCCACGAATCTCGGGGAGGCCGAATGCCAGCGCATTCAACCCCCAGAAGTTGGTGGAGAAACGGTCTGCCCCCCTGCCCCCCCCCGGGACGGGACTTACCTTGCTCGAATGTCCCTGGTGGCGGTGGCTCCAGTGGCGGTGCAGCGGCGGTGGCGGCCGGTCTTCTGACCGGCCGCCACCGCCGCCATTTGCAAGTAAAACAAACAAACAAACGTGATAAGCTATGTAAAGATTTACATAGCCTATCACGGCTAGATTTTTAAAAAACACAGTGATAGGCTACATAAATGTTTACCTAGCCTATCATACCTGTCTTTGAAAAAAAAAAAAGTGCGTACATGAATGGCGGCGCCCATGGGCACCGCCATTTGCGTTCCTTATTTTGGCACGTGTAGTCTATGTAAACATTTACATAGACTATGGCGAAAATAAGGGCAACGCAAATAGCATTGCCCTTATTTTTGCCGTAGTCTACGTAAATGTTTACGTAGACTACACGTGCCAAAATAAGGAACGCAAATGGCGGCGCCCATGGGCGCCACCATTTGCGTACGCGTTTTTTGGGTTTTTTTTAAGTCAGCCATGATAGGCTACGTAAAGATTTACATAGCCTATCATGGCTGAATGCAGGGACACAAATGGCAGCGGCTATGGCCGCCGTCATTTGCGTCCTGGCAGGAGAGGAGGTTTCGCGGCCGGAGGGATGGAGTGCCTTCCCCCCGGCCAGAATTTCGGCGGGGAGGGACAGGGCGCTTCCCCCCCAGCCAGAATTTCGGCAGGGAGGGACGGAGCGCCTCCCCCCCACCACAAAACAAGCGTCGGGATCAGGTAAGGGACTTTCGTCCATCCCTAGAGCACTAGGGATATGCGAAAGTTCCGCCATGGACCTTGGGGAGGCCAAATGCCAGCGCATTCGGCCCCCCGAAATCGGTGGCGGAATGGCCCCCTGCCCCCCCCCCCCGGGATGGGTCTTACCTGGGGCGGATCTTCCTGGCGGTGGCAGCGGCGGCTCTGGCAGCGGTTCGGCGGCGGTGGCTCCAGCGGCTGGTCTTCCAACCGGCTGCCGCTGCCGCCATTTCCAAGTTTAAAAAACAACAACAAAAAAGTGATAGGCTACGTAAATGTTTACGTAGCCTATCACAGCTGATTAAAAAAAAAACGCGCGTACCATGGGCGCCGCCATTTGCGTTCCTTATTTTGGCACATCTTAGTCTACGTAAACATTTACGTAGACTACGGCGAAAATAAGGGGAACGCAAATAGCGTAGACGCTACGCTATTTGCGTTCCCCTTATTTTTGCTGTAGTCTACGTAAATGTTTACATAGACTAAGACGTGCCAAAATAAGGAACGCAAATGGTGGCGCCCATGGGTGCTGCCATTTGCGTACGCGCGTTTGTTTGTTTTTAATCAGCCATGATAGGCTACATAAACATTTACGTAGCCTATCACGGCTGACTGCAGGGACGCAAACGGCGGCGGCTACAGCCGCCGCCATTTGCATCCCTGCTAGCCAGCGGCCGAATGTCTGGCCGCTGGCGGAGCCGGCCGCTGGCGGAGCCGGCCGGTGGCTCCGCAGAATCCCTGCGGAGCGGAGCCGGCTGGCCGGGATTTGGGCAGGGGGGTGGGACGGAGTGCCTCCTCCCCTGGCATCAGCATAATCCGCGAACAGGTAAGTGACTTTCGTACATCCCTAGTTAGCACACAAACATTCCTATGGCAGCAAAATAAATCAAAGGACGGCAGGGTTACAGAACTTTTTCCCTGTTGAAGCTCCTTTGTTTCAAACAATGGTCCCATGACTGCTCAGTTCGGTCTGGACTGTCCAAAGCATTGGCATTGATGAAACCAGAATCCACCCCAATGGAAGCTGGGCCAAAAGCTTTTTCCAGCTTTTTGGGGGAAAGGGGAAAGCACCCCAAGACTGGGGCAATGAAGTTCTAAAAGATGTAAGAGGGGTTTGGGGCTGATTTACCTTGTTGTACAGTTTAAGAAAAGCCTCATTGCAGCTACTCATAGTAGAAGGCTTGGCTCGTTGTACAGCACCTTGGCTGCATTTCCTGGGGTCTGGTCTGGAAGAATGCCCATGGGAACAATGCTACATGGGTACTGGTCTGGCTCAGCCCCCAAGAAATGATGCCAGGGTCCTCAAAAGACTAGGTTCTTGACTTCTATGAAATCACATGTAAAATTGACAAAATAGCAAGTCCTATTTCAGGAAATTGAACAAGGCTGAAAGAAAAATCAACCCAGACTGCACCATGTTCCCCTTTGGGAAGGAAGGCAAGAATGAACATTGGGGTCTGGGTGTAACAAAATATCATTTCATTTTTTTACAATTTACCCCCTAATTTCTCTGCTTTCTGTGACATGGGATAGCAAGCACCCCACATCTGAGAAGAGGAGAGGCCATAGCTCAGTGGCAGAGCACCTGCTTTGCATGCAGAAGGTCCCAGGTTCAATCCCCAGCATCTCCAAGTAGGGCTGGAAAAACTCCTGCCTGAAACCCTGGAGAGATGCTGCCAGTCAGTGTTGACAATACTGGGCTAGATGGAGCAAGAGTCTGACTCAGTAAAAGGCAGTTCCTATGTTTCCTAAGACGTTAGACTAACATCCACAGTTTTCTGGTTGAATTTAGTTTCCATTGTGGGTTAAAACAAAACTTCAGACATCAGAAGTAATTCACAGTAATTCACAGTATTTCATATCAGAAATACTGGGAGTCAGAGTAAGCAAAATTCTGAATTATCCAAAGCTCACTAGTTCCAGAACAGTCTCTCTATTTCAAAGAAAATTAAGGCCAATAGCCAGCTCATACAGCTGGTGCCTCCTACATAGGAACAATCATAGCATTATAGTGGACATTACTGCATATGGGGATGTCAGTGGTTTGCACCCTAGCCCAACTGCATAAATACATGGGGTGGACATGTGAGCGATGAAATATTTACAATTGTGTATCTTCTAGTAATGGCCACCAACTTGGGTGGCTTTAAAATGGGATTAGACAAATTCATGGAGAATAAAGCTAGCAGTGGCTACTCGTCCTGATAGCTATATAGTACCTCCAGTTTCTGAATACCATTTATGGGCAAACACCAGCAGGAGGTGCTGTTGCACTCATGTCCTATTTGTGATTTTTCCACATGCAGCTGCTTAAATGCTGTGTGAACTAGGGATGTCAGAGAATTCTGCCACGGATCTCGGGGAGGCCAAATGCCAGCGCATTCGGCCCCCTGAAATCGGTGGCGGAACGGTCTGCCCCCCCGCCCCCCCCCCAGGACAAGACTTACCTGGGGTGGATCTTCCTGGCGGCAGTGGCTCCGGCGGCGGCAGCGATTTGGCGGTGGCGGCGGCAGGTCTTCCGACCAGCTGCCCCCGCCGCCATTTCCAGTTAAACAAAAAACAAAAAAAGTGATAGGCTACGTAAAGATTTACGTAGCCTATCATGGCTAGATTTTTAAAAAACACCGTGATAGGCTATGTAAATGTTTACATAGCCTATCACGGCTGAGTAAAAAAAAAAAAAAGCGCATACACAAATGGCGGCGCCCATGGGCGCCGCCATTTGCGTTCCTTATTTTGGCGCGTCTACGCTATTTGTGTTCCCCTTATTTTCGCCATCTTAGTCTACGTAAATGTTTACGTAGACTAAGACATGCCAAAATAAGGAACGCAAATGGTGGCGCCCATGGGCACCGCCATTTGCGTACGCGCATTTTTTTGTTTCTTTTTTTACTCAGCCGTGATAGGCTACATAAACATTTACATAGCCTATCACGGCTGACTGCAGGGACGCAAACGGCGGCGGCTACAGCCACCGCCATTTGTGTCCCTGCTAGCCAGCTGCCGGATGTCCGGCTGCTGGCAGAGCCGGCCAGCGGCTCCGCAGAATCGCTGCGGAGCACAGCCGGCTGGCCAGGATTCCGGGGGGGGGAGGGACGGAACACCTCCCCCCGCACCATCAGCATAATCCCCGAAAGGTAAGTGATTTTCGTACATCCCTAGTGTGAACAGAATGCTGGACTAGATAGGCCTTTGGTCTGATCCAGCATGGCTCTTCTTATGTTCTTATGTTCAATTGCAATAGCCTTTCCTGTAGAAACAATCTGGAGATACCTCAGATCAAGCATGAATCCCAGCACAGTATTCTGGAATTTGTAGACTCATGGGGCATTCTCCATTCAAAGCCTTTTTAGCTATTCCGATCTATCCATGCTACATGCCACTTTCCTTGACTTTGTGCATTCATCACACCACCAAAAATGTCAGTCAGGCAAAGTCCTGAATGTGTTTTTGGCAGAAGAAACCCAGCTTGAAAAGATAAATTACCTGAACATTAAGCCTTGAGCAGCACTTGAGAGGGTCAATAATGGCCCATCAAAAAGCCTTTATTGATGCAAAAGAGGTTTGCTTTGGAAGAAATGAGCACTTCTGCAGAAAATGTCACTACTATTTACATTTTCTTTATTTTTTGAAATGAAAACCTCCTCTAATATGGAATATATATATATATATATATATATATATATGTATGTATGAAAACTCATTTCCCAAACAGGAGCAAGCTGCACAATATAAAACTCCAATGCCCTTTCAGTCGTATACTCAATAGACATTAAACACATACTGCAGGCCTCATGCTGGCTAAATGGAGGTGTTTGGATAGTTCTGTGGCGGATAACTGTCATCACAAATTGGTAGGAGGAGGGATATGGAGAATATTCCCAGTCCATGTACAGTAAAGGTTAGAAGCATAAAACATGACAGAGCTTTCTAGAAGCCTGAACACGTGGAGTTATAAAATGGGCCATAAATTTGGCTATTGCATGAATATGGTGCTTAGTGAACCAGTCTTGACTGGGTTATGTATTCCAGTAATGAATAGCATAACTACAGGATCATTACACACTCTTTCACATGAGTTTTGCCAAGATACACACCCTTTCCCACAATAATGTGCTTTTTGAGAGCAATTTTGTATACTTCCTTATGTGGCAAAATTAGGCCTATTTTGCTTCTTCTGTGCTAAATAGTTATTTGGGGAATACTTTTTGCAATGTCTCATAAGCACTGTTGTTTTTTAACTTCCCACAGAGTAATCCTATTATGGGGAAGAGATTCCATGGCGGAGGTACCACAACTACCGAAGCCATGCCAGCTCACTGTGGCCAGGGGGAAGGTGGCGGGGAGACTTTTCTGCCATCCTTGTTTTTTCCATCCTATTGCAATCAATGGGAAGGAGTTAACTATACCAGCTCTACAGCTGGCATAGCTGAGAGGTCCTTTTGGATCCTTGGGTTCCCCAACATTCCTCATTTTCCTCTACCTCTGACAGAAGATCACTAGTGCAACATCTATGCCTGCACAGCTTTCTATAGACATACTGGGATGGAGGGGGCTCCAGCAGGGTAAGGAGTGGACCTCCCTCTCCGCCAGTGGAGTGGTACTTATGGCACATCCAATGGCCCCTCAGCCATCCTTTGGTTGGCTTTAGGATTGCATCCTTAGAGAAGTTATTTGATTGGCACTAGAGAGTCACTGCTGATTGGTGGGGAAGAAAGTAAAGTTTCCATGTTTCAAAATCTGCTATCTATGGGTGGTTCTGCCATATGCAATGGTGTCGTTCTGCTTGCAGAAGGGAAAACATTTCCAGAATGGATTTCCTCACCCTGGAGGTGACCCTCAAGCAAATATGGGGGTGCATGGGGGCTGTAGAAGGGAGTAGAGCACAGGGAAGTCCTGTTGCACAAGCAGACCTCCCCTTGCATAACATTGCTCCAAGCCCTTAAGTTATGGAATAAATTGGACCTTCACTTTAAAGAAGGTTAGAACTTTAAAAAGATTTTTGTGAAGGTTTTACACATGTTAAGGCAAGGGGTGGGAAAACTCCTGCAGGAACTTTCCCTTTATTGTTAGAAAACAACTGAGCTGTGAGGAAAGGGGGCCTGTGTGTGTGTGTGTGTGTGTGTGTGTGTGTGTGTGTATGCCAGGATCCTGCCCTAGCAAGGCAAGAGTCTTACAATAAGCAGGACAAAACTGAAGCCCCCAGCAGGAGGGAAAGAGCTCAAAGCCCCTCTCTTTCCACTGCATGAAAGATCCCCATGTGTTTGTTTCATGGTTGGTAGCTTACTTGCACACAGGTCAGGTGTCTAACACATCACAGTCAACTAGTAGATAGGAATAATAGTAGAGTTTTAAATTTCTGCTCTGCTGCTAGGTTTTATTGTGGTTGTATTGTTATATTGTGGTTTTAATGTTCTACATATTTTATATTGTTTTATTGTGTGCTGTTTGGTTCTAATTTTTGTGAACTGCCCAGAGAGCTTTGGCTATTAGGCGGTATAGGAAAGAAAGAAAGAAAGAAAGAAAGAAAGAAAGAAAGAAAGAAAGAGAAAAAGTTACAGAGTCTTGCTTTAGAGATGAAATAAGGAAGTCATCTGCCAGATCTTTGTCTCCAATGCTGCTGGTCCAACTCATCATGCCAGCCCCTCTTCATCTGGGTTGGGTTCCATCTCCCGAGCTGATGCTCATGTTAAGGGTCATGAAATAAGGTGGGAGATTTTCCTAGCTCACTAAAACTCAATTTTATATTCCCTGCTTAGGAAAAAAAAAATCAAATTTATCTTCTCTAAACTTGCATTTGTTTTCAGCATTTCCCATTTTTAACGTTACTGGATTTTATAAAACAAGAGAGAGGTGGATTAAATGTATAAATTTTTTTATACATATTTTGCCTTGAAATTAACTAAGAACACTTAAAGCTAGTGATGAATTAACTTCCAGGCCCAATTTGTACTAGGACCAGCAATTACAAACAAAAGTGGAGAAAAAAAGTTTTCCCCCAAAGTTCTGAATTAACTCAGAACTGCCAGCCACATTCTGTTGGGAACACCTCCCTCCCCCATGAGCTGGTGGCTCCAATGTCAGTGGAGCCATGAATCTGCTCCAAGTTTCAGTCAGAACTCTAAAGGAGCTATCCATGGTGTGAAGCACGGCCACACTGACATCAGAGCCACCAGCCTCACTGCCCACGAGCCCCACTGCTGCTCTGGTGGCCTCTCTCTGGTGGCAGGACGAAGGGAGACAGGTCTCTCTGTCTCTCTTTTCTCCCTCTTACCTTCACCTGGAAGCCCATGGGACATGAGGGGAGACTCAGGCAGCAAGGCAGGCTTTGAGTGAGCAGCTTGTTCCAGTGAGGTCTGGGATCGAAATGAGGCCTTGTATTATACCAGGGTCACATCGTCTTTCTCAACCTCTGTTCCTTCCCTGAAAAGTGGAAGGCCTTATAGCAGTGGTCCTGTGGCCTGTGGCCAATCTGCATCCTCTAGTTAGTTTCTTCCAGGATTGTTGCCTGTGCTGATAGGCAGACATGGGATGTCTGTGTGCACGCGCATGGGATCCCTGATACACAGGGAGCTATGTCCTTGGGGGATGCAGTTTCAGGAGTTATGGTTTCTCGAGGTCCCACTTCAAAGGTGCCTGGCTCAAGGACCCCTGGCCAACAGGCTCAGTGTGATGCTGGGGCCTAGGTTGATATTCACTATCTCTGCCTCCAGTGCCACTGGTCCAACTCATCATGCTGGTCCCTCTTCATTGGGATTGGATCCTGAGCTGATGCTCAAGATGAGGGTCATGAGTCTCCCCGGTGCTTGTTGCTATGGCATGTTGAGTTCCAGGAGACCTGGGACATCTAAGTCTCCCATGGCACTTGACAATAGTCAGGAAAACTAATACTTATTCCGTGCACTGTTGATACAGTTAGCAAGCAAGAGGTGGTCTGTGGCAAACCAGTTTTGTGGGATCGGTTCCAGCTTCTTCCTTCTGATGAAGTGGACAAGGTGCTTTCATCTGTAAGGCCAACCACCTGCTTACTTGATCCTTGCCCATCTTGGCTCATTATGAACTGCAGAGAGAGGCTGGGTGAGGGGATCAGGGTGGTGGTGAACGCCTCCCTTGAGGAGGGAGTGATGACATCAGCTCTCAAGGAGGCAGTGATAAGACTGCTTTTAAAAAAGCCTTCCTTGGATCCCCAAGTTCTGAACAACTTTTGCCCAGTTTTGAATCTGCCATTTTGGGGCAAGGTGATTGAGCAGGTGGTGGCGATGCAGTTGAAGGCACACATGGAAGAATCCGATTATCTAGGTCCATTTCAATCAGGCTTTAGGCCTGGTATGGGACAGAAACGGCCTTGGATAGGGGCGAATGCTCCTTCCTTGTTCTCCTCGACCTCTCAGCGGCTTTTGATACTGTTGACCACGGTATCCTCCTGGACCGCCTGGAGGGGTTGGGCATTGGAGACACCGTATTACGGTGGTTCCGGTCCTTCCTCTCCAGCAGGTACCAGAGGGTAGCACTGGGAGAGGAGGTCTCAGACCCATGGCCGCTCATTTGTGGGGTGCTACAGGCTTCCATCCTCTCCCCGATGCTATTTAACATCTATGTGAAGCCGCTGAAGGCTATCATCAGGAGGTTTGGGGTGCAGTGTCATCAATATGCGGATGAAACACAGCTCTCCCTCTCATTTAAATCTTCACCAAGGTTGGCCATAGAATCCCTGTCCTAGGGATGGACAAAAGTCCCTTACCTGTTCTCGAAGCTTGCTTCGCGGTGGGGGGGAGGCGCTTCGGTTCTCCCCCTGAAGTTCAGGCGAGGGGGGGGAGGCGCCGCGCCTCACCCGACCGAAATTCAGGCCGGGGGGGAGGTGCCCCATCCCTCGCTGGCGAAATTCAGGCCGGGTAGGAGCGCCCCGTCTACCCGGCCGCGAAAAAAAAGTAAAACACACACACACACACCCGTGATAGGCTACGTAACGATTTACGTAGCCTATCACGGCTAGATTTCCAAAGTCAGCCGTGGTAGGCTATGTAAATTGTCACGTAGCCTATCATGGGTGACTTTGGAAAAAAAAAGCGCGTACGCAAATGGCGGCTCCCATGGGGACCGCCATTTACGTTCCTTATTTTGACACATCTAGTCTACGTAAAGATTTACATAGACTACGGTGAAAATAACGGCAACGCAAATAGCGTTCCCTTATTTTCGCCGTAGTCTACATAAATCTTTACGTAGACTAGACGTGCCAAAATAAGGAACACAAATGGTGGCGCCCATGGGCCGCCGCCATTTGCGTACGCGCTTTTTTTTTTTCAAAGTCACCCGTGATAGGCTACATGACGATTTACGTAGCCTATCATGGCTGACTTTGGAAAACTAGCCATGATAGGCTATGTAAATCGTTACGTAGCCTATCACGGATGTGGTTTGTTTTTTTTTACTTTACTTTTTTTTTTTGCAATGGTGGCGGCGGCAGCCGGTCGGGAGACCGGCCACCACCCCCACCCCCGCCAAACCGCCGCCGAACCGCCGCCGGGACCCGCCGCCGAGAGGGACATTCGGCCACGGTAAGTCCCATCCCAGGGGGGGCGGGGGGCTGGCGGAGAATTTCCCCACCAATTTCGGAGGGCCAAATGCGATGGCATTCGGCCTCCCGAAGATTCGTGGAGAAATTCTCCGCCATCCCTACCCTGTCCAAATGTCTGGAGACGGTGAATGGTTGGATGGGGAGGAATAAGCTGAAGCTGAACCCTGACAAGGCCAAGATACTTTTGGTGGGAGACAAGAGGAGGTTGGGGGATGTTGACCTGGTGTTGAATGGGGTATGGCTACCCTTGAAAGACCAGGTCCACAGCCTGGGCATCATTTTAGACTTCCAGCTGTCCATGGAGGCTCAGGTGACAGCTGTGAGCTGGACAGTGCTGTACCAACTCCCTCTGATACGACGGTTGCGCCCCTACTTTCCCGACCATCTGCTCCCATCGATAGTACATGCCCTGATCTCTTCTCATCTAGACTACCGCGCTGTACGTGGGGTTACCCTTGAAGACGGTTCGGAAGCTGCAGCTGGTATAGAACACAGCGGCTTGCCTGATTAAAGGCAGCCACCGGCGTGATCACATCACTCCAGTGCTGAAGGAGTTGCACTTGTTACCAGTTGTTTTCCAGGCCAAATTCAAGGTGTTGGTTTTGACCTTTAAAACCCTATATGGTTCTGGCCCAGCCTATCTTAAGGAGCACCTCCAGCAACACCAGACAGGCTGCTCAACAAGATCAGCCTCGGATGGCCTTCTCTCTGTCCTATCAGCCAGGAGAGCTAGGCTGGTGAGGACAAGGGAGAGGGCCTTCTCTGTGGTGGCCCCCACTCTGTGGAACTCCCTCCCTAGGAACTCCGCCATTCCCCCTCTTTAATGAGCTTCTGCCATGCATTGAAAACTTGGTTGTTCAGGCAGGCATTTGGGGTGGGCTAGGGAAATTTTAGAAAATGATGTTTTAATGTGTGATTTTATTGTTTTTAAACTGTTTGTATTATTGTACATCACCCAGAGTGGCCAGGTGACCGGCCAGATGGGTGTTTAAGAAATCAATCAATCAATCAATTAATACTTGATGTTAGCCAGGTGGGAAGAAGAAAAAGATGCCTCTCCCTGATATACTTATCACAGCAGCAGGAGCCAGGTAAGCTGGCTGGAAGGAGCACAAATCAGATTAAATCAGAGCCAGAGAAGAAGTCCAAGGCAAGGATGGAGGAGAAATTTGCTCAGTCCACATTGTTATACAAACAAACTTATCCTGAAATTCATACTTTTCAGAATTTTGTCATACAGTTTGCAGCTCAAAAAATGTGCACAAAAATGCATCTATTAGGGGAAAGTACACAGAAAACTGCATTATATTAGGGAGGAAGTGGTTGCAAAATGTGTGCAGACTAAGAAAAGTGCATACCAGAAAAGTGTATATTAGGAGAAATGCACAAGAAAATGCATACCAAGTTTTGGGCAGACTTTTTTTGCTGAACAAAAATTGACAGATTCTCCCATCGCTAGTCTGGGGTCATAACGTTTGCCTTTATCTTGAAGGTGACCACTATGAATTGCTGAGGTTCATATCCCAAGCCAGGAAATTATGAATGTCAGCAACATCGCTAGATGAAATTCATACTTTTCAAACATATCCCTGAAAGCTGAGTTTCAAAAACATAACTGAGAATGTTTAACATTCAAAACTACAAATTTAACACCTGGAATTTTTCTTGCTTTGTTTCATTTCACTTCCTTACCACGTCTGGCCATCTTCTCATGAATCCTTTAATGCGTATTGGCTCAACAGGTCTCAAGGCTCCAGAATAACCCTGTGTTATATAGGAGAAGGACGTAAGGCGTAATTTTTACCCACTGCCTTCAGATGTCTAGAAGCAACACAAAATTTTGTTTTCTGAGATGGTTATACACCTAAGCGAAGACAAAATTGTCACGTTTAAACGGGCACGTGAACAGTCATGCAGAATACCATACTCAATACCTGCACCTTGACATACAAGCATCTCTCACGCATACAGTACAACAGGCCTCTCTAGCTTGAACTGCATCTCAGCTGCGGTCTGAATCTCCAAAAGCCATAAATTATGCTCGTGAGTCAGAGAGGCACTGGCAATGAAGACAACAATGTCAATGAAATAAAATTAATAGTGCAAAATGCTAATAAAATGGGTAAATCCCCTTTCTCCTCATAAAAACATATTAGCCTGACTCATATTTACTCTTCTTCTGTGCTGAAATTAGTGTGTTTCCTGACACTTATGGGAAACACTAACAGTAATGAAGCAGAAAAATGATGAATGTTAAAAAATTAAGATGATCCATAAATGGTGATAAGCGTGCCCCCTCTTTGGTGCCTATGTACTTTTGATGAGCTGGCAAAGTTTTAAGCCTCTTTAATTTAAGACAGAGCAGTTTTATTTCTTTCAAGCTACAGTGGAAATAATTTCCTTATCTATCATTTAGAATGGTTTAATACTTTCATTAATCCACACATCATAAAGCGGAAAGTGATTTTTATACCTATTCCAATCATTCATTGTGGCCTACTGCAAATGGGAAAACGGCTGTTTTTCTGCTGATTCTGAACTTAAACTTAAGGACAGTATCTCCGCAAGTCTGAGTAATTATGGAGGCAAAGATTTAAAGACAGATAGAACCACTGTCATCCCTTCCTTTCCATTACTGGGCTTATTATTGGGTTGGAGGGAAAATAAATGACCAAATCACAGGAACATAACCCCAGAGAAAAGAACGGAGCCCTGACATATTGATGGAAAGAAAGCAACACCTTAAAGGCAGGGCTATGGTAGTGACTAATTATTCACAATTGTACCAACCAGCAAGTCATAGTGTATCTTTTTCTCTTTAAACTGGTTTCTCTCCACACACACACACACACACACACATCCCATCTTTTTTCATCTTGCAAGAAACCCAAGGTGGCTTACATGATCCTCTTCCTCTCCATTTTATACTCACAAGAAACCTGTGAGGTATGTTTGGCTGAGAGTTAGTGGCTAGTTCAAAGTCACCCATTGAGTTTCATGGCCTAGTGGGGACTATAATTCAGATTTCCCAAGTCCAAGTCCAACACTCTAACCACTACACCACCCTGGCTCTACATTAATCCTGCAGCATGCAGCTGGCCCCTGCCTTTGTTTTTACTCTAGGGTAAGTGTGTGCAGCCCCAGTCGAGACCACCACCCACTGGGAGGGGAGGTTTAAACTGCTCCCCCTTAGCTGCTTGTTTCCCAAAATCCCATCCTCTTGTACAGGGGTTTATAAAAGGTGGGGGGAGCTTTCATTGGCATCAATGAAGACTTTGCCCCCTTTAAAAAAAACAAACACCTCCATGCCAATTGAGGCTTCCCCCCCACACACACACACCGTCTTTTTTTAACCCCCATGAGGCAGTGTGTGGGATTTGGGGAACCAAGCAGATGAGTAGGGGTGTACGAAACCCCGCTTAACTGGCTCCGCTGGGCTCCGCAGGTGGGGGGAGGCGCTCCGTCCCTCCCCCCTGGAATCCTGGTCAGCCAGCTTCGCTCCACGGCCAAGCTGTGGAGCTGCCGGCCAGCTCCAGCCACCCACAGCCAGACATCCAGCCACTGGGCAGCCCTGCATGGACGCAAATGGCGGCTGTCGTAGCCGCCATCATTTGCATCCCTGCAGTGAGCTGTCATAGGCTACGTAAATATTTACGTAGCCTATCACGGCAGGGGGAAAACCCCAGTGTACGCAAATGGTGGTAGCTGCCGCCATTTGCGTAGGCTGGTTTTTTTTTCCCCTTGCCATGATAGGCTATGTAAATATTTACATAGCCTATCATGGCGGGGGGGAGGGGGGAAACCCAGTGTACCCAAATGGCGGTAGCCGCCGCCATTTGGGGAAACCCAGTGTACCCAAATGGCGGTAGCCGCCGCCATTTGCGTACACTGGGGTTCCCCCCCCGCCATGATAGGCTACGTAAATACTTGCGTAGCCTATCACGGCCTCCACAGGGATGCAAATGGTGTCCCTGCCTTAGCCGTGATAGGCTACGTAAGTCTTTACGTAGCCTATCACGGCTGAAGAAGGAAGCGAATGGCAGCCACCATTTGCACAGCAGAATGTAAGTGCTCCCTTTCGCGCACCTTTCGTGGGGTGGGGGCGGTGGGCATTTCGTCCTGCGTGCCTTTCGTGGGTTGGGGGGGCAGGGGCTTCATTCCGCGATGGTTTTTGGGGGGGGCGAATGCACTGGCATTCGGCCTCACCGAGATCCGTTGTGGAATTCTCTGACATCCCTACAGATGAGGGGAAAAGATTACCTGACGATACCTGATGAAGCACCTCTCCCAACATGAACCTAAATGTAAACTACACTCAACATCTAAGGCCCCCCTCCAGTTGCCTACACCCAGAGAAGCTCGGAAGACGGCAACAAGGCAGAGGGCCTTCTCAGTGGTGGCCCCCAAATTATCTCCCTGATGAGGCCCACCTGGTGTCAACATTGTTATCTTTTTGGTGCCAGGTGAAAACCTTTCTCTTCTCCCACGCATTCGGCAACATATGATAAGTTTTAATCAATCTTGGAATGTCTTATGGATATGGTTGTTTGCTTTTGAGATTGTTTGAAGTTGTTTTAGATATATGTATCTTTTGTATATATTGTCTTTTTATGTGTTTTTATGTAAATGGTTTTTAATCTCTGTATATTGTATTTTTAATGTTTTTAATTTTTGTAAACCACCCAGAGAGCTTTGGCTGTTGGGTTGTATAGAAATGTAAATAATAATAATAATAATTTTTAAACCTCCCCTTCCGGTGCATGGTGGTCCTGATCTGGATCAGGGCTGTGTGAACTTCTCCTAGAGTAGGGGTGTGCAAAACACTTATCCAGTTCCGGCCGGCAGTCCACGGTGGGGGGGAGGTGATCCGTTCCTCCCCCCCGGAATCCTCCCCGGCTGGCTCCACTCCGGAGCAAGGCCACGGAGCTGCCGGGCGGGGCCGGCCACAGCCAGACTTCCAGCCACTGCTGGGCTGTGACCGCAAATGGCAGCTGCTATGCCTGCCGCCATTTGCGTCCCTGCTAAGCTGTGATAGGCTATGTAAGTATCTACGTAGCCTATCACAGCAAAAGGCAGGGACGCAAATGGCGGCCGGCATAGAGGAACCTATGTTTAGGAACCTGGAATGTCAGATCAATGAATCAAGGTAAGCTGGACGTGGTCAAACATGAGATGGCAAGATTGAACATCGACATCTTGGGAATCAGCAAACTAAAATGGACAGGCATGGGCGACTTTAATTCAGGTGACCATTATATCTACTACTATGGGCAAGAATCCCTTAGAAGAAATGGAGTAGCACTCATAGTCAACAAAAGGGTGGGAAAAGCAGTACTGGGGTACAATCTCAAAAACGATAGAATGATCTCAGTAGGAATCCAAGGCAAACCATTCAACATCACGGTAATTCAAGTCTATGCCCCAACCACTGAGGCCGAAGAAGCTGAGGTCGATCGGTTCTATGAAGACCTACAACACCTTCTAGAACTAACACCAAAAAAAGATGTCCTCTTCATCATAGGGGATTGGAATGTTAAAGGAGGAAGTCAAGAAATAACCAAGATAACAGGCAAGCATGGCCTTGGTGTACAAAATGAAGCAGGACAAAGGCTAATAGAGTTTTGCCAAGGGAACACGCTGATCATAGCAAACACTCTTTTCCAACAGCACAAGAGGCGACTCTACACATGGACATCATCAGATGGTCAATATCGAACTCAGATTGATTATGTCCTTTGCAGCCAAAGATGGAGAAGCTCTATACAGTCAGTAAAAACAAGACCTGGAGCTGACTGTGGCTCAGATCATGAGCTTCTTATTGCAAAATTTCGGCTTACATTGAAGAATGTAGGGAAAACCGCTAAACCATTCAGGTATGACCTCAATCATATCCCTTATGAATATACAGTGGAGGTGAGGAATACATTTAAGGGATTAGACCTGATAGACAGAGTGCCTGAGGAACTATGGACGGAGGTCCGTAACATCGTTCAGGAGGCAGCAACTCAATCCATCCCAAGGAAAAAGAAATGCAAGAAAGCAAAGTGGCTGTCTGATGAGGCTTTACAAGTAGCTGAGGAAAGAAGGGAAGCAAAAAGCAAGGGAGAAAGGGGAAGATATACCCAGCTGAATGCAGATTTCCAGAGAATAGCAAGGAGAGACAAGAAGGCCTTCTTAAATGAACAATGCAAAGAAATTGAGGAAAACAACAGAATGGGAAAGACTAGAGATCTTTTCAAGAAAATCGGAGATCTCAAGGGAACGTTCTGTGCAAAGACGGGCATGATAAAGGACAAAGAAGGCAGGGACCTAACAGAAGCAGATGAGATTAAGAGGAGGTGGAAAGAATACACAGAATAACTATACAGGAAAGATCTGAATGTCCCTGATAGCCATGATAGTGCAGTTACTGCACTTGAGCCGGACATCCTCGAGAGTGAAGTCAAGTGGGCCTTAGGAAGTATTCCTAACAACAAAGCTAGCGGAGATGACAGTATTCCAGCTGAGCTATTTAAGATCCTAAAAGATGATGCTGTTAAAGTGCTGCACTCAATATGCCAACAAATCTGGAACACTCAACAGTGGCCACAAGACTGGAAAAGGTCAGTTTACATGCCAATTCCAAAGAAGGGCAATGCCAAAGAGTGTTCAAACTACCGTACAATTGTGCTCATTTCACATGCCAGCAAGGTGATGCTCAAAATCCTACAAGCTAGGCTTCAGCAGTATGTGAACCGAGAACTACCAGAAGTACAAGCTGGGTTTCGAAGAGGCAGAGGAACTAGAGATCAAATGGCCAACATTTGCTGGATCATGGAGGAAGCAAGAGAATTCCAGAAAAACATCTATTTCTGCTTCATTGACTATGCTAAGGCCTTTGATTGTGTGGATCACAACAAACTGTGGCAAGTTCTTAAAGTGATGGGAGTACCAGACCACCTTACTTGTCTCCTGAGAAACCTGTACAAGGGTCAAGAAGCAACAGTAAGAACCGGACATGGAACAACCGATTGGTTCAAAATTGGGAAAAGAGTATGACAAGGCTGTATATTGTCGCCCTGCTTATTTAATTTATATGCAGAGTACATCATGAGAAACACCGGGTTGAATGAATCGCAGGTCAGAATTAAGATTGCCGGGAGAATTATCAACAACCTCAGATACGCAGATGATACCACCCTAATGGCAGAAAGTGAAGAGGATCTAAAAAGCCTCTTGTTGAGGGTGAAAGTGGAGAGTGCAAAAGCTGGTTTGAAACTCAACTTTAAAAAAACTAAGATCATGGCATCTGGCCCCATCACTTCCTGGCATATAGAAGGGGAAGAAATGGAAGCAGTGACAGATTTTATTTTCTTGGGTTCCAAGATCACTGCAGACGGTGACTGTAGCCATGAAATTAAAAGATGCTTGCTCCTTGGGAGGAAAGCTATGGCAAACCTAGACAGCATAGTAAGAAGCAGAGACATCACCTTGCCGACAAAGTTTCGTATAATCAAAGCTATGGTTTTCCCAGTAGCAACGTATGGCTGTGAGAGCTGGACTATAAGGAAGGCTGAGCGCCCAAGTATCGATGCTTTCGAACTGTGGTGCTGGAGAAGACTCTTATGAGTCCCCTGGACTGCAAGGAGGTCAAATCAGTCCATCCTAAAGGAAATCAACCCTGACTGTTCATTGGAAGGACAGATACTGAAGCTGAAGCTCAAATATTTTGGCCACCTAATGCGAAGAGAAAACTCCCTGGAAAAGACCCTGATGCTGGGAAGGATTGAAGGCAAAAGGAGAAAGGGACGACAGAGGATGAGATGGCTAGATAGCATCACCAATGCAATGAATATGGACTTGAGCACACTCCGGGAGAGAGTGCAAGACAGGAAGGCCTGGCGTGCTATGGTCCATGGGGTCACGAAAAGTCAGACACAACTGAATGGCTGCCTAAACAACAACAACAACAACAATGGAAGGAGGTGCATTTGGCTTTCTGTCAATAAAAGTGTTTTTTTCCTTAACATTCAGCTACTCTCAGCAATAAGGAGAACAGAACTGAAAGGAAGCATTGTTTTTTTCCCGCGAGGCACTGGGAAAGATTAACCACTGCTACAAATTGTTCTTGAAAAATTAACTTTCCTATCGCACATGCTAATATTTAGAGAACCTATTTAAAAAAAATGTAAACAGGAAATAAATTATTTAAGCTCATGCTAAAAAGCTCCAAGCAATTGTAATACAAGCCATATCCATTTCATGCAGTGTGTTAACCAATTTAGCAATTTATTCAGTATTGTTGGGTTGCCTAATAATAATTCATCTCAGGCTAAAAGCATCGTCTTTAGTTGACCTCATTTCTTAAATCTGGTGGGTTTACTTCAATGGCTTTACATTTATCAGAACTAAGCTGGGCTTGTGGATGAAAGAGTTCTTGATGCTGAGCACCTGCTGATGAATTTAGAAGCACCTATAACTTTCTTCAAGCTTGGTCCATTACCATCCATTTACATTCTTCAAATTCCTATAATTTCCTCATTTCTGTAGGATTGAGGACCAGGGAATTGCACCCACACCTAGAATCAAGAGGTGGGACTTCCTCTGGATCCAACCCCATCTGTTGTAAATCCTTCTGGAAAATAGTAAGAAAGCTTCGAAATGCATGATGTGAATGTTCATTCTCTTTGCAGAACTGACAATTTTAGGTATATAAATGATTTAAAGCATATTTCCCCCTTACTTCACATTGTGGAACATCATTCTAAAAACATTAAAAACCCTTTCTCATTTATAAATATGCACTGAAATGATAAACAATCAGTTTCATATTGAATCTGGTGAAATCGTATTGAAAAGGGATTCAATCGGTTATGCCATCCCACCCCCCCTAAGAGATCATCATCTTTTTTATGCTGATACTGTGCTGATTTTATGCTGGGTTTTGTAGGTTTTACGCTGGTTGTACTGATTTTGTTTTGAATCTATTCTGATGTTGTTTTTTATGTAGCTATATGGCTATTTATTGATTTAGTAGCAAGCTGATCTAGCTTTGCACAGGTTGGAAAAGGCCTTAGTTTGATAAAATGAAGCCCTCAAGCAAAGTTACACAGCTCTCAGAATTGAATACATCATGATTGCCATGTCTGAGTCAAGGTATGCCTGCTGGCACCTCTAGGCATGGCCCTTACTATGGTGCTTCCCTGTAACCCCCTGAGGAAGGGGTCTGCTCACTCCATTTCCTGGGGTGGGGCTGCCCCACAGCAGGAGGGAGGGGTAGCCATATAACTCTGTCCCTCAGGCTACTCCCCTCTGGTTTCAACCTGTCTTGACTACAAAGCTATGGGCTGATTAGGGAAGTCACCTAGTGACTGAAGACGGTAGTACAGGCTCCAAACACATGGGCACATTTACATTAATTATAATTAATGCACTTTAAGAAACAAATAACATGAAGACGCATGCTCCTATGGTCCCCTTAGAATGCATGCCAGGTTTCAAGTGTCTAGGTTTCATGATCTTGGCACTATGGCACTGAAAGACAGACCTCCTCTTTTATTATTATAGATCAGTTTTGTAAATTGCCCAGAGAACTCAGCTGACCTTGGCCACAACTTTATTAACATTAACACAGGAGATCTGGGATGCAACTTTTTAGTTGTGCAGGAAGTGACTGAGAAGAGAGCCACTTTCCATCCTCCTTCTAGACTATTATGAGCAACCTTGCTTCCATCTCAGGGCAGGGTCAGATTTGTCCATAGGTAGGCCAAGAAGAGTCAGCTGGGGAGACCCTCCCAACTCGCTACCTTCCCCAAGCCCCACAACTCAAGGGCGTGCACTCCAGGCAAGCCTCAAAGTGGTTCCTTTCCCGGCCCCAGGCACCACAGCCCTGAGTGGCACAACTAGGGAATTTCTTTTCACCATACTAGTGGCTCAGGGCACTCAACAGTGATTCTGTGTTTAATATACATTCCTATTCCACCCCAATGTTGTGATCACTCTACTTAATTATTCAGCACCATGATAATCTCCAGCCTCCCATGGGATTAATGCAGAATAGGAGGGTGGGGGGAAATTCGTTTCCCACTGACTATCAAGTCCACAGACAAAAAATTCCTACTTGGCCTTGCAATGCCCAGCTATACTTACACCACATCATCCTGGGTTTGTCGATAGGAAATGAGATGATTCAAAGAAGGCCGGTGAGAATGCAGACCAGGCTTCTATAGCTACTCTGGCTCTGCTCCCAGCACACTCAGCCTGTTGTCCCACCTCCACCCAAAGCAAGCTTCAGGTCAAGGGGGGAAGGAATGACATTTTAGAAAAATCACCCCGAGGCTGACTATCTGGCATGGGTTACTTCCAGATGAGCCATCATGAAATTTCCTGCTTCATTCAAGGAATTCTACAGGAAGTCCAGGTGATGTTGTCTTCCATTTCCAGACTCTTGTATTTTCCCATGACACTTTCCTACTTACCTCAGAAAATCCATTGCGGAAGGAAAGATGGAACAGCTGCACAATGTCTCCTGATTGGTAACACTAGGCGCTGTCTGTTTGGAAGCACCCATATTCTTTATTTAGTTCTTGCATGAAGCTAAGAATTATTGTTAGCCAGCATAAGGGCTCCTTTTCTACAGGAGTTTCACAATAAAAGGCTTTGGTCTGGGTTTCAGAATGGTTCTCCATTTGTGTATACTATCCACTGTACAGAGTACTTGCTAACCAGAAAGCTGCACAATATAGCACAATGAAGAGATGCCAAAACCAATAGGGTGCAAACCAGGTTTTACATATCATCTTGACTGGCACATTTGGAATGCAGCTTGTTAAATCTGGTTTGCACCCATTGATATATGTTGTTCTTTAGTATCTATTACTTTTACATAATAGGGGTGTTCGAAGAAACAGCCTCATATATTGAGAAGGGGAACAGAGTTACATCTGCAGGCCACACCCTATCAAGAATGCCTGATCTGGCTATGCTCCCTGCAGGCTGGCTGTTTGAGAAACATGAGAAGGTGCCCTATGCACATTTGTCAGAAATGCTTCTCCAGATAAGGGAGGGATACCGGGCCAGTCAGGATCCTCTCCTCTGGCATGGAGGAGTTGAACATGGATAGGTTGGTACATGTGTAAGGCCCCTATTAATGCTTGCTGAATATATGGCTAGTGAGGGGCATGGTTGGGGGGCATTTGGGGGGCAGGCTAGGCTGCACAACTCCTTCACACATTATTTTAATATGTGAGAAGGTTCACCTGAAACCCCCCCTTGTGTGTTTTTCTTAACAGAAGTGCTCAGTTATGAAGCCAGCCTTTTGAACATGTGTGCGTGTGTGTGTGTGTGTCTGATGTGAGTTATTGTGTGATTACCAGAAAATATCTTACACCAAATTATTTTCAACTATGTATTGTTTTCAGGGAACACTATGCAACCTATAAATATAACATCTACATTCAGGTTCAATTTTGTCTCCTTCAGCTTATGCCATATTAAACTTGAATTGTTCAATTGTTGTGCAGTTGTAAATTCGATTTAGGCTTCTTGCACATAGAAAAGCTGGTCTCTCTGCATTTGACTAGTATGTTTGAACATACTGAGAAATTTGGAAAGCAGCTTGCTAATAAACCTGACTTGCACCCACTGGTGTAGCTTTCTCTTCTTTCTACAAAATAGTTGTTAGACCACTAAGGGCGCAGTCCTATCTAGATAGGTGGCCGCCTCTGAACTCGGAGCCAACCGCCTATCCAAAGCGAGGCGAGAGAAGCATAGGGGGAATCATTCCCTCTGAGCCAATCCTGCCCTGCTTTTTCTGCTAGGCAGCCGTTTTCAGTTGTCTAGCCGCAGGGGGGGAGAGCAGGAGAGGAGACTGCTGTATGACACATAGGATGTGTGTCTCCCCGCCCTTGAATGCTCCCAGCCCAGCCCCTTTTCAGCCGCTCTGTGCTCTTCTTCTGAGCACAGAGGATGGGACTTCTTCGCGCTGCCTCCAAGGAAGCACAGACATGAGGGGAGGTTGGTTTCCCAGAAAACAGCATATCCTATGGCTGTCTAGCCACTGTCTAGCAGCCATAGGATTGCTCCCTAAATTTGCGTTCAGCATGTAAAGAAGTGAATTTGGGACAGTCAAACCTTGCTGCCCATGCTTACTCCAGCCTAGGGATGTCAGAGAATTCTGCCACGGATCCCCATTCTGAGAGATGTTGCCTTAATAGTAAAACTGTATTCTTTTGCCCCTAAAGAAGGCCTTAACCAAAATGTGTTGGCATTTTATAGTCATTTTACTATGTTATAAAAAATTTCCAGTACCATTTTGAAGTTTTGCCTCTCTGTCTCTTGCTTTTCCACCGTTGGTGCTGCCGTTTTTTCCCTTTGTATAACAAGCAAGCCATCTGCTTCAAAGACATATATCACAAAACACCCAAAGAGGGCAAGCTCAAGATATTTTGCCACCCTAGAAGAGTGAAAATGTCATTCCTGTCCTTCAACCTTCACTAGACAACATAACATTCTTCAAGAACAACAAGGCATTTGCCCTGGTGGAGAACTCCAAAAGCAACTTTAAAACACTCTAAACACATAAGGAAATAAAAATAGGAACGTTTTAAAGCTGAGAGATCGCTTTTGCTAAAGGTTGTTTAGAAACCATTCATCATCACTTTCCACTCAGTGCATTCCTATGTACGTTTATTCAGAAGGAAGTTCCATTGAGTTCAATGGGGCTTATTCCTGAGTAAGTGTACATAGCAGAGCGTGAGACCAGGGAGACATGGAAATATGGATCTCCTGCCTCATCCCATACCAGCCAGGGCAGAAGTTATGTGGTGGAGGGAAGGGAACAGGGTTGGTTCACCAGGCTTTTCAGCCTGGCAGATCTGTGCAGAGCTGCAGGGCTGGTGTAGCTGATAGGTCTGGATTGTGCCTGTCTGGGGTAGTGGAGTGCCCGGTTCCACCCTGTCCTGCCCCTGGAATGCCCCATTTTGATGCTTACCATCAGCAGTAGCTTTCCACCTGCCCAGGGACAGTGGGAGCCTATACCATGGCAGGTCTCCTCTTTGCCACCAGAAATGGGCAGAGAGCCAGCAACACACAATCCTCACCCCCTTCCGGCCATCAGCATTGGGGCATTAGGGTTGCACTCTAAGAAACCTATATGAATTAAATATAAGAGCTTGATATTTTACCAGGTCTAATACAGTTGCAATGCCTCACTCTGCAAAATTTAAAATATAGGATGCTGGTTGACCAAATTTGAAAATTAGGAGGCCATTATTGGGGAGGAAAGGTTTTGCGACCAGGCTGAAATTAAAGTGTTCTTCTAACCATCCAACTGTACACAGAACACAGGGGTTTGTACTGAAAGAACTTAACTATGATGGTATATAATCATAAGTCCCTATAGCAGAATTAAGCTGGTTATAGCAGAATAGACTTTTAAATCCACATATCACATATTAAAGCATATTTTCTCTTGTGAGGCAGTCACTTAAAATGCTCCTCCAAAATCTTAACTTGCTCCAGAAACAAAACATGCAAGTTCTTAGAGAGATATGGGGGAAATACAATGTCTTACGTATGCTGAGTGGACACCAACCCCTTTAGTCTCTTGTCCACTTTGTTTCAGTGACACAAACCAGAATGTTGGCCTCATCCAGAATTAGATTGTGGATGATGGAGCTTTCAATTTCCATAAAAAATAGTGTAGGATCAGTAGTATCACATCAAACCCCAAACATCCCAATATGGGGAGAGTAGAATCAAAGGACAGGTAGAGGTGTATGGATTTTGTTAAATCCATTCCATCTGTTTTGTGGATCGTCAGGCATCTTTCATTCTATTTTATCCACTCATTGACATAATCAATTTTTTTTTAGGGATGTACAAGAATTTCATTCCACTTGTGCATTAATGCGCATTAGCACAGTATGAATTTGAGCAAATCTCCCCCAGGTAAATGCACTTGAGATTCAGCCTATGTGCACCCAGTGATACCTGCTATTACTGCATCTTTGCATGTTACAACCTAAATTGGCCAGCCTCAGCACCTCCCTTTAACTTACCCATCTTCTTTAACAATCAGTAATTAAGTCTGTTCCCAATGCCAAGAGATCCTAATTGTTCAAAGAGTCCAGGCAATGGAAGAATGGAAGGGATCACCTACACCTGATGCTGGTGGAAACAACATGGACTTGGGACAGTGGGGAGAAAGGAAAGAATTAGTATACCCCACCCTTTCCACTCCATTGCCTTTCACAACTGTCCACCATGCTCAATGGAATTAGTACAACTCCCTGATCCCTAAACCTTCCACCAACAACATGAGATCCCTGGTAAGGGGCTAGATACTCCTGGCTGCATTCTGCCTTCATACTTGATTCATCACTGAAACTGGTTTTAACCTTTGTGCTTTGCTTTGGATGCTGACTGAGATGGATTTCCTAAGCTTTGCATTTAAAAGCATTAAAGAGTAAAGCCTATTTAGAATGTAAAGCACAATCAAT
Source organism: Heloderma suspectum (assembly GCF_057233095.1). Classification (NCBI taxonomy): domain Eukaryota; kingdom Metazoa; phylum Chordata; class Lepidosauria; order Squamata; family Helodermatidae; genus Heloderma; species Heloderma suspectum. The sequence goes on along the minus strand of NC_139460.1, from coordinate 253,656,022 downwards.
AACACATCTCATTTAGCTCAATGACCTGAGAGCGTGTAACTATATAATGTGCATGTTGACGTGGTTTATGGCACCAAGCAATGTGCGTCCCACGTGATAAAGCTACTGATAATGTAGACTTGAGATTAGAAGGTGGTCTGAGATGAGATGAGATGAGATTGATTCAAAGATACTTTCCATTGAACAGGGCAGTTTACGTGATATTTGCTAATGAACAAGGCCCATGAGCCTCTGTTTAAATTCTGATTGCTCCTGGGACAGTCGATTCAAATGTAACAAGAAATATAGAACCCTCAGCAATTTGTCATGACTGCAGTTCCATATTCCTGACCTAAGTGACTGAAGTCTGTGAGCTCCAGATACTCTCACACCAGTAGTTCAATATCAAGTGTGCTAAGAAGACTGGAATTGCAGGGGGCATGGAGATGGAGCATTGCTCCCCACAGATTCTCAGACCTGTGTGATCATAAGGGCTGGAAAGGAATTTAATAAATCCACAGAGCATTACAAGCTGAGGCTAATCCCTCATCACTTCACAATGGCTCAGAGACAAGGCTGGCCCAAGACATTTTGCTGCCTGAGGCAAAGGACAAGAGGGCACTCTCCCCATTCCATGTACAGAAGTCAGACGGACTGACAGTAGAATCTTACTTCAACACTAGTGACAGGACAGCTTCCTCCACCACAGGAGGGTTTCTTAGTGTACACATTATAGGCCATGTGGCATAGCTCTGCCTTCTAACATCTTGCCATTACTCCCTTCCTCCCCACCCCACCCCCACAACAGTGTCACCGGAGACAACTGCCTCACTCTGCCGAATGGTAAGACCAGCCCTGGTCAGAGCCAGCCCCCTTATCATCTAGTTTCCCTTCTCCACCAGATTCCCATACTCTCTCAAACTAACACAGAGAGTAGGGGGCGACAGAAATGCAGCAGAGGGTCAGATGAAGGTCCTTCTAAGTTGCTCCTGCATTGCTGCTGTGCACTAGCAAGTGAAGCTTTTCATTTCTCCTGATTTGTTGACCAGCTAAGCCGTTCTTTACCCCGGAAAAAGGACTTCTGAGGGTGAGACTTTTATTGTGTAATCATACTGCCTCATTCATGGAATTTTATGGATTTTTATTGCTATTGGTAGCAATAAGAGCCCTCTGTCTGGAAGCACCCAGAGGCCCAGTTCACACACAGAGACTGAGTTGTCACAAAAACATGGCAGCATGCTGGTGCACACTGCCTGATCACTCCTGCTGCAAGGGCGAGTGGCCAAAGAACCCAGGGGTGCTCTGCTGACAAGCTAGAGGTCCAGGTTTGGATGTGATGCTAACCAGCCCACTTTATTTATTTATTTTATTTTATTTACAATATTTATATACCGCGCCTCATCAGAAGATTTTGGAGCGGTGAACAACATAAGAATAAAACAATGGTTCAACGAGTTTTAAAAAGTTAAAAGATTTTTAAAAAGACAAATCCCAACGAAGTGGAATTCAGCAACCTATGGCTGGTCATGCAAGGAAGGCCTCTTGAAAGAACGTCTTTAGGAGGCGCCGGAAAGAACACTGACCTCTAAAGTCAGGGAATTCCACAGGAAGGGGGCCACCACACTGAAGGCTCTTCTCCTGGTGGACTCCAACCAGGCCATAGGTCCATGCAGAGCCAACAGGAACATGCCCTCTAATGACCTCAGTGACCAGGCAGGTTGGTAGGGAAGGAGGCGCTCTCTCAGGTATCCTGGTCCCAAGTTGTTTAGGGCTTTGTACACTAGTACTAACACCTTAAACCTGGCCCGGTAGCGAATAGGCAGCCAGTGCAATTCCCCCAGCAAAGGAGTTACACGCTGAAAAGGGGCAGCTCCCGACAACAGCCGAGCTGCTGCATTCTGCACTAGCTCCAGCTTCCGGACCAGCCTTAAGGGCAGCCCCACATAGAGCGCATTGCAGTAATCCAAGCTTGAGGTTACTAATGCCTGTACCACTGTGGTCAAGCTATCCCTGTCCAGGAGAGGCCGTAGCTGGCGAACCAGCCGAAGCTGGTAAAAGGCACTCCGAGCTGCCGCAACCACTTGGGCCTCCAGCAACAATAATGGATATAGGAGTACCCCCAGACTACAGACCTGATCTTTCAGAGGGAATGCAACCCCATCCAGAAGAGGCAATGAGACTATCTCCCGGACCCGGGAACCACTCACCCACAGGGCTTCCATCTTGCCAGGATTCAGCTTCAGTTTATTGGCCCTCATCCAGCCCATCACTGAGTCTAGGCACTGATTCAGGACTTGCACAGCCTCTCCTGATTCAGATGTCACAGGGAGATAGAGCTGCGTGTTATCAGCATACTGATGGCATTTAGCTCCAAATCCCCTAATGACCGCTCCCAGCAGCTTCATATAGATGTTAAACAACATTTGGGACAGGATGGTATCCTGCAGCACCCCATAGCTCAATTGCCAAGGGGCTGAGGAATAGTCACCCAGTGTTACTCTCTGAAATCAGCCCCGTAGGTAGGACTGGAACCACTGTAGCACAGTGCTTCCAATACCCATCCCACAGAGTCGATCCAGGAGGATATCATGGTCAATGGTATCAAAAGCCGATGAGAGATTGAGCAGAATTAACAGGGTTGCACTCCCCCTGTCCCTCTCTCGATGGAGGTCATCCATCAGGGCGACCAAGGCTGATTCAGTCCCATATCCAGAACAAAACCCAGACTGAAATGGGTCTAGATAATCAGTATCCTCCAAGAGTGCCTGCAATTGGTTCGCCACAACCCTCTCAAGTACCTTCCCTAGAAAAGGGGTATTTGCATCTGGGTGATAGTTGTCTAATACCATTGGGTCCAGGGTGGCCTTCTTCAGGAGTGGCTGCACTACTGCCTCCTTAAGGACAGCAGGGACCACCCCTTCCTGTAGGGAAGCATTTATCACTCCCTGGACCCACCCAGTCATACCCCTTCAGCTAGCTTTTAATAGCCAGGAGGGACAGGTATCAAGAGGGCATGTGGCCGGTCGCATTATTGCAAGCATCTTGTCCACATCATCAGACCATAACAACTGGAACTGATCCCACAAAATTGGACAAAATTCTCCATAAAATCTCAGAAGAACCAAATGGTTTATGTAGAAAACCAGGGGGCAGTCACTCATGTCTACTTCAACTCTTATGACAATTTTGTTCCATCACCATCACCACTGCTGATGTCCCTGTTCAATATCTGTTTCTGGAGGAAGAAATAGGTCTTTATATTGCATGTGGGCAAACTATCTTCATTTTAAAAAACACCATTAATGGAGTAATCCTAGGGCCCTAGGCAGCATCTGAGGCCTCCTGGAGCTGAGGCTGGAGAGAATTGCGCTGGCTGCCTGTCTGAGGTCACAAAAGCAACCTCGGAGGGAAGGTAAAGGGGGCATTCTCATGGGCAGGGAGGGGACTGGGGAGACTGGCTTATGAGGAATCCTCCAGCCTCCTTAAGCCTCCTTCCCTCCCACTCCCCAACACCTCAGCTAGATGGACGAAAAAGCCCATCTAGCTGAACTGCAGGAGCATGGAGGTGAAGATGGCCATAGGCCTCCAAGTTCAGAGGCTTACGGACATCCCCATAGGACTGCGCCCTAAATGTAACGGGCATACTTCTTTTCCTGTTCCCTGATGAATTTGTATCCTGTCTGTGTTTTTGACACCCTGGAGTAATCCAATACACATATATTAACCCAGCTTTGCAAAGCAGGGTTTTGAGGTAAAGCTTTGCTGTGCAGTCTCTCACTTCCTACCATGACTTGAGCACCCTGTGATCAGCAGCACAATCCTAACAGTGCTTACTCAGAAATAAGTTCTATTGAGCTCAATAGGGCTAATCCCATAGTACGTGTGCTATGATTGTAGTCTAAGACTGTAATCCTGTGCACACTTACTTGGTAGTAAGTCCCATTGAACTCAGTGGGTCTGATTTCTGAGTAGAGATGTATATGACTGCACTGCATGTTCAGTTTAAGAAAGTGCAGAATGCTACACACTGGGAAATACTTTGGGAAACAAAACTAGATTTTTCATCACAGACAGGCAGAAAGTACAATGCTTGTAAAATCTTTTATTGAAGTAGAAAAAGAATCTGTTTCTTAATCACTTTCATACATAAAGGAGTTAGAAATAGGAACTTTGAACAAAATCAGTTACCATGCATTTTCCTAATATAATGAGATTTATGCAGGAATAATATGACTTAGTTAATTGTCAGGATATCAATTAATACTTCAGTAATGCTGTAATTACAAAATGATTATAATTAAATAGTCCACAGAAGCTTTGTGTGCAGAGAAAGAGAAAAAGATATATAATTGAATTTAAGGGTATGAAAATGTCATTGAAGGGAAACTTAATCAAAAATGGCAACTGGGATTATTTGGTGAATCTTCCCATCATTACCTTTCAATGCAGTAAAAGATCAAAGGGATAGGATTCTATTTGACTGTCACTTCAGCAAAATGAGCGCCGCATGTCATTTGAAACAACTACATGGGTGCTTTATGAAAGTGAAACAAAAAATACCATCAAATTAGTCATGAATGTTGCTGAGGTGATGACATGTCAAAGAGTTTGAAGGGTTTATGAATGTTTGAGGAGGAGGATGTCACAAAAGCACCACAACTTCATGAAGATAAGTGAAGTGAACAGATGGAGTGATATATAATTATGAAGCCTTTGATCTCTCTTTGAATATGATGTAATGCAAGAGAAGACAGAAGCACTGGTGGTCCATGTATAGTTCTGTCATTTCCAAAGTGTAACTTCCACAGTAAATGTTCACACTCCTAATGATAGGACACCTCATCATGGGAGACAGCAATAAGTGAAAGTTCAATGTTGGTTTTACAAAAAGTGCAAAGAACAGGAAATATAAGTCAGGCACTCTTCCTGTCCTCCCTCCTCGCACTGCATAATGCCCAAACCTGTCTCTTCCTTGATGTAAAGTTCTCAACTGACATAGCAGGATTTGGGGAAACTGGATATGTTCATTCAACACAGCCAAGCCATAAGGCAACCATACTCATCCCACAGGAATCCCAGCTGGGTTTCACTTGAGCTGAAGAATCAGACTTACACAGGAAAGTTCTATGCCATGTTGTATCTTCATATGTTGTTGATACCTTAGTGCACAAGAGCCAAATAGTAACAGTGAAGGAAGATCCCTTTATTTAGATAAAGAACATGCCCTTATTCATCCCACCTAGGATGTCACAAGGAAACTATACACATGCAATACTTCCAATGAGAGATGCAACCCTTTTAGAAACTCTTCATAGTGTCAGCTAATTTTACGTATTGTGGGATGGTGTGCCATAACCAAGAGATTTCTGGGTGGTAGCAGTTTCAGGTGCCAGGGATGGTGAGATCAGTTTATGGTTGGCGAATCAGTTCTAGGTTATGGAGGCAACCAGAGGTAGACCAAGCTTGCTCTCGTGAGACTGCACAAGCTGTGGGGCATTTGGGTGCACTTCATCCAAAGTCTGGACTTTGTATGGTCACAACACCTCAACCTAAGCCTGGACTTTTGAGCACATAGCAGGCTGGCTGAGGAGGAACATAGAGCCCTCATTAAAAGCCATTATAGAGAGTAATCTCTTAGATTTTCCTTCAACACACATATTAAACATTGTTGAAGGCAAACATTTTTGAGAATTGGACAAGTGCATGCTGTTTTAGCCCTTTCTACTTTTGCTTTAATTGAGGAGCATTGATTGCCCCATTTCTTACTTATAGGTAACATGCACAGATGAGAAACAGCAGCCATTTTTCTTCAACTGATTTTAGCAGTTGAAGAGTGGAGGCTTTGCGCTTTCTACTATAATTGAAGATAGGTGGATTATTTAAAATTAGTATACAGACTATTTACATGCTATAATAGTAATGTAGTGGATAGAGTGGTGTCCTTGGACATACAAAAATTAAGTTTAGTCCCCAGTGCTGCCATAGACATATAAGATGGTCTGGGAGAACTATCTGTCCAAGTTCAGACATAATGGGGAAAAAACACTGTTTTCCATCAAGGGAGAAACCTGCATTCTCCTCTGAAACACTCTCTTCTTCCCTCTCTTTTTCCTTTACAGTGAGGAGAGGAGATTGGAAGCTTCCAATTTCTCTTCAGAATTAATCACATCCTGTTATGACTGAACTTGGGAAACTATGGTGTGTTCTAACTGTGGTTATTTAGCCAACCAGGATAGGTTTGCTTTCCAAGTAGTGGAAAGGCCCAGCAGCACAACAGTTATGCAGTTTGGTTTCTGGCATTTTATAATATTTGAGTTTCTTTACAGATATAAAGATTGAGCATAGGAGGAAATACTGCTTGACACTCCAACAGAGAACTGTGTTTAGTTCTAAAGGAGGCTTGTATTTAAGCACTTGTCTGGTAGCCATAGGCAAGTAGATATTGTATGCAGGGGAGTACATAGAATTCCATGCAGGTGTTTCAGTGGGCTGGTGGAGGAAGGATGGAGCACTCCATTCCTCCACTGCATCCAGCATATAAACCAAGTGGTCTGCTGGAGGATGGAAGCCTCCTTCTCCTCACCAAACATAGAAGTGTAACTCTCCAACCATCTTCTGCCAGCTTCCGGCAGGGTTTTTTGTTTCTGTTTTTTTGCAGGCCAGGAACTTTTTCGGGCTTATTTACAAGACTGTTCTAAAGTGAGAGTAGTTTCTGAACTCCGCATGTACATGTAGGACAGGAAGAGGGGAGGGGGAAATGCACAAACTCAGGCTCATTCTCATAATGACAAACCATGATTTCTCATTATGTCTAAACTGGACATCTGCCTCTTGGCCTTAATTTTCCATCAGTAAAATGAGAATAATGTTAAACTGCTGGAAATGAAATTAGATAAGGGCACACCCTTATTGTTGTCCTATAACATTGGATATGGAGTAGGCTTTACATTTCACAATTAAAGATTGCTGCATATATAGTTTGGCTACAAAGAATAATTTCTATGAACTTCCATGGATGTTACAGTCCATTTATAATCAGGAACAAAGAAAGAAAATGACAATTCAGATAGAACCAAAAAGAGAGAAAGATTTTGACATATATTCCAATAAAAGTCTCAGGCTGGAAATAGAAAATAAGTCTCTTATATGCAGCATAAACAGCCTAACAATAAAAAACACATTTATTCTGAGGATAGATGATTTTGCACAATGTTCAGCTGCTGACTTGAAAACTCTCTCTTTGATCTTATTCTTTTATGCCACAAACATTAACAATATCATAAAAAAAATTAATAATTTATCTAAGATGAGCTGAATATTTTTTGCTCCTTCCTTTGTGTATTCCCAACCAGGCAACAAAGCTGTCTACCTTCAGAATCAATCTTAACCTTATTTTCTATTGTGTACTTCCTGTTGTTCCAAAACAAGATTAATTTTTGTATATGCAAGCCACTGAACAGTTGCTGCTAAAATAAGATTGATTTTAAATTTATTTTTTCTTTCTTTACCCCCACCCCACACACATCTTACCTTATTTTTATTTTATTTTACCAACATTAATAAAATCACATTGACTTGTAAAATTGAATTTAGTTATATTCCACTTCAAAAAGTTTACATACCTTCTCCTCCCTCTACTCTGCTCAGTGTAGTAGACACCACTGCCATTTTTGCTGAAAGAATCTAGGCATGGGAATCATAAGCCCTATTTAAACAACCAAAACAACAGATATAGCCAATGCATAGAGGTCGACATCGTAGCCTTTCACCCCAACTTCAATCTCTGTGAAACTTGTACATGGGCAGGCTCTGTGCTGAAGACCCTGGTCAATGTCCAGAGGTTTCTAGCTTCTTCCATACACTCCTAGCAACTGCATTAACAAAGGTGGGAAAGGAAGCCAGGCTGGGATGCATATTGGTGGCCAGAATAAGGGAAATTGATTTTTTTTTACCCCTTTCTCTGTGGGGCTGGGAAAACAGAGGGGGGATTTGGGGAGAATCTGGAGCAGTGCCAGCTCCAAGCTTTTGAAAGCCCTTGGGCAAGGCATTTTCAGTGGGCCCTTTCCCTCAAGGAGTCTACCTTCATACCACTATTGTTACCAGCTGCTATTGCTCCTCATATTTTTCTCTTTATTGTTACCACTTGCTTTCTTGACAGGCAGAGAGCCAGTGAGCATATAGGCTGCAGCATCTACTGCTCCTCCTTCTCACCACCACCATTGGCTGGGTCAGAGCAAGAGGCAGCTGAACAAGCAGGTTGCAGTGCTGAAGAGAAGCGAGTCCAGGGGGCTCTTTTTAGTGGTCCCTCAGAAGGTGCACAACCATGCTTACCCTTGACACTGGCCCTGATCTGGAGGGTGAATTAATGGAGAGAATCAACTGAAGATTTGGGATCTGGGTGGGAAATTAATTGGGTTGTTTCATGGGTAATGGTTGGGTTGAAGCAGCAACTGTGGAATCAAAACAGTAGTCTGGTAGTTAAACATGGCTTGTTTGTCCTTCGGCCCTATCATAAGCTTCAGCTGACCTCAAATATACCAGATTCCCACAATGCACCAATCTATCCCACCCTTGGTCACCTACTTAAACAGTTTTACCTGAGCTCCTTTTTTTTTCCAATGGTGCATCCATCAATTCTCCAGCAAGGGTCTGGGTAGTTTACTTGATCACAAAGAGCCAGAGGTTTTGAGCTGATTTGCTGTAATTTGCTGTAAACATAATTTAAAACCTTGTTAAAATGAATGTCATTTGTGTGACCGCCAAAATGCCGTCGGTAGAAGATGAGCTGCATTTTGTTGTGATCCCCCTTCAGAGGGAATCTGAAGAACTTTGAGTCAGCAATTCAGAAACCTTGGAATGAGCCTCCAAGCCATAACCTTTGAAAAACGTGATAACTGGTGCTTCTTTGTGCTTGTTTTTAATGTATTTTGGGGGAAGCCTTCCCTCTCCTCCATTAAATGACATGTCTAGTTCCTACTGAGCTATTAAATGTGTGTCCAGGCTGTACCACTTTGGACTGTAGGTGGGGGAACTCAACATGACTGAATTCTCCTCCATACAATAATTCAGTCAATCCCTGAACATAGAAAACTAAATTTCACTGAGAATTGTTATGGACTAGCTTTCTCTCTTATGGCTCATTTTTTGTCTGCATTGATTTTGATTTGTGGTATGGAGAATCAAACATGTGAGCTCCCACCAGCAGTCTACAGGGCTGAGCCAAAAAGCTCAGGAGATCTTCACAAATATTTTCCACAAGTTATGTCCTGCAAGGAGGAGGAGATTTTCACAAATATTTTCCACAAGTTATGTCCTGCAAGGAGGAGGAGATTTTCACAAATATTTTCCACAAGTTATATCCTGCAAGGAGGAGGAGATTTTCACAAATATTTTCCACAAGTTATGTCCTGCAAGGAGGAGGAGATTTTCACAGATATTTTCCACAAGTTATGTCCTGCAAGGACATGATGCATGTGTGTGCACGCGTTACTTGAACCTGAATCTGAAGGGGTGAAAAAACAAAAGATAGCATTAAAGACAGGGGGAGCTGCTCTAACTTGGATCTTACTTCATTTGCAAAATATGATGATGATGATGATGATGACGTTTGTGAACATTCAAAAGTGCAACCAGGCCGTATGTAAGTCAATGACACATGACATTTCTACATGCACAAAAGTACTGGATTTGGCCTGGGAGGAGGCCAGGGGGGACAATTTAGGTAGGCAGAACTTTGCTGCAACCCAAGAGGTATGGGAAATATTTGACTGGGAATCCAAACCAGGTCACTTCTGATGTGCAATCTTAACAGTGGGCTATATTGCAGGGCTACCATCAGCCCCACCTGCAGGTGTAAGGGCTTAAGAGTTGTTTTATACCAAAGGTTGTTTTACACTACTCTCTCATCCCAAGCTGCAATGGATAACACTACAAAATTGTTGCAAGCTACTCTCTCAGCTTCCAACCTGCAATAGGGGTCTAATACCTCTGAACAACACTGCATGGTTGTTGTAAAATACTATACTGCAGGTCTGTCATAAGCCACTCTCTCCCAGCCACAGCTCCTCCCAACCTGCAATGTGGGGACAATGAACTGCATTTGCTTTGGGATGTGCATTACCTGGACTTTTCTATCTTTCTTTAATGTATCGCCTTAATAAAGAATTTGGTTAGAAAGAGCAGGAACTCTTCTCTTTGCTGCTGCCTTTGGGAGGTTCTAGTGGGTGGGGCGGACATATTGGTGCACAGTCCTGGCTACATTAAAACCTTGGAATTCTTCATTGATTTCTCTGGGCAGCTCACATTTCTTTCCCTGCTGACATTTAAAAACAGCTTCTCAGTGTAAACCAGGAAATGACCTATCCTGACAATGAGATGCCTGTCCTTTTTACATCTGTGTGTCTCTTCCTCCATCCTCTTTTGTTCATTTGTCTCAGAAGAGGAAAGAGGAGAAACATGGAGCAAAGAACAACAGAGGAAGAGACACATAGATATAACTGTCCACCTTCCATTCACCTCCATACCGCCTCTGTGCTTCCCTTCAGGAAGCCTCTCTGGACAGTTGATCGGTGCTGTTTTAAAGCCTCTGTGATGCTGTGCATATGCTGCTGCCCCTTCACCAGTCACATCCAGCAAGCAAACCTATTCCATTCCCCCCTTATGCCCCCTCCCATTTTCAGTTTTTAACTGACTCAAAGTTCAATGACTACTGAGCATAGCTGGTCCTCATTGGACTGTTTTGGGGGTCCAATGAAGACCAACTTCATTCTTTTCTAATTCTGTTTTATTTATACATCTTCAGACCTAATTACCCAAGCCTGCTGTGCCTGTGACCTCCCTTTTGTGTGTGAAAAGTGCCATGTTTTGCTCCACATCAATTGGCACTCGTCCTTTATTGCAAATAGAGGGAATGATAGCACCAAAAAAGCTATTTTATTTTTCAGGAATTTTAGCTAAAAGGGGGTGAGGGCAATGCATTTTGAAGGTTGCTTCATTTGCATTAAGTGATGTTAGTGCACAGTTCCAATTTGATTGGCCATGTATTTTCATGACATCATCTCATTCACTACATCAGCCTTCCTCCAACATGGTGCCCTCCAGACATTCTGGACTTCAGCTTCCATAATCCTTGACAATTTGCTATGCTGGCTGGATCTGATGGGAATTGTAGTCCAAAACAGCTGGAATGCACCAAGTTGGGGAATACTGTCCTATATCATCCTCAGTTGACTGGGCTCCCCAAAGTGACTCGGAAGAAGCTCCAAAGCAGCAGAAGATCACAGAAACCGTGTCAATTGTTTTCAATAGTCTTGAAGTGGGTGAATACTGTTATAAACAGTGGTTTTCTGAGGACATATTTTGGGGACCCCAAAAACATTTAAACCCCAGATATCAAAAAAGGTGAACATTTAATGTGTGTGCATATAGCTCTAACACAGTATATCAAGTGTATCACTGGGTAAGTTTATTTATTAGACCAATACCTCAGTGTACAGTCCAGCCCATTAAATTCTCACAGCTGAAAATCAGACAGGATCAAGCACTGACACACAGAGTTAGATCCAGACTTTGTCAAACTTAAAGTAGACCCATTAAAATCAATGGGACAAGTTAGTCATGACTCACTTCAGCCCCATTGATTTCAGTGGGTTTGCTCTAAGCATGACTAAGTCTGGCTCCAATCCATCATCTATGGATATGTAAATTTAATAATCAAACAAGGCAAGATGGGGGGGGGGGTTCATCCCTATATACAGTACAGCCTGCTCCTGTTTGGGGGGGGGGGGCAACTTCTCCATAGCAAACATTTCCTATGGACCAGATTGGGGAATTAGTATTATGTCAGTTAGTTTCCGGATCTCATTAATGTGTAAAAAAATATATCTAGTGGTATTGCAACTAGAATTTACAAAGTGGTGTGGGGGGACTGGGTTAGGGGGATTGTGTTTAGTGTAAACTGAGCTCCTACCCTGTTGGAATTTGCCCTAAGCAAGTTTCATTGCATCTGGAACAGACATGGGTAGTTGAAAACACACATTGCCTCCTATTTACCTTTGGTTTTACAGAAGATGTTCTCTATATTAACGAGGGGAACTAACCTATTTTTTTCCACATCACTCAAGGAGCTGCCTTTTAATCCCTAAAAAAGAAAAGGAACAAGGGTAGGGGGCTGATACATATCAGAATGAAGAGCTGTCAAACTGAGCTGGCTTTAAGCAGCAAGAAAAGAACACGTATTTCTGAACGTGTAACGCTTGGAGAAATGCCTTTTATCATGATTAAGAAACACAATCCCAGTCTTGCAGAATTGTATTTTTATAGAGCGAGGTAGAGAGATGGACTAGGAGAGAGGCAAAATAAATCAGAGTTCAGCTGGTCACTCTATGGTTGGGTGAAAAAGAGTTTTTCTTCCAATCCGAATCACTGAAACCATTTTTTCTTCTTTACTTTTTCTCATTCGCTTGCACCCTATTACAAAACCATCTTCATAGTTCTATTAAATGTCTTCCTTATCCCACAGAGACATCTGGCACAGTTCACCTTGTTTCTTGCAACTTACAGCAAAGTAAGCTTTTGATAAGACGCTGTACCCTTTTGCTGAGCAGGCAAATCTGTTTAGGAAAGTGTGAGCATGGCGGGTATTAGATTGGATGATCTTCAGGCCCTTCTACCTTGACAGTTCTGCAAGTCCTATTAAATCTATTATTAAATTTAGTGGGACTAAGTTGGCTTATTTCCAAATACACCAACTCATCTGTTCACCACCTAATGGCCCATCTATAAAGCATTATCCTATTTCAGTTCTTAGTGATGCCTCATTTATTGTCCCGGGTAGAATTTTACAAAGTGGCTAACAGTCTAATAATAAAACTGTTCTGTTGGTACATGCTCCATTGCACTGTAGTATCTATATACACCAACATAGTAATTTGAGGATGTGTGTGCATGTATTTGTATATCAGATCTGCTTTCTGTTGATGGAAGGGCTCCATTCACAGAAGATGCTTCTGCTTGATTTTCAGGGGTTCCCTCCTCCCCTCCCACACCACAGCTCACCCTATTCAGCAGAGTCCCCTGAACCTCTGTGTAGCATTTTCAGGGGCTGCTGTGCAAAGTGGGGGCAAGGAAGTCTGCTTCCACCAGTGCAGTTTCTCATGCCTAAATGTGGGTTCAACCAATAATGGTTCACTCACTTCCTGGCATATAGAAGGGGAAGAAATGGAAGCAGTGACAGATTTTACTTTCTTGGGCTGCAAGATCACCGCAGACGGTGACTGTAGCCATGAAATTAAAAGACGCTTGCTCCTTGGGAGGAAAGCTATGGCACACCTAGACAGCATAGTAAGAAGCAGAGACATCACCTTGCCGACAAAGGTCCGTCTAATCAAAGCTATGGTTTTCCCAGTAGCAACGTATGGCTGTGAGAGCTGGACTATAAGGAAGGCTGAGCGCTGAAGAATTGATGCTTTCGAACTGTGGTGCTGGAGAAGACTCTTACGAGTCTCCTGGACTGCAAGGAGGTCAAATCAGTCCATCCTAAAGGAAATCAACCCTGACTGCTCATTGGAAGGACAGATACTGAAGCTGAAGCTCAAATATTTTGGCCACCTAATGCGAAGAGAAAACTCTCTGGAAAAGACCCTGATGCTGGGAAAGACTGAAGGCAAAAGGAGAAGGGGACTGCAGAGGATGAGATGGCTAGATAGCATCACCGATGCAATGAATATGAACTTGAGCACGCTCTGGGAGAGATCGCAGGACAGGAAGGCCTGGCGTGCTATGGTCCATGGGGTCACGAAGAGTCGGACATGACTGAATGACTGAACAACAACAAAGGAACAAAACTGTCTTGTAATTTTGTATATTATTAGGTCTGGGTACTATGTGGTTAATTTCTTTTCTGTCTGTGAAATCAAAAGGTCAAATGGTTAATTAATGTTTTACTATGCTTTGGTGCCACTAAGTCTGTAAAGCAAGGGAAGGAGCAAAGTTCAGCTAAAGGCCAGAAGGATTGCTCAGCTCTTTGGGGCCAGAATGTCTGCTTTGAAGAAAAAATTATTTTCAGTAAGGATGTATGAGAATTTTGTTTCAGTTCACAAATCACTCGAAAATGCCCCATTCGCAATCCCGAACGCAAACATGAACAGGAGCATATTTTTTCAAAAAATGTTTGCAAATTCCCAAACTTGCCTTCATGTTCACAAAATGCATCCTTTAAAAATGTACAACTTTCTCCAAATGTGCAACTTTTTCCAAATGCGCAACTTTCTCCAAATGCACAACTTTCTCCAAATGCGCAGCTTAATTGAAATGTAGAACTGTGTAGAAATGCACAGAGTTTAATTTATCCACACTTTAATCTATGGGAGAAGTTCACACAATTTTGGAAATCTGTGCAAATGTGGGGATTGTTTGCAAAATTTTCATGTTCAATAGCTATTCATTTTGCACAGTTTCGCTGGTTGTGCAAAATGAACAACAACTGCAAATGTTAGCACAAATCAAGGAGAGATGAGCAGTGACCTGACATTCAGAGAATCTTGGCAAGGTCTAGCAATGACTGGTTTGCCCATCCCTAGTTTCAGTTCTGCAAGATGCAGAGGCTTTGGGGGGAAAATGTGTGCAGATCTCAATAGAAGGAATTTAGGCTAAAGGCAAGCCTTCTTGATTGGTTACAGTTACAAGAACATAGGCTAGTTTTAACATATAAAAACTGAAGGCCAAAAAGAGATGGTTAGAGAGAAATCAGCAAAGAAGATGGATGAGAGGCTGGAAGGAGGAAAGAAATAAGATCAAGAAAGAAAGCTGCTTGGGAGAAGCTGAATGCTTGGAAAAACTGAGTATCTGACAATAAAGTATTGCTAGGAAGAACTTAGACAACATAGGTACAGTAAAGATAGGTTTAGCTGGATGCATTTAACCCTAGTTATTTTCTTATCCTCTTGCTCTTATGGTTTTGTGTGTACATGTATGTGTGTTGTAATTATTCAGATGTTAAAACCTTTTTCCTAATGCTAACACTTCTCCAGGAAACTTTTAAAATTTTGTTGTTTAAATTTTGTGATCCTTTTTCTTGTTGGTTCACAACACCATGCCTGGGAGACAAACCCTACTCTACTTAAAAATGGTTACAAGAGAGCCAGAGGGAGGTTTGGTGAAGGCAGCCAGGAAAAATAAAAAAAAAAATCCACCTAGTGGTAGCTGAAAGGTTAGAGGAAAGGAAGGACCAACAGGACTGGGGCACTCTATTTGGCCTGGTCTGCCTTCTACACACAGATCAGGGCATAGCTGGTCCCTTGACAGCCCCACTAACATCAGTGGGTCAAATCAATTTGTCCTCTGTAGGCTCTCTGATGGAATATTTACCTATGTACGTACCACAAGGTAAAAGTGGTCCTTGTACCATATTATTACTGTTCTTCCACCTTTATACAGTATTGTACACACCTGATAAAATGTCTGTGGGATTTTACTTTTCCTACTCCATGGTAGAAAATACTATATACTTCATTGCCCGAGGGCAGGGAGGCGGCATTTTTAGAATTCATGCACTCTCCTGGACAGTCAAATATGATATAACTCTCTGGAGAGTGGAAGGTAGCAGCTTTCTCTGTGGAAGATGTAACCTGGAACTTTCCATGTTATGTCAGGTCATCCTGAGAACTATTCAGGTGTTCAACCTCCATGTGATTCCAATCATGTGAGGGAGAGTGGGGGACAAGCTCACTGGCCCTGCCACCTTCCACAGTCCATAGCAGGGAGCTTGTTCAACATGGGATCTACATGGGGTTTTCAATCATGTGGTGAACCTACCCATTTAGAGCAGGCTCCCTGCTCCAGACCAGTGCTCAGAAGGTGGCCAGAATGGGCTGTCATGGATATGACAGGGGGAGGGGAGACAAGAGCAGCAAATGTGGCCCCACTCTCCCCCTCACAGAACTGGGATCATGTGGGGTTCAACACCTGAATAGGGCTCTAGTTTCTCTTTTACTTAACACATCCATTAAAAGCCCTAGATGATCAGTGCTCTTCAACATTATTATTAATGACTTGGATGAGGAGGTGCAGGGAATGCTTATCAGATTTGTGGATGACACAAAACTGAGTGGGATAGCTAATACCCTGGAAGACAGAAACAAAATTCAAAGTGATCTACATAGGCTGGAGCGCTGGGCAGAAAACAACAGAATGAAATTTAATAGGGATAAATGCCAAGTTCTGCAAAGAAGCCAAATGCACAGTTACAAGTTGGCTCAACAATACTACAAGTGAGAAGGATCTTGGAATTGTTGTAGATCACAAGCTGAATATAGGGATGGTGGAGAATTCCTCCACGGATTTCAGTGAGGCCAAATGCACTGGCATTTGGCCCCATGAAATCCGTGGTGGAATGGCCTGCCCCCCTGCCCCCCCCCCACAGATTCCCCCCGGGACAAGGCTTACGTGGGGCGGATGTTCCCGGCGGCGGCGGCAGCAGGTCCGGCGGCGGCGGCAGGTGCAGCGGCAGCTGGTCTTTCGACTGGCTGCTGTGGCCGCCATTTCCATCCTGGTCTTTGCCATGATAGGCTACGTAAGAATTTACGTAGCCTATCACAGCAAGCCAAGCAAAAAAAAAAAAAATGGCATATACAAATGGCAGCAGCTACGGCGGCCGCCATTTGCGTTCCCTATTTTTCACCATTTTAGTCTACGTAAATATTTACATAGGCTATTACGGCACAAAAGAGGGGAATGCAAATAGCTTAGTGGGAGCTATGTGCGTTCCCTATTTTTTGCCGTTTTAGCCTACGTAAATATTTACATAAGCTATTATGGCAAAAAAGAAGGATCGCAACTAGCGACCAGTAGGCTATTTGCGTTCCCCTTTTTTTTCGCCGTGACAGCCTATGTAAATATTTACGTAGGCTAAAACGGTGAAAAATAGGGAGCCCAAATGGTGGCCGCCATAGTCGCCGCCATTTGCATATGCTGTTTTGTGGGGTTTTTGCCCAGTTGTGATCGGCTACGTAAATACTTACATAGCCTATCACGGCAGCCTGGCTGGACGCAAATGGTGGCCGCTATGGCGGCCGCCATTTGCGTCCGCAGCAGCCCATCCGCGGCCGGAATTCTGGCTGCGGATGGGCCTGGCCGGCTGCTCTGTGGAGCTGCTGCGGAGCGGAGCCGGCCGGGCAGGATTCCGGGGGGGAGGACCGGATCGCCTCCCCCCTGTTGAGGATTCTGGGGGGAGGGATGGAGCACCTCCCCCCCCACCGCGAATCAATTCCACGAACAGGTAAGTGACTTTTGTACATCCCTAGCTGAATATGAGCCAACAATGTGATGTGGCTGCAAAAAAAGGCAAATGCTATTTTGGACTGCATTAACAGAAGTATAGCTTCCAAATCACATGAAGTACTAGTTCCTCTCTATTCAGCACTGGTTAGGCCTCATCTTGAGTACTGTGTCCAGTACTGGGCACCACATTTTAAGAAGGATGCAGACTAGGGATGTACGAATTGTGTACCTTACATGCCACTTGACTTCTGCAGTTTGCGGCCAGTGCTCCATCCCGTCGTTCGCAAGCCCCCGGAATTCTTTTTTTCCGCTCCAAGAATTTCGAAGATAAATCCATGCCGACAGCCGTAATTCTGCATAACTTCCGTAAGAAAGGCTATTTTTCGTAGATATTTACGTATTTTTTCCCCTGCCCTGAGACGTGCAGTAATTACTTTCAGCCAAAACACTTCGTCATCCTTGGGGCTTCCCAAAACAAGGCTGCCCTAGGTATGCCTGAGCGATGCACTCTTTGTTTAAAGCAACACTATTAAAGAAAGAAAGAAAGAAAGAAAGAAAGAAAGAAAGAAAGAAAGAAAGAACCTTTTTAAATGACCATGCCGGTCTGGAGCCCTGCACCAGGTATTATTCCCCCTGGTAGGCTTTCTATTTCCACATCCAGCCTTGTTGGTGACATGGTGAGGCTAAAATGGAGAGGAGAACTAACTCTGTGCATGTCTACTCAGAAGTAAGTCTTACTGAGTTCAATGCAACTTACTCCTACACATGTCAGCACCCCACTTGCCCCCAGCTCAGCTTTGTATTTCCACATCCAGCTCATTAGCAAACCTCCTGTTAGTTATCTCAGAAGACCCTTGGGTGAAGGGCCGGGGGTTCCAGGGAACAGCTGGATGGAGGGAGATTCCCCACACACACACCAACACACACATAATGGAAGAATATAGTTCTTCATATTTCCTGGTATGTTCATTCCTCATTTTGTCCATTCCCTGAGCATGTGCAGAGTGTGCTTTTTATTCAAACAAAGAAAGTTGCTGATCTTTCCCTTCATGCTGCATTTGTACAAGTGAAGTGTGACTGCTTCAGAAAGAACTTTCCATTATACTGTCTCTTTTTCTTCATGAGTTTCATAACAGAACTCTTACCAAAGGTCTAAATTTATAACTTCCTGAGGGCTTTTGAATTTAGGCTGAGATCCACAGGTTGTCCAGCTCTGCATTAAGCCATATTAAGAAAGTCTTACCCATTACACATGATGCTATGTCTGTGCATGCAACTTTATGCCCTATAGTAGTAATATATAGTTACTGTATGAGGCTTCTAGATGCTCTTACTTATTAATGTGCTGTTTCATTCAAGGAGGGAGCAATCCTATGGCCACTAGACAGTGGCTAGAGTGGCCATAGGATATCTGGTTTTCCGGGAACCGACCTCAGAGCCTGCCCTCTGAAGTCGGTTCCCTGAGAACTGACCTCCCCCCACTTCCGCGCTGCCTTGGAGGCAGCATGGAACAGCCCCGTCCTCGGGGCTCACAAGAGGAGCATGGAATGGCCAAAAAGGGGAGTTCTGGGGCGAGGACGGCAGAAATGTCTGTATGACACATCCAATGTGTCATACAGCAGCCTCCTCCCCCGCTCAGTGCTCCTGCGGCTAGACAGCTGCAATCAGCTGTCTAGCCAAAAATGCAGGGCAGGAGAAGTGCAGAGAGAACGATCACCTCTGTGCTTCTCCTGCCCTGCATTGGATAGACGGTCGCCTCCAAGTTTGGAGGTGGCCACCTGTCTGAATAGGACTACCCCCTAATTCACTCATTTGTTATGTTACCATTTGTAAATGCCCATTGGTAGTCCGTAACTCAATACTTCTGCTATTGTTTATATGTGTAAGCAACATGTGTGTTTATTTTGCTCAGTTTGTTGTCAGTGCATGTCATGAGCAGAAGTAGATATATAAAATGTCAGCTTTGTTTAACAAGCTGAGTTGGCACGTGCTTGATAAGGTTGCAATGCATTTGATTGTTTCTGCTCCCTATTGGAAAATAAGCCATGAAATCAGGTTTCTTAAACATGGCAAACAAATTAAGCTGAATTTTGTTGAAATGTTTTAAGTTAGGGGAATTAAAATTGGAAGAGTCCTCCAAGGACATGTGTCTTCAAAATTGATCCACAAATGTTAAAAGCCATATTTACTTCAACTCTAGTGAAGAAAATAATGTTCCAAATAAAGTTAATTATATTCTAGGAATGATTTATAGTTAGGGATTTACGAAGGTCACTTACCTTTTCGAAGGGTGCCATTCGCGGCGGGGGGTAGGTGCTCCGTCCCTCCCCCCGAAATTCTCCCTGGCCGGCTCCTCTCCGCAGCAACTCCGTGGAGCCGCCTGCCAGAGCCGCCCCCAGCCAGACATCCGGCCGCTGGGCTGCACAGGGATGCAAATGGCTGCCGCCGTAGCCGTCGCCATTTGCGTCCCTGTATTTTGCCGTGATAGGCTACGTAAATATTTACGTAGCCTAACACGGCCTCCGCAGGGACGCAAATGGCATCCCTGTGTTAGCCGTGATAGGCTTTGTAATTATTTACATAGCCTATCACAGCTATATAATGAAGAAGCGAATGGCAGCCACAAACGTGGCCGCCATTCACAAAGCAGCGTGAACGGCAGCAGGTAAGTGCTCCATTTCGCGCGTCTTTCGCAGGGGGGGCAGAGGGCTTCATTCAGCCATGGATTTTGGGGGGCCAATTGCACTGGCATTTGGCCTCACTGAGATCCGTGACGGAATTCTATGACATCCCTATTTATAGTGTATTGCCTATCTTGGGCTTCATTTTGAATTAACCTTGGAAACCACAAAACTCTAGGGAATATTTATATTCTTCTACAAGGCAATGTGTCTCGGCAGGACACACTTTGTAAATATTTCTTCTAGTGATGGCAGTGAATATGGAATTGAGGAAGTTCAAAATGTGAAGGTCCCCACTTTGGAAACCTTCGCTGCATTACAAGACAGGCCTAGATCTTGCTGAATTGGGTCTAGTTCCTACTGTGCCTTGGCCTTGCTCTTATCACAACCCAGCCCTCACTGCCAGTCTTTCCACTTTACAAACCAAACAATGACCTTTCAGAAAGGCAAAGGGGTAACTAGTCGCAGGAAGAGTTTGCTAGAGACAGGAGCAGTCTGCTTGCTGTCCTAATCCTTAACTGGAAATGAAGTTCCTTAGCATGCCAGGGAGCATGGGATTGTAGTTTCCTCTGTTCCTAATTCAATTAGGGAGGTGGTGGTGGGGAACCCTATAAATCCCATGCTCCCCATCTGGAAACTATGCTTCTGAGCTGCTTAGAAGCATTATTTCTAGGTAAGGATATGCATTTATCTAGCCCTGTCCACTGCTGGTTACTCCTTCCCATTTCTCAAGGGTAGGGAGTTGCATAGGGAGGGGGGAGCTGGCATGGAAGGGAACGAATTGCTCATTTTTAATCTGAGTTTTTCCTGAGAAAAATCTGTAGATTTATTCATTTATTTTGAGCATACTCAAGGACAGTTTTTTAAAAAGGGGATTCCAAAGCAAACACAAGGGAAATTCCCCCATCACTAATTTCTTCTTTAATAATATTGACATCAGCACAAGGATGGAAGACAGATTTATTTGGTTCACAATTTCATGTGAACTTCCCTAATTTTGCACTTTTGGACCAACATGTGAACCAAAACTCAGTTATCCGTCAAAATTTGCACTTTACTAAATTTTTAATAGAGCTGTCCAATCAATGCAAGTGTATCAAATATGTACATTAAGTGAAAATAACATTAAACATGCATTATACTGTGGAAATTGCTTGCAAAAAATGTGTATATTATGAAAATTGCATACAACAATGCATGTATTAGGAGAAATGCACACAAAAATGTGTGCAAAGTTTCATGCAGTCTTCTTTTAAAAATTATCAAAGTTTGGGATGAAACAAACTTAGACTGGAAAAATGAGAAACTGAGAGAAACCAAAACTGACAGATATGTCCATCCCCATGTCAACATCAAAATATGATTTCAGAACAAATGCCCCAATTCAATGGAGCCAACAAAAAAGTCTCTTCACTTTAGGGATGCACGAATCAGCAAAACTCGAGCTTGCCAAAGTTCTCCAAATTCCATCTCAAAGTTCGTTCTGATCTGATTGCGAACTTTGCTTTTTTCTTTTTGCATGAAAAACCATGCATATTTCCATGCGTATTTTTCCAAATATATAGATCAGTTGTGTACATTTTTAAATGTACTCATTTTGAAATGGATGCATTGTTAAAATGTACTCATTTTGAAGTGTATGCATTTTGGAAATGTGCACATTTTTTTCCTCATGATTAAAGTGTATTTGTGCACATTTTTGAAATGTATGCATTTTTGAAATGTACTCATTTTGAAACATATGCCATTCTGAAATGTGCGCATTTTTCTCCAGTGATTAAAGTGCATTTGTACACATTTTTAAATGTAGTCATTTTGAAATGTACACATTTTTTGAAATGTATGCATGCTGTTGAATGCATCTTCTTTCTTTTCTTTTTTCTTTTCTTTTCTTGGTCTGAGAATCATATTGCAAGCTCGGAAACATATGGACCACAGATTGCGTCTGAGTCTGTGTTCAGTCCAGAAGCTGCAAACTGGGTAAAATTCTGATAAAAAACTAACTGAAACATATTTCGCATGCATCCCTATTTCACTTATATGGATGTTTCAATATAAAATTTTGAATAGTATTTTAAGGAGCAAGTATTGATTTCAGTGATTGAATATTACTGTGAGGTGATACAACCTACATTTCAAAGGCTCAATGCACCTCCAAATGAAAGGCATTAATGGCACAATTTTAACCAATTACTATTTATTCTTTAATATTCAGCCATTCGCAGTTCTCCATGGAACAGCTTGATTCAGTAATTAATCAAACATGTTTAAGATTGACTCAAATGAGGTTTCCAAATTCACTAGTCAATATACTCATGAATGCTGAGCCGGGCTTTCAAATTGAGCTTCTCTGTGCAATTTCAGGGAATAGCCAGATGCCATGAGTCAACAAATAACCATGATTGATCATCTTCTCAAACATGACCTATAGACATATAGATTAGGCCCCTTGCCTGTCTCTGATAACTTCCCTCTGCACTTTTCCTATGGTGTAACAGAAATATCATTAAATATACTGCTTGTTTCCTTTCCATGGTGGATAGGTAAAAACAGAATGTTTACTGCCCCCTTTTTCCCCCTGGAAGACCAAACATAATTTACTTTTACACAAAATCCATTAGTGGATATATTGAATGTTTCATAATTTCATGTACGCTTAGTAAAGTAAGTAGGGATCAAATAATCTGTATATATAATACTGAAAGGTACAGAGTTCCATCCTCTGTTGAATCTGCTCATCTGAAAGGAGGCATGCCATTTTCATTACTAAAGCAAAGGAAACCAGGATACAGTTCCTATGTGAGGGGGCGAGGGGAATCAGATCATATAAGTCCAGCATAAACCAATGATTTGTAAAGGCATAGCCATACTATTGGTGAATATATGGGGCACAGGACATTCTCAGTGGTGGTAAATAGACTCTCAAACTCCCTCCCCCAGGAAGCCTGTTTAACCCTTTCTTTCCCAGCTTTAAGAAAGATTATTAAACTGGTTTGTTTAGATGTGCTTTTTATGCTGATTCCCAGAGTTTTGTTTATGATGCTGTGGTGTGGGTTTCCTTTAATAAGTTGTGCCACCATTGGCACAGGAGGCCTACAGTGGAGGCACAGATATTGGCAACAAGACGTAGGGCCTTCCTAGTGGTTGCACCAATACTGGGGAACACTTTGCCCAGTGAAGCACAGATGGCTTCTTCTATGGCTGTCTTTCTTTCGCTGATTACTAAATATATTTTTTATTTCAGCAAGCTTCTGCATGCTCTGTATCTGCTGTTTTCTGTAAAGGTTATGTTTTATCTCTACTTTTGCTGCATTTTAATGTATTTTATTGTATTTTTATGGCACTGTGGTTTTACATTTATTAAATTATTATTTATTAAATTATTAATCGCCCATCTGGCTGGTCACCCAGCCACTCTAGGAGATGTACAATAATAGAAACAGTTTAAAACAATAAAATTCTACATTAAAAGCATCAAACAAATACCCTAACCCACCCCAAATGCCTGCCTGAACAACCACGTTTTTAATGCATGGTGGAAGCTCATTAAAGAGGGGGCATGGCTGAGTTCCCTAGGGAGGGAGTTCCACAGAGTGGGGGCCACCACAGAGAAGGCCCTCTCCCTCGTCCTCAAGCCTCCCTGAGTAGTCCATAGACTCTAGAAGGGTGGGATAGAAATCTTTATATTAAATAATAAATAACTAAGGTCACAATCCTATGCAGGTCTAGACAGAAAAACTTCCTACAACTCCCAGCATTCTCCAGCAAGCCATGCGGGCTGTGGAATGCTGAGAGTAGTAGGACATTTTTCTGTCTAAACATTCATAGGATTGTGACCTAAATAAATAAAATTAAAATATCTTCTCATAGTCAGCTCTTCTTATTAGTTTTTCAAACAGCCAATATATAGGGCTCATCTAGGGCTGACCAAAGACATATTGCTGCCTCCCCTGCCCCCCCCCCTCAATTCCATGAACAAAAGGAAAGTATAAAGGCCAGAATATATCAACACCTTAAAAGTAACTAAAGTGGCCATGCATCCCATTTTATAGTTCTCAGTTTAAAAGGCTGTCTAGTCCAAGTCTGTTTTAAGATAAAGCACCATCAGAAGGGAGAACAGGGGCCTTGAAGTTGCCCATGATCTGTCCCACCTTGCCTGGATAGCAGACTGAGCAGGATCACAGGTCGCCTTGTCACAGTCTTCCCCACTATGTTTAGATATACTGCATTTCTATTTAAATTATCGGGCAGGATCCAATGGTGCCCTTGCACAGGCAGCCAGATCTGCCCATCCTGGTGTGTGTGCGGACACTGCTACTGGCGGCCACAATATAGCAGTTCTGAGGACAAGCACCAAAATGACCAGGAACGCTTGTTTCTGGAAGGGGCACAACCTGGCCCTTCCAGAAACAAGTGTTTTCCAGTTGATTCAGGGCTTGCCCCCAGAAGTGCTACATCGCAGCTGCCAGCAATACAGGAGGCAGGCATGCTGGGGCTGGCCACACGTGTACCAGGATGGGCAGATCTGGCCACCTGCACAATGGCACCATTGGATCCTGCCCAACATAATTATTCCCAAATTTGCATCTACACATATGAATTAGCATATGTAAATCTGTGTCCTCTCTTCTTCTTTTCCTCTGGTGATGTAAGTGACCTGATCAGAAGGTTAAACAGTCACCAGAAGAGAATCAAGGAAGCAGGTCTGGGTCTTGGAGAAGAGATGCAGACAGGATGATGATGATGATGATGTCTGGTTCTGAAGAAGTGCAAAAGCAGACTGCTGAATGGCAGCTTCAATGCACACCATTCTGTAGGCCTCACACTGAGCTGCAAAAAAAGTCAAAGTGTATAGTAGCTTCCTCCTCTAATCACCCCCACACACCCTGTGACCTTGCCCAAATGTCAATCAAAAAAAGGGGAAGATATCTACTGCACAGACAAAAATTATCAAAAATTTGATTTCAAGCCAGAGTTCATGCAAAAAATATCATCTACCACCAAGTTGGTTTTAAGCCAGACCACAGCATGGCATGGCATACATGAAATTGCTCCCACTTTATCTGAAAGCAGCCCAGAGAGGTAGGTTAGCCAACTAATAACAACTTTCTAAGCAAGAGAGAGAGGAAGGGCCATTAACTCAGATGGATACTGCTTAGGCCCAAGGCTTACAGAGAGCAGTGATGGGGGACCCTTGGCCAGCCAAGTCTCTTTCTGTGTCTCTCTTCAAGTTCTCCCACCAGGCCATGCCCACTCCCTTCAGCCACATCCCCTCACCTGTCCACATCCCCAACCCTTCCTCATGTGCTTTGCTTTCATTTCTGAAAAACAGGACTAAAGTATGCCACTTGAAGTCAGGAACACAGTCTGCACTCCAAGAAAGCGTTTCTAGTATGGCTCCATTTTCTTCATGCTTTTCTAAAGCACCAACGTCTTCTTCATTCATTTCCAGAATTCATTTCTGTATAAAATAGCACTATTCATTGCCTTGCAAGCAACAAACAGAAGCAGTGATGACATGGAACCCTGGACTGGACCCTAGGGTATGGTGGGCCCTTATAAATTGCCAAAAAAGAAGACATGCATCACTGAAAAAAGAGGACACCGATGTGCATAAAATTCACATGTGCTAATTTAGGTGTGTAGATGCAAATCTAGAAATAATTCTTATAATTTAAATAGAAATACTGTACATCTTACTACAATGACCTGGTGAACTCTGTCCTTTGCTCAGTCTGCAGTCCAGGTGCTGTTGAAGAGCATTTCAAAGCCCAGCTCTTCCTTCTCATGGTTCTTTATCCTTAAACTGGACTTTGACTGGACAGCCCTGCAAATAGAAGATGCCTTAAAATAGAGGACAGTCCTCTGGCAGCCTTTCAGATAGAAGACCATTCTCTGGAGGAGAAGATACATGGCCATCCTACCCTGGGGTTGGTAAAGCAGAGTGCTCTGTTCCTGCTTCACCAGCCCAATCAGTTTCCATGCTGCCCACAGAAGCCAATCAGGCTGGTGCATCATGGACAGAGTGTTCTGTTTCGCCAACCCCATATAGCTAATCATGCTCTGAAATCAAAAAGTGTTTCCCTTAGGATTAAAGAAATAGCTGATAGTATTTCACCCACTGTCTGG
Source organism: Heloderma suspectum (assembly GCF_057233095.1). NCBI lineage: Eukaryota > Metazoa > Chordata > Lepidosauria > Squamata > Helodermatidae > Heloderma > Heloderma suspectum. The sequence goes on along the minus strand of NC_139460.1, from coordinate 253,629,956 downwards.
GAGAGCAAGGGCACTATTCTATGAGATAGGTGGCCACCTCCAAATGCAGAGGCGACTGCCTATCCAATGCAGGGCATGAGAAGCATGGAGGGGATCATTCCCTCCATGCTTCCCCTGCCCTGCATTTGTGGCTAGACAGCCGATTTCGACTTTGGAAATGTGAAGGCGGAGCAGGGGAGGAGGCTGCTGGACAACACATAGGATGTGTCATAGTGGCATTTCCACCTTCCCCACCCCAGAACACCTCCCGGAATGCCCCATTTTGGCCGGTCCGCACTCCTCTTGCAAGGGTAGAGCAGCGGGGGGAAGGTTGGTTCCCAGAAAACCACATATCCTAAGGCCGTCTAGCCGCTGACTAGCAGCCATAGGATTGCTCCCTAAGTGAATAAGCAAGAGTGTTGTGAAACTGTAATCCTTACCTTGGTGCAAGATCCAATAGGATTTACTACTGGGTAAATGTGAGCATAAGATTAGGCAGCATATCAAGTGTGTGACAGGAGAAGTGTGACACTTGCTGGAATTCTCCCCTTTTATGCAACTAAGCACCAAAAAAGACATTACTTTACATCTGTATCTAGCAGCTACGTCTTTTTTTTTTCTTTTGTTCTCTAAGATTGGCAGAGGAAGCCCAATCCAGATCTTTAAAGTCCCCCTCCTTCCCACACTAGGGACCTGATCTGGATTGGGATTCCTGCACCTACTATAGAGTAACCCCACTCCTACTCCAAACTAAAAATGAAAACAAGATGTACCTGCTAGATATGTATTTAAAGTAATGTTTGTTTTGGCCTTAATGCCGCAGTCCTAAAGAATATGGCCCTAAACAAGCATAGCATTGAGTTTTAGGCTTTGCTTCTCACCCTGGCCCCTGTTCCTGTGGCCCCTGAGAGCTTTTCCAAAGCAGAATTTGGTCTTCAGGCTGAAAAAGGTTCCCTTACCCCTATACTGGGGAATAAGTTCCAGTAAACACACTGGGACTACTTCTGAGTAAATATGGTTGGGATTTGGCTAAAAGTCTTGTTGTAGGGTAACCAAATCAATGGAATGATATGGGGTAAGCAATTTAAGGCAGCAGTCCTATGCTCACAATAAGTAGGACTTTTGGATAAACCTGAAGAGGGTTAGGCTGCAACCTTTCCACAAAATAACTAAGGGCCAGCTTATACAATGGGATCTAGTGGCAAACCTTTTCCTGAACTAAAAATAATTATTGCACATAAAAAGCTAACCTGTCAGGAAGAAAGTTTTGAGCCTGGCCCTCTCTGTGCTAGTTTTCTATGTCCAGGTATTTTTGTTGATCTGGAAGAACATATTAGTCCCCACCTGCCATCTGAAAGTTCTTCACAAAATCTGCATTACTTTAATATTGCTTTAAGAAATATCAACAACTCCTGAGGGATGATTTAAGAAATATTAACAATATTTGAGAACATCTGAGGACCTGCAAGATCTGTTTAAGAGAAACATGACTACACCGAAGAGAAGAGAGGGGCTGGCATTGCCGCCAACTCCCCCTGTACCTCCTGTGTCAAAAGTTTCAAAAACAGAAGATATAGGGGAATTAGTTACTCTGATAAAGACTCTTGCAAGGAGCTGTGGATTTAATTAATGCATCATGGCAAAAAATGGAGATGAAAATTAACGAGCTAGAAGACCAAATGGCAGGGAATGAAACTACAACACAAGTATGTTTTAAAAATGTCTCTGACAGAATTCCTCAACTGGAGGCCTTCACGTGAAGATCCAATGTACGTATTATTGAGATTAAAAATCTGTCTAATGATGTAAAATTGCCAATTTTGTGGATAAATCTTTGCATGAGATACTCCCTATCCCATCTGATTATTTACTTGATATTGAGCAGGCATTTCGCGTGCCAAATGCTAAAGGGACTGACTATATGATCATAGTCCAATTTACAAAAGTCTCCACAAAGAATTATATCCTGCATTTGGCAAGAGAGGGTGGAAGCCTTTCCTGGAAACAAGATAAAGTTATGTTATCTACAGATGTACGAACTGTGTACCTTCAGTGCCACTTGAGTTCCGCAGTTTGCAGACAGTGCTCCGTTTCGTCCTTAACAAACCCCCAGAATTCCCCTCTTTTTTTTCCGCTCTGAAAATTAGAAAGATAAATCCATACCGACAGCCGTAATTCCGGTGCCCAGCTATCTCCATAAGTCAGCATAACTTCCATAAGAAAGGCTATTTTTCATAGATATTTACGTATTTTTTCCCCTGCCCTGAGATGTGCAGTAATTACTTTCAGCCAAAACATTTCCTCCTCCTAGGAGCTTCCCAAAACAAGGCTGTCCTACGCGATGCACTCTTTGTTTAAAGCCACGCTGTTTTAAAGAAAGAAAAAGCCTTTTAAAATGACCATGCCGGTAGAGCCCTGCACGAGGTATTATTCTCCCTGCTAAGCTTTATATTTCCACATCCAGCATTGTTGACATGGTGAGGCTAAAATGGAGAACCAACTCTGTGCATGTCTACTCAGAAGTAAGTCTTATTGAGTTCAATGCGACTTACTCCTACACATGTCGGCACCCCACTTTCCCCCAGCTCAGCTTTGTATTTCCACATCCAGCTCATTACCAAACCTCCTGTTAGTTATCTCACTGGGTGACCTTGGGCTGGCCTCTCACCACTACACCACACTTCTGTTATGAAACTCATGAAAAAGAGACAGTATAATGGAAAATTCTTTCTGAAGCAGTCACACTTCACTTGTACAAATGCAGCATGAAGGGAAAGATTAGCAAGCTTCCCTTTGTTTGAATAAAAAGCACACTCTGCACATGCTCAGGGAATTGACAAAATGAGGAATTCACTTACCAGGGAAACAGCTGGATTGAGAGAGAATCTCCCTCCCACACATACACACATATAATGGAAGAATACAGTTCTTCATATTCCCTGGTATGTTTACGTTTCTAAAGATAAAATAAATTGAAATATATTAAAAAAACAAAAAAAAATCTGCATTACAATTTACTAATTGTTAGGGTTCATTGCTCATGTTTTCTGATGTTCTTTCTTGGCTCATAATGGCACATGCCTTCTGATGATGACACATACCATGTAATAGAGATGGTGAAGTAGAGCTTGGAAAATTCACTCCCAGCCATGAATAAGAGAGGGTTTGGGATCTGGTGGCAGGAAAATAATTCCATACAAGTCCTCTTTGAAAGAGAGCTCATGCATTCAACGAACACATATCTACTCGCCCTGCCCCAGCATCAACGTCTTCCCTAACACCACACCCTGGATCTGTCAATTTGATGTATGTCTGAAGGGGGAGCCTACATGAGTACAATTACCTGTACATAGGCTCTTCCATGCAAATGAGAGCACTGCACAACCAGAACCCCCAGTTTCATGGAGGAGCCTATTCTCCTCTAAGAGTATGCACATAGGCTTCCGTTTCAGACCTTCAACAAATGCACAGGAGTTCGAGGGGTGGAGTGAAGCCAGCAGGGGTGGCAAGGTTGGGGATGGGGCCAGCCGTCTCCAGAGTGCATAGAATGAATGCACTGAAGGCTCTGCAAGAAACAAAGGAGAAAACTAACCCAAATGGAGAAAATGCTCATCCCACAAAGGGCTGCTGTTCAGGTGGTCCGATCATGTAGTTCACAGCAATCTATGAGAGTTCCACTGAGAGTACGGGATTAATATCAAAGGAGTTCTGCATATGCATCTACAAAGCAGATGACTTTGTAATTTACGTTGTTTCCAAGCAATCAATAAGGCTTTCAGCGAAAGTAAATATTTAACATTACAGAACTTTTATTTATTTATTACATTTCTATACCATCCAATAGCCAAAGCTCTCTGGGAGGTTTACATCAATAAAGCAGATGGCACTGGGTGCATCATCATCATCATTTATATACCGCTTAATGTAATAAAATCTCTAAGCAGTTTACACTAATATGCACATATAATACAATATAAAAATAATAATTTAAAACAGCACAGCAGAGCAACACTAAAACAGAGCAGTGTCATAGACCATTACAGGGAAAGCCTGGGTAAACGGATGTGTTTTCAAAAGGTATGCCACTGAATGCTGACCACACAGGTACAGAATCTCATTTTACATACTGAACTAGGGCAATTCATATTCTGAATTCATATTCAGGGTAATTACAAACTTTGGTGACATCTCTGGGTAGACCTCGGACAGTAATATCACACATCAGTTAGGGACAAAATGGATCATATCCTGCGCATCACATTCAGCCTCGGGTCTTCGATGTATAAAAAGGTAGTCAAGCTATTTAAACAGTGTTTGGTGTGCTGAATCAGAGGCTTTTATGATGCTCTCTGCCATAAAGAACAGCATCTACTCATTTCTTTCTGAAATTTAGCAGTAGGATAAGCTATAAATCTGAATTAGAAACAATTAAGATTGCTTCCAATGTAAAACTCCTGCTGTTTTGGCTGCAAATAAGATTAACCACAATTCTTAACCCCTCTCAATCTCTCTAAAATAATACTAACTCTATATAGTACTTGTCTTATAAAAATAATAGCTTGACATTTGTATACAAATTGTACTGACAAAGGAGGAGATTTTGAATGCATCCTATTATTTTTAAATGCATTAAAATCAAGTAGGTTTTCATTGAAGGCCTTCCAATCAGAGCTAGCGATCAGATTTGTTCATTTTGTATTGTCATGTGATATGGATTAATGTAAATGCAGAAAAACATTCCCTGGCCCCCTAACAATTAATTTCTGTGCATCACAAATCCATTCACTCTAGTCACTTAGTACTTTGAGATTTGTACATTTATTTTTAAAAAAACTGCCAGCATGACAATGTGCCTTCTTTTACAACCACTCACAACCTGCATTTGATTTGCAAATTTCCCTGCAGTTTGTATTTCCTCTTGCCAAAACACCCTTAGCCTGCCTTTTACCCTCCACCCCCTTCTGGGATGCCAAACTGAACAATAATCCTTGCTGAAATCAAAGAAAATATTTACTTTAGAATTGTCAATGGTTCCACTTGGAAACAATCCTAATTATATAACAGCGTATTTTGCATTTTGCTCTCCAGAATTCTTATTGAAATGGACATTTGCAATGAAAAGAGTTTTGTTTTGTAGACAGCTACTGAAGCCTTGTGAATATGGCTTGGGGAGGAAACGCCATCTCGCACAGTACATACATGCATGCATGCATACACATACCCACACACACACTGGTCCTTCTTTTATTTTTATAGTTTAAACTATTTCACCATAGCAGCGGCCCTGATGCTTGCAATTACATAATCCTTTGACAATTCTCCATCTGAAGTCACCATGATGTTCTCCCCTTTCTTTACTTGGCTATTCATCTTTGTAAAAAAAAAAAAAATGACATTAGAGTCGCAATACACAGCACATCTTGCACAAGCAACTAAACTAATACAATAAGCAATTACAAACCCTGGAGTGGTTCCATATCTACATATTCAGCAACCTGGAATCCTTGCTTTGCATACTCTGGTTTCAATGGCTATGGAGGGCTACTTCTAACACATTAGATGTAATGTCATCAGAGTGCTACTGTCACTCCTGTCTTGCTAAATGACAGGTGGGAATGATTAATAGACTGCTTTGGATAATTTCCCCTATAGAAAACCTATTTGAAATTTAACCAATAGTGACAACAAATGGAACTGCTTTCCTCTTTAAAACTGCCGATTTAACTTTTGTCAGCTGTGGCAAATGGTATTTGTCTCTCGGCGATTGCCTCCTCCCTTAAAAAATTGTTCTCCCTATGCAATTCTGTAGTAGCAGCTCCTTTTATTATGTGTCTGTATTGTTACTTGCTTTTTGAACTTCTTGACTTCGAGGAGGGGAAAACACAAGCAGGCCCAGCCTACTTAGTTATTATTAACTTGGGAGGTCTCCGTATTTCACTTGTGTTAAGCAAACAGAGAGCAATATAAATATTTAGGAATTGATATTTCAGGGTTTTTAAATTTTATTTTAATTGGATATTAATGGATTGGATCAAGAATTTGTCTCTGGTAGATGGAAGGACTCCTTCCATCTTCAGAAGGCTTCTAATCCAGCACAGGAATCCCACTGGTGGAATAGGGAGAAATCAATTTTCAGTCATTCCCCCCTCCCCCTGCAGCCCCTGGAATATCTGCTCCAGAGAGTTGGGGAACTCTCTGGAAGAGTGGGGGAGGTGTTGCTGGGAACTGTGGGGGGAGGGCAAAATCAACAAACACTGCTTCCCCCACTCATATCTTCTGCTGCAGCCTACCTTCTTCTTGTGTTACAATTCCACGCCTGCTGGACTTAGCAGAGAAAACTGGTTGCTCTGCCTAGTACACAAAATCTCCCTCAAGCGTTTACCGAATGTGTGAAGGGGGGATGGGTTCTTGCCTGCTGGCCATGTCCCCAGACACTGATGTGTTTGTTGACCTTGTCCCTGGTGGCCACGTGTTTCACATTGAGAAAGGGTTCGTTCATAAGGCCCTTTTTCATTAATCCTGTACATATGGCCAGCAGCAGGGCCAGAGTCAAGGGTAGGCTTGGTCGGGCACATGCCAAGGGCCCACCCAGAGACAGAAGTTCGAAATGGTGTGTGAGCATGTGTGCACATGTGTGTAAATAAAAAAATAAACAATGGTGGGAAATGGCATGAGTGAAATGGCATTAGATAAGAGAGAGAAAACTAGCACATACATAGCACTCACAGATCAATGACTACAGTACTGCACTGTTAAAATCAATATGTTAAAGGCAATTCAAAAGAGTGATATTGTATTGTTTCAAATGTCAAGAGGTTCTAGGAATTGTAAGTCCACATACAATTGGTGTTCACTTAACAATATACACTTGGAAGTAAATCTAATTAAGTTCAATAGGGTTTACCCCCAGGGCCCCAGGTTAAGTGTGCATTGGATTACAGTCATAGTAACACTTCCACTGCCTTCTAATACAAAGTCGTTTCTCATATATATGTGTGTGTGGGGGGGGTGAGATTTCCTCACTCTCATTTCCTCATTCTGTTTGCTGCAAACAGAATGAGTGAGCAAACAGAATGAGGAAATTTAAAGCAATTTCCTCATTCTCATTCCTCCTCTCTCATTTCCTCATTCTGTTTGCTCTTTTAAATCACCAAAGGCAACATCCGGTTCACTTCAAGGCCTCTGAGCTCCCTCTTGTATCCATGATGTCATTAACTTGTGCCCCAGCTTAAGCCTTCCCTAGTACAGCCCATGTCAGCTATTGCCATGTCACAAAAAGACCAGTAGCATTTGTTGACAGTATATCTCAAGAATGCCTTCATCATGTAGAAGTCCTTTATATCCCTCTAACAGTGTATCATGCAAAAGCCACTTTCAAATTAGACCTGCCCTAGAAAGGGAAAGGAAGGGCAGGCTCAGCCCACATAAAACGATTTCATAGACATCTTAGCTTTTCCAGTCACTCTACTGGAGTAAATCACTGCATCCTTTCCAATTTAGCTGCAATTGCTATACCCTGTCATTCTAATAGGAATGATGGGAGTGAATGAGACACATCTGGTGGGAAGGATCATACTAGTGTTTGTATTGTAAAAAAATCAACCATGATTCACTAACACTAAACACTGATTAAAAACTACAAGTTGATAAAACAAAGTCCTGTATCTAAATGTATGTTTGCAAATTAAAAGCAGCTCCTGTCACTGATGAAATGACTGCTCTTGTTAGGTGAGTTGGAACTTTCTAAAGATTTGCTTGCACTGCTGTCAGTACCTGCATTACTTGCTCTCCGTTGTGTAGAAGCAAGCTTTGATTGAAGCTGGAGGTTTTTGATTGCACCACAACTTCTCAGTAGCTCTGGAAGTATGCAGGGAAGAAAACAACTCATTTACAGCTTGTTCTAAATGCTACCTATGATGAATGGGTCTTCAAAAGAATGGCACTCTGGGGTTCTGGTTACATGGAAACTCCATTTTTGAGACTTTGTTATTAAATCTCATTCTTATGGCCTTGGAGCAGCTCACCCAGTGGCCAAGTGTTTAGGTTCTACATATGGAGGGGCATGGCAGTAAGTCTCTGGCATGTGTGTGCCCCACAGGGGGAACCCCACTGAAATCACTGAATAAAGCCCATTGAAATTATTGGGATTTCAGTTAGTCATAACTTAAGTCCAATTGATTTCAATGGGTCTGTTAATTTGGCTAAATAGGACTCCAACCCACTGTTAAATAAACAAATAAACAAACAAACAAACATCCCTGTCCACAACTACACTGTTCCCTTATGACCCATGAGCACAGCCATCAGGACTGTTCTAAAAATGCAATCTTTTAAAGGCCTGTGGCAGAAAGCGCAGATAAATATATTGATTGGGAGAACCACCAAATCCTCATCTGCATCTTTTCAAGTTAAATTCAGAGAGACATGTTACCATAATTGGTTGCTTTTATCACACAGAGATTCAGCCAGTAGAACTAGGAGGAGGGGAGAGTGGAAAATGTTTCAAGGAAAATGATTTAAGTACTGACTTTTACATATCAATTAAAGGCGCAATCCTATGCAGATAGGTGGCCGCCTCCAAACTCGGAGGCAACTGCCTATCCAATGCAGGGCAGCAGAAGCACAAAGGGAATCGTTTCTGCCACACTTCTCCTGCCCTGCATTTTCAGCTAGTCTAGCCGCAGGATGGCGGAGTAGGGGAGGAGGCTGCTGGATGACACGTTGGATGTGTCGTACTGGCATTTCTGCCCTCCCGACCCTGGAGCACCCCCAGAAAGCCCCATTTCAGCCACTCTGCACTCCTCTTGCAAGCATGGAGCATGGAGCTTTTCTACGCTGCCTCGGCGCATAAGGGGTGGGAAGTCGGTTCACCGGGACTGTTAGGTCCTGAAAAACAAGATATCCTATGGCCATCTAGCTGTAGGATTGCTCCCTAAATGAATTAAAGGTTAGGTTCAAAAGAGTAGCCCTGAAACAAGCAAGAAAATATGGTTTGTACTACAGGCCTTTATAGTTACAACTTGGTTTGAAGTCAGAATGCTACCACAATGCTTCAAAAGTTAGGGATGTACGAAAATCACCTGTTCGTGGATTATGCTGATAGTGAGGGGCGAGGCACTCCGTCCCTCCCCCTGGAACCCTGGATGGGGGGAGGTGCTCTGTTCCTCCCCCCCGGAATCCTCCTTGGCCGGCTGTGCTCCGCGGTGACTCCACAGAGCAGCCGGCCAGGCCTAGCCAGACCAGAGCCATCCGCAGCCGGATTTCCGGCCGCGGAGGGCTCTGGGAGGGGGGAAACCCGCGTACACAAATGGCGGCTACGGCTGCCGCCATTTGCGTTCCTTATTTTTGACGTCTTAATCTACGTAAATATTTATGTAGACTAAGACGGCGAAAATAAGGGGAACGCAAATAGCGTAGTGGATGCTATTTGCGTTCCCTTATTTTTGCCATCTTAGTCTACGTAATTATTTACACAGACTAAGACGGCCCAAAATAAGGAACACAAATGGCAGCGGCCGTAGCCACCACCATTTGTGTACACCTTTTTTGTTTTTACCTAGTCGTTTTAGGCTACATAAGTTTTTACGTAGCCTAAAACATCTGGGTTAAAGAAAAAAAAGCGTATGCAAATGGCGGCGGCCATAGCCGCCGCGATTTAGGCTGACGTAGCCTATCACGTCGGTGTAAAAAAAACAACAAAAACCTGCAAATGGCGGTGGCGGCAGCCGGTCAGAAGACCAGCCGCCACAGCCACCTCCGCCGCAGCCGCCGCCACCCGGAAGATCCGCCCCAGGTAAGTCTCGTCCAGGGGGGATCCACAGGAGGAGCAGGGGGTGGCAGGCCATTCCACCACAGATTTTGGGGGGCTGAATGCACTGGCATTTGGCCTCCCCAAGATCCATGGCGGAATTCTCTGCCATCCCTATCAAAAGTTCATATTCCCTAAAGAGTCCTGTCGATTTTTCCATCATGAAATCCTGGGCAGATATTTCTAGGGATGTTAGAGAATTCCACCATGGATCCCAGGGAGGCCGAATTCCAGTGAATTCGGCCCCCCGGAATCTGTGGCGGAACGGCGCCCCCCACCCCTCCACCCCATGAAAGCCCCGCGAAACGGAGCCTACCTGGCTGCGGCTGCGGCGGTGGCGACGGCAGCAGTGGCAGCAGCTGCTACTGGGCTGCTGCAGCTGCAAATGGTGGCCATCGTAGCAACCGCCATTTGTGTCCCTGCACCGGCCCCGTGATAGGCTACGTATACATTTACGTAGCCTATCACAGCTAAAGTAGGGATGCAAATAGCGTCCCCTACACCATTTGCGTTCCCGTTTTAGCCGCGATAGGCTACATAAATATTAATGTAGCCTATCACAGGCTACCATAGGGACGCAAATGGCGTCCCCTACTTAGGATGCCATTTGCATCCACACTAGCCCGGCAGCGGCTGGAGGCCCCACTGTGGGTTGGCCCGGCCGGCGGCTCTGCGGCCTGGCTGCAGAGCAGAGCCGGCCAGGCAGGATTCCAGGGGGGAGGAATGGATCGCCTCCCCCGCATCAAGGATTCCGGGAGGGAGAGCGGATCGCCTCCCCCCACCTGTGGAACCCAGTGGAGCCATGTAAGCTGGCTTTCGCACACCCCTAGATATTTCTAGATTTGCATGAGAGCTAATAAACCCCAGTGCTTGCAGAGTTGGGCTTAGGTCTGGGCTCAGATGCCCTATGTAGGTCCTAAACCAACAAGTCACCATATTTTGTCAGTTCACCATCTCTAAGACAGGAATTATTATGTTTACAGTAGTGCTAAATGTTTTCTGGAGAAAGAAAAAAGAAAAAGATAAACACTGTCAAGAGGGAATGTCAAGAGTAGGGATGGCGGAGAATTCCGCCACAGATTTCAGTGAGGCCGAATGTCAGTGCATTTGGCCCCCCAAAATCCATGGCGGAATGGCCTCCTGCCCCCCCCCCGTGGAATCCCCCTGGGACAGCACTTACCTGGGGCGGATGCGGCTCTGGTGGTAGGTGGCAGCTGGTCTCCTGGCCGGCCACGGCCAGGCTGCTGCCACTGCCATTGCCATCCTTGCAGCCGTGATAGGCTACATAAGAATTTACGTAGCCTATCACGGCTAACCGTCCCAAAAAACCCCGAGTGTACGCAATTGGAGGCATATTACGACTTGTAATATGTATTATTGAGTGGGGTGGAAAGGAAACTAAACATTGGGTTGCCATTTTTGATGGCAGCCCTCTGTTTCTGATAATATTTAGTCTTCCCATGGAAACATGGGCTGTAGTGTTGTGGGAATACTAGAAGACTACTGTAGGCTCCCTGGCAATTGTGCAAATTTGGAGCCTATGAAAATGTCTAATCCTATGTTGGTTGCAACTATATTGACTTTCCAACCCAACAGCTGATAGGGATGTCAGAGTATTCCGCCATGGATCTTGGGGAGGCCGAATGCCAGCGCGTTCAGCCCCGCAAAATTGGTGGTGGAACGGTCTGCCCCCCCGCCCCCCCGGGACAAGACTTACCTGGGGCGGATCTTCCTGGCGGCAGCGGCTCTGGTGGCGGCTCCGGCAACGGTGCGGCGGCGGCGGCTGCGGCAACCAGTCTTCCGACCGGCTGCCGCCGCCGCCATTTTGTCAGGGTGGACACTGAGCCCATAGAATCCCAGAGTAGTTCTGATTCTGAGGAAGAGCAGTCGCTCCTGGGAGAGGAGCGCGCTCCTCTTTCCCAGAGCCCACAGCTGACGGAGATTCCTCCCACCAGCATTCCTAGATTAGAAAGCAGTCCAGGGAGTGACCGAGCAGAGATAGCAGACTTGGTGGATGCGCGACGCAGACGCAGAGAGCGGCGCCAGATGGAGGGCTCAGAAAGGAGGCGCAGTGCCCGGTTGGCGCGCAAACAACGGCTGCACCCCGAGGATCCAAGGGAAAAGGGGAGGGACTCTCCCTAGTCCTTAAGTTCAGGGGTCTTCCAGTAATTCCCTTTCAAACGGGGACCAACTGTTCCAACGTAGGGCATAGGTACTGTGCTGCTCAGATCTAGTTGCTACCTGTAGAGTTATTAAGTTGTAAAAGAAGAATAAAGCTTTGAAAGGAATCCCTTTGTCTGTGTCTGGACTTGGTTACTGGATTAGACTGAGAGAGGCCTCCAAGGAGCCCTTGACACATTTCCAGTTAAAAAAAAAAAAGTGATAGGCTACGTAAAGATTTACATAGCCTATAACGGCTAAGTTTTTTTTAAAAAACCATGATAGGCTACATAAATGTTTACATAGCCTATTACGGCTGACTTAAAAAAAAAAAACAACAACGCATGCTTAAAAAAAAAAAATACAACGCGTCCGCTACGCTATTTGCGTACCCCTTATTTTCGTCGTCTTAGTCTACGTAAATCTTGACGTAGACTAAGACGTGCCAAAATAAGGAACATGCATTGTTGTTGTTGTTGTTTTTAAGTCAGCCGTGATAGGCTACGTAAACATTTACATAGTCTATCACGGCTGACTGCAGGGACGCAAACGGCAGCGGCTATGGCCGCCGCCATTTGCATCCCTGCTAGCCAGCGGACGGATGTCTGGCTGCTGGCGGAGCTGGCCGGCGGCTCCGCAGAATCCCTGCGGAGCACAGCCAGCCGGCCAGGATTCCGGGGGGGGAGGAACGGAGCGCCTCCCCCCTCGTCCAGGATTCTGGGGGGAGGGACGGAGCACCTCCCCCCCCACCATCAACATAATCCGTGAAAGGTAAGTGCCTTTCGTACATCCCTAACAGCGGATATCTGGAAGCTGCAATACATGTTCATTACCCAGTGTGAAAAATCAGTAAATACAGAATACTAACAAGTCAGTTGGTATTTTGCCTTGCTTTATTATTATTACTACTAGGAACAGTAGTAGTAATAGTAGTATGATTGTTGTTGTTGTTGTTGTTGTTATTATTCAGAAGACTTTAGCTCCTGGAAGCAATAGCTGGATTGCTATAGGTGCAGGCTGTGACATGTGTAGTGTATTGATATTGTGATTCTGAACCACATCTGTATAAATAGCAGCTTTCCCCTTTAAAATAACCAACAGGGACCCAGTTCTTGCTTGTTTGTTCTGCAGGTGTCTTTTAAAGGAAAAAGTAACAATTTCCACACACAAATTGTTCTCTGAAAACATATTCTAATCAGTCCAAGCTTTGTGGGGCTTTTTATCACCAAAATGATGGTGCACTGAACATTATGGGCGATGTTTCATTGTATATAATATACACAACACCTGTCAGTCTGCATAAATAATAGCTTTTACACTTTACACTTTCACTGGCTTGCTACTGGGCATCTCTACACCAGCCTAAAATCCAGCATTTAAAATGGGGCTTTCCACTCCTGTTTTAAATGCGGGATCACAAATCCCTTTTTCACCCACTTCCTTTCCCCCGTCCCCTTTCCCCCTCCTTCTCCTCGTATTGAAGCCTTCCATTATCTTTCATTGACCTTGCTCCTCTTCTTGCTGCTTTTACTCTTTTCATGGAGGAAACTGAAGTGGAACACAACAGGGTAATTTGATAGCTCATTATCTGCGATGTATTTAAAAATGGAATAAAGGGCATTTAGTGCAGGAGACACCTTAAATGATTACAGCATCATGTAAATGGCCCACAAACTTCCATGAAGGAGCAATATCAATTGCAGGATAAAAGCTCAGTGTGAAGGGGCCCCTCATGTGAGAAAGTGGGGTTCCCAGCTCAGACTGCTGGTTTATGTTCCCAGACCAGTCTGAAACACAATGAATTTTATTGCTGATCTGTGGTCCCTGGTGTTTATTTGCAATCAAGATTGACACCCTAGAGAGAGAATGAGAAATATGTTGTTGTTTTTAAAACGTCAGACTCAATCAAGATAATGGAAAATGCAGAGAAATAGCAGAAAGAAAAACAAATGTAAACTATATATCTATATATCAATCTCTCTCTCTCTCTCTAATATATATATATATATATAGAGAGAGAGAGAGAGAGAGAGAGAGAGAGAGAGCATCAAACAGCACTTTTGTTCTCAATCCCAGAAGGATGCAGTTAGGCTAGAGCTATCCTATGGCCTCTAGATGGTGTTGGAGGAGGCATAGGATTTTTCAGATTCCTGGATCCAAGGTCGTAGACAGTGCTCCAACCTCAGAGTCAGGAATCCATGCTCCCCTCCCACTCACAGTTGGCACTGAGAGAACCACACGGCTGCCTCTCCGAGGTCACAAAGGGGGCATACACTGGATCGGGAGGGGTGAGGACTGGGGAAGCGAGGATATGACGTATTTCAAGACTTCCCCAGCCTCCTTCTCTCCCGCTATGATGTGCCCCAGCTAGATGGATGAAAAAGCCTGTCTAACCAAAATGCAGAGTGGGAGGAGCACCTAGGCAAAGATCACCTCCACCTCTCCCCCCGCTCTGCACTGGATGCCCATAAGCCTCTGGGTTCAGAGGCTGACAAGCATAGGCATAGGATTGCACCCTAAATCACTATAAAAATGTAGTTATTAAGTGACTAGCAAAACAATTACATATTATATTATTATTATTATATATTATTAAATATTATAATTATATAATTATATAACTATATATTATAAAATATAGTTATTAAGTGAGTAACACAACAAAAAAATCTGTTTTGTTAGTCACTCTAATACACACACACCCTATGGGTTGGATCCAGGATCTGCATTCTGTTGATAAAAGGGTTCAGCTCACAGAGGGTGCCTCCACCCAATTTTCAGGGATGCCCTATCTCCCTGCACCACAGATCATCCCATTCAGCAGGGTCCTCTGACTCTCTGTGTAGCATTTTCAGTGGGCTGGAAGGACTAATGTGGGGAGGATGCCCAGTTGCACACACCTACATTTGGATCCAACCTATCTACCTACCCATCTGTCTATCTGCACGCGCGCGCGCACACACACACACACACACACACACTTGAATTTGAAAATGCAAATAGCACACTGTATTATGTTCCCACGTCTCTGGTGCCTGTGCATCTTTATAGTGTGAATTTCCTTGTAAAGACAGAATACTAGAAAGTTGTGGTGTCAAGACTGTTCACGTTACACTGAACATGTGTACAAGCTGCATTTACACATTACATGCTTCACGGCTTGAACGCATGTATATTTAAATTATACATGTGTTAATGAACATGTGAACAAACATTTTGTAATATAGAGACAGAGCAGATAGGAAGCAAGTAGGTGTAGAAGAAGACTGTGTTAATTTTTAAGCAGTATCATTCCCCAGATGTGACAACAGTAACCTCACTGTCCCTTGTAAGCGAACTGCAAAAATGCAGTGTTTTCTCTTTTGACTGAAAACAAAACAACTTCTTTCCCCTTCATATCAAAGTCCAGACTGGAATAGGGATGGCAGAGAATTCCACCACGGATCTCGGTGAGGCCGAATGCCAGTGCATTCAGCCACCCAAACTCCGCGGCAGAATGGCTTGCCACCCCCCCCCGCCACCCCACGGATCCCCCCCAGGACGAGACTTACCTGGGGTGGATCTTCCAGGTGGCGGCAGCTCCAGCGGCAGCTGCGGCAGCTGGTCTTCCAACCGGCTGCCGCCGCCACCATTTGCAGTCTTGTGTAAAAAAAAAAAAAAACCCGACGTGATAGGCTACGTCAAGATTTACGTAGCCTATCATGGCTGGGTTTTTTAAAAAAACAAACCCACGTATGCAAATGGCAGCAGCTATGGCCGCCGCCATTTGCGTTCCATATTTTTGGCCATCTTAGTCTACGTAAATATTTACGTAGACAGTATAACGGCAAAAATAAAGGGGAACGCAAATAGCGTAGCGGGCACTATTTGCGTCCCTTTTTGATCCGCCGTTTTAGCCTACGTAAATATTTACGTAGATTAAGACAGCCAAAAATAAGGAACGCAAATGGCAGCGGCCGTAGCCGCCGCCATTTGCGTACGCTGGTTTTTTCCTTTTTTTTTCCCAGAGCCCTCCGCAGCTGGAAATCCGGCTGTGGATGGCTCTGGCCCGGCTGGGCCTGGCCGGCTGCTCTGCGGAGCTGCCGCGGAGTACAGCCGGCCGTGGAGGATTCCGGGGGGGAGGAACGGATCGCCTCCCCCCCTCGTCGAGGATTCCGGGGGGAGGGACGGAACGCCTCCCCCCCCACCATCAACATAATCAGCGGAAAGGTAAGTGACTTTCGTACATCCCTAGACTGGGATTATATCAGTTGGTGGCTCCACATTCCTAGCTCGCCTTTGTCCACAGAAAAGGCCACAGGAGGCTCTAGGGTAGAGCTACTTTACATAAGCAAAAGATTCTTTTAAGCAAAACATGAAAGAGAGTAACTTTGAGCTTCAAGGTTAAGCTCTTAAGGTTTTGAATTTTGTCAATTTTATGTATGCAAAGCTCTGGTCCAGTGACTGAGGCCAGGGGTGTCAAACATCCTCCAGCCCAAGGGCCAAATTCAGCTTTGGAGAAGCTCTCAGGGGGCACATTTCACTGTGGGGTGGGGGGCTCAGACAAAATGAGGTGGGGACAAAGGCAAAGTGGGCAGGGCCAAAATGCCAACAATACCAGCATTCTTTAGCTTCAAGCTGGTACTGCCAGCAAAAAAAAGCCTGAGGAGAGGCTTTTCAAGCTTTTAGAATGGGGAAAAAAATCACAAAAGCTGGGAAACCACCAAATGATGGGAAGTCAGGGAAGGGAGTGGAGCCATCTGGGGTACCCCAGAGGGCCAAACTGGGACCACAGGTGAGCCAAATTTGCCCCACAAGCCTAAGGTTCTGCACCTATGATTTAAGTATCTATAACCCACTTTTCAAGGGGAAAAGTCTTCACAAATCCATGTACAATATACTAAGCTAGGATAAATGTGATTTACAAACAGTTAAAAATCAATTAAGAAACAAACTGTAGCTTCTGGAAAATTTATTTTGGAATTTTTCTTTTGTCAAACATACTGTCCTGTCCAGCTTTGTTCAAGGCACCCAGCGGGGCTAAAACCAGCAAGGTACAGACAGTCAGGGACATGGCAAGTCAGGTCATGGCCAGGCCAGGCCTGTCTGGTTTAAGGGTGCTGAATAGCCAGGCAAGTTAGACCAGGCAGGGTCTTCCAGGACCTTGGCTAGCTCCAAGTTAGCTGAGGCTCAAGCAAGGAGAACTGTTGACTCAGCCACAGCCAAAGGCTTTTTGAAGCCTTATAAAGGCCAGCAGTTCAAGACCTGCAGTTAACTCCACTGCCTCAGAGAAGTAGTTTGTTTCTTAAAGGGCTACTGCCTGATTTGCAGCCACTGGCTCCTATGGGTTGGGGGTGGGGTGGCTGTAATGGGGGAGTGACCTCTGCATCTGAAGAGTCAGGTAGAAGCACATCCTCTGGTCTGGGAGGCCCTGGCCTAGAAGGGATTGGATTAATGGAGGGAGTCTCCTCTGCCTCTGAGTCCTCTTCAGAGCCAGAGGACAGGTGGGGAAAATGGTACACAGATACTTTTGTTTTTTGTGTGATGTACAGAATACCAAATGTAGCCATTCAACATTGAAGTAAGATGATTTTATATCATCTGAAGCTGGCACTTTGTTTCATGAAGTTATATCCCCTCTAGTTACTAGGTAAAGGTACCCAACTTGGCTTCTTTTTGTTTAACCTTGCACACCATCTAAAATTATTTCCAGCTTTATTAATATAAAAACTCCCTAGTTTTTCTGTGTCAAGGTTCCACTTACGACCTAGACCCCCTGAGCAACTCCTTAAGGATCTCTTGCCTCCTTAAGAGTCCAACCTTCCTTCTTTTAAACTTCCCCTTTCAGTAACATGGGATTTAGGCTGTAGATGTGGGATGACTGACACTTTAGACAGAGGGTTTAACCACAACAGTTTACTGGTAAATTTAAAGCTAGCAAATTGCAACTAAAGGTATTTACACAAAAGGCCTGAATGATACAAAAGGTATTAAAAGAAAAGAAAATGTGCAAAATACATGTTCCTTTACCCAAGATGTCTTTCGACTTTTCTAGGCTGCTTCTTCCTGCTCACTCTTCAGACTCGGCTCTCACTTCAGGGTCTGGCTATATCTCTGGTCTTACTGGCTTTCTCACTCCATTTATATACCCTCCTCCCTCAAAACTGAAAGTACTGCTTCAAACCTGAAGAAATGACATTTAAGTGGAAAAATGAAACTGACACTTAACCAGAGAAATGAAAGTACTCCTCTCAGGGTTACCCCCTCCCAACAAAAAACTCCAGGCCTCTAAGCCTGACCTTTTTTCCCTTTGCCTCTGTAGGCCTCAAACCTTCACACTCTATACTTCTGTTTTCTGCCTACCAAGGAACCTGTGTGTGTTTTGCCTAAGGATGGAGACAGTTTTTGAGTAGCAGCTGTAATTTATTTTTTCAAAAGTGGGAGATCAACCATTATTTGCTCATTTCTTCTTCCCAGAAACCGTTGGTAGGGTCCCAAGTACAACCTGAAACCATCCCAGTACCTGGTAGAGCCTGATATTTTTTTATTTTTTATTTCATTTTTATACTGCCCACTAGTTGAAGTTAATGGATTTGAATATCTACAATGTATCCTTCCACTTTCCATCTTAAGACTGTAACCAAATGAACATTCCATATTAATTACTACTCCTGACCAAAATCCAAGTAAAATAAATGGGAACTGGGGGAGTGGCTGAACTGTGGATTGTACACTGTATTTCCATTTCTTCACATTTACCTAATGGGTATCCAGAGATTGAGTTTCATCTTGAATAAACAAAACCTCTCCATTGTTGCAATGCTTTACAAACCTGGGAGGAAACAGAGGTGTTAAGAGAATGCAATATTTGTTTCTTAGAAGGCTTTTACAGTACCAACCTAATGAACTAATGTACTAGTGTATTATAACAATAAACACAGCTGTAAACGGACCATAAAAATAATAAATGCTTTGCATATTTCTATACCCAACATGTCAGCTGTAATTGGAAAATAAATTAAATGATCCATCTGCTTGCTAACATCTACTCTATTTTTCTTTCTAACTACAATATTTAAATACAGTCAGCATTATTTATACTAATTGCGGGCTAACAAAAAACCCAAAAAATCTCCAGGAAGGAATTGATTGGCCTGTAAATATAATTTCTCTTTTCCCATCCCCACTCTCAGTTACGTTAGTTTTCAGTTGCATTCAGTTCTAATGAGCATGATGGACTTGCTTTTCTTATTAATAGTATTCACTTTATCATGCCAATACTATTGAGTTTTCTCTTTATTAGTGTCTTGCAGGCATGGCTTTCAATGATGTATCATATAACTGTTTGAAATGCATCCCATTCATTACAGTACTGGAGATTCTATACCAGAGGTGGGGAACCTTTTGCTGTTAAGGGAAAGGCTCACCACCTTGGGAGCAATCTCTTGTGGGCTTCTACTAGGGAAGGGTCAGATTGTTCTTTCCAATGGTCTGAAGTGACTGCAGAGAACTTCTGAAATTAGGCTAAGGGCCACATGCAGCTCTAGAGCACAGGATGCCTAACCTGTTTTGTATCATCTGGCTTCCTCAGATAGAGTCATCAATGTTGTGAAGCTGCTATGAAATAGCATACTATAGATACTGTAAGACACATCTTGACTTGAAGACATGACATAGGTATGAGGCAGATGACAGTGAGAGAAATGCTACAAAAGGGGCTTCTGCATTATGTCTTTGTAGGTGCTGAAGTCATTCCCATATCTTCATACACATATAAACAAATGTGGGCATTGACTTGGGGACAAACCCATAAAATATGGAATTCCAAATGAGCCAACAGTGGCGCAAAATGTCCCACCACTTGAAGCAGAAAGACACATGCTGCTGCTTGCTCCGTTGCCATCTTATGTACGACTCCCCCCCACCCCCCGCCATCTCTTGCTCTGAGGACTCCCTCAAAGTAAACTATCAGGTGGATGACCTTTCTGGAGACCTGCACTGGCTACACAAGGCAGCCGACCCAGCTCTCTGGAGGGCTGTCCATGCCCCAAATGCCTAACTCTGAAGTGGCCCTGTGAAGGTCTGAGGCAGAGGCAAAGGGGAAAAGGTCAGGCTTAGAGGCCTGGCAGGGGGGGTTGTTGGGAGGGGGTATCCCTGAGAGGAGTAGTTTCATTTCCCCAGTTAAGTTTAAGTTTCATTTCCTCAGTTAAGTTTCATTTCTTCAGGTTTGAAACAGTACTTTCAGTTTGGGGAGATGAGGGTATAAAAAGAGAAAGATCAGAGCAGTGAGAGAAGAGTCAGAAGACCAGAGCAGCAAGAAGCACCTTGAGAAATCTAAATGCAGCTACAGTAAAGGAACTTGCATTTTTCAACTTTTATTTTCTCTTTATGCCTTTTGCATCACTCAGTTCTATTGTGTAAATACCTTTAATTCTGATTCACTTGCTTTAAATTTACCAGTAAAACTGTTGTGTTGAACCTCAAGTGTCTGGAGTGTCACCCCATGACATCACTCCATGTATACAGCCTAAACCCCACATTATTAGGAAGGGGAAGTTTACAAGAAGGAAGGTAGGACTCTTAATTAGGCAAGCGATCCTTAAAGGGGGGTCCAGATCATAAGGGGAACCCTGACAGACCCTCATCCACAATGCCTTGCTCTAAGGAAGGACGCCTCCTCAAAATGAGGTATTTGGGGCCTGGACAGATCTCCAGAGTAGGGATGTACGGACTGTGTAAAATCTGCTCCATCTGTGTTTCGCAGATTGTCAGTGCTTTTTGTTCCATTGCCCGCCCACAGACGGATGTGATTTTTTTTTCCTGCAGAAAAATACGCAAATAATTATGTAAGTATTTACATAAGTTTTACGTCAGCATTTACGTAATTTTCCTTAGTATGTAATATTTAGCATATTGTCCCCATTCCATTCAATGTTTCCTCAGCAGAAACTTACATATTTTCCTACGAATTTATATGCATAAATTTTGCGAAAGTGAAAAAAAATATCCGGACATCCACGGACTCAATGCAGCCTGAGGGGGGCACTCCACAGCAGATTCTGTAGGTCAGATTCTTAGAAATCTGAGCTCATTTTACTCCGTCTCGAATTTCTCCAGCATCCCTACTCCAGAGAGCAGCCCACTTGATCTCTCACTCAGAGGACTCTTTTAGAATGAGATATTGGCAAGAGTGTTGGAGCTGGGAGATCTGGGTTCTAGTCCCCACTCAGCCATGGAAGCTCAATGGGTGACTTTGGGCCAGTCACACACTCTTAGCCCAACCCACCTCACAGGGTTGTTGTTGTGAGGATAAAATGGAGAGGAGGAGGAGGATAATGTAAGCCGCCTTGGGTTCCTTTCAAGAGGAAAAAAGGTGGGGTATAAATGCAACAAACAAACAAACAAACAAATAAATATTGGGCATGTGACTCCTCCATGGAGTTCCAGTGTCTGCTGTCCCACTGTGGCATTTGCAGGCCTTCCCCATGGGGGCATGGGGGGAGACATGGATTTCCACCCCTCCCATTCTGCTCCTTGAGTTGAGGGACTCACCCCACCTAATGGGAAGGCTGGCACTGAAATGAGTCCATGGTTCCATAAGTGAGTGTATGACTACAACCTGCACACAGACAATTCACTGAAGAAGTGCAAACACCCTTGCAGTCCTGATGCGCCTTTCCAGATGCTGCCACAGAGGGTGGATGCAAACATCTGTAAGCCACATGATAGTGACGGAAACCATGTGGGGGCTATGTACTACATGGTGCCTATCCGTGTGGGTGCCTATCCATGTCTGTCACTTCTGTCTGTGTGAGTAAGCCAGAATTACCACCCCTCTACAGATGCCAGGAATTTCAAGGCAATGGAGGAGATTTAACATTGGGATTAACTCAGCACTTGGAAGCTACAGAAGGCTCCCTAGGTGTGTGACTCTTGGGTATCTAAATCTACACTGCATCATGGAGAATATGCAGAGAATCAATTAAGGGAGAGTCCTCATTTTTGCATTGGTTTCCTTTCCTGAAGCTCACTGGAAAGGCCAAAAGTAGAGCTGGAAACAAAAAATGGCTCAGAAATCTAATTATTTCAGCATATAAATGTATTTAATTGCAAGCAATTTGAAATAGAAATTATCTGAACAACTATCTGTGTGGTTCAAAACCTATGGGATAGTACTGTTGAAATGAAATGCTTAATACAATTTTTGAATTAATGATCCCTGATCCAAAAGTTCCTTACACACACACACACACACACACACAGGAATTTCGATGTGTATGTGAGTTCTGCTCAAGCAACAGCTCCATTCACATATGTGTCAGAGAAAGCTTTGCAAACATCCCTGTTGCATTTTACACAGTAATTTCTGACACGGAGGTTGATGGGTGGTCCTTGCTTGAGGAGAAATTCCATTGCAATCAGACAGAAAGTATTTATCATTTTCTTAATTTAACTTTTCCACAGGAATTTTTGAAATAATCTGTTTTCAAATCGAGGAAGAATATGGTTTGGTATTCCTTGATTTCCCCTTGGAAATAAATATTTATACATTTTCAAAAAGTTGAGATTAATATGAACATTTCAATATAAATCTAAACTTGTCAATCTTAAATGATCATGTTATGCAAACGACCTGGAGCATTTCAGGGTGGCTTCTTCTCTTTAAACATTCCTGAGGAAAAAGCATCTTTGAATAAAACAAAGATCACCCTTGAAATATGCTGCTAGTTTTAAAGATGGAGATCTGGACACAGAACCCTACCCATTATTCCAGGGGTAAACAACATGGCACCTGTGGGCACCGCTATGCCCCAAGGACACTTTTCTTGGTGCCTGCCCTTCCACTTAAAAAAAAAAATTCTTAGCAGCTGCTGGGATTGCTTCAGAGCAAAGTGAACAGCTGCCATCTTCATTTCCCATTAATGACTCTGGGCTATACAGCCACACCTCCCATGGCAGCCATTTTGTGGTGGTGCTCAGGACAGTTTCTCAGATTCCCAAATATGCCCACAGTCACACAAAGATTGCCTACCCTTGCTCATACTATAGTACCTCTACCTAAAAATTAGTTATATGTATCCAAAAGAAGAGTGTGCCACTGAGATCAAATGTAACGGCGCAGTTTTCTTCCTCAGTACTCGGTCTGGTGAGATGATCATCTGCAGTCAAAACTTCATCCGAGTTCACTTAAGAGCATCTGTTGCTTTTCTGAGCTAGAATGATTTAATTTTATCTGCCATCTGACTAGAGACCCTTTGTGCTCTTTGATACCTTTTTTGCTCCTATCTCCTGCAATTTAGAAAAAGTAATGTTTTTGTTATAATTGGTGCTATCTTTTAATATTATTCTGCCAGCCTTGTGATTCTCCACTGATAGGTTCAATACATGGAAAGTGTTGGAGGTTTTTTTAATAATACTTTTATAGATTTCCTATCAGATTTCTATAAATACAGCTATCAGTGTGGGTTGCCTTGAGGCAATATCTGACCAGAGCCTCAGACTTGACAAAAGAGTGTAATAGCCCAGGATGCGTTCCCATGGGAACTAATTGTTACACCATTTTCCTTATGTTTTCTGAATGGTTAGGTAATAACTGAAAGGGAGGGGGAAACAGGCATCCCACCCCCTTCTCCAGCTGATGATGCTGTAATCTAGGTGTCTGTGTGAAGAAAGACAGCAGTTTGAGAGAAATGGAAAGAAACATGGAGAGCTGAGCATCTTAAAGTGCTGGATGTCTGCACAGAGATCTAACGTGGAGAAGTGGACTTTGGTTGTCTGCTGGAATGTTAAAGCTGTGCCTCCATCACCTATGCCCAACTTGTATATCTGTTAATACACACAAATACTACAAAATTCCTATAAGCCTCCAGTGACCTCCTCCTAAAGGAAACCAAACCCAGATAAACACACTGTCCCTGGCAACTCTCGCCACTTTTTGGAGATGTAGGGTGTGTGTAACAATACTTCTCCTCCCCCTTTGTGTAGAGGACCCATTCCCGTTTCAAATGCACAAGATAAAGAACTATTGTACCCTAAAATAAATCCCCAATGAAAACTATGGGCAGGAAGGCGCTGCTGCACTTATGTCTTGCTTGTGGGTTTCCCATGGGCAGCTGGTTGGCCACTGTGTGAACCAACCAGCTGCCCATGGGAACTAAATGGACCCTTGATCTGATCGAGCACGGCTCTTCTTATGTTCTGAAAAGCTATTGTACCATGAAATGATCGTAACAATGCCTACTTAGAAGCTACCATAGCTGTAACAAAGATGCCTTTTCATTCTGTGCCAGTGGTAATTTGAGTATTCTAGGCCTTCAGCATGGGGCCTGTAGGCAGGCACCAGTGTGCCTACTGACACCTCTCTTGGTGCCCAACAGACAGCTTCCTGCCCCTCCTGATCTTTATTTTCTTTCCTAAGATGTTTAGAAATCATTTTTTTTTAAACTGAGAGGCTGACATGATATAAAGTGAAGGGTTGCCCTCCCACACCATCTTTATTTGGGTTCAAAAGAGTGGTTTTGTGTTTTGCAGCTCAGATCCCACCTCTGCCTTGTACATAGGTTCTTAGGCAAGTTACTTTTATTTTAGTCACACCAGTTGGCCTTCTGGGAAATGAATATTTTGTGACTCACCATGGCAGCTACGTTATGAACAGGCAACCCTCTGCCTATGGCAGCCATTTTGTGAAAGCACTCATTCTCTCAAAATACAAATGTGCCCACTGACCCAAAATGGTTGGGGACACATGTGTGGGACAGAGCAGTAATGGTGCAGTAACAACTTGCCAGAAGATGGAAAAGAACATACAGCAACATTTGTAAAGGTACATTAATCGTAGGCAAGGGGCTTGGGTATTGCAGAACTGTCTTTGCCTCTCCCCACCCCAATTGTCTGCTAACTGGTACTGGCCAGCGAGGCCATTCACTTGTGGGAATCACTGTGGGATAACCAGAGGGAAACATGGTTGTACTGTCAACCATTAGGAGGCAGCAATGGAAGCAAGAGGAAGCTCAGTCCGCACAAAGCATTGCTACTGGCTGGCTTGCAGTCCCCAGTGACATCAAACTGCCTCACCAGCTGCTGCTGGGAGTGACAGCTCCTTAGAGTATTTTGAACAAGAGTGCCCCTTCTCCCATAGCTGGCCATGCAACACTGACCCAAAGGCATGGCAAAAGCCCTACTTAGACACAATATGAGCATGTGCTGGGAGCAG
This sequence comes from Heloderma suspectum, assembly GCF_057233095.1. Classification (NCBI taxonomy): domain Eukaryota; kingdom Metazoa; phylum Chordata; class Lepidosauria; order Squamata; family Helodermatidae; genus Heloderma; species Heloderma suspectum. The sequence goes on along the minus strand of NC_139460.1, from coordinate 253,604,817 downwards.
AGGGTGGGGTGGGCAACGGGATCGCATATGCCCGGCTTCCCCACGTTCGTGATAAGATCAGAAAGAGCGTTATTGTATACAATTGCACGCGCAGAGCCCAGTCTCCATCCAATCAGGGAATCAGGGCTGAAAAGAGTGATTGTGTACCCTAAAGCAGGGGTGGAGACGATGTGGCGCTGCAGATGTTGTTGGGCTCCAACTCCTATCAGCCCTGCCCCGCATGGCCACTGGTCAAAGATAATAGGAGTTAATAGTCCAGCAACCTCTGGAGGACCACAGTTTCCCACCCTTGCCCTAAAGTCTAGATGAATGGATTGTGCCAATGCACAAATTGCTGCTGCTGCACATAATGTTATAGTTGAGTTATTCCCCACCACCACCACCCCTTTTGCTGTCCTGCATGTTCTAAACATCTCAGAAGTTATGGGATTAAGTCCTGATTTCCAAGTACAGCTCAAAGGCTGGAATGGACTGAAACAAAATTGCACTAATTACTTATCATTGATTAATGGGATTTGCATGGGCTGCAGTTTGGGGAAAGGCAAGGAGAAAAGCAGCATATGGATGATCTGGAGGGAAAATCTCTCTTCTTTTGATTATACTACTGACACATCTGTTCAAAATTCCCATTTCCACACATAATTACGGCTTGTGAGGGGAGATATCAGTCTGCAGGATATAAAACCCCACAACTGGATAAGAAAGCCACCCTCAAATGGCTTCAGTGGTTCTCAAAACTGCAGAAGCTTGAGCTTGATTCTGGCATCTTTATGCACACTGCGTAATTTCAGTTCATTTGCCAGGCAACGTTACTGCCAGGGTTAGAAGAAACACCTGCCCTAGTTTGCTGTCTCCTGCTGTCTGAATTCACTTTGAAGCCTGTTGCTCTGTTTTGAGTTTCACAATAAGCTGGACAAGACTGTATATGCTCCCGTTTTCTCCCAATAGATGTGGTTTTGGTTTTTAGATTTGCTCTAAGCTACAACTTGTTTTCTCAGAGAAGGATATACCGATCTGATAATTTTAATATCATATTATTAGCTATCATTTCGAGAGCACTTTTACATGTCCAAAGTGTCTTATGTTTCTTACCTCCTTAATCCTCAATGATAGCCTGAGAGAGACAGAACGACTTAATCGGGGAGTTTCATGGTTGCCCATAGGTCTCTCTTGTTTGAATCCAGCCAGTACTGTGAGCTAAATACTGTGGTTCCCACATACTATCCATGGCAAACACTTCTCTGAGCTGGCATTCCACAAAAGGGCCGTAAAGTACAAAGCTCGTATGTAGTGTGGCAGTTGGAATATTGGACTTGGACCAGGAATACTTGGGTTCAAATCCCTACCCAGACACAAAAGCACAGTAAGTGACCATCAGTCACTTTCTCTTAGCTGAACCTACACACGGAGTTGTTGTGAGGATAAAATGAGGGAGCCATGTACAGCAGTCTGAGCTCCAGGGCAGTAGGGTGGGATACAAAATGTAATAGACAGAGAATGTTTCTAAGCTTCTTCTTGGCCCAAGGTGATGATTGCTGACACCAGTGCAGAGATCCTTCATGCAGTCAGCTGGTGCATGTGGTCAACAGTTTACAATGTTATGCATTATGCTCTGGAATGTGGAAGCACTTTTCATCAGCCATAGTGATGGCCCCCTTATATATGAAGTGTATCTTGTATCCACCACAAGATGTGGTTTGGCATGAATAGAAGCTTGCTTGTTCTGGTCATCCTTGTAGAGCAAAACTTAACATAAACAGTACATATTTAACAGTGCCAAAGGACCTAATGCACACAAAGAAAGTATACATAGTAATGTTTGCATCCATGTGAGATGCACTGTAACGGCTTAATGCAAGAACTGAGAAAAGTACCTTATCCAATTAAATTTAGAATCTCAAAAATTATGTTCAGAAAATGAGAATATAACTGCTCAAAATGGCATGTGGCCAAAGACATCACTAGCTAATATCCTGAGACTTTTAGTGGTGACATTAGGTCAGCACTCCAATTTTGGAGTGCAACTGAATTATTGTACTCTGCAGCAATAAAGGACTTTTCCAGGCTGCTGGTTTTAAGCAGAAATGGCACTGTGTATTTAAAGAGTGATCAACACCACATCCCATAGCATTGCAATATGAAAGGAGAGGGTTCGTTTGTACCTGCAGTGCCTTTGCCACGTTCACCAGAATTTCCAGACAGGATGCAGCAGATTGCAAAGATGTTGAGGGCTCACTGAAAATGAAGAAGTGGCATAGACCACTATGAATGATATCATCACTGTGCGCCCTGTTCTGACATCATGAAAGCAGTAGGCCTCAAAGGTAAGAGGGTAGAGGTTTGTTTATTTATTTAGGGACAGACGAAATCATGAGAATGCAGCCGTGGGGAAGGTGAACAGCATCATGAGAGAAGGGCAAATTTAACCCTTTCCCCCTGCTGTTGTCCTGATGAAAATTATCCTTCTGAAGCTGCTATATTTGCATCAGGAGAAAAGTCTCCATTGATGGCAACGTAGATTTCCCTCCTTATACAAGAAGTAGCTTGGGAGTGGCAATTTTTGTCAGGACCACAGCAAAAAGATATGGGTTAAACCCTCTCTTCCCACCCCCTGTGCTACCATTGCTACCTGGGGCCTCCGCAACTGCTATTTACATTCTTTTAGGGTGCAATCCTATGCATGCTGGCTGGGGAATGCTGAGAGTTGTAGGTCTTTTCTCTGTCTAAACATGCATAGGATTGTGCCCTTAATATGTATGTTATTTGCATTTAATGTCACATCTACTTTGTGCCTTAGACTTCTAATCAACCCCATATTGAGGACTTAGAGCAGGTAACAACACTTACAACAACAATCTGAAACAACTAACAAGATAAATATACTAAGGAGATCTAAAAATGTTCCCATCACTTTTTAAATCCCCAGAAATTCTAGAAATTGTCAGACATATTTCCAGGGGAAATTTGTTCCACAGTTGTGGAAGGGTTGAGATCAAGGAAAATTTGCAAGTTTCAGAAATCTATAGGAAAGGGGTAGACCATCAAGAAAATATTGTGATAAAATGGACCAACCACAGGATTGTCAGGGCCTCTTAAAGAAGAGGCCTTGAGTAAAATGAGAGGATATGGAGACAGACCCATTTTCAAGGCTTTCATCAAAATATATTTGTTGTTTTTTTCCTGCAGCAGACTAACATGGCTACCCCTTTGGCATTTTCACAGTACCATCTCAAGTGATGGGACACATGAAAATGAGTTATTTGCCTTTCCGATGTATTAAATAATATAAAATGGACATGAAAGTGTGGTGGGGAAAGAGTTCTGTTAGACTTCCAGAAACGTATATCCAAAGGACAGGGAGGAGTATGGTGTAGCCTTGATTAGACAAGCCCTATGATTAAGAATGATAAGGGGGGTTATGTAACATCAGACTGGGGAAAAAGAGGGAGAAAGAATAATAATAATAAGTGACTTGGAAATATTTTAGACTTTCCCGATGTAGGTGGAAAGCAGCAGAGCTGAGAGATCAGAAAGAGAGGGTTGATAGAAAAGACTTGTCCAAATATCTTTGTACGTTTGGCAAAAATTACTCAAATGGCAAGAAAGAAGCTTCCCCAACTTGGTCAAACACATAAAATAAGAAATTTACTGATTTTTAAAGCCAAACAGTTTAAACAAAAAACAATCCAGATTTCCTTTAACAGAGCCATAGCTGCACATCATTTAAGTTGAAGCTGGTTTTTTTAGTGCAGAACAGTGGTTTTGAAGTCTTCCATTCATCTTGGGCTTCCAGTTGCTTCTGTTTACAGCCAGAAGTGGGAACCAAAAATTATTTCATTTTAATCTTCATAAGCACCCTTCTTCAGATGTCTGTTCCCCATGCTCTGATGTCTTTACTGTTCGCTATAACCCATATGCTGATAAGCAACACCTAATTACCTACCAACCTAAAGAGCTCATGCATTTCCTAGGGTGCAACTTTACACTTTCCAATGCAAATCACAACTTTATATGAAACTTCTTGCTTGAGGAACAAAATCTTTGTTTGAGGAACAAAATCCAGAAAAAGAGAAAGGTGTGGGTGGGACTAGTCTACATGATTAAATAATTATACCCAGGATTAGGTGAATTCCCAGTATAATTATGTATTCATTGAATTCTGATACAGTTGAAATTGGGGTTGTCTTTTATACTGTGGAAGTAATTGTCCCTCTCTAGGTGTTCAATTAGCATAGCAAGACAGTTGTGGATTGGTCACGCTGTTCTTATTTTATATATATATATTTAACTCCACATAGAAATGTGACAGATCCACTCTACTTTTGCTTGCCAGGCACTTTCCCCCACTAGTATTTATCAACTTTTTTCTCTGCACTGATGTGTACATAGACCCTTCAGTTGAGGATGACACTAATCGTATCTGACAAAGGGGGCTCTAGTCCACCAAAGGTTATACCACAATAAATGCATTAGCCTCTAATCTGTCATCAGAGTTTTTATTGTTTTTGCTACCACAGACTAACATGGCTATTCCTCTGGAATTAATTACACTGAGATTGTAATTTTAATTTGCCTTCTATAATTACAGAGCTGTCCCAAAGCCCATCCCAAGAACAAAGGAGAAAGGAAATCGGAAGGTCAGCAGATTCTAAGCATGGAAAATGCCACATTTGGCTAGAAACGGAACAATGGAAGCTGTATTTTCTTGTGCTCTCCCAAATTAGCTTTTTTCATGGGTGCAGTTAGTTGTCTGTTTGGTGCCAGTAATGTCAGGACTACAAAGAAAGGGGGAGAGATGACAAGACTAAGGTTTGTTCAGTACTTATGAGTAAGCCCCATTTAACTTAGCAGAACGCACTGCCTAAAGCATGCATCTGACTGAGCTGCAGGCCCTACACCCATGGTCTTCACTGCAAGGCCTGCAGGCGATAGGCAGCTCACAATGACTCCAAGTACGGCCTCTTTCTCTCTCCCCACTTCCCTCTCTCCTGGCTTGATTTGACAGAGTGCCTTCCTGCCCCAACAGCCACAATGCTTGAGGCATTGCTCATTGCAGTGCTTGAGAATGCTGCTGCTACTAGTCCTTTGCTTGGCCCTTCTGTTTCACCTGCTGCTTCCTGCCTACCTCAAAGGCCCTACTGGGCTGCTGCCTCCACTGCTCTCTGCCCTGCTCCCAAGGGAAAGCCACTGCAGTGGCTTGAGGGGGGGTGTCCCTCTCCTCTCTCAATACCCAGGAGCTGCCATACTGGGTTGCAACTGTTCCCCCTACCACCACTTTCATATCCAGAGTATGGTGTGACAGATCCAACGGGTTTTTTTCATATCAATTTTTTATTGCAAAATTTCAACAGAACAAAACCAAAAAAGAAAAGAAACAAATTGTAGCTGCATAAGTTTGAATATATCAATTTCAATGCTGAGTTTCTAAGAATTATACATAAACTTCAACAAAACAAAACCAAATATCCATATAAGTGTCCATTTGCAAGTGGCATCTATATGCCCCCTGTTCAGATGTTTAAAGTGTTTTTAGATCCTCAATCCATTGCATTATAGGAGGTGAGGGTTTATCCTTCCAGTGTTGTAATATTGGTCTTTGAACTGTCAAAAGGGTGCTCAGAATCCATTTGCGCTGACCGTGCATTAACTTCAAGGAAGCAGGTAGATAATTTAAGAGGATATGTACATCAGTAAATATTAAAGTGATCCAATGCAAGGTTTATCAGTATAATAACCTCCTCCCCAAAGGAAGCAACTATTGGGCATTGCAAAAACATATGGGTAAAAGAAGCATTTGCTGTGTTACACCTCCATCAATTAGCCAATTTAGGCAGATTATTATTAAAGCGACATAGCATCCAATAAACACAGAACAAGAGTTTTTGCAGAATAAGGTGTAACTTGAGAATGAGATCCATAGGCACTTCAGATACAGACATGAGACACCCAAGATTAGCATCTTCCCAGCTCCTGTCCTCCTCTTCTTCCTTGAAACACTGTTACAGCACAAGTTTATTCAGGTCTACTCAGAAGTAACTCCCACTGAGTTCAATTACTCTTGCGCTGAAGTAAGCATTCATAGGATTGAAGCTCTAATGACTCACTTGTGATAGGCCCACTTGCATGGGGTGGGGGGTGGGGAAGGTGGATGCTCATTTGGGGGAAAAGTCACAATAAGTGTGGGGGGGATTTGCCTTCAAACACTCTGGTGTTGTGCTTTTACATTCCCCCCCTTTTTTTCTCTCTTTTCTTTTTTTTTTTTTTTTTGAGAGAGAGAGAGAGAGGAGAGAATTAGCTGGGGCTTGTCTTAATGGACTTCAGAGTACCTGCAGAGCATTTGCAGCTGCAGTATCTCTCATTTTTAAAATAAAATTTATCTTACAGTTTAGCCATGATTGGGCACAGTAAGAAGATGGTGAAGATGTTTTTGCATTTATTTTTTAACTATGGAGGGGTTTATGCCTCTGTTGGTTTGGCAAATCATAGGTCAGTGTGAGTTTCTAGAGAAGGATGGTTTTATGAATTAGTGTGTTTTAATCATTATAAGCTGATAAAAGCAGATCTGTCAGAAAAGCTTGTTTTTTGGGGGGGGGGGGTGTTATTGAAGGCTCTCCAGAGTGTGTGGAGGCAGGAACATGAGGCATTGGAGAGGCCACTGTGGGAACAGAATGCTAGACAAGACAGTGTTTCTGATTTCTGATTCATATTTCAGTGTGTCTGTGTTTCTGATTCATATTTCATGGGTACTTTTATTTTCTAATGTGACTTGAATTGTTTGCCTTACTGAGTTGTGTTTTGCTTTATTAAGTGATTGCATCAACTTGATTGTCACTTAAGAGAGATGGATCAAAACTTAAGGATGCGTGGCATTTGATTCCCAGGCTTATGTCAATGCATCTCTAATACAAAACGCTCAAATGTAATGGCAGTATTACCAGACTAAATAGAGATAGCTGTCCAAACATAGTGTGATTGTTGAGAAACAAAGAATTCAGTGGTATGATTCCAGACGCCATTCTAGTTTGCTGCAAAATACTGCCTCAAGGGGATACACAGTGTTCAAGCCTCCCAGTACTTGAATTCCAAAAAAACAAATTAAGCCCTTTCTGTACTTCTTGGTTTTCTCCTGCTCTGATAATCATCTAGCCAGGTGTCAGCCTATCAGTGGACTCCGTGTTTGTATGGCAATCTGTTGTGTCAACGCGTATGCATCATGAGAGTTTACTGAGCAGACCATGTGGTTACACATTACAATGTTTAAAACTGGGGACACCGAAGGTAAAGTGGGAGTTTAGAAACTATATAAATTATGAAGAAGGCTGTCCTATTTTATATATATTGTCTGTCTAAATCTGCCTAAATCAAACTAAATGTTTTACTAGGGCACATCTTAAGTGGGGATGTAGTTCTATAAGGCAGGGACAGGCAGAAGGTAGATTGGGATCTACTGGTAAATCTCTGGGTGATTTCAGTAGTCAATCACCAAGGATTTCTGACTCACAGTTATTCAACAACAGCAAGTACAACTGACAGTTAACAACAACAAAAACCTTTGCCATGGTGGGTCTTGTGCTAATTGCATACCTCCAAGCCTCAGTTTTCCTCAACTGTAAAATGGGAATACTAATGAGTTATGTTTGACCAGGTCTTTGTGCAGCTCTGCTGGCCACAGAATCCCTCATCTATAGTAGTCATTCACACTATTATTGTCTAAATAATTACTGTGATTTGTATTTCACACAATAAAATGAAAGGGGGCCCATACATATACATTTGGATACATATAGGGCTCCTCCACAGGTGTAAGAACCCTGGCCAATAAGGGTTCCTGGTCCCATGGTGGATCCTTATGTGTATACATTTGTGGGCATGTAGGTCCCATTTACACTGATGGCACTGCATGGTCACTGATGGGCATGGCTAGTGCGAGTGCCATTATCAGAGGGGTGTTGCATGTAAGCCTGGTCTGATTCCCCCCCTCTATGCCCCTAGATGAAAGAGGAGAAAAATGTGACAATGAGCACTGTAGCCTGCTTCTACCATAAATAACAACTTGTGGTTTCCTGATTTCTGAGGTGAAGCCAGGGCAGGAAGTATCAGTGGGGAATCTGCCAATGCAAGAGTAATAGAAGAGAAGAATATGGAATATCGAAGTGGAGCCAGGATGTATCTATGTATGCATGTATTTAAGGATGCTTAGCATCACGGATGCAATGAATATGAACTTGAGCACGCTCCGGGAGAGAGCGCAGGACAGGAAGGCCTGGCGTGCTATGGTCCATGGGGTCACGAAGAGTCGGACACGACTGAACGACTGAACAACAACAACAACAATGGGCTACCTATAGGACAAGAGAGCCCTCTCAAGGTAGCTTACAAAATTCATAAAACAGGAAGAGCTTTTCTACATGAGGTATTTATTGTGTGCTCATTCCTTACTCACAGTTGTCTACAGATTCTTTAGACAACATTGTGACCCTTCTGTTTCACTTTTGTTTTTTTTAAGTGCACTTTTATAGTGGGGGAAATGGAGTATTGTTTGTGAATTTCCTGCATAATTGCATTATTCCACTATAGCACAGCACCACCTAGACATTATGTAGCAGAAAAGCAGGAATGGAAAAGCTCTTTGCACAGAGCTCAATCCTGCAACGAAAGTGAATTTAGATACAGCAGATTAACAGCCTCATGTAGAAAAGCTCTAAGAACACACAATTAAAACCCAATTAACAACTGAATTACTAATAAATGCCAGACAATAGGATTAAAACAAAATACAAACATTCAAATCAACCATGCACTAAAACAATTCCCATCAAGCCCGGTAGAACTTTAGGTGAAGGGTACTGAGAATAAATGCATCTTTTGTGAAGGAATGCAATGATGGGGTCCTGATGTACCTAGTTGGTAAGAGTTGCATAAACTTGGTGCCACCACCGAAAAAGCCTTGCCAGTTTGATTGTACTCAAAGGTGGGCAAATTAGAAGGGCCTTGGCCTTGGATTCTGGTACTGGTAATGGCGGTCCTTCAGATAACTTGACCCCAAACAGTTTAAGTCTTTAAAGTTTAACCCCAGCACTTTAAACTGGGCTCAGAAACTCACTGGCAACTGATGCAGTATAGGGGTCACCTAATTTGACTGCCTTGCACCAACTACTACTTTGGCAGTTGCATTCTGTACCCGCTGAAGTTTTGAAACTGTCTGGTGACTGCAGCATTACAGATGAAGCCTAGTAGAGTCTGGCAGGCCATGGCTATAGCTAGTAGAAGCTGGATAGCGTAGTGGCCATAGTGGCTGGAATAGGCAGACCCAATGCCCAATGCATGCAAATCCATGCTCAGCCAAGAATCTCACAGGGTGGCCTTGGGCTGACCACTCTCTCTTAGCCGAACCCACCACACATGTTGAGAGAATTAAAGGGTGTGTGCACTACCTTGAGCTCCTTCGAGAAAGGGTACGATAAACATGTAATAAATAAAAAATAAATAAAATGTGAAGAATCCTCAGACCCCAGCACTGGTTACCTGATGGAACAAAGTTTTACTGCTCAGACAAATGAAGTCCTGGCTAATTGGAAACTCTATTTTCCGACAACCTAATCTAAATAAGAGCAAGCTCTACCCATGGAGCTGAATGGAGTGATACAAATAAGGGAAGCTGTGTAGGTCCCACCACTTTGGGGATGGATGAATCTGTCAATTCTAGCTTCTCTCTGTTTTTTGTTTTTTTCAGTTGTAAGTGCGGTTTGTCCTGTTTCCACATCAGTTTGGGTTTTTGTTTTGTTTTTAAGTTCACACGAAAATTCATACACAGTTTGATGACCAATTCTCCTGGTGCACACATTGTTGTATGCAAGTTTGCCTAATATGCACATTTTTGAAAAATAATTTCCCATAATATAATGCATTTCGGAATGTCATTTTCACTGAGATACACATTTTGAGCACTCTTCCCTAATATATGCCCTTTGGTGTGTATTTCTTAACTGGAGAACGCCAATCCAAAATCCAGACAAGTGTGAATTCCAATTCCAAAGAACTGGTATGATGCCCAGTTTGTGTATAGTTTCAAAAGTGCGAAATTAGGTATATTTGCATTAATATGCAAACCAACAAATTTCTCCACCTTCAACTGTTGCACCAAAAGTCTCCCTTAAGTGTGAAAAGTACCCAATGAATTCCCAAGCCCATTACAAAAACAAACAAACAAACAGATGTCTGTTTGTATTTCAGTCAGCATCTCGGAAACCATTATGGCACTGCTGCCTGTTTTCCCCAGTGAATGGATTTTATTGACTGCGCTCAGCAGGTGTTCCAGCTTGCACAATGTAGATGGCACCACACTAGGGAGTGGTACATCGCCTCCCAAGCCATCACACAGAGCGTATATCCAAATATTCAGCATCAAAAGGGCAAGAGAGAGGGAGGCAGACAAGTTAATTGTTAATTATTCCTTTTTATTATTACTATTATCCAAGACCTTTAAAAATTATGATTTAGTCTCCATTGTAATTAGGTTAAAATCCCTTTTGTATTACCATCTCATTTTCTCCTTAACAATCGACTAAACAGCAAAGTGTTCTCTAGAAAGTACAAATCTCTTTATTAGCATGAGGACAAGCTGCCGTGTACAACACTAATGAATCTTTCATTGGTGCATTCGGAATTCATTGCAGTTACAAGTGCAATGGCAAGAGGAATTCATTTGTCTTTTTTCTCAATGAATCTTTGAGGATGCTCACGGCAGCTCTCAGCCAGGACACTGCACAGCGCTGGCTTCTTTTTAGGGATGTTGGAGAATTCTGCCACAGATCTCAGTGAGGCCGAATGCCAGTGCATTCGCGCCCCCCCCCCCGAAATCCGTGGCGGAACAAAGCCCCCCGCCCCACCACCCTGCAAAAGGTGCACGAAATGGAGCACCTACCTGGTGCCATTCGTGCTGCTTTGCGAAAGGCAGCCACGTCTGCAGCCGCCATTCACTTCTTCATTATTGCCGTGATAGGCTACGTAAATACTTATGTAGCCTATCACGGCTAATGCAGGGATGCCATTTGCATCCCTGCGGAGGCTGTGATAGGCTATGTAAATATTTATATAGCCTATTAAGGCAAAAAAGGGAATGCAAATGGCGGCTGCCATAGCTGCTGCCATTTGCATTCCCTTTTTTTTGCCGTGATAAGCTACATAAATATATACGTAGCCTATCACGGCAAAAAAACAGGAACGCAAATGGCGGCCACCGTAGCTGCCACCATTTACATTCCCTTTTTTTTGCCATGATGTTGTTGTTGTTGTTGTTCAGTCGTTCAGCCGTGTCCGACTCTTCGTGACCCCATGGACCATAGCATGCCAGGCCCTCCTGTCCTCCGCTCACTCCCGGAGTGTGCTCAAGTTCATATTCATTGCATCGGTGATGCTATCTAGCCATCTCATCCTCTGCCATCCCTAGGGGTGCACGAAAGTCACTTACCTGGTCTCGCAGCTTTTCGCGGTGGGAGGGAGGCGCTTCACTGCTCCCCCCGTGAAGTTCAGGCCAGGGGGAGGAGGCTTCCCGCCTCACCCGGCCGAAATTCAGGCCGGGGGGGAGGCTTCCCGCCTTGCCCGGCCGAAATTCAGGCCAGGGAGGAGGCGCCTCGCCTCGCCCGGCCGCGAAATTAAAAGTTAAAAAAAAAAATGCCCCCGTGATAGGCTACGTGATGATTAACGTAAAGTTAGCCTAAAGTTAGTAAAGTCTGCAAAGTTAGCCGTGATAGGCTACGTAAATCGTCACGTAGCCTATCACGGGTGACTTAAAAAAAAAAAAAAAAAGCGCGTATGCAAATGGCGGCCCCCATAGGGAGCCGCCATTCGCGTTCCTTATTTGGTCGCTGTAGTCTACGTAAATCTTTACGTAGACTACGGTGAAAATAAGGGCAACGCAAATAGCGTTGCCCTTATTTTCGCCGTAGTCTACGTAATCTTTTTTCTACGTACGCACTTTTTTTTTTTAAAGTCACCCGTGATAGGCTACGTGATGATTGACGTAGCCTATCACGGCTGACTTTGCAAATCTAGCCGTGGTAGGCTACGTTAATTGTCACGTAGCCTATCACGGGGGCGTTTTTTTTTTATTTTATTGGAATGGCGGCGGCGGCAGCCGGTTGAAAGACCGGCTGCCGCTCCCGCCCCGGACGAAGACCCGACAAACCGCCGGCCGGACCCGCCGCCGGGAGGGACATTCGCCAAAGGTAAGTCCCGTCCCAGGGGGGGCGGGGCGGTGCAGAGAATTTATCCCCGAAACTTGTTTGGGGGGCCGAACACGTTGGCGCTCGGCCCCCTAAAGTTTCAGGGAGAAATTCTCCGCCATCCCTAGCCATCCCCTTCTCCTTTTGCCTTCTATCTTTCCCAGCATCAGGGTCTTTTCCAGGGAGTTTTCTCTTCACATTAGGTGGCCAAAATATTTGAGCTTCAGCTTCAGTATCTGTCCTTCCAATGAGAAATTGGGGTTGATTTCCTTTAGGATGGACTGATTTGACCTCCTTGCAGTCCAGGGGACTCGTAAGAGTCTTCTCCAGCACCACAGTTCAAAAGCATCAATTCTTCGGCGCTCAGCCTTCCTTATAGTCCAGCTCTCACAGCCATACATTACTACTGGGAAAACCATAGCTTTGCTTATGCGGACCTTTGTCAGCAAGGTGATGTCTCTGCTTCTTACTATGCTGTCTAGGTTGGCCATAGCTTTCCTCCCAAGGAGCAAGCGTCTTTTGATTTCATGGCTACAGTCACTGTCTGCGGTGATCTTGCAGCCCAAGAAAATAAAATCTGTCACTGCTTCCATTTCTTCCCCTTCTATATGCCAGGAAGTGATGGGGCCAGATGCCATGATCTTCGTTTTTTTAATGTTGAGTTTCAAACCAGCTTTTGCACTCTCCTCTTTCACCCTCAACAAGAGGCTCTTTAGATCCTCTTCGCTTTCTGCCATTAGGGTGGTATCATCTGCATATCTGAGGTTGTTCATAATTCTCCCGGCAATCTTAATTCCGACCTGCAATTCACCCACCCCGGCGTTTCTCATGATGTACTCTGCATATCAGTTAAATAAGCAGGGCGACAATATGCAGCCTTGTCGTGCTCCTTTCCCAATTTTGAACATAGAATCTATTGTTCTATGTCTGGTTCTTACTGTTGCTTCTTGACCCTCGTACAGGTTTCTCAGGAGACTGGTAAGGTGTTCTGGGACTCCCATCTCTTTAAGAATTTGCCACAGTTTGTTGTGATCCACACAATCAAAGGCGTTAGAGTAGTCAATGAAGCAGAAATAGCCATTTTTCTGAAATTCTCTTGCTTTCTCCATGATCCAGCAAATGTTGGCAATTTGATCTCTAGTTCCTCTGCCTCTTCGGAACCCAGCTTGTACTTCCGGTAGTTCTCGGTTCACATACTGCTGAAGCCTAGCTTGTAGGATTTTGAGCATAACCTTGCTGGCATGTGAAATGAGCGCAATGATTCGTGGAGAACATCTCCGCTATCCCTAGTAAATATTTATGTAGCCTATTACCGCAAAAGACAGGGACGCAAATGGCGGCAGCTACAGAGGCCACCATTTGCGTCCCTGCGCAGCCCAGCAGCTGGATGTCCGGCTGCGGGCGGCCCCGGCCGGCGGCTGCACAGAGTTGCTGCAGAGCAGAACTGGCTGGGGAAAATTTCGGGGGGAGGGACGGAGCACTTCCCCCCCCACCGCGGATGTCCCTGGATGAAACCAGGTAAGTGTTTCGTACATCCCTGCTTCTTTTAACTGCACCAAAGGATCTACATTTCTTTCCAGGGCAATGGGACAGTCAAAGCAGAATGTTCCCTTGTGTTCATCACTCCCCACGCTTGACTCCTTGTTCTAAAAAATGAAGCTGGCCATGTCTTGATTTAGTGGGGATGAATTCATTGCTTCAGTTTTTCTTGTCCCAACAGTTCACCACTGAGGGCCAAATGAGATTTTATACTAAATGTGGGCCTGCTACCCCTTGGGTGGCTAAGTGTCCCTCTTAACTGAGGACATTTCTCTATTTGAAGAGCTATCAGAGAACAGTCCTCTATTTGATATCCTCTATTTGATGGGCTGTGCAATCCAAATCTGGTTTAAAGTCAAAGAACCATAAGCAGGCAGAGCAAGGATTTAAAGCTGCCCATCCACACTTAGCACTTGGATGGTAGACTGCGGAAACACCTGTCACCTAATCAGCCTTCCCCACTATGGTGAGAAATATGTATTTCTATTTGAATTATTGCAATTATTTCTAAATTTGCATCTATCCATATAAATTGGCATATGCAAATGTTATGCAAATTAGTGCTGTCTTTTGTCCTATTTGGGGGTCATGCATTTCCTCTTTTTGACAATACATAAGTGGCCAACCAACCCAAAGATGCAACTACATATTTAGCTTTTCTCCCCTCCCCGCTCCATAACATCTAGTAGAAGTTACGCTATGTCACAACATTTTGCGTTTCTCCTTCTCCTCTCTGGTTCATTGGGCTTGAGAATTCTCTGGGTGCTTTCATGCTTCTAGAGAGCCAGCAGGTACAGTGGTTATGCTACTGGATTAGGATCCAGTAGACCTGGGTTTAAATCAAGCTCATAGTTAGGAATAGCGATGTACGGACTGTGTAAAATCCACTCTGTCTGTGTTTTGCGGATTGTCAGGCACCTTTTGTTCCATCGTCCGCTCACAAATTGATTCAACTGGGGCGGGGGGTCATGTGGAAAAATATACAAATAATTCCGGAAGAGAGTTTGCAACAATTTACATAATTTATCTTAGTACATAACATGTACTGTATTATTATTCCCCATTCCATTCCACTTTTCCCTGCGTACATTTACCAGTCTCAGCTAGGGATGGCAGAGAATTCCACCACGGATTTCAGTGAGGCCGAATGCACTGGCATTCGACCCCCCGAAACCTGCGGCAGAACGGCCTCCCACCCCCACCACCCTGTGGAATCCCCCCGGAACAAAACTTACCTGGGGCGGCAGCAGCGGCTGGTCTTTCGGCCGGCTGCTGTGGCTGCAAATGGCAGCTGCCATTTGCGTCCTGCCAGGCTGCCGTGATAGGCTACGTAAGTATTTACGTAGCCTATCACGGCAAAGAGCAGGGACGCAAACGGCGGCCGCTACGCCATTTGCGCCGCTGCTCTTTCCGTGATAGGCTATGTATTTACGTAGCCTATCACTGTAAAGGCAGCCATGCAAATGGCAGCCACTGTGCCATTTGCATGGCTGCCTTTACCGTGATAGGCTACATAAATACTTACATAGCCTATCACAGAAAGAGCAGCGGCGCAAATGGCATAGCAGCTGCCATTTGCATCCCTGCTCTTTGCTGTGATAGGCTATGTAAATACTTACGTAGCCTATCATGGCAGCCTGGCAGGACGCAAATGGCAGCCACCATTTGCGTCCGCAGCAGCCTGGCTGCAGCCGGAACTCTGACTGTGAATGGCTCTGGCCGGCAGCTCTGCGGAGCAGCCGCGGAGCGCAGCCAGCCAGGGAGGATCCCAGGGGGAGGGATGGAGCGCCTCCCCCCCCACCGCAAATCACATCTGCGAAAAGGTAAGTGACTTTCGTACATCCCTAGACTCAGCAGAAACTCGCATATTTTCCTACAAATAAATATGTGTAAATTTCGCGAAAGTAAAAAAAAAAACCAAAAGTCCATGGACTCCGCTCGGCCTGAGGAGGACTAGTCCACAGCAGATTCTGCAGGTCAGTTTCTTAGAAATCTGAGCTCATTTTCATCCATCTAGAATTTATCCAGCATCCCTAGTTAGGGATGAGCAAAACTTGACTTCGTCGAACTTCCCCAAATCCCATCTCAAAGCTCATTCCATCTTGTGTCTATATCAGATTGCAATCCTTGGATTTTTCTGCTTTTCACATGAAAATGCATGCATAATTTTGTGCATATTTTTCCAAATGTGCACATCAACTGTGTACATCTTTGAAATGTACACATTCTTCACCTATTGCTTAAAGAGTGTTTGTGTACATTTTTCAAAAATGCACATTTTTTCATGCACATTTTTTAAATGTACACATGATGTCAAACACATTTTATTTGGGTCTGCAAATCACATTGCATGCTCAGAAATGTACAGACATCAGCTGAAGATTGTGTGCAAGTCCGTGTTCAATCCAGGTGAGAATTGGGTAAATCCTTATTAAACAAACAAAAACAACTAAATTGAATCAAAAGCATCATACATCCAGATTCACAGTGACTTTTGGCTTTTCATGATCTCTTGGTCTAACTTTCATCACAGATTTGTTGACAAAAAAGGAAAGAAAAACATTCTATACTACCCTGAGTTCCATGGTAGATGGGCGGGGCGGGGGGGAGTAAATAAATGGATGCTGCTTGCAGAAGCAAGGACGCATAAAAGGTTGTAAGACCACATCAGCAAAATGAAAGCCAATTAACAACACAAAGTATATAGTTCAGATTGACAAGGAATGAGGTTTATGACCCCAGTTGCTGTACAAAACCTCTGGAGCCTTTGGGCAAAGTAATGTGTCAGCTGGGAGTCACTTTATGGCCCTGCCAGCCAGATATGATTGGGATAACCTGGCTTATCAATCAATTTTTGTGTCATATGGATGAGGCTGTGCATTAAGCCACGACATGGGTCATATTTTAACAAATAAAGCCTTACACAGCTTGGGACCACAATACCTGATGGAGCACCTCTCCTGACACGAACCTACCCATACACTATGCTCAACATCTAAGGTCCTCTTCTGCCTGCCTACTCCAAGGGAAGCTCGGAGGACAGCAACAAGGGAGAGGGCCTTCTCGGTGGTGGCCCCCAATTATGGAATGATCTCCCTGATGAGCCCACCTGGCGCCAACATTGTTATCTTTTCGGCACCAGATTAAGACCTTTCTCTTCTCCCAGTCATTTGGCAGCATATAAGTTTTAATTGATCCTGTATTGTCTTATGGTTATTGTTGTTTGCTTGAGATCGCTTGTTTGAAGTTGTTTTAGATATATGTTCTGTTGTGTATATTGTCTGTTTGTGTGTGTGATTTTATGTAAATGGCCTTTAATCGCTGTATACTGTATTTCTAATCTTTTTCATCTTTGTAAGCCGCCCAGAGAGCTTTGGCTATTGGGCAGTATAGAAATGTAATAATAATGAAGAAGAAGAAGAAGAAGAAGAAGAAGAAGAAGAAGAAGAAGAATCAGGAGATGCTTGCCCCTTGGCTTGGTGATTCTGTTCCATACAGCTGGTCTTGTCACAGCTACAAGAAAGCCTTTTATAGTGACTTCTAAACATTTGCAGAACCTGCTGGGGGTGTGTCAAATGTCTGCATGAAAATATGTTTTGTGTATGAAAGTCACATGGGGAGATGACATGTGCCCTGAAAGCATTCCCTAACCCACAACAGCCATTGCTGCTGTTCAGCGACTTTGCTGCCTGATTGGCAGCTGCTTCGGTGCCATAGCCAATTAAACTTGGACTATTTCTTCCCAGCTATATTATTATTATCAGTGTTGTTGCTTATTTATATAACTCTTTTCAGTCCAAAAGCTCCCAAAGCTCTGGATAGCATATTAATACAACAAAAGACACAATAAAAGTACGATAACATACAACAAACAAATTCCACTCTGCTTCTGTTGTCAAGAAGCAAAGTAAACCGGGGAGGGGGGCCCAACTCCCCTAGATGCTGGAGGGGGGAGAAGGAAGGGGAGACCTCAGGAGAGGAAGTCATGACATGGATGGAAGACACACACATACTGTACCATGTGTGGGCTGAGATTCTGACATGCACATAGCCAAATCGGATCTATGTGGCAACATCACAAAGCCAATTCTTTGCAGGGCTAATTCTTCTTGCCATCAGTCTGCATGGGTAGGCACCTCTGTTCACAGCCCCTATCCAAAACTGTCAAAATGTTGGCTTGTTTTTGTTTTTGCAGCTGACCAAAGCTTGGGTGGAATGTGTTCCCTCCTTTGGCTTGGCACTAGATAAAGCCAAACAATACTTCCAGTACTCTTTCATCAAAGTAAATGAAGCAAAAGAGTGCCTTTTTCCATGAATCAACACAATAAATCAGTTTACTCAATAAAAACATATTATGGTATGAACAGAAGTAATAAGAAATTCCTTTTCATGCTACTCATGTTGGCTGAGCATATGATGGGGGAAGGGAGAATGGTAAAGGACATCTTGCCTCTTTAGGAGCAAAAGATGTTGAGCCTGAGGTCCAGGGGCGAAGGCGATGCTTGACACATGACGAGTGGAAAAGGTCCATCATACGTACTCTTGAGGGCTTTTATAGTTTCTGTAGGAGCCGTCCGTGGACATGCCACTGCCTTTTAAAGCTTATCTTTGGAAATATGATGGATTTTATAGATAAAAATAACCTGGTATTCTAAGAAACATGAAGGTTTCATTACATTTATTACATTTCTATTTAATATACTACTAAAACCCTAAAATACAACATGATAAAGCATAGTATAAAATTTTTAACATGCAAACATTTAAAAGAATTTAAAACAGCGAAGCACAATTAAAGAATAACATACCAGTACCCAATAAACAAGTAATATTTAAAAGGCCCATCATATGTCATCAAAGGCCTGAGAGGAGAGGAAAGTCTTAACCTGACACCAAGAAGGTGATAATGTTGGCACCAGGCAGACCTCAACTGGATAAGATACATTGGATATAACATTGGAATCCAAATCCTGCAGTCTGAGAGGTGGTTGTGGGCGTGGCCCTCACAGAGACTAGCAGTATCCCTAGTCATAGAATTCGCGACGTGGGAAAAGGTACAACAACAAAATATCCAGACCTGACCTTGCCACTTAGCCAATCTACACTGTGCTTCCAGGATCTGAAGGCAAGCTGAGACAATTACAAAGGGAGAACAACAATACCTAATGGCTGTACACTCGCCACACAAAACAGAGTTGCCAGCAGACTGCGAACGACAGTGATTACTGTCAAAGCCATTTGCTTTTATAGCAATTTGATTGTGAGCCATTGCCTCCAGCTTTTGTGGGAGGCCTTTGTTTGACTTCCAGTCATCTCCTGTAAGAGAATTAATGCTACCCTCGCTCGGCTCCCCATTCCCAAGTAGTTAAGGGCTCAAAAAATGGGCATGCTATGAATCTTGTTCATCTAACAGAAACACTTAGATCTCAGACATTTGTGTTGTGCTTCACATAGTCATTAGCTTTCCCTTTGCTTCAAGCCACCTATTCTTCAGACACAAAACAAACAGTTTGCCATCTGAATGGCAAACTGGTCCTGAAAACCGATTGCAACCAGTTGCCTGCAGCAGATCAACTGCAAACATAACTAGGTTTTGTCACTGGTGATTTGGTTGGCTATTAACACATATAATGCTGCAAGCACCAGAGCCAGGGCTAGCAGTTCATCACAGGGTCACAACAACACAGCATCAAACACATAAAGTAATGGAGCTTTCACCCTCTCTGAAATCTGTTATTATTATTGTTATTGTTTTTCATGAAATAATGCGTTTGGTGACTGGAGAAGAAAAGAACCATTGTCAGGTTGACTTTATGCACTACACTTTCCCAAAACTCTTTCCAGCTCTTCTAGAGAAAAAGAAAAGATATGCATGGAGCGTTCATCATAAGCCCTAAGGCGGGGGGAGAGCACTTCCACTGTGATGGCCACAACAAGAAAAGGATACTGGCAGAGTAGACTAGGCCTGCACAACATATCTTCCATGAAGCTGACTGCCAGGAGCTCAGTAACTAGTCTGTATTTGCTGCCTTCTTTGTCAACCTCCTGGGGACCAACCTCTCAGACCTGGGATAAACTATATTATAGGGTTAGATAGACACTTTTACCAGGTTGGATTATTAGCCTTGGTTTTTATCTTCCCATATACCATTGGACAAAGTTCTGTTTAACAGAAACCTGCCAAAATCACATATTGCAAGCATCATTATAAGCATGCATGGTAGTCTCAGCATCAGGACTGGCATGCTGCGTGGGTGAAGCCGAAAGGCATGATTTTGCTTCCCATCAGATGTGGGAGAAGAATATTGTCTGAACCATATGTTTTGGATGTACAACTAAAATGTTTTGGTGGTGCACCAAAAATGTAACACAATTATATGATATTGTATTGATCAGGGGCCTGGAAACAAAGCCCTATGAAGAGAGACTGAAAGAACTGGACATGTGTAGCCTTGAGAAGACTGAGGGGAGATATGATAGCACTCTTCAAGTACTTGAAAGGTTGTCACAGAGAGGAAGGCCAGGATCTCTTCTCGATCATCCCAGAGTTCAGGACACGAAATAATGGGCTGAAGTTACAGTAAGCCAGATTCCGGCTGAACATCAGGAAAAAATTCCTGACTGTTAGAGCAATACAACAATGGAACCAAGTACAGAGGGAGGTGGTGGGCTCTCCCACACTGGAGGCATTCAAGCTGAGGCTGGACAGCCATCTGTCGGGGATGCTCTGACTTGGATTCCTGCACTGAGCAGGGGGTTGGACTCGATGGTCTTGTAGGCCCCTTCCAACCCTACTATTCTATGATTCTATTGTATGTCATATTGATACAAGTCATCTGAAAGCCAGGACTGAGTGGATCTTCCTGTTGCATCTACATAAGGTGGGGAATCCAGATTTGCTGCCATATAATGTTTGAAACAGCCCAGAGTATGCCTGGAAAAAACAGTGAAACCTCAGCACAGAACTGCAGTTCCAAAGATCTCACTACTGAAAAGTTGGTGAGTCCTTGTTCTTCTTAACTAATGAATAGCTCAGATTTTGCAACCTATTAACCTGTGTGTATGTGTTTATGTATGTGTTGCATTTGGCAGTGCAGACTAGAATCATCTAGAAAGTGCACTGTGACATTTTCATGCTGTGCAAAGCTATGTTAATCAAAGATGCTGTTTAAAAGCAAGTGCTGGGAACACTAAAAGGCATACATCATTCTTACTCTTTTCAGTTAGAAAGATGAGCACTCAGTACTGCTATTTTAATTAAAAGAAAAAAAATAGATAGCAACTTATCTCCTATCTCCCAACCCAAAACAAATACCTCATCCCCATTGATTCTTTCTTCAGCACATTAATTGTGATTCTTTATTTTCATGCCCTACTAAAATTAAACTCCTTAAGGGTGCATGTTTAGGCAGGAAAAAGTCCTACAACTGTTGTAGTTGTAGGACTTTTTTCTGTCTAAACATGCATAGGATTGCCTCGTCAATGAGAAACTGACTGTATTTTTGTATGTTCACATCTTTATTAATCCTTATTTCATCCATAAAGAAAATGTCAGGTTCTATTCTTTCCAGCATTTGGAAGATGCAGTTTCAGGTAAAATAAATAGTAAGTAGTTAATAAATAATATGGTGAATAAAATGGTCTTGGATAATAATTTACATCCAAGACCTGAACTGTCCATTTTTGTCAGATTCTACTGCATTAGAATTGGACCAGCAATGAACTTGACTTACAGTCGAGCAAACTGCTGTGCTCTCTAGCGCAGTTTTCTGTCAATTAATATGCTGCACAAGCTGTGTCCCCTCTTGGACGACAGGGACTTTGCCACACTGATCTTGATCTTCACAACTTCCAGGGTTAACAAGGTGGCAGCGCTGGCTTTGCCAGAGGGGTCAGCAGCGACATAATGGGGTGAGGCACTGATGCTGTGGGAGGGGGATGCAGCTTGTGCAGCACATGTAATTGAGAGAAATTTCTCTAGAGAGCACAGCAACCTGCTTGATTGTAAGGAAACTGCAGCATTATGCCGATGGTCCAGCCCAGCCTGGTGACCACCATGTGTTTTAGCATCTATATCCATCTAGGGAACAATCCTGTGTTCCCTAGACAAGTGCCTGAGGGGCCATAGAACAGTTCGGATTCCCAGATCCAAGGTCGGAGACAGTGCTCCGAGCTCGGACCTGGGAATCAGAGCTCCAACCCTCCTCCTCCCTCTTGCAGCCGGCATGGAAAGAACCACACCGGCTGCTCTTCAAGATCGGGACCATGACCTTGGGAAGGGGGGAAAGGGGGCATTTCAGTGGGCAGGGAAGGGAGGAGACTGGAGAGGCCAGGATACAAGCTAGTCTGAGACCTCTTCAGCCTCCTCCCCACCCCTCCGACACAGGCCAAGCCCGTCTAGTGAAAATGTTCTCGGGGGCCGAATTCCAGTGGTGGGTGGGAACAAGGCAAAAGGTGGCTGGGGCCTAAATACCAGCACATTATAGCTTAAAGCTCTTACTGGCAGTAACTAAGCCTTAGGAGAGGCAGTCAAACCATTTAGAATGGGGGACAAACAAAGCCAGGAAACCACCAAGTGTTGGGTGGTCAAGGCCAGGGAGGGGGGCATGGCCTTCTAGGGAACCCTAGAGGGCTGGATTGGGAACCCCAGAGAGCCAGATTTGGGCCCTGGCCCTGTGGTTCTGCACCCCTGATTTAAAGTGTGAGGAACCTGGTGTTCGCCTCACCTTCTGACAGCGTTCTTGCTTCTCACTCACACTTTGTGCAGCTCACCAACAAGGTTTGAAGGGAGTTGGAGGCCCTAAGAGAGTGTTGTAATGCAGCCAGGAGTTGGAGGCCCCAAGGGAGTTGGAGGCCTCAAGAGAGTGCTGTAATGCAGCCAGGACTGAAGCTTTGTCAAGTGGCTTCTTGAAAAATTCCATCAAGGGGATTTTTTATTTATCACTGCAGTGGCTCTCGCAGCTATTCTGTGAACCAAACTGAGTTATTGTCTGACTCTCAGCAGTTTGGCTCCATTGAATTCAGTGCAGAAGATCTGGATCAAGCCTATGGATTTCAGCAGCCTAATTTGCATGAGTAAAATGAGCAAGAAGAGGCCTTTCTTTCCTTCTCCTACATTTGCCCTGTTTGTCCTTCTGCATCCAGGGATAGAGCTCTGACTGTTTCAATAAGGTTCTTTGAAACCTTCAAAATTTCAAGGACTTATCATAGTCTTTTAAAACCTTTGAAAACTCACCCTTAGCTGATTTCAGTATCAAGAGACCAAATACATAAGTGAAACAGTGTAAAGAAAATACTTTTTTAAACATAAAATATTAGTAAAGTAAAATTAAATTAAAACAGGAAGCCACAACATTAAATTAAATGAAACTATGCAGACAGCAGACGTACCCATCCCAGCTATCCAAAGAAATTAGGGGAATTAAGCGACTTTTGAATTACACATGAATTAGAATTTTTAACCTAGTAATATTGCCCATTACATTTCCCTGCATATGAAATTTAATGTGGTGTTTAAAGAGCCAGAGAGTACCTTTTTATAAAGGTTGCTATCGATCAAATACCAGGTTAGAAAGCCAGTTCTTTCTGCTTCTCTCCCACCTTTCCCTTTCAAACGCCTTGCAATCATTTAGTTTTAATAACTCTCTTCATAACCTTCAACTTATTTCATATGAAATGGGAAACCTAACGAAAATATCCTAAACAAATTAAATGCAACCTATTCTTTGACATGCAAAATGGATTTTAGATTTGCCCTAGTGAGGTCTTATGTTTCATTATTATTAAAAATGTCAGCAATATTTTGCCTGCTGGGAGCATAGCTTTCCCTCTTCTTTTTCCAATCTTACTCCAAGCCCTTTATTGCATATTTTACCATTCACATCTTCAGAGACTAATGGCAATTTTGTTTTCATTTTTAACCAATTTAGAAGCCCTGGCTATCACTTCATTAAATGTTTTTGCTCAAGTTAAATTTCAGATCATTCTAAATAAATTTAATAAGACATTATATAAAAGGGTCTGTGATTACATTCCACAGGGCAGTTAACCTGGAATGCTTAAATTTAAAGTTATGGTATTAAAGATATTGAAATCTTAGTATTCCAGTTTAACTAATGTTTAGCTAGGGTATAATGTTCTATTGCTTGATTTTCCAACTGGGCCAGTTCAGGGAAAAGAGAACCTATTAGGCAAAGATTTTCCTCTGCACATTTTGGAACATTTTGCCATGTTCTTGAGAACATTTTGCCATGCTCTTTAGATACGTCCCCACAACCATGAATGATCATTTTGTCTCTTTTATTATGGAAAATTAGTGTCTGAAAAACTAGGGATGGATGAAACACTCTCTCATCTGCCTGATGCCTTCCCTGCATCTTCACTACATCTTTGGCTCAGTGAGGGGCACTCAGAGTGGCAGCAGTCCCAAGGGTCTCCTAAAGTATAACCAATGCCTGCTGGGAAGCCACCACCCAGTTAGGAAGTCAGCTGAGTGAGCCCCAGCTGTACAGCATTAGTGGAGAGGCAGTGCTGCCTTGAGAAGGACACAGTAGGCAAACCAAGGGCAGGAGAACAGTTCAAGATTGGTGACTTTGCTGAATAACAGTTGAAGGCTGTTATTCACAAGGCTCCCTAGAAAGGAAAGGAGAACCAACAAAAGCTAAGACAGGGAGAAAGCCTAGAGGTTTTATAACAAGAAAAGAGGGAATCTAGGTAATGGGAGGGACAAGAAAAGAATTAATCAAGGTAAAGGGAATTCCAGAAAAAGTTATGAATGTACCTGCAAGCCTGAAAAAGTTGACTACCCCTGGGTTATATGCACCAGAGATCATTAAAAGAACCCTATCTTGAGCCTGAAGTGCTATCATTCAAGGGGCTTCTGTACATGAGCCAGTTAATCAGCTATGAATCCACTGCATCTACTTTCAGTTTTGTCGTAGAATTCAGATCTGAGCACTACAGTGTTTCCTCTCCTGCTTTCTGCTACATAACCTCTAGATGGCACTGTGGTATAGTGGAATGCTGCAACTAGGACAAACTGGTTTCTTTTGCTTTTACAATTAAATACTGAATTTTCCCTGCTCTAATAAAACTCTTTGGAAGAGCTCTTTAGATAGAGAAGGGAAACTGGAGGGTCACAACATCGTCTATGTAACCTGTAAACAGCCGTGAGTAGGGAATGATGAGCGCATGATAAATGCCTCGTGTAGAAAAGCCCAGATACTGGGGGGGGGGGCGAGGAGAGGTGAGAGAGTCATTCCAAACTCTTCTCCTTTTAATTGAAAAAGCAGCTGTGAGGGAACTGATTAAATTGGCTAGGAGAGCGAGAGAAGAGTAACAGAGAAGAACTTTGGGCTCTTGTCCTGCCAAAATTTACCTACCTGTTACTAAAGTTGGCTCTGGTCTGGATGCTCACTTTCTCCAACAGTTACCTTTCTCCAACAGTTACCTTTTCTCATGAGCATGTAGGTGACCATCTTTGCCTTGAGGACAGAGAAGTATAACTTGGGCTTACCTGTTGAAGTTGCATGTACCTATTATGTCAATTATCCTTAAAGCTGAAGTCAAGAATTATTTTGCTGCAAACTAATGATTTTGCTTTCATTTATCATGGAGCCCATGGAGGCAGGTAACCTCCATGTACCCTTGTTGCTCTTGCCCTGCTCACCCATTCTCTTTCCAGTCCATGTTAGTTTCACATGTGTTTCATACAAGTATCTGTTCCATCCATTTACTGCCTTAATCTGAGGATTTTTTCAAAAAAAATCTGCATGAAAAAGCATATTTAGGAAGCAATCCTATGGCCGTTAGACAGCAGCTAGATGGCCATAAAATATCTTGTTTTCCAGGAACCGACCTCGGAGCCTGCACTCCAAGGTTGGTTCCCAGAAAATCAACCTCCTAGCACTTCTGCGCTGCCTTGGAGGCAGCGCAGAAGAGCCCTGTCCTCTGCATTTGCAAGAGGAGTATGAAGTGGCCAAAAGGGGGCATTCCGGGGGGTATTCCAGGGCAGGGAGGGCGGAAATGCCTGTATGACACATCCAGTGTGTTGTCCGGCAGCCTCCTCCCGTGCTCTGCCATCCCATGGCTAGACAGCCGAAAGCGGCTGTCTAGCCGAAAATGCACGGCAGGAGGAGTGCAGGGGGAATGATCCCCTCCATGCTTCTCCTGCCCTGCTTTGTATAGGTGGTCGCCTCTGAGTTTGGAGGCAGCTGCCTATCTGGTTAGGACTGCACCCTTATATACATATTTGTATTTTCTTTCTCAAAATCAGGCATTGATTGCCTGTACAACCCACCCTGTATAACCCTCTGTCAGAGCTAACCAGAAATGTGAGCTGCTGGAAAGTTTGCACTGGTTCAAATGTTTTAACTAGAAGTCTCCAAAGCAACCAGCTAAAGAGCAGTAGATTAACAATATTTGGGAGACTGTGGGCATGTATAAACATACTCAGCAAGTGCAGTGAGTAAAGGATCCTAATGTGAAGAAACATATTATAACACCATGGTTTCCATTCATTTCCTGTGCTGAGGCACTTCAAACCTTTGATAAAGTTCCAACAAAATACAGTTGCCTATTTTTTTTTCTGATTACTATGCACAAACACACAAAATGGCATACACCTGCACCTGCTCCTTTCATATGTTGTAGAACTTGCATTGTTACTTTCATCAGCAATTACGCGCCTACTTAATTTTATAATTAGTAAATTTCTTTGTTTCTTTAGTGATTGTGATTTATTATTATGCACGTTCTTCTTTTCGTTGCCTTAGTTTGGTAACCTTGTTTCAAAATAAAATAAGATTTCATAATTAGAAACAACCTACACACACACACACACACACACACACACCATGCATAGGGCACGTAGGGCAAGAAAAACTCCTGCCTGAAACCCTGGAGAGCAGCTGTCCGTCAGTGTCAACAGTACTGGGCTGAATAAACTAATGATCTGACGCAGTATGAGGCAGCTTCCTATGTTCCATATGAGACCACATAAAGGGATGCCTCTTACAGAGGTGGCCACATGGCACTTCACACCAGTTGCAATACAGTGCAGTCATGGAACTGACTGCCAGTCACTGCGCCATAATTTATTTTTACAGTCCTGGTCAAGAATAGATTGATAATTCTTTTGGAATATATTCAGACCAATGTTGCCTTTCCTGCCCAGCCCACATAAGCTTACTCTCAGGAAACTAAGTATAGGATTGCAGCCTAATTCTGATAACAAAGAAACAAGCATTATCCCTCAAAAACCCATTTTTGTAAAGGAAGCAGCTTTTTTTCCTAACCAGCTCTAAACTATTTTGTTCAATCCTCGACTGTTTCTTTCATTAACTATGTTCCCAGTGCATTTCCCTTTGATCTTCTTATGAGGTCTGCAGTGCAATGAGTTCACATTCGTGAACAAGCTGGGGAAATTATTTTCATCTTTGTTTGCCGCCATATCTCCAAAACTAACAGCAAGCCCTTTGTGTGACAAGCAACAAGAGGTTATGTTCAGGGCAAGTGTGAACTCTACAAAAGGAAGGGAAAATGTGGTTCCTGATGGGCTGTTGCGCCTTAGGCAGAGGAGTTTGCCTTTCCTGAGGAGACCTGCAGATTGTTTTTATAGCACCCTTTTCCACACAGAGGAATGGGATGTTCATTCCACATAGGCTAGATTAGCCAGCTCCAAAACAGCATTACAGGCTGTGCCATTTTGTTCGCTCAGTGGGCTCTCAGCGCGATCTAATACAGAGATACTTCAGTTCTAAAATTCTGTATTATAATGCTAATGATAACAAACTGGCTAAACTCTCTTGAAAATGAAGTATGTCCTGTACATAAAACTAAGGGGAAGGAGGACTACCAGAAACTATCAGGCTTACACCACAGGCTCAGTCCTTCTGCTGTGCCAGCAACTGGAGAGAGAAAAAAGCTGAACCCCATTCGTATTTATTTTTATTTAAACTAAATAAATATACCACTAGATATCATAAGATCTCTAAGCAATTTACATAAGAAATGCATAACATACAATATAAAAGCCAATATAAAAAACATTAAAAACATTATAGAAGAAGTAAAACAGAGCAGTGCCATTACACATCAGGGCAAGCCTGAGCAAACAGATGCATCTTCGAGATATGTCAGCGCTTTAATTGTTGTGCAAATTGGAGACTGACTTCAGGTTAAAGCAAATGTTTTTGAATTTCTGCTGTAAGGGCTCGTGCTACCTTAGGCAAAGAAGCTGGTTTGGGGAGAAAAGACATTGGTAAAGATATGTAAGAGTGGACTGAAAAATTAAGATAAGCAGGATCCCACACCAAGTAAACAGATGTCTCATGCTTCACATTGTCAATCAACACAGCAGAGGTCTTCCCAATGCATTGGAGAAACACAGCAGGGGGCATGAAAGACTGCTGAGTACCAGCCTATTAAAATGTTGTATAAAGCTAGATTCTTCTTTTGTTCACCTTCCATCCCCGCTCTGCCATCCAGGCTAACACTTTTACATGTACACTCTGGCCAGTTAAAAAAACATGAGTCAATCCTTTTTCTATGCTATCTAGAGAACTTTCAAGCACTTATGGTTATTAAACACTGGAATGCACTGTTCTTTAGAGTCTGCAAATAATACTATCAACCCAGTCTTCAGAGATTGACTTTGATGAAAAGCCTACATTTGAAGACCTGGTCAGCCAAAAGTGAATTCCAAGAAGGAACAAGATATAGCGCACCCTGGCTAACAGCAATCTGATCCTCTGATTTGCCATAACACTAACCCTTCAAAGATTTTTTCAAAGCAATTTTTCACATGTTTGCCTCTACTTGATTTGGCAAAAGGAATTCCTAGGAAAAATGAGAACATATAAAGAAGGGGTGGGACATTAGGGGTGATGGGAGTTGGACTACAACTCTCATCATCCCTGACCATTGGCCATGTTTACTGAGTATGATGGGAGCTGAAGTCTAACAATATGTGGAGGACCATATACATCCCTGCTATAAAGGTTTACAACCAGAATCTTTGAAAATGATTTATTTATTTATTTATTCATTCATTTATATACTGCCCAATAGCTGAAGCTCTCTTTATAATTTTTAAAGATGAAATCATAAGAAATAAATTATAGGACTGAGCTCCTTGGGCTCAAAATTATTGATGGGTAAGAAGCCTAGAAGATCCATCTTGCAACATGAAAAAAATCTTGCAACATGAAAAAAATTAACATTAAAGACATTGGTAATTGAGTTTGATTGTGTCCTAAAAAGGTCCATAACTTTTATCGTTCTTCAGACTGGTTCCAGTCAACTGTTCAGACAATCTCCTGGCATTTTGCAACTCCCAGCTATTCTAATCATCTCTCTCTCCACTACCTCAAGGCATAACTATTGAGCTGTTCAGCCTGACAGACCAAATACCTTCACCAAACAGTATTTATGCACTCAAAGATGATGTGGTTGCAACCTGAACATCAAATCAGTGGGCAGTGGACATGCCAGATGTTGATAGAACTGGTCCCAATTATTTATTTAATTCCATGGTGAGTGAGTGAGGACAACAGCAAATGTTTGAAATGTGTGTGTCAAACCCTGATATCTGGAAAGCTGAGTGAGTGAATGAAGCTAATAAACAGTGATACATGCAAGTCCTGGCCCGCTGTAAAAACACAAATCTGCCCATGGTAATATCTCCACAGTACTATTGAACTAAACAGAACCACGCTTGGAAAAAAAATCATTTTCAAAAGCACACAGAAAACCATCCCTTGTTGCTTGGAACAAGGAAAACCCTGCATTTCAGCCTGTATGTCCCACATTCATTTATGCCAAGAGTCAGTGCCTTCCTTTTTAGTGATGTCTGACACAGAACAAAGGCCACTGTACTATGTCAGTCCAGAGAATTGATTTGGGTGGAAACAAAGCTGTAAACATGTTCACGTATTGGTCAGCATATAATTCTTACATGACCATGATGGCATGGGCATTTCTGTAGGGAATGGTAATACAAGGATTCACAGACTCTCTTTCTGCATGTTCTTTGTAAAGTAGAAAATGAAAAAGGAGGACAGACAGGAATAGAAGAGTTCTTGATGGAAGGGACTAGCTAAATTAAGGTGCAGAACCCCAGGCCGATGAGACAGATCTGGCCTGCCTAGGGTCTCAATCCAACCCTCAGGGGTTCTCTAAATAGGCTTGCCCCTCTTCCCCTGGCCCCACCCCTTTCCCCCATCCATCAAACATTCTGTGGCTTCCACAGAACCACATTTTCCCATTCTAAAAGGTTGAAATGCCTCTCCTAAGCGTAGCTACTGGAAGTAACAGCTTTAAGCTAAAATAGGCTGGTATTTTTGGTGTTTAGGCCCTACCACTTTGGCCTTTGGCCTGGCCCAGCACTGGAATGTGGCCCCCGAGAGCTTCTCTGAAATTGAATTTGGCCCTCAGACTGCAAGAGGCTTGTTACACCCCTTGGTTAAAGGATGCAATAGTAGGTAGACAAAAGAGGAAGACAAAGTGATGTAAAAAAGGGTGGAAGTTTCTGGAAGTGAAAATTAGGCTAGGGGAGGAGCTGGAGCTAGCAACCATTTTGTTCCATTAAGAATGATTCAACATAATAAGCAACATGAACAAAAGAAGGCTGTTCTAGGGGAGTTAATTTTGGTATTAGGACCCTGTCGTTTCCTTCACATACAAAGCCTCCATAGCCAGAAGACAGATGAGTCTGTGCCATGAACCAGACAGATCCAGACAAGGAGATGTTTACCGTCTCCTGAAAAATGTGGCTGTTGTTTGGGTTCAAGTTTTCTGGCCATTTGACAAATTTTCTGTGCCATACTCACAAAAATGGTGTCTTCATATTGTTCAAGGATTCTGATTCTTCCTTACTTAAAGCAGTTCTCTGCATTTGTACAAGACATCATTATGATGATGGTGGCTGAGTCAGAGGATCTTTCTCCGTCTCAGTGCACTACAGCTCAGTAATTTTAATAGGCACTGAATACAGATTTCAGTCTAGGCCAGATGCTCATTATATTACCTTAATAGATAATATATAAGAGGAGTTTCATCTGTGATACATTTGTTTTTTAGCACAGACAGTTCCAAATGCTAAAGTTTGAACAAGAGAAATTAAGGTCCTCCTGAAATCTTGTTCACTCGGTACTGCTGTTGAAATGAGAAGATGGACAGCAGCAACTCAACAGTGATTTCTGTCTAAACTTAAAAGCGTTGGTACATGTCAACACAATGATAACCGGGGTGGGTGGGGGTGGAATAGATAGCTCTCGCTGTAAGAAAAATCAAAGTTATAAAATAAGAAGAGAAGGATAGATCTGGAGGAGTCATTTATCGAATGCAAAACTCCAAGTGACTTTTCAAGAAATTTATGCCCACTCAAACAAGAAGCTAGCAAGAAATTGGAATTTAGCCCAGCATACAAATTCAAGCACCAAATCAAAGTTGATTGGGCCCTGTCAGTTAACCTCTGCAATACCAAACAAACTGCAGTGTATGTTGAAAAGATGACTTGCTATGTAGACTCAATTTCCTCTTAAGTTAAAGTGAGTTCATGGTCATTCAAGCTAACAGATGGCTATACTCTACTATAAAATGATTGTGTCATTACATTTGTAGTGCAATATATTTCATTTTGCTGACTTTTCAAACTTATCACACTGATACACAATCAAATGGGGCCAAATGGAACCTTTCCAACTAAATGCCCCACCAAATAAAAATAACAATATAGTTAAAAATGAAAATGTCCATAGGAAGTAAATCATTGTGAATCGTTGCACATTCAGATAGGTATTCCATCACAAAACAAGGGTATTGGGAAAGAATAAAGTGGTACTACATTTCCCATCAAGCACTGCAAAAGAACAGTGTTGCATTTTAGACAAAAGTATGTTCAAGAAAGGTTCCTTTCTTTTAAAGCTGACTCTGATTGAAAAGAAGATATTAGACTTGACAAGACAACAGTAAAATGTCAAATCTATTAAGGGTAGAGACAATGGACAGTAATTGCACAGACAAGAATGCCATGGAATAAATAGAATGTCACAGCTCTATAGTGGGAAGTTTGTGCCCAACACATTCTGGGAAAACATATTGCTGGGGGGCAGGGGAGGCTTTAGCATCTCCCTCACTCCAATGATCCCATTGAAGCTGGGACCATTGATTCCCCACCACTCATAGTGGCAGGGAAACAGCAAATCTAAATGGGTTAACTGGGGACAGGAGAGGCTTTATTTATTTTATTTATTTTTTTATATATTATTAAATTTATTAATCGCCCATCTGGCTGGTCACCCAGCCACTCTGGACGATGTACAGCGTATAATAAAACAGTTTAAAACAATAAAATTCTACAATAAAAACATTTTCTAAAATACCCTAACCCACCCCAAATGCCTGCCTGAACAACCACATTTTTAATGCATGGCGGAAGCTCATTAAAGAGGGGGCGTGGCGGAGTTCCCTAGGGAGGGAGTTCCACAGAGTGGGGGCCACCACAGAAAAGGCCTTCTCCCTCGTCCCCACCAGTCTAGCTGTCCTGGCTGATGGGACAGAGAGAAGGCCATCCGAGGCTGATCTTGTTAAGCGGCCTGTCTGGTGTTGCTGGAGGCGCTCCTTAAGATAGGCTGGGCCTAGGGATGTCAGAGAATTTCTCCACGAATCTTGGGGAGGCCGAATGCCAGCGCATTCGGCCCCCCGAAATTGGTGGAGAAACAGTCTGCCCCCCCCCGCCCTCCCGCCAGGACAGGACTTACCTTGTTCGAATGTCCCTGGCGGCAGCGGCAGTTCAGCGGCGGCACGGCGGCTGCAGTGGCCGGTCTTCCATAAAAAAGATTTACATAGCCTATCACGGCTAGATTTTTAAAAAACACCGTGATAGGCTACGTAAATGTTTACGTAGCCTATCACGGCTGACTTTGAAAAAAAAAAAAGCGCATACGCAAATGGCACAAATAGCGTTCCCCTTATTTTCGCCGTAGTCTACGTAAATGTTTACGTAGACTACACGTGCCAAAATAAGGAACACAAATGGCGGCGCCCATGGGCGCCGCCATTTGCATATGCGCTTTTTTTTCTTCTTCTTCAAAGTCAGCCGTGATAGGCTATGTAAACATTTACATAGCCTGTCACAGCTGACTGCAGGGACGCAAACGGCGGCGGCTACAGCCACCGCCATTTGCGTCCCGGCCGGAGAGGAGGTTTTGCGGCTGGAGGGACAGGGTGCCTCCCCCCTGGCCAGAATTTTGGGGGGGAGGGACGGGGCGCCTCCCCCCAGGCCAGAATTTCGGGGGGAGGGACGGAGTGCCTCCCCCCAACCGCGAATCAAGCTTCGGGATCAGGTAAGTGACTTTCGTACATCCCTAGCTGGGCCGGAACCATATAGGGTTTTAAAGGTCAAAACCAACACCTTGAATTTGGCCCGGAAAACAACCGGTAACCAGTGCAACTCCTTCAGCACTGGAGTGATGTGATCTCGCCGGTGGCTGCCTTTAATCAGGCGAGCCGCCGTGTTCTGTACCAGCTGCAGCTTCCGAACCGTCTTCAAGGGTAACCCCACGTAGAGCGCATTACAGTAATCTAAACGAGAGGAGAGCAGGGCATGTACTACCGATGGGAGCAGATGGTCGGGAAGGAAGGGGCACAGCCGCCGTATCAGGTGGACTTGTTACAGCACTGTCTGGCTCACAGCTGACACCTGAGCCTCCATGGACAGCTGGGAGTCCAAAATGACCCCCAGGCTGCAGACCTGGTCTTTTAAGGGTAGCCGTACCCCATTCGACACCAGGTCAACATCCCCCAGCCTCCTCTTGTCTCCCACCAAAAGTACCTCGGTCTTGTCAGGGTTCAGCTTCAGCTTAATCCTCCAACCTCCCCATCCAGCCACTCACCGTCTCTAGACATTTGGACAGGGATTCTATGGCCAACCTTGGTGAAGATTTGAACGAGAGGTAGAGCTGCATATCATCCGCATATTGATGACACCACACCCCAAACCTCCTGATGATAGCCCCCAGCGGCTTCACATAGATGTTAAATAGCATCAGGGAGAGGATGGAACCCTGTGGCACCCCACAAGTGAGTGGCCACGGGTCCGAAATCTCCTCTCCCCATGCTACCCTCTGGTACCTGCTGGAGAGGAAGGACCAGAACCACCACAATATGGTGTCTCCAATGCCCAACCCCTCCAGGTGGTCCAGGAGGATACCGTGGTCAACAGTATCAAAAGCCGCTGAGAGGTCGAGGAGAACAAGGAAGGAGCATTCACCCCTATCCAGAGACCTCCCCATATCATCTACCAAGGTGACCAAGGCCGTTTCTGTCCCATGCCCAAGCCTGAAGCCCAACTGAAATGGGTCTAGATAATCAGTTTCTTCAACTGCATTGCCACCACCCGCTCAATCACCTTGCCCAAAAATGGCAGATTTGAGACTGGGCGAAAGTTGTTCAGAACTTGAGGATCCAAGGAGGGCTTCTTTAAGCCCTCCTTGAGGGCTGATGGCATCACTCCCTTCTCAAGGGAGGCATTCACCCCCGCCCTGATCCCCTCACCCAGTCTCTCTCTGCAGCCCATAATGAGCCAAGATGGGCAAGGATCAAGTAAGCAGGTGGTCAGCCTTACAGATGAAAGCACCTTGTCCACTTCATCAGAAGGAAGAAGCTGGAACCAATCCCACAAAACCGGTTTGCTACAGGCCGCCTCTTGCTCACTAACTGTATCCACAGCGTGCAGAGTAACATTTCTAATCTGATCAATTTTATCTGCAAAGTACCTTGCCAAGGCCTCACAGGAGGCCTTAGAATGCTCCAGTGGTTCAGGAGCCACAGGACCGACCAGGCTCTGGACCACTTGGAACAGCCTCCTGGGACAGCACTCTGCAGACGCAATAGAGGCAGCATAATATTCCTTTTTTGCTGCCTTCACTGCCACGTGATAGGCTGAAGATACAGCTCTAGCCCTTGTCTGATTGTCTTTGGAGCGAGAGTTCCGCCACCGGCGCTCTAGCCGTCTCACCTCCTGTTTCAGAGCTCATAACCGCGGATTGAACCATGGTGCAGTCTGAGCCCTGTTCAGGGGGAGAGGGCGTTTCGGAGCCACCTGATCTAATGCCCCAGTGATTGTGGCATTCCAGCCACCCACCAGGGTCTCGACCAAGTGGCCATTGGCGTGCACCAGAGAATCCCCAAGCGCGTTCAGGAACCCATTTGGATTCATAAGACGCCTGGGGCAGACCATTTTAATGGGTCCTCCACCCCTGCGGAGGGGTTGTGGAACCGAGAAGTCCAACATCACCAGATAGTGATCTGACCATGACAAGGGGGTGGTGGTTATACCTCCAACTTCTAGATCACTCCCCACTTCTCCAGAAACAAACACAAGGTCTAGTGCATGACCGGCTACATGGGTGGGCCCAGTTAGAATATGGTGAAGCTCCCAGAAAGCCATGGTCTCCATGAAGTCCCGAGGTGCTCCTGTGAGGATGGCCTCTGAATGTACGTTGAAGTCCCCCAACACCAATAAGTTAGGGGACTGTACACGCACATCAGAGACCACTTCAAGCACCTCGGCCAGGGAGTCAGTCGTGCAGCGGGGTGGACGGTACACGAGCAGAATCCCCAGACTGCCCTTCGGGCCCAACCTCCAGTACATGCACTCAGCAACCTTGGTCTCCCGGAGAGGGGGTCTGGTGAAGACCAAGGACTCTCGGTAGATAACAGCCACTCCCTCTACCCGATCCCCAGCCTTGGCTGCTGTGCATACGAAAATCCGGCTGGACACATGGCTGCAAGGGTTGGAGCAGCAGCGTCAGCCAGCCAGGTCTCCGTAATACATGCCAGGTCTGCACCCTCATCCAGGATCATGTCATGGATGAGGGAGATTTTCTGGGTAACAGACCTGGCATTGCAGAGCAGCAAACGAAGGCCAGAAGATGGGGTCACGCCTCCCCCAGCCATCCTTTGGCTCTGGACAGGCCCGGAGCAGGGGACAGATACTACATCTCTAGGGATGTACGAAAGTCACTTACTTTCTTACGAAATTGATTCGTGGGGGGGGGGAGGTGCTCCGTCCCTCCCCCCGAAATTCTGGCTGGGGGGGAGGCGCCCCATCCCTCCCCTCAAAATTCTGGCCGGGGGGGGAAGTGCCCCATCCCTCGCCCCCAAAATTCTGGCCGGGGGGGGAGGCGCCCCATCCCTCCCCCCCCGAAACTGTGGCCGGGGGGGAGGCGCTCTGTCCCTCTCCCCCCGAATCCTGGCCAGCCGGGTGCGCAAATGGCAGCGGCCAAAGCCTCCGCCGTTTGCGTCCCTGCAGTCAGCCGTGATAGGCTATGTAAATGTTTACGTAGCCTATCATGGCTGATTTAAAAGAAAAAAAATGTGAGTACGCAAATGACGGCGCCCATGGGCGCCGCCATTTGCGTTCCTTATTTTGACACGTCTTAGTCTACGTAAACATTTACGTAGACTACGGCGAAAATAAGGGGAATGCAAATAGCGTAGCGTCTACGCTATTTGCGTTGCCCTTATTTTTGCCGTAGTCTACATAAATGTTTATGTAGACTACACGTGCCAAAATAAGGAACACAAATGGCAGCGCCCATGGGCGCCGCCATTTGCGTACGCACTTTTTTTTTTCAGTCAGCCGTGATTTACGTAGCCTATCACGGTGTTTTTTTTAAATCTAGCCATGATAGGCTACGTAAATCTTTACGTAGCCTATCACGTTTGCTTGTTTTGGGGGGGGGAGTTACTTGGAAATGGCAGCGGCCGGTCAGAAGACCGGCCGCCGCCGAACCGCCACCGCCAGGGACATTCGACCAAGGTGACCAAGGCCTGGCCCTGCAGGGACTGGCGGTCTGCCAGGCAGAAGTCCGCAGGGAAGGCCTGGTGTTGGCGGCAGTGGCAGCCTCTTTAGCCTCTTCCTTCCCCAGCGATCTCACCCATGTATGTGTATATGCACATGTGTGTGGGGAGTGCATGCAGATGTGCAAGTAGGTGTGTGTATACATGCAACTAGGTGCACATATGCGACCTCTGACCCACCACCTGGCACCACATGTGGCCCTTGGGGCCCAAAAAGTTGCCCACCCCAATTTAGAATATTCCAGAGTGCTCCAGTAAAACAAGAGAATGCATTTATAGTCCCCTCTTAATATCTTACACTATGTCTGCTTTTTGCATATATATGGAACGGGGAATGGGATAAGGAGACTGTGGGTTAGAGAAGGTTGTGAAGTAAAAAAGAAACTTGAATGATTCCTTGAAGGACACAAGGCATTTATTCTTATGGGCTTCTCAGATGGAAACAGAAAGAAAAAGGAAGCATTTTCCCTTTTTGAATGTTTCCTGCCAGGACAATGTCTGAGAGGAAATGCAAAAATTACATTGTAATTTCATTTTTTTAGAAATGCAGTTTAGAAAAATTCAAAATCACATGGCTGTGGTCTCTAGGGTATTTAACAGCTGCACGAAGAGCAGAAAATCAACAAGCAAAGCCTTTCTAGTTCTAAAGCCATCTGAATCCAGCATAAAAAGATAACAAACAGAAACTGTAGTCTCTCACTCTCATTTGCTCTCACCTTTCAATTCTTCCTTCCCCAAGAAACTCAAAATTACTTTAGACAGAACTGCTCTAGCCAGAGATGAATAGAAAAGTTGTATTCACCAGTGTTTAGTACAACATCACAAACCATAATGTTACACATGCTGCCAAATATGTAACTAGGGATGGGGGAGAATTTCTCCCCGAAACTTCGGGGGGCCAAGTGCCAACGCATTCGGCCCCCCGAAATCGGCGGTGAAATTCTCTGCCACCCCCCCGCCACCCCCCCAGGATGGGACTTACCTTTCACGAATGTCCCTCCTAGCGGTGGGCCCCGGCGGCGGTTCGTCGGGTCTTCGTCAGGGGCGGGCAGTCTGCCGCCGCCGCCATTACAAGGAAAGTTAAAAAAAAAAAAAAAACCCGTGATAGGCTACGTAACGATTAACGTGGCCTATCACGGCTAGATTTGCAAAGTCAGCCATGATAGGCCACGTTAATTGTTACGTAGCCTATCACGGGGGTGGTGTTTTTTGTTTTTTGTTTTTCGCAGCTGGGTAGACGGGGTGCGGCCTGACTTTTGCCGGCGAGGGATGGGGCGCCTCCCGCCTGGCCTGAATTTCGGCCGGGCGAGGTGGGAAGACACCTCCCCCTCACATGAACTTCGGGGGGAGAAGCGAAGCGCCTCCCTCCCACCGCGAAAAAAGCTGCGGGACAAGGTAAGTCCCTTTCGTACATAATGTAACACATATTTTAGATGAAGAATGAAGAGAAAACAGTGCCAGTTTTCTGTTTGTATTCTCTTTACATTTAGATGAACATCAGGTAGTTGAAAAACTGGGGCAGGGGTGCTTTTGTCTTTTTACATAAGTATAGATCCAGCTGTTTTTGATAGTATCTATGCTATCAAGTGTGTATGTTATCTAAACAGAGACTCTCTTTTATTCCTCAGTACATACTCTATATTGTATTGTGATTGTGACAGTGAAGCCTCTGACATGGCTTATTGAGCTGGTGTGATGACATGGAATTTTCACAGACATTCCAACTACTCAGAGAACAAAACTGTCAGAATGTTTGAAATCAAGTCACAACAGGAAAATGGAAAGTTGTTAGACATCACTGGAAATAAAACCTCAAATGAATCCTAGGGACAGTAGTAGCTTTGTGAGATAGGCTGAAAACTAGGAAGAGGTCCCAGGTGGTCTGGAAGCTAAGGGGCATGGAGTCAAGAGAGGTAACAAGGGCCAAAAAGGTATATGTGTGAGGCCTGATTTTCTTATCTTAATTAAACCAACTATTCAGTTCTTTGGCTGCAGACTTCTAGTAATGTTCTATTCTTGCATTTCTTTTACCATACCAAGTATGGGAAAATAGTGCAGCTCACACCTGAGAATGGAGTGAGTTGGACTCCTTTGCGCACTCCTCACTCCTTAGAAAACTCTGCTGAGGCCAGAAGTTGAAAAGCCAACAGAATTTTCACCAGGGCCAGCCTAAGACATTTTGCTGCTGAAGGCAAAGGATCACACACACACACACACACACACACACTTCATATACAGAGTGATAGCTGAATCTTACTTCAATGCTGGTGATGGGACTTGAGTATGTGGCATCTTCTACCACACCTGAGGTCAACAACGGAGCTTAGGAGGTGTGGGGAAGGCTGTGTTGTAGGGCTGTGCTTTGCTTCGGACTGATTCAGACCCAATCTGATTTGCTTCAGATTCAGATCTGAAGCGAGATTCGGATGTCCAGATTATTCGGATTTGACACTTTCCCATTGACTTACATTGGAAAACTGAGATGGCCATAACATTATACATGATATTTGGGGACCTGGCAGCCCCCACGGAAATGATTCCACCTGCCAAATTGCAGACAGTTTGGTCCAGTAGTTTTTGTGCTAGGTGCAGGTAAAATTTGCTTTTTTCAACAAAAACTCTCAAAGCAAAGAGCTATAACTTTTCACTGTTTCCACAGAAGTGCATGAAATCTGGGCACCTGGCAGCCCCAATGCAGGTGACTGAACCTGCCAAAGTGCAGGAAGTTTGGCCCAGTAGTTTTTGTGCTAGGCACAGGTAAAATGTGCTATTCTGAGAAACTCAAACCAAAGGTAATAAACTAAAGGGATAATCAGAGAAGTTAGGTGTTTAAGAGGTGATTAGGAGGAGGTCACTCTCCCTAATCTCTGGTGTAGGGTTTTTTGAAGTGCAAAATAATCCCTCTCCCCTAGTATTCTCCTATTCAGCTTCACACTGGAAGGCACTCTTTGGCTGAATGGGATACACATTGCCTGGGAAAACAGGTCTGCCCCAAACCAGGACACACTATCTGGACTGAGGGACAGCCAGCCTGGCTACTGGTGCTGCTGGTGCTACCAGCACCTTGCCCACCTTTGCCCCTGCCAATACCCCTTAGATGCCTCATATTGGGATGGCTGTGCACCACAGTAAGCAAACAAATTGTATCTATAGTGCTTTGCCCACTATATATTACATAATGTATAATAAATGTGTAGTGCTTTGCCCACTATATTGTATGGACTTGTGTGCAGTGCTTGCACGCACGCGAAAACACACATGAGCAAAAGAATAGGAGACACAGAAAGAAAAACTACCTACAAGCTGGGGGCAGGACACTATAAAGCCTAACAGAAGAGAAAGCAGGGCAGGGGTCGTATTTTTTGTATATATAATTTAGAAAGTGTTGAAATAGGAAGGGAAGGAATACAGGAATTGAGAAGGGGGGAGCCAAAGAACAAGGCAACGAAACTGAAGTACTTCTTAAATGTTTTGTTTGTTTGTTCTAATAAAGAATCTAGTAGAAAATAAAAGGAAGACTAATAGGAATAATTGGACTGAGAAGGGCTGGGTAGAAGAAGGATGACACGCGAAGCTGCAGTAGAACACACACACCACACAGATCTAGCTAGCCAGGTCTCTCTCTAACCAACTCTCTCTCACAGTGAAATGAAAGCAGACTGATCTCCTGTTATATACAGCATCCCCTGCCCCGCCCCGCCCCGCCCCCACTGTCACTGATTGGAGACTGCTGGGTTAAATTCAGGCCTAATCTGGCAACTAGAGCTGCCATTTACCAAGGCTCACCATTTTTCCCTCCCTCCTTGCCCCTCCCTGATCTTTCACAAGTTGATATATTTTAGAGACAGGCTGTCTGAGCTTCAGAATGGCTTCAGAATAGCTCCAAATTTCCAAGGCACACTGAGGAGCTTCGGGAGTGACCTGCTTCTCTTTGGACTGCCTCAGTGCTATTCTGACCCTCTTTGGGGTTCAATGAAGCAACCCCCCCCCCGAAGCACCCCAATTCACTTCAGGATTTGGGATTCAGACCAAAGCGGTGCACAGCCCTATTTTGTTTGCAACTTTTGGCCAAACAGCAGTCCAAACCACAAATAGGGTTTTGTAACTTTCCTAAAGCCCCATGAGCTTTTCAGATTATAGCAGTACAGTGCCATCACTTCCCCAGTGCAAAGCAACAACCTTTAATGGAGTGGAACATCCTTGAAGTGTTTATGTTTTGATGCAGGTCAGAGGTAATGAGACATGTTGTCAGCAGGAACACAAAGGATGACAATTGTCTTCCCATTAATGAACATTACTTGCTGCCCTCTTTCACAATGGGTCTTTTTTTCAATGCTAAGCAGTTTGAAAGAAAGCCAGCAAGATGTCAAAAGAGCTGAAGCACCTGCCGTGAAGCTAACTAATGCTGCAGCGTGTAGTCAGTTTAAAAAAAAAAGCTTGCATAAAAAAAAGGGGGAGAAACACATGGTGCAAATTTCCAGGAAGCTGAAAGAATGACGGGTCCTAAAACGGGGAAGGAATACATCAGCCTGTGAAGCACCTTTGTGGCCACTTCAGCAGCTAAAAGCGCAAGCACAGCAGGTCTTGGTCCCTCAACAAGTAAGAAGTTCTGATGAAATGCAATTAAGTTTAACCCTTCAGTGAGGGCATTCTCAATGCAGTCAGCCAAAGGAATGCTAAGTAGTTCATTGACTACTCTTTATGTTAAGCTTAAAGCTGTTACAAATAAGCTGGCAAAGAAGCATTCTTCTAATCATGGGCCTCCCAAAGGAGACACAGGAAGTTGCCCAACTTTACCACTTGAATTTCTTCCCCATCTCAGGACAGCTTTTATGTATCACATGGCTGAGTGACAAAACAAGAAGATCAAATGTACCTCTGGGTAATATGGGTCATCATTGTGTGGCTCATTCTTCTGGTCCAATTCATTTTTTACAAGACTTACGTGGGCTGTGCTTCCATTAAGCCAGATCCCACACCAATCCATGAAGGGGAACCAACCATGTAGGAAGGAACAGTGCCATTCACTTAACCACAATAGGTTCATCTGCAGAGAAATGCATGGAGAAGTGTGGCATCCACCAGTTCTGAAAAAGCAAGCTTATACCATTCTAGCAAGGCAGGAGTGGGCAACTTTGGTGGGTTTGGGTCCAATTCCCCACCCCGTACCCACTGGGGGCCACATCACTGCCACCAAAATTGTCACCACCAGCCCGCTGATTTTGCTGCCAAAATTTAGCAGTCCAACAGTGGCAAAAGGGTGGAGGCTATTTTGCTTCGAAACAAGGTCCATGGGAAGCGGACACCTTGTTTTCAAGCAAAATTGTGGTCCTGGAAGATTCCACGCACTTTCCACACACCTTATTTTCAAGCAAAATACCCCCCCCCTTTTTTTAATTGCTGCAGCCATGCCACCTAATTTTGGCAGGTACAGTTGCACGCTGGATGCTGCAAAAATGGCCAGGGGGCCAACCCCTGCAGTAAGGTATGACTCTGCTTTTTACAGTTTTTACTGAAGGCTGCAAACTCTTCTGAACCGACTGCCTAATTTCCTATTTTTGGAGGAATCGTTAGGTCTTTCTTTCGAAACCTTCATTGGTGTAAAGTAGGTATGTACAGATTTTGATAAATCCATTCCATCTGTGTTTCGCAGATTGCGAGGCGCCTTTTGTACCGTCATCCGCTCACGGATGGAATAGGACTTTTCTCAAATTCCTGGACTTGCGTTCATGCCACTTGTACAAATGTGGGGGGGGGGGACGGTCCGCAAGTCCACAGAATTTTATTCATTTATTTATTTCTATACTGCCCAATAGCCGAAGCTCTCTGTGCAATTTGGGAAAAGCCAGTCCGCTGCAGGATCCATGGGTCGGATTCATAGAAATCCAAACACGTTTGAATCCATGGTAGATTTTTCTGACATCCCTAGCTTCAAGTACATGATCAGCGTGAATGGTCCTTTAATTTTATATTTTTTGGAAGGTAGTAATGCTGGCAAGAGTGGCTGAATAACTGAGTCCATACGGTGAAGGCTTGGCAAAAGCAAACTTTACTTGGTTCCAAAAGGCATACACAAACACAGACCCAAGAACTGAACTGAACTTTTTTCCGTACAAGAAGAATCCCTGGTTAAAGCAGCAAAACCTGCTTTGGCTCCGCCTTGCTAGTGGGCAATGTTCTCTGCATGTATCCAGGGGAGCTGATCAGCTCTGCACCCTGAGTGACCTCTGCTATTACATCACCAACACTCTCAGAGCACATTTTAACCCTTTGGTGAAACTTTCTATAGGTGTGATCTCCTCCCATCACTGTTCCAGCAGTAGGGATGTCAGAGAATTCCACCGCGGATCTCGGTGAGGCTGAATGCCAGTGCATTCGGCCCCCCCGAACTCCATGGCGGAACGGCCTGCCACCCCCCGCCCCCCCGCGGATCCCCCCCGGGACAAGACTTACCTGGGGCGGATGTTCCGGGCGGCGGCGGCTTTGACAGCGGCGGCTGCAGCAGCTGGTCTTCCGACCGGCTGCCGCCGCTGCCATTTGCAGTCTTGTCTTTTTTTTCTTTTTTTTTACAGAGACGTGATAGGCTACTTAAGTTTTTACGTAGCCTATCATGTCTCTGTAAAAAAAAAAAAAAGACGAAGAAAAATAAGGAACGCAAATGGCGGCGGCCGTAGCTGCCGCCATTTGCGTACGCGTTTTTTTTTTACCCAGATGTGATAGGCTACGTAAGTTTTTACGTAGCCTAAAACATCTGGGTAAAAAAAAAAAGTGTTCGCACATGGCGGCGGCTACAGCCGCCGCCATTTGCGTTCCTTATTTTCTTCATCTTAGACTAAGACGAAGAAAAATAAGGAACACAAATGGTGGCGGCCATAGCCGCCGCCATTTGCGTACATTTTTTTTTTCTTTCCTTACCCAGAGCCCTCCACGGCCGGAAATCCGGCTGCGGATGGCCCTGGCCTGGGCCTGGCCGGCTGCTCTGCAGAGCCGCCGCGAAGCACAGCCTGCTTTCGAGGATTCCGGGGCGGAGGACCGGATCGCCTCCCCTCAGCGAGAATTCCGGGGGGAGGGACAGAGCGCCTCCCCCCCCCAGCGGAACCCGGTGGAGCCAGGTAAGCAGGGTTTTGTACACCCCTACCAGCAAGTACAGTAATTGGCTGTATTATGACATTGTTGAAATAGGTTTCCTTCATACCCAGCATGATCGAGCCGCAGTGTTTATACTCCCATTGGTTTTGATGGGAGAGATCTAAGCATGCTCTCTTACTCCCAGTGACCTAAATGTGCCTAAGTTTATATTTCCTTAAACAAAATAATCTCCAGGGTCAGAGGGAGTGCCCCACCCCGTGTCCATCTTGCCT
Organism: Heloderma suspectum; assembly: GCF_057233095.1. Lineage (NCBI taxonomy): Eukaryota > Metazoa > Chordata > Lepidosauria > Squamata > Helodermatidae > Heloderma > Heloderma suspectum. Next base: position 253,560,827 of record NC_139460.1, on the reverse strand, counting down.
GGCTATGGGGGGGGGGGCATTGTGGGCAGGTGGGGAGAGGAGACATGCCTGGCAGCCATTGGCTGCTCGGAGGTGGGACGGCCAGAGGTAGGAGGGGACGGAGAGGCCTCTTTTAGCCCTCTGTGCCCCTCCCAAATGCCTCTTTGACGTGAGGGGTCAACACCCAGTCCCTGCAGCAAAAAGAGGTGGTGCCGGCCTGTTTGCCAACCGACAGGGATCTGCTTCGGTGCGTGGGAGCAGCTCTGCAGCCTGACGAGAAGAAGGAGTCGGCCCACGTGCCAGCTGTTTGAGCAGCAGTGGCCTGTTTCAGCAAGTGTCTCTCAGCTGGGTGGCTGTTTCTTGGCCAGGATCCTCTTGCAGCAGTTGTGGTAGAAGTAGGAGCAGCGGTTCCCGGTGTCATTGTTGGGTGGCGGCGCGGTAGGCGTTTGTCAGAGCTCCGGCTGCCTGCCCTCCTGACGGGTCTTGTGTGTGTGTGTGCACGCATGCAGGATAGGAGCCATGGCTACTGTCATGGCCGTTTTGGCCCTTCCTGTGTTTTTTGATCACCTCCCTCTCCTTGTTTACCCCTTGAAGTTGCTGAGAGGGTGAGTCTCAGCCGGAGTTGTTTCTGCTGGGGCCTGGTGGCCCAAAGTTTGGAGGGGGCCCTGGGGTTCTCCCTTGTGGGGTGGAGTCCAGCAACCCTGCAGGGTGGGGTGGGGGTTCTTTTTGTGGCACACATCCTGGGCTGTTCCTTTCTCCATTCCAGGCTGGGTGGAGACAATTACACTCCCCATTTTTTGATCCCCTGATTAGTTGGGGTCAGGCAGCAAGGCCTGTATTTGTACCCCCCCCCCCATGTGTATGTAGTTGTTAGCTGGTGTAATAGTATGGTAGGGAGGAACATCTGCTTGTGGATCCAAAGGCTGGGAGTTCTAGCCTCTTCCTTGGTTTATTTGTCCTTCATGGCTGGTGAGCTGCCCTATAGGTGCCAAGTCACCCATTGATCAACAGGATGCCCCTGGTGGAGCATTTGCTTGGTGTGCAGGGAGTCCCAGGTTCAGTCCCCAGTATCTCTGGGTGGGGCTGGAAGGCCTCCTGCCTATAAGCCTGGAAAGCTATTGCTTCCAGTCAGTGTCAACAATACTGGCTAGATGGATCAATGGTTGGTCTCAGTATAAGACAGCTTCCTATGTTCCTGTCTAATCACCCACCAGCAAGAGGTCTTGGAGGAGGCATGATTCTTCCATAAGGATTAATCCGACAGGGTCTCATCCTTAATCTTGGATAGATTGGAGGTGGTAGAGGAAGACAAGGGAATTCCCCCCACACACACTTTGTCTGTTCCAATGCGGGGGGAGGGGGTTCCAGGCCCAAACAAACTCTGAGACAGACCCAGCGTAGTTTGCTGATTTTTGTTGCAATTGAAGCTTCTTCCAGATCAGCTCTGCTACAGGTCTTGGGCCCGGTTCCTTCTTCAGCTCTCGAGAGATCAAGCCATCCTGTGTCATCAAGTATAGCATCAGGATCAGTGGTATCCGTGCTGGCTTTTGAGCCCTCTGTGTCAGTAATTATAGACTCAGTGCACCTTGGTGCTATTTAAACTTTTGTGGTTTTATACTTACCCAGTACTGGGCCAACTTCAGTGTTAGCATCTGCGGGATCAACACACACACCCCTCCGATACCAACCATCTCCCAGGTGTCTGCAGTAGCAGAACTATGCCAGGCTCCTGATCCCATTGTCACAGTTGCTTAGGATTGGGGTGAGAAGGGTCAGGTGCTTGCATTACCTGGGCCTGAGGTGGCCTGTACTCCACCAGGGTGCATTACTCGGGGCTGTGGTATAGCGGGGGGGGGGGGTGATGTGCCTTATCCCAGTGGCACAATCCCACTCAGCTTTTGTAGGGATGACCTGTATGGCTGATAAATATGTAATACCAGCTGGTAGTACTACCAGCTATCTGATACTATCCACTACCAGCTACCAGAGAAGTTACAGAGGGGTGAGTTGGTAGATGCATGTCTCCCCCTGTTCTGCGAACAGAAATTAAGGATAACACAAACCGGGGGATAGTGAACAGGACAGGGCAAGATGGAAGATGGTGTCACACACAAGCTACTATGTGCATGGTTTCATCATTTTGCTGGTGTCTTCAACAGAACTTTCTGTAAAGGGGTTGGATTGGCCTTTGACTCCTTCATTCAATGGCATCCACCTCAGCTGGGGACTTATTCACATGTCCCTGTGCTCGGACCTGCTTATTCTACTAAGAAGGCTCAATAGGAAGTGGATTATTTACTTGCTCCAGCCACCCCCAGGAGTTAAGGGTCACAGGGCCTTAATCTTGATAATCAGGGTCAGGAAGGCTGGCATGGGGCAATAGACCTATCTAAAGGAGCCCTCCCCAGTTAGAACCAAGCCCATCGTGTGACTGTTGTGGTGGTCTGGCAGCAGGAGTAGGGATGGCGGAGAATTTCTCCCCGAAACTTTGGGGGGCTGAGCACCAACGTGTTCGACCCCCCGAACAAGTTTCGGGGAGAAATTCTCCGCCCCCCCGCCCCCCGCACCCCCCCCGGGACGGGACTTACCTTTGCTGAATGTCCCTCCCGGCGGCGGGTCCAGCCGGCGGTTCGGCGGGTGTTCGTCTGGGGCGGGAGCGGCAGCCGGTCTTTTGACCAGCTGCCTCCGCCACCATTCCAATCAAAGAAAAAAAAACAAAAATGCCCCCATGATAGGCTACGTGACGATTAACGTAGCCTATCATGGCTAGATTTGCAAAGTCAGCTGTGATAGGCTACATTAATCGTCACATAGCCTACACGGGTGACTTTAAAAAAAAAAGCGCGTACGGATAATGGCGGCCCCTATAGGGAGCCGCCATTCGCGTTCCTTATTTGGTCGCTGTAGTCTACGTAAAGATTTAGGTAGACTACGGCGAAAATAAGGGCAACGCTATTTGCGTTGCCCTTATTTTCGCCGTAGTCTACGTAAATCTTTACGTAGACTACAGTGACCAAATAAGGAACGCGAATGGCAGCTCCCTATGGGGGCCGCCATTTGTGTACACGCGTTTTTTTTTTAAAGTCACCCATGATAGGCTACGTGACGATTAACGTAGCCTATCACGGCTGACTTTGCAGATCTAGCCGTGATAGGCTACGTTAATCGTCACGTAGCCTATCACGGGGGCGTTTATTTTTTTAAAAAAAAACTTTTGAGTTCGCGGCCGGGCGAGGCGAGGCGCCTCCTCCCCGGCCTGAATTTCGGCCAGGCGAGGCGGGAAGCCTCCCCCCCCTGGCCTGAACTTCGCAGGGGGAGCAGCGGAGCGCCTCCCCCCCACCACGAAAAACTTCGAGGACAGGTAAGTGAGTTTCGTCCACCCCTAAGCAGGAGGATGCACTGTGCTTAGGAAGGGGAATTTTTAGAAGAGTTCTGGGGTTTGTTTCAGGCCCAGTGTTAGGCCCACTTTTCTCTGCATCAGAAATTTATCCATGGCAGGGACATTTGGTCAAATTCAATATTGATAAGGAGGTTCAGCAGGCAGGATGCTATGCCTGTTTGCGGCCTTGGCTGTTCTGAATCCAAGAGTATCTTCCTATGTGATAATGCCTAAAGGGCACCCATCAGGATGCAGATTGACCTATGATCCTTTTGACTCAGCTGTGGGCACCTTTTGGAATGGGGGTGAGAGACAGGATGGGCTTGCAGCATATGGTCTATGATTCAGGTGAATTTTCTGTTACGTGCCCTGGGGGTTGCTGCCCAGTCCTCTCATTTAATCTAAGGGTTCTGAACAGTGATCAGTGCCGTAAAATCCCAAGGGATGAGGTCCAGGCATTGAAAGAGAAGAGCTCGGTGATCAGGCACTCTCATAATGTCTCACTTCATGCCCTTTGGGAAGTGGCGGACTCCTTATTTTGCCAGTAGGGCTGTTGTCCCATGCTGGCCTTTCGGTGGAGGCTGTGCTGTGCCACACCAGGGCTTTGGCTCCTGCACCATCTTGTTAAGGGTTTTTTCCCCACTCTGAGAGAGGATTTCTGTTTGGGCCTCAATTTTCCAGAGCTTGCCAGCATTTCCTTTCTGGAAACATGAGTTCCTCATCGAGGTGGAGCTGCAGATATACTCTGATGCCACTGGGGGGCTGGGTCTTAGGGTTAATTAACAGGTTCATTGTGTGTGGAGTGGCAGGCCCAAGGGTTGACCCTCTTATCTTTTGGGATCCCATTCACTAGAACTTCTCATACATGGCAGCACTTATATGGGCCGATTTAATGCCTAATTCTTAATTCTTTTGTGTGTGAAGAGAAGGCACCTATTCTTTTCTTTATAACATAGTCCTCCCTCAATTATGGCTCTGGGTTGTAGCACTTAGTTGCACCACCTCCTGCACAATATCTGGTTTCTCATGCGGCATCATGTAACTGACCGGGGCAATGCCGGTGCCAGCATTTTTTGTGGCATGGCCAGATGCAAATGTTATGGTATGAGGAGCTTCCTGGGTGATGGCACTTTCAGAGACCATGCCAGAGGTTCTCGTGGGGAGTGGTGAATTTAAGATGGGCAAGCCATGGTGAACCCCATAGAACAGAGTACAAGGGCCTTCTATACCTGGGTAGATATGGAATCCGTGGCCTTTGGCTCTGACATTCATCTGTGGTGGTTGTTGCCATCTTGGTAGTTTACCATTATGGTCCCTCATCCATTCCTGGAGTGTAGGACTCCCAGCCCAGACTATTGGCAGTGAGCTGGCTACATTTGTCTTCTGGTCGAGTCTGAGAGCAGCTTGACATACACCACAGAGTTTAGGGTCCACGGCACCCTACAGAGTTTGGCCGGTATCTGGCCTGATGATTTCATTGAAATATGTTGGTCACCCATCCCCCCGCCCATTTTTTTCTCCACATCTATGGGGCTGGCAGCCTTCAGTGCAATTATCCCCTGCTGCATTATTGACAGTTTTCTTTGGGGCAGTCTATCTTTCTTAATAGTGGTGGCAGCCAGGGACAATGTGTACAAATGGGCCTTCTAGTTGGGATATTAAATTCTCTCAACAGGTCATGCATCAACCTGTGTGGTACAGGTGTAAGAGTGTCCTTATTTCCCATATAGGTTATGGAATTGGGCTCAGTGGAGGCTGTGCTGGCTTCCGTTTGTGTTATGGGGTGGGGAAAGCCCCCCTCCTTTTTCTTCACGATGATTCCCCCCTTAACTAAAGTATTCATTCAGTGATCATGGGGGTGACCTGGGAGGTGGGGGGCCTTGGAGCCTTTGCATTCCTTTCTTACCTGGACCGCCTCCTCAGCCATCTCTCTTAGTTTGTACATGACAAAGTTCAGGTGGGGACAGGCGGTGCTCCAAGACCTTTCAATTTATACATGCGGTCACTCCCGGGGCAATAAAGATGCAACGTTAAGTAGTGTCCAAGCTCACCTGTTGGTTTTCTTCCCTCAGATCATTGGATTCTTGGGAACCAGTGCATGTACTCACACACGGGCACAGCACTATGTTTGGGCCAGACAAGGCGTTTCCACGTTAAGCTGTGGAGCCGGCTTTGACTCAGCCTGTGTGCCAACATTCCATTGTTGGACAGGAGTGAAATGGGCCAGACGGAGGGCTTCCAGGTCGAGCTGAGGAGCCGTCATGGACGCAGATGGTGCCAGCATTCAGTTGTTGGGGTGACGCACAGTGGGGCCAGACAGAGGGTTCTCAGGTCAAGCGGTGGTGCCAGCTTGGACTTTTGTGGTTTGTCAACAGTCAAGTGTTGGGCTGACACAGCTTGTGGTGGAAGAGCCTTTGGCTCAGTTTGCTTCCCAGGGTGCAATGGAGGACCAGCTGTGGCCAGCGCACCTTGGAGTGGGTGCAGGAAGGCCAACCAGGAAATAGCCATGGGGCTATCTGTGCATAGGGATCTGTGTATCCCTCATCTTGATCAAGGGGAGAACAACCTTGGTTGTGAAAGGCAAGGACCTCACCCTGTGGGCCTTGGCCAATTTCCAGGTTATCCGGTACAGTTGGCCAGGGATAACAATAATTTGATCTTGTTTGCTTCCTCGAATTAATTGGAAGAATGCTTGTAACCAGAGGGCCATGGAAAGGGCCTGCCAGAAGTGAACCAGGAGATAGCCTTAGGGCTATATCTGAAGGGCAATGGGATCATCTCATCCAGAAATTATTAGGACATGGGGGGAGGCTTTAAAGACAGGACGGCCTGCACCTGTCCAATTTGGCAATGTCATATTTCTGTTGGATCTGCAAAGGGGCCTGCGAGAAGTGCTTCAGCACAGGTGGGGGGAGTTTGACAAAGCAATAGGCTTGTCACTCCCGGTGGCAGTTAGGACAGGCAATGGGGACAAGAATAGGGATGGTGAGCATTCAGAGGCACTGTTCTGGTGACAGGTGATGCCTGAGGCCTCCGCTCTGTGTTTCGTGGCCTATCGGGGGATAAGGGTTACTTGTGAGGCTGACTCACCTCACTCACCCAGTGTTTTGTGGCCCAGGGGGCAGTGATAGGGGAAGGCCTCCCTCCCTCCTAAAGGATAGCCCTGTGGGGTGGTGATGTTGACACTCCACTCCACAGGCTGTAAATGTTTTTCGCCCATTGCAGTGTCAGCTGGCGGCTGGCACAGTTTAGTGCCTGTCCTGGGTTCCCCCTTTGCAGATAGTCCAATAAATGTGGCCCAGTTTGTATCCAAGCACATGCATCTGTCTCTTTATTACCCATCTCCGCTCGCAAAGACTAACACACATCTCACTCCCGTTGTAATTGTAGATCTAATTCTGAAGGACACTTTGTGCCAACCTTTCCCGGCCTGGGTCACTCCAGATGTTTTGGCCTACAACTCCAATCAACCCCAGCTAGCATACCCAATGGTCAGGGATTATGAGAGGTGTAGGTCAAAACATCTGGAGGGAAACAAGTTGGAGAAGGCTGATTAGGTTAGATGTCTGTAGTTTGCCACACTTGGGTTACCAGTAAGGCCCAGAAACTATTTTGCTTCAGCAGTGTTGCAGCAACAAGTATGTCCCAGACCATTCAATGGGGCTTTCTTCTTAGGTTCAAACCAATTTGGAAACATTATCTGACCATTCATACTCTTAAGACCAAACTAAACTCCAGGGTGCACATCCACAGGAAAGACAGAGGGTGATTCAAATGCAGGGTGTTCCCACAGCATTTTTTTGTGGCTGTGATATAACTCCACTTCTCAAGCATTTGAACTTTATGAATGCAAATTACCTCTCCCTTTTTAAAAAAGACATGTAAAACTGTCCTTGTTCTCTTTTCTTCTTCCCTTCACTTTAACCTGTCAGCACTGCATATATCAAATCTGAGCTCTGGGTTTTAACTAGGCTTTACTGTTTCATTCTGCTTCATGAATTTTTCAGTGTTTACACTTATGCTTAATATAATAAGATTGATAGCACAGCTGCTTGATAGATTCACATCCAGCCTCCTCACCAAAGAGAGAGAGATGTTTGCTCTTTCTCCTAATTTCCTGTAATACCTGAAAGTTCATTTTCACCTTTTGCAACCTGATGCACCATCTCATCTTTCAAATATCCATCCCCTGAAATAATATGTTCAAAGTAACAACATTTACCCAGCGGATTTATTTGATTAGGAGTCAGCATGATATCTAAGCTACTGAAACCCCATCACTGTCTTTCCTTTTCATTCCAGATACAGATTCATCTCCATGAACTGAGTATATCTAACATTCCATGTGCTACAGGATGGGAGAACCAGAGGGTCACTGTTAGGGTACAGGGACAGGGAGGAGAAAATTCCTCCTGTTACAGTCTGTTATTGTTCCTTGAATCCCCTTTGCCCCACATTTCCCTCCACATATCATGAGGCTTAACTTATTGGACATCTCAAATTCATTTTGGAAGGGGCATATGTTTGCCACAGTTTGCAGCTTCTGTCTCCCATCTTCTTAAAGGTACTGATGTATTCCAGTGTATATATGCATTGATCAAATCACAGTGCAAAAAAGGAAAGAAAAAAAGAAAGAATCCAACTATGATTTAACCAAATACATCCTGCACATTTTTACTGGAGCCCATTATTAACTGTACAGGAAAGAATATATGAACTGAAAGCTGTGGCAAACTTTTATGTTCAGTGGTCTGAACACAGTCTGGAAATGAAAAACAGAAGAATGGTGAATTACTAATGTATCAGTGTCATGCTAGGAACAAGATCACCCATTCTCTGATGTCTTCATTTTCATGATTTATATACAATTTCTCTGTCTGCATCACACCTCTCTTGATGCCTTTAGCTCATCATGCAGAGACTTTGAATACAGAAGTGTTATGGCCCCTGCAGCTTCCATCGACTGTCATAGATGGCCTAAACAGCTGCAGTGAAAGGCCTTAGACTTTGAATTCCAAGGTCACAATGAGCAACTTTTGGCAAATTAAACCACTTCATCTATGGCAGTACGACATGGATTTTTAGGGAACGCCTTTAGTAGAGTGGTTTCAGAAATGTTTGATGGAAACTAAGAAAGAGACAGACAAATGACATATGATTTGTAGCGGTCCATCATGACATAAACAACTGCAAATGGTTACTGGTGTGTGTGTATGAGAGAGAGAGAGAGAGAGAGAGAGAGAGAGATTGACCTGGTTCTCATGATTACTGCAGCCCACCATGGCTTGTTTAAGCCACGATGAGCTGTGGAGCCTGTGGATGCCAGGTTGCCTATTCAAGCCTTGGCTACGGCTTGTTGTGTTGTCTGAACCCAGGCAGCAGAGGTTGTTTAAGGGTTAAGCAACCCTCAAATAACCCATGATCCATTGTAGTGTTATTTGTGGGTTGTTCAACCCTCAAAAAATCTCTGCTGCCCACATTCAGATGACACAACAAATCATGACAACCCTCCTCCAGGAACTGAATTTCCAGAATGCCCACCTGCACACACCACAACTCACCATGGCTTAAATAAGCCACAGTGAGCGGCAGAGATCATGTGAACCAGCCCAGGGAGACAGAGACAGAGAGAAAGGCCAGGTTCAAGTGATCAGAAGGGGAAACAATACAGCATCGGTTGTTTCACACACACACACACACACACACACACACACCACCGCACCCCCCATTTGCCAGTTGCATGACTGGGATTACCCTATTTACCTGCACCATGTTGAGGGTTGGCGTGTCATTGGAACCCGGTGTGTAGCACAGGCGTAGTGACTTTTCACCCACTTTGATGGCTTGCAGGATAGGTGAAAAGTCACTATGTCCACACCATGCACTGGGTTCGGATGACACAGTGACCCATGATGCGGTGAGGGTAATTAGGATAATCCTGGTCACATGACTGGCACACACGGGGGAAACAACTGGTGCTACGTTGTTTGCCCCGCTGATTGCCCGAACCCGGCCAAAGAGACAGAGAGAGACCTAGTTCACATGTAACAACAACCCATCAGTTTTTAAACCGATGGGTTGTCATGCATGAGTGGGAATGAGCAGTTGCACTCCTGCAGCATGCCCACCTCTTCCACTTTTATCCCACAACCCATAGTCAACTCCTTCATAGGTTGTGGAGCATAACGTGCTGGATTGTTTAGGAACTGGTTTGTTGTTGGGTTAACCACTGGGTTGTTTAGCCCCTAAACAATCCGGAGATCCTGTTCCACAACCAATGAAGGAGCTGACTGTAGGTTGTGGGGTAAAAGTGGAAGAGGTGGGCACTCTGCGGGACCAGTCATGCCCACTGATGCATGATAAGCCATCAGTGGCTCAACCACACTACAAGCGAGAAGGATCTTGGAATTGTTGTCGATCACAAGCTGAATATGAGCCAACAATGTGATGTGGCTGCAAAAAAGGCCAATGCTGTTTTGGGCTGCATTAATAGAAACATAACTTCCAAATCCCGGGAAGTACTAGTTCCCCTCTACTCAGCACTGGTTAGGCCTCATCTGGAGTACTGTGTCCAGTTCTGGGCACCACACTTTAAGAAGGATGCAGACAAACTGGAGAGGGTTCAGAGGAGGGCAACAAAGATGATCAGGGGACTGGAAACAAAGCCCTATGAAGAGAGACTGAAAGAACTGGGCATGTTTAGCCTTGAGAAGAGAAGACTGAGGGGAGATATGATAGCACTCTTCAAGGTTGTCACAGGTTGTCACAGAGAAGAAGGCCAGGATCGCTTCTTGATCATGCCAGAGTGCAGGACACGGAATAATGTGCTGAAGTTACAGGAAGCCAGATTCTGGCTGAACATCAGGAAAAACTTCCTGACTGTAAGAGCAATATGACAATGGAACCAATTACCTGGAGAGGTGGTGGGCTCTCCCACACTGGAGGCCTTCGAGACGAGGCTGGACAGCCATTTGTCAGGGATGCTCTGACTTGGATTCCTGCATTGAGCAGGGGGTTGGACTCGATGGTCTTGTAGGCCCCTTCCAACCCTACTATTCTATGATTCTATGAGTTTTTAAATGAATGGGTTGTCATTATGTGCAAATAGGCCCAGAGAGAGAGAGAGAATAAAATAATAAAATAAATAAATAAAATACTGGCATGTACACATGAGAAAAGACACCTGCTAAAACAGATGTCAAATCTAATACAGGCAAGAAAACATGAAATAATTAAAAGCCAGAGAGAAAATTATACGTGGACATTTTTGTATGCAGACTTCGTAACAGCTTACTCATTTCATGATCACCTCAAATATTTTATATTTTCATAAGGAAGGATTATACCCCACTGTCCAGAAAAGGGCTGTGAGGACTTCAGCAATTAAATCCTGTCATATAAAATTTGCTTTCAGTTAAATGAGGCTTTCACAAAAGCAGCATTCAAAGGCCTTTCAGAAGCTTTTTAGATGTCACTGTATACAGTACACATACTACCAATAATATATTCTTCTTGTTTAATATGATACTGATACTATAATGTTTTACTGCCAAAAGTATTTCTAACCAAAAATAAATTCTTGGTTGATATCCCAGAACACACTTCTCATTCTCCTGGGACCCCAAGGAATAGACATGTCATATGTTTTGACAGAACTTTCTACTCCATTCCCAGGATGACCAAAATCTAGAGTGTCATGAAAACCAGTGTGAACTTATATACTGATGTTAAGTTAGTCTCTCCCAGCTGTGCCCTCCTGGGTACTCGGTGCAGCACCAACACCGACTTGAGGGTCAGGGAGGGGGTGTTGCCGTGGTCTATAGGAATTCAATCTCCCTCTCCAGGCTTCCTGCTCATTCGAGTGCAGATATTGAGTGTTTGTACCTTGTGTTGGGTACCCGGGACAGATTGGGGATTCTGTTGGTGTACCGCCCACCCCGCTGCCCATCAGTCTCCCTGCCTGAACTGACGGAGGTGGTCTCGGACTTGGTGTTGAGGACCCCTAGGATGATGGTCCTGGGGGATCTCAACTTCCATGCCGAGGCTGCTGTATCCGAGGCGGCTCAGGACTTCATGCCCGCCATGACAACCATGGGGCTGTCCCAACATGTCATCGGCCCAACCCATATAAAAGGACACACGCTTCATCTGGTTTTCTTGACTGGGCAGGAGGATGGTGATCTGAAAGTGGAGGAATTAACATCTGTCCCTTTGTCATGGTCAGATCACTTCCTGCTGAGGTTTAGACTCCTGGCGGCCTTCCCCCTCTGCAAGGGTGGGGGACCTATTAAAATGGTCCACCCCCGGAGATTAATGGATTCTGAAGGATTCCAGAGGGCTCTGGGGGATTTTCCTGCTGGTATGGCTGGTGCTCTTGTTGAAGCCCAGGACGCTCTGTGGAATGCAGAGACGACTCGGGCGGTTGACACGATCATGCCCAAGCGCCCTCTCCCTCTGAGCAGAGGCCGGTCAGCTCCTTGGTATACACCTGAGCTAAGGGTAATGAAGCAAGCGGGGAGACGGCTAGAACGCAGGTGGAGGAAAACTCGCGCTGAGTCTGACCGAACACAGGTAAGAGCCCACTATCAAGCCTACTCTGTGGCGGTGAGGGTGGCAAAGAGACAGTTCTTTTCCACCAGCATTGCATCTTCTCAATGTCATCCAGCAGAGCTTTTCCAAGTGGTTCGTGGCCTGTTACAGTCTGGGCCAGGGAGTAGGGATGTCGAAGAATTTCTCCACGAATCTCTGGGAGGCCGAATGCCAACGCATTCGGCCCCCCGAAATTGGTGGAGAAATTCTCTGACACCCCCTGCCCCCCCCAGGATGGGACTCACCTCGCGCGAATGTCCCTCGCGGCGGCGGGTCCTGGCGGCACCGGCGGCCAGTCTTCCGACCAGCTGCCGCCGCCGCCATTTCCAAGTAAAGTAAAAAAAAAAACAAAAAACGTGATAGGCTATGTAAAGATTTACGTAGCCTATCACGGCTAGATTTTCAAAAAACACTGTGATAGGCTACGTAAATCTTTACGTAACCTATCACGGCTGACTTTGGGGGGGGAAGCGCATACGCAAATGGCGGTGGCCATGGCCGCCGCCATTTGCGTTCCTTATTTGGGCATGGGTAGTCCACGTAGCGTTGCCCTTATTTTCGCCGTAGTCTACGTAAATCTTTACATAGACTACCCGTGTCAAAATAAGGAACGCAAATGGCGGCGGCCATGGGCACCGCCATTTGCGTACGTGCTTTTTTTTTTTTTCCAAAGTCAGCCGTGATAGGCTACGTAAATCTTTACGTAGCCTATCACGGTGTTTTTTGAAAATCTAGCCGTGATAGGCTATGTAAATCTTTACGTAGCCTATCACGTTTTGTTTTTTTTTTTACTTTACTTTTTTCTTTCATGGCCGGAGAGGCGGGGCGCTCTCCCCCGGCCAGAATTTCAGCAGGGAGGAATGGGGCGCCTCTCCCCCGGCCAGAATTTCGGCGGGGAGGGACAGGGCGCCTCCCCACCCGCCAAGAATTTTGGGGGGAGAAATGGAATGCCTCCCCCCCCCCCGAAAACAGCTGTGGGACCATATAAGGGACTTTCATCCATCCCTACCAGGGAGAGAGATGGTGGAAGCCTCGGCGGCACGCTGTGATACATTTGCAAGTAGGGATGGACGAAAGTCACTTACCTGTCCTCGAAGCTTTTCATGGTGGGGGGGAGGCGCTTCGCTGCTCCCCCCGCGAAGTTCAGGCCGGGGGGGGAGGCTTCCCACCTCGCCCGGCCGAAATTCAGGTCGGGGAGGAGGCGCCTCGCCTCACCCAGCCGTGAACTAAAAAGTTTTTTTAAAAAAAGAAAACGCCCCCGTGATAGGCTACGTGACGATTTATGTAGCCTATCATGGCTGACTTTGCAAATCTAGCCGTGATAGGCTACGTTAATCGTCACGTAGCCTATCACGGGGGCGTTTTGTTTTTTTTCTTTGATTGGAATGGCGGCGGCGGCAGCCAGTCGAAAGACCAGCTGCCGCTCCCACCCCGAATGAACACCTGCCGAACCGCCGGCCGGACCCGCCGCCGGGAGGGACATTCGCCAAAGGTAAGTCCCGTCCCGGGGGGGGCGGGGGGCGGGGGGGCGGAGAATTTCTCCCCAAAACTTCTTCGGGGGGCCGAACACGTTGGCGCTCGGCCCCCCGAATTTTCGGGGAGAAATTCTCCACCAACCCTATTTGCAAGGCACTTTGAAGATAAAGTCGCTCAGATTCATCATGAATTGGACACCACAATTAATGCAGTTCCATTGGTAGAGGCGTTCAGAGCACCGTCTGGTCCAGTTTTATTGGATGAGTTTCAGTTACTGAGGCCTGAGGATGTGGACAAGGTGCTTGGCCAAGTCCGATCGACTACTTGTGTGCTTGACCCTTGCCCTTCATGGCTTATTAAATCAAACAAGGAGGGGATGTCCGGCTGGGTCCAGGAGGTTGTAAATTCCTCCTTGAGAGAGGGAGTGGTGCCTGCTGCTTTAAAAGAGGCAGTAATTAGACCACTCCTGAAAAAGCCTAAACTGGACCCAGAGGATGTTAACAATTATAGGCCAGTGGCCAACATCCCCTTCCTGGGCAAGGTGCTTGAGCGAGTGGTTGTAGGACAGCTCCAGGCACTGTTGAATGAAATGGATTATCTAGATTCATTTCAATCGGGCTTCAGGCCTGGTTTTGGAACGGAAACTGCCTTGGTCACCCTGTGGGATGACCTCTGCCGGGAGAGGGACAGGGGAGTGCGACCCTGTTGATTCTTCTGGACCTCTCAGCAGCTTTCGATACCATCGACCATGGTATCCTTCTGGATAGGTTGTCTGGGTTGGGAGTTGGAGGCACTGCATTACAGTGGTTCCACTCCTACTTGGATGGCTGATTCCAGAAGGTGGTGCTGGGGGATTATTGCTCTGTGCCATGGCAATTGTGCCACGGGGTTCCACAGGGCTCTATTTTATCCCCTATGCTGTTTAACATCTACATGAAACCGCTGGGGAAGGTTATCCGGAGGTGTGGGCTGAGGTGCCATCAATATGCGGATGGCATCCAGCTCTACCTCTCTTTCTCATCAAATCCAGGTGAGGCAGTGGCTGTTCTGAATCAGGGCCTGGGCACGGTAATGGACTGGATGAGGGCCAATAAACTGAAACTCAATCCAGACAAGACGGAGGTACTGCTGTTAGTGGGTGGTTCGTCTGCCCGGCTAGGTGATATTCAACCTGTTCTGGAGGGGGTTGCACTCCCCCTAAAGGATCACGTTCGTAGTTTGGGGGTACTCTTGGATCCCGAAATGTCACTTGAGGCACAGGTGAACTCAGTGGCACAGAGCACTTTTTATCAGCTTAGGCTGGTATACCAACTACGCCCTTATCTGGACAGAGATAGCCTAGCTACAGTGATCCATGCTCTGATAACTTCTCGTCTGGATTACTGCAATGCGTTATACACGGGGCTGCCTTGAAAACGTTCCGGAAACTTCACCTGGTCCAAAATAGGGCAGCAAGTAAGAATGGCGGAGAATTTCTCCACGAATCTCGGGGAGGCTGAATGCCAATGCATTCAGCCCCCCGAAATTGGCGGTGAAATTCTCCTCCCCCCTGGGATGGGACTTACCTCCCTCGAATGTCCCTCTCAATGGTGGGTCCCGGCGGTGGTTCGGCGGTGGTTTGGCAGGGGCGGGGGTGGCGGCCGGTCTTCCGACCGGCTGCCACCGCCGCCATTTCCAAGTAAATGTAAAACACACACACACACACACGTGATAGGCTACGTAACGATTTACGTAGCCTATCAGGGCTAGATTTCCAAAGTCAGCCGTGATAGGCTACGTAAATCGTTACGTAGCCTATCACAGGTGACTTTGAAGGAAAAAAAAAAGCATGTACGCAAATGGCGGCGCCCATGGGCGCCGCCATTTGCGTTCCTTATTTGGGCCCGGGTAGTCTACGTAAAGATTTACGTAGACTACAGCGAAAATAAGGGCAACGCTATTTGCGTTGCCCTTATTTTCGCCATAGTCTACGTAAATCTTTACGTAGACTACAGCGACCAAATAAGGAACGCGAATAGGGAGCCGCCATTTGCGTACGCGCTTTTTTTTTTTTAAATCACCCGTGATAGGCTACGTAACGATTTACGTAGCCTATCACGGCTGACTTTGGAAATCTAGCCGTGATAGGCTACGTAAATCGTTACGCAGCCTATCACGTGTGTGTTGTTGTTGTTTTTTAATATTCACTGATTTTTTAAATATTCACTGTTTTTTTAATATTCACTGTTTTTTTTAATATTCACTGTTTTTTTTAATATTCACTTTTGTATTTTGTGGCCGGGGAGACGGGGCACTTCTCCCCGGCCTGAATTTCGGCCGGGCGAGGCGAGGTGGGGAATCCTGCGAGGTGGGGAATTTTTGTCCCACAAAAAATCAGGGAGGGAATCAGGGCAGGACGAGAACCCCCTGTCATCGCCCATGGTCCCAAGGCTTCTCTGTGTCCCCTGCCATTGCGATTTACATAAGCAAAACTGTGCACATTGATTGCATTCACACTGTTGACGCTGAGTTTGGCCCTTAATTACAATGGTGTCAGACCTGAACATTGAACTTGAGGAAACTGGATAGGGGCTTAGTCTGTGTATAATCACCAAGCTCCAGCCAAAGGAGGAAACTATAAGGAGCCCTGGGAGAAATGAGAAATGAAACACTTTCAGGATTGGAAAAAGAGTGATGCCTACTCCTTGTGACACAGACTGATCAATACTTCATAGGCCATAGAATGGAAGGGGCAGGCTTTGTGGAAAAACCAGTCAAGTACATTCTAAGATGAGCTTTTCATTCTGCATCCTAATGGAGTTGATTTGAATTAAGCACCGCAGGGCTGCAATCCTATACCCCATTACCAGACAGCAAGAACCCAATGAGACTTACTTCTGAGTAGATATGTATGGTAAGTGTCAAACCATTCGCGAGTCTGGAAAGGGCAAGTTTTTCCAATTGGACAGGCAGAGAGAGCAAGCAATTACTACCTTTTTGTGATTTTCTATCTTAACAGAGAAATGTCTGTGAGTGTAAGGTTAGGAGGTTAGTAGAAAACCCTGCATGGCCCAAAATATCTGACAATATTCCTTTCACATTAAATAATAAAGTTTTGTTACTGCTCAGTTTGATTACACACTGTCTCTTTTATGACGCATTGCCTTTAACATGAGTTCAGATATTTATAGGGTTTAAAGTGCCCCCAATTAAAAGTATATTGTTGTTTTAAAAACTCCTAAGATAGAAGTGTTCAGATTGGTTACCAGCAGTTTTCAGAAGTTACCAGAAAATCAGTGATGATTTCAATACACCTGATTGAAACAAACGAGTTTAATCATAATTAAATTTTCAGTGTACGTCCTCTTGTCAGAATGGCTATGTGAAAGCAGCCAAGATTCTAATTTAAAGTATCTGTCTGTGTGATGGTTTATAATATGTTTGAGGATAATTTAATCTGTCTCCTATTATTATTAATCAGGCTGCTGGATAAATATTTTGATAGCAGCAACTGAAAGAATTTTAAAGCTGTAACCACAAAGCCCATTCTGTAATACTAGTTGATGGTGGCATCATTGCTTCTGAGCAAGTCATCTGACTCTTCAAATATTTACTAATTGGTTAAAGAACACTCCAAATGTAACAAGAGTGAGGATCAAGAAGATAACTGTTGCAGTTCTCAAACTTCCATCATGCTCGCGACAAAAGAAAAGTTGGACCCCATCTGGCAAAACATATTCTTGTCCCAAGCCAGGGCTCTGCTGATCTGCTGGGAAGGAAGTGTTAAGGGTCACATGGGTGCTTTAAAGCAGGGGTAAGCAAGCTTTTTTTCTGCCAAGGGCTGCATTCCCTCATGGGTAACTTGTCAGGGTCCACATCTCAGCGGCGGGCAGAACCAGAGCCAAAAGTAGGTGGTGTACCCCTTTTCTCTCTTTGCCATCTCCTTTTCTTTCTCTTTCTGCCACACTCTTCTCTCTCTTCTCCTCTTCCTTCCCACCCAGTGGGCTGCCAGAGACAAGACAGATTACTCTTGCCAGAGGTCTGACAGCAGCTCTCAGTGTAACCACTGGTGGATCCTGAAGACCTACCAGCAGGAAACATGTGTGTGGGAAAATCTTCTCCTGGGTGGGAGAAGCAGTGAAGTTTTTACTGCTCTCCTTCAAAGACTGTCCTGCGCAGTGGTATCACCCATCATAACTCTCTTTCAAACTGCACATTTATTTCCCAGCTGCCTTTCTTAATGCTCCAGCTGTCAGGCGAGTTCACAGCAGTCAGCAGTTAGTTTTTATTTCATACTGCAGCACAGCAAAGTGTCCATTTCACAATGCTTTACCTCACTACATCATTGAGCTATTATTTAGAGGGTAACGGCAAGTTAATAAAATGCAGCTTGTGTTTTCCCATTGAGAGTCTTGGGAATGCAGTTGAAAAGGGAACAATAAGCCAATTTTTGGCATATATGCTATCTTTTAGGATACCATTGTACTAATATTTGATCTGCAAATTTGAATTTAACTTTTTGTTTCATATTGATTAGTGTTCATGTTTTTAATTGTAACCCTACACGTACCTATTTGGGCATAAGTCCTATTGAGGTTGTTAATAATTTTGTTGAGATGTATTGAGAGATGTTAAAATACATATATCATACCTCACCTTTCCTTCTCAAAACTGAGATTGCGTAGCTAACATCACAATAAAAATGATTAACAATACAACAATACAAAACAAATAATAAACTCACAAGCAGTGAACAGCAGCAAAGAAAAGAGCAACAATAAAATATATAGGCCCAAATCAGCAACAAAAATCCCAACAGTGGTGATATAATGTAGGAGCCCAAACCAGAATATTATCCTAGGCAAACACTAATTGGAAAAGCAGCATTGTCACTTTCCCCCCAAAAGACATGAAGAGATGAGGGCAGTCAAAACTTCTGGGGCAAGTTGTTCTAGAGCCCATGAGTGCAATCTAGAGTAAGTTAGGCATCTCTAAACTCCATTGAAACCAATGAGAGTCCAGCATTTAATTGTCCATTAAGGCTGCAGTCTTACCTCACTTACCTTTAGGTAGCCACTTGTGAATTGCCAAAAAAAGTGGACACACATCACCAAAAAGAGGACAAATGGGGACATCGATTTGCATAAAATGTGTATGATAATTTACATTATAGACCTCTGGAAGACCTCTCCTAAAAAGATATAAGGAGCACTTGGCTGATATTCAGCATAATGAAACATTTGCTAGACCTTGTTCCTTTCGTATGAGGGAGGAACATGCTGGCAGATTAACTTAAGTGAAGATCTCTGTGCTAGTAATTGAATGGAACCTCCAAAGGAAAAACATTAAGGAGACAAATGTCTATTGATCAGCTGAAATGTGATATCAATGTGAAGGATGAGATGAAACTAGCCATGATGTTGAATACAGGTGTTGTTAATTGTTGTTTCACCCTGTTGAGGCTTGGCCTGTTCCTGATTAGTTCTGGTTCAGTTTGTAAGTGGTATTGTAGAATACTCTTATTTGTGACTAAAGCTGGCATTTTATGCCGAAACATCTCACGTTTTTAAAATTGGTTTCTAATTTTAAAGAAATCTGTACATTTATAAACCAGATGTGCTATCATTGGTTGTTCATTTTGTTCCAGAGTGCTGCGTTCTGTGCATTGCCTATATATCAGTTTATATGTATAGATGCAAATTTAGAAATAATTATTATAATTTAAAAATGCAGTACTTTTTCACATAGTGTGGAAGGCTGTGACCAGGTGACCTTGTTTAGTCTGCTGTCCAGGTGCTGATGATGGAAAACTTCAAAGCCCAGGTTTTCCTTCTGATGTTTCTTCATCTTTAATCTGAATGTGGCCTAGACAGCCCTTCAAATAGAGGACACATGGCCACCCACCTGGGAGTAAGTCCCATTGAATTCTATGGGAATGACTTCTGAGTAGGGATGAAATTGCACTGTATGTTCCATTGACTTTGCTAGAAGGTGGATGTGCCTGATTTTTCTCTAAATCATGCCATTGGCAATGTGTTTGGTGCATGATGGCCTGGACCTCCTTATTCTGTAAAATCCCTACATTCCTACCATTACTTTTTGTTTCCACAGCAGTAGGGATAAGAATCAGCCAATGCTTTCTTGAGGATACTGCTGAGCACTTGAGAGCTGTTGAGGGAGGCATTCATTGACCACCATGCTCTGCCTTTGGTTGTGGGGTTTGTGCCAGAATCAGGGAAAAGAGATTTTAAAATACAGACAGGCAATAGGGCTGGTGGCAGGGCTGATAGAGGAATCCAAAGGGAGGGAATGGTGACTGGATGAGAAGTGAGGAGGTGAGTGATGTTGTGTAGGTAAAGCCATTCATGGGGAGGGGTACCACCTGGATGAGAAGCAGGCATTCAAGAGTGAAAAGCTGATGGCTCAGACATTTTGGGATTGATCATGAACATTTTAGCCGGAGTTTATTAAACGTCCTGTTCAGCACAAATGTTTTCAACATGTTTATAATACTTCATGCTTTATAAAATCAAAAACCAGTAACCCACCATTAAACTCTGGGATAAGGTAGCATAATCATAAAAATAACTTAGTCAATACCTGCACAAACCAATATGAATGTTATTCAGACCACCAGCAATGTATGGAAGCCAACTAAGGGCTCAATAAGCATAGTTTTTTTGCTGGCTGCCTGACTTTGTCCATATGCATTTCTTTGTGAAATTGTTATGGTAGGAGTGCAGGAACAGTCTGCTCTGTCAGAAAAATGCACAGCCGAGGACTTCCGACACAGTACAGGCAGCAGGAGACTCCACATCCTAAACTTTAGTCTTTAACTTCCCATATTATTCTGTCTGACAACATCACAGGGGTATCTTTTTACAATACATCAGGGAATATTTGGGGTAAGTTCCCAAGCAGCTCCCTATTGACCCTGCTGCTTTCACATTCTATTCTTTGGTTCATTTGTTATTCCCTCCACCCCTTTTCCATAAGAAAAACAGTCAGGCTGATTTCTTGGTTGGGAACTGTAGCTAAAAGTTATGAGTGCCTTTTGTGCCTCACATCGGAAACCGACACTGTCCTCTAAATTTGTTTTCATCGTTGTTTTTAATTCAGTCACATATGCATTACTTGTAGTATGATCAGATCTGCCCCAGCATAACTTTCCCTGCTGCTGGCTTTATGGCTTCATTTATTTCTCAAATATAATGTGTAGAATATAGTGTGCATTTTGCTGGTTCCCAGATCACAGCCAGTGCATATAGAGCTTGCAGGCATGTAGACTCTGTGCACCCAGAGCCAATAAATGTGTCAAGGTCACGTGGAGGTAGCAAGCATGATTCCCGTTCCCCATGCATTCATTCTATGTAGGACTAATATGCATGTAATGGGCTACTGTAAGATACATGAACTTCCCTTTCTTTTCTCTTCCATTTCAGGCATTTTTCCCCCTCCCAAGGTTATGAAAAAACCCAGGTGACAATAGTCAATGATGAAATGACCTCAGTCCTACCATTACACAGGCTGATGCGCCCTTATCAGGCTACAGAGTGGGACGAATGGCGAATTGCACTGTTCTCCCCTTTCCTGCTCCCACTTGCCAGAAGGGCCTGCCGCTACCTCCCTGCCGCCTTCAGTGGGTGTTCTGGAGAGCTCTGCCAACCGCTCTCTCACTGTGGCATCAGCCACAAGGCAGCAATTGCCAGGGCTCTCTAGAGCAACCTGCTGGGTATGCTGCCTGCCGCTGCCTCTTCTAACCATGGACAGCTGCTCTCTCATTGTGCACTCACTGCAGGGCTTCACAATGAGCCAAAAATCCAATGTGTTTATAAGAGGATGTAAAATTTATTTAATTGACACATTCAATTGTGTTTCAGAGGATGGTGGCCCACATGAAAGCAATCAATTCTCTCAGAAGTCTCCTAATCATTTTATTGTTATGGTGGCCCAGCTGTCCCATAGTTTTAGAAGAAAAATATGACTTCCCCCACCTACCTCTCCATTTAAAGACATTAATATTATTTTCTGTCCTGTCTTATTATTATTAATATTATTTTCTGTCCAAAAGCAGATAATTGGAACAAAATCTATCACTTGAAGTAACGCTACCACTGCAGCCATCTCCTCATTCCCCTCTCCTCAAAAGTAACTCTGTGCTGGCTGAAGGGGGGGCTCGGAAAGAAAATTAGATTCACTGTTAGCATACACCGCTATATTTAGCCAGTGGCTATGCAGCCCCAATTAACTTGTTTAACAATATGGGTGAAATGAGGTTATTGGATTATACTTGCAGCCAATTAGAGTTGCTATGGTTGAATTATTTCTCTGCATTAGCGTTATTTAAAGTTAAGAAAACACAAGGAAACTGGAGGGCTACCTTCTATTCTCTACTTCATGAGTATTAAAACGTGTCCATTGTGTTTTCCAGTCATGCCAAGTACAGAATCATTCTTACAATAGGATGCAAAAACGTCTCACAACATGCCCTTATATGCTTCTCTGAAACAATGTTCCTGTCAACATCAACTCTGTTGCCCTGTTCACTGGACTGCATTCACACACACACACAATCTAAAGACAATCAGTTCTACATGTCAGACAATATCTTTGAAACTACTAAAAGAGGTTTCTGAAATTTCCTTTTTCTGGCTGGGCAACCTAACTCTACACTCCACCCTATGTCTGTTCTTATAGAGGTGAATGAGGTTCTAGGAGCTCTCATTTATAGTAGAACAATTGTTCTGATACTATAGAGGTCATGATGGCTACAGTAAACAAGTACTGTGATAATGCCAAAACTGCACAAGAGAAATCAGAAAATGGTAATCCACTAATGGAGCTTGCAAATCAGTAGTGAGCAAGACAAAAGTCTCTAAACACAATAATGGAAGCAAAAATTATGTTGATCCTTAGAGAAAGAACCATATGGCTCCAGTGGCCAAAGGGTAACATTCGCAATTTTTGTCATATTTCTCTGAGCTCTCCTCATGAAATTGCTATCAAGATTTTGGATTACCTCTTTCTAACCTTATTCTTTTCAGCTCCTCTGATCTCCCCTTTGTCTCTTCATTCCGACTTCCTTAACTTGTTGCTTATTCATTCAGTTCCTTCTGACTCTTCGTGACTTCATGGACCAGCCCACACCAGAGCTTCCTGTTGGCCGTCACCACCCCCAGCTCCCCCAAGGTCAAGTCTGTCACCTCCAGAATATCATCCATCCATCTTGCCCTTGGTCGGCCCCTCTTCCTTTTGCCTTCCACTTTCCCTAGCATCAGCATCTTCTCCAGGGTATCCTGTCTTCTCATTATGTGGCCAAAGTACTTCTGTTTTGCCTTTAATATCATTCCCTCAAGTGAGCAGTCTGGCTTTATTTCCTGGAGTATGGACTGGTTTGATCTTCTTGCAGTCCAAGGCACTCTCAGAATTTTCCTCCAACATCACAGTTCAAAAGCATCTATCTTCCTTCACTCAGTCTTCCTTATGGTCCAGCTCTTGCAGCCATAGGTTACTATGGGGAATACCATTGCTTTAACTATGCGGACCTTTGTTGTCAGTGTGATGTCTCTGCTCTTCACTATTTTATCAAGATTTGTCATTGCTGTCCTCCCAAGAAGTAAACATCTTCTGATTTCCTGTCTGCAGTCAGCATCTGCAGTAATCTTTGCGCCTAGAAATACAAAGTCTGTCACTGCCTCCACGTTTTCTCCCTCTATTTGCCAGTTCTCAATCAAGCCGGTTGCCATAATCTTGGGTTTTTTGAGGTTTAACTGCAACCCAGCTTTTGCATTTTCTTCTTTCACCTTCGTCATAAGGTTCCTCAACTCCTCCTCTCTTTCAGCCATCAAAGTGGTATCATCTGCATATCTGAGATTGTTAATGTTTCTCCCAGTGATTCATCTCCAGCCTTGGATTCATCAAGCCCAGCATGTCACATGATGTGTTCTGCATACAGGTTGAATAGGTAGGATGAGAGTATACAACCCTGCCATACTCCTTTCCCAATCTTAAACCAGGCCGTTGTTCCGTGGTCTGTTCTTACCATTGCTACTTGGTCGTTATACAGATTCCTCAGGAGGCAGACAAGATTATTTGGTATCCCCATACCACCAAGGACTTGCCACAATTTGTTATGATCCACACAGTCAAAAGCTTTAGAGTAGTCAATAAAACAGAAATAGATGTTTTTTTCTGAAACTCCCTGGCTTTCTCCATTATCCAGCAGATATTGGCAATTTGATCTCTAGTTCCTCTGCCTTTTCTAAACCAAGCTTGTACATCTGGCAATTCTTGTTCCATTAATTGCTGGAGTCTACCTTTCAGAAACTTGAGCATTACCTTACTCGCATGTGAACTAAGTGCCAAAGTTCGATAGTTTGAACATTCTTTAGTGTTTCCCTTTTTTGGTATGGGGATATAAGTTGGTTTTTTCCAATCTGTTGGCCATTCTTGTGTTTTCCAAATTTGCTGGCATATGGCATGCATCACCTTGACAGCATCATCTTGCAAGAGTTTAAACAGTTCAGCTGGTATACCATCATCTCCTGCTGCCTTGTTATTAGCAATGCTTCTTAAGGCCCATTCAACCTCACTCTTCAGGATGCCTGGCTCTAACTCACTGACCACACCATCAAATCTATCCCTGATATTATTATCCTTCCTATACAGATCTTCTGTATATTCTTGCCACCTTTTCTTGATCTCTTCTGCTTCTGTTAGGTCCTTGCCATCTTTGTTTTTGATCATACCCATTTTTGCCTGGAATTTACCTCCAATGTTTCTAATTTTCTGGAAGAGGTCTCTTGTCCTTCCTTTTCTATTATCTTCTACCACTTCCGCACATTGCTTGTTTAAAAATAATTCCTTATCTCTTCTGGCTAACCTCTGGAATTTTGCATTTAACTGGGCATATCTCCCCCTTTCACTGTTGCCTTTTGCTTTCCTTCTTTCTTGGGCTTCTTCCAGTGTCTCAGCAGACAGCCATCTTGCCTTCTTGGTTTTCTTTTTCTTTGGGACGTTTTTTGTTGCTGCCTCCTGAACAATGTTGCGAACTTCTGTCCATAGTTCTTCTAGGACCCTATCTACTAAATCTAGTCCCTTAAATCTATTATTCACCTCCACTGCATATTCATGAGGAATATTCGTGAGCTCATATCTAACTGATCTGTGGGTCTTCCCTATTCTCTTTAGTCTGATTCTAAATTGTGCAATAAGAAGTTTGTGATCTGAACTACAGTCAGCTCCAAGTCTTGTTTTTACTGACTGTATAGATGTCTGCCACTTTTGGCTACAAAGGATGTAGTCAATCTGATTTCGGTGTTGACCATCTGGTGAAGTCCATGTATAAAGTCGTCTCTTAGGTTGTTGGAAGAGAGTGTTTGTTATGCACAGTGAGTTGTCTTGGCGAAATTCTATCAGCCTATGTCCTGCTTCATTTTGTTCTCCCAGACCATGCTTGCCTGTAATTCCAGGTGTCGTTTGACTACCCACCTTAGCATTCCAGTCTCCTGTAATGAAAATAACATCTCTTTTTGGCATATATCCAGTAGGTGCTGCAGATCCTCATAGAACTGATCTACTTCTGCTTCTTCAGCATCTGTGGTTGGAGCGTATATTTGGATCACTGTGATGTTAAATGGCTTACCCTGAATTCGAATTGAGATCATTCTATCTTTTTTTGGATTGTATCCAAGCACTCCTTTAGCCACTTCATTATTAATTATGAAAGCTACTCCATTTCTTCTGTGGTCCTCTTGTCCACAGTAGTAGATCTGGTGGTCATCTGATGTGAAGTGGCCCGTTCCAGTCCATTTCAGTTTACTGACACCCAAAATGTCTATATTTAATCTTGACATCTCCCCAATAACCACATCCAATTTGCCCTGGCTCATACATCTTACATTCCAGGTTCCTATGGTGTGTTGGTCTTTAGAACATCGGATTCGTCATTCACCACCAGCACCATCGGCTGCTAGCCATCCTTTCGGCGTTGAGCTAGCTGCATCATCACATCTGGGGCTAGTTGAACTTATCCTCTGTTCCTCCCCAGTAGCATTTTGACCATCTTCCAACTTGGGAGTCCCATCCTCTGATGGTATATCGACATATCTTTGGTTGTACTGATCCATTTAGTTTTCACGGCAAGAATACTGGGGTGGGTTGCCGTTACCTTCCCCAGGGATCGTATTTAGTCTGACCTCTCTGCCATGACCTTCCTGTCTTGGATGTCCCTTCATGGTTTAGCTCATGGTGTCATTGAGGTGCTCAAGCTCCAGCACCACAACAAGGTAACGATCTCCTTTGCTTTTCCTGTCTCAGCAGCTCTTCTGTCTTGTGGTTGCTCTTTTCACCCCAAGTCTCCCAAGTTCAGTGGGATTACACCAGGATGCCATTTTTGGCGCACTTTTTTTCTCAATACACATGCCATTGTCTGGATGGTCTTACTCATGCTGTTTTAATTAGCTACCACCTTCCCAAATCTGTCTTTCCACCCTGAATTTCTCACTTCTCTCTACTTCCATATCTTTAACTTTGCTTTTGAGGTTACCTCCTGAATGATACGTGATTCTCTCGAACTATACATGACAAAAATGTTCCTTTCTCTGGCATGGTTCTCTCCTTTCTCTGACATTGTTATTGCTTTAGTTCCTTTGTCTCGCACCTACATAACAATAGGTAACTTTACACTCTCCCCCACCTCATTTTTCCACCCTCAAAGGAGGGCAGGAAGGTATGTGCATCCATGCTTATGTCTAAACAACACGGTTAATCCAAGATGTCAATGCACACACTTTGTGTGTGTGTGTGTGTGATGTTAATTGAAATGGAATAATTTAATGCATCAATTTTGGACAGCCTTTATCATGATAATTTAGGCAATTCACAGCTACACTTCATTTAGGTATGACAGGTGAGATGCAAGTGAATTGACATCAGTTTCAAACTTCTAACTGCAGCCAGCTATCTATGTTGGCAATCTAGCTGTAATCCACTTGGGGGCAGGGGGGAGGGTGATTTGAAATTAAGCCTACAAATAGAAGCCATCGTTTTTATAACATACATCCATTACATATTATTTTATTCCCACAAGAGTAGTTGTTGTTGAAGGCTTTTGTAACATGGTGCTAGTTATACTCTTGGTGATCAGTTGCTAACAATGCTGAAGAATTAACCAATTGTACTATATTCCCTGCCTCCCTTTTCCTGGTAAAGCCTATTCCACAATAACTGGATACATTCAGCAGCCATCTGCTGTCTGCAATGGTCTCTCAGTGATGAGTAAAGGGCACCCATAAGGGAACATTCTTCTCTCCAAGTCCACATAGTCTCATTGTTCCTTACATATGTTAAAGGTCTGGGACATTTCCTATGCTGCAGGCCTACCCATTATTCCAAAGAAAAGGTTAGCTTGTCTTTCGCTTTCATCTGGAACCAGAAACACAGCATTCACTAAGAGATCACAGTGCTTCCCTTTGTTGTCTTGCTTAACAATGTTTGGGAAATGGAACTGGAAAAGCCCATGAGCATGAAAAATGAGAAAGGTTCATGAAATAAAAAGTCTGATAAGAATCAAGAGGAAGGTTGCATCCTACTAGTACATCTCACATACCATGTTCAGTCAGCTGTAGTTCCCATGTATTTGTTTATTTAAACTATTCCTGCATTGCCTTTCCAAACCTCAGAGTGGTTTACTCTGGGATATAAAAATCGCAACAAACGAATCAACTTGAATGCAAAATAAAACATTTTTTTAAAGCCTTTCACCATTCATAGGCAGTCCAAAAAGATACCATTCTTCTAATGCCCCAAATCCTTTCGGAAAAGATAGACCTTGCATAACCATCTGAATAGCAGAAGCAACATACTCCATCACAGATCCTGTTGGTGGTCATTCTATCTGCTCCTTGCTGCAGGTGACCTTACTACCTGGAGAGGCTGGACATGAAGCAGAGCTCTTGAAGAAGATTTTAGCAGCTGGACCAGTTCATATATCATATATGATATATTCAGATGCAAATACTGAGCATTTCTGACATTGATTTCTGACACTGTAATGTTCAAAGGAAATCAAATGAGCACTCCTTATACTGCATTTCACTTTTCTCCTTCTTTCCCTAATATTAATCATCACCTGTCTTCATATGTGATGCAGTTACTTTGTGAATAAGCACCAGCTCATGGTATCTCCATGTGCTCATTAGGAGGCAAAACCTTATATCTCATACATTCCAGGTCACAGAGGCCATGTAAAATCCCAGAAGAATGGGGGAAATCCTGATTTGGCTACCCCAGTATGGATGAAAATGAAAGATCTAGCTGAACTGTCTCCTTATTAGTATCAAGGAATTACTTCTAAGTCCCCAGGACTGTGGGAATTTTACCCTTGGATGTTGGGAGTTATGGTGCCTCTGAGATGGCTCCTCCAGTTCAAGGTTGCTACGGGTTTATGGGCTAGGTCATGGTATCAAAGATTTTTAATTTTATTTATTTACATTTCTATACTGCCCAATAGCCCATTTTTTTTCCAAAATAGTGCTGAATTTGTACAGTTGTACATGTACATCCCTACATACTGAAAGACTAATAGTATTGAAATATGAGTATGTGAAGTCAGCCTAATTTGTTCTAAAGATGCAGGGGAAGCTTCAATAACAGCAGAGAGAACTGTGAGACACAACTGTGAAATAACAGCTTATATGGGTTATAAGACACATGGATGGATGTCTTTGTGCAAAATCGATTATCATTATTATTATTATTATTATTATTATTATTATTATTATTATTTACATTTCTATACCACCCCATAGCCAAAGCTCTCTGGGTGGTATACAAAGGTTAAAACATTAAAGTACAATATGCAAAATTTAAAATATAAAACACACACAAGCAAACAGTATACACAAAGACAACATATATCTACAAACAACTTTGAGCAATCAGCCAAACCATAAAACAAATCCATGATCAATAAAAACTCATCACATGCTGCCAAGTGCCTGGGAAAAGAGAAAAGTCTTGACCTGGTGCCAAAAGATAACAATGTTTACACCAGGAGGGCCTCACTGGGGAGCATTCCACAATTGGGGGGCCACCACCAAGAAGGCCCTCTCCCTTGTTGTCGCCTTCCAAGCCTCCCTCAGAGGAGGCACCTGGAGGAGAGCCTTAAATGTTGAGCATAGTGTACAGGTATGTTTGAGCCATACACATTTAGAAACAATTACAATTTGTTTTTAAATGGTAAGACACTTTGATAAAGTAGTTGTATATGGGGGAGGGGGGTATGAATCTGAAGGAGGACTGTGAAACAGCATATGATGCAATTTGTGCAAAATTAAGAGGAAAATTCCAATAATGAAAGAGGAACAGCAGGATAATGACCAGGAAGAAGGAAATGGTGAATCATTTGTTGAGATGAATTATAGAAATGTTTGAATATATTAGTTTATTGACTTTTTAAATGGTATTTTAAGAATTGTTAAAATTCCATGTATTTGTATTCTATTTTATTATTTTAACTGTTTGTAATCCTCCCAGAGAATGCTTATTATTGGGCAGATTAAAAATATAATAAATAAATACATGCTAGTTGGTTAATTTCATTGGAAATTAGGTGCAACCTCATTTTTTCTTTTCTATTGGTTGTTGTTCTATTAGTTCATTTCATTTTACTGTAAATAAATATTTTCTTTAACAGGCTTGAGAACTGGCTGCAACAGAGGGAACCACAATACTGATCTCTATAGCTGTTACTGGCTAGTTGAGAATCCCTTAGGTTATATAAATAATGGTAATAAATCAACTAGTGCTGTGCCGAAAATAAATTCTCACTTAACTGTGAGAAACTGTTGAAGAATTTCTCCTCCCCTAGCAGAAATTCAGTAAAATTGTGCCCCCAGTTTCTCTGCCCACAAATAGGCTGAAGAATTTGGAGAGGCCATTTACGCACAGCTCTAAAATAAACTATCTGGTGCCCATAACTTCTGATACTCGTTCTCTTTATTAATGCACAAGGATAGGGCATTCTGTGGGCAATGCGATTCCTGGGGTTGTCAAAATGGAACCACTCAACAGCACCTGACATTTCACTTCTAGGCCCATGCCTACTTAAGGATGCCTACCATCTTTCTTTTTGAGCTCTTTAAAGCACTGCTTCATTCTGGATTTTTGCCATTTCATTTCCTTCTGACATCAATCCTGTCAAATGAAGGATTGTGCTGGGAGTCCCTAACCAGCCGTGCTACATGGCAAGGTGGTTTGCAATGGCATGCACGGTTTTTAATGCTTTCCCCACTGGGAACTGTGTCACTGGCCTTAACACCTGCCTGCTGGACACCAGTAGCTCTAATGTTTGGAAAGCAGCATTCGGAGGCAATTCCTATATTTGGCAGTCTGACATCAATCTATCTGTTTAATACCAGTTTAACCTCATGCCATGTCCTTGTGTATGACAAATCCCACTACCTCATTGGTGTGAGTTTAAGAAGCTTAGCTTAATGATCCAAGTGTCATAATCCTTCCGATAAGGAAGATTAAGACTATGTCTGGAGACACCTAAATATGATTGCTAGAATAAGGCTTTGTTCTTGTTTTTGATTCTGAATATAAAGTGTTCTTCTAGAAGGGTGACTCCCTGCCATTGCTACAAAGGGATTAGAGTCCCCTGGTTAATTTACAAGCACTTGAGAAGAAAAGTAATAGTAGTGGTTAGATATACATCTAAAGATCCGTACTTCCTAAAAGTCAGATCTTAACTGCTTCTTTACAGACTTACGCAAGAGAACCATGACATTTTGAAGTTGTAGTTATGGAAACTTTATTAAGTTAATCGGATCAGTAAGTCCCCCAACCCCATCCTTAAACAGGATTAAATGCAATTCAGGCTGTGAGGTGTTTGACCAAAAATTCTTAGATGCATATGTTTAAACAAGAGCTCTGTTTATTTGCAGTCACATAAAGAGAATGGTAATAGATTTACATAAATTCTCATAGCATACCTTCTAGGCCTGGCCTGAAGTCACTTGATGCAGCAACCTTGCTGAAACTAAGGGTGTTTCCACAGTAGCCGGGGGGGGGGGGGAGGATTGCTATCTTCGTCCACTCACTTTTTAATGGAGCATCGAGATATTTCCAAATCATTGATTTCTAGTATTTATGTGTTTCATTCCTGTGTTTCTTTTTTTTTGAAATAAAATGCATCTGCAATTCCAGCTTGTATGGTGTAGACAGACAAAGCACTATCAAGAATTGCAAGGCTCCGGTGCCTTTAAATTAAATTGAACACTTCCTCTTTGCAGCTTCAGCCCATTTTATTATGTCCTATTGATCTCTGCTAGGGGATTAGTGAGTAATTTCTTCTTGTATAGCTTGACTGTGAATTGCCCCATGCCAGTTTCTGGTTCCCATGGTGGAAAGTAGTCTTTAATTACTGATTTCTTCTTATCATTTTTCCTTTCTATTTTTTTTAAAGGCAAAATAACGTGACATATTTTATAGCATTATTTTTATAGCATTACTTCACTATTTAAAAATGAAAAGAAACATAATTAGTGAAATCGGCAATGAAAGATTCTTCCCCTCTCCCCTCTCCCCATAGGAACCAGAAACTGACATGGCTTTCACTGGGAAATTACTCATTAATACCCCAGCCAGGTTCAATAGGAAGAAATAAAACAAGTTGAACCTGCAGGCAATAAACTTTTGTTTGAAGTTAAGAGGGAACTTTGCTGAATGGAACTTACTTGTGAGTAACATTATAGAAGGATCTTGACCATAGCAAAGGGCATTGATAGTTATGCGCCTATGTTCTGATTGGACTCCACCCGGAGAAGAGCCTTCAGTGTGGTGTCCCCCTTCCTTTGGAGGTCAGGCAGGTGCCAACACTGTGTTGTTTGTGGCGCCTCCTGAAAACTGCTCTTTTACCAGAAGCCTTCCTTAGTTGACCAGCCACAGTTTAATTAGCACTCTGTTTTTTTAGAAATAATAATCATAATATCGTGTTTTATTGTTTTTATCTTTGTATCTTTTTATCTCTCATTGTTCACTGCTCTGGAATCTATTTAGATGTGGAGCAGTATACAAATGTTGTAAATAAATAATAAATATAGCACTACATTAAATGCTATGTGGAACCTCCCTTTTAATTCCATTTGCAGCTAACTGCAGTAAACCAGTGCCTAAATGGCACTAAAAGACTCCAGAGGGGAAGCACCCAAAGCAGATCTGGATCTGATCAGTGTCTGGATGGGAGACCATCCGGGAACTCTATGTACACCGCTTTGAGTCCCATGATGGAGAAAAGGTGAGATATAAATGTAATAAGTAACTTAGCAGGTCTGCATAGCTATGCAGATCTAAACTATCTATTGAATACGTACATCTCAACTATTTCTAATTTTCCTGATCCTTTACGGCACAATCCTATGGCCACTAGCCAGCAGCTAGACAGTCATAGGACAGGTCAGTTCCCGGGAACCGACCTCAGATCCCGCACTCCAAGGTCAGTTCCCTGAGAACCAACCTTCACCCCTTCCTGCACTGCCTTGTAGGCAGTGTGGAACGGCCCCACACTCCGCACTCAGAAGAGGAGAGTGGAGCAGTGAAAACAGGGCTTTCCTGGGGGTGTGCCAAGGCAGGGAACTCAGAACTGCTGGTACATCCAATGTGTCATCCAGCCGCCGCTTCCCCAGCTCCAACTTCCCATGGCTAGGCAGTTGAAATCGGCTGTCTAGCTGCAAATGCAGAGGGGCTGAAGTGTGGAGGGGATGATCCCCTCCGCGCTTCTCCTGCCCTGCATTAGATAGGCAGTCACCTCCGAGTTTCGAGGCGGCCGCCTGTCCCAGTAGGACTGCTCCCTTAATCTACTTTGATAATGTTATTATAAAG
The DNA here is from genome assembly GCF_057233095.1 of Heloderma suspectum. Taxonomy (NCBI): domain Eukaryota; kingdom Metazoa; phylum Chordata; class Lepidosauria; order Squamata; family Helodermatidae; genus Heloderma; species Heloderma suspectum. The sequence goes on along the minus strand of NC_139460.1, from coordinate 253,528,540 downwards.
AATGGATGAATCTGACCATTTTGATTTCTCTGATTTCTCATTTTTTCAGTCTAAAGTTTAGTTCGTCCTGTTTCCACATCAGTTTGAGAATGTGTTTTAAAAGTTTGAATGAAAACCCATCTTGTCGTTTTTCTGCTTTTGTTTTTTAGGTTTGCATGAAAACATGTGTGCAATTTTGTGTGCAATTCTCATATTATACCATTTTTTGTATGCGATTTTGCTTAATGTGTGTATTTTTACAAGCAATTGCCCCTTGAATAATGCATATTTGAAAGGTTTTTTTCACTGAAGAACATACGTTTTGTGTGCACTTTCTCCTACTATGTGCATTATATTGTGCAATGTTAGCCCATTGCTTACCCAATGAACAATGAAGTTAGTTGCACTTAGTTCCCACTGAAATCAATGAGACTTAAGTTATTATTGCTTCCTCCATTGATTTCTATGGGACCTGTTTCCAACTAACTTAGTCTGGATCCAGCCCTATGGATCTTCACTTAACTTAATATATTGCTGGAAACTACAATCATAAGTCATCACTAGAGGTCTCTGTATAGCTCAAAAATGCCAAAGAGATGTAGCTGTAGCATGTCATACACAAGCATTACACCATTGAGTGAAGAGCTTAATCACAGCCTTTGTTTATTTAAGGGTGGATTATTATAAGAACAGCTTTTGACTGGTGAATTTGTGAATTTAATGGTTTTGACTAGTCTTCGTACAGCTGTGATGAAGTTGTATTCTAAGAAAGATGGGAGTATATGTTCCTATGATGTTCATCCCAAAGCATGTTTATTGCTACTTTTATTCCGAAAAAAGCAAAACAGACAAAGAGTTGATGCATACAAAGGAGAGCCTGGGGGGTCCATGTGTCATTTTGTATACAGACTCAAGGTTAAATTTATATAAAATTTCCTAAATTCCAGAGGCAGGAAAAGAAAATGTCCTTGGGTTTTCTGTTGATAAATGATTGCATTCCTGCTGTGTTAATTCAAATGCACTGAGTTGTAAAATTTAGCTAATATAATTAATCTAGCAGTATTGTAAATCTGCCACAGACAGATAACATGAGAATATTAGCTCCACAGTTTTGTTGCAGCATGGCAGAAGCCAATAAACTCTGGTGACTTCCACAATTTTCTTCCTTTAAAAAAAAATGTTTTCTTAGTTTCCAGGCAAAAAGTATACAAAACACATTCCACAAGTACTGGAAGATTTGGTGAATTGATTTAGGAACCTCCTGTAGGGGAAAGATACATGCATGTATCATCATGCCTAACAAACAAAGTATCGGTGCATTTTTCTGGTAATTATATTGTCTGTGTTTCAGGCAGAACATTAATAATGGCTGCAGTTCTCCATGTTATTTTGTTTGTTACCATTCAATTGTTATGTCAGCCCAGGCTCTTATATGAACTAAAAGTGAAAGGGTATATATCAAATGAAAAGGAAGTAAGAGGTGAGATTAGAGGCTACACCACCCTTTTTTACAGAGATTTTTCAGGATTGTTCTCAAACTTTCTCTCAGTGATGGTTGGTGGCCAATATTTCAAGTAGGTCTTGGAGCAGTTTCCCCCTTTCTTCTGTCTTCTCATGATCTAAGCATTGTTTCTCAACAAGGCCCAACCAAAATCAGGAGAGGGATCTCCTTCTCTTCTCCACTTATTTAGGAGTCATACTAGAGAAGATGTGAGAAATTCATAATCAGTTCACCTGCATCTTACCTTCTCCTCTTGCTTGTCTTTCTCCTCAACACCAACAAATGGAAATGCAAGTCCTTATCTCTCTCCAAATAGCCAAACACAATGTGGTTCCAAAGCATCGCCTTTCTCTCCCCACCCCTGTTTGTATTTCTCCCAACTCCATGGTTCTCCATCCCTAACCTGGTGCCCTCCAGACTTTTATACCTCAACCCCCATCAGCCCCAACCAGAATAGCCAATGGTCAGAAATTCTGGGAGTTGTAGTCCAAAACAACTGGAGGGGATCAAGTTGGGGAAGGATGCCTAAGCCACTGGTAGACCCTAATGCCAATGGAAGTGTTATTCTATTTCTATACTGACTTCTTCCATGTGGTGGTGGTGGTGGTGGCATGAATATACTCATCTCCTAGAAGAAGGGGTAGAGGCTTGCATGGTTACACTGGTTATTCCCAATCAGCCAGATCTATCTGACCCTGAAGTACACTGTGAACTGCTGCTCCTCTTTGCAACAAGTTTCATAGAGTATCATTCCACATGTGTGAGTTGGGTGGCTGAGCAGCTCTTAACAATTAGATGGAAATCATGTGTGTACACCTTTCTACAATTTCTAGTAGCTGAACTTCAGGAGTCATATACACTATGGTGTCTGTCCTTAGATATGCAAAAGACAAATGACACTGGAGGGGGTCTTGTCCATCCTGCAGTTAAAAAAAGAGTCAAACTGACTTTTGCCTCATCCAGCTGCAGACATGTATTTTATTATTTTATAATCCCCCAGTACCTTCAAAGGATTGCCACCTGGAAAATTGGCAATCCTGTACAGGTACTGGGGATTATAAAATAATAGAATCACCTCTTTTTTTTCATTACTGGTTTCTTTTTTTTAGCTCAAGACAAGGGCAAGTGTGTGTGTGTGTGTGTGCGCGCGCGCACGCGCACGTGCACGCACATGCATTAAAAAACTAATGTGCTAATGAATTCATGTTGAAAGCTAATTTGCAAGACTTCTTTTGCATGTGACCCTCTGGTCCCTGGGAGGGTGCCCATAGGATGCTGCAGGTCTCCTCCTCCAAGGGCAGAGAGGAAGGTGCATGCACAGGCAGGAAGGTCCATCCACAGAGTGCCTCCCTGGACAGCAGCAGAAGTTTCTGCTGCTATGGCTGCCCCACTAGTGGTGCTCTGCCAACAGCAGAGCCAAAAATAGGGTGGTTTGTGGGGAGGGATCAGTGGCAGCCTAGGATATTCAGGATCTTATGCTCCCTTGTTCCCCTGACATGTTCCCCTGACATGCTCCCCAAACAGAGCTAGAAACTACATCAGCCTGAGAGCTAGCACAGTAAATCCCTCCCATTACATGCAATGGAGAAGAAGGAAAAAATGTTCTACCAACACCACTTTCCACCCTGGCTGGCATGAGCTGGGAGAGAACTGCAATTACTCCACCTCCCTGCCGCCACCACCTTATGACTGCTCTGTAAATTGAAATAGTTTAATGGCTGCATGACAGCTGTACTATTTCAGGGGTCCACACCTGAGTCAGCCCTGATTGGTGTAATTAAATGCTTAAATTTTATTACATTGACACCTGTTAGGAAAGAAATCCTTAGTTGGACAACCCCTAACAAGTTAACTGCTTCCACCATCTGCCAATGGCAGCAGTGTTACATGCAATGCAATCCTATGCATGTCTATGTAGAAATAAGTCCCATTGAGTTCAACAGGGCTTAAGCCAAGGTGAACAGGTAGGATTGAAACCTCAGTGGATAGTATGTTGGCTTTCCTCATGAGATGCTGAAGTTCACATCCCTGTTCTCCCATGGAGTTTCCTTGAGTTACCTTAAGCACTGTGTTGAGCACTGGGATGCCTTGAGCATCACACTTCCACTCAGTGTAAACTACTTCGTAAGGTGGCTTTTGCGATAAACGAGATAAGAATTGAAAAAAGACTAAGCAAACTGAAACACATTAAGAGAAATTATAAATAATAACTGGTTGAGTCAGAACTCCTTGGTCCATACTTTCCATAGAATATTTATACTAGAAGTCCTTGAGTTAATTGGAGCTGAATTTCTCCAACTGGAAGTTATAAAAAACACGGAGCAAAATGAGAGATGGTAGACCACGCTGGCATCAGGGACTGGATAAGTCAATGCATTATTGATAGGCTACAGAGGCTTTTATCTCCAAGTCATTAACATTTTGAATCAATCCCATATCAGAAAGAACCTGAGGTCATTATCAGCATTTTAACTTTGCTTTTGCTCAAACAGAAGGATTTGTTTTGCTGTTCTTTTTGTTTTGGTCCAAAAAAACTTGAAGCACACCGATTCTGAACCGAACTCTTCACATGGATCTAAATGTGTGTGTTTCCCCCTTCCTTCTGCCTGATAGGGTGGCTTCAAACTACAAAGTACTTCGAAGTACTTTGAACTTCGGTGGCTTCGAAGTACAAAGAATATATACCCCAAATTCACTGAACGGATCCTGTGTATTTAAATAGTCACTTCTCTTGACAAAATACACAGAAGCCAGGAGGGGCATCCTTTTTAAATGACCACTCCCTTTATTTTGGTCTGATTCAGGGCAAAATTAGACATTTAGAAGCCATGTGTATTTTATCCATGTGGGGGTACATATATAGGGCCAGTTTGCATGTCAAGGTGGCAAACTGTGGCTTAATTAGCCCACAACTTGCCATGACACACACTGCTTCCACTTTCTGTAAACAACTCCAGATTGGAGGTTGTCGGTGTGATGTGCAAACACAGACTGATGCGTTGTTTAGGGGCTAAGCAACCCAGCTTTTAACCTAACAACAAACCATGGGTTAACCAGAAGTGGCATGCAGGCTGCATGTGTTCCTGAAAATCATGGGTTAAATAACCCACGATTTGCTGCTGTGGTGTGCAAACTGGGTCATTAAGTGGGGGTGGCCCAGAAATTCAGGTGTTCATCTTTGTATCAATGAAGCTGATACATACTCAACTTGGGTGCAATCCTATAAACACTTTCCTAGGAGTTCAGTAGGACTTATGTCTGAAGATACATATACTGGATTTCATGGTGAGTTTCTGTGCTCTTTTCTAATATCACTCCTTATTTATGTAGTCTCCTTGCCTCTATATCTGTGTAACTGGTTTATTTATGTAGAAGTTGGCAGCTGTTGACTATTCCCTTATGTCTGTGAAGGAGTGCTGGAACTAGTTCCAACTCCCCTGCAAGATAGGACGGGCCAATTCTGACCCCAAATTCCCAAAAGACACCCAGTAGCCACCCTCCCAGGCCAAGAGGCACTGAAATTAGCACTGAGGTTACCCAGAAGGAACCACACCAACCTTAAGTTAGCTAAACGTTTATTTAGGGAAAGGGAGTTGAGGTAGTAGATTGTACAGATGAGTACAAAGCAAAAATATCCAAGAAAGGAACCATTAGGCATAGAGATCCTTTTAACCGCACACCCAAGCAAAATAACTGGCTAACCTATCCTTGCTAGGAATGGATGAAAGGGACTTACCTGGTCCCACAGCTTGCTTCGCGGTGGGGGGGAGGCACTTCGGTTCTCCCCCCGAAGTTCAGGCGAGGGAGGGGAGGCGCCCCGCCTCGCCTGGCCGAATTTCAGGCCGGGGGGGAGGCGCCCCATCCCTCGCTGCCGAAATTCAGGCCGGGGAGGAGTGCCCCGTCTACCCGGCCACGAAAAAAAAAAGTAAAGTAAAAAAACACACACACCCGTGATAGGCTACGTAACGATTTACGTAGCCTATCACGGCTAGATTTCCAAAGTCAGCCGTGATAGGCTATGTAAATCGTCACGTAGCCTATCACGGGTGACTTTAGAAAAAAAAAAAGCACGTACGCAAATGGCGGCGCCCATGGAGCGCTGCCATTTGCATTCCTTAGTTTGGCACGTCTAGTCTACATAAAGATTTACGTAGACTACGGCAAAAATAAGGGAACGCTATTTGTGTTGCCCTTATTTTCTCCGTAGTCTACGTAAATCTTTACGTAGACTAGACGTGCCAAACTAAGGAACGGAAATGGCGGCGCCCCATGGGCGCCGCCATTTGCATACACGCTTTTTTCTTTTCTTTTCAAAGTCACCCGTGATAGGCTATGTGACGATTTACGTAGCCTATCACGGCTGACTTTGTAAATCTAGCCGGGATAGGCTACGTAAATCGTTACGTAGCCTATCACGGGTGTGTGTTTTGGTTTTTTTACTTTCCTTTTTTATTTTGCAATGGCGGCAGCGGCAGCCGGTCAGAAGACCAGCCGCCGCCGCCCCCGCCGAAATGCCACCGGGACCCACCGCCAAGAGGGACATTCGCACAAGGTAAGTCCCATCCCGGGTGGGGGGCCGGCAGAGAATTTCACCAACAATTTCGGGGGGCCGAATGTGTTGGCATTTGGCCTCCCGGAGATTCGTGGAAAAATTCTCCGCCATCCCTATTTCCTTGCACATACCAAAGTAAGGGTCTCCCAGGATAGAGTCCAGCCATCAAGTCAGGTCAAAATACCACCATAACAAGGGGAGATAACCACACCTGTGCCCCAGCTCCTTTTAAGGCTCAACCCTGGCAACTTAAGGCAAATTTCCTCCAGCCAATCACCAGCCCAGTTCTTGGGTCCACCAACCTCACCCCAGAAAGAGACAGGATCTACCCACCAAACCAGCTGTTATGTCTTTCCCAATTAACAAGGACTGAACCTGGACTTGAGCTGCAGGGCCAAGGAGATTCCCAGATAACACATTCACAGGTGGTTGCATCATATGTGAGAGCAAGGCCTGGCTTCATGGTGGAAAAGCAGACCAGCATTCTTGACAATTTCTGTTCTGTTTTATGGTTTCTGCCATAAACCATAAACTTTATGGTTCTACATTTGGAATCTTGCAGTCTCAGGGCCAAATAGCTAAATTGCCAATGAGGTCCTAGGAATCCAGACTTGGGTATAGGGAAAGATGGAGCATCCTCCCAAAGCACTCTAGGCCTGATTTAAAAGTTTGGCCCTAATAGTTTTGCAGGTAATTTCACAGTCATAGTCTGGTTGTTGTTGTTTTGAAGCTCTGAATACTAAGGTGGCTAGGTTCCTACTTTATAGAGGATAGTCCTCTATTTTAGAGAGCTGTCAGAGGACAGTAATGTATTTGAAGATGTTCTGTCTATTTCATGGGCTGTCCAGTCCAAATCTGGTTTAAAGTCAAAGAACAATAAGAACAATAAGCAGGAACCTTGAAGTTGCCCATCAACACTTAGCTCCTGGATAGCAAACCAAGCAGGCACATAGGTCACCTAGCCACAGTCTTCCCCACTGTGGTAAGATGTATTGTATATTGTATTTCCATTGCAAATACAGTAACTATTTTGAAATTTGCACCTCTACATTTGCATATGCAAATATTATGCAAATTGGTGTCCTATTTTTTGGTGATGTATTTCCTCTTTTTTGGCCATTCATAAGTGGCCACCCCAGTCAAGAATAGAACAGTGTCTTAAGAGTTTTCTTAACCTTCAATTGAACCTCATTGGCTCTTCAAAAAAATGCTATTCAATTCCTATGTATGGGTGAAGACTTATGTACTATAAAGAGGGGCCTGCAGCAGCTTCTCAGTGGAAAGGACAGACTAGTAAATCAAATTCTGAGATGTCAGCATTGCCTTTCCCAGTTTGCTCACTCAATACTGCTGCCATTTCTTCCTCTAGCTGGAGAAAATGAACTAAGCACCCCACAGCTAGGCACTCGCGACAGAAAGAGGCTGCGCCATTCAAAGTGAAAACAAACTCCTCCTACACCCCATTTTTCTGTTATGAGTGATCCTCTCAGCACTGCTGCTTCCTTCCATCTCAGGCATCCAACCTGTGGGGAGTTTGGGTCACTTCCCTCAGCCAGATGAGGAAGAAATGGAAGTGGTAGTGACTTTGCAGGAGAGCGAGCAAGGACAAGCAAGACTGATCTACCTATATTTGGTTCCCTGGGATGGCAGCCATCCTTATATAAAGACAGGGCTACAGCATAGCTGGAAAACACGATGAGCATCCTCTTTTTGGGTTACGTCTTCCTTCATTCTACATCACCACATAGACATAGTCTAAGGAATTCCTGCCCCATTACATTTTATGTCTCTGGAAATACAATGGAAGGTATTTCCTCCCACCTGAAAGAGGTTTTGCTGTATTTAGGCCCCACAGCGGGGCTTCTTCCTATATATGACTATCCATCAAAAATGACATTATCAATTGTATTATGCATAGCTACGCACAAGAAAAACAACCTGGTTTATTGTTACTGTCATTCTTGCTTGTATCGCTTTCACTACACACTCCTAGTCACAAATTTCTCTGCCACTACAATCTGATAGGGAAAAGCAGGAAAGTCATCTCTGAAAAGCAGCTATTCCAATAGTGCTTTGTCGAGTATAATACTCTTTGACCTACATCTCGGACATTAAAAGGAATGAATAGATTTGAAGTGTACAGAGAAAATAAAATGTGAGCATTGGATGCTAGTACCATGAAATCCAAAGGCAAGTACATTACGCAGAAGAAAGACAGAGAGGGACGCCATTTTGCTAAACTGCCACAAAATGGGGCTGCCCATTTAAGTGATCCTTCAGGGATCACCCTAACTGGGGCAAAAAACAAACAAACCAAGTAACCTCACTGTCCTACTTTAATGGCAGTTTTAGGATCTGCATCCCTTACCCTTCCTTGGCAAAATACTTGTCAAGAGAGTGGGAGGGATTGTACTGTGAATTTGCATTCCAGATCCTGCTGCAGATCACCTCCCTGCCCTCTCACACACAATCTCTCTAACTCACTCTCAGTAAAGTGCTTGCCATGGGAGCAGGAAGGATGGTGCTGTGCAAAAAAGTTATTTCATGAGGGTGGCTTCTGTCTCTTTTGACAGAAACATCATGGCCCTTGAGATCATAGAACCATAGGGTTGGAAGGGGCCCACAAGACCATCGAGTCCAACCCCCTGCTCAATGCAGGAAGCCTGATTCCCAGGCAGTCTCCCATCCAAGTACGAACCAGGGCTGACCCTGCTTAGCTTCTAAGATCAGAATGCCAACTTTTGCACCAAAAATCAAATCCTATGAAAATTCAATCCAGCACACCCACACCCAAAATATATAAACAACAAGGAAGGAAGTACTGTTTCCTGCCTCCCAGCTGAGCAGAGCAGAGCAGAGCAAGCTGCTCCAGCTGGTCCAGGGACTACAGAAGCAGGCAAGCTCCCAGAGAGCGAGCGAACAGAGCGAGCGAACAGGGGGAGCAAACAGGAGTTGGCCAGGGGAGTTGCAGTGGTTGAAGAGACAAAGGAGACAAAGGAGACAGAGGCTAAGAGGTAAGTGGGTTGCAGGAAGTCCAGGGGGCTGCCTTTTATCCTTCTGATTGGCTGTGAGCTCACCAGGTGCTTCTGAGAGCTCCAACTGAATTGGAGGGGTGTGGCCTGAGTACTCCCAGCAGCTGACTGGGCGGGAAGCTTCAGTCTGTTTCCCGCCTCCCAGCTGAGCAGAGCAGAGCAAGCTGCTCCAGCTGCTCCAGGGACTACAGAAGCAGGCAAGCTCCCAGAGAGTGAGCGAACAGAGCGAGCAAACAGGGGGAGCAAACAGGAGTTGGCCAGGGGAGTTTGGCAGGGGAGGTCAAGGGGGAGGCCCCTAACATTTTTTTTAATTATTTTTATTTTTTATTTTAACTAACTTTTTTCCATTTATTTGTCTTGTAACACACATTTTCACACCAGTAGGACTCTGCTTTTAACCTCTACTGAGTAGAGGAGCAGGCACAGGCTAGTCTAGAACAATCACAAAGCTAGACACAAAAAGGGAAAAGAGGCTATGGAAGGACAAGAATCTCCAGTGGTGGTGACCTGCAAGGTGTGTGCAATGTTTGTTTTCTTGCCTGAGAACAACATGGCCTACACCTGCAACAAGTGCAAGTTGATCACGCTGCTGGAGGAAAAAGTAAGTGGACTGGAGCGGCGACTGTCGACCCTCCGGGGAATAAGAGAACACGAAGAGTTCTTGGACAGAATGGGGGAACTACAGCAGCAAAGGGCAGACCAGAAGCTTGAAGAGCAACAGCAAGATGAGGCAGTGGGAAATGCTGAGGTGAAGAAAAATGGAATAGAGGATACTCCTTGGAAAAGGGTAACAGTTAGGAGAAGAAGAACTAGACGCCACTCTGCACCAGTGGAAGCAGTGGAGCTGTGGAACCGATTCCAGGTACTTATGGATGAGACTGGAGGACAGCCTGCAGAGGAAGAATCACAGGGGAACCTGCATGAGAGTGAGCAAGAGGCTAAAGGTCAGTCAAACAGAGGCGATGAAACCCAGGCCTACAAGAAGAAGAAGAGAAGAGTGGTAGTAGTGGGAGACTCCTTGCTGCGTGGGATCGAGACCCAAGTATGTCGCGAAGACCCATGGACTCACCAGGTATGTTGTCTCCCGGGAGGACAGATTAGAGACGTGACTGAAAGGTTGCCTGCACTCATAAAGCCCACTGACAGGTATCCCTTTCTTCTCATCCATGTGGGAACAAATGATACCGCCAAGCGGAGCTACGAAGAGATCACGTCAGACTTTGAAGCTTTGGGAAGGAAACTCAAGAACTTTGGGACCCAGATAGTTTTCTCATCCATCCTTCCAGTAGTTAGAAGAGGGATAGAAAGGGAACGAAAAATACTCCGGGTGAATGACTGGCTACGAAGGTGGTGCCGACGAGAGAGATTTGGATTCTGGGACCATGGGCTAAACTTCCTGGAAGATGGGCTGTTGGCTAGGGATGGGTTGCACCTCACAAAGGATGGGAAGAATGTGTTTGGCCACAGCATGAAGAACTTCATCAGGAGGGCTTTAAACTGAATCCTACGGGGAAGGGAGATGTAATGTTGGGGGTAACAATCGACATAGGCGCATGCACTGTAATGGAGAGAACAGCTCTGATAGCGCCCAATAATAGTCTTCAGACACATGTAGGAAGAAAGCCAGACTATGAAGCACATGGTCTTCGATGTCTATATACTAATGCCCAGAGTATGGGAAACAAACAGAACGAACTTGAACTCTTAATACAAGAGGGAAATTATGACCTGATAGGTATAACTGAGACTTGGTGGGATGACTCTCATGACTGGAATACAGCAATTGAAGGATATAACTTGTTCAAAAAGAACAGGAGGAACAAAAAGGGAGGTGGGGTTGCACTGTATGTGAAAAATACATATCTCTGCACAGAAATACAGGAGGAGGAGCTTGGTAGCCCCATCGAGAGCATCTGGGTTGAAATAAATGGAGCAAAGAATAAAAGGAACCTGGTGGTCGGAGTCTACTACCAGCCACCCAATCAAGGAGAAGACAAGGATGAAACTTTTGAAAATCAAATAGCCAATGTTTTAAGGAAGCATGATGTAGTAGTAATGGGGGACTTCAATTTCCCTGATATTTGTTGGGAGACAAATTCTGCAGAACATGGCCCCTCCAGGAAACTCCTGACTTGTGTGGCAGATAACTTCCTCCTACAGAAAGTAGAGGAAGGAACTAGAGGATCGGCTATCCTTAACTTGATCCTAACCAACAAAGATGACTTAGTGGATAAAGTAGCAGTTACAGGAACTCTGGGGGAAAGCGACCATGTTGTACTTGAGTTCTTGGTTCAAAGGGAAGCAAAAGCTGAGTGTAGTCAAACGTGTACCCTGGATTTTAGGAAAGCTGATTTTCATAAACTCAGAACAATGATCAGTAAGGTCCCATGGCAAGCGATGCTAATGAGAAAAGGAGTCCAAGATGGGTGGGAGCTTTTAAAAAAGGAAATTCTCAAGGCACAATCACAAACAATTCCAACAAGAAGAAAAGGTGGAAGACAACAGAAGAAGCCAATGTGGCTTCACAAAAAGCTTAGGGATGACCTGAAAACAAAAAAGGACACATATAGGAAGTGGAAAGAAGGCCAAGTAACAAAGGAAGAGTACAGGCAGATAGCACAGAATTGCAAGGATGGCGTCAGGAAGGCTAAAGCTGAGAATGAGCTGAGGTTAGCAAGGGATGTTAAAAATAACAAAAAGTGCATAGTAAAAGGCAGAGGAAAGAAATGGTGGTTCAGCTATTAAATCAGGATGGCAAAACGATAACAGATGACAAAGAAAAGGCAGAGGTGCTCAATTCCTACTTTGGCTCAGTCTTCTCCCAAAAGAGGGTCTATGACCCCCCTGGCAAAGGCGAAGTACAGGCTGAAGGAGCAGGATTGCAGCTTGAGATCTACAGGCATATGGTCAAGGAACACCTAATGACTTTGAATGAGTTCAAATCTCCAGGGCCAGATGAACTGCATCCTAGAGTAATAAAGGAACTTGCAGAAGAACTCTCAGAACCGCTGTCTGTTCTCTTTGAGAAATCATGGAGGACAGGGGAAGTGCCAGATGACTGGAGGAGGGCTAACATTGTCCCTATCTTCAAAAAAGGGTAAAAAGGAAGAACCTGGGAACTACAGACCAGTCAGTCTGACATCAATCCCTGGGAGAATTCTGGAACAGATCATAAGGCAATCCATCTGGAAGCACCTTGACAACAATGCCGTGATTACTCGAAGCCAACATGGATTTGTCAAAAACAAGTCCTGCCAGACAAATCTGATCTCATTTTTTGATCAAGTAACCTCCCTTGTAGACTGTGGGAATGCTGTAGACATCATATACCTTGACTTCAGCAAAGCTTTCGACAAAGTGCCCCATGATATCCTGATGAGCAAACTAGCTCAAAGTGGGCTAGATGAAACAACGATCCGGTGGATCCACAGTTGGCTACAGAATCGGACTCAAAGAGTGCTTATCAATGGGACCTTCTCAAACTGGGCAGAGGTAACGAGTGGGGTACTGCAGGGCTCAGTCCTGGGCCCAGTGCTCTTCAACATTTTTATTAATGACTTGGAGGAGGAGATGCAGGGAATGCTGATCAAATTTGCAGATGACGCAAAACTGGGCGGGATAGCTAATACTTTGGAAGACAGAAACAAAATTCAAAGTGATCTGGATAGACTGGAGCGCTGGGCAGAAAACAACAGAATGACATTTCATAGGGACAAATGCCAAGTTCTGCACCTAGGAAAAAGAAACCAAATGCACAGTTACAAGATGGGGGATACGTGGCTCAACAACACTACAAGCGAGAAGGATCTTGGAATTGCTGTCGATCACAAGCTGAATATGAGCAAACAATGTGATGTGGCTGCAAAAAAAGGCAAATGGTATTTTGGGCTGCATTCATAGAAGCATCGCTTCCAAATCCCGGGAAGTACTAGTTCCCCTGTACTCAGCACTGGTTAGGCCTCATCTGGAGTACTGTGTCCAGTTCTGGGCACCACACTTTAAGAAGGATGCAGACAAACTGGAGAGGGTTCAGAGGAGGGCAACAAAGATGATCAGGGGACTGGAAACAAAGCCCTATGAAGAGAGACTAAAAGAACTGGGCATGTTTAGCCTTGAGAAGAGAAGACTGAGGGGAGATATGATAGCACTCTTCAAGTACTTGAAAGGTTGTCACAGAGAGGAAGGCCAGGATCTCTTCTTGATCATCCCAGAGTGCAGGACACGGAATAATGGGCTCAAGTTACAGAAAGCCAGATTCCAGCTGAACATCAGGAAAAACTTCCTGACTGTAAGAGCAATACGACAATGGAACCAATTACCTGGGGAGGTGGTGGGCTCTCCCACACTGGAGGCCTTCAAGACGAGGCTGGACAGCCATTTGTCAGGGATGCTCTGACTTAGATTCCTGCATTGAGCAGGGGGTTGGACTCGATGGCCTTGTAGGCCCCTTCCAACCCTACTATTCTATGATTCTATGATTCTATACTTGGCAACCTGGGAACAATAGTCAATAAAGGCCTCAGAACTGCTAGTGTAACCATGTCTCAGTGTGCATGAACATAATTCAAAGGGCAGTATACATGTTGACACTAGCACTAACATAAATTATGCCGTGCTAGCATAAATGACCTCTAGTGCAATCCAATAGCATTAGCGGGCACAATGGGTTTCCCCAGAAAAACCACTGTGCTAGCTAATGCAATTGGCATTGTGCTAGAGATCGCTTACACAATGCAATTTATGTTAGCACTAGTGTCATCTTGGATCAACTAGTGTCAACTCCCCACAGCTAGCATTGTCCAAAACAGGACAGTGAGATTGTTAGCGGGACTGGCCAACGAGAGCACATTACGCCAGTACTTTTCCAGCTTCACTGACTGCCAGTCTATTTCTGGACCCGATTGAAAGTGCTGGTATTAACATTCCAAGTCCTAAACAGTTTGGGGCCAGGTAATCTGAAGGACCACCTCCTCCCATATGTGCCTGCCCAGACCCTAAGATAGGGATGGACGAAAGTCCTTTACCTGGTCCCGCAGCTTGCTTCGCGATGGGGGGGAGGCGCTCCATTTCTCCCCCTGAAATTCTGGCTGGGGGGGAGGTGCCCCGTCCCTCCCCGCCGAAATTCTGGCTGGGGGGGAAGCGCCCTATCCCTCCCCGCCGAAATTCTGGCGGGGGGGAGCGCCCTGCCTCTCCGGCCGCAAAAGTTCTGCTCCTGCTGGGACGCAAATGGCGGCGGCCGTAGCCGCTGCCGTTTGCGTCCCTGACCTGCAGTCAGTTGCGATAGGCTACGTAAATGTTTACGTAGCCTATCACGGCTGACTTTGGGGGGGGGGAAGTGCATACGCAAATGGTGGTGCCCATGGGCGCCGCCATTTGCGTTCCTTATTTTGGCCTGGGTAGTCTACATAAATATTTACGTAGACTACAGCGAAAATAAGGGCAACGCTATTTGCGTACGCGCTTCCCCCCCCCCCCCCAAAGTCAGCTGTGATAGGCTACGTAAACATTTACGTAGCCTATCACGGTGTTTTTTGAAAATCTAGCCATGATAGGCTACGTAAATTTTTACGTAGCCTATCACATTTGTTGTTGTTGTTGTTGTTTTTTACTTGGAAATGGCAGCGGCGGCAGCCAGTCAGAAGACCGGCCGCCACCGCCGCCGCCGCCGAACTGCCGCCAAGAGCCGCCCCCGCCAGGGACATTCGCCAAAGGTAAATCCCATCCCGGGGGGGGTGTGTGGACCATTTCTCCACCAATTTCGGGGGGCCGAATGCGTTGGCATTTGGCCTCCCAGAGATTCGTGGAGAAATTCTCTGACATCCCTACCCTAAGATCATCTTCAGGGGTCCTTTTCGGTGAGCCCCTGCCAAAGAAAGTGAGATGGGTGGCTACCAGGAAGAGGGCCTTTTCTGCTGTGGCACCCTGGCTGTGGAATGAGCTCCCTAGAGAGGTTTGCCTGGCACCGACGTTGTACTCCTTTCAGCACCAGATAAAGACCTTCTTATTTTCCCAGCACTTTAGCATTTTAGTGTCCTAGTCCTTTAGTTCTGGTGGTTTAAATCTGTATTTTAAATCTGTTCATTGCTGCTAGGTTTTATTCTTGTTGTACTGTTATACTGGGGTTTTAAGCTTTCAAATTTTATATTGTTTTATGCTGCACCTTGTGGTTTTAATTTTTAAAACAGCCCAGAGAGCTTCAGCTATTGGATGGTAAAGAAATGAAATAAATAAAATAATAAAATAAATAAATTGTCCTTAAGATTGTGTGTAGGACTTGGATTTGAGATCTGGCTTCAGAGCCCAAACCTGGAAGTAATATCGGGTGGAGGCACATGTTGAGATGAAATACATTCAAGTTTTTATCTATCCTGAGCAAAATGAACAGCCCTTTGCAAAGGGCTACTTTCCCCATGATTACTGCCAGTTTATCACCCTCCCTTCATCAAGATATTATTACAAATACAGTGGATTATTGTTCTTGCTCAGGCAAAACGATATATAGCAGTCATGCCTGAAGAATCCTCCAATACTCTGATCCTAGTGCCCGATCCCATGTGCCCATATGCAGTTTCATTTGTACAATTACTAATAAAGCAAGCTGTATGTGCCATGGATTTTAGTTTTAGATAGTAAAAAAAAAAAACACGTTATGGTAACACCCTTCACCTTTCCTCCTGCTAACATAACTATAAGCTTTTCCAGACACCTATTTTAAATAGGCACCTTTTTAAACAATCAAATTCTTAGTCACCTTTGTCACTGATCTTAGGTGGCTGGTTTTCATTTTGTAACCACTGTTCCTAAAAAGTGGGACTAAAACGGAACAAATTCCAACATATCCGAGAATCTATCCATTTAAGACTTTCAAAGAAATCTTAAAACTTTGAGGACACTGGATCAGCTTGAGCAGAAATTCGCAACCCACAAGGCTTGCACTGAAGTAGAAATTATTTTGCAGACACCTTAATTTGGAGAGGAAAGTGTGAGCCCCATTATGAATCTGTATCCAAAGAACAATCATGCTGAAAGCTAAAGTGCGGTTTAATTTATGCAAAAGATGGGTTTTACTCTTGCTAAGAAAAGGGAAGTGATGCTAATCAAGATGTATTTAGAAAAAGACTTTAAATGGATGGAAAGGAGCTTTTTTAAATGGATGGAAAGGAGCTTTTACTTGCTTTATGATTAGCTCCTGGGACATGCTCATTTATACCTCTGTTAAGGGAGATGGCATCCTTTTCATTCTCTACGTTGACCTGACAATGATGTTCTTGCAGGTTCTAATCACCCTGAAAGAATTCTGAGTCAAAACTGGATGGCTAATGCAAGTTATTTTCTTTCCAACTTTGCTGCTTTTCCATTGGCTTCCCAGAAAGCACCATAGGTGTGGTTTCTCACAGTAATTTCATTCCATCTGTGCAGACAGTTAGGTACTTTACCAAAGACAACACGATAATCATCTGCTAAAAGAAATTGGTTGCAGTACTGCTAAAATATAAGGGCATATTTTAAATTCATAGTTGAATTTAGGGTTCATGAGTTCCTGCCAAATCAATTTAGTATAGTTTATTAAATTCAGAATCTGTTTCTTTTAAAATGTTTTAATTGTTTTAATTATGGGGTTCTTTGATTTTGTTGTTCACCGCTCTGAAATCTTTGATGTGGAGCAGTATATAAATATTGTAAATAAATAATAAAAATAGTATAGTCTACTGAATATATAAAGGTCTCTAGAGTTTTGCAGATCTTATTGAGAATTGCATATCAGTTCTATGTTACTTTTTACAAATACTGGCATCACGAAAGGGAACACCATGCATCATGATGATATAGAACAACATAAAACTTTGGAAGTGTCCACCGACTATTAGAAAAACCACCCAGTCTACTGACCAGTGAACTGAACTATTTGGATCTAAGCTGATATCTCTGACATTCATGAATCTTTTTCACACAACATCTCTAGAGTTGTGTATTGGGACAGCAGGACTGTGGCAGAACACAGAGTGGCTACTTATGCATCACCAAAAAAGAGGGCACACATTTGCTTCAAATCTGCATATGCTAATTCATATTTATAGATGCACATTTAGAAATAATTACTGTAATCCAAATAAAATAAATACAATACAACTGATCATGATGGAGAAGACTGTGACAGGTGACCTGTGTGTCTGTGCAGTCTGCAGTTCAGTTCAGCACCTCCAAAGTAGGGCTGTGCATAGACCCCCTGCTTTGCTTCAGATGTTGCTTTGGATACTCCTTAGTGACCCCTATCTGCCTCAGACTGATTCGGACCCCCTGTGCTTCGATTCGGATCCAAATCCGAAGCAAGATTCAGATATCCGGATTGCCCGTTTGGGGCGTTTTCCCGTTGACTTGCATGGGAAAACAAACACTCATAATTTTTTTCAGTTTTTATGATACAGACATGACATTTGGGGACATCTCAGCTCCCCTGGAGGAGACTCCACATGCCAAATTTCAGACAGTTTGGCCCAGTAGTTTTTGTCTAGGCACAAGTGAAAACTTCCAAAGCAAAGAGCATCCCACTTGCCAAAGTCCAGGCAGTTTGGGCCACTGACTTGTGTGCTAGGTGCATGTGAAATATATTTTCCACCAAAACTCCCAAAGCAAAGAGCTATACCCTTTCCCTGTGTGCACAGACATGCATGACACTTTGGCCCCTCCCAGCCCCCCTTGAGGGCATCCCACTCACCAAAATCCAGGCAGTTTGGCCCACTGGCTTGTGTGCTAGGCGCAGGTGAAATTTAATGTTCCCAGAAACTCAGACCAAACTCAGAAGGAATAGTCTGTTGAAGCAGAGATCACTATCCCTAATCTCTGCTTCAGGTTTCTTTGAAGTGCAAAACAACTCTTATTCAGAAGAATCACCTCTCTATGGCTGAATACATATATTACCTGGCAAGGAGGCTGGAAGAGGTTCTTTTTTATCTGCTTTTGTTTATTTCTAGCACACACTGAGTATTTTGAATGTATGTTATATTTTAATTGGGAGGGGGGGCTGGCCCCATCACTCCTGCCAAATTTCAAACAGGTTTTAATTAAAAACCTGATTCTAGGGAACTGAAGGAACTGATAGCGTAGCGGGTGCGCATACTTATCCAGCTTATGGTTTATGCAGTTGGTGATCTCCAGTGACCTCAGGCTCTCAGTCATCTTCTGACAGAGGCAGAAAGACAGAGCAACCCTGCCAGGCAGGACCTGTGGTAGTTCTACAGCTACTACATGCCAATGAGCACCTCTGTAGGGAAGACTTGCCTGGGGAATGGCCATGGACCTTGGGACGAGTTACATTGGTTTTCTAAATGAAGGCTCTACAAAAGAAAGAAAGAAAGAAAGGAAGGAAGGAAGGAAGGAAGGAAGGAAGGAAGGAAGGAAGGAAGGGACCATTCCATCCCCACGTGTCAATCCCACAACAAGCTAGCTGTTTGCTTTTAAAAATCTAGGAAAGCCTGATAGCAATGGAGAACTAATGAAGGAATCTAAGAAAGAACTGCAACGACTGCGCACACATGCACACACCAGATCTAACCATACACCAGCCCTCTCCCAAAGAAACAGCTCACACCAAAAAAAAGAAAAATGTAGCCTTTCACCGAATTACCCCCCTCCTCCATCACTCTCTCTGATTGGAGACTGCTGGTGTAGGTACAGCCATTTGCCAAAGCACATTCCCGCCTCCACCGCCCCCCTTCCTGCATCTGCCCACCTCCCGCATCCACTTGCCTTCCCCCTCCCTCCTCCTCCTCCTCCTCCTCCTCCTCCTTCCCCTCTGCATGAGCTTACAGAAGTCGATACATTTTGGAGACAGCCTGTCCGGACTGCTCAGAAGAGCTCTGAATATACGAGGTGGAGGAGGTGATTCGTGGAGGAGGTGCTTTGCCTCGGGGTGCCTCAGTTCTGCTCTGATCCGCTTCATATCACAAGGAGGCTACTCCAAATCAGCCTGCTTCGCCTCATTATTCAGGCTTTGTAATGAGGTGTGCACCTACCCCAAAGCCCCTGCTCTCCTTTCTTAGGGTTCCTCTAAGGAACTCCGCCATGCCCCCTCTTTAATGAGCTTCCGCCATGCATTAAAAACATGGTTGTTCAGGCAGGCATTTGGGATGGGTTAGGGTATTTTAGAAAATGTTTTTATTGTAGAATGTTATTGTTTTAAACTGTTTTATTGTATGCTTTGTACATCGCCCAGAGTGGCTGGGTGACCAGCCAGATGGGCGATTAATAAATTTAATAAATAAAAATAATAAATAGGGTTCTTTAGCTTTAAGTCAGACTTGGACTGGACAGCCCTTCAAATAGAGGGTGCCTTCAAATAGAAGACTATCCTCTGAAAGCCCTTCAAACAGAGGAGTGTACATCTGTACTTCCTACTTCTGTTAAATAGGGCACATGGCCACTGTAGCAAGAGGCCCTGCCATTGACCTAAGAATGTTCAAAATGAACAGACTTAATGCACATACAATTTGTACACACTTAGTGCCTGCTCATGCAGCACACTGAACTCATGTAGGTCATTGGCAGGATCCACCATCATGAACCCACGATACTCCCCCCACTTCAGCAACCCTAAATATGTTGTGAGAAGGACTTTTGAGAACCTGATGCAGAACCTTGGTTTGTCTAGAGCTGCTTGCTGATTCCTGCTCCTCCTAATGTCTATTTTATAGAGATCAGGAAAGTCCTATCTCTATGGTCCTTCCTTCTCACTCTGCTTAGTTGCAAACCCTTTTCCTTTGGTTCTTTCCACACTCTTCTTCGGTTATCTGTCTCATTCACTCTTTATATAGCCTAACTCATTCTTCACTCAATACGCAAACTCTTCTCCAACACTTTCCTTAACTATACTTCAGGCATTTAAATCCTGTCCCAATCTAGCCTGCCTAATTCTGTTACACTACCTCTCTCTAAACATGGTGTTAGCCTCGGATGCTCCCTGTCTGATATTTGACTCAGATATGGCGTCTGACCACATTATCTTGCCTAGTTGCTATTTTTTCATTCTTTACCATTATTTTTACTTGCTTTCAGCCTTACCTGGAATATATCCAGATTTCAGTGCTGCCACTGTTCCTCTCCACTTAGCATTATGTCTTAGCTGCCAGGCTCTGCATACCTGAGAGATCTGGACAAGAGTGAGTCTTGAACCCTGCCAGTTGCCCTCACTATATCCAGATTTCAGTGCTGCCACTGTTCCTCTCCACTTAGCATTATGTCTTAGCTGCCAGGCTCTGCATACCTGAGAGATCTGGACAAGAGTGAGTCTTGAACCCTGCCAGTTGCCCTCACTGCAAACCTATCACTCTGGCCACATTTGTGGGTAACATGAAGGATCTGAATGCAATTTCACTTTTGTACTATCTGCTGACTGGCTTGACAAATCAGGCACTTTTCATAGTATTGTTTTCACAACTGTGAACTGTTACAATGTGTTCTTTCTCTTTCTTTAATTGTTGGTTTTAGTGACTGCGCGTTTGATGTATAGACCTTGGATGAAAATGTGTCAGTGACACCAAACATGAATCATGACTGGTCTTAAGATTTTGTTGTATGCCGTCTGCCACATTTGTGTAAGGCTTTGATTCTCAGTACTTTTAAACTGTGATTCATATGGGAAATACCATATTTCTATCACAGTAAAAACATTCCAGTAACCCAGATCTCTATGGGGACATATGGAGACTGAGAGCAGAAATAGCAACTTTCTTTGAAGCAGATTGTAAAAAGAAAGAGAGCAGGATCCTAAATCCAAAATACTCTTTGCCAACAAATGTGAGACACCAAGCAATTCGAGACAGCTTGCAGAATGTTCAGGTTTGAAAAGCAAAGTAAGATTATGTAGGATTTAAAGCAAATGTTTTCAGGAGAAATATAGGTTGGATCACTCTGCATCTATAATTAAGGCTTAACTCATTAAAGTTTCACACATATTTTATCTGCACCGGGTATCAAAAGAAAAATTTGCTCACTGGGAAGAAAAAAATTGCTTGTATAACATGTCACAAAAACACAATATTGTAGGAACTGAAAAGAATACGTTGGGCATTTAAATGAACCCAAACACTTAGTAGGATCCTACACAAGAAATATCCAGTAGAAAGTAAGAGGAATCAAAAGGAACCATAGCAGAGAGGCACATCTAAACAAGGGCTAATTTCAGCAAGACAAGCAAGTGAGCAGAAGAAAAAAGTTTAATATATCCAACCAAACAGATCAGGGAAATCCTTTTCAAGTGCCAAATATGACTATCAGATAGATACTGGGAATGAAAACAAAAACCATCAAACAACACTCCGTGGCTGTTCTTTTAGCACTAAATCACAGCAGTTGGTATAGGCCAACACAATGCCACAATGCTTCTTCTGAATAAGAGATAGAGTGCCGGGTTGATGGATGTACAGAGATGGAAGAAGGCAGAGGCAAAACAAGGCAGGTCTTTGCCAAGGACCAGAACCAAGAGGAGGAGGAGGGAGCACCAGCATCCTCTTGTTGATCGGACCAGAGAGGAAGCCTGACTTGGAAGCTTTGATAGGGATCTTGCCCACCATGTGACCTGGCCTGGCCTTTTTGAAGATTACGAGCTTTTCTACATGAGGCACTTATTGTGCACTTGTCATTCCCTACTCATGCTTGTTTACATGAGTAAACAAAGGTTCTTCTTTAGACAATGCTTCTGTTTCACTTCTGTTTGTAAACAGCACTTTCAATGAGTTTTTTTAGTGAAGGGAAAATGGGGTTTTATTTCTGAACACAAAATAAAACTCTGTTTCCTCTTGTGTATTTCCACTATATCACAGTGCCATCTAGAGGTTATGTAGCAGAAAAGCCAGAAAGGAAACACTCATTGTGTACTGTTCGGATCTCAGTTCTGTGACGAAACTGAAAATAGATGCAATAGATTAACAGCCTTAAAGCACTAAGAGGTTTTCTTGCTGGTCTGGCTTATGGCCTTATAGTTACTGCTTTCTCCAGTGCTTGATGGTAGTGCGGAGGCTGCAATCCCACGTGCCTTCCCTGAGGCTTCAGGTTCAGAACCTGCTGCTGGCTTGAGTTTTGGTACATGGGCATCAGCTATAGATGGGTGAGAGTTTAGTTCAGTTTGTTTTTGATAAGAATTTATCAAAGTTCACAAATTTCTTCATAAATGGGACAGAAAGGAGTAGAGATTTTAAATATTTGAATGTGGGAGAAACCAAAATGGACAGATCCATTCATCCATCCAGGCCCAGGGCTCTGAGTGCTTAGCTCTTAAAAGTCTGGGTTTGAACTTAGGTATTCAATAATGTTTGTGGTGCTGATGAACTGATGTCAACACTTCTTTTTGCTAACAGGCTTCTCATCTTTGACAGCTATATGTAGGGATGGGGGAGAATTTCTCCCCGAAACTTTGGGGGGCTGAGTGCCAATGTATTCGGCCCCCCAAAGTAGTTTCGGGGAGAAATTCTCCACCCCCCCCACCCCCTGCCCCCCCCCCGGGATGGGACTTACCTTTCACGAATGTCCCTCCCGGCACCTGGTCCCGGCGGCGGTTCGTCAGGTCTTCGACAGGGGCAGAGGCAGCAGCCAGTCTTTCGACCGGCTGCCACCGCCGCCATTCCAATAAAAGTAAAAAAAAAAAACCCGCCCCCGTGATAGGCTACGTGATGATTAACGTAGCCTATCTCAGCTAGATTTGCAAAGTCAGCCGTAATAGGCTACGTAAATCGTCACGTAGCCTATCACGGGTGACTTAAAAAAAAAAAAACAAACGCGCGTACGGCTAATGGAGGCCCCCATAGGGAGCCTCCATTCGCGTTCCTTATTTGGTCGCTGTAGTCTACGTAAAGATTATGTAGACTACGGCGAAAATAAGGGCAACGCTCTAGCCATGATAGGCTACGTAAATCGTCACGTAGCCTATCACGGGGGCATTTTTTTTTTAACTTTATATTTCGCGGCCGGGCGAGGCGAGGCGCCTGCTTCCCGGCCTGAATTTCGGCCGGGCGAGGAGGGAAGCCTCCCCCCCCCGGCCTGAACTTCGGGGGGAGCAGTGAAGCGCCTCCCCCCCACCGCGAAGTAAGCTGCGAGACCAGGTAAGTGACTTTCGTGCACCCCTAGCTATATGGCATGCAGGTACAACAAGTTGCTGTCTGTGTTGGGAATAGCTGTGCCTATTGAATTTGCATGGTGCGTATGGGTGAAATTTTCATTTCAGTTCAATTTTGTTAAAAAATTACCAAAAGCCCATTTGTTTGTTTGTTTGTTTGTTTACAATATTTACAAACCACTCCACATCAAAGATTTCAGAGCAGTGAACAAGATAAAAAAATAAAACCCCATAATTAAAAGAATTAAGGTAGCAATCCTTTGGCCGCTAGTCAGCGGGTAGACGGCCATAGGATAGTCTGTTCCCTGAAAACTGACCTTCACCCCCTCCCATGCTGCCCCGTGCTCTCTACGTGCCCCATGCCCTGGAACAGCCCCATGTTCTGTACTCAGGAGAGGAGCGTGGAGCAGCATAAATGGGTATTCCTGGGAGCAGAAATGCTGGTATGACACATCCAACGTGTCATCCGGTCACCACTTCCCACACTCCAACTTCCTGCAGCTAGACAGCTGAAATTGACTGTCTTACTGCAAATGCAGGGCAGCTGAAGCATGGAGGGGACGATCCCCTCTGCACTTCTCCTGCCCTGCATTGGATAGGCGGTCGCCTCCAAGTTCGGAGGCAGCCACCTACTCCAGTAGGATTGCACCCTAAAACATTTTAAAAGAACATATTTTGAACTTAGTAAACCATGTCTGGTCACTCAGGGAAATAACAGTGTCTTCAGGAGGCGCAGAAAGCAAAACAACGTTGACACCTGCCTGACCTCCAAAGGCATGGAATTCCACAGGAAGGGGGTCACCACATTGAATGATCTCTTTCTGGTGGACTCCAACCAGGCCATAGATCCATGTGGAACCACCAGAAGCAAGCCCTCTGATTACCTCCATGACCGGGCAGGTTGGTAAGGGCGAAGGTGCTCTCTCAGGCATCCTGGTCCCAAGTTGTTAGAGCTTTGTGTTGTTGTTGTTGTTCAGTCGTTCAGTCGTGTATGACTCTTCGTGACCCCATGGACCATAGCACACCAGGCCTTCCTGTCCTCTGCTCTCTCCCGGAGTGTGCTCAAGTTCATATTCATTGCATCGGTGATGCTATCTAGCCATCTCATCCTCTGCCGTCCCCTTCTCCTTTTGCCTTCAGTCTTTCCCAGCATCAGGGTCTTTTCCAGACAGTTTTCTCTTCGCATTAGGTGGCCAAAATATTTGAGCTTCAGCTTCAGTATCTGTCCTTCCAATGAGCACTCAGGGTTGATTTCCTTTAGGATGGACTGATTTGACCTCCTTGCAGTCCAGGGGACTCGTAAGAGTCTTCTCTGGCACCACAGTTCGAAAGCATCCATTCTTCGGCGCTCAGCCTTCCTTATAGTCCAGCTCTCACAGCCATACATTACTACTGGGAAAACCATAGCTTTGATTAGACGGACCTTTGTCAGCAAGGTGATGTCTCTGCTTCTTACTATGCTGTCTAGGTTGGCCATAGCTTTCCTCCCAAGGAGCAAGCATCTTTTAATTTCATGGCTACAGTCACCGTCTGCAGTGATCTTGGAGCCCAAGAAAGTAAAATCTGTCACTGCTTCCATTTCTTCCCCTTCTATATGCCAGGAAGTGATGGGGCCAGATGCCATGATCTTTGTTTTGTTAATGTTGAGTTTCAAACCAGCTTTTGCACTCTCCTCTTTCACCCGCAACAAGAGACTCTTGAGATCCTCTTCACTTTCTGCCATTAGGGTGGTATCGTCTGCATATCGGAGGTTGTTGATAATTCTCCCAGCAATCTTAATTCCGACCTGTGATTCATCCAACCCGGCATTTCTCATGATGTTGTTGTTGTTGTTCAGTCGTTCAGTCGTGTCCGACTCTTCGTGACCCCATGGACCATAGCACGCCAGGCCTTCCTGTCCTGCGCTCTTTCCCGGAGCATGCTCAAGTTCATATTCATTGCTTCTCATGATGTACTCTGCATATAAGTTAAATAAGCAGGGTGACAATATGCAGCCTTGTCGTACTCCTTTCCCAATTTTGAACCAATCGGTTGTTCCATGTCTGGTTCTTACTGTTGTTTCTTGACCCTCGTACAGGTTTCTCAGGAGACAGGTAAGGTGGTCTGGTACTCCCATCACTTTCAGAATTTGCCACAGTTTGTTGTGATCCACACAATCAAAGGCTTTAGCGTAGTCAATGAAGCAGAAATAGACGTTTTTCTGGAATTCTCTTGCTTTCTCCATGATGCAGCGAATGTTGGCGATTTGATCTCTAGTTCCTCTGCCTCTTCAAAACCCAGCTTGTACTTCCGGTAGTTCTCGGTTCGCATACTGCTGAAGCCTAGCTTGTAGGATTTTGAGCATCACCTTGCTGACATGTGAAATGAGCGCAATTGTGTGGTAGTTTGAACACTCTTTGGCATTGCCCTTCTTTGGAATTGGAATGTAAACTGACCTTTTCCAGTCTTGCGGCCATGGTTGAGTGTTCCAAATTTGTTGGCATATTGAGTGCAGCACTTTCACAGCATCATCTTTTAGGATTTTAAATAGCTCAGCTGGAATACTGACATCTCCGCTAGCTTTGTTGTTAGTAATGCTTCCTAAGGCCCACTTGACTTCACTTTCTAGGATGTCCAGCTCAAGTTCAGTGACCGCACTATCATGGCTATCAGGGACATTCAGATCTTTCCTGTATAGTTCTTCTGTGTATTCTTTCCACCTCTTCTTAATCTCATTTGCTTCTGTTAGGTCCCTGCCTTCTTTGTCCTTTATCATGCCAGTCTTTGCACAAAACGTTCCCTTGAGATCTCCGATTTTCTTGAAGAGATCTCTAGTCTTTCCCATTCTGTTGTTTTCCTCGATTTCTTTGCATTGTTCATTTAAGAAGGCCTTCTTGTCTCTCCTTGCTATTCTCTGGAACTCTGCATTCAGTTGGATATATCTTCCCCTTTCTCCCTTGCTTTTCGCTTCCCTTCTTTCCTCAGCTACTTGTAAAGCCTCATCAGACAGCCACTTGGCTTTCTTGCATTTCTTTTTCTTTGGGATGGATTGAGTTGCTGCCTCCTGAACAATGTTACGGACCTCCGTCCATAGTTCCTCAGGCACTCTGTCTATCAGGTCTAATCCCTGAAATCTATTCCTCACCTCCACTGTGTATTCATAAGCGATATGACTTAGGTCATACCTGAATGGTTTAGTGGTTTTCCCTACATTCTTCAATTTAAGCCGAAATTTTGCAAAAAGAACCTCATGATCTGAGCCACAGTCAGCTCCAGGTCTTGTTTTTACTGACTGTATAGAGCTTCTCCATCTTTGGCTGCAAAGGACATAATCAATCTGATTTCGATATTGACCATCTGGTGATGTCCATGTGTAGAGTCGTCTCTTGTGCTGTTGGAAAAGAGTGTTTGCTATGATCAGCGTGTTCTCTTGGCAAAACTCTATTAGCCTTTGTCCTGCTTCATTTTGTACACCAAGGCCATGCTTGCCTCTTATCCCGGTGATTTCTTGACTTCCTACTTTAGCGTTCCAATCCCCTATGATGAAAAGGACATCTTTTTTTGGTGTTAGTTCTAGAAGGTGTTGTAGGTCTTCACAGAACCGATCAACCTCAGCTTCTTCAGCATCAGTGGTTGGGGCATAGACTTGAATTACTGTGATGTTGAATGGTTTGCCTTGGATTCATACTGAGATCATTCGATCGTTTTTAAGATTTAAGATTTAAGATCCATCATTGTCGCAGGAGGCTGAAGTGGCCGCTGTGGCTCAGAGTGCCTTTTACCATCTTCAGCTTGTTTGCCAGCTACAGCCTCTCCTAGACAGGGATTGCTTGGTCACAGTGGTACAGGCATTAGTAACCTCAAGACTGGATTACTGTAATGCAGTCTATGTGGGGCTGCCCTTGAGACTGCTCTGGAAGCTGGAGCTAGTCAGAATGCAGCAGCTCAGCTGTTGTCGGGAGCTGCCTCATTTCAGCATGTAACTCCTTTGCTGAGGGAACTGCACTGGCTGTCTATTCGCTATAGGGCCAGGATTAAGGTATTAGTAGTAGTGTACAAAGCTTCCCCTTCATGGATCACTGCCTTGTTGTGGCGAAGGGGCTTGTGTAACTCAGTGAAGCCATAAGCTATGCCATGCAGGGCCACCCAAGACGGACAGGTCATGGCAGAGAGTTCTGACAAAATGTGGTCCACTGGAGAAGGAAATGGCAACCCACTCCAGTATTCTTGCCAAGAAAACCCCATGGAACGTATCACAAGGCTAAAAGAGATGACACCGGAAGATGAGCCCCTCAGGTCGGAAGGTGTCCAATATACTACTGGGGAAGAGCAGAGGGTATTTCCAAGTAGCACCAGAAAGAGTGAAGCGGCTGGGCCAAAGCCGAAAGGACACTCAGCTGTGGATGTGTCTGGTGGTGAAAAGAAAATCCGATGCTGTAAAGAACAATATTATTTAGGAACCTGGAATGTCAGATCATTGAATCAAGGTAAGTTGGAGGTGGTCAAACATGAGATGGCAAGATTGAACATCGACATCTTGGGAATCAGCGAACTAAAATCAGCTATTTGCGTTGCCCTTATTTTCGCCGTAGTCTACGTAAAGATTTACGTAGACTACAGCGACCAAATAAGGAACGCGAATGGCGGCTCCCTATGGGGGCCGCCATTTGCGTATGTGCTTTTTTTTTTTTTTTTTAAAGTCATCCGTGATAGGCTACGTGATGATTAACGTAGCCTATCATGGCTGACTTTGCAGATCTAGCCGTGATAGGCTATGTAAATCGTCACGTAGCCTATCACGGGGGCATTTTTTTTTAACTTTTTATTTCGCGGCTGGGCGAGGCGAGGCGCCTCCTCCCCAGCCTGAATTTCGGCCAGGCCAGGCGGGAAGCCTCCCCCCCGGCCTGAATTTCGGCCGGGCGAGGAGGGAAGCCTCCCCCCCCGGCCTGAACTTTGGGGGGAGCAGCGAAGCACCTCCCCCCCACCGCGAAGCAAGCTGCGAGACCAGGTAAGTGACTTTCGTGCACCCCTATCTAGGAGTACCCCCAGACTATAAACCTGATCTTTCAGAGGGAGTGCAACCCCATCCAGAACAGGCAATGAACCTATCCCTGGTCTCGGGAACCACTCACCGACAGGGCTTCCATCTTGCCAAGATTCAGCTTCAGTTTATTGGCCCGCATCCAACCCATTACTGAGTTTAGGCACTGATCCAGGTCTTGCACAGCCTCTCCTGATTCAGATGTCACGGGGACATAGAGCTGTATGTCATCAGCGTACTGATGGCATTTAGCTCCAAATCCCACTCCCAGCAGCTTCATATGGATGTTAAACAACATTGGGGGCAAGATGGTACCCTGCAGAACCCCATAGCTCAATTGCCAAGGAGCCAAGTTACCCAGTGTTAATCTCTGAAATTGGACCTGTAGGTAAGACCAGAACCACTGTAACACAGTGCCTCCGATAACCATCCCACGGAGTCGATCCAGGAGGATACCATGGTTGATGGTATCAAAAGCCAATGAGAGGTCAAGCAGAATTAATTGGATTGCATTCCCCCTGTCCCTCTCTTGATAAAGATCATCCATCAGGCCAATCAAGGCTGATTCAATCCCGTAAGCAGATCGAAACCCAGGCTGGAATCGGTCTAGATAATCAGTATCCTCCAAGGTGCCTGCAATTGTTCTGCCACAAACCTCTCAAGTACCTTCCCTAGAAAAGGGGTATTTGCAACTGGGTGGTAGTTTTCTAATACCATTGGGTCTACAGTGGGCTTCTTTGGAAGTGGCCACATTATTGCCTTCTTAAGGACAGCAGGGACCACCCCTTCCCACAGGGAAGCATTTATCACTCCTGGACCCAGCCAGTCATACCTCCTTGGGTAGTTTTTATTAGCCAAGAGGGGCAGGGATCAAGAGGCCACATGGTTGGTCGAATTGCTGAAAGCACCTTGTCCACATCATCAGGAACTGGAACTGATTAGGGATGTCAGAGAATTTCGTCACGAATCTCGGGGAGGCCGAATGCCAGCGCATTCGGCCCCCTGAAATCGGTGGCGAAATGGTCTGCCCCCCTGCCCCCCCCAGGACAGGAGTTACCTTGTGCGAATGTCCCTGGCGGCAGCGGCTCCGGCGGCGGTTCGGCGGCGGCTCCAGCGGTGGTTTGGCGGCGGTTCGGCAGCGGCGGCTGCGGCAGCCGTTCTTCCGACCGGCTGCCACCGCCGCCATTTCCAAGTTAAAAAAAAAATGTGATAGGCTACGTAAACATTTACGTAGCCTATCATGGCTAGATTTTTAAAAAAATACCGTGCTAGGCTACGTAAATGTTTACGTAGCCTATCACAGCTGAGTTAAAAAAAAAAATGCGAGTACACAAATGGCGGCGCCCATGGGCACCGCCATTTGCGTTCCTTGTTTTGGCACGTGTAGTCTACGTAAACATTTACGTAGACTACGGCAAAAATAAGGGGAACGCAAATAGCGTAGTGTCTACGCTATTTGCATTCCCCTTATTTTTGCTGTAGTCTACGTAAATGTTTACGTAGACTACACGTGCCAAAATAAGGAACGCAAATGGTGGCGCCCATGGGCGCCACCATTTGCATACTCGCGGGGTTTTTTTTAACTCAGCCATGATAGGCTACGTAAACATTTACATAGCCTATCACGGCTGACTGCAGGGACGCAAACGGTGGCGGCTACGGCCACCACCATTTGCAGTCCCGGCAGAACAAGATTCGTGGTGGAAGGGACGGGGCGCCTCCCCCCTGGCCAGAATTTCAGTGGGGAGGGACGGGGCGCCTACCCCCCTGGCCAGAATTTTGGGGGGAGGGACGGAGCGCCTCCCCCCCACCACGAATCAACTTTCGTAAAAGGTAAGGGACTTTCGTACATCCCTAGAACTGATCCCACAAAATCAGGCAGATGGTGGCATCAGACACCTTGACTGGAACTGTGATAACAACAGCGTCAATTCGCTGAGGAGACAAGCGATGTTGTCCTCAAAATGTGATGCAAAAAGGTCACAGTGGCTCCTCGAAGGGGCGAGGGTCCCATTTGCTAGGAAGGGACCACCTGGAAGAGTTCCACTGGATGGCTAGTCAAGGATGCAATGGAGGCAGCAAATAAGCCTTCTTTGCTGCCTGCACCACCATGCAATAGGCACGATTATGTGCTCTACAGCATGCTCAGTCATCTTCACTTCGAGTCTTATGCCATTTGCGCTCTAGCTGACATCCAGCCTGTTTAATTGACCACAGATCCCCAGTATACAAAGGAGCGGAGTGGGCTCTGCAGCGCTGGAGGGGGCTCTCAGGTATAATCAAGTCGATGGCCCTCTGCATCTCACTGTTCCACAGTGAGGCTAGGGCCTTGGTTGGATCACTAGCAATCTCCACTGGAAAATCCCCAAAAGCATTCAGAAATCCATTGGATTCCATCAGTCTCCTGGGGAGGACAATCTGAATGGGTTCCCCACCCCTGCAGGAGGGAAGTAACACCGTGAGTTCAAATCTCACCCAGAAATGGTCTGACCATGACAATGGAGTTACTTGGAGCTCCCCCAATTTTCAGATCACAACTTGGAGCAAAAACCAAATCAAGGGTATGCCCTGCTTCACGTGTTGGGCTGATGACAAACTGAGACAACCCCATGGTTGTCATGGAGGCCATGAAGTCCCAAGCTGGAACTCCAGAGACAGCCTCACCATGGAAGTTGAAGTCACCAGAACCACCGTCCTGGGTTCCTCCAACACCACACTCAGGACTGCCTCTGCCAGCTCAGTCAGGGTGCTGGGCAGCAGGGTGGATGGTACACCAGCAGCATCCCCAATATTTCTCTATGGCCCAACAGCAGGTGCAACCCTTCAAGTCCTGCTCCCAGGTGGAGTGGTTTCCTGGTGATGTAGATGGAGATTCTATGAACGTTCTTCATATACAGGAAGGAAAGATATGAAAATTTTAATGTAGAAAAAAGTGAAACTTACAGATTCTTCCATCCCTAACACCAGCTATTTCTAACTGTAAAAGCAGAGATTTCCTAGGTAATGGTATCACAATTCCCAGACTGATTCATTGTAAAGTGATCCACAGGTTAAGACTGTCCATTAAAGCACATCATCCCAGAGCTCTACTGAGCAGAAACTTTTGACCTTAAAAACATCCGCAGCACAATTCTATACCTGTTCAGTTGGAAGTAAGTGTATTCAATTGGTCTTATGCCTATGTAAATGTGTTTACAATTGTAGCCCTACTGTGTGAATTGTACAGAATATATGTATTAAGAATCTGAATTTATTTCTCTTATTTACAAAAGCATAAACTAGCAAAGAAAATAGGAACACATCCCCCTACCCATTTACAACTTTGTAATATGTTACATGTGAGCTTCATTTCTCCCCAGCCCTGTGGGTACTGCTAAATAATTTGTACCTTCTTTTGTTTCCAACAAAATATTGTTCAGCCTAAAATTATTCAACAAATAAGAAATTTAATTCTGTGTAGCTGTCTTCCCTGACAGGTTTAAAAAACGCAGGCATAGAGAGATTAGCAATGCACTCCTTGAACTAAGGTATTCTTGCTAATCTTTAACAAGGATTAAGGATTAATCTTGTTGAACTCCATATGAAATTATCATTTTTAATGAAAATTGCATTGAACTCAATAAGACCTATTTCTGAATAAATGTATTTAGGATAGAGGTGTAAAAAACTTAGTCTCAAAGCTTCCGTTTCAGATAGGATTGCCATGGAATTCTGCACAAAGTGAAATCCTGCTCAATGTTTGGATTTCCTTTGGACTGGACTCAGCGTCCCCCAATTGGCCAATCCATTGAAACCTGCCAATTTGAGAAAAAATATGTCATTGTCTCCAGGCCCCCCAAGACCTTTTCCCCAGCTACTTCAGGCTGGCTCAGGCATTGCAAAGCTCTTTCATCCGTGAAGTTGGGGAATATATTCGATACTTGTACTGGAGGGCTAGTATAGAAGTTTCAACTACATGTTACATGGAATTGCATATATAAAAAGTTAGAAAGCCTTTGTTTCTGCTGAAAAGCAGAGTGGTAGGTGCTAAGTTTCAGCAGAGAAGTGTCAGGGGACATGTTCTTAACCCTTCCCCTTCAGCTGTTCATCTGCTACAAGTTCTTCCCCAGCTGTTCAAGATGTATGTTTATACTTGCAAGTATAGATCTTGATCCTCACAGAGGGAAAAGCAATTGGGAGAGGGGGGAATTGCAGCAGGAAAAGGTTAAGCATCCCTTTCCCTAGTGATGCTCGGATGAAAATGGCCCCTTCCTGATGCTGCATTTCGGCAAATAAACGGGCCACCTGAGGTTTTCTTACATGCAAATGTGCCTAACACGTAGTTTGGCCCTTAGTTCTTACAGAGTATCTTGGAACTTATGATACTGTTGCTCATCATTAGTTTCAGAGTTTTGCGTTTGACAGCCTAAAAGCATCTCTACACCAACCTAAAATCCCACATTTAAAATGGGGCTTTCTGCTTCCATTTTAAATGCAGGATCACACAACGGACTCCCTTTATATGTGCTTCCTTTTCCCTCTCCCCTTTCCCCCTCCTTCTCCCCCTTATCTGAGTCTTCCATATGTTTCATTGATCTCACTCCTCTTCTTGCCACTTTTCCTCTTTTCTTGGAGGGAACTCAACAGGAACACAAGTGAGGTATTTTGATACCTCATTATCGCCAATCTGTTTAAAAATGGGATAAAGGTATGGGAGACGCCCCGGAGGATACCAAGGTCATCTAAAGGACCCACAAACTTCCGTGAGACCAATCTCAATAGCAGGATAAAAGCTCCATATGAAAAAGGCCTTAATGAATCCCTTGAAGCCACATTTAAATAATGTTAGGAGAGCAGGGACTTGAACCAGCAGCTCCAAGGGACAGGTCCTTATGTGGCATCTGTCAGGGATGTGTTCATTAAATATGCTCACTCCGTGGAAGCTGCACAGCAAACTGTGGAGCCTAGTAATTAAGCAGAGTGAAAAATAGTGAGGTCAGTGGAGTGGCGGAACCCATATGGAATAATATGCAAACCGCTATGCAAATAGATCCCTCCTTTGGGGGGGGGTGTTTACCTTCCCCCATATGGCTAAGCATTAAAGCAGCAAGCTCAGGAAGTTCCTAGGCCCATATGACTTAAAGTTCAAATTAGTCCAGTGCCTATACTTATTCTTATTATTCTTTCTGTAATAATCAGGGCTAATGGTCAAGGAAAATGGTTCAATGCCCGACCAAAAAATGAAACTGCTTGAACTACATACCGAATATTAAAAAAACCTGAATACACTCTTCCATTGTGTTATGAGTTAGAACTATAGGTGGATGACCTTCTACTTTCCCACTTAATTGGGTTCCTCATATTCCAGCCTGGGAGCAAACAGATTATATAATATAATGGAATTTACTAGCATTTTATAAATTATGATTACATTAATTGTAGCTAAATTGCCTTATTTTAATATCATCTAATAGTTAAAGTGTCTATGAA
This sequence comes from Heloderma suspectum, assembly GCF_057233095.1. Lineage (NCBI taxonomy): Eukaryota > Metazoa > Chordata > Lepidosauria > Squamata > Helodermatidae > Heloderma > Heloderma suspectum. The sequence continues at coordinate 253,494,880 of NC_139460.1, read as the reverse complement.
TTGCCACTTAGTTCCTTCCTGCTGTGGGGGGAAAAACAATTTCTCCTCATTATACAAAATGAGAAACAAGGCTATGATCATTTCCACCAATCTACCCACCACCACACACACACACACACACACACACACAAGCAGTCACGGTAAACCCTTAAACTAGAACAAACTTGAGGTGCGTGGGGGAGAGGAAAAGTGAATGGCATCCATCTCAGTTACATGTTTTGGTTATGCATTTAGTTAAGCAAAGGTTAAACTTTGTTTATGGAAGATAATGGCCACTGCTGGAGGCAATAAGCCTTAGATACATTTGGGACAGATGAGGAACAACATTTCCAGTTGTCCGTGTGAGTTACATTTTGCTTTTGTAATACATGGTGTGATACTTGCCCCAGAGATCTCCGTGCTTAAAAGCCTCACATCTCTACTTTGCAGCTATGCAGCAAAGGGGCTTAAAATGGGACCTCACGTTCCACACCATCTTCCTCCCAGCCTGATTGAAAGCTTAAACCCATCAGCTGGGATTGGAATTCCTCCTGTTCCATCAGCTTTTCCTGCACAGTTTAACTTTGTTATATCTTTAATCCAGTCCAGGCACATAAACATATCCAGAGTCTACCTGTATGATGTGACTGTAGATTAGCTGATCAGATCATGTGAGGGTTCTCTGTGTCAGCTGATCACCTGGCTGAATTACACGAGACAGTTGTATGTCAACTACTCACATGTCTGCATCATACATGGGCAATACTCATGCCAGTTATGAGGTAGAATTTCTCTTTCCATGCTCCCCTCACCCCGCCTCTGCACAGGGTATCTTTGTGGCTATTACAGCCACACAATCCTTTATTCAGTAAAGTTTACTGTTTGCTTCCATGGTATGTTCAAAAAGAGTAATATCTTGTGGTGCTAGACGAATAGCTGCTCTGTCTCTAGTGCCACAAGGTTTGGAGATAGGGAAATGGTATCTAACTGAGTAACAGGAACATGTTCTGGAACGTGGTAACTATAAGTACACATGACCTTAAATATATATAATATATGAACAAGCCCTCATATTTTGCACATAAACAAGACTGTCACTCCTAGTTTATGAATTCTTCAGTCCAGTTACAAAGAACTTCTTTGTGGTGTGACTTATGCATCATTCATACAATAACACTCATGGAATTGAAAGAATCTTCACTATTGGGTTAGCACTATGGAAGAGTTCCAACAAAAACCCTTTGCCAGTGAATACCATTCCACTATCATGCACAGCTTTAGGGGTTTTGCTAGCAAAGAACTCCATCAAATTTTGAAAGGGTCATCTTGGGTTGTAAATAGCCAGATTCTCTTCCCACAGCCTCTGTATGTCTTCTGTACTTGGCTGCATTTACTTGATTAATGAAACAGAACTGAACACATCCATTTATATTGTTTTATATCCTCTTTATCAAGGGGTGGGAAGCTCAAGGAAGCTTTGCCAAAGTGAATTCCCTAAAGAAAATAAAGAAATATAGAGTCATGCAGTGCAGTCTTATACATGTTTCTGAGAAGAAAGCCAAATTCAATACAACCTCCTCCTAGGTAAGTGAGTATAGGATTGTAATTTTATTCTTAAGGCTAGTATTTATTTTTCTTAAAGAAATACACCTTGGCAAGACTAACTGGAGCTTCTCGCCGCTTGGTAAAAGGAATACAAAATAAAAAGGTCACACATGGTCAGACCATCATGATCTATCTCAGTATCTGGCAATTTATAGCAATTACATGACTTAGACCTTCCAGCTACTACTTATATCCAATTTCCAGCACTGCAGGGTTCAGAGACACAGTAGCAGAAAGACATAGGTCATCATTAACTCCCCTCAAACTAAATATTATCAGCAATTCCTATCTTCCATACATTTATTTAATCTTTTTTGGTCATTACAATATTCCAAACCAAAGACAGGAAGCAAATATCTTATGCAGATTCTCCTCGCAGCAGAATCACTGCAGGCTCTGGAGTCCAACAAGCAAAGAAGCCCACAATTGTTCCTACTCTCCCCAGTCTCTGCTTGTAGTGCCACAACCAACCAACTCTTAGATCAGTATCTTGCTTGAGTAGCTCCACTGTAAAGTACGATTGGCTAGCTGTCTTGTGACCTTTCAGTTTCCTCCATGCACAACTCAATGGATGACTGAAAAGCAACAAAGGGCCCTCCCATTGATCCTTCCTGAATAAATGTAGAGCTCCCACAAGGGATCTTTATCAGAATATAAGAGCCATGCTGGATCAGACCAAAGGGCTACCTGGATTCTGTTCACACAGTGGCCAGCCAGCTGCCTGTGGGAAGCCCACAAGCAGGACATGAGAGCAATAGCACCTTCCTGCTCGTGCTTCCCAGCAAGCAGTATACAGAATCATATTGCCTCTGATATTGGAGGTAGTATATAGCCATCATGACTAGTAGCCATGGATAGTCATATCCTCCATGAATTTGTCTAATCCCCTTTTGAAGTCATCCAAATTGGTAACCATCACTACCTCTTCTGGTAACAAATCCATAGTTTAACTATATGCTGTGTAAAGAAGTACTTCCTTTTATCTGTCCTCAGTATCCCAGTGTTCAACTTCATGGGATAACCCCAAGTTCTAGTATTGTAGGAGAGGAGAAAAAACTTTTACCTATCCACTTTCTCCACACCATGCATAATCTTGTGCACCTCTACTATGTCTCCCTTTACTTGCCTTTTTTCTTAGCTAAAAAGCCCCAGACGTTGTATCCTCATAAGAGAGGGGTTGCCCTAGCATCCCCTTAGAATCATAGAATAGTAGGGTTGATCATTCTGGTTGCCCTTTTCTGAACCTTTTCCAACTCTACAGTATCCTTTTTTTAGGTGCAGTGACCAGAACTGTACACAGTATTCCAAGTGTGGCCACACCATAGATTTGTAAAAGAACAGTATGGTATTGGCAGTTTTATTTTCTATTCCTTTTCTAATTATGCTCAACCTGGAATTTGCCTCTTTCACTGCAGTTGCACATTGTGTCTTTATAGCATCTAAATGATTAGAGGTTCAAACAAATGAGCCTATATCTGATTAATAATTTTTATATATGAGAACATGGGGTGGACAGCAAAATTAGGAGTGGCAAATGGAAAAGGAAAAAATGTGGCCATTCCTACAGATTCCCACTTTTCTTCTTCTAACTGCTATCTCCCTTCTTTTTAAATTTATTTACTTACTTACTTACTTACTTATGTATTTATTTTCTCTCCCAAACTCTGGGCCTAATCATTGTTCCTGGCCGGTGTTACAGCTGTGTGTAAATCTATTGTTGTTGTTTATTCGGTCAGTCGCTTCCGACTCTTCGTGACTTCACGGACCAGCCCACACCAGAGCTTCCTGTTGGCCGTCACCACCCCCAGCTCCCCCAAGGTCGAGTCCGTCACCTCCAGAATATCATCCATCCATCTTGCCCTTGGTCGGCTCCTCTTCCTTTTGCCTTCCACTTTCCCTAGCATCAGCATCTTCTCCAGGGTATCCTGTCTTCTCATTATATGGCCAAAGTACTTCTGTTTTGCCTTTAATATCATTCCCTCAAGTGAGCAGTCTGGCTTTATTTCCTGGAGTATGGACTGGTTTGATCTTCTTGCAGTCCAAGGCACTCTCAGAATTTTCCTCCAGCACCACAGTTCAAAAGCATCTATCTTCCTTCGCTCAGCCTTCCTTATTGTCCAGCTCTCGCAGCCATAGGTTACTATGGGGAATACCATTGCTTTAACTATGTGGACCTTTGCTGTCAGTGTGATGTCTCTGCTCTTAACTGTTTTATCAAGATTTGTCATTGCTGTCCTCCCAAGAAGTAAACGTCTTCTGATTTCCTGGCTGCAGTCAGCATCTGCAGTAATCTTTGCACCTAGAGAGACAAAGTCTGTCACTGCCTCCACGTTTTCTCCCTCTATTTGCCAGTTCTCAATCAAGCTGGTTGCCATAATCTTGGGTTTTTTGAGGTTTTGTTGCAGAACCCAGAGTCAGAGAGACCACGGAGTGAAGGAAAAAGAGATTCTTTATTTAACGCGCGGGCTTAAGGCTGGAATCATTTCCAAAGAGCCAGAAGCCCCGAAATACATTAGCACATTGGTTTTATAGACATTGTGACACATATGAAACGGCTCCTCCTCCCCCTCCCGCGTGGGGTTGCAGTCCTCAACATTTCTTCTCCTAGCACCATTGTTTATAATACAAGAACTGGGTTATAGGGTAGCCATGATAAGGAGAGAACAGAAGAGAACAGCAGAGAACAAGATATACAATTGTATGACCTTTGACAAGATAAGGAATTCCTGTGTCTCGTCAGCTTACAACAATATATTCAAGGGAGAAAGAGCTCAGCAAGAACATGAAGCATGAGACTGCATGAGGCTACTTAGTCTGACCCCCGATATGGCTGCTACATTCCCCCCTTAAATGCATAATTTCATTACAATTATAGCATTTTTGATAACCATACAAAGCTTTTTGTGACATACATATTACTTAGCCTCTTGTTGGGCTGTTAGAGTGTAGAGGGCAGCAGTTTTACTAGCTGAGACATAAAACAGATTGGTTAAACAGCGCATAAGACAAGGAACGCAGAGACATAACAGAACTTTTATGAACAACACTGGTAGAATTAGGATGAACAATGCTTTTAAGCTAGCTAAGATCTGGAAGCCAAGGGGTCAACTAATTGAGCTAATTGTTTTGTCTTATTGTTTTGTTAGCTACTATATTGTGCAGCTTGTTGATCTGTTCATCTACAGCATTGCCATTATCAGTTAAGTTAAAACAACAGAGCTTTTGGTGTGTCTCACAACTTAAATGATGAAGAAGGAAGAGGTAATCTATACCAGCTTTATTTTCTAGAACTGCACCTCTTAGATCACGCAACTCTTTATTTAACAATGACAATGCTCGTGAGGTGGCATTTATGCTTTTCGCTAAGCTGCAAGCTAACCGGTTGATTTCTAGACTATTAGCCAAGGCTAAACCTGGAACCTTAACCAGTGACATTGCTAAGGCCAATTTTTCTGAGTCAAAATATAACTGCACATGACTATTACAATTTTTAGTTAGTTGGAGTGCTCGAGGCTGCCGTTGACGGATTTTCTCGGGCTACAGGGGAAGAATTGGCACCAATTTAATTGGCAGCTGAGGCAACATGGGTGGTTATTAGACAAGTTGGCAGGAATGAATGACCAAGTGCGGGAACTACAAGTCTAAAACCATCTATGAGGCAAAAGTATGTGGGCATCATTAAAAGATATGTTTTGAATTTTATTATAGTGGAAGGGGGCCAGGGATAGCTTTGTATTTTCTGGAAAATTTTTGACAATTAAGCATTCGTGCACACGTAGCATTTGTTTCAGCAACAATGGGGGTGCATAGAGTGAACTCTGTAGGGGGTAGGATCTTTGCAACTACGCCCCAATTAGCATTTTGGGAATAAGTTAAACTTACACCATAAACTCTTAACATGGTATCTTTTTGAATTTTCCCAGGATGTCTACAGGCAGGTATTAGGCAAGAGCTAATAAGCCTGTTTGCAGGTATATCTCTTGGCAAACAAAAATGTTTTATTCTCGTGATGTTAGCCAGGTGAAGCCAGTAATTATCAGCAAATCACTGGGACAAACTTCTCTTTCTAGGGGCAGACCCCCCCTTTTGCACCTTATTAAGGAAACACAATGCAACACTACTAACACTACAACACGCATGTTTGATCTTCTTTGGGATCTGACCGTACGCTGGGCAGCTATTCACCTGGCAAGCTGCAGTAGGGTCTAGTCCCCTTCTTCAATTCTCCAGTTGCAGGTCTGACCGTACGCAGGGGGACAGTCTCCCGGTGTGTCCACAGTAAGGTCTAGCCTGAGTCTTCTTACTGCTTTTTCAGAATGATTTTTAAAGGATTTTTAGGATTTCTGTTTATAGTCTACTTTCCCCCTCTCGCTCTCTTGACTCGTGTCCAATGTATCCAGGGTTTAACTCCAGCTGCTTTCATAGCTGCGGGGGTGGAAAGTATGACAGTTCTCATTCTTCTCTATCTGGGAGTCAAAGGGTCATTTTTCCCTCTTTAACTCATACTTTAACTCTTGGTTGGAAAGGATGAGCTTCTGTGATGGGAATGGCTTATTTTTTTAAGACAAAGCACTGGGCTTGAAGAACTTTGCTCAGTGTTTGGACTTCTTGTTTAAGGCTAACGTTTGCTTGCTTTTGATGCTGCTCCAGTGTCAATTATGAAGTCAATGTCATGGTCCCTCACAGTCAATGTCACGGCCCCTCTCAAGCTGTCTCCCTCTTCGCCCATTCTGGCCCCTTTGGTTTTCTCCTTTGTGTATTTGATTTATTTTATTTGGGCATTCATGCCACTAATGTCCATCTTGTCCACACTGGGCACACTGGTTCTTTTTAAAGAATCTTCTGCCTCTGCCGGGTCTTCTTCTTTTCTTTTTTCGTTTACGTCTTCTTGGGCCTCTGGGTCGAGGGGGGTGTACTGGCGATAGGCATTTGAAAGACGCTCCAAGTACGCTCTGGGGCCTCGGTGGCACCTTGCAGCACTTTAAACACTTTGGTCATATTAATTGACTTTTTCATACCTGCTTTCATGGCTTCTAACAGCAGGGTTTGATACTGGGTGAGGCGCTCTAGCACACAGGCGTACTTAATGGTTGGATCAGACAGCTTCTTTGAACTACGAGCTATTGGGCTAAATGGGTTTTTATACCATACATGTTACCCATGAGGCAGCACAACACTAGCAAGCATTTTCAGCATAGGCTAGAAGTGTTTGGTTCTCAGGCACAGCTTCCTGTAAACAACTTCGCTTCCCAAAGTGCTTGATAACACTTTTATTTATTAGTATGGGAAGACAAATTTTTTCTCTTTCTTTTGCTTTCTTTTTCTTTGCTGATCTGCCTGTATTGCAGATCATGTTTCAAACTTTTTATATAAAACTTTCTGATCCATGCACCAGCCTTGTCTCTTTATTTGTCTTTTTCAAGTTAAACTCACTTACTTAAACCTTTCTGCCTTACACTAGTCTCAATGACACACATTTGGGATAGGCTCATCTTCTCCTTCTAGTTACATTTTCTTTATCTTAAAGAACTATTACATTATTGTGGCTACTTTACCCCAGGTAATAAGCTCCAGGCACAATCAGCTGCTTTTAATTTACCCTGGGGGCAACTATGGCCACGCTTCTTTTCTACAAATGTTTTTTTTTCTTTGCCTCTTGCCTTTTCTTTCTTCTTGTCATCCATTGGGAACCACACTTAGTATTATTTGGAGTTGCAACTAACACTAATTTGCAAATATCACATATATTTTATGATATTTAAGAAATCATAAAATATACACAACAAACTTTTTCTGCAATTTAACACAATGAATGGAAAGCACTTTTTGCATGGTAAGGCATGATGGAGCAGATCCAGCAATTATACTGCTCTTCTGGCTGAAAGCTCAGGGCTCATTAAAATCAAGGGACGGGCATACCCACACACGCAAAGAGTTCTAGGTCACCATTTTTGCATCGGCAACTCTATGCTGCATGAGTTCTGGCAGAAGGAAATCTAAAAGTTATAGATCAAACTCAGCCTGCTGTACACTGAGCTGACTACAAACACAGACACACGGTCCACAGCGATGAGAGTTCAAGTTTATCAAAAGCTTCACAGCACTGTCCATGGCAAGTCTTTGACAATTTAAAATTTTAGTCCATGTGCAGAGTGTCTCTAAAAAGCCCAGATGATGATGGAGGCAAACAGAGAAGGCTCTGGGCAATGAAGATGAGATGTTTCCAGCAAAGGCTCTCCACTTTTGCATCAGTTTAAAAAGGGGAAGTGTGGCCCTACACCCCTTCTGACAGACAAGGGCCTTTAACTTTTCAGCAAGGCCTCTGTCTAAACAGAGCGGCACAGCTCAGCTCTCTAGCCGTGACGCTTTAACCTGGGCAACTCTTCTGTAAATTTTATTTTACTTCTGTCAGGTTCTCTCACAGACATTTTAAGAACTTACTCTTTTTTTTTTTCTTTTCTAACCTGGTACACGAAAGCACTGAAACACTGAGTGCTGAAACTCAGGACGCTGGGGGGTGATGGGCATCGCCTTATACTTGCATTTTTCAAGCAGCCATTAATCTTCGGGGAGGCGGTGGGGTGATTTGCAGGACTTCAAAGGCAAGCTTCTCAGTTTCTTTGTATTTGTAAATCCCAAGCTTAAAACAGGACACGATGAGGTACAGGGCAGCCAAATTCTTGCTTTGGCACGGGCAACAAATAACTCGGGTCAGCTTTCTTCGCTGGGGTCTCAAACAGGAAAACAGTCTTAATTTAAAGTTGTAACATCACTGACAGCGTCAGCCAGCCAGCTACACAGATCTCATTGTTTTTTAAGACAGTTGCTCCAATATCTTCTTTTCTTCTCAATCAGGTTGGGTCTCCCAGCTTACACAGTTTATTGCAGCTTTCAGGAGCATGGTAGTAGCGTGATTTTGGCTTGGCCAGGAACATGCTGTCTGGTTTCTCGGTCTTTTCAGCACACACACTTAGGCAGTGTAACACTGGACACTTAAATCAGTGAGATTTCTTCATTGCAGGGAATCCCACAGCAAAAGCTTAATGGTTACGCTCTTCAGAAATCATATAGCCGATGGTCAGTAGCTACAGGCTCTATGCAATTTTAACACAGTTCAAAGCTAAACACGGTTGCCTTGACAGAGATCTTCAACGTGGTCTTTCCGCTTCATTCTGCTTTGGGCCAGTCTTATGGCACACTTTTCACTCGAAGAGGGGTCTAGCCTGTGCTCTGGGGGCTGATTCTTCACCTTTATTTTTTATTTTGCCTTCATCTTCTGGGTCTTCATTTTCAGTTTCCATTTCTTAGGGATTTCATCTCAATTAGGCGAGGTGATGATGTTGCACAACTCAGAACGTTGTGGGCAATTTTCCTGCCCCCCCTCTCTCGGCGCGCTAGGCTAACAGCTACTTCTTCGGCCTTACACTCTCACGCTCCCACGCTTTGTTAAAAGCCAGACTGTCCTGCAACATTTTTCTAATAAACAGCCTCAGATCTTTTCCTCTCAGCTCGACCTTGAGCTTTTTGCTGTTTTCTCTCTCTATTCTGAATCTTTTTTAAAAAAAAAACCTTTTTCCTTCTTTGTTTGACATACATCTCAAGGGGGTGCAAGGTTTGCTTCCCCCACCACCCATAGCCTCCCTCCTAAACTGAAGACAGACACAATTAGGGAATGGGAATTGGTCAGTGAGTAAGGGGTCTCACTGGCCGACACAAGAGGATTTTTCACACCACGCACTTTGCTACTGGACTGGGCACCCGGATGGTCAACGGTATGCTTCAGAAACCGCAGTAGCCACTCACACAATCATTCTCTCCACTGCATCCATATGTCCCTGCCACCCACTTTTCCCACTTTTTACCAGAGCGGAAAACGGCTTCCCCAGCTTCCTCAGCTTCCTACTGAGTACTGGCGTGCTGGGTACTGGCGCCCACTCGGGGGTGTGATCAGGCCCCCCTTCTACCCGCAAGGAGTAGGTTCTTTTGTATACGTATACCACCAACACTGACCTTCTTCATAAGGTGGGGCCCTCTTTTTTTCTGCCCAGTGGCCTTTCTCCCTAAAGGCGGGGCCCTCTTTTTCCCATATACTTGCCTTTCTCCTGAAGGCTTCCAATGTGGGTTTCAACTCAATTGCAGCTGCGATACAGGCAGGGCTCAAGTTCCTTCCTCCGCTTCCCAAGGTTCTCTTGCCGCTCGCTGCCGTTTGGGCGATCCCGGTGCAGGCTTTCTCCCATTCACTCGACAAAAAGGTCGGTGGCGCCAAGAAAGGGAGGCATGCGCCGAGCTCGTCCTCCTGGTGCGGCGATCAAGAGCAGGCAACGGCCACCTGTCTGGCTCAGAGCCTGCCACATCCGAGTCACGGCACCATTTATGTTGCAGAACCCAGAGTCAGAGAGACCACGGAGTGAAGGAAAAAGAGATTCTTTATTTAACGCGCGGGCTTAAGGCTGGAATCATTTCCAAAGAGCCAGAAGCCCCGAAATACATTAGCACATTGGTTTTATAGACATTGTGACACATATGAAACGGCTCCTCCTCCCCCTCCCGCGTGGGGTTGCAGTCCTCAACATTTCTTCTCCTAGCACCATTGTTTATAATACAAGAACTGGGTTATAGGGTAGCCATGATAAGGAGAGAACAGAAGAGAACAGCAGAGAACAAGATATACAATTGTATGACCTTTGACAAGATAAGGAATTCCTGTGTCTCGTCAGCTTACAACAATATATTCAAGGGAGAAAGAGCTCAGCAAGAACATGAAGCATGAGACTGCATGAGGCTACTTAGTCTGACCCCCGATATGGCTGCTACAGTTTAACTGCAAACCAGCTTTTGCACTTTCTTCTTTCACCTTCGTCATGAGGTTCCTCAGCTCCTCCTTGCTTTCAGCCATCAAAGTGATATCATCTGCATATCTGAGATTATTAATGTTTCTTCCAGCAATTTTAACTCCAGCCTTGGCTTCATCAAGCCCAGCACATCGCATGATGTGTTCTGCATACAGGTTAAATAGGTAGGGTGAGAGTATACAACCCTGCCGTACTCCTTTCCCAGTCTTAAACCAGTCCATTGTTCCGTGGTCTGTTCTTACCATTGCTACTTGGTCAGGAGGCAAACAAGATGACTTGGTATCCTCATACCACCAAGAACTTGCCACAATTTGTTATGATCCACACAGTCAAAGGTTTTAGAATAGTCAATAAAACAGAAATAGATGTTTTTCTGAAACTCCCTGGCTTTCTCCATTATCCAGCAGATATTGGCAATTTGGTCTCTAGCTCCTCTGCCTTTTCTAAACCCAGCTTGTACATCTGATAATTCTCATTCCATTAATTGCTGGAGTCTACCTTGCAAGATCTTGAGCATTTCCTTACTGGCATGTGAAATAAGTGCCACTGTTCGATAGTTTGAACATTCTTTGGTGCTTCCCTTTTTTGGTATGGGGATATAAGTTGATCTTTTCCAATCTGTTGGCCATTCTTGTGTTTTCCAAATTTGCTGGCATATGGCATGCATCACCTTGACAGCATCATCTTGCAAGAGTTTAAACAGTTCAGCTGGGATACCGTCATCTCCTGCTGCCTTGTTATTAGCAATGCTTCTTAAGGCCCATTCAACCTCACTCTTCAGGATGGATGTCTGGCTCTAGCTCACTGACCACACCATCAAATCAATCCCCAATATTATTATCCTTCCTATACAGATCTTCCATATATTCTTGCCACCTTTTCTTGATCTCTTCTGCTTCTGTTAGGTCCTTGCCATCTTTGTTTTTGATCATACCCATTTTTGCCTGGAATTTACCTCCGATGTTTCTAATTTTCTGGAAGAGGTCTCTTGTCCTTCCTATTCTATTATCTTCTACCACTTCCGCGCATTGCTTGTTTAAAAATAATTCCTTATCTCTTCTGGCTAACCTCTGGAATTTTGTATTTAATTGGGCATATCTCCCCCTATCACTGTTGCCTTTTGCTTTCCTTCTTTCTTGGGCTGCTTCCAGTGTTTCAGCAGACAGCCATCTTGCCTTCTTGGTTTTCTTTTTCTTTGGGATGTTTTTTGTTGCCGCCTCCTGAACAATGTTGCGAACTTCTGTCCATAGTTCTTCCAGGATACTATCTACTAAATCTAGTCCCTTAAATCTATTCTTCACCTCCACTGCATATTCATGAGGAATATTCATGAGCTCATATCTAACTGATCTGTGGGTCTTCCCTATTCTCTTTAGTCTGATTCTAAATTGTGCAATAAGAAGTTCGTGATCTGAACTTAGGGATGTACGAAAGTCACTTACCTGGTCCCGCAGCTTGCTTCGCGGTGGGGGGGAGGTGCTTCGGTTCTCCCCCCAAAGTTCAGCCGGGGGGGGAGGTGCCCCGCCTCGCCCAGCTGAAATTCAGGCTGGGGGGGGAGGCGCCCCGCCTCGCCCGGCCGAAATTCAGGCCTGGGAGAAGCGCCCCGTCTCCCCGGCCGCGAAATAAAAAAGAAAATGTAAAAAAAACAACACACACCTGTGATAGGCTACATAATGATTTACGTAGCCTATCACGGCTGACTTTGGAAATCTAGCCGTGATAGGCTACGTAAATCGTTACGTAGCCTATCACGGGTGTGTTTTTTGTTTTTACTTTATTTTGTAATGGCGGTGGCAGCAGCCGGTTGGAAGACCAGCCGCCGCCCCCGCCCCCGCCGAACCGCCGCCGAACCGCCGCCGGGACCCGCCGCCGAGAGGGACATTCGAGGGAGGTAAGTCCCATCCCGGGGGGGGCGGGGGCGGAGAATTTCACCGCCAATTTCGGGGGGCCGAATACGTTGGCATTCAGCCTCCCCAAGATTCGTGGAGAAATTCTCCGCCATCCCTATCTGAACTACAATCAGCTCTAGATCTTGTTTTTACCAGCTGCATAGATGTCTGCCACCTTTGGCTACAAAGGATGTAGTCAATCTGATTTTGGTGTCGACCGTCTGGTGAAGTCCATGTATAAAGTCATCTCTTAGGTTGTTGGAAGAGAGTGTTTGTTATGCACAGTGAGTTGTCTTGGCGAAATTCTATCAGCCTATGTCCTGCTTCATTTTGTTCTCCCAGACCATGCTTGCCTGTAATTCCAGGTGTCGTTTGTCTACCCACCTTAGCATTCCAGTCTCCTATAATGAAAATAAGATTTTTTTTTTTTGGCGTACTATCCAGTAGGTACTGCAGATCCTCATAGAACTGATCTACTTCTGCTTCTTCAGCATCTGTGGTTGGAGCGTATATTTGGATCACTGTGATGTTAAATGGCTTACCCTGAATTCGAATTGAGATCATTCTGTCATTTTTTGGATTGTATCCAAGCACTGCTTTAGCCACTTCATTATTAATTATGAAGGCTACTCCATTTCTTCTGTGGTCCTCTTGTCCACAGCAGTAGATCTGGTGGTCATTTGATGTGAAGCGGCCCATTCCAGTCCATTTCAGTTCACTGACACCCAAAATGTCTATATTTAATCTTGACATCTCCCCAATAACCATATCCAATTTGCCCTGGCTCATAGATCTTACATTCCAGGTAAATCTGTATTGTGTAAATCTATACACAATACCAAAGTGTCTCAGGCGCTTCATAGAATTAAATAACTCATGGCAGCAGATAGCACATTGTATAAATTATAGAAAACAAGGGTCTGAAGTTGTTCTATGGTGAATAAATTAAAGGCAAATAACAGCAGGGGAGAGAGGCATGCAGTAACACAAAGGACTGAGATTTTGAAAAGAGATGGCTAGTCAATGAGGCAGAGAGATTCAGGAAGGGAGAAGGCAATGAAAGACTGTGAATCATTTCTCTAAAGATAACCAACGACACTTGAAAATGATGCATTGAAAGCGAATATTTTAAGTTAGTTAATTCCGTAGCTCAAGAGAATTAAGGAGAATATATACATTGTTAATGTCTGTTTTGGGGAGTATTCTTTAAAAGAATATTCACATTATTTCAAAGACTGATCCTATTCCATCTTCATCTTCTTTTAAGAGTCTTTCATGTTGACTTGGGTTGGGCAACATTATAGTACAAATGTTGTGATAGAATACTTGTGTGGGATTCACATTAAATATGCATGCAAAGTAATAAGAATGAGTATGGCCTAGTAGATGGCATGTTGAACATGTCATGATAGAGAAAATGATAGAGTGTGTTGGAGTATATCCAGACTGCATACAGAATGTTTCCCCGTCCCCAGTGACTAACTACAAACTATCTCCATTGTCTTTTTGATTAGCAGGGGAAAGCATTTACTGTTAAAGAACTTTATCGAAGGGGCTCCAGCAGTAAATGTGTATGTAGAATGGGCTGCAATGACCACTCTGCCAGTACAATGTCTCAACTTGTGGTAGGACTATAAGTTTATTTAGGATTTCACACAAGCACAGCAGTATGAGTTGGCAGTGCTTCACCAGCAACCGGCATGGGCTCCACGTTTCTGATGGCCCTTGGGTAAGATGCTCTCAATTGGGTGAGTCTTCTCCTTCAGTGAGTCTATCTTCTCACCACCATTGTCACCAGCTGCTATTGCTCCTCCTCCTCTTTCTCATCATTGCTACCACTTGCTTGCTGTTCAGGCAGACAGCCAGTGAGCAAGTAGGCAGGGGCATCTACTGTTCCTCCTTCACACCACCACCGTTGTCTGGGCCGGAGTGAGAGGCAGGTGAACAAAGAGGTTGCAATGTTGGGAGAGAGACGGGGCGAGTGTGACCTTGTTGATTCTCCTTGCTCTTTCAGTGGCTTTCGATACCATCGACCATGGTATCCTTCTGGGATGATTGTCCAAGTTGGGAGTGGGAGGTACTGCATGGCAGTGGTTTTCCTCCTACTTTGATGGTCAGCTCCAGAAGGTGGTGCTTGGGGAATATTGCTCGGTTCCATGGATCCTCCGGTATGGGGTTCCGCAGAGGTCAGTTTTGTGCCCCACGCTATTCAACATCTACATGAAACAGTTGAGTAAGGTCATCTGGAGTTTTGGAGTGCATTATCATCAGTACGCTGATGACATGCAGCTCTATTTCTCTTTCTCATCTTCTTCAGGTGAGGCTGTGGATGTGCTAAATCAGTGCCTGGCTGAGACAATGGACTGGATGAAGGCTAATACACTGAAACTCAATCCAGACAAGACTGAGATGCTGTTAGTGGGTGGTTCTGCTGACTGGATGGAGGGTGCTCAACCTGTTCTGGATGGGGCTGCACACCCCTGAAGGAGCATGTTCCTAGCTTGGGGTCCTCCTGAAGCCATCTTTGTCACTTGAGGCTCAAGTAGCCTCAGTGGCACACAGTGACTTCTACCAATTTCAGTTGGTGGCCCAGCTATGCCCCTATTTGGACAGTGATAACCTGGCTTCAGTTGTCTATGCTCTGGTAACCTCCAAGTTAGATTACTGTAATGCACTCTACATGGGGCTTCCTATGAAGATAGTTCAGAAGCTGCAGCTTGTGCAAAATACAGTGGCCAGGTTGATAACAGGGACCAGAAAGTCCGAACATATAACACTGATTCTGGCCCACTTGCACTGGATGCCTATATGTTTCCAAGCCCAATTCAAGGTGCTGGTTTTGACCTATGAAGCCTTACATGGCTGGGGACCACAATACCTGATGGAGTGCCTGTCCCGGCATGAACTGACCCATACAGTACACTCAGCATCTAAGGCTCTCTTCTGGGTGCCACCTCTGAGGAAGGCTCAGAGGGTGGCAACAAGGGAGAGGGCCTTCTCAGTGGTGCCCCCCTCCCATTTTGCAATGATCTCTCAATGAGGCCTACTGGGCACCAACATTGTCATCTTTTCAGCGCCAGGTTAAAACTGCCCTCTTCTCTCAGGCATTTGGCAGCATATGATGAGTTTTAATCAGGTCCAGGATTGTCTTTGGTTGATTGTTTTAGATATTGTTTTAAATATATATGTGTGTATGTGCTATCTATTTATATATTTTATGGGTTTTGCACTTAGTATAATGTATTTTAATGGTTTTTAATTTTTGTGAACCACCCAGAGAGCTTTGGCTATGGGGCGGTATAGAAATATAATAAATGCAATGCAATGGTGATGATGATGACGATGACCTGTTCCAGAGGGGGTCATGTCAGTGGCCCCCT
The DNA here is from genome assembly GCF_057233095.1 of Heloderma suspectum. NCBI lineage: Eukaryota > Metazoa > Chordata > Lepidosauria > Squamata > Helodermatidae > Heloderma > Heloderma suspectum. The sequence continues at coordinate 253,479,175 of NC_139460.1, read as the reverse complement.
GCTGGGATGTAGCCCCTTGGCAGGTGCCCAACCATGCCAACCTTGACACCGGCCTGCCAGCAGCTAGCCTTGCCGCTTGCAGTGTAACAACATTACAGAATTAGTCAGACAGAAGATGAGATTATTAGTGCTTTATTGGGGATGCATCACCTCACTGAATCTTTTCAGCCAGGCTTCTCCAGCTTCTGTCCTGTTGGCCACAGGCAGCATGTTAGCCACCTCTAACATGGGCTCACCAGTCTGGAACATTTCAGATTAGTATAAAAGAATTTATTATGTTACCTTCCTTTTTCTTAGTACATTTGGGAAGGAAAATATGAGACAGAACGAAGGCCACCTCATTCTGAAGTTAGTCAAGCACTTTGCTGAATTTTGCAACGCAGTTCTCAGCTCAAAATTTGCATACGAAAATGCCTGTATTAGCAAATGTTGCATGCAAAATTGTGTATATTAGGGAAGGTTACATACAAAATATGTATATTTGGGAAAGATGAATGAGTATGCTAGGGAAAGTTGCATATGAAAATAAATGTGCATTTTCATGCAGATGTTTTCTTAAAAAAATCACAGAATGATATGGAAATTAGATGGACCAGACTTACAACTGAATACTTGTGAAACTGGCATGAACTGATATAGATTAGTGCTGTGCCGAAAATTTCTCCCACATTTTTTTCAACCATTCTCATTCAATTTGATAGAAGAGAAATTGCTTTTGAAAAGAAATTCAATGGTGAAGAAATTTCAGAGAAATTCTCATTGGTTGGGGTTGGGTTTCTTAGGCTTATCCTACTTAGGAGGTGGCCAAGGAATGAGCACAAGTGTCCTGTTTTTCATTGTACATTCATCTCTCTGGCTGCCTGTGGCGTTCTCAGCTTCCTACACTTCAATTAAGCCCAGTTTAAGGCACCAGGAGGTAATATCTCCCATAGGGCTTTTCCACATCAGTACATGCAGGCAGCCTGGGAGGCTAGCTGTGATTAGGGAAGCTCAAAAACACCACAAACATAAATTATAAAACATCCTGAATGAGGCAGAACAATGGAAGCTTCTTTAATGCGGGGAGAAGAGTTTCAGGAAATTGGAAGACAGGTTTTGGCAGAACACAAAATCCACTTCATCCCTGGAGCTAGACACAACAGTGCCCCCACCTGCATTGTGGGGGTTGTAAACTGGGGGCCAACCTGCCAAGAGAGATGATGTTGTTGCAGCACAAATAACCCCAAAACCCTTACCAAAGAAGAAAGAAGCTGTGCTACAAGCCCAGCCAATGGGGAGCCCTAGCTGGGAGAAACTGTTGAGAATTTCTCCTCCCCTTGGAGAAATTTGGTGAAATTGTCTCCCAAATTTCTCTGGCCACAAGTAAGATGTGGTGTAAGGCTACAGTGTTGGACTGGGAGTCGGGAGATCGGGGTTCTAGTCCCCACTCAGCCATGGAAGCTCACTGGGTGACTTTGGGCCAGTCACAGACTCTCAGCTCAACTACCTCACAGGGTTGTTGTTGTGGGGATAAAATGGAGAGGAGGATTATGTACACCACCTTGGGTCCCTAAAGGAGGAAAAAAGGCAGGATATAAATGTAAATAATAATGAGGAGGAGGAGGAGGAGAATTTCAAGAGGACATTTGCGCACAACTCTAATATAGACAGATTCATACATTCCTAATATAATAGCATGTTGTGCAAGGTAATTCCCACATGAAAATGCTGTCAACTTTTTCCAAAATTCATCAGAAGCTCTTTCGCCTTGTAGGCTCTCTATTTTATTTTTATTTTCTTATCTGCAGTGGTCTGACTCAACTCAGTTCGGGTAATTAACCAGTAAAAAATCTTTGCATTTTGTTTGCTGGGATTTTTTTCTTTGTTTTCCCAGAAATGCTGCTGTTATCCTGACTTCTAATTTGCAGAGGCATACATATCACTGCCTTGAACACTTTGACTAATTGTGGCCTTACACAATGAGTGGTGAAAGCAGAGGACTATTTTGGGTGTTGGTCTTAATTTTTCTTTCTAGATCTTCCTACTCAAAGGAAATTGCATTGCCCCCGAATGAAACACTAGCAAATCAATAGCCATTTCAGACACTGTTGTGTTAGTTAACAAGGTATTTTATTAAATTAGGGCAGCTTGTAGCAGAGCTGTTCTTTGTTTTATAAATTATAGAACTGTTGTTTTCAAATTAAAACAGAACACTGACTTTCTTTTCAGAGATAAAATAAAAGGCCTTTCTTCCTGCTAGCTCCGCTTAGCAGTCCTGTCCTGATGACTCAGCAGAAGTGTCAGTCCATCTTCTTAAGGAAAATCCTGCAGCTCAGCTGTTTAATAATTGGGTGAAATGGTAGAAATTGGTTGACCTTTGGACAACAGATTCCAATTAGAGATGCCCCTAAACTTCCCACTGGGGTTCCTTGGATGGCTTCTATCTCACAATCCTCACATCCAAATGTGTGAATACTTCCATATTTCTGTGGTATTTCTTAGAGGTAGTCACAAAGTTAGAATGGATTGGGACTCACTATCTGGAAAAGCAAACAGTTTGAGCTAAGGTAAATCAGAGTTGCTCAGCTCATTAGAGACTACATCTTCACCTTCCAGGAACCAACTTTTTCCAAGCATGGAGTGAGGTGGTAGTCTCCCTTCTGTTTGCTCATCCAGTCAGAAGTTCTGTTTGCACTGCTGTTAGAAAGGAAGAGCATTCTTCATAAAATGTTGCCCCTTGTGACTGATATGATGGAATGGGAGCTGGCAGACCAGCACTTTTTTTAGCTAGATATCTAAAATGATGTTTGTTTGTTTTTCCCCAAAACATCACTTTATTCATTGATGATATTCATTCTCCATTTTTGCATAGAGACTGAGGAAAATAAGCAATGCCATTGACACTGAAGCTTCAGACCTGACTTGGTCATGACTGTGAGGTTCAGAGCAGCCACCAGGTCTTCTTGAACTCACATCTCTTCCAGCAACAGGGTTTGTTTGTTTTTTAACTAAGCTGGATCGCTATGCCACAATCTCCCATTTCTGGCTTGATTCATGAGTCTAGCTGCTAGTGGTCAAACCAGAGTGCTCGCCTACCTCAAAATGGAACCAGAAAATGGACACCGTGAATACTATTATCAGCTTCTGTTTTGACTAGGGAGCACAGCTTCTTCCCCTGAAAGGGAAGGCCAAAGTAATGCTAGTGGAGATGCCATGCACATACCAGGTGGCCCAAAAGTAGGTATACAGTTGTTTAGAATGTTGATGGGAGGGGGAAAGAATGTGTGAGTAGAAGATGTGTGGGTAGAGTCAGAATGACAGTTGGGAAGAGTGAGTGACAGGGCGTGACAGTTAAATCAGTTAAGTGTAGAGAGTGAGGCCCTTAAGTAAGTATACAGTTGTTTAGTTGTTTAATTGTTGTTTTTTACTGATATTGTGAATGATGGCAGCTTGAGTCAAGAACAAAGAAAGTGGATTCCAAAGCAGTACTGGAAGGCTGAAAATGCCGAGCGGGTGCACACAGCGTGGCAAGAAGCATCTGACACTCCTCCACCAACATGTCTGACAATTTAATCGTCTTAGAGATAAATTTGAAGCAACAGGTGCAGTGGCTAATGCAGCGAAATCTGGACGTCCTAGGATGTCTATGACAGAGGAAAATGAGATGAGAGTCACACTGACATTTGTGAACAGTCCGAAAAAGTCCACATGACGTGCATCTAAGCAGCTATTGATACCTAGAACGTCCTTGCAACGCTTAATGCATAAATTGAAATTGAAGCCATACCATCCAAGACTGTTACATGGTCTTCTGGAGGATGACCCAGACCGTCAGTTGCAATTCTGTGAGATGATGCATAACCAAATCTCTAACGAACCAGACCTTCTTGATAAAATCATCTGGTCAGATGAGGCTTCTTTCAAGTTGTCAGGCCATGTGAACAGGCATAACTGTGTTTATTGGGCAGATGAAAATCCTCATTTGACTATCATATCTCAACTGAACCAGCCAGGCATCACAGTGTGGGGTGCACTGTCCAGCAAAGGTGTTGTAGGACCAATTTTCTTCGATACAACTGTGGATAGTAACAATTACCTAAACATGTTACGTGACGTGGTAGTGCCACAACTCAGAACCAGGGCTAACTTCGCCAAACTGCTCTTCCAACAAGATGGGGCACCTCCTCATTATGCTTTTGCAGTAAGGGGCTATCTTGACAACACCTTCCCACAGCATTGGATCGGATGACGTGGCAGCATTGAATGGCTGCCACATTCACCCAACTTAACACCAATGGACTTCTTGGGGGGGGGGGCGTAGTAAAGAATAAGGTTTTTGAGAGGAATCCCCAGACAGTGGATGAATTAAAAGAGTTCATCTCGGAAGCATTTATGGACATTCATGCAGACCAGAATTTGTGTCGCACTGTGTGTCACAGTGTTCTGGACAGGTTCGAGGAATGTTGCAATGTTGATGGAATACATTTCAAGCACTTACAAGATTAAACAGTGTTAAACAAATGTAAATGTAATGATGTAATAAAATGCAAATAAACTATACTGTATACCTACTTTTGGGCCACTCTGTAGTTACTAGTGTTCAGTTGGCTTTGCTACCTGCTACCTCTAGTACTCAGAGAGAAGTGGGCACTCAGTGCCACCAAGAAATGCAGTACCCATACAAAATCCCAGAATGCTGGGTGAGAACCCAGGACAGTCATGTTAGCAGTTACCCTCCCTATATCCATCCTTGCACTCATGCATCATATTAATCCCCACTGTCTGACAAGAAAAATCTTCCCCTTATCTGCAGTGGTGTAGTGCAGGATAACTTCTGAAGTGTGGGCACGCAAATGGTGCAAGTCTCAAACTGAAGATGACGTAGCAAGCTCTAGAGCACATAATCATGCCTATTGTGTGGCGATGCAGGCAGCAAAGAAAGCTTATGTTGCTGCCTCCATTGCATCCTCAAGTAGCTGTCCAGCGGAGTTCTTTTGGGTGGTTTGGGGGCCATTAACTCTCTCCCCAGGAGCCCTGGTCCCTTCAAGGACCACTGTGACCTTTGTGCATCACACTTTGAGGACAAAATTGCTCGTCTCTGAACTTGATGCTGTTGTTCATGCAGTTTCAGTTGTTGTGGCCTGATGATGTGGACAAGGTACTTGCAGCAATGCGACCAACCACGTGCCCTCTCAATCCTTGCCCCTCCTGGCTAATAAAAGCTAGCTGAGGGGGTATGACTGGGTGGTCCAGGGAGTGATAAATGTTTCCCTGCAGGAAGGGATGGTCTCTGCCATCCTTAAGGAGGCAGTAGTGCAGCCACTCCTGAAGAAGCCCACTCTAGACCCAATGGTATTAGACAACTACCACTCAGTTGCAAATACCCCTTTCTCAGGGAAGGTTCTGGAGAGGGTAGTGGTGGAACAACTGCAGGCACTCTTGGAGGGTACTGATTATCTGGACCCATTTCAATCTGGGTGCCATCCTGGTTATGGGACTAAATCAGCCTTGGTTGCCCTGATGGATGACCTTTATTGAGAGAGGGGAGTGCAACCCTGTTAATTCTCCTCCATCTCTCATCGGCTTTTGATACCATCAACTATGGTATCCTCCTGAATTGACTCCGTGGGATGGGTATTGGAGGCACTGTGTTACAGTGGTTCTGGTCCTACCTGCAGGGCCAATTTCAGACAGTAGCATTGGGTGACCATTTCTCAGCCCCTTGGCAATTGAGCTATGGGGTTTGGCAGGGTACCATCTTGTCCCCAATGTTGTTTAGTATCTATATGAAGCCACTGGGAGCAGTCATCAGGGGTTTTCGAGCTAAATGCCATCAGTACGCTGATGACACACAGCTCTATCTCCCTGTGACATCTGAATCAGGAGAGGCTGTGCAAGTCCAGGATCAGTGCCTGAACTCAGTAGTGGGCTGGATGCGGGCCAATAAACTGAAGCTGAATCCTGGCAAGATGGAAGCCCTGTGGGTGAGTGGTTCCCGAGTCCCAGAGATAGGCTCATTGCCTGTTCTGGATGGGGTTGCACTCCCTCTGAAAGACCAGCTCCATAGTTTGGGGGTACTCCTAGATCCATCACTGTCGCTGGAGGCCCAAGTGGCCATGGCATCTTGGAGTGCCTTTTAGCAGCTTTAGCTGGTTTGCCAGCTACGGCCTCTCCTGGACAGGGATAGCTTGGCCACAGTGGTACAGGCACTAGTAACCTCAAGACTGGATTGCTGCAATGTACTGCAATGTACTGTATATGGGGCTGCCCATAAGACTGCTCCAGAAGCTGGAGCTAGTGCAGAATGCAGTAGCTCAGCTGTTGTTGGGAGCTGCCTCATTTCAGCATGTAACTCCTTTGCTGATGGAACAGCACTGGCTGCTATTTGCTATTGGGGCAGGATTAAGATTTTGCTACTACTGTATAAAGTCATAAACAACTTGGGACCAAGATACCTGAGAGAACACCTTCTCCCTTATCAACCTGCCCAGTCACTGAGGTCATCAGCTGGGATGCTTCTGGTGGTACCCACATGGACCTATGGCTTGACTGGAGTCCACCAGGAGAAGAGCCTTCAGTGTGGTGGCCCCCTTTCTTTGGAACTCCCCGTCCCTGGAAGTCAGGCAACCGCCAATGTTATGTCTCTTCCAGTGTCTCCTGAAAACAGCATTGTTCCAGGAGGCATTCCTTAACTGACCAGCCATGGTTTTATTGGCATTCTATTTTTTAAAAGCATAATTTTAATATGGTGTTTAATCTTTTATCCTTTTACCATTTTACCTTTTATGTTCACTGCTCCAAAATCTGCTGTAGATATGGAGCGGTATACAAATATTGTAAATATAATAAATAATAAACGAATAATCACGACAACCCATAGCCACATCCCCAAGGAGAGTCCAAAAATGCAGGCAACTGTGTTGGTCCATATCTATATGTGTGCGGTTGGGTTATATATGTGTGCTTGGAATAGCTCACAATAATATACTGTTGCTGGGAAAATCCATTCCACACCACGACTACTGTTGAGGACTGCAGCTAAGCTCAGAGGGAATAGGGAAGTCTGAGAGAGGGGGCAGATGGCATCATTGTCCCTGCTAATCAAAACATCCTGGTACTTTGACCCTAGGAGCCACTTGCACCACTGCTTACTTGCAATGAGCTCTTCTGTTACCTGAGAATGCTAGTTGACATCCCACCCAGAGGCAGCTCCACATTTGGGACGAATGGAGTGATGACCCTCTGCCTCTCCCCCCACCCACTCAGGCAGGGAAATCCCCCCATAACCAGTTAAATCTCCTCCAGTGCACACAGCTGCAGATTGCCACACATGATCTTCTCTGCCCACCTCCAACAATCTCCGTAGAATATTGAGTAGCTGCCCTCTGCCCCACCAGCCTGAGTGAGCACCAGCTTCCACTGATCCCACCAATGCTGCAAGCATCACCACACTCCCCTCCATACTTTGTTCTCAACTTGTTCTGAGCCCTTTGTATCCCATCTACAGCAAGGAGTAAACGTGATGGATCTTTCTTTTTGCCCCAGATTCCACCTTGCAGGCACCAATCCTTCTTCAGCCACTGGATTTTAAAACTAGCCTTTTGAACACGTGACCACTCGGGCTCAGTCTGGAACATCACACATGCACCATGAATGAAGTCCTAAGAGTCTGTTTTGCCAAAGGCAAGGGTTCTTTTCTGGATTCAGACGCAATGAGCACACCAGTGAGTTGAAGTCAGAAGATTTTATTCAAAGCAGGCAAAAGGATATTAGGATATACGATACCAAGCTTATTTTCCTCAATCAGTTGTCGGGAGCCCCAGTGGGTGACAATGAGGAGACCCCAGTCTGTGGGCAGTGTGCAGCACATTCCCGGTCTAGGTCTGCATCGAAACTCCCTTTGGGCACAACTACAAGGCTTTTTATACCCTAGACCCTCGAGTGCTACGTGCCGTTTAGGACAGCACCTCAACTAATCACACCTGTTGTGTTCAGGTCTTATGATGATGTGTTTACATGGCTGTACCACCCAAAAGATAAGCCGAAGCAAGTGCACAGCAGCCAGCTCCACTGTTTATGGTATCCTCCCGCATTCCAAGGCCGTACCATCCCAACCCGCAACCGACCTTGGAAGACAAATTTCAAGCCAGAGGACCTCAAGGGCCTTAAGGAGGCCTAGGTCTACTCTTAAGGTCTTCCAGAAGACATGGGAATAGAAGGAACAATTGTGGCACACCATCCCTATCTCCTCGGTATACAATAGCCTTCTGGTGGTTTTCTCTACAGAGCCTAACTACATATTATTGGGGAGAGGGGACTTCTGCCAACTTGAGCATGCACAGACACACACACACACACACACACACACACACATCCATTTAGCTCCATGGTCATGTTTGGTAAAAGAAATAAATGACCCAATGTCCTCACACTCCATGTTTCTCTTCCCCCGCGCCCCACTCTAATTCATTGGTTGCTGACTGCTATCAGGAAGGGGCACTGCTGAATGCACTGATACACATCAAATGTTTCTTTAAACAAGTTACCATGGAGATCCATGGGGGAATGGAGGTCCGAAGCAGGTGAGTGTCCCTGCAGTTGGGCCCTAACAAGAGCCAGGTGGTGTAATAGTTAGAACCATTATACTCTGCCATGAAGCTCTTTGGGTGACTTTGGGCCAGTCTCTGACTCCCAGCCTAACCTCCTCACACAGTTGTTGTGAGGATAAAACAGAGAGGAGGAGGATTATGTACGCCGCCTTGGGTTCCTTGAGGAAAAAAGGCAGGATATAAATGTAATAAATAAATGCCGTACCTTCTTCCTGCTCTATTTGATAAACTCTCCAAAATAGATTATAAATCTTATCAGCTCTGAGAAAAAAATAATCTATTGAATAGGAAATATTCACCAAGAGGCTTTTGTCACAAGGAAATGAGTGAAAGGTTTCGAGTTACATTATTTATTTGTTTGTTTATTTATTTCTATACTGCCCAATAGCCAAAGCTCTCTGGATGATTCCCATAGTATATAAATCTGACAGACACCACTAACTTGAACATACATTTAAAAAATGGAAGGTTTAAAGAATTTTTTTTCTCATGGAATTATTGTCTATCTATCATACATAAGATCCGCATATAAAGCTGCTGATATCCTGCACTTTTTAACATGACAACATCAATTTATTCATCAATTGCTTTCTGATCCAATATCTAATAACATATGAAAAATCATCAGACTGAAATTAAGGGTAATAGAAAACTGCCAATCATTGACCATTTCTCCCAACAAGATGTGACTACATTCTTACAAAAAGTTGGATTATATTGATTTTCAGAAATGCCTTTTCTTCCCATTGTAAACCTCTCTGGGGAATTTCTTTTCTAGCTGATAGTATATAATGCTATTGAAAACACATGCACTTATCATCAAATATATTCAAATGTATCATTGGCATTTTCCATTAAGCCTCATCATCTTTTATTAAAGGAAAAGCATTTGGTGATATAAATACATAGCCATACTGCTTGAAAAGCATAAGATCTCATCTACTCTGAAAGCTCATTCACACTTTATGGAGGCAGCATACCAGAAGTCATGAAATGTGGAGAGGAAATGCTCATCTCCAGAGATGCAGCATCTCCTGAGTGCTGGGAGATGTATATTCCCTCTCCCCACCACCACCACTTCACACTTCCAATAGAGAAACCAGAACAGATCTTTATATTACCTCTAAAACACTTCTCAACTGGATAATATTTTCAAATGAAGCATGCTTAAGGGAAATGTCAAACTACTTATATAAAACAGCTAAGCTGAACTGATGAGAAAAATAAAGAATTAGTATGTTTGTAAAGGAACATATTTCCTGGATGTGAAGGCAAGCTGGGCCATATCAAGCAACAGTGGGATCCTATACTGGACCATATTTCAATATTCATGCATCCTCCTTACTCAAAAATCCATGCTTGCCATTTTAATTCAGTAACTTTGTGAAGGTTTGAGGCCTACAGAGGGAAAGGTAAAAAGATCAGGCCTAGAGGCCTATTTTTTCTGTTGGGGATATCCCTGAGAGGAGTAGTTTCATTTCCCCAGTTCAGGTTCAGTTTCCCAGTTAAGTTTCATTTCTTCAAGGTTGAAACAGTACCTTCTATTTTGAGAGAGGAGAGTATATAAGGAGAGTGAGAGAGCCGGTAAGAGCAGAGTTGAAGAGTTTAGGCTGAAGAGCCTAAAGACGGAGCAGGAAAAAGAGCCTAGAGAAGTCTAAGTACATCTAGGATAAAGGAACTTGTGTTTTGCAACTTTTATTTTCTCTTAAGGCCTTTTGTATCATTCGGCTCTATTGCGTAAATACCTTTAGTTGTATTTTGCTTGCTTTAATTAATCAGTTAACTGTTGTGGTTAAACCCTGTGTCTAGAGTGTCAGTCAACCCACACCTACAGCCTAAACCCCACCTTATTGGAAAGGAGAAGGTAAAAGAAGGAAGGTGGGACTCTTAAGGAGGCAAGAGATCCTTAAGGAGTTGCTCAGGGGGTCCAGGTCATAAGAAGAACCCTGACAAATGTAAACAGACTTGTTTTAGGGATCCCTTACATAGCCAGATGACATGGTAGTTGTCACATCTATAAGAATAAGGCTTGTACTATCAATTAATTTTGTAACAATATTGACTTTAACTTGCCTAGCATCAAGGTTGTGCCTTTCAGACTTTGCATCTCTTGTTTCTGAATGCCTACTGAGGATAATCTGATAATATTGACCAACATTATATGTTTTGTGAGTCCTGAGATTATATAGTTGAAGGACTTCAAGTGTGTTATTTTAAAACTCTTTCAACACTAAGCAAAATAAAAGGCACTAAGTAACTAAAAGCTAATCCCATTCTGAACTTTCCAGTCAGAAACATCAAGGCTGACCATCATGGTGACATTATGTAATTATGTTAATAAGATCCTGAAATCATATTTCCTTTTCCAGGGACAATCCAATTCAGTGTCTGAATAGGGATCATCTTTTCTAACCAGCATTTTAGGGTGGCTGTAGACACTATGGAAGAGTGGAAAAACAGGATTACATGGGGCTTATACTTCCTGTTTCCATTTATCTCTGTAATGTTGAACATGCACATCTTGTAGCTCCTTGCTCCTTTTGCAGGGAGATGTGTATGGCTGACATATGGAAACCTCTTGAAAAGAGATGGCCTACATATGGAAACTGCATGCACATCTCACCATTAGAAGGAAGGGGAAGAGTTGCTAGAATTCTATTCTGGATATCAGAGAGAAGCACAGAAATGGGAAGTCCAGGGTCACTTCCTGTTCCTTCGGGCTTTCTGTAACACCAGTGGCCCAAAGTGACAATTTCTTCCAGACTCCAGGAAAAGCCTGGGCCTTCTGTATACAACTTGGACTGAAGTGAATATGAGTTTGGAACAAAAACAATTTATCATCTTAAGAAAATAAATAACACTATTTTACTGATCCTGCAATATTTCTGAGATTGTATTTGTATCTAAGTATTTACGTAGCCTATCACGGCTATGATCAGGAAGCGAATGGCAGCCACAGGGCGGCCGCCATTCGCAAGTCAGCGCGGACAGCAGCAGGTAAGTGCTCTGTTTCGCGCGCCTTTCGTGGGTTGGGGGGGTGGGGGCTTCTTTCCGCCACGGATTTTGGGGGGCTGAATGCACTGGCATTCAGCCTCACCGAGATCCGTGGCAGAATTCTCTGCCATCCCTAGCCTTGAATGATCATGGCGTCATGTAAAGAGCCCACAAACTTCCGTGAAGGAGCAATCTCAATTGCAAGATAAAAGCTCAGTGTGAAGGAGCCCAGATACAATTGAACAGTTATGTATGCAATCAACTACTAACTTACAAATTGTTTTCCATCAATAACATACCACCAAATAAAAAATGGGTTGTACATATCCTCCCCCTTCAAAAAAAAAGTGGGGGGAAGTGTAAAAGTCTTCATGGATAAAATTCAAGATATAGAGGTCCTAGATTTATATCAACAATAAGAGTTGCCACAAGGCTTGTAAAAAAAATATGGTGTGTTTTTGTTTTGTTTTTTTTAAAGATTGAAATGTTGCATTCCACTCCAATAAAGTGTTTCCTCAACATCACAAATCCTACCAATACAGCAAAAAAAGGAGTAGTGTGCTAGTGGAAAATTGGAAACGAAGTTACCAAGGAGGGACAGTAAAACAGTCAGAGTATTAAGTGGAGGCTTCATAAATGTCCTTGCAAAGGGAGGCACTGGGAGAAAAATATGACATCTGCACTAATGCTAGCTAAGCCTCGGCTCATCTAGATAAATCCAGGACCTGGGGAGTCAGGGAGTTAAGTTAAAAAGCAACACCACAGAACTGCATTGCCAGAAAAAGATGGTAGGTCATTTGCAAGCAGTAAAAGAATCTGGAAGAAAAATACTGTGAGGTAAAAGGATGAATGTGAAGTTCTGTATGGAACAGAGCAAAAGCTGTCAGGAAAGCAAAATAACAATTTATTTACTACTTAGCAAAAGCTGAGTTCGCAGGATAGCCCCTTCTTGTGGTGGAGCATCTTTGAAATTTCAGAGAAAGGGGAACACTGCCCCACAAAAGTCCAAACCCGCTATATGATGATGAAGGCATGATATGAAATATATCAGTTCTCTTTTATCATAAGCCACCCTGAGAATTTGTATTGGAGGGCACCATATGAAAGTTGTAAAATAAATACCAAAATAATAATTGGGATGAATGAAGTTGTTTCCCCTGACAAATTTGCTGTACAGAGGTTCTTTGGGAGATTCCAGCTATTGCCATTTGGAATGGAAAAACATCATGCTAGGACAGACAAAGTTAGTATGAAATTTCATGGGTGGATAGAAAATTGACCCATATTCATGATGAGAAATGCTTAGATAGCTTTTGGAATCCTTTGTGTCTCTGCAGTGAGATCACACTGCCCTATATCATGCATGTTGAACTGGTAATGTTTTTGTATGATTTTCCAGGGCAGGACAGACCCTGTTCCCAGGAGAACCCAGATGCTATGTTACTCTACATTACCAGCATCATTCATTCAAAGTCTTTCCATTAAAAATTGCCCAAGTTGACATACAGGAAATAAATCTGCTAGGAGTGTAAACTATGGGGGAGGGGGCAGGGCTCAAACCCCCTCCAGGATTTCCCGGGAGACAATGCCCCCTCCAGGCAACCAGGTAACATCAGTAAGCTCACAGCCTGGCTGGCAGATTCACAGTCAGTCTCCAGTTGTCTGTATATTCAGCAAGTTCTTAGGAGGCACACTGCTGGGTTTGTTTGCTTGTTTATGCATAGATAAGAGGGGGAAGGGCCAGGGAGGATCTTCTGGGGAAAATCTTTATGAAGAAACAATGGAGGGAGAAGATTTGCCTGGATGGAAAGACAGAGCTGATGTGGTAAATGTTCATGATACTTGCTCAGAAGGAAAACAGAAGCAATACAAGAAGCTAGAAAGGCACTGCTGAAAATTTTATCCTCTGTAAGATATCTGGCCTGTCGAGGCCTTGCAGTTCATGGCCATGTTGAGAAAGGATCAAACCTTAGTCAACTCTTGCTGGTTCGTGCTGATGATGTTCCCTAGCTGAGATCATGGCTGGATTGTAGGGATGTACAAAAGTCACTTACCTTTTTGAAGGGTGACATTCGCGGTGGGTGGGGAGGCACTCTGTCCCTCCCCCTGAAATTCTCTCCAGCCAGCTCCACTCCATGGAGATTCCGCAGAGCTGCCAGCCGGGGCCACCTGCAGCTGGACATCTGGCCACTGGGCAGCCTGCAGGGACGCAAATGGCGGCTGCTGTAGCCGCCGCCATCTGCGTCTCTCTATTTTGCCGTGATAGGCTACGTAAATATTTACGTAGCCTATCACGGCAAAAAAAAAAAAAAAGCAGATGCAAATGGCGGTGGCTACGGCGGCCGCCATTTGCGTTCCCTTTTTTTGCCGTTTTAGCCTACATAAATATTTACCTAGGCTATCACGGAAAAAAAAAAAAAAGGAATGCAAATGGTGTAGTGGCCGCCATGTGTGTTCCCTTTTGGGTTTTTTTGGCCGTAATAGCCTTCGTAAATATTTACATAGGCTAAAACGGCAAACAAAAGGGGAATGCAAATGGCAGCCACCGTAGCCACTGCCATTTGCGTTCCCTTAGTTAAGCCATGATAGGCTACGTAAATACTTACATAGCCTATCACAACTTCCGCAGGGATGCAAATGGCATCCCTGCATTAGCCGTGATAGGCTACGTAGGGATGGCAGAGAATTCTGCCATGGATCACGGTGAGGCCGAATGCCAGTGCATTCGGCCCCCCGAAATCTGTGGCGGAACAGCCTGCCACCCCCCCACCCCCCCCTGCGGATCCCACCCGGGACGAGACTTAGCTGGGGCGGATCTTCCAGGTGGCGGCGGCTCTGGCGGCGGCTGCGGCTCTGGCGGCTGGTCTTCCGACTGGCTGCCGCTGCCGCCATTTGCAGTTGTTTTTTTTTTACAGAGACATGATAGGCTACGTAAGTTTTTACGTAGCCTAAACCTCTGGGTAAAAAAAAAAGCGTACGCAAATGCGTTGCCCTTATTTTCGCTGTAGTCTACGTAAATGTTTACGTAGACTACACGTGCCAAAATAAGGAATGCACATGGCGGTGCCCATGGGCGCCGCCATTTGCGTACACGCTTTTTTTCTCAAAGTCAGCCGTGATAGGCTACGTAAACATTTACGTAGCCTATCACGGCTGACTGCAGGGACGCAAATAGCGGCGGAGAGACGGGGTTTCGCGGCTGGAGGTTTCGCGGCCGGAGAGACGGGGCGCCTCCCCCCCAGCCAGAATTTTGGCGGGGAGGGACGGGGTGCCTCCCCCCCGGCCAGAATTTCGGTGGGGAGGGATGGGGCGCCTCCCCCCCGGCCAGAATTTCAGGGGGAGGGATGGAGCACCTCCCCCCCACTGCGAAGCAAGCATCGGGATCAGGTAAGGGACTTTCGTCCATTCCTAGTAGGGATGGCAGAGAATTCCGCCACGGATCTCAGTGAGGCCGAATGCCAGTGCATTCGGCCCCCCGAAATCCATGGCGGAACGAAGCCCCACTGCCCCACCCCATGAAAGGCGCACGAAACGGTGCACCTACCTGGTGCTGTTCGCGCTGCTTTGCAAATGGCGGCCGCAGATGCTTCACGATTTTTCCCGTGATAGGCTACGTAAATACTTACGTAGCCTATCACGGCTAATGCAGGGACGCCATTTGCATCCCTGCAGAGGCCGTGGTAGGCTACTTAAATATTTACGTAGCCTATCACGGGGGAAAAAAGGGAACACAAATGGCGGCCGTCGTAGCCTATTTATGTAGCCTATTTACGTAGCGGAGGCCGTGATAGGCTACGTAAATATTTACGTAGCCTATCACGGAACAAAAAGGGAACAGAAATGGCGGCCACCTTAGCCTATTTACGTAGCCATTTGCTTCAAGATTTTTCCCGTGATAGGCTACGTAAATACTTATGTAGCCTATCACGGCTAACACAGGGATGCCATTTGCGTCCCTGCGGAGGCCGTGATAGGCTACGTAAATATTTACATAGCCTATCACGGCGAAAAAAAGGAACGCAAATGGCGGCGGCTCCGGCAACCACCATTTGCGTCCCTGTGCAGCCCAGCAGCAGCCGGATGTCACTGCGGGTGGCCCCGGCCGGCGGCTCCGCAGAGTTGCCGTGGAGCGGAGCCGGCCAGTGAGGATTTCAGGGGGAGGGGCGGAACGCCTCCCCCCCACCGCGGATGTCACGAAATGAAACAGGTAAGTCGTTTCGTACATCCCTAATCAAATGTGGCTGGATGCATTAGTGGACTGCAGGCTCTTGTGAAGGAACCAAGGGCACTCTATGTGCACGGTGTGGCCCATGCTGTAAACATAGTGTTGTAGGATGCATCAGGAAATGTTGCGATGTGTAGAAACTTCTTGCGTGAAGTAGCTGACCTTATCACTCTTGTCAGAAGTTCACCCAAACATCTTGCCTGGTTTAAAAATGGTCAAGGGGGAGAGGAGAACATACTTCTGAAACAATTTGGCCCCACAAGATGGACTGTTAGAGCAGCTTCTTTACAGTCAGTTGCTCTTAATCATAGAGAGCTTGTTGATTTCTTTGAGGATGTGGCATCTGAGGAAAGTGGAGATGCTGGGGCAAAAGCAGATGGATATGCGCAAAGCTTGCACAGGTTTGCTTCTTCATGCTGCAGGTCTTTGTGCTTGTGTTTGGCCATTTGGACACACTAAATACAGCACTTCAAAAAAGTCACCTACCGTTCCATCAAGCAGAACTTCTTTTGGTGTCTGCCAAGGAGAGTACAAAGCAACTGAGGAACAACTTTGAAGAGTTCTGGACAAAGAACGCTATGACAGCAAAAGACTTAGATTTAGAAAACCCTACCCTCCCTAGACACAGAAAGAATTGACAAAGCTGATCAAAATCAGCCTCACAATACCTGTTTCATCACGTTCATCAGAACGGTCATTCTCATGCCTTCATAGAATAAAGACCTTTCTGCAGTCAAGGATGGGGCAAGCCAGGCTCAATCACATGGCTGTTCTCCATGGACATAAAGGGATCACTTTGGAGATCGACCTCAACATTATAGCTAATGAGTTCATCCAGGCAGCACCAATCAGAAGAAATACATTCAGTGTGGAAGAAGCCTAGCAGTGCATATCCTGAATGTATTTCTTCTCCTTGGTGCTTTGTTTAGTTATCTACCCTTCAGTGCTCCCTCTGGTTAGCTATAATAATTTGTTTTAATTCAAAGAAAGAGTGTGTCAAGTTTTATCTTGGGCTTCAGCCTGGATGGTATATTGTATAGGACTATCGATGGTGGGGTAGTGTGTAAACTATCATAATTAAAATGTAATATTTTGGTTGAGTACTAGTTATTTTAATATGTGGCTTTAAACACCCTACGATCCATTGTTAATGAAGGATGGTTTCCAGAAATATAAATATATATATATATATATATATATATATATATACACATAAATGTAAACAAATAAGCCTAGCCTCGTTTCCCAGGTTTAGCCCCATCACACCCACCCACCCTGAAAAACTGAGACATCTTTGCCCCTGAACTCTGCAGCTATTAGAACGTAGCAGCACCTATTCATATGCACTTCTAAGCGATGTAATTCGAATTACAGCCAGTGTGATACCAGTAGTGGTGAGGGCTTTGGACTGGGGCTGGGGAGACCCAGGATCAAGTCCCCACTCAGCCATGAAGCTCACTGGGTGACTTTGGGCCAGTCATTGACTCTCAGCCCAACCCGCCTCACAGCATTGTTGTGAGGATAAAATGGAGAGGAGGAGGACCATATATGATGCCTTGAACTCCTTGGAGGAAAAGGTGGGATATGAATGTCACAAATAAATAAAATAAGCATGACCATGACCAGAGATTCACTATGGGCCCTTAGGGAAGTCAGCTTCAGTTCCCCATCTTGGCTAGTGGTGATATAGACACTGGCATGGCATGCTCTACTAAGTTGGTGGCCAAGCAATGCTGGCCCAAGGCATTTTCCTGACTGAAGAACCCAAATGCCCTACCTCCCCCACCCCTCAAAAACTAGGGCCAACACTTTAAAACATTTTACTGTAACATTTCAACACCAATTCCAGGCTTCAGCCATTCCCAACCATCGCCACTACCACCACAATGGTGCTGTCTGAAGCAGGTCACTTCACCCTGTTGCATAACCGAGCCTGATCCAAACTACGTGTTACGTTGAAGATGTAGCTAGCACTTACATCTTTCTTTCTTTCTTTCTTTCTTTCTTTCTTTTTCTTTCTCTTTCTCTTTCTTTCTTTCTTTCTTTCTCAGCCTGCCTGCCTGCCTTCTTTACGCTAAACTTTACAGTAAGTTCAGGGGGCTCAATCCAAATTGGGACTCTAGTGTGGGGAGAGGGGTTTCAACCCTTTGCCCTCCACTGTGCTCCTGATCCAGATGGGAGCAGGTGAGGGGTCGGGGGAGGTTGCCTGTAGTTTCATTGCCAAAAAGTGATCCATATGTTTTTAATGGACTACTTTGGGGCACTTATTTTAATGGATCACTTTATAGCAATGAAAATTACAGGCACATGGAGACGGGGTGCTGGATCAAGACTATTGCGGGGGGCAAGATTTTATTATGCTTAATTTAAAGAGAAAAAGATACAAAGATGTAGTGGTGTCTTCAAAGTAACAGATAGTTTGCCCTTAATTATGTGTAACTGAAACAATCACACATTCTCCTGGTTCACGCATAACACTAACCCATGGTTTATTTAAACCATGGTTTCTTGCCCTACCTGGGTTTTTTCTGGCAGATGATCAAACAAACCATGGTTTGTTTTCTCACTCTCTGGTTGTTTGTTTCCCTCCTCCTTTAGCTGCTCCCTCCCTGTATCGCAACTGCATTCACAGCACTGCAGTATTGCCATGTAAGGAGGCTGGGTTTTTTTTACCACTCTTACCTCATGCCTCTAGCCTAGCAAAACAACCCATGAACAACCCAATATTCTGGGTACACACATAATGATAACCCATGGTTTAAACAACCTACAGTTCATAACTCAACAACAAACAATGTGTTCTCTTCATGGGTTGTTCGTGGTTAACAACCCATAGTTAATGCATGGTTCTGGGTTCACAGATCGCAGCCCACGATTCAACAAACCATGGTTAATTAAACCATGGTTTGTCATTACATGTGCAACCCTTTCCTATAATCCTGCTTCTCCCTCTCTTCATTTCTTGTATTATTGTTTCGCCTGCATCAACATTTGGATTGTAAGTTCCTGGGGCAAAGAGCTGTCCTCTTGTATGCTATATAGTGCCATTCATATTGATGGCTCTTTATTTATTTATATAGGCATACATACATAAATACATACATACTTGAACACCTAGATCACTTTTCAAAATAAACATTATTCCAAAGTGACTTTGGAAGATGTAGTACTTCCACTTTTACAATGCCATATATGTTCATCATCATTAGGGTTAACTAGATGGTAGTCACAGCAGGACGGCGCCTGATAGACATCAGACAGAGATTCATTATCAGATTCAGATTAAATGTTAACATCAAATATAGATTACTAATAAGTGGTATTGCACATCACCTACCAAATAATAAATACATACAATGTTAAAATATAAAAGGCTGTATTTTATATTTAGAATATCAAATTATTAATGATAAAATGTAGGTTATTGAGCCATACCCTGATGGACAAGTGACACATACTATAGCAATGTCTGAAGGACCCCCTTGGCTTTCTAGCTACTATTGTAGTAAAAATACAGACTCCCTGGAGACTCCTAAAGTCTCCAAAATGAATGAGTCTCTTTATTCATATCCAATCCAACCCCCAAAGAATCTTTATTTAAAATAACTGTCTGGGGAGAAGAGAAAATGCCTCTCTAGAGTTTTAGACCCCATCTGCTCCATTTAGGCACATAGTTGATGGCCAATAAACTACAGAAAGATGGGATTCAAAATGAAGAAAAACTAACACAGCTTGTTAAGCACCCACAGAAATGAAATGGCAGTCATTTGCCACCATTTGATTAGAGTAAGCGTTACTGTGACTTTCTGCAGGAGTGGCAGTGTGCCATCATTAAGTTCCCTAGCTATTTGTTCCAGGACTGTGGCTTATAAACCTATCAGAACTTATTTAGTCAGAGCTTAAATGTGTCTCCTTAAAGAAGGATACCTTAAAACTAAAGCTACAATTCTAAGTATATGTACTTGGAAGTAAGTCTCAGTGAAGTCAATGGGACTTACTTCTGAATGAATATGATTGGGATTGAGCACCAAAGAGCCAATCCACATCACAGACGTGAATGCTGTGATATGCAAGGACACAGAGAGGTAACAGTACTCAGGAACGTAAAAGAGATGTTCCCTTTTCAGATTTCTTCCTCTTTTAAAAAAAAAATTAAACATTTACATGAAACTCTTATTAGCTTCTGATGCCATTTTGATTTGAGCAATTTAAACCCCAGGACTTTACCATTTCTTGCCACGATGTCATGTTGTGCTCATTTGTTCCAAATCTGTGTTTGCTCTATATACACTGTAGGTAGGGATGTACAGACTGCATAAAATCCATTCCATCTGTGTTTTAAGGATTGTCAGGCACCTTTTGTTCCATCATCCACTTGGACAGATGTGATTTTTTTCATCATGCAGAAAAATACGCAAATAATTACGTGAGAGGTTTTGTAACAATTTAAATAATTTACCTTAGTACATAAGATTTAGCATACTGTCCCCCATTCCATTCAACTTTTCCTCAGCAGAAAATTTCATATTTTCCTATGAATAAGTATGTGTAAATTTCGGGAACGTAAAAAAAAAAAAAAAGCATCCAAAAACCCACGGACTCCAGGCAGTCTGAGGGGGTCGCTCCACAGCAAATTCCGCCAGTCGGATACTTAGAAATCCGAGGTCATACTAGTCTGTCTCAAACTTCTCCAGCATCCCTAACTGTAGGGCCTGCGCATTCAGAAAAGATATTTCATGTGTGCAGAAACACCCCCCCCCCCCATCTCAGCAGCAACTATATGTCCATCATGCATTTGATGCTACTTCATCCAGAAAAATAATCCATGGGAATGAAGAAGTGGATGTCTTCTTGGTGATTCCCCAGAGTTATGGAACTTACTTTCAAAGGTACATCACTGTGAATTAATAGGAAAAATAAAATGCACATTTCAATGAATGGAGGTTATTTCACTGCTGCAAGCCTTTTTATCATTTTCTTCTGTTGCTATGGGTTTTTAGGATTTTGGAGATCTTGGCATGTTTTGTTTATTATTGATGCATTCCTTGCTGTTAGTTGATTTGTATGGTTTAAAAAGGCAGGCAGGTAGGTGGGTGGGTGGGTGGGTGGATAAATGTATGCCAGGCAAAATTTCAGTAGGTTAATTTTTGGGCACATGATGATCCAGAGATGGAGGACATCCCTGATGAAGAGGTAATCTATGCTAATTTTTAACCAGTATTGGTAGATGCAGATTTTGATAGCTTTCAGTGGCAAATTATGCATGCTTTTTAGTGGTAGATATAAGCTGGTTTGGGGGAAAAGATTTTTGGCATTTCAGAAAAAACAAGAAAGCTTCCATTTCTTTCCTTCTTGTCTGATGGCAAGAGGGAGCTTGCTAAGTACATTAATTGGCTGCACAACAAGCAATCCATTTTGTAATGATTTTTAACTTCTGCTCATTTTGTCCATCAGCTATAGTGGGAATAGTTTCTTTCATTGCTCTAGAGCAACAACATTGCTCAGACAGAGACAGAGCACATGGACTTTAATAGTTTCACATTAGGCCTGCACCAGGAATATATAAGAAATACCTTCCAAGTTCACTGGAGCTGCCAGAAGCAAGGTAGCCAAGTACAAAAGCAATTATAAGGGTATTGGATCTGGATGCACTGATAAGACTGCATGTGATCCCTGCAGCACACTACAGTAAGGCTAAGTTCTTCAGGCCAAGTTGCTCTTTCTTTGGTCCCCAAATGACAGGGACCAAGACAGTCTGTGTTGTCTGTGTTAGATTCCCATCACTGAATGTCATGGTGTTCAAGAGAAAGGGGTATAAGCTTTTCCTGGGAACATTTCTGTGACAAGACTGAACTGGGTGTACAGGGAGATGCCATATGGTTCTGCCAAAAGGAACAATACAGATTCAGAGTGTCTTAATTCTCTGATGTTTTATGGAATTGAAAAGGTCTGCTCTGTGGAGACATGATGATGATGACGATGACGACGACAACGACGACGACAACGACGACATGTCCATTCTAGGGTTTTGTTAAAGTCTTTACAGGGAGCTGAAACTGAAAAGCATTTCTTTTCTCTCTTGCTCTCTCTTCACATTTTTGCAGCTAAGCTGTAACTTTCTTAGGGCGCAATCCTATGGCTGGTAGTCAGCAGCTAGACAGCCATAGGATTGGTTGGTTTCTGGAGAACTGCCTCCCTGCCCCTCCCCCACCTCCTCGTAGGTGGCACAGATCATCCCTGGGCTCCGTGTTTGGAAGAACAGTGCGGAGCGGGGCAAAAGGGGGAGGTCCCAGGGAAGGGAGGGGCCAGGAATGTGTAAGTGCTGGTACAACACTTCCTATGCATCATCCGGCCTACTCACCCTGCGCTCCAATGTCCCATGGCTAGACAGCCAAAATCGACCATCTAACCACAAATGCAGGGCAGCTGGAGCATGGAGGAGACCATCTCCTCCGTGCTCCTCCTGCCCTGCATTACATAGGCGGTCACCTCCAAGTTTGGAAGCAGCCACCTCTCCACATAGGATTGCACCCTTAAAGTGAAAAAGAAGAATCAAACGTGGCATGTAAAGTCAGAAGCTTCCTGCTCATACCTTCTAGGTTGCCAAAAGGAAACATGCCATTTAGGCTTGCATTAACAAAAGCTATTCATGCAAGACAGCTTTAGGTAAATCTTGATAGCATCTATTTACTTAAGCTGGTACAAGCAAGAACAACCATTGCAACCTTGCATTGTTTGCAAAACTGTTCTTAAGTAAATTGTGAGCAATCTTTTCTCTCACTCTGTCTTAATTCTCCCAAATAAGGTTCTGTTCTTCTCTCATTACGTCAAATATATTCCCTGTTCATTATCATACATTGTTTTCAGAATTGGCTACTCATGCATCTATAGTGAATGTTTAATGTCACTGCACATCTCTGTTTTCAAACTCTTTATCACTATGTGATAGATACACATGAACAGATTCAGGCATTTCAGACCACCACTTTGCCAGGCCAATCAGCCAATTAGGATGCAATCCTATGGCTACTAGTCAGTGGCTAGATGGCCACAGGATAGGTCGGTTCCTGGGAACCATCCTCAGAGCCCACACTCCAAGGTCAGTTCCCTGACAACCGACCTCCACCCCCTCCCTCACTGCCTTGTAGGCAGCACAGACCGGCCTCACACTCCACGCTCGGAAGAGGAGCGCAGAGCAGCAAAAACACAGTGTCCCTGGGGGTGTGTCAGGGCAGGGTAGTCAGAAATGCCGGTACAACACATCCTACATGTCATCCGGCTGCTGCTTCCCGTGCTCCGAGGTCCCACAGCTAGACAGCCGAAATCGGCTGTCTAGCTATAAATGCAGGGTGGCTGAAGCATCGAGGGGACAATCCCCTCCACACTTCTCCTGCCCTGCATTGGATAGGCAGTCGCCTCTGAGTTCAGAGGCAGCCACCTATCCCGATAGGATTGTGCCCTTAGGAAACTAGCTAGCATAAGACTTGTGCCTATGTGCCTGCACAATTTGTATTCTCTGGCTTGCAGCTGGTGGACTCTCTTCTCTTTCCCTTTTGGACAGCTCCTCTGGTTTAAGTCCTGAGTCTCCTGTGACCCTGGTTTGTTTGATAGTTTGCTTGCTTGCTTGCTTGCTTATTTATTTATTTATTACATTTCTATACCACCCAATAGCCAAAGCACTGGTTTGTATCATATAACACTCAGCTGGCTTTTAACTGTCACTTTGTCAGGGCCAAAACAAGTATCATTTTATATTAGGGATGTACGGATTGTGTAAAATCCATTCCATCTGTGTTTCGCAGGTCGTCAGGCTCCTTTCATGCTCTCATCAGCCCACTGACGGAACTGGTATTTTTTACTTTCTGAATTTGTGCAAATTCACATATGCAAAAATGCACAAATCCCCAAAAATGCACGAATCCCCCAAACAGGCTTTAGCCTATGGGGGGAAATGCACATTTTCAGCCAGGTTTTTTTTTTATTTTTGTGTATTTTTAATGACAAAGTTTGCTCAAAATTCCTGAAGGTTAGAAAAATGGTCCACAAGTCCACGAAATCTGCCTGACAGGGGGAAAAGCCAGTCCACTGTGGAATCCATGGGTCAGATTCATAACAAATTCAAACACATTTATTTCTGTTGCAGATTTCCCCAACATCCCCATTTTAAATCTGTATCTAAGAGCTATGTCTTTTTTTTTTTCATTTTTACTCTCGAGTAGATGCAGGGGGCCTGATCGAGATTGGGATGCTAACATAGGGGCTTAGGGGGGCTTTTAATATCCAGATCAGGCTCCCTGCACCTACACTAAAATAAAAAAATGAAAATAAAATATGTAGCTGCTAGATACAGATTTAAAGTAATGGCTGGTTTGGCTCTTAGCTGTCCAAACCCACCCATTTCTTAATCCTTCCCAGCACTGGCTTGATCAAACCTCCACCAGGATCAGCCTGGCTCCTAGCTAAAGCACTCTTCACATACAACTATGAAGTTCCCTTAAACTGGATTTTGCTACATTATCCATTGCCCCATCCTCTGTGATAGTTTGCTGTTTTTTATAAATGATTCTATTCTGTAGCTTTTACTTTCCCAAGAAAAAAGTTTCTTCTTTCCTGAACATACAACAATAAATAACAGAGCTCATGTTGAATACTTGGAGGGGCAGGGAATATTCACCACATGATATGCTTTACACTTGCCATAACTTTTTTCCCACCATGTGCCAATAAGATGGCTTGTTGCTTGGTTCAAGACCATTAATAGAACGGTGATAAAATAAAATAAAAAGACCTCAGGCATAAACATGACGAAAGCAAGGAAATAGATGTCTTCTTACACATGTCTAATCATAGTTGTTATTGACCTTAAGCAAAGTTGATTACTTTAATAGAGTTTTCCTATAAAGTTTATCATATCAACTTTTGTCTGTTCCCTTACTTACCAAACCAACTGATTTTTTAATCAACATCTCCATGCTTCTATCATATTCTTACAATCTGCCCACCCCATCCCCCATCCTTCCTGAGCTGAGAAGTTTCAAGGGAAGTAAAACCAAGTTAAGTTTCCTTTGGATGAGTGAGCACTGGAGAATTATGGTATCTTTGTAATATTTTCTTAATTTACAACAAAGCGCAGTAGAAGCAAACAAGGGTCAAAATCCGATGGGGCACTTCCACCCCTGCCGAAACAGACACACTAGTTTCTTGAAGGAGGCAGGTTGTCGGAGGTCACATAAGGGTCTTAGCAAGTGCTAAATCTCCCTTGCCTAAGTGGCAATTCCCACTCACGCAATGCAGTTGGCAGTTCCCAACACTTGCACAACGGAATCAGTGGGGCAGAAAAAGAATCGCGGGCGTAAGCACCCCACCGGATACTGTTCAAGCACTCCTGCTGCAAGCAAAATGCAGCTTGATCAGCACTTCCCCATCGCTGCACCACCACCCCAATCCTGCTGAAAAACAGTCAGTTCTTTCTCTGACCATTCCAGCTGCATCCTGCTGTTTCTCACCCACACATATCCAAGCCCTGGTCCCTGTTGCCACACATCTTCACCCACATGCACTCATGAATGTCCATATATACACACGTAGTGACAAATGCGGGTCTACGATGGCCTCTAACCAGAGGTGTGGTGCGCACACAGCAGATTTATGCACTACATAAGGGAAGGGAAACCCCAGAGACCTTCACCTCTTGGTCGGTTGAAAAAAGTTAGAAAAATGCTGACTCCCCTTGGGTTGTTCAGGTTTAGTTCCACATGCAAAAATGGGACAGAAGCTTCAACCCAGATTGTAGATAATGGACTGTACCACATTGTCTAAAAACATGCAAGATAAAGCTTCCTGGGTGGATGGTGATGGGGAGACTGGGTGGAGGCATAGCTGTTATTAGGTACCCTGGAGCCATCACAATTCTGTTAAAAACAAATTTGAATGGAGAGCCTTGAGCATGGGGCTTCTCCTTAACATTCCTAATGAGATTCAGAAATTCTGTGTTCAGCAAAAGACTTTTTGATTGCTACTTCTCAACAACCTAAGGCTCACTTCTTGACCACCTTCCTTGCACTAAAAGACGGCAGGAACTCCCATGGAGGCTGCAGAATGCCTGCATGGCCTTGCAGGTTAAACTGCATTCCTGCACATATGGACCTTGGCTTTGGGACTCAGTGGGTGCTTTACCAGGGGAGGTAAAGCTTTCTCTCTGGGAAACAGCTTTCTCTGAGTAAAATGCTGGGATAGGTGCCAGTGGAGCAGACATTCATGCTAGGAAAGAATCATGAGGAATGGCAGTAAAGCCAATCAGACCCCAGGTTATTGTCAGAGTTAAGATACACCAGCATGAGGCATGTCCAAGCAGAAAGAATGAACAACTGCAGTTCAACAAGTTGCCTAAACTGCAGGATGGTTACAAGGTGCAAAATAAAGAGTACAAATAATTTGATGGCTCAGAAGTTGGACTCAGGATGGGTCAAAACAATGGAAACTTGTTCTGGCAAATGAACAGAAGGAATAGAAAGCTCAGGGAGCTTCCTTGTCTCTTGATTAATTTACATGTAGCCAGCTACACAGAGCCAAGGTAGTACAGTATTCAAAACAAAAGGTGCCATCAAGGGTGCTCAGGTAGTTCTTGACCTTGCTGACCTGTTTGAGCATGCTTTGGGATTGGGCAATTTTTCCTACTAAGGCTTTTGATTGGGCAATTCAAAGGTACCCTCATGGCTGGCTGATGGTATGTCAATCAGGCAGACATTTGCGTGTTTCCATGGTGACAGGAAGGAACTCCCTTTAATGTAATCAATGGAGGAAGTGGATACCTACTGTGACTCCTGTACCTGTACAGCAGTCCAAGACCTTACTGATGATGTTCCTGGCAGCTTTTCAGCCTGTGCCCTACAGATAGGGATGTTCTGGGCGTCCAGCTGGGGCTCAAGGCCCAGCAAGCAATCTCCGGCTTGGCCCCCTGACACCAGTCCGCAAATCCCCCTGCTTGCCTGGCTCGGCACGCATTCAGCCAGGCAAGCACACGACCACCTGCTTCCTCACCGAACCACGATTTTGCAGAAAAATTGCAGCTCATCC
The DNA here is from genome assembly GCF_057233095.1 of Heloderma suspectum. Taxonomy (NCBI): domain Eukaryota; kingdom Metazoa; phylum Chordata; class Lepidosauria; order Squamata; family Helodermatidae; genus Heloderma; species Heloderma suspectum. Next base: position 253,452,292 of record NC_139460.1, on the reverse strand, counting down.
TTGTTCATAAACATCCATATATGCAAATGGTGGCCATAAAGGGGCCATTGACACAAGATTACAGGTGTAAATTGACCATTTATGCCTGTAATCTTGTGGAAATGGCCCCTCTATGGCCGCTTTTTATGCAGATGGTCATTTACAAACAAGAATGAGATGCAATTTTCCCACAAAATGGTGGCTCGTCAAGGAAGCAGGCAGCTACCTTGCAGCCGCTCGCGGTCCATCTGGTTCAGCACGTGGTGCAGCAAATAGGGACAGGCAGCCGGTGACCAGTGTGCAACCTAGACCCTGCTGGGTTTGCCCATCCCTATCTCCAGAGCCAAAATGGATTCTTGGGCAAAGGCCTCAAGGTAATGGCAAATCAATATATTGCATACTATACACATCCAAGAAAGAGCCAGCAGTCTTAAGCTCCACTAGGACAGGGGTAGGCAGAAAATAGATCTCCAGATGTTTTGGACTTCAACTCCAAAAAGCCCATGCCAGCATGGCCAATGGCCAGGGATGCTGAGAGTTGAAATCCAAAACATCTGAAGAAGATCTACTTTCTGCCTATCCCTGCTCTAGAATGCCCCACTGGTGAACTGTCAATTCAGAACACATCCACTGTATTTAAGAAACATTAGATGACCACCCCTCATGTGTTGAAAGTATGTGTGAGGGGGGTGACAGGGCCACATGGGTTAACCCCATCCTCCACACTGCTGATGTGCTCCTGTCCATTCCTCTAACCAGCCATATGCCGCAACAGTGAAAAGATGCCCTCTGTGTATACCAATATATAAACCTAGCCCATTTCCACACAAGGGAGAATTATAGGCAAATCAGGACCCTGACACCCTACATGGAGGATCTCTACACACATACATCAGCATGTGCATAGGGCTGTTCTCATGGTTGTCAAATGCAGAGCCAGCTGTCATCAGGGGAGCATGGCTAGCCTGTGCAGGCCTGTGAGCCCCCCTTTTAACTCATGGCAGGGTTCATGTGAACCCCCTTTTAACATTCTTATGTCAAAGGCCCTGATTCCCGCTAAGTGTATTTTTAGCCAAAATCATAGCAATAGACCAGTTCACTGCAACCAAGCTGCAAACCCACAGAAACATCTTCCAAACCGCTGTTCACATCCATCAGTTCTAAATGGACTTTCTTGCCCTCTTAAATAGAACAGTTTTACATCATCAAGAGTACAGTCTACATCTTATTTTCTAAATAATTCATTGGATGGGCAAGGCAAGACTTTATAAAAATAAGACATTATCAAATGACACGTTTTGATCTGATACAGATGTAATAATCTGAAGATGGAAGGCCTTTAGAGTCTCAGCAAGCCATTTTCTGTCATAGTGAATCAACAGAATGAAATTCATAAATGCCAGACTTTTTTCCTTCTTTTTTGTCTTACATCCAGGGTTCATATCTCCATATACTTGCATTTTGTAGTAGATATTAAATATGGATTTGAGCTGTGACATTTATTATTTGTAATATGGGAGTAACTTCGGACCTATTCAGACTTTAATAGGGCCAGTAGTGCACTAGCAACTCTTCAACATTTCTTATAAGCCAGCAGACTTTCCAGAATGTCAGCATTCAAATCCACAGCTAGTAGGTATACAAAGTCCTTCTTGTCTTTCCCACCTACAGACAAGCTGAACTTTTGTTGCGTATTGGGGCTTAGGCATTGTTTTGACTCTTATACTCATGGAAAGGTTGCATTGTTGGAGGACCTTCATTTAAAAATAGCTCATAGATCGGGGGGGGGGGACAGAAGATAGTGCTTGGTCACCACCTCTGAGTGATAACTGAGAGGTACTTCACATCCTTACCAGCAGAGTACGGATGTCGAGAAGTGGCACCAGGAGCAGGCTGGATTAGGACCCTGTACAGCCTTCTGATGCCAGCCACACCACCACCTGGGCCTGGACAGTCAGCAGCGTGCATCTTCACAGTGCTGACCCAGATTCTCCCTGCCTTATACAACTCCTCTCAGCACCTGCCAATAGGGACGCAGAAGACCTGTTCCCCTCAGTTGCTGCTCATGGATGCAGCACAGCACTACCTTCTCAACTCAGGGCACGCCTCAGCCGATTTGAAGACAAAAGAGTCCTCTGGGGTCAGCCTTCAACAGGGGAGAGAGAGACACGGTTAGCACAGGATGAGGCTTGAGGAGGGGAGATGGGGCTGGGAAAGGGCTCTACATTCTGAAAGATCTGAAAGATAGAAGCTTAATTTTAAAGTGGATTTCAGTTGCCAGCTGGATCCAACGTTTTCACATTTTGGATTCAATTCTACCCTAAGCAAAATGGGGAGGGGAGGAAGAGTTAGCCTGTTGCTCATGGCATTTGACTTCAAATTCCAATTTTGTTTTTTTTACAGATGTTAAACTACTTTCCTTAGATACACCTAGGTACTCTTTTCTCCCTGAAATGTATGCTAATGATACTTTTTTCAATTATACTCCCTATAGAATATCTCTATTGTTTTATGTACACAAAGAGGATGGTTAAATTTTAATATCTCTTGGCTCCACAGTGGGTGGCTCAGAATCTCAACACAATTGCGCATTCATTTCTCCTCTGTATGTTCATAAATTCTCACAACAATGAAAGCTTCTACGTAAGTTAAATATCTTTAAATCACCCTCTTCCCCCATATCCTTCTTGGTTATTTATTTTGCTGCAAGCCAGGAAGCTAGTTCCATTTTATTTCTTCTTTCATTTATTAACACTCCTCATGTGTATACTGCAAAATCCAAGCCTGTTTTGTTGTGACTGGATTGGGCAAGCGCTCCTCTGATCTTTCTTTCCCCTTTCTCATTTGTGTAAAGCTAGACGGGTGCTACATTATCCAAAAAGCAGACAAGACTTATCTGTCACTTGCAGAAATCGTCTAATGTATGTGTCAAGCCTCTCCAGAACACTGTCTCAGCAGTAGAAATATAACAGGTAGGAATATGAACGGGTGTGTATTAAATTAAATGTCAACTCTGACCTTTAGAGGTCAAAGCCTCAAAGGCTGGGGATGACAGATGCATTTTTGAAAGTCTTTCATACGTTTGGCAGGCCTAGCTTGATAATACCGTGAGCCGAGAGCAGCGTTGCTTGGCTCAGAGTGGGCTCATGGACTGAGTCAGTTTCACATTGCCATGTGACATTACTATTGATCTGGCTCCAAAGGATTCTGAGATGGCTTACTCTTGAGAGGAGCCCAATGCTCATACCAGGTATTGTGTGGGCAGCGCTTAATTGGGTCTGGTTGGGGAAGGGAAGAGAGCAAATTAGACACACAGGCATAGCTGGGACAATAAATTGGCTACAACTTTATTGACTCCCTTGAACAGAGCATTCTGAGATGGCTTGTTGTTTAGAGGAGCCCAGTGCTCACACCAGGTATTTTAAGAAAGACAGGGGGAGCGTGCCCCTGTTGGTTCTCCTAGACCTCCCAGTGGAACTTGATACCATCCACCATGGTATCCTTCTGGGGAGGATGTCTGAATTTGGAGTTGGAGACTTGACTCCCAACCGAAGTGTATTCAATAGATTTTGTAAACAAAGCAAAGGCATGTAAAAAATGTATGTGCAGGGTTCCCAATCATGCAAACAGTGCCTATGTTCATATAGCTTGGACATGCTTGGACAAGTTCATATAGCTTGGACAAACAGCAGGATGAAATTTAATAGGGATAAATGCCAGATTCTGCACCTAGGAAAAAGAAACCAAATGCACAGTTACAAGATGGGGGATACTTGTTCAACAATACTACAAGCGAGAAGGATCTTGGAATTGTTGTAGATCACAAGCTGAATATATGAGCCAACAATGTGAAGTGGCTGCAAAAAAAGGCAAATGCTCTTTTGGGCTGTATTAATAGAAGTATAGTTTCCAAATCACATGAAGTACTAGTCCCGCTCTACTGGTTAGGCCTCATCTGGAGTATTGTGTCCAGTTCTGGGCACCACACTTTAAGAAGGATGCAGACAAACTGGAGAGGGTTCAGAGGAGGGCAACAAAGATGACCAGGGGACTGGAAACAAAGCCCTATGAGGAGAGACTGAAAGAACTGGGCATGTTTAGCCTTGAGAAGAAAAGACCGAGGGGAGATGTGATAGCACTCTTCAAGTACTTGAAAGGCTGTCACAGAGAGGAAGGCCAGGATCTCTTCTCGATCATCCCAGAGTGCAGGACACAGAAAAATGGGCTCAAGTTACAGGAAGTCAGATCCTGGCCGAACATCAGGAAAACATTCCTGACTGTCAGAGCAATACGACAATGGAACCAATTACCTAGGGAGGTAGTGGGCTCTCCCACACTGGAGGCATTCAAGATGAAGCTGGACAGCCATCTGTCAGGGATGCTTTGACTTAGATTCCTGCATTGAGCAGGGGGTTGGACTTGATGGTCTTATAGGCCCCTTCCAACCCCACTATTCTATGATTCTATGTCTAGGCTGTGTTTACACAGTTTACCAAATAAGTGTAGGTCAGGACTTAGGAGTAGAGCTTACTGTTGTGACTCTGCTTCCACCTTCATGCCACATGCAGTCAGTCACCCTTGAATTACATGTGAAAGGAACTTGTGAATGAACTATCTGTAACCCAGCTGCCTCAAATAGTACATGCAGAGCAAATCTGTGGCATTGTTGGGCTGGAGTAGGGCCCATGGGCCTGGCTATGGTAAAGGGACAGCTCTGCATTCCGGCTTGCCTCTCCTATGGTATACTGCTGATTTCTATCTGGCCTAACAGATTAAAGTCAAAACTACACCAAGGCACGGAGGGATATATATGTGATAAGTGTGTTCTAGAGTGGTATTCACTCTTTCTTTGGATTTGACTTTTGGCACATCTGCCCAAAAGATTGGTTTCCCCAGCTAAATACCAATTTGTGCTTTCACAAAAAATAAAGCTTTGCACCACACTTCAGAAAGGATGGTGTGCATGTGTTTGCCTATGCAAAGGTTATCTCCATTTGGAACGAAAAGACATCTAATGAAGGAACAATCATTATCCTTTCTAGCAATAATTATTTCTAAGTAGTAAAGTTAGGGTCACCTTATGGAATCACCACGACCTTAACAATGCACTATCTCCATCAAAATAAAATATTAATTAGGTCTGATTCAGCATATCTTATCAGAATGAAAACCAATACAAGTAAGGATTGCATGGCTTCAAGCTAGATTTCACAAACTATCAAGGAGGTCAACTATAGAGTTATCCCTTAGGCCACAAGGACTAATACAGTGTTTGATCTTGATAGTGCCTTTTCCACCAGTGCTAATAAGAATCATAGAATTTCAACCTTCATTTCAAATCTCTACCTTTGTTCAAAGGAAGGCCTTAGTTCATATCAGTCAGCATACTTCTTAATTATGCAATCTGTTAAAAAGCTGAACTAATTAGGACTTGCATGTGACTATAGAAATAAACTGCATCAATGCATTCTCCCCAAAGAGGTTTTGTCTTTTTTAAAAAAAAACAAGATCATTTTCAGCTATAATTGGGCATACACATACAAATGTGGTAAATAGAAAATTAAGAAACATTTAAGGCACACTAAGGAGCTAAAGGGATTATGAAGAAAATCTATAGTGTTTAAAAAGAATTTAAGATAAGTAAAACCCACATGTGAGAAATGATCATAACTCTCAATTATGGCTTTTAAAGAAAATAGGTATACAAAATGTTTTCTTAACCAGGAAAATGAATAGCACATAACTTACTGCTGCAAACACAACATGTTTGTGTATTTTATCATCTAAAAGAGGATTTTGGAAGAACAGAACATTCACTTCTTAATTCTAAAATAATGCATTTAATGTAATCCCACTGAAATCAATGCACTTACTTCTAAGTAAATAGGTTCGAAGTGTTACAAATGTGTTATACATCCAGCTGACTTAGGCTAGATCAACACTAGTGTTTTTTATCAGCATTGAAGTGCTGTGATAACTGTTGGGGCACATTACGCATTCCGTATACGACTTTTCTAACATTATTTCCTGCTTTTTATTCCGTATTATCCAAAATAGCACAACAGATGTCACTGGGCTTCATCACACGGAGCTTTTATCCTGCGATTGAGATTGCTCCTTCACAGAAGTTTGCGGGCTCAAGTTACGCCATGACCTGCCTGCACTAAATGCCCTTTGTTCTGTTCTTAAATAGATTGCAGATAATGAACTATCAAATTACCCCATTGTGTTCCGCTTCAGTTTCCTCCATGAAAAGAGGAGGAAAAGTGGCAAGAAGAGGAGCGAGATCAATGAAAGGTAGTGGAAGACTCAGATACGGGGGCAGGGGCGGGAAGCACATGTAAAAGGAGTCAGTGGTGACCCTGCATTTAAAACGGAAGCAGAAGGCCCCGTTTTAAATGCAGGATTTTAAGCTGGTGTAGAAATGCCCATTGTGTGCACTAAGACATATAAATACTCAAGAGGGATAAAGCATCACCATGATGGGATAGTATCGATATGACACGAGGTATAGATCTGGACCCAGTTTAAAGCCTGAGAGCCTTCATAGTATCATTTACATAGTATCATCTTTTCCAGATTCTTCTCTCCATGCATCTAAAGTGCATATTGGACCCTTCATTAGAGTTTGCTAAGAAGCCATTATGGTGTGAAGAGAAACCATGTCCAATCAAGGACACTCTGACCAACATTTTTGTTACTGTCTCTCCCATGGAGCAGCAGCTATAATGCAGCTTCTTAAATGACAAAACACTATAAAGCAGAGCAAGTGCCATGTAGACTGGAATGTGTAGACCTGAGTTCAAATCCTCACTCAGGCCACAGCCCTATTCAACACTTACTAGAGGAAGTAAGTCCTATTGAAATCTGTGGGGCTGCCGAATAAACATCCTTAGGATTGCACTACACTCTGTGAAGCACACTGGATCAGGGTAAGATACAAATGCAATAAATAAGTATCAGTTGTCTGGGGGGGAGGGTGTTATTATGGGTTGGATCCAGAGCTTTGTGGAGCAGAAATCCACAAACTGGATGATCCCATGGACAGAAGGTGGCAGGCTGGCAATTTCCGCTGATTCTCCCTTACCCCTGAAGCTTCCTAGGGGTTGTGCTGCAGCACCACACCTACTGAGTTCTGGTGTCTCAGTGCCTGAGCATACCTTTGCCATGCTGCATCTGGCATCAGCCACAGAAAGAAGCAAAAAGCACGTTTTCCTTTCGCTTGCAAAATGGCTGATGCTGGTGGTGCCCCTGACAAATGGTAGAGTGGGTGTCATGGAGATGCCAGGAAACCATAGGCGTCCTGAACATAGGGGCTGAGCACAAAATTCTAGAGCGGCTCCGAAGCAGGCATTGTAATATGGAGTCCTTCGAATGACTCAATCCTTTGAAGGACTCACCTAGGCAGCAATCACTTCTGTAGCTCAGGAGATGTCAGCTCGCAGCCACAACTGTGATGCCCTGCAGCGCCCCCCAAAACAACGGCGTTACGCTTGGAACGCACACACACGGTGGCACACAACTCCCGATCTGGGAACAATCCAGCCACCTGCCTTTTTTTTGACCAGCTCAACTGCAGACTTAGAGGGGATGCAAGTGTTACCCTGAAACGGGTTGCATGAAGTGTGATGATGCAGTGTGGGTCTGCAGAAGGACCAGTGCAGTAACTTGCAGTAGCTGCTGAACTCCTTGCTTGAGACATCAATGGAAGAGTCTTTCTGTTCACAGTGGGCCTACTCTGCATTCAGCCCTATTTTTAAAAACTCCTATCCTTCCTGGTATCACACATGGTTCATCCTCACAATAACCCTGTGCAGTAGGTGAGAGAGTGACTGTCCCAAGATCACCCAGCGACATTCATGGCTGACTGGGCATTTGAACCCAAGTCTCTGCAGTGACACTCTAACTAGTACGCCACAAGGCCTGCTTAGTTCAGCATTCTGTTTCCAGTAGTGCAGTGGAGGCTGGTAGCTTGCAGTGAGTCTGCTCTGGATTTCAGTCAGAACCAGAACCAGTCAGAACTCTAATGGAGCTGTCTGAGCTGCTAAATCTATTTTGGATATTGGAGTCAGCACCTTGGACAGCTCCTTTAGAGTTCTGACGGAAACCCAGAGTGGATTCACTGCCCCACTGAGTGGGGTCATCACCCTCCATTGCAATCGTGATCAACCAGATGGTGATCAACTAGATACTTCTGGGAAGCCTATCACCAGGACATGAAGACAACAGTCCTTCCCTGTTGTTTCTCCACAACCCCCTTGTTCTCAGAGGTCCATGCCTCTAAACTCGGTTTAGCTACCACAGCTAATAGCCACTATTAAACTTATTCTCCATGGATTTCTCCAATCTCTCTTTCAAGGCATCTGTAGTATAGGGATTGGATATATAGGGATGCCTCCCTATCACATCCAGGCTCCCCGCGTAGCTAACAGAATGTTGCAGTTAAACATCCAGAAAGTCTCAGCTCTTCTTCGTTGGAAACCTTGTTTTTGCTGCTGTTGCCGTTGTTTTTGTTGTTGTTTTGTATTTCAAACAAATCAGGAGTTGATAAATTATTCAGCAAGAATGAAACTTGCATGCACCTCCCCCTCCCCCGAACACAAAACAAATTTGATTCAAGTTAAATGTGTTTTTGACTAATGGCTTCTGCCTGCATGATTTATCAGTGTAATGTGGACAGGGTATGGCAGCGGATTGGTATGGATAATTTCTGCATTTCTAGGATGACGTTCCGCATGCCTAAGTATGGAAGCCTGGGGAATGATACATTTTCAAATGATTGCCCGATGGGGCTGGGGGGTGAGGTGGGGAAATGGTATGCCTCAATGCAGGGAGAGTCTTCCCCCTCTCCCAAAAAGCAATAAAAGAGACACATTTCTTCGTTTGTCCTCAGCAATGAAAACCATATGTCGACTCGGTCGTAGAAAAAGTCAGAAAAAGCATTAGAGTTAAGCGAGACTGTTACGTTACAAACCACAAAACAACTTGGCATGCCGTTCAGCCACCCCAGAGAAGTACCTATGCAATATGCATTAATTTAAATAGGACATTAGACCACAGGCAAAGCTGTACAAATCCAGTATCAAATAGATATACATTTTGCCCTACAGAAATACTATATTCTGCATGTGTATAGACAGATTAGCAGCGCCTTGGCAATAACTAAGGCCCGGTTCTTGGGCCAAACTAGGCATGATGACAGGAGATCTATAATCAGATCTCTGGCATGTTTGTTTTTTAAGGCTCAGTGCACCCGCTGGGTCAACCAATTCAGAACTGGGCTGTAGCGTAGAAGTGTGTTGGGGGGGGGGGATTTAGCCCTTCCTCCACACCATTTTCCCAATTCAAATTGTCCCGCATTGTGCTCTTTTCCCACCCCCTGCACGTCAGGGGCACTAGCAGCTGAATTCAACTAACAATAACAACACCAACAATGGAGATCCAATCATGGCTTCCCCACTGTCTCATTTAGTTGCGCCTTGAAGGCCAAAAATGACATTACTTTAAAATTGTCTAGCAGCTACATTGTTTTTTATTCTAGAGAAGGCACAGAGCCCTCAATTTGGATTACAACACTACTGTGGGGGTAGGGGGCTTTTAAAATCCAGATTGGGACCCCTGTGCCTACTCTAGAGTAAAAATAGGGGGGATACATAGCTGCTAGGCACAGATTTAAAGTAATGTCTAGTCCGATTCATGCATTCTGTACCCGAATAGAGAAAACACGCAAGAAGAGGAAGCGATCCAGTCATGCCACCTCCTCATGTGTTTCTATCATCCTGGACTCACAGAGCACAATGGTCTGAACAGGAGAGCCTCATGTATCAGTGGAGGCTCTCCACGTGAGCCATCTGGAAAGCCTCCACACATACAGGAGGCTCTCCTCTTCACAAAGTCACCTTCCATGAGTACAGGGCACAAGGAGGAGGGTGAGGGTGGAACGCTCCATCTTCTTGCGTGTTTGCACTATTCAGCTACAGAATGCCTATCCTGAGCTTCTGTTTTGACCCTAACTGAGACAATAATCCTATATCTGTGGCTCTAGCATTTCAGACTGCAGGTTGGTACAAGATCACCCAGCAAGCTTCAGATCTCAACAGCAGTTCCAATCTCTACTCAATTCTTAAGCTTGCAGGTATAAGCACTCTCTCTTTCTCTCTCTCTCTCTGTCTCTCTCTCTCTCACACACACACAGACACACACACACTGTCTCTGAAGACCAAATTAGAGATGACAATTGTCACATAGGTAACCCTGGCATGCTTGCTTAAAAAAAGAAAAGGCCAACACTGCCCCTACCACAATTTCAATCAGACTCTGTCCCCCCTCCCTGCCTTTCCACCCATTGCAAATAGCAGGTAAGGAGAGCCAATTCCAATATGGACCATGGCAGGGGCAATCCCCCTCCCCCCACGCCGTGGTCCCAATTTGGCTCCACCACCCACCCACCCCATAGCCATTTCTTAAAAGCAAGTATGCCAACCTGACAAACACCGTATCTAGGTTGGCCTACAACTGAACAGACCCCATAGGGTTGCTGTGAGGAAAAAGAACCACAAGTTGTTCTAAGAAATAGCAGGCAGGAATAACTTCTTTTTTAAAACCCAGAGAGCTTCAGTACTGGGAAAGGCTGGCGCTAGGTTAATTTGCATATCTGAGGCAAACTTCACACTACTTTTTTTAGGTGTACTGTATGCTTCAGGTGTTCCAAGTGTGCATCTAAACATGTCGAGTGTGAATGTGATGAGCCTAGGTGTCATACAAGTATGTAGGAACACAGGAACCTGCCTCACACTGAGTCAGACTGTAGATCCATCTAGCCCAGTATAGTCAGCGCTGACTGGCAGCATCTCCCCGGGGTTTCAGACAGGATTCTTTCCCAGCCCTACCTGGAAAAGCTGGTGATTGAACCTGGGGCCTCCTATATGCAAAGCAGGAGTTCTGCCACTGAGCTGCGGCCCCTCCCTAAGGCAGAGGCACCAGGGAGATGTTATTGGCTGCACCTCCCTGCTAAGTTGAGCTCACTGGGTTGTGCCGCTGCATAATGTGTGAAATAGCCCTGAAGAGCTGCCACACGTTACAGTCAGGTTTTAGGCTAAAAACGCAGCTGAAGTTATTAGTCCATCACTGATTCCTTATCTTATAATTATGCATACATAATCTATAGGGCAGCAACACTGAACCATTCATTTGTTAATCAGATCAAATCTCTTGGCTGAGACTCAATTTTCCCCCTCATTTTCAGTCTTCATCTGTCTTGGCCTCATGTTTTCTCCCTGGCATAAAATAAATGTCCAGCAGAGAAAATGGTCTATCTAGAAATCTTGTTTTTCTCTTCATTCATCGTAACTCACTGGAGCCTTTCACTCTACCTAAGCCCAGTCGATCAGATAAAAAAAGACTACATTGATTTTCCAGAAAAGAAAACATTTAAAAGTTCTGTTGTCCTGAGTCTTAAAAAATAAAAAATAAAAATCCAAAATCATGGCGCGTTTCTATTCTCTCTCTCTCTCTCTCTCTCTCTCTCTCTGCTGGCCTGTCAGATCTTATAATAAAATTAATGGGCAAGGAGAAAAAAGATTTTCTCAACCTCTCCAAAACTTTAACAAACCCAGAGGGGGCAGGGGATGAACAACTTGGCATAGTGACAGAACTTGGCTTCATTCGCATGACATGGTACAGACTGCTGAAACATCACTGTGGTAACAGAAAGCCTATAGCAAATATTACAGAGGTTAAAAGAAACCACAAAAATAAAAAAGCTACAGCAGCACAGCAACAGAGTGCCTTCTTGGCTGGGTGGAAATCGATTTCATCTTGCAGCGTAGACCCAGCAATAATGTTAGCATGTGCTTCTTGTTGCCTAAACATCAGATATTGCTGCTGCCTCTTGTCAAGTTACATTTTGCCCCTTGTTCCATCAGTGGCCCAACCACAGCAACCCACCTGTCAGACTTGTACACTGTCATCTTGCACATAGTCATAGGTTTCCTTTCCATACTGAAGTTACAGAACTCATCGACATGGGCCCTCAGAACTGTCTTGAAGTTACCATATGTATGATCCTAACACTGAGCCCATAGCAACCCAGGAGAGTTTCTACAGTTAGCTCAGATCTATGAATGGGGATCTTCATTATTTATTCCTAATTCTGTTACTCCCATTCCTCCCCATTCAGATGGCAGAAGAGAGTTTACAGAAATTCGAAACAAAACATAAGAATGACACTAATGTATAAACCACCAGATAAAAACTCCAACCAACCTTGCACACAAACCTTGCCAGTGTTTATATATGGCTGATGTCCAAACACTGATTATGCAATGGAGTGATCCCTTAGAGCAGAAGTGCCAAACCTCATTCAGCCAAAAGGACAAATTCAATTTCAGAGAAGCTCTTGGGGGCCACATTCCAGTGGTGGACATGGACTGAAGGCCAAAGGGGATGGGGCCAAAGGCAAAAGTGCAGGACCAACAATACCGACATGTTTTAGCTTTCAGCTCTTACTGCCAGAAACTAAGCCTTAAGAAAGGCATTTTGAGCTTTGAGAATGGGGATAAAATGTGCAAAAGCCAGGAAACTGAAAAATCGATGGTGAGGGGAAAGGAGTGGGGCCAGGGGAAGGGCCAGATTCGGACCCCAGGTGGGCCAGATTTGATGCCCTTAGGCCTAAGGTTTGACTCCCATGCCTTACAGAATGAACTGTTATTGTGCAAAACATGGTGGCCACATGTCCAGCATCTGCATTGAGATACCATTTAGCAAAATGTCCACCTCCATGTCAGGGCCTCCATGCTGTGAGCTTGGCATTGACCATATGCACACTTGAAGCATTCCTAAGGGGTGCTGGCTATTGGAAACCATCTCTGTGTTTTTTATCCCCAAGTATATTGCCTCTGAACATTATTGTTCAGTGGTTAAGTTGTGACTGACTCTTCGTGACCCCATGGACCATAGCCAGGCCTTCCTGTCCTCCGCTGTCTCCCGGAGCATGCTCAAATTCATATTCATTGCATCGGTGATGCTATCTAGCCATCTCATCCTCTGCCATCCCCTTCTCCTTTTGCCTTCAATCTTTCCCAGCATCAGGGTCTTTTCCAGGGAGTTTTCTCTTTGCATTAAGTATTTAATGCAAAATATTTAAGTATTTTGCAAAATATTTAAAATATTTTAAGTATATTTAAATATTTAAATATTTAAATACTTAAGTATTTAAGGCCAAAATATTTGAGCTTCAGCTTCAGTATCTGTCCTTCCAATGAGCATTCAGGGTTGATTTTCTTTAGGATGGACTGATGTGACCTCCTTGCAGTCCAGGGGACTCATAAGAGTCTTCTCCATAGACATGCCTAAATGTGGATGCACTTTGTCTGATTTTTCCCCAAAAAACTAGGTATGTACCTTTTTTTGAGCACAGAAACCCCCAGAACCCATTCTTTTTAAGGGTTCAGTTGAAGAGAACATTGCTGGGAGAATCCAGAAAAATATTAATGTATGCAAAAGCAAAGCTACCTCAAAGCGAGAGTAAATACTATTTATAAAATGCAAGTTCTTGTATCAAGGATTACCAAATGTTAGAACCTCTCCTTCTATCAGTGACATGCCTGCAAATACCCTACCCTCTCTCCTGCTCAGGGGCATAAGGAAGCACCCTCATTTTGTACATTCTGCTATTTTTAGCCATATAGCCCAATCTACCACCTATCCATGTGCAAGTACTTGGATTTAAAGCCTGATTCAGTCCTGCCAAAGTCATGGGGATAAACCAGTTTAAATTAAACTAGTTAGCTTAGCTGAGTTGAGGACTGAGTTATCTATTTTGTCACCACTCGTTCCATCTCTGTGGAAGAGAGACCAAGGCTGTTTCCCTCCAACAGGTAATCTGATGTAACTTCTCTCATCCATCTTTGTCACCGTCACCAATTTTTCATTGGTTCCCTAAGGAGCTCAAAGCATCTTGCTTCAGGGTACCTTGTGTAATAAAACCAAGACGATTAATGAAGATCTTTCCCTACAGATGTGGATTCCATATATTATCTTTTTGATCCCTCATTTCTTAATAGCATTGTTGCGTTCTAATGAAATAGCCTTAAAATGTGCTGGTAGAGCAGCTCTGATATTAGTATTCCGGAGGGCACAAATAGTCTATAAATAATCACTGGTTCTCTATCATTTACATCAAAGGCTAGACTTCTATTAAACAAAGGCAAAAAGACTTAGTGCTTGTTCTAGGATACACACTGCCATTTTTCTTAATTATTCCTGAAGTTTGAAACATCATCCTTCTCAATTTCTCTGGAGTATAGAAACAAAAAGAAGCAACTTAAAAAAAATTCTTCCTGCCTTTTCATCTAGAATCAGCATCAGTGTGTCTGCATGATGGTTCCTCCTATTTCTTGTATTCTCTGGGGAAGACGGTACAATAGCATTCTGCTGAATAAATTACCAGGATGAATACACTATTTTTCAAGAAATCCTCAACTGCTATGATACATACAAGCTCTCAAAACAGGTATTTGCACCTGTAAAAATGTACAAACTTTGCAGCCCATTTGTAAACCCAACATTTGCTATAGATGGACCTACGGATGTGCAATGCTAGGAATTTGGTTCTGTTTAAGCCCAATGGGATTTTGCAGTGTTTCTGTTCTAATAAGTGGCAGTGAACCATAACAGATTTTTTCCCCTGATTCCACAAATATTCAGGGGGGAGGCTTGCACACATTAAATAGATGCTTTTTCCACATCCCACAATTTGCACTAATGGATTGTGCAGGGGTTGTTTGTTTTCATTTGGTGGGGTCCAGAGATCTGCACAAATGGGATCTTTCTTTTCCCTTCAAGCCTTTAAATTTGCACAAATCGGGTCATAATTTTTTGACATTGTGGGGTCTTGTGCATCTGCACAGTTGCACAAGTCTACCTGTCTGCTATGTAGCCCTGCAGTTGTAAATATCCTTGTCAGGTTCATCCTCTCCATGCACTACTTTGTTTAGCCCAGCAGAGCCACAGTCCATGCTTGACAAAGAACTTGTCAATTTCATCCTCCACTTTGGGCTTCCAGAGGCAAAGTGATGGGGGGGGGGGGGCTTGACACTTTACAGCTATTTAGTCCTACAGCCATAGAGTGTGCCACTGCAGATATCATGTCAGTGTCAGAGATACAAAAAGACGCTGTTATGTTGTAGAAAGAGCAGACACACAATGGCTCAGTTCAGATTTAACATTCCTGGAGGGAGAATAAGTTGAAGTGGTCCATCCTTCCCCTTTATGTCCCTCCTCCCTCATGCATACGGCTTCAGATAAAACTTCCTTGATGGTTAAACCACAGTTTTCCATGATATCTGATCCAGGAAACTGATTTAAGCATTCCCTACAAACCACAATGAAACTGGTTTGACATCATGGGAAACTAGTTTAACAAACCAGAAGTCTCTGCTGAAAGCATAGCTTTTAGTACCAGGACTTTACTTCTGAACCAGGCGAATTTGAGACATGTCTGTGCTTAACTAGGATATAAAACCAAAGACTGGTTCAATCAAATAATAAAGCACTGGTTCCTATTGTAGCCTGTCTGTTGGGTCTAGCCACTCACTGGACATGTTCCTATGTCACTTTAAACCAGGAATCCTGGCTTATTAAACCACAATGTGAGTGGGCTGGATGCTGGGGCACACAGTCCAGCTTTGTTTCATCCACAAGTGGGAGAATCAAGGCAGAAGTAAACAAGTTGCATAAACAAGCTGCATACACCAGTGCGCAGCTCATTACATTGTGGTTTAATAAACCAGGATTCTTGGCTTAAAGTGATATGCAAATGTAGCTCTGCACTGTGTCCTTGAAATGATCCAAGCAGCACTGGCCACTTCTTGAAATAGTGTGTTTGTTGCTGACTTACAGTGTTGCACAGCTGCCACAAATATGCTGCCATGAAGTATTCTAACATAAAGCACTACTGCTCTTAAAAATGCAAGACATAACAGAGGAAAGAGACACCATGCAAGCTGAAATCATGATATCAGTGTTGTTTGGTTTTGTAAAGTTTCAGTACAACTTAAATTTCAGACATGAATCAGACTGTAGGCTGCTCTGTTTTCATTATGACTATTATGGAAGCGCAATGAAGCTTCCTCAAACAGAGACCAGGCATGGCTTGTGCATGGGAGGGTGGGGGAAATCTGAACAAGTACTATTGCATATATGTACAGACAAGGGATAAAAAGGGGTGGGTTGAATTAACAAGGATGTAGCTAGGTTGCATTCCTAGACTTCTAAACAAGAACAGCATAGTAGAGTTGAAGTTTCAGGATGGTTACTCAGAACTCTTTTCTACTAAAACAGCAACTGCTGCTAAATCCTTGGGCCTCAGTGTATCCCATTCTTCCCCAATGGAGATAAAATCATTTGTGTACCAAGAGGAACGTATCTTAAGACTCAGGAGGAAGCAGCTGGGGAAATGACCATGAAGTTTCAGGCAGGATGTCTCAGGGAGGAGCCACTCCTTTCTAGAGATGCAGCGAAAATTTAAGAGGGGCTCAAATGAACTTGAAAGGTTGCACCCAGGTCAGAGGCAGTTCCAAACTCCTGTAAGTCTGGCTTTCACTTGAAATGGGACCTACTTTCCACTCCCTGTCAGTGTGCACCATTTCTCTACCCCCACCCCAGTTGCACCAATAACTTTTGTGATGACAGCAGAAGGACTCGCTCAGACAAGCTGGCCATGCTGCCTGCCTGCTGAACTGACTACAGAACTTGAAATAATCAGAAGTGTCATGTCATGTTCTGGATCTAGAATCAGTGAGGAAGGCAGAATGGCTGGCCTGTCTGTGAATAAATGAGCCACTGAGAGAGTCCTCCCAACACCAGCTCTCCTTCCCCTTTTCATAAAAGTAAGGGGGGGGGGTGTTTTTAGCTTGCAAAGAGGAAAGGAATTGGAAGAGGAGGAGAAAGGCAGTGCCATCTGGATTTTGCAAGCATCCCTGGTGAATGCTTAAACATCCTTTGAGAAGTGGTACATTTGCTCATATATCTACTCATTTCCTGCACTTTGCTGATGGCCAACTTGGAAAAGCCCAGCTACAGAACATGATTAAAGTTCTTCCCTATAATCCAGTGTCTGCAAGAATTTTATCTTAATGAAACATGGTACCCAGTAGTCCCCCTTCATGGATCACTGCCTTGTTGTGGTGAAGGGGATTGCGTAACTCAGTGAAGCCATAAGCTATACCATGCAGGGCCACCCAAGACGGACAGGTCATGGTGAAGAGTTCTGACAAAATGTGGTCCACTGGAGAAGGAAATGGCAACCCACTCCAGTATTCTTGCCAAGAAAACCCCATGGAACATATCACAGGGCTAAAAGATATGATGCTGGAAGATGAGCCTCTCAGGTCGGAAGGTGTCCAATATGCTACTGGGGAAGAGCAGAGGGAATTTCCAAGTAGCATCAGAAAGAGTGAAGTGGCTGGGCCAAAGCCGAAAAGACACTCAGCTGTGGATGTGTCTGGTGGTGAAAAGAAAGTCTGATGCTGTAAAGAACAATATTGTTTAGGAACCTGGAATGTCAGATCAATGAATCAAGGTAAGCTGGAGGTGGTCAAACATGAGATGGCAAGATTGAACATCGACATCTTGGGAATAAACCAACTAAAATGGACAAGCATGGGTGAATTTAATTCAGGTGACCATCATATCTACTACTGTGGGCAAGAATCCCTTAGAAGAAATGGAGTAGCACTCATAGTCAACAAAAGGGTGGAAAAAGCAGTACTGGGGTTCAATCTCAAAAACGATAGAATGATCTCAGTACGAATCCAAGGCAAACCATTCAACATCACAGTAATTCAAGTCTATGCCCCAACCACTGAGGCTGAAGAAGCTGAGGTTGATGGGTTCTATGAAGACCTACAACACCTTCTAGAATTAACACCAAAAAAAGATGTCCTCTTCATCATAGGGGGTTGGAATGCTAAAGTAGGAAGTCAAGAAATCACCGGGATAGCAGGCAAGAATGGCCTTGGTGTACAAAATGAAGCAGGACAAAGGCTAATAGAGTTTTGCCAAGAGAACACACTGATCATAGCAAACACTCTTTTCCAACAGCACAAGACGCGACTGTACACATGGACATCACCAGATGGTCAATATCGAAATCAGATTGATTATGTACTTTGCAGCCAAAGATGGAGAAGCTCTATACAGTCAGTAAAAACAAGACCTAGAGCTGACTGTGGCTCAGATCACAAGCTTCTTATTGCAAACTTTCAGCTTAAATTGAAGAACGTAGGGAAAACTACTAAACCATTCAGGTATGATCTAAATCATATCCCTTATGAATATACAGCGGAGGTGACGAATAGATTTAAGGGATTAGACCTGATAGACAGAGTGCCTGAGGAACTATGGACGGAGGTCCGTAACATTGTTCAGGAGGCAGCAACTCAATCCATCCCAAAGAAAAAGAAATGCAAGAAAGCCAAGTGGCCGTCTGATGAGGCTTTGCAAGTAGCTGAGGAAAGAAGGGAAGCAAAAAGCAAGGGAGAAAGGGGAAGATATACCCAACTGAATGCAGAGTTCCAAAGAATAGCAAGGACAGACAAGAAGGCCTTCTTAAATGAACAATGCAAAGAAATCAAGGAAAACAATAGAATGGGAATGGGAAAGACTAGAGATCTCTTCAAGAAAATCGGAGATATCAAGGGAATGTTTTGTGCAAAGACGGGCATGATAACAGACAAAGAAGGCAGGCCATAGCCATGCAAAGAACATCACCATGCAAAGAAGGCCTAACAGAAGCAGATGAGATTAAGAAGAGGTGCAAGGAATACACAGAAGAACTATACAGGAAAGATCTTAATGTCCCTGATAGCCATGATAGTGCGGTCACTGAACTGGAGCCAGACATCCTCGAGAGTGAAGTCAAGTGGGCCTTAGGAAGTATTACTAACAACAAAGCTAGCGGAGATGACAGTATTCCAGCAGAGCTATTTAAGATCCTAAAAGATGATGCTGTTAAAGTGCTGCACTCAATATACCAACAAATTTGGAATATTCAGCAGTGGCCACAAGACTGGAAAAGGTCAGTTTACATTCCAATTCCAAGAAGGGCAATGCCAAAGAGTGTTCAAACTACCGTACAATTGCGCTCATTTCACATGCCAGCAAGGTTATGCTCAAAATCCTACAAGCTAGGCTTCAGCAGTATGTGAACCGAGAACTACCAGAAGTACAAGCTGGGTTTCGAAGAGGCAGAGGAGCTAGAGATCAAATCACCAACATTTGCTGGATCATGCAGAAAGCAAGAGAATTCCAGAAAAAGTCTATTTCTGCTTCATTGACTACGCTAAAGCCTTTGATTGTGTGGATCACAACAAACTGTGGCAAATTCTGAAAGAGATGGGAGTACCAGACCACCCTACCTGTCTTCTGAGAAACCTGTATGAAGGTCAAGAAGCAACAGTAAGAACTGGACATGGAACAACTGATTGGTTCAAAATTGGGAAAGGAGTACAACAAGGCTGTATATTGTCGCCCTGCTTATTTAACCGATATGCAAAGAACATCATGAGAAACGCCGGGTTGGATGAATCACAGGTCAGAATTAAGACTGCCAGGAGAATTATCAACAACCTCAGATACGCAGACGATACCACCCTAATGGCAAAAAGCGAAGAGGATCTAAAGAGCCTCTTGTTGAGGGTGAAAGTGAAGCGTGCAAAAGCTGGTTTGAAACTCAACATTCAAAAAACTAAGATCATGGCATCTGCCCCCATCACTTCCTGGCACATAGAAGGGAAAGAAATGGAAGCAGTGACAGATTTTATTTGCTTGGGCTCCAAGATCACAGCAGACGGTGACTGTAGCCATGAAATTAAAAGACGCTTGCTCCTTGGGAGGAAAGCTATGGAAAACCTAGACAGCATAGTAAGAAGCAGAGACATCACCTTGCCGACAAAGGTCCATCTAATCAAAGCTATGGTTTTCCCAGGAGCAACGTATGGCTGTGAGAGCTGGACTATAAGGAAGGCTGAGCACCGAAGAATCAATGCTTTCGAACTGTGGTGCTGGAGAAGACTCTTACGAGTCCCCTGGACTGCAAGGAGGTCAAATCAGTCCATCCTAAAGGAAATCAACCCTGACTGCTCATTGGAAGGACAGATACTGAAGCTGAAGCTCAAATATTTTGGCCACCTAATGTGAAGAGAAAACTCGCTGGAAAGGACCCTGCTGCTGGGAAAGATTGAAGGCAAAAGGAGAAGGGGACAGCAGAGGATGAGATGGCTAGATAGCATCACCGATGCAATGAATATGAACTTGAGCACACTCGGGGAGAGAGCAGAGGACAGGAAGGCCTGGCGACTGGCGTGCTATGGTCCATGGGGTCACGAAGAGTCGGACACAACTTAACAGCTGAACAACAACAACAACCCAGTAGTCCTTCTTTAAAAGTCTCTGGAATTATTTTTATAACCAGCAGACATGGAACAATAGAATTAAAAAAAAAACAACCCAGTAGACATGGACTTTACAGACAGGAGCCTGTCTGAGGAATGATGCACTGGAAGCAAGAGTTTGAGCTCTATAAACATAGCCATGCATGAAGAGGACAAAAGTGAAACTTACTTTATCTTTTGAGGGCAGGACAGAAGTATATGTGCTAGTAATTCTGTAGCTTAGCATTTCCTCAACATTGTCAGCTTTGGTGGCAGGTTTGGACTCCCCCTGTTCTCCAGAGATCAATGAAACACTACAGAGAGATAAATTCTTTACAAGAGATTAGCACGAAGGAGAAGGGTTAGATTCCTCTCACAGTGCAATGAACTTTGAGAGCCACATGTAATTTTGGAGAGCTAGAAGATTCCTTGATCAAGGACAGAATTGTGTGTAACACATTGGATCACCAGCTACAAAATCAGCTGCTTCAAGAGAGTAAGCTTACCTTAGGTTGTCTGGGTTGGGAGTAGGAGGCACTGCACTGCAGTGGTTCCGCTCCTACTTGGATGGCTGATTCCAGAAGGTGGTGCTGGGGGATTATTGCTCTGTGCCATGGCAATTGTGCCACGGGGTTCCACAGGGCTCTATTTTATCCCCCATGCTGTTTAACATCTACATGAAACCACTGGGGGAGGTTATCCGGAGGTGTGGGCTGAGGTGCCATCAATATGCAGATGACACTCAGCTCTACCTCTCTTTTACATCAAAACCAGGTGAGGCAGTGACTGTTCTGAATCAGTGTCTGGGCATGGTAATGGACTGGATGAGGGCCAATAAACTGAAACTCAATCCAGACAAGACGGAGGTACTGTTAGTGGGTGGTTCGTCTGCCCGGCTAGGTGATATTCAACCTGTTCTGGAGGGGGTTGCATTCCCCCTAAAGGATCAGGTTCGTAGTTTGGGGGTGCTCTTGGATCCAGAACTGTCACTTGAGGCACAGGTGAACTCAGTGGCACGGAGCACTTTTTATCAGCTTAGGCTGGTATACCAACTACACACTTATCTGGACAGAGATAGCCTTGCTACAGTTATCCATGCTCTGATAACTTCTCGTCTGGATTACTGCAATGCGTTATACGTGGGGCTGCCTTTGAAAACGGTCCGGAAACTTCAGCTGGTCCAAAATAGGGCAGCAAGATTGTTAACAGGGACTGGCCTGTGAGCTCATATTACGCCAGTACTTTTCCAGCTGCACTGGCTGCCAGTCCATTTCCAGGCCCGATTCAAAGTGCTGGTGTTAACATTCAAAGCCCTTAACGGCTTGGGGCCAGGTTACCTGAAGGATCGCCTCCTCCCATATGTGCCTGCCCGGACCTTAAGATCATCATCAGCGGTCCTTCTCCGTGAGCCCCTGCCAAAGGAAGTGAGGCGGGTGGCTACTAGGAGGAGGGCTTTTTCTGCTGTGGCACCCCGGCTCTGGAATGAGCTCCCTAGTGAGGTTCGCCTGGTGCCTACATTGTATTCCTTTCGGCGCCAGGTGAAGACCTTTTTATTTTCCCAGGCATTTTAGCATTTTAGCCTTCTAAATTTTTATCTTTGCTGTTTTAAATCTGTATTTTAAACTTCTGCACTGCTGCTAAGTTTTATTGTGGTTGTATTGTTATATTGTGGTTTTAATGTTCTGTATATTTTAAATTGTTTTATTGTGTGTTGTTTGGATTTAATTTTTGTGAACTGCCCAGAGAGCTTCGGCTATTGGGCGGTATAGAAATGAAATAAATAAATACATACATACATACCTTGTGGCTTGGGCAACAGCTGCTTCCAAAACACAGCTAAAAACTCAAAGGGTACAGGTATTGTCAGGAAAAAGCTAACCAGTTATCTTTATGAAACAGACATAGTATATAACAAAGATTGCTGTGCCTAAATACTTAGCCACCATTGCACTCAATAGCATCCCTAGTTATTCATCTTTTCTTCTAAACCAAGGACGGGCAATTTGTGGCCCTCCAGAAGTTTTGGCCTACAACTCTCATGATCTCTCACCATTGGCTATGCTGACTAGATATGATGGGAGTTGTAGGCCAAAACATCTGGAAGATCAAAGTTGCCCACTGCTCTTCTAAACCATTTAGCTGGAATTTAGCTTTTTTCCTGAATGCTGTGGAACAGCTTCCTTTCCCATTGCATATATATATTTGATTGATTGATTGATTGATTGATTTATGACTGAATGAAATATATATGGTCTAATTGCAAATGTTCTTAATTATACAGCAGAGCATCACAAAATCATCTCAATGCCTTGGAAACCCATTACAAATTGCTGGACTTTGTGAATCAAAACGGCATCCCAAATTTAAAAGAAGAAAAAAACAGCAAAAAGCTAGTTTCATGTAGCATAAAATGTACTTTGTTCATTTCTTTGACAAGTCTAGTTTATTTTTAATTATTCATAATACTTCACGGTACACTAATAAATGCTCTAGAGTATATTAGTGTAAGTGATGGAATTTTTGTAATACAACACAGCATTACAAGTTTTCTGGCATTAAATCTTAGTGGAGTCCATGGAGGGTATTTTTGTGTGCGAATTAGCTAAGTGCAGATTATCAGGGTACTAATGGAAATGTCTGAGCATTTGTTAAATGTTGCCTTGTTAATATCCGCAAGCAGTGTGTTCCACGAGCTAATTAAAAGGAAGAAAAATTCTCTCTAAGATTTCTGCAATGCTTTTTTAATAACTTTTATTAAATGTCCTTTGGCATGCTTTCTCATCACATTACTAAGGCCTGATTCACCAATGAGGCCCCAAGGAGGTTTCTCAACGTGCTATTCAAGTGAAGCAGCTCCCCGTGCCATTCCAAATTTACAATCACATGGTGAAAATT
This sequence comes from Heloderma suspectum, assembly GCF_057233095.1. NCBI lineage: Eukaryota > Metazoa > Chordata > Lepidosauria > Squamata > Helodermatidae > Heloderma > Heloderma suspectum. The sequence continues at coordinate 253,428,986 of NC_139460.1, read as the reverse complement.
GCTGGGTCTGAAGAAGCTTCTTTCAGCTTTCAATTTCAACAATTCAGTTTTGGAGAAGCTCTCGGGGGCCGCATTCCAGTAGTGGGCAGGGCCAAAGCCAAAGGGGGCAGAGCCAAAATACAAAAAGTAGCATGTTTTAGCTTGAAAATCTTACTGAGAGTAACTAAGCCTTAGCAGAGTCATGAGTCAATGTTTTAAAATGGGAAGAAAAACTGCACAGAAGCCGAGAAACCATCAACCAATTGGTGGTTTGGGGAAAGAGGTTGGTGCCATTTGGCCTTTTGGAGAATCCAAGAGGGCTGTATTGAGACCCCAGGAGGGTCAGATTTGGCCTCAGGCCTAGGGTTCTTCACCCCTGTTTTAGGATTTAGCAGACAATTTCCTAAAATTTAGGAAACATTTAGGGGTTTAGGAACATTCAGTGGTTATGAAATTGTGCTCCGGTTGCTAGAATTTGGGACATTGGCTCCCACCTCTGTTTCGAAGACACTTAATTCTAGAATCTGAAACCTCAGCTCTACACAGATAACCCAAGACCACACCAATTCCCAGAGACCAGTATCAACAGCCTTAATTGATTGTATATATTAAGCTGTTCAAGAGGATGATGATTCAACGCATCGCATTTTCACCACAGCCCTGGCGTCTGCCCACTAATGCGGTCAGCATCAGGAGAAAGCAATCCCAAGTGGATGCCATGGTAATTTGGAAATCTTTCTTATACAACATTTCACCAATTTGCTTTCTTAATTTACTTTGTTCCAGCTGGGATCACAATACATTTTTGTAGCAAGAGACCTGGGAAGAAAGACTACTAGTATGAGCATTGCAGGGGGAGTGGGGGAATGGAGAGAGAAAGGAGGAGGGAGATTCACAACTAAAAAGTGAAGAAGAAAAAGACACAAGAAATCTTCCAATTTCAGGGAAAAAGCAGTTTTGTTACCCATTTTAGAGATGATGAGATAGATGAAAGAAAGAAAGAAAGAAAGAAAGAAAGAAAGAAAGAAAGATAGATAGATAGATACCTTGAAGTATTCTTTGCAAAAGGGGTCAAGTTTGGGTTCTTACTGTGAATACCCATTCATCGTAAAGCCAATAGATGTGAAATTGAACACAGATCTTTTTGAGAATGGGGGAGTTTAAACTGTACAAGGCAATGCAGAAAATAAAGCTAAGTAGAGCCCATATATTAAGAATCTCTGTGCTTATTTTCTGAGAGGCATCTGTCTTATACACACACACACACACACACACACTTCTCTGCACAGTAATTTTCATCTTTCTATCTAAACTGTGGATGTTGTTCCATTCACAGATGAAAAGAAGGAAGAATCCTAAGGGCCCATGATACCTCTCCTTCCCCTGCTCCCAAGGAATTTTACTTGCCCACATCCTCAGACACTGATGCCTTCCCTCCAAGAACTCCCTCAGTTCTGAAGATCCTGACTTCATCTTCCACCCCAGTCCAAGAAGCAACAGAAGTGAAAAGCCCTGCTGGATGATATAGGAACATAACTGCACACACCCCTTTAATGGAGAGCAGATCTTCTCCAGAGAGGTAGGACTGACTCTGGACACACACCTTCTTGGAGGATTATTCCAGCCCTCAATAGGTTCTCCCCAACAGCACTCTAAGCCAGGGGTGGGTAGAAGGTAGATTGGGATCTACTGGTAGATCGCTGGTGATGTGCAATAGATTGGCAAAGAAGTCTGACTCCAAATTGTTTAACAATAGCAACAACAAAATTATTCTTCCCCATCCTAATTATACTTCTGAAATGAAAAAAAGCCCTGCAGGAGGGAGTAACCAGGAACAAGTTTTGTATGGAAGATTCATTCATTTCAGTTCTGGTACTGAGAACAAATTCTTGGGCTTATAATCCTGTAATTCTAATTGTATGTCTTTTGCACCTGGCTCTGGCTGGTGGATCTTGAGGTTCTAGTAAACAATGAAGTAGATCCTGCAAGCCTGAAGTCTGCCCACCCCTGCTTTAGGTTATTGACTCCTGACAAGGTCCTGCAGCTAACAGAATCTGGTCTCTCGCTCCTTCAGTGTGCTAACTTTGGCCGTAGAAAATGAAAACTAGTGCACTGTGCAGTTTCCATTTTGAACACAGACAGATGTGTCTGTTTTGGGTTAACAGAGGGTTATTTTTCTCTACCTTCATAATAAAGGGTGTTGTTCAAACACTGACACAGTCCACATTTTCAGTGGCTCCACACTTTACACAGCAGACACTTCTGTTGTGGGTATGCCAGCATTCCTTATAGCCAACACCTAACTATGCCTGATAGACCTGTATCTTTAAGCAACCATGTAGTCACACCTAGGAATTGAACCAGGGCCTCTGGCATATGTATGGGGATTGTTTAAAGAAGACAACCTGCTGCCTATATTTTACGTATCTGCCGCAGGAAACACCAGCTCACCCACAGCAGTTGCAGGAACATAGGAATGTGCCTTATACCAGGTCAAATTAGGACTTGATTTGCATATAACACTAACCCATGGTTGATTTAACCCATACTTACCCCATGGCTTGTTGCCCTACCCTACCCAGGGTTTGTCTAGCTGATGATCGAACAAACTGGTTTGTTCTCTCAATCCCTGGGTTGTTTCCCTCCTCTTTCACCTGATCCCAGCCTGTATCCTAAATGCCTTTGTGGCATGTAGAGCAGCTGGTGGTTTTTTTCCCATTCTTGCCCACCGCCTCTGTAGCCTGGTGAAACAACCCATGAACAACCCATGGTTCTGGGTTCACATGTAACAACAACCCATGGTTTAAACAACCCAGAGTTCACAAGCCAACAACAAACCATAGGTTCTCTTTCTTGGTTGTTCATGATTAACAAACCATGCTTTGATAGCACAGCTGAGTTTGCACATTATGACAACCCAGAATTTAACAACCCAAGGTTTAACCATGGGTTAGCATTATGTGTGAACCCAGTCATTTTGTTCATCTAACCCAGTATTGTCTCCTTTCACTGGCAGTCAATCTCCAGAGGCTCAGGCGGAAGTATGATCACCTGCTACCTGCTCCTTTTACTTGAAGATGCTATTGATTGAACATGGGGCCTTCTGCATACAAAGCATGCACTCCACCATTGAGCTATCTTCTCTCTCCACTTGTGTCTGCCACTTAAAGTGTGGTGCTGAACTTAATGTGAAAAGTGTATTTATATATTTATTACAATATTTATTAACTTGGCTCTCAAGGTGGTATTCAGCACAAGACATAAGATATAGTAAATAACACAAAAAGACAATATGGAATCACAGAAGCAGTTAAAAGTCCAGAGGAGTATCTACACTGGAGCCCCTTTGTGAGGCACCGCTGTGGTGGTATATTTTTCAAATGCAGTGTTGCTCTGTGGAGACACATTAATGAATACAGCTCAGTATCCACTATGGTCTTTTCTATTTGAGGTTTTTTAACCTGCCACCTCTCCTACCGGGTTCTCTAGAGGATTAAGATCAGATCTCCGCACACAAGTTTTTCTCTTTCCTGCCTTTCAGTACATTCTGTGACATAACCTCTAGATGGTGCTGTGGGATAGCGGAACAAAGTGGAATGAAGTGGCTACACTGGTGGAGAGTTGCGCTTTGTTTCATGATTCCAAAGAAGACCTCATTTTCCCTGTCTCCCAAAACCCCAGGAACGTGGTTAGAAAACACAGGAGAGAAACTGGAGGATTCCCCATAAATGAGGAATGGTGAACACACAATAAAAGCGTCATCCAAAAAAGCCCTTAGTTTATAATGTGATCAAGTGCCACATACCAATATGTAACATAACTGTGGGAAAAGCCAGAGGAGTTTGAAAAGTCATGTTCATGTTTCTTATTAGTGTTTACAGCATGGCCACATGTCACAAGCCACAGTACAGTGGTGCAGTTGTGGGAGGCCATGCTGCCATTTCAGGTTTATTAAAAACTCCAAGCACACCTTCACAGCAAGGACCAGAAAAAGGCTCCAGTGGGCCCTCAACAAACTGGGGGTGATGGCCCTCCTACTTGCTGAGCAAAGGGGCAGTCTTTTCACTGCTCCTGTGCCCTCATTGCCCCCCTCCCAGGCAGTATCTGATCGGTTCCGATTCCTTCTGCTCAAAACCTAAGGTTAAAAAGTTCTGTTTCAAAATGGCATAGCACAGGCCCTGCAGCTGCAGGCTTCTCCAGTCAGCTGCTGCCTGTGACACTTCCTTTGGCTAGCAAGGTTAGGCCGGCAAGAGGACAGAGAGAGAAGGAGCAGCTGCAGCAGGGCCAGGCTGGGCCTTTTTGAGTTGCTGGGCCATCAGCAACTGCCCGCCTATGCCAACCACTGATGCTAGGGCTGTTTGCAGCCCTGCAGGAATGCACACTGAAAAACAAATAGTGTAGTTATTCACAGCTGTGTGGGTGCATAGTGAAAAACAGCCTGAAAAACAGAGGAAAAAATCATGGATTTTCTGCCCACAACTCCCATCAAAATCAGTGTAAGGAAAGAGAAGGAGAAAGACATGGGGGCTGAGGAAAGAAGGTGTTGAGGTCATACTGTCATTTCAATTTTTTTTTTTTTTAAGTTCAGTAACTGCATGTTTACCTTCACAGCTGTGCAGGAATGCAGGCTTAAAAATAAATTGTGTGGTTATTCACAGTTGTGTAGCTCTGTAAGTGCACAGTGAAAAATAGTTTAAAAATCAGTTATTTCCTATAAAAATCCATATGAGGAAAGAGCAGGGAAGGCAGAGAGGAAGAATAAAAATACATGGGCAGGGGGGAGAGAATGGGGAAAATGTTGCAAAACAGATTCTGCAGCTTTAAATCCACTCCCACAGGTAAGAGTTATAATATAGTTAGATTGGAAAATGCATGATTTGGCAGGGCACAGAAACCGCTGTCACACAAAAAAACCCATATCACAAAAGTAGTATGGGGAGGAGATGGAATATTGAGGGAGAGAACAACAACTTAAAAGGTCCAGAAATAAATAAATAAATAAAAAGATTTCCTGATACCAAAACAAAAATAAAGCTAGTGTCATCATAGTGGGTTTGTGAACTGGCCTAGGAATGACCATTCGTCAAAATGGATTCTTAAATTATATTGGCTACAATGTAACATACTTTCACTTCCTTCTTTGATTGCCAATCAAGGGAATTCTTAAGTATAAGCACTGTGATAGATGATATACACATTTGCAATGTACTATGGTGGGAATTACCTTGCAATTCTATGTCAATTTGTTACTTTCCTTGTAGGTTTCTTACTAACACCACTTAGAATCAACTTTAATATTCTTTGCTAGGTAATAAAAGTTGCACTCCTCATCACAGAAATTGTTAAATAAACAAGCAATTAAAGTGAGTTGAAGAATGACACGAACAATTTTTTCTAGCAGGTGTGGTAAGCTGCACAGTGAAATTTGCACGATCAGTAACAGTACTCAGTAAGATTGCACTACTATTGTGTAAAGCATCAATCTTTTTTTGGTTGAAGAAACTCTAGAACATATCTTGATATCCTGCAGAAGCCCAACTCCCTCCCCGGTTCCCCCGCCCAAATAATTCCTCACCACCACTGTGCTTTAATATTAAAGTTAACCCTTACATTCCAGCACACAATTGCAATAATACTGCCCTCTCACATTATCCTAAATTAGATAGATAGATAGATAGATAGATAGATAGATAGATAGATACTTATATTGGGCTGCTTTGCTACTCACAAATAAAGACTGGCTTTGAACATATAGCTTTTAACAACTAAAGATGCTGCATGTTAATTCTGGGCACTCAGACTCTTGGAAAAGGGTGGTTACTAGCCAGCACAAGAGGGGAAAGAGAAGTGCTCAAGGTAGGGGGTTGTAAAATTTCAAAGAACTGCTCCTGGAACTAAGGGTCCCATGGAACCCTGTTCGAAAAGCACTGTTCTAAATAAATCAAGAATCTATTACTCAATCTTCAGCATATAGCAGGGATGGACAACATGTGATCCTGCAGATGTTGTTGGACTGCAATTCCTATCATCCCTCACCATTGCTTAAGTTGGCTGAGGCTGATGGGAGGTGAAGTCTAACAACGTCTGGGCAGCCACAAGTTACCCACACCTAGCATAGAGCAACGATAATTTGTTTTGATACTAGTTAATGCAATCATGTTTGTTTGCATGTCACTCTTCTTTCTGGCCAATTCTAAAGGCCAAAACAGACATTACTTTAAGGGCATTTGTAAATCAGGCATTTATCCCATACCTTTACTGGGGCTTCTGCTTCCAGATTCTTTGCAGGATTAAGACGTCTCCTTTACATGTGCTTTTTTCCCCAGGTTTTCTTTCTCTGCCTTTCTGTAGGTTTAATTATGCAGCCATGTATAGATGGTGCTGGGGTATAGCAGACTTGCCCAATTACACACTATAAATATAACACCATTCAGAAAAATACCGCACTGTCCTCAATCTAAAAAAAAACTCGCAATAATGGTTGCAAAGCATGGGAGAGGCCCTGGAGGATGACAATGTCATGTAAAGGACTCACAAACTACTGTGAGTGAGCAATCACGAATGCACAATAAAAGACTAGTGTAGAAAGGGTCTAAATGTATGTCTAGCAGTCATGTCTTTTTTCTTTCATTATTACTCCAGAGTAGGCATTGGGGCCCCAATCTGGATCAGGACTCTAGTATGAGGGTAGTGGGGCTTTTAAGATCCAGATTGGGGGCCCTGCACCTACTGAAGAATAGAAATGACAAAGAAAAAGACATACATAGCTGCTAGAACACATTTAAAGTAATGTCTGTTTTGGCCCTTAAGCTCTGTATTTGTTTAAACAGCACCAGTTTCCTGAAAGAATATAAGCATCAATTACTAACTGAGGTTAGAAACTGATTTGCGGGAATGGTGGGGGCAAGAGAGAAAAAGAAAGAGAGAACACTTTCACCAAGATATAAACACAAAGTAGAAGCTATCCATATTTTTGCAGCTTGAAATATGGCAATGAAAAAAGTGTGTTTTTTAAAATATTGTCCTAAATGCAAGATTGAGGAGGAACGCAGTAGGAAATAATTGTCTATACCTGCCAGCTGCCAATTTGTGACTAGTACCAATCCCAGAGCTGGAGGTACAGAATTATCTCCAGCGTGTCTGCTATTAAGCTATTTCTGACCAATATTTCTCATCCCAAAACATGGAGGCTGTTTTCCCTGCAATCTGTCTCCCAGACACATTGACTTGACTGATGCTTTCAGCATATATTATGGATGGAAGTAGGAGAGATTGGATTGGGAGGGGGAAAGGAAGAGTACCTTGTGGTAGGGAAAAAGTACAAAGGAGCAAGGGATGAGTTTGCTTTCCTTTTTGGAGGGAAAATAAATTTCTGCAGCTACAAATTTATACATTGTGCAAGATGCCGTATCTAATTCCAACTTTTAGCATGACTTACATGACCTACAACGCATTTATAGAGACAGCCAGCTTTTTCATGCCTTTGATTTGGGGGCAATTAGTTTTTAAAGCTGAAAGGTTTTTACTGTCCTTGATATAACTTTTGGCAATAAACATATCAATTTTTTAAAAGCTAAACAGTGAGATGAGGAGGAGTTGCAGCTTTTAACCAGCAAATCAACTAAATAAAAAGGAAATGCTTCAACAACTCCCAGCTGAACTTCATAAAAGGGACTGAAATCTGAAGTCTTGGAAACATTTTTAGGTATACAGTTTACCTTAGTGACACACTCTTTCATTATCCACTAGGGGACAACCAACAGGAGAAAGTGGAGCATGATTTCATTTGATGTCATGTGACATTCTGGTCTGCCAGGTATTGTACATCACTAGAACAAGCTATCTGACCAGTGCAACACAGTGGATCCAGACTTAGTTATACTATAGTAAATCCATTGAAATCAATGGGACTTCAATTAGCCATGTCACCTGGGAAGCCAGGAGGAAACCAGGCATGCACTGGGAATTGTCTATGAACAGTGTTTTGAACTATGTCTGTCGTCATCCTTTCTGGAAGCAGGTGGAGTGAAAATCAGTGGGACCACTTGGGCTGAGGTAGATACATTTATGATAAGGAAGTCCCAAGTAAATTGTGGATTCACTTCCAGTTTGATAAATGGCTCCTTATCATTTTAACCATTTCTCTGAATCATCAGTAGAGTAAATACAATTTTGTACATGCAGGCCTCATGTAGAAGGAAAGCATACCAATGCAATTAACAATAATGCAGATGTGCACACAACCCTTCTGATTATAAAGGATATATATATACATAATGGATATACATAATGGATAGATACGAATGATTTTGACGTTGGAAGTAACAGTGAGATGTGCTGCAATGTGACTTACTAGTTTAAAGTACAAAATACTGAATTTACAGTTTGTATGCATCAAATCCATACTGAAAATGCAGAATGGATTAGACCACTCATTGTAGCCTAACTGAGATGACAGCAAGCATAGCCCAATGTACTTCAGAGTTACAGGGTATTCCAGAGGGACAGCTCCTAGTGCTACCCATCAAGAGACCTTGCGCAGCTATCCCATCTTTCTCTCCTTAACAGATGTTTTAGGAAAGGTAACAGAGATGAAGTGATGGGGATACAAAGGTATGTTACAAGTGGAAGACAACATGAGCTGGACCAACCCACCCACCCCCTCAGAAAATTCTGTGAACGAGACAGCACAATAAAAGCCTCGTGTGGAAGCCCCTCCAGTAGGACATTCAGAAACAAGATTAGCCTATAGAGCCTGTATAACAGGCACAAATGCACCAGGCACAAACGTTGACATCACTGAATCTCCAGTCTGGGACATAATACATTGGTTGAATTTCTTCCTGAGAGACAGCTTTTAAAGGCGGGTCTTTTTTTCCAGAGAGAAAAGTGGCGTCTCTACCACAGTAGAAAGGAAACTGAAGCTACTGTGGTTGTCAGCAGTCCAGGGTTTAGTTTTGTGTTCTTAGAAGAAACCCAATGGTAGGGGGACGGGGGACATTGGGGTTGATATTTAAAATATGTAGGCAGACTTCCAGGAAATAGGATATTGTGTACAATCTAGAATCATCTAAGATAAGAATAATTTCTGAATGGTTTCCTTGTCAGAGACATTGCCTCTGACAAGTTTAGAATGCAATTTCTCCTCTCCCCCTCTCCCTGCACAAGATAAGAAATTTAGTAATACTGGACTTCCCTTATTACCCCACGTCAGCCTGGAATCAAGTCACACAGACATAGGGAGAAGACATTTCCAAGGAGGACCCTGCCTGCCATACTTCAGCCACTGCCTTAAGAGAGGGGAGCAGGACAATAAAGGCAGAAACTGGTATCCGATAGGTGCAGAAAGCTGTTTTAAAGTATTGGCCATAGAGAAGGGGGCAGGCCAGCATCAGCGCCTGGCATGGTGGAGAAAATACTGGAGCCTGCAAGCCTCAGAGGGCCCATAGCAGCTGACACTGGCTTCCTTTTGGTTTTGGTTTCTTCAAAAAAAAAATCAAGTCCCCCCTCCCCATCCCACCCCCAACACACACACACACACACACACATACATACACACACACACACACACACACACACACTTTTAAAGGCCAAGACTCTAAAGAGAAGTGCTGGGTGAGGCAGCTGCAGGCCCCTGAGGCATTCTGGGGAAATGAAAGTGGCAGCTGCTCCTGCAGCCACTTCATCCTGCACTTCAGAGCGTTGAGTTACCCACAACCGCCCATCCCCACTTCTGCCTGCCCCTCCATCCTCTGGGAAGTTCATGGGGGTCAATAGGGCAGCCTCTCAAACCTGGTGCCAGCCCTGGGAAGGTGGCATTTGTCTCTGCTTCAGGCAGCAAAATTATTTGGACTGGCACTGGACATTTCACACCTGATGTAAGAAAATTTTATTTATTTATTTATTCATTCATTCATTTCTATACCACCCAATAGCCGAAGCTCTCTGAGCAGTTCACAAAAATTAAAACCAAACAGCACACAATAAAACAACTTAAAATATATAGAACATTAAAACCACAATATAATAATACAACCACAATAAAACCTAGCAGCAGTGCAGGAGTTTAAAATACAGATTTAAAACAACAAAGCTAAAAGTTTAGAAAGCCAAAATGCTAAAATGCCTGGGAAAATAAAAAGGTCTTCACCTGGCACCGAAAGGAATACAATGTAGGTGCCAGGCGAACCACACTAGGGAGCTCATTCCAGAGCCAGGGTACCACAGCAGAAAAAGCCCTCCTCCTAGTAGCCACCCGCCTCACTTCCTTTGGCTCACAGAGAAGGGCCGCTGACGATGATCTTAAGGTCCGGGCAGGCACATATGGGAGGAGGTGATCCTTCAGATAACCTGGCCCCAAGCCGTTAAGGGCTTTAAATGTTAATACCAGCACTTTGAATTAGGCCCGGAAATGGACTGGCAGCCAGCGCAGCTGAAAAAGTACTGGCGTAATATGAGCTCGCAGGCCAGTCCCTGTTAACAATCTTGCTGCCCTATTTTGGACCAGCTGAAGTTTCCGGACCTTTTTCAAAGGCAGCCCCATGTATAACACATTGCAGTAATCCAGACGAGAAGTTATCAGAGCATGGATAACTGTAGCTAGGCTATCTCTGTCCAGATAAGGGTGTAGTTGGTATACCAGCCTAAGCTAAGAAAACCCTTTCTATCTTGCTGTCACAATTTTTTCCAGTAGTGCTTTGTGGAAAGAAGCAGTAAGAGAGAAAGAGAGAGAAAGAATGATTATTTGGCAAAAATATGGAACTTGTGAGTTTTTTTCGACTCTTATTTGTGTGTGGCTATATTTCTCTCTGTAATATGATTCATCTGTGTTCATGTGTGGATGTCGAATATGCAATAACACTACATAGGCCTAACATAACAATGCTTCTTTCTTTTTTGTTACTTCTAACTACTTATGTACAAATACACAGAAGCACTATTTTGAAGGAGCCACTTTTGAAATCCAAGATGTGTTGTTTATGAACCTCAACATGGGAAAATTTCAAAATGGTATTAATTGGCAAATTCTCTAAGCACCACATGGAAAGTGAAGCCTGTTGGGAGAAGATACAAGACAATATAATTACAGGTTAGATAGCATTATTCAGGCCTACTCAAATGTGAAGATATCTGACTGACAGCTCAGTCATTTTCATCATTGACGTTTTAGACCAAACGTCTTTCTCCCCTCCTTCCACTTAAAACACAATTATATGGTATATTTCACACAATACAAACTAAGAGCCTTTAAAAAAAAACACCAATAACCTATCTAACAGAAAATGAATGACTGGCTACAGACAAAGAAAATGCAGGACAACTGAAATTAAAAAAAACACCAGAATAAACTGGGGGGGGGGGGCGTTGAGAACTCCTGCACATTTTGTGGCCACCAGTTCCCCCTTTCTGTACTGTGCATGTTTGTTTCTTTGTTTAAAGTATTTTTCCCTGCTCTTCAGCCAAAAAAAGTTTGCAGAGTGACTAACTAACAAAGATCAGTAATAAGGTAGTCTGAGACTTCAGGCTTACAACCTAAAAGAATAAAGAAAAGACACAAAAGGAAAATGGAGAAGACAAAAGCAAACTCAAGCACTAGTTCTAAGTTACATGCTTGGTTAGCTCCCAATGATTGAAATACCTTCTCAGAAGTGAGTCTAATGCAGCTGGATATTGACCTTACAGTGTGGGGCCTTCAACTTCTTGAGCCTAGCAGAAATCTGCCAGCATCTCATCAGTACCTCCATGGAAAGGAAGGCTTGGGAGGTCCTGATGGTGCCATTACACCTAGAGCAGATGGACTGCTGCTGCAGGCAACTCACAGTTCAAAAACAGGTCTCAGCAGGCCTCCTAGAAATAGTCTGCCATCCCAACTTTTCTCAAAGTGGTTGTAGTACAGGTGGTAGTTGCTGGCCTCACAGGGTGGGCTCTTGGCCTTCTGGGGTCTTGCTGGAATCTGTCAACATCTCAGCACTCTCACCATGGCAGGAAGAGTTCAGCAGGGGACCATTACCAGGGCAGATGGCCCCAACTGTTCTGCCTCACTGGAGAGTTGGTTCCAATGGCCTCTGCGAGAGGAAAAAGGGGCTTCAGCTCAGTCGGCCAAAGTAGCAGCTAGTAGAGATGGCAAAGATGACAGTTTACCTCGCTGTCTGTTTACTTACACTGTGTGTACTGTGTAGTAACATTTCTAAGGTGCTGAGGGAGAATCAGTTAGCCAATGCAATTTAGCCAATACACAGTTGACAGTACTGCAAGAATGGGTGAAATATGAGGGACACCTGAGCCATGACATCCCTGCATTTTGCTTACCTGTGTGGGGCGTAAGAGTAGAGCTGATGTTCCTGTTGCATGTTTGTGTCTGGAGTCCTGAAGTAGAGTATCTGAGGAGAGATGTATTAGCAGTCTACAATTTGCATATTTGTTTGGAGTCCGGGCAGTTTGAACAAAGTGCTTCCTTTTTGTGCCAAGTGCCCTTTCTCCCTGGTTCCCATCACCAAAGTTCCTACTTGTGTGGTCCAAATGTGCATAACATGAGGCCACAGAGATACAGCCATGCCACATGCCATGTTATCCAAGTTATGTTCTGCCTGTTGTGGGTTATATAAAATGTCATGACTGGGTGCCTTATCATCAGCTTACATTTGTTTGCCAGATTTTTTTGTTGTTCTCATTTAGTCAAGACTTCTATTTCTATAATAATCTTTCTTGGCTTTTATAATTTCCTTGACTCTGCTAGTTAACTGCACTGGCAGCCTCCTAGACTGAGACGTGATGTGAAATATGGACTCTTGGAGTTCATGTCATGCCATCCAGTTGCCCTGTCAGTGGGATATGTCAACATAATATTTTGCTGGCACATCTCTGGTGATCCACTGCTGACCAGTCTCCAGAGTATATCAGATAGAAGCATAGGGAATGTAATAAGTATCCTACAGCTGTCCAACTGGTATAGGTTGAGCATAGGACTGTGCTAAAAGTGTGGAAAATTAATTACAAGCCTTATGTCCATATTTTATTAATCCTGACATTTTAACTTTATTTATTTTAAGTATTTATATCCTGTCATATAACAATTCCAAGGCAGCATATAATAAAAACCATTTTAAAATAGTAAAAACCCTAAAAAGCAGTCAATAAAACAGCATAATAAAAAGGGACAACAAAAACCCAACAGATCTAAAAGAGAAAGCAGCTAAAACTCATCACTTGCAGTTTATTAAAAGACTGGTAAATAAAAAGGCCCTAAAACGTGGCAAGAATGGGGCCAGGCACATAGCACTTGGGTGGCTGTTCCAATGCCTGAAAGGGCTCAAACAACTGTTTACCACCCAGCCGATCTCTGATGGGACACCTGGAGCACAGCCTGTGATTATGATCACAAAAATGGAGAAGTCTGTATGAGAGCAAGTATTCCTTTACAGCTGTAGAATGGAGGTCAAACTAGGAGCCACTAGTTCACATTGCCATGTCACAAACCAGATCATGTATGTCTCTTTTAACTTGCCCCAATTCTTCTTGCCCCAGTAGGTATAAGAGGAATGTTGTCAAGGAAGGAGCAGGCAGGAGAAAATACAGCTGCCTATTCTTCTGCTACTACAAAATGATTAAAGAAAAAGAGCATTTCTACATGAGGTTTTTATTGCATCCTCATGATTGGTAACTCACAGAAGTTTGTGTGTCCTTTACACAATGTCGTCAACCCCCGAGGTGTCTCCTGCACTTTCTGACCTTTATCCCACTTTTTTTTAAATCACAGATAACCCAATAAGGAACGTTAATCCGACATATCATCAGTGTGTAATTGCACAGTGCTGCTATAACCACAGTGCCATCTAGTGGCTGTAAAATGAAACATATAGAACTTGCTGAAAAAGGAATTCCCTGATTCAAAGCACATGTCCACCCATGTAAAAGAGCCGATCTTAATTCTGCAAAGAAACCATAAGCAGAAACCCCAGTAAGGTTGTGGGATTTTATCCTCATGTGGTGAAACTCTTAATTTCTGAGTTTTCGCCTGGCAACCCTAATTCGAGATTGCTTCCTACCTCCATGTTCTATGTCATAAAATGTAGACATTAACTTCCCATTCTTTCTCAAAAATTCATAGATTTTAGGCAAAGGGTTTAAAAATGAATAGCTTTATATCAGGCATGTGTACAGTATCTTGCACATTGGGGTGTGTTTGGAGCACTATTGCTACAGAAATAAACAAAAAACAGGGTGACCTCTCAGCTCCACTCTTTAGATCATAAGATGCTCGAACTTTGGACATCAAGATAGCCATGATGCATCTGTAATGCATTCTCTCTGCCTCTCTCCAAATCCCAAGGTCAAAATGACTCAGCAAGCAACATTGCAGCAAGAACTGCATCACTCTTGGGGAAAAGAAGGGAGTAGCCTTTGACAGAGAAGTTTATCTGCATTACAGAATTAATGAGCAATGGAGTGGCATCCAAGAACTCCTGCCAGACACTAATGAAATAAATTACTGCCTGTGTAGCATGTTGGCAGACCAGACTTCGGACATTCAGGGGAGCAAAAAAGACCCGAGTCTTGACAGAAGACATCATGAAGTGAGGCCGTGATTGAGCTTCAGATTCCTACTGTAGGGAGAGAGAAAAAGGTCTCAGCAGCAGATTGGCTAGACTACAGCCACCAATAATAAAGAGACTGCAATTCAACTTTATATATTTGTACAAAAGCCTTCCTTGTTAGGATAGCAGCATCACTGCTGGTCTTTCTTCTCAGCCAATTAGCATCTCATTAATTGTCCACCTGCAGAGCTTGAATCCTAAATCATTTTTATCTTTATTCTTTACATATCACACAGATTAACAATTACTACTGCGGGTTTTTTTTAAAAAAAGTTCCAACTTCCCCGCACATCTAAACCCACCTATGCACAATTAATTTTGTCTGCAGTTATAATGTAGTAACTGTAGAATAGGCATTAATAATTCCCATCAGGTTCACATGGCTAAGAACTATAGCAGATATTATCAATGATAACTTCTATGATGCCTGTAAGAACATTTCTGGTGCAATCGTACATATCTTTACATAACTGGCAGTGCTGACTTCTTAAGGTTGCAATCCAACTTAAGGAGCATTCCTATGGCCACTAGACAGCAGCTAGATGGCCATAGGATATCTGGTTTTCTGGGAACCGACCTCCCCCCACTTCTGCGCTGCTTTCAGGACAGCACAGAACAGCCCCATGCTCTGCTTTCGCAAGAGGAGCGCGGAGCGGCTGAAAAGAGGTGTTCCGGGGGGCATTCCGGGGCGGGGAGGGCGGAAATGCCTGTACAACACATCCAATGTGTCATACAGCAGCCTCTTCCCCTGCTAAGCCCTCCTGCCACAATCAACTGTCTAGCCAAAAATGCAGGGCAGGAGAAGCACGGAGGGAATGATCCCCTCTGTGCTTCTCCTGCCCTGCATTGGATAGGTGGTGTCAGGGTGGAAACTGAGCCCATAGAACCCCAGAGCAGTTCTGATTCTGAGGAGAAACAGCAATCTGTGGGAGAGGAGCCAGCTCATCCCTCACAGGCACAGCAGCTGGCAGAGATTCCTCCTGCCAGCATTCCTGGGAGAGATAGTGACCCTGGCAGTGAGAGAGTGCGGGAGGGGGGCTTGCTAGATGCTTGACACAGATGCAGAGAGCGACAAGCGATGGAGGGTGCGGAAAGGAGGCATAGCGCCCGTTTGGCGCACAAGCAACGGCCGCGTCCCAGGGACCCAAGGGAAAGAGGGAGGATCTCTCCCTAGCCCCTAAGTTCAGGGTCTGCAAGTGATTCTCCTTCAAACGGGGACCACCTGCCTAACCCAGAGCATAGGCTACTCTACTGTTCATTGTTTAGTCGCTGGTGATTAGCATCTGAAAGAGTCATTAAGTTGTAAAAGGATTAAAGCCTTGAAAAGAATCCTTTTGTCTGTGACTTGAGTTGGCTATTGGAATAGACTGAAAGAGGCCGCTAGGGCACTCCTGACAGGTGGTCACCTCCGAGTTCAGAGGCGGCTACCTATCTGAATAGGATTGCACCCTAAGTGACTTAGTAGGGGAAGGTGCATTCACTTGCATTCACTTAAAACTGCAAACCTGAACCAGTTCTAATTAACATAACAGTTGCAATATTTAAACCCATTTTAATGTTAGGGCTGTAAGGGATGGGAAAGGGCTTTTCAGTAATGGCACCTACGTTGTGGAACTCCCTCCTGCTTCATATGGTCTCAAAACAGTACATTTCCTGATATGGTGTTAAGACCGGGTTTTTAAGACCCTTGATTGATCTAGTCTTGTTCTGGCTTTCTGTTATATTTTGTATATGTGATACAAGTGGTTTTCTGCTTACTCTTTTATCTTGTTTTATTGTCTGATTATGTATCTTTATTTTTATTTGTTTGCTGCTTTGAAGGCCCATCACAAGAAAAGAATCCTAGAAATATTTATATAAATCAAATATATAAAGGAAAGACACCCCACTGAATTCAATTATGGGTTCTCTCAAGAACCTTGGACATGGGTCTATAAAGTTGTTGAGAGTTCTATTAGTGCAGGGGTGGGCAAGATGTGGCCCTCCAGATGTTTGGCCTACAACTCCAATCAGCCCTAGAAAACATAGCCAATGCTGAGGGATCATGGGAGTCATAGGCCAAAACATCTGGAGGGTCATAAGATGCCCCTCATTGTGTTAGTGGCTCCTTCCTTTAACTACAGTTCCCGGGGTTCCCTGCAAAAATAAACCCACTGCAGTAAAACAGATTTACTGTTAATGTCCATGTCACTGTGCTTATACTTTAATGAAGTGATTAAAGCCATGATTATTTGCATCTGCTGATGATCAAATTCATTATCAGCCTGTGAGTGGGTCTGGGGGCAAAGGCACCTCAAAACTTCCTTGGTCCATTGACTCCATCAGAGACAATTAAACTTAAATGTTTAATAAGAAAGACTCTCCTAGTTACAACACTGGTAGTCTTCAAACAGAACATAAAACAATTGGGGAATCATTCATTCATTAGGAGAATTCTCTCCACCTTCACCTACAGCAGGGACTGATGCCAGGCAGATAAATATTCCGCCCACAGTTTGTCTCTGCCAAATGCAGCACCCACAGCTGCTAAATCTTTCTCTGCTGTTTCCTCCCAGTATCTTTCCTGGGGAAAACACTGACTCCTCCAGGCCTGAGCAGGAAAGTCCGGTGCAGTCTTGTGATGGGTCTGCAGGATTCTGAGTAACAGACCCATTGTACTGGGGCCTGTGACCCTTCTTTCATATGGGAAACAGTTTTTCCCAGGCAAGATTGTATGAACACTCCTACACTGTCTGGCTGCTGTTTCTCATGTAATTATGTATGTATGACTAACATTGCATTCCTGTGATGTCATTTGTGAGGTTTTCAGGGTCTAAAAAGCTTCTCAACCTATATACACACTCGGTGCCATTTAGGAGTATTTTTCCTTGTTTGTCTTGGCCCACCCAGAAAATGGTCTATTGACAATAACTCTTTCTTACAAACTTATTGATCCTTTTCTCACTTCCCAACACCAAACCCCCGTTTGGGTGACAAATGACAATAGCCAAATATTTGCCTATGTGATTGTACTCAGCCTGGGCTCATGGGAAATTTGCCATGATCATGGTATGATCAATTGGCCCAAAGGGAATATGACACCCTATTGGAATGGGACATCGGCACACCCTGCTTGCTAGTACGTGGCGCATATGAGCATACCCCACAACTCCGTTGTTCTGTCAAATTGGCCACTCTTCGCATCCGTTGGACGGCCAGGTTCCCATCATAGGAAGGTGTGCGGGCCCATAGGAACATGAACACAGCTCTTATTATAAGCCAAACCATTATTCTACTTGGGCTTGCCTGTTTTGTTCTTTGTAAAGCCACCACAGTACTAGGACCAATAAGCAAGGTATGGCATAATCATCCAACCCTGAAGCTGGTTTTCTAGGGGCTCTCGTACATGGGGTTTTCCTTAATAGTCACAAACTTTATAAGCTTCAACAAAAATAAATGCACAGCAACAGCAATTATACCACAGTATTTTTTTTCTCAGCTCTCTTCGAGATTTTGTCATCTCTCTCTCTTTACCCAAACAATCTGAAAGCCGCACGAGCACTCTGACCGTCCCGCTCCAGAGGAAGAACAGAACCACACATGCAAGCGCCAGCTGCTCTGGTTGTTGAGGCCTCGTCCATCTTGGGACAGCTGTCTGCTTCTGGCAGTCGTCTGTTTTTGGACCCAGTCTGGCTGCCTGGCCTGCTGCTCCTGAGCATCAAGGGACCAGTGGTTTGGCCTCGCCACATCTGTTCCTGCGCTGGACAATCTGCAGGGCTCTCTCATGGCTCTCAGGGCACTACTGCCTTCTTGCAGTGAGTAACGTGGATCCAGGTGTGGTTGCCTTTCCCCTTAACTGCTGTCGGGATCATCAGTTGCACCTCATGTGGGCCGGTCCACCTGGGCCACGGGGCATTCTTCCGCTGGAAGACCTTGATCTATATCTGGTCTCTTGGTAGCAACAAGTGGTGTGGGGCTGTCAGGAGCTGGCTGGCTCAAACCTACTTTAACCTGTGGAATCAATCCTGAACACTTTTGATTAAAGCTTTGCCTTCTTCTTGCATCTGGTTATCAAGGTGGTCTAGATGGCATGCCACTGGGGGTGACACCCCTGTTCTCATTGGTCTCCCTATCAGAATTTCATGTGGGCTAAGTTCATTTCTTCCTGGGGTGGCCCTCATACTGAATAAGGCTAAGGGCTGCGCTTCTGATCAGGGTAACTTATTTTGTTCACAGATTTTTGCTATTTTATTCAAAATGCCATTCTGCCTTTCTCCTGCCCCCTCTGACTGAGGGTCAGTCAGCGGGGGCAGTGAAAATGTTGGGCAGTGGCTAGACAGTGAAAATGTTGTTCAGTCGCTAGACTTTTGGCCGCTACCTGGACCACTTGGCCTTTAGGCATTTGGATAAAATCCATTTACAGTGATAGGAAGGGCCCCTCCAAAGGAGGGTGTGCACCCCTTTTTATTTATTTATTTTATTTATTGCATTTATATCCTGCCTTTTTCCCTCCTCTAAGGAACCCAAGGAGGTGTGTATAATACTCCTCCTCTCCATTTTATCTTCACAACAACAACCCTGTGGTTGTTGGGCTGAGAGTCTGTGAGCTCTGATGACCCAGTGGGGACTAGAACATGGATCACCTGGCTTGCAGTCCAACGCTCTAACTACCAAAACACACTGGCTCTTTAATGGTTTCCTGCTGTTATGCCTCTGACAGGTTTCACACTGGGAGGCTGTAAATTTGCAAAAGGCTGTGACTCTTGGGCATACCACATTTACTCGATCATTTGTCATCCTCATCCCCCGTTTGGTTGCATATCAGCCCATATGGGCTGCATGCACCATACATTCATGTTAACATACTTCTTTCTCTTGTTCAGAACCAGAGTTGGGGGCAGAGTCAGGACTTCATTACTGGTTATTTTGGACAGGGACATAGGGACACTCCTTTTGTGTGACTTACTTGTCCTCAGGGAGCGGGGCCGTGGTCCCCATTCTCCTTTCTCAAACCCTCTATGACTTTTCCCTCATCCCTAACTCCTCACCAACCTCTTCTGCGATTCCCTCTATCTCTAAACTGAGATATTTATTACTGTAGCTGCACTGCTTCTGGGCTTAAGTCTGCCCTTCTAGGTCTTCTCTCTTCTTTTTTGCATCTAAGCAGTGCTGTACAACTTCAGTAATTTCATCTAATTTCTTTCCCCTCCACCCTATGGCTACTTTTTTAAGGGTCTTTTGAAATGGGGGAGGGACAGCAGACACGATAGTGTCCACTATTGCCCTAGGGCAGTTACTTTTGGGTCACATATACCAGACTATCTTTCAAATGCTTTTATAATTCGGTTTTGGAGATCTGCTGCTGTCTCTCCAGTTTTCCATTTTATGCCATGTGTTTTATCCCAATTACACATTTCTGGGAAGACCTTGTCAAATGTTGCCACTAGATTATCTAGACGGGCTTTCACTGTGTCATGGTCCACTGGTGGGTCCTGCAGCCATTGTGACTGGGTTTGCAGCTTATTCCAGTCTACTGGGCTAACAATTAAACGCATTAACTGATTGACATCAGCCCAACTAGGATTTTAACAAATCACAACACAAAGGAATTCTTCTTTGGGTATTTCCGGGGGTCAGGGAACACAGTTTGACCGAGGTCCTCAAATCGGCTGGAGACCATTGGGCATGTACTATCATGGTATTCCTGCCATCTCTGGAAGGCACTTGACATAGGACACTGAAGGTCCATTAGTCTCTCTTGTTCTTGACCTTTCCACTTAGGGGAAAGTCGAATGGTGCTCTGTCAGGTGGAATTAGGTGACAGGACTGGTTTTGGTCTGACCTGACTCAATGTAGTAGAGTCAGGTGGTGGCCTGCATGGTGGTGGTTGGTTACAGGTATCAAGAAGAAAATCTTCAGAAGTCTCATCATAAGTAGAATCTTGTTTAGGGGCATGAATTGGGGCTGATGGCTGTACCACCACCTGTATTTGATTAATTTTCTGTTGTAACTTCTGATTGGAATTCTGAAGATTCCTAATCTTGGTTTCAGTTAAGCGTTTATTAGTCTCTGCATACCAATCATAGTACGCATCCCACTGAGGCTGATTTATCTTTGAACCTTGACCCTCTAATTGGGTTCTGAGGTACACAATGATTTCTAATTTAAAACTGCCCTCAGTTGGGAACCGGAGCGTGGGGTCTCCTTTAGTGTCTCAATTCCACTTCTCTAACCATCTGCAAGTCTGGGGACCATATTTGTCATACATGAATCTGGCCAGGGTTCCTAATGATGGCACAGGGATCGTCTTACTTTGACCTGACCCCATCTCCTCAGTAAACAGAGACTAATACAACACCTCCTTCACCAACGTACTGGCTGTCGGTCCAGCTCACTACCTGGCTTGTCTAGTGGCTTTCACGGGGCATCTTCACTGGTGCGGAACACAAAAGACAGACAGGACAGAACAAACAAACCCATGTCTTTCCCTGGGGCCCCTTTACCTTTTCCTGGTGGCAACTTCACCGAGTTGCTATGGTCTCTCCAGAGACCACCCCATCTTAACAAGAGATTTCTGAGTCTCAGACAGAGCTCACCATTTCAATAGTCCATCCTGGGCAGAACTGTGCTGCCGCTGTGAATCTGAGTGAGGGACAAGGAGGACACACCTTTGTCTCTTAGGAATCCAAGCTCTTAAGAGTATTTTTCAAATGGGTTTCCTCTTTTCCTGGGACGGCTGGAGCCGGGGCCCCTCGAGACCTTGGGTGGTCACTTACCCCAAATGCCAGATCCCGGATGAGCCCCCAAACTGTCACGGCAGCGGCTCAACTGGACTTTCAAGGACCACACTGGCACGGTCTGCACTCGCAAAAGCTTTATTCAAGACAGCGTATTGACATCATGATGGGTCAGTCCTCTACAGTTGAGTGACTCTGACAGGAACTTCCAGCTCCCTAATATAGGCAGTAGTAAATAACTTACACCAAGCTACATTCCTCCATGTTTTCCCCTCCCTTATTTGTTATTCATTATTGCGGTTTTTCATATAAAACATCTATGTGTTACTCTGTTTTTCTAATAGTTTAGACGTAAGGTTAAAAGGTTATGATAAATACCAGGAAAATGGTAGCTTAACCGCAAGCTCTATAGGAAACTGCAGAAACCCACAAACTACTTCCTGTTTTCTATCACCTTCTCTCCAAGCACAAGCTTTTCAATAAGTATTCTTGCCTTGCATTCTTGCTCTAATCTTATTATGGCCACTGACTTAAAATGGAGTCTGTTTGGCCAAGGCTGAATGTCCATTTCAGCCATGACAGGACTCACCTGACCCACATGCCAAGCATCCGCATAGGCACATTCCATGAGGGGACAGTCTCGCCTGATGTGCCCCTCCTTCCAACAGGTGAAACAGACTATGGGGCGGTTGGTTTCTTCTCTTCCTTTCCTGCTGTCAGGGCGCAGTGCCAAATGAGGTGCTCCTTGACCTATGGCAGGGGCAGTTCCAGCAGCCCTGGTTGTTAGGGCAGACTTCTCATTACTAGGGCGAGTCATTGATGTCCCTCTGCCAGAACTGCTGCCCCTGGTCCTATCCAAAATTTTGGGATCAGGTCCCTTTCACTGGCATACATCACCAGCCCCGGACCAACTCTGGTTCTTCTTCTGGGTCTTCAGCTGCCACATATGCCTGTATTAGCTGAATAGCCTCTTCCAAGGTGTCTGGTTTTTGGCACCTAACCCAGTTCTTGGAGGGCATTGGCAGTATATTTATGAACTGTTCCAAAAGAACCACTTCTGCAATCTGTTCCGAGGTATGACCTGCTGGTTTTAACCACCAAAGACCACTGGCCTTTATTTGTTGTACCCCCACTCAGGGATGTGACCCAGGACCAAAGCTGACCCCTCTCATTTGTCTGTGGTAGGTTTCTTCTGTTACATTCAAGATTCCGAAGATGGTCACTTTTATTTTTACATACTGACCTGCCTCAGTGGGAGTAAGCATATCCACTGCTGCTTGAGCAGGGCCTGTTAAACAAGGAGTCAATATTAGAACCCAATGGGCTTCCAGCCAACATGCAGCCACAGCTACACTCTCAAAAGTGATCAAAAAGGCCTCAGGGTCACCTTCTAGAGTCATTTTTGAAATACATATAGGGGCTATCCCACAACCTCTCATGTCTGTGTCTAACCCAGCTGCTGTTTCCAGGAATGGTGGGTTTAAGGAGCCTAAGACTTGGTATAGTAGTGTGTTCTGGTTCTGTAACTGGGCAGTGAATAATTGATCCATGAGGCATGTCTGTTGACTAGCTAATTGTTGTAGCAACTGTTGTCGTTCTTGCCTGTCGTTCTGCTAACCAGTTCATCCAAACCTCAGGCTGCTGTGTAAAGGGGTTGGCTGGTCCCACCCCTTGCACCCTGCCCACATTGCCCCCAGACCCGCTCACACTGGTGGAGAAAGGCACCTCAAAACCTCTTTGGTCCATTGACTCCATCAGAGACACAGCAGCTAGAAATAGGCTTTAACTGAAACGTTTGATAAGAAAGGCTCTCCTAGTTACAAGACCGGTAGTCTTCAAACAGAATGTAAAACAATTGGGGAATCATTCATTCATTAGGAGAATTCTCTCCAGCTTCACCTACAGCAGGGACTGATGCCAGGGAGATAAATAATCCCCCCCACACACACAGTTTGTCTCTGCCAAACGCAGCACCCACAGCTGCTAAATCTTTCTCTGCCATTTCCTCCCAGTACCTTTCCTGGGGAAAACACTGACTCCTCCAGGCTTGAGCAGGAAAGACGGGTGCAGTCTTTTTGGAACTTCCTCTTAAAGGGGCAATGGGGGAAGGGGGTAGACCTCTTCTCTCCCCAATAGATTAGGCAGCCCCTGAGGAGTGGAGTTTGTCGTTTCCCAGGTAAAACGCTGTTCCTCGCTCCTGGCTAGCATCTCTCTCTCCTGCTGTCAGGGTCTCTGTTCATCTCCATGTGTCTTCTCCACCTTCTCCCTCTCTCTATCGCCTTTTCCCACTTTTTATCCAGTGTCTGCCTGCTTCCCCCCCCCATCACCCGCTTCCCCCCTCCCTCTTCCAAGTGAATCCTATCACAGTGACTGGCACAAGCTTTGAGCATGTGCCGGCTGGTGCTGCTATTCCTTTGCACTTGCCACCGCCCTGGCATAGCCAATCTCCTTGAGCCCAGCATTTGGAAGGGTAAGGGGTGCCCTGGTAATGCTGTGATGGGTCTGCAGGATTCTGAGTAACAGACCCATTGTACTGGGGCCTGTGACCCTTCTTTCATTTGGGAAACAGTTTTTCCCAGGCAAGATTGTGTGAACACTCCTACACTGTCTGGCTGCTGTTTCTCATGTAATTATGTATGTATGACTAACATTGCATTCCTGTGGTGTCATCTGTGAGGTTTGCCCTGGCATAGCCATTGCCTTGCCCTGGCATAGCAAATCTCCTTGAGCCCAGCCTTTGGAAGGGTGAGGGGTGCTCTGGTAATGCCATGATGGGTCTGCAAGATTCTGGGTAAGAGATGGAGAGCCCCGCCAATCCCTCACACAGCCCATAAAATGCCAACTATTTTGTGATACTATCAGCCTTACACTATGCAGAATTAGGCATGCTTAAGCCCATTGCTTTCAATGATCTTAGGCACAACTAACTCTGCATAAGATCAAGCTGTAAGATTGCAGTCATCTGTACGCTTGCCTGGAAGTAAGTTCCATGGAAGTCATGCACAGGATCCAGCTTCCATGGCTGTTGTCCTATGAATACTTATATGGAAAATAGGGCTGAGCCAGCAGATCCATTAGCTTGGTGGCATTGTTCACCAACTGCAAACAGGGCTGGCCTGAGACATTTTGCTGCCTGAGGAGGACCAGCAAACAGTGCCTCCACCCCACCTGCACCCCAAATCAAGGTGTAAAGCAGGGGTACAGAATCTCAGGCTCAGAGGCCAAATCCGTCCCTCCAGTGGTCACAAGCTGGGCCTCCAGGACTCCCCAGAATACCACAATCCCTTTCTCCCAACCCCCAATTGTTTGGTGGTTGTCTGGGTTTTGTGCAGTTTTCCCCCATTCTACAAGGTTGAAATGGCTCTCCTAAGACTTAGTTGCTGGCAGTAAGAAGCTGAAATATGTTGTTGGGTTAAAAAAAAAAATGGCCCCACCCCTTTTGCCTTCAGCCCCACCCACCTTGGAATGTCATCCCTGAGAACTTCTCTGAAATGGAATTTGGCCCTCCAACTGAAACAGGTTTTTCACCCTTGGTGTAAAGAGCCCAAAAGCAGTCAAGTCATTTTAGCACCTAAGGCAGAAAATCCCAAAAGCACCTCTCCCCTCCTTGGCAATAAAAAATACAATAATAAATAAATAAATAACCAAAAAACTTGCCTTTTCATCAGTTGCCTGAGGTGGCTGCCTCACTCTGTCAGCCCTGACTGCAAAGTTGGGCCCCCACTTGCAATGATATTTGGGGATGGGGAGCCCTCTGAAGGTCTCCCATTGCTTGGGTGATTCTGCCCTATCTTCCAGCAGCACAGCATAGTAAGATAGGTTGCCTAGGCAACCAGGTGACTCACCCCATTTTCTAGCACAGAACAACGAAGGAAGGACAAAATGGCATGAATCATTATGGCAGAAGAACCACATTTAAGGTACATTGTGGGGAGCTCTGAGATTATTTTGCTCCCGCAAGCCCCACCCCCACCCTGTTTTGGCCTGAATTTTCTCATGGGTGATAGTTTTGTTCAGCCTTGCTAGAAAACATGCCCCTATTGAACTCACTGAGATGAACTTAAACATGTACAGGATTATGTTGTACGTGAGCAGTCCTTTCAAGCTGAACTGTCAACAGCCTCATACAGGCATCTAACTGGCAAGGCAAATCTATTGCAACAATATATGAATAATATATTTATTATGAAATATTAAGAATAGAGGTTAATAACATCTGCACAAATATAGTCAGGAATAGTCGCATTCATCAACAGGAAATATTCACCCTTGAGCCAAACTAGAGCGAGACACACAAGATAAATGACAAAGGAACTGGACAAGTTCACACTTAAAAACATGATAACTTGCCGCACAAGAGGGTTGAAAGCAGAGAAGATGATTTATTGACCCGAAGCGAGATTTCATTTTGTTTAAAAGGTGGAATGTGGAGCAATACTGAAATAGATAACGCTGGACCATGTCTTGCTAAGACAGATAAAAATAGGCGGCAAATGCCTCTGTTCAAAATCCAAGACAAACAAGAGGACATATTTAGGGAATGTACATTTATTGATGCCTTTCTTTTGACTGAGGGCTGGAACACACATGTTATGTGTGGGTAGGTGAGATGGGCGGTTGCCTGGGGCGCCGAGCTGAGAGAGGCACCAGGCTGAGCTGAGGGCAGCCCCAACAGCAATGTTTAAGACTTGCCTCAATCGGATTGAAGTCTGGGCTTTGACTGGGCCATTCTAAGACTTTCAGGTTCTTGTTAACTTTAGCTGTGTATTTAGGGTCATTGTCCTGCTGGGAGGTGAAGCTCTGCCCCAATCACAGGTCCCTTTCAGACTGAAACAGGTTTTCATCTAGAATTGCCCTGTATTTAGCTCCATCATCTTGCCCTCAATCCTGACCAGTTTCCCAGGCCCTGCCGATGAAAGCATCCCCACAACATGATGCTGCCACCACCATGCTTCATCATGGGAATGGTGTTCTCAGGACAATGACCACTGTTGGCTTTGTGCCACACATAGTGTTTTGTGGTAGGGCCAAGAAGTTCAATATTGGTCTCATCAAACCAGAGAACCTTTTTCACATGTTTCCTATGGAGCACAGCTTTACTTTGAGGCAATGTACAGTATAAACTACGCGCGCTATATAAATAAAAATAAACAAAGCTGTAAGCAGTAAGAGGTCAGCTGGATAACTTTTTTATTTATAACTTTTCTTTATTATTTTTAAAGATAAAAATACTAGATATTCTAAAACAAAGAATGCTTACGAAAAGATAGAAACTACTACAGAACAATAAATATTAAAAGTAAAATCTGTGAAATTTCTTCAGGGTTGCATAGTGCACTGCCACCGCTCAGAATTGGCTTTTCAAGCTTTGACATGTGCAGATCATGGCACAGTGGCCGAGAGATCACGCTTTTGAGCAACGTCATTCTCAATGGACATCACACCTGCACCAGGCCCCATAAATCCTCTGGGTGGCCTTGCAAAACTGACTGGGGGGGGGCACCAAAGGCACTCCTTGCCCAGGGCACTATTTATCCTAGGGCCAGTCATGTATGTTCCTTGTATAATGTCTGCAGCGTCAACCAGGAACTTGTATGTATGACTGAACCATCACAGGTCTGCTCAGTTGACACATTCCTCCTCCATTACTTACTATGTAATGAGAAATAAAGTTATGTATGTATGTATGTATGTATCACAATATGGTTTCTTTTAAGAAAAGGGCAGAGACTTCATAAGAAGTTGCCTTATACTGTCAGACCATGGGTTCACTGGCTCAATATTGTCTGCAGTGACCAGCTCTCCAGGATTTCAGACAGGGGCCTTTCCTAGCCCTACCTGGAGTTGCCGGAGATGAAAACTGGGACCTTTTGCATGCAAAACATGTGCTCTACTACTGAGCTACAGCCCTTTTCCCATTAAAAAAAATTTAGAAGCAATTCCCAGCACAAAACATTATAATGGTTAGCTGCCTTGAGTACCATTTCCTTGGTGGTAAGGTGGGCTATAGATCAAATGAATGAATGAATAAAACATCTAATAAACTAGAGATTGCTTCTTGAAAAAACATTTGTTTAATATAACGTAAGTCTTGGTATGTAAATATTTAAGTACATATAGCCCAATGCAGGCATTAGCCTGCAACATGCCTAGACCTAAAGAAGGAATGGGACATGTGCAGGGATGCACACCACACCCCCACGTGTCCCTATGCCCCTAGCCACATCATAGAGCATTGCACATTGAGCGCAAGGGTCTGTGTTGGGGCAGAACTCACACAGCTCTCATGATCGGGAAACCCAATAGGACAGTGTTCCTGATCAGCCAAACATGCTTACAAGCCCCTCAACATGTGAATGTTGTGCTCAATACGTGAATATCTATGAGATAGTTGGGGGTTCTTGGAGACATGGTGTTTGTACTCGCACACATGCTGTCCCCGTTTTAGCCCTATATGTGGTGCAGGCAAATGCCTGCATAGGCCTTGTATTAAACAATAGAAATAACAAGTTCCTCTTCTACAGTCCAGAACTTATAGGTAAGATTCATTATTGTATGAACTGTCTTCACTTGTGGGAAGAAGGCCGAACTTGTGAGTCTTTTTTTAATGCCATAAAGTAAAACCTTGTGATAAAATAATAAAACATGTTGCAGAATGCAACATACACACGTGGCCAACCTGCTCCCTCCCCATCTCCAGTAACAGCTCTGGGGCCTCCCTTCTTGAGTTAGAATTCTACTCCCGATTGTTTTGGCATCAGGGGTACATATGCATATTGTAAACCAATTCCAGTTGCGACATCTGGTAGTGATGATACATGCTAGAGATACCACTAGTTATCTAGAAGAGACATTTTCATTGTTTCACAAGACATCTGTGATAGAGATACATGGAGAATGTGGATTCTCTTTGACCTGTCTAACTTGGGTACTAGACAGTCTTTCAGTCTGTTGAAATATGAATGGAAGAAGAGGACAAGAGAGGAATGGGGAGGTACTGAGCTATAGCAAGAGGTAAAGTATAGAATTTCTTATAAAGCTTCTAGGCCGATACATCTGAGGTGTCATGAGAAAACATTTCTGAAGTTGGTGATCCTTTACAAAAATTAATCCCTGAGTTAACACTCCTCGGTTTACCTGCTTTGATCCAATATGGCCAAACTTCATGTAAATTCCTTACTTTCACTAGCATTGGCACCTGGATTTATTTTTATTAAATCATAGTCCCTTTATCAAGGGAAAAGATTAAATTCCTTCCTTAGCAAATCCTCTGGAAGTGGAAAATAAAACTGCATGAGTTAGAGCAGGTATTGTTCTCCTGGAATCTCACCACTGTTAAGCCTCTGCCCAATCCACCATTCATTACTGAAATAGTTTTCTTGCAGTTGACAGGGCCAAGAGAAGAGAACGTACGTCCCGGTATCTTGCATATGTGATTTTCTCCACAAGGTGCCTATATCAACTCGCTGACTGGCTGGCAAGGTTCAAAAGGTGATATGGATGATTTTATAAACAGCTCTTTCAGTTTTTACAGTATTTCTAAAAAATATTCTTACACAGTTGCAGGGGGTTGAATAAAAACATATTTTTATTAGCTTGAAGGAACAAAGCAGTTAGGTCTGATAATATACATGTATCCTGCACTGTAACCCCTTTTCAGACATTCGGGAGAGGCTGCCCTTTCAACGAAAGTATGTACTCTGGGGATGGGGACACAGCAGCAGGACCCACCCCCTACCCCATGGATTGGCAGCACAGTGTCCACCAAGACCGCTGACAGCACCCACCAGGGCCCCTTCCTCACACATCCTGCTCCCTTCCTAACCCCTAATGCCACTTTTGTCACCGCTACCACTTCTCCCTACCTGTCAGGAAGCCGCTTCACTCTACCAGCCAGGCAGCAGGAAGTTGGAGGCTGCACAGTGACAGTAACTGGGAGAGGAAGGAGAAGGCGACAAAAGCAGGTTGGCCAGGGGTGTGGGGGGAGAAAGTGAGGAGAGAATCCCAGCAAGAGAGTCATTTGGGCCTGCAGTCATTCAGGTGCAGGCCCAAATGACCATGGGACAAATGTGCCCTCAGGTCTGGAACAAAATGGCAAGTGTGCCGACAGGCCCAAAACAGGTTGCCTACCACTGCCCTACCCAATGCACATTCAGAGTCCTACCCGACTTCCACTCTCCAACTTCTGGAAGTGGCTATTAAGACTTTAAGCATATTTTCATTACAAAGAATCAAAGAATCAAAGAATAGTAGGGTTGGAAGGGGCCTATAAGACTATCGAGTCCAACCCCCTGCTCAGTGCAGGAATCCGAGTCAGAGCATCCCTGACAGATGGCTGTCCAGTCTCATCTTGAATGCCTCCAGCGTGGGAAAGCCCACCACCTCCCTAGGTAATTGGTTCTGTTGTCATATTGCTCTAACAATCAGGAAGTTTTTCCTGATATTTAGCTGGAATCTGGCTTATTCCGTGTCCTGCATTCGGGGATGATCGAGAAGAGATCCTGGCCTTCCTCTCTGTGACCACTTTTCAAGTACTTGAAGAGCGCTACTACTTGAGCATATAACTAAATATCTTTTCTGCAAATTGACACAGAGCATCAATATGCAATGTAGGACATTGGGAAGATACGTTTGCATCGTCATAAATTCATTTGCTGGGACATGAAAGTCTTATTCAGATCTTCAGAGGTCATGGGGTGGAGGGGATATAGGGGCCCCAACCCAGCCCCAACCTCTTCACGTTGAGCCAAACATTTGTAACTGAATTTGGTTGAACATGGTTATAGGAACCCTGTGCCAACATCTTTTAGTTTACTTCCTTGTGCGAATGAGGAGAGGGAATTTAAAGATGGGGTAAAAGCTTTACTTCTACACTGCCATTCACTTGTATTGTAAGGACAGGCCTGCAACCTGCACAACACAGGCATATCTATCATATCTCCCCTCAGTCTTCTCTTTTCAAGGCTAAACATGCCTAGTTCTTTCAGTCTCTCTTCATAGAGCTTTGTTTCCAGTCATCTGAACCCTCTCCAGCTTGTCTCCATCCTTCTTAAAGTGCAGTGCTCAGAACTGGACACGGTACTCCAGATGAGGCCTAACCAGTGCTGAGTAGAGGGGAACTAGTACTTCCCGGGATTTGGAAGCTATGCTTCTATTAATGCAGCCCAGAATGGCATTGGCCTTTTTTGCAGCCACATCACATTGTTGGTTCATAGTCACCTTGTGATCTACAACAGTTCCAAGATCCTTTTCGCTTGTAGTGTTGTTGAGCCAAGTATCCCCCATCTTGTAACTGTGCATTTGGTTTCTTTTTCCTAGGTGCAGAACTTGGCATTTATCCCTATTAAATGTCATTCTGTTGTTTTCTGTCCAGCGGTCCAGTCTATCAAGATCATTTTGAATTTTGTTTCTGTCTTCCAAAGTATTAGCTATCCTGCCCAATTTTGTGTCATCTGCAAATTTGATCCACATTCCCTGCACCTCCTCCTCCAAGTCATTAATAACAATGTTGAAGAGCACTGGGCCCAGGACTGAGCCCTGCGGTACCCCACTCGTTACCTCTCTCCAGTTTGAGAAGATCCCATTGATAAACACTCTTTGAGTCTGATTCTGTAGCCAACTGTGGATCCACTGGATCATTGTTTCATCTAGCCCACTTTTAGCTACCTCCTTTTTACCCTTTTTGAAGATAGGGACAACATTAGCCCTCCTCCAGTCATCTGGCACTTCACCTGTCCTCCATGATTCCTCAAAGATAATAGACAGTGGTTCTGAGAGCCATTCTGCCAGTTCTTTTATTACTCTAGGATGCAGTTCATGTGGCCCTGGAGATTTGAACTCATTCAAAGTCATTAGGTGTTCCTTGACCATATGCCTATCAATCTCAAGCTGCAATCCTGCCCCTTCAGCCTGTACTTCGCCTTTGCCTGGGGGCTCATAGACCCTCTTTTGGGAGAAGACTGAGCCAAAGTAGGAATTGAGCACTTCTGCCTTTTCTTTGTCATCTGTTATCATTTTGCCATCCTTATTTAATAGTTGAACCACCTTTTCTTTCCTCTGTCTTTTACTATGCATGTATCTGAAGAAAGCCTTTTTGTTGCTTTTAGCATCCCTCGCTAACCTCATCTTGTTCTCAGCTTTAGCCTTCCTGACGCCATCCCTGCAATTCTGTGCTACCTGCCTGTACTCTTCCTTTGTTGCTTGGCCTTCCTTCCACTTCCTATAGGTGTCCTTTTTGTTTTCAGGTCATCCCTAAGCTTTTTGTGAAGCCACATTGGCTTCTTCTGTTGTCTTCCACCTTTTTTTCTTGTTGGAATTGTTTGTAATTGTGCCTTTAGAATTTCCTTTTTTAAAAACTCCCACCCATCTTGGACTCCTTTTCTCATAAGAGTCACTTGCCATGGGACCTTACTGATCATTGTTCTGAGTTTATTAAAATCGGCTTTCCTAAAATCCAGGGTACGCTTTTGGCTACACTCATCTTTTGCTTCCTTTAGAACCAAGAACTCAAGTATAACTTGGTCACTTTCTCCCAGGGTTCCCATAACTGCTACTTTACCCACTAAGTCATCTCTGTTGGTTAGGATCAACTCAAAGATAGCCGATCCTCTAGTTCCTTCCTCTACTTTCTGTAGGAGGAAGTTATCTGCAATACAAGTCAGGAATTCTTGGAGGGGCCATGTTTTGCAGAATTTGTCTCCCAATAAATATCAGGGAAATTGAAGTCCCCCATTACTACTACATCATGCTTCCTGAAACATTGGCTATTTGCTTTTTGGAAGTTTCATCCTCATCTTCTCCTTGATTGGGTGGCCGGTAGTAGACTCCAACCACCATGTTCCTTTTATTCTTTTCTCTATTTATTTTAACCCAGATGCTCTCAATGGGGCTACCAAGCTCATCCTCCTGTATTTCTGTGCAGAGATATGTATTTTTAACATATAGTGCAACCCCACCTCGCTTTCTTTTCCTCCTGTTCTATGCCAGCTTCACTGTCATGGCTCCAACCATAAATGGATGAAGACACCAAGAATTCTGTTAGGGAACCCTATGCACCATTACAGAAATATAGTTCCCAGCTCTGGGACCAGGAAATTTCAAACGGGTGTAAGTCTGTGGCATAGATGGGGGCGGCACAACTCTGAGGCAGCACAGACATGGGGGGAGGTTGGTTTTCCGGGAACTGACCTTGAAGCGTGGGCTCTGAGGTCAGTTCCCAGAAAACAGCATATCCTATGGCCGTCTAGCCGTTGTCTAGTGGCCATTGGATTGCTCCCTAGGTTTCCTATCATGTGATCATGTTCCAATCAATTGTACATGCATATATAACCACTATCATCCCCATATCTGCAGGAGCAGTGGGTGGGTTTAGTCTGTATTGACAGCAGAATTCCCATCTATGGTAGTGCTATCCCATGCCTGAATTGCAATAATAAAGAAAGGAAATAAGAAATCTCAAACTTAAATATTCCTAAGTAAATATATATTGCGTGTGTTATAAAACAAAAGTATTAGTAATATAACTCTCAGTACTTTTAACAATCTGATTACTATTGCTTGATAATGCACCCAGCCATTCTCTAAATAAGGATGTACAGGTATCAATTTTGGGGGAGGGAAGTATTCTTATCAAGAATGATTATTCTCTACTAGATATGCTTTAGGACTACCTACTTCACTCAGAGTTCTGTTGACAGTACTAAATAAGTAATAGTGAAGTAATAGTGAAGGACATTTTGATATACAATTGTTTTGTGGCTCCTAATTTATAAAATGTGCCTTTCTTCTGGATTTTGGTATTTCCTTAACTTCTACTGTCCGCCCTAAGCTTGATGATGATGATGATGATGATATATCCATTTATGGACCACTTACCATATCTAAAAGACATCCTGAAGCAGTTTACAACACAAAATTGAAATACAAATATCCTTAGTTAAAACATTTAAAATCAGAAAATATCAAATATCCTCAGTTAAAAAAATTTAAAAGCAGAAAACTAACCATCTGACAACTAAAAATCACCTACCTGGGAAATATTTAATGTTTCTGGAATGCATGCTTATGTTTTCATCTGAAAGACCTCCTTTCAGGAAATGGTTCTGAATCACAAGCCTCATTTATTAAGAACACAGAGGAAAGTAGGTTTGTATTTTTTGTCTTAGTTTGGGGCATTTATATATACCAGTATTACTGTCCTAAAGAATTCCTGTCTCCAAATGCACATGAACCCTCACATGACAACTTGAACTCTAAGATCTTTATCTGAGACTGTTCTCCACCTCCTGAACTGTGGCAGGTGGCTACAGGAAACTGGGCTTTCTCAGTGATAGCACGTGGATTGTGCTCTCTCCAGGGAAGCTTGCCTGGAGCCTAATGTTATGTCATTTACACAAGGACATATTGTATGAGGCTTTTAATTGGTTCTAACTTAGATTCAGTCTGTGTGCTTTTATCTTCTTTTGTTATATATAGCTATAAATATTATATATTATAAATTACATACATTATACATTTTATATATTTCTGTTGGACTATGTATGTGGTGGGGAAACTTTATTCTGTCAAAGACCACATTCTCTAAAGAATAATCTGTCAGGGGCTGCATGCCTGCAGTGGGCCAAGCCAGGAGAATTGGGCCACCCTCTTTTCTCTCTCTTTCTGCCATCCCCTTTTCTCTTTCTCCCTTTCTCTGACACCCTATTCTCTCTCTCTCTCTCTCTCTCTCTCTCTCTGTGTGTGTGTGTGTGTGTGTGTGTGTGTGTGTGTTTCTTTCTGCCCAGCGAGCTGCCAGAGGCGGGACAGAGTAAGTCATTCTTCAATGTGTGGGAGCCAGTAAAGAGTTGTCAACCCTTCGAATTTGATGCGTAAGTCTGAAAACTTTATTTATTTCAGATTTGGGTCTATTGATGGGAAAAGAATGACATATCTAGCATTGCCTACATCACCAAACTCCCATAGGGGAACACACAAAGGGAACTCAGATCAGAACCTCATTTTGCCTCTAAACTGAAAGGCTACTTTAAAGGCCTGCATCAATTTCAAAAAAGAAAAAAAAACCAATTCCTGGACAAAACTAGATGCTGTGAACATCACTGCACTGCCCTTTGGAATTATTGCATTGTATTTCCCGTGCATGTGTATGAGGAGTGCACACTCTTTCTTCCATTCTCCCTCTTTTGCCCCTTTCCTGGTGATTAATAGTGTCATTTCTGTGTGGGTGATTTTCCAGTTTTTGTCAAAGATGTATCTCT
Organism: Heloderma suspectum; assembly: GCF_057233095.1. NCBI lineage: Eukaryota > Metazoa > Chordata > Lepidosauria > Squamata > Helodermatidae > Heloderma > Heloderma suspectum. Next base: position 253,394,444 of record NC_139460.1, on the reverse strand, counting down.
ACAAAGCTTGCTTCATTGCCACAATAATCTCCACATCTCCTGCTTGACCTTTTCTTTGTCACAGTTAAGGAAAAGGGGAAGAAGAATCAAAGGGTGACAAAAGGATATGTGTGTGTGTGTGTTTGCTCTTATCTAACATTGAGTGCCTTTCTATTCATGAATCCTTTCTGCATTTCAAAATCCCTTATTGTTGCAAGTTATAATGAAAATATCCTTTTTCAGGCACTGTGATGTAGCCCCATTTCAATCTGTCTCAACTTTCAGCTGACACACTCCATCCCTTTTGCTATTTCTTTCAACAAAAAGGAGCCTCCTTGTATTATTTCAAAGCAGAGTCGTCCTATGGCGCAATTCATTAGGCTTCTGTTAAACCTGTCATTGTGAATGTCAAACATACAGGTTCGTCTAAAATATACAAGAGCTCTGATCTTTCAAAAAGTTTCCTGTTCCTTCTGCTCTGACAGTTAAGCAAACCCAGCTATGAAAAGAATGTTAATCCATTCCCCAGTTCCCTTTGACATGGGTTGTGTCTAATAGATACATGGGTGAGAAGTTGAATCAGGGCTCCTCCTGCACCTTTAGCAAGACAGGCAGATATTTAGTAGCATGAGCTTTCCCCAGCATATAGATGCCCATGATGGAGAAAGCTTTGCCTGTTGAATTGCCAATTGTTCTACAGCTATTAAAGGCACAGAAGCCCGGAATTTTTTTTCCAGCCAAGAAAAAAGATCAGCAACTCTAGGCATCCCCAGAGGACAGCACCATAAAGAGAAATAAGTCCTGAAGCTGATCTAGGGACCATATTCTATGAGGAATTGTTGGGTATGTTTAATCTGGATAAAAGAGGATTTTATCCAGGATAAAATAAGGATGCTTCCAGATGAGACTGTTCTTGTGCCATCACCCTGTCTCAGAGCCTTTCTACACAAGGCCTTTATCGTGTGCTCATGATTCCTCACTCACAGTACTTTATGGGTCCTTTACACAACATCGTCATCCTCCAGAGCCTCTCCTGTGGTTTGCAACCATTATCATGTTTTTTTGCTAACAAGGAAAATCTGGTTGTTTTTTCTTTGAATGGCTTTATAGAACCTTCCTGTATTTGTGCAGTTCACTTTACCACAGTGCCACCTAGTGGTTATGTAATGGAACACATAGAAAAGCAAAAAAAGAAAATCCCCAGGAAAAAACACGTGTAAAGGGTCTCATCTTAATACCGTAAAGAATTGGAAGCAGAAGTCTCAGTAAAAGTGTGGGTTAGAAGCCTCATGTAGAAAAGCCCTCACTCACAGAACTTTACAGGGGTCCAGATGACATCTTCCACTTGTAATCCTTCCATCTTTTCCCACTGCTTCTTCCATCTTTTTTCTTATTGTGAAAAATCCATAAAAAATAAAAGTTGTAATAGTTGCACCATGCCTTCTGATTGCTAGTGAGGAAGTGACACCCTCCTGCTTGGATAGGAGGGAGCCTAAAGGCATGAGAGAGAAAAGCAGCAGTTGTCAATTTCGAGGAGACAAACAGAAAAAGAGCTGAAAGTTGGCTGATGGAACCTTGGGGGTGCAAAGTATCTTTCTGTGGTGATCTGATGTGGCATAGCAAATTGCCTGCCTCATTGGGGTGCTTCTTTGGATCCACTTGTGCTCTACCTGTGTATTTGTAAATAAAGCCAATATTTAAAAGATCTCTTAAGTCTCTGATGCTCTCTCACCCAAAGGAACCAGCAGTCCTTCCCGTGGAACTTGTCATCATTCAGGAAATCCATATAACAATACATTTGCTGTCAAAAGAACCACCCCAAAGCCATCATTTTTATTCAGATTTTTCATGTTAATACTTCTCCACATGCAAAACTCAGGAATACCATCAAATTCCCAACAAATGAGTAAGTTCCCATCAAGTTCCCAACAATGGACAAGGTTGATATCTGCTTTGCTTCTGTCAATAACAAGAGCTTACTTTCTTAAGCATCCTCTATGAAGAATAGGAAATCCATCCATTTTTAAAGCAGGTTAGTTCTGCTTTAATGAGCAACCAAATATTCTGATATTATATTTAAAGCTCTAAAGTCTGTATTACTTTTCACTGTGTTACTATAACCACCCAGAGGTTTCAGGAAAATGAAGGGAAATTGCTGTTTATTCTAATAAATGCTTGACTTGGCAATCCAATAAACACTCTTAATAAGTTCAGGTTTAAGTCATTATTGGACTAAAACCAACAATATAATTAGCCAGTTGCACACCTCAGCTTTTAATTGCAGCACCATCACTCAGCAAAGTGCAAATGAATTTAAACAATCATTGGAATACAGTGTCCTCAAGGGAAAATGTTAACCCACATGAGGCCTGAACCTTTGAGGTGCTAATTTTGAGCCAAAGCAGATGTGATGTTAAATTGCGTGAATACATGAAAGGCAGGGGTGGGGAACTGTGGCCCTCCAGGTATTGTTGGGCTACAGCTCCTGTTTTGGGCTGGCCCAAGGCATTTTGCTGCCTGAGGCAGAGCAGCAAATGCCACCACTGCCACCACCACTCCAGGCCTAAGTTAAGGTGCACAGTACTCAAGGCCAGTCAAGTTGTCTTGGTACGTGAGGCAGAAAATCCCACACTCACCTTCCTCTTTCCTGGCAGTAAATGTAATTAATAAATTAATCAATCAACTAACCATTTTCTGCCCTTTCATGACACCCCAAATCTGCTGCCTAAGGTGGATGTCTCACTCTGCCTAATGGTAGGGCTGGCCCTGTATTAACCCTTTCCCCTGCACTGCATTACAACCAAAAAATCCCATTCCCCTGGAGCTGCTATTAGCCCTTGGAACAAAGCTTCCATTAGATCCAACAGACGTTTTGCTTCTATGGCTCATAGCAGGTTCGGGACTGGGGAGAGATATTTACACACACACACACACACACACACACGGGGGCAGGGGAGGTTAAACTGTACGTCATGGTCCTGATCCTGCTCAGCCTTCCCCTTCCACCATGACTACTAAAAAGGAAAAAAAAACAGACACATTAAATGCATTCATACATTTAGTATCATGTCTAGTCTGGCCTTTAGATTTCCACATCAATTTCAGAGTCAGCACCCTTCTTCCCAAGTATTGCTATGACTAATCATTTGCATTTCAGAAAGCATTTCACAGTTCCTCAATATGGGTCTTTATTTCCTTCTAGTGGTTGCATTTAGTAAGATGAGGTTTTCCAACTTTTCCTCTCCATGACAGGGTTCCTGTGCCTTTAAGAGTATGTAGGACAGGCAGGGACAGACCTGACCATGTGGACCACTTGTGCAATTGCACATTTGCAAATGAACAAAATTGCGCAAATTTTTAACCTCCAAAAGTTAAAAATGCTCCACAAGTCCACGGAATCCACATGGCTCAGAAAAAGTCAGTCCACTGAGGAATCTGCAGGTCAGATTCAAAGAAATCTGAACTCATTTGAATCCTTTGCATCCCTATGTACAACCCTCAGCTGAGGGCTGCGTTCAGGCCATTTATTTATTTATTTATTTATTTATTTATTGCATTTATACCCCGCCTTTTTTCCCTTGCAAGGAACCCAAGGCGGCTTACATTATCCTCCTCCTCTCCATTTTATCCTCACAACAACAACCCTGTGAGGTGGGTTGGGCTGAGAGTCTGTGACTGGCCCAAAGTCACCCAGTGAGCTTCCATGGCCGAGTGGGGACTAGAACCCGGATCTCCCGACTCTCAGTCCAGCATGGATAGATTGTTGAAATTGAATAATAGAATTCAACTACTAGCTCAACTATTAATTTGCCAGGTAGCCATGTATGAAATTATTAATTTATACAATAAAATTCATAATTATTGTATTCATACTTGTTATTTTTATTGGGCACTAAGCAGGGAAGGCCTACACAACATAAGGACTGTGGCTTAACCACAGCTCCCACCTATTTGTAGTCCCCCACCCCACCCCCAGGAACTATTTACTGCCCTATCTACAGCCATGCCCACATAGGCACATCAAACAGCTTGCATTATATTACTTATTATTCCTTCTCTCTCTAAATTCAAAGTGGAGTTGGCACCAGTTTTCCCACCCTGTGGCAGCCATGTTGCTTGGCCTACTTGCATCTGAAATTCCACCAGGTTTTGAATTGCTGGGAGAATGAAAGCCTTGTGTGCTGTTGCTGCCATCTATTGATGAGCTTGTGGGGAGAACGGAACTGAAGGAAGAGAAGGGGGGACTGAAAGATGGTGGTGCACAGAGATCAGTGGGGAAAGGGAAAAGGCTGGCCATTCCTATTTTATTGACCATCACTTCAGATAAAAGTGTTTCAGTAATATCTTTGCCTTCAAACATCTTCATTGATTGTGAAAGCAGTGCTAGTGCTGCTCCCTAAAAAAAAGTTGCCATTCATCTTTTATGTTAAATAAACTGCAGTTATGCTTCACAAAGTATTACTTATGTACATATACGTGGCTATAGAAACCAAGGAGTAAAATATAGCTTGCCTACAAGGTAGATTCCTTATCTAAGAAAAGCAGCCTGTGATCCTTCTTGTTGAGGAACTATTGACAATGCTAAAATCCTACTTTATCATACTAGAAGTATCAGCTCTTGGACTTCCCTCCTGCATCCAGGCCCTTCAAAACGTTATTGGACTTGGTGTTTTGAAGGATTAGTGCTGGCTTGATGGACCCCTGATTATGGTGGGGCAGGAGCTTGGTAGATTACTTCCTGGGTTACTAGTCATTTGGTTCATTTATTTGGAAAGGATAAGCCATCTTTTCTCTTAAAATATATATATATATATATATATATATATATATATATATAATTTTAGAAAAACAAAATGCAAATTTTGCATTGTTAGTATAAAAGTCCTTTCCAACTTACATTTCATACAAAGCAAAAATTCTGCCCATTTCCAGTTCTGAATCGCCCAAAATTATAGTCACAGGCACAAATACTGTAAATATATCAGCTTTTATCTTTCCTTCTCTTAACTAAAGATTTTCCCCTATTAGTGCTAGCTCCTAGAGCTTTGTGATGAAAGATTTTACCTCAGGGGCCTTCCAAAATTTCATCACATTTTGTATTTACTGCTGCCAGTAAATACAAAATATAATGGTGGCCTTTTTGTTGTTGTTGTTGTTACTTTCTGGATATATTCCAACAAAATAATTTGTGGTCATATTATAAATCAGTAGTCATACTCCTTTCCTAAATGTTTTTATTTTAGGACAATCTCACCAAACATGTCTATATGGTCTTTTCAGAGTTATCTGGGCAAATATGTTCTCTTCAGAATTATTTGTAACAACTTTGAATTCCTCATGAACAGCCTATGACAGTTTCATAAGGATAAATATTTCAGACTGAGTATTAGAATTCAGAATTTGGCATACAACTTTACTCAACAGCCTGATTATTCTGCCCTGAGATGTAAACCAATGCAAATCAGGAAGGCACCCAAGACTGCAAAGTCTAATGTGACCACATGCATCACATTTTACAAATGTTTTTCTGAGCCTTGAAAAAGTGTGTGCATAGTTGTGTTATCTGCTGTCTACTTGCTGATACACTGCATCATACTCCTTGCTATAATGTACAGCGACACAAGTGCCCAGAAGTAATGGAGAATGTCTCACTTCATGTCAGAGAGAGCAGTGAACAATTAATCTGCTGAGCATCATAAAAAGGCAAAGGTGTCCCCAACCAGTCGTGTCCGACTCTAGGGTGCGGTGCTCATCCCCGTTTCTAAGCCGAAGAGCCAGCGCAGTCCGAAGACGCTTCCGTGGTCATGTGGCCAGCATGACTGAACACCGAGGTGCACGGAACGCTGTTACCTTTCCCGCCGAGGCGGTACCTATTTATCTACTTGCAATTTCTTGCTTTCGAACTGCTAGGTTGGCAGAAGCTGGGACTGAAGACGGGAGCTCACTCCGTCACGCAGCACTCGGGTCTCGAACTGCTGACCTGCCGACCTTCCAGTCTGCAGTTCAGCGTCTTAACCACTAAGCCACCGAGGCCCTATACTGAGCATCATACATTTAGCTTAATGGCTCTGTCATGGCCTGCATTGCATCTGACATCCCAGCCACAGTATAGCTTTATTCTTCACCAGGTCTTCCTACAGTTTGCATCCTGAATACCTTGACAAGAGTTTAGTACAGCTACCAAGTTAAAATGAAAACAGAGAAGATATGAATCCACTTCTTATCATATGAACATCCTCCTCTAAGTCTGTAAGCATTTCAGCAGTTCCACTCCAAAATTTCATTGACTAGTTTACAAACCAAGAAGATGTAGGTATCTTTTAATTTAGCAAACAGCCACTTTTGCTAGTGACATTATTTCTCTGCAACTCAAAATCTCTGGTAGCCAGATATTGCAATTTTGTCACAAGTACTGTTATTTCAGAGGTTCTAAAGTCTGCTACATCATGAAATAAAATACTGACAATTTCAGCCTTCTCTCCTCTTTTTAAGAGTTGATTTCACGATTGTGTCATAACTTTGGAAACAGGACTGAAGCACATCTTAAAACAGAAGACAAATATGTCACAACTTCTTTTTAAAAATAACCATTTGAGATGTTCTTTTCTGGATTGTGGAATGTGACGTTAGCAATCCTAGAAAGTTACTGTCATAATAAAATGTAGAATTTCAGAAAAGCAGGTAGTGATTAGAGCCACTGTATCATCAAGAAAACGTCCAGTGATGCCAGAAAGCAAAGCTCCACACTATTTTGTGTGTCCCCTTATGAGTGCCTTGGCTCAAAGTCGTTTTCATTTTGTCTGAATGTAGCTAGAGAGACCTTGCTGCACAGGGTAAATGAAGCCATAAGTTCCCTACCATAACCTGTCCCACCCACTATGCCGAGTGTAGGACTTCCACAAATAATTAAATACCAATTCTTCCTCCAATTCTAATCTAATTGAACTTCACTGTACCACCTGTTACTTGGCCACAAGAAATCTGAGATTTCAGGTGGTTCCTTCTTGAAGTACATTGTAAGTCCACATCCCTCTCTTCATTAATTCCTTTTGTGTTCATCTAGAAATCACCCTTATAGGACGGGGACGCACACACACGGACACACACGGACACACCACTACAAGCAAAGTTTTTCCACAGAAGCCTATAATATTCCTTGCATATCAGAATTCCCTTGAGTTCCTTCTTCCCCTCCAGTTTTCAGAGATCCTAGTTTGTGAGATCCCAATCAGGTGTACATCCTTGCACCCTTGGATCATCATTCCACCCATGTCTGGGATCCAGACACAAGGAAGGATCAGTAATAGTGATCTTTCTCTTCCCTTTAAATTTACTTTCCTGCTTTGCTAAGCCCTACTGCAAGTTCCCCTTCCCTTCTCTGCAGAAGTGAGTTATACTGTGCAACTGTGTATAACCCCTCCTTCTCTTTCTGTCTCTCTTCCTGGGAAGCTTTCAGTAGTAAACCATTTAATTGCTATCCTGTTGTATTTTATTAACAAAACTTTGTTTCTGAAAAGCTCTGATCTTTTCTCTGTTGCTCCCTTGAGTGTTTTATGTGAGCACTCTACTATTTTGATGAAACAATCCTAGTTACACATGCTTGGCTCCCTTGTGGTTTTGGTTGAAGTGCTAGTTTCTAGGCCAGCTCTTCCACACAGATAGCAGCCTGTCCTCTGGCAGAAAAAAGCTAGGGTGGCAGAGAAAAGTGGTTCTCCAAGCATAGCCTTGAGATAAATTCCCCCAAACATTCATCTTCCAGAAAGGCATATTTACTGAATGCAGAGAAGCAGTCTGCAGGAGTGTTTAGAGACACTTGTTCTGAGCAAGTGTGGTAACACGGGTTTTAATCACCAGAGCTGAGAACTTTGAACAGGAACTGAACGGAGAGATTGATCATGGCCTTGCCTAGGACAGAAGCTGTGTTGGTCCAAAGTAAAAACTACCCCTTGTTCCACCTAGTGCATTAGCAGCACTTCCCCCATCCCAGAAGGTAATGATCTGAAGGGTTTGGGCAAGTTAGAACTGGGAAGGAGGCAGGGTCAGCCCAAATGTAATGTGGAGGTCAAAGCAATCACCATTGGCCCAGATTCTGAATTAGCACCTAATGGTAAATACTTCCACACACAAAAAGAGATCATTTGTATTGATTGTATGGCTAAGGTATGATATAAAATACAGAGGGACAGGAACGAATGTTAGAGGATACCTTCCTTCTCCAAAGTAGTGTTCCTAATTGGAAACTAGGGCTGTGCATTGCTTTGGTGCTGAATCCGAATCCCAAAGTGAATCGGGGTGCTTTGGGGGTGCCTCGGTGCTATCCAAAGCAAATCAGACCAGCACCAAGGTGCTCCAAAGCCAAGTGGGTCACCGATGAAGCTCCTCGGCCTGTCTTGGAGATTCGGAGCTATTCTGATGCCTTCTGAAGCCCAGACAGCCTGTCTCCAAAATGTATCAACTTGAAAAAGATCAGGGAGGAGGAGGAGGGAGGGAGTTTTGGCGAATGGCAACTCTAATTGCCAAATTAGGGCTGAACGTAAGCCAGCAGTCTCCAATGAGTGACAGTGGTGTGTTTGTGTGTGTGTGTGGGGGGGAGAATACTTGATATATTGGAGAAAAAAGCCTGGGCTTGTTCATTGCAAAACAGAGAACTGGTAGTGTTACTGGAGAGAGCTCTGAAGTTATTTAGCTAGATCTGTGGTGTACGTATGTGTTGGACTCTTTCCCACTCTTTCTTCAGAGTTTTCTGGTTAGATCCTTTAAAAAAAAGTAAAAGTACTTTCCTTTCCTTGTTCTTGGCTTCCCCCACCCCTTTCTCAGTTCCTGTATTCTGTCCCTTCCTATTTTTGAACTCTATTATCTTTTCCCTTAAAAAAACAAATAACCCTTTTCTGTGCTTGTAGGTAGTTCTGTATTTGCTTTTCTTTGCTCTTGTGTGTTTCTGCATGTGTGCTTGTGTTGTGATCAAGCAAAACACTACACACCTCCACATTTCAAAATACAGTGGGAAAAGCACTACATCTATTACTTAAATAATACTCCACTGTATGGCCAAGCAAGCAAGCCAAATATGAGGCATCTTTGGGGTCTTGAATCCACTGCATATTTCTTCAACATCCCTACTGTTACAATCAAACAGAGAATGAGAGAGAGAGAGAGAGAGAGAGAGAGAGAGAGAGAGAGAGAAGGAAGTTATGTGGATTCAGAAAAGATGGAACTAAGCACATTAAGTTGACCGGACTTCAGAAATCCAGCAAATTTTTACCACAGGGCAGTTGAATGAATCAACTATCTCTTAAGTCCAAGATGGAAAATTGGCAGGCCACAGCCTGGATGCCAGCTTTATCTGGCCCCAGATTACCAAATTTAGTAGTACTAGGGGAGAGGGTTATTTGCACTTCAAAGACACCTACAGCAGAGATTAGGGATAGTGATCCTCCTAATTGCTTAAACACCTAACTTCTGTGATTATCCCTTTATGACCTTTGGTTTGAGTTTCTGAGAACAGCACATTTTATCTGTGCCTAGCACAAAAACTACTGGGCCAAACTGCCTGCACTTTGGCCGGTTGAATCCCCTACATGGGGGCTGAGAGGTCCCCAAATTTCATACACTTCTGTGGAAACAGTGAAAAATTATAGCTCTTTGCTTTGAGAGTTTTTGTTGGGGGAAAAAAATCAAAATTTAACTCCACCTAGCACAAAAACTCTCCAGCAAAGGAGATCGTTACCTCATCGTGGTGCTGGAGCTTGAGTACCTCAATGATGCTATGAGCTAAACTGTGAAGGGACACCCAAGACAGGAAGGTCATGGCAGAGAGGTCAGACTAAATACGAGCCCTGGGGAAGGTAATGACAACCCACCCCAGTATTCTTGCCGTGAAAACTAAATGGATCAGTACAACCAGAGATATGTCAGTATACCATTGGAGGATGGGACTCCCAGGTCAGAAGATGGTCAAAATGCTACTGGGGAGGAACAGAGGATAAGTTCAACTAGTCCCAGATGTGATGACACAGCTAGCTCAAAGCCGAAAGGATGGCTAGTGGCCAATGGTGCTGGTGGTAAACAACAAATCCGATGTTCTAAAGATCAACACACCATAGGAACCTGGAATGTAAGATCTATGAGCCAGGGCAAATTGAATGTGGTTACTGGGGAGAGGACTCGACCTTGGGGGAACTGGGTGTCAGGGTGGACACTGAGCCCATAGAATCCCATAGTAGTTCTGATTCTGAGGAAGAGCAGTCGCTCCTGGGAGAGGAGCATGCTCCTCTTTCCCAGGGCCCACAGCTGACGGAGATTCCTCCCACCAGCATTCCTAGATTAGATAGCAGTTCAGGGAGTGACCAAGCGCGGGAAGTAGACTTGGTGGACGCACGACGCCGACGCAGAGAGCGGCGCCAAATGGAGGGCGCAGAAAGGAGGCATAGTGCCCGGTTGGCGCGCAAACAATGGCTGCGCCCAGAGGATCCAAGGGAAAAGGGGAGGGACTCTCCCTAGTCCTTCAGTTCAGGGGTCTGCCAGTAATTCCCTTTCAAACGGGGACCAGCTGTTCCAACTTAGGGCATAGGTATTGTGCTGCTCAGATCTAGTTGCTAACGGTAGAGTTGCTAAGTTGTAAAAGAAGAATAAAGCTTTGAAAGGAATCCCTTTGTCTGTGTCTGGTCTTGGCTACTGGATTAGACTGAGAGAGGCCTCCAAGGAGCCCTTGACACTGGGGGTGGCGACAGCCAACAGGAAGCTCTGGAGTGGGCTGGTCCATGAAGTCACGAAGAGTCAGAAGCGACTGAACGAATAAACAACAACAAGCACAAAAGCTACTTGACCAAACTGTCTGAAATTTGGTAGGTGGAATTCTTTCTATGGGGACTGACAGGATCCCAAATTTCATGTGTCTATCACAAAAACTGAAAAATAGGCTGTTTCTATTTTCCAATGCAAGTCAATGGGAAAATGTCATATCAGAATGATTCGGATATCCAAATCTTGCTTTGGATTTAGATCTGAAGCGAAGCAGTTGGGGTCTGAATTGATCTGAAGCGAAGTGGGGCTGCTTCAGAAGGTCTGAAGTGGCATTCAAGGTGAAGCAGGCGGGTCCGTGCACATCCTTACTGGAAACTAGTGTTTCCATAGTCCAGGTTCTATTCATTAGGACAGAACAGGGCAGGACAACATGCACACACACTTTCTCATGCAGATAAAACCTTCAACCTAGGCAGCAAAATGTATTGTGCCCGATTTAGGCACAGTGAACCCTGAAGTAAAACCCAGTCTTCAGCCTCCCTCCTTCTTGGCAAGAGATAGGATAGGTAGGTTTAGGGAGGAGGGTAAAGTTGGGAATTTGTGGGTGCACTGTGGGTGAAAGAGAAATGTGTCATGTGTGCCTTGTTTCAAAACTTTTGTGCTCATTAGAATTGTGAAATTGTGTGTGTGTGTGCACGTGCGTGTGTGTGTGTTATATACCAAAAAAGTATTATTTTATTTTATTTTTAAAATGGAATTAGTCATGTCAAACTGCCCAGGCCTATAAGCCATGTTCACTGCAGGAGCATTCACTTAAAGGAAAAGGTCCGAAGCAAGGTTGTCAGAATGTGATCACATTGGCATGGTACCAGCAGGCATTATACAGGCACATGAAACTCTCTGACAGTAATCCCTTGGAAGTTAAAAGTGGCAACAAACTCCTAATGTTGAAGAAGGCAGCTATCTCAATGCTCCTGCATCCTATAACCTCTTAACTAAAGAAGATTTTTGCCTTTTGCACTTAATCCTACAAATGAATTCTGCTGTTTAGTAGCTGCATGTGAAGAAACCAGGGGAACTGTACATTGTTTTAAAAGGGAGATTTACCCTTGTGTAACAATGATCTTTTTTAGTCTGATTGATTTCCCTAGCACACTGAAAAACTTTATTTTTAAAAAAGGAATATTGGATTATGGAAGTGTTAAATGTGTTCATGAGTAAATGAAATGGTTGTTTAGGATACTCATAATAATACTCCACAGAAGAGGTACCCAGTGCTGGAATTCATGATCCAGACTTATCCAGACTTAAGAGTAGATCCATTGAAATCAGTGAGACTGAAGTTAATCATGACTAAGTTAAATTCCATTTATTTCAATGGATCTAGTCTATGTATGGCTATGGGCCAAAACAGACATTACTTTAAATCTGTGTCTAGCACTACATCTTTTCTCTTTTCTTTTTTCTTTTAGAGTAGGTGCAGGGAGCCTGATCCAGATCTTAAAAGCCCACCTCCCTGCGCCAAGGCTCCCAATGTGAATTGGTGTGCCTGGGCCTACTCTAGAGTAAAAATGAAAACAAAGATACAGCTGCTAGACACAAATTTAAAGTAATGCCTTTTTTGGCCCTCAGTCTGGATCCAACCCTGTATGTTTACCTTTGCAAGCCCAAATAGTAAGCAGTTACTCAGTAATGAAGCTTCAGAGATGCTCATGTAGATGTTACGAGATGTTCCTGTCCCTGTATGTTCAGAGATTATCCATTCTATATTGTTGCTTCACAGCTTCAACAACTGAACCCTGAAAAAGAAAACAGATTCTGGAGCTGTGGTGAGATTTGGCTCAAACTAAGCCGACAGAGGTCTTCAAAGTCACTTCCCCATTATTGAACATTTGCCATTTCTTTAATATCTTTGTCCATCTTTTTTTGTGTTTCAGAAATCACAGAATCATAGAATAGTAGGGTTGGAAGGGGCCTACAAGGCCATCGAGTCCAACCCCCTGCTCAATGCAGGAATCCAAGTCAGAGCATCCCTGGCAGATGGCTGTCCAGCCTCGTCTTGAAGGCCTCCAGTGTGGGAGAGCCCACCACCGCCCTAGGCAATTGGTTCCATTGTCGTATTGCTCTAACAGTCAGGAAGTTTTTCCTGATGTTCAGCCGGAATCTGGCTTCCTGTAACTCGAGCCCATTATTCCGTGTCCTGCACTCTGGACATCTGGGATGATCAAGAAGAGATCCTGGCCTTCCTCTCTGTGACAACCTTTCAAGTACTTGAGGAGTGCTATCCTATCTCCCCTCAGTCTTCTCTTCTCAAGGCTAAACATGCCCAGTTCTTTCAGTCTCTCTTCATAGGGCTTTGTTTCCAGTCCTCTGATCATCTTTGTTGCCCTCCTCTGAACCCTCTCCAGTTTGTCTGCATCCTTCTTAAAGTGTGGTGCCCAGAACTGGACACAGTACTCCAGATGAGGCCTAACCAGTGCTGAGTAGAGGGGAACTAGTACTTCCCAGGATTTGGAAGCTATGCTTCTATTAATGCAGCCCAAAAGAGCATTTGCCTTTTTTGCAGCCACATCACATTGTTGGCTCATATTCAGCTTGTGATCGACAACAATTCCAAGATCCTTCTCGCTTGTAGTGTGGTTGAGCCACGTATCCCCCGTCTTGTAACCATGCATTTGGTTTCTTTTTCCTAGGTGCAGAACTTGGCATTTAGCCCTATTAAATAGCATTCTGTTGTTTTCTGCCCAGCGCTCCAGTCTATCCAGATCACTTTGAATTGTGTTTCTGTCTTCCAAAGTATTAGCTATCCTGCCCAATTTTGTGTCATCTGCAAATTTGATCAGCATTCCCTGCACCTCCTCCTCCAAGTCGTTAATACAAATGTTGAAGAGCACTGGGCCCCGGACCGAGCCCTGCGGTACCCCGCTCGTTACCTCTGCCCAGTTTGAGAAGGTCCCATTGATAATCCATCACGGGGGTGGTGGTGGGAGGATTATTTACAAGCAGTGCTGTCAAAGAATATGGAGAAAGTTGTTAAACAAAAATAGTACTTAACAGCAGGATGCACAGAGCTATCACGTATGCCTTTGCAAAAAGTGCTACATTGTAAGCCAGCCACAAAAGCATTGCTATTTCCACCTCCCATAAGATTTATAGGCTAAACTGTCAATTTAGGGCTTTCATTAGGATAGGCTCTTATTCTTTATGTCAAGTGCATTAATGGCTTCTTATTCCTGAAGTTTCTAATCATCCCTATCGGAAAATAAATTTATTGCTAACCTATTAGAGCTATTTTAATGTTCCATAAGCATATTATTTGTGCATTTGAGTATCAACCATCAATAATCCTTTTTGCCCCACTAAGGACAGTTACTAAATTTGATTACACCTTTTAAAAAACAAAATCCATTTGAAATGTATTAGAATGGTTATACTTAATCTCACTTTGGAGACATTCACAAAACAGTTAAAGTAGATCATTTATATGGAACTTGATCTAGCTTCCCTTTATGTATACATTCATACCATTCTTGAAGGATCAAGTGCTAAGTCTAATCTGTGTTTATGACTGCAAAAACACTTATGTTTTTAACACTAAATCATACAATATATGAACTGTCTTAGAATTTTGAGACAGTTCCATAATCTACAAAAAAAAAAAAAAAACCCAATGGAAAATCCTCCACATTAACACACTATAACCATATAAAAAAAAATTGTTAAACAGTATTAAGGTGTTAACCATGATGCATTATATAATACTGAAAAGGATCAAAGGGCGCAATCCTATGCATGTTTAGACAGAAAACAGTCCCACAACTCACAGCATGTCCCAGCCAGCATGGCTAGCTGGGGAATGCTGGGAGTTGTATGACGTTTTTTCTGTCTAAACATGCATAGGACTGCGCCCTACATGACCATTCTAATCTATAGCAGTGATTGTCAGAGAAGGAATGCCAAGTGGATTGTGTTCTCAATGACCTACATTGGAATAAATGAGTTTGTTCATCTCAATGTGCTCCTGCTTCACCTCAAAATTTCTCATTCTCATACTTCTCAAAATGAGATTTGTTTTCAGTTTTTTGTTTTTTTTGTTTTTTAAAGGTATCCAAGAGGGAAGTCAAGAGAATCAAAATCTCTCCAGGACACTTGGGTGTTATTCAAAATCACAATAAAAGAAGTTCAGCTAGGATGTATACCAGAGATCAGGAGAATTACCATATAGTCCAAGAGGATGAAAGTGCGGTTAACATGTTACAACACTTGCTCTGGTAGACACACTCTGCAGATGTGTCTCTAAACGTGTCTGCATAAAACCATCCAAAAAGCAAAGATTGTTGGGGGAATTTAGCTCAAATGTGGTGCCAGGGCACCCACTGCAACCCTGACTCTATACTGCTATCTGTCTGGTGGAGCTGGCCCAAACTAGAACATTTTAACTGAAACAAAAGGGGGCCAAACATGTCTAACATTTTGACCATTTTGTCCAGGTAGTGGAGTGCCCGTGTAAAGTACCCAATCAATGGAGACAAGATCAGAGCTTTTCCAGAAATTGGGTTTTATTGAGGAAAATAATAGAACAAAGTAGCAATTAAATGCTTCACAGTTTAAGAGAGAAGGAGAAGGGGGGCTTATGGTGTGAGTGGCATAGCTGCACAATCTTGGCTTTAGGCTTCAGAGGAGGCAGAGGAAAGGAGAGCTTGTAAGTGGGCTTAGGAAGGGCATGAAAAGAAACCTGAAGGAGCAGTGGAGAGTTATTACCAATCCTTACTTATTGTTCTGTCTGGAAACTGGACAAGGGAGCAATAATTCAAGGATGCATGGTGAGCACTCACCTGGAAAGTGTTTGAACTCATAGGAGGGGAGAGAATGGATACCGGGAATTCAACAAGGCAAGAGGCAACTCCAGGAAAACTTCTCAAGGAGAATTCTGGCATGCCAGGACAGTTATAATTTAGGTGCTGAAGACCCTACAAAAGAACAGGGTGGTTCTAGTCTGGAAGGGCCATTTCCAAGCACACCAAATAAAGATGATTATCCTGCACTTACACAACAAAAGTGGTAGGAGGCTTTTCAATGTCTTTTAAAGTGGGATTGGCAGTACTTCTTATAAAGCATCCGTCACTTCTCAGAGTTCTAGGTAGCCAATTAATAAGCAGTTTAGTGAAGCTTGATCAGATAAAAACCACAGAGAGAGAGAGAGAGAGATTGGATGTTTGTAATTCTCAGGAGGTCCCATGTTAGCTGAATAGTGGGTGGGGGACCACTCCCTTGTACATGTCAATAGAGTTCTCAGTGGGAAAGTTACAGCTTAATTTTCCCTATGCAGCTTAATTCTAGTGACATACCTCTAGCTACATTCAAACAAAATATAAATGTGCTCTGCAAGGGGCACATAAAATGGCAGCCAAACTTCACTCTCCTGCAATGAATGGAGTCAAGGAAGCCATTATTTATTTATTTAAAGTATTTCTATACTGCCTTTTAGTCAAAGAGTCTCAAGGCAGTTTACAATAGAAAATTCAACCCACAGAAAACAGAGCAGCACAATAAGGAATAAGAGCAAAGATCATTTGGATTCAAAAACGCTTCCATTAGAAAATAGAAGGTTTTGTCAGGCCCAGCTCCCTTGAAACATCAGGAACCAAATATATGTTAAAGAAACAGCTAACTTCTTTATTACAGCAGGAGATAAACCTGGACACCCTCCAAGAGTCCATGGATCAGAGTTCTTAGTGAGCCCAAGTTCAAATAAACTCAGATAATCCAAACAGGAGCCAGAACCAGGGTCTTAAAGCCCAGTGATTTATTCCAAGAAAGGCACCAAAGGCATGGCATTCAAGGCATAGATTAGTTCAGGGTTCAAATGTAGTCCAGGCAAAGGAGTGTCCAGTACCAGCAACATTGTTCCAACAAACCTCTTTTGCCTCTACACCAGCTTTTATGTGGGAGCAGGATGACTAGAGTTCCTCACTTGTCAACCTAGCCATACGGGTATCTTAACCTGGAGTCAAGAACTCCATCTAACTAGGTGTTGTTCTCTTGCCTTTTCAGCCACCGATAAGAGACAGCCTTGGGCATGTTTTCCTTGGTCAAGTCTGCCTCTTGACTGCTTACCAAAGAATGTTCCTTGGGCTGTGGCAACTCAGGCACTTTTTCCAAGCTGAGCTCTGGCTGTAGTTGAGAAGGAGTCGCCGCACTGTACTGCATTCTTCTGTGAAACCAGGCAGAGAAAAATTACCAGAACCCTGACATTGCATACCTTGACTAGGCCCTAAATCAGATTCTTCTATCTCTGAATCAGATTCTTCCTCTGAGACCACAGAGAGAACGCCGCCGCCCTTGGAGGCACGGCACGAGCCAGCAGCCGGAGGCACGAGATGAAAAGGAAGGCATCGTGAGTCGTTATCAGTTGGGTCTCTCTTGCTCAGGCCAACCGCGAGAGCGAGAGAGCTTCTGTTGGGAGGGGCGCAGAGCTTAAGAGGGCTCTGCTGGCCCCTCCCATGCCTGGTGGTGCCACTGGGGGATACCCAATGGCACAGAGCCACCCTTTCTCTCCCCACCCGCCTGCAATGCCTCCCCCCCTTCTGCCAGACGAGCTGGCGCCAGGGTTAGGGCATTTGTTTCTTCCAGTGATTTTAACTCCAGCCTTGGATTCATCAAGCTTAAGTCTATATGCATCTCTATTCTATTTTTTTCTCATGGCTGGGGCAGCAATTCTTAATCTCAATTGTTGAGGCTCTTATTACTGTGTTTTAATCCTAATCAGTAATTAGTGCCTTGCCCTGTCAGAAGCTCTGACTTCTGTCCCTTCTTCTATATAATTTGTTGTGCTTTAATAACAAAGATTTACAGTGCAATCCTATACATCAGAAGTTTATGTAGAAGTAAGTCCCACTGTATTCAATTGAGCTTACTAAGGGTGTTTAGGATTGCAGCTCCTAAACACACTTACTAGGAAGTAAGCCTCACTGAACATCATCGGATTTACACCAAGTAAAAGTGTTTAGGATTGCACTGTACAACACACAGAATGGGACACCATGCTTGTTAGAATAATCACCAGCATGTTTCACCAAAAACAAGAGGAAAAGACCAGCATTCCTTTGAGCAGCCTTTATAGTACTTGACTCATGAACATCAAGCGGTGTAAATTTTCAAGATTTCCCACTGCTATTACCCTCATTGCTTCCATCAAAAAAAGACACACACACACACAACCACTTGGCAAAAGTGTAATAAAACAGTGTATGTCAGAGATGACAGATTTTCAGGTCAGCCACTGTGGCACCTCAGTGCTGCTGGGATCTCATTATATATCTGGATGCTTTTATCTGATACACAGACACACAGAGACGACTCTTGTCTTCACTTTGTGCTGGACTAGGAAGTTTGGTGATATCTAGATTTTAAAAAATTAATTTGCAGTGAGAACATCCAAGCCTGATAGAGTAAACAGTGGTGCTGATCAAAATGCAGGTTCTTTTCAGGTTTTATGGGGATGAGAGGAATGCTTCTTGGTTTATTCATCAAACCAGGCAACATATCTACCTGGCTGAATTTCATTCCATACCAGAGTTCATCCTTTCCCCACTCCTTTCCGCTAAATAGTGCATGAAGAGTACCCTAGGTCCTCCCTGTGTCACCCCACCCCACACACACACACTTCCCACCACACACATAAATTCCCTCAGGTTTTTCTCTTGAAAAGTGTGAATGTCTTCAAGTAGGCACTTTCTCCTACAGCAAGTTCTCCTAAGTCAGCATGCTGTATGGGTCGGGTACACTCACAGGAATTTACCTTGCCTCTGATTAGTGCTTTCCAATTTCATGTGCCTTCAACCATTACAGATACATATTGTACTGCTCTGCAGCTCAAATCGCCAGGGCTTTTTGTAATTGAATGTCTCTCCTATTTCTCTTTTGATTATCTTTCCGAAAACAAAACTCTGTAGCTAAGCATTACCTTTGTTTTATGCCACGGCTGCGGTGTATGGCCAGTGGTATTAAGTTTCAAAGTGTGTGTATGTGTGTCGTTATTTTTCACCTTTTTTCAAGTCTGATACTTAGAGCTGTGAACCAATGACAGACTGAGGAAAGGAGTTTGGTAGCAAGAATTAGTTATATTTATACTAGAGGAAGACATATTTATGCTAGAGGAAACTCTGCAGTGTTAAAGGAA
The DNA here is from genome assembly GCF_057233095.1 of Heloderma suspectum. NCBI lineage: Eukaryota > Metazoa > Chordata > Lepidosauria > Squamata > Helodermatidae > Heloderma > Heloderma suspectum. The sequence goes on along the minus strand of NC_139460.1, from coordinate 253,375,540 downwards.
GAAATTCCCAACAACTCTGGTGTGTATACACAGGGGTTCTGAGATACACTTGGAGCCCCTTTCTCATTACTCCTGGAGACTCATACCGGGGTGTGGCATGTGCAACATGCCCCAATGCTAAAGAGAAAAGGGCTTGTGCAGAGCTCCGTGTCCTTATAATAATACCCACAGCTTCTACAGATAGGTAGCATATTAATATTTTGATGTAGTATGTTAATTCTGGTTAATTTGAGTCAGAGCAATCACACATTTCCTGTCCTTAACTTCCAAGATTTTTACAGCAAGCCAACACAATATCCATGTAGGAAACTCTATATGGCGCATAAAAAATTACACCTGTATACATGTCTTCTTCCATATATTTGGGACCAGAATACCTAAAGGACTGCCTTCTCCTTATGAGCCTGCCTGCTCCTTAAGAACTTCCATGTAGGCTGTCTTAATGTGTCCCACCAACATGTTTACTTGGGATTAGGGAAAGGGCCTTCTTTGTGGCTGCCTCTAGGTCGGGGTGGAGAATGTATCACCCTCCAGATGTTATTGGACTACAACTTCTATCAACCTTACCCAGCCTAACCCAATGATAAGGGCGATGGGAGCTGTAGTCCAACAACATCTGGAAAGCCAAAAGTTCCCCCATTCCTAAGCTAGGCTCCAGAACTCCCTTCCTAGGGCAGTCTGCTTTGCCTCCTCTCTGATGGCCTTCCACCACAGTGTAGAAGCCTTTCCTTTTAGAATTTCGTTTATAGGGAGCCGTTTTTAATTTCGTTTTAGTATGCTGCAACTGACTCTCCTTGTATGTTAATGTTGAAGCTGCTCTATAGGCTCCAATTTTATACCCAATTACATTGGTGTAAGCCCCACTGAACTCAATGGGACTTGCTTCTGAGTCAATATGTATAGGATTGGGCTGCCAGTGTCTCTTGTGATATCTTTGTTTTTGAGCTGCTTGTTATTGACTTTATCTCCTGTTCTTTTATAATGGTATAGGTACTGCTGGCTTGAATGTTGCTAGTTGCCTCAAACAGTTAATGGAAACATGAGGCGTAAGTATTTTAAATGTATTTCCCATGCTGCATGGCAAACACCTCACAGGAAAACATGACTTTGTGGAAGCTTACACAACACTTACTTTGCCAGGGGCACCATTTTAGAGAAGGCAGTTTTCCCCCTCCCAAAGTTTCAGACCACAAACCACCTTAGGAGCACATTTCATTCTGGCCAAGTCACTGGTTCTGCATACTTAATATTAAAAACAAGTAATAGTGCAGACTTATGCATGACTACTCAGAAATAATTTCCATTGCGTTCAATGGGACTTACTCCCAGGTAAGTGTGTGTAGGATTGCAGCCTAAATGGTGTGCAACAGGTGTCCACAGGTGCAAGGTATGCATACTAACAGAGCAACCCCCTTTACATTATACAGACAGGGATGGATCTTTCACACACTCACACACACACACACTCTCTCTCTCTCTCTCTCTCTCACACACACACACACACACACACACACACACTGCTATAGTTATTGTGAGATATTTAAAAATCAAAATAGCAATAGTGAATACTGATTTTTAAAAAACACTTTTTTTCAATTTAATCTTGAATATATGCAAGCATAAGCCTTGCTGTGAATCGTTTCACCCCAGTGAAATCTCTTTCCCTGCCACTAATGAAATCAAAAATATGTGTCTCTATTTTGATCACAATCTTAAAGCTAGATGTCATAGGCTTGGTTTTGGAAAAGGAAAATGGACTTCTTTCCAATACAACATAAACAAACTTTTATTTCCGCAAAGATTTCAGGGGAGGCTGGCTTTCCCAGTAAAAGGACCTATCGATTCTTGTTCCTTCCCTCTGTGAACAAGTAAATGCCCATTGCTTCTACAGAAACTGCTTTTCTATTTCTCTTGCTGATGTTCATGTTCAATTTTGCTGGCAGTGTAATTTTTTAAAAGGTGAAGTTAACTCAAGGCAGGGAGCTGCTGGATGAAAAGCTGTACAGAATCCTTAAGGGGGAAAATCCAGATATGCTTCCCCTCATTCTGTAAAGAGCTAGCACAGCGGTTGGCAACATGGTGTCCTCTGAATGTTTTGGACTACAACTCCCATGGGCCCCAACAAGCATGGTTGGGGATTATGGGTATTGTGGTCCACAAGAAAGCCCCAGGTTGCCTAACCTTGAGTTAGCACATAAAGGCGACATTTAAAAAGGGCCTGCCCTCCCATGAAGGATTCCCATGAATCCTCTGTCTCAAGCAGTGAATCTGGAATGGTGGTATATCCAACATGCCATGCCACTGGGAGGGATGTGGGTCTTGATGCTGCCACTGCCCTGTGCCTCTGTAAGTGAGGCATGGAGCAGGTGGCTGCTTCGGAGAGCCTCGCTGGCCACTCTCCTATTATGGCAAATGCCGCAGCAAGAAAGCAGCCACTGGAGCTCTCCAGAGGAGCTGCTGCCACCACTGCCACGTTGTGCCTCACTCTGTGTAAGGTATAGGTGGGTGGCTGCTCTGGAGAGCCATACCAGCCACAGCAAGAGAACACCCAGCAGTTTCCTGGAGCACTGCCCACACGATGCCTTGCTCAGAGTGAGGCATAGGCGGACGACAGTGGCTGCTCCATCCCTTGCTCTGAGGGGTCCTTCCTGAGAAAGGACTCCTCAGAGCAAGGTACTGAGGGGGAGGCTGCTGGTAGGTAGCAAGGGGAAAGAGGGGGTAGGGTAGTAGTGGCTCATGCTCTTCTTCCTCACCCCCCACATAGCAATGCCACTCCTTCTCCTCTTACCCTCCCCCCTCATGTGATCACAACAACTTGTGTTCCTTGCACCAGCAACCCACGCGGTAATGACTCACGGTCCTTCACCACCACCACTGGTGCAGTAGCACCTTGCGCTGCTTCCCTCACCCCTTCCCCATGGCAGCTCACACTCCTCTCCCTCCCTCTCTGCCACCAGTGCCATCAGCAGTACCTGTGGCCCTGCATATAAAACCCCTTGGAGATCCAAGGAAAGTGGTGAATTTGTTACGTACAAGTCCAAGACAACATCAGCCATCTCACATTAAGACTGAAAACCAAGATTGACTCAAATAGGGTTTTGCTCCCTGTGGATGGAAAAATAAAGGATCCAGGATTGGAGATTTATATTAAATGTATCCCATGGATTGGGACACCTATGTGATACATGGGACACCCATGGTAAACCAACACCCATGGTTTGGCAGCTCTCCGCTACTAGTCTATGTCTTTCCATGAGTGTTAAACTACCCCTTACAGTACGCATGCTCTTTAAAATGCATGCTTACAACTGTTCCCCTCTTTCTTTCACAAAATGCAGCTGGGGGAGAGGGTGATCAGAACCACAGTGCCAATAACACCTTTAGAGGCAAGTGTTGAGGGCATTTTTCACAGGTAAAGCAGCACAGGGAGGAAATGGTTAAACGCCCTCTCCCCGCTTGGGAGGCCCATTCCAGATCAGGGACCTGCACAGTCTTTTTGTGAACAAAAGTCAGGCAAGCGCTTTAGAGCCTGTGCTTATTGCAAAGTGTAGTTTGACCCTAATACACTCTTAGGGCGCTGTGGGGAGTTGGGTCACAACAATATAAGGAAAGCGAAATGGATTGCACAGGGACTAGATGCAGGGGTCCCCACACTTGCTTAGATAGTCATGGTTCTTGTACCAAAACAAAAAAAAAAAGGACACACACCCATGTTCTGTAAAACCATGACGTTCTTCCCGGTTTCAAAACAAGCAATTTAGGGTTTAATTACTTCTATTGCATCATCACAGCTTTACAAAATACCTTGTGATTTTTAAGGTTTAGTGGCTCTAAGTGAAATCTACGTCTCAATGAAAGCAGTGACAAAGCTCCAGGTTAATGGTGTTGAACTTCATGTTTTATCTTGTTGAAGGATGCCATACAAGTGTATAAGTGTAGCTTCTGCCCAGGGAGTATCTCTCTACTATAGAAATGTTAGCTTCTCTGTTTTCCTTGTACAACTCAGCAGTGAAATACATACCCATGAAAGCCTTCAGTCTACTTTTTTTCTTTTTTAAAACACCCTGAAGTCATGCCTCAGAATATTTTTTTTCATAATCCATCTTTAGTAAAAAGTTCACTGTGTGTGTAATTGCAACTTCCATTAGCATCTCTCCTGTAAACACAGGCAGTTTGGCATCTTGATGTCAGCATTGTCAAGAATGCCTTTAATAATTTATTCAGATAACTTTGTGGAACACAGAGGAATCACCAACAATGTGTCATTTCTGGCTGTTCTGCTCATGGAACTGAAGAGAGTCATACAACTGGAAAATTAGTCAAATGTCAGCAGGTGTTACTGGGCAAGAATACAAGAATATGCAGCTTCCTCATTACAGACTTTGTAAACGTAATATGGTTGACTTGTGAAAGATCTACCAACCTCAGAGGAAAAGGAAAAACTGCTCTGAAAGGCAGTGCTGAAGAACAGCAATAACGCAGATAGCCTGGGGGTGATGCTGATAGGTGACTGCCAGGCCTTGAAATCAACAGATGGATGTTCTGCCCAATGCACAAGCATCATGCAGGGCAATGGGCTTTTACAGAAGGGGCAACTAAAATGATCAAGGGGCTGGTACAACTCCCCTATGAGGAAAAGTTGCAGCAGCTGGGATTGTTTAGCTTAGGAAAAAGGCAAGCAAGGAGAGACATGATAGAGGTGTACAAAATTGTGCATGGTGTGGAGAATGTGGATAGGAGACATTTTTCTCCCTCTCTCGTAATACTAGAAGCCGGGGTCATCCCATGAAGCTGGTTGGTGGCAGATTCAGGACACCTAAAGAGAAGTACTTCTTCACACAGGGCATACTTAAACTATAGAATTCGCTACCACAAGATATAGTGATGGCCATCAATTTGGATGGCTTTAAAAGAGGATTGGACAAATTCATGGAGGATAAGGCTATTGATGGCTATTAGTTCTGATGGCTCTATGCTACCTCCAGTATCAGAGACAGTATGCACATGTACACCAGTTGCTAGGGGAGATGGGTGGGAGGGTGCTGTTGTCCTCATTTCCTGCTTGTGGTTTCCTGGTCAACAGCTGGTTGGCCACTGTGAACAGAATGCTGAACTAGATGGACCCTTGGTCTGATCCAGCATTGCTCTTCTTATGTTCTTCTGTACTTGATTGGGATCCAAAAGACAATTCTCCAGTAAGAACACTGATGGGGGAAAGGTGGTATTGCTTTGCCCTGATCCATTATACAAATCAATAATCTATTAACTCCAACCTTGTTAGCACTGGGAGTTAGTGCAATTTATGGCCCATCATTCAAATAATTATTTCTCCCTCCACCCTAAATTAGAGTCTAGTAAAAAAAAGAAGAAGAATATTATCATCAGGTAAAAATATTAAACAGCCTGCTTGGTAAAGCTTTCTGTTAAACTTTATCCTTAGGTTTTGCTTTTCTTCCAGTTCTGCATTATATTTCTACGGACCATGAAGTCGTGTTGCATTTTTTTCAGTATTGATTGTTAAAACAAGGTTATTGCTTTTAAAAAAATGGAAAAGTGGGATGGCTGAATCATCTTATTTTAAAACTGGGTGCGTTCTTGGCCATACTACCTGAATAGAATGTTGACTTTGATTTAAAAAAAAAAAGACTAGTTACTACAGGAAGCCAAAATTAGTGCAAAGATTTTCAACAGGGCACGTTTGAGATCATATAGCACTGGTGCGGTCATAACATTTCCCAATCTCCTAACCTTCATTTGGAGGTTAAGAGCACCCCAAGGATCTTTTCCCATTCTACCCTCCCCCTACCCTACACACATTCCCTGTTCTTTCATTTTAAGAAAGTGTTTTGTCTTATTTAGTGTTTTGTCTGCAGGTCCAGCCCACGATATTTTGTCTGCCTGAGGCAGAGTAGCAAATAGCACACCCCATGCCCCACCAGTACATAGTACCCAAGGCCAGCTAATGTATTTTGTCACCTGACACAGAAACCCCACAAGCACTTAACTACCAATTTCCTGCCCTTTCAGGACACCCAAAATCAACTGTCTAAGGTGGTTACCTCCCTCTGCCTAATGGTACATCCAGCTTTGTTTGACTGCACCAACATTTTCACTAACCATGGTAGCTCAAACCACATGTTGCAAAACAGCTTTTAACTATGGGACCAGGTTCGTACAGTTACTGCAGCCAAGCATGACTTATTTAAGCCACGGTAGATTGCAGTGTGTGCCAGCTACCCTCTTGAATATTCAGACCACAGCGGGCGGTTGCCATGGCTTATTATATTGTATGAACCCAGTGAGAGTGGCTTATGCAATGGTTAAACAACCCTTGCATAACCCTAAAACAGCCCATGGGTAAAACAGCCCATTGTTTAACCCTCCTATAAACCACCCTCGCTGGATTCGCATGACACAATAAGCCCACCATGACTTGAATATTCAAAGGCCGGCTGGCGCACACCACAACCCACAATGGCTTAAATAAGCCATGGTGGGCTACAGCCATCATGTGAACCGACAGACTGAAGCTGACCATGATTAATGGAATAGTCAGTTCAGACACAGTTATATCTGAAAATGAAAGAGGGAAATCATATGAGGAGGAAAGTGCAAACTACAGGATGTTCCCAGTTTCCTAGCCATGGTTAATCCGGTTCCGGCTTCTCTGCACTGAGGCTGGATCTTCTACACCCCTTGTGATACAAGTTTATCTTGTATCACCTAGACCAGGGATTCTCAGTGCATCACCTGTGAGTGCCATGGCACCTGTGGGCACCTCCAATGGCACCCAGGAAGAAGTCTCCAAAGTAGTGCCCGCGGGCACCCAGTTTTTTTCTTTTTAATTGTTTTTTCCCGGTTTCTTAATATACAAAAATGGATTTGTATGAAATGCATACAACTTTCCAGCAGTTATACATAGGCTTCAACCAAAGTGGACCAAATATCCAAAAAAGTATCCATTTGTAGGTGGCGTCTATATGCCACCAGCTCAAATACTGAAAGTGTTGTAAGGTCCTCAATTGATTGCATTAGAGGAGGTGAGTGTCTATCCTTGCAATGTTGTAATATCAATTTTTAGCTGACAAAAGGGTGCAGAGAATCCATTTACAATGAGCATTTCTTAATTTCCATGAAACAGGCAAATAATTTAAAAGAGTGTGTACATCAGTGAATATTAAAGACTGTTCCAGTACAAAATTTTCTTTTCTTTTTTTTTTTACTGAACCCCAATTCTAACTAAGCCCCAGGGCTTCTGATTAAATCACAGCAGAGGAACCTGAAGTGCTGCGCTGAATGCCAAACATGGAAGGTAATGAATCTATTTTCCTAACCTCTAAGTTAGGCCTGGACTTGGCTGATGTATTTCACATAGAAAAAATCAGACTTTTAAACATGCATATCAGTGAGAAATGATTGGTATAAATAAAGATGATAAAGGGGTTTAGAGAAGGGAGTGGAACTCAACTCTTTTTTTTAATCTAACAGAAACGCATGGAAGGGGAAGCTGAGAGCAGGTTTCAAATATCTCAAAGACTGCCAAAAGAAGAGGGAGATTATTTACCAGGGGTCTGTCCTCACAAGTGATTTGCTGCAAATTAGGAGCATTTCAAGATCACTGGCGGCAGATAACGTCATGGCCAACCTGCAGCCACCCCGGAGATTTCCAGTGGAAAAGCCAGTATTGTTGAGCCAAGTATCCCTCATCTTGTAACTGTGCATTTGGTTTCTTTTTCCTAGGTACAGAACTCGGCATTTATCCCTATTACATTTCATTCTGTTGTTTTCTGCCCAGTGCTCCAGCCTATCAAGATCACTTTGAATTTTGTTTCTGTCTTCCAGGTTATTAGCTATCCCAACCAATTTTGGGTCATCTGCGAATATGATAAGCGTTCCCTGCACCTCCTCCTCCAAGTCATTAATAAAAATGTTGAAGAGCATTGGGCCCAGGACTGAGCCCTGTGGTACCCCACTCGTTATCTATCCCCAATTTGAGAAGATCCCATTGATAAGCACTCTTTGAGACCAATTCTATAGCCAGCTGTGGATCCACCTGATAGTTGTTTCATCTAGCCCACTTTTAGCTAGTTTGCTAATCAGGATAACATGGGGCACTTTGTCGAAAGCTTTGCTGAAGTCGAGATATATTATGTCTACAGCATTCCCACAGTCCACAAGGGAGGTTACCTGATCAAAAAATGAGATCAGATTCGTCTGGCAGAATTTGTTCTTGACAAATCCATGTTGGCTTCAAGTAATCACTGCATTGTTTTCAAGGTGTTTACAGATGGATTGCTTTATCATCTGCTCCAGAATTTTCCCAGGGATAGATGTCAGACTGACTGGTCTGTAGTTCCCAGGTTCCTCCTTTTTGCCCTTTTTGAAGATAGAGACAACATTAGCCCTCCTCCAGTCATCTGGCACTTCACCCATCCTCCATGATTCCTCAAAGTGGTTCTGAGAGTTGTTCTGCTAGTTCCTTTATTACTCTAGGATGCAGTTCATCTGGCCCTGGAGATTTGAACTCATTCAGAGTAATTAGGTGTTCCTTGACCATATGCCTATCAATCTCAAGCTGCAATCCTGCCCCTTCAGCCTGTACTTCGCCTTTGCCAGGGGGGTCATAGACCCTCTTTTGGGAGAAGACTGAGCCAAAGTAGGAATTGAGCACTTCTGCCTTTTTGTTGTCATCTGTTATCATTTTGCCATCCTCATTTAATAGTTGAACCATCATTTCTTTCCTCTGTCTTTTACTATGCACGTATCTGAAGAAAGCCTTTTTGTTGCTTTTAGCATTCCTTGCTAACCTTAGCTCACCACACTTTCATCAATACAAACAACTAAGTAAATCCATGGTGAAAGCCCTTATGACTTGGGGGAGGGGCGTCTTCATGACTTCATGGAATGAGAAGTGCATTGGAGAATTATCCGGATTTTCATGGATTCGGCTTTCGTCTGTAAGGGACACACATGAAGCAAGAAAATGTATGTGTACTGTACCTTTAAAATCCACTTTTCACAAGTCACACAGTACTTGAAAGCAACATATTTCCAGGTTGGGTGGAGGGAGTGGAACTGAACGTCGTCAAGCTGGCAGGTGCTGCTCAACCAACGAGAGAGGCTTGTTTCCCGCTCCTGTCCAGGCTACACACACACACACACACACACACACACAGGTACCATGTTATTCTTCCCAACAGCATCAGAAGGCTCCCCATGAGAGCAGCCCACCAGTACAATTTCGCCCCATTCCAGCCAATACTCCGGGAGTTAGAGCTCCCACCTCCTTTCTTCTTTTCCAGCAAGTAAATACAGGGATCTAGCCACTTCACCCATTCTCAGTCTGCAGCCTCTGTTGCCTGCTTTCCCCCCACTGAAAAGCTGTAGCGTCTTTTTCCCATTGAGAAAACTGGAGCTGATGAGACACTGGTCAGAGCCAGTGTCGCCCTTGCAGCATCCCACGGGGTCTCCGCAGGACGCTATCTCAAACAGCTTTTTAAAAGGTTGAAAAACCTTTTTATCTCTCCCCTGGAATGAAAAGGGGAGGCGGGAGCAGCTCTGGATGAGGTTTTGGAAGAACAGCTCTCTCGGCGTGGTAGAAACTCCAGGGCTAGTCTGCCAGAGCTTAATCATTGCTCAAAGTTGTTTGAACCTCCTAATTAATTAGGAGAAATTAGGGCTGACGAGCTCCATTGTAATTTTTGGATTAAGAAGCGCCAACATTTGAGGAACGGATTAAGAAATATCAATAGTATTTGAGGACCTGCAAGATCTGTTTGAAGAGAAGGATGACTACACCAAGGCAAAAAAAAGGATCTCCGCCTACCCCCACACACACACCTCCCTTGGCAAAGGCTCCAAGAAGCATTGTCCTTGCAATTTGCGGAACAGGCTAAGAGGCTGGATACCATCCAAAATTCCATCATTGCCCTGCAAAGGGCTGTGGATTTAATTAACACTTCTTGGCAAAAAATGGAGGTGAAGGTTAATGAGCTGCAAGATCAGATGGCAGGGAATTAAACTACGTCACAACCTTTTTTCAACAATTTTTCTGTCAGAATTTCCCAACTGGAAGCTTTAGCAAGCAGAGCAAATGTACGTATTATTGGTATTAAATATTTACCTACTGATGTAGATCTGTCTACTTTTATAGATAAGTTCCTGCATGAGATATTCCCTGTGTCATCTGATTGTTCATTTGATATTGAGCAGGCATTCCATGTGTCAAATGCCAAAGGGACTGGTTATACAATTATAATCCAATTTGCAAGAATCTCCACAAAAAATTATATCCTGCATTTGGCAAGACAGGCTGGAAACCTTTTTTGGAAACAAAGTTATGCTATTTCCTTATTACATCAAAGAAGTTGCTGATAAAAGAAGGCAATTTACCAAGGCGAAAAATATGGCAAAACAAATGAACTTACAATATCACCTAAAGTATCCTGCTACATTTTTGCATTTTTTTCTGAAGGCCAGGTGAAGAAGTTCCTAAATCATGAAATGGCGAAGGCATGGCTAAATGGAAAATCGTGTGAGATTTCTGTTCCAGCACCATGAATCTACAAACATGTTTTGCTAACTGGCTATGTTTAGTCTGGAAGATCCAGGCTAGGCCAGAAATGTTTGTGTTTCTCTCTCTCTCTCTCTTTTTTCTTCTCTTTTTTCTCTCTTTTTCTCTTTTCTTTAAATCCTTTCTTTTTAAAATGGATATGATATACTGTACTTACATTTACTGTCTGAGGGTGTATAGAAATGTGTACACTTTATATATTTAGTACAAAATATATTAGTGATTGTTGTGAGGTTGATTTTAAGCTTTATTATTATATAACATTATAAAACTTATTAGTGATTAGTTGTTATTATTATGTATCCCTTTAAATCTCCTTCCTTTTTATTATTATTACTATCATTACTAGTTAGTAAGATTTTTGGCTGGTTAAACTGTTAAGCTTTATTATTATATGTTAACTGAAGGGCAATATATGGTTCCTGGAAATGAATTGTAGGCCTGCTTCCTTGCTATAAGACTGATGATATAATATTGAAATGTTAGGTTGATTATTTATGCTGTATTGAATTGTAATATTGCCAATATTGCCTATTGTTATAGGTATAATTTTTAAGCAGAATGGGATTTGAAGTTTCTGTGTAATAGAGTTTAAATTTAATACTTTTAAATAATATTTTATATTTTTAATGTTTTTTTTTTCTCTCCTTCTCCTTCTTCTGCTTCTGATTTCTTTTTCTTTTCCATTATTGCTGTGTCCTCCTAAGAATACTGTATTGTTGGGAAATTGTAGTTATTGGTTAGGTTGTTGGTATTGTTTATTTCATTTATAAAGTTAAAAAATAGAATAAAAGGTATTTTTTTAAAAAGAGAAAATTGGAGCTGATGTTTAAAGTGAACTAGCTATCTAGTGAGATGAGGCAGCCAGGAGTGGGAGCCCTGCAGCCCCAGTATTTCACTGTAAAGGGCGATACAGTGAAAACTAAAGAATGCAGAGAAGAGGTAGCCAGCAGAGGCGGCAGCAGCAGTAGCGCTAGCAGAGGGAGGCAACTCCAGCCAGCCCTTTCTCTCCATGCGGAGAAGCAGTAAAGTAACCCAAACATCAGAGAAGCAAAGATACACAAGCATCAGAGAAGGCTCACAATGGGGACGGGCTGGGAAATGGAGGCTAGTTACCCCCACTGGCAAAAAGGAAGTGTACAGCATGATTCTGAAGGCAAGGAAGAGCACTCTAGTGTTTTGATGAGCAGGAAAGGAAGGCTAGTTACTCTAGTAACCTAGGTTACCGAGGTCACAGCCAGATGAAAGACACACCCCTAGGAGCACCCAATCATACCAAATTTAAAGCAGAGCAATGGCCACACAGCAGCTGAACTGCAGGGCAGCCAAATTAAAGAAAAAACCCAGAGTAAAAGTACTCTGCAGAAATGCAGCTTCCCCACAGGTAAACCCGTGAAGACAAGACCTTGGTGAGTTGGTCATATGGATAGCAGGAAAACATTATTGATTGTAAAGATGGTTGAGCAATGATCACCCATTGCAAATCACCCATTGCAAATTCAGTGCCAAAGCAAAACTGTATGAAATATAATAGCTATGGTTTTTCCAGTTATCTTCAAACAAAAAAGGAATATTTGCACAAAACTCTGTGAAGTATAAACAAGAAGACTACCAGAAACAAAGTGTACATCCAGACTGGCCAGCACTACCCTGCTCTGGCTGAAGGGAGGATGTTCGAACTGCAAGGAGATTTGCCATGCCCATACCAAGGAAACTTCCTTGCACCAATAGGCCACCTTGACCCTTATAAAGGCTTCCAAGTCACACTTACTTGCTGGTATGAGCAATAAAGAGACCTATTCTTGCTGTGTATCAACATTCCCTAGCCCTATATGAGATGACTGTGAGGCAAGATCAACTGGTCTGCTATTACTGATCGTCTTATTGAGGAACCCAATGAACGTTTGAGTAACTACAAGATTCCCCAGAACACAGTTTGAAAACCACAAAGCTACACAAAGCAGAGGCTACCTAAATATTCTCTACAGTGCAATCTTATACACATCTATTCAGAAGTAAGTCTCATTGGGTTCAATGGGACTTACTACCCAGGTATGGTTGTGGCCCTAATCTGGTTTGTGTTGACAAAAAAACAAAATGAAAGAAGGAAAAGATTCCCAAGTTTTCCTCAGTAAGGAAGTTTTTCTGAAGTAATGAAGTCCTGAAGGGCTGAAAATGGTGGCTGTGCTATTTTGGTTGCCAGAACAAATAACACATTTGAATGAAGATGTTCAAAAAGGAAAAGGCTGAAAATGCAGAAAAATAAAATAACCAGGGCACTACAGAACAGTTTAGAGAAGATGAGCAAAAGAACACTGAAGCAGGATGTTGCCTCCACTTTCCAGCGGGGAAAGTATATCCTCAAAGAGCATGAGATTGTTTTGTGTGGCCCACCTCACAGCCAAATACAGACTGTCAGTGGGCAGATCACATGGGAAGAGATGGAACAAGCTAGGTCAGCATCATGCTCTACAAGTTGCTGCTTTGTCCTAACTCAGCCTTTCCCAACCTGGTGTGCTCCAGATGTTTTGGACTTCAATTCCCATCATCCCCACCCAGCATGGCCAGTGATCAGTTGTAGTCCAATGGGGAGTTGTAGTGCAAAATATCTGGAGGCCACCAGGTTGGGGAAAGCTGTCCCAGCCAATTTTGGCATGTCCGCCTCATAATCCAGGAGGTGACCCCAACACTATGTAGTATCCATTACCAAGCTGTGAAGCTATAACCCATTATGTTGTTTATAGGTCCACTGGCATACATTTGTAGAACACTTTGCAGTGACCTCTTTAGTGCCTTGTACGTCTTTCTCTGCCAGCACTGGCACTCCATTTGAAACAAGTCATTGAACTTTATTTACTTTATGTTTTTCCACCCAAATGCTTTACGCTAAATACCCATATTAACAGCCATCAGAGCACAGAGAAAATACTTATTTGTGTTTACTGCAGTCAGAGCTTTACGTTGCTTAGCTATGACATGGAAAATTTCTGTCACAGTGAAATAGCCTTTGTGAGTCATTTCTTGCCAGTGATCAAGCTCTTACAAAGAAGGGATGGAGAAGAGAGTTCAGTTCTGATGTAGATTTGGTGCAGTATTCCATGCTAAAGTGAATAAAGTATGCCATTTTCCATGCTAAAAGTGACTAAAGGAAGTAAGCTGACCAGCCAGATTCTGACCTGTGCATATAAAAACTTGGGAACAGATCACATGAACCTTTGGTTGATTCCATCCATGTTGCAGTTAAAACTCTAGATCAGGGGTGGCAGAAGGTAGATGATCCTATGACTCCACATGAGCAGCTCCAATGCTACTGCTTGAATAAGCATAATATAGTTGCAATCCTATGATCTCCCACTAGTGAAGTTAAAGTGCTTTCCTACATGAGGCTATTAGCCCACCTTTCTGCTTCTGTTTCCGGATTCTTTTAAGATCAGCTTTTTAGACATGTTTTTTTTGCAGAGGTTTTCTTTCTCTGCCTGTCTCTCTACAACCACTAGGTGGCACTATAGTATAGCAGAATTGAGCAACTATACCAAGGTTTCATGCCACCATTCACAAAAATGCCAGACTTTCCTCGATCGAAAAAAACACACACTATAATGTTTGCAAAACACAGGAGAGGCCCTGGAGGAGGATGACATGGTGTAAAGCACCTGCAAACTATTGTGAAGTGAGGAATCACGAGTGCACAATGCATGGCTCATGTAGAAAGGTACAAAAGTACAATAACAGCATCTGGGAAAGCTGTTCCATTTTGTAGGCAGCTCATTAATACTGCAACAACCATGTATCTTAACTTTCAGGAATTACACTGTTGTTCCTTTACATCTTTTAAATGATTTTGTTTGTTTGTTTGTTTTAATATTAATGCTTCTTAGTAGTTTATTCATCAGCCATGTTGCTTTTTTCCTATAGGAATCTTTAATCAACTGCAAAATTCTAGCATGGCTTCCAGATTCTACCATTGTTTCAGTAACTGTAGATCTGCAGAACTAATGGGATTTTCTTCATGGCAAATACTTAAAATTGAGCTAACAGCCATTGAAATGGATTTGATACCTTAAGGCAATGGGTTTTTTCCCCTGGCTAGAGCCAGAATGAGACTACTTATTCATGTCAGCTTTTGACCACTAAACAGCTATCAGCAAGGATGCTCAATGAGCATATGGGATTCCCACATCGTTTTTTTCCCTACATGCTCTTAGGCCCACCTATGCAGGTGGTAGCCTGCCTCCTACTAAGGTAGTATGCCACTCACACGAAAGTGTAGGTGACAAGAAATAAAGGTTTATTATGATGCCTGAACATGGGCTGTATGTGTATATAACAGACTGGATGTTCCCTAATTGAGAGAGTCCAATTTAAATTGCTGAGTGCTTCTGGGTTGATAGAATGGCAGTGATTAGGTTGTATTGTTCTTCTCTTCTTCATAGCTGTTGATATTTAGGTGTCAAAATGACAATCCTGAACTGTGTGGGAAAGAGCTGAGCATTGGTCATCTGTAGATGCCGTTGCAAAATAGGAAGCCTCCTGGAGAAGTTATTACAATGAGCCAAAGCTGAAATTAATAGCAGTTTTCATTGTCCACTTCCATAGCAATAGTTCTCCATCACAGCAGGATAACTTGCTCTTTAACCCTTAGAGGTTTCAAAGTCATGTTCCTTTTTAGAAAGTATCACTTAAGTAGGATGAACTATTGTTAATTGTCTTAGTATCATAGTAATTCCACATCCCCTGCTCCTCTGAATCATTGTGAGGTGACCCTTCAAGAGTTAATAACTTCAGGTCTTATATGTAATAGGGTGAATTGTTCCTTAAGGGGTAACAGGTTCACCCCTTTCTGTCAGCGTCCAATGCTGCTTCAGTGTGGATGGAGCTCTCCAGCACTGCTTCTCCTTGGTTTTCAATGGAGTGTGTACATGTGTATTCAAATTCTGTTGTTCCCTAATCACAAGTGGGAGAGGAGAGAGACCCATGTGTAGATGAGGTGCCTCAGAGTTACACTGGGCCCAAACTGAAGTGACAGTTTTTCCCTTCCTCCTCCTCCATGAGAGTAGTAAATGGCATACCAGCTCAAAACATCAAAAATACTAAACTACATTTGAGAGCTGTGATGTTCATTCCATGCAGTTCTGTGGGACTGTTTCTAACATTATCCCTCAGGCAAGTAACCCACAGAAAATAATTCCATATGTCAGTGCTCCATGTGACAGGGCCTAAGGTTTGTACTGGTTTAGCCTGAAGGGTAATGCCATACCTCACTGTACAGAAAACAGCCACAATGGTTCATTTTTCAGCAGCTGCTTTCACAGGGGAGAGGTGACAAGAGAACCCTCAATTAAGGAACATACAGACCATATTCAGACATCACGATAAACCAAATTATTTAGATCATGAATGTCTGCTCGATTGCTCCTGCTTGGCTTCTTCTGCCATTAGGAATGGCTAAAGAGGCCAGAGACTCTCCATATGTGTTTTGTTTAGCGTGGCACTGTTCCTGGCTTCCAAAGTCACTGTTTTCCCAATGCAAGTAGTGGTGTAGTGTGAAGGTTTGAGGCCTATAGAGGCAAAGGGGGAAAAGTCAGGCTTAGAGGCCTGAAGTTTTCTGTTGGGAGGGGGTAATCCTGAGAGGAATAGTTTCATTTCTCCGGTTAAGTGTCAGTTTCATTTCTCCGGTTAAGTTTCATTTTTTCAGGTTTGAAACAGTACTTTCAGTGTTGAGGAAGGAGGGTATATAAAGAGAGCGAGAGAACCACTAACAGCAGAGACAGCCAGAGCCTGAAGTGAGAGCCGAGTCTGAAGAGTGAGCAGGAAGAAGCCGCCTAAAAATGTCTAAGGACAGCTAGGGTAAAGAAATTTGCCATTTGCAACTTTTATTTTCTTTTAGGGCCTTTTGTATCACTCAGCTCTATTGTATAAATACCTTTAGTTGTGATGTGCTTGTTTTAATTTACTAGTAAACTGTTGTGGTTAAACCGTGTGCCTAGAGTGTCAGTCACCCCACATCTACAACCTTAACCCCATGTTACTGAAAGGGGAAGTTTAAAAGAAGGAAGGTGGGACTCTTAAGGAGGCAAGAGATCCTTAAGGAGTTGCTCAGGGGGCCCAGGTCATAAGGGGAACCTTGACATGGAGAAACAGCAATCTTGGTGGCGATCGCTGGGGGAATAGAAGAGGCTTTTACCCCCAGCAATCCCTAGATCTCGGTGGGCAGGTATGAAACATGTGTGCATGGGGAAACATACAGTGTGTGTTTGTGTGTGTGCGCGTGCGTGTGCACACATGTATGATGCATGGCCCCCAGCTGACACCAGATGCGCCCCTCAGGTTGTGCACACGTTCTAGATGACTGAATGACAGAGCACAAGAAGAACTTGGTGCTCAACAGCAAGAGGCTGAGCTAGGCATAGAACAGGCTGTTCTTAGTACCAATCCACGGATCAGCAATGGTTTGTCCTATTTAAGTAAAAAAAAATTTCTCAAAAAGGTTTTGGAGACACTGGACACAATTTAGCTGATTCATCTACAGGTTATGGAGAAATGAATATAGAATCCCAGCTGGTATCTCATACTCATTATACTGTGAGTTTTGATATCACAGTAGAAGGTTACCCTCTTAGGGACAGTGCCGAGTGGGTGAAATTTAAAAGAGCAAGTCTGCAAACCTGTTGGGTACACTGATTAATAGCAGAGTGAATGAAGGTCAAAATGAAATACATACAGCCAAGGAATCCATTGGAAGGGGTGGAGGTATAGTAAGGATAAACTTGGCTAATACAGAATTAGTCTGGAAGCTACTCAGTTTATTTCAGTTTATTGCCTGTGGGCTATTTGAGAGAAAGCATATTAGAACAGCAAATGGTTTTGCACCTACATCCAGAAGTTAAAAGGACAGAAGATAAATGGAGAGAGAGAGCAAGCAAGCCCTACCAGATTTTTAAAGCATCCTTCTTTTCTAGTGTTATGGTATACATGCCCTTTCATAACCTACTGCTTCATCAAAGGATTTCTTGAACCAGCCCAGCTTCATAATTCCTGCTCATCTGGGATCATATGACTCCCCTTCTTTGGACCCACCGCTCAGTTATCAACATTTTCTCCTATGTGTCTTGTCCACACAATGTACATTCCAAGTTCTTTTTTCCAGGCATGCCAGTGTAGGGATGAGCACTCCACTTTCCACCTTCCATGCGGGGAGGATCCATGCACCACCTTCTCTCCAGGCAGTTCTATCCCATCCCATCCCATCCCATCCTATCCTATTCTATTCTATCCTATTCTATTCTTTGATTACTAGCATCAAGGTGAGCCATTGGGTGTGATTTATTTGGGTATTCAAACTGCTTTTGATAATAAAACAGTATTAAAATTTAGCAGTATTAATCATGCTATATTTATGAGCTTACATTTATGGCAAAGTGTTTCACGGAGTTTCTGCTAGCTAGGCATTGTTTATATCAATTTGGATCACAAAAATGGGGTACAATCTCTAGAATATAACATAAGGACTTGTAAAAAAAAAAAAAAAGTTCATAACTGCACAAAGACTCCAAGATGACAAATAAAGTGTTTGTTTTGAAACCCTGGGTTGTTCATGAGTTAATGAGCTGATGCACATTGACTGATCTTGCAGCAGGAGTGGCTAAACAACCCAGGGATACCCCATCCCTGGGTTGTTTGGTGTTGTGTGTGACCAGAAACTCTGGTTTTTGTCAGAGAGAGACAACCCAGAGGTTTTTTTAGAAAAAAACTGGGTTGTTGTGATGTACAAAACAGCCCTAGCATAAGGCAGTTTCCCATGTTCTTAATAGTGTCTGGCATTGTACAGTTGTCGGAGCTGGCCCTAATCCCAGGATTAGGAATTATCTATTATGTGCACTCCCTGTATTTCCCATCTTGCTGATGATGTGTTGATTCCAAATGAAGAAAGCTATGATCTGAGCCAATTATCTTTATTCTACGATTGTTAAATCACAGAAAAAATATTTTAATATTCATGCATGTCTTTCAACATGCCATACAGTGTTCCTCTTATCTGGATTAAAGTGCTGTATTTGGAGGCATTCGTTGGAAGTGTAATTTCTCTGGGCTTTTACAAAGTCACAGAAGCGATTTGCTGTGCCCTAGCTTTCAAATTAAGATTTTATTTCATTTATGAGGGTATAAGGACAAGCAATTTAAAGGGGGGAAATGTCAGGTTAATTGCTTGAAAGCAAAGGTTTCATATTTTAATTAAGCTTTAAGTGGAGTTTCTTAATTGCTCTTTGATTTTTGCTTTCAGATATGATGATATGAAGCTGTTTAAAAAATATCTTTACTGACTAAGTAATAACAATAGCAACTTAGAAGTGATTCTAGAGCCAAGGGAGCTTAATAATGTGCACGTCTTTCTCCTCCAGCACACTCCAGATAGTAAGCTTTTGAGTAACTGAACCTCAATTTCACTGTCCTGCACAGTGGCGAAGTGTTTCTGATAACACTTCTGGATTCATGCATGATAGGTCCCATTTCAACATGGTATCATGTATATAACAAGAACAACCAAGCCCTTGGCTGCCACATGTGCAAAATTAGCATGCCAGCGCATGAGCAGGCTACAACTCACTGGTGCACTAATGCTGCATTGGCAAGGTGAGCGTGACCCAGTTTAAACAAGAAGCCAGACGTATGGAATGTTGTTCAAGTAAGTTTTTCTTACATGCCTGGCATCAAATATAAATTATTCATTAACAAAACACCTTCATTTTAACATTTGTGTTAAGAGCTTTCCATATTCACTAAAGCTCCAAAATGCTGGGAAATTACAGATGTTAAAGGCCCTGCCCTTAACAGACATGTTATTTAGACCAGAGGTGGGCAACTTGTGGCCCTCCAGATGTTTTGGCCTACAACTCCCATCAGTCCTAACCAACATAGCCCATGGTGAAGGATCACGGGAGTTGTAGGCCAAAACATCTGGAGGGCCACAGATTGCCCATCCCTGATTTAGGCCATATAGATATGATATGGCATCCTATGCTGTGGCTAGTTCCACCTTCACCACTACCTTGGAGTTGGGTGGCTATCAAATGGTGAACCTAACTCCCAGCTTTGTTTGTTCACCAGAATAGATTTGTAATGTGGAATGGTAATTTCAATTGCATGATAGCTTCAGTTGCATAGACTCCACATGTCTGTTCCAGATAGCATACCATACCATATTCATATTGCCTAAATAACACATCTGTTAAGGGTGTGCCCCTTAATAGCTGTAATTTCCCAGCATTTTGGAGCTTGAGTGAACATAAAAAGCTACCCAGACAGCCCACGGGGCATCCTTGGATTCCCCCAGACGTGTATACAATCTTCATTTACCCAGCTCAAAGACCAGACTTTTTGGCGCAAGTTTTTGAATGATTGTAATATTTGACACAATGTTACATATTGTAATATCTGACACATTTGTTTGCAAATTTAAATGACAAGTCTAATATATTTGCCCTGTTGAAATATATTAAACTTGTCACTGAAATTTGCAGATTTGCAGAGCTTGTTTCAAATATTACAATACTGAGCACTCAGAAACTAACATCAAAAAGTTTGGTATCCGTGCTGAAATTGGTCATGCTTTCACCAAATCTACTGCACACTCACCTTGAATCAGGAATGCTTCATTCCTGTCACATATACATCAATGAGCATTATGTATGCTTGTGATATTTTCACATATTTATGCTGAACCTGGAGCATCTCTACCCCAGCCTAAAATCTCACATTTAAAACAGGGCTTTCTGCTTCCGTTTTAAATGCAGGATCATGATGCACTCCCTTTACATGCACTTCCTTCCCCCCTTCCTTTTCCCCCTTATCGGAATCTTCCATATACTTCATTATATAGCCACTAGATGGCGATGTGGTCTAGTTCCTCTTATTGCAGCTTTTCCTTTTTCATGATGGAACTCAAGCGCTGTAATTTGATAGCTCATTATCTCTGATTTTTTTCAAAATGGAATAAAGGTCATTTGGTGTGGGAGCCACCCTGGAGGCTGACAACATCATCTCAGGGCCTGCAAACTTCCATGAGTAACCAATCTCAATAGCAGGATAAAAACTGTGTGAAGAAGCCCCTGGTCTTGTTATCCCATCATATCTCACAAAATCACTGTTTGTGCCTAGACCCTTTAATGTTTTGGAACTTATATCACACAAGTCAGTCTTAGAGTTAGAACAACAGAGGTCTTTTGAGGAGTTGCAAATTGTGTGACTCTTCTGAGTGGTGAACTGCAATTCATCCTCCTTGACCTGAGTGAAGCACTGAGTCCTACCTCTCTTTGATCTACATTTTGAACACTTAAAATCCCATGATGCAGTGCACTTTAATATTACATTTGCATAAGGATCTGCTGAATTTCAATGCAGAACCAAAAATCCTGGGGAAAAACAAACATCTCTGCAGGGAAATGAACCAGCACTACTAGAATATATATGAATATTCAATATATGAGTACCACTAGAATATGAATAATATGAATATCAGAAATTCAGGAAATGTCAACATTTGAGCAGTCATTTTTAAGTGCTAAAAGCTAGTAGCAAATATCAGAAAATGCCAATGTTCATTGGCAAAAGTTAAGAATCACTAATATGTCTAGCCAACAACTAGATTTCCTTATTTCCCTGATTTATTGGTAAAGCTCTCTGGGAGGTTTTGTGAACCGCCCAGACAGCTTCAGCTATTGGGCGGTATAGAAATGAAATGAAATAAATACAATACAATACAATACAATACAATACAATACAATACAATACCGGCCAATTTAAGCAATCTAGCCACTGCTGGAAAAACAAACACCTTGCCTCAGCTTCTAGTGCCTTGAATGACTGAACCTTCATGCTACTGACCTTTGGACCGCAGCTTGACTCTGCTTCTGGGGCTCTGTTTGTTTTGACTGCTTACCTTGGCCAGGCCTCAGACCCATCTCTTACCTGGTAATACCATGCTTTTGGCCACTGTCTGATAACTGACTACTCCTGACTTGAACCGCTCTCTTGCTGGACTGATACCTCTGTGTTTGACTTTTTGCCTGTTTATTGACTTGCTATTGGATTTGCATCTCAATTTCCTTAATGCTGAGGCTGACCCCGACACAGCATGACACCATATGCCAGCAGTGGATGGGGGCACATCCTGCTGCTGACAGTTGACCCTATGATATGATTACCCAGAGCCCATTCACAAACACACAGCTGTCCCCCACAAACTCACACATGCATGGTTCTTCTGAATGTAGAGGTTCTTTGTACAGTCTAGCTGTCTTAGTGTCTCTCTGTTGAGTCACTCTCTCGCAGACTAGCCTACTCCCCATAAAGCCTCCTTGGTTTCCTCCAGCGGGTGGGGCTTGTCTCCCATGCACTGCCCCACGGGGGAATCCCTGCTATTTGGTAGGGGATTTGGACTGTGCTGGGAGGAGCGGCTCAGTGCCGTCTGAGTCTGTGCGTGGCATGCTGCCCCTATGGGAATTATGTGCACTGCACAAAGCTCGAGACTCTCCTGCACTTCCCCCATTGGTGAGGACATAGCATGGGATGGGCCAGGTGGGGGTCATTTGGTCCCCTGCCCCAGAAGAGTTCCCCACCCTTGGTATATGGACTGATTGTATGGAGACCTTAAAAAACACCCTAAAAAAATAGTGACAGTTCATTGTATTATTATCAACTTGTATATTTTTCTTTCCACTTCCAGTGAATCCTTAACACTATTGGATTCCTTTCATAATGCCCAAGAGGAGTTGAAGTCAAAGCCATGTTTACATCACAAGGTCAGCACGAGAGAAATACTCAGTAAACAGATAGCCGCTCTGGGCTATTTATGTAATGTGCAGATGTCTTTCTGCCTTGGAAAATAAAAGAGAGCTACTTGATACCTCCTCGGTGCTAAGTCCACATTTTTCTGGAGACAAGTTCTAAGAAACATCATTGCATGGCAGAAATTGTCCCAAAGCAAAATTATCTATCTATCTATCTATCTATCTATCCATCTATCTTCCCCAGGATGGCTAATGGCAGGATTTTCTTGGCCTGATACACTCTTGCCAGTTATTCAAAGTTTAGCAAACCCTATAACCCATGGGAATTGTAGTCCTTTGATGCACACCTTGCTTTGGTGTGAACATTAGAGTGCTACATCTTTTGCCAGTCATTCCTCCCATTATGCATACACAATAACAAACAACTTCCTGACTTCTTCTTCTGGCATCTAGCAAACAGGAGGAAAAACCTGGGAGTGCCACTCTTGGCCCTTCACGATGTCTCCCTAGTACAGTGGGTTTGTCTGTACCTCCCTGATTCTGGGAGTGGTTAACTTGGGCTGCTTTCGTCATACATGAAAGAAGTTTCTGCATAAAAATAATTGGAAAATGATTGCCAAAAAGGAGGGGGGGGGAGAAAGAAAGTAGCTTCTGGTGGCTTCTCTTCTTACCAGCACCAGTACTGCCATTGTGCAATTCCACCTGTCCCTTTGCCCTTTAAAAGTGTTGGCATCACACTCAATAGAGATGGATAGAGCCCTGGAAAACTTATGTAAAGCATTGGCTGTATGTGTTTAGTTTTTATCACTGACTGTCTGCTAGTGTGTACACTTTGACACCTGTGAGCGGCATACCAAATGGAAATGAGTACATGGAACAATAAATTAAGCATGCGATACAGTTTTCTTCCCAGGCCACCATCCAACATGGTCATTTTGGCCCACACGTCTGTATTTTTAGATTATCACCAAGCTAACTGAGCTAATAGGCACCTGCCTGTGTGGCTTTGCCCTCCTCAGCATCACTCGGGGTAATTGTGACCCCAGCAAACCTGGCAGAGAGTCTGATCAGGAGAAAACAGGGAATCAATAAAAATGCATCTCATCCACGGAATTAAAGTAGATTTACTCCCAGTTCTCTGTGTCTGTGCTGTTCCATCATGTTTTTCCTTCATTAATTTGGATTAATTTAATTTCTTACTGAAAACTGCTGCCTCTTATCTGATGTTCAGTTTAAAGATACTAGGAGGACCTCATGTGGTTTTCACAAAACAAGCCAGACAGGGCTTCCGTTCCAACTGTAATGGTAACAGGCTGTTCTGGAGCAGCAATTTTTAAACAATCTGTCTTTTTACAATACAGAAATCTAGTGCATCCCTGATTTGAGTAAACTAACTTTTACATTTTTATAATCTCACTATCCATTCACCCTGTGAGTAAATCTGCATACTGAAATCCGATGAATGACAGGTATACTATATCTTAGTATAGCAGAAGTTAATGGAAAGGGTTTATTTCAGATCTAAAGATCCACAAGTGGAATGAAAATACAATAGCTCCTAGCACTGTCCTGTGAACGTTAGCATGAGCAGCACCAATAGAAGAGCTGTGTGCTGTTATAAGGGAACTCTAAAGCAGTTCCCCTGCTTCTGGGTGCTCTGCTTCTGCAGGAGCTTGCACAAGTATAAGAACATCTTTTGATTTAATTTCTCCTTTTTTGGCACAATGCTGTAGAATAAGCAGGAGACGCACCTTCTAAGCATATATACTTTCCTCTGGATTGCACCGATTTCACCTTAGATACAGATTTTACTTCTCTGTTGAAGCTCTAGCTAATTACTATGTCTAGACCTAGACGGCGTTTCCTCCAGGTTACTCTAGCTAGTAACTCTGGCAGGTTCCTGCTTTCTCCTCAATGAAAGGTAAACAGTGCCCTCTCTTACTTTACACCTAGGTTCATCCTGGTTTTGCCCATCACGTGCTTAAAGTATGTTTTTCCTTTTCTTTCCCCAGGCTGTCAAAACACCCTAATGGTGGCACCACTTGCTAGCTGTAGGTCTCCAAGGGAATGAATTTCAATCCAAGCATTAAAAGGAAACAAACCCTTAAAACTGTTTCCCAAATTGGAAGCTCAGTTCTGTTCTGCTTCAGGCAAAAAAAGAGGGGGAAAACACACCATAGATTCAGAGTGAAAATGAATTTGACCCTCATCACACTTTTCATCTCAGATTTGCATTTAATCCCTGGAATCATGTACAGCATTCAAGTACAAAACTATTTCAAAGGTTTTTAGTAGCCCAACCTTCACCCTTGCCTTGTAATTGTCAAGGAGGTGTCAAGAAATCCATTTTCTTGTTGAGAGTCAGCTGCCTGTAAAAACTCCATTTCATGGAGATGGGCTCGCACGTACGCATTAAACCACCTGCATGCATTATTTTGTGCTGTTCTGGCTTCAACGTCCTGCAAGGTCGGAGCAGCGCTCTTGCTGAATTAGACTGAATTATTTCCGCTGGGCTTCTGTGAAAATTTCCTCTCCCCACAAAGCCTGGGGAAACAATACAGCCAGCTAGTGATTGGCTAAGGAGGCTCACCTCACATTTGTCAAAAGCTAGTGATTATAACATCAGGTAGCTGCCCTGTCTCTTTGGTTTTGTCTTCTGTCTTCATTTGCTTTCTTCTCCATCTTGCTTTTGGCTTGTGACTCTCAGTGTCACAGTTTGGGCCCTGATCTATGTGAAGACCCAATCTTAAGTATGTATAGAGACAGGTTTAGGTAACTTTTGTTATGTTTTGCCTGAAGTGTTGTTTCCAAATGTTACTCTGGTTTTTGTATGCCTTTTTATTCCTTTGCCCCTTGCCCTATGTAAATAAACTTAACACCTACCTCAAGAGTTCTGTGTGCTTCCTTCCAAGTAAGCTTTACTACCAAAGCAAGAGTCTTCTTTTTGGTTATTGCTATTGTTTAAAGTTTCAGGCCTAAGGCTGGAATCAGAAGGTGCCAGCTTGGACTCTAATTTCTAAGCCCTAGGGGTGTCCTGTGAAGTCTGACTGTCCCCTGGCTCAGGCTGAGGTGGAAGTAAGGGGTGGTGGTAATTGCTTGTTCCTGCCTACACTGTCAGGAGTTAAAGCAACCCCTCCCCTCTTCACAGGGGCTTTGATTTTGCTTTAGTGTAATGCAAACATAAAAATAAAATCTCAGTGTAAATAAAGAGTTGATAGTAGAAGACCTTTGCTTCTGAGTCATATACCTCTCCATCCAAAGACCACATTTGCTTATTTTTCTGGTGTCTGTTTTTTGAATGTATAAGTAAAAAAGAACATTATTCTGTTCTTCTTGCCTCAGATGTTGCTATTAACTGGAACATTTTCTTATGTGATCTACAGATGTGGCAATATCACCCAATCAAAATATCAGTGCCACGATGTTTAGTTCACTGAGATCTGAGATTTTATTCAGTGAATTATAGACTGTGTGGATCAGGGATGGGCAGGAGGTAGATCATGTTGATCTCTGGATGATTTGCAGTAGAGCAGCAAGGCTTTCTGGCTCTAAATTGTTTAATATTAGCAACAGCAAAATAATTTTGCCTCACCTAAACTAGGCTGCTGCAATTAAGAAAGTTTGGGGTAAACAAGAGAGGACTTCTGTGTGACAGGACTGTGAGCTTAGTTCAGCTCTGGTACTGAAAACAAATTCCTAGGCTCAGAGGCACCCTGTTAAGTGTATGCCTTTTGCATCTGGCTCTGGTTGCTGGGTTTGAAGTTCTAGTAAAAATAAAAAAGGAAATCCAATGAGCATGAAGTCTGATCACTGGTGTTGATCACATGACCCTCTACATACCATCTTTTCTTCCAAAACCCCTATCCTCAGGCACTTTGCTCCATGTTTTTTCTTATGTCACACTCAACACATATGGACAATATGAATTAAAATGTGACAATATGAACCAATTTAAATATATCATGGCCACTATGTTTAGTTCATTGAAATCGGATTGCTTTACTTTGGCTGCAATCCTGTGTACGCTTATCTGGGGGTAAGCTTCCCTGACTTCAGTGGGACTTAGTTCTGAGTAGATGTGCATAAGATTGTGCTGCCAGTGACTTGTGTCATATCAGACTATCTAAGGACAACATAGGGAAAAGTGTTTGCAGGGGAAGAACTGCAGAATGTGGAACTGTGGAAGTTGAACAGAAGGACTGTGGAAGAAAAGATGGTGAGTAGAACATTCTGCATCCCACACTCCTGTCCGTTGGACTTTAAATCCCTAAGCACTTTAACCCTTGGGGTTGTTGACTCTGAGGAAAAAGACAAGCTAGGACCTGGGCAGAAACTGGGGCAGAGTGGGAGTGGAGTAATCCTCCGGTTTTGGTGTCCATTCTCAAGACAGGGAAAATTAGACCTCAGGGAGTCAACATGTCTTAAATAACTACTTTTGAACACTGCTTTAAAAAAAAGCCCTCATGTAGAAAAAGAAGGCACTGGGCTTTTTAATGTTTCTCCAGCAGACCCACATCACATTTTGTTTGGGCCTGAGTCACTATCCTTATAGACATGAAGCTCAAAAAGTAATTTCAAACTGAGATCATTTGATTCAGGTCAGTTTTGAACAGGCCCTCAGCTTCCAGATGCACCCTTGACTCAACTTGCAACACAAGTTGTTGGTCCTAAAAAATTTGAACACTGCTCAAACTTCCAAGAATGTTAAGGCTTCTTAGGCTATTGCAAAGTGCTCTGCGTGGGGCTACCCCTAAAGATTGTCTGGAAGCTTCAATTGCCACAAAATGCAGCTGCTAACCAGTTCACAGTATTGGGACTACAGGCTTCTTCACACAGAGCTTTTATCCTGCTACTGAGATGGCTCACTCACGGAAGACTGCGCGTCCTTTTCATGGCATCAACAACCTCCAGGACACATCCAGAGGTATTTCCTGGTTATTCCATCTCAAAAAGATCTGGAAATAATGAACTATTTAAATCGGATTGTTATGCTATTAAAACAGCCACTAGATGGAGCTGTTTCATTGATCTCTATGGAACCTTGAAAATTAAAAACTTCCCCACTCAGCAATCACGTGGTCACTGTCTGGGACCCCACTGTAAACATGGAAAGACTCCATAATGGGAGGACTTCATATTTTTTCTTTAATGTAAAGGCAGCATATCTCACCTATCCTGAAAGACCTATACGGGTTGCCAGTTGTATGCCATGCTCATTCAAGGTGTTGATCTTAAACTTTAATGCCCTAAACCAGGAGTCTCCAACCTTTTTGGACCTGTGGGCACAAGTGGGAATTTGACAAACTGCTGTGGGTACCACCACAAAATGCCTAAGCAGTGGATCATCACTTTGATGTCTACCTGTCAAGTCTATGGATCTTAGGGTGTGTCTTATTCAGCAAAACAAAAATGATATCTATTGGACACTGCAACATCTCTTTAATAAGGAATTTTCTAATATGGCTAATTCCTGGCAGTGCAATACAGCTGATGTTACTTTTAAACCAATGTCCAGTAGTTGTTTCTTTGGGGGATGAAGTTATTACACAGATAGAGAGCTGGTGTGGTGTAGTGGCTAGAGTGTTGGACTAGGAGTCAGGAGATCCGGGTTCTAGTCCCCACTCAGCCACGAAGCTCACTGGGTGGCTTTGGGTCACAGACTTTCAGCCCAACCTACCTCACAGGGTTGTTGTTGTGAGGATAAAATGCAGAGGAGGAGGAGGATTATGTATGAGGCCTTGAGTTCCTTAAGGGGGGAAAAAGGTGGGATATAAATGTAATAAATAAAATACTGGGTTTCGTACTGGAACAGTCTTTAATATTCACTGATGTACACACTCTTTTAAATTATTTACCTGCTTCATGGAAATTAACACATGGTCACCATAAATGGATTTTCCATGCCCTTTTGACAGCTAAAAGACTGACAACATTGGAAGAATAAATGCTCACCTCCCAATGTTTGAAAAGGCGGCTTATCAGCCTATGTCACCCTGATGGATGACCTTTATTGAGGGAAGGACAGGGGGAGCACAACCCTGCTAATTCTGCTCCATTTCTCATTGGCTTTTGATACCATCGACCATGGTATCCTCCTGAATCGACTTCGTGGGATGGGCATTGGAGGCACTGTCTTACAGCAGTTCTGGTCTTACCTGAGGGATTGATTTCAGACAGTAACATTGGGTGACCATTCCTCAGCCCCTTGGCAATTGAGCTACAGGGTTCTGCAGAGCACCTGTCCCTAATGTTGTTTAACATCTATATGAAGCCACTGGGAGTCGTCACTAGGAGACTTGGAGCCAGGTGCCATCAGCATGCTCATGACACACAGCTCTATCTCCCTGTGACATCTGAATCAGGTGAGGCTGTGCAAGTCCTGAATCAGTGACTGGATGCAGTAATAGTCTTGATGAGGGCCCATAAACTGAAACTGAATCCTGGCAAGACAGAAGCCCTGTGGGTGAGTGGTTTCTGGGTCAGAGAGATAGGCACATTGCCTGTCCTGGACAGGGTTGCACTCCCTCTGAAAAACCAGGTCCGTACTCTGGGGGTACTCCTAGGGATGTACGAAGGTACTTACCTTTCGCGGATTATGTACTCCTAGATCCATCACTGTCACTGGAGGACCAAGTGGCCATGGTGGCTCAGAGTGCCTTTTACCAGCTTCAGTTGGTTTGCCAGCTACAGCCTCTCCTAGACAGGGATAGCCTGGCCACAGTGGTATAGGTGCTAGTAACCTCAAGTCTGGATTACTGAAATGCACTCTATGTGGGGCTGCCCTTAAGGCTGCTCCAGAAGAAGCTGGAGCTAGTGCAGAATGCAGCAGCTTCGCTGTAATCAGGAGCTGCCCTTTTTTAGCATGTAACACCATTGCTGAGGGAAATGCAGTGGTTGCTTATTTGCTACTGGGCCAGGTTAATGTTTTGGTACTAGTGTACAAAGCCCTAAACAACTTGGGACCAGATACCTGAGAGAGCGCCTTCTTACCAACCTGCCCGATCACTGAGGTCATCAGAGGGCATGGTGATTCTACATGGACCTATGGCTCAACTGGGGTCCACCCAGAGAAGAGCCTTCAGTGTGGTGGCTCTCTTCCTATGGAACTCCCTGCCTCTGGACGTCAGGCAAGCACCAACACTGTACTGTTTTGGTGCCTCCTGCAAAGAGATCTTTCCCAGGAAGCCTTCCTTGATTGATCAGCCTTGGTTTTATTGGTACTCTGTTTTTTAAAGAATAAATTTAATATGTTACATTCTTTTCATCTTTTGTTCATTTTACCTTTTGTTGTTCACCGCTCCGGAATCTGTTTAGATGTGGAGTGGGATACAAATGTTGTTAATAATATAATAATAAGGATACTTATTCAGATATTGGTTTGCTTTTGTTGAAGCCTGTGTATAATTGCTAGGAAGTTGTTTGCATTTCATATGATTCATTGCTGTGGATATATACAAACCCGTGTGTGTGTGTGTGTGTGTAATTTTTTTTTAATGGAGGGAGGAATTAAAAAGTTTTGCGGATGCCTGTGCATGCCACTTTGGGAACCCCTTTACAAGCACCATTGGAGGTGCCTGTGAGGTTCACACTGGGGGGCCCTGCCCTAAACAGATTAGGACCTGGCTATCTAATGGGCTATTTTGCTATGAACTTTCCTGAGTGTTAAGATCTGCCAAAAAGAGTCTTTTGAGGGCACTGTTACCTGCAGAGGCCTGTTTATAGATGACCTGTGAAAGGGCTTTCTTCTGTGTTGCCCCCAAACTCTGGAATGTACTTCCTCAAAAACTACAGGTGGCTCCCGCTCCCTTGGCCTTTAGAAAGGGTGTAAAAACTCATCTTTTCAATTTAGCCTTTTAGAATGGGGAAAAACTGAGTAAAAGCCAGGGAACTGATTGGTGGTTGGGAGGAAAGGGGTGGGACCCAGGGAAGGGGGTGTGGCTGTCTGGAGAACCTCAGAGGGCTGGATTGGGACCCCAAGAGGCACAGATTTGCCTTCGGACCTGAAGTTATCCCACCCCAGGCAATATGATGCAGCCCTTTCCCAGTGCTCTCTCACACTTGAATATTCTGTGCTTGTTCTTGCTGAACAGTGAGAACAACCCAATAAATAAGCAATAAATTTCTTATTTTTTACACCTACTTAACTGAGAAGTAAGAAATGTAAAGACTTCAATTTCTTAAAAAGTTAATACCAGATTAGGCAAGAAAGTAGGCAAGAAAGTTTTCAAATTAAACCCTTCACAACTTTGTGTCACTCAGAGGTGGGTGGGTGGTGATGATCCCTGTTATTTTCCATCCCCATAAATTCTTTTAATTGGTTGCCGATCTTGCAGCTATACCACAGGCTCTTCTGTCAAATACTGTTAAAATGATCCCTTGGCTGGAGACAGTAATGGGCAAAAGGTCTCCCCTGCTATGCAGGGAAAATGCTAAGTAATCAATTTTCAATGAGATCAGATGTCAGATACAAAAGTGTGAATCAGACTGTCTGTTCAAGTGGACAGAAAGGATATCAAGCTGGTAGAATATTGGTTGAACAAATCAGATGAGCTATTTGAACTCTAGGTGAGGTGCTGGTCACTCCAGTAATGGCCTCAGAGACATCGGCCATGCAAAGATTATGGGTATGACTTGGACAATCTTAAGCATATTTATGTGACATTGATTCTTCACAGCATGAAGAACTTCATCAGGAGGGCTTTAAACTGAATCCTACGGGGAAGGGAGATGTAATGTTGGGGGTAACAATGGACGTAGGCGCATGCACTGCAACAGAGAGAACAGCTCTGATAGCGCCCAATAATAGTCTTCAGACACATGTAGGAAGAAAGCCAGACTATGAAGCACATGGTCTTCGATGTCTATATACTAATGCCCAAAGTATGGGAAACAAACAGAACAAACTTGAACTCTTAATACAAGAGGGAAATTATGACCTGATAGGTATAACTGAGACTTGGTGGGATGACTCTCATGACTGGAATACAGCAATTGAAGGATATAACTTGTTCAGAAAGAACAGGAGGAACAGAAAGGGAGGTGGGGTTGCATTGTATGTGAAAAATACGTATCTCTGCACAGAAATACAGGAGGAGGAGCTTGGTAGCCCCATCGAGAGCATCTGGGTTGAAATAAATGGAGCAAAGAATAAAAGGAACCTGGTGGTCGGAGTCTACTACCGGCCACCCAATCAAGGAGAAGACAAGGATGAAACTTTTGAAAAGCAAATAGCCAATGTTTTAAGGAAGCATAATGTAGTAGTAATGGGGGACTTCAATTTCCCCGATATTTGTTGGGAGACAAATTCTGCAGAACATGGCCCCTCCAGGAAATTCCTGACTTGTGTGGCGGATCACTTCCTCCTACAGAAAGTAGAGGAAGGAACTAGAGGATCGGCTATCCTTGACTTGATCCTAACCAACAGAGATGACTTAGTGGATAAAGTAGCAGTTACAGGAACTCTGGGGGAAAGTGACCATGTTGTACTTGAGTTCTTGGTTCTAAGGGAAGCAAAAGCCGAGTGTAGTCAAACGCGTGCCCTGGATTTTAGGAAAGCTGATTTTAATAAACTCAGAACAATGATCAGTAAGGTCCCATGGCAAGCGACGCTAATGAGAAAAGGAGTCCAAGATGGGTGGGAGCTTTTAAAAAAGGAAATTCTCAAGGCACAATCACAAACAATTCCAACAAGAAGAAAAGGTGGAAGACAACAGAAGAAGCCAATGTGACTTCACAAAAAGCTTAGGGATGACCTGAAAACAAAAAAGGACACATATAGGAAGTGGAAAGAAGGCCAAGTAACAAAGGAAGAGTACAGGCAGATAGCACAGAATTGCAGGGATGGCGTCAGGAAGGCTAAAGCTGAGAATGAGCTGAGGTTAGCAAGGGATGCTAAAAACAACAAAAAGGCTTTCTTCAGCTACGTGCGTAGTAAAAGGCAGAGGAAAGAAATGGTGGTTCAGCTATTAAATCAGGATGGCAAAACGATAATAGATGACAAAGAAAAGGCAGAGGTGCTCAATTCCTACTTTGGCTCAGTCTTCTCCCAAAAGAGGGTCTATGACCCCCCTGGCAAAGGCAAAGTACAGGCTGAAGGGGCAGGATTGCAGCTTGAGATTGATAGGCATATGGTCAAGGAACACCTAATGACTTTGAATGAGTTCAAATCTCCAGGGCCAGATGAACTGCATCCTAGAGTAATAAAGCAACTGGCAGAAGAACTTTCAGAACCGCTGTCTATTCTCTTTGAGAAATCATGGAGGACGGGGGAAGTGCCAGATGACTGGAGGAGGGCTAACGTTGTCCCGATCTTCAAAAAGGGTAAAAAGGAGGAACCTGGGAACTACAGACCAGTCAGTCTGACATCAATCCCTGGGAAAATTCTGGAGCAGATGATAAAGCAATCCATCTGGAAGCACCTTGACAACAATGCCGTCATTACTCGAAGCCAACATGGATTTGTCAAAAACAAGTCCTGCCAGACAAATCTGATCTCATTTTTTGATCAGGTAACCTCCCTTGTAGACCATGGGAATGCTGTAGACATCATATACTTCGACTTCAGCAAAGCTTTCGACAAAGTGCCCCATGATATCCTGATGAGCAAACTAGCTCAAAGTGGGCTAGATGAAACAACGATCCGGTGGATCCACAGTTGGCTACAGAATCGGACTCAAAGAGTGCTTATCAATGGGACCTTCTCAAACTGGGGAGAGGTAATGAGCAGGGTAACGCAGGGCTCAGTCCTGGGCCCAGTGCTCTTCAACATTTTTATTAATGACTTGGAGGAGGAGGTGCAGGGAATGCTGCTCAAATTTGCAGATGACACAAAATTGGGCGGGATAGCTAATACTTTGGAAGACAGAAACAAAATTCAAAGTGATCTGGATAGACTGGAGCGCTGGGCAGAAAACAACAGAATGACATTTAATAGGGATAAATGCCAAGTTCTGCACCTAGGAAAAAGAAACCAAATGCACAGTTACAACATGGGGGATACGTGGCTCAACCACACTACGAGCGAGAAGGATCTTGGAATTGTTGTCGATCACAAGCTGAATATGAGCCAACAATGTGATGTGGCTGCAAAAAAGGCAAATGCTCTTTTGGGCTGCATTACTAGAAGCATAGCTTCCAAATCCCAGGAAGTCCTAGTTCCCCTCTACTCAGCACTGGTTAGGCCTCATCTGGAGTACTGTGTCCAGTTCTGGGCACCACATTTTAAGAAGGATGCAGACAAACTGGAGAGGGTTCAGAGGAGGGCAACAAAGATGATCAGGGGACTGGAAACAAAGCCCTATGAGGAGAGACTGAAAGAACTGGGCATGTTTAGCCTTGAGAAGAGAAGACTGAGGGGAGATATGATAGCACTCTTCAAGTACTTGAAAGGTTGTCACAGAGAAGAAGGCCAGGATCTCTTCTTGATCATCCCAGAGTGCAGGACACGGAATAATGGGCTCGAGTTACAGGAAGCCAGATTCCGGCTGAACATCAGGAAAAACGTCCTGACTGTAAAAGCAATACGACAATGGAACCAATTACCTGGGGAGGTGGTGGGCTCTCCCACACTGGAGGCCTTCAAGACGAGGCTGGACAGCCATTTGTCAGGGATGCTCTGACTTGGATTCCTGCATTGAGCAGGGGGTTGGACTCGATGGCCTTGTAGGCCCCTTCCAACCCTACTATTCTATGATTCTATGATTCTATGATTTCAGTGGGAAAGTTAACTATGTGTTTAACTCTCCCCACCTGAAATCAATGGGACCTAAAAGTACATACCTTTGGTTCGATCATGCCTAGAATTGTTTTGCGAGCAACTTACAAATATGATTTGGGGAAAATCCCCACCCCATTAAAAAAAACAAACAAACCATGAGTAGTATCCTAGTAAAATTCCTGGTTTGAGGGAGACTGGTGCCTTTGAAAGAAACATGTAAAATATTCACTTTTTTAACACAAAATGTAAGAAGATAAGAAGAACCCTGCAGGATCAGATCAAAGACCCATCAAGTCCAGAATCCTGTTATCAACAGTGGCCAGCCATCTCCTTCTGCAAAGCCCAAAAGTGAGCTACCTTTCTACCACTGTTGCCTCCCCACCCACTGGTATTCTGTGGCATACTGCCTCTGAATATGGTGCTTGCATTTCATTATCATGCATCTAATGCCAATTGACAGACCTGTCCCCCATGAAGTGACATTTATGTGTTGGCAGAAAAACATTATGTATTCATTCACAGTAGCAGACAAACAGACCAAGTAGGTCCCAAGCTCTGACTTTCTCTCTAGGCAGACTCAGCAGGGACTGACCCCTCCATACGGCATGTCCCCGGAGACACCAGAACCAGGTCTGAATGGGATTTTTTCCAAAGACAAACAGATCTATTGATGGGGCTGTGTTTTCACTAAAAAAAAGTAACTCAACAATGTTTACAGATGTAGTCTCAATTACCAAGAAAAAATCCGAAAATTCTGTATTTTGAAATATGCAAACTACATGTATTTGCATATTTGCATCATGAATTTTTCTACTTCTGGTGGTCATTGGGAGGACAAGCATGCTGAAACCCTATCTACTGGAAATATAAGCAGCCCCACCTTAGTTTCTGAGATGACCAGATCTATTTTTGCTGGTTTATATGGCCTAGAAATGTGCTTTTTCAAAAACAAAGAATGGATTCTCAAGAGTACTAATTTCTGCTCCCACACACCAAATTCTGCAATTTCCCTGTTTGGAGCCATACTAGGGATGTACAAATCACTTACCTGGTTCCGGTCAGGACATCCACTGCGGGGGGAGGTGCTCCATCCCTCCCCCCGGAATCCTCGACAGGGGGGAGGCGATCCAGTCCTCCCCCCCGGAATCCTGCCTGGCTGGCTCTGCTCCGCGGTGGCTCCGTGGAGCAGCCGGCCAGGGCTGTCCGCAGCCGGACTTCCAGCCGCAGACGGGCTGCTGTGGACGCAAATGGCGGCAGCTGTAGTGGCCGCCATTTGCATCCTTCCAAGCTGCCGTGATAGGCTACATAAGTATTTAAGTAGCCTATCACGGCATGCCCCCCCAAAAAAACAGCATACACAAATGGCGGCGGCTACGGCGGCCACCATTTGCATTCCCTATTTTTCGCCGTTTTATCATACATAAATATTTAAGTAGGGAATTACGGCGAAAAAAAAGGGAACCGCAAATAGCATAGTGGGCGCTGTTTGCGTTTCTTTCTCTTTTTTGCCATAAAAGCCTACGTAAATATTTACGTAGGATAAAACGGCGAAAAGAAAAAGAATGCAAATAGCGCCCACTACGCTATTTGTGGTTCCCTTTTCTTTCGCCGTAATTGCCTACGTAAATATTTACGTAGGATAAAACGGCGAAAAGTAGGGAACGCAAATGGCGGCCACCGTAGCCGCTACCATTTGCGTACGCCTTTTTTTTTTTCTTGGCTTGCCGTGATAGGCTACGTAAATACTTACGTAGCCTATCACGGCAAAGACCAGAATGGAAATGGCGGCTGCAGCAGCCGGTCGAAAGACCAGCCACCGCTGGAGCCGCTGCTGTCCGGAACATCCATCCCAGGTAAGCTTTGTCCCGGGGGGAATCCGCGGGGGAGTGGAGGGGTGGCAGGCCGTTCCGCCATGGATTTCGGGGGGCCGAATGCCAGTGCATTCGGCCTCACTGAAATCCGTGGCAGAATTCTCTGCCATCCCTAAGCCATACACAGCCATGCTCATGGTGCAGGTACAACCCCCTTAGAGAATTAAAGAGGGCAGGTCTTCTTCAGTATTTCCTGGCGCCTCATACCTCACTTGAGTGTCTACAGCAGCCTTCCCCAACCTGGTCCCCTCCAGATTTTTTTGGACTTCAACTCCCATCAGCCTCAGCTAGCATGGCCAATGATCAGGAATCTTGGAGAAATCATCCAAAACATCTGCAGGGCACCAGGTTGGGGAAAGACTGGTCTACAGAGAAATGAGCCCTGCAAGGATTCACAAGAGGACTGTTCTTTTTCCCCATCCGCTCTCAATATTAGCTTACTCCAAAAGAAATTTATGGTGCTGTCTTTGCGCTCGATATAGCTTGGATCTTAGGGAATATTTCCTTCTGTATGTTCTTCCACAACCACCAAGATTGATGAAGAAATCTTTCTTGACAGTTCCATCTGAACACCAAGCTTGAACAAAACGAAGTCTTGCGGAGAGGATACTTCCTTCTCAGTTATTGTATTAAATACTGATAGCACTCTTAGAGCAGGGGTGAGCAACTTGTGTCCCTCCAGATGTTTTAGCATACACCTTTCATCATCCCTCCCCATTAGCGATGCTGCCTAGAGCTGATGGGAGTTGTAGGCCAAAACATTTGGAGAGCCACAAGTTGCCCACGCCTGCCTCAGAGGTTTGTCAAAGCCTCAGCCCAAGTATCTTTTGGAAGCAGTACCTCACATTGTGGCCCAAGCTTTAAAAAACCAGGGTTTTATTTTAATGAACTTTCTTGTATTTAATACTTCAAAATCTACCTTTTAAAAATTATTATTGTTACTAAGCCTTTGGGATAGCAACTGTTAAAAAATATGTGCTAATTTTTAGTTGGGCAATTTTCATTAGGAAAAATGCTACAATTTTATGGTTATAACTTGTGGCTTTTTGCTTTAATTTGTTTTTTTTTTTAATTGCTGGAGAATGCTGGCATATTTCCACATCTTTGGTGTCTTCCCTAGACTTTCCTAACACTGCAGAATCATAAATACAATGCAATCCTTTTCAAATCAACAATAATGTATTTTGATGCTTAAAAAAAAAAAAAATCCTGTTTGGTGCCAGTTCCGATCATTAGACACAAATAAACAAACCCCCCAAAAGGAAAAAAGGAGCGGGGGGGAATACGAGCAGCGGTATAAACAATTACATGAATAAAAGGTCAGCCTGCTACAATAGGTAGGTCTATTTATGAAATATGAGAATAAAGACATCGCAACAGATGCCAGCCCTCTACTAATGCTGTGCAAAGCATACTAAGTGGCAATCCCGGGCTTAGATCTGCCATTGTAATTTTGGCAATAAGGCGAATAATCAGGAGAAAAGAAGGGAATCTCTGAGAATGGCAGATGTGGGGGCCTTCCTATCATACCCAGCTTTGCCTTTCCCTTTCCCACGTGTTCGTTTGCTGAATATCTAGCCTGAAGAATAGTTCTGGACAAATCTGCTCTTTCCCTCCTCACCCCCCTCCACTTGCAAAGGATTGTGCTCACTCCAGATGAAAGGCAGGGGCACATAGGCAAAGTACATCTGCACGCTGTATCAGCACATTGGCCAGTGTGAGGCTAGGGCTCAAGGAGTTATATATGCCAGAACCCATCCCCATCGCCCTTTTTTGTCGCTGATCTCGGCGCCTACCCACCCACTCTGATTCGCAGGGTAAGAATAGATGGCCGCACAAGAACTAAGTAGGAATGTTTTGCCTACCACCCCAATTGGCCTAGGGAAGCAGGGTTTGTTTGTTACCTTCTCCACACTGTCTACCTCCGAGGGAGTGGGAATTAATGAAATCTGGTTACAGCAGGCAAGGCTATGCGGGGATGTTAAATTACTGTTACAGTCATTGGTGAGCAGGATCAACCAGAGAATTTATGAGGCCGGGGGGCAGATGAGATGTTGGGAGCTCTGCTGTGGCGCCCTACAAATACCCATGTGTGTGTGGAGCTCTGGTGAGCAAATTGGCTGGGTCTCAGGGCAGGGGCCAAAGATACATACGTGCAGCAGCTAAGACAGGGTCCACTTGATTTGTGGGGCCCAGAGAAAATTGCCACAGTTGTCTCCCCACCCTAGGGCCTGTTTCCACAGCAATTTACTCCAAGCTGGCTGCATGTTGAGGTCGTTCGGGATAGATGACGTCATGGCCATCCAGCAGCCCTGGAGCTTATCAGGGAAAAACCGGATTTTCCGAGACTGCTTAAAGTCTGACAATGGGACCAATTACCTAGGGAGGTGGTGGGCTCTCCCACACTGGAGGCATTCAAGACAAGGCTGGACAGCCACCTGTCAGGGATGCTCTGACTTGGATTCCTGCATTGAGCAGGGGGTTGGACTCGACAGACTTGTAGGCCCCTTCCAACCCTACTATTCTATGACTCTACTATTCTATGATTCTTTTCCTTAAGTTGGGTTCTCCGCAGTATAGTTGCTGTGTGCCCCAACCCCCACATTGACCTCAGGTATGCTAGCCCTGCCCAGGGGTTTGCCTTTCACTGTGACCCTGGTCAAAGGGTATTTCCCATCTCCCGCCCCTGTGTTTCCCAGCATAAACCAAGTAGTGTCTACTCAGAAGTAACACCCATTGTGCTCAATGAGGCTTGTCCCCTAAAGGCACACAAAGGAAGTAACTAATTCACACCTCTGTGGCAGCTGCCCAGCACACCATCAGCAACACCACCCAACCCCAGATCTGCCCCCTTTTCAGCATTTAAAGGAAGGGGGTTGGGGTGGGGAAGGACGACTGAGATCTGGGCTAGTTTTTTAAAAAAATCGGCTTTTAAACCTCATTTAGCACTGATGAGGGCTTGTTTTCTGTTTTACTGGGGTGGGGAAAGAGAGAGAAGCCGGACTAGGACAAAGCACAGCAAGATCAGTGATCCAGTGATAGCAGGGGCGTGAGTGTTATACTGAGGTTCGCTGGAGAACACAGGGCTGGTTGCCTCTATCCCAAGTTGCCAGCAGCAATGGCAAAAGGTAAATGCTGGGCGTTTCTGGAGCGCAGAGCTCAGCGGCTCCCAAATCCTCCCCTCTCTCTGCCTGCCTCTCACTCTAGGTGTATGTAGCACACAGGTGGCTCTGCTGCAGGACATAGGCCATTCCTTTTTAAAAAGAAAAGACCCACCACCCCTTCTTCTTTTTTCCTCCCATTCGGTAGATATGGATGCAGTTCAGAATCAGTGGTGGTAATTCACGTGGGGAGAAGATCCAGTTATATCTCTTCCCTTTCTCACCCAACCCCTTCGGATTAGAAAGGGGGCTGGTTATGGGGCTTCTTTCCTAAATACGCTCAAGGGAACTAACTAATTTGCACCTTCATTACAGAGAAAGTGGGGGGAGCCTGGAGGGGGGGAAGCCTCTCTTATTGGTTGAGCAGCTACAGCCAATCAGATGACATTCACTGCAACACACACACACCGAAGTATGTTATGTGAAGCGACTTAGAATGCTGCAATGCGCACACTCGTGGAGCCTTGCCCGGACCAAAACCGACTCCTAGAAAAATATGGGTAAGCGACACCAGCCTTCTCTTTCCATTATCATGGAAACACAGCCCTAGACATCCCTTTCAGTGAGCAACCGGAAGCATCCAGATAAAGTGAGTGGGGATTCCCTAAGTCTGTCAATGAAAGCTTTAGGACTCTGGGGTTGGAAAAGGCATCCTGTTTGGGCCTTGCTTGTTTCACACACACACACACACACACACACGCACACAATCTTGAGGTTTAACAGACAGTGAAGCAAGAAGGGCCATTGTTGTTGTAGTTACTATTATTAATTAATTAATTAAAATGATTATTAATTTTTATTGTGACATTCCCAGCAGAAAAAGTACAACAAGAAACAAGAGGGGGGAAAAGAAGAAAATATATATGTATTATATGTATACATAGATTTGTGTATATATCAGTGAATACATGTGAAATACATATATATGAAAATACAACTTCCTAGTAATTATATATAAGCTTCAGCAAATAGCAGACCAGACAGCCAAATAAGTATCCATTCAAAGGTGGTGTCTATATGCCACCAGTTCAGATACTGAAAGCTTTGTAACAGGAGCTTTTTCAACACTGGATGAGGTGGAGCAGAAGCAGTCAGCGCACTGCTTCCAGCTCAGGACTGGGTCAGGTTTGTGCTGGGAGGTTGGCTCCTGCTTTAAAGAATGACCGGCACAATTTGAATCGTTGCAGATCTCCTTGTTATGATAAAAATGAATAACATTGTCGCCCTTGTTTTATTGACTGATCGATTGATTTCATTTATAGCCCTGATTTCCTGCAAGGAGCTCAAGGCAGCACACAGGTATTTCGCCTCTTTATTCCAGGTGTGGGTGCAACTTGAAAGCTTTCTCACTACTTCATGACATTTTCATTGGTCATAATAAAAGTATTACTCTATTTTGGCTCTGTGAAAGGGGTTATCCTAAAACGTTGGAGCATTTTCAAGTAGATATTTTCCCCCAGCTCTCGTTACGTTCTCCATTAGACAAAGTGATTCGCCATACTGACGTTTTTCTTTTCTTTGCCAGTAATGATTACTATACAAATCTGTAATTTGTCATTGTAATCCCAATGCTTCTCCTGTTAGAGACGCTTCCTGTTTCTTTCCCACCCTGTTCACGTACAGCCTCTATTTTTCCAGGCTTTGGGTGTACTCATTATACTAAGTATTCTCAGTCATCACAAGCCACAGAATACATGAATGCATGTGTATTCTCCACACAACAGAATAGGGAATTGTGGCCATTGCACAACAACTAGTAACTTCAAGTCTGGATTACTGCAATGCAACCTATGTGGGGCTGCCCGTAAGGCTAGTCCAGAAGCTGGAGCTAGTGCAGAATTCAGTAGCTCAGCTGTTGTCAGGAGCTGCCCCTTTTCAGCATGCAGCTCCTTTGCTGAGGGAACTGTATTGGCTACCGGTTCGGTACTGGGACAGGTTTAAGGTATTAGTATTACTGTATATAGCCCTAAACAACTTGGGACCAGGATACCCAAGAGAACGCCTTCTTCCTTACCAACCTGCCCAGTCACTGAATCATCAGAGGGCATGTTCCTGGTGGTTCCACATGGACCCATGGCCCAGCTGAAGTCCACCAGGAAAAGAGCCTTCAGTGTGGTGGCCCCCTTCCTGTGGAACTCCCTGCCTTTGGAGGTCAGGCAGGCACCAACGTTGTGTTGTTTTTGGAGCCTTCTGAAAACATTGCTTTTTTTCTGGAAGACTTCCTTGAGTGACCAGCCACGGTTTCTTATATTTGGTCTTATCAGAACTGGTTTCTTTTTAAAATGTTAATTGTTTTTGGTGTTTTATTCTTTTACCTTTACTGTTCACTGCTCTGAAATCTGTTGATGTGGAGCGGTATATAAGTATTGTAAATAAAATAAATAAATAAACAAACAAACTACTACAGTCTACAGAAGGAAAACTCTTGAACTGCTTTGTATCCGGTTTCCCAGGTAATATTTGCTGCACTTTTTGATTTTGGCCTAAAGTACAGAACGAACTGAAAAGGAAGCTGCCATGGTGAACTGCAATTAGGGTGATGCAAAGTCTATCTATCACCTAAGAGCATTTGATCTTTGGATACCCGGGCTACATTTTGTCTCTAAAATTAAAAGTGGAATAAAATAGTGGTTGAGTGGCCAATGTATGGGTAGATTAATTCCAGACCTTAGTACATAACTAATGCCCAAGGACAGCCTAATAGGCATCTTACTGCCTGTTTACAGAATGCAGATGAGTAAATTTCTGTTATAAATAGGTACCTATAACAAAGGCCATAAAAGGGGAGCTGGCAAAATGTCATGATTTCTGAACGCAGAGGAGAGCATCCAACGCTTTTTTACCTGGAGATGACAAAGATTTTCTATCTCATTATGAAAGTAAATCCAACTTCTAGGTAAGACTGCAAGTCTGAATTCTGGGATGAGTCTATTTTTTTGTTTAACCTTAAGGGGTTCATACTCATGTGTGCATTCATGTGTGTTCATGCACACATAGATAACAATCTTTTTTCTTTTTTTTTTCCCAAAGGGGTATTAATAGCAGGTTGATAAAACTAAAGCAGTTCCACTGTTCAAGTAATTGGTGTGAACGATTGACATATACTCAATAGGGTGCCCGCTGAAGAGCGTTAAAATAATCCATCATCATAGTTCTATTACTTCCAAAAACATTCATGCAGTACAACATCAATGTTGGAAAGAGGGAGAGTACAGTAATGTGCCTAATAATAACATGCTGTCCTTCATATATGTAATTTTTTTCATTTCCATTCTGGAAAGCAAACTCAGTCAGCAGGTTGATATAAATGGAAAGTTAATGTTTAATTAATGAATAGTTAATTCTTCTACAAACACCTTTCAAGGAAATAGTTTTTAGGTCGGAAGACTGCACATTTCATCTAGATTGTATACAACTGATTCAACACTTGTCATTTTAACACACTTTTCTGGGCACACATTGCATAAAAGCTTCAGATTAACTCACCTAGAATAGTTAGATTGGGTTGCGCAAAGTCATCCTTAATTTCTGACCTTGGAGCCATGCTGATCCCATAGAATGAGAGATTTCTTGTGTGTGCAAGTTCAGCTGTCCATCACTATAATAGTCAGGGGGGGGGGCAGGGAGAGTAATTGTTTTTGTTGGCTGTGTCGCTATACTTGGGTATACTTAGGCTGTGTAGCTATACTAACTAGTGCCATGGTAAATCGTTCAAGCATTTAAATGGTTAAAGGCTGACTGGAGTAACTCCCCTAAAGGCTGTCTCGCTTCTCAGTGAAATCGCTATGTCGATGCTGCGTTTCTTTGATGATTTGTTTATTTTTATTAGGAAGTCGTTGTTAATACGCAGCTTCGATCCTTCGCCAACATGGAAGCTTCAGGGAGGGGGAAGGAGAAAGAGGGGTAGAAAGGGCAGGTTGGAAGCAATACGGTAGTAGTAGTAGAGGGGAGTCTGGATTGGGGGGGGGGCAAGCCTCTCTCATTGGTTGAAAGGATCCGAGCAGGTGATAATGGGAAAGTTCAATCTTTCTTTAAAAACACTAGACTCCACAGAGTGTAATGTAGGACTGATTTGCAGATTTCTTGTCAATTTCACCTTTGAGGCTGCAACCCTGTCCCCATTTACGTGGGAATAAGGCCCATTGGACTCAAATGGACTTACACAGGAACTTCAAGGAGAAGGAGAAAGGGGGGTAGAAAGTTGTGGGAAGCAATAATGTAGTAGCAGCGGAGGGGAGCCTAGACGGGGTGGGGGGAGCTTCTCTCACTGGTTGAACAGCTCCTGCCAGCCTGATGATGTTCAGTTCCACTCCCCCCACCGCACCCCACCGCACCCCACCCCACCCAGAAGTATGTTCCTGTCAAGCAGATTATAAAGGAACGGTGCACTCAACTTTTCTTGGTTCATGTGTCCCTGCTGAGCCAAAGCCAATTCCATGATAAATCCAGGTAATCCTCCATTCACTTCTCCTTCCATTGTCATGAAGATCCCCCCTGAACAATAGGTGCATAGATACAGGGAAATAGGATTCCATAAATATGCTCAAGCATGATCTACAATTTAGCCTTAATTTTTTCCCTCATGGTAATGGAATTGCAGCCTGGGCCAGCCCTCTCCCCCAGCCTCCCAGATTTCCAGAACCTGGTAAAACATACCCTCCCTCCACTCTCCAAGCCCATAGCCAGCCTAAAAGTTCAGGGGGGGGGGACCAAAAAAGTAGGGGGGGAGAGTTCATCTAGTTTGCAGGCCTTTTAAAGACGTAATTGTCGACTGTTCCTTAATTATTTATTTGTAAAGAAAAGGTAGAGGAGGCAGAGAACATTTAATGGGGCAGGCCCCTCCTAGCCCACCCCTGGCTACAGGCCTGCCACTCTCCTGCTTGGGTCCTGCTAGTAGCATCCCACAGGAAAGGATATTCACCAGTCTCATAATCAGCAATGCAATATCATATTGCTTTACAGTAACATTTCACATTTTTCATATAGAATCCTTCACAGAAAAGTTAATAGAAGCAAACATACGGCCAAAGTGTTTCTGCCAATCAGCTAAGTTGGTAAGTGCAATCAATTGTGCAAGATGTGATGAGCATGTACAGTCATCACTGAACATTTACACCTGCAGTACTAGAAAATGTTTAACTGTATTTATTTGCAAAGGCAAAATTACAGCAGTTTTAAACCATACTTTCTAAAAAGGTTCACTCCATTTATAATTGAGTATATTTGATATTAATAAGTAGAACAGAGCTGTATTTCCATCATGACAGATTTTGTAATTATATATTAGCATGGTATTAAGTTGGTTTTCTTTTCCGAGCATTGCATCAATTGCTGTTGTTACTTGAGAAGCATGATTATTCCCAGGACGATTATACATTTAGATAGGCGATCAATGGCATTAATCAAAGAGTGTTTTGAGCAGTGCTGAGTCAAAATAGAAGCAATGTTTGTGAATACTTTTGTGCCCTCCGAACAGTGCTCCTTTTGGTGTTTGTTTGGGTGGGATCAAAAGGTTGTGAAATGTCACCGGAAGAGTTGTTTGTGGGGGAAGGCAGTGTACAAAGTAAGCTTTGTCAGCTTTTGTGGGGGAGGGGGAAGATTCAGGGAATGTCATCACATATTGTATATTCACTTCTTTAGTGAGGAGCTCTACATATTGCAGAAATATGCATCCATTTACTATAATCAATTAAATTTACAGGCTAATGTAAA
Organism: Heloderma suspectum; assembly: GCF_057233095.1. NCBI lineage: Eukaryota > Metazoa > Chordata > Lepidosauria > Squamata > Helodermatidae > Heloderma > Heloderma suspectum. The sequence goes on along the minus strand of NC_139460.1, from coordinate 253,330,721 downwards.
AACACAATAAACTCTGGGAATAGATATTTATGCTTTGACACAGGTCTCACACCTCAGAAATAGACATCTTTTCTTATTGTGGATGAAAGGAAGAGAAGGCCCTCAGCACCACCTTCTGGGTCTAGCCTTCTAGGAAGACTAGGGCCACTGTAACATCTTGCACTAACATCTTGCTAGTCCAATCCCACCAAGATGATCCAGAAGGATACTGTGGTCATTGGTACTGAAAGCCTCTGAGAGGTCCAGGAGAATCAACAGGACTCTGAAATCATCATAACACATTCACCGTATTCTCATAATGTCCTAACTATGGATGTTGGAGGAATCTGGTTAGCAGGTGGAGCTCAATGAGCTTTCACTGGTTCAGCCCCACCAGACTTCGGCTCATCTTCTGCTAACTGGCCCAACTTGGACTGCAGCAAGTCAGGCCAGCTAGTGGATTTTCTGTATTTTTTTTTATTTGTAGAAATAGACAATTGTGCAAATTGAAGCTGCAATTTGTGTAATTTGCACAAATTTTGGATGCAATTTGCACAAATTACATTGCAGCCTCAATTTGTGCAAATGTATTTTCCTCAAATAAAAAAATAGGGGGAAAGTTCCCAGATTTGGGAGGAAACCTGCATCTCAGCTTGCAGATGCAAGACAAGCCAGGGGCACTGCAGAACTCTGGCAATCCCCAAAGGGCAGGATTTCCCAGTGATGGCCATCCCTAATCCTAACTGTAACCTGCCTGAGTTTGGAAACAAGTTCTAAAAACTTCCTTTAATTGCTGCCACTGATGGGAGGGGAAATGGTTCAAAAGGTTGTAACCCCTCCTCAATAAAAGGTACTTTGTAGAACATAGTATTTGCATCAAATATTTTGTATTTGCATGAAATTCACCAAATAGCTCTACACCTAGCTAGCAAGTAGGACATTTGGAATTTTCATTTTTATTGATTGACTGATTTATTTATTACATTTCTATTCCACCCAATAGCCAATGCTCTCTTTATGCGGTTCTCAACATAAAACCATAACATGCAGCAACATGATAAAACATAAAATAAAACTTTTAAAAGTTTAAAATTACAGAATAAAAACAGGAAAAACCTGAATCTTTATAAACATAAGAACTTTGGAAATTTCCCTTATACTAACCTGGTTCGCACAACACAACAACTTGCCATGGTGGCTTGTCATGCTGTCCAAACCTGGTGTAGTTTTTCACGAACAAGCCGCCATGGATTCGCAGCTTGTTTTCAGCATGGCTTGTCGTGACACCCGAACCTGGCAGAGTGGGTTCTGCTGCATGGCTTATTTGAAAGGGCTATAGAGACGCTCAGCAAAAGCAGCGAAAAAACTGCCCGCTCCCTCCCAGTGCCCTCCACCCCTCCTCCAGTTCAGCTCTTCATTTGACAGTGACCGGCTTTATCCCCTTGTGAGCCAAATAAACACAGTTATGAGTGTATCATGATTGACTTACCGCTGGGTAAGCGCATGTGTGCCCCCCCAATTGGGGACCAGCAATTCAGAAGGGGGATTTAAGCTTCCCCACCTTCCTGTTTTCATGCCAAAATCCCTCCTCCAACAAGGAATGGTTAAAAGAACCCTTTTTTAACCATTCCCCACTGGAGAAGCAGAATTTTGACATGAAAACGGAGAGGTGGACTTAAATCCCCCTCCACATCCCATAGTCCCGAATTGGGGAGGGGCTTACCCAGAGGTAAGTCAATCATGCATACATGGGTAGCTGTGCTACAAAGAGGAACAGGCTGCGAGGGGCAGCCAAGGAAGCTTTCTTTAACATGTTAAAGAAAGAAAATAAATAAAATCCTCAGCCACTTCATCCTAATAAAAGGTAAGGTAAGCTCCCCTCCTCCTCTCTTAAGATGTGGCATAAGTATGTTAATACAGGTGCTTTGTGAGTCAAGAAAGTAGGCCAGGGGAGAGCATCTCATCACAGCAGAAGTGTAGAGAAGTTGTGCCTCAAAGGCCCCTGGGATATGTGCAAGGAGTAAGTTGGAAACAAGCCACAACAAGCCTTGGAGAGGTTCATCGTCTGTCGCCATCAACATGACTTAGCAATTGAATAACCATCCTATGGTGGCTTGTTCTCAGGGTGGGTTATGCAAACCAGCCCAGTGAGTCAGACCGTTGGTCAGTCCAGCCCAGCATTGTCTGCTCTGACTGGCAGCGACTCTCCAAGGTCCCAGGCAGAGGTCTTTCCCATCACTGGCTACCTGATCCTTTGTACCTGCAGATTGTACTTGTGTACTTGGCACCTTCTGCGTGCAAAGCAGGAACTCTGTCACTGAGCTATGATCTGTCCCCTATCCCAGTAAAACTATCCCAACAGATTAGCTTCTTTTATTTTAAATTAGCTACTATTTTAGTTTAGTTTCTTCTATTTTAATAAATTAGTTGGATCATTTAACAGCATCACTGTGTCCAGTGATTAACCATAGCTCAATTTCACTCCTGGCCATGATTCCTGATGTTGGTTGCTGGATTCTAAAACCCAAAATGCCATTTAGGGTTCCCATGACACAGATATATACATTGGGACAGTGCAGATTGCATTTAATTGACGTGAAAGACATATTTGTTTTCATGCCATGAATAATCAAGTGAAAAACTTACTTTCATTAACTTTATCAAACTATTGTTGGCTTACATCCTAAAGTTTCCATACAACATCTGGAAAAGTATTAAAACTAATTATGAAGCCTTCTGGAACAAGAACAGACCAAAATCGTTTTTTTAAGAGCCCTCAATGAATAACTGGTTCCGTAATAAATGGGATGTCAGGCAAACAGTGATAATAACAATGGCAGAATCATTAAGAAAGGATGGAAGGAGATTTACATCAAGAAAGTCGTGGTTGCTCATTAACAGAGAAACATCACAGAGACACTGACATCTACTGCCATCTAAAGCCCATTTCACGTTTCCTGAAGTAGCATAGTTCTGGACATCCTATGGCTGCTCACTGCCCTCTTATACTAAGGAAGCCATCAGAGTGAGGTGTAGAGGCATAGTAAAGCAAGCAGAAGGCAGCAGGCAGTGGTAAGTGAATGGCAATAATAAACATGGGCTTGAGCTAGTGGAGATTATGGCAGACATCAAGAGGGACAATGTGGCACTGCTGTCAGCAAGATACAAAGCCTGTGGAACTTGAACAGCTACCATGGAAACAACCTCCAGACCAGAACTGGTTTCTATTGGAAAGTGTAGGCTAGGGGTCGGCCCACAATGTGCCCCACCCCTCCCATACACACACACACACACACACACACACACATTTTCCTACCAGCAGCTGGGATCACTTCAGAAGCCCAGTGACAGCCTGCAGCTGCTGCCATGCATTTCCCATGAAGGCCTCTGGGTACTTGTCCTTTGTGACTAGCCACACCTCCCATGGCAGCCATTAGGTGGTAGTGCCTGCAACAGTTTCTTAAGTTGACAATTGTGCCCACGTGCCCAAAAAGGTTGCTTACCCCAATGTAGGCCCTGAGGGGCCATCCTTCCTCCTGAAGTCTAGCACTGCTTTGGCAATCTATAATCTCTTGGTGGACCAGTTGGCAGCATCTCAAGTTTAAAAGGAAGGTTGAAAGTAGGGGCTTGGACTACTGGGAAAGGAATTCCTTAGAGGGCTCCAGGTCAGGTTGTCTGGGCTGCTAGCTCCCATGTCCTATCCAACAGGGGAGCTCTTTCTGTACTGGAGTCTATCATCATCATCTCTAATCCCTGAGGAGACTTTAGAAACCTTAGGGCACCAGGACTTCTCCATCCTCCCATCTTCCAGGTCTGTGACTGTGTCACTTCCTGGAGATTTGATACAGATACAGACCTGGAAGATGGGAGGATGGAGAAGTCCTTGGGTCCAGAGATCTGACATCATTCCCTTCCAGAGTTTCCAGGTCACTGGTGGGAGCCATAACACTCCCATAATGCTTTGGGTAACATATCCAACTTCTACTCACAGAAGCCACTTGCATGTGAAGCAGTCTCCACATATAGAAAGGGCAGCGAAGGCACATTGCTGTCCCCATCCCTGATGTTGTATGTTTCCTCCGCCCTGGCCCCCAACATCCATACACCGTGCATAGACATCTGCACAGAAGGCGCCTATGCATGAAGAGTTCAATGTGTGGATGTCGAAGGGCAGGGGTAAGGTCAGGGCACTGCACAACAATGGGGGCGGCCCCACTGGTGCAGCCCTGCTGCCCCTTCTATGCACAGAGGCCCTTTCATACAAATAAAAGGGGGAAGGGGAGCTACAGTCAGTAGCAGGAGAGGACCATATCAGGCTCTCTTGGCTCCTTGTGTCACACAATGTCTACCACAGTAGCATCTGTACTGTGGGTGCTGCAATGCAGCAAAGACGACACCAGCAGTTCCCTCTACTCATCATTTGCTATGATTGCACAGGATGATAGCACCTGGGCTGCACTGGCACAGTCCTTTGGGACCTCACAATGGTCAAGCTGAACCCATCTTGTAAGAAACTACTTTCACATGCCCAAGAGGTCCTAGTCTCACCTTGGCTGTAGCTCCTGAATTACTAGGGTACTTGTGCTTATCCAGAGGATGTGGGAGCTTGCTGCAAACAATCCATCAGCTAATGCCAAGTAAGTAGGTGGGGTCCTATAGAGGAATCCCTCAGAGACAACTTGCAGAATGTTGAAGGGAGGACTAGAAAGTGGTTCATCCATACTCCCATCTACTTAGGGTGCAATCCTGTGCATGTTCAGACAGAAAAAGGTTCCTACAACTCCTACAACTTTCCCAGTCCTATTCCATTTAAAAGGGCCAAGCTCCATGCAGAGGGAATTGCATCCTGACATTGGAGCTTCCCCATCACCACAAGCCTGGTCATTTTTACATCTACCTGGGACTGTCATCCAAGCTGCATTCTCAAGAATCTTTCTTGATGTGGTGCTTCCAAAGTTTATTTTTCTATTGTGTGAATTGGTCTCAAGATGGATTCCTACATTCTATATTTTTTGTGTGCATGCCAGTCTGCATTATTTAATGAGAACATGTTTGTAAAGTGGCAGTGGTAACACAATTACCTTTTTTCCCCACTTCATCCCAATTGGAATTGGGAATTGGCTACTTGATGTAAGTATCAAACAACACCTCCAAATTGTTCTAGTGCATCCTCATACATTATCTTCATAAATGAGAGTGTACAGTAGGATAAGTACAGATGTATATAATTTGAGTGCTGAGAAACTTACATCCTGAATGAGCAAGCAAGACCCTACCAGTGCATCCCTCTCCATTTATTACCAAGGTATGATTTTCCTAATACCAGTCCAGTCTTCCAACACCTGTTCTCTAGATCTGAGCACCAGTTCACACATTACGTTGCAGCAACCCCATGTTTGCCAGTGAATGTACACTCAGCATTTGCCAATCCTAGGTGATACACATTTCCAAATACATCGTCACATTCATACTTGCATTTTTAGATGCATACCGTACCCACACACACACAAAATTAAGTATATGCTAAAAATAATGTAACTGTAAGGCAACCCTGTGAGATCTCAGTATATAAAGTTACATAGCCTCTTTGAAACTTTTCTTGTTCCATGAGAAACATGACAGATTTATGACAATGTAAGAATAATGTGGCCCGGTATGGCCTTGGATCATATCTATAGGCCAGCTCTTAAACTTTGTGCAATATGATTATGATCTTCAAGTTCCTAATGCTTCTAATTGAACAAGGAAAGAAACATGCCAGCCATTGTTTGCCAGAAGACTGATTTCAGTTGCATAAATGATAGATGCAGCCAGAAAGACATTATCATAATCATCCCTCCGTATAAATGTTTCAGATGTCGGAGTTCAGGCCTGTTAGCTCATGGCACAACACTTGCTGCTAAGCTACTGACTAAATGCATTAATATGGATTTCCCGAGTTGTAATGAACTGATGCTCTCAAGGTGAAAAAGAGCATGAGCATATGGAAGGAGCACGCAGCTTGCTCCACAAAAGGAGAGCACTGAATTAGCAGTGATGCTTGCCCTGTGCATCCACCGTGCCATTCCATGATAAATGCCCCGGAGAGCCCAAACTGTCAGCAGCTTTCAGAGCGTGCTTTCTCTCTTGATCTAGGAGACCAGCCCTGCTATCAATAAACAGCAGCTCCTTGCTTGCACATAAGTACAGGTATTTTTAACCGCTGGAGGAAAATGAGCCAGTGGTGTAGAAAACAGCAGGAACAAATCAGCATCCTTTGTCATATCACCAAGCACCAGGTGTGTTGGATATAATGACAGAGTGCATCCAGCTGCTGTGCTGAAAATTCCATGGGTTTAAAACATGGGTGTATAGTTAGGAAAGTATATTAATAGCTGAAGCTGTCCATTCTCTTCCTCCCAGGATGGAAGGAAGGAAGAGAGAGAGAGAGAGACCAGGGGTCTTGCTAGCCTTCACCTGGAGGAGAAAGCTATCAGTGGCTACTAGTTCTGATGGCTATATGCTACCTCCAGTATCAGAGGCAGTATGCCTATGTACACCAGTTGCATGGGTGGGAGGGTGCTGTTACACTCATGTCCTGCTTGTGGGTTTCCCATGGACAGTTGGTTGGCCACTGTGTGAACAGAATGCTGGACTAGATGGACCCTTGGTCTGATCCAGCACGGCTCTTCTTATGTTCTTATATTCCCTTTTTCTGTATTGTATTTTTGTGCTTTAGTAGCAGAGATATTTAGTTATTATGGCTGGGATCCAAAGTGCAGCTTAGTCTCCAGGCAAGGAGTTAACCCAATGCAATTTGTGACTCTTCCCCCCACCTCCATCTTTGAACAGCTGAAGCTTTTGATGCCATCACATCAACTGCTTTTGAAACTGCCTTCAGTTTTAAATTCGTTTGAAACTCCTCAGCTGCAGGAAGCTGCCGTTCAGGAGGAGGAGAAGGTGGAGGAGGACCTAAAGTTCCTTTGCACTCCTAGGACAAGTTCTATCGTTCATTGGATCCTGACCTCTCTATCCAGGATCACAGATTTATGATCAGAAGCCCTAAGGTTTTATGATGAAAGCTGACTCAAGAAACTCTGGCAGTTTTAAAAGCATAAATCACAATGTTAAGCAGACTTACTAATGGCAATTAGCTCAAAAAGCCTTAGGTTGGGGAAACATTCATCCTTTTTCTGTTTCAGGAGTGCAACATGGAAGGCACTGTTTCAGAATTTCCAGTCCAAACATATAGGCCACTGGATCCTGAGCTTGACCATGTGGCTAACAGGAACTATGGCAGAACCAGTCACACAATTGTATACCCCGTGTGGATGGCTTCCATGTGAAACCATGTGGAAAAAACTGAATATTTACTAAATTCCTAGGGGTCGGCAGTGCAATGTCCATGGGTGGACTAGTGCCTGCCAAGACATCTAGTTGTTCCCACTAGACCCCCTTGTGCTCCCCTCCTTAGGAAGGATCCCCTCTTCTGCTGCCTACATCCCTAATGCTCAGCTCAGCAGTGCTGAAGCCCTAACCAGGAAGCAGGAAGTCAGCAGATTGAGAGACTTCCACTGTCCCTATTTCTCCCACTAGGCTGATTTCCTGCTTCTTCATTAGGGGATCAGCACTGCTGAGGTAAGCGTGGAAGTGGACAGCAGAAGGGGGGAAATCCCAAGCAAGGGCTGGGTAAGGTGCATGGGGGGGGGGGTGGCAGTGAGGAAGTGGATGGCAGAGGATAGAGAAGCCAGAGGAAAAGAGAGAGCATTCAGAGTGGGGAGGCAAGAAAAGTCAGAATCAGGTGGGGGGAAGAATCCGGGGGGGGCACAATTCAGAGAAAGGGGTGCATCCAACATTTTGTGATTGGCCATGCCCCCTATGCAGTGGAGGCTGGTAGTTCCAATGTCAGTGGGGCTGTGAATCTGCTCCAGGTGTCAGTAAGAACCAGTCAGAACTCTAAAGGAGCTATCCAAGGTGCTGATGAGTCCTTTAGAGTTCTGCATGGTTTTGACTGAAACCCAACATCAGAGCCAGTCTCCACTGCCCCTGTGGCAATGGAGCACCCTGGACACTTTTTCAAAATATCAAATGCACCCGCAGGCCCAAAATGTTTGCCTACCCCTGTGCTAGGCTGTAGTGCCAACCCATGCGTGAAAGTTGCTGTCATCTTCGGCCCTGCTATGGGATGCTGACAGTTGGGTTCTAGTCCCAGCAAAGGCAATAAATTGGCTAATATAAGCCTTTCCCTTTCCATTCCCTCAGTTTTTATGCCTGTTAAGGGAGGATGTTGTTGTCAAGTGCTTTGAGTAAAAGGGATAAAAAGTTATGCACAAAAGAGAGGTATAATAAATATTTTCATTGCTAGCAGAAGTTTTAGCCACACTGCACATCATGTAGCAAAATGAAAAGCTTACGAAAGGGATAAGCTATATATACTCCAGATTTCAGATCAGGGCCCCTAGAAGCCAACCTGCATCACCTTACTCTCTGCATTGCCAAGTCAGAAGAAGAAGCCACAATCCAACTATCTGCCTCTCTTTGGCATCACCAAACAACCGTCTGGAAGTGGGACATGCAGACACAGTAAACCAAGGTTGGTCCTACTAACTGAGGAGCCTGTCAAGTGACCCAGAGAGTCAATGATGTAGTAGAGTGTGCTTATTTGCTTACTCGCTCTTGTCGGTTTTTCATCCTGCCTGGCCCCTGCCTTGTCCCACTCTCTGTGGATCCTTACCTGCCTCTGACGACATCCTTCCTTTGCTTTTCACTGCATCTTCAGCTACCATCATGTGGGATCTCTGTGCTTTCCTTTTCCATGTTCCTGATCCCTAGTATGCAATACAAGAACACCTAAGGATGCCAAAATCGGCTACCTAAGCTTCAAATATAACTACTGAAATGCTTATAGGGAATCACACTACAGCCCTCCAAAGGATCACCAAGGGCACACTCAGCTAGTAGCTTCTCATGCCTGGGAGCCACAGTGGGCTGAACAAACAGCACACTTAAATCTATAAAAGCCCCAAAGCAGTAGGATAACAGAGTTGTCTGGTTGTTCCTGTTCTGGCCACTTTTAGTGGCATGATCTTGGGTTCAATGAAGAATTGGGGAAGGAAGAGCAAAAACAACAGTTTTTGGACGTCCCAATAACCAAGTAGTGATTGATAGTGTAGAGAGATTGCACCTGTCTGCTCTCAAACTTACACAGGTTGATTGGATATCTGATACACAGGCCATCCACTGTATTATGCAGATGGTATGGGTCTTTGAGCATCTGATGAGCAATTGACTCATGGATTTGTACTGGTTCAGATGCTGCCTAGAAGATGATGGATTGCCAAAACCTTTCTCCTCATTGAGAAGTGTGATGTGTAGTAACCACTACCAAGGGAAAGCTACTTCTGAGGACAGAAGTTTACATGTAAACAAAGTTTACATATTCTTTTAAGAAAAGGACTATGGTAACAAACACAAAGAAATGAATGTATGCAGACTTCCTCTCCACAGCACTACATTAAATGGGGATGCTACTAATTTCCAGTGTTGCTCACTGCCTGCCTTTGACTAAATCTTGCATCCTTACTTCTCATCATTTTGACAGCACAGGTAAAAGGGGAAAAAACAATGCAATGGGGTGGCCAGATGCCAAAGAGGACAGGGCTTTGGCAACTTTAATAGTTGTGCAGAGTTATGTCTGCACAACTATTGATGTGCCAGAGCCCTGTTCTCTCTTGCATCTGGCCACCTTACAAGAGAAAGAAAAATGGGATGTCTGACAACTTGGAACTGTCTGGCAGACTATGATTTACAGTAAAATTTGAGACATTCTTTTATCTTGCTAGACATCCACATTCTTGCATGTGCTATCAGAGTGTGTATATGTCTTTATACTTCCTGTCATCTTCTGTAGATTGAAACCAGGTGCAAAACAAAACAGAGAATTAAGAGCAAGGAAATCACTGCTGAGACGTTAATTGTCTGAGCTTCTAAAGGTTCTGCCAAATTGTATAACATGCTTCCAATGTTTAGTTACTTCTCTTGATATATCTCCAGCCCAAGGAATGCTCTGGATGACAAACCAATTAACATCAAGGTAGAAATTAAGAGTTACTTTGTAATGTTGTGTTCTAGGCCCTGCGTCCAATCAAATTAGCAGAACAGCAGTGTGAGATTTTTATCAAGTAAGTACCAGCTACAAAAGAAACCTGATACAACCACGTAGAACAATAAAGGAACAATCCTAATCTTGCAGAGAGAGCAGCTGAGGGGCTGTTGAACTCCCTCTCCTCTGCCAGAGAGGAAGGTCCTCAGGCAGAGAAGGAGATCTGATATTAGAAACCTTCTCACTGCAGCTGCAGGAAGTTCCACTTCCATTGCTCCTCCACCACTGCTGCTCTGACAGCAGTAGGGGGTGAAAGGGGGGTCCTTTTCATAGAACTCACAGGATCCAAGATGCCCCCAACATACCCCTGACTTGCCCCAGACAAAGGAGAAAAACTATGCCAACCAGCGAGCTGGCATAGTTCTTTCCCATTCAAACCAATCCTATGAATGGTTAACTCTGAAGTAGGCCCCACTGAGTTCAATGGGACTTATTTCCAGGTAAGTGTGTTTGGGATTGCTGTGTAAATCAAGAAATTCAAATTTTCTGGATGATTTTCTTTTGAGGGGAATGACATTCTTTCAGGATACCTAGATTCTTCTCATACAAAATTCAGTCCTTGCCTAAAGTGTTTGTCCTTCTATTTAAAAGTCTAAAATCTACACATCACTTACATGTATACATAAATTGGATGTAAGAGACCAAGACTTTATGAATTAAGAGGATGTCATGCAATGATGCTGGGGTCTTCATACAGCAACCACATCCCAACAGTGCCTCTCTTTGTTCTTTTGTCTACTTCTGTTTCATCTGGACGCAATGCATATTATACACAGGATATGTGGCTAGATATCATACTGGGTTTCTTTAATTATTTAGTTTTTTATTAAAAATAATACTTACAATAGTAGCATGTTTTCTACAACATTTTTCACAACTGCATCATCTTAGGTTATAAATAATAGAATAATGAGTCATTTAACATAATCAACCAAAATACAAACACTAGGATGGTCTGATCAAAAGGGGACAGGCTCCTGCACTTGTAATAGTGGTGTAGAAGAGAACATTTTAGCAAATGTAGCTAAAAACCTACAACAGCAACCAACACCCTGTCAACAGCATATTTCATAACAATATGACCCATACTCTGCAATACATTTTATATTTAAACAGACCTTCAAAAATTATGTATTTTCAGTGAGCTATTTTGATTAAATTGGATGTTCCAATATATTATGCAAGTATTCCAGCTGTCCATATCACTTCTGATTCAATTAATCCCTTGCCTACACTCCCCAAATCTATCTTGAATTCTTTATTGTTTGTTACATTTCTATCTCACCTTCCTTCCATGATGGGACTCAAGGGTATATGTAGAATTCCCAGACGATCTTCCATGCAGGCACTGGCCAGAGCTTGCCCTTTCTTCAGCAAGGTTACTACATTGGTTCTTTGAAGAATTATCTGATCTTAATTTATCTTTAAACTTTACCAACTAACAATGAATTGAGTGGTGGGCTGTTGTAAATACAGCTAATTCCTTTTTTTTTTTTTTTTACTGACAATAGGGCCTCAAATGGAATTTCTAAATCAATCTGTTCTTATATCCTTAATGGACCTTCTGGTTGGTCTGTAAACCAAACCTGCTATTGCTACAATCTGAAAGGTTATATTGGCCTTCCCTGACTTGGTGCCACCCAGATGTTTTGGACTTCAACTCCCATCAGCCCAAGCCAGCATGGCCAATGGTCAGGAATGCTGGGAGTTGTAGTCCAAAACATCTGGAAGGCACCACATTGGGGAAGGCTGGGCTATATAAAATATGTATACCTTAGGATAGCCTTCCCCAACCTGGCACCCTCCAAATGTGTTGGACTATAATTACCATCATCTCCAATCAGCATGGGGGAAATGGAAGTTGTAGTCAACACATCTGGAGGGCACCAGGCTAGAGAAGACTGCCTTAGGAGGAGACTGATACCATTGGTATTAAAATATCTCCTCTTTGCCTGTGGGTCCCAGGGCTGGAGCACTTACCCAGCCTTTGATGTCCAAGTAGCTTCTGTTTTCAGGTCAGTACTCAGCAGACACAGGTAGGATAATAAACAGCTTCCTTTTCATTAAGAACAACACATGGCAACATAACCTTCTGGTAGGAAAGGAAAGCAGTTTATGTAGACTTCCAGGTGCTCCAGCATTCACACAGGGAAGTATCAGAGGGAAAAATGGACTGTTCCATTACAGACCCTCTGTAATGCTTTTGGGGTGTTCAAAATACTTCATCTACATTATTTCAGTCAATCCTACAACAACCTAGTCTTTGTTATTATCATCCCCATATTCCAGATAAGCGGCTGAGGCAGAGAGATAGTGGTTGCCTAATGCTAGCCAGAGGCAGAGGAACTAGAGATCAAATCGCCAACGTTCGCTGGATCATGGAGAAAGCAAGAGAATTCCAGAAAAATGTCTATTTCTGCTTCATTGACTACGCTAAAGCCTTGGATTGTGTGGATCACAACAAACTGTGGCAAATTCTGAAAGTGATGGGAATACCAGACCACCTTACCTGTCTCCTGAGAAACCTGTACGAGGGTCAAGAAGCAACAGTAAGAACTGGACATGGAACAACCGATTGGTTCAAAATTGGGAAAGGAGTACAACAAGGCTGCATATTGTCACCCTGCTTATTTAACTTATATGCAGAGTACATCATGAGAAACGCCGGGTTGGATGAATCACAGGTCGGAATTAAGATTGCTGGGAGAATTATCAACAACCTCCGATATGCAGATGATACCACCCTAATGGCAGAAAGCGAAGAGGATCTCAAGAGCCTCTTGTTGAGGGTGAAAGTGGAGAGTGCAAAAGCTGGTTTGAAACTCAACATTAAAAAAACAAAGATCATGGCATCTGGCCCCATCACTTCTTGGCGTATAGAAGGGGAAGAAATGGAAGCTGTGACAGATTTTATTTTCTTGGGCTCCAAGATCACCGCAGACGGTGACTGTAGCCATGAAATTAAGAGACGCTTGCTCCTTGGGAGGAAAGCTATGGCAAACCTAGACAGCATAGTAAGAAGCAGAGACATCACCTTGCCGACAAAGGTCTGTCTAATCAAAGCTATGGTTTTCCCAGTAGTAATGTATGGCTGCGAGAGATGGACTATAAGGAAGGCTGAGCGCCGAAGAATTGATGCTTTCGAACTGTGGTGCTGGAGAAGACTCTTACGAGTCCCCTGGACTGCAAGGAGGTCCAATCAGTCAATCCTAAAGGAAATCAACCCTGAGTGCTCATTGGAAGGACAGATACTGAAGCTGAAGCTCAAATATTTTGGCCACCTAATGCAAAGAGATAACTCTCTGGAAAAGACCCTGATGCTGGGAAAGACTGAAGGCAAAAGGAGAAGGGGACAGCAGAGGATGAGATGGCTAGATAGCATCACGGATGCAATGAATATGAACTTGAGCACACTCCGGGAGAGAGCTCAGGACAGAAAGGCCTGGCGTGCTATGGTCCATGGGGTCACGAAGAGTCAGACACGACTGAACGACTGAACAACAATGCTAGCCAGTGAGTCCATGGCTAAGGTGAGATTTAAATCAGATTCTACATCAGTCATACACTTGGCCACTACAATATATGCTTTTCCTACCAATATACCTGAACCAACCCATTGGACTAGCAATGGCTGCTCCCCCAGCTGCACCCACCATATGTGAATGAAAAGGAGCCATGGGGGGGGCAGGGGAGGGGCGACACACATAATTCAGCATGATTTTATTATGTTCTATCTTAATAACCTTTGGGGAACCGTATAGCACACAACATTTGTACATCCTAACATAACTGAATATGATAGGAATTAGTTCTTTGAATGGAATTCCTGTGGAAAGGCAGCATCACAGGACACAGCAATGTTTCTTGCCTTTCTAGGATTCTGCCACAGCGGTGTGAGTGCAAGCCAATAGCAGCCACGTGTCTCTCTAGGACTGGCATCTAAGGCCATTACGTGTGTCTTATCTGGTCAACCAGCCTTTTAAATTTCTTCTTCTCTTTTGGTAGGTAAGTTGTGGACATCTTTCCACATACTTTCAAGGCTGGATAACCAGTTAGTAGCTGAGATGCTCAAACCTATGTTATCAAAACTGGCCACATTTCTTGTGTTGGCACTCTTCCCTGACAGCTTTCAGTTATCATCCGTGTTATTAGCTCTGTAAAATCTTAGAATGGCTTTCTCACTAGTCTTTGGTATGGATCTAAGTTATTTGGTTTGGTGGTATGTGTTATTCTCTCCAGAGGCAAACTTTTGTCCCTCCACTGAATTGCAAAAAGCAACTTTTGAACTCATTCTGTCTCTTTCCCCAACAAATGGTCGAATCAACTTGCTAGCTAAGCAAAGCATCTAATGAACTTTAATATCGTTGTCTATTTGGTTTATTACTAATAATCTCTCTTCTTCTCAAGATAATAAATACAGCACAGATAGTAGCTGTCATGGCTTGGGTTTTATGTTACTTAAAGCAACTTGAATACAATTCTGGCTAAACTCCCTCTTAAGCATTTTTTGCTTAGTCTTTAATGAGCACAGATTCAGCATTTTGTCGAAGTAGCTTCTCTAAGAAGCATTTAGCCTTCCAGTCTCTCTCTCACTGGATGCGTGGTCTGGTCTGACTAATTGATTTTGGCTAATGGTCCAGTGGCTTGTTTTGAAGCTTCTGCTCTGTTAAATGAAGGACTAAGAAAGTCCTGGAGCATCAGGTCATCTTCCATAATGGAAAAGAATAAAGCCAACTGTGCAGTTCACATTCAGCCATCTGAAAAGAACAGTGAATTCTTCTTAAGGAGGAGACTTTATAAGGGAACTTAAAAATCTGATTTTAACATTTAGACGACATCTCTTCTAGTGTGGTGGGATATAGCTTACATGGGGTGTGAAGTACACTGAATCTATATTAAAACAATATCATGATTGCTTCATCATATACATAAGTCTTATCTTACCACTGCCACGATCAGGCCAAATTCAGACATTTTACATGGGCATGATTCCTGGTGTATCAGAATCTAGGTGCAAAGTAAAGCAACGAGGAAGCCACATTAGCAAGGCTTCCACACCCACTCAGAAATCAATATTTCACCACACTAAATGTGGTGAAAACACATTTACACCCATGTTGTAAAGCAGCCTGGTCCCATCTCTGGCCAGGATCTGATTTTTCTCTCCCTTCACCCAATGCTAGCTAAGATAGAAATGAGGGAAGTGGTGACAAAGGCAGCCATAACCCCAGAAGAAAAAGTGGGAGAGTTTGTTGGGCTCTTGGGGAATGGGGAAGAAGAATGTTCAGGCTGGGATATGGAGAGACATGGAAAGAGAGGGAAGAAAGGGTTGAAATGCAAGCCTGTATGTGTCTGTGTGATAGTGGTTAGGAATAAGAGTTACGGTGGAATGTTCTTATGCTTGAGAGCCTTTCTACACAAGGCATTCATTGTGCACTCATGATTTCTCACTCACTGCAGTCTGCAGGTGCTTTACATGACATCATCATCTTCCAGGGTCTCCCCCGTTCTTTGCAACCATTATAGCATTATTTTTTTCTAATGAGGATAATCTGGCATTTTCTTAAATGGCAGCATGAAATCCTGCTGTATTTGCACAATGTCACTATACTACAGCATCAACTAGTGGTTGTGTAATGGAACATATAGAAAGACAGAGAAAGAAAAACCCCAGAAAAAGAACATGTGTAAAGGAGCCAAACTTAATCCCACAAAGAATCCAGAAGCAGAAGCCTTGGTAAAGTGATGGGTTAAAAGCCTCATGTAGAAAAGCCCTAAGTGTTAAGAACGTTTGTCTTCAACACCACCTCAACTGACCATTGAGAACATCGTCATGTTCTCAGGACAAATTCATTCATTACCAATGCACTATGAGCTCTATGTTTCAGCGGTAATATATGCAAATGCCAGTCATGTAGCTCACCCAGACAAAGTTGTTTCTTCCCACTAACACTGGTTTTGCCAGTGTTTTCTTCCCACTGTCTGGATTTGCCTTCGAGGTATGGAGGCAGCAGTAGCCCTGTGAGAGAGGTGAGCCATATGGTCAGCGCTTGTGTACATTATGACTCTGGAGAAATGGGGGTGGGGAGGCAGCTATGCTACATTGGGACTACATTAATCAGATATACCTAATGACTTACCGTACTAGAAACTGGGAACAATTGCTTAGCCAGTATTAGCTGATGAGGCTAGACAGCCTTGGATCTATTTTTTCTGAACAATGGGTCATCCTTGTTTGATGCATCTCTACTATGACTGTAAGATTTAAACATATACAGCTCTTTTAAAGAAAAACTTGCATAGAGCCTTTAAAAAGATAATGTGTAAAATGGCCTTTATGTGCCTCTCTGACATGGGCTAAATCTACACTAATGCTTTTTATCAGTATTGAAGTACACTGATAACAGCTGGCCTACATTATTTTATTTTATTTATTTATTGCATTTATACCCCGCCTTTTTTCCTCTTTCAAGGAACCCAAGGGGGCTTACATTATCCTCCTCCTCTCCATTTTATCCTCACAACAACAACCCTGTGAGGTGGGTTGGGCTGAGAGTCTGTGACTGGCCCAAAGTCACCCAGTGAGCTTCCATGGCCGAGTGGGGACCAGAACCCGGATCTCCCGGCTCCTAGTCCAACACTCTTGCCACTACACCACACTGGCTCACATTCCATATACTGCTTTTATAGTGTTATTTCCTGCTTTCTAGTCTATATTATCCAAAATACTACAATGGATGACATTGTGAGTGCTACAAGGTATAAATATGCAAGAGAGATATAGTGTCACCATGGTGGGACTGTATTGCTATGACACGAGGTTAGATCTGGCCATGGTCTCCTTAAAGGATCAAAGAGAATCCAACTGGTATAAGTAATTTTTTCTAGGAGTACTATAGCACGCATAGGCAAACATGACAGAGAGCTATCAAAATGCATGGCAGTAGTGAATTAGCTGGCTTCCCATGCTGAGATCTGAGGCCACTCCTGTTTGAACCTGGGAACCACATGAATGGGACTGATTGAAGACCTCCTTCCTAACCAATTGTTAACCAGGGCAAGGAATGGTAAGGAACTATACATTCCATGTCATGTTGTTGGATTTGTACGGTTACTGGGATCTCTCTGTCAGGAAGCAACTCCCATACCACTACTGGTGAGCAGGGATTGAGCTTGTATGCCCTTCATGTCTCTTTGAAGTCTATCACTCTGTTATTTCACTTTGGTCACTCACTCCGTGGACCACTAGAGCTTTTTTTTTCACAGCCTATGAATAGATTATTATTATTATTATTTAATACATTTCTATACCACCCCATAGCTGAAGCTCTCTGGGCAGTCTACAGAAGCTAAAACACTAAAATACAATATAAAAAGTTTAAAAGCCATTTACATAACAGCACACAGACAATACACACAAACAACACATAACTAAAAACAGCTTTGAACAGTCAGTCATAACTAAAGACACATCCAGGACCAATTAAAACTCATCTTGTGCTGCCAAATGCCTGGGAAAAGAGATAGGTCTTAACCTGATACCAAAAAGATAACAATGTTGGTGCCAGGCAGACTTCATTGGGGAGGTCATTCCACAGATGGGGGGCTACCACTGAGAAGATCCCTCCTTCATTGCCGCCTTCCGAGCTTCCCTTGGAGGAGGCACTCAGAGGAGACCCTTAGATGTTTAACATAGAGTACAGGTAGGTTCATTTTGGGAGAGGTGTGCCATCAGGTATTACGGTTCCAAGCCACATAGAGCTTAATAGATTAAAAATAGAACCTTGAATTGAGCTCGGAAGCATATAGGCAGCCAGTCAAACAATGCAGGGATATATTTTAGAAAACGGTTTACAGGATGCTCCTATACATGTCTACTCATAAGTGAATCTCATTAAGTTTAATAAGATTTATTCCCAGGTAAATGTGTACTGCCAGGTAAATGTTATTGCAGCCTTAAACAGCTACATTCTGTGGCTTCAGTACTCACTTCTTTCTAGTACCTACACCCTCTTTATCTTGGCAAAACATTCAGTAGGAGATAAAGATTAAAAAATGAAATCTTCTTTTGGAATTGCTATCTGTCCTACTCCACTGCTCCTTTTTCTGCGTAAAAGGGTACGCAGGGGCCTGGGAAGAGAGAAAAATTAAATTGTAGGGGAAAATAGCAAAAAACACCTAACTTTTCTCAAGTGAGGTATCAGAAGGTTGTAAAATGAGATAGGATGTGAGAGGAGCAAATGGAACCTGACAGAGTCATCTAAGGAAATACTGAGTTTGGCCTTTTAGAAGGTTTTGCTATTACTTGGTACAGTGGAAGGGAGGGGATTATTATAGGATTTGCCACCCAGGGTGTTTCCAGATGAGGCTTTTATTGTGCAATTGCACTGCTTCATTCATGGAATTGTACAGGGAGTCCAGATGATGTCGCCTTCAATTTGTAACTTCCCCATGTTTTCCCACTGCTTCTTCCATTGTTTTTCTTACCAGAAAAATATGTTAAGTATGAAATGTTGGAATAGGTATACCACAGGTGGACAACTTTGTGAGGTTCACACCCCACCCCACCCCACTGGTGCCAAAAAAAAATAAAAAATGGTATCCATAGCGGCTACAGAGCACCAAAAGGGTCAAAATTAGCTTGCAAACAACCTAATTTTGATCCATTTGGCACTCCCTATCCACTATGGAGGCCTTTAAAAAAAGGAATTGTACCAAATTCAGGTAAATTCAGGAGTGGCGGGAGCCATAGCAGAGGCAGTGTGGCCTGCATTGCCCACTCGAACAACACAATGCTTTTTGATTGGTAGTGCTAGGAGACCTCCTTCTGGAAGCACCCCCAGTGATGGTGTTATCAAGTGGTCAGAGGCTGAGATGGATTCACATGAGACAAATATATATCTCACATCCTTATATATGGCCATATTGTTGCAGAACTGCTACAATATGTTTTATACGATCAAAAAACAGCCCCAGACAGGACAAAGGGCCAAACAAGCATGCTTAATGTAGTCATTTTTATTCTGGAGAAAAAGCAGCTGATTCAGAATCTGCTGCTAGGGTCATCCCCACCATGAGCCACGGTGAGCATGTGGATCAGGAGCCAGATTGGGAGAAGTGGCAAATCGCTCCCCCTCACACACATCCACTGGCCACAAGGACACGCATTGTCACTGCCGCTATGTCTGTATCAGCCCCACCGTGGCAGCAGATCTTTCCTCAGAACAAGACCTCAAGCATGAGGTGGCCACAAAGAATGTCTGCACCAAAGCTGTTTTTCCACAATGGTGGCAAATACTGTTTACAATTTAAACCACTGAAGTGTAAATGGTTTAAATTGTAAACAATATTTGCTGTCACCATGGCAAAGCAATGGCAATGCACTCTCCTTGGGCACCTCACCCTGGCTGCCTTGCTCTGAGGAAGGACCCTTTCCTCAGAGTGAGGAATTGAGTGGCAACATAGCCCTGGAAGTCCTGGGGTTGCTGACACTGTCTTTTTTAAATGGCAAGCCCAGGGGAGAGAAAGGAGAAGGGGGGTCATTTTTAGGGCAAATGGAGAGGAGGCGGCAGGTAGGGAATCATTTTTAAAAGGCAAGTTGTGGGGGAGGATGAGGAAGAGGAGGTGGGTTTGCTGATCTGCCAGTCTGCCTCAGGCAGTGCAATGTCGCATGCCAGCCCTGCATGTTCCCAATCTGGATGAGGGCCCTATACTAGTTTTCTGCTGCAAATTGTCCCCTACCTAGCTGCACTTTGCCCCTCCAAAAGTGCTATTTGCAGTAATCAGCACTTTGCAGGCAAAAAAGCAGCCAGGAGGGAGAAATTCGCAGCAGAAAATCAGTGCAGGGCCAGATCTAGATTTTGACCCTTCTGCATTTTCTCCCAAATAAAATTGGCCAGGTTAAGCACATTTGCTTAAACACGTAACTAACATCATGTATGCTTTGGTCCTAAGGCAAGGAAGATACAGGGCTGTTTTTAAAAAAGTGTGTTTTTGATGGCTTAAACACAAAGTCAGGCAAAGAACCCAACCTTGCCACAACATGCACTGGCGTTTACAGTGACCAAACATTGACATTCAAGTGAATTTGCTTTGTAAGAAGAGGCTCAATGCTTAATGGACCTCACAGCCAACATTGCCAGTGACTGTAAAATGAATCCATCAAACATTGGATCCATTCAGATGAACCAGTTCCATTTGATTTCCAAAGGTGGGCAGCAACCAATTAGCATTATTATTAGGTTTTTTTATCCTGTATGTTTAGTTAAAACACACATTGGAAAAATCAACCCCAGAATGACATGTTGAACAACATCCAAGTATTCCTTTAAGCCTCTTTCAACTTTTTATCTCCAAGTTTTCTAATGCAATTTGTATGCAAGATCTCTTTAAACAGAAAAGGTAATTAGAGGAGAAGACCCAACATAGATACAGAGCCTCTCAAACAGAAGGAAAGCACGCTTGGCAAAAATATAATTATATATATATATGTGTGTGTGTGTGTGTGTGTGTGTGTGTGTTGTCTTATTTAATATCATTAGGAGAATGGAAACTGGGGCAGTGTTTTGCCTCAAGCTTGGTGCCACTCTTTTGCCTATATTCAGAGTGTCAGGACTCAAAGTTACTTTCCACCCTGGTCTTGTTCAACTGGCAGACAAACAAACCTAAAAAACATCTTTCAGTCTTATCATATATAATGGGTGAATTGGGCAGTTTCTGCTAGAAAGTTAGGTTACGCACACTCTAAAAAAGCACATAATGTAGTTCCCTTTCTTCATGTGAATGCAACATGGTTGCAGAGCAGAGATGACTTCTTGTGTGCCTCATTTCTGTTCCACTACACTGCAAAGTCCTATTTAAGCATTCTACAACTGGGGCTAATAAACATGCAAGATTCATCACACTGTACACGTACTGAAGAGCAGAGCCTCCTGTATCTGTGGATGCTCTCCACACAATCTTGGCCACTGATTTTCCAGCATTCCAGATCACATGGAGAGACTTCACAGGCTTCACAATAGTCTCTGCTCTTCAAAAAGTTGCCCTCCACATATAGAGGGCGATGAATGCAATGACACAGGGACTAGCACACTTCTTCTCCTTGCATGTTTATTACCCTCAGATGTAGACCGCCTGAATAGTGCTATAGCTGCTAAAAATATTTTGTGATGCCATTTATCAGCATAACATGGAAGTATCCTCAGAATAGTGTTTAAAGAAGTACTAACCTAGCCACATAACAGACCGTTATCGCAGGTCTACCAGATAGGAAATATATGGGGAGGTAATTAATACACCACCTTCTATATCTGCTGGTAGAGTAAAATACAAGTATATGTGTTTATGCTCTTTTTTTAAAAAAGGAATATCATAAGAAATTATACTAGCATTACAATATGATAAAATTAACAATTCTATTGATAATATAAAGTCTAAGGATTTTGCCTCTTGTGCATGATCTATGTATTGTAAATGTTTGATTTCTCTGGCTGTAAATTTTCTTTTTGGCTATAACCTGTAACTGGTTGCCTAATGAACTTGATTTGGATAATAATATAGAGCAAAGCATATCCATTTCATGACTAATTTAAGCCCTATTTATGTCAGTGGGTCTGCGTTAGGCTAAGTCTGGATCCAACCCAATATGTCTATGTAGCAAGGCTAAAGAATCACACCCATATTGTCTTCTAAAAATGTATCTGACTTTATTTACATAACTTTGATCAAAGAAGCTGGATTACTTTATAGTAGTATTTGGAATTTTTGGAAAAGGCTGAATGATATTGCATAGTGTGTAGGGGTGGGGGGAGGCCATGGACAGGCCAATCCTATGCAGAGTTAGGCACTTGTAAGGCCATTGGTTTCAATGATCTAAGTTGCACCTAACTCTGCATAAGTCAGGTGTTAGGGAAGAAAAGGGAAACAATTGATGGTTGGAGATGTGCTGCATTTTCAGGTAGGGGGCTTAATGGCTGCTGCTATGCTTTAGAATTTGACATTCTGCATGTACAGACAATAACAACACTTAATATTTTCTGCTACAATTTGTTGTTTTGGATTATTGTATTTTATTATTGTATTTTAATATTTTATGTTTTGTGAGCTACCTGAAGAACATTGTTTTTGGATGACCTACACAAATATAACAAATAAATAAAATAAAACGTTTATGTAGTGCTTTTCTTCTAATTGCCTATATGCCTCACATACAGTCAGGGCCATAAATATTGGAACAAGGATAACTGTTTTGGCAGTTGGCCTCTGTACACCACCACATTGAAATTGAAAGGAAACACACCCAGATGGGCACAAAGTCAGGACTTTCAGCTGTAATTCAAGGGGTTGGACAAAAGTGGGGCACTAACCATTCCGGAAGTACAGCCAGTGGCATACACACACACACACATCATTGGTGGCTCATAAGTAATGGAACGAATGGCAGACAAGCAGCTGCAGGGCCAGGTGTGGCCTGTTTCCTGGGTACCCCATGACCAATCAAGCAGATAAAAGGCCTGGAGGTGGTTCTGAGTGTTACATTTGCATTTGGTAGCTGTTCACTGGAACCCCCAACATGAGGTCCAAAGAGGTATCCATGCGAGTGCAGGAGGCCATCATTAGGCTGAGGAAACAAAATAAACCCATCAGAGAGCTAGCAAAAACAGTGGGAGTGGCCAATACAACAGTTTGGAACATCCTGAAAAAGAAGGCATTAACTGGCAAGCTCAGCAACAGCAAAAGGCCTGGAAGACCACAGAAGACAACTAAAGTGGATGACCACAGAATTCTGCTCATGGTGAAGAGGAACCCTTTCACAACATCTAGCCAGGTCAAGAATTCTCTTGCGGAGGTAGGCATGTCATTGTCAACATCTACAGTCAAGAGACGGCTTTATGAATGTAAATACAGAGGCTTCCCAACAAGGTGCAAACTACTGGTAAAGCTCAAGAACCGAAAGGCCAGATTAGCCTTTGCCAGCAAACACCTAAAAAAGCCTGCCCAGCTCTGGAATAAGATTCTTTGGACTGATGAAACCAAGATTAACTTGTACCAGAATGATGGGAGGAGAAAAGTATGGAGAAGGAAAGGAACAGCTCATGATCCAAAGCATACCACATCATCTGTCAAACATGGTGGAGGCAGTGTTATGGCATGGGTATGTATGGCTGCCAATGGAACCGGGTCACTGGTGTTTATTGATGACCTGACTGCAGATAAAAGCAGCAGGATGAATTCTGAAGTGTATAGGGCTATACTTTCTGCTCAGATTCAGCCGAATGCTGCCAAACTGATAGGACACCACTTCATATTGCGGATGGATAATGACCCAAAACATACAGCAAAAGCTACCCAAGAGTTTCTGAAGGCAAAGAAGTGGGATGTTCTTCAATGGCCAAGTCAGTCACCGGATCTCCACCCAATAGAGCATGCTTTTCACTTACTGAAGACAAGACTCAAGGCAGAAAGACCCACAGAAAGACAAACAAGCAGCAGCTGAAGGCAGCTGCAGTAAAGGCCTGGCAAAGCATCTCGAGGGAGGAAACTCAGCATTTGGTCATGTCCATGGGTTCCAGTCAATGCGGTCATTGACTGCAAAGGATTTTCCTCCAGATATTAAAGGTGATCCTTAAGTTTAAAATGACGTTGGTTTGTTCCATTACTTATGAGCCACCAACGATGGGGGGGGGGTGTATGCCACAGGCTGTCCTTCCTGAATGCTTAGTGCCCCACTTTTGTCAAACCCCTTGAATTACAGTTGAAAGTCCTGGCTTGGCTCCCATCTGGGTGTGTTTCCTTTCAACTTCAATGTGGTGGTGTATAGAGGCCAACTGCCAAAACAGTTATCCTTGTTCCAATATTTCTGGCCCTGACTGTATATTGTTCCAGCAACCCTTTCCATGAGCCTGTAAGATAGGCTGCTACTATAACTCTTATATTAAATGGGGGGGGGGGTGCTGAGACCAAGAGAGAAAAAGAGGACATTGTTGTCCTCTGGATATAAGTTAAATAAGCAGGGCGACAATATACAGCCTTGTTGTACTCCTTTCCAGGTAAGGTGGTCGGTACTCCCATCTCTTTCAGAATTTGCCACAGTTTGTTGTGATCCACACAATCAAAGGCTTTAGCGTAGTCAATGAAGCAGAAATAGATGTTTTTCTGGAATTCTCGTGCTTTCTCCATGATCCAGCGAATGTTGGCGATTTGATCTCTAGTTCCTCTGCCTCTTCGAAACCCAGCTTGTACTTCCGGTAGTTCTCGGTTCACATACTGCTGAAGCCTAGCTTGTAGGATTTGGAGCATAACCTTGCTGGCATGTGAAATGAGCGCAATTGTACAGTAGTTTGAACACTCTTTGGCATTGCCCTTCTTTGGAATTGGAATGTAAACTGACCGTTTCCAGTCTTGTGGCCACTGTTGAGTGTTCCACATTTGTTGGCATATTGAATGCAGCATTTTAACAGCATCATCTTTTAGGATTTTTTAGGGATGGACGAAAGTCCCTTACCTTATCCTGCAGCTTGCTTCGCGGTGGGGGGGAGGCGTTCCGTCCCTCCCTGCCGAAATTCTGGGCGGGGTGGGAGGCACCCCATCCCTCCCTGCCGAAATTCTGGCCGGGAGGGAGGCGCCCCGTCCCTCTGGCCGAAATTCTGGCCGGAGGGGAGGCGCCTCGTCCCTCCGGCCGCAAATCTCGTCTCCTGCTGGGACGCAAATGGCGGCGGCCGTAGCCGCTGCCGTTTGCATCCCTGCAGTCAGCCGTGATAGGCTACGTAAATCCTTACGTAGCCTATCACGGCTGACTTTGGGGGGGGGAAAGCGCGTATGCAAATGGCGGCGCCCATGGGCGCCGCCATTTGCGTTCCTTATTTGGGCACGTGTAGTCTACGTAAACATTTCCGTAGACTACGGCAAAAATAAGGGCAACACTATTTGCGTTGCCCTTATTTTCGCCATAGTCTACATAAATGTTTACGTAGACTACACGTGCCCAAATAAGGAACGCAAATGGAGGCGCCCATGGGTGCTTCCATTTGCGTACGCGCTTTTTTTTCCCCCAAAGTCAGCCGTGATAGGCTACGTAAGGATTTACGTAGCCTATCACGGTGTTTTTTGAAAATCTAGCCGTGATAGGCTACGTAAATCTTTATGTATCCTACCACGTTTGTTGTTTTGTTTTGTTTTTTACTGGGAAATGGCGGTGGCGGCAGCCAGCCGGAAGACCGGCCACCACCGCTGCCGGGAGCCGCCAGTGCCAGGGACATTCGCCAAAGGTAAGTCCCATCCCGGGGGGGGCGGGGGGTGGACCGTTTCTCCACCAATTTCGGGGGGCCGAATGCGTTGGCATTCGGCCTCCCAGAGATTCGTGGAGAAATTCTCCGACATCCCTAGCTGGAATACCATCATCTCCACTAGCTTTGTTGTTAATAATGCTTCCTAAGGCCCACTTGACTTCACCCTGTAGGATGTCCGGCTCCAGTTCAGTGACCGCACTATCATGGCTATCAGGGACATTAAGATCTTTCTTGTATAGTTCTTCTGTGTATTCTTTCCACCTCTTCTTAATCTCATCTGCTTCTGTTAGGTCCCTGCCTTCTTTGTCCTTTATCATGCCCGTCTTTGCACAAAACGTTCCATTGATATTTCCGATTTTCTTGAAAACATCTCTAGTCTTTCCCATTCTATTGTTTTCCTTGATTTCTTTGCATTGTTCATTTAAGAAGGCCTTCTTGTCTCTCCTTGCTATTCTCTGGAACTCTGCATTCAGTTGGGTATATCTTCCCCTTTCTCCCTTGCTTTTCGCTTCCCTTCTTTCCTCAGCTACTTGTAAAGCCTCATCAGACAGCCACTTGGCTTTCTTGCATTTCTTTTTCTTTGGGATGGAGTTAGTTGCTGCCTCCTGAACAGTGTTACAGACCTCCATCCATAGTTCCTCAGGCACTCTGTCTATCAGGTCTAATCCCTTAAATCTATTTGTCACCTCCACTGTATATTCATAAGGGATATGATTTAGATCATACCTGAATGGTTTAGTGGTTTTCCCTACGTTCTTCAATTTAAGCCGAAATTTTGCAATAAGAAGCTCATGATCTGAGCCACAGTCAGCTCCAGGTCTTGTTTTTACTGACTGTATAGAGCTTCTCCATCTTTGGCTGCAAAGTACATAATCAATCTGATTTCAGTACTGACCGTGTGGTGATGTCCATGTGTAGAGGACATCGCCTCTTGTGCTGTTGGAAAAGAGTGTTTGCTATGATCAGCGTGTTCTCTTGGCAAAACTCTATTAGCCTTTGTCCTGCTTCATTTTGTACACCAAGGCCATGCTTGCCTGTTATCCCGGTGATTTCTTGACTTCCTACTTTAGCATTCTAATCCTCTATGATGAAGAGGACATCTTTTTTTGGTGTTAGTTCTAGAAGGTGTTGTAGGTCTTCATAGAACCGATCAACCTCAGCTTCTTTGGCCTCAGTGGTTGGGGCATAGACTTGAATTACTGTGATGTTGAATGGTTTGCCTTGGATTCGTACTGAGATCATTCTATTGTTTTTGAGATTGTACCCCAATACTGCTTTTCCCACCCTTTTGTTGACTATGAGCGCTACTCCATTTCTTCTAAGGGATTCTTGCCCATAGTAGTAGATATAAAAGAGGACATACAGAGAGAATTTTTTCTCAGGCATGGAGAGACACTTTTCCTTACTGCTTCCCTGGCACTAACCTTAGATCCATCATTGGCAGTTTCAGGGAAGAGAGAGAGTAATTTTCCTAATTCCTGATTGCAGGATCTTCCTAGTCTCATGGAGTCCAATGCACATGTGAAATTTATTAGACCAGACTGGAAGAAGCTCCAGTCTAGTCAATTTCACAACTAAAGGATATTTTGCAGTACTCAGCTTTTTTAAAAAAAAAATTGTAACTTTAAAGAGCTACATGAATGCATATGAGGATATATGTATATATATGCCACCTACAAACATATATCAGCTTTTGAGTAGACATATATAAGAAAGTTCATTATATTATTTACTGGCAAAAGCATATCCTCCAGATACTATGACCATTTTTTTTAAAGACAGAATAATTAATATTTGTTCAAAGATGCCTCCAAAGCACTATCTAAGAAGTAAAATACGTAATCTGGGAAGAGAACATTTTCATTTCATACCTGCCCTCTGGGCCTGGTGATACATTTAATGTCATTTGGGAAGGACTCAAACATACTTTAAACCTTATATAATTCTTGTTGTGCCCAAATGTGGAGAACTTTCCTCACCTTCCATGAGAGTTAATTTGTAGTTGTCTCAAACTGCAGTGCTAGAGCAGTCCTGACATGAACTCCAGCACTACTTGTCCTGCTCTTTATATACACTGCATTCTTTTTCCCCCAATTTAAACTCCTTAAACTTCCTTAATGTGAACCATTCACCTGCATACTGTAACTTCTATAGTGTTTGACATAATCACAGTCAGTTTTGGATTAAGGGGGGGCGAGGTAGTGTGGTGGCCCATCTTTAGGGGAGAGACTGCTGCCTTTAAGCCAGGCATGGGCAGACTTCAGGCTTCTGGGAACTATTTTTTTATTAGAACCTTAAGGTTCCACTAACCAGAGCCAGGTGAAAAGAAGTGGCTTGAGGAGTAGGGCCAGATGCAAAATGGTGGGAAAATGGGGTGGAGCCAAGTGCCTGCCATACTCTAGTGCCATATATGGGCACAGCTTGCATATACAAATGCAAATCTACATCAGAATGACCACAGAACAGGGATACTAATAGCTTGACCCCCTCCCCTCCAAAAGCCTTTTTGTTGTTGCTATTGTTAAGCAACAAAAACAGACATCCATGGTGATCTACTGCAAATTATTCAGAGTCCCAGATCTATTATCTGCCCACCCCAACATTATCTGTTCTAAGCCATATGTCATATGCTCTCAGTGGTTAATTTTCAAAAGAAAGACCCATGAAGAATGCTCACCCGAAAGCATCACATACCCACCCATCTCCAGAGGGTGTGAGCTGGCTCTGGTTACTCACCGTAGAGAATAAAAGGTTATCTCAATAGGTTTAGATATGCCCTCTTCTTTAGTATAACAGGCAAATATTCCAGGTACAGCACCCCTTGTTCTCTGTGCATTTGTCACCCATCAGCTCTATTCAATTCAGTTACATTCAGTTCCAGAAATGTCACCTGTCACCTTTTAATCTGCAAGGTTTCTTTTTAACCCCCACTGCTCTGTGGCACTAGAGGTAATAACATTTCCCCCAACCAGTACCACCCAAAAGACCAATACAATTAGCTTAGAGACCTTTGAACGTACTTCATAATTAGGGGTTAGGGATTTAGAGGATGTAAACAAAAAAAAAAAAACCCTGGCATTTTATATATTTAGGAGTTTAATCTATATGTAAATTTCTACTACATTCTTAAATGAAAAATAATTCACAACAATTTATGGCTACAATTTATTGTGCAGTTCTTTTTACGTTATTAACTAATGCTCTCAAAGGAGTGACGTTGTATTTTATAAAGCAGCATTGATGCACTGTCTGTTCAGCTGCAACACTGAGGATTTACTTCTGCACAAATGAATAAAAAGGGAACAATCTGACCTTTACACATAGAGGCCGAGTACTGTTATAGCATTTTTCTATAGTTCACTCTCTGAACAGGTACTATTTGCAGTTCTTAGGAATGTTTGTAATCCGTAGTGAACCTCAATGCTCAGCACCCTAATACAGCTGCATGTACAAGTAGCCCCAGTCAGATAAATCAGTGATGTTGTATGATGTCACAAATTGTACTTGCTTAGAACACTGTTCCAGTCCTATATTGCCTTATAAAGCATATGAGCTTTATTTTATTGCTAGAGGAATCCTCCTGTGAGGTGACCCATACCTGTTTGTTGCTTTCATCAGTAGCTGGCAGGATAGGTTGAATACAGTGGGAATTCGGGTTCTCCTTTGATTCAGTGGGAGTAAGAAGAGGATTCCTATAGCAATGCAGTAAAACTCAAATACTTCATAGGGCAATAAAGGACCAGGACAATGTGGGGCATCTTTGCTGCTCCGAAGCACCCCATGCTCCTCAACTGGATTTGAGCCTAAAGGACCAAGGAAAAGTGTGGGTTCATGGAGGGTAAGTTGTATGCAAGTACAATTTATGGCACCGCAAAATATCATTATTGATTATCGGATATGTCTGTAAAGGTTTCCCATTTCCTGGCTTTGTGGAGCTTGAGCCAACATGAGATGACTTGCCAATTTAAGATCAGAGTTAAAGTTTTTGGTCACTGAATTTCCTTGATTTTTTTAAAGGAACTTTATTATTGTGCTTGGCAACTCCACCCTCTCCCCAATGTATCTAAATCTTCTTTCTTGCTATTTTGTTGACCTATCTTGTTGACCTATATGATACACGCAATTATAAAAACTAACGGTAATCATGGGTTTATTTCAAGGAGCACCGTTAACTCTTTTTTTAGGTGTGTAAACAAACATTGTATTTTTATGTTTATGTTTTGTTATTTTTATATGCCTTGAGTGACCTTTGAGTGAGGATGTAATGTAACTGTGTAGGCCAGAAGCCTACTCTGTATGAGGGCTAAAAACAGTTATGCCTGCCTTGGTTATAGATGCTATAGAAGGGAGGCTTCAAGCTGAATTTGAAAATGACTAGGGGGAGAAGCTACATTTGTTTGGATTGGTCAAGGGGGACAATAACTGTGATTGGCTATTAGAAGTTCCATAAGGAACTTGATTGGACAAATGTTCTGAGATTGGTAGAAAAAGTCGATTAGAGACAGTTGACAGCTGGTGCTGGTTCTCTTGCTAAGTACAGATGTTCTGATTTTACCAGCTCCCTGTCAGAACAATGGGGAACTCTAGTGGGCATTCTTGACCTAAAATAATAATTTCTGCTTCATTGACTATGCTAAAGCCTTTGATTGTGTGGATCACAACAAACTGTGGCAAACTCTTAAAGAGATGGGAGTACCAGACCACCTTACCTGTCTCCTGAGAAACCTGTATGAGGGCCAAGAAGCAACAGTAAAACCGGACATGGAACAACCGATTGGTTCAAAATTGGGAAAGGAGTACGACAAGGCTGCATATTGTCGCCCTGCTTTATTTAACTTATATGCAGAGTACATCATGAGAAACGCTGGGTTGGATGAATCACAGGTCAGAATTAAGATTGCTGGGAGAATTATCTACAACCTCAGATACGCAGACGACACCACCCTAATGGCAGAAAGCGAAGAGGATCTCAAGAGCCTCTTGTTGAGGGTGAAAGTGGAGAGTGCAAAATCTGGTTTAAAACTCAACATTAAAAAAACTAAGATCATGGCATCTGGCCCCATCACTTCCTGGCATATAGGAGGGGAAGAAATGGAAGCAATGACAGATTTTATTTTCTTGGGCTCCAAGATCACCGCAGACGGTGACTGTAGCCATGAAATTAAGAGACGCTTGCTCCTTGGGAGGATAGCTATGGCAAACCTAGACAGCATAGTAAGAAGCAAAGACATCACATTGCCAACAAAGGTCTGTATAATCAAAGCTATGGTTTTCCCAGTAGCAACGTATGGCTGTGAGAGCTGGACTATAAGGAAGGCTGAGTGCCGAAGAACTGATGCTTTCGAACTGTGGTGCTGGAGAAGACTCTTATGAGTCCCCTGGACTGCAAGGAGGTCAAATCAGTCCATCCTAAAGGAATCAGCCCTGACTGCTCATTGGAAGGACAGATACTGAAGCTCGAATATTTTGGCCACCTAATGCGAAGATAAAACTCCCTGGAAAAGACCCTGATGCTGGGAAAGACTGAAGGCAAAAGGAGAAGGGGATGGCAGAGGATGAGATGGCTAGATAGCATCACTGATGCAATGAATGTGGACTTGAGCACGCTCCGGGAGAGAGCGCAGGACAAGAAGGCCTGGCGTGCTATGGGCCATGGGGTCACGAAGAGTCGGACATGACTTAATGACTGAACAACAACAAACTATAAACAGGGGATAAAACAAATATGCCAATTATCCACAGGAATGTGTATTCAATTTTTTCTAATCCTTTTATTATTACAGTTTTATCCCACGTTTCTTCCTCAAAGTCCTCAAGACAGTTTACATGATTTTCATCTCCTCCCTGTTTATCTTCACAACAACCCTGTGGTTTGGGAGAAGCTGGAAGTCCCTGACTGGCCCAGGGTCATCCAGTGAGCTTCATAATTGAACAGACATTTGAATCCTGGTCTCACTGTTCCAAGTCCAACGTTCTACCCACTACATCACATTGACTCCCTCTTTTAAGGTGGATCTTTTGTCCTTCTCAAGCTGATTATGAAACAATATATGTACAGAAGATTCAACAGATTTTTCTGTTGTCCTCTTTCTTACTTCACTATGTAATTCCTTTTTCAGTCACTTCTCTCCAATGGTGGGCTTTCAGTTGTGGCATGTGCTCCACTAGCACCCCATTTCTGAAGGCAGAATGACAGCATGAGGCCCCAATCCCTGCGTGGCATTTCCTCATCACACCGAAAGGAACAGCAGGAATCGAGGCCTTATGGCCTTTCTGACTTCAGGAAGGCAGCACAAGGGCACATTTCCTTTTCCCACCACATGGAAACAAAGAGCAAAGATCAGGGTCCTTGTGCTGCATTTCTGCCTTCAGCAAGGTAGCTTGAGGTCCTGATCCTCCCTCCGTCTGTACATCCCTTAAAAAGTTCCTAGGAGGTCACATTCCATAACTAAAGGAATAGGCATTGCACATGGAATCCAACAGGTGGCGCCATCCGCAAACACTGGACTACGGACAGTATTCTAACTTCACAATGCAATTGAGCATGCACAGTATAATTGTGCCAGCTGCTGCTGCCATAGGCTTTAATGGGGCAGGAAAAGCTTAGCAACATTTGTGGCACTGGTCAGAACATCACCAAGCCAATAAAGGATTGCTTTCTTAGACAAGCCTCAATAAAGCAGATCGGTAGTTTTCACAAATCACTCATCTAGCTAGGGATACATGCATAGAAATCTTGCTTCCATATGGCTATGCCTCTAACAGAAGTGGGCATGGAAGTATTTGCAAAATCTCTGCTTTGAATATTTTAGCTGTAGATTCTGAGACATCAAGTTATGCATTGTGGGGGAGGGAGCGTAAGGAAAATGTAGATGTTTATATGAAAACCTTATTTTAAAACCATAAGTGATGAAGGCTGACATATCAGTGTTAATTTTCACAATTTCTTATTTGGATAACAAGCTAAATATTTGATTCCAAGCAAATTTAGAAGCAGGCTTCTCAAAGGAGAAAGACAGATATATTTGAATAGCTAATAAATCATAAAAGCTCACATGTAATATCCTTTAAAATCTCTTACACTAATCTGGCGGTTTGAAACAATAGCTCAGCCATTTTCAGACTATTATCTAGATGAAAAACTGTCCTTTTTAATCTTGAAAAATCACATGCATACGGTGTATTCAAGACATAAGCACATTGCATACGTAAGAGCAGTTCTTCTTCATGTAGTTTAATTGCCAGGTTTAGCATGAAGCATAGCTGTCAGCCCAGACTGAGACTATCATTTTCAGATGACTATTTTCTTCTCCTTGAGTCTAAAAGGAGACTGAAAATAATGAATTATACACATGGTTTGTAGGTTCATGGAGAGTTTTAAGTACATTCTGGATTCAAAAGCCATGAGCTGTCACCAAAATTGTGATAATCTGGGGGGGGGGGGGGCGGGAATCCCTAGAGTGAAAACAATATTTTAATGGATAAGTCATATGAGAAAGTTAAAGAACCAAACATGCAGCCTGATTCGATACATGTTTTATGAGAAATAAGTCTACTTTATTCAATGGAACTCAATCCTAAATAGGTGTGCATAGGATTGTAACCTAAGGAACAGTTCACATATCCCAGCCAATGACAAACTTGTTGTTTTTTTTATCATCCTATACTGATTTGTAGCCATGCTGAGCTAGTGATGTCTGCCAACAACACATCTGAACTTGGCACAAATTGGCATTCAGTTGTGTCTGCAATTTTGAGTTCAACATATATTGAATATATGAATCATATACAGTCAGGGCCAGAAATATTGGAACAAGGATAACTGTTTTGGCAGTTGGCCTCCGTACACCACCACATTGAAGTTGAAAGGAAACACACCCAGATGGGAGTGAAGTCAGGACTTTCAGCTGAAATTCAAGGGGTGTGACAAAAGTCACACAGGAAGTACAGCCAGTGGCATACACACACACACCCATCATTGGTGGCTCATAAGTAATGGAACAAACCAACATAATTTCAAACTTAAGGATCACCTTTAATACTTGGATGAAAATCCTTTGCAGTCAATGACTGCCTGAAGTCTGGAACCCATGGACATGACCAAATGCTGAGTTTCCTCCCTCGAGATGCTTTGCCAGGCCTTTACTGCAGCTGCCTTCAGCTGCTGCTTGTTTGTGGGTCTTTCTGCCTTCAGTCTTGTCTTCAGTAAGTGAAAAGCATGCTCTATTGGGTGAAGATCTGGTGACTGACTTGGCCATTGAAGAACATCCCACTTCTTTGCCTTCAGAAACTCTTGGGTAGCTTTTGCTGTATGTTTTGGGTCATTATCCATCTGCAATATGAAGCGGCATCCTATCAGTTTGGCAGCATTCGGCTGAATCTGAGCAGAAAGTATAGCCCTATACACTTCAGAATTCATCCTGCTGCTTTTATCAGCAGTCAAGTCATCAATAAACACCAGTGACCCGGTTCCATTGGCAGCCATACATACCCATGCCATAACACTGCCTCCACCATGTTTGACAGATGATGTGGTATGCTTTGGATCATGAGCTGTTCCTTTCCTTCTCCATACTTTTCTCTTCCCATCATTCTGGTACAAGTTAATCTTGGTTTCATCAGTCCAAAGAATCTTATTCCAGAGCTGGGCAGGCTTTTTTAGGTGTTTGCTGGCAAAGGCTAATCTGGCCTTTCAGTTCTTGAGCTTTACCAGTGGTTTGCACCTTGTTGGGAAGCCTCTGTATTTACATTCATAAAGCCGTCTCTTGACTGTAGATGTTGACAATGACATGCCTACCTCCTCAAGAGCGTTCTTGACCTGTCTAGATGTTGTGAAAGGGTTCCTTTTCACCATGAGCAGAATTCTGCGGTCATCCACGGTAGTTGTCTTCCGTGGTCTTCCAGGCCTTTTCTTGTTGCTGAGCTTGCCAGTTAATGCCTTCTTTTTCAGGATGTTCCAAACTGTTGTGTTGGCCACTCCCACTGTTTTTGCTATCTCTCTGATGGGTTTATTTTGTTTCCTCAGCCTAATGATGGTCTCCTTCACTCGCATGGACCTCATGTTGGGAGTTCCAGTGAACAGCTACCAAATGCAAATGTAACACTCAGAACCACCTCCTGGCCTTTTATCTGCTTGATTGGTCATGGGGTACCCAGGAAACAGGCCACACCTGGCCATGCAGCTGCTTGTCTGCCATTCATTCCATTACGTATGAGCCACCAATGATGGGGGGTGTGAGTATGCCACTGGCTGTCCTTCCTGAATGGTTAGTGCCCCACTTTTGTCAAACCCCTTGAATTACAGCTGAAAGTCCTGCCTTCGCTCCCATCTGGGTGTGTTTCCTTTCAACTTCAATGTGGTGGTGTACAGAGGGCAACTGCCAAAACAGTTATTCTTGTTCCAATATTTCTGGCCCTGAATGTATGTGAGATATTGAATCATATGGCCAGCTGCTTCATGATAAACCTGGAAGGCATAGTACCAACATCAAAATAACCTTAACCCTGACCCTGTAGCAAAGTCAGTAACCCATTTTCCTTGGATACTTCTTTTTTACATTTCACACAGGTGAAATAAGGTGAAGAAAGCCTTATGAAAATATTATCCAGAGGCACAGACAAATTGGATGATTGCAAAGGAGTTTTAAATTAAATGAACAGAATTAGAGCTAAATGTTTTATAGAAGTGATTACCTAAGAGTAAGCCACAGAATATCTTATTGGTTCTTCTGAAGATGAAAAGCATATAAAGAATTCCAAGTTGCAGTGAGGTTGGCAAAGTGATGTGTAGCTAAACTCTCCCTGAGATCCAGTGTGGTTCAGTGATTGGAGTGACAGACTGGGATTGGGACACCCAGTTCTAGTCCTCACTTGACCACGAAGCTCACTGGGTGCTCCCAATTTCCTTTTGCTGTTCTTCTTTTCCCTCTGCCAGTGTAACGATGCCCACCAAACCAATATCCCATCTTCCTCTACAGGGGCAGTGCAGTGTAGGTGAAAAAAAACATATTTCCCAAAGTCTATCAGTTCCACAGATGTTTAAATATCCTACTCAGCCGTGAAGCAACAAGCCTTACCTATCCTGACACCAACAGGGCAGAAGACTGGGTGCTCTGGTAGGAGCAAAGCAGAGAGGCTGGGAAAGAGGCAGTGCATGCTTATATAGTACCCTAAGCTCTGCCCCTCCCAGCCAACTCTATGTGCATATGCACATTTATTGCTGCCCTTCTGCCATCTGAGCACAGGTACAATATCGGCTCCACATACCATATTCCCTTTCAGGCTCAGGGAGGAAAAGGAGCACACTTCTTTTGTGTTTTTAAACTCTCCTTTAGTGCCTAGACACCTAGGCCTAGACTGCCCAGGTCATGTGATGTCAGTGAAACTATTCAATTGCATCCAGATATAAGAACTTAAGAAGAGCCATGCTCAATCAGACCAAGGATCCATGGTTCACACAGTGGCCGACCAGTTGCCCACAGGAAACTCACAAGCAGGACATGAGTGCAACAGCACCCTCCCACCCATGTTCCCCAGCAACCGGTATATATAGGCATACTTCCTCTGATACTAGAGGTAGCATACAGCCATCAGAACTAGTAGCCATGGTTAGCCTTATCCTCCATGAATTTGTGCAATCGCCTGTTATAGCCATCCAATTTGGTGACCATCACTACATCTTGTGGAAGCGAATTCCATAGTTTAACTATGTGCTGTGTGAAGTACTTCCTTTTATCTGTTCTGAATCTCCCACCAGTCAGCTTCATGGGATGACCCTGGGTTCCAGTATTTTGAGAGAGGGAGAAAAATGTCTCCTATCCACATTCTCCACACCATGCACAACTTTGTACACCTCTAACATGTCCCCGCTTACTCACCTTTTTCCCAAGCTCAACAATCCCAGCTGCTGTAACCTTTCCTCATAGGGGAGTTGCTCCAGCCCCTTGATCATTTTAGTTGCCCTTTTCTGCACTTTTTCCAGCTCTACAATATCCTTTTTTAGGTGTGATGACCAGAATTCTACACAGTATTCTAAGTGTGGTCGCACCATAAGTTTGTATAAAGGGAGTATGATCTTGGCAGTTTTATTTTCAGTTCCTTTTCTAAGTATGACTGACATGAAACTTGCCTTTTTCATAGCTGCTGCACACTGGGTTGAGATTTTCATCCAACTGTCCACCAAAACCACAAGATCTCTTTCATTGGGGGTGTCTCCATGAGCGATTTACTTTGAGCTGGCTGCATTTGGAGATCATTAGGCATACTTGATGTCGTGGCCATCCCGCAGCCACCCCAGAGCTTATCATGGAAAAACCAATTCTCTTGAGACTACTTTTAGTCTGATTATTTCCTTAGTTCGGCTTGTCTGCACTTCTGTTGTGGTGTGCACCACCTTCCGCATTTACTCCAGCATGAGAGCCCTGCCCAGGGGTGTGTTTCACCTGGCCATGACCTCAATGACCCCATCAAAGGGTGTTTCCCCGATGTTTCCACCATGTCATGGCTGGCCATCAGAGTTCTGAGCTACCTCATAGCATTTACTTCACCTTGCCTACCACTAAATTCTGCGGCTATCCCCCAAAAAGTATAAGTGTGCTCCAGGCAGCCTGTAACTTTTTTTTTTTAAAAGTAAAGCATTAAAGCTAAATAGTGCTTTTGTCCACAATACCTACACCCCCCACCTCACAATTGTGCCATAGTAAGATAGGGGGTATAGGTATTGCTGGACAAATGCATGATAGTGACACGGTGACATTCAAAACCCTTTTGTAGGTGTGATGTGTTTAAGTACTTCCTTTCAGGATGGGTGATTTCTTCCATCTCACTTTGCCTCTATCGCCCATTTGCTCTACCATGCAACTGCGCAATAGAGCAAATGTGTGATAATAGCATAGTGAGATAAGGGGTGTGGGTGTTGCTGGACAAATGCGCAGTAGTGACAATGGGAGATAGGGTTTGTTGGTGTAATTAAGTAATTGGTGCTAAGCTTCGATCCATCACATTACGGGAGTATCAGCAGAAGGACAAAGGAGAGCCTGGATGGGGGTGGGGAGGAGACTCTCTTATTGGTTGAGCAGCCCTCGCCAGTCTGATGACATTTACATCAACCCCTCAACCCACACAGAAATATGTTCTGTGAAGCAATTTATACAGGTGCAGTGCACTCGCTCATGGAGCCCTGCATGGACCAAAGTGCACCAAAGTCGATTTCTTGAAAAAATCCGGGTAATCTTCCATCTGCTTCTCCTTCCATTGTCATGGAGAAACCCCCTTGGTCCATCACTGCTAGCTTAGATCCCACTTGAAGTTGGGATTTTTTGCCCCAGTGTGCATCACTTTACACTTGCTTACATTGAAGCACATTTGCCATTTTGATGCCCATTCTCCCAATTTGGAGAGATCCTTTTGGAGCCCCTTGCAATCCCATTTTGCTTTAACACCCAAAATAATGTGGTGTCATCAACAAACTTGGCCACTGCTCACTCCTAATTCCAGATCATTTATGAATAAATTGAAATGATTGGTTCCCATACAGATCCCTGTGGATCTCACAGTTTGACATTCCTGCATTGGGAGAATTTACCATTTATTCCTACTCTCTGCTTTCTGGTCTTTAACCAGTTACTGATCCATAAGAGGCCCTCTCCTCTTATTCTATGACTGTTCAGTTTGCTCAGGAGTGTTTGGTAAGGGATTTTGTCAAAAGCCTTTTGGAAGTCCAAGTAAACAATGTCTACTGGATCACCCCTGTCTACATGTTTATTGACACTCTCAAAGAACTCTAAAAGGTTAGTGAGACAGGACTTAGCTTTGTGGAAGCCATGTTGATTCTTTTTCAGCAGGGCTTGTCTTTCTATATGCTTACTAATTTTATCTTTAATATTGCTTTCAACCAATTGACCCGAATCAGATGTTACTGTCAAGGGCTCCTTGGAGGGCTCTCTCAGTCTAATCCAGTAGCCAAGTCCAGACGCAGACAAAGGGATTCTTTTCAAAGCTTTATTCTTCTTTTACAACTTACAACTCTACAGGTAGCAACTAGATCTGAGCAGCAGCATCCCTATGCCCTAAGTTGGAACGGTTGGTCCCCGTTTGAAAGGCATTTACTGGCAGACCCCTGAATATAAGGACTAGGGAGAATCCCTCCCCTTTTCCCTTGGATCCTCTGGGCGCAACCGTTCTTTGAGCGCCAACCGGGCGCTATGCCTCCTTTCCGCGCTCTCCATTTGGCGCCGCTCTCTGCGTCTGCGCCGCGCATCCAACAAGTCTGCTATCGGTGCTGGGTCACTCCCTGGACTGCTTTCTAATCTAGGAATGTTGATGGGAGGAATCTCTGTCAGCTGCGGGCCCTGGGAAAAAGGGGCGTGCTCCTCTCCCAGGAGCGACTGCTCTTCCTCCGAATCAGAACTACTCTGGGATTCTATGGGCTCAGTGTCCACCCTGACATCATCCCCGCTCCCATGAGGCCCCCCCTCCTGCTCCTCCCCTGGGGCCCCGGGCTTGTGGGGTACAGCTGGTGGAAGCGCCGCAGCAGCAATGGAGCATGCACATTTTCTGCGGGTTCCCAGGATCGCTCATCAGGCCCGTACCCCTTCCAGTCAACCAGATATTGCAAGCGGCCATGAGAAAGGCGGGAGTCCAGAATCTCCGCGATCTCAAACTCCTCCTCCCCCTGCACCAGCACTGGCGGTGGGGGGGAGCCGACTGAGCGATGAGGATTGCCAGAAACCAGGGGGGACAGCAAGGACCGGTGAAAAACAGGATGGATCTTCATGGAGGGGGGGAGAGCCAGGCGAAAAGCAACAGGGTTAATCTGGGCCGTAACCTGGAAAGGCCCCGTGCGGCAAGGCGCGAGCTTCCGTGCGGGCGAGTGAGAGGGGAGGTATTGGGTGGACAACCAAACCCAGTCCCCCGGTTGCAGAGACGGACCCGGCTGGTGCCGCCGGTCTGCCGAGGCCTTGTAGGCTGTCTTGGCTTGCTCGAGGGAGTCCCGTAAGAAGTGGTGTACCGTTCACAACTCCTCTAAAAAGTCCTGGGCCGCTGGCGCCGAAGAGGGAGCTAGGGTGGACGGGAAGGCCTTGGGGTGGTAACCAAAATTGGCAAAAAATGGAGTTTGGCGGGTGGAAGCATGGCAGGCATTGTTATAAGCGAATTCTGCGAGAGGCAGCAAGGAAACCCAGTCATCTTGCTGGTAATTGACATAACAGTGCAGATATTGTTCCAGAGTAGCATTGGTGCGCTCGGTCTGACCGTCCGTCTGTGGATGGTGGGCGGAGGAAAGACGGAGCATCACATGGAGCAACGCCAGTAGCTCCCTCCAGAAATGGGCAGTGAATTGGGCCCCCCTATCGGAAATGAGACCCTCGGGCCATCTGTGGAGGCGGAAAACATGCGTCACGAACAGTTCCGCCGTCTCCCTGGCTGTGGGCAACCCCGAGCAGGGGATGAAATGGGCCATCTTAGAAAACAAATCCACCACCACCAGAATAGTGGTCTTACCATGTGAGCGAGGCAAGTCAGTGATGAAGTCAAGGGAGAGCAGCTTCCAAGGTCCTGAGGAGGTAGGCAGGGGGTGAAGCAAGCCTGTGGGCTTGCCTGAGGGGGCCTTCGCTCGCTGGCAGGTTGGGCAGGAGGTGACATAGGAGTTGACATCCTGACACACACGAGGCCACCAAAAATCCTTCGTCACTCCATGCAGGGTCTTGGCGATGCCAAAATGCCCCGCTGTGGGGGAGTCGTGGCACTGATGGAGGACCCTCTCGCGGAGGGGTCTAGAAGGCACATAGACCCGGCCGGAATGGTAAAGCAGGCCACCTCGCAAAGAAAAGGGGTTAGAGTGGGGGGGGGCAGAGGCTAGCCCCAATTCCTGCACCTTTGTGCAAACAAAATCATCCTGAGCCTGTGCAGAGTGAAGGAGCTCTTCCCAAGAGTGAGGCACCGCAGCTGCCACCAGGCCTTGTGGGGGAAGCCAGTCGGTCTCCTTCTTGTCAAACACATGCCGAAAAGCTGCATACTTCTCTGGGAGGATGACGGTAGCTGAAGGACTGCCAGAAGCAGAGAAGGGGGGGGAAGGGTGAAAGCCTGGGCAGGGACTGGCACCTCCTCCTTGAGGCAATGCTCCCGGCAGTAGGGAGATGCAAACTCCATTTGCCGAAACCCCCAAGAAATCTGACGGTTGTGCTTAGAGAGCCAGGAAAAACCCAGCACACTTGGGTATAAGGGAACCTTGGCTAAGTGAAATTGAATCTGCTCAACGTGGGACTGGGTGCGTAGAGTGATTGGAACTGTAATACGGGTCACCTCGCCCGGAGAGAGAGGACGCCCATCAATGGTCTGCACTGCGAAGGGGGCAG
Source organism: Heloderma suspectum (assembly GCF_057233095.1). Taxonomy (NCBI): domain Eukaryota; kingdom Metazoa; phylum Chordata; class Lepidosauria; order Squamata; family Helodermatidae; genus Heloderma; species Heloderma suspectum. The sequence goes on along the minus strand of NC_139460.1, from coordinate 253,289,961 downwards.
GAAGGGGCAGGGTAGGAATCCCATGTAAGAGGGCGAAGGTCTCATCCATGAAACTGGTCGTAGCCCCCGAGTCCACTAAAGCTAGTGCCTCCACACCACCCCGCTGTGGGGAGAGGAGGTGAACATGCAACCGCAGATGGGAGGGTGGGGGGGTTGGGGAAGGCACCCAGCCGGTGGGGAGCTGACCCCCACACTGGAGGCCCCCAAGAAGCTTGGGGGGCAGTCTAGTCAAGCCTGGGGACGAGGAGGAGGAGGAGGGGGAAGGAGAGGAGAAGGAGGCAGCAGAGCCGTGGATTTAACTGGGCAGGTCTTGGCGAAATGTCCCAGACTTCCACGTCGAAAACATCGGTGCTCAACTCACCAGCGCTGAAGCTCCTCTGGCGGCAGTGAGGCTCGGGTAGCCCCCATCTGCATCAGGGTCTCCTCCACCCCCAGCACCGGAGCGGGGGGTGGGGAAGGAGGCAGGAAAAATGGGGGAATGGGAGGAGGGAAATCCCGGTTCCCGGCACCCCGCCGGGTCTGGCGGCGCCCCTCCAGCCGACTATCTATCTGAAGGCAGGTCTGGATGAGCTCCTCCAAAGTAGGCGGGCAGGGCGTGCGTGCCAACTCATCTAAGATCTCGTCATTCAAACCATCCAAAAACTGAGCCACTAGCGCGGCATCATTCCATTGTAAATCCTGCATCAGCAAGCGAAAGGTTGTCACGTAGCTGGAAACTGAGTCCTTGCCCTGCCGGAGGTGGCGAATCTCCCGAGAAGCCGTCTGCATGCGCAGGGGGTCACCGAAAAAACGTGCCATGGCTGTCATGAAACATTGATAGTCCCCGAGCAGGGGGTCATTAGCGAGAAGAAGTCCCAAAGCCTATTTAGCGGCCATGCCCGACAGCAGGTTAATAACAAAACCCACACGAACCTGTTCCGTCTGGAAATCCTCAGGTCTAAGACGCATGTACAGCTCTGACTGGGCCCTGAAAATCTGAAAAAGTCCTCTCTCACCAGAAAACTTCTCTGGCAACGCCACCGGGCACTTGCGACGTGGGGGAATCGGAGGTGGGGAGGGTTGAAACGTTGCCTGTAGATTCTGCACAGCAGCCGTCAGTTGAGCCATCTGATCATGGAGCATCTGGTTCTCTTGCGCCAGAGCTTGCACCGTTGGGTTCCCGGCACCCTCCATAAGGCAGTAGGAGAAAAGAGGGAGAGAGGAGAGAAAAAAAAAGAGGAACAGGGACCAAGCTGTCAAGGGCTCCTTAGAGGGCTCTCTCAGTCTAATCCAGTAGCCAAGTCCAGACGCAGACAAACGGATTCTTTTCAAAGCTTTATTCTTCTTTTACAACTTACAACTCTACAGGTAGCAACTAGATCTGAGCAGCAGCATCCCTATGCCCTAAGTTGGAACAGTTGGTCCCCGTTTGAAAGGCAATTACTGGCAGACCCCTGAATATAAGGACTAGGGAGAATCCCTCCCCTTTTCCCTTGGATCCTCTGGGCGCAACCGTTCTTTGAGCGCCAACCGGGTGCTACGCCTCCTTTCCACGCTCTCCATTTGGCGCCGCTCTCTGCGTCTCTGCCGCGCATCCAACCAGTCTGCTATCAGTGTTGGGTCACTCCCTGGACTGTTTTCTAATCTAGGAATGTTGGTGGGAGGAATCTCTGTCAGCTGCAGGCCCTGGAAAAAAGGGGTGCGCTCCTCTCCCAGGAGCGACTGCTCTTCCTCCGAATCAGAACTACTCTGGGATTCTAGGGGCTCAGTGTCCACCCTGACAGTTACGCTAACTGGCCTGTAATTTCCCGGATCCCCCCTAGATCCTTTTTTAAAATTGGTCTTACATTAGCCATTCTCCAGTCCTCTGATACAGAGGCTGATCTTAGGCACATTTTACATATTTTTGTTAGAAGATCAGCAATTTCATATTTGAGTTCTTTAAGAACTCTAGGATGGATACCATCTGGGCCTGGTGAGTTATTAACTTTCAGTTTGTCAGTAAGGTTGAGAACTTCATCTTGAAACCATGACATCTCTGCCTCCAAAATGCTTCTATGGAAACAGAGTAGTTAGCCAGTGACATCAAGAGAGACAAGAGAGACAAGACAGGCAAAGAGGACAGACATCAAGGAGATTCCAAGAATGATGAGTCAGGAAAAGAGATTCCGTAGGAGAATGGCAATAAAACCTCTTGTAGAGATGGGTTCTTGGCACATAGATATTTAGGCCACAATACTATACAATTGTACCTGGCAGCAAGCCCTATTGAACTCAGTGGGCTTACTTCTCAGTAGACATGTATAGGATTGTGCTGTTAATCAACTAAAACACTAGCTGAAATCTGCCTTAGTATTGCAAAACATTCACAAATACTGATGAAAAAGAAAAGCCAGTCATGATATGTTGAAGATCAGTGCACCATCTGTAACGAAAGCCAAAGGTCAGATAGGTTGGCATACAGGGGTCCCTTACAATGCTTAGTAACAGAAATGGGTATGTGTTGCAGGAGGGTTGACAAGTCAAGAGGCTGAGAAGGAAGGCAATGGAAAGCCAATGAACCAAGGGTTTAAAGGGGCAGAAAATAGATGGCTCATTGTCAGGGCTGGGCCATAGGCCGCTGTCCATGATGAATCAGGAGCCAGGAATCAATAACTAATTGCTGAGGCAGAGAACACATGGGAATCAGAACCAAGGAGCTGGACAGAGGTGGATGCTGTGGGATGGGCCAAGCAAGAATGAAACACAAAGCCAGAAGTCAGGGCCAAAGAACAAGGTGAAGAATGCAGCAGAAGAAGGAAGACCTGGTTGCTCAGGCCAGCTTGGATGGGTGGAGCCAGTCCAGTGGCAGGGAAGAGCTCTTGAATAACTAGTCCAGGAATGCAGAACCTCTGGCCCGGGGTCAAACCTGGCCCACCTGGGGTCCCAATTTGGCCCTCTAGGATTCCCCAGATAACCACACACACACACACACACCCTGGTCCCACCCACTTTCCCCCAAACACTTTTGTGCAGTTTTTTCCCCATTCTAAAATGTTGAAATGCCTAAGGCTTAGTTACTGGCAGTAAGGGCTTGAAGCTAAAACATGCTGGCAATATTGGTATTTTGTCTTCAGTCACCATTGGAATGTGAACCTGAAAGCTTCTCCAAAGTGGGATTTGGCCTTGGGCCAAAGGAAGTTCTGCACCCCTGGCCTGCGCTCTAGCCAGCCTTCCCCAACCTGGCTGCCTGGGGGATTCTGGTAATTGTAGTACAACACATCTGGAAGGCACCAGGTTGGGGAGGCTGTCCTAGGCAGACTGTCCAACCTGCAGTTCTGTGGTTCACCACAACGGGGAGCCACCCACAGATCCAAAGCTTCTAATTTGGAGGCTTCACAGCGCCTGGCACTCAGCCAGTGCTTAAGTACAGGGAGACTATGTGCATCAAAGGGAAGCATAACAGAAACACCTGGCCTATGATCATTACTACAAGAGAGCAGGAATAACCAAGGTAGAACATGCCAGAGATGGTTCTCAGGCCAAAAAACAAAAAAGTGGTTGTGGGGAGTTCGTTTAAAACACACACAGAAATCAAGCAAGCACACTTTGGGAAGAAAGGGGGAAAGGGAGAAAGCAGCTAATCTGACTTGAGGGATCTATATTTAGGATGCAAATGAAACCCATCCAGCGAGCTTATACCACAAGAGGAAATGTTTTTGCTATGGTCATTTTAGCAATCAGTCTTCCATGTAATGCCTCAAAAATAAGAAGGGTGGAAGAAAAACACGAGAAGAAAATTCTCCCAAGTCTTGTCCAAGCACTGCACTGGGGTTTGTGATACCTTGTTTTGATCAAATTGACAGGCAAGGAAAGTGAGTCATTTCTGTATGCTGAATATGTTAGAACCAATTTTTAAAAGAAAGCTCCAGAACAGAAAGCAATTCTATTCAAGTGTGAAAAAGCCACCCTAGGCTTCTTGTGGGAGTAAAATATTTTGTTACTTTAGAGACAAGAACATTCTCAAAGGTTCTGGCATCTGTAGGTTTGGTCAGAGCCAGTAGTTAGCATTCTCCCATTCCCACCCCGCAAGCCTTAATGCCCAAGGCTGCTTGTAATCTGTCACCTGCTGGATGGTTTAGCTTGAGATTTTCTCAATTTAAAGCTTTTCAGCTCCCCTTAGAACAGGTTGGATTTGAAAACTATCAAATGTAAATGGAAGTGGGGGGGGGACTATCTGGAACAAATTACAGATTTTAGCAGGTAAAATGGAGGAAAGAAATTGATTAGTACTGATATTTTCAGAACATTTGTGAGGGTCGAAAACCCCACAAGGGATGACATAATGGAAAACAGAGAGGAACCCAGCAATTAGAATGAATCCTGACTGCAGAAAGAGGCTTAGTAAAATGTGCATTTTCTTTGTGGCATTCAAAAGGCAAGCAAAAAATACAGCAGAATGGATAAAGGGCATGACATGGGATAAACCTTCTAGTGCACCAAGAAGAAATGTAAAATGAAAATGAAAACCAACTTTGGAAAATAGCAGTTCATTAAATGAAGACTTTTTTCCTGCGCCATTACAGAATATTCTTCAAAATACAGAAGGATACTCAGTCAAGGGGAGAGGTTTAAAAAGTGCTCTTGCCTTTTTGAAGAAGAAAAACATGGGTATGATAAGATGCTACATTTAGCATAGTTTTCAAGGCATTGAAAATGGGAATAAGACCCATTAAACTCAATTTCTGAGTAGACATGTATAGGATTGCACTGGCAATCTCCTGCAAATCTGCTGTGCAAGACAAGGGCCTCCATCCAGAATGAGTCCTTTGCTGTATGAAGCAAGTAACAAAAATCAGTACACTACTCAACAGACAGACAGACAGACAGACCAATGGATCTACTAAAGTGATTGCAAACATGAGAGTTTTTGAAATGCTGCAGAAACCTGCAAAACCTGTTTGACCAAATATGATAGGGAATGAAAGAAATGTATGTACACATCCCAGTACCATCTTCAGCTCTCTGAGAAAACTATTTAGCCAGAAACTATTCAGTTTCACATGAAACCTGGATTGTGAGATCTGAACACTAAGCACATCTAGCTCAATGGAAAGCTGTAGCTATAACCTCATTATAGATCCATGTCTGCCTGAGCTGAGCAGAAAATACATGTCTTTTGGGCTCTGACTTAACAAGCCAAACAAGCCGGTTCACACAACTGAGGCGTGGTTAACGGTGGCTTGTTAATCCTACTGCGTGAGCCGGTTGTGTGCTGGCCAGATTTTGCTAATTACCCTCCCTTGCACAGCTTGCTGTGTTATTTGAGGGTTGCTCCCACACACATACACCCAATAAGCCATGCCGCCTGGGTTCAGACAACACAGGAAGCCACACTGGCAAGGGAAATTAGGGAGATCTGTTCTGCACACGCAGTGGGGTTAACAAGCCACCATGGCTAGCTCGTGGTGGTCTGAGGCTGCAAGAGGTACCCAGATCCACATGCTCCAAAACTACCTAGCTGTCCCTCTTCCTGGAACAACATTGTCCATTACTCTGACCTTTTATTAGGAATAGTATGCTCCTTCACTTTTATCTGGCAATTTAAGATGTGCTTAGTGTTCAGATCTCACAACCCAGCTTTCATGGGGCTCTCTGGCTAAATAGTGTTAGGATATAATTCTCTCGGATAGCAAACTTGGGTATTGTTTGAGCTCCTGATCAGTTTAGAAGTGAAAAGGAGCCATCCCAAAATAAGTTAGTGATTTCTACGTACTTGGGGACTCCCGAGGTACACAGATGTAGAAATGTGTAAATTAAAAGACAAATGGAATATTAAAACCCTAAAAATGCCCTGGCAAGGACCTGTGAACTTCAAGGGCTTACAAAATGTTAGTCAAGAAAGTGGGGCGGAAACTAGAGGGGAGAAAGCAGGGTGAATTAGCCTGCTCAAGCATGTAATAAGGACCCTGGAAGAAGTAGATGAGGGTTGAAAGGGAAATTCCCTTCACTGCCTTATACAGGAATGTACCCACTCCAGAATCTGTTTAGATATGGAGTGGAATATAAACGAAAATAAATAAATTGGCCATGCTGGCTGGTGCTGATGGGAATTGAAGTCCAAAACATCTGGAGTGCACCAGTTCTGTGGAAATGGAAATCTTCCAACTTCTCTAGATGTGCACCTGTGATGAAATAGTTTGTTTGTTTGTTTGTTTGTTTAATCATATGTTTAAAAGTTTGCTTGCATGATTGAAGTATTCTAACATATCCTTTCTCCTAAAGGCTATGGTAAGTAGCAGCGAGGGGGGAGTTAGAATGTTCAGATTTTAAATGGTGTCTCCTGATCAGCTGTTCCTTTTTCAGTTGGGGGAGTGAGAGAATAATTGGCACTTGGTTTTCTTTAGAGGGTTAGATAGGGATTGGCTTGGTTAGATACCCCTGGGAGGTGGAGGGAGGTATAGTTATTATTTTAAAGCCTTATTATTAGAAGGGTAATAAATTCCTTTTATCAAGGAATTAATAAAAACTTGAAACAATAATTTCACCACATAAAACTCAAACTGCATTGAAACATCTTATATGTTGTAAATAAAATTTCATTTTTATTAGCTCTTTCAAACCATGCCATTCTCAGTCTTGTTTGTTACCAGAAAAATGTTTAGATGAAATTATGAAAGAAATAAGCCATAGCCTATGAATTTACACCCACTCACACACACAAAAATTGAAGGTTCTCTCCTCATGAGGAGGAGGGTGGAGGCAGTGCCCTAATAAAGGTTTGTAAAAAGGTTTTCTAACAAAACAAAACAAAACAAGGAGAAAAATAGTAGTGGTTGCTGAGGTATAGTGGATGTATTCCTTCCACACACACTCACTCTAAGGTATTATCTCAAGGAAGAGGTTGAGAGAATATAGAGGTACTGACAACACAAGGTACAAAAATTTGTACTTCGTGTTGTAAAAATATTTATGAGGAGTGGTGATGATATAATAATCACGGTGGAAGGGTGATATGTCACAGCACCCCTTAATAATAAGGCAAAAAGAGTGTATAAGAAGGAAGATAAACTAGGCATTTTCAAGGACATTTGGGCACTCTTCCTGAAATGTGTTGGTAACAATTGAGCATTTTAGACAATGAAGGGTAGAAAGGCATGTTCTAAGGGCCACAAAGATGTAATTGAAGATAGCAGCCTTGTATAATTCCTCTCTCCCCATCTGTAATGTGTAGTACAACATGCCTTGTGCATTTTCCACCCCACAGTTCCACATCATTGTCTACACTGTTGGCAAGACAGGGAAATATTGAGAGCCAGCGTGGTGTAGTGGTGAGAGTGCTGGACTGGGAGGTGGGAGATCCAGGTTCTAGTCCCCACCCAGCCATGGAAGCTCACTGGATGACTTTGGGCCAGTCACAGACTCTCAGCCCAACCTACCTCACAGGGTTATTGTTGTGAGGATAAAATGGAGAGGAGGAGGAGGAGAATGTAAGCCGCCTTGGGTTCCTTGCAAGAGTAAAAAAGGCGGGATATAAAATAAATAAACAAATAAACAAACATTCAGCATAATAACAGTGTAATAACAGCACACTGACTGCACTATATGTTACAGAACAGTGAACTCAACAATGGGATGCCCTAGACCTGCCCTCTTTGGTACCCAGAAAGTGGTTGCATGAGTATTTCTAGGCAGGGGAGGGTGTGTCTCTGCCTGTGACAAATGATAGCTCCTTTGCATTTTATATTACATGATATTGCATGAAAATGGGTGAAGCTCTAAGCAAAGATGAAGAAATGAGTGGGTGGAAATGGGAATGCAAGGGCACATGGGGAGAAGATGGGGAAAATAAATAAGGAAATTAGTTTTCCAGTGTATTCCTCTGACTAATACACATTGTTTTAACCAATGTTTTGCCAGCTGTGTTTGTAATGATGTACTTTTTGTATGTGTTAAATTGAAAAACAAATCAAATATTAACGGGGAAAAAACCAAGAGCTACCGATGACCCACACATATTTGTGGTCTTTGTCAATTCACACACTACTGAAAAAGAGACTAATGATAAAAATGAAGACAACATAGTAGGTTTTATTGGAAAAAGAGAAGATATGAGCACAGAAAGTTATGACATATATATACCCTTTCTGCATTACGCTTTGCAGATCCTGTTCCATGGGTTTGACAGAGGACCTGTCCAAGTGTCTTGCAGAGCAGGCAAGTGCTCCAATTCAAAGGAGCCATTTATACCTTTGTAAAAGAGCCACATGTGTCACCTGAACTTTTCCTATAGTTTCCCTAACACATGCTCCCAGCTCCCAGTGCAAACTATGTTTCCATTTTAAGAGACTTGCCTTGTCATCTATGGTGCAAAGCACAAGAAGGAAAACTTCAAAGAAACTCTCCAGCTGTCTATAGGTGGGTTTCCATGCAAGTAAATGGATATGTTTTTGGAAAGTGGTAAGGGAGGGTGCCCCTTCATGGATCACTGCCTTGTTGTGGCGAAGGGGCTTGCGTAACTCAGTGAAGCCATAAGCTATGCCGTGCAGGGCCACCCAAGATGGACAGGTCATGGCAGAGAGTTCTGACAAAATGTGGTCCACTGGAGAAGGAAATGGCAACCCACTCCAGTATTCTTGCCAAGAAAACCCCATGGAACGTATCACAAGGCTAAAAGAGATGACGCCGGAAGATGAGCCCCTCAGGTCGGAAGGTGTCCAATATGCTACTGGGGAAGAGCAGAGGGTATTTCCAAGTAGCGCCAGAAAGAGTGAAGTGGCTGGGCCAAACCCGAAAGGACACTCAGCTGTGGATGTGTCTGGCGGTGAAAAGAAAATCCGATGCTGTAAAGAACAATATTGTTTAGGAACCTGGAATGTCAGATCAATGAATCAAGGTAAGCTGGAGGTGGTCAAACATGAGATGGCAAGATTGAACATCGACATCTTGGGAATCAGCGAACTCAAATGGACAGGCATGGGCGAATTTAATTCAGGTGACCATCATATCTACTATTGTGGGCAAGAATCCCTTAGAAGAAATGGAGTAGCACTCATAGTCAACAAAAGGGTGGGAAAAGCAGTACTGGGGTACAATCTTAAAAATGATAGAATGATGTCAGTACGAATCCAAGGCAAACCATTCAACATCACAGTAATTCAAGTCTATACCCCAACCACTGAGGCCGAAGAAGCTGAGGTTGATCGGTTCTATGAAGACCTACAACACCTTCTAGAACTAACACCAAAAAAAGATGTCCTCTTCATCATAGGGGATTGGAATGCTAAAGTAGGAAGTCAAGAAATCACTGGGATAACGGGCAGGCATGGCCTTGGTGTACAAAATGAAGCAGGACAAAAGCTAATAGAGTTTTGCCAAGAGAACATGCTGATCATAGCAAACACTCTTTTCCAACAGCACAAGAGGCGACTCTACACATGGACGTCACCAGATGGTCAATATCGAAATCAGATTGATTATGTCCTTTGCAGCCAAAGATGGAGAAGCTCCATACAGTCAGTAAAAACAAGACCTGGAGCTGACTGTGGCTCAGATCATGAGCTGCTTCTTGCAAAATTTCGGCTTAAATTGAAGAACGTAGGGAAAGCCACTAAACCTTTCAGGTATGACCTAAATCATATCCCTGATGAATATACAGTGGAGGTGAGGAATAGATTTCAGGGATTAGACCTGATAGACAGAGTGCCTGAGGAACTATGGACGGAGGTCCGTAACATTGTTCAGGAGGCAGCAACGAAATCCGTCCCAAAGAAAAAGAAATGCAAGAAAGCCAAGTGGCTGTCTGATGAGGCTTTACAAGTAGCTGAGGAAAGAAGGGAAGCGAAAAGCAAAGGAGAAAGGGGAAGATATACCCAACTGAATGCAGAGTTCCAGAGAATAGCAAGGAGAGACAAGAAGGCCTTCTTAAATGAACAATGCAAAGAAATCGAGGAAAACAACAGAATGGGAAAGACTAGAGATCTCTTCAAGAAAATTGGAGATCTCAAGGGAACGTTTTGTGCAAAGACGGGCATGATAAAGGACAAAGAAGGCAGGGACCTAACAGAAGCAGATGAGATTAAGAAGAGGTGGCAAGAATACACAGAAGAACTATACAGGAAAGATCTGAATGTCCCTGATAGCCATGATAATGCGGTCACTGAACTTGAGCCGGATATCCTAGAGAGTGAAGTCAAGTGGGCCTTAGGAAGCATTAGTAACAACAAAGCTAGCGGAGATGACAGTATTCCAGCCGAGCTATTTAAAATCCTAAAAGATGATGCTGTTAAAGTGCTGCATTCAATATGCCAACAAATCTGGAACACTCAACAGTGGCCACAAGACTGGAAAAGGTCAGTTTACATTCCAATTCCAAAGAAGGGCAACGCCAAAGAGTGTTCAAACTACCGCACAATTGCGCTCATTTCACATGCCAGCAAGGTGATGCTCAAAATCCTACAAGCTAGGCTTCAGCAGTATGCGAACCGAGAACTACCGGAAGTACAAGCTGGGTTTCGAAGAGGCAGAGGAACTAGAGATCAAATCGCCAACATTCGCTGCATCATGGAGAAAGCAAGAGAATTCCAGAAAAACGTCTATTTCTGCTTCATTGACTACGCCAAAGCCTTTGATTGTGTGGATCACAACAAACTGTGGCAAATTCTTAAAGTGATGGGAGTACCAGACCACCTTACCTGTCTCCTGAGAAACCTGTACGAGGGTCAAGAAGCAACAGTAAGAACCAGACATGGAACAACCGATTGGTTCCAAATTGGGAAAGGAGTACGACAAGGCTGCATATTGTCACCCTGCTTATTTAACTTATATGCAGAGTACATCATGAGAAATGCCGGGTTGGATGAATCACAGGTCGGAATTAAGATTGCCGGGAGAATTATCAACAACCTCCGATATGCAGACGATACCACCCTAATGGCAGAAAGCGAAGAGGATCTCAAGAGCCTCTTGTTGAGGGTGAAAGAGGAGAGTGCAAAAGCTGGTTTGAAACTCAACATTAAAAAAACTAAGATCATGTCATCTGGCCCTATCACTTCCTGGCATATAGAAGGGGAAGAAATGGAATTAGTGACAGATTTTACTTTCTTGGGCTCCAAGATCACCGCAGACGGTGACTGTAGCCATGAAATAAAAAGACGCTTGCTCCTTGGGAGGAAAGCTATGGCAAACCTAGACAGCATAGTAAGAAGCAGAGACATCACCTTGCCGACAAAGGTCCGTCTAATCAAAGCTATGGTTTTCCCAGTAGTAATGTATGGCTGTGAGAGAAGAATTGATGCTTTCGAACTGTGGTGCTGGAGAAGACTCTTACGAGTGCCCTGGACTGCAAGGAGGTCAAATCAGTCCATCCTAAAGGAAATCAACCCTGAGTGCTCATTGGAAGGACAGATAATGAAGCTGAAGCTCCAATATTTTGGCCACCTAATACGAAGAGAAAACTCCCTGGAAAAGACCCTGATGCTGGGAAAGACTGAAGGCAAAAGGAGAAGGGGACGGCAGAGGATGAGATGGCTAGATAGCATCACCGATGCAATGAATATGAACTTGAGCACGCTCCGGGAGAGAGCGCAGGACAGGAAGGCCTGGCGTGCTATGGTCCATGGGGTCACGAAGAGTCGGACACGACTGAACGACTGAACAACAACAACAAGGGAGGGTGAAAAAATAAAGGCTGGTTGTGAGGGGGGGAAAGGGTCAAAAAGGTAAGGAGTTTAAGAAATTTTAGAAATAGAGATAAGTTTAGTCTTGGGATAGGAGGAGATGAGAATTAGCTCTGTCCTGGGAGAAAACCAGGGACAAACTGGCTAGGAGGAGCTTCAGGCCAACATAGTGTTTAAAACTCAGTCATATAGGTCCCTGCTTTTCCTGGGTGATAGGAGGAGCTAACTCACTGTGGGATGCCTTCCTCACACCAACCTGGAGAATTTGGATTCATGGACATGCCCCCTGCACGAGCAAAATAACAGGGTAGGACTGAGCATGCCTGATGCAAAGAGCATTTCTACATGAGGCTTTTATTGTGCACTTGTGATTGGTCATTCACAGTTTTTTGCAGGTCCTTTACATGTCGTCAACCTCCAGAGCCCCTCCTGACCATTATAGCTGCTTAATTCTCTACAGGGGAAACACGATAAGAGACTTCAAAGTGCAATAACTTTTCAGTGAAATTCTGGAGTCATGCTATATTGCCGTGCCATCCGGTGGCTGTATAATGAGACATATAGAACTTGCCCAGAAGAAAATGGATGAAACCATGTGAAAAGGAGCCAATCTTAATCCCACAAGGAATCTGGAAGCAGAAACACTGGTAAGGCATGGAATTTTAGCCTGGTGTAGAAATGCTCAAAGTGCTAGAGGTTGCTTCCTATCCCTGATGCAATGCAACAGTAACATACAGGAACAACTGGGAGTACACTGGGAGGCATGCTGGCCTAGGAAGGAAGCCGGACTACTAATGACCCAACTGAACACTGTCCTATGATCCTTTTATCTGAATAGTTCCTGCAAGATCAGTGAATCCTTCCTGGCACCAGCCTTGCCTACCAATAAGAGGTTTTTTTCTGCATCAGAACTTCCTGAAGTCATTCAGTCATTCATTCAAAGTATGTTTATCCCACTCCTCAGCCAAAAAGGTTCCCGGAGTGGCTTATGTGCAACCAGTAAAACAAGGCAGCCCCTGTCCACAGGCTAACAATCTAAAAAGACATGACACACAAGGAAAAAGGGATGGGAAGAGAAGAGGAAAACATTAAGTAGCCTTTCAGGAGGTCTGGTGGAATGGCACTGCTTCCTCTCTCATCTCCCTCCGGAATGGCTGCTGGTAATGACAGTCGAAGGAGACGAAACTTCACGGGGACGGTCTTTCAGCAGGGCTGGTGGAATGGTTCTGTTGTCCCTCCTGGAATGGCTGCTGGTGATGACAGCTGAGGGAGGAGGAGCACCAAAAGGTTAGTGCTGTTTTGATGTCCCAGGTTGGATTAGAAAATTTCTTGCACTTTTAATATAAAACACTAAGTACAGGTCAGCAGTAACTGAGGTTTATACATGAAAAGGGCTCCATTCTGTGCACATACAGTTTCCTAAATCTGTCCTATAGGTTGATGAGGAATCCAAGTAGGATGTGCATGGGTACAATGTGGCTTACACGGACTGTGCATGCTAAACAAGAGCACCCAAGAAGGGTTGCCAACTTTTCTTGGCTGGACTTCTTTCTTTTTAAAAGTCATGTTGCAAGCACAATTCAGCCGTATCTTCATAGAGATACAGACAGGGAGAAACTATCATCTGTTGTATTTCTGCCACTCATGCAGTTGTTAAAAGCACAGAAATGGTAGCAACTGTACACCCAAGACACCTAAAGACCTTTCTAGGAATAGGACATTGTAGCTTGACTGATTAATTCAGATCAGGTTGTTATGTCTCATGAAATGCAAAATCATCTGAGAACAAAAAACTGGCTACCTTAGTTAAAACAGCATCCCATGACACTGTGGTGATGAAAAATATTTGTGCATGCATGCACATACACAGATGGAGAGATGAGAAAAACTGTTGAACAATCAATGCTTGTATGCAGGTGAGCAGAAAGCAATTTTTACTAGATGCATTAAAATAGAGGTATCAACTCCACTGCTTTTACAAAAAGAATAAGGGGGTGGATGTTAATAAGACATCCCATCCACAAGCTGTAATAGTACCCCTCTGGTAGCAGAATGACTCTTGTTGAAAAAACTGCTTCATGACAGAACGGAGGGATCCAGTCACACTGCCTGGGGTGACCAATTCCTCTTCTTTCAGGCCCTGAATTTTCCCTACTTACTGACCAGGTTCAATCCTGGTTGGCTGATTATATCTGATGGGCTCACAGCCCCAAGTCTGCACCACTGGGCAAATAGCATCTCTCTTTCAACTGATGAAACAAAGCATCAAAAGGCATTGATTCCTGAAGAGACAGCACCGCTTATATCATGCCATAGTATAGACCCGTCTAAATAAATGACTTCATAGGATCAATACTCTGAAACAGATACAGGACTTGAAGTGAGGTGGGGAAGCTGAGGACACTCTTTGTCAAAGCTCTTATTGTTGTTTTTGGCAATTTAGAGAAAGCATCTCAGATATACTTAACTTGCTCAGGGAAATGAAAGGGGCCCAAAGAGCTGTAAAAAAGGCAATTGTGCCTTTTTCATTATTATGTGAACTCATAATGCTTCATTATTATGTGAACTCCTTTCATCTTCAGTAACTATAATAATCCTCATAGTCACTTATCAGTTAAGACTTGAACTCAAGACATTCTGTAGGGCCTAGAGCACAGGCTGTTATCACTGAAGCTATAGGAGTAATGTTCAGCTAATACCAATAAAAGGCCATTATCTTGTTAGAGGGGCTCACCATCATTTTATTAAAGCATTTCAGAGCTCCATCTAAGCTTCTTGCCCCAAAGCTCATCCAAGACAACTGAAATTGAAAGTCTTGTCAGGAATTTCAGGACTTCAACAACTCACTTTGTGGCTGAAGGCTGGAACCTAGACTGGCTTTGTACTTAGGCCTTGCTCAGAGCTGTCTCCTTCAGGTACACGGGAGAATAAAGATGGGCTATACAAGCCCCTGTGACTGGCAGGTGGCATGAAGTCGCTGGACTGGCCAGACCATGTATAAATCCTTTATTGAAATCTGTTCAATAAAGTTACAGTTTTTAACTTTATTGAACAGATTTCATTGAATATCAAGTATATGAAGCAATATATCTTCCAAATATATGGCAAAAAGAAAGTAACATAGTATATAACATCAGCTAGTTTTATGTCCTGTAAACTTGCCCAGCACACACTTGTAAACTGGAAGTAAGACATGCACTGCTTTCATACATACATATGGCTAAACTACACAGTACTTTAAATATGCAGAGTGCAGCTGATCCTCTCTTTTTACCTTGGGGTAAGCATGTGGGCCCTCATCTGGACTGGGACCAGTGTGTGCAGGTAGTGGAAGTTTAAACCTTCCCACCCAGCCAGTTTTCACCCTAAATTGTCCACAGACACCCACATACACAGGGGCTAAAATGGGGAGTTTTCTTGTTTAGTCTCCACATGGCGGCAGGGGCGGGATTTAGTGGGGCTGGGTGGAAAGGTTTACAGTAGTGCATGACAACCCAGTGTAGTCCAGTGTTGTTATCCAGTCTCCTGATGCGTTTGGGTTTTTAAGGGTAGCAGCAGTGCAAGTAATTAAGCACTGGAGGGGGGTGAAGAAATCCAGGGAAATAACTGAGGGTTTCAGCTGCAGGTGGAAAGACACACATCCTGGAAAACTTTCTGCGGATGCCCTTGTCTACTTGTATGAAAGTTGTAGGGAAAACCTTGTCAGTTTCACCTATGCAAGTTTCCTTAGCCATCCCCCTTCTCTGGTCTCCAGTGAAACTGACAAGGTCAAGGGAATGTAAAAGTGTATGGGGGAGGGGTCCTTCAAAAGAGCATGTGTACATACCCACAATGGTGAGCATAGTAGTTTAATTTCTTTCTTTTTTAAACTGACAAGGCATCAGCAAATGAACAACGCTTTTCCCAAGCTGGTAGTTTCACTGCCTTGTTGTGGCAAAGGGGCTTGCGTAACTCAGTGAAGCCATAAGCTATGCCGTGCAGGGCCACCCAAGACGGACAGGTCATGGCAGAGAGTTCTGACAAAATGTGGTCCACTGGAGAAGGAAATGGCAACCCACTCCAGTATTCTTGCCAAGAAAACCCCATGGAACGTATCACAAGGCTAAAAGAGATGACGCCGGATGATGAGCCCCTCAGGTCGGAAGGTGTCCAATATGCTACTGGGGAAGAGCAGAGGGTATTTCCAAGTAGCGCCAGAAAGAGTGAAGCGGCTGGGCCAAACCCGAAAGGACACTCAGCTGTGGATGTGTCTGGTGGTGAAAAGAAAATCCGATGCTGTAAAGAACAATATTGTTTAGGAACCTGGAATGTCAGATCAATGAATCAAGGTAAGCTGGAGGTGGTCAAACATGAGATGGCAAGATTGAACATCGACATCTTGGGAATCAGCGAACTCAAATGGACAGGCATGGGCGAATTTAATTCAGGTGACCATCATATCTACTATTGTGGGCAAGAATCCCTTAGAAGAAATGGAGTAGCACTCATAGTCAACAAAAGGGTGGGAAAAGCAGTACTGGGGTACAATCTTAAAAATGATAGAATGATCTCAGTACGAATCCAAGGCAAACCATTCAACATCACAGTAATTCAAGTCTATACCCCAACCACTGAGGCCGAAGAAGCTGAGGTTGATCGGTTCTATGAAGACCTACAACACCTTCTAGAACTAACACCAAAAAAAGATGTCCTCTTCATCATAGGGGATTGGAATGCTAAAGTAGGAAGTCAAGAAATCACTGGGATAACAGGCAGGCATGGCCTTGGTGTACAAAATGAAGCAGGACAAAAGCTAATAGAGTTTTGCCAGGAGAACATGCTGATCATAGTAAACACTGTTTTCCAACAGCACAAGAGGCGACTCTACACATGGACATCACCAGATGGTCAATATCGAAATCAGATTGATTATGTCCTTTGCAGCCAAAGATGGAGAAGCTCCATACAGTCAGTAAAAACAAGACCTGGAGCTGACTGTGGCTCAGATCATGAGCTGCTTCTTGCAAAATTTCGGCTTAAATTGAAGAACATCGGGAAAACCACTAAACCATTCAGGTATGACCTAAATCATATCCCTGATGAATATACAGTGGAGGTGAGGAATAGATTTCAGGGATTAGACCTGATAGACAGAGTGCCTGAGGAACTATGGACGGAGGTCCGTAACATTGTTCAGGAGGCAGCAACGAAATCCATCCCAAAGAAAAAGAAATGCAAGAAAGCCAAGTGACTGTCTGATGAGGCTTTACAAGTAGCTGAGGAAAGAAGGGAAGCGAAAAGCAAGGGAGAAAGGGGAAGATATACCCAACTGAATGCAGAGTTCCAGAGAATAGCAAGGAGAGACAAGAAGGCCTTCTTAAATGAACAATGCAAAGAAATCGAGGAAAACAACAGAATGGGAAAGACTAGAGATCTCTTCAAGAAAATTGGAGATCTCAAGGGAACGTTTTGTGCAAAGACGGGCATGATAAAGGACAAAGAAGGCAGGGACCTAACAGAAGCAGATGAGATTAAGAAGAGGTGGAAAGAATACACAGAAGAACTATACAGGAAAGATCTTAATGTCCCTGATAGCCATGATAGTGCGGTCACTGAACTTGAGCCGGACATCCTAGAGAGTGAAGTCAAGTGGGCCTTAGGAAGCATTAGTAACAACAAAGCTAGCGGAGATGACAGTATTCCAGCCGAGCTATTTAAAATCCTAAAAGATGATGCTGTTAAAGTGCTGCATTCAATATGCCAACATATCTGGAACACTCAACAGTGGCCACAAGACTGGAAAAGGTCAGTTTACATTCCAATTCCAAAGAAGGGCAACACCAAAGAGTGTTCAAACTACCGCACAATTGCGCTCATTTCACATGCCAGCAAGGTGATGCTCAAAATCCTACAAGCTAGGCTTCAGCAGTATGCGAACCGAGAACTACCGGAAGTACAAGCTGGGTTTTGAAGAGGCAGAGGAACTAGAGATCAAATCGCCAACATTCGCTGCATCATGGAGAAAGCAAGAGAATTCCAGAAAAACGTCTATTTCTGCTTCATTGACTACGCTAAAGCCTTTGATTGTGTGGATCACAACAAACTGTGGCAAATTCTTAAAGTGATGGGAGTACCAGACCACCTTACCTGTCTCCTGAGAAACCTGTACGAGGGTCAAGAAGCAACAGTAAGAACCAGACATGGAACAACCGATTGGTTCCAAATTGGGAAAGGAGTACGACAAGGCTGCATATTGTCACCCTGCTTATTTAACTTATATGCAGAGTACATCATGAGAAATGCCGGGATGGATGAATCAGAGGTCGGAATTAAGATTGCTGGGAGAATTATCAACAACCTCCGATATGCAGACGATACCACCCTAATGGCAGAAAGCGAAGAGGATCTCAAGAGCCTCTTGTTGAGGGTGAAAGAGGAGAGTGCAAAAGCTGGTTTGAAACTCAACATTAAAAAAACGAAGATCATGGCATCTGGCCCCATCACTTCCTGGCATATAGAAGGGGAAGAAATGGAAGCAATGACAGATTTTACTTTCTTGGGCTCCAACATCACCGCAGATGGTGACTGTAGCCATGAAATTAAAAGACGCTTGCTCCTTGGGAGGAAAGGTATGGCAAACCTAGACAGCATAGTAAGAAGCAGAGACATCACCTTGCCGACAAAGGTCCGTCTAATCAAAGCTATGGTTTTCCCAGTAGTAATGTATGGCTGTGAGAGCTGGACTATAAGGAAGGCTGAGCGCCGAAGAATTGATGCTTTCGAACTGTGGTGCTGGAGAAGACTCTTACGAGTCCCCTGGACTGCAAGGAGGTCCAATCAGTCCATCCTAAAGGAAATCAACCCTGACTGCTCATTGGAAGGACAGATACTGAAGCTGAAGCTCCAATATTTTGGCCACCTAATGCGAAGAGAAAACTCCCTGGAAAAGACCCTGATGCTGGGAAAGACTGAAGGCAAAAGGAGAAGGGGACGGCAGAGGATGAGATGGCTAGATAGCATCACTGATGCAATGAATATGAACGTGAGCACGCTCCGGGAGAGAGCGCAGGACAGGAAGGCCTGGCGTGCTATGGTCCATGGGGTCACGAAGAGTCGGACACGACTGAACGACTGAACAACAACAAAGACAAGTAGAATTCCTGTCAGATTTCAGGGCACAATGGACTAGACTAGGCAGGTGGGAGAATATGTAAAGATATTTAAAAACAGGAAAAGTATAATAATGTGTGAACTTGCATTAACTGGAGCAGTAGGTAGAGAATGATTCCTAAGTGATCATTAAAGCACTTTGAAATGCATATGTAATTTCAACCAAAAGCATTGTTTAAATTAGGGATAAGGACCAAGGGGGTCAGCCAAAGGCTCCACAGATGAATTGCTACAGTTTCACACTAAACTCAAACACACACCAGAAACATTGGGATCACTAGTCAATCTGACTTGGAGACAATTCCTTCCTAACCCCAAGTATGATGATTAGCCAGACCTTGAACTTGAGCAAAACCCATTACCTATGGTCTTTTCTCCAACACTAAAAAAAATGGAGTCATCTTGTGAAGATGCTTGTGCCAAGATTTCAGTTTGCCTTTGTCCATTCTTTTCAGTAATTTTGCTCAGCACAATGGTACATCTTTTCTGTTCAAAGCTCTCTCTGTCATAGCTCACTGGCAGGGGAAAGGAACTGGCATTCCTTAAGAAGAAGTTTTTTTTTTTAAGAAAAAAATATGACATGAAATATTTGGCAGCTCACAGGCCAAAGAGAGTCTTTAATGCCAAGTATCTGACAATGTGAATAGCAAGGCCTTAAACTGTGTGATCAGATCAGAGTGGCTTTTCACTGTGCTTTAAAAAAAGGTTTCCCATTCTTTAACCAGCTTTTCTTTCTTCCAGTGGTTTTTGCAGAACTAAAAGATGATAATTACTAGTCACAGTAGCTCTGAAAAAGGTTAAATGTGGCAAATAGAGGTGACTGACAAATCCTCCCTTATTAGGTGTTAACCATCTACATGGGTCTTGGAGGCTGAAGGCATAAACGTATACTCTTAAATGGCTGATGCTACAAAGGCATTAGGAACCATTTAAAGGCCAAGGGCATCTCACACATGAGGATTATGTTGTCTTTCAGTTTTTTGAAACCTATTTATGTTGTTATAGGAAAGGCATTAGTAAAGATAATGAGTATTATAGCCAATGTAGGTATTGCACTCATATTACAAATGCAGCTGAAGCAAGATTCGCTTTAGGTTTCAAAATACAAAGAGATATATTTGGCCTTGTGGTGAACAAAACAGATACACAGATTCCTGATGAAGGATATACAAATGATGGAAAGTGAATAGAATCAAGATGGATGAATCTGTGAACAAAGCTGCACCTGCTTTAGCTAAGCCCATTCCAGGTTTGAACTGACAGTTTATGGTGGCCACACGTTAGTTGTGTTTACACTGGTGATGGGATGTGGCCATCTTCAAAAGCAACACAGATGCACACCAGGGAATGGCTGTGGCCTGGCATGCACACCAGAAAAACTTCTTGGGTTTCTGTCAATAATAATGCACTATCAGCCTCCACTGCTTGGTGGCTTATGTTTCTCCTGATACAGCTTTACATATTTCTTTGCAGAAAATATCAGTGCAAATATGCCAAGCACACCTGCCCCTGCATGGATCAGGGCTGCTGCAATGCAGAAGCCAGGGGTATTGAACCTCTGGCCAATGGGCCGAATCTGGCCTACTGTCAGGAATGAATCTGAGCATGTGGAGATAGTTAATAGCTCAGACTCAGAATGGAAACAGCCAGAACCAGGGGGGTGGGGGGACTCACTCCCTAGTGAGCTCAGATATGGCAAGGCATTCTTCTCAAGACCTTGGCACACAGGTGGCTCAACCTGAAAGTTACCCCTCCCTGTCCTCCTCCATGAGAACCCAGGTCTCAGCAGAGGAGGAGAATGAGGGGCATGACTTGAGGGAGGCTAGGGTCTGTCGCAGAGCGAAGTGGGAAAAGTTAAAGGCAGAGCTCAGACGCTCCTCCAGGTTGGCTATGTGTGATAGCCTACATAGGAAGGAGCCACTGTAAGGGAGGAGCATCCCCCCTAAGCTAGTCTGGCCAGGACGTTCTTGTTCAAACTGCTGGCAACTTCTCTAACTTCCACTTGGCTCTTCTACTGGTATTCTTAATTGTGTGGAGTAGCTGTTTCAGAGAGGGGATGAAAGAACGTGACACCTAGCTGGAGTCTCACTCCAAACCTCCTGAGTTCCTCAGATGGCCACACCCCTTCTGCTGGCCCCATCCCCTTTCCCACCACCACCAATCATTTCCTGCAGAGCCACTGCCAGTCAGTGTTGACAATACTGGCAGTGGAAGCTGGTGGCTCTGATTTCAGTGGGACTGTGAATCCACTCTGAGTTTCAGTCCGAACCAGCCAGAAGTCTAAAGGAGCTATCCAAGGTGCTTAATCTATTTTGGGCAATAGCACCTTGGATAGCTCCTTTAGACTTCTGGCTGGTTTGGACAAAACCAAGCATGGATTCACAGCCCCACCAAAATCAAAGCCACCAGCCTCTACTGACTATTGGCCTTAGATGAGCCAGTGGTCTGACTCGGTATCAGGCAGCTCCCTATGATTCTGGTTTCCCTGCCTCTCCACAGTCTCGTTTTGTTTCGTCTTACCATTCTAAAAGGTTGCAATGCCTCCCCTAAGTCTTAGTTACAATTCTATACATGTCGGCTCAAAAGTAAGCCCCACTGGGGCTTCCTCCCACATGTGTGCAGGAGTGCAGCCTTGGCTTATTAGGGTACAGTCCTATTGAGACAGGCGGCTGCCTCCAAACTCAGAGGCGACCGCCTATCCTAAGCAGGGCAGGAGAAGCACAGAGGGGATCATGCCCTCCGCACTTCTCCTGCCCTGCTTTTTTGGCTAGACAGTTGATTGTGGCTGTCTAGCTGTGGGAGGGTGGAGCTGGGAAGGAGGCTGCTGTATGACACATTGGATGTGTCGCACACGCAGCTACGCCCTCCCCACCCCGGAATGCCCCCAGCCACATCCCTTTTTGGCTGCTCCACGCTCCTCCTACAAGTGCTGAGATTGGGGCTGTTCCGCGCTGCCTCCGAGGCAGCCCGGAAGTGGGGGGAGGTCGGTTTTCCGGGAACTGACCTCGGAACACGAGCTCCGAGGTCGGTTGCCTGAAAACCAGATATCCTATGGCCGTCTAGCCGCTGTTTAATTGCTCCCTTAACCAATTAAATATTCTTTAATTGATTGAAAGCCCAAGTAAAGACTGATCTGATCTGGTATTATACGTTCACAGGTGGAAGGCATGTAGGGCAAGAGGCTTTAACCTTGATCTTGCTCTGTCTTGCCAGTGCTGCTCTTACCATCCTGATCCTTCTTCCTCACTTTGCCTCCTACTTCTTTCCATTTTGTTAAGTGCTCTACTCCTCCTTTGTCTGTTTTCAGCCATGGCCAACGCTGCTCTGATTTGTGGCCTTCAGTGCTGCTATTTCAAATTCTCTCTTAGCTCCACATGAGACTGTACTTTCCCAACTATAATAGTCTCCCACTGCCGGAGGCTTTGCTGTTTTGAAGAAAACTCTAGATATCTGAACAGGCCATGGATATCTAGAAGTGTATGCTTCTATCATTTGTCTTCCTGCGGATGTAAAGTGCTGTGGGCCTCTGATGATCAAACTAGACTTCACCCATCAAAGAAATGTTTATAACTCAGAAAAATATAAAACTGATTTTCCTTTCAATATCTATCCAGATATTTCTGAGTCTGCCACAGCCTTGCTGGAGAACTCTTGGCTTTCTCGGAGCCCAGAGTGCAACTGTTATGCAAGTATTTGATAAATCAAATATTTACTTTAACATTTTAAATCTCACCACTACTTTTAAAAATTCCCTCCTTATCTCTGCCACCTATTTTTTCCTAATCTCCATTTCCCGAAAGTGGTGATCTTTCCATCACACTGTATATGGGCTTGCTAACACCGTGGCACCCATGAACTGGTGTCAGGTGCATATTAATGTACTGCAACTCACTAATGCGCTCCAACAGATTTCAATAGGATTACTTTGTAATAAATGCAGAGAGGACTGCAAATTTGCAAGCACCACACATTTAGTAGGTCAATATTGACTTGCACAGCATAATAAACTAAGGAATTAGGAAGAACTCAATAGATCAGTTAGATCATCCCAGTTCCTTCATGGGTAATCTAAATCTAAATCTCAATAGATCAGACAGATCATCCCAATTCCTTTATGGGTAATCCTTGCAGTTTAAGCTGCTTTACATGGGGGGGGGGAGGAATCTCCACGACAATGGAATGAGAAACATGTTGGAGTATTACCTGGATTTTCACGGAATCAGCTTCTGTCCGTCAGGGACACACGAAGCAAGATAAACCAAGTGTAGTGTACCTTTGAAATCTGGTTTTCAAGGGTCACACAGCACTTGAAAGGAACATACTTCCAGGAGGGGTGGGGGGAGTAGAACTGAATATCATCAAACTGGCAGGGGCTGTTCAACCAATGACAGAGGCTTGTTTCTCGCCCCTGTCCAGGCTCCCCCTTGCTACTACATTATGAATGGAGAGCAACTAATTTTCCCCATGTGTGCAGATTTCCTTGAAGAAGCCAAAATCCCCAGTTCTCCAGTACAGCATCTGAAGGCTCCCCCTGACAGCTTCCCCCCATCCCAATTTTTCTGCATTCCAGCAATGTGCTACAGAGTTATTGCTCCCACCCCACTTTTCCCCATGTGTGCACTTTTTGCCTATTGCTTCCAACCCCACCCCCCTTCTCCCTTTCTCCTTCTCCCTGCTTGCAGTGAGAAGCTCCGGTAAACCTGAAAGATCGTTACTGTGATAAAGCATAGAAGGGACTTTACATAACAGCAGAGAAACTACAGAACATCAAAGAAGCACAACATTGCAATAGTGATTTAAGCGAGAATAGAGACGCGAAAGAGCGCTTTAGGGCAAGTTACTAAAGTTAGCCTTTAACCCTTTCACTGCAGGGCAGTGAGATTTATTTCTTATTTCTGGGTGAACATGCACAGAAGGGGGGATATGTTAAAGATTGAAAGCAGGCTAGCTAAGGTGAATGAGCGTCCCCACTACTGCAATAATGTGCAAGGTCACTGCTGAGCTCCTGGGGATTTTCTCAAAAAAAAACTACTTCCATTGAAGAAACAAGAGGGAATGGGGCATCCCACCCCCTTGACCACGTCACTGCCAGGTCACAGAGGCACGGCCAGGATTTAATGCAGGGAGACATGGCACACTGTAGTAAAACCACCAGGGAGCCACTTTCATTAAAAAAAAAAAAAGTTGAAGTAAAAAGAGTTTCGGAAAATGCAGCTTTTCTAGAGGGAAGCAGCTGGTTGGCAGCGGATTGGTGACGATGTCACCTGTCACAAAGGAACTCCAAACTGCTCTAAATTCACACTAAATTGCTCATGAAAGCCCCTGGGTCAGACCATTGGTCCATCCAGCCCAGTACTGAGTGGCTTACTCTCTTCATACAGCTGTCTTTTGTAGTCCTACCCGGGGATGTCAGGTATTGAACCTGGGACCTTTTTCATGCAAAACATGTGCTCTACCACCAAGCTATGTACTTTCCTCTTCTTTTCCTGTCCTTGGAGGTGAAGATGAATACTGGTTCTAACTCATCTTTCTACAGTACTTTTAAACTGGGTGGACGACTGACAGTCACTTAATGAGAGACTCATATCTGTGACCTGCAGGGATGCAATGAAGCACTTGATCTCTGCATACAGTTCAAAGGTGATCACAGATCCATTCCTGCAGGGGACATCACATGGTCCAAAGCGCCAATGCCACTGGCAGGCAGGCCTACAGGTCAATCCAGGCACAAGATTCATTTATTGATTGTGCCCTCATCACTGCTCACTCTGCTAGTGACCAGTTAGTCACATTTCTTTGCAGGACAAAACACACCAACCCCTTCCCAACAATAAACATGTAACTCTAAAAGATGAATAGGGGCTGCTCATAAAAAGCCTTTGCTTCCAATTGCATTTTAAGCTATCCAGCAAATGGAGAGCATCCTTTGCAGACAGTTTAGCCTTGAGACGAGACAAACAGTTATGCTTTTTATGTCCCCAATCCTTCTTCCCCCTCATTTGCTCCTCCAATTCTAGATTGGGTAGCAACACCTTCTCAAGGACTCACTCGTCATACTTGGGTCAATGTTTTCAGAACTGACATTTTCCTTGCAAATTCAAAGCAGGCACTTTCTCTTGTTTGCGGACTTGTTAAAAAAAAGGAAAGAAAACGAGGTGGTTCCATAGTGTGTGTGTGTAGATAGATATAGATATAGATATAGATATAGATATAGATATAGATATAGATATAGATATAGATATAAAATTAACAAGCATCTCCCAAGGTCTTGATTCTTCATAAAGATTTTTTCAGTGGATGCTTACTCACTGCTTTCAGAGAAATCCATGTCTGAAAGCTGGTGGTAAATGCTTCAATCCCCATGAAATTTCCAATTAAGTTATCAGTCAGTTCCAGGATTTTGTCAGTTTATGCCACAGAATTACCGATTTCATTAATCTCCTGACAGTTAAATCCAGGTGAATAACAAAAACCAGGCCTGTGTTACCACACCAAAGGCTAGGCAAGAAAAACTGATAGATTCCACTAATATCCAGTCATAAGAGCTAGTTTACATAGCTGGAGAGAACAAATCCCTCTGTTGTAAAAGTATTTCCTGAAATTCATTGGCTAGCCCAAAGGTGCCTGTAAATCAATGATGGATCAGGTTTGGCAGATAGTTAAATGGACAGAATCCCAAGAATGCTTTCTCTTTCTTTTCATAACGTAAAAGATTTTTCCCTAGCCTCTCTAGCAGAGATGGGAAACCTTTGGTGCAGTGGGCAGCAGATCGGAGGTTCGTGTGCCAACAGTGACGTGGCCACAGTCAGCAGTGGGCAGGGCCTCATTTCCCCTTGCCCCCCTCATTCTCACATATACACACCCTTCCCCACCACCACCAGACACACACAACTCCCTCTCTTTCTTTCACACAAACACACACAAGAGAGATTCCTCCCCCCTTGGCTCTCCCCATGGGAGAGCTTCATCAAGACCTTGGGGGAGGTAAGGGTTAAAGCTCTCTTCCCCATCATGATTCCCCCTCCTTGGGTAGGGAAGCCTTTCCTCTCCCTGCTTGGAAACAAGAGGTGGCTTCTCTAACCCACCTTACTCCATGGTTTCTCTCAAGCGTAAGATAAATGTTAAGAATAACATTGTTCTTTGGAGAAAAACCATGGAGTACAGCAGGCTAGAGCAGCAAAGATTGTTATTCTGGAGACAGAACCCACAGAGTATGGCAGGCTAGAACATCGAAGGAGTCCATTTGGGGCATCAGGGGAACAGAGGGACAGCTAGAGAGGTGCAGTGGCAGCTGATGCAGTGGGAGAGGGGATTTGAGGGCAGCTAGTCATCAGCGGGCCGCAGGGGAGACCCCAAGGACCCATGAGTCCCCCACATGTACCCTATAGCTTGAAGAGAATCTTAACAATGCAGAATGTGTTCTAAAGATGAGCTTTCAGAATCCAGGGACTTAATTCCAGGATTCCAACTGAGATTATCATTATATAGTAGTGTTGCACATTTGATCAGCCTAACTACTGTGAATAAGCGGTCAGGACCTTTGACAAAAGAATGTTAATGAATGTGGACATGGCCAGAATGGGCAATTCACCTGCAGTGGTATAACAGCTGGGATAGGAATACGTGAGAATAGTAGGTTGCCATTAGAAGGGGAAGAGAGTTGGAAGTGTCTAGCTGGAACTGGGGTGCAGCCTAGGAGACCTTCCCAAGTAGTTTTCTGGGGGATCTTCTGCCTGCAGTAGGAGTGCATTTTTGCCTCCACTTATGTTCTGCTTATATATTTGCCAACAAGGCAAATGTTTTAGACACCTGTACCCCCTCATCCAAAAACTGTCTCTGTCAGCTTCTCTCAGAATAGTTTAAAGCACACAGAGAGTACTTTAGGCCCTTTCCACAGTACATTATGCAGTTCATCCAACTGGTGTGGGAAGTGGTAGTGGAGCTATCCAAGGGGTGGGGAAATTTGAGCCTGGAGGCCAAATCCAGCCTTCTGAGGTTCCCCAGAGGGCCAAGCCCCTTCCCTCCCAACCACCAATCGTTTGGTGGCTTCCTGGTCCTGGTGCAGTCTTTTCCCCATTCTAAACAGTTGAAATGCCTCTCCTAAGGCTTAGTTACCTGCAGTAAGAGGTTTAGGCTACCGTATTCTGTTGTGGGGGGGGTGTTTTTGGTATTTTTGGCCCCACCCCTTTTGCCTTTTGCCCCACCCACCACCAGAATGCAGCCCCTGAGAGCTTCTCTGAGATTAAATTTGCCCTCAGGCTGAAAGAGGGTCCCCAACCCTGGTCTATGCCAACCTTGGAAAATGGGAGTGTAAGAGTAGCATCGTGATTCACCCCATCCCCATCATCCTTTCAGTTGTAGTTTACTCCCTCAGTTAGTTTATTTGTTGGTTTGTTTCTATACTGCCCAATAGCCAAAGCTCTCTGGGCTGTTCACAAAATTATATATTGCTTCACTGCACTATTGTCACCATAACAGAAGTGTTCTGCCATTATTATATCATGATGGACATATGCCAATGCAAGCTATGTTGCTTTTTGAGATCATCATGAACAAACTGGTGAGGAGTGGGGAGAGTATTTCAGGGTCATTTGCATGCTTTGTGTTCAAAGAAATTTTCAAGAGTCCTTTTGCATGCAGACCCACACGACCTCATGAAAGCTATTAGCCAGATGGAACAGATGGAAAGTACTAGATAACGTATGTACACGGAGAGTAGAAATCTCTTATTCTAAAGGAACCAGAAGCCATGATGGATCACACAAGTCGTTACAAGGGGTTTCTGTGACGTCTACAGAAGCAATGGGCTGGATGAGTAAAACACACAAAGATGGCAGGGGAGGGGGTGTTCTTGGCTCTCAGGTTAAATTGCTTTATGCACCTCACCCATTCTAACTTTCAACCGTTACAAACGCCTCAGTGGAACTTTGCTTTCTGACCTTTCCAGTAATTACTTAGCACTCTTGCAGAAGATTTTTTTTAAAGACAGTCTTGCTTTGAAGCCACGACTTTTATCAAAGGGGTGGGGGCTATAGTATGAAATAAACTGGTGAAGGAACATCTTGCTTTGGAAAATGAAAAGATGTTCCAGATATTTTTTAAAAAAATCATTATCAACCCTGCCCTGTCAAATATCTTTGCCCACTAGGGGCATCTCTACACCAGCCTAAAATCCTGCATTTAAAACGTGCCTTCCTGCTTCCATTTTAAATGCAGGATCACAACTGACTCCCTTTTTCACGAGCTTCCTTTTCCCCCACCTTCTCCCCATATCTGAGTCTTCCATTATCTTTCATTGACCTTGCTCCTCTTCTTGCCGCTTTTACTCTTTTCATGGAGGAAACTGAAGCGGAACACAACAGCCTAATTTGATAGCTCATTATCTGCGATGTATTTAAAAATGGAATGACGGGCATTTAGTGCAAGAGATGCCTTGGAAGGTCATGGCAGGGTCACAGCGTCATGTAAAGAGCCCTCAAACTTCTGTGAAGGAGCAATCTCAATTGCAGGATAAAGGCTCCTTGTGGAGGAGCCCTAAGCCTGCCAGCCACCATAGACCGTAAAGGGCAGAACAGATCAAAGACACTGCAAGCCCAAGCTTTAGCTGTAACCTCCTGAAAAATGAACTCAGCTTAACTTTTATGGTGTTCATAATTATGTAGCTCATTTCCAGGTGTAAATAATTCAGCATGGATGAAAGGCGCAACACGGGAGTGGGCTAGCTGTCCCCTTGCTCATCCTAACAATAAGATATGAGTCCATTAACCTTTGCAAACAATTTTAGAGGGGAGAAATCTCTCTCTCAGGCAAGCTAAGATAACCCTTCATTTCCAGCTGACATTTGTTTTATTTTTAATCTAGGCGTTTGTCTAATTAAGGAGATAGATTGGCAGCTTAATTTTCATATAAACTCTTTAACATCAATGGGGTTGCGTTCTGCAAACCAAACTAAGATTTATTAAGGCAATAAAGGAGGCACTTCATAAAAAATTAAATGCCTGCTTTGCGGCATCCTGTACATGGGTGGGGGGTGGGGGGAAGTGGCCAAGGAAATCTCTTAAACTGAAGAGAGATCTCTGTAGGGCACTTAAGCCTTTGCAGGCCTTGCATCTTTGTGTGTGTGTGTGTGTGTGTGTGTGTGTGTGTTTCCACATTTAGCTGTGTTTCCCCTCTTTCCCCTGAGAACTCAGCAAGATTCTGGATATCTGCCGGCTTTGCACCTTTTCATGCAAAGGGATGCAGTGGTTCAAATTAATTGAGTCATTTGCAAGGGCCTGGAAGATGACGATGGGAAGAAAGCAGATTAGATTCTCTCTCTTGTGCTGCATCATCTGTTTACAGCAATATAGTAAATCAAAACCAGAGGAGCCAAGGCACATTTTCTGCCTGTGCCGCAGGAAATGATGGGGAAGCTTTAATTGCTCCCTCGAGAGACAGAAGCAAGAGACTTTTAGGAGAAGGCTGCATCTTTATTGCAGGGATATGGTTTTCCCCTTCAAACCTGAGGATAGGATTAAAAGCAGGGGTCTGCATGATGTCTCCGGGTGTCATGGGACCTGAGTAGTTTGGAAAAGCCATTTGTGGGAATTATTCTCCATGGCTGATTACTTGTATCCTTGCAATCCAGCATGTTTTTCAAAGAATTTTTTCATTGCCAAAAAGCAGACGCTTCTGAGTCCAAGAGGGCTTTCATGAGATCACACTGATTTATTCCAGGTCCCCTCATTTAGATTAAATACCAGCTGCTGGTTATGACCTTACAATTGCTCAAATGTATTACCATTAGCCTCTCACAGTTTAAAGTACAATCTTAAAACCACTTCAATCAGATCTAGTATCCTGGAATTCACTTTGCCCATCCTTTTGTGCATATGACTAGGATGGTTATAGAATGAGCAAGGAGTGGATTTCAACACATATGCTCCCAATCTTCTATTAACTGGTGAACCTGTTTCAGTCTTAATGAACCAGGGGCATTCTCACACCACTAACCAAGATTCTATCACCATTCCAACCTGGAGGGATAACTTGCTTGTATGGCATTCTACCTTATGCCTGGTTCCTACTCTCACTGGAGTCAGAGTTTTGAGGTGGGGAGGCAAGGGAGTTCAGGTGGGGATGACAGGAGCCTTCCCCAACCAGATGCCCTTGAGATGTTTTGGGCATCAAGTCCCAGGACTGCTGACGATTGGCCATGCTAGTTAGGGCTAATGGGTGTTGAAGTCCAAAAGTTCTGAAGGACATCCAGTTGGGGAGGGTTGCAGTACTAGAAAGGACACTGGGTATTTCAAGAAGGTATGTGCTCTAGTATGCCTATGTCCCCCTGCACCCTGCAAGATTATTAAGGGCAGCCTTCAGGGAAACAAATATCCCTTCCCGAGTGTATCACCCTCCAGATAAAGAATACCACTGTAGGATTTGGGCACGAGAGTGATTATGATAATACCAAATTGCTAAAAGGTTGATCTTCTTTTACAGTTACTACGTTATATCTAGTTAAGCCCCTATAGAATGTTTCAGGATTTCTTGAAAAAGAATAATCCTGAGTTTTCTTTTGAAAACAAAGCACTTTCCCTTGCATTATGATTTACCATAAACATTAGATAGAAAAAGTCATAGACCATTATTTTTTTAAGGCGAAATCCGAGAATCTTCCTTAGCTTTATGGGTGATGTTTTATTTCTTTGTTATTCCCCCCCCCCCAGCTCTGTTATGCAATTTATGTCCTTAAAAACATACAGAATACCATTAGGCGTTCCAAACTCAGATTAATCAATTCTCCTATCCTTTAAGTTCAGTCATCTTTTATCCCACAGACGGCTGTGGTTATCTCTAAAAAAACACATTTCTCCACACTTATCTCCATCAGCATGTTCCCACCTTCAGTCAGCAAAAGACTGTAACAAAGCTATTAAAAGCTGATGCAGAGCGGTGACAACTCTGCAGCTGAGGTCACAGGAGATGAAAGACCAACAAACACCAAGGCAGCATCAAAGGTTTTCTCAGATATAAAAACCATAATCACCCAAGGGGCTTCCAGAGGAAAGAAAAAGAGCCAAGACCAGATGCTATAGCAAAACTGTGCAATGGGTTTGACAGGCCTTTTCAGTATTTCTTGGTTGTCTCTTCAACGGTCTCCATATTAATTGATAAGGATGATCTAGAAGTCTTTGGAACCCATGGTTCTCAAAACTGGAGAGTTTTCCCTACAAAAGCAAAAGCTATTGTTAGGGAAAGGCATAGTTCTTCTTAAATGGTCCCAGATCAGTTTGACTTGGACTTTGACTTGACTGCAACATCAAATGATGACTTACAAGTGTGAATTGGCCATCGTGACACTGATAAAAAAAACACAGTTGGGGTAGTTCATGTCACCTGAAACCCAATACTTTCCTGTGGAGTCAGTTCACACATTCCACTACCTGTCACCAAGTCTAGAGAGCTCAAGCTTACACAGGCATGTGAACCAGCCCTTAACTGTGTCCCAGTTGTGCTGGGAAGTTCAATTCTGTAAAACTGACTATTGTTTTAGGCCTGATTCACATGACTACCAGGCTCATGAGCTGTGATGGCTGTAAGCAGATCCTGCAGTCAAAAACAGCCAGTTGGTTTCTGTCTGAGGGGAAAAGTAAAAGATATGTATTAGGTTGCTATGTAGTTCTCCTGTTGTAATGCTATATTTGTATATGTAACACATATTTGATGTTGACTGGTGATATGCATATGCCTGGAGTGACACTGTCATCTTTTGCCAGGTTAAGACTGTCCTGTATTCCCAGGCATTTAATATCGGCTGTCTTTATCAGGTCTAGTATTTTATTTACATTGTTTAGCTGTTTAAATTGTTTTACATTTTGTATGCCAAACATTTTATATTATGTTTCACTATTTTGTATTTTATGGTTTGTAATTTTTGTGAACTGCCCAGACAGCTTTGGCTATTGGGCAATATAGAAATGAAAATAACAACAACAATCGCCAATTTTTCACATTTTTAGAAATCGCACACATTTAGGTGGTTGTGGTAGCATGGAAGGTGGTGAGTTCTAATCATGGTAAATGACTAAGGGAGCAATCCTATGTGGATAGACAGCCGCCTCTGAACTCGGAGGCAACCACCTATCCAATGCACGGCAGGAGGAGAGCAGAGGGGAGCCTCTCCTCCGCACTCCAGCTGCCCTGCATTTGGGGCTAGACAGCCAATTTTAGCTGCGAGACATCAGAGCGCAGTGTGGGGAGGCCAGCCAACACATAGGAAGTGTTGTACTGGCACTTACAAACTCCCCACCCCACCCCCAGGAATGCCCCCTTTCCCCCCTTTCCGTGCTGCTCTTACAAACATGGAATGCAGGGAAAATCCACACCACTACGAGGCGGTGGGGGAGGGGGTGGAGAAGCAGTTCTCCGGGAACTGACCTCAGAGAGCAGGCTCCGAAGTCGGTTCCCAGAATCCGGCCAATAGTATGGCTATCTAGCCGCTGTCTAGCAGGCATACTATTGCCCTAATACAACATATTCTTAGGGTGGTCATGTGTCCTACTTTACAGAGGAAAGTCCTCTGTTTGAAGGTGGCTTCTGTTTGAAGGGCTCAAGAACCATAACAGGGGAGAGCCGGGGCCTTGAAGTTGCCCATCAGCAGATAGCACCTGGAGCACATTGTATTCCTCTTTAAGTTATGGTAATTCTTTCTAAATCTGCATCCATGTGTATAATTAGTATATGCATATTTTTATGCAAATTGGTGTCCCCTTTCATCCTCTTTTTTGGGTGAAGCACTTCCTTTTTTAAAGGGATGATTAATTGCACACACCGCCCTCCTGTATTCAGTACATGCTGAAAAAAGAAGCCACCCCAACCTTATGTAAATCGTAAATGTCATGACGTGGTAACTAGCTTTTCATAGTTTTAAATACCAGGGTAAAATGCAGAAGTTAAGCAAAAGTTTTGGGTTTTTTAAGGTGATTGTGCCCTTCAAATCAAACCATTCCCTTTCCCCCCAGTAAAACAAGTGGTGAGAGCAGTACTGCTGAAGTGAAGATATACTCATAGCCAATACGTTTCTGAATGCGGCATTTTCACAGCAGTGAGCAATCCCATGATGGCACTGGCTTCCAATGAAGGCAGTTTTCTATGTGCAGTGCATCATGGGTAGGAACATAAAGAATCCACTGAATTGCACAGAAGACATGGTTGTTTTATTACACGATAAAATATAGCCACCAGAATTTTCCCTGCTTCCTTGAAAAAGTTATTACTTTCAGCTCAGTGCTGTGGTTTGAGCACCAGTGAGAATATCTGAAGTGAAATTTCTGTTTTTGTGAAACTTGGTGAGACATTTGTCATACTTGTTTCCCATCTGCAAGTCTGCATGAAGCGTTTGGCCACAGATCTGATTTCTCTGGCTAAAAACCAGATTAATCAGTTATGGATTAATCAGTTATGGATTAATCCGTCCATGGTCACCATCATGCTATGAATCTGCCCTCAGAATAAGTATAAAGTGGGTTGTCTGGGCCAAGACCTCCATAGTTTCCTTGCAACGTCTTCCATCTCTTCACACTCTCTTCTATTGGTCTTCCAGCTCTTCACACTCTCTTCTATTGGACAGCCCAATAGATGGGTACGTGGCCCACATGGGAAAAGTAAAACAGGTCAGCTCAATGGGACCAAGATAGTAGATAAAATGCCAGCAGAATATTGTTACTGTCAATTAATATTTTACTTCCTGGAGTAAAAATAAGAGAAGTAATTATTTTAAGGTACAAGTACATAGCAGACAGGATTAGTTGCTATACAGATGTTATCCCGCTAATGCAGTAGTTCTGAAGCATTTTTTTTCCCAAGACTACTTGTCTTTTTGGGAAAAGCAGCAGTTAATTCCTGTTCCAGTAACACTTGATCCAGAAGTACAATTTTTTCCTCATGTGATAGTAGCCATTTCTGGTAAGTCAGCATTTTTTCCATGAGGCTACCACGGCCCTACTGCTAAATTCCGAATCTGGGAAACACTGACATTGAGCTTTTTTAAATGAGGCTTTTAACCCGCCACATTTCCGTGGCTTCTGTTTCTGGATTCTTTGTGGGATTAAGATCGGATTCTCTACACACTTGGGGGTGGGGGTGGGGGTGTTTCCTTCTCTGCCTTTCTATATGTTCTGCTACCTAACCTGTAGGTGGCACTGTGTTGTAGTGGAATTGTGTACCTACACTATTTTATTTATTTATTTATTTATTTATTATTTTTATTTATATCCCTCCTTTTTCCCAATACTGGGACTCAAGGCGGCACTAGTGTTTCATTCTGCTATTCCCCTGAATGAAGGACTTTCCCCAATCCAAAAAAATCCATAAGCACTCTTGGAAAGCACGGGAGAGGCCCTGGAGGAGAAAGATGTCATCTAAAGCACTTGCAAACTACCATGACTGAGGAATGGTAAGCACACAGTAAAAGCCTCATCTAGAAAAGCTGTATGAAACTATTCAAGGTGGAGCCATAGATTAGGGGTGGGCAGTAGATCAGGATCCACCAGAAGGTCTCTGGATGATTTCTAGTAAATCAGCAAGGATTTCTGACTCCTAATTGTTTCACAGTTGCAATATGTAAAAAGTTTCCCCCCCTAAATTAGATTTCTGAAAAAGAACACTTAGGGGAAAGCCAGGAATTGATTTGCACAAATCCATTTAACTCACATTCCGAATATGCTTATTTGCTTGTGTTAACTGAGCCTTAATCAACAACAAATTATTAACTGACTCAGAGAACTGGATTTTGTTTTTCTTCCTTCAGTTAACAGGATGGTCATAATCACAATTATGATTAATGGAGGAGAGAGCGAGAGCAAGAGAATGAAAAACTGAACAAAAATGCACTTAGTTAACAAAATTGTAATATATAAAATCCAAAGAGGGATCTAGTAAAACCTGAAGACTGGGTAATAACTAGGGTTGTATCAAATGTGGACAATTCAGACAGGTTGATCCAGACAGATTCAGGATTCATCTGAAGTGAAGCAAGGGTCCTCTAAAGCACCCCAAAGCAAATCTGGATTCTCCCAAAGCTTCATGAACAATTCATAGATTTGGAGGCAGAGGAAACAGCAGACAGCACATTTGGGAAAATGGTGACATGTCTTCCCAAGCTTTTCAACACAAGGAAAATGTTAGGGTGAAGAGAGGAAAGGAGGGACACTAGGGGATGCAATTTTATGCTCCCCACCCCTCTCCCTGCTCCCATGCTCAGTGAAGTGCAATTGAAGGCAATGAGTTACTTCTGAGTAGACATGTTTAGCACAGTCCTCTCCCATCATCCACCCTTTCTTGGTGGAAGTAAGGGTCACTTGGGGGCAATCACCTTTTAAACTCATTAAAGCTATGCACAAATTCACAGGTTCAGAGATCTAAACAACAGGCAAAGGAATTCTCCCAACCCCCCTCTCCACTCCTGTACTTGGTAAAATTCAATTGAAGGCAGTGAGTTATTTCCAAGTAGATGTGTCTAGCCCACTCCTCTCCTCGTGTCCACCCTTTCATGATACAACTTTCCCTTCCACCCATCAGCGCTGCTCTCCCCAGCCTGCACCAAAGCCAGTTGAGGTCACACAGATTCCCAAACCTCACTGAAGCCACTGCAAAGGGAAAATCCATCAAATGAATTCAAAAAATGGAATCCACAAAACCAGTTTGCAACTAAGCGGGTTTTATGGTATGAAAACCCGTGCTTGACATGGCGAGGGGCATACATCATCTGCCACAATTGTCTGTGAGGTGCAGTAGAACCAGAGTAAATCCCCATGTAGATAGGGCCTTAGTTGTTGTTTGATAGTAATTATACATAGGCAGTGTCAATTCCCTTATCCCATACCCACCCACCACCATTTTGGCCCTGGTTGTATAGTCTTTATTTTGATTTAAGTTCCGTGTGTTATCTCTTTTGGTCTGTATGGGTCTCTACTTTCTGACTGCTGTAATACTTTACTTTCTGTCTGAGTCCGTTTTTTGTGGTGCATGTATGTGTGTGGTATGTGTGACCACTTTACTTACCGCTTTACACACACACACACACACACACACACTGTCAGGGTGGAAACTGAGCCGATAGCACCCCAGAGCAGTTCTGATTCTGAGGAGGTGCAGCAATCCGTGGGAGAGGAGCCAGCTCATCCCTCACAGGCACAGCAGCTGGCAGAGATTCCTCTTGCTGGCATTCCTGAGATAGATAGTGATCCTAGCAGTGAGAAAGTGCGGGAACGGGGCTTGCTTGACGCAGACGCAAAGAGCAACGAGCGATGGAGAGCGTGGAAAGGAGGCATAGCACCCATTTGGCGCGCAAGCAACAGCCGCCTCCCGTGGACCCAAGGGAAAGAGGGAGGATCTCTCCCTAGCCCATAAGTTCAGGATCTTCAAGTGACTCTCCTTCAAATGGGGATCAACTGCCTACTCGGCGCATAGGCCACTCTGCTGTTCCTTGCTTAGTCGCTGGTGATTAGCATCTGAAAGAGTCATTAAGTTGTAAAAGGATTAAAGCCTTGAAAAGAATCCTTTCATCTGTGTCTTGAGTTGGCTATTGGAGTCTACTGAAAGAGGCCGCTAGGTCACCTCCTGACACACACACACACACACACACACACACAGCTTCCAGATAAGGTTTTGCTGACACCATCGCCCTGCCTCATTCACAAACATTTACAAAAGGTCCAGATATCTTCTTCCACTTTTGATCCTCTCATGTTTTCTTACTGCTTCTTCCAGGCAGAATCCAATGCAGCACTTACGTACCACCGATTCCTTTCCACCCTGCCAATTCCCTTCCAGAAATGGTGGGTCCCACCAATTCCATTGCGCAAGCAGGACCCACTACTTATGCAAGGGAGATTTAGCACTCCCTAGGGGAAGCCTCAAAACAAGCAGAAACACTCATTTCTGGAAGGAGGCAGGTCGCCAGGGCTCCCTTATGCAAGGACCTGCCTCCTTCCAGAAATTAGCATTTCCATTCATTTTGGGTTGCCCTGGAAGTGCTAAATCTCCATTGCACAAGTGGTGGGGACCACTTGCACAATGGAATTGGTGGGGCATAAGAGAATCAGTGGAGACGTAAGTATCCCATTAGATTCTGCCCCCTATCTTTTTCCTTAATGCAGAAAACCCATTAAGGAGAAAAAGACAGAACAGCTGCACAGTGTCTTCTGATTGCTAGCTCTAGGAGCCCTCCATTGTGAGGCATCCCTAGTGTTCTGTATATACTGTGCCCAAGAACTATAATTAAACACATTATTAAAGAGCCCTAAACTGTATTTCATCCATCATAACTCCCTATCCCCTCCACCTATCCTTCTAAAATTTCACAGGA
This sequence comes from Heloderma suspectum, assembly GCF_057233095.1. Taxonomy (NCBI): domain Eukaryota; kingdom Metazoa; phylum Chordata; class Lepidosauria; order Squamata; family Helodermatidae; genus Heloderma; species Heloderma suspectum. The sequence goes on along the minus strand of NC_139460.1, from coordinate 253,252,830 downwards.
TACTTATTTAGGGGGCACCTCTATGATGTATGCATCAGAGTTGCCCCAAAAGCCACAGGTGGGGGAGCAAATCCCTTTTTAGTTCCCACTCAATCAACTTTAAAGACACCTAGGGGCACTTCAAGGTAAGTCATTTTCATACAAATTCTCAAAAACAAACCCACAGGAGGGAGGGGGGAAACAAATCCTTTTTTGAATCTCCCAAACTGCAAATGTTTCACAAAAACCCCTGCACCTAGCTCTCTGAGAATTGACAGGCTTCATCCCCTCAGAAGGGGCAACTGCTCCTACAAATTTCACCCAATTCTGACAAGAAGTTTTTAAAAAGCTATCAGCAGTTCCCTTAAATTAAAAAAAAAAACACTTTAAAGGCTACTTCTACAAAAAAACAAACCTTTGCCCTATTTCTGTGACATTTGGTAGCCTTCATCCCCTCAGAAAGGGATATGATGTCTCCATCTTATATCCAATTATGTCAACAACAATAACACTAAAACCATTATAGCCATTTATTTTCCAATGATAGTCAACAGGGAGTCATGAAGATTTGGATTTCCCCAAGTGTGGTTTTCATGAAGACCTGAGTCAAAATAGGCAGCTTACAAAGCAATCCAAGTTAAACAGGCAGTTGGTTACCCACTGTGTGAACAGAATGCTGAACTAGATACACCTTTGTTCTGCTTCAGCACTGCCCTTCTTATGTTTTTAAATCAGGCTGCATTCTGAATCACCAAAGTGGGGTCCAAACCAAACTTTGTGGTTGCTGCATACTCCAGATAATAACACAGCACATTAAATTCATTATTCATCAATGCAAAATAAGTCATTAAAAAAAAAACACCCACCCTGAACTATACAAAAATTGAAAAAAGGGCCTTGTTAACTACAGTGTTAAGGCATACAGTTATGAACATTGCTATGCCAAAAAGCAAAGAAGTGCAACATTAAGCAATCCATTCTATACCATCCTTTTCATCTGACCCGGGTGGGAACAGTGCTGGAATAAGCAACAGCCATTAGTTAAAACCCACTGTATGGAGGAAGACATAACTGACTAAAAAGTCCCTAAATGGTTAATGCATGTGGAAACAGTGAGTTGGGATGTTGGTTCTGGTTTCACTTTTGCCTACTTGCTTTGCCTGTGTTAGTCGTACAAAGAAGTTGCCTGTTAACATTAAGTAAAGCTCCTGTTTCATTGACTACGCTAAAGCCTCTGATTGTGTCGATCACAACAAACTGTGGCAAGTTCTTGAAGAGATGGGAGTACCAGACCACCTTACCTGTCTCCTGAGAAACCTGTACGAGGGTCAAGAAGCAACAGTAAGAACCGGATATGGAACAACCGATTGGTTCAAAATTGGGAAAGGAGTACGACAAGGCTGTATATTGTCGCCCTGCTTATTTAATTTATATGCAGAGTACATCATGAGAAATGCCAGGTTGGAGGAAACACAGGTCGGAATTAAGATTGCCGGGAGAATTATCAACAACCTCAGATACGCAGACGATACCACCCTAATGGCAGAAAGCGAAGAGGATCTAAAGAGCCTCTTGTTGAGGGTGAAAGTGGAGAGTGCAAAAGCTGGTTTGAAACTCAACATTAAAAAAACGAAGATCATGGCATCTGGCCCCATCACTTCCTGGCATATAGAAGGGGAAGAAATGGAAGCAGTGACAGATTTTATTTTCTTGGGCTCCAAGATCACCGCAGACAGTGACTGTAGCCATGAAATTAAAAGACGCTTGCTCCTTGGGAGGAAAGCTATGGCAAACCTAGACAGCATAGTAAGAAGCAGAGACATCACCTTGCTGACAAAGGTCCATCTAATCAAAGCTATGGTTTTCCCAGTAGCAACGTAGGGCTGTGAGAGCTGGACTATAAGGAAAGCTGACCGCCGAAGGATCGATGCTTTCGAACTGTGGAGCTGGAGAAGGCTCTTACGAGTCCCCTGAACTGCAAGGAGGTCAAATCAGTCAATCCTAAAGGAAATCAACCCCGACTGCTCATTGGGCAGCTGAGCTGAAGCTCCAATATTTTGGCCACCTAATGCGAAGAGAAAACTCCCTGGAAAAGACCCTGATGCTGGGAAAGACTGAAGGCAAAAGGAGAAGGGGACAGCAGAGGATGAGATGGCTAGATAGCATCACCGATGCAATGAATATGGACTTGAGCACACTCCAGGAGAGAGCGCAGGACAGGAAGGCCTGGCGTGCTATGGTCCATGGGGTCACGAAGAGTCAGACACAACTGAACGACTGAACATCAACAACAACAACAACAACAACAAAGCTCCTGTTTAAAGCCTACAGTTGTCTTCTGTCTCAAGTGTGGTCAGACAAAACTTACTCTGCAACAGGCTGGATATGTAGGCATGTATGGGGGCAGAGTCAACAGGGCTATATATGCCTGTCCTCCCCCTAGTTGACCATCTTTGTCCAGTGGTCTCAGAGCAGACGTGCAAGATGGAAGAGAAGACCAAGTAACTGCGTCCAGGCATTGGGCCTAGTGGGAGCGGCGTGGCCTGGCACTGTCTTCCCTGGAGTGCTGAGAGGTGTGAGTGGACGCCTAGTCAGCCCAGCATCTTTCTTCACACCATGCACCTAGCTGGGATAATGGCATTGTGGCTACTCTATCAGGTGGACAGATCTTAGTCAGAAGAAACAAGTCACAAGTAATGCCAGTGACATTATGGGAGCTTGGAGGGTTGAGGCCAAAAAGGCATTAAAGCAGTACCGCAATACTTGGCCCCCAATACCCAGGCATATCACATCAGGGCAAGTAAGGAGTGTGCATCTTCTAGAACTGAAGCTGGTTTTCAGGTAGTCTGAATTAGGGATGTACAGATTTTGTTAAATCTGTTCCATCTGCGTTTCCCGGATTATCAGGCGCCTTTCCATCTGTCATCTGCTCCTTGGCGGAATCAGATATTTTGTACAAGAATTTTGTTCATTTGCAAATCCACATTTGCGCTTATGCGCATATGGGCAAATGTGCATTAACACAAGAGCACACTTGCATTAGCACAAGTGCACATTAGTGAAAATCCCACCCTCCAGTAACAAAAAATGGTTGCAAGTCCATGGAATCCACACGACTTAGAAAAAGTTGTTCTGCTGCAGAATCCACAGGTCAGATTCACAGAAATCTGATTTGAATCCATTGCAAATTTCTCCAAAATCTCTAGTCTGGCCTTTACCTATGGAATACCTGATGCAGTGTTGCATGGGGCTGTGAGATACGGGACTATCAGCCCAATAAAAGGCAGATGGCTACTTTAGCCTTTCATGCAATGGGTAATAGCTGGGAGAACACTCCCCCAACATCTATATATGTAGTGTTAGAAAAAGTTCTTGCTTCTGGTTAAATGAGAGGCCAGGCAGGCGACAGTGGAGCCAACAAAGTTTTATTAATAGTTTTGCAAAACGGGTACAGAGCAGTCTGGACCCAGAGCGTGGCGCGCCCAACCTTTTTATACCCACCCATAACGGCTCAATACTTTTCCATCAGCTCTCTGCGCATGCTGTCGGTTTAAGCTGACTCATTGGTCACGTGGCATGCCTGCGTGGTCAGGTCACTAGCTGCTTATGGCGTCCTTTTTATCTAACACTTCCCCCTTTAAGGCTTTACGCATGTCTCACAGCTTGGTTTTTGGCGGTCCGAGTGCTTATCTGGTTGTTTCGGCTGTGCCGTATAGTAGGAGCATTTGTTTTGACAAAGCAGTTTCAATCAATCTTTGGGACAAACCTCTGGCACATGGGATGATGCAACAGCCAAACAGCACTAAGATTCCTTCTACCACTACCAATGAGATAAGGACGGAAGCTGCCAAATGCTTCCATTTGCCGAACCACTTTTCTAGCCAAATGGTGAGGGGGTTGTTAATCCCGGAATTTTCGGCCAATTCCTCAGATAGGGTGGTGAGTCATTGCAGTGCTTTTGCCACTGTGCCATCAGGAGCGTTGTTATTAGGGATGAAGGTGCAACACCTTCCGCTCAACATCACACACACGCCTCCTTTTTCCGCCAACATCATATCAAGAACACGCCGATTTTCCCAGGCCATTTGGCTAGTGGTGTCTAATTGCTCAGCTAAACCTTTTACGGCATCTCATGTATAGTTTATGAATTGTTGTTGATTGTAATAGATGTAATTGATCCAATCCACGTTCTTATTTATGGTCGCTCACCAAAACAGGGTAGACTCAAATCCTGCGGCTATCTGGTTTCATCCCTTGAATTCATCTGGGACCCCCCTTGGGACTCCTATTGAATCTATATATATTTGACTGTCAAAGGGGGTTGTGCTACATCTTTGGCGGTGGTGAGTGGGTTGCTGGGACGGGTGGAAGGCGATGGAGAAGGGGACCGCAAGCTGGACCAGTCCACAAGTTCCAGACCAGTTTGAGGGAAGGGTCCCGAAGAGTCCTAAGCCTCCGCAATACCACCAGAGATCAGCACGGGGAATCGGCAGAGAGTCATTAGCGAACGTGGTGATGTTGATACAAGTCGAGAGGTTTCCTAATGAAATATTATCTTCCTCAAGGGCCTGAGAGATGCACCCAGTATGGTTCCATCCCTCTATGGAAGATACGGGAGGTACAACGTGGTCCTCCCTCTTGGGGGGGGAAGTTTATTAAGGCTCTGGCAGCTTTTATCCCCCCATGCATTGGAGTGCTGGAACAGACGGATCATACAAGTGAGGAGGGAGGGCTGGTCCCAGCCTAAAGGGAAGGGCAATACCTTGGTGACAGATCTCCCAGCTGCGCACACGAAACGATCAGATTTGTTCAAAGATTTGGCGGTGTACTTCACCCACTCTAACCATACATTGTCAGTATCTCTGGTCATTTGAAGCCCGAGCTTTCCAGGGGCGATCTTCCATCTCTGGGACCTTTATTAGGGGCAGCGGACGTGGGGCTTTTGTGGTTAACCCGGCTTGCTGCACAACTTGCCTGATGGTCTGATGGACCCGCGGCGGGCTCCACTTATCTAATCCCCACTGCCCTCCCTTGGTGAGGCAAACTTTGGCCCCTAGTGATAATTGGCTTTTCCGACCACCAGTGTAATCGGTGTAGGGTTTGGTTAATTGTACCTCAAAAACCTTCTTTCCTAAGCAAGTGATAGACTTCATGAATTTATAGTATTCTGTCTCTAGAGAAGTTCTGAAGACTATTTTTCCCCCTTCTTGGCAACAAGATTGCTTTGATCCCGTTACTCCATTGGTAAGCAATGCTAGGACCCACAGCCGCTCCATTTTCTTATTGATCTAATCGGGCTTTCAGCACTCCCCTCTTTTTGGCTGTCGGGGGCTTCCCTTATCTAAGGCGGGGTTGGGAGGGCAGATTTTATTCTAGCCTCCCATTGAGAGCAAAATGTCCTATTAGTGACCTGACACAATCGCTTGTCAGGGTATAGGATTTTCTGCCTCTATTACACAAACACCTTGATTGTCAATATGCAATCCCCCCCCCCCCATTAATCTCAGGCTCGGCTGAGTCGGACCTTGGCTTTCCCCAAGTGTTGGAATTTGTAAATAACAGGCGATTGTGGCTCTTGGGTGGTCTCTTCGCCTGTGTCTCTGGCAGCTTCAGGGTGAGTGCCAGGGAGCAGAGGCCTGTTATTTCTGCCCATGTCCACCTGTTCTTTCCAGGTGACAGGAGGAGACAGGGGCCTCCGGAAAGGTTTTATCTGACTGCAGTGGGTCCACTTACTTGATCCTACAAGTTTTACACATGAGTGACTGGTAGGTCCCACTAAGTAAGGCCCTTCCCACCCCTCCTTTAGGGCTTCTTTATTCCACTTTTTCAGCAGCACCTCGTCCCCTGGTTGGAATCGGTGGATTGGTGCATCGAACGATAGCCTCTGGAATGGCACAGAATAGGCTCGTAGCTGCGAGAGAACAGACTGCAGAGTAGTTAATTGCCCCCTCAACATCTGATCCCCCAGTTCCCATTTAACCTCTTCCCTTCTCCCGCAATGCACCCAGGAGGGAAACCCAAATATTAATTCAAAGGGAGAAAGTTTTATGCCCTTTCTGGGCATTCTTCAAACTTTTGTCAGGGCAACGGGCAGGGCTTCGACCCACATGAGCTTCACTCCTCTCTGGAGCTTAGTTAAAGTCTCTCTGAGGCTACAGTTGGCCCTTTCAACTTGGCCACTCACTTGGGGTCTCCAGGGGCAATGGAGATGCCAATCTATCCCCAGGGCTTGGGCCAGTCCTTGGGTAATGGTGGAAGTGAAGTGCGAACCCTGATCTGACTGGATAGTTTCGGGCAAAGAAAACTGTGGTATTACCTCCTGCAATAATTTGGAGACTACAGTTTTTGCCTGGCAATTTTTACATGGGAATGCCTCTATCCATCCTGTCATTTGACACACAATGACGAGCAAATATCTGTAACCCCTGCAAGGTGGCATTTCAGCAAAATCAATCTGGACCCTTTGGAAGGGATAATATGCCCAAGGCCTCCCCCCTTTGGGCGGAGGAGGTGGTTTTGCAGGGTTAGTTTTCTGGAAGATTTCACAAGTTGATGCTAGCCGATGGGCATGGACCGTCAAACCTGGGGAAACAAACAGTCTTTTACAGTACTCAGTCATGGCTGAGGCTCCTGGATGTCCGAGGGAGTGATGCACCTGTTCCAAGATGGCCTTCTGCAGAGTAACCTTTCATCTGTCATTTGGATCCACCCATTGGCCCGGGGATGTACTCTGTGTTCTCGCGCCATTTGCAGCTCAGAGGAGGAATATGTAGGTGGGTCCTCCTGCCCCGGTAGGACTAGAAATGCCCCTTGAGCTCCTTCTTGGGCTGCTCTCTTTGCCGCCTCATCTGCTTTTTGATTACCCCTCCTCCATTTGTCCTCCTTCTCTTTTCTGTGGGCTCGGACATGGATGACGGCTACTTGCAGGGGCAGTTGAAGTGCATCAAGGAGATCTACTATTAGGCCCCCGTTGGCCACCGGGGACCCGTTAGCCGTGAGGAAGCCTCTTTCCTTCCATAACTGCCCATGGGCGTGTACGACAGCAAAGGCGTTTTTGCTATCAGTGTAGATATTAATTCGCTTTCCTTTTCCAGTTTGAAGCGCTTTTGTTAGGGCCACCAATTCGGTGGATTGGGCGGAGAAATGTGGTGGTAGCCATTCTTCATGTATGCTCTTGTCTTGAGTGACGACTGCCGCCCCTGTGTACCGCTTTCCGTTTAGCATGTAACTGGACCCGTCAGCAAACAAATCCTCAGCCCCTTCAATTGGCTCGTCCTCTAGGTCAGGTCGGCCTTTTGTATCTAAGTCCAGTATCTCGAGGCAATCATGATCGGGTGGTCCGGGCTTATCTGGGCCCTGGAGTATTGGTAATAGTGCAGTGATGTTAAAGCTGGAACAAGCCTTAAAAGTGAGGCTCTCTTTCAGGAGTAGGCTTATCTCATATCTGGAGTGCCTGGCAGGGTTGAGGAATTTGCTTCCTCCTCCGGATCCCAGGATCTGGGGCACACCGTGGGGGACCCAAATTTCAGTGGGTCCTCCCATCGTCATTTTCTCTGCCTCTGTGTTGATCAAGGCCGTGGCAGCCACAGCTCTAAGTCAGCTTGGCTGGCCCCTTGCTACAACATCTAGGACCTTGGAATAGTATCCCACGGGCCTCCAGGCTGGCCCTTTCTTCTGGCAGAGAACCCCTGAAGCTATCCCCTTATTTTCGTGTACATAGAGCCTAAAGGGTTGGTTGGGGTTCGGTATAGCCAGAGCGGGTGGATTTACAAGGGCAGCTTTGAGACTGAGAAAAGCCTTATTCATCTCTTTGGTCCATCTCCACTCCTTTAGTTTGTCTTTTTGCAGCGCTTCATAGAGTGGTCATGCTATTTCTCCATACTCTGCGATCCATAATCGACAGAACCCAGTCAGTCCCAGGTAGGCCTGTAGTTCACAAGGAGAGGAGGGAGCGGGACAAGTGCAGATAACCTCAACCCTGTCTTGGCTCAAGCTTTGTGTTCCCTTCATTAGTTGATATCCGAGAAACTTCACAACTTGCTGAACTAGCTGCACTTTGTCTCTGGATACCTTGTAGCCCCCTTCGGCCAGATGATTTAGAAGGGAGATCGACCCTTCTAAACATTCGTCCTTCATATGGGACGAAATCAGGAGGTCATCACAATACTGCAAGAGATTTATCTCAGGGTGTCGGTGGACCCATGGCCCTAAATCTTTCTGAAGCTGTTAGCCAAAGACGACAGGCGATAGGTTAAGCCCCTGGGGGATCATTGTCCATGTTACTTGAACCTTCACCTCGTCTTCACCTCCCACTGAAAGACAAATAATGGCCTCGAGTCCGGGTGTAGTGGGATACTGAAGAAAGCATCTTTCAGGTCTGCGACAGTAAACCACTCATGGCTTTCTGGAATTTTTGTCAAGAGAGTGTGTGGGTTTGGCACCACAGGATAGGGGGCTTCTATCTGCTGGTTAATGAGGCGGAGGTCTTGCACCAGTCAATATCCTTTCCCTTCCCCTTTGGGTACCGCAAGGATGGGGGTGTTGTAAGGGGACATTATCTCGATTAGGCGTCCCTCTTTTTGCAGTCTTGATATTACTGGCTGTAGTCCCATCTTTCCCTGTCGCGAGAGGGGGTGCTGCTTCACATGAACTGGCCTGGCTCCTGGTTTAAGGGGTACTCTGTAGGGTGCAGCTGTCTTGGCGCGGGCCGCCCCTCCTTTTCCAGCCCAAACCAGGGGATTAACTCGGTTTTCTATCTGTTTCCATTCTTCCCTCTCCTCTGCATGGGGTTCCGGCATGGCGTTTAAGAGTGCCATCTGATAATTACTACTTTGCTGTTTGGGGAGCCGCACCTCCATTTTTCCATCTGGGGTAAATGCAATTTCGAGTTGGAGTTTAGCCAATAGGTCCCTCCCTAATAATGCCACCGGACAAGATGGGGTGCAGATAAACACATGCTCTAAATGGGTGTTTCCAACCTTAGTGAGGAGTGGTCGGGACAAGAGTACCCAGGCGGCTCTCCCTTCAACACCCATTATGGTGGTAGTCCCTCCTGTTCCTCCTGGTGGTCGAGTAAGAGGAAGGATGGACAGGGCAGCCCCTGTGTCTATGAGGGCATCGTAAGGACAGCCCCCAACTTTAATTTTGACCATGGGGTCCCTCTTAGCCTCTGTTATGGCCAGGAGGGGGCCAGGCCCCGGTCCGTCCTAGTCCTCCCTAACATGGAGGACTCCTTGGGCTCCTCCCTCTGTGTGATCCCTCTCTTTTCATTTTAACACTTCACATTCACATTTCCAATGTCCAGTTTTCTTGCAGAAGGCACACTGGTCCTTCCCGAGGGGAGGCCCCTTTCTCTTTCCTTTCCCTCTCCTTCCTTCCTCTTTCTTCTCTTCCTCCCCTTTAAACATAGCTGCAATAAGCTTTGCCTGTCGCTTTTTGCGCACTTTTTCTTCTTCTTCTTCTTCTTCTTCTTCTTCTTCTTCTTCTTCTTCTTCGTCTTTTCTTCTTCTTCTTCTTCACATCTCTCATATACCTTTTGGGCCACTTTCACTAACACCCCCAGGTCTGCTGCCAGCCCTCCTTCGACTTTTTGCAATTTTTTTCTAATGTCTTGGAAACTATTACCCACGAACTGAGTCGTGAGAGTTCTCAAATTATTGGGGTCACTCAGGTCGATGTCTGTATATTTCCCAAAGGCTTCCCTCAACCTCTGAAGGAAGGCTGTGAGCGACTCATTTTTATCTTGTTTCAATGTTAAAACCTTTTGCAAATTGGGGGCCTTTCGTGCAGCTTGTCTTATGCCCACTAAAATGAGCCAAAAGTACTCGGTGTGCCGTTGCCTTTGGGCAGTGGTGGTTACTCCCCAATCAGGCCGCCCTAGGGGCAACACTGCTACTATTTCATCCTCAGCCACTTGGGGGCATTCCTCCCTAAGCTTGGCACACGCCCCAGCAAGAATAGTGGGTTTCTGGCTGAGAAAACAAGTATTCAATAGCATTTGAGTATCGTCCCAGGTGGGGTTGTGAGTGAGTCTCACATTTTCCATTAAAGATAGGAGCAGTCCAGGATCCTCATCAAAAGGGGGGTTGAATTGTTTCCAATTGTACAAGTCAGATGTCGTAAAAGGGACATATATGAACATAGTCCCTTGGGGATGTTGAGCAGTGGGATCCGGGAACTCTCTTATGGGGAGCGTCAGCTTGGTTGGTGATTGCAGATCCTTCCGCAGATTATAGGTGGAACCTCCCTTTTCCCCTCTACTCTCTGGGCTATCTGCCTTTTGTAGGAAGGGTCCCACTTCTTCCCTCATCGTCTTTAGGGCTCTCTCAAGTCCCTCTACACACTGTTGGAGGCGATGGCGGTCTTCCGTCACGAGATCACGATCTCCTACCTCTTTACTGAGCAAGTTTTCCGCCAAGGGGGTAGGGGGGCCAACCAGGTGGGGTCGTGTGGTGCCAGACACGGCCGTTCCATAGGGAGGGGGAAGTAATGGATCCTCCGGCACCGTCGGTAAGGCGGCCAGTGGCTTTTGTTTTTTGATAAGTCTAGTAGTTATTACGGGGAGGACCAGAGATGTGCATTTTACCACCCAAGTCACTGGTTTTCCTTCTAAGGGCACATTCATTGCCCAAAAGTCAATGTAGGGGAACTGGTCCCAACTTCCCCTTTGGATAACTATCACACGCACAGCGGATACAATTTTGGGGTCGAAGGACCCCTCGGGTGGCCACCGTGGTTCCGATACCGGCCACTCCAGGGTACAAAGAAGGACGAGACCATCCTTCGTCATTTTTGTTCCATAATCTTGCTTAAACTTATTCCATTTGCGCAAACAACATCCCAAGGGTGTCTGAGACTTTTCTTCAGGCCTAGAGTGGGATCCGCCCATGACAGCAGTGGTTTCAGCCAACAATTCGTACACTTCGCCCTCCTCTGACCCAGCCCGTCGCCGGGATAGGGAAATGCAGATCGGGGCTCCTCACTCGCTTCACCCTGAGGCGTCTCACACAAATCTCGACACACACACCACTGTCCCGCAAATTCCCCGAATGTAAGTTGTCACTTACCCTGAAGTCTCAGTACTTCACCCGCAGTTGCGTCCAGCTGCCTCATGGATCCACTGTCGGTGCCTTAAGAGGGTGTTCTCAGTCTTCCTTACAATGGCGTTGGTCCCCGAGCGTCTCCCCGCTGCCAGGGAGTGGAAGGCAGTATAAGTTAACCACCTGTGGCCACTTCCCCACTGCAGCCCCTCGGCTCGATGCACAAGGACGCGCCCCAGAAGGCACAATCCGAGTCACAGCACCAAATTGTTAGAAAAAGTTCTTGCTTCTGGTTAAATGAGAGGCCAGGCAGGCAACAGTGGAGCCAACAAAGTTTTATTAATAGTTTTGCAAAACGGGTACAGAGCAGTCTGGACCCAGAGCATGGCGCGCCCAACCTTTTTATACCCACCCATAACGGCTCAGTACTTTTCCATCAGCTCTCTGCACATGCTCTCGGCTTAAGCTGACTCATTGGTCATGTGGCATGCCTGCGTGATCGGGTCACTAGCTGCTTATGGCGTCCTTTTTATCTAACAGTAGGATGCTTGAAGTTTGGGCTAGATCACAGGACAGTGCATCAGTCATAAGACTGTCCATTTCCCCAGAGACATTGACAGAGCAGTGATAAGGACATTTGCTTCTCATTGTTTGAGGCCCTGTCATTTCATGATGCAGCCCTTACAGGCTTGCAGGAGGAGGGGCATTTAGTGTTCATGGGCTCATAGTGGGGTCAAGAAATTATTCATCTGGCAAGGCATTGGAGCTTAGGGACCTATGTCATTTGGTCTGTGTCGCCTGAATCCAGATTTACTGGTCTAAACAGACCAGCAGCACAGGGGAGCATCAGTGCCCTTGGATGCTAGTCCAGTACAGCTCACCATTAACCAGACACTACTAAGGGTCTGTTGCTAAGGTGGCCCTGGATGGAACTGAAGGAAACAACTGTCCTTCCTCTGATATAATGTTGCAAGCTTTAGCACTAGGGACAGGTTTTGCCTTTCTATCAACTGTGCCCTTTGTAGTCCTTTTACTTTAGCCCACCAATCAGAGATTCCTACAATCAGGGAGGCACTGTTGGGGGGGGGGGATCTCATTATTCCAGTGCCTGGGGCATGGAACAGGCTTTCAGCCACCTCAACAGTAACCTTTAATGAAGCTGGTTTTCATTTTCCCATACGGCTCAATAATACCCAGAAATGCCCTGAACAACCCCAGCTTACTCTGCTCTCATTTAATACATTCAAAACTCAGATATTATTTCTGTAAGAAAGGGTGTCTTAGCATACAAATGCTGTAAGATTAAAAAAAAAACTAGGTTGTTTCTTCTTCCTCCTCCTCCTCCTTTTTTAAAGTAACCCAGGTGAGTAAAGGTTACACTGGGCTCAGGGTCATCCCAGAGAAATCATGTTAGCCTCAGTCATCATTAAATGAAAAGAGTGGCTATTTGATGCTGAAGCCTAAATCATACATATTCATGCCAAACATGAAAGAGATCTTGTTATGAAACTTTAACCTGTCATAGGGGGGCAGGTAGGTTATTCTTGCCTCAATTGCTCGTGTTTTTTAAGCAGATGCACAAAGTGTCATAACAGCTGATCCTCTGACAGACTGCAATTTCCATTGAGGTAAGGCACTGATGAGAAGCTCATGCTGTGTAGACAAATCAAACTTTAACATGTTTTGTAGCTGATGGAAATAGTTCAAAACACAGCTAGGAGGCAATGTTAGTGCAGAGACCATACTTTCTTTTTAAAGATTTCAACATGAAGGGTTTCAGAGGGTGGTTAAAGATTTCAGTACTGTGAGATTAGTGTTATGGTTTGTTCACACATTATAGTGAGGGCCTGTAATATATAAGACAGTTTGAGAGAAAGTATATATGCAATTTGATGATGGCATATGTGATGGTGGAAATGCGTTTTGGATACAGTTTGATACCAAAGCTACCGACTGATCCATTCAAAACTGGACCCAAGGCAGCCATGAAAACATGCAGGATTAGTTACATCCCAGTAAACGGCAAATGTGGAAGGGGACTGTATCATATCCATTGTTCTTGTAATTACAGTGCACTTTCCATTGCTATGGCAAAGACTTTGTTGTTGTTGTTCAGTCGTTCAGTCGTGTCCGACTCTTCGTGACCCCATGGACCATAGCACGCCAGGCCTCCCTGTCCTGTGCTCTCCAAAGAGGGATTAGATATCAATAGAAAATGATAAAAATAATTGTGCCCATGTTGAAGACCTTTTTATTCTCCCAAGCTTCTTAGTCATTCAGGTTTTTTAAAAATGGTGTTAATGCTTTTTAGGTCTTGCACTGCTGCTAGTTTATACTTTGGTTTTATTCTGTTGTTGTTTCAAGCTTCTTTAGTTTTTATGTTTTATAATGTCATTATACTGTATGGCTTTAAGCTTTATTTTGTGAACGGCAGTATACATTTATATACTGCCCAACAGCTGATTCAGCTGTTGGGCAGTATATAAATGTAATAAATAAAAATAAAATAGAATATGCCGGACTCCATATCCATCTGCCACCATTTTGTGATTGACTCTGCTCCTGCACTGCCATTTTGTGACTGGTGGGCCTCTGTAATTTTCAGTCCTCTCAAGTGGGGAGAAGTCTCCCTAATGAGGGGCATGCAGTGGGGGTCGAAAGAGAACTGACAGAATAAGCAGAAACCTACTAGGGACATGCACACTGGGACTGTGGGGGAAGGGTTCCCGCCAAAATTCCTCAGCTATAGAAGTTTCCTGGATCAACACTCCAGGCAGGCACAGAGCCAATATGTGTGATGCAGAGAGACCATGAAGAGGAACAGATAATTCTTAGCATCCTCACTAAGCTTCAGTTCCCAGGATTCTTTGAGGAAAGCCATGATTGTTAAAGTGGTATTACAGACTTTTAGTTCAGATATGCCCTAAGAGCTGGAAGGGGTACTACAGAGGTTTTGTTGCCTTTTGATTTAAACACACACACTTCCACTTCTTTCATCCCAGTGACATCTCAGATCTAACAGGTTTTGCAGGTTGCTGAAATTTGCAAATGGTTTACTAGTTACTAGTGGGGTGAATATGCACCCTTCTGGTAGTAATACCTCCCTCATACTATATTCAATTCATTGGGATGTTGGTGAAGACTGTCTCCAACCGTAACAATTACGCAGAGAACAGAGAATTCCAGCAGGCCTTCTCGTAATGCATGGCTGAGAAAAACTGCACCTACCAAAATTCCCTCTAATTTCACAATTATTAACGTATAGGAGTCTCATCCTCCTTCATGTCCAATTACCCATATTATCACATCTGTGAAACAGACTGAAGCACAGTATAAGCTGATGGTGTAAGAATCTGATGTAACTGTTTTGTGGGGGCAGGAGGGGGATATAGTTGCAAGCTCATCCTCTAGACAAAGCAAGTTGCAGTGAAGACTCTCTTCTCACTTTGTGAGCTAATGAAGTGCTAAAATCTTCACAGACACAGCAAAGCTCTCCTCCAGAGTTTTGTAAAGCAAATGGAAACTGTTCAATTGACTTGGAAGCTTGGAATCAATGGGAAAATAATCTAAAACTTAAGCCCATGTCCACTCTTTCATGTTAATAATTACAGTTCTGTAAGAGGCCCGGGGTGATGCAATTTTATGGACAGGATGCCTGTTTGCTTGGTTGAACTATTTCCCTTCTTTGCCATTTAGTAATTCGTTGTTTGTTTTTCCAGGTAAATTCCCTAGGGTTTCTTTACTTCAAACTCTTGGGTACTTTCCTAATCATCACAGCCCCCACTGCAGGGGGCAAGCCAAAGGGCTGTTTTAAAGAGAGCCAGAGTGCCTTGCACATACAGAAAGAAGAAGGATGGGAGGGGGTACCTTGAGCTCTGAAAAATAAAAGCAGCCATTTCTTTTGAGATGAAGCAGCCTGTCCCACAGCTGGTGGGAATGTTTGAATACACCCCCCTGCTGAGCAAGCAAGCAGATTTTGAAATATATTTGGTGGGGACTACATGCTGTACTGTGGGGGCAAGCAATGAGTTTAAAGCAAAGTGATGAAATGAATTTTTATCTTTGCTGCTTAAAACAGAAAGAGAGAGAAGAATGATTATAGTGGTTGATTTTTTTCAGCACTATCTTTGATTAAAACACTTTCAGGGAAAACTCATTTAGAGAAAGATTTGTTACAGAAACATCAGCAAAGAATTAACTTGATAAGATCTGTCAAAGGTAGGGATGAGCTTAACTCAACTGAAATTTTACTAGTCTCAAATCTGGTCCTTCCTGATGAATGCCTCCAGCTGTTACATGTACTTACCTCTTCTCTGGGAAAATATACTAAGAGGCATATCAACATTGCATTAATACTTAACCACAGCATTCATGGCATCCTATTATTTAAGGCTTTGTTTTAGCTTTGGCATGCTTTGGCCAGTAATAATGAAGGCTAATTATTAATCATTCAGTCTAGCAGATCACCCAGGGACATTTGAGATGAGCTGAACTGGACCCCCAGGCTGTGGTTTGCCCAGCCTGGTAGTGAGGGAGGCCAGGAAGGAGGAGGACAATGGGAAAGTGAAAGATTTAGTTTACAACACAATAATCTCATGCAGATTTTCTGAGAAGTGCCACTGTGTTCAATGGGTCTTATTCCCAAGTAAGCATGCATAGGATTTCAGCCTTATAGCACAACCTTTACACTCAATTGTTTATTAATTATTAGTATTACTGTATTACTGTATTTTATTGTGGTATGACCAATTCAGTCACATATACTTGGCATCTGGAAGGATGAGGCCTGGTTTAAAATATTTTAATAAATAATGTTCATGTCTACTCCAAAGTATGTTCCTTTGAGTTTAATGGGATTTATTTCAGCTAAGTGACTGTAGAATTGTGGGATTAGGCAGTGAAACCGGGGGCCGATCTACACTTACAGGTTTTTCTGCTTCCAGTGAGGTTTGACTGCCCATCTTTCACACTATGCAGTATCTGCCTTGAATTGGAACCAGAATTTACCACTTCCGTGCTCCCACTTTCAATACCCTGATATCCCGGTATTTCCCCTTAATGTGGTTTGATTTTCCTAGGGGTGGCGGAGAATTCTGCCACGGATCTCGATGAGGCCGAATGCCAGTGTGCCCACCCCCACCCTGCAAAAGGCAAGCGAAATGGAGCACTCACCTGCTGCTGTTCGCGCTGCTCTGCGAATGGCGGCTGCATCTGCGTCTGCCATTCACTTCACCATTTTAGCCATGATAGTCTACGTAAATACTTACATAGCTTACCACGGCTAACGCAGGGACACCTTTTGTGTCCCTGCGGAGGTGGTGATAGGCTACATAAATATTTACATAGCCTATCACGGCAAAAGACAAGGACGCAAATGGCCATGGCTACGGCGGCCATTTGCGTTCCCTTTTTTTTTTTTGCCGTGATAGGCTACATAAATATTTACATAGCCTATCATGGCTAAAAAAGGGAACGCAAATGGTGGCTATGGCAGCTGCCATTTGTGTCCCTGCGCAGCCCAGCAGCAGCCAGATGTCGCTGCGGGCTGCCCCGGCTGGCGGCTCCATGGAGTCACCGCGGAGTGGAGCCGGCCGACGAGGATTTCGGGGGGAGGGACAGAGCGCCTCCCTCCCCACACCATGGATGTATGAAACAAAACAGGTAAGTTGTTTCGTACATCCTTAGATTTTCCACCTTCGCTACCATATCTGGTCGTAGTCCCCTCCCCTGCCTGTCCATATACGGCGGTGTTTGTATTTCCCTCCTGTCCAGTCACAGCTCTCGCTGGCCCCATGTTGTCTTCCGGCTACTGATCGCATACCTTTCTCAGCACTCAATTTTTTCTCAGCAACAAGCAAAGGGCTGGATGTGCACATGCTTGTCTAATCTCAGAAGCTAAGCAGGCTCGGCCCCGGTCAGTAGTTGGATGGGGGAACGCCTGGGAATCAGGCTTCCTGCATGAGGAAGGGGTTGTTCTATCCCTTCAAATGAGTCTAACTTTTACCCCCTTCTATCCCCCACTTCATCTTTTTCTTTTAAAAAAAATTAAAGCGTTATCTTCGAAGAATCGTGGCTTCTCCATGATTTTTTTTTCTAATTCAGGCATGATCTTTGAAGTTTCGAAGATGTGAAGCTTCACATCTTCAAATTTTTGAATCTTCAAAGATCATGCCTGAATTAGAAAAAAAAATTGCGGGGAAGCCACGATTCTTCGAAGATAACACCTTAATTTTAAAAAAAAAGGCCAAAGCAGGGGATAGAAGGGAGTAAAACTTAGTCTCATTTGAAGGGATAGAACAACCCCTTGCTCATGCAGGAAGCCCGATTCCCAGCCGGTCGCCATCCAACTACTGACCGAGCTGACATGAAGCTTCAAATCTTCGAAGATGCCAGCAGCCCCCCCCAAACTTGAGCGCTGGGTGCCACCGCCATTGTCCCTCTTCCTCGCACTGGCTGTCAAGGGCTGGCATGGGGGAAAGAGCATTGGCAGACACCCCCCAGCTACTCACCCTGGCATCCAGCAGGTGGGGGGGGAGAAGAGGATAGGTGCCTCCTTCTTCCATCCACCCCCACCTGCTACAGCAGTGGTGGCAAGGGACAAGCTGGTCATTTTCCCCAAGGCCAGGAAAACATGCAGAAAATGACAAGCCTCTCCCACGCCACTGCTGCGCGGTGGGCGTGGAATCAGCAGAAACAGGAGTTTCTGATCCTCCAATGAGAGCCACTGTCTTTAAGAGCAGGAAAACAGCATGGCTCTCAAGTGTGAACTGAGCTCGCGCATTCGATGAAGCACTGCAATGGGGAAAATGGCTGAGTGTGGATAATCATGTTTTAATGCGAGAGCATTTAACCTGACAGGACACCGAATTCATTGCGATGGCGGGCGCAATGTAGATCGGCCCTGGGTTCCCAGTCTGAACTGGCTTGCCAGCCTGGGTTGTGGTCTAAGATATCTGAAGAAGAAAACAGTTTTTTTTTTGAAACTATCTTAACAGTTTCCAAGAGGTTTCTAACTTACATAAGTAGCTTTTGAAGTGGATGGCATTCTGTGTGCTTCTGAGCCACCAAATAACATGTTCAATAGTACATCTGTAAATCAGAGCATTACAAATTACATGCATATCTTGTACACTCTCACCCAAATATAAACTGATGCTGTAAAGTTATCCTGAAAGTCTTACTGCTTAGGGAAATGGGGTGTGTACAAAACTATAATTATGCGCATTTCTAGACAGCCTTTCCATAAAGTTCATTGTATGTTTCAGGACATTCCAAAAACCGAAGCATGAAAACAAATCCTTTTAAAAAACAATAACTGGAAACAATTTTGAATCGCTTGATTCATGTATGCACTTGCAGTTAATGATTGCCAGGCACATACATTCCTCCTTTCAGATCCCAAGTTCTTAGAAAAGAAGTCTAAGCTGAATCCAGCATTATAAGTGCAATATACTGCTAACACCTGCCATTTTGAAAATGATCCTTAAAGATCATTAACAAAAAGTTTTTTGTTTATTTAAAGTGGCGCTGGAGGAGGAATACAATAATGGTTCAGAGGGTTCACTCAAATTATTAGGGTGGTTAAAACAAAAGTATTTGATCAAATGATTTAGGTTGTTTCAAACAAAATGACTTGGGCACCAAGTGTCCAAGTCTTCTGTGCCAGAAGTGCAGGCTGCTTTCAGTTCCACGCACTTGGGCCATGTTTGCTTGCTGACCTAAAAACTCCATCTTCAAATGGTTGTGTATATAAAACATTTTTGGTCTTCAAAGTGTATTGCAAAACCTCTTTTGTCTAATGCAGACTCACTTAATGGGTTGAGTTCAACTCAGGAATGAACAATACATCATTTGCTATGTCTGCAACATTTTTAGCAGGCAATTGGCATTGTAATACTCCACTCCCTATGCCTTGAATCTTCACAGTTTTCCCATTTGCTGTTTGGACTTTTCCATAATCACTTTCACTAAATTTATCAAAAAAAAATTCACTGGAAAATGTACTGTGGCTAGTGCATCCACTGTCTATAATACAGTTCTTTGACTCTGGTTCATTGTTGCCGGCCATAAGGCTCTTGTGATTCAAAAGGAAATTATTCTGTCTTGTTCTTTCCCCATTTAAAATTGCACCACTGCTGCAATCAAATTTTAGAGACCCCCATATTAAAACATCAGGAAATCTGATCACAGATCTCCTATGTAATATGTAACATAGTTTGGGCCATAGTCGCAACATTATCTCATTTTAATAAAACCACCCGCCCCCATGCCCCGCATTATGTCCTAAACTGAATACTTTGCACTGTTTTGAAATTATGTTCTGTACAGTGTGTGTGTATCTATATCTATATCTCCTTGAGGCTCAAGGAGGGGTGGCGCTGCAGACAGGAGGGGAGAATATTTACATGAAGCAGCAGATTTAGGTGAAATGGGAGGTACTATGAAAATATAGGCCAGCCCTGAACCTATGGGACAGAGGGAAATATAACTTGAAATTAATAAATAAAATGCATCTCTTATAAGCATAGCTCACATATGCCACGGTTTAAAGACGCCTACAGAATACTGATGGGACAGGACAGAAAGAAACAGCACATCAGTCACTGGTAGAAGAAGGACCCCTTGTGGTTAAAAAGAAAAAAATGAATGACTACATGCTAGAAAAACAGCTTCTAGTCATGGGGTGAAGATTTTTTTAAAATTAGAGATATAACAGCAGAACGTCCCTTTAAATTATTAACTGGATGGCTATGATAAAAAAAAAACTACCAGCAGCACAATGTATGTTTAATCAGATTCAAGCCCCACTGTGCTCGGTGCTGCCTAGTCCCACCCTAAGGGTGTATAGGACTGCAGCCTTAGAAGAGATATGCAAACAGGATAATATGTTATATGGGAGAGATAAGCATGTGCACATGAAAATTAAACTACATTATCTAATCACAACGGATAAATATCCTATAACAACATGCTCAAAATATCAATAAAGCCATCAATACTGTCTAAAGGCTGAGGTCTTATCTGCTGACAACTGAAATATAGGAAAGGACATTATCACATACCATGGACAATGAAACAAAAGATGGATCTAAATATCCATACTTCCGAAGCTCTATCATCCAGTTCCAGGATCGATGTTACCTCATGCTTGCACCTCCCTGAAGACTAGGGGTACATTTTGATATGATTTATGAGGCAGGAGTATTTTATTGATAAAATAATGGCACGTAACTTGTGGTCCATCAACCTCCTGAGAATCAAAGTGGGGAACTGGATGCATTATCTTGCATGTCCTAGAAGACTACCTCTGCATCAGCTGAAGTGTCATGGATATTGCTGCTGAGGGATAAACCAGGATTATGAACAAGCCCTAAAGCTACATGCCCCAATCTAGTCCTACTCACGCATGCTATTACTGGACTGAGATAGAGATTCACGTCCCAATCTGCACAGATGCAACCATCAAGTTCAATGAGGGCCAGATTAACATGTTGATGCACATCTACTTCAGCTGTCTGCGTGGAACTCCCTTGCTGGTTGGGATGAATACTTGTATCTGATTCCTTTAATCCTAGAACTAATGAGATCATACC
Source organism: Heloderma suspectum (assembly GCF_057233095.1). Classification (NCBI taxonomy): domain Eukaryota; kingdom Metazoa; phylum Chordata; class Lepidosauria; order Squamata; family Helodermatidae; genus Heloderma; species Heloderma suspectum. The sequence continues at coordinate 253,232,219 of NC_139460.1, read as the reverse complement.
AATGTGTCCAGAGAAAGAGGAATGTGCTGTATTATTTCCATGTTATCAGTGAGGCATTCTTTTTTAAAGTTTTTCTCCCGTTACTCAGCCTTCATTGAATATTTTCTCTCTTTAGGACATACACAGCAACTTCACTTCTATTGTAAACAATCTCTCTCTTTCCACAAACCATTAATAAGTACTATGATTACAGAAAGCTCCCCTTTTTTTCTTTGCAGTCTTGCTAGTCACTGCATATCTAAATAGAATATATGTATAACGGTCTTCTAGCTGCCTTGTTGATTTGGTTGCATTTAGGGCCTGTTTATTTCTTCCACTATTTTTACACTGGGGAGAGGTGAGGGGGGGAGAACTGTAACATTAAAAATAAAAAATAAGCTGCTATTTGATGCACTTCCTTTACATTAAAACGGCACCAGGCTTCCATCTTGCTTTTAATTTATTTATTATTTTATTTATTTCATTTCTATACCACCCAATAGCCGAAGCTCTCTGGGTGGTTCACAAAAATTAAAACGAAACAACACACAATAAAACAATTTAAAATATATAGAACATTAAAACCACAATATAACAATACAACCACAATAAAACCTAGCAGCAGTACAGGAGTTTAAAATACAGATTTAAAACAGCAAAGATAAAAATTTAGAAAGCTAAAATGCTAAAATGCCTGGGAAAATAAAAAGGTCTTCACCTGGCACCGAAAGGAGTACAATGTAGGCGCCAGGCGAACCTCACTAGGGAGCTCATTCCAGAGCCTGGGTGCCACAACAGAAAAAGCCCTCCTCCTAGTAGCCACCCACCTCACTTCCTTTGGCAGGGGCTCACGGAGAAGGGCCGCTGATGATGATCTTAAGGTCCGGGCAGGCACATATGGGAGGAGGCGATCCTTCAGGTAACCTGGCCCCAAGCCGTTAAGGGCTTTAAATGTTAACACCAGCACTTTGAATAGGGCCCGGAAATGGACTGGCAGCCAGTGCAGCTGGAAAAGTACTGGCGTAATATGAGCTCGCAGGCCAGTCCCTGTTAACAATCTTGCTGCCTATTTTGGACCAGCTGAAGTTTCCGGACCGTTTTCGAAGGCAGCCCCACATATAACGCATTGCCGTAATCCAGACGAGAAGTTATCAGAGCATGGATAACTGTAGCTAGGCTATCTCTGTCCAGATAAGGGCGTAGTTGGTATACCAGGCTAAGCTGATAAAAAGTGCTCCGTGCCACTGAGTTCACCTGTGCCTCAAGTGACAGTTCTGGATCCAAGAGCACCCCCAAACTACGAACCTGATCCTTTAGGGGGAGTGCAACCCCCTCCAGAACAGGTTGAATATCACCTAGCCGGGCAGACGAACCACCCGCTAACAGTACCTCCGTCTTGTCTGGATTGAGTTTCAGTTTATTAGCCCTCATCCAGTCCATTACCGTGCCCAGGCACTGGTTCAGAACAGCCACTGCCTCACCTGGTTTTGATGAGAAAGAGAGGTAGAGCTGGGTGTCATCTGCATATTGATGGCACCTCAGCCCACACCTCTGGATAACCTCCCCCAGCGGTTTCATGTAGATGTTAAACAGCATGGGGGATAAAATAGAGCTCTGTGGAACCCCGTGGCACATTTGCCATGGCACAGAGCAATAATCCCCCAACACCACCTTCTGGAATCGGCCATCCAAGTAGGAGCGGAACCACTGTAGTGCAGTGCCTCCAACTCCCAACCCAGACAACCTATCCAGAAGGATACCATGGTCGATGGTATCGAAAACCGCTGGGAGGTCCAGGAGAATCAACAGGGTCGCACTCCCCCTGTCCCTCTCCCGACAAAGGTCATCCCACAGGGCGACCAAGGCAGTTTCCATTCCAAAACCAGGCCTGAAGCCCGATTGAAATGGATCTAGATAATCCGTTTCTTTCAAGAGTGCCTGGAGCTGTCCTACAACCACCCGCTCAAGCACCTTGCCCAGGAAGGGGATGTTGGCCACTGGCCTATAATTGTTAACATCCTCTGGGTCCAGGTTAGACTTTTTCAGGAGTGGTCTAATTACCGCCTCTTTTAAAGTGGCAGGCACCACTCCCTCTCTCAAGGAGGAATTTACAACCTCCTGGACCCAGCCAGACAACCCCTCCTTGTTTGATTTAATAAGCCATGAAGGGCAAGGGTCAAGCACACAAGTGGTCGATCGGACTTGGCCAAGCACCTTGTCCGCATCCTCAGGCCTCAGTAACTGAAACTCATCCAATAAAACTGGACCAGACGGTGCTCTGAACGCCTCTAGCAATGGAACTGCATTAATGGTGGTGTCCAATTCATGACGAATCTGAGCGACTTTATCCTCAAAGTGCCACGCAAACTTGTCACAGCGTGCTACCGAGGGTTCCACCATCTCTCTCCCTGGCCCAGAATGTAACAGGCCGCAAACCACTCGGAAAAGCTCCGCTGGACGACACTGAGAAGATGCAATGCTGGTGGAAAAGAACTGCCTCTTTGCCACCCTCACCGCCACAGAGTAGGCTCGATAGTGGGCTCTTACCTGTGTTCGGTCAGACTCAGCACAAGTTTTCCTCCACCTGCGTTCTAGCCGTCTCCCCTCTTGCTTCATTGCCCTCAGCTCAGGTGTGTACCAAGGAGCTGGCCGGGCTCTGCTCAGAGGGAGAGGGTGCTTGGGCGCGATCGTGTCAACCGCCCGAGTCATCTCTGCATTCCACAGAGAGACCTGGGCTTCGACAGGAGCACCAGCCATACCAGCAGGAAAATCCCCCAGAGCCCCCATCGGAATCCATTAATCTCTGGGGGCGGACCATTTTAATAGGTCCCCCACCCTTGCAGAGGGGAAAGGCCGCCAGGAGTCTAAACCTCAGCAGGAAGTGATCTGACCATGACAAAGGGACAGATGTTAATTCCTCCACTTTCAGATCACCATCCTCCTGCCCAGTCGAGAAAACCAGATCAAGCGTGTGTCCTTTTGTATGCGTTGGGCCGATGACATGTTGGGACAGCCCCATGGTTGTCATGGCGGCCATGAAGTCCTGAGCCGCCCCGGATACAGCGGCCTCGGCATGGAAGTTGAGATCCCCCAGGACCATCATCCTAGGGGTCCTCAACACCAAGTCCGAGACCACCTCCGTCAGCTCAGGCAGGGAGTCTGATGGGCAGCGGGGTGGGCGGTACACCAACAGAATCCCCAGTCTGTCCCGGGTACCCAACACAAGGTACAAACACTCAAGATCTGCACTCGAATGAGCAGGAAGCCTGGAGAGGGGGATTGAATTTTAACAGCATTCAAGCCCTGCTGTGGGGACTGAGGCACTGGCATATCTTATGAGCCATTCAATTTACACTTGCCAGCTTGGTTCCTTGAAAATTAGAAAGTTCTGCTTGATGATTTAGACTAAGGCCTTGAACAGATTGCTAGACATTGAAATAAGGCTGGCTCCCATGTTTCCACTTGGGATCCAGTGTTCCCATAGGGATGAGACCCTATACTCCCCTATATCTAACTGGCTTGGCATGCGCAAATAGCAATCGCCACCACTTACTCGGTCTATTCCTAGCTCATACACATAACAAGCTTTTACATATTGTGATGTTGATAGAGACATGCAAGTTGACTGCACACTTCACTTTTCTGTCTGAGAAAATTCACTACGAACTATCTCTGATGCCCCCTTAGGAACAGTGCAGTGTTATTTCCCCCTTACCAAAGCACAGACTTCAGATGGCTTAACAAAAGCTTTTTTTACTTTTCTTAATACCCTTTAATGAATTTCACATGGGGTTGTGAAATGGTACACTGTTTCCATCCCTTTCACTGCATGCTTATGGATTCTTCTAATCCACTTTAGCAATTGCGTATTCCAAATGAGGGGAGAGCGGTTAGTTCTCCCAAATTAATGCATGTGGGGTACAATGGTATGATTCTGTAATTGTGATGTTACAATTTGAGCAATCTGTAGCCATTTCAGCCATATCCTAACTAAGGGATATCATAAGGGATATGGAAGCACAGTAGCTTCCAATAAACCCTGCTCTGTTCACGTGTTACAGCCACCGCTTGGACCATAAACCACATAGATTCCTTGTGAGCTACTGGACTCTTTATTGCAATGAATGAAGCAGCTCATTCCTTAACATGCTTGCAGATTTCATTTAGCCAGATATGTAGATATCTGATGTGACTGCGGCTGTGCAAGGTGTTCGTGTATAGACTGGACTGGCGCTTTCTTAGAGTGATTAAAATACTATTAGAACTTCTACTTCCTGTACAGAAGGGGTAGAGGACCTAGGGACCTCCAGATGTCTTGGACTACAAATCAGCACCAGCCAGCAATGGTCAGGAATTATGGGTATGATGCCTCACCCTGTGGAAGTGAGAAGTCTAATGCTGGAATTGCCACCACTTGAAGTATTTCTCTTCCATTACCCTGTACCCTCAGGTATACCAGGGCAACTATGTTGCTGCTATATAAACTGCCAGCTCCAGTTCACATGGGTATTGACCTCCACTAAGTCACACTGGATAAATAACAATTTTTTATTTTCTTATAAAGTAACAGTAACAATTCATGTTCTTCCAGAGCTGAGTAAAATAATCAAACCAGCACAAAGATATGGAACTCCTTTTACTTCAGCTTCCAGCCCAATTTTCAGCCCAACACTTCAGCTTCTAACTGTCATACCCATCTCTCTCTCCCCTTGAACTATCAAAAGCCTCTCAGAAACCCATGGACCAAACCCAGCCCAGAAATGTTCAATTATCATAAAGTTCCACCATCAGTACAGCTAATCCTAGCAATAAAAACCATCTGAACTTTAATAAAAACAACAGTTCCCCATTCTGCCACATGTGAGTTGTAGTCCAAAACACCTGGAGGTCACTAGGTTGCCTATTCCTGGTGTACAGATCGCCTTACCAATGGCCATTCTGACTTGGGTTTAGTTTTTACCCAGTTGAATCTCTCCACAGGCTGGAGGTGAACTTGACTTGAGTTTCTTTCCTCAGACAGTGTTCTAAGTGCTAGATGGAATGGGGTCATGCATATCATTGTTCCCATGTTCCAGTAATTGGTTTTGTCTTGTTTTGGATTACAGTCAGACAATACTCAGAACATCTGATCTAGATTTCATATACAGCACAGTACCTGATCAAAGGGAGTTGTTTCATTTCTTTCATTCCTTTGAAAGCATACTCTTAGGAAAATGAACGAGAGTAAACTCCCAAGAAAAGACTAAACAGCTCTACAAATCCTTGAAAAGTGTCATGGCTCCCAGATCAACTGAAGAGGGTGTTTAAAACAAAACAAAAAACACCTGGCAATGTTTTCCCTGAGAGAAATGCGGTGGAAAGGAGCTCCCTCATATTAGAACTTCAAGGTCTAATGGAGCCCTTATTGAAAGCAATACAGAATACAAAAGGAATGTGATACTTTAAAAACTTTCCTGTCTATTGTTGCTTGGCCATGCAACTACTTTTAACACCAGCAATCAGGCTGTATGAAGCACACATCCTGGTCAACAGGAGTGAGGTATTTAAGAACCAGATCCAAAAGATGCCAATTCTCCCACACCTTCACTGAAGGCCCAGTTCAATTACATCTGTAACAGAGGGGTGTTCCTCCTTCCAGTACTGCAAAAGAGACCTAATAGCTTGCTCAGGACAGGCCAATATTCTTCCCAATGGAAGGATCTGGAACTCATACAATCTTGTGCTAACCATGTTTTAAGAACATTAGGACAGCCCTGTTTGATCAGACCAAAAGACCTACCTAGTCCAGCATCCTATTCCCCACACTGGACAGCCAGTTGCCTGCGGGAAGCCCACAAGCAGAACATGCGAGACACAGCCTTCTCCTGCTGTTGTTCCCAGCAGCTGTTATTGAGAGACATGCTGCCCATGGTCCTGGAGGTACTGCTTAGCCATCATAATCAGTAGCCATCAATAGCTTTCTCCACCATGAATTAACTCCCTTTTAAAGTTTTCTCAGAAGTAAATCTTGCCAATTACAACCTGACTTACTAACACACAAGTGCAATTAGGATCACAGCTTTAAAGCCATGATTTGTTGTATGGGCACCAGAGTAAAAAAAAATCCCTGTCATCACTCAGTACTCAAGCAGACGTTTCTCTCTGAACTAAAATTTGGCAGACATAAGAAGTGAAGTTCTTATCTCAGTGCCCAGGGAAGTTGTGCAAGTTAAGCTGATGGCACTGAAATGAGGAAAACATACCCTGGAGAAATGAATCATTGATAGAAGACCCTAAATATTAATAATATACAAGAAGAGAGGATACTTCATTCAACTTTGCACTTAGCCCAAATGCCTGGATAGATTGAGACTCGTGCTTGCTGGATGAGCTGTTCAAAGCTATTCCAAGATAGCTTTGTGCACTGAACAAAGGGAGATCTTTCCAAATGCTGACTGGATTATTTATTCAAATCACAAACACAGCAACAATGCTTTAGCCAAAGCAAGGTTTCAATATCAAAACTGCAGTGCAGAATGCACTCTGGCTCTCTCAAGGCCCACTAAAGAGAGGGGGCCTATATGAGTAAGGGCAAAATGAAATTACAAATAACTGCAAAGCATCTTAGGGTTCCTCTGCACCAACTGTACTCTGACATTCAGATCCATATCAGATTCACTTTGATGCAAATCCAAACTCTGTGGTCCAGGGCCACTGAGCTGTTTTTCAGCCTAGATTTGTCCCACTCTCTGTTTCTCTGCTGAGGAGGTCAAATGAGTCTCTCCATACCACTAGAAGCAATGTTAGCCTAGGGCTGTCCCCACCACATTGTTCCACATACGGGGTGGGGGTGAGGTTTTGAAAATGACAGACAAAGAAAAAAGAGTGGGAAAAGGCACACAAAATAGAGGGGAAATCCTTTTTTGTTAAATCTGTAAAAGTATACCTTGAATTCAAAAGGACAATGAAAGGAGATCATCTTTTTTTCCAAATCCATTTTAACTATGAAACAAATGGGAGAGAGAAAGAAATTGTGACAGATTCCAGGATGTTACTTTTACATTCAATGTATCTTTAGAATAGGGCTTTATTTGCTATACAAATTATGTCAAGTCGAAGCCTAATGTTTTTCAAACAGAAATGTAAATAATAAAGAGCATCTCATGGTCTTTCATGATGGGAAGATCCTTTCTTGCTACTCCTTTTTGTGGTGGTCAGAAAATAATTAAAGAGGAAGGTACTACATCCCATTGACCCAGTGGGGCATGACATAACAGCCCACCATGGGGCTGCGGTGTGTGCAGCCACCATTTTGAATGTGCAACCCCTGCTTGAGGGTTGCCATGTCATCTGAACCTGGCCAGCACGGGTTGAGGGTTAAACAACCCTCACATAACCCTAAAACATACCATGCTGAACCCTTGGATAACCCACACTTGCTGTGTTCTCATGACATGACAACCCCCAAGTGGGGGTTGCATATGCAACCTGGTACCTGCAGGTGCCATGGCTCATTGTGGGTTAAATACTCTGTCAGTGTCTGTCAGAATGCATGGGTGAAGAAAAGAGGCAGTGACTCTAAACTTCCAGAAGGTTCTTCCTGTTGCATGGACAGACGTATTCTCATAGATTCAGAACAAGAAGAATGTCAGCTGAGCCAAGGTTATGCATACCAACCTCAACTATGCAATTATAAAATAAATAAGCCAATATTATTTATAGCACTTCTATCGTTCTTTTGTATACAAGTCCATATGATAAATTAGCAAAAAGAAAGTCCTTCCACCTCCATCTTCACCTCCTTCCCATTATATCAGTATGCATCAGTTGCAACAACTCAAATTTTAAAAACTTTTAATGAGAGAAGAAAAACAAAGTGAATTTTTCAGTCTGAGCTGCTTTCAGTGCCTCTGGAAATCCCCAAAGGACATAGAATAGTGAGGAGATAGGCCCTAGTTTTAATTGTTGTATTAAAATTCTTCCAAGCTAGTACACAACCATTAAAAAGGCAAGTTAATTAAAATGCCAACACAGTTCCTTTCATATCCTGTGAAGGCTCCTATTATGTTTTTATCTTATTGCTACTATATTGGGCCCAAAAGTCTCCCCAAAACTTATGCTTATAGATGAAACTCTCTTCTTTCTCCCATTAAAATTATTGGCTTCTACTGGTTTCTAAGGTGCTATACTAAGTGATACCACTGAGAAGGAACACCTGCCCCCCTCCCACAGAAACAGTGAGGATCAGACAATGTCTCTTATCTGAATCACTCCCACCTATGGGGAAAAGCAGAGGATGTTCAGTCACAGACACACTGAGGTAGGAATAAATCCTGCCACTGGTGACCCCAGTGTTTGAAGGCAGATTCTGCCCTACTTCAGCGTTGTCCCTCATTTCATCCTCCTTTACTTTCTCACATAGAGGGTAATGGATGAGATTCACTTCATGTGTTTTTCCAATAAGAATTACATTGCTATCACCACCTGAGATGGTTACAAATGTACACTAAAGCTGCTTCCAGATGGAGGGCTCCTAACACTACTGAGCAAAAAACATTGGGCCAGTTCATAGAATCAAAATAAGTCATTGTGGTGTGTGCCAGGCATGATTTCCATAATCACCACCCAGGCACAGCTTGTCATGTCATCCAAACAGCTTGATGATATGGCTTGCCGGAGCGGGAAACCACCCTCCAGTAACCCATGGGGGGGGGGTTACAAATGGAGTACCATGTCATCTGGACCCCCGTGTAAAATTCCAGGAATGAGGCAGGGCAATGGCCTTGTTCGGAAGCACCCTAAAGCCATCTGCCTTCAAGTGCCTGTCTCAGTCCGATTATGACCTTTCTTCACACAAAGTGACTGAGCCCTTCTTAGCAAGGCATTTTTTAATCGTGTGGCAACTCTGCTTTCATATTCCACAACCCTGGATTCTGTCAATCTCCTGCGTTGGAAAGTGATGGGCTTAATATTAGTGTAAACCAATATGGGCATTACTCTTTCAGGAGAACTATTATTCCTTTCTGTTTAAAGATCACTAACGTGTTACCACCACCAGGGGCAATTAAGCTTATTTCCAAGGACAAAAATGGGACAAGATATAGCAAGAGATAACTTCTTAATGACTGCTATAGCCTTTTCTATTTTTGATTAATGACACTGAACCTTAGGAAGTGTTTCCTTGGGTAGTTTATCTGGGAAGTCTTATATTAGATACATGTTTTATTACATTCTCATGAAAAATATTGCTTGGTTGAAAGAAGAGGGATACTTGGATTCAAGGCTGGCTCAATAATGTAGGAAAGACAGGGCCAGATGGAGTACAAAGGGGGCAGTCTGGTATACTGGTTAGAATGTCAGGCTCGGACAAGGGAAACCTGGGTTCAAATCCCCACTCAGGCGAGCAGCTCACTAGATGGGTGACCTTGGGTCTGCCACTCTATCTCACCCTAACATCCCTCACAGAATAAGGATAAAATGGAGGAAGACAGCCACCCAACCTCTTTGGAGAAGGGGGTATAATCATGACTGAAGGAACAGCTGTCATACATTTTTGTATATGCATTTTAGGTTTGGAATGGGGGGTTATATTATGGGGTTGAATCTTTTTCTGTATGTATTCTGGCCATTCCTAGACAAAAGGTCAAAAATTTAGTTAAAGATTAAGTCATGATGTTGGCTCAGAAAACCAAACATTCGCAGAAAGCTCACACAGCCAGGATGTCTGCAGAAGGAGAGAAGATAAGGAAGTAGGCAGGGGATTCAACAGAAGGCCAAATGAGATAAGTTGGAAAAATGTTTTACTTGGATATAGGAGTCAGAATGTCTGCAGAAGGAAAAATAACTAGGGTTGCAGGAGGTTCAGCAGGTCAGATGAAGGACTCAGGGATAGGAATTTATGGTATTGGTTGAAGAGGGGAGGGAACAGGCTATTTTTAAGATATAAAAGCCTGAGGCAGAAGGGCAGAAATTCAGAGAGGGGAGGATCAGAAAGATCAGAATAGAAAATCAGGAAGAACACAGAAAAAGCCCACAGTCCTTGAGGAAAGAAAGAGAACTGCTGGAACCAGAGATACTGGAACTATAAAAGTAAGATATTGCTGGAAAGAGATCTAGAGAAAATAGGGCTATAGTTTAGTTAGGCTTATCCGGATGCATTTGCCCCTAGTTATCTTATTACACTATTACTTATACAAATCTGTGTGTGCTGTATTTGTGTATCTATTCAGAGATTAAAACACTTTTTCTTATTATTAACATTTTTCCAGTAAATGTGGAATGCCAAGAGCCACAGCTGAAGAGGAAATCTATCTGTGCCTGTTGTACCAGTAAGAGATATCCAGTCATAAAACCTCAGCTGAGCCACCCTGGCTGATTCCTTCCCACCACATCCACATTCTCTATGTGCTTGATGGAAGTATTCGATGGGTGAAGGAAAGGGCTGCAGAGGTTGTTCCTGCAAGAAACATCTCCCTAAGAACCCTGCTGGATCAAACCAGGAGTCCTCGTAGTCCTGCATCATGTTCCCAACAGCAGCTAGCTGGTTGTTTCTGGGAAGCCCACCAGATTTATGGCAGATACATATAGGTACTGGAGTGGATGTACAGTGAAGCCTTCAATCTCTGAACTCCCACCCCACCCCTCAAAAAATCTGTCAGAATTAATTTACTATTTGGGCCGGCATGCAGAAAAACATGTGCAGCTATTAGTAATCTGGAATGGGAAGAAAGGGGCTGGCCGGCCTCAGAAGCAATGTGCCCCTCTTCTGTCCCCGTCTTCAGACATCTGAGCATCTGCCAGACCATGTCCATGGGAGGTTCAAGAACTGTTTCAAAGAGGATAGAAGAGATTCATTTTCAAGCAACAATATGTGCACGAATTGAATCTCCACACCCCATTTCAGGAAAACAGAAAGAGAATGAGTCACCACTATCACCACCTCTATTTGGTATTACAGCTGAAGCAGTGTGTTTTGAGTATTATAGTTTGATGGGCCTCTCTTCCACTTCAACTGCTACAAATTCTAGACACACACACACTCACTCTGCTCAGATTTGGGTCTTTCTGCCATTGCACAGCAAGCCCCTAATCTTTATTAATGACACAAGAATGGAGTTCCCACAGACTGTATAGGAAGGTTTAGGGTACAGCGTGGGGAGGATGTTGTTTTTACTTCCCCCCTGCCCTGTATGAGTTCAAGAGAAATTGAGGTGAGATGTACACTGACAATGCATACTCCCCCAAACCTAATTTCCCACACATCCACTTCAGATTATTTTACAGTTAAGGACTCTGCCCTCTTCTCCCAGCTGAGAGTCCCAGGAGAAGGTGTGATTAATTAGGGTCAGGATAGCTGTTTTCCTCTGATCTTGACCAATCCCCTCCCCTAAGGATTCTTTGTGCTGCAAAGGGACAGAGCCCTTGCAGCATATACCTTCCTGGAATTAGGAGGAAAGACCACAGTTCAGTAGTAGTGTTCATGTTTTATATGCAGAGGCTCCCCTGGTTCAGGCCCTGGCATCTCCCATGAAAAGAAGCAAGTAGCAGGTGATCATAGAATAGTAGGGTTGGAAGGGACCTACAAGGCCATCGAGTCCAACCCCCTGCTCAATGTAGGAATCCAAGTCAGAGCATCCCTGACAGATGGCTCTCCTGATGGCGAAGGCCTATGCCAGAGACTCTGGAAAGCCACTACTAGTCAGAACTGAAGGTCCAAAATAGTCTGACCTGGTAGTATACAGCAGCTTCCTGTGCTCCTAATGGAAAATGGGATTAAGGTTGGGAAACAAGCAGTACCCTAACCCTTATTTCTCCACCCTCCAAGACACTATAAGCTGTTAGGGGCTCTGGCCCTTTCACAGCATAAAGGTACCTTTATAGGAAGGTTAATTTTGATTAGAGGAAGCTCAGTTCAGCCTCTTGTTTTCTTCTTTTCTATTTATGCTTGTCTGTCCCGAGCATTCTGTGCCTCCTCAAAGCTGATAAAGACGTACGGCCTTTGTTGGCCAATTCCCAACCACCCCACCATTTTTAAAAATTACAAACTAGCATTGTTATACATTCCTGGAATGGCCTTAGATTTAAAAACTTACCTGATGCCACAGACGGCCAGGAATTCAATGCAAAGTGAGTGAGCTGCTGGAGGAAAGTCGGGTCACTCCAACCCTCCTCTGCCAGCCTGCTTGGTTTCAGTGCTAGCTGCAGAAGAAAAGTCTCTTCCTCCACCAGCATGAAAACACAGTGGGCTGGCAGGAGGCCAGTTGCACTGTCCTTCCTCCAACAGTCTGCTTGGTAGAAGGCAATGGTGTTTTTTTAACTAGGCTACTTAGTAGTAATAGTCTGTGCTTCTGTGCTTCCTCTCCTTCGCAGCCAGCACAGAAATACATGCTACTAGCCTCCTAGCAGGCTAGTAACTTACGAGGGCTTATTTACAAAGATGACCTACAGGTTCCCTATGTCAGGAGTGCCCTAGCGGCCTCTTTCAGTAGACTCCAATAGCCAACTCAAGACACAGACAAAAGGATTCTTTTTAATCCTTTTACAACTTAATGACTCTTTCAGATGCTAATCACCAGCGACTAAGCAATGAACAGCAGAGTAGCCTATGCTCCGGGTAGGCAGTTGGTCCCCGTTTGAAGGAGAATTACTTGAAGATCCTGAACTTATAGGCTAGGGAGAGATCCTCCCTCTTTCCCTTGGGTCCACGGGACGCGGCCATTGCTTGCGTGCCAAACGGGTGCTATGCCTCCTTTCCGTGCCCTCCATCGCTCATCGCTCCCTGCATCTGCATCGAGCGTCTAGCAAGCCCCCATCCTGCACTTTCTCACTGCCAGGGTCACTATCTATCTCGGGAATGCTGGCAGGAGGAATCTCTACCAGCTGCTGTGCCTGTGAGGGATGAGCTGGCTCCTCTCCCACGGATTGCTGATCCTCCTCAGAATCAGAACTGCTCTGGGGTTCTATCGGCTCAGTTTCTACCCTGACACCCTAGGGCAGGAGACGTCAGCATTTTTGGGTTGGTGGGCACATTTGGAATTTTGAGAGAGTGCTATGGGTGCTCTCACAAAATGGCTACCATGGAGAGAGGTTTGCCCATCCATGAAATGACTGCCATGGTTGGTCACAAAACACTTATTTCCCAGAAAGCAAACCAGTGAGACAAAAAAAACTTGTTCAAGAGCCTAAGTACAAGGCAGAGGTGAGGTCTGAGCTCCAAAACACAGAAACACTCTACTGAACCCAAATAAAGCTGGCACTGAAGGGCAATACTTCCCTTTGCAGCATACCAGCCTCCCAGTTAATTTTTTTAATGAAAAATATCTTCAGGAATAAAATAAAAACCAAGAGGGCGGGGAACCTGATGGATGTCAAGAGAGGTATCCTGGGGTATATGGATGCCCACGGGCCCAATACTAGAGACCCATGCCCTAGAGTACACAGACCCTCACCCCTTTTGTGTTTGGGTAGCCCCACTACAGTACACTGCCTGCTAGTCAGCACCATGCTACCTACTTTACCTACTTGGCAGGAATTATAGGGTTACTGGCGAGAAAGCACTTACACACCTGGCACTGGAAGAGGATACAGGGATTGTCTGGCATTAGGCTTATGTTCCCTGACTTGTGAAAAATGGAGACCCCGGGGGAGGAGGGCGGGAGGCTGATGCTGAACTGTGATAACTGAGGCTGCAGGCCTGCACTTACTGTTCAACAACACCATCCTATGATGTTTGCTCAGAAGTCAGTGTCCCATTGCATTCAATAGAGGAGGGGGGGATATGCCCCTCCCTTTGAACCGTCTAAAATGGTAGCTATGAGGCCCATCTGTCCCAGGTAAATGTGCATAGGATTTCAGCCATAATTACTCTTATAATTACGAGAGACTTCTAAAGAGACTTCTTTTCCCATATATACCTACACACCATCCCATGCATCATTTAAAAAAAGTCTTCCCCACCGCCCCAATTTTGCAGACAGAATGTATTCTAATTTGGCAAAAATGCCATAGCCTGCTCCAACTGTAGGGATTTGGGGTGGTTTTCCCCCACCCCTCCCTTATCAGAGAATTTCTGGGACTGAACACAGAAGTGTATTTATTTGCACTTGGAGCTCTTGCTTATGTGAAAACCAAAAACGGGGAAAAACATGGGCCAAGCTATGTAAAAGATTCACGCAAATGTTCAAATCCCCTTCATACATTACATTTTCCCCCCCAACACCAGCACTCATGTTTGCTTAACACACACATCCAGAAGCCCACCCCCTTAAGAGCTGAGGGGAAAAACACACAAACGCACCCTTGAGGGGCTCCTGTGGTGTTACATTGCACACTTTAATAAATCAGGTATTCATACATACATTCCAAAACAGTTTCACAAGGAGCGAGTTATGAAGTCTGTTAAGTCAGGGCCAGTGCACAGAAGCAAGTACCTCTTTCTGTGACTCATTGCTTGTTGACACGCAGCCGCACTTGTGAAGTGCATCCACTGAAAATAATTTTGTTCAAGGTGAAAAGTGGAGATGACATAAGGCAATCTGAATGTTCTTGGCTGTGGCTGCAATCCTACTGGGAGTAAGACCCATTGAACACAGTGGGGCTTACTTCAGAGTAGATATGCGCGGGATGGTGCCGTATGGTGTTTGAGAAGTGATGGATGTTTCAGAGATGCAAGGTATCACTGGATGTTGCTGTCACTAAGTAATAAACATGCCCGTGTGAACTCATTCTTAGCTGCATTTCTTGAAAGAGTGACATGCATAAAAGCAAGGCTTCAAAACCTATCAACGGATCATCATGATGGACACCATTTTTCTCAGGACACCTACATTCCATACACCTATTTTACCACACATCTCCACCCCATGTATAGTAATAATCTTCCTTTATCACTTGGCACGATTGTCACAGATGATCCAATTTATATCGTGACAGGTTCCCTCACTCCCAGCTAGGTTGGTGAGGCGTGGAGTTTGCATAAAACAATGGAATCCAGTCACCTGAATCAATGAGTTTGCACAGTGACCAGGTGTTCTTCTGAAATGACTCATCCTCTCTCCATAAAGCAGCTTCCCCCAACTTGGCCATGCTGGCTGGGGCTGATGGGAGCTGTAGTCCAAAACATCTGGAGGACACCAGGTTGGAGAAGGCTGCTGTAAAGATGCAGATTTTGTACCTCTGGTTTTATTTTTTGTACATTAGAGAGAGAGAGAGAGAGAGAGAGAAAGAATCCCAAGGGCAGAAATCCCCCCCACCCCAAAACCTTCTACCCTGCCCCTGCTTTCCATTTCTCCTGATGATTATGAAAGGTTTTTTACATCCTCCCCCCACATCCTCAGGCATGGTGGCACCAAGTATATTATTGTAAAGCTGAACCAGTCCTGTGCTTGCAATTTTAAAAAGGAATTACTTAAAAAGACATCCAAACACTGCTGTTAATGCATTCTGGAGATTGCCTCCGTTTCCCTAATGAGCCACTGGAGAGCCTCATGTCGTCCTTGTCGTTCGAGTTCTGCCCCGATCACCTCTCTACATTTTCTGTGGTAGTCATTTACCCAGTCGCACTAAAGGGGTTGGAGAGAAAAGGGAAAGGAAGAAAAAGGAATGCACCTTCATCTCCAGCCACCACAAATGTCACTTGGAAAGGAAAAGTGGTATACGTCACATCCTGCAGTGGCCTTCTAGAAAGCTCAAACAGCCAAAGTACAGACGAAACACTTGGGGCCTTTGTTATATGTTGTCAGTGAAGGGGTGCATTCAAAAGCAGCCGGGGACAACAGTCTTGGGGCATCACTGGGCCAGGCCCAATGGCATGCTGAAAGACAAGTGGGACCTGCAACAAAATGTTGTGGTGTAGACTACTTCCGTTCCAGCCAGTCAACCAGCCATGCTCCGTGACAGGTTTTTCAGCGAAGTATCGAGAGGCATGTGTTGCTGCTGTTTCAAAGAATTTCTAAAAATGGCCTTTCCACAAATCAACATCAGTTACTTAAAACACAGGGATGTCAGCACTGATGGTTACAGGCGTCTGTGTTCCTGTACAGACTCCTGTAACCATATGCCACTTCATGGCCTGCCATAAGCCATTTCATGCCTTGGATGAGATGGCTGGAACCTATAAATGAATTACTACACAACCACTTCAGTGGCTAAACCTCCAGAATTCCACCTGCCATGTATTCAATTCCTGAAAGGTCTGTAAATCTGGACGTTCTCCTGTCCATCCACCTTGTACTCTACCCCCAAATAACCACTGTTACTTGCACTACCTTCCAGCCAAGTTTGAGAACAAACACAACTATGGCAGATCTGGCTGTAAATAAATGCTGAGATGGATCCTGTCTGGAGAACTTTGGCTATTGGGTGGTATAGAAATGTAATAAATGAAATGAAATGAGTGGAAGAAAACCAAGCATTCTGGATTTCAAACTCTGTGGTAAAGGCCTGAATAAGACACAGTGCCATTTATCATCCCTCTTACCTCTTTTTGAGTCAGGAAAGGAACATGTATCATTTTGGTCTGGATCGGAACCAGGGTCAAAGGTTCGAAAGTCAAACTCCCTCTGTTGCTGAAGTTATACTGTGGGGGCGAGAAAGTATCGTGGTCATTGGAGACAGCGTGTAGCTGAATGAGAAAGCTTTTTTCCTACAACTTCACATGAAGGGTACATTTCGGGAGAGGTTTATTAAGCAAATCTGGATGCGTATTCGTTCTTTTATAGAATTGCCCTTGGGGAATAAGAAATAATTTAGAATTCCCCTTCCCACCTTTAAATAAAACATTCCCAGGTGAGTAAACCAACATGTAAGTAGGGAAATAGGTTGATTAGGGTGCGGTGGCATTTCGGACATATTGTGTGAATGTTTCGAGTTTTTGTTAAGTCCACGCATAAAAGTTCCTTTTGTCTGCAACCACGTAAGCTAATGAGAAGATTAAAATATTCTTTCCAAAGCTGTATCATCTCCAAAGAAACAGCAACATCTGCCATGTGCTGTCTGGGAGAGTACAGGAATGTCTGGAAATGAAGCTTATCTACATGCTAAGAACAAGAAACCTTCGTGCCATAAAGGCATTCCTGCTAGAATGAGGCCTTTTACATTCTGTTTAGATGCAACAAGCATGGCCTGTACCCACTCAGATCCAAGGACAATGGAGAGCTCCTCAGGAGAAAGAAACTAGTTCCTCCCTGAACAAAAAGTTCTGACTGAGTTACTTTTCACATCCTGTGCTATGACCATTCTTTTGGTTTGCTTTCAAATGCACCATTTCAAAGATGTCACACTCAAGATCAACAGAAGGTGGCAGCACTGCTCTTTGTGGGCAGGCCAAGGAAGAGCTCACCTTCGTTTTAGCAGGAATGACAATGACAACGTTTTCTATTCGGATCCCAAAAGAACCATCCTCATAATAACCAGGCTCTGCAGAGACAAAGCGATCAGGAAACACATCCAGAAAAATATCCCCCACACAAAAAGCAAATTTCTTAACACAACCTTAGGAAATGTGTGGCAAAGTCTAGCTTTACTGGTTGACAGCCCGTTTCAATTCTCATCCACCACAAACTGACTGAGGGAGAAATCCTATGGCCACTAGACACCGTCTAGAGGGCCATAGGATTTTTCGATTTCTGGGAACCAAGATCGTAGCCAGGGCTCTGAACGCAGTTCCCAAAAACTGCACTCCCCACCCGCTCCCTCTTGTAGCCGGCGCAGTTCTCACTGCACCGGCTACATCTCCGCACTCAGAAACAGAGTGTGGAGATGGGTAAAGGAGGGTGGTCCAGGGGCTGGGGAGGGGAGAGGACCACGGAAGCCATATTATGCAGCTTCCCATGCGCCACGTGGCCTCCTTCCCTCCCTCTCCCCAAAGCCATGGCTAAACAGCCAAAATCGGCCATCTAGCCAAAAATGCAGGGTGGCTGGAGCATGGAGACAAAGATTGCCTCTGTGCTGTGGCCACCCTGCATTAGATACTTGGCAGCCTCCAACTTTTGAGGCTGCCGACTATCTCAACAGGACTGTGCCCTAAGTGATGTTAAGCACCATCTCTGACTTAGCTTCTCATCTGCAATGTGACAAAAATACAGAGGTGCCTTACAGGGCTGTTACAAGGATCACTGAGATAATGTGTGCAAAGCACTTTGAACACTCATAAGCACTCTATATATGTGAAGTATTATTATAATTATATTGTTGTTGTTGTTGTTCAGTCGTTCAGTCGTGTCCGACTCTTCGTGACCCCATGGACCATAGCACGCCAGGCCTTCCTGTCCTGCGCTCTCTCCCGGAGCGTGCTCAAGTTCATATTCATTGCATCCGTGATGCCATCTAGCCATCTCATCCTCTGCCGTCCCCTTCTCCTTTTGCCATAATTATATTACTGATATTTAATTATTGGGGAAGTAGTACTGAGCTTCCTGTCCTTGCCTATAAAGCAGATGGAGCCAAAAGTATCGCAGTGCCTAAAGTTTGTGTATCTAGAAATATTCCAGACTTCAAAAAGAGGCAGGAGACCATCACATACACTAGTGTGGAGATCATTTCAGTAACAGTCAAAAGGACAAATAGGTTACCATCAGAAACAATCATTCCAGCTTCCAGAGGTTCATCTGCAAAGGTTTTATAGCTAATGCCACATGGCCCTTCATGGACATTTAGGAAAGCACCAACACCATGTCCTGTGCCATGCAGATAATCTAAGCCTTGATCCCACAGTGCAGACCGGGCAAAGGAGTCCAGGAGGTGACCTACAAGTCACAAGAGGAGGGCACAGATGCACAACAGGTTAACCTGAACAGAGACCATCTTTGATGTATCTGAGTACTTACTACACCACAACCAACAAAGTGAAACAACAAGGAAGAGACAAATGCTACAGGTTCTAAAATGGGAGACTGAAAATACAAACCCTCTTTCACTTAAAAAAGCTTTCTTCCCTGTACTCCCCAAATCCCCTAATACAATGACCCTCAACCCTGAGAAACATACCCACACTTAAGTTAAATAGTTGTGACCAACTTGTCCTACTTATTTAATTATTATTAACTATTTTAGGCTGCCTTTCAGGTGGCTTATATAATAAAATCCAATACGATAAAACTTTTTTAAAAAATATTTAAATACCAATGATAACAGCGAGCAAACTATAGCTGAAGCTAAAACCCAATGACAAGAAAAAGCCAAAGAAAATAAATGGGTCTTCAGAGCTTTCCTAAAATCCTGTAATGATGGGGCCTGACAGACCCCATATGGCAGGCTTCCCCAACCTGGTGGCTTCCAGATGTGTTGCACTGCAATGGCTAGAAATTATGGGAGTTGTGGTCCAACACATCTGGAGGGCACCAGGTTGGGGAAGGCTGTCATATAGTAACATGGGATTCAAAAGGGGCAGGTGGGGAGGGAGCTTGCCCTAAGACTAATCCATCTCCCACCTTACCCTGGAAATGGATATTATTCATCTGAATGAATAATAATTGGGGGTAATGTATTTGGTATTTTGACACAAAGCTGTTCCATATCGGGTATTTTTAAGAGTTTCTCAGTAACACTCTAAGCTTAGGTCAACTGAGAAGCCATTGCTCCTTCCTCTGGCTCTCTTCTCTTTTGCCTGATGCTGACCAGTTCACAATCTTTATTAAACAGCCTGGGACACATTTTCAGATGTGCAAGGGGGTCTCCTCCCTCCTCCCTGCACATGATGATGGCTGAGAAAGCTCGCGAAGAAAAGAAATGTGGTTTATTATTCTGCAGTTCACATCCAAAAAAATCCACCCAGTGATGATCACCGTAGAAGGGGCAAAAAGTGAACAGCAGAGGTTGTTACGCCATTATTTTCAATGGTCACTTCAACAGAAGACAAGGGAAGTTAAAGCAACCAACCTTTGGTTCCATTGGGAAATACAGCTGCACTGACAGCTATGTGGCCCTTCAGCACATAGGTAAAACACTCCTGAAAAGAAATGCAACACTGAATAAAACAGAGAAGGGATGGGAACGTATGGCAGCCCAGAGGTCACTCGCAGCCCAGAATAAGTTCATATAAATTTCTGGGCTGCAATCTGCTAAATTGTTTGAAATTGCAGCTCATTTTGAAGGTAAAAAGGTGACCAGTGTCTCAGCAAATCTCCAAAAAGGTTGGAGACAATAAAGAGCAATTTCTAGCAGCACCCATGCCTTCTGCATTCAGCCTCTATATGGACTGCACCAGGTTTCCATTTGCCCCAGTACACATCTGCATTCAGAGCATTTGTACCCAAGCCAGGAGAAAATGGTGCAGCTATAACAAAGAAATATTAGGATAGCTTTATTAACAAAACAAACAAAATAATGTGGAGATCATGCCCCAAGGAAGCACAGTGTGACCTCTTTACAACTAACTGCCAAAACAGTCCATTGGACAGAAACAAGAAACTGGTTAACATGTCTGAGTTTTGTTTTAGAATACTATTTTTTCCTGGCCAAAAGTGTGGCTTTATCATGGAGGAAGCGGAATCTTTCTCTCTTTTTTATTCCTCTTCGTTCAGCTACATTTGTTCAACTACATTTGTTCAGCTACAAATTCCAGACAGGTTCAGACCAACTCAATTATCAAAAGGAATTTATGAAAAAAAATTAAAATCACACCCACTGCACTGAAATTATCTTGAAGGCTAAACAGATTAAAACCAAAATGGTACCAGGAATAGTCCAGGCATAGATTACGTTCCACAATGGTCCAGAATATCACAGCTTAAAATAAGGACTGTTCCTGTCAGGCACTACAACTCCAGGGGCCTGTTGGCTCTACTACAGCATAACCACCCGGATCAGATGAATGCACAGCTAGGCTTGGGCTGATACATAAATGCTGGCTTAAAACTTTAGGCAGTCCTACGGTACTTGCAATCCCCACATGAACTGGGAAAAGACACACTCAGAGCGAGCAAGATGCTGTGCCAGGAGGCATCTGCAGCGGGGCTTGGTAGTTACAAGATGGATGTTGGAAACAGCCACCTTCAGCTACTTGCAGCTTTCCCCAGGGTTCCAGAGACAGCTTTCCAGTCCAATGGCCTCCTTCGGCCACAGAGCTGCAGCCACCTCTCAAGGAACTGCTCCTCTCCTCTTGTGGCTGGCTTCCATAATGAGGGCAAGTGGTTCCATGTGCCCAGGGGTGGGATACTTGATCGTCTCACAGCCTGCTACATCAAGTGCAATCTGCAAACACACCCACCTACAGCACTTATTGCTTCTTTCAAAAGCTGTCCTCTCTAAAGGTATGAATTCTTGCATACCTTTTCATAAGCTGATGGGGTGCCAAAATGCATAGTCCTTGTCACATCTGTGGTTCCATCCCTTAGGGAGAAAGAAAGAGATGAGAAGGTGAAAACATCAAAAAGGTAAACATATGTTTCAAGGTATGCTCTGCTTGCAACCTGTGGCCGTCCAGATATATTGTTGGACTGCAGCCTCCATCATCTTTGACCACTGGCTAGGGCTGATAGGAGTTGTAGTGTTTTCAACAACATCTGGATAGCCACAGATTGCCCAGCCCTGGTCTAGCTCAATGAAAGGAGATACTTTGCAAACTTCCTCAAACAGTGTTATGCAGCAGATAAGACTAAACAAGAACTACAAGTACCTCCAGCGTCCCTATAGGGTTGCCTTTACATTGCTGAGAAAGAGTACTGGGCAAGAAGATTATCTCATGGAGACACACAGAGACCTTTGTGCCTTCCTTTGAGTTTGGGGAAGGTTCCACCACTTAACACAGCAAGGAACTCTGGACATCCCCCTTCTTTTGGAACCCAAAGTGCAGAAAATGTTATTGATTGACAGAAATTCAACGGGCAGATGAAGTAATAGTTCACTGGGAAGCTGATTTTGTGGTGCTTTTATGCTGGTTTCTGATTATTTTACACTGTTTGTATTGATACTACTTTAATATTTGTTTTGAAGTTACTTTAAGTATATGTTTATATTTTATCCATCCATAACTCTTGTCCGCTGCCCAGAGGACTTTGTTGATGGGTAGTAGAAAATATTTTAATTGAAGAAATGGGAAGGTGGACAAGGAAACAAGTTTTATGGGCAAATGGGCCATTTTTGTTATGTTTTGCAACAACAAAGTTCATTATAAGGTGCAAGCTTGTGAGTTGTCAGGATTAGTGTAAAACAGGTTATGCAAAGAAAATGGGTTAAGTTGTCTAGGATGATCTACGCCAATTTTTTTTAAAAGGGAGGAAGTTGGAAGAAGGATATATGGAGAGAGAGAGAGAGAATCTTATCTGCAATATATAATATTAATTTGATTATTTAAAGATGTTAATTGGGACGTATATATGTGATGCCTCTTTTTTAGTTGTACACTGTATTTAGTTTTTTTAAGCTTGTTTTGATTTGGGGGAGGAAAGTAAGCTCTAGAACGAAGTGGAATGTTTGCCCAATAATCATAATCATAACCCTAATCCTAATATATAGCAGCCTTCTGCAATGTGGTACCCTCCAGATGTTTCGAACTTCAATTCCCATCAGCCCCAGCCAGCATGAACAATGGTCAGGAATGCTGGGAGTTGTAGCCCAAAACCTCTGGAGGGCCCCACATTGAGGAAGCCTGATACAGAGGGTGGAGTAGCAGGATAAGGGAAAGTGGTTGTGGGAGCTGTGCCCTTCCAAACATGTTAAAAAGAGATCTCCAGACTAAGACTCCCTAAGTCCCTGTTTTACCACCCTTTACGCACATTGTTTTACCACCCTTCAGAGCTAAGGTATCAGCTGGACTACAGACTACCAAACAAGTACCCAAAACAGGTTATTTCCTGCCAGACATTGATATAGAAATAATTTTTGCTAATCAAGTTTAAACATGTTTAGGAGTTCAGCTTTTTAATATTACAACTTCCAAAATCTGGCTGCATTCCTATTCTAGACTTGCATGCTCAAGTAAGCTTTCACAGACTGCAAGGCCACCGGAGCAAAATCAAGTAGAACTGGGAACTGCACTTCAAAGGAAATGAACTCTATTTGAACAAATCTATTCGGCATCCCTCTGGCGTTTCTGGCATCGGTGTCCCTGCGTTCCTCCTGCTCTCTGCTTGTGGAACATTCCAATCTGGATAACCGTCTGCATTTTGTTACTGCCCAGGCCAGGCTGCTCAGAAAGTTTAGGTATAATGGATCTGGCTTCGATGCAAGAGATTGTGCATAGTGACCTTCAACTCCCCACTGGCTCTGCAGTCATATGCAATCAAGTCTTTGTATGAGAGACTCAAGGAATGTGAGACTCTCTAGAATGTTATATTTCAGAAAGGATACATTACTTGGAAGGAGGATTTTCTAGAGGATGAGAAAAGCAGAATAGGGAGGTTTCCTTATGTTGAACCAACAGACACGGGAGAAAGAGATCCTGTCAGTCCAGAAAAAAAAGCCAGGGCAATGTGCAATTCTGTGCAAGCAGCACAAGCACAGAACTCAACATTCCCAGTATAACAGTGGTGGTGTTATAACAGTGGTGGTGTTACCAGTGGTGAAGGCTGGATCAAGAGGATTGTTGGCAATGCCTGGTGAAGTCTCTGAAACCAGGGAATAGCCAAGTAGTATTTCTACTGATCCATAGAGGGAGGGGGCCATCAGCACTCCTGTATAACCCCAGCCCCCTCCCATGTCACAAAGTGGTAAGCAAACATTCGAGTTCTCCAAAATTCTTCAGGCTGGATGTTAAGCAAAACAACAAAAGAGGGGTGGAGGAGGAAGAAGGAAAGCTGATTCCAGTGGGGTAAACACTCAAAGATTTTAAGATGGAGTTGAGGCACTGTTTGTGCCCACTGACAGTGCAATCTGTCTGTGTACTTAGAAGTAAGCTCCACTGAGTTCAGCTTATGCTCCATCTGGTGAAAAATTGAGGGATCTGGATATTGTGCAAGTCCCCAAATTATTCCATGCTTCTGAAAATAAAAAACACAATAGACTCAGAAGCTCCACTGACATTAAGAACGTAAGAGTCATGCTGGATCAGACCAAAACCCTATCTACTCTAGCATTCTGTTCACACAGTGGTCAACCAGATGTCTTTGGGAAGCCCACAAGTACAACATGAATACAATAGCACCCCCACACACACACTCATGTTCCCCAGCAACTGGCACACAGAGGCATACTGCCACCAACACTGGAAGCAGCATACAGCCATAGCTATCATGACTAGTAGCCACTGATAGCTTTGTCCTCCATGAATTTGTCCAATCCCCTTTTAAAGCCACCCAAGTTGGTGGGCCATCACTACATCTTGTGGTAGTGAACTCCATAGTTTAGCTAAGCACCGTGTGAAGAAGTACTTCTTTTTATCTGTCCTGAATCTCTTACCAATCAGCTTCATGGGATGACTCATGGGTTCTAGTATAACCCTGTCCACGTTTCCCACACCATGCATAATTTTGCACGCTAACGGAAGTTGGGCAAGAGCAGAAGAACTTCCCAGGCAGATTATAAGCACAGTCTTTCCTCTAAAGTCCAGGCACTCTGCCCTAGCACACGACATTAAAAGCACTCAAATTAACTTTGCAACATCAGCCAATTCAGCCCCGCTGTCCCCACAAGTCTGGAAAATATCACGGATGGCTAACTCATTATACTTAAGTGGCTGCTTCTCATTGTGACACGGAGGAAGCTGATAATTAGGCTGCCCGGGAAGAAGGATCTCATTGTACAAGTCTTATCAAAGAACGTTCACACAATTCACATTCAAAGGGCCTTTTACGAATGCTGGCTAACAGAAATCTCTGAAGAAACAATTCCCCTCAAAAGGGCAGATCAGGTCTGCTACATTCCTTGCTGAACAAAATGCTTTTAATCTGAACCCTGGTGAAGCATAGTGGGTAAGAGCCTGAGCTGCAAATCTGGCCATCCCCGGTTCAAATCTCACCTCTGCCATGAACTCACTAGCCAACGTCAGCCAAGCCACACTCTCTCAGCCTCAGTCTCCTCCCCCTGCCTCCTGAAATATGGGGGATAACAATACCGATTTACCTTATGGAGTTATGACTAGATAATTCATGCGAAGTCCTCTGAACTTCACATAAAGCTCAGGGAGGGGCTGTAGCCCAGTGGCAGAGCACCTGCTTTGCATGCAGAAGGTCCCAACTTCAATCCCCGGCATCTCCAGGTAGGGCTGGAAAAATTCCTGCCTGAAATCCTGGAGATCTGCTTACAATCAGTGTCAACAATTAACAGGACCAAGGCTCTGCCTCAGAGATGTGGTTTGCACGA
This sequence comes from Heloderma suspectum, assembly GCF_057233095.1. Lineage (NCBI taxonomy): Eukaryota > Metazoa > Chordata > Lepidosauria > Squamata > Helodermatidae > Heloderma > Heloderma suspectum. The sequence continues at coordinate 253,207,025 of NC_139460.1, read as the reverse complement.
TCAAATGACCCATGGTTAACAAATCATGGATTGCTTGTGAGCACGTGCGAGTAGGCGTACTGGCTCCCGCCTGCTTGCCCACTTCCACTTTACTAAACACAGTATGATGTGCAAACTCAGCATTCTGGGTTGTTTAGGGTTAAACAGTGTTTGAACCCTTCTACCCCTTAAGTGGGGCAATGATGATGGCACTCTACAGCCTTGCCCCTTACAGGCTGTTGCAATTACCTTAAGCACTCCTTGCCTGCGAGACGCGCACAGTCCAGAAACGGGGCTCTTTTGCTAGTTGGATGCAACGCTGCTGTGGCAAGACTGCAGCAGGTCACAAACCAGGACCTTCAGCTCTCACTGCTGAACCTCTTCTGTGAAATACCCACTTCTCCGTGAGCCCCTGCCAAAGGAAGTGAGGCGGGTGGCTACTAGGAGGAGGGCTTTTTCTGTTGTGGCACCCCGGCTCTGGAATGAGCTCCCTAGTGAGGTTCGCCTGGCGCCTACATTGTACTCCTTTCGGCGCCAGGTGAAGACCTTTTTATTTTCCCAGGCATTTTAGCTTTCTAAATTTTTATCTTTGTTGTTTTAAATCTGTATTTTAAACTCCTGTACTGCTGCTAGGTTTTATTGTGGTTGTATTGTTATATTGTGGTTTTAATGTTCTATATATTTTAAATTGTTTTATTGTGTGTTGTTTGGTTTTAGTTTTTGTGAACCGCCCAGAGAGCTTCGGCTATTGGGCGGTATAGAAATAAATAAATAAATAAATAAATAACCAGCTGTCTAGCTGCCTCGACCGTAAGCACTTGAGTCCAGCATCCTTATCACCAAGAAATCAAAATGGCACTGAATGGGAAATAATCAACCATTGGTTCAAGGTGAGAACAACTACTTCTTCACCCCCTGACAGGAAAACATTGTAACGACTCATCATTTTCTCCATGCCATGCCAACAAACCCATGGCTAACTACATGTTTCTCCATGTCTAGTACAGTGTCAGGGTTGGATCGGAGCCCATAGAGCCCCAAAGCAGTTCTGATTCTGAGGAAGAGATAGAAACCATGGGAGAGGAACCCGCACGCTGTTCAGGGGTGCCACCGGAGGGACAGCCCCTCCCTGCTCACATTCCTGAGAGTGGCAGCGACCCTGGCAGGCAGGGGGAGGGACGACTGGAGCTTCGGGATGCTAGGCACCAGCGCAGGGACAAGCAGGAGATGGAGGGTGCCGAGAGGAGGCGCTCAGCCCACTTGGCGCAACGTCAACAGCTGTGCCCCGATGCCCCACAGGAAAGGGGTGAACTTTTGCCTCCTAGCCCTTAAGTTCAGAGGCTTCCCGCCTTTTCCCTCCAAACGGAGACCTACTGATTCATTAAGGCTAGAAAACCCTGGTAGGCAGTTCTCTTAAGTTTCCCTCATTAGGCTTAGGCAATTAGCATCTGTAAGCGTCATTAGGTTGAATGGAAATGAAGCCTTGGAAAAGAGCCCTATCGTCTGCGTGTTGATTCTGGCTACTTGAGGATTTCAGAAGGCAGCAAGGGCGCTCCTGACATACAGATCCAAGGTGGGATTTAATTTAGCACAGGTTTACTGATTTGAAGCAGCACGTAAACTGTAGGAGTAATTGGCCACTTACTTGTACTGAGCTCCAGAATCCAGGAGGTAGACCTCATTCAGGGACAAAGTCCTGTTTGTCTCAGGGGCAGGCCTATTCAATAAAACAAAGTTATTGCCTCAGTATTGTACCACCTTTGCACTGCAACCAATAAGTGAAAACAAAGTGAAAACAAAACACCTTAGCAAGGCACTGCTTAAATTATGTAATTAGATTATTAACTTTGGGCTGAGTGCATTTGTCTGTAATAAATGTTCGTGCGCGAGATCAAATCAACAGCCCAATTAAATTAATATCATGTGCCTGACAGATGTGTGTTTACTACATTAAAGCATGTTGAGTTTTGCATGGCATCCCAATGTCTGTTGGTGGAAGCACATTACAGCAAACACCAGAACACTGGGAGGGCTTATTGTCTACATCAGCCTTCCCCAACCTGGGGCCTGCCCAGATCTTTTAGACTTCAACTCCCATCTGGCCCAACCAGCATGGCCAATGATCAGGAATGCTGTGAACTGTAACCCAAAACATCTAGAGGGAACCACATTTGGGGAAGGCTGACCTACATCAGCATACTCATGACTGACTCACAAGTAGAGAGCCAGTGTGGTGTAGTGGCTAGAGTGTTGGACTGGGAGTCAGGAGATCCGGGTTCTAGTCCCCACTCGGCCATGGAAGCTCACTGGGTGACTTTGGGCCAGTCACAGACTCTTAGGCCAACCCACCTCACAGGGTTGTTGTGAGGATAAAATGGAGGAGGATTATGTACACCACCTTAGGTTCCTTGAAGAGGAAAAAAGGCGGGAAATAAGTGTGATAAATAAATAAATAATAAGTACACACAGGGGTGGCTCATGAGGAATCCCGTTCCTGAGGCATGTCTCCCATGCATGCTGTATGATCTGTACTGGCTGCCGGTCCATTTCTGGGCCCAGTTCAAAGTACTATACTTATATATAGGTATGCTATACACAGACCTCAGCATGCATACAGACCTAGTTAGTGATGTCTTTACTTCCTCCAAAAGAACTACCATGCATTTCTAGCCCTTACATGAGTTGCCTTATATGTGCAATGGTGGGGAGGGGGAGGAGGGACGTGCCCACTCCCTCCTGCACACTCTCTCTCTTTCTCTCTCTATATATATACCTCCCACACCAGGTGAGCAGCCCTGTTGATCTTTCCATGTTAAAATGCTTCATTATCTGTGAAGACATGTAACACAGGAACTAGGTCTCTGGGCAACTGGCAAGTATGCAACACCTCAAAGAAATCCATATATAAAAGTAAGCTGCTTAGACACGGTAGTTCCTCTTCCTTAACGTGTAACTGTCATTTAAACTAGGGCTGTGCCAAATTTGTGTGCTTTCCAGGTTTTGCACTGAGACGTGCACTTTGAACAAGGTTCAGTTGTTCACTGAACAATCAGTGAACAAGCAGGGCATTTTTTTAAAGAGTCTTCCATGTGGGCAGTTTTCCAGACTCAGAAACATGCAACCCCTAAGAAAATCCTGAACGAGATAAGCTCGAGTCCTGTATCTGTGTTCTGTGGCAACACGTAACCCCACTCTTCCCACGAGGACTCCATCCCTGGCACTGTCCTCATTAATAGGTTTGAAAAGCCAGGAAGCTAGGAGAATAGGGACAACTAATCCTAGCGAAGCTACCCACTGGAGTTATTAGAACGTCCACCTGTAGGTGGTCATGGAGCAGGAAATCTTTTTCTCTGCTGCTTCCACCCCAAACATGTCAGAAAAGACCTAAGCCAATTCTCTTCCTATCGCCACACAGGGAATATAGCCAGAAGTATGGAATAATGCTCACCGTCAATTCCGATGGCCATTTTAAGTTCTAGTAAGCCTCAAATAGCATGGGGAACATATCTGATGCACTGGGACCCTCAGGCAAAGGTTTTCTCATAGAAACTGACTTACAGTAGTGTTTTGTTTTCTTTCCTGATCTGGACTAAGCAGCTAGGCACTACTCCGTTAATGCTAGAGGCTCTTCTAGGAACGTAGGAAGTCGCCTTATACCGAGTCAGACCGTTGGTCCATCTAGCCCAGTACTGTCGACACTGACTTAGTAGCACCTCTCCAGGCTTTCAGGAAGGATTCCTTTCTAGCCCTATCTGGACATGGTAGGGATTGGACCCGAGACTTTCTGCATGCCAAGCAGGTGCTCTGCCGCTGAGCTACAGTCCCTGCCTTCTAAAGCCAGCAGCTAAGTGCAAGGGCTCTTGTTGGTCTTACTTGTAGTGAATGATAGCACCATTTGGGCCCGTGCTTGAAATGGTAGCAAAGCTCAAGTCAACGAAGTTCTCTTGCTGGCTGAAAGAAAGAGAGATTTCATAAAGAAGAGCACTTGAGTCACCAGAAGCAGCCTACCAGTCTTCTCCTGATCTGGACCCTGTCTGGCCATTCTCTTCTCCACAGCCTAGGATGCTAGATCTCAGCTGGGTAGGTTTTGCAACATTACGGTCCTCTGTAACAAGGAGGCATCCAGTCTCTAGTACACCGGTCATACATAATAGCATGCTTAATAGATTCTCCAGCCAAGTTTATCAATCTTGTCTTGGAAGTAGAGTCGAAGAGTGGGTCACATAGAATATTATGTAACTGCCATGTGTGAAGACCAACAACCTTGTCTTCTTGTTCTCAGCCTTGTTTGACAGACAGGTAAGAGATCAACCAGGCAAAATAAACAGGGAGAAGACAAGGCAATCAGCAGAGAAAGGTTTTCTCCTCTCTAAATTGCCAGCCTCTGAAGAGAGAACCATGCTTTCGGTAGTGTCCCCGGAAAACAAATGCACATGTGAACCTATGGAAAAACCATAGGTTTGTATAAAACAGAAATAACTACAATGACCCACAAACCCTCCACTTTGGTCTTTTTCTCTTACCTACGGAACTCCTCTGCTTTATCTGCAGCTGTTATTTCAGTAATATTGCCTTTGGAAACCTGACATACAAAGTTGCATTAAGTTAGCGTGGTAAAGAGTAATGAAAACATAACACAATGGCCTTCGCACACATAAGCTGGAATACTAAAGAATTCCAGTGCATCATGAACGAGGCAGCATGTTGGTGCACACTACCCAATTGCTCCTGCTGCAGGCTGGAGCAGCTAAACCACGGACCTTCCATCTGTGGTGTGCTGACCATGACTTGCAAGCCCAGAACTCTGGCTTGTCTCTCCCCAACATGCCAGAGTTTTAACCCAACAACAAACCATGTGTTAGGACTCTAGCTTGTTGGGGGAGAGACAAACCAGAGCTCCAGGTTTGTACATCCCAGAAACAAACCACAGATGGAAGGTCCATGGTTTGTTTAGCCCTCCGATCAAGCAGTGTACACTAGAACACTCCTCGTAAATGCTAAGCCCATGGAAGGCTGGCTTATTTATACATGCAAGCTCACCCAATATTTACTTTATGCAAATTTTATAAGCCCCTCCCTAATCAGGCCTATTTTATTCTCCTAGACCGGAGGGGCAATTGCGGGAGGTCCTGGGGCCATTTTCATCCACCGAACCCACCCCGCAACGGGCCGTAACCCCTCTGCAGGTGCCAAAAAATAAACAAACAATTAAACAAATTTAAATGGCATCTGTAGTGGCTATGGAGCACTAAACAGGTCAAAATTAACTTGCAAACAAGCTAATATTGCAACCTTTTGGTGATTTGTAGCTGCTATGGAGGCTTTTAAAGAAAGTTTCACAGAATTTGGGGGGCGTTGTGGGGTGCATGCTGCCTGTTGTCCACCCCTGCCCTTGACCTATCTTTTCCCTTTTAGACTACTATTGGCTTCTCATCCCTCCATGCTACCTTTACATATCCTTATCAGCTATCGCTAATTTGTGTGCTTCTTCACATTAGCAATCCTTACTTTTTTCTGTTAGCTGGAAGCTTTCCTCAGCCTTTAACCACAACAATGGAAAGCCTTACTAAGCAGTGACAAAATCATGTAATGTTACATGGTCACTCTTGGAATCCATAAGCATCCTAAGTGTATCATGATTGTATATTTGGTATATATTAAAACTCTCTTATCCGTGTACTGACCTGCATCATCAGGCGGTGGGGGCGGGGGGAGAGTAGGCGATTCTGCAGAGTGGGTGAGGGTTTCCATCAAGGGTAGAGACCCTGCCTCCCTTGCAGAAATATAGAGGAGGGTTGCGATTATTCCCTTCTGGCTCCCATCCCCAAAGCCTGCCAGAAGTAAGGCTTTATGCATGGAATATCTGCAGCAGCAGGGGGAATGAGGAGGATGAGGAAAGTATGTTGGCTAATGCCAAGAAACTTGTGGCCCTCTGGATCCTTTTGCCCCTCATCTCCAGGGGAACACTGGGCAAGAGAACCCTCTCCACCTTTACTTCCCCTGCTTCACAGAGCTCTAATGGGCTGGGAGGAGGGAAAGCAGCAAGACAGATGAGGAGCACACCATCCGACCCTGCTGCCCCAGCTGCAATTTCTTGCAGTCCATATTTGCACAGCACATTTTTAAAAGAAGAAAGGTGACTATAGGATGATATTTCCCCTTTACTCCCCTTATGAATTTGTATCTCCTGTCCCCTGCATGAAAATAACCACAGGAAACACAATGTTACTTTTCAGTGCCTGCAGTTATATCTCACTTTCACCAAGGGGCGGTATTAGGGGAAAAAAACCATAGACACACAAAGGGAAAACGTCATGTCATGGTGGTTGTTTCACAAAACTTGATCTTTAGTGTTCCATTAATATGCTTGGGCAAGCTTCAGGCTCGCATGCTCCTCCATACCCCCACCTGATTCCTCTAGCGCAGGAACAAGGAGAGTGGAAACTTTTCCTTCAATTTTCAATTAGCCCCAGTTTAGTGTTACGTCTGAACCCCAAACTGTGGTTAATCTTAACTATGGTTTATTGAAACATGCCAGCTTTATAAAAAAAAAGGTTTAGTGTTGGCAGATTTTAGTAAACCCTAGTTAAGACTGACTATATTTTGTCCAGGATTGGACATAACACTAAACAATGGTTAAAAATGGAAGCAAAAGATTCCGAACTCCTCTTTTTGTCCTTGCCTGAATGGAGAAGGGGGCCTGTGCAAGCCCAAGGTTCACCTAGGCTTGTTTACATTAACACTAAACTATGGTTTAGCATTATGTCTGAATGAGACTATTATGACACATGACAAATGGAAATTCAGTGTTCCCTGAACAGCACCACACCGTGACAATTTCTGCTGTCTTTCTTCTCACATTTACCAATAGTTCACCATTCCTCCTTTGATCACATATGATACGTGAGAACAGAGCTGTACCCACACATACCCTGAAAAAACTGAAAAAAGACTCAGTTGCTTTTTTCTTCCTGCCTGCTACTCCTCCAACACATACTGCTGTAACAAAATATTTGTGACTGCTATTAGCCTTATATTCATGCAGACTTTCACTATACAGGAACAAGCGCTTCTCTCTCTTTTAATAACACTCTATAAAGCCATACCTCCTTCTCCAGCCAATTAAATAGTTCACACAGAGCAACAGCATCCTTAATCTGTTCTTAAAATGAGAAGAGAGAAAACAAGGTAAAAGGGGTATCAGAATATACACCTTTGGCATTATCCATCTGGCAGTCTTGAAAATTTGGCCACAAATATTTAAAGGTGGAAATACATCAACCACTGGTAGCAAAGGTTAATGAAAACATCTCTCCCCACAACCAGAAACTTCTCCACTTCACCAGCCAGGCTTGTAAGAGATCAGCAAAGCTCATAAGCTGCAGCTCCTCAAGTGGAAGGCAATCACTTCACTAAACTCAGCAAGTCACTTACATGAGCCTTCCGCATGCCTTCCGCCTCCGACGCATTCTTCACAGCTTTTGCAATACAGATGGGAGTGTAAGGGGTGAGGTAGCGGTGATCCTAAGGCAAGGGGGAAAAAACAGATTTTGCCAAGAAGCCAAACAACCTGCTGGGCCTGGAGATGTCTAGCCACTATACCAAGGAAGTTGGTTACATTTTCAGATCCTTCCAAGCCTCCTGGGTCAGAAAGAAAGGCTTCACGCAATACAAATGGCTTAGAAGGCTGATAGTTTATCCATCCCCAGATTGCACTCCTTTATCACATTTGAACCCTGTTCTTCTTGAAAGAAGCTCAGGGCAGACTTCCAGTGTTATCCAACTTTTAATTTCAGAACAACCCTATGAGGTTGGTTAGCTTGAAATAGGTTTGTCCAAGCCATCCAAAGCCTTTGTGACCAAGCCAGAATTTGAATCTGTGCTTCCCCCACATCCAAGTCCACCACTATCACGCTGGCAGGCTCTACCATCAATGGGGAACCCTGGGGGAACCCTGATGATTCTACATGTCCTAGGGTGCAGCCTCAGTTGACACGGAGGGCTGGTCAAGCCTGTTGGACCTCACCATTGCTCTGCATCCCCCAGCCGAGCATCCAAGGACAGACCCAACAGGCAGTGTGTGTGGTGGGCAGGATTGGTAGTAGTGGGCAAGCTGTCTTTCCAGGGAGCTCATGGTGACTGATCTTCCCACTGAAGAACTCCTAGTAAGCTTCCAATGAACACCAGGAGGACACTGTAGAACACTGTTTGAAATACGCTACATCAGTTCATGAGAGAGCATCTCTTTCCCTCCTCCGTGCTCAAGAGCCTCCTGTATAATCTGTCTGGAAAGACGGAATGGCAGTGCCATTCCTTGCAGGGGAGACGCTCCAGCCTCTTCCCCCACCCCACCCCACCCCAACAACTGTGCATACCCTTTCCTGCACCTTTTCCAGTTCTTTCCCTTGACTCTCCAAAGCAGGAAAGCTCCAGGAGACGGTCCACTTGAATCTAACCAAAATGACTGGTGCCATCTGGAAGGTTTCCAAGTCTGTGCCAGCCATCTTGCAAGCAGGAAGCAACATGTCTGAAGCAGCACCGAAGCTGGTTTCAAACACCTTCCAAGACCGTCCAAAGCATTGTCACCTGAGATGCTTAAAAGCAAATATATGCTCTAGAAAAGCCCTTCCCAGCCTTGCACCCTCCAGATGAAAGAGCAGAAGAAAAGCCTTGCTAGATCAGACCAAAGGCCTATCTAGCCCAGCAATCTGTTCCCACAGCAGCCAACCCCAACAGGAGGCTACAAGCAGGATATGAATGCAACAGCACCTCCTGCTCACGTTGCCCAGCAACTGGCATACAGGGGCATACTGCCTCCAATATTGGAGATAACATATAACCATCATGACTTGTAGCTGCTGATTAGCCTTATCTTCCATGGATTTGTCTAGTCCCCCTTTAAAGCCACCCAAGTTGGTGCTAAGGGCCGTGCTGGCTGGGGATGATGGGACTTGCAGTCCAGCATATCTGGAAGATGCCAAGTTGGGGAAGGCTGGCCTAGCTAATGTAGGTTTTACATTCACAATATAGTTGCAGCAAATGAAAGTGGGGGGAGCTCACACATATAACAAGTCACACCCTCCCCACAGAATACCAGAAGGGAATGCTGTGTTTCTTCCCTCTCACAACTGTAAGAACAAAGTCATTTTATTTCTCTGCACTAGAACATCTCCCAGGCTTATCCACACCAAAATGTTTCCAATTTGCTCAAATTCTTGCCTTATTCTAATCTGACCATCTTTTAAATCAAATCCTTTCCAAGAGCTAGTCATCTCCTCCAGCTTGTGCTGATCACGAACAACCCAGAGAGAGAGGAGTCTGGCTTGGATTTCCAGCAGAGGGCAAGGCCTCCACATGGAAAGAAACCCAGAAGCGTCCAGACCAGGCGAAAATGGTCCCCAGGTGAAGCTGAGCTAAGGAAAGCTCACCACCCTGCCCAAGGGTACAAACCTTGGGGACGGCCTGGGTCAAGGCATAGCTGGCTTTGTCACTGAGCCAAACTTTCTCTTGAGGAGACAGCGTGTCACAGATGGACTTCAGAACCATCAGGATGGAGTCGTATGGCAGCACTTGGATGCTCGACTCGGCGTCCTGAGCAGAATCCAGCAACAGATGCGCTCTCACTGCAGGGTCTGCCATGCGATCACCTTCGATAAACAGCCTGGAGGAATCCAGAAAGAAAGAAAGAAAGAAAGAAAGAAAGAAAGAAAGAAAGAAAGGAAGGAAGGAAGGAAGGAAGGATGAGGCTGGTAGGGTTTCCTAGGCCCAGAGAATGAAGAGCGGATCATGACTGAACAAGGGCCTTCAAGGAGCAGCTCAGAGCGGCAGGTTACTGGCACTTTGGGGAGTAGCCAGCATTAGTCCTATGCGAAGTAGACCTATTGAAATGAATGAGACTTAAGTTAGTCCTGACTAACTTAAGCCCCATTCTTTCTATGGGTCTACTCTTAACATTGGACTAACATTAGATACTATATTTGGACCAAGACCAACTTAACAGTCAAAAAACATATTGGGCTGTACCCAACGGTGGCTTTGTGCTGGCAGAAAGCACTGCCACGAATACAAGGCAGGCCACCTAATCTTTAACACCACTGGATACAACCAGTGGTGTAGTGGAGCCAGGGCTTGCAGGGATGCAGACGCTTTTTTTTATTAGCAGGGATACCGATGTAATCGGTCAAGCCCCTCAGACTTCCCTGTTCCCTCTGAGCTTAGCTGCAATCCTCACAAGAGCTGGCGGAGAGAGGGAATGAATTTTTCCAGCAACAATACATTGTTCCCTGCTGTAATGCAAAGTATTTTGGGGTGGCCTGGTGTTGAATGGGCAATTAAGACCGTTAACTTTACAAAAGCCCTGCTCCTGGTGGAGATGAAAACTGCTAGAACTGGTTTGTTGATATGGGTCAATACAGCAGGCTGAATTTTTGGACTCTCCTTCAGGGCATGGCCATGGCGCCTACACTTCAAAAGTTACCACTACACTACTGAATACAACCCAATCTTACACTGGACCCACTATGATGGGACCTAGAAACAAGGAGGTAGCAACCCCTTTTCTATGACTAGACTTCCACATTTGTTTTGGTTATAGAAAGATAATTGAGAAGACTTTAACCCATCATTAACCCCTAAGGAGCCCTACCTTGTGTGTTCCAGAATTTATCATGCCCTAGGAAAGAATGTGTATTAGGGAGGTGATAATGCAGCAGCAAGGCAATCTTCCATCAAAGACTGGAGTACACTTTAGAGAGTTGTGTCAAGCCTCAGGTAATGGAAGCTACATTACTTCAGGTGTATTTAATTGATTTATTATTTATTTCTTGAATTTCAAACCTGCCTTTTAGGGTACACATTGTCCTCAGAAGGCAAATTACACAGAGTTAGAACACAGAAAACATCCAAAACACAAATACAAGAAAATCACACTTCAAACCCCATTCATTAAAACCAGCAGCAGTTAAAAACTTGTAAGCACTGCATATGATGAATGCAGTGTTTTAATCAAACAAATGGAATAAATATCAGAGCATACTGTGTGGATGACAGAGAGGCAGAGGGAAGAGACTGCATTCTCATCATGGAAAAGTTATGGGCAAAAATCATCCTGACAATGTTTAAGTGGTAAAATTCTGGACGTTATGGACTCCATGTGGAGGCTGCCAACAATCTCTCAGAGCAGGGATAGAAACATTTGAAAACTACTAACTAAAATGGTTCAGCCCCTTGGAAACCGTCTGTTCCAGCACCAGAAAGTCACAGGATTGTGTGCACTGAAACCATGTGTAGCAGCTCCTCCCCTCCAGCAGGTTGTCACCAAGGGATGCAACTGAGCAACGCCCAAGGATTTTGTTTGGTCCGCACTTTGAAGCAAACGAAGCTGATCAGCATCTCCTGTGCTACGAAGTTATCTGTCACGTTTCCCAAATTTTGCGATGCAGTTCTCAGCTCAAAAATCATATCGAAATGTGTATTTTAGGATAAAACACATGCAGAAGTGTGTACTTTGTGGGAAAACATGTTTAAACATGCGTATTTTGTGAAGAATACATTAAAATATGTATTTAAATACAAATTTTTGTGCAGATTTTTTTTCACTTGCAGATTAATGTGGAAATAGGACAGAAGAGACTTACAGACTTATGAACAAAACTGACAGAGACCAGAAATAGAGTGATCTGTCCCTCCCCAGCAAGAACATTTCAACCGGCCCTAATAAATGCAAAAGAAGAAGGCAGGAAAGAAGAAATACCACCAGAATTCCCAACCTCTTATGTTAAAAAAGTACGAAGACATCCCTAAGGTTTTGCGCCCTCATACATATCATTTTTTCAGATGCAGCATAGCAAATATATTAGTTAATCCAGCCCTGCAACCAGTTAGACAAAGTTTGTAGCATGTCTTATAAATCTATGATATTTGAGTTTTCCTCAGGAAAACCGAAGCACAGAAGAGTAAAAGATATTTTGCAGAGCTTGGACCTAAATCATCCCTCCCCTTCCATTTTTTTTCCTGCCACTGACTGTAGTCAGTAGCAGGAAAATTGGTACGAGAAGCGGAAACTGTCGTGGGAAATAAATCAAGAATTTCAAAAACAAAAAACCTACAGAACTACTCCTGCCTAACGGGCTTTAAAGACCCCCAACATCCCTGAATATCAGTTTCTGAAAGAAAAATGCATACATGACAACCATCAGAGCAAATGTTAGCAAAACCACAAGAAAGTCATAGTTCACATTACCTGATCGTATTGGTCCCTATGATGGCATATGCAAAAAACACTGGATTGTATTCAACATCAGAGCCTCTGAGATTAAAGAGCCCTATAAAATAATGAAAAACCCAGTATTACAACCCTAATTACAATTCAACATTACTTTTAAGGCCGAGGGAGGGCCGGGAGACATCCTCATCCAGCTGCAATGCAATCTAGTGAGGTTATATCACTTAACTGGGCAATGAGGACTTTTACCACAAGATGGTGCTTGAAGCCCGGGCTACAAAAGATGAGGTGGAACATCTTTCAATTGCAGGGCTGGCTCACGTACAGTTGCTCTGCTTTGTTTCTCCACACAATCACTAAAACATGCCCTTGTGCACGTGATCACAAAGAATAAGGTAAGAATAAGTTAACGGCGAACCAGTGGTCCATGAGAACTATGTGGATACACATATTACTGAAATGCATGACTGCGGCATCTCCAAAAAGCAGCTGCGATTTCTAAAATAGTTTATTTATTTACTTCTATACCGCCCAATAGCTGAAGCTCTCTGGGTGGTTCACAAAAATTAAAACCAGAGAGCACACAACAGAACAATATAAAATATATAAAACATTAAAACTACAGTATAACAATACAACCAGAATAAAACCTAGCAGCAATGCAGGGATTTAAAATACAGATTTAAAACAGCAAAGAAAATAAAAAGGTCTTCACCTGGCACCAGAAAGAATACAATGTAGGTGCCAGGCACTAGGGAGCTCATTCCAGAGCCGGGGTGCCACAGCAGAAAAAGCCCTCCTCCTAGTAGCCACCCGCCTCACTTCCTTTGGCAGGGGCTCACGGAGAAGGGCCGCCGAGGATGATCTTGAGGTCTGGGCAGGCACATATGGGAGGAGGTGATCCTTCAGGTAACCTGGCCCCAAGCTGTAAAGGGCTTTGGATGTTAATACCAGCACTTTGAATCAGGCCCAGAAATGGACTGGCAGCCACTGCAGCTGGAAAAGTCCTGGCATAATATGAGCTCGTTGGCCAGTTCCTGTTAACAATCTTGCTGCCCTATTTTGGACCAGCTGAAGTTTCTGGACCGTTTTCAAAGGCAGCCCCACGTATAACGCATTGCAGTAATCCAGATGAGAAGTTATCAGAGCATAGATAACTGTAGCTAGGCTATCTCTGTCCAGATAAGGGCGTAGTTGGTATACCAGCCTAAGCAGATAAAAAGTGCTCTGTGCCACTGAGTTCACCTGTGCCTCAAGTGACAGTTCTGGTTGCCAAGTGTATACAAGTAAGATCTATGTAATAACAGTGTACAAGTTACCTTACGCCACACAATCACAACCACCATTGTGTGGAAAGAAAAATCCATGTCTGTACTGGTCTGTAGAATAGGCAAGTCTTTTCTTTACCTGCTGTAAACTTCTCAATTTGTGAGACCACTATTTGTGCCAAAATATGTGGAACCAAAAACACTGAAGGCTATAACCTTAACACAGTACCGGGGAAACTCCGGACCATGGGCCAAATACAGCCCATAGAGGTTTCCCATCCAGCCCGCCAGCTTCTTTTGCAGGCCCTGCCCCCTGACCCAGGGGATTCTAGACATTGAATCTTCTTGGAAATGCAGGAAGACTAGAATGGCAAGGACTAAAAGAAAACCTGCCTATCTAGGATGACAGGAAGTCATCCTTCTCTTAGAGAAGAAAAACAAAATCCAAGTGCTCTTCTGACAAACAAGGGAACTGAGGAAGAACACAAGTCAGGGGCAAGATACTGAGCTTTGGATTTGAGAACCCAGCTTCCCACGGAGCTTGGCTGTCAGGGCCAGTTCATAAATGAAGATTGTCTACATAACGATTAACTTTCTTCTCCCGGTCTAGGAAGAGCTGTGTACTTTGTAACTGATGAAGGACATCACATGCAGGATTGGGGGGGGGGGGGGGGGCCTCTGCCATAGGAACAGGAAATGGGCAGCAGATAGAGCAACTGCCTTATCTGTGCAGGAATGAATCTCCCTGGAGGAAGAAGAAAAAAAAGAGGTGGCCCCAAGAGCCAGGCTACACAAAGCAGGCAATCCCTTCACTAATCAGCATGCCCAAGATCAAAAACTAGCATCTACTTTTATGACTCCTTCTAATGAGGGCCATTTTACAGACTGATAATTGAAGCTAAAAGGGTGCAATCTGCTAAAGGTCACTGGCTGAGGCCTCTGCTCAGCAGGCATTCACCAGATCAAATCCAATACATGTGGGCCACACGGTGGCTCCATTTAGCCAAGGAGGTTGAACCTCTTTCAGCCCAAGGGCCAAATCCCATTTCAAAGAAGCTCTCAGGGGCCACTTTTCAGCGGTGGGTGGGGACAAAGGCAAAAAGGGGCAGGGCCCAAAGTACAAAAAAAATACCAGAATATTGTAGCTTAAAGTTCTTATTGGCAGTAATTAAGCCATAGGAGAGGCACTGCAACCGTCAAGAATGGGGGAAAGGAACTGTGCAAAAGCTGGGAAACTACAAAATGATCTGCAGTTGAAGGAAGGAGGGTGGGACCAGGGGAAAGAGGCATGGCCATCTGGGGAACCCTGCAGGGCTGGACTGGGACCCTAGGTGGCCTGGATTTGGCTCATGGCCTGAGGTTCAACACCTCTGCTTTAGGCAGACATACCGTTCGCCACTTGGTACTGTAACATACATGGAGCTAAGTGGTGGCAGATTGGAAGCTAACGGTATAATACTTGGGACCTGAATAGTGGCAGATCATAAGCTGGCAATGGTTGCCCACAACACATGGTAGTGAGTAGTTTTTCCACCCACCCTCGTGCAAAGAACGTGGTAGTTAGAGATCTTGGGCCCACCAGCATTCCTGCCTTCACTGAAATGGTCCAGGGTTGCTAGTCAACAGCCAACTCCTGTAATCTCTGCATCTGAAAGAGGACGCCAACGTAGGCTTCTACTGCAGAATGGACACATCCTCTTAAGAGGCTACTGGGTTTCTTATTTCCTTCTGCACAGAGATCATGGACCGGAGAGTGAATGTGGCAACAGAACAATGCTGAAAGAAACCAGACTGATAGTGGGAACTCACAAGCCACTTCGTCCAAGGCTGTCACCACAAACCAGACAGCCTTCCTCTCAACCATCTTCCCCCGCAGAGCGGTGATCTTGTCTTTCCAGCTGATCCCTGGGACATGCAATGAAAATTAAGAGCACAATCTGAATACTCTGCAGCCAGATGTAACAAAGCAGTTCTCTCCACACAGGGGCTATTGACTTTCATTTAACATAGAATGCCTAATAGATTTTATACACTTTTACAAATACTAAGAAATTACTACAATTTCAGTAATATTCACACTTCCCCACTTTCTCTCCCATAGCTCTGGCCGATACAAAACCAAACAGGGAGCCTGACGAGGCTGTCAGTTCATTCTCAACAGTATACCTACAGACAGGAGTGGGATCTTGCTCACCTGTGTAGTTCAGGCCCAGTGCCATCAGGGGTTTGCAAGGCCGTGGCAGTCGATCCACCCACACGGCATCGATCAGATTGTTTTTGACTGGCACAAGAGCATGGCCAGCACTTTTCAGAACTTTGGACATCCTCTTCCACTGATCTGAGAAAGACAGAGACAGAACCTTAGGCCAGTGGTGGGCAATTCTCAGGCTTGCGGGATCTACTTTGTTTTTTATTAGAGCCCCAAGATCCACCAAGCAGAGCCAGTCCAAAAGACCTGAACGTAAAGTTAAGGAGTATGTGCAGCACACATATAGACTGTTTTAGGGTGCAATCCTATGCATGTTTAGACAGAAAAGAAGTCCTACAAGTCCCAGCATGTCCCAGCCAGCATGGCAGGCTGAGGAATGCTGGGAGTTGCAGGACCTTTTTCTGTCTAAACATGCATAGGATTGCCCCTTAGTTGTTCAGATGTTTTAATAAATTTGCATGAGCTTTTGTGGGGTACAACCCCACTTCACTGGACGCTATGTGGAACTGGAGAATTAAAGAATTCTGAACTCAGAAATTTTTTTTGAGCACCAGAACTGAACAGAGTTCACAATCCTTCCACACAAAAATCCACTCCCAAGCTTTCTTCATTTCAACAACATAATTTAAGACAGGGCTGGGGGAGTAATTTTGTTCCTGCTGTTTGTAAATAATTGGGAGTCAGAAATCCTAGCCAGTTACCCAGAGATCTACCAGTGGATCCAGATCTACCTGCTGCCCACTCCTGTCTAGGATGCTATTGAGAGCCCCAACCTGCTAGCTATCCCTCTGGGACTCCACAAACTGGGTCCCCGCAGATATTTTGGACTCCGATTCCTATCAGCCCTAGCCAGCACAGCCAATGGTCAGGGATGATGGCCACTGTAGTCCAAAAGGTTGGGAGGAACCTATAAAGGAGGGACTTATAAACAGAACAGATCTGGAAAGGCTGCTATAAATAGAACCAAAAACAAGTAGTCTGAGTAACCAAGTACATGGTATCATCTAAACATACAGGCTGAGAGTAGTAGTCGGTCCTATTGCAGGACAGGTGAGCAATGTATGGCCCTCCAGATGCTGATAGACTACAACTCCCATCAGCCCTAGGCAAAATAGCCAACAGTGAGGGTTGATGGGAGTTGCAGTCCAACAACATGTGGAGGGTCTCAGGTTTCCGCATCAGTTGTGACAATTATAGCTTTCCGTTTAAAAAAAAAACATGTCTGTTTATCGCTCAGTTTTGGAGAAAAAACTAGAGATGAATGGGCAGCTTTTGCCAACAGCTCACAAACCACAATAGGGTTGTAGAGTGGGGAAAGAGTTGTAAAACAGATCATACCAATTAGATTCGGGGAAAACAGATTCCCATGAACTTCCTCTGATTCCATCTGAACAGGCCATGCATGACTGCTGGATTCATTTGCAGATGTAGCTGGCTAAGATAACTGCTTTGTCTCCTTTCTGGTAAGTGCTCATTCCTGTTGACCATGATTTCTAGCCTCTTCCCCACCCCAGCTGCTGAGATACTTTGTGGTGGTGAGTGGTTTTAATGAGACTTTTCCATAGTGGTAAATACACAAGCTAAATAACGGAGGATTTTCTGCCCTTTAACTGTGCCTCCAAAATTTGCTTCGTCCCACCTGCTGGCAGCGCTAGTCACAAGGACTGGGATACACTCAACAGCTCCATCCCCCAATGGCTAAATAAAAGCAAGTCTAAGCAAACTTGGCCAATCTGTATAAGGAAGTTGCATTGCAGAATTATATTTTGAAGCTGTAGAATGTAGGAGTTGTTTTAGTGTCCAATTCTGGATACCCTGGGCTAGATCCAGAGTGACAGCACATTCTAGACAGGTTTACTCAAAAGAAAGCCCTGCTGAGTACAATGGGGAGTACGCCTACGTAACTGTCTATAGGATTGCAGCCTAAGTTAGTTCAACTTGGGTCCCACAGAAATCAATGGGAGAAGTTAGTAATTACTTCAGTCCCACTGATTTCAATGGCAACAAAGCTCAACTCACTTGGTCTGGATCCCACCCCCGGTACTGCTCCAACAGGCTGAATGGCGGTGCAATGCCGGTCAGAAGAAACTAAGCCAGCCTGGTGCTCTCCAGATGTTTTAGACTACAACTCCCATCATCCCAGATCATTGGCCATGCTGGCTGGGGCTGACAGGAGTTGTGGTCCAAAACATCTGGAGGCAATCAGGTTGGGGAAGTCCAGTCTAACTGTTCACACAAAGAAGGAAGCAGAGAAACAAACTAACCTGCTGGAATGATAAATGGATCTACTCCAACTCTGGAACCCTCAGGGAGTACACTCACAAGCCAGTCCTCCTGCGTGGGAGTGTCCTTTAGACCTGAAGGAAAGCAAATATAAGAGAGATGGCAAAGATTAAAGAAAGGGACAGAAGAATGGAGACATTGATAGGAAAGTGAATTAGACAGGACAGGTATCAGTTACAGTATCAACACAGAGTGCAGGGAACATGTTGTTGTTCAGTCGTTCAGTCATGCCCAACTCTTCGTGACCCCATGGACCATAGCACGCCAGGCCTTCCTGTCCTCCGCTTTCTCCCAGAGTGTGCTCAAGTTCATATTCATTGCATCGGTGATGCTATCTAGCCACCTCATCCTCTGCCGTCCCCTTCTCCTTTTGCCTTCAATCTTTCCCAGCATCAAGGTTTTTTCCAGGGAGTTTTCTCTTCGCATTAGGTGGCCAAAATATTTGAGCTTCAGCTTCAGGATCTGTCCTTCCAATGAGTACTCAGGGTTGATTTCCTTTAGGATGGACTGATTTGACCTAATTGCAGTCCAGGGGACTCGTAAGAGTCTTCTCCAGCACCACAATTCGAAAGCATCAATTCTTCAGCGCTCAGCCTTCCTTATAGTCCAGCTCTCACAGCCATATGTTGCTACTGGGAAAACCATAGCTTTGATTATACGAACCTTTGTCGGCAAGGTGATGTCTCTGCTTCTTACTATGCTGTCTAGGTTGGCCATAGCTTTCCTCCCAAGGAGCAAGCGTCTTTTAATTTCATGGCTACAGTCACCATCTGCTGTGATCTTGCAGCCCAAAAAAATAAAATCTGTCACTGCTTCCATTTCTTCCCCTTCTATATGCCAGGAAGTGATGGGGCCAGATGCCATGATCTTCGTTTTTTTAATGTTGACCAAACCAGCTTTTGCACTCTCCTCTTTCACCCTCAACAAGAGGCTCTTTAGATCCTCTTCACTTTCTGCCATTAGGGTGGTATCGTCTGCGTATCTGAGGTTGTTGATAATTCTCCCGGCAATCTTAATTCCGACCTGTGATTCATCCAACCCAGAGTTTCTCATGATGTACTCTGCATATAAATTAAATAAGCAGGGCGACAATATACAGCCTTGTCATACTCCTTTCCCAATTTTGAACCAATCGGTTGTTCCATGTCCGGTTCTTACTGTTGCTTCTTGACCCTCGTACAGGTTTCTCAGGAGACAGGTAAGGTGGTCTGGTACTCCCATCTCTTTCAGAATTTGCCACAGTTTGTTGTGATCCACACAATCAAAGGCTTTAGCGTAGTCAATGAAGCAGAAATAGACGTTTTTCTGGAATTCTCGTGCTTTCTCCATGATCCAGCGAATGTTGGCAATTTGATCTCTAGTTCCTCTGCCTCTTTGAAACGCTGAAACTCAAAGCTAGCCTGCAGTGCCAGGACTGGAATATGGTCCTATTTGGGGAGGGGGGAACCAACCATACAGAAAACCCTCAGAAGAGATGTTCTAAAACCATGACTCCACATTGACTCACCCTTTCAATATCACAGAAAGCCTCCAAGGGCGCAATCCTATGCATGTTTAGACAGAAAAAAGTCCTACAACTCCTGGCATTCCCCAGCCAGCTGCTCCCATTGCTACAAAACCAAATGCCACTGGCAGTCTCCTTCTCTCACTCCTGAAAACGAAACAGATTTTCAGCAAAACTGAATGTCTCTCATCTTGGTACGGTGCCACTCCAAATAGCCCTGTCTACATCCTACTATTTTGTATGGGAAACGAGTGCATGAGCCACCCATTTCTGAACATATAAACCTGCCACATACAGAGTCAGGCCACTGGGCTTGATGGACCAATATTACCTAGTCTTGACTAGCAGTGACTCCTCACGTTCTCAGATCTTTGCCAGCTTTACTCACCAACATTCTTGAACCTAGCTTCCATATACAAAGCACATGCTCCACTGCTGAATACACTGCTGTATACAAAGCACATGACTACTACTATCCTCAAGAGCAAAGCATCTAGGAATCAGGCGATTAGAGCATGTCCCCTGCCTTGCTGGCCTCCACCAACTCCAGAACAACTGAAAATGGAGAAGGGGTGGTCAAGTGAGCTCTTGTCATGGCTCAGATGCCTCTCCTCCTAGCTCCCTTCCCGCATTGGCCATTCCACTTTTGCAGAATGAGAGCAAGCGACCATGAGATGAGCTAAGTAACAACCTGCATATTGCAACTTCAAATGGTAGCAGCAAGCTGAGGAACCTACAGTGCTAGAGGAAGTGGTGGTGAGTCAAGGAAGCTAATTGTTAGGTGAATCCAATTCATGGAAGTGAATAGGGGATCCTACATTCTAGATAGGCATCCTGCTGCCTCCAGTAGCCCAAAACATCTGACTCAGAATAAGCTGAAAACAATAGCACTAATTTCAGCATTTGATGCCTCCACCACTCCCACTTTCAGATCTTCAACCTTTCCCTACATACCCCCTCTGATATAAATGGAAATTTCTGCAACTAGAATGATACCAAATATATATATTTAAAGTTTTCCTAATTTTCAGTTATCCAATCTGGTCTTCCCACATACATGACACAGCTCTCTTTAGGGTGGCTTTTGGAATGTTGGGTGCAGAGTTCACAGGACCTCAGCTCCACCCTGAGGTCAGTCTGGAACTCCTCAGACCTAACTCTACACAAAAGAGCCTTTCCTTTTGAAAAGGTCATTACAGCAGGAAGTCACAAAACTTCCACAACACCTTTACGGGGTGGCCGTCAATCATCAGTCAGGCTGCATTCAAGTGAAGACCACTAGATACTTCTGCAGGGATCATACAGGAAGGTGTGACTTACACTTGTACTATTCTCCAAAGTTTTAAGAAAAATGTGTATATAATGCTATGATTTTCCACATAAGGATCACATTCAGTGAAGTGTACATACTAGTGTAAGGTTATTCTTTGCTTTGCTCCCTACCAGCAAATAATTGCACTCTCTATGGTGGACAAAGGCATGCTGAGAAGGTAAAACAGCAGGCTCTATCCTGCAGCATTCTCAAATCTTACAGAATAGCATTCAATGACCGGTGCAGATCCTCTTTAAAAAGTAACATCCTCCATTTTACAACAGGAATATGAGCAGGCCAATGTATAAAGAAGCACAACTGCTCAACTAAAGTAACTGTACAGCTGAAGGGAACTAAAGATCTACTAGTCTGGAGTCACACGTACCCATCTTCATGAGTGTCCAGTTGGTATCCATTTGTTGGGCAGCCTGGAGAAAATAGCGTCCATCTGTCCACATAGCTGCATCTTGCTCAGTTACAATGGCAGTTCCTGAAAGGCAGCATCAAAGACAGACAAGGTAATGGCCCTATTCACAAATGGTCAGTGTTGTCACTGGAAGAAATACAAGGGGGGGAAAGGGTTAAGCAGATGGGAATTTGTTTGCTTTAATCATCTCAGGCCCAGGCCAAACCTCCCCTTGAAAAGGCCTGAGCAGGAGTAAACTACCTCTGTTTGCCCCCTAAGCCATTCACCACCTGTTCCCCTGTGAAGGGGAACAGTTCTCATCAACTGTAGTACCTACAGTTGCTTTTGCTTCCTCTTCTCCATTTCAAACTGCTCCTTGCCCTTTAAACCATCTGTACCATCTGTATACATTTGGAAGATTCCTATTATCTAACGCAGGAGTGGGCAACTTGTGGCCCTCCAGATGTTTTGGCCTAATACTCCCATCAGCCCTAGCCACAATAGCCAAGGGTGAAAGGTGAGGGGAGCTTTAGGCCAAAACATCTGGAGAGTCACAAGTTGCCCACCCCTGCTCCAACATGTTACCAAAAGCTCAACATCCTTCAGCTGGCCTGATCTCGGTGCCCAGCTAACCATCCTGAACCATGTTAAGCATCACGTAGGCCAGCCTTCCCCAACCTGGTGCCAGCATGGAATTATGGGAGTTGCAGTCCAACACATCTGGTGGACACAAGGTTGGGGAAGTCTGGCCTACATCATGCCTCCATTTCCAGAGGATGTCACTCAGGGTAACACAGACCCAGTTCACACATCACAACAACAAACGTTGGGCAACTATCTGGTTAATTCTGGGTTGTTTACTCCCTAAACAACCCAGAGTTCCTGGGATCAGACGTGGGTGCTCCTCAGTTGTTGGTTGAGAGCGGAAGTGATGAACGCGCACAAGGCAGCGCACTTGCTTGCTGCCACTCAGCCCCAATAATTCCTGGGTTAAACAACCCAGAAATCGTCACAACGTGTGAACTGGGTCATGACCTGTCTTCCTGGCCCATTCCCTAACAAGGAACACAGCAGCTTTCGCAACATTCTCATGCTGTTAATGCATCAAATGTTACAATAGGTTTTAGTGCAAGCAAGAGATAGAGGTGCCAACCAAACCTCTTTCACCCCTGCATGATAACATTTGTCACTAGGTTAAATGGTCTTATTTCTCTCATCCAAAAAATTAAACTGCAAATATTGTTGTTTAAAAACTTCTACCATGTGTCTATCCTGCATTTAGTTTAATTACTGAAATAATTTCTTTAACTTAGTTTCTTAATAATGGATACTTGAAAAGAAAAGCAAACGTATAAGAGCCTACGTGTCCGTCGCAGCAGTCACAGTATATTATACACAGGCTAGGAAGCAAAGGACCTGATCAAAAGGATCCAGGCAGTCACGGAAGATCAAAACAGAACAAGAGGCAACAGCAGGATCCCTCAGCAAAACAAGGACAAATGCCATTTTGGGACATCATGGCAGGCACATATGATTAAGGCATGGGGACTAACAGCAGGACTTGGCTCCTTGTGCTTAGGCCACCCCAGGGGATTGCTTTCACACCGCTTGGGTGCTTACACCTGGAGCAGGCTGCTTGCGCGAACCCTCATTTTACAGTAAGAGGCGAACAGGGCTCCGTAGAATAGGTAACTTGACATGCTCATGTTGCTTGTTAAACAGTGGGACAGCTTGAAATTAAATCTAGATCTCATGGCTGCTTTTCAGGGTTTGAAGCCATAGGACTTGCTGCCAAATAGAACATGTTGTCTCCATGCAAGATAAGGGTTTCCACTGCGCGCACACACCCATTAATGGAGTTTCAATGCCCAGCCATTTCAGCTGCAAAAAAATATTTTTTAAGAAGACTGAACTTGGCTAAACCTGCATTGTTTAATGCTAATCCCCAATCTGCCAGACAACGAGCAATCTGTTTTGACTGGCCTCACAGAGAGGAAAAAGGAAAGGGAGCTGTGATCACTGTACGAAATGGTTAACAGGATTTTTACTTTATTGGAGGGTCATCTGGGAGTTGACAAAAGCTCCTTACTCCATTGGTATTACATCACCATTCCAGCTGGTGTAGCTGCTGAATAGGGAAGGGACAATTCAGACCTTTCTCTTTCTACCCAGCATGCAAATTGCAAAGCAAAACAGTTTTCCAGAAGTGACCTAACACACTCTCTCTCTCTCTCTTTCTCTCTCTCTCTCTCACGCACACGCACACACAGAGCAGCAAAATTCATTCAAAATGTTGCTATGGGCCTACGGGCAGAGCAGGTATTATGAAGTAACCCAAGTCTGCACTAAATGTGGCTGAGCCATTTATTTATGCTACCTGGAGGGCACAGGCTTCACTCCAATAAAAGGGTACCGTCAGCAGCAGTCAGGTTGTTTAGACTGGTAATTCCCCTCCGCAGTATATTACAGCATGAGGAAGCAGGTTTTTGGTTGGCATCTGTCCCTGAATATATATATATATATATATATATATATATATATATATTTATTTATTTATTTTAAAGGGGACCAAATACCACAGAGGCCAAGCGGAAACTAAGTCTAATGATGCATTCCTATACACATTTACCTGGGAGTAACTCCCACTGACGTTTATGGGGTTTACTTCAGGGGTGGGCAACTTGTGGCTCTCCAGATGTTTGACCTACAGATCCCATCAGCCCTAGCCAGCATAGCCAATCCTGAAGGATGATAGGAGTTGTAGGCCGAAACATCTGGAAAGCACTAGGCTGGGTAAGGCTGGTGAAGAGCATTTTATCTGGAGAGCATGGAAACATTTGATCTCCCACCTGCAGATTGAAATGGTACCAAACCAGAAAAAGGTACACAGCACATGGGGTTCCTGCTCATCTAGTGGTGTTTTTGTGAGCAATGCTCTACAAACTTCTACCTATGCAGAGATAATCTCCGTGCAGCAAGTAACAAATAGTTCGTTAAAACAGGCATATCCAGACCTGATGTAAAACAAAGCAAAGCTGTAGAGCAATCCAGCAAGTCTCCATAGCTGTAGTAGTTCACATTAGGGGCCCTGAGGAGGGCCTGGCATTCAAAGCTTAGGTAGCGTCAAATGCGATGGATCAAGCACAGTTCCGGAAACATACCTGCTGAGCCATCAAACCCACAGATGAACTCCCTTCGGCAGTCACAAGGTGCGATGTACTCACTCTGGGGAAGAAAGGATTTTAAAAAGTGAGTCTAATGATGAACAACAGCAAAAAGGCACCAAAAGCATTGCGTAACTCATACCGAGATTAGCTTTGATCTTCTACTCGGCAGGACTGGGGGGGAAATATACTTTAAAATCTTGACATGTTCTTCACCAGAAGTCCTTAATATCATTAAGAATGCAGTTCTAAGGCATTCTAAGGCATTTAAAGCCCTATGATTATTCTTCATTTGTTTATTTCAGATCTACCGCACTTTTTCCTCCAACATTCTCCCAAGTGCTGATGTTTACTATACTCGTAGTCAATACCAAACAGGCCAGGCCTTTGATGTGGCAACATGGGCGGAAGAAAGTCCTTTCTTCTTCAGTATCTTCTGATCATTGAAGCTGTAATTGTGGTGTTTTCCATCTGTAAACTCTGAGTGGTTTACAGACATCCTCTAACTGGGATTTACAAGTAGTGCTTGAAAACATCCATCCCCTGAAAGCTTCCCATTAAGAATTTCAGCCACTATTAATGAGCTGTTCCAGCCTTTTCTATAAACGCTAGGTGAGACCTAGAAACCTTCATTGTGCAAGTCAAAATGTAATTTGCTAGGGCAAAATCTATCTTTAAAAAAAGTAGCAGCAGCTTTACTGCTGTGTTCACAGGGAAACACTTGGTAACACAGATCCCGTGCAGACATGATACTGGCTCCATGCAAACCATAGTTTCCAAACAGTGGACAGCCTTGGAACTGCATGTGTCCTTTCTACTCTCAGGCATGAATTCATTCCTCCCTTCCACTGTTAGCCATAACCAAACCAGCTTACAAACTAGCTTCAAACCCTGGTTAAGATGGAAGCTCTGGTTATCATCAACCATGGTTCACATTGGTGCAGATTTAATTTTCAATGCACAAGGCAGAACTAGATCATCAGCTCCCTTCTAGTCTCATAAAGAAGTTATGAGATGATAGATGATAGGTAGGTAGATAGATAGCTTTGCCTCAGAATGAGTGCTACCATAAAAATTCTAAATCAAAAGTGTTAAAATCTCCGTTGGAAGAAAATCAGATAGATTATTCATCCCTTTTATTTATTAACTTCATTATTGCATTTTTATCTCACTTTTCTTCCAAGGACTTCAGAGTGATCTACATCATCAGTCCACTCTTTTATCCTTACGATAATTCTGTGAGGTGGATTAGGCAAGAGATAGTGACTAGTCCAAGGTCTCCCAGTGAGCTTCACAGCCAAAGTGAGGATTTGAACTAGGTGTCCCTAGTCAAAATCTGACACCATATATCCACTACACCACACTGGCTCTAACAAAAGCCTGCACTGGTATGACAAGGATCATGGCTTAAACCTTGTAAATATGGGACAAGGGTTTGCTGAAGTCATGTTATGTAGTAAACCTAGTGGATACATAACAAGCACGTTTTACGTCCATTCAGCTCTCTGCACAGAAATAACTTGATAAACTTGCCCAGCAGGAAAAGGATAAGGTAAGGTGTTTGCATTACTGCATTCCCCCAAAGACACACAAAGCAATAAAGAATCTTGCAGGTCATATTCCAGAATTCATAGGAACATTTTAGAAGTCTAGCAAGTGGAACCAGAGATACAGAGAAGCAGCCTCAGGCAGGAAAAGAGGAACCTGTATCAGCTGCAAAAGAAAAAAAAAAACCTCTCAACTGAGGAGCAACTGAGAGTGGAGGAAGTGAGTATGAATGCTTGTGCCGGCAAATGATATCACTCTTGTTCTTTGCATACAACCCTTTGCATGGGCAGAGATGCTATGAAAAACCAGCTTTTTCTACCCTGACAAGTGACAGGGTGGAGTGCAAGCGAGTAGACAGGAAAGAATCAATGCCCCATTGAAGGCCAATTCACTTAATGTACATTTGGGAAACTTTCTTTCCCCATACATGGTGCCTTTTATGGTCACCAGAAGAAACCAGAAGACAATGTGGTCATCTAAGCTCTCCATCATGGGCAGTCATGGCTTAACCTTCTAATTTAGAATGTTCCTAATTGAACATTCTACCATAAGCAAAACCTTTTTTAAGCATCTGCAGTTGTGTGTTAAAACAGAAGCTGGGATGTAGTAGAAAGTGCGTACTAATTGTTTCACCAACTGTTTTGTAGCCATGGTTGCAATAAAAGAACAGATGAAAAATTAAAAAACTGAAGTGGCTGTGTGGCTCTCAGGACACGACACAGGGCTGTGGTGGCAACTTTATTCACGTACACTTAGTATTTGCTTATTCGGCTATTGGGCAGTACAGAAATGCTGTAAATAAATAAAACAAAATATTCCGTTTCTTCCCATTCCTGTTCCCAGTTCTCAATTTCCAATTCCCTTTTTGTCTTACATGTCTATATCCCTTCCACTACCCAATCTAACATTCCAATGAAAAGCGTCATCATGTATCTACTTGACTTGCTTCTCATCCATTCAGTGCCCCCACCCAAAGCATAGGAAGCTGTCATCTAGACATGCCTGTTTGTATAAAGCAGGGTTGCAGAACTGCAGGCCTAGGGACTAAGGCCAGCCCTCTTGGGGCCCAGATCGAGCCCTCTGGGATTCCCCGAATGGCCACACCCCCTTTCCCTGGCCCCATCCCCTTTCCCTCAGCCACCAATCATTTGGTAGTCTCCTAGCTTTTCTGTGGTTTTCCCCCATTCTAAAAGCTTGAAATGTCTCTCCTAAGGCTTAGTTACTGGCAGTAAGGGCTTTAGGGTGCAATCCTATGCATGCTTAGCCAGAAAAAAAGTCCTACAACTCCCAGCATCCCCCAGCCACCATTGCTGGCTGCTGAATGCTGGGAGATGTAGGATTTTTTTCTGTCTAAACATGCATAGGATTGCACATTCAAGCTAAAATATGCTGGGATTTGGGGATTTTGACCCCACCCACCACTGGAATGCACCCCCCCCCCAGCTTCCTCAAAATGCAGTTTGGCCCTCAGGCTGAAAGAGGTTCAACATCCCTGACATAAAACCATTCTTGGTTATAATTTGCTGTTTTGGCTTCCTTTCATATTCGATAAATGAAACACTCCTGGCTGGAAAGCCTTAAGCTTTAGCTCTTTTGAAAGGGGCATTCCATTAGCAGAAAGCAGTTCTACCAAATCCCATACCTGATGTGCATCTCCTGAGGGCACAATGTAGGCCTGAATAGGCTCTGGAACATATTTGGTGTTTTTCATTGCCTGCCGAAGCTGACGAAGCAGCTCTGCAGTCATCTTTGGAGCCATATTCCTATCCAACATAAATAAAGATTAAAAGTCTTAGTTACAATTCTGCAGATTTTGTACCCAAATATTTCAAATTCCAGAAAGAAATCCCACAGTCTACGACCAGAATCAGCAAATGAAATTGCTTGAGTAATAGGAACACAGGAAGCTGTCTTATACCAAGTCTGACCACTGGCCCATCTAGCCCAGTATTGCCAACACTGACTAGCAGCGGCTCTCCAGGGTCTTAGGCAGGATTCTTTCCTCACCCTACCTGGAGAAGCCGGGGATCGAACTTGGGACCTTCAGCATGCTTGAGCCATCTCTCTCACTATTCCTCATCCTACAGGAGGACCTTAATACGGGGCATCTTGGTTCCCATCGGCTTTCTGCTGGCTCTGCACTGGCTTCCATGACAAGCGCTTACAGCCCTTGCATTTCTAATTTTGAATTGTTCAGCAGGGGATGGCTCATGGATAGCAGATTGGAGGAAGTACTGTGTAAGGGAAGCACTGGGAGATAAAGAGCAACAGATGCTTCGAGGCATGAGGGAAGGAGGGCAAGGATACAGAACAGGAAGGAAGCCATTCACAAGCTGCTGCTTGTGCTTTCAGTCATGGAGAATGTTCCTGGAGCCAGTCACTGCTTCCTATCTTCTACCTTATTGCAGCTTCTTGCCAGGAACAGCCAGTATGTCTTCCCCCAACTTTTCAATGACTGTTTCCGTCCCAAAAAGAAAACATGTTCATTTTGAAGTATGGATCTGGCAAGCCCAGCCTTGCCACATTCCATATCCCCTTCCCAGAATCTAGGAAATGTGGTGTAGAGTGTTGGACAAGACCTGGAAATGCCCAAGTTCAAATCCCCATTCAGCCACGAAGGTCACTGGGTAACCTTGAGCTAGTTGCCATTTCTCAGGCTAACCTACCTCGCAAGGCTGCTGTAAGGAAAAAATGAAACATGGGGACAAACTTATTTATGTGGTCTTGAGCTCCTTGGAGGAAAAGCAGGATATAAAAAAATAAGTAAATACCTCACTTGTTTTATTTATTTTAACACTTCAGAGGTGGACAATTCAGAGGCCAAAACATATGAAAGACCGCAAGCTGCCCAGCCCTGTTTTAACAGAAAGCAGAAGACACCACTGCTGAGGAAAAAAACTCAATATGATTTTTTAAGCATAACTATTAGTAAAGAAAACAAACAGACCTCAAAACAATGCAATTCTGCTTTTCACCACATGTAGATGTGCACTAAGTTGAAGCATAAGTCAGAGCCTGCCAAATGGTTCCAGATTCACCCTTTCTACTTAAGAGGTTATGTTCCTCTAATGTTGTTCCTATCTTCAAAAAGGGTAAAAAGGAGGAACCTGAAACCTACAGACCAGTCAGTCTGACATAAATCCCTGGGAAAATTCTGGAGCAGATTAGAAAGCAATCCATCTGTAAGCACCTTGAATACAATGCAGTGCTTTCAACATGGATTTGTCAAGAACAAATCCTGCCAGATGAATCTGATCTCATTTTTTGATCAGGTAACCTCGCTTGTGGACTGTGGGAATGCTGTGGACATAAAATACCTTGACTTCAGCAAAGCTTTCGACAAAGTGCCCCATGATATCCTGATTAGAAAACAAGCTAAAAGTGGGCTAGATGAAACTACGATCCGGTGCATCCACAGTTGGCTACAGAATCGGACTCAAAGAGTGCTTATCAATGGGATCTTCTCAAACTGGGGAGAGGTAACGAGCGGGGTACTGCAGGGCTCAGTCCTGGGCCCAGTGCTCTTCAACATTCTTATTGATGACTTGGAGGAGGAGGTGCAGGGAATGCTGATCAAATTTGCAGATGACACAAAATTGGGCAGGATAGTTAATACTTTGGAAGACAGAAACAAAATTCAAAATGATCTTGATGGACTGGAGTGCTGGGCAGAAAACAGAATGACGTTTAATAGGGATAAATCCCAAGTTCTGCACCTAGGAAAAAGAAATCAAATGCACAGTTACAAGATGGGGGTACGTGGCTCAACAACACTACAAGCGAGAAGAATCTTGGAATTGTTGTAGATCACAAGCTGAATATGAGCCAACAATGTGATGCGGCTGCAAAAAAGGCAAATGCTCTTTTAGGCTGCATTAATAGAAGCATAGCTTCCAAATCCCAGGAAGTACTAGTCCCCCTCTACTCAGCACTGGTTAGACCTCATCTGGAGTACTGTGTCCAGTTCTGGGCACCACACTTTAAGAAGGATGCAGACAAACTGGAGAGGGTTCAGAGGAGGGCAACAAAGATGATCAGGGGACTGGAAACAAAGCCCTATAAGGAGAGACTGAGGGAACTGGGCATGTTTAGCTTTGAGAAAAGAAGACTGAGGGGAGCTATGATAGTGCTCTTCAAGTACTTGAAAGGTTGTCACAGAGAGGAAGGCCAGGATCATTTCTCAATCATCCCAGACTGCAGGACACGGAATAATGGGCTCAAGTTACAGGAAGCCAGATTCCAGCTGAACATCAGGAAAAACTTGCTGACTGTTAGAGCAATATGAGAATGGAACCAATTGCCTAGGGCGGTGGTGGGCTCTCCCACACTGGAGGCATTCAGGATGAGGCTGGACAGCCATCTGCCAGGGATGCTCTGACTTGGATTCCTGCACTGAGCAGGGGGTTGGACTTGATGGTCTTGTAGGCCCCTTCCAGCCCTACTATTCTATGATTCCAGAGGACCTGTGTCATGCAGAAATTAAACCTCTAAAATTGACAAGTTATTCTCATTCTGGTTTAAAACAGGTGAGAGGTTACCAACAGAAGATTTCTGGAATGTAAATATCGGGGGTGGGAGAGAGAAGTAAAAGATACTTTTGGCAATTCAAATGTCACAGATCACAGAAACCCACAGGGGCGCCATCTTATTGAAAGAGATGTTAAGAAATTAACAGTGCAGCCCTACGCATGCCTTCTCAGAATAAGTCCCACTGAGCTCAGTGGGAATTGTTCCCAGGCAGTTTTTAGAACACTCAAGGTGGAGAGAATTTAATGGCACAGGGTTCTGTACAAATTCAAAGTGTGCCCTTAAGCAGTAGTACCCAAACCGTTTGGCTCAAGAACCATAACACTGGAATATGTATGTCTTGTCACTGGGTGCCTCCCCTCTGGAAGGTGCAAACGTCCTCTTTATAGTTGTAATGCATTCTTTATTCTGTAACGCAACTCTAGAAAGCACACACTAAGAGCACAATCCTATGCATGTTTAGACAGAAAAAGTCCTACAACTCCCAGCACTGAAGGAACCCAGGAATGCTGGGAGATGTAGGACTTTTTTCTGTCTAAACATGCATAGGATTGTGCCTGAAGTCCATTATATCACAATTGCAAAGAAACCCTAATTTTATGTCTGGCAATCCTACTTATGCCCTTATTAGTCTTCCAACAAACAGTGTTTTAGCATCCCATTTAGAAATGATAGTCTTAACCTGATCCGCAGAGAAAGAAAAGAAACACAGCTATGCGATGAACATAACCAAGTGTCATTATTCACTTTTCGCACACACAAACCTGAGTCATCTGAAAATTTAAAGTCCAGTTCCTCTAAAGCGGTGCTCTTCAATGTTTTCAAAACCGGGGCCCATCTTTTGCCAAACATGCATTTGGGGATCCATTTCTTAATTTTTTACCATATGTATGTATGGCAGTATGCTCCTGGTGTGACCCACCTTAGGTCAGGCTGTGACCCAGCAGAGGGTCCTGACCCACCAGTTGAAAACAAATGCTCTAAAGTAGCTCTTTGTGGGGCTAATTTGGTTAGTGCTCATAAGGAATGTTTCCACATCTACAACTCAGGATTATAACCAGGAGTCTTTGGCACTAATGTGCATTCCCGAACAACTTCACTCCTTGGAAAACTGATGTCATATTGGACCATTCCAGTATGCAAGTGATGAGCCAGAACATCTGCTCTACACGATCATGCTGACACATAATCAGATCAACCGATGGCCGTACCTGCATGATTAATTTGGCATTCATAAAGGATGGTGCATGTACATTCAGATATGTCGCTCTTCCTAACCTGGTGCCCTCCAGATGTGGACTGCAACTCCCATAATTCCCCTGGCCATGCTGGTGAATTATGGGAGTTGCAGTCCAACACATCTGGAAGGCACCATGTCGGGGAAGAGTGATACATAGCAATTAACATCTGAAAGCCGGAAATGGGGGGGGGGGAGCATGTATAATAAACGAAATCAGATTGCAGTTGGCCCTGAATAAGCTGCCACCAAGTTTTGTTCAGCACGATGCAAGAGCTAGAAGATCATTCTTCTCATTGGGAACATATCATCCGGTCAGAGTAGCCTTATTCCGAAAGGGACAATGTTTCTGGTTGCTGCATTCAGCAAATGCCGTTGTTTACTCCAACAGTGCAATGAGAGAAACTGAGCCAGGGAATTCTATCATCCTCACACTACTTAAAGTGTAAGCCCTGGAATATAAGCACCTAACGTCTTGTGGGTTCCCTTTTGCTGTATTCCTCCAGGGATTCCATCTGAATATTCAGCTATGCATTGATAAGCATGAGGCCAATTGAAGCAACTGCTGCCTGACAGACATTCAATTGCTGATGGACTTGCTGTGTGCCAGTCACCTCCACCCCCTACCATGGCTATGGATCGGCTAATGGGGTAGGAAGTGCCTCTGGCAGGCAAAAACCAATATAAAAAATGGGGTATGCTACCTACTAACCAAACTTCTGCAAGAGAGTAGAACATTGCTAATAAATGTGACCGAAATACAGTTTCAGGGAGAGGTATTTGTCTTCCATTGGCTGGAAAGGAGAATTAGGGTGCAGTCCTATGGATGTTTAGACAGAAAAAAATCCTGTAACTCCCAGCACTCCCCAGTCAGCATGGCAGGCTGGGGAATGCTGGGAGTTGTAGGACTTCTTTCTTCTGAATATCCATAGGGTTGCGCCCTTAAGAATATGCTTAAGAATCATACAGCGATCTAACACAGCAGCCTCTGGAACAAGTTTGTAACATATACATGTATTACAAAGCTGCAGGGGAAAGAGGGTGATGTTTTAACAGTGCACAAATCTGCTCTAACTTTTGTGGATTTTTTTTAAAGCAACTTTGCTTTAATTATTCCATTAAAAATCAAGGGCAAGTGCCACCAGGCTACACATAGCTCTTACCAGCTAATACATCCATTTACAAGACTTCAGAAATGTAATTAATGTTGCAAACTTACCTATGGAGTGGCTCATTTTTAAGAGCCAAACTGAATGTGACATTGGAAGGTCTGTGATCAGAGCTCCTGTGGGGTTTTTCCCAGAGGTACAGGCAGCCACACAGGGGGTGGGAGGAAGAAAAGGATTGTGGCCTCAGCACCAGGAAAGGAGGCTAACCCTTCCCCACCACCACTACCACCACCCACAGCTTTTTCCTACCTATATTTTTCCCAAGGGGCAAAAAGGGTTGGACAAAGCAATTCAGATCAGGAAACGCTCCCTTCCTCCAGCACTGTGACCCCAATGCAATTTTCTTCACCTCCATTTTGCTGTTTCTACTGCAATGTCAAACATCTAGATAGGCCTCAGGTCTACTCATCTTTACAACATCTCTATGAGATAGGCCATTATTGTGCTCTCTTTTGTCTCAAAACATCCTGAAGTAGCCTTTGACAAAACTGGACTGTTACTCTCACTGATCTAAAGCAGTTCCTTATATCATTATTGTGAAGGAAACATTCTACTGTCAAAGAGCCCTTAGTATAAAAGTTTTTTTAAAAACACTCCAACGATGAGAACTAGATACTTCTTTTTTTAAAGATTAGATCCTTGGGCTTCTAACAGGGTTCTAGATGCCTGTGAGTCTCTCCCACTTTTCTGCCCAATGTAACAAAGACTCACAGTTTGTTCCCTACTGCAGCTTCAATCCTAATCATTCTTATAAGAAGTCCCACTGAACTGAGGAAACTTATCTCACAGTAAACACGCTGTGAATAAAGCTGTAGCAGTTTCATTTTTCTCATGGATGGCTAAGTACCATTTTGTAAAAAAAAATTCCAACTTATTCACTCTCATTTCCATTATTATTTCCTTTATATTGTCTGCCCTCCACCTGACTCCTGCCTTGAGAGGACCATACCAGCATGAACTTCAAATTATGTGTCTCCAAGACCTATGGTATGGCACTATTCAACTTCTAGCAAAGGGCTGCCCTTTTTCTTCCTTCCATTTTCCTTGGGTGGTCATTTAGTCCAATTCCACTGTGTTCCCATGGGTGCAGATTACCTCCTGTACTTAAGCAGCACTAATTATAAACAGGCAGTAGGTTTGATACCTCCCCTGCTATCATTTGCCCCTTTGGTATTTAAAGCCAAACAACGCTGAAATTAAATGGATTTTCCCATCAGTGCAAAAGGCAGGCTCTAAAGCACTCCTCTTTGCGTCTCCAAAACCATGAACCATTGCCCCCATTACCTGTCCTGGGTAGTCTTCCGTCCGAATCCCAGATGAGATTTCCCAGCCTTGGATAGCACAGGCACTATTCTGCTCTCCTCTTGCTCTTCATTAACTCGGCAGCGCCTGAAAAAGCAAAGGGCAAAACTTCAAAGGTACAAAGACTTTGGCCACAATAACCTCTCTCTTCCCACAAAGGCTAATTGCAAGTAATGATTGTTGTAGCAATAGGACTGTGCCAATTCGCAATAGCAGAACAAAGAGCAGTATGATCTAGTGGAGACAGGGTGGCCTGGACTAAAATCGCTCCTCCGCCAGGAGGTCCGGGGGCATGTCAAACTCTCTTGGTCTGTCTTTACGTCAGCCCTGTAAGGTACGATAAGCAAGCTACTGCCACATAAGTGCTGCTCCGAATTCATTAAGGAAAGGGTAGAAATATCATACATTTCAGAATGGGTCCAGACCATTTATAGTCACCTCAGACCAGTGGTGGGCAACCCTCAGGCTCTTTCTGCATGGCCCCTGGCATAGACTTTCATGGTGGACTGCCTAGAGACTAGAAAACACACTAGGAAAAAAGAAAAGAAAAACACCTTCAAGGGGGACAAAGTACATTCTATGGGAGCAACACGTGTGTGTGTGTGTGTGTGTGTGTGTGAGAGAGAGAGAGAGAGAGAGAGAGAGAGAGAGAGAGAGAATGAATGCTGTTAGGAGAAAGAGAGGAAGTTCAATTGCTCATTCAGCAGCTGCAGCTCCTGGAAAAAGTACTTACCAGTGGTCCCATGTAGTACTGCCCATGGGAGGAACTCCAAAATTGAGAAATGGTTCATGGGCAGCACTTGCACCCATGCCTCCCACCCCATAGCCACATCTACATGATCACAAAGAACTAACTCCTTTTTTCCTGTGATACGCTATTTCCCTTCTCTCTCATTACATGTTTATCCCATCCTTCTTCCATGGAGCTATGGACACCTTACAAGCTTCACACGACACCACACACACACTTTATCCTCATAGGAAGCTGCCTGAATTAGACCATTGGCCCATCCAGCTCAGTACTGACTACGCTGATTGGCAGTGATTCCCCAGGGTTTCGGACAGGAGCCTTTCTGAGGGCTACAATTGAACTTGGAACCTTTTGCATGCAAAACATGTGCCTGAGTATTGAGCTACAGCTCTTATCCTCGTAACAGCCTTGTGATGTAGGGAAGGCTGAAAGAAAATGGCTGGCAGGACAGAAAGCAGTATTACTAAAGGAGCTTCATAGCTAAATGGAGACTCGAACCTGGATCTCCCCAGTCTCAGTCAAACATTCTAACCCTGAGGTGGGCAACTTGTGGCTCTCCAGATTTTTTAGCCTATAACTCCCATCAGACCTCACTATTGGTTATGCTAGCTAGGGCTGAAGGAAGTTGTAGGCCAAAACATCTGGAGGCCCCCAAGTTGCCCACCCTTGCTCTAACTACTAAACCACAAGAGGTCAATACTAATTTAGCATATTTAATATTTATACCCTGCTTTTCTAATAAAAAAAATCAAAGCAACTTCCAACAAAAACACAAAATACAATAAAACTAAGACAGAAGGATCACATAATCAGTAAAAAAACATAAAAATATACTAGACTAGACTAGCAAAAAATACCACTACAAGCAACACACTAATATTATTAAGGGTGCAATCCTATGCATGTTTAGACAGAGAAAAGGCCTACAGCTCCCAGCATTCCCCAGCCTGCAAGGAGTTGTAGGCCATTTCTCTGTCTAAACATGCATAGGATTGCACCCTAAGTCACTTAAATTATTTACTTACTGCATACTGCCCTCTTGCCAAGCAATTCAAAGTGGTTTGCAAACGTAAAATATTAAAAATAAAAGTTCAAAAGTTGAAACAACAAAATAAAAGAGCACCTTAAAAAGGATAGGAAAGGAAAAAAGGAAAGGGTGCAGAAAAGGGCAATCAAACTGATCAAGGAGCTAAAGCAAGGCCCTTATAAGGAAAGGTTACAAGATTGGGGGGTTTTAGCTTAGGAAAAAGGCAAGTGGACATAAGAGGCATGTATAAAATTATGCATGGTGTGGAGGTGAGTAGGGATATGTTTTTCTCCCTCTTTCATAATATTCAAACTCAGGGTCATCCAATAAAGCTAAATGGCGATTTAGGCCAAACAAAGGAAGTACTCCTTCACACAGCACATAGTTATACTATGGAATTCACTTGGAATTCATGGAGGATACAGTTATCAACTAGTCATGATGGCATTATATTACCTTCCATAACAGAGGCAGCATGCCTCTCAGTACCAAGTTTCTGGGGAACATGAGCAACAGGGTGCTATTGTGGGCTTCCCACAGGCATCTGGTTGGCCACGGAGGGA
Organism: Heloderma suspectum; assembly: GCF_057233095.1. Lineage (NCBI taxonomy): Eukaryota > Metazoa > Chordata > Lepidosauria > Squamata > Helodermatidae > Heloderma > Heloderma suspectum. The sequence continues at coordinate 253,170,553 of NC_139460.1, read as the reverse complement.
AAAGAATGCTAGACTTGATAGGCCTTTGATCAGATCCAGTATGGCAGTTATGTTCTCAGACCAATGGGAGCATCTTCAGGAGCTGATGGCATGAGCTCCCTGGCCTTCCCTCAGGGCACCAGAGGTAGAATCCTACATTAGTCCTACACAGAGTAGACCCATTAAAATGAGTGGGACTTAAGTTTCTCACAACTAGCTTAAGTCCCATTCATTTCAATCAGTCTCTCTACTTAGGACTAACATTGGCTTCTATCCTAGGACTTTAAAGTAGTCCCTGGGAAGGGGAATGCGTCATGAATTACGGAGACTATGTAAAATAGCTTCTCTATATACGTATCTCTATGGCTACTATATGAGCAATATAGGAATAAGAGAGGCAGATCACCTTGTCATGACTTTACAGTCCAGTCTTGTGCATGTTTAAAAGGTAAAGATAAAGGTGTCCCCAACCAGTCATGTCCGACTCTAGGGTGCGGTGCTCATCCCCGTTTCTAAGCCGAAGAGCCAGCACTGTCCGAAGACACTTCCGTGGTCACGTGGCCGGCATGACTGAACACCGAGGTGCACGGAACGCTGTTACCTTTCCCGCCAAGGCGGTACCTATTTATCTACTTGCAATTTCTTGCTTTCGAACTGCTAGGTTGGCAGGAGCTGGGACTGAAGACGGGAGCTCACTCCGTCACGCAGCACTCGGGTCTCGAACTGACCTGCCGACCTTCCAGTCTGCAGTTCAGCGTCTTAACCACTAAGCCACCACGGTCCCTTGTGCATGTTTACTCAGAAGTAAATCCCACTATATTCAATATGGCTTACTCCCAGATAGGTAGACACAGGATTTCAACCTGAGGTGTAGAACTGATGGAACAGCTCCTTCCACTGGATAATCAGTCATTTAAAGTTGTGCAGTTTTTCCTGTTTCTCTATTTCACAGTAAAGTACCTGAAGCCCTGAAGTTAAGAAGTACAGGTTCAAATCAAGTCTCTTTCTTGGTGGAAGGGTTTCTTGGGGAGCAATCCTATCCATGTTTAAACAGAAAATGTCTTACAACTACCATAGCTGGCTGGGGGGTGCTGGGAGTTGTAGGACTCTGTTCTGTCTAAACATGCTTATGACTGTGCCCTTAAGGTTTTAAATCAATGTAAGAATAGATTGTGTTCTGTTTGCTTTTCAGCTCCATTCACATCTGGGATCTTTTTCCATAAGTCTAAACTCCTGTATATTTGTTTAAAAGGAACAAAACACATTCATTATCAATAGCCTCGGCACAGAACTATCTTTTTAACATTTTTGATCTGAAGTGTCTATAAACAAAAACATGTTGCTGCTCCAAAGCTCCCGTCATATATTTAAGGACTAATCGCTCATTTTAAAAAAAAATCTTCTCATTTGCTCTACATTACTCAAAGTGGTTTCACCTTCACTAAAAAGACAGTGGTGTTTTCAAAAAGAATCTCATATTTATTCTCAGCACCATCTGAGGCTTCTAAAGTTTTCCCAGAAATGGAAGTAAAACAGCAGAGGAGAGAGTAGGGATGTATGAAAGTCACTTACCTTTTCGCAGCTTGGATTCGTGGTGGGGGGGAGGCGCTCCGTCCCTCCCCCCGGAATCCGCCCTGGGCCGGCTCCGCAGAGCTGCTGGCCAGGGCCATCCGCTGCCAGAGTTCCGGCCACGGATGGGCTGCTGCGGCTGCCATTTGCGTCCTGCAAAACTGCCATGATAGGCTACGTAAGTATTGACGTAGCCTATCATGGCAAGCCAAAAAAACCCAATAGCGTACGCAAATGGCGGCGGCTACGGCGGCCGCCATTTGCGTTCCCTATTTTTAGCCGTTTTAGCCTACGTAAATACTTACGTAGGCTATTACTGCGAAAAAAAGGGGAACGCAAATAACGTAGTGGGCACCATTTGCGTTCCTTTTTTCCCCTGCGTTTTAGCCTACGTAAATATTTACGTAGGCTATTACGGCGGAAAAAAAGGAACGCAAATAGCCCCCACTGCGCTATTTGCATTCCCCTTTTTTTCGCCGTAATAGCCAACGTATTTACGTAGGCTAAAACGGCTAAAAATAGGGAACGCAAATGGCGGCCGCTGCAGCCGCCGCCATTTGCGTACGCTGTTGGGTTTTTTTGGCTTGCCATGATAGGCTATGTAAATACTTACGTAGCCTATCACGGCCTCAGCAAAGACGCAAAAGGCATCCCTGCGTTAGCCGTGATAGGCTATGTAAGTATTTACGTAGCCTATCACAGCTATGATGAAGAAGCGGTCAGCGTGGACGGCAGCAGGTAAGTGCTCCATTTTGTGCGCCTTTTGTGGGTTGGGGGGCCGGGGGCTTCGTTCTGCCACGGATTTCGGGGGGCCAAATGCACTGGCATTCGGCCTCACCGAGATCCGTGGCGGAATTCTCTGACATCCCTAGGAGAGAGCAATGGTTCCGGAAACCCCCTCCTATACAGACAATGTTCAATCCATATCTGTTTAAAGCTAGAGTCCTATGCAAATGCAGTAGGGCAAAAGCCCAACTAAACCTAGCGAGATTTACTTCTGTATGAACACACACAATGCACACCACATGGGGCTCTGAATACACACCTACGCCAGACTCTCTTAAGAGAGGAAACTTAAAGCTCTGCCATTTCTTTGCAAACTCGGGGAGCTGCAACGGTTTTTATTTTATTCATTTTTTAGATTCCTGGATATTATTAACTAACTAGCCTGGATCCGTCAGGCCGGCCACTCTGAGTGTGCTTGATTTTAGTTATCCCTACACCACACCCGGCTACCATTGTCTAGTGAGCACCCCGAAACCCACCCCACGTGGTGCTTCCTCCCCCTCCCCGGCAACCCGAGGCCGCCCAGCGCGCCCCTCTCCGCGGGCGCGCCGCGCCGCGCCGCTTGTGCGAGCAGCCTCCCCGCGCTCGAACCCCTTGGGCGCCTCACCTGACGCTTCCCTGCCCGCGCGCACCTCAGCGCTTCCGGGAGGCTGCCATGCACAGCTGACGCCTCAGCCCCCGTGAGCCACCGAGAGCGGAAAGGGGGCGGGGCCTGCTCGAAGCGAAGAGCTCGCGAAAGGCTCCGCCGCCGAGTGACGTCACGGCGGCTCCCATTCGTGCGCCCCGCAGAGGCGGGCTGGGATTCGTCTCGGGCGCCTCGCGGCTGCGGTGGCGGAGGCAGCTGCGAAGCCTGGACCCTGCGCAGTGTCCGCCTGCTGCGCTGTGCCGGTGCTTTGCCTGTTCCTTCAAGCGCTCTGGTTACGTTCTTAGCAGGTTATATATCCAAGACAGATGAAGAAGGGAGAAAGAGGGGGGCGAGGGGAGGCGAGATTGGGTAAAATCCAGCCTCAGTGCTACTCAGAGTAGAACCGCTGAAATGAATTTTACTTAACGTTAGTCATGCCTAACGTAAGACCCATTCATTTCAACGTAGAGTAGACCCACTGAAATGAATTTGACTTAAGTTAGTGATGGCTAACTTAAGGCCCATTCATTTCAATGGGTCTACACTAAGTAGGGCTTGCGTTAGATTTTACCCATTCAGCCTATATATAAAATGCAGAATTGAACTTTTTACAGGCCACAGCAGCTTTCCCCAACCTGGTGCCTTCCTGATGTGTTGGACTAGGCATGTGGAGTTGGAATGATGGGTGTTGCAGTCCACATCCGGAGGGCACCAGGTTGGGGAAGGCTCACGAGCCTCCTGTTTCTTTAAAGATGATTGTGTGACGGGTAGAGATTTAAATGGGAAGCTTTTTCCATCACTGACTGCATGTTGCCCCCAACTGAATAGATAAAACAGCATATTGGGAACAGCATAAAAGTCAAATATTTAAGGCCGGAAAGAATAAAAAATATCTCTACCTGCTGCTGAAAAATCATAGAGGCACTTAAATGATTAAGGAGTGTGGCTTTCAGAGACAAAGCACCACCATTGAAAAGGCCCTGCTCCTGGTTCCCACCAACCAAACCTCAGGAGGTAGGGTCACTCAGAGCAGAGCCTCCAAGGAGTGGCCCAGTTTACATGACACAAGGGTGGTTAATAAACCACGCTGTGAGTAGTTTATCATGACATCTGAATTCGGCAAGGGTGGTGACTAGAGTGGTTAACAAACCACCCCAGCCACCCACCCATGCCAGATTTGGATGGCATGGCAAGCTGCCCCTGGAGAAGATAATTAGGTAAATCAGGCAGCATGCCTGTGGGTTGTTAACAAGCCACTGTCACTTATTAACCACCCTCATGTCACACAAACCTGGTTATAGTGTGTATGTGTGTATGGGGGGGAGGGTTATATAGGGTATGTATCTCTTTTATCCTCACAAGAACTCTGTGAAGTTGGTTAGTCTGAGAGACAGGGAGACCTTTGCCTTCACAGCTGAATAAAGATCTGAACCCAGGTTTCCCACCTAGTCCACATCCACAATGCAGAGGAGGGTGGAATGCAATTGTTCTCCTACTGGAAGGACATTAATTGCCTGTGGCTGAAATTCTACACTTACATGGGAGTTGACCCTAAGAAACTGGGTGAAACTTGCTTCTTAGTAAACATGTATAGGATTGGGCTGCATGTGATGTTGATATTTTTTAATTAGCATTTTTGTAACTACAGTTGTTGGTACTTTGATATCAATGGATGAAATGTAAAATACATCCAAATACTTATTTAAATCTATACAAGTGGGATCTGCAACAAAATGTTGTAGTGTATCATCATCCCCTAAATGGAGTTGTTCTTTTCAGAGCTTCAGCCAGCCTGGAACAGGACCTTACAGTCCTGTTCAAGCCTGGTCTGGAGGGGAGAGACAAAGAGAAGAGCACCCATTTTTTATTTCTCACTCCTGAGGTCTGTGTTTGCTGTGCTAAATAGTGCTAGAAGGTTTGTGTTTGCGGCTGGAAGCCAGTCCTTTAATCTTAGCATTTTATTGCTATATAGAGGTTGATGGTACTGGAGAATGAGAAAGGAAAAGTGACCTGGTTTGCACTACACAACAGCCCACCTGGGTTAATATACCCATGGAGGCTGTTGCATCATGCTGGACACCTGACTTGCTGTGGCTTGTTGTATTGTGTGAACCCAGACAGCAGGAGTTGTTTGAAGGTTAGAGAACACTCAAAGAACCCTAAAACAAGTCATGCCACCTGGATTCACACAACAAGCCATGGCAAGCTGAGCACCCACAGGCACCATGCAAAACTGGCACCCAGCACGACACGACATCCCCCACAAGTAAATTAGACCACGTGGGCTGTCATGATGTGCAAACAGGCTAAACAACTTCTGTGTACACAGTATACTAACAACTGCCATTTGGAAAAATGAGAAAATCCTTAAGATCATTAAAGAAAGATCCAACAACAGACTATGGGTTGTTCGAGGGTTGTTTCCCCTTCAAACAAGCTCTGCTACCCAGGTTCAGATGACATGACAAGCCACACTTGGGTAGGTAATTAGGAAATGGCACCTGGCACACGCTGGCACTAGGGATATACGGACCCCCTTACCTGGGGTCTGTGGGGGGGTCCACAGGCAGGGGGAGGCGATCTGGTCCTCCCCCGGAATCCTCCCTGGCCAGCTCTGCTCTGTGGGGAGTCCACACAGCTGCCATCCGGCTCCGGCCGCTGCCGTACTTCCGGACACGGCCGGTCTGTGGACGCAAATGGCGTCCCGCATAGGGGACGCCATTTGCGTCCCTGCTCTTGGCCGTGATCGGCTATGTAAATATTTACGTAGCCTATCATGGCAAAGAGCAGGGACACAAATGGTGCCCGCAGCCCGGCAGCGGATGGCTGTGGAACAAAGACGGTGACCCAGACCAGCTGCCGCCAGGTAGGTTCCGTCCTAGGGGGATTTCGGGGGGGGGGGGGAGTCCGTTCCGCCACAGACTCCGCGGGGCCGGATTCCAAAGAATCTGTGGCAGATTTCTCCACCATCTCTAGCTGGCACACACCACACAAGCCACAATGAAATGGGTCTCTGACTCAGTTTGTACAATCACCATAGGCTGCCGTGGTTTATTTAAGCCACAGTTTGTAGCGGCACATGCCAGTGGCCATTTTGAATATTCATCACCCAGCAGGGAGGTGCTGTGGTTTGTGTGTCATCCGAACCTGGGTGGCAGTGGTTGTTTGAGGGTTAAACAACCTCAAATAACCCACTGTCGTAGGGTTATTTGAGGATAAATTCTCATGGGTGGTTTCTGGATTCTTTTGCCTACTTTACTTATGAAGCGTCCAAGTAGTGTGCACAAGTGTCCTGTCTTTCATTGTACAAGCACTGTACATGGAGCTTTGGCTATTGAGCAGTATAGAAATGTAATAAATAGCAATAAGCAAATAAATAAATAAATCTCTCTGGCAACCTATAGCCTTCTCAGCTTCCCGTGCGCCAGTTAAAGTCCAGGGGAAGACATCAAGGAGGAGTTCCTCCCATAGACCTTTTTCATATCAGGAAGTGAGAAAACTTGGAAGGCTGCACAGCAGTGGAAAGATGTGTAATAGAAAGAAAACACACACACACAACACCTTTGATCACCTCACAGTGATTAGGTAAGCTCACAAACACCCCTAAAAGAAATTCAAAATAAATTATAAAATGCCCTGAGAATGAGGCAGAAAAATGGGAGCCCTTTTCATGGCGAAGAAAACATCCAGGAAGTTGGAGGACAGATTTTTGCCACAGGACTAGCTCCACCTCTTGCCTGGAGGGGACAGAACACTGCTGCCCCCCTCATACCTGCATTGTGGATGATGCAAATTGGGGGCCAGACTGCCAGCACAGTTGATGTTGGTCCTTGTAGTAACAGCATAAAAAAACAACACCATGAAACCCTTAGGAATAAAGGAAAGAAGCTGTGCCAACCCCTGCCAATAGTGAGCCTTACCTGTGAGAAACCTCACCTCTGACTTACAATATTAATGCACAAATACATTGCAGGGTAGCTGTAAGTTACTGTCCCTCAGCATAGTCCTCCAATCTGCAATAGGGAAGCTACTCATTCAACTTCAACTCAACCTGCAATAAGGACAACACTGCAAGGTGGTTGCAAACCAATAAGAACATGACCTACAGTATTCAATGTGAATTACTCTGCAGGGCAGTCATAAGCCACTCACTCCCAGCCACAGCCCCTTCTAATATGCAACATGGGGGCAATGAGCTGCATTTGCTTTGGAGTTTGGAATAGTAGAGCTATGTTTTTAATGTTTCACATTAAATAAAACCTCAGTAGAAAGAACTTGAACTCGTTCTTTTTGCTGCAACCTTTTTTTTGGGGGGGCGGGTGAGGGCTGGACATGCCGGTGCCCAATTCTGACTATATTAAAATCTTGGATTTCTCCAGTGATTGCTCTGGGCAGTTCTCACTGGGGACATTTAAAAATAATTTCTCAGTGTTAAGAAATACCTGATCCAGACAAAGAGATGGTTCTTTCTACTGTTGTATATCTATGTGTTTACTTATTCCTCTTTTACTTGTTTCTCTTGGGAGAGGAAATTAATTGAAGGACAACAGAGGAAGAGACACATAGATATAGCCACCTACTTTCCACTCTCCTTCTTACCTAATGTCTCTCTGCTAATGTCTCCTGCCCACCTGCCAGCTCATCAGCAAGGTCTTCCTTCCCTTCCTCCATTTAAATTTTCACCCCAACATCTAGCCCAGGGGAGCAAGTGATGAAGAAAGCAAGAAAGATTCACAGCAGGAGGAAAAGGGGGAAAGTATTGGTGTCAGCAGCCAGCCATTTAGGGAGCAATCCTATTACCCATAGACATTGTCTGAGGGGCTATAGGATACTGGGGATTCCCCCTCTGAGGTCAGAGACAGCGCTCCAATCTTGGAAGGGGGAGCTGGAAATCCGACCCCTGTCCCCACACAGCCAGCACAGAAAGAATTGCATTGGTTGCCCTCCAAGGTCAGAAAAGCAACTTCGGAGAGGGGCATTTGGGTGGGTGGGGAGGAAAGGAGAACAGAGAGGCCAGAATGTGAGCTATCCTGAGCCTCTTCCAGCCCTCTCCGCTCCCCCCCCCCCCCGCTGAAGTGCCATCACTAGATGGAGAAAAAAACCCATCTGGCAAAAATTGCAGGGCAGGAGGAAGGGGAAGTGAAGATCACCTCTGTCACTCCTCCCGCCCTGCATTGAATGATCAGAATCCTCTGGGTTTGGGGGCTTCCAATCATCGAGGGTGCAATCAACAGGATTGCACCCTTAACTACTGCCAGCCAGCAGGATACACCATTCCATTCCCCCAAGTTTTTTTTTTCCAGCAGACTCCCGAAGTTCTGGCTATTGAGCATGCTAAGACTTCATTAGACTGCAGGGGGCCGGGGGCTCCCATTGATTTGATATTTTAAAGGTTCTTTGTACTTGGATTTTGTTTTTAATTCACCCAAGCATGCATTATCTCTTGTTCCTTGGTGGCCCTTTCTGTTTTTGCTACAAAGTTGCCAGCACATAAGAACAACCCTGCTGGATCAGACCAAAAAGCCTATCTAGTCCAGCATTCTGTTCCCCCAGTGACCAACCAGATGTCTATGGGAGGACATGTGTTCAGTAACACCCTCCCACTCGTGTTCTCCAGCAACTGGTATTCAGAGGCATACGTTGGAATTGAATTCAATGTTAATGGGAGTGGTGGTGCTGGATGATGTCTTGAAGACTTGGATAGTCTTAGATTGGCCCAATAAAATTTGACAACTTACTTCTCTCTCTCTCTCTCCCTCTCTCTCTCTCTTTAGATTTTACAATACTGCCAGGGTGATTAAAAATCCATCTCTAGCCCAAGATCGTTCCAGCTACCAGAAAAGTGTCAGCAATGCCTGTCTCTTACCAGGATACACTTTAAATAAAGGGACATTTCAGTTACCTTCCTTTAAAGGCATCCAGGATGTAAATTTCAAAACAAAATGGTGCCCAAATACAGTTTTATATGTCATATTTTCTCATTTGTGGTTTTCAACCTCACTGAGTAAAACCTAGTGTTTGGGCAGCTTAGGAGGGGGCCGATTCACACTTTGCATGGCACAGCTGGAACACTAGTAAACAAATATGAGCCTGGATCATTTGGACAGTAGCTTTAGCTGAAAAGCTAGTGCAGCATAATAGATTACTTAGAGAAACAATGAAAAAGACAGATTCATGGAAACGTGGCTTCCCTTTATAACTTTTGTTAATACAGGCTCCACAGATCAACATCCAGTCCTATTTCTAGAAGGGAACAATAGCTAGGAAGGCTGGAAACTGAAAAAGGAATATCATTGGTAGCAATAGAAGATGAACCTTATTTTCAACCAATATCTCATCTCAAAATCTGATAAACATATCTGATAAACAATGTAACACAAACTGTGTGTATTGTGTACTGTTGATGCTTTCATTATTCATTATTACATTTATATTTTTCAATTGTTCTGTAGTTTAGAACAAACATGAAATAAAAAATATGTTGTTTTTTGAATAAGCCTGGATCCAAAAAACAGCACAACTAACTTCACATAGCTAGGCTAGTTCTAAACTTCAGTTTTTCAAACAGCAGCCTCTTCTGACACCTAGTAAACAACTTCTGAAACTGAAGGGACTTTCAAAAGCAGATTGTGGTATAGCACCGGGGGAGGGGGTATCTGCTGTTCATAAGGAAACAGTAAAAATTACCACTGTGTGCTCCCAAACTGTTGGGCGCATCAGAAGTAGCTCTTTGAATCCCTGTCAAGTTGCAAAGGGGAGATTCACGGCTTCAAACACATTGGGCATATGCTAGGACGGGTGGGCAGAAAGTAGATCTCCAGTTGTTTTGGACTTCAACTTCTAGCATTCCTGACCTTTGGAAGTGCTAGTAAGGGCTTCTGGGATTTGAAGTCTAAAACATTTGGAGATCTACCTTCTTCCCTAGCACTACGAAGCCAAAGCCAAGCTCAGCTCCTAAGTACTTGGAGATATATGTCTCCTGTTCACAGTTCAAGTTTACTGTAGCAAACGCTGATGTATTTGCAGGACTATGCAAAAACATGAATCAGCCCTTGCTGGTACTTCAAAATCAGGTAAACAGAATATCCCTGATATCCCTTGGATGGCAGACAATGTCAGCAAATTATTCATACTCCGCACCTGATTATTAATGCTCCATAAAGATTTATGGAGTAATCTCACTTTTGTATGTTGCTGTTGATTCTTTTTTAATGCTTAAAAATCTTATGACTTTCCTTTGCATCTCAGCAGACATGATAATCAGCTCTTCATAGAATCATAGAATAGTAGGGTTGGAAGGGGCATACAAGACCATCAAGTCCAACCACCTGCTCAGTGCAGGAATCCAAGTCAAAGCATCCCTGACAGATGGCTGTCCAGCTTCATCTTGAATGCCTCTAGTATGGGAGAGCCCACCACCTCCCTAGATAATTGGTTCCATTCTCATATTGCTCTAACAGTCAGGAAGTTTTTCCTGATGTTCAGCTGGAATCTGGCTTCCTGTAACTTGAGCCCATTATTCCGTGTCCTGCACTCTGGGATGATCAAGAAGAGATCTTGGCCTTCCTCTCTGTGACAACCTTTCAAGTACTTGAGGAGCGCTATCATAGCTCCCCTCAGTCTTCTCTTCTCAAAGCTAAACGTGCCCAGTTCCCTCAGTCTCTCCTTATAGGGCTTTGTTTCCAGTCCCCTGATCATCTTCGTTGCCCTCCTCTGAACCCTCTCCAGCTTGTCTGCATCCTTCTTAAAGTATGGTGCCCAGAACTGGACACGGTACTCAAGATGAGGCCTATCTAGTGCTGAGTAGAGGGGAACTAGTACTTCCCGGGATTTGGAAGCTATGCTTCTAGTAATGCAGCCCAAAAGAGCATTTGCCTTTTTTGCAGCCACATCACATTGTTGGCTCATATTCAGCTTGTGATGTATAACAGTTCCAAGATCCTTCTCACTTGTAGTATTGTTGAGCCAAGTATCCCCCATCTTGTAACTGTGCATTTGGTTTCTTTTTCCTAGGTGCAGAACTTGGCATTTATCCCTATTAAATGTCATTCTGTTGTTTTCTGCCCAGTGCTCCAGCCTATCAAGGTCACTTTGAATTTTGTTTCTGTCTTCCAAAGTATTAGCTATCCTGCCCAATTTTGTGTCATCTGCAAATTTGATAAGCATTCTCTGCACATCCTCTTTCACGTCATTAATGAAAGCGTTGAAGAGCACTGGGCCCAGGACTGAGCCCTGTGGTACCCTGCTCATTACCTCTCCCCAGTTTGAGAAGATCCCATTGATAAGCACTTTTTGAGTCCAATTCTGTAGCCAACTGTGGATCCTCCTGAAAGTTGTTTCATCTAGCCCACTTTTAGCTTGTTTTCTAATCAGGATATCATGGGGCACTTTGTCGAAAGCTTTGCTGAAGTTGAGGTATATTATGTCCACAGCATTCCCACAGTCCACAAGCGAGGTTACCTGGTCAAAAAATGAGATCGGATTAGTCTGGCAGGATTTGTTCTTGACAAATCCAGGTTAGCTTCAAGTAATCACTGCATTGTTTTCAAGGTGCTTACAGATGGATTGCTTTATAATCTGCTCCAGAATTTTCCCAGGGTTTGATGTCAGACTGACTGGTCTGTAGTTCCCAGGTTTCTCCTTTTTACCCTTTTTGAAGATAGGAACAATATTAGCCTTCCTCCAGTCATCTGACACTTCACCCGTCCTCCATGATTTCTCAAAGATAACAGACAGTGGTTCTGAGAAGTCTTCTTCCAGTTCCTTTATTACTCTAGGATGCAGTTCATCTGGCCCTGGAGATTTGTACTCATTCAGAGTAATTAGGTGTTCCTTGACCATATGTCTATCAGTCTCAAGCTGCAATCCTGCCCCTTTGGCCTGTGCTTTGCCTTTGCCAGGGGGGTCAAAGGCCCTCTTTCGGGAGAAGACTGAGCCAAAGTAGGAATTGAGAACTTCTGCCTTTTCTTTGTCATCTGTTATCATTTTGCCATCCTCACTGAATAGTTGAACCACCATTTCTTTCCTCTTTTTTTACTATGCACGTATGTGAAGAAAGCCTTTTTGTTGCTTTTAGCATCCCTCCCTAACCTCAGCTCATTCTCAGCTTTAGCCTTCCTGACACCATCCCTGCAATTCTGTGCTACCTGCCTGTACTCTTCCTTTGTAGCTTGGTCTTCCTTCCACTTCCTCTATGTGTCATTTTTGTTTTCAAAATACATGGATATTTTTTCTATTTCAGTCCCCTTTTACCATCTGAATCCATAAAGCCTAAAAATGACAGGAGTAATTACTGCAGAATCTGATATCTTTCCCCTGATTGTTCCCTCAAGTGTAACAGCTTGCCAGCTTATTTAGCCTTGAGCGAATTTTCACAGGTGGCTTTTCACTTAGCCCCTTTAAAAAGAGGAGTTTGCTACAGATGACCACTGCTATAGAATTGCAAAAAGAACTCTGCTATGACTGCAGGCAAAAGGATTTGTGGTGAGGGATTTTTTGGGTAATTGCTTCCAGGTTAGAGCAAGTTTGCTACAGTCTGGGGTTACCCACAGGACTTGCCATGTGGCTTGTACAGCAATATAATCATGAGCCTTGCAGCAGCCCCTAGTTTTTAACTGCCAAGGGAAGACACAGCAGATCATCTGCTTGGTTTTATTGCTAACAGGCTAAATCTAGGAGAAATTTCCCTTCATCCATCAACTAAGCAGCAAGTGCAAGAGAATTTTATGGTTGTGTGATTGTAAAGTATGATCCATTGATGCCTACGACGTGGTTTGTTTGTATTTAATTTTGACTTCCCCTGAAGTCACAACTAAATGCTTAGGATGTTATCTAAGTGTATGAACAAGTTTTTTATTATTATTACTGCAGCAGAAACATGTAGGACTCATAATGTAGGCATATTTCTTGCATTGTTTGCTTTTAAATTATTAACTATTTCATTGTTAATAACTTCAGTGGATTTGGTGGCTAGTGTTAATATCAGCATTGTTTAAGTGAGGTTAAGGTTAGTGCCTCAATTTCCAGAAAAGTTATCTGGGGATGTCATAGTTCACACGGAAGCATAGTTAGAGGACCATGAGCCGGACATCCTCGAGAGTGAAGTCAAGTGGGCCTTAGGAAGCATTACTAACAACAAAGCTAGCAGAGATGACAGTATTCCAGCTGAGCTATTTAAGATCCTAAAAGATGATGCTGTTAAAATGCTGCACTCAATATGCCAACAAATTTGGAACACTCAACAGTGGCCACAAGACTGGAAAAGGTCAGTTTACATTCCAATTCCAAAGAAGGGCAACACCAAAGAGTGTTCAAACTACCATACAATTGCGCTCATTTCACATGCCAGCAAGGTTATGCTCAAAATCCTACAAGCTAGGCTTCAGCAGTATGCGAACCGAGAACTACTGGAAGTACAAGCTGGGTTTTGAAGAGGCGGAGGAACTAGAGATCAAATCGCCAACTTTCGCTGGATCATGGAGAAAGCAAGAGAATTCCAGAAAAACATCTATTTCTGCTTCATTGACTACGCTAAAGCCTTTGATTGTGTGGATCACAACAAACTGTGGCAAATTCTGAAAGAGATGGGAGTACCAGACCACCTTACCTGTCTCTGAGAAACCTGTACAAGGGTCAAGAAGCAACAGTAAGAACCAGACATGGAACAACCGATTGGTTCAAAATTGGGAAAGGAGTACGACAAGGCTGCATATTGTCGCCCTGCTTATTTAACTTATATGCAGAGTACATCATGAGAAACGCCGGGTTGGATGAATCACAGGTCGGAATTAAGATCGCCTGGAGAATTATCAAGAACCTCAGATACGCAGATGATACCACCCTAATGGCAGAAAGCGAAGAGGACCTCAAGAGCCTCTTGTTGAGGGTGAAAGAGGAGAGTGCAAAATCTGGTTTGAAACTCAACGTTAAAAAAATGAAGTTCATGGCATCTGGCCCCATCACTTCCTGGCATATGGTAGGGGAAGAAATGGAAGCAGTGACAAATTTTATTTTCTTGGGCTCCAAGATCACCGCAGATGGTGACTGTAGCCATGAAATAAAAAGACGCTTGCTCCTTGGGAGGAAAGCTATGGCAAACCTAGACAGCATAGTAAGAAGCAGAGACATCACCTTGCCAACGAAGGTCCGCATAATCAAAGCTATGGTTTTCCCAGTAGTAACGTATGGCTGTGAGAGCTGGACTATAAGGAAGGCTGAGCGCCGAAGAATTGATGCTTTCGAACTGTGGTGCTGGAGAAGACTCTTACGAGTCCCCTGGACTGCAAGGAGGTCAAATCAGTCCATCCTAAAGGAAATCAACCCTGACTGCTCATTGGAAGGACAGATACTGAAGCTGAAGCTCAAATATTTTGGCCACCTAATGCGAAGAGAAAACTCTCTGGAAAAGACCCTGATGCTGGGAAAGACTGAAGGCAAAAGGAGAAGGGGACGGCAGAGGATGAGATGGCTAGATAGCGTCACTGATGCAATGAATATGGACTTGAGCACGCTCCGGGAGAGAGCGCAGGACAGGAAGGCCTGGCGTGCTATGGTCCATGGGGTCACGAAGAGTCGGACATGACTGAACAACAACAAATATGTATTGTGGAGATATGGAAAAGTGAATTCATATCCCTGAATAAGAGTTGTGCAGGTAAGCTATGCCTTCAAGCTAAGATTTAAAGCAGGAGATATATTTGAGGAATAAGGGGAAGGAAGCAACACTAGATCTAATGAAGAACAACCGAGTAGCATCAAATAGGACATATTCCTGTCCCTTTTTTGTGGGCTGCTAAAATTCATAGCCAAACCAGACAGAGGAAGTCTGGCATAATGCAGGCAAGTCAGACCCAGGATGCCTAGAATGAATAAGCAGATTTCAGTCCTCTGCAGTACTGCTGAGAAGAAACGACAAAATGACATGCTGTACAATAGCCTCAGGTCAGCATGCTTTCTGATCACTCAAGACTCCCAAGCAAAACAGGTAAAATTGCACAGCCTTTGAGCCACAACAGGAGGTAAGTAATGTTCACTAACAAACCACTGGGTGTGAAGATTGGGCTGCAGGGCTAATATGGCTTTCTGCCTACAAACTCAAAATATTGATGGTTCCACAAGAGGGAAGAAATACAAAGTCTAGCTTGAGAGGTGCAGAAGTTTTTATCTAGTGGAAATAAACCAAGGATGCAATTCTATGGACACATTGGGTTGTATCCAACGTTAGTCTAACTTAAATCTCATTCATTTCAATGGGTCTACTATAAGTAGGACTAACACTGGATACTACCCCTACTGGGGAGCAATTGCCATGAAATCAGAAGTAAGTAAACATTGGATTGTGTTGCAAGTATGATGTGTGTGGAAATTAACTGACAAGTGAGGAGGGAGTATCAATACCACATTGAAGTAGTACTTCTCACATCTTGGGTTTTTAACATTTTTGTCCTTGCACTGGTCCTCTTGCAATCTCTACATCTTTATTTATGGTGTTTCACACAAAAACAAAAAGAACAAGAGACAGATGCAAAAAGCAGTTTACAGCATCTACAGGCAGTGTCAAACATGATTCATTGTCTACATGGACAGTACTTCTGTTGTTGGAAATAGCATAGCACGCAAACCCATTTCCTTGGAATAGTCAGGGAATCTGGCTCTGAGTTCAAGGCCAAAAAAAGAAATAGAGAGAAAACATGGAGCTCATGTTCTCCTGCACGCAAAGATAGACCCCTCCCCCCCCAAAAGGCAAATACTTAATACAATTACTATAAATAATGCAAGCAGGAATTCATTTAATGGACGTTTGGACATTCAGAACATATGGATACTCAGATCTAACTGCTCAGATAAATGGAAATGCTATTTACATAACACTACAGTTACACTGAGAAGGTCACAAGCTGGTTTGCATAAATGGGAGGTCTGGTTCTTCTGACTTATTTCTATCAGACAGGAAGTTTAGAGAGGGGAACTGCCCTGTGAGATAGCTTAAGCTGAGAGTGGCCTGTCCACATCCACCCACCCCATGAGCTTTATGACTGAGCAGGGATTTGAACCTGGTCCCCAACAGCCAAGCTCAACAGTTCTGTCCAGTCTACCACACTGACACAACATGATAGGCTGCAGCAGAAGGAGAGGGGAAGCAGTGCCCTGCCATCAGCACAGCTGAAAGAGTGGCAACATCGGGCTCCTCCCTCAACTATCACCAAGGCAAGTACTATTCCATTCAAGCTGCAGCAGAGGGAGATGGGAAATGAGGCCATTCCATCAACCCTGCTTACAGTCCAGCTCCATAGGGCACCTGCTCTTCCTGAACAGTTTCTACCCGATCATTAAAACAACTACTATGTAATTTTAACAACTGATGCCCAAGTTTGCTTTTGCTTCCCCTCACCCCGCTACTTTCCTCCCTATCTCCTTTTCCTATTGTGTCTGCCTTTTCAGCTACAAGCCAGCAAGCAGAGACTGCCTTGTTTTTATTGATTATATGTAAGCCACTCTGGGAGCCTTTTCAGTTGAAGAGTGGTGTAGAAATGCTTTCAATACATAAATATAAAATAAAAGAGAGAGCGTCATGGTTCCTGCTGCTGTTTGCAAATGGCAAGATCTTAATTTTAAAACCTCCAACACAGCAGCAACAGGCAAGTTATAGATGGGGCTCTTGCATTAAAAGAGTCTTTCATAAATGCCAGTTAGCTGTCAAGGAGACTTGCTAAAAGAATGTGGTTCTGAAATTGGGGGTGCAGATAGTTCTGTGGAACAGAGGGGAAGCTCAAAGTTTTCCCTGAAGTATCCTCCAGATCAATTTTTATGATGGTGTAGTCAGGAGGCTGAGAATGCATGAGTGGTCCTGTTCTACTACTGCAATATTGAAGGGTGTTGAGGGGTGAAACACAAAAATCTTCAGTTTCTGACAGGTTTTATTTCTTCCTTGCCTGTGACCCACCCTAACAAATATTCAAGCATCCTGAGGTCTTCCTGCCAGACATGTATCAGGAAACTGTCTTGCATTAACCTTTGGGACATTTGTACTATATTATAATTTGTACTATATTATAAGCCCTCTCTAAACTTAAGGCTTAACGACACACTTTATTTATTATTATTATTTTGTTAAGAATATATATATATCCCATTTTTCCAGCAGAATATTACTCAAGACGGCTAACAATAAAAAGAACATTTATCAAAATGCAAACTAAGGGTGAAATCCTATGGGGATAGTTGGCCGCCTCCAAACTTGGAGGCGACCAACTATCCAATGCAGGGCAGGTGGAGCGCAGAGGGGATCTTCTCCTACATGCTCCAGCTGCCCTGCATTTGCGGCTAGATGGCCAATTTTGGCTGTCTAACTAGGGCACCTTCAAGCAGGGAGGGAGGCTGAACGGCGCATAGGAAGCATCACAATGGTGCTTCCGCCGTCCCCTCCCTGCCCCCAGGAATTCCCCTTCCCCCCCCCCCCCGCTCCATGCTGTTCTTATGAGCGCAGAGCTGGGGACAAACTGCGCCGCCTACAAGGCAGCAGAGGAGGGGCAGGGAGGAGGTTTTCTGGGAAGCGACCTTGGAGTGCTGGCTCCGAGCTCAGTTCCCAGAAAACTAGAAATCCTATGGCCATCTAGTCACGGTCTAGCGGCCATAGGATTGCACCCTAAACCATGTTTAAGAATACACCCCTAAAATAACACAACAAAGAAATGAACAGAACTAAAAACAAAGACAGAACTGATCATATATACCAGCATACACCTAACAAAATTCAGAAAGGGAAAACCAACTGGGAGGAGGAGTAAGAGGTATGAGAAGAGTATGGAGAGTAACAGCTTCACCTCCTAACATCTCTTCTCTCCCATTTCTCCTCCCGAACTGCTTTTCCCTGGGAAAAGCAGCCATCTGGCTTTTGTTACATGCATATGCAAGCGACGTGCAGTTCCGCCTTTTATATCAACATTGCATTAAGACTGTCACTTAAAATAAATGTAGCCTAGCCCTTTCTACACACACACACTTTTGCGTTGTAACTCATCATTATTCCCACTCGTCTTCTGGCATTCTGCTTGTGACCTTGATTCTGTGAACGAAATTCTGGATCTCCATGTTCCAGGAAAACGTTGAGGGCAGCTGGGCAAATCAGACATTAGATTTTATCAAAGCTTCTACATTATTGCAGGATTGTAGCAAGCCATTACGATTAACAGATAACTGCGTACACTCCTTAAAGTTCCATAGTTTCCTCAAAATGTCTGCATTGTCCATTGTTTGGAAGAAAATTGGAATGTTTCTAGTGCATCAAATGCTTTGAAACAAAGCTGTTTGTTCTCCTCTGGCCAAAGCAGTTTAAAATGATAAATTGGTATTCTCTGATGTGGTATGTGTGTGTTGTGCGTCTCTTGTTCACTGGAGCCAGCAAAGCAGGCAATAGGGTTTTTTATTGGAGGCTTTTCAAATGATTGAAAAAAACCCTACAGTTTAGTAGACCTACTTTTGGAATAAGTTTCTTATAGAATCCCACAGTGTACATAAGAATCCCACAGCGTACATAAGAATTTGAAGTTTTGAACTATTAATTAACTGGATATCGCATTCTATGAGGCAAAGGGTTTTCTCTCATTTTGGAGTGGGGAGAGGCTGAGTGCAGAACAGATGTGGCTGATGACTGCTGGATCTAATCTGAGGCTGCTCTTCTTTACTGCTGCAGATGCTAAATACTCTGCATTGCCTAAGGCATGAGCCAAAGGGCTTTTGGCCTTGGCTCTTAGCTTGTAGCTCAAATGCTGTAGCACCATGATCCTGGATACTTCTGCTGCCCTTTCTTGCTGCGTTGTTGCCTGCAAACCATCTAAGCATTTCATATATGGGAGAGGAAAAGTAGTTACAAAACCAAACTGAATGGTCTTCATTACCAGAGCCTAAGCAATCAAGTATGGCCTATTATCTAGAATACAGAATAGTGGTAGACCTATGTTCTTTAAATTGCTGAAACAGTGAAGGTGTTATGGATACCATACTAGATCATCACTAGATCATCTTGCAGAATAAAAGGAAAAAAGACAAAGTCTCTTTGCCCCCCAAATAGGTAAACTCTAGGGAAACCCAGATATGAGAAGGGTGGTGATTTCAATTGTCTGTAGTCTAGTAAATGTAAGGGTGTTCAAATTCAAGAAACAGAGTGAATTTGTCTTACAGCCCAGACAGAAAACTTTGAATATTGGTTCATATTATGGAAAGAGACCCTTTTGGAGTTCTCCTCATGCCATTAAAACAAATCTAAGTATCTTATCATCTTTGTCACAATGGGCAATTGACCCTGTGTCAACAGAAATTTTGCACTCAGATCATTAAAATAAAATATTTTTTCTGGCATTTAGGCAGTGGGGAAAATCCTTCCCTGTCATTGAGAAATCGAAATGTTTTACCAGGTTGTGGGACTGTAGTCAGTTTGATAACAGTTTAAAAACCTTTACTGGTGACAGCACCAGTCAAGCAGGTTAACCAAAATTATGCAGAACAGGAGGTACAAGATTTAATCTCATGGAGTATCCCTTTGGTGGAACCAATGAAAAAACTCAGTCAGTATTTGAGTCAGCTGAGGGCTGTGATAAACTTTATATTCTGATGCAACTCAACAATGCCCCCTAGAGTGTTTATAAGTTGGCACCATGCCAGGAAACCTGAAAAGGCCCATTCTCACCTTTTCTTCCCCAATACACATCCAAAACTTAACCTCTTTTCCCCAATGGTTTGTTCAAGTTAGAATGGACTGGCTCTTTGATAATTCAAGTGCAGGTGGGTCCAGCCACTAAGTATTTTCTGATTTGCTGGCTAGAGTACTGACATAAAAAATGGAAGGTATCACACTACAAAACAAAACAACAGTTAGTCTCTGGTAAGGGGCCAGCTTTTACTAAACTCAAATTCCCATAAAAGTGAGAGTTTGTTCACTCTGTGTTGTCTTCTCAACAAAATTTTATCAGGAGGCCAAAGATGCTGTCTCTCAGACCATCCTCTCTGCAGTAAACTCTAGATAAACTCTAACACTATTGAGTCATTCAAAAATGGGTTAAAATCAACATGCAAATGGAGGGAGTGTTTCAGCCCCTCTCCTTTATTGCATTCATCACCCTCTACTCATGGAGGGAGACTGTCTGAAGAAGAGAGCCTCCTCTGTCCATGGGGGCTCTTCACACGATTGAGAACCTTATTCTTCCAGTGTTCTCCATCACATGGGGAGCCCCCATGGATAGAGGAGACTGTCCTCTTCAAACATTCATCCTCCATGAGTAGATGGTGATGAATGTGATGAGGGAGAGGGGTAGGGTTGGAGCACTCCCTCCCCTCACATGTTGATTTTTAACCCCTTTTGAATGACTGAATAGGGCTTCTGAAATCTAACATTCTACTCAAGGTAACTAGCTAAGCTTGATGACTTTATTGATTTTTATTTGCAACTCTGTGGGCTTTTCTACATGAGGAATTTATCATCTGCTTGTTATTCCTTACTCATGGTTGTTGACCAGTTTCATTTTTGTGTCTAACCAGCACTTTCTGCAAGTCTTTTTGGAGCAGGGAAATTCAGCATTTAATTGTGAAAGAAAGCACAATTTCCTCTTCTGTATTTGTGCTATTCCACTATACCACAGTGCCACCTAAAGGTTGTGTAGCAGAAAATCGGGAAAGGAAATGCTCCTTGTGTAGTGCTCAGATCGCAGTTTTGCAACGAAACCAAAAGTAGATACAGCGAATTAACAGCCAATTAACAGTCTCATGTAGAAAAGCTCTGTTTGTGTGACTATTGCTTTCCCCATTTTTTTCCATCCCCCCTTATAAACTACTTTTTATATTTGGACATTTGCCTGTGTTGTTTTAAAAAGGAATTTCTCACTAAAAAATTTCCCAGATGAAGAACTGCACAGTTGTAACACTACCACTTCTGTTCTTAAGATTTTCACAAGGTTGGCCCTTTTTTTGGTTAAGTTCTATGTTTCTGGACTTTGGGCAAGAAAATCCGAAGTGCTTTTTCCCCCTGGAGCTGGGCTAAAGGGAGAGAACCTTGGTAGAAGGGCTCAGAACTCCCTAAGCATCTAGACAGACCATGGTGTGTCAGGAGTCTCAACCTGATTGGTGGCAGCCTATCAGTAATTCTTTTTTAGGGAGCCCTTCTTAAGAAGATGTCCACCAGTAGGGAGAGTCATCCTCCCTCCCAGATCCATAACAAGGACCAATGAGAACTAACAAATCATATCATGAGAAACTTGTTTCTGGCAAAGCCACAAGTTCCAGTTGCCTATGCTGAAAATATTTGAGAAATATATTACAAAACCCCTGAACTGAGACAGTAGAAAGCACTACACTAGACATCTTTTGACTGGTTGACAGCTAGGACCTTGGAGACTAGGGAAACAGGCTCTCTTGAAACTAAAAGTGGTATAAAACGCTGAATCTGCAGTTGCAGCAATGTGCTTTAGGTGCTGCTGAGCTATTTAAAAATGGGGTTGTGGTCCATGATAAGACAGAATTGACAGAAGTCTTGCTGGACTGCTGACAGGAGGCTATGCAGAAAATAAATTGTCTCAACTGTGTGTCTTGGAACGTGGCTGGTTGGATGAATACATTGCAAGATAGTTCTTCTTTAGAATATGTCAGTAGCTGTCAAATTTTTCTGTTGCAAGGACCATTGCTCTGTGAGAAACAGGAGCTGAACAGATATGAAGTCTATCATCTTCCTGCATTCTCATCCATTGCAGAGGAGGCCTAGTGGTGGAATAGCGACTTTGGTCTCTAACTCCATGGAAGGCTCACTAACAACTATCAAAACTCTGGAACTTTGGCAATGATGCTTAGGAAAGTTCATGCCTCATATATTTATAAATGTTTATATTTCCTACCCCAACCCCAGTCTTTAGTACTTTTTTTAATGTCTCTTGTTGGGAAGATATGGAAAAGTATATCTCTAGAATAGAGGATATGTTTCCCCAGTCCCCGCTAGTGGTAGCAGGAGACTTTTAATGGTTCAAAATACGTGACAATGTATTTTACTGATTAAAAATAGGTCACAATTTGCTCTCCTTTAATGGTGCTCCAAAATCTGCCTGGTGAAATGGACTGCCTCATCTTACCTAATGGTAGTGGTGTTTTTGAGAGCTCTTGGGGAGGACACCCTCCCTGGGTCCCTCCCTCACTGTCATCGCCATTGTCACCAGCTGCTATTGCTCCTTGTCCTCTTTCTCATCATTGCTGCCATTTTTTTGCTTGGCAGACAGAAAGCCAGTGAGTAAGCAGGCAGTAGCATCTACTGCTCCTCTTTCTCACTACCACTGTTGTCTGGGGCAGAGTGAGAGAGAGGTGAGCAGAGGCTGCAATGGTGAAGAGCAGGAGCAACTCCAGGTCACTGAGTCCCTGCTGGGGTATAAGGCCCCTGGTAGGTGACCAACCATGACTACCCTTGACCCCGGCCCTGCCTGCAAAGAATGGCAGTATAGGCTTTGACTGAAATAGTGGCATCCTCCTCACTGCCCTAACCTATGGTGGCCCTTCCATGAAACAATTATGCTATGGCACAGATCAACCCTCAGTACATCAGCTTTCATGGAATGTGATGGAATTTGAATCTGATCCTGACGTGAGTATAGTGGTCCAGTGGCATTTGCATGGACAATAGGACCCTATCACCTGATTCCACAAACTGCTATGTTCACAGGAATACATTATTAGCTGGCATAAATTGGATTTTGAATCATCCTACTTCAACTTTAACTACATGAATAATCCTATTGGAGGTGGTAGATCCATTAACAGCTAATGTATGTGTAAAGGAGCATGAGACCATTCATTCTACATGCCTATTTAGGATGAGCAAAATTGACATGAATTATTAGCATGGATGTAAATGACAACTCTGGAGAACTTGCTGAAATTAATGTTCTTCCTGGCAGTCTTACTCGTTGCTATGTTTGAATAATACATGGAGAATCATTTAAATTCCAGTGCATGGGGTGAGATTTCCAATAAATCCAAGGACAATTTGATGCTAAATTCTGGGCATTTAGGAGCCTTGATAATCCTAAAACCATCCTGTGTCTAATGCAAAATATTTAATAATTAATTTATCAAACATATTATATTTAATTATTTAAGATACAAAACTACTAATTGAAGCAGTTTGATCTTGATGATGCCTGCTGGCTTATTTTTAAATGATTGTATGTGTGTGGCAGCGAGTTTGTGTGCAGTGGTCAAAGACATGCTTCCCCCCCACTTTGCACTTTGAGTTTAGAATCTGGTTGCACTTTTTCCATTCCATTTGGATCATATTTTTTAAAAAGCAGGATGTGACATCAGAAGGTACTAATGCCTGTCATGTGACAGAGGATGTTACCCTTTTGTTATCCTACCCATATCAGGAAATAAACATCCCCTTATCTGTGCTCCTAAATGTCACACCTTTGTGACCACTCCAAATCTCATTTCCCACATTTTCAAACATTTTTTTTAAAACATTATATCCTAACCTTAGCTCTGTTTGTGATGCAGCCCGCTTCCATGCACCACTCTCCAAAATCAACACGCAGAGAGAGAAAATAAAAATTCCCAAATAGTTTTGAATAAGTGCTGAGGAGGGAAATGACTAAGAGGATTTATCTTGTAGCAAAGCTATATGTCTATTTTATATATCTGTATGGAGTTTGGCATCAGATACAGAATTTTACTGAGAATCAGCTTTCAGATGTTTTTTAAAAAAACCTTTTATGGCTGCAAAGAGAGATCTAAAAACATGCAACCAGTGATATAAGTAGTGATATGTCAGAATACAGCGTGAGGGCTGCACTGGGTTTCCACATAGCTCCTTGTCACACTGTCTTAATTATTTATTACACTTGAATGCAGCTCGTCCTACAAAGAACTCAGAACAGCTTTCAGAAGATTGCTAGGCTGTCTCCCATCTAGACAGTGCTCAAGGCCAGAATTCAACAACCAGATTGTAGTCATGTGCCTTCAGACCTCTCTCACAACTAACCCAATGTGTCTGCTATCATCCAACGTATTTTCAGTGTCCATACCCTTTCCTCTTTCCATTCTAAAACAACTGCAACACCAACAGCTTGCACAGCACATACAATGGGCCGATCTACATTGCGCCCGCCATCGCGATGAATTCGGTGTCCCGTCGAGTTAAACGCTCTCGCATTAAAATGTGATTATTCACACTCACCCATTTTCCCCGTTGCCGTGCTTCATCAAATGCACGAGCTCGGTTCACACTCGAGCGCTGTGCTGTTTTCCTGCGCGCGCTTGTCTGATCTCGGATGCTAAGCGGGGTCGGCCCCAGTCAGTAGTTGGATGGGTGACCTCCTGGGAATCAAGCTTCCTGCATTGAGCAGGGGGTTGTTCTATCCCTTCAAATGAGACTAAGTTTTACCCTCTCCTATCCCCCGCTCTGGATGTTTTTTTAAAAAATTAAGGCGTTCTTAAAAAATTAAGAATCGGGGCTTCTCCGCGATGTTTTTTTTTCTAATTCAGGCATGATCTTCAAAGATTTGAAGTTGTGAAGCCCCTTCGGAGTTGTGAAGCCCCTGCCCAGAGCTGCTACATACTGCTGCGTGCCACCAGCAGCAGCCAGTCACCTCCCCAGCCCAGATTAATTTTCCCACTGGGCAGCTACTGCTGTACACTGCTGCCAGGCTCTAAACGGACCAAAATGTGATGCCTGACATCCATTCTTTTTGGCTAATTAAGTTACCGGGTAACTGTGGCAGACCAGAGCCAAGTGTTGGCTTGGTGCCACCACTGTTGCCACCACAAACTGGAAAGTCATGGCCAGGAGAAGGGAGGAGGTGAGTGACTGGCAGCAGCACACAACAGCATTGGGTAGGCAGCCCTGATGGTGGCAGGAGAGGCTGCAGGATTGGCAATGGGCCCTTCTGAGCCCTGGTTCCCCTGGCAGGTGTCCAACCATGCTGACCCCTAACACTGGCCCTTCCATATGCCATCTTCAGCTTCCACTACACTTCCCATTCCCTGAGGCCTCCAGGGTGACTGCCCTTCTAAACTGTTTCCCAAAAAGATACCCTAAATATGCTGATAGCATGCAAGTAACTCTAGATCAACTAGGACTGACAATATCAAAGGACACTACTTTACAGTAATGAGTGTATAGCATATTGAATTCTATGGGGCTGTACTAATATTGGGCAGGTCATGCTCTTGCCATAACCTAACCCATAGGGTTGTTTTTGAGGATAAAACAACCTTGTGTATGTCACTTTGAGGCAGGGATGAGCAGAACCTCCTCTTGGTTCCACTCTAGACAGCTTCAGTGGACCTACCCATGAATTCATCCTCATGTGCCAAAACCAGATCCCCTTTAGCTTCACATTCAGTTCTCCCCTAAAGATGCAGATTGCTCTGTAGGATTGCAGCCTTATTTATTTCCATTCCATCTAAGGAGCTCAAAGCAACGTGAGTAGGTTATCTATCCCATGTTATCCTCATAATTATTCTGCGAGGTGAATTAGACTGAGAGGCTGTCAATTGCCCAAGGGTCCTTAGTGACTTTCATGTCTTATTTTTAGCTGTTGGTATTTTTAGAGAAACTTGTGATCAGTGTTTCTCTTGCAGTGATGTAGCGGTAATTTTTGAAGTACATGAGCTCATCATGATAGTCCCCAGAGCCATACAGCCAAGGAGAATCCATAGTCCCCACTCCACCCCCAGGAGATGATAGATGATAGATAGATAGATAGATAGATAGATAGATAGATAGATAGATAGATAGATAGAGTTTCTATTATTTATACTCAAAGGAGTAATCACGCTGGTGAAAAAACTCCACCATAAAACACAGACACTCCAAACAAATAAACCATTAATAAAATGCACAATTAAGTTTACTGGACATGATTACAATCCCATGCCTAGTTACCTGAGATTAAGCTTCATTGAATTCAGTGATGTGTTTAATTCTGTCTGCATAGATTCAACATGTAAAACACACTGAACTTTAACAAAAGTTCCTCAACCTTTTGCTTTTAATTAGAAATGCAAACAGTCTTACAAGGAAGTGATACCATTTAAACTGCTAGCATGAAGGAGGAACACCATAAAAAAAGGCAAGAAGTATTCAGTCTCTATGTCCTTATTATCCTCTGACTTCCTCTAGTCTATGCTAGTCTGTCATAAACAATAGTAAATCTTTCACGTCTTGTATCACCTCATTCACTTGCCAGAGCAAGGAAGATTGACCAATTACCCTGGCGCTCCAGCAGATGTTGTCATCGCTGCTGCTCTGAAAGAAGTCCCAGTAATGCACTCTCCCTCCACTACACCACTATAAAGCACTGTAATCTCCTGGCAGAAGGTGAAATGTGAGAGGACCCTTCTGTGAGGTTCTTAGTACCTGTATTTGCTGAACCAGGGAACAGGTTTTTTTCACTTGTTTGTTAACTGGCTGGATGTGGGGCTTACTCACTTCAGCAAATTACCATTTGTGGAGCTTTGTTTTAGAATGACAGGCCCCATGAATGCCCTACCCAATTCTGTTTATGCACTGAACAATGACTGAAATGTGATCCTGCCACTAATTTCCAGGTGTCTTACTTTACCTGCTTCTGTTTGCCAATGGGAAGACACACACATCATATTAGAGATCTTTTTTAAACAAACAAAAAAATCCAACATCTCAAACCAACAAAGCCCATGCCTTGCTTCTATAGTCAGCCTTTCTGACAGGTAATTTGCACAGCTAACATGAAACCCAATTCCATTTAGAAGCACTTTCAAGGGAATTAGGTGTATTGTATTCAACCACACCAGGTAATCATGGTTATTGGATGACAATCCTATACATGCTTAATTGGGTGTAAACCCCATTGAATTTGGTGGGACTTACTTCCAAATAAACATAGGATTGGGCAATAAGACTGTAGTCACTATGCAAATTTAACTTTAAATAAGGTCCACTGAATACAAGAGGACTTCTATAAATATGCATAGGATAAAGCTGCATATCCTTCGTGAAACTCAGTGACTTGTCATTTTTCTGTAAGAATATCTTACCATAAATGTTGTTAGTATTAATTTGCATGTAAGTCTCCATTATCTGTATGCTTGTACAAATATTTCAAACACATTTTCCCTCACCTTCTGATCTAAAGCCATGTACTGAACTTTCAGATTGCTTCATACCATCGAGATTGATGAATTCTCCCCCACCCCAACTCCAATTTACTTTTTAAAATATTTTATCTCTAAGTGCTTCTTTCCAAATGATACAATAACAAAAAGTGGTGATAGTAAACTTTTCTCATGTATTGTCTTTTAAATAGACAATTTCTTAAAAATGAGACAATAATGACGTATTTGCCTTATTTGATTTTCATAGATACATATGATAGGTTTATCCATCCTTGACATCAAAATCTTCAGACTTTGGTACTGACGCACCAGCTAGACCCTAGCAGTTTGGGGCTAGTTCTGGGAGTGGAGCCCAGCACAAAAATGTACTATTCACTTTTAAGGTATAAAGCTTTAGAAAAACAATGCCAAGTCAGTGGGAGGACAACCATGCTCCTTGTTTTTCCAGTGAAGAAGAAGAAGAAGAAGAAGAAGAAGAAGAAGAAGAAGAAGAAGAAGAAGAAGAAGAAGAAACCCAGCCAGCAGCTTTTGTTGTTTTGTTTTGTTCTGGTTCCTTAGCAACCCTTCCATAGGATCTCACTTGAAGGTATCAAATACAAAAAAGAAATACCTTCTTCCAATTTTAAAACTACATCTTATTAGGAAATAATAAGGCATGCATTTAATCATGTTTACTTTTCTTGTAATCTTGCCATGTTCCCATAAATTAAATTAGCCCAATATTCTATCTATGTTAAAGAGATGTTTGGTACAAAAATGAAGTTAAAAGGGAAAGGTTTCAAGATAACCTTCCTGTTCCTTTCCATTTATTCCATATTTTTAAGTGAGAGATTTTACTGTAATGCATAACACCAAATTAAGCGTTAAAGATGGGTGCGGGTATAAATTGATGCAACGTTAGTAATTTCAGGTTTCTTCCTACTCTTCTTTTCTATCCACAGTGACTGGGTTCGCATGTGCATCATCTTGAATATTCACACACTGCCAGCCCCCCAATCATGGGTTGTCATATCATGTGAACCCAGCCAGCATGGGTTATGCAAGGGTAATAAACAACCCTTGCATAACCCCCGTTGGCTGGGTTTGCACAACACGGCAACCCACAATTGGGAGCTGAATATAAAGGATGGAACTTGTGGGCATCACGGCTCGTTGTGTGTCATGCAAATAGGCCCAGTATGTGTTTAAGAGAAACCTTATCTTTTTCAGAGCATTTCCACATTCATCCATCTTTTAATAAACTTCAACTTGGATGCCTAATGAGAGAAAGTTATATATATTTAGTATTTCCATTCCTCTTTTTAATAGGCTTCTGTAAAAATAGATTAGAGCAACTCTCTTCCCCTCACAGATAAACTGCAGAAATATTATTTGCCACTGAGAAGCACCTGGTTCATTCATATTGTTTTTTTAAGTATAAAAGCTCATCCCCTCTATCAAAGCTGCTAAGCTGTCATGCAAACTCTTGAGCTGTATTCAAGAAGCCCATGCAGTTTAGTTGGCTCTAATTCCTTTTGTGTATGACCCACAACAGACCACGCCAAAGAGCCTTTGAAAAAGCATGACCTGTTCAAAACCAGGGACTTTGATCACCTGAATTACACATGCTCCTCCCTGCCCCATCCCTCCACCACTCCTCTTTGCCCTGCAAGCGTTTTGAAAATTGTTTTTGTGTGATTAAAAGTAGGTAATTCCTTGCTCACTCTGTTTATAAATATGTATTGAGGAACTGGACATCTATAGCCTCTGGCAACACTGTAAATTGAATCTTATCACATGTGGGAGTTATGCATGGAGAGCTGCAGACAGACACTGTTGAAGAGAACTAGGAAATCTGTGCATGTTCCAAGTGTCCATGGCAGGGCACAAGGGACACTAGATTAGGAACTCATCCCTAACCATGATTTAAAATCTCAAAAGCAAGTCTATGTTACAAGACCATAGAGCATATGGGCTGATTTTCACCTTTTCAAGAAAACAAAATCAAGCCTCTTGGATCTAAGTGGTATGTTTTGGAGTTAATCCCCCCCCCCCCCCGCACTGATTGACTCAGTGTGTATGTGTGCGCATATGTATTGCGGGAGGTGGAGAGTTTTGCAATTGTTTACTCAAACAAGTGGGGAAAAGGAAGGAACCTTGAAATGTAAATTAACTGGAGTAAGAACAAACTTGAGCTTAAATGTAACAGTGAGGTTATAATTGAGGAAGTTTCCTGATCTCTTGCTAAGTCCATGCTTGTCATAGTCTTATCACATCACTGTGGGTTGATGAGGTAGTGTCAAAGTTCAAAAATGTGTCTGTTTGCCAAGTGATTTGTTTTCAAAGTGGTAGATTAAGAATCCATAACTGCAGGATACTGAGTCTTTAGTTCTCAGGCAGAAAAGCATGTAGAGCACAAAAAGAGAAGGGTAGACAAGGAAGGACCTTATTCCATGTTCTGCAAAATACATCCCCAACTGTGAACAGCCCAGTTCTCCTGCTACACCCTAATGCCTCGGTAGTGTCACAGGAACATAGGAAGCTTATGTAACTTAGACTATTGGTCCTTCTAATCCAGTATTGTCTGCACCAGGGATGGAAACTCTTTTTCCGGCAAGGGCCGCATTCCTTCATGGGTAATCTTTTGAGACGTGCATGTAGGCAGTGGGTAGGGCCAGAGCCAAAGGTGGGTTGGTAATGTGTTTTCTCTTTCTGCCACCCCCTTTCCCTCTCTCCCTCTTCCTTCCTGCCTAGTGGGCTGCCAGGCAAGGGCAGACAGCTCTTGCCAGAGACCTGAACTGCGAGAGGCTTTTGAAACTGGGCCAAGGGCTGCATGAAATTAGGCCAAGGGCTGCATGTAGCCCTAGTGCCTCAGGTTCCCCACCCCTGGTCTACGCTGACCGGCAGTGGTACTCCAGGGTTTCAGACAGGAGTCTTTTCCAGCCCTTCCTGGAGGTGTCAGGGATTGAATCTGGGACTTTCTGCTTACAAAGCATTTGTGCTCTATCACTGAGCCACCATGTCACACCACTATTTTATCTGCATCATAGCCTCCACCATTTCACATACAAAGACAGCAACACACTGTTCTCATACCAAAGTTCACTACCTGAGCACCAGTCCCCTCCTCCACCCCACATACACTATTACACTTCTCAGATACTGTATGCTGCCTTTAAGTATCTTGACCGTAATAGTTCTCTTTAAAAATCAGCAAAAATGCACCATTAAAACATTTTTGATCTCACAATGGGTCTGCTTCTTATTATGTTAAATGCTGCAACACAATACAATACTTTCAGCAACAATTATCTAGAAGGCATCCATTCTGCAGTATCCATGTAGAGACTCAATCTCTAGCAGGGGCAGGGGGGCAGGCTAAAACCTCAACTCTAGTCTATGCACAGTAACACACTCCCAAAATCTGTCCTAAAGGCAAAATAGTAACAGTGTTTTAACAGGGTAGGTGTTGTAAAACAGGGACTGTCCCTGATAAATGGGAACCAGTTGGGGCATATGCTACATTGGCACCACTTTAAACATAGTGTGATAAAGGCAAGGGAGTACCAATGAGGTGGCAGAGAGCAGAAGCTGTAGCAGCTATGGCAGATTTGAATTAGCCTAATTAGTTTTTATTTGAGTCTTGCCCAAAGTTGCATCCATACAGCCATGAAATAGATGTAATATCTTTGTAGTATGCAGACCATTTTCCTGCTACTTACCATTTGGATCTGTACCCAACATTAATGGTTTAATACTCTTCTTTCTACAGTGTGATAGCCACAGGAAACATACTTCTTTACTGACTTCAGGGCCAGGCCTACCATTAGGCAGAGTGAGGCAACCGCTGCAGGCAGCAAATGCTGGGGGGGAAGTAGCGGCAGTCCCCTGTCTGATCCTCCGGAGCATAACTCAGGGGTGGTGGTGGAGGATGATGTCCCATCACCAGTATTGAAGTAAGGTTCAGCTGGCAGTCCAGTCAGCTTCTGTATATGGAATGCGGGAGGCGACACCATTTTGTTCTTTGGCTCAGGCACCAAATGTCTTGGGACGGCCCTTTCTAACTTTCTGTAATCCAATGTGTGCCCCTAGGTCTGGTATCATAAGCAAAATTACCCCTGATAAAAAAGATCACCACACTATTGCCACCAGATTACAAGAAAGCATGTGAAACCATTAATTAATAAGTTATTGCATTGTTCCAGGACAAGGTGAATTTACCATTAGTCTACCAGAAACCTGGCATCTTTATAAGCTATGGAGTGCCATAAGATCTTTCCTATCAACATTGTCTCAACTAAAATGTGGTTGTATCTTCAGCTCATCTGCTCAAGTCCTCTATTGAGTTTTATTCATGTAGTTTTAAAACATTTATCTTACCATTTAGCCTGATAAGGGTGTTACAGTTAATTATAACAACAGACATACAAAACACCTGGAAATCCAGTGCAGGGTTTTCAGCATCTATGTTGTTTGGAAGAAGTAAGGTTAGCCACTTAGGGTGCAATCCTATGCATGTTTAGACAGAGAAAAAGTCCTACAACTTCCAGCATTCCCCACCTAGCCAAGCTGGCTGGGAAATGCTGGGAACTGTAGGGCTTTTCTCTGTCTAAATATGAATAGGATTGCACCCTTAAGGGATCTTTGTAATCATCTGTTTAATTACACATAGGCTGCATAAACAAATAATAAGCCAGAATTGCTGGCTTATTCTGGCATATCATTATTTGTTAACGCAGCCTATCTGCTCCAACTTCACTCAAGCAGATAAACCAGAAATGGAAACAAACTAGAAATAGAACACTTTGCATAATATTCAAAGCCAGGCTCCTGGCTTGTTCTTCCCAAACAAGCCATGCTCAGAAGTCAGGAATAAACCCAGATTTGTTTTTGGCTTATGAATCATGACTTGTATGGAAGTAATAAACCACAATCCTGGTTCACACAAAGCTTTCCATTTCTGGTTTGTTTTACCCACTCACATGAATGGAGAAGCAACTAGCACACAGTTTATTTACAATAAACCAGGGTAAGTCAGAAATTCTGGTTTATCATTATGTGTGAACACTCCAGGCTGAGAACATAGTATGAGGTTGCAAGTGTGTATTCAGTCTGGCAGTGCTGCTAACCCAAAAGCAACATCTGCACTCTAAAAATCTAATACCCCAAACAGCTCTCTAGCCCAAACCCAGGCGTTCTCCACCAGCTTTCCTTTTACCTACGCTCTAACTCGGCAAAAAAGAGGTCCAAGCCATCCACCTGTGCTAAGCAGGTGGTTATGATTCATATTCTAGTTCCATTTTGTTCAGAGTCCATTAAAATGTACTGTCAAGGCCCAGACTAGGAGATAGTCACTTTGCATAACAGAACAGCACATCTGTAATTCTGCTAATAATAGCCCCTTCAGAGCTTTCAAGGCCAATTATCTCCCTATTAACTCGTTAGTTCTGACATATGTGAACAGCTGATTAGCACTGATAGCTAAACAGCTGTTCAACAGCTCATTAGTGCTAAGCACGCACTCATCAGAAAGATAAAATATACAATAGGTTCAAACATTCCCATATCCTGCTGGCTAATTATACTTCTACTGTACCTATCACTGTATTTTAAGTTACAGCAAAATTACCGTCACTGTGCCAGTTTGTTTTCATTGTTCTCTGAAAGTACCCCTTTCTTTTGGCCTCTTTCAAAATTTTGAAACAGTGCAGTCATGCTGCCATTGTACAATGCTGTTTCAGTGTGCCACACTATCATGCCTCATGCTTTCATGTTTTCCTATTTCTACTCATAGACTTTTCTTTTTTAATAAACCTAACTTGCAAGTCAGTGTATTACGATACTAATTTTCTCAATTTCTGTTATCTTTAGAAATGTTTTTAGAAAACTGTGGCTTCCTAAATCAAAACAACATGGAATTAAGTTCCATTGATTTCAGTGGAACTTACACCCATGTCAAGTAGCGGCATATAGGATCAGGATGTTACGAGGAGGAGTCCTATTCTCCAGTTCATAATAGGCAATACATCTAAAATAGGACATCTGTCCTTTCAAACCTACATTAATTATCCCATTACCATGAATATTTCCTGCCTTGGGGGTGATGAGAACTTTGTTCAGTAAGAAGGAAAAACTGTAGCTTCTTTCCTGTTCCTGTTTGCAAGCATAAGCGACACTTTAAACATGCTGCATCCTGTCTTACTGCTAGTGTCTTATAGTTTGAAACAAACTTTCCCATTGTTCAACATTTTGCCTTTTGAATTATGTTCCCTCGAAGAAACATTTGATTTGTAGCATGGTCATCAAGATGGACAATAAGTAGACAGATTCACCATTGTGAAAAGCAGTGGAAGCATGATTATTTTATCCAACCCAAGTGAATCAAACCACAGAAAGAAAGACCATGAAAAGGTAGTGTGTTTGGGGGGGGTGTTGAGGGGGGGGGAGAGAGAGAACTCAGAAGCTTAAGAGGCTCCTTTATTGTCCAGGCGGTGATGCAGAAGACTGGAGCCATACTATGACTCCTACCCAGCAGTTCAGTTCCGCCCAACAAAACTAGGGGATGGGGGGAGAGATAAAGGAGATACTCATGGTGATTTGAGGTTGGGCTGTTCACCATGGCAAGGGGAGCAGGACTTCCAACCATCTCCAGTACATGTATGGAATTGGATATATTACTCTGAATCTTGGTCATAATTCCCTGTATTAGAGATGTTCTAGAGTGAGTGCAGAACCTTATGTAGCCAAAACAGCACACACATACCCCACACACAGAAGGTATTGACACTTGGGGGAACCCCACGGTTTGCAGAAGTACAAAATATATTTATGGGGGGGACCTAAGGAGGCAACATATCCTCCCCCCACAACCAGGTCAATGTGAGGACCGTGATCATGCTCAAAGGCCAAAAAATGCTGGTTGTCTGTTGGGAAGAAAAACAGAATACTGGGGCATGAAAAGGAGATAGCTTGCTGGCTGGCACTTTGATCACTCCACACTGCAACATTTGTTTGCAGGTTCCACATGTATATACCAAAGCAAGCCATGATCTTCAAACTGTGTTCCGGGGAACCTTGGGATTCCTCAGAAGCTTTTCATGATTCCTCAAAGAGAAGATCAGGAATCATGGACATGTTCTCCTGGAATCCTCTGGAATGCGCAAGGATTGCATAGTAGACATGAAGAGAGGTTTCAAGACAAATAGAAAGAAGTACTACCATGTAAGCAGAAAGAATGAGAACTAAGAGAACTAAAGGTAAATCAACCTGGGGATGCAGCCACAGATTCAACAGACTAAGAGGGCTCAGATCAAGGTTAACATCACATCCTAATTCAGGATCCTTCACATATCAACCCTAACACAGACATTATTACTGGGATTTGTGTCGCAACTGCTTGTGTGTAAATCCTGGCTTGATGGCATAAAGAGGAAACAGTGGAAAGCTAAAGGGAGATGGGAGAAAGAGAAGAAGAATTTTTGTAAAGAAAAATAAATGGGCTTATGTTAAAGGCAGAGGATTGGAAATGTTGGACCACTGCTATATACTGTCCACAAAGGCAGTTGGAGTATGCCTACAAGACAAACACACTGATTAATCTGGAGTAACCACTAGCATAATTTCCATATCCACAAAGATTGAAATTGCCAATGCACCCATAATCTAATGAAAATACAATATTGATATAAATACAATGTTTAATGACTTCTAAAATGCCCTGTGTGCATGTACTAAAAGGAAACTAAAGCACGTCACAAATGAACCAAACCACATTCGTGAATTTGTGAATATAGGAAGACTTTGGAATATGTACTCTCTCCTTCAGCATTGATTCTCCATTCATCTGTGATCCCCCGCTCCTCTGACGAGAACTTTACCTTCCTATCAAGTGAACTTATGACCACACACACACACACACACCCTTTCCAATTCCTTAGTACTAATTTCACTATGTAATATTTTTCTCATTTAAAAAAGCCTGATGAACCCAGAATTGACTTTCTGCAGCCTGAGATCATCTTAGAATTAATGGGTAAATGCTAGAGCATGGAAAGCATGTGGGGTGAGGTTATATTGTGAATAGTTGTCACGGCAACCTGATGTGTGTTAGTGAGTAAAACATGCTGGGTGCATATTGTTATAGACCTGAACAAGTTCAAAGCTGGTGCCTCACTGCAAACTGTTGTTGCCAAGGCAATGCTACAGAAGACTAGACTGACTGAAATGAATACTACAGATAGCTCACAACAGCACAATCCAGCTGGCTGGAAACAGAAGTGTTAAAAGTAGTACTACTCTAAAGACAACAATAATAGAATTAAGAGGAAATATGAGATAGGATATTATATTGAGAGTGTGGGGGGAGGGAAGCAGAGACTGTTGCGTGAATATTAGTTTTTTCCCCCCCAGTATTTTGTTATTGTTGTTTTCTGATGATATTGTGATGTTTGTTGTTGTAAGCTAGCCTGATTTGTATGCATTTGGAGTATGCATTTGGAGGACAGAGTACAATTTTTGTATAAATTTAAATAAACATTAAACATTTAAAATAAAATGTTTAATAGTCCTAATGGGTTTGAAATATTGTAATATTTGAAACTTGAGGGATGATCTAGATCAGGGGTGGGCAGAAGATAGATCACCAGATGTTTTGGACTTTAGACCTCAAAAGCTCCTGCTAGCATGGCCAATGATCAACAATGTTTGGAGTTACAGTCCCAAACATCTAGAGATCTACTTTCTGCCCACCCCTGATCTAGATCAGCCTTCCCCAACCTGGTACCCTCCGGATGGTTTGGAATACAAGTCCCAGGAATCCTGCACATTGGACATGCTGGCAGGGGCTGATGGGAGTTGGTCCAAGGTGAAGGCTGATCTAGGTATTGGAGGGAGAATTTCTAGTTATTTTGTTGAGGCAAGAACTTCAGACAGCTACCTATAAAAACAAGAGGTCTGCAAAATGTAACAAGTTTAGTGTGTAGACTAATCAAATAGAAAATTAGCAATCAGTTTTAATTACTGAGGAATGGAATGGAACAGTGAAACTGAGAGTCACAGTGAACCTGGATCTCACAACCTGGCTGGCACTGCCATTTTTATTTCCATAATGTCATCATTTCTAATATAGTGGGCCTGGGAGCAGGCAGCCAAGGCTTGAGGGCAGCAAGAGTTTTATGCAACTGAACCCAGAAATAGCTAAGTAACCTAATACAAGTAATATTTTCACAAAGTGCAAAATTGACAGAGGTTGTTGTAAAGCCAAGAATATAACTAGATTCAACAGAAGACTGGCAAAACTAATGCAGCATAGAAATATGACAATCTGCTGAACACAAAGTGTTCAAGGTCTACATGACTAGGGCTGTGTTTCCACCAGCGATTTACTCCAACCTGGCTGTGCACTGAGGTCTCTGTGTTTCCATGATGTCAAGGCCATTCGACACCAGTGCCTCATTTTATCGTGGAAAAACTGCTTCTTCTGAGACTGCTTATAGTCCAACTTTTCCAGGTTACCACGGCTCCATTCTGACCTGTTTCCACAATCGCACTGGGTTTAGTATCATAGTTCTGCCCATGGGGTGTGTAGCCCAGCCCTTGTGGGTGTGTCGCTCACCTGCCTGTGACCTCATTGACCCAACTCCTCACTTCCATATTTTCCCGAATTTCCATCGCCATTTTGGAGCTGGATAACCTATAGAGTATAGTTTCATATATACACTCTGTCGCAGCCAGCAAGTACTCCCAGCACAGCCTGCACATCTGGAGAATCGCTGGTGGCCCACCTCTTAGGGTAAATGGAATGCATGGGCAAAATAACTGTGGATAGCTTGGAGCATGGCAAGGACGGCACAGGGGCAAAGGCGCTAATGTGCTACACCGCATAAACATGAGAGCAAAACACACAATTCAGGAAATGGGTAAAGGGGAGAAGGCATAAGGGCTACTCCTCCAAGGGAAAATGGAGGTTTGCGGGGGGGAGAAACGAGAGACTGCCCTAAAGCCTGTGGGTGAAGGTGTGGATAGGAAAGTCCAGAAGGGAGAAATTGCTGGTGCTTGCAGTGAGGATGCCTGAACTGAGGGGGTTCACAAAGCTGAGAATGCGCATCCACAATGATACAAACGGTTGAGAGTACAGAGGTGTTTAAGCACTACTGCAAATAGGTGCATCCCCGCTTTTCATCGCTACTGCGTGCCATTGCTTCTGCAACTTAGTACGGCCATGGGTCTCGGTTCCTGAGAAACTTTCATGTTTCCCACCATAACCCCACGGCTGGCTGACGTGCCTTTGTGCTGTCCTAAAAGCGCCCGCCCACCTCTTCTGGCAATGTTACTTCCACCTTATAACGTACTGAAATCTAGTCCTGAGGGGCAGCTGGCCATCAGGAACAGGCCTTCCTGTGCTAGCACATACAGAGAAATGGTGGCATTTCATAGCTGCTCCTCCCCCCAAGCCCCACCGAAGTAGCATTCTCATTTCCCCTTACTGGAATGCTTAGCAAGACTGCTTGATTTCCACGCATCATTTGGTGTCCAAAAAGCCCACAATCCAGAGGCTGGTTCTTGAGTCTGGAAATGAAACTTCTTTCTCCCTCAGGACTGCTGTAAGGAGTACATGGCCATGGCACAGTCTTCAAGCAAAGGCCCCTTGCCTGTGAAAAGCGGGGAGTTTCAGTCAGTCGTTAATGCGCAATAGCGCTTTAAAACTCACTGAAAAGAAAAAAAATGGCTTGGAAGGCAGGAAAAAGACTGCCTGGAGCCGTAAACTTGAGTGGAGTAGAGGGGGCGAGGGAGGGGGGAATTAGCAAGAGGAGGAGGTGGGAACATTGATGAGGTAATCAGACCCAACCCACTCCACTCAGACTCCACCCAGCCATCAAGAGAATAATGCCATTAGAGCTTTGTGGAAACAGCGCAGACCCCCAGGCTACAGAGATGATAAGCCGGGCTTTTTAGAAGTGTGGAAACAAGCAAAGGAGAAGATGCAATTGGGGAAACATCGCAGCAAAGTTGCAAACACAGTGAAGCCAATAGCATGGAAACACACCCCAGGTTCACAATGGCAGTAAAGTTGCCCATTAGTAGTCTGTGCTGTTGTACTCTTAAAACATTTTAAACTTGCCACTGTTAGAGACAGAATGTTGAGTAGAGGGACAGTGGTCTGCTCCACTGAAGCTGATTTTATTATGATAACAGTAATTTCAATTATATCTAAATAATTTGTTGAAATATTGGTGCTAACTGAATATTGCTAATGGGGAAAGGGTTGGGGGGAGCAGCTAAAGCAAATATGCAAGTACAGAATATGACCAGTTCATGGATAATCCTGTGTTACACTGGTAATAAATCCACAAGTGTTACTTTACTGCTGGGAAAAACAAGGTCAGCACCTCTTGGGAGACAGCTATTCTTGATCAAAGTGAAGCCCAATAAAATAAACAGACAAACACACACACACACACACACACACACACAGAGATGATAACTTGCATCTGCTTAGATCAGCCAAGTGTGTAGAGAGACACACACAAGCATTCTTCTGCAGTGGTGGGCAGTTTGTGCCCCTCCAGATGTTTTGGCCT
This sequence comes from Heloderma suspectum, assembly GCF_057233095.1. NCBI lineage: Eukaryota > Metazoa > Chordata > Lepidosauria > Squamata > Helodermatidae > Heloderma > Heloderma suspectum. Next base: position 253,131,913 of record NC_139460.1, on the reverse strand, counting down.
ACAACTCCCATCATTCCTCACTATTGACTATGTGGACTAGGCCTGGTGAAAGTTGTAGGCCAAAACATCTGGAGGGCCGCAAGTTGCCCACCCCTGTTGTAGAGAATGATAAACTAAAAAATTGCCAACTATATGCATACTCAATACTTGTATTTAAAAATAATGAAGAACTTAATGTTGCAATCCATCAGCTAAACGTAACATGTGGAAGTAGGCGCTAATGATTTTAATGGAACATACTTCCAAAGAAGCAATTTAAGATTGTACGCCAAGGTCTATTCACATATGGCACTAAAAGTACCTTTTCTATTTCCTGCATATGCAATATGAATGCAAATCTTATAATGGTTCAACCATATATTTAAATGATGAAAAAGCTCTTTTCCAGTTTTTATCCCACATTAACAATATTCAAATATTTAGTGGGGTGCCATCCCCTTGCCTCCAAATCCTGTTGCTTATCGGGATCAGTGCTCCTAAAGGTGCACTTTCCAACTTCGTGCAACCAACCCCCCTCTCCCTCTGTAGTTATGGCGAGACCAGAGCTGGCCATAGGTGGCTTACTTACTCCTTGACCAGCTTATTTTTTTTCTTGCACATATACCATAGCAATTTGATTTAGCCTTTTGGTTAAAGAATCATACTGTGTGTGCAAAAATGCATCCTCTGTATAGACCAGAGAGTCTGTACAGAATGGTACCCAGAATGGAACAATCCATCCTTTCTCTTGCAAATATATAGAAAATGGGATGGGTGCAATGGAACTCCAGCACTTACTCTACAAAGTTGCTGAATCAGCATGAATTCCACTGTCCAGTCTGTGACCTCAGATTGGAACTGTGGTTCCTACCCCCTCCTTCAGCCCACTTATATCTGTAATCCCGTCCAATATGGTCCCTTGGTGAAGCAGTGCATGAGAAACTGTGGGTGTTGCCCTCCTTCAACATCATAACCCATTACTTAAAAGATAACACCTGGATATTTTCACTGCTGAACTGATATGACCTTGCTAAGCTTCTGTGAGGCTAAACAATAGATTCAGAGATATCAGATTTGCTCTTATTACATTTATGTAATTCGAATCCAGGATTAGAATTGTCTTTTCTTTTCATATACTTCCAAATTGATTTGATTCTCTCTCTCCACCCCCCACCCCCACCCCCAATTATTGTTGTTTGGCTCATGTTATTAAAAGAACAGGATGTTCTTGCCTGCCCTCAGGGGGCTAGCAGGAAATGAGAACTAGGGTTTCTGGCATGATATGAGCTATAATACTATTGGGACAAGAATAGTACTACATAAAGGGAAGATATATGCTTGATTATTTTCATAATCCTGGAGTTTTACTCCCAAGAATTTGAACCTTGTTTCATTTCTGCTGTGGAAAAGGAATCTTACTAGAGAGTAAGTCCCAAACTTAATCTAATGAGGGAGAAATGAGATTCTAGATTCAACCAATGGCTTCAGATTTGCAACAGGGTAACAGCCATTCACATGGCAACTTACTTGTATACTACTTACAGGTTTCAAAATAGGCAGCAGATGCCCTTTCCTGTCCACAGGAAGATGGCTGAGGTCTGGAGGAACCTTAAGAGTGCAGAGAAGAGCACCCCTTTAAGAATTATAGCATGGCTTGTCTCCCCGATTAACTCCCATAGGTATCACTGTCTCAGTCACCTGGCCTTAGACCCCATAGGGATAGATGTTACTCTCTCCTGCAATTGGTCTATCTCATTGTATAAAGAGAATCAGTAGTGTAGTTAGGGATGGACCTTGGGGCTGAAGTCCAGGGCTGCACAGGACCACCCACAAATAACCACCCAGAAAGTGGCAGGTGTTAGGACCATAGCAAACGGCCCCAGTGTCAGCATCTGGGCTGGCATGAGCTTGCTGGGGGCCCCTGGGGCTGATGCTATTCTCTGCACTATCCCTTCTTCTTTTAAAAACATTTTATAGCTGGGGTGCTGGTTGGGCACACTCATTTTATGATTTTCACTTTAAAACATACGATCATTTTCTACAACAAAATGGTGTTTATTCCCTAGTAAATGTGTTTAGCATCAGGGCAGCAAAAAATAAATGTTAGTTGCATGCTGATGTATTACATAAGGCCATCTCAAGGGGTGGGGGGCTGTAAGACCATTAAGTCCATGCTCTGAAATTGCCTAGCTGCACTACTGAAGAGAACGCGGAGTCAGAGCTGATAGCAAGAATCAGGAAGATAAAAGTAGATAAGACTGCCATGGACGGCAGGAACTCTTTTCCTCTTTTAAGTCATTGACTGGGTTCTCTAGATTGCCATGGCTCGTCATGGCTTATTTAAGCCATGATGAGCCACAGCACTCATGGGCACCTTACTAAATATTCAAGCTGCAGCCAGGGGACTGCGGGTTATGTGAAGATTAAACAATCCTTGCACAACCCATGGTCCCCAGATTCGGACAACACAATGAGCTGCACCTTGAATATTCAAAATGGCCACTGACATGTGCTACAGCCCACCATGGCTTAAATAAGCTACAATGGGCTGTTCGTGCAAACCTCTCCACTGTTTCTTCTCCCCTAAAGACAGGATGAGGGAGGAAGAGAGACACACAGCTAAGCAGCAGGCAAAGAGAAGAGGCTGGGCTGAGCTAAGCTGTCTGAAGTAGTGACAGGATCCATCCTTTCCAGTGTACAATGGATCTGGAAGTATTCACCTTTTCTCAGCCCAGGGGAAGGAACAGCTATTTAGGGAAGGGAAGGCTGAGGCAAGTCCAACCTTGGAAAGGCTCTCCCAAGCATCAGAGTGCTGGAACTCAGGACCCTTTCCTATACTAGTTGCGAGAGAGTTGGACTAGGACTGGGGGTCTGGTCCAGATTCAGCCATGAAGCTCACTGGGTGACTTTGGGCCAGTCACTGACTTTTAGCCTAACCTAGTTCACAGGGTTGTTGTGAGAATAAAATAGAGAGGAGGAAAAGGATCGTGTACACCTCCTTGGAGGAAAAGGCATTATATAAATGTAATAAATAAATAATACATTTTGCTGACAATTTCTCCATCTTAATTCTCTCCCACACCTTTCCTTCAATGGACTCTGTCCGAAGCAGAGGCTTCACAATGCTGTCTGGCCAAAGTAGAGGTCTTAAGCTGCAGTCCTATCTATACCCGCTTACCTGAGAGGAAGCCCTATTGAACTTAGTGGGACTTACTTCTGAGTGGGCATGGTTAGGTTGGTGCTATTAATCACTCAGCAGTGGGAAATAGGACCTCAAAGAGCCTTAGCCCATAGGAACTTCCAGGAGCAACCACTTTGCAGGGATGTGTCTTTGCCTCCATGGAGCATACTCCAGGGGCCTTGGCATACAACCTGCAACATACAAAAAAAGGGTAGTGTTGAGATCAAAGGGAGAGAAATGCATGTGCCCCAGACAACTACTCAAGCAGGCTGTCCCTCCTACCACTGCTTTTCTCTAGCTTTTCAGTGGAGACCCTGCCATTCCTCCAACTTGGCTGAAGGAGAGAAGCGGAGCCCAAGAAACACTATTCCTGCCCAGACCAAGGCGGCCCCCTTTGAGGAGAAGCCTGATATCCATCTTTCTGTGGCCAGTACACAAAGGACAATGACCCACAATGGGCATCACTGCCGTAGTATGATCCTCCAGGGCAGCCTGACAGAGGGGCCTGGAAGCTAATGTACATTGGGCAAATATGTCCGGTATGAATATTTTGGTTTTGGATTTGCAAAGAGTATGAAGGAATAAAATAATCAAACATTTTCAGCTGCTACTGGAAATATGTAAAATATTAACTTCTTGATTGATTTCATTAGTGAATTGGGGGGATATGTTTAATTCTGAATTAATTTGTCATTAAATAGGCAGCTATCTCAATATTAATTGCATGTTTATGAGGGTTGCAAAGTCTGATGAATTCCATTGATGACATAATTAATTTGAGGATTCATGAATTTGAGAACTGCTTTATTTACATTTAGGAAGCAGTTTTATTACTGTAAACTTCCCCAAGGGCATTTGCCATTGGGCAGTATATAAATTTCATAAATAAATCAGTTAGGGGCTATATATCTCTAGCTCCCAGTCATACACGCTTAAAGCTCATAGTGTGGGTAACTCTAGTGATCAGGAATGATAGAGAAAGGGTACATTGGACAAAACAACCTGTCTCCAGAAAATACATGGGAATTTATTTATTTACATAATTTTTGTATACTACCAAATCAACAATGTATTCTGGTCAGTTAACTTGAACACATTCCTAGCATGTATCTGCCTAGAAACCTAACAGATACCTCGCTTTGTGACTCCAGTCACAAACTCACCCCACACCACTCCACTCCATTCACCAAGCTTGGCCAGGTCTGAGCACACCACATAGGTAAGCAAGGGAAGAGAAAACACATGCTACGAAGTGTAACTGCTGTGACAGTCTCCCATCTTCCCTCCACTCCCTTTTTGCCATATGTGAAAACAATATCTTGCCTCAACTGTATTGCTGTAGCACTCTTCCCTTCCAAAAGCAGGGAGCAGTACAGCTAAGCCCACATGCAGCTAAGCCCTATTCCCACAACTGGGGGTCCAGGATAGGGAACCCCACACAGTTAAGCAAGGAAAGGGAGAACACTTGCTACACGGTGTGACTGATATGTGATTCTCTTCCTCTCCTCTTCCCCACCCTGCAATGCATACCTCATTCACTAAATGTGAAAACTGTCTTGTCTCAGCTGTGTTGCTCTGACAGTTTTCTTTCCCAACAGCAAGAAGCAATGTAGCTAAGCTCTCCATTGGCAAAGGCCAGGCACTTGGCTCCAACCATTGTCACTACTGATGGCATATTTTAGCTTAAAATTCTTAATACCAGTAACTAAGCCTCAGGAGTGGCCTTTAAACTTTTTAGAATGGGGAAAAAACTGCACAAAATCAGGGAAACCACCAAATGACCAGTGGTTGGGATTGGGGAAAAGAGGTGTAGGGGGAATCTGGGGAACTCCAGTGCACCAGATAGGGACTCCTGGCAGGCCAGATTTGGCTCCCGGGCCTGAGGTTCTGCACCCCTGCTATACATTGTTGTTGTTGTTCAGTCGTTCAGTCATGTCCGACTCTTCGTGACCCCATGGACCATAGCACGCCAGGCCTTCCTGTCCTCCGTTCTCCCCCGGAGTGGGCTCAAGTTCATATTCATTGCATTGGTGATGCTATCTAGCCATCTCATCCTCTGCCATCCCCTTCTCCTTTTGCCTTCAATCCTTCCCAGCATCAGGGTCTTTTCCAGGGAGTTTTCTCCTCACATTTGGTGGCCGAAATGTTTGAGCTTCAGCTTCAGTATCTGTCCTTCCAATGAGCACTCAGGGTTGATTTCCTTTAGGATTGACTGATCTGACCTCCTTGCAGTCCAGGGGACTTGTAAGAGTCTTCTCCAGCACCACAGTTCAAAAGCATCGATTCTTCGGCGCTCAGCCTTCCTTATAGTCCAGCTCTCACAGCCATACGTTACTACTGGGAAAACCATAGCTCTGATTATACGAACCTCTGTCGGCAAGGTGATGTCTCTGCTTCTTATTATGCTGTCTAGGTTTGCCATAGCTTTCCTCCCAAGGAGCAAGCGTCTTTTAATTTCATGGCTACAGTCACCGTCTGCGGTGATCTTGCAGCCCAAGAAAATAAAATCTGTCACTGCTTCCATTTCTTCCCCTTCTATATGCCAGGAAGTGATGGGGCCAGATGCCATGATCTTCGTTTTTTTAATGTTGAGTTTCAAACCAGATTTTGCAATCTCCCCTCAACAAGAGGCTCTTGAGATCCTCTTCGCTTTCTGCCATTAGGGTGGTATCATCTGTGTATCTGAGGTTGTTGATAATTCTCCCAGCAATCTTAATTCCGACCTGTGATTCATCCAACCCGGCGTTTCTCATGATGTACTCTGCATATAAGTTAAATAAGCAGGGCAACAATATGCAGCCTTGTCGTACTCCTTTCCCAATTTTGAACCACTCAGTTGTTCCATGTCTGGTTCTTACTGTTGCTTCTTGACCCTCGTACAGGTTTCTCAGAGACAGGTAAGGTGGTCTGGTACTCCCATCTCTTTAAGAATTTGCCACAGTTTGTTGTGATCCACACAATCAAAGGCTTTAGCATAGTCAATGAAGCAGAAATAGACGTTTTTCTGGAATTCTCTTGCTTTCTCCATAATCCAGCGAAAGTTGGCGATTTGATCTCTAGTTCCTCTGCCTCTTCGGAACCCAACTTGTACTTCCAGTAGTTCTCGGTTCACATACTGCTTGTCAAGGGCTCCTTGGAGGCCTCTCTCAGTCTAATTCAGTAGCCAAGTCCAGACACAGACAAAGGGATTCTTTTCAAAGCTTTATTCCTCTTTTACAACTTAACAACCCTACCGTTAGCAACTGGATATGAGCAGCAGAATACCTATGCCCTAAGTTGGAACAGTTGGTCCCCATTTGAAAGGGAATTACTGGCAGACCCCTGAATTTAAGGACTAGGGAGAGTCCCTCCCCTTTTCCCTTGGATCCTCTGGGCGCAGCCATTGTTTGCGTGCCAACTGGGCACTACGCCTCCTTTCTGCTCCCTCCATTTGGCGCCGCTCTCTGCGTCGGCGTCGCGCGTCCATCAAGTCTGCTTCCCACGTTCTGTCACTCCCAGGACTGCTATCTAAGCTAGGAATGCTGGTGGAAGGAATCTCCATCAGCTGTTGGCCCTGGGAAAAAGGAGCGCGCTCCTCTCCCAGGAGCGACTGCTCTTCCTCAGAATCAGAACTACTCTGGGATTCTATGGGCTCAGTGTCCACCCTGACACTGCTGAAGCCTAGCTTGTAGGATTTGGAGCATAACCTTGCTGGCATGTGAAATGAGCACAATTGTACGATAGTTTGAACACTCTTTGGCGTTGCCCTTCTTTGGAATTGGAATGTAAACTGACCTTTTCCAGTCTTGTGGCCACTGTTGAGTGTTCCAAATTTGTTGGCATATTGAGTGCAGCACTTTAACAGCATCATCTTTTAGGATTTTAAATAGCTCAGATGGAATACTGTCATCTCCGCTAGCTTTGTTGTTACTAATGATTCCTAAGGCCCATTTGATTTCATTCTCTAAGATGTCCAGTGTCAGGGTGGACACTGAGCCCATAGAATCCCAGAGTAGTTCTGATTCTGAGGAAGAGCAGTCGCTCCTGGGAGAGGAGTGCGCTCCTCTTTCCCAGGACCAACAGCTGACGGAGATTCCTCCCACCAGCATTCCTAGTTTAGTTAGCAGTCCAGGGAGTGACCAAGCACAGATAGCAGACTTGGTGGATGCGCGACGCAGACGCAGAGAGCGGCGCCAGATGGAGGGCGCGGAAAGGAGGCGTAGTGCCAGGTTGGCGCGCAAACAACGGCTGCGCCCAGAGGACCCAAGGGAAAAGGGGAGGGACTCTCCCTAGTCCTTAAGATCAGGGGTCTGCCAGTAATTCCCTTTCAAACGGGGACCAACTGTTCCAACGTAGGGCATAGGTACTGTGCTGCTCAGATCTAGTTGCAATCAGTATAGTTGTTAAGTTGTAAAAGAAAGATAAAGCTTTGAAAGGAATTCCTTTGTCTGTGTCTGGACTTGGCTACTGGATTAGACTGAGAGAGGCCTCCAAGGAGCCCTTGACATCCAGCTCAAGTTCAGTGACCGCACTATCATGGCTATCAGGGACATTCAGATCTTTCCTGTATAGTTCTTCTGTGTATTCTTTCCACCTCTTCTTAATCTCATCTGCTTCTGTTAGGTCCCTGCCTTCTTTGTCCTTGATCATGCCCATCTTTGCACAAAACGTTCCCTTGAGTTCTTCGATTTTCTTGAAGAGATCTCTAGTCTTTCCCATTCTGTTGTTTTCCTCAATTTCTTTGCATTGTTCATTTAAGAAGGCCTTCTTGTCTCTCATTGCTATTCTCTGGAACTCTGCATTCAGTTGGATATATCTTCCCCTTTCTCCCTTGCTTTTCGCTTTCCTTCTTTCCTCAGCTACTTGTAAAGCCTCATCAGACAGCCACTTGGCTTTCTTCCATTTCATAGAATCATAGAATCATAGAATAGTAGGGTTGGAAGGGGCCTACAAGGCCATCGAGTCCAACCCCCTGCTCAATGCAGGAATCCAAGTCAGAGTATCCGTGACAAATGGCTGTCCAGCCTCGTCTTGAAGGCCTCCAGTGTGGGAGAGCCCACCACCTCCCCAGGTAATTGGTTCCATTGCCGTATTGCTCTGACACTCAGGAAGTTTTTCCTGATGTTCAGTCGGAATCTGGCTTCCTGTAACTTGAGCCCATTATTCCGTGTCCTGCACTCTGGGATGATCAAGAAGAGATCCTGGCCTTCTTCTCTGTGACAACCTTTCAAGTACTTGAAGAGTGCTATCATAGCTCCCCTCAGTCTTCTCTTCTCAAGGCTAAACATGCCCAGTTCTTTCAGTCTCTCTTCATAGGGCTTTGTTTCCAGTCCCCTGATCATCTTTGTTGCCCTCCTTTGAACCCTCTCCAGCTTGTCTGCATCCTTCTTAAAGTGTGGTGCCCAGAACTGGACACAGTACTCCAGATGAGGCCTAACCAGTGCTGAGTAGAGGGGAACTAGGACTTCCCGGGATTTGGAAGCGATGCTTCTATGAATGCAGCCCAAAATAGCATTTGCCTTTTTTGCAGCCACATCACATTGTTGGCTCATATTCAGCTTGTGATCGACAACAATTCCAAGATCCTTCTCGCTCGTAGTGTGGTTGAGCCACGTATCCCCCATCTTGTAACTGTGCATTTGGTTTCTTTTTCCTAGGTGCAGAACTTGGCATTTGTCCCTATTAAATGTCATTCTGTTGTTTTCTGCCCAGCACTCCAGTCTATCCAGATCACTTTGAATTTTGTTTCTGTCTTCCAAAGTATTAGCTATCCCTCCCAATTTTGTGTCATCTGCAAATTTGATCAGCATTCCCTGCACCTCCTCCTCCAAGTCATTAATAAAAATGTTGAAGAGCACTGGGCCCAGGACTGAGCCCTGCGGTACCCCACTCGTTACCTCTCCCCAGCTTGAGAAGGTCCCATTGATAAGCACTCTTTGAGTCCGATTCTGTAGCCAACTGTGGATCCACCGGATCGTTGTTTCATCTAGCCCACTTCGAGCAAGTTTGCTCATCAGGATATCATGGGGCACTTTGTCGAAAGCTTTGCTGAAGTCGAGGTATATGATGTCTACAGCATTCCCACGGTCTACAAGGGAGGTGACTTGATCAAAAAATGAGATCAGATTTGTCTGGCAGGACTTGTTTTTGACAAATCCATGTTGGCTTCGAGTAATCACGGCATTGTTGTCAAGGTGCTTCCAGATGGATTGCTTTATGATCTGCTCCAGAATTTTCCCAGGGATTGATGTCAGACTGACTGGTCTGTAGTTCCCAGGTTCCTCCTTTTTACCCTTTTTGAAGATAGGGACAACGTTAGCCCTCCTCCAGTCATCTGGCACTTCCCCGGTCCTCCATGATTTCTCAAAGAGAATAGACAGCGGTTCTGAGAGTTCTTCTGCCAGTTCCTTTATGACTCTAGGATGCAGTTCATCTGGCCCTGGAGATTTGAACTCATTCAAAGTAATGAGGTGTTCCTTGACCATATGCCTGTCGATCTCAAGCTGCAATCCTGCCCCTTCAGCCTGTACTTCGCCTTTGCCAGGGGGGTCATAGACCCTCTTTTGGGAGAAGACTGAGCCAAAGTAGGAATTGAGCACCTCTGCCTTTTCTTTGTCCTCTGTTATCATTTTGCCATCCTTATTTAATAGCTGAACAACCATTTCTTTCCTCTGCCTTTTACTATGCACGTAGCTGAAGAAAGCCTTTTTGTTGTTTTTAGCATCCCTCGCTAACCTCACCTCGTTCTCCGCTTTAGCCTTCCTGACGCCATCCCTGCAATTCTGTGCTACCTGCCTGTACTCTTCCTTTGTTACTTGGCCTTCTTTCCACTTCCTATATGTGTCCTTTTTTGTTTTCAGGTCATCCCTAAGCTTTTTGTGAAGCCACATTGGCTTCTTCTGTTGTCTTCCACCTTTTCTTCTTGTTGGAATTGTTTGTGATTGTGCCTTGAGAATTTCCTTTTTTAAAAGTTCCCACCCATCTTGGACTCCTTTTCTCGCTAGCATTGCTTGCCATGGGACCTTACTGATCATTGTTCTGAGTTTATTAAAATCAGCTTTCCTAAAATCCAGGGTACGCGTTTGAGTACACTCGGCTTTTGCTTCCCTTAGAACCAAGAACTCAAGTACAACATGGTCGCTTTCCCCCAGAGTTCCTGTAACTGCTACTTTCTCCACTAAGTCATCTCTGTTGGTTAGGATCAAGTCAAGGATAGCCGATCCTCTAGTTCCTTCCTCTACTTTCTGTAGGAGGAAGTTATCCGCCACACAAGTCAGGAATTTCCTGGAGGGGCCATGTTTTGCAGAATTTGTCTCCCAACAAATATCGGGGAAATTGAAGTCCCCCATTACTACTACATCAAGCTTCCTTAAAACATTGGCTATTTGCTTTTCAAAAGTTTCATCCTTGTCTTCTCCTTGATTGGGTGGCCGGTAGTAGACTCCGACCACCAGGTTCCTTTTATTCTTTGCTCCATTTATTTCAACCCAGATGCTCTCGATGGGGCTACCAAGCTCCTCCTCCTGTATTTCTGTGCAGAGATATGTATTTTTCACATACAGTGCAACCCCGCCTCCCTTTCTGTTCCTCCTGTTCTTTTTGAACAAGTTATATCCTTCAATTGCTGTATTCCAGTCATGAGAGTCATCCCACCAAGTCTCAGTTATACCTATCAAGTCATAATTTCCCTCCTGTATTAAGAGTTCAAGTTCGTTCTGTTTGTTTCCCATACTCTGGGCATTAGTATATAGACATCGAAGACCATGTGCTTCATAGTCTGGCTTTCTTCCTACCTGTGTCTGAAGACTATTATTGGACGCTATCAGAGCTGTTCTCTCCATTGCAGTGCATGCGCCTATGTCCATTGTTACCCCCAACATTACATCTCCCTTCCCCGTAGGATTCAGTTTAAAGCCCTCCTGATGAAGTTCTTCATGCTGTGGCCAAACACATTCTTCCCAGCCTTTGTGAGGTGCAACCCATCCCTAGCCAACAGCCCATCTTCCAGGAAGTATAGCCCGTGGTCCCAGAATCCAAATCTCTCTCGTCGGCACCACCTTCGTAGCCAGTCATTCACCCGGAGTATTTTTCGTTCCCTTTCTATCCCTCTTCTAACTACTGGAAGGATGGATGAGAAAACTATCTGGGCCCCAAAGTTCTTGAGTTTCCTTCCCAAAGCTTCAAAGTCTGACGTGATCTCTTCGTAGCTCCGCTTGGCGGTATCATTTGTTCCCACATGGATGAGAAGAAAGGGATACCTGTCAGTGGGCTTTATGAGTGCAGGCAACCTTTCAGTCACGTCTCTAATCTGTCCTCCCGGGAGACAACATACCTGGCGAGTCCACGGGTCTTCGCGACATACTTGGGTCTCGATCCCACGCAGCAAGGAGTCTCCCACTACTACCACTCTTCTCTTCTTCTTCTTGTAGGCCTGGGTTTCATCGCCTCTGTTTGACTGACCTTTAGCCTCTTGCTCACTCTCATGCAGGTTCCCCTGTGATTCTTCCTCTGCAGGCTGTCCTCCAGTCTCATCTGCAAGTACCTGGAATCGGTTCCACAGCTCCACCGCTTCCACTGGTGCAGAGTGTCGTCTAGTTCTTCTTCTCCTAACTGTCACCGTTTTCCAAGGAGTATCCTCTACTCCATTTTTCTTCACCTCAGCATTTCCCACTGCCTCATCTTGCTGTTGCTCTTCAAGCTTCTGGTCTGCCCTTTGCTGCTGTAGTTCCCCCATTCTGTCCAAGAACTCTTCGTGTTCTCTTATTCCCCGGAGGGTTGACAGTCGCCGCTCCAGTCCACTTACTTTTTCCTCCAGCAGCGTGATCAACTTGCACTTGTTGCAGGTGTAGGCCATGTTGTTCTCAGGCAAGAAAACAAACATTGCACACACATTGCAGGTCACCACCACTGGAGAGTCTTGTCCTTCCATAGCCTCTTTTCCCTTTTTGTGTCTAGCTTTGTGATTGTTCTAGACTAGCCTGTGCCTGCTCCTCTACTCAGTAGAGGTTAAAAGCAGAGTCCCACTGGTGTGGAAGTGTGTGTTACAAGACAAATAAATGAAAAAAAGTTAGTAAAAAAAAATAAAATAAAATAAAATAAAAAATGTTAGGGGCCTCCCCCTTGACCTCCCCTGCCGAACTCCCCTGGCCAACTCCTGTTTGCTCCCCCTGTCCGCTCACTCTGTTCGCTCGCTCTCTGGGAGCTTGCCTGCTTCTGTAGTCCCTGGACCAGCTGGAGCAGCTTGCTCTGCTCTGCTCTGCTCAGCTGGGAGGCGGGAAACAGACTGAAGCTTCCCGCCCAGTCAGCTGCTGGGAGTACTCAGGCCACACCCCTCCAATTCAGTTGGAGCTCTCAGAAGCTCCTGGTGAGCTCACAGCCAGTCAGAAGGATAAAGGGCAGCGCCCTGGGCTTCCTGCAACCCACTTACCTCTTAGCCTCTGTCTCCTCTGTCTCCTTTGTCTCTTCAACCACTGCAACTCCCCTGGCCAACTCCTGTTTGCTCCCCCTGTTCGCTCGCTCTGTTCGCTCGCTCTCTGGGAGCTTGCCTGCTTCTGTAGTCCCTGGACCAGCTGGAGCAGCTTGCTCTGCTCTGCTCTGCTCAGCTGGGAGGCGGGAAACAGACTGAAGCTTCCCGCCCAGTCAGCTGCTGGGAGTACTCAGGCCACACCCCTCCAATTCAGTTGGAGCTCTCAGAAGCTCCTGGTGAGCTCACAGCCAGTCAGAAGGATAAAGGGCAGCGCCCTGGGCTTCCTGCAACCCACTTACCTCTTAGCCTCTGTCTCCTCTGTCTCCTTTGTCTCTTCAACCACTGCAACTCCCCTGGCCAACTCCTGTTTGCTCCCCCTGTTCGCTCGCTCTGTTCGCTCGCTCTCTGGGAGCTTGCCTGCTTCTGTAGTCCCTGGACCAGCTGGAGCAGCTTGCTCTGCTCTGCTCTGCTCAGCTGGGAGGCGGGAAACAGACTGAAGCTTCCCGCCCAGTCAGCTGCTGGGAGTACTCAGGCCACACCCCTCCAATTCAGTTGGAGCTCTCAGAAGCTCCTGGTGAGCTCACAGCCAGTCAGAAGGATAAAGGGCAGCGCCCTGGGCTTCCTGCAACCCACTTACCTCTTAGCCTCTGTCTCCTTTGTCTCCTTTGTCTCTTCAACCACTTTTTCTTTTTCTTTGGGATGGGTTTCGTTGCTGCCTCCTGAACAATGTTACAGACCTCCGTCCATAGTTCCTCAGGCACTCTGTCTATCAGGTCTAATCCCTTAAATCTATTTGTCACCTCCACTGTATATTCATAAGGGATATGATTTCGGTCATACCTGAATGGTTTAGTGGCTTTCCCTACATTCTTCAATTTAAGCTGAAATTTTGCAACAAGAAGCTCATGATCTGAGCCACAGTCAGCTCCAGGTCTTGTTTTTACTGACTATATAGAGCTTCTCCATCTTTGGCTGCAAAGTACATAATCTATCTGATTTCGATACTGACAATCTGGTGATGTCCATGTGTAGAGTCACCTCTTGCGCTGTTGGAAAAGAGTGTGTGCTATGATCAGCGTGTTCTCTTGGCAACACTCTATTAGCCTTTGCCCTGCTTCATTTTGTACACCAAGGCCATGCTTGCCTGTTATCCCGGTTATTTCTTGACTTCCTACTTTAGCATTCCAATCCCCTATGATGAAAAGGACATCTTTTTCTGGTGTTAGTTCTAGAAGGTGTTGTAGGTCTTCATAGAACCGATCAACCTCAGCTTCTTCGGCCTCAGTGGTTGGGGCATAGACTTGAATTACTGTGATGCTGAATGGTTTGCCTTGGATTCGTACTGAGATCATTCTGTTGTTTTTGAGATTGTACCCCAGTACTGCTTTTCCAACCCTTTTATTGACTATGAGTTCTACTCCATTTCTTCTAAGGGATTCTTGCCCACAGTAGTAGATATAATGGCCACCTGAATTAAATTTACCCATGCTTGTCCATTTTAGTTTGCTGATTCCCAAGATGTCGATGTTAAATCTTGCCATCTCATGTTTGACCACCTCCAGCTTACCTTGATTCATTGATCTGACATTCCAGGTTCCTAAACAATATTGTTCTTTACAGCATCAAATTTTCTTTTCACTACCAGACACATCCACAGCTGAGTGTCCTTTTGGCTTTGGCCCAGCCATTTCACTCTTTCTGGCGCTACTTGGAAATACCCGGTGCTCTTCCCCAGTAGTATATTGGACACCTTCCGACCTGAGGGGCTCATCTTCCAGCATCATATCTTTTAGCCTAAGTTCCATGGGGTTTTCTTGGCAAGAATACTGGAGTGGGTTGCCATTTCCTTCTCCAGTGGACCACATTTTGTCAGAACTCTCCGCCATGACCTGTCCATCTTGGGTGGCCCTACACGGCATAGCTTATGGCTTCACTGAGTTACACAAGCCCCTTCGCCACAACAAGGCAGTGATCCATGAAGGGGCCTGCTATACATAGTAGGGAGTAAATGTCACAGGGGTGGGAGATCCTTTTCTTGTTGAGGGCCACATTTCCTTGGGGGATACCCTGTTGGGGCTTACATGTTGATCGTAAGCTGGGCCAGAGCCAAAAGTGGGCATGGCATCCCTTCTCTCTCTTTCTGCCACCCATTTCCCCCTTCTTACCATCTGCATTACGTTAGGCCAAGGGCTGTATGTGGTCCTCCCACTGCAGGCTGCCCAGCCCTGGTCTGCTGGATGCTGTGGGACTCAATTCTGAGTAAACATGCATAGGAACATGCTGTAAGGGACAGTAGCAGTTGTGAATACGTTTCCACATTGGAGGGTGGGGGGAGGGTGGGCTATAGTCAGCCACATTGTATTGTTTGTTGCCAATGGCCACTATAATACAAATCACATTCCAGGAGGACTGGACCGGAGACTCCTATGGGGCCTACAGCTGAGCTTGCTTTACCCCTCCCATTCCTCAGATACTTATTAGCGGTTTAGTACTCAGAAATATTTGATTGGCTGGTTCAAACCTGTACTAGAGGACTAATACATGTTTTCTTTATATGAAATCCGTGGGCTCTTTGTGTGTTTACAGTGAAGAAGTCTTTGTTCCAGTCCACATACAGTCTTAGTGTATTTTTGCATGGCCAAAATCTTTCCAGCTCAAGACCCCCCTGTAAGGCCAGTTTCTGACTGTGGGCATTCAGTAACCACAGGGCAAACATGGTAACCTGATAGTGAACATGGAGTCTTCCATGTTCTACAGATTTCCTGTTAGGCTCCAAAATAAATGTTCCTCCCAATAACCATTAACATAATAACATTTGTACAGTTCAGAGGTAGGCATATTTGCCAGTGCAATAAACTGTCCTGGGAACCACCTCAATATGGCTGCCATGGGAGGTTTGGCTCATCACAAAGAACAAGTAACCTGCTCAAAAGATGGAGTACAAGGTAGAGGTGGGGTTTGAGCCCCGACACACTAAACAGTTCCTTTGAGACCACAGTTTTCAATGCCAGAAGAAACCTATTTCTTTTATTTATTTATTAGATTTATATACCGTCCAACTAGCAAATGCCCTCAGGGTGATACAATAATAAAACCAAACAACAACAAAATAATAATAAAACAATAAAAGTATCAAAATAATATAATAAACATTAAAAGCAGTAAAAATATTTAAAATATTGAGGAGTAAAATCAGTAAAGCAACAGATTAAATGCCTGCTTAAAGAGGAAGGTTTTCACCTGGTGTCTGTGAGATCAATCCTATGGCCTCTAGACAGAGTCTGGGGGGCCATAGGATAGTTTGGATTCCTGGATCCGAGGTCAGACACACCACTTCAACCTCAGAGCAGGAGTCTGAGCTCCCCTTCCCCTCCCCGCCGGCACAGAGAGAACCATGTCTCCTGCCTCTCCGAGGTCGCAACAGTGAGAAGGGAAAGGGGTGTTCCAGTGGGAGGGGAGGGGACTGGGAGGCTGCTGTATGAGGAATACTCTGGCCTCCCCAGTCTCCTTTCCTCCTCCTCCCCGACGCCTCACCTAGACAGACAAAAATGCCTGTCTAGCTAAAATGCAAAGCGGGAGATGCAGGAGGCGAGGAGCAACTCTGCTGTGCCTTCCACTCTGCACTGGATACACGTAAGCCTCCGAGTAGGGCAGATCCGATAGGATTGCACCCTAAATGTATACAGTGAAGATGCCAGACAGATCTCCCTGGGATTAACATTCCATAGACAGGGGGGCCACTACAGAGAAGTCACTTTTCCACAGGTACCATGTTACCTAGCCATGGTATAGCTCAACTAATTGGTTTGCTTACATAAAATCTGGAACAGTTATTTTAAAATAGTGGTCTAAGCATTATTTCTTAGTCTGAAGTCCTACGTCATTATCAAACGTCTTCTTTTTTCCTATTGATTTTATACAAATCTATATGTACTTCTCCAATCCTACACAAAATCATAAAAGAGATACCAGCAAACTCCTTGCCACTCCATTCCAACCTCAGGATGAAACTTTTAATACATAAGTAGATACATTATATTATGGATTTTGTGCTCATTGCAATGATTTTCAAGTGCAGTTCCAGCTTTTATACTTGCTGATATCATAACTTTGTCCAAGAATTAACACAACACTTCTTGGGTCCAGATTCATGCTTGTAAGCAGTAAATGTAAATATTGGGCAATGGCATGACTGGGAGGTGAGCAAGTGGCTATGATTTCTACTTCTCTTCTCTGGTCCTGCTCACTTCGCAATGGTGGAATTGCTCCATGAAATTGCCCTCTGAAGTCCATGTGTTGGGCTAAATCTGAGACATTTTGTGATATGAAAAGAAGTCTAAAGTCTTTAGAGAGTAACTGCAAAAGGCAACTGGGAGGCTATAATGCCATTAGGCAAAAAATACCTTAGCTACAACTACATACCCATGTTGGGAAGCTGAATTTTGATTTGGCCAATAGACAATGCAGCAGTTTGTAAAAGCTTGGAGCCATTATCTGAAAGATTCTTCTTAGCAATCTGAGCAAGCTCCTTCAGTACATATGGCCATTAGCAGCAACAACATGCATCATCCTCTGAGAGTTCTTAGGGTAATTTGCACAAAGAACACATTTTACAACATTACAATCTGGCACTATGCCATATAACTCTTGAAGCTGTAAGGACTTCAAGGAAAGGAAAGGTTCCTCCTGTGCAAGCACCGGGTCATTACTGACCCCTAGAGGGACGCCACTTGTGCTGGCGTTTTCATGGCAGTCTATAGCGGGGTGGTTTGCCATTGCCTTCCCCAGTCATGTCTACCTTTCCCCCAGCAAGCTGGGTACTCATTTTACTGACCTCGGAAGGATGGAGGGCTGAGTCGACCTGAGCCAGCTACCCGAGACCCAGCTTCCACTGGGATCAAACTCAGGTCATGGGGAGAGTTTTGGCTGCAATACTGCTGCCTACCACTCTGCACCACACAAACAGAAAATAAAGGGGTAGTACTAAGAACATAACGCTCTTGTCTGGAGAGAAAAATGGTGCATAGGAATTTGGTATTTATTGTGGTATTTGTTATTATTATTGAACAAGTTAGAATGACTTGTTGGGCATGTATACTATGTAACCCACAGCTGTATGAGGAACTATCAAGTTCTTTCCTGAAGTAACTTCTGTTTAACTGCTAATACTTTTTCGTAATTTATCTCCTAGTCATATTCTGATTGCCTTTTTATAAAGAAAGTGAATGATGTTCCGAGATGGTAGATCTCACCCTTTTTGATGTGTACATAGTTACGAGTTTTAACATGAATCAATGGTGTGTCGGTCCACACCTTCTCTTTACAACTGTCAGATGTAACTACCCAATGTTCCATGTATTTTTAAAGGGCAAATTCAGTACGTGGGACAAGCCGCTCAATCCTATACAACTTTGTTTGGAAGTAAGCCCCACTGAGTTCAATAGGGCTTATTCCAGAATAAATTCATAGAATGGATTGCAGCTTAAGGGTCTGTTTAAATCTGATAGCTCCCACAAGGAAGCTGCCAAAAAGCAGAGTAGGCAGCTCATGTGGTGGGTGTGATGTTTAAGGTCCTCTGCCTTTTGGTGTGTTTTTCACTAGTGACTTGAGTCATAGAATGTTGGTCTGCAAATGCACACAAATGGATTGGTAAACAGTTCAAGAGCCTTTAAAACTAAACATGGCACACCTAGACATATTAGTGATCTTGAGTAGCTGTCAGTTTCACTCAGCCCTAGAATGTTCAGTAGTAATTGGTTCAACTGCAGGATAATTTCAGTTTCCCAGCACTTAAAAATTAAATAATAGTTTCCCAAATGAAGATACTAGGGACTTTTGATGCAGCCACTGAGGCACAGAAGTGTAGGAGAAGGGCAAGACATCACAGCACGATGGTCTCTCAGAGACTTAAAAAGCACCCTTGTTACTGCCACCCTGGAAATAACAGGATTAGTGTGTAAGAGTGCTATGAAGAACTGGGGTACTTCCAGATGAATGGCTTCTAGCACTACCAGTCAAAAGACATTGTACAGCTTTTCTTCCTTCTTAGTGGATTCTTTTTGTAGAAAAAAAAGGCAGAAAAAGCAGTGGGAACCAAGGGAGGATTATAAGAGTAAGACAACTATGTTTGGAGTTCCTTGTTAAATCCCATGAACAAGGCAGGGCAATTGCATAATAAAAAACCCTATCTGGAAAAATCTTTAGTCTTGGGCAGCTACCAGTTGGTGTCCGTGGCATCACTAGGGATCAGTGACACGACTGGCTGTTTCGCAGGACTGTAGGTTAATAAGCCATAGTGGCTTGTTAATTACCCTGCGTTTGCCAGTTGCATGCCTGCTGGATTTACAAAATTACTCTCACTGGCATGGCTTGTTAAGATGTCCAAACCTGGCAAGGGTGGGTGGTTAAGAAACCATCCAGCAACCCTAAAACAGGCCATTACCAACACTTTGAACTGGGATCAGAAATGGACTAGAAGCCAGTGCAGCTGATGAAGCACTGAAGTCACATGATCATTTCCATCAGTCCCAGTTAGTAGCCTAGCAGCTTTGTTATGACCTAACTGAACTTTCCGAGCTGTTTTCAAAGATAGCCCCAAGTACAATGCACTTCAGTAATCCACCCAGAAGGTTACCAGAGTGTGTATAACTGTTGCCAGGCTATCTCTGTCCAGACAGGGTTACAACTGTTATATCAGCCTAAACTGATAAAAGGCACCTCTAGCTACCAAAGCCACCTCTGGCTCAAGTGAAAATGATGGATCCAGAAGCACCCCCAAACTGCACACCTGATCCTTTGGGGGGAGTGAAACCCCCTCCAGAATAAGTTCAGTCTCACTCATCTGGGTAGATGAACCACCCACTAATGATACCTCCATTTTGCCTTCATTGAGCTTCAGTTTATTGATCCTCACCTTATCCAGTCCATTACCCTCACCAATGGACTCACCAATTCAGGAACATCCATTGCCTCATCTGAGTTAGACAAAAAGGAGAGTAAAGCTGGGTGTCATCTGCATATTCATGATGCCTCAGCCCACATCCCTGGAGAACCTCCCCCAGCATATGGATGTTAAATAGCATGAGGGATAACATATGGATGTTAAATAGCATTGGAGATAACATTGAGCCCTGCAGAACCTCGTGACATAATTGTTACAGAATAGAGAAGGAATTCCCAGCACCACCTTCTGGAAAGTAGAAATGGAACCACTGCAAAACAGTACCCCCAACTCAGACAGCTGATTCAGAAGGATACCATATTCTATGGTATTAAAAGCTGCTGAGAGGTTGAAGAGAACCAAGAGAGTTGCATGCCCCCATCTCTCTCTGTCTCTGTCTCTCTCTCTTTCTCTCTCTCTCTCAGCAGAGGTCTTCCCATAGGACAACCAAGGCAGTTTCTGTCCCAATACTGGGCCTAAAGTCAGATTGAAAAGGATCTAGAAAATCAACTTCATCCAAGAGTGCCTGGAATTGATCAGCAACCACTTGGCTGAGCACCTTGCCCAAGAACAGAATGTTAGCAACTGGCCTATTGTAGTTATTGGATCACTCTACAGTGCACACTGACTAAACTGAACACATAATCATAACTTACGTATAATTACAACTATCATGTGATAGCTTGTTTGTGTAACAATACTATTATAAGTTAGCTGTTGTGGATATATTACTCATCACACATAGTGATTCTTGTCAATGGGAAGGAAGCTCTTCAGTTACTATATGCATTCCCTAAAGGCAGAATCCTATACATATTTAGACAGAAAAAAGAGTTACAATTTCCAGTATTCCCAAGTAGCCATGCTGGCTGGGGAATGCTGGGAGTTGTAGGGCTTTTTTCTGTCTAAACATGCATACGATTGCACCCTAAATCAGTTATCAGGTGGATAACTTAATATCATTTAGCAATTCTGTTATAGGTTCTTGCTTTAAGATTAACCTTCAGCCTTAACTGTATATACAGAACTGTTTTCTTTTTAGAGAGCCTTACATATATTTAGCATCTTTGTCATTCACACTTCCCTGGTATCCTGCTGTCATTAACAGAAAACACACACCACTTATCACACTTCATGCCATTTGAAGCAGCATTCAGCTGCCTCTTTATCATCTGTTAAAACACTTACCTGGGAGTAAGCCCCATTGCATTCAATGGAACTTACTTCTGAGTAGCCATGTATAGGCTTGCACTGCCGCTTTGATTAATGGAAACTAATGGTAATCCTGTGATTGAGTTCAACAGGACTAAGGCTGCAATCCTATATATACTCACCTAGGAGTAAGTGCCACTGAAGTCCAGGGATTTACTTCCCATCAGACATGCACAGGATTGCACTGTAAACTTGTTTCCTCCCCACTTTCTTCCCCGCTATTCCTCCCCTGTCCTTTCTATATATACTGTTCTAGAAGATATTGCAGATCACACTGGTATTCCTCTGTATCAAATTTACAAGTTGTGTTTAAATTCTGTGTCTACAGTTATCTCCATAAAAGAATGTGAAATTGTATGACATACTCTATTAAATACTACATACAATTACATTCAATATATTCCCTAGAACCACACCGTAGTATCTTTGCTTATTCCAATGCACACTTAACCAGCAGTGACAACAACACATATTCAGTATATGGGGGAGCTGAATGAGGCATACTTTAAAGTTTCTTGAAGTATTAGGGCTGTAATTTTATGCACACTTGCTGGGAAGTAACTCCCATTGAACTCAGTGGGGCTTCAAGTCTCCGAGTAAACATGTATTGGGTGAAGTTTCCTCCTTTCCTTGATCCATGGTCAAGTTGTATTTTTTCTTCTTAATTCTCAGTTTGAACTTTTCTATACAATGTTCTCCAGTACAGTTCGTTTGATGAGCTTCCCTGTATTCTAGATAGCAGGAAACAGTTGCGGAGGAATCAGTGAGCTTTAAGGAAAAATGCCTTTTCCTTCTGCCAGCGCCTAGTGGCAACATAGAGACTCTCTAGGAAGAAACATACTTTCCTGTCCTTTGGTTTTAGAACTGCTGCAGTGTGTGTGTGCGCGCGCCTCTCTCTCTCTCTATGCAGCACTGTGAGATTTAACACTCCTACAAAAGAAAAAGGCATACCTACAGGACAACCAAGAAACCTATCTGGTAAGGAATTTTCTATCAGATTCTAAAATATACACGTTGTAGTGGGAAAAGCAGGAGGAATGCTCAGCCATGCTTGGAATATATTCTGCTGCATGCTTTTTATGTAAGGGCTGCAGACTTGGATGGTTATCTGACGGTCTGACAGCAAGAGACACCTCCCCTTTCCTTGCCTTCGGAGTGCTGCTTTTGTACAGTTAATTAAGATAAACTTTCGTACAAGAAGGGAAGTAATTAGAATTGCGTTTTCTCTTTTTAATGACACAGAAATATGCAACCTCTTCCTTTCTGTATTGAAGATCCAACCGCAGCAAATCTCAATGGATGTATTGCCATAATGGAGCTGGCAAAATCCCCACATCCTCAAGCAAATAAAGCCTATGCTTTTGAATTTAAAAGCATGATCAGGGTGATAAAATAATCCAGGAGGGTAGGGAGAACTGAAGGTAGTCGAACTCTGCAGTCTTTGAGCTTTCAAGTGTTATGAAGGTTATATTTTTCAAGCATCATCTTGGCTGCCAGAAGAACCTTACTCTTATTAAAAGGTTTAACTGTGGGTGGCTGGGTGGGTGCGTGCGGAGATGAAGCGAATACTAAACGACTGTAGTAGGAGGTGTGGGTGTGTCTGACTGACTGAGGTGAGTGGCAACGTGATAGAGAAATGGAAAGCATGTTAAATGTGTGTCAGCTGGAAGGGCTGGAAATCGGAGGTAAAATATGTGTCTACAAAAAGAGCTTTCATGGAATTTATTTTGAGAAGAAACTCTGTCATTCCAAACATTGATTTACAACTAACAGCTCAATCCTATAGGCTATAGAGTCAACTTAGAAGTCCCATTGAATTCAACGGTATCTAATTCCAGGTGTGTATACTGGGATTGCAACCTAATCCTAATGAAATAAATGGAATTTACTGCCGAGTAAACATGGTGGTTAGGAGTGCGCGCTACAGTGTAGAGTGAACGCTTTTTAAAAGGCTGCAAACCTTCACACGCTTACTTGAGAGTAAACCCAACTGAACGCAATGGCAGTTACTTTTGAGCAAACGTGCATAGGATCGGTGGCACAGATGAAACAGGTGACTGCAGGCATGGGTGTGGAGAGTCTGCTTTGAAGGAAGGTGGAGTTTGAAAGGAGTGGCTGATTTATTTCAGAGATAGGGGAGGTTAACATATACTGAAGCGGATTGATTTTCAAGTCACATACTAAAGTAGTTCCATTGAAGCCAAGTTGTAGAACCTACCTAGGGATTTTTTAGAACCTATTGGGTTTTGGAGTGTGAATATAACGGCATATAATGGCTAAAGTGAAAAGCTGTATATGCATCGACAGTAGGATTTGGGAGGTAAATTGTAATCGTTGGATTTTTAATGTAGAGAATGGAAGAGTTGTACAGAGAACGTGAAGGGAATATGGAGTAGCAGAACTAGCTGAGAGGTGACTGCAGAAGGAATGAGGAAAAGAGAATTGAACTGGTCCTGGGAGGGCAGTGTGGAGGACATGAAAAGGGTGTACAAATAAACCCGAGAGAACTTGTTTACTTACTCCTTTGCTTTGGAATGGGCTTATTTACCAACAGGCGTGGTATACGTGATAGCAGAAGCAGCCAAACAAAAACACGCAAGGCGTAAGGGTTTGTCTGCAGCCCAGGGACTACAATGCAGGAGGAAGTAGCACTAAAATTGCGTGTGAGCCCATTACTTGAGCCATCTTGTCATGCTCAAAATGAAGGTGGCAGCGAGGAACTCGAGCCATGTGTGCCACATGTGGTTGGTGTTAATCCAGGCTAGAAAGCAACTTTTCATGCGCATTTTATATTTGGGAGATTTCACATTCGTCGTAGGGGTGCGGACAGCTGCGAAAACAACGCCGGTTTAACTCATGTGTGAAAGCGTCCCTCCCTCCACCGCCCGTGCAGCCTACCGAGGGAACGGGGCGCAGAACCGAGCGGTTTCTGAGGAGCTGCGTGGGGAAAGAGGGCGGGGAGTAGGACTTCACGTCCTGGAGACGACGGCGACCTGAGCGTGTGAGGGACGTGGGGGAAAGATGAGGGACGTTTCGTAGGCGCTCGGCGCGAATAGGCCCGCCCCGCGAGCTCGGTTACTGCAGAGCCTCCGCCTCTCAGGAGTCGCCCGCGGCCACCGTGGGATAACAACAGACCATCCCCTTTGGCCATTGCCTCGTTGGCTGCGGACCGAAAAACCCGAGAGGGGCTTCTGTGTTATCCTGAAGCCCGGAGCGCCGACTGCACAGCAGCTGTTGCCGGCGGCCCACCTAACTGTCTCCCCCTCCTTCACCCCGCCATTCTGAGGGGTGTCGAGGCGGGGGGGGGGGAGATTCAAACTTGGACGAACGTTTGGCGGCGCCACTCAGCTCAGGGGAGGGGCGGGCGGAGGGACGCGGGGGAATCAATGAGGGCAGAAGGGGCGCTGCCAGATAGTGCGCCGTTAGCGCTGCCGGCGAGGGGCGGAGCCCGCGAGACCCTTCCTGCCAGATAGTGAGGCGCCCCCGTTTCGCCCCTCCCCCTTGTAGCTTCGGTCTGACACGCCCCTCCCTCGTAGGCGGCGCTGCTGCTCCCGCGAGCCAGCCAGAGCAGCAGAGGAGGCAAGAGGGAAACACAAAGGCGCGGGCGCTGCTGAGGTAAGCCAGCTCCTTGCACCCCCTTCCGCAGAGGGGAGTAATAGGTGAACGCCGGGGGGCGGGGAGTAGCTTCGTCCTTTTTTAGCCCTCCTAGTTCTCTCACTGGGGTGGGAGAGCCAAAGTGTTCCTGTCGCTTTGGGGATGGGGGGGGGGGATTGCTGTAGTTACGACGACTACGGTGCTCACTTTTGCTCCTACCCCGAGGCAAGTTAATTCAAATAGCTCCCCCCCCCCCCGCTGATGAGAGATGTTACTCTAGTGTTGCTGTGGGGCACCATCTCTGTTTCGAACGGCTGAGAGAAATGGGGCGTGTTACTGATAAATCGTCGGTGGAAGAAGAGCCTCTTGCTCATCCTAACTTTGGAGTTACCTTTACCTAGATTTGGGCACCATTTGGGACGAACTGCCTAGTAGATCTATTCTAAGTTTTGTATCACTCTTAATCATCTTTTTGGGGGGGGGGGATGGGTTGTTGATCCAGATTTGAGGTCAGTCTCATCCAGCTTTTGTGGGATGGGTTGCAATCTTTTAAGCTTGGAAATGCCATTTAAATTTGGGGACTTTGATGTCACTTTTGTGGTAAGTGACCCATGTTTAATGGGTTAATTACACTTAGGGACACCTTCATGCATCCTTTGGGAATCGTAGCCTGATCATGTGTTCCATCTAGAATGGCAGCCACTATATTTCTACTTGCAACTGGTGCAAACTAGTCAGTGTCCCATCCTATAGTTAATTGGCATCATAGCCTATTAGCACTGATACAGAGGCGGTACTCAGTTTGTTCATTTGTGCCCTGTCTCCACAGTGGGTTGCATTTTCTACCATCCTTTATGTTCAGGGGACCTACTCCTATGTCTTGGCACAGGAGACTTTATGGAGTGCTGTTGGATATCTTACATTGTTCTGTTTGTACTCCTGCCACATGTGCATGGATTGGCTGTTTGTGCTGTTGGTCTTATAGGGCTGCACATGCTGTTAATCTTGTGTTCTCTGCACATGCTGTTAATCTTGTGTTCTCTGCACATGCTGTTAATCTTGTGTTCTCTGCGCATGCTGTTAATCTTGTGTTCTCTGCGCATGCTGTTAAACTTGTGTTCTGAGGGGGGGGGTTGTTTTGGGAGTGCACTCTTGCATTGGTAGTGGGATCCCTATCCTGGCACTGTGGATAGTATGCCAGCTACCCTTGCCAATCCTATAGCTCTCCCACAGAATGCTCTGTTTCTCTCAGTTACACTACACCTATGGGCTTGTATGGATAACTTGCACTCACATAGTTGCATGGGTATAGTAGGGATACTAATTCCTTGTACTAAGGCAGAGGTAGACCACTGGGTGCCAGGTGGAGATTAGTACTTTTGTACCAGTGGAAGACTGCAGCCCAACGCCATATGTATTTCCAGGTCCTCCTATATCCAGCGGGCTGTAAAGTGAATACAATTGTAAATTTACTCAGCATCCTATCCAGCTGAGCCACTCATTGAAATTACATAGGTTCCAGACCTTAGTAAAAAAAAAAGAAAAGAAGAAAGAGGCTTTTCTTGAGCCCTTGTGATATACTTTCTTCTACAGTGTGCATGTAGAAGATATAAGTAAGATATTTTGTATTGGGGCACTGCTGGAGAGTGAAGATAAGATAAAATTTTTGTCAACTTACTGTGGCAGCATTTCTGAGGAGGTGTCGCTCCGGTTCTTGATGACCTCCGTTCACAACTGACCTCCGTTCAGTTTCTCTATAAAAATAAAATACTGCATTGTATACTCGGTTTATTTCATTGCATGAAATTAAATGAAATTTCATCCAAGGACTTGTAGCTGGGGGGAAGCATAGCTTTCTGCGACCATTCAAAATATCTGGCTTCTGTTGGTTGCTATGTGCAAATAATACATAGATAGAGCAAATGCCAGCATTGGTTAGATAGGTTTCAGTGCTATTATAACTTGGTGAGTGAGGAGATGCTGGATAAAAATGAGTGATCTAAAGAACTGAAACTCCTCTTAAGCTCTTTGTGTTGTGATCTTTTAATAAAAAGCTATTAAAGTTAAGTCTACAACAGGTCTGCACAAACACAGTTTACCAGCTATGCAATTCTGACCTGCCAAATACTTGAAAAACCTATTTTCAAAAAAACCCAATTTTGCAGCCCTAAGCATATAACAAAACAGACATTTATACAGACCCTGTGGGCCACCATACACGGCTGGTGGGCAGCATTTGGGTTAGTATGTCATAAGTTGTGGAGGCCTGCTATAGAATCATAGAATAGTGGGGTTGGAAGGCACATTTGCATTTGCATATGTAAATGCACCTTCCTGAACATATTGTGTTTGGGGCCATGAATGAGGATATGCACTATTGCGATCATGTTTTAGGAAGCAGTGTATGTTATAAAAAGGTGTCCCCAACTAGTCGTGTCCGACTCTAGGGTGTGGTGCTCATCTCCATTTCTAAGCCGAAGAGCCAGCGCTGTCCGAAGACGCTTCCGTGGTCATGTGGCCGGCATGACTGAACACCAAGGTGCACGGAACGCTGTTACCTTTCCCGCTGAGGCGGTACCTATTTATCTACTTGCAATTTCTTGCTTTCGAACTGCTAGGTTGGCAGGAGCTGGGACTGAAGACGGGAGCTCACTCCATCACACGGCACTCGGGTCTCGAACTGCTGTCCTGCCGACCTTCCAGTCTGCAGTTCAGCATCTTAACCACTAAGCCACCGCTAGTGTATGTTATGAATTGGCTTAATTCAGAACTAATACTTGTTGCCTCATGCTAAATATTACCACTGTGAAAAGATTTTGTAGGCACAAAAAGCTACAGATTGTCCACAATGAATTTGTGGGAGATATCATTTTTCATACAGGTGTAGAAGATCCAAGTGCTGTGTTGGTAGACTACTGTTTTTCATTTTTCTGTTCTAATTTCATGATAACAATTGATGAGCAGTCTTTTTACAGGAGTTCCACAAAAATAAAAATGTCCAATTTTTTTCTCCCAAATGTAGAATCAGCCTACAGAGCACATTCTTTTTTCTTTGCTGTTACAATCTATATTGCAGTCACTGAACTAAATTAAAATGCCTCTGTTTAGAAACCTAGGGGATAGTATAAACAGTGTCTAGCGGTGGATTGAATTTTGTCTGCCGAGGAGTTCTAGGGTATTTATTTAAACCTTGGAGGGCCTTGCTTCCAATAAAGTTCACAGCTTTATTTAATATATTCTATCCGTCGTGGTACAAGAGGGAGAGTATTGAGATTTTTTTGCTAATTGGTTCATAAAGGACTTCGTGCAAGGTTTTTTTTTAAGATGACACTTTCATTGGTTAAATGTGGTTGACAATTGTATATAGCATTGCTATCAAGAAAAGTTATCAAGGACAAATAAAAGGCCTTTCTCATTTAAAAAAATATAATCAACCTTTAGAATTTATTGCCAATAAATGTTCTGAAGTAGCTGGGTGTTTAAAAACTTTGGTAAACATCAAAATAGAAATTGAGCAATTGCCATAACCTCCACTATTCATTTGGATCTTCCTATATGAACCTTTTGGAACCTGGCCAGTGTTAGCACATCTTCAAGTAGTTCTCTGCAACAATAAAAGGAGAAATCTGCTTTTTAAAAGAAGCTGTGATTGCCATAGTTCTAGGCTTCCAGTTTGTGTACTGTGGTAAATCCAAATTCTTTTCTTTGCATTGCAGTTGCAGCCATACAGATGTTCAGACCCCATGACGCTGGCTTTTGGCCAAGATATAGCATTCATCCTTACTCTGCAGGTGTCCATGATCCCCTGATTGATAGAAGCTGCCAGTGAATGGCAGAGGATGAATCATTCTGTAATTGTTCTGCTTCCTGCCAGGTTCCTTGGTAGTATTTGGTACATAGTTAGCTGAAGAAAAAAATAGTGGATAGTTAAGCCACTGAGCAGGCTTTAGGGGTAATGTTGTGTAATGTCCTTCTCTGCTGTTATGAAGAAGGGTTAATAAATTTCATGGGTGATTTAGATTTTATTTCCCTGATTGATAGTTAACAGTATAACACTGAGGTACCTTTCATTCTTATAATTTGGATGCTAGATAGAATGCTTTATATAATCAAACATGTTAAAAATAACAGTCTTGAAATATAATTTGAAATCTTGGGATATATGATGTGTACTGCTATTGCTACATAAAATGTGTCCAACAGACACAATTATTTTCCGATTTTTCAGCATTCTTCAAAAATAGTACATAGCTTGCAAGTTGGTGACAGGTGAAATTGACATCGTAAAGGGACAAAGGAACTTAAGGTTGTAATCTTATACACACTCACCAGGGAATATGCCCTACTGAACTCAACTGGACTAACTTTTTGCGTAGACACATATGACTGGGCCATTAGAGGCTGATAAGTGTATCTGCTATGCTTTTTGTTTATAGATGCATAGAAAATATTTGACTACCTCGAGTAACCGTTCCTTTTCAAAGGTGTAGATACTGTAATCTTCTAATATAACAGTAAACCTAAAATAAGGATAATAGTTGAAGGAGAATGTTCTGAGTTTCGTAGGATCCAAAGAGGCATCCAATACATGTGCCTTCTCTCACTGATGATTTTTGCCTTCTATATAGAACTGCTGCAACCCATAATGAGATATGATCCTAATACTGTACAAACTGGAACAGCAAGATAAGATTTTGTGAAATGATGCTGATGTGGTAGTAATTATGAAAGACCCAATGAAGTTGGTTAGGAATGTTCCCTATTTTTACATCTAGATGTACAGATATAAGCAGCAAACAAGCATGACTAGTAGCTGAGCCTCCAAAAGTACACTTTAAAAAAATTATATAGAGATATGTAATTGTCCAGACTATCTTAGATAAAAACTATCCTTTAAGCTTCAAATAATATTCTGTCCCTTCCACCTCCATACAATAGACACATCTACAGTAGTAACGTTCCTTATGAGGAGTGGTTATGCCAGTGTGGTTTGGGATAAGTGAGAGATATTGTGCATTATGTATTTCACGCCCCTTCTATAGATTTTGAGAGGCACTTTTGAATACATATGGTCTGCAAAATTTGAATGTATCTATTTGCTTCGAGAGTTCATAGTTCAATGCTATGTGAACAAGCCCCCGTGTGAACCTGAGCAGGAGATAGGAAGCATCCATTTTTAATAAGCTGCAGTTCTTTTCATCTGATCCAAGACATGTTGTGGTTAGCTTCAAACCTTGGTTTATGTTCCTGGCTTGTTCGGATAAACCATAGTTAAAATTAATTGTAATTCTTGGTCCAGAGAAAACAACAAACTATCATTAGCTGTGCTTTGAGCATAGGCGTATGCCAACAGTGGAACCTCTGGTTATGAGTTGACCCTCAAATCTTCCATGCTGCTTGATATTCAAGGATTATGACAGTCTTTAAAGATCTTTTAACAGTGCGACCCTATTAGTGCTTATTCAGAAGTAAGTTCCATTGAGTTCAAGCCTGGAAACTGACTCCTGGGTAAGTGTGTATAAGATTGTAATTTAAACGTAACTCAGAAATCTCTGAATTTCCTGGTAATGGCCAGAGTCTACTTATAAAAATGGCCATATGGATCTTTAATCTTTGTCTTCCAAGATCATCTGCAATTTTAATATTGTGATCATTAGGCATCCAACATACGTGATGCAACATCTGTAGTATCTTGAGATATTTTCAAGCACGCCATCTAAATCATTCTCATATCTTATCTGATTCGCTTTGGCACTTAATGTACTCACCTATGTAAAGACTTAAAGTGTGATATTCCTGAACTGGAATAGTTGCTTGTCTTGCTTAGGGACATAGTTCAGTATTTTTCTGAAATAATAAAGTTCTTAGCTACTCAGGACTTAACTAAAAAAGGTGAGCTCAGGTATCCTGAGATAAGCCTAGAGCAGCTCTGTATTTATCCAGTTGTTTTCTCTCTAGGTATTGTAGGCCCATTTTTTGACTGTTTGGAAGTCCATGGGCAGAGGAATCAAAGAGAGATTGGGGAGGAGTGGAGCAGCAGATCCACCACTGCATCCTGTGGTGTTCCTGCCTATTTACCAGTGAGAATACCTTTTCAAATAGGCTTTCCCACAGCAGACAACACCTTGCATCACCCACAGTAACGTTGCCACCAGGACCTTTACCTCAGGTCCAACACCTGTGAGATGTGATGACACACTGGCTTTTATTCTGACCTGTATTCTCTTTATTACTTTACCCTTTTGTAGCCGTGAGCTGTAGGTGTAGAATTTTATAAAACATAGACGTATGTTTTATATACAGAGTTAAGATGTTAAACAATAACAACTTTAAAAGCCTATCTATCTATCTGACACATGCAGACACTCAATTACCACTTTAATCCTATACACACAAATCCTAATCACTATGTCACTTATCTCCTCGCCAACCCTATCTATTCCCATCAATCTCTCTCTTCCCAAGCCTTATCTCAAAACACTACAAACCCTATCTAAACTCCACAAGCACAGCTCCCTGTTTCTATATCACACACCATTTCACCCCCCGCTCACTCAGCCAATTATCTCACAAATGTAAATACATCATATTTCCTGTTACTCATACCACTTTCTAGATCTACTTACCATAAAACATAGAGTCATAACATTCATACACATATATAACCACAGATTCATTTATATAGATGTATATGCACGCACGCACATGTGACATCACAGCTGTGCTAGCTTGGGCCAGCCAAGGCAGAAGGTGTGGATAATGGTGTTTTTTCTTTTTGGATTGGTCCCCTCAGGAGATCTGTGGGACTCTAGATCCAGTGGCTCCAAAGCTGCTAGTGCCCTGCCCCTAAAATGCTACATTTTGGGGCCTTCCCACTACTGCAGGTAGGAATTTTTTGTCCACAGATATTTCTTTGGGCAGACAGAGCTCCTCCGATGGAATAGGATCTCCACCCAATCCTAACCTCTTCCAGTGAGTAGCTCCTGGGTTCCATTTTTATCCATTTCTCCTAGTGGTTCAAGAGTAGAATGTGGTCTCTGCAACAACTTCCTCCTTTCCCATTTGGCTGACTTGATCAGAGTAATATATGTTTTGAATCTTGGCAGTGATCTTGTGAATTAGATCATGATTTCCACCTTCCTGAGAAAGTGATTTGCTCAACATGCTGATACATTCCTGGTGGAGTAGAGATTTCAGCCATTATCCTAAATTCAGTAAATTAAGTCATCTACTATTGATATTTTTCTAACTTTTTAAAAAGATGTAACTCAGAAAAATGGCCAATGTTCTCTTTGTATATATTTGATTGGAATGACAAGCTTCTTTAATTCTCAGAGATACTGCACCATATTGTAGTGTTTTTTTAATGCTAGTTGGGTGTGTATCTAAATGAATAATCATTTTGCTTGTTTGGCTTAATCTTTGCCTTTCCCATTTCTTACTCTTGTCCTAGAATAAAACTTCTAACAAAGGAGTATTTTTTTTGCCCAGAAGTTCATCATGACCTGTAAAGATTAATCTAGTCCGGTGTGAATTCTATTAGAATCTCAAACGTAATCTAAGCGACCCTCTTTATTTCTAAGGGACAAATAACATGAGATGTTAAACACTTGGTTTAATGGTGTATCTTTTTATATAAATAGATACTGTAAATAGCAATCACTTGTGGCCCCAATTGTCAGGAGCGCCCTTGCTGCCTTCTGAAATCCTCAGGTAGCCCAGAATCAACATGCAGACAAAAGGGCTCTTTTCCAAGGCTTTATTTCCATTCAACCTAATGACACTTACAGATGCTAATTGCCTTAGCCTAAAAGGAAAACTTAAGAGGGAGCAGTCTACCAGGGGTTTCTAGCCTTAGGGAGTCAGTTGGTGTCTGTTTGGAGGAAAAGGGCGGGAAGCCTCTGAACTTAAGGGCTAGGAGGAGAGAGTCCACCCCTTTCCTGTGGGGCATTGGGGCACAGCTGTTGTCGTCACGCCAAGCAGGCTGAGCGCCTCTTCTTGGTGCCCGCAACCTCTCGCTTGTCCCTGCGCCGACTCTTCGCATCCAGAAGCTCCAGTTGTACCTCCCTTTCCCTGCCAGGGTCACTGTCACTCTCAGGAATGTGAGCAGGGAGGGATTCTCCCTCCAGCTGCACCTCTGAAGAGAGAGCAGGTTCCTCTCCCACGGTTTCTATCTGTTCCTCAGAATCAGAACTGCTTTGGGGCTCTATGGGCTCTGATCCAACCCTGACACCAATCAGATTTGGGACTGTGGTGTGCAGGTGGGAGGATTTCATTCCTCCCTTTCACACTGGTTCGGATGAAAACTGTCTCTCCCCTCCACCCCCACTGCTATATGGCATGGAACCATTTGTTGCCAATTGAAATATCCCTCCCATGCCAAATAGCAGCTGGGGATACAATTTTCATCTGAACCACAGTGCAGGAAGAAAAGTTTTAAATACCTGTCCCTAGTTATGAAAGTCCCAAACCTGATTGGGACCCCATATGCTGCTATTTACAGTAAATCAAACAAACAAATACATGCTGTATTAAGCTACACATTTACTGCTGTGTGGTGTTTTGCTCTAAGAGTGTACTGTGTGCTAATTAGTGCATAGCCTTCCTTTTTAAACCCAGATTTTCTGCTTCTCACTGGAAAAATATTAATAAGCTACTAAATACTTAATGAGTGATTGCTAAAATTATCCAGCCTTAAATACCATCTTTGTTTGTTGCTAATTTTTCACTTCTAAAGTTACTTAGAGACCACTTACATAGTCCCATTGATTCAGTGGCTCATAGTGGCACTAGAAAGCACTAATGTATCAGGTAATTTACAGGGTGTGTGGAGACTTTCGCTTATGGTGTGTTTTTTCATTAAAAGGTTGATTTTCTTCCTGACCACTCCCACATCTTCCCAAGAGATCTTTTTTAACCTGGGACTAATGAATAGTAATGACTTGACTGAATTGAAATAGTGTTGTCATACATTTGCCTTAATGGGAACATGATTGGTTTGTACAAGTGGTGCCTGAACAGATGTTAGAGATATCATACTCTTAACAAAACATAGTATGCCAGTGTAGCCTTGTGGATGCCTACTGGTAGAAATATTTGCCAAACTTCATCTCTGTCTTGTAATATGAGTTTGTTCCCATTATTTAGTTAGCTCCTTTTCTATCCTACTTCTCTCTTCCCCCCAATTAAATCAGATCTTTAAGTTATAGAAATTAAAATTATCTCATGTTTGTTTTGAACTTGGCTGTTAAATGCCTGTCCAGACAGGAGTCTGGTACTAAAACAATGTCATGTACTTTCAATGCCCATTTTGGCATCTTTTAAAAAAGGGTAAATTAATGTCCTTCAGAAATGTTATCATTAGCAGTTTGTTATAGTTCACCCACTGTAATTGCCCCCTTTTATGGTAGCATGTCAGTACATTTTTCCACAATAGCTCTGGTTTTAAAAAAAAAAAGTAGTAATGAAATGGAAATCGGGTCTCACTAGCAGTGTTTGCATAAGAGTTGCCACAGTTCACTGGCAGTATGAAATATGTACATCAGGACACAGAGTACATCAAATACTGAGCCAGTAAGATAGTTGAATTCCTTCCCAAATTTCCTTTCTCTCCCCGAAAACTCCATTTATATACAATACATTCCCCCTAATAACAAACTTAGATGATCCCATGCTTATCAATTTTGAAATGAAATGGGTTTCTGTCATGAAATTGGTTTTTGATCCCCTATGTATGCAGAAGTTGGTACATTTAAAAGAAAAGGAGACATTTGAAAACAGCAGCAAACAAAAACAGCCCACAAAATATTGTGGGCTTCTAAGATCTTTGGAATGTTGAGGACTATTAAGCTGTGGAATGTTATAGGTTTCAGTTGGGGGCAGGGGAGAAAAATGGACGGAGAAAGAGGGAATTCTTTTGATCATGCTCCTAACAGTCTACAGTAAGTATTAGATTGATGAGGATTAGGGTTGGGGGATGCACACAAGAAAAGAGGTGAAGTAAAAATGTTTTCCATCAAATAGCATGACTAGGAAGAGTACTAGTGAAACATCATCGAAGTATCTATACAGCTACCGTGTCAAACAACTAGACCCTACGTCGAAATACCCCAAATGTACTGGGCTGGCTAATAACAGTATTTAATTGTTGTTAACGTAGTACCTATGTCTGACACCCAGCTACAGAAGTCAAGCCTAGAGAAGTAGGAAAACTTGGTTGCTTCATTCAGATACAGTGCCCAGCTGTATGGGATTAAGTCACAAAAAAGCAGCTCTCACATAGCTGTATCTGAAGGGCATCATTCTGAAGACACAGTGAAGAGTGGTAGGAGATACTATACTTCCCTATGCAGCTTCAGGGAAACTGAAGGAAAAATAGCAAGCTTGCTGCTTTTTCCATAAAGAGCATGTGCAACTAGAGATGGCATGGACGCTTGACTGGATCTAGGAGTCTGTGGGACTCCCCCCCCCGCCGCCCACACCCTCGGACTATGCCCACTGAGCCCCTGGCCTCGCTCGCCCCCTCCCAGATGCTCTCACTCACCTGGACCCATCTGCATGCGCCCGCCATTTTGCCCAGGCCTTTTTTCCCCCCTCAAAAAAGGAGCTTTAATTAATTTTAATTAATTAAAAAATGCGTATGTTTAAATACGCGCACATTCGGGCTGGAAGGCTTGATCTCAGTATTAGAGGGAGGCTCAAGCGGGGGTGACACTTCAGTGGGTGCCCGCTGATACTGGGCAGGGGTGGGTTTGCACATCCCTATGTGCAACTGAAGCTCAATAGCATGTTCTGTCAGGAAAACACAGATACAGGTCACGTTCTTCAAGCTCCAGTAGTATTGCCATTCTGCAGATCTGTGGATTTTGAGCTTTCGCACAATACACAAATCAAGTGTGGCAGAATTTAGGAAATGCTTCAGAGTGACCCTGTTGGTGTGATCACCAGGGCTTAAACAAGTCACTGTGGCTTGTTTTAGCTGCAGCATGTTCCATAAGCACCAGCAGCACCTTGAATTAGGCTTAGAAGCAAATAAGCAGCTAATGTATTTCTTTCAGAAGTGGCATAATATGGCTCAACTTGGTTAAATCAGTCAGAATCTAGCTGCTGAATTCTCCACTGGTTTAAACTTCACAGACTTTATGGGCAGCTCCTTGTATATTGTATTACAGCGGTGTTCCCCAGCTTGGTGCCCTCTGGATGTTTTGGACTACAACTCCTAGCATTCCTCACCATTGGCCATGCTAGATGGGGCAGTTGGGAATTGAAGTCCAAGGTATCTGGATGGCACCAGGTTGGGAAAAGTTCCTGTATAGTGAAGGGAGGAGAATGTCAATAGGTATGGCTTTAACTATGGTAATGAATTTTGTGCTCCAAACTGTAGAATTTGGCCTCATAGCTTGGAATTTGGTAGTATGGTCAGAATTGTGTGAACCTTGGTTATTGTCTTTGTAAGCTTCTACATCAAATACCTATGAACAAAGTTGCAAACTTGGATTTGTCTTCAACATTGAAGAGTAGTATTTATAATGGGTTAGTGTGATGTTGCATGGAATTTGTAAGTATAATAATGTATTCTTGTTATAAGTCTGTGTTTATACTGAATATCTCTAGGGTGGGAATGGGATGAGTGATGGAAAGAGTGGTGGATTTGCATGTGTGTGATGAATGGCTGAATGGCTGAGAGACTAGAGGGAGGGAAGTGTGTGTGCTACAAAAGCTGGGTGCTGTGCTTATATGAGACAGACAGGGTTTAGAACAGAGATAGGGATCAGAGATTGGGCATTGATCTGTTAAGATCTTAGAACTGAGAGAGAGGTCTGTGGAGTGTTTGACAGGGTGGTCTGGAATATTGTGTATGAGAAAATATACACTGATAGAACTATTAAAAGTGATTTATGTGCTGTTCAACAACTTCATGGTGTAAATAATAAAAGTGTCTTTGTTTATAAAAATCCTATGCTTTCTGCTCTTGGCTATGTTAGGGGAAGGTAATAAAGGAAACAGTACAGGTGAAAATATAAACAAGTGTGTCCTCTCAGATAGAGGACTAAGTGTAGGTTGGACCTGAGCTTTAAGGGTCCTGGTGGCAGTGTGATTGTGTGTAAAGAAGGTATTTCCTGCTTAGGGTGAGAAGGGCCTTAGAAAAGGGGTAGTCTTACTGGGAAGGGGTAGGAACACCACAGTTTGTTTAATAAAATATACTGCAATTGTGCAAACATTATTTTCTCCTTGTCCTGAATAGCTGCTTTTGGAATTAGGGAGAGGGGATGGACAGACATGGAGGGTCCTATTTTACACATGATAGATGTGACTAAATTAGAATTCTTATGGATCTGTTAATGGTGAGAGATTTCATACATTCTTTACACATTGTGTGGCTTGGCATTCAAAGTAAGTGTGACTTAGGTATGGCATAAAATAGATTGGAACAGTGACTGTAACATTCTTTTCAGAATGGTCTGCATATGTTAGAAAAAACAGATTTCTGTTCCGAAGAGACAGAGGATTTGATCCATTTGAGTAAGGACACAGTGCCAATTTACAAAGGAGCCCCATTGAACTCAATAAAACTCTGTTCCCTCCCCCTCCCCCGCTAATGTGAGCACATACAGGCAAAACAAGGGAATGGGATGTTAGTGTGCACCTCTTACATCCCACCCTCCCTTCATGCGCCATGGTAAGGAATCTAGCTCTCCAATGCAAAATGCAGCCACAAAATGTTGTAGCGCTTTAAATATACACAATATATTGTCATCCATATCATATTTGTAGTCCTAATATGGCAGAAAGATTACCAAAGATACTTGACACAAGACACTAGGATAAGGCCCTGATTCAGGAAGCTCATAGCAGTAGCCTGTGCCACATTGGAAGCTGCCTTTGAACTTCATGGGTTTAAATAGCAGATCCCTTTGCGGAAAGAACATGGGAGGCATCTGCCATTCAAAACAGAATTCTGGGTTTTTTCCCCTACACACACAGATCTTCCTTCATAGTTTCTTGGTTTGGGCTCAAAATATTCAGAAATATAGTTGAGCATAGTAAATGCCTCTTCAGTCTATCCAGACATGCTACAATTATGGCAAGTGTGATGTTTGTTTACCACACGAGCTCGATAAGTCAAAGGAGATTTGACAGTTTTCTTTCACCTCAAATTAAACATGGCTAGAAAGGATGGTTAAAAGAGAGAATAACCAACTTGATTTGCATACTGTTATTTTTCTTCTTCTTAAAGGGTTGGCAACATAGTTATAGCATTTTCTGAATCAAACATAGGCAGAACATTTACTTTCAGTATTTGCCCTTGTCCTTAGCCTAAGGCTGTGCATTACTATTATTAAAATGTTTATCACAATATAAGAACAAAGGAAAACTGAATTGTGTAATCTTGCGTTTAGTTCATAACGGCAAAAAAGTAGCCTGAAGCTTTACTTCTGAGAAATGCCACCAGCCAGTATTCCAACATAAAACAACCTTACTGCAACAGGTAATCTCATCTTCCACCTTTGTAATATAAATTGTACACTGCATCCATTGCCTAGGGTTAAATAAAATAGTATATTGAGTTCCTCCTACTCGAACAAAGGTTTTGTTAGAGTGCTCAGAAAAACAATAAGTCTCTCTTTTATACAAGGTGACCTTTGATATATTTTGGTTTCAGGTTTCACAAGGACCTGTTGTAAAAGATTTTGGTTACAGCCCTCACCTGACTATAATATGCGGGTGGTTAATTGTCAAAACATGTTTGAAGTTGAGAATCAAAGCATGCTTGCATCATCAATTAACATTTTATGTGGAGATAATTGGTTGTTCTTGCTTGTGATACTTGCAGAATTCTTAATAATCTATAGATTTGTAGTACAGAAGCCACCTGATATTTACTTTTTACTAAATACAAAGTTGTCAAGGGTACTTTTATGAGTGCACAATAAAAATAAATCCCATAGTATTTTGCTTATTGATTAACTTGGAGGACTGTGTATCCTGCTTATATTTCTAAATCGGGAAGGATTGTCAAGGACTGGGGTGAGCAATGTGGCCAAGGACTTCATTAGAGCCAGAGGGCTGGGCTGATTTGCATATACAGTTGGCAAGTCATGGTGAGCATTCCCCTGCCTAACACCTTGACTCTTAAGTGTTTCGGAGATCCATAGACTTGATATTGCTAACCCACATTGACAAAAGTCATGAGTCAGCAGCCCTGTCAAATCATGAGGGAACATCTAGAAAGCATTTGTTAACTTCGACTTCAATCACCGACATACATACACACATACATCTGAGTAAACAGAAGATTGCACTGTTAATAAATGTAAAGTGTTGACTTCTAGTTACTGAATCCTTCGTAATAGTGCTGTCATGATTTTGTTTTTCTTGCTATAAGGTTACAGAGAGAAACTTATTTATTTATTTTATTTATTGCATTTATACCCCGCCTTTCTCCCTCTTGCAAGGAACTCAAGGCGGCTTACATTATCCTCCTCCTCACCATTGTATCCTCACAACAACAACCCTGTGAGGTAGGTTGGGCTGAGAGTCTGTGACTGGCCCAAAGTCACCCAGTAAGCTTCCATGGCCAAGTGGGGACTAGAACCCGGATCTCCCGGCTCCCAGTCCGTCACTCTCACCACTACACTACACTGGCTCCAAAGAAACTTTCACTGACAGTGTACAATTATGTTTTGTCTTAAATTGGTGGTGTCCTCAGTATGCCATATATTAAGCACTTTTTAAAAAAAAGTTGAAGGAATACCTTTGTGGGGGAAATCAGGGAGGTTAAGTTTTTTTAAAAACACTATCCTAAATATATTGGATTATGATGGCAAATGAAAATAAGGGAATTTTAAAAAGTTAAGAAGTTGTAATTAAGGATTATGGAGGAGAGGTAGAATTTGTTATGTAGTGATTGATGGTCTAGTTTTATCTCCTTGTGTGAACATAAAAACAAACTACTTAATTTTTTTTGGTTGGTATTTAACCCTTCAAAAATAATATATGATGGAAATGTGGTAAATGTACAGCAGATTTTCACAGATTCCTGGTGGAATTGTGGAAATGATTTCCAGAACACATTCATTTTATTTCACTTGTAAATCAGATGATTGCATATAAGTACAAATGGGTCTCTTCTATATTTTAATTGGGTTTCCTTAACAATGCAGTATGGTTAGAACATGTAGGGATCTTAACAGCTACAAAAATTCTGGTGCAGCTAAATGAGATTAAGATAATTTACAGACAGGGAACGGTGGAATAAGACTTGTTTTATAGCTATAATGTCTTTTTAAAAACTCATTGCAGTCTGATGCCTGCAAGATGATAGACAACAGAGAGAGAATGTAAGCATTCTTGGGTTCTATTTATTGAATATATGAATTAAAAATCAATATTGATATACATATAAAGCTTTCCTACTGCTGCTGAGCAGAGTAAATGTTAATGTTCTCCTGTAGCTCATATCACAGCAGCTGGCCTGCCACTAAAGCAAATAACAAGGCAAAGTTAGAGCCTCTGCTGTGAGTGTGCACCTACTGCAGAACCCGCCCCCCCATATATACACACACACACACACACAGATGGAAAGCCACCCTGGAGGTGATTGGGAGCCATCAGTCCCCCTCAGGTCCTGCAGTGAAGACCACTACTTTTGAGAAAGATCAGTATAAAAGTCAGTAAAAGTTATATGTCTTCTACTATATCTATTCACAAATGTTGGTCTTTCATCTTGTATTTTTTATACATTTTGTATAATAATTAAACGAAAGACCTTAAGTGCTTTCGTGTTGGCACTGAACAATTAACGGTGCACTCCTATGGAGATACTCAGCAGCCTCCGAAGTCAGAGGCTGCCAAGTATCCAATGCAGGGTGGCTGGAGCACGGAGACAATCCTTGGCTCTGTTC
Organism: Heloderma suspectum; assembly: GCF_057233095.1. Lineage (NCBI taxonomy): Eukaryota > Metazoa > Chordata > Lepidosauria > Squamata > Helodermatidae > Heloderma > Heloderma suspectum. The sequence goes on along the minus strand of NC_139460.1, from coordinate 253,091,657 downwards.
TTGGGCAGCTCTGCATTTTCTCTAGATGGGCGATTTCATCCATCTGGCTGCAGTGCTTCCGAGTGGGAAGAAAGAAGGCTGGGAAAAGCATAGAAAGCTGTTAACACAGCTTCCCCAGTCTCCTCCCCTCTCCACCACCAGAACTGCCGTCTCCGTGCTCTGCTTCTAAGCGTGGAGACGTAGCCAGAACTGCGCTGGCTATGAAGGGGTGGGGTTTCTGGGCTCCAAGGTCAGAGCCCTGTTTCTGACCTCGGATCCCAAAAACTGAACAATCCTATGTCCCCCCAGACACTGTCTAGGAGGCATAGGATTGCTCTCTAAAGTTTTTACTGTAAGGTGCATTCTTCAAATGTTTGTTTTTTCTGAGAGAATATTAAGTGTTACTACTAGAAAAATGAAGTGTTTATTCCTCAAACAATCACTGCCATTACAGACATTATGTCCTCTATATGGAGGCTGTGAAAAGAACTCCACGTGAATTCTGCAAAGAGGCCGGTAACCTTTTGTAAGCCTCTTAATATGCTCCTGGTAGCTGATGGCATTGATCTCCAGTAATCAGACTGGCTCTTGTGGTAAGAGTGTTTCAACCTTCCCCCCCTTCTCACATGAAGAGTTGCAGCCACCTTTATATGGTGGCTTTAATGTATGAACTGGCCCTCAGTGAGAATGTGAGACACTGCGTTGTCTGACTGGGGTAGAAATACAGAAGTTATTCAGATAATACTTTTTGTGTCTCAAAGTAGGGCAAGATTCTCCAACCTTTTTGTGTGGGTGGGTACATATGGAATTTAAGGGAGTGTCATGGGGACTCTCACAAAATGGCTGCCATGGTGGGCAGGCCAGACACAAAAACCCCATTTCCCAGAAAGCAAGCTAAAAGAACTTAACTTGACCAAGAACCTAAGTACAAGGAAGAGGTGGGCTTTGAACCCAGTTTTCTGCTCCAGCACTCATTTCACAGAAGGCAGACTGAAGAGGCTCAGAGACAAGAAACTGAGTACAAGACAGAGGTGTGGTCTGAGTCCCAAATGCTAAATCATATATTTCCCCTCTCAAAACACCACAACATACCCATTTCACAGGAGGCAAACTGGTGATGCTTACAGAAACACAAAATGCACGTCAAAACACATGCCCAAACCAAAAAAGCCCATACAAAATACATATGCAACCACACACACACACCTCTTGGGCAAAACACATTACATGAACGTATGTATACAATCAAGCATGTGTGTGTGTGCGCGCGTGCACACACACAGCATAGACAAAGCAGCCCTCCTTGCTTCCCACCCTTGTCTACTCCTCCAGAGTGCTTCCTGCCACTCCCAGCTTTTGTCCCCCCCCCCTCCCAAGAATGCCTCTGGGGTCCTCATTGAGCCCAGAGGCATTCTTGGAAATAAAGATGGTGCTGGAAGCTGATTTCATTTTGCATCATGCCAGCCTCCTAGTTAAACTTAAAAAAAAAAAAAAATTAGGAAAGGCTGGGACCCTTTCATCAAGAGAGCAGTATCTGGGTACATTGGTGCCCATGAGCATCATATTGGAGACCCAGATATACGGTATCTAATGTGATCTGCTGTTTGAAATTAACTTTTCAGTGACAGGCAGGGGTTTCTTAAAGCTATGCTAGTCTTCACATCTGCCTGGCAGCACTGCAGGAGCAACATGGATTTGACCAGCTACTGTATCATGGGGCATAGGTATCTATAGAACTGAACTGCCAGCATGACAAAGTGTCTTCTTGCTGTTAGAAAAGTTTCTCATGGAAAATTCTGACTTAAAAGCAGTGTAACTTAAGATGCAATCCTGTGCATATTTAGATAGAAAAAAATCCTACTACTCCCAGCATTCCCCAGCCAGCCATGCTAGCTGAGAAATGCTGGGCGTTGTAGGACTTTTTTTCTGTCTAAACACATAGGATTGCACCCCTAATTTTCTTTAATAAGTTAACTGTAGACAGAAATGCATATGGCTTTTCTTCCCCAGTGTTTATAAGTACCTTTTGATCAGAGGGAGAAATGGTTGACTTTTATGTAATACACTGTCAAATTCAAGTTGTAAAGCTTAAAATAAAACTCATGAGCTCCTTTTTGAATGTTAATGGTTGTCAGTTAACGTGTCATTTATAGGCATACCAGGCACATCATTTGTGGGCATGTGGTTCTTAAGCATACATCCCTTATATATACATACACACCTCAATCACGAGCTTTTCTGCTTCATTTTGGAATTAGGGTTGCTATACTAACATGCATGCAGTTCTCATAAACTGTTAATCATTAACTCGTATTTTGAAACTTGAGGGAATAAAATTGCTGACCCATGGTATTTTCATATCCAAGTGTCATAATTCACATGTGCCTGTGCCTGTTTGCCATTGTTCTGCTCTCTGTGGAATGAAATTCTGTGTGCTTTGGTTTACTTGATGGATTGTACTCAGTGCCTAAACTATATGTAATGTATAGTCGTTACTGAACCCTCACCTGAGTTAGCATGTGCAGAGAACTCTGAGGAGGTGAAGGATCCGTCTTTGTTTTCATTTTGCTTTGGACAATGCAGGTGTCTACACATTTTGTTGGGCCTTGGTATAGTGCCCAAATTACAGCGGCCACCAACTGTACATCCTCCTCTGAGGAGAAGGACGTAATCTTGCCTGTGATGTTTCACCAGGGATGCAGAACCTCAGGCTCGGGGGCCAAATCTGGCCCTCCTGGGTTCCCAAACTGGGCTTCCTCAGATGGCCATGCCCCTTTCTCTTGGTGGTTTTCTGGCTTTTCTGCAGTTTTCTCCCCATTCTAAAATGTTGAAATGCCTCTCCTAAGGTTTAGTTGCTGTCAGTAAGAACTTTAAGCTAAAATATGGTCTTCCTTCGGCCCCACCTTTGCCCCCCCCCCCGGCTTTTCTGAATTCAGCCCTTGGGCTGAAAGAAGTTCAACCTCCTTCATTACACTTTATGTTGGAGGTACTGTAGCTTAACCCAGCAAGTATTTTGAGCCATCTCATTGCTTTGCACCTCTTGGCAGCTCAGTACAAATCAGAACCATTCCTTCACACGTTGCAGCTTGAAGAAGGGGTGGTGCTGGAAATTACTCTAACTTCTGGTAAACCTTAGAGAGGTTCAGAAAGCGGTAAGACTGTCTGAGCCTCTTCAGGGCTCAGTGTGAGATCTGACAGGTCCCAGGGGATGTCACAAAAATAACAAATGAGTTCACCAGTAGCGAGCGTGATTGTAGATCTATGGGCAAAATCTATTGCAAAGTGGGAGTTCAAACTCACCCCTGCCCTGATTTTTCTGCATATGCCAGGGGCTTTGTGAGAGCTGGGTTTGGCCTCTTTCATGCATCATGATGCCATTATCTGGTCTATATAGCTGGTAGCGGGAGTTGTTTATAATGTTTATATAATCATTCCCTCTTTTTCTAATTCAAGTCTTTCTGTGCTCATAGAGCGTAGTGAAAATGGCACTACCCTTGCGCAAGAGGAAAGCAGCAGCAGACTTGGGGTAACCCCAAGGTCTGCGGATGCCTAAAAATACTTGAGGAAAAACTCTAATGTGAAGAGGTCCACAAGGACTCAGTGGCATATGTTGAACAGGAAGAGAACTTGATAACCATGTGGGAGGGGTAATGGACTGGAGTGGCTAGAAAGGGAGGAGGGGAAAGAAACCTCTAGATATAAAGAGAACTATTTCATTGTCTAGGTAGGTCATTTACTGGTTCACACACACAAGCTATTTTAAAATGCCCCCAGGGAAGGAAGTGAGAATTCCCCTTACAAATCACTGGAGAAACCCAAGATTTTAGTGTAGTTGAAAGTGGGCACAAATGTGTCTACCCCTGCAAAAAAAAATCTGGAGAAGGGGGAAAAAACCTGTGCCGGATGAGGACTGAGCTAACTGATAGATGGGGAGGGGGCGGGGAGGAAAACACAAGTAGGGGTAGAATGGAGTTAATGTTGGAACACTAAACAAAACTATTTCACATTGCAACACTGAGTTGCAGGACTCCACTTGTGTAATCCTGTTTTATACAGGGTTCCCTTACCCTTTTGGGCCTGTGGATACAATTAGAACTTTGAAAAACTGTTGTGGGTGTCATCACAAAATGGCTATTGTAGGGGGCTTGGCTGGTCACAGAATGGTTGCCATGGTTAAGTACAAGGCAGAAGATAGGTAGAAACCCGAAATGCCAAGCAACATATGACCCTACATATACACAGAATACCCGTTTTCCAGAAGGCAAATTGGTGAGACTCAGATAAGTAACTAAACTGAGTACAAGGCTGCAGTCTTATGTATATGTACATGGGAGTAGACATACATAGGATTGTTCTGCATATCCCATCTACCACCATTTCTGTCTAGGGTGATCAGGTGTAAAAGGGGACAGGGCTTAATAGAGCAGAGAATTTCAGCTAATGTACCTTGCATGACAAGCTACACCTGCTAAATTTCCCTCTTCTACCCAAGGTGCAGGAACACTCCTCTTTTGCATTTGCCTGCTCCCCTCTCTCTCAAACATGCACAGGTGTGTCCTATCACTAACCCTAACCTCACTATACCTCTTGAGGAGGGGAGACACTGTGAAGAAAAAAGAACTTCTTGGGCTGTGAAGAAAAAAAGGAAGAAACAGAGAAAGACTAGAAGGGAATGGCGGTGAGGAAGAAAAAAGGGAGGGAGATGTAGAAGAGGGGGATGGGAGAGTAATTAGAGGAAAGCAAAAAAAGAAATTTAAAAGGAACATGAGCAGCAGAAACCAATGAAAAGAGGGACAAAGAAGAGAATAGGGGAAGGAGGGAAGAGGCAAAAGGAAAAAAGAGAAAATGAAAAAAACAAGTGCTTTCCTTGCCCCGACTTGTCCATTTCCAGTCCTCTCCGTGGCCTGAGGTTCTCTGTTCCCAGTCTGATTTTAAGTTTATTGTAATTACATAATCAAAGCCTCAAGGACAGTTTTTTTTACTCTTCTTCATAGCCTTTTAATTAAAAGTGTACCGGTTAATATGATTTTGGAAATATTTTGTGTTAGACTCCTAATGTTTGAATGTTGGATGAATGGGAATGGAGCACCTCTTTTTGTGAAGTGCTTTTGTAGTTGGCGAAATGAAGGCTAAATTCAGGTAACAGTCTGACTTTCCTGTGTTATTTCAGTATCTGAGATACTCCTTGACTCTATAAAGAACAGGTTCAGGAGAGTTAACAATAAGGACACTTAAAAAGATACCCATGAAAAAGAGGACAACTTGTAGTACCAACTACATGGGGCCATAGGCTTTCCCATACACCAATAAGTTCCTTCCTTCATTTCCTGTGCAACTGCCCTAGTTCCTGGTCCCTCTTATCAAGCTATTCTTCTCAGCTAAAGCAACAGGAGCCCAAGCTCATGCCTGCTGTCTCATATAAAGCAGTACAGCTGCTCTAATGGCAGAGGCAGCAATGACTTTGAACATGTCTTGTCTCACTGTGAACAATGAAGATGGGAGACTGTTTTTGGCAGCAGTCACATATGGCAAAAGTCCTATTATAGTCTTAACACCAGAAAAGAGAGAAGGCACAAACATCTACCCTAGCACTTGTTACCGTGCATTCTTGTCAAACTGTATAATGCTACACACAGACACCCAAGAGACACATGTTGGGATCTTTAATTTAGAGTCATAGTGTGCCATGGAAGAAGGGGAAATTAGCAAAGAAACACAAATGATTGTTTAGGGAACCTGAATACATGATTTATTATAAAAATAGTAAACTATATGTAGCATTTAAAAACTAAATCAACAACTATTGGGTTAAAACAATGTAGGCAAGTGTTTGGGATATACAGACAGAGGGCACAGGACAAGTATTGTAGGAAGTCTGATAAGGAGTTACCACTATCACTGAATAAGAAAGAGGGAAGGAAATGAGATGGACAGAAGGAAAGCCAGCTTAAAGAGAGGATCCAAAATGTAAATACCTTGCCCAAGGTGGCCCTGGTAGCCTCTTAGCAAGCTAAGTAAGTACGAAGAGAAACAGAATTGGAAAGGAGAATAAAGAGAACAAATATTACCTCTTCCAAAAATGTGGTTTTAGTGTACTTTCTCTCAAAGGTTCACTGTTAATTGGGATGCTGCTGTCTGTACCAAGGCTCAGAGGAGAGAGAGATTCCTCCCAGATCTACCTTATGCTCTGATAACTTAGTAAAATTGAAGTTAGTGACATCCATTACTAGATCTCCAAACATTCAGAGAAAAGGCTGTGATAAGAGGAATATGTGCACCACTAAGACCTTGGAAATACAACAAAGAGTCTTGTAGCACCTTAAAGGCTTAAATTTATTCTGGCATAAGCTTTCATGGACTCTGTCACTTTATCAGGTGCAAGGAGTATTAACCTCAAATCGACAGATTTATATTCACATGCTAGGATGGTGGGGTAGGCAAGAGATGTCAGAGGGAAGTGCCAATTTGAGCTTAACACTTCGTGCATCTGATGAAGTGGACAGTGATAATGAAAACATATGCCAAAATAACTTGGTTAACTTTTAAGGTGCCACAAGACTCTTGTTTGTGCTGCAACGGACTAACATGGCTATCCCTCTGGAAATTACTAAGCTCTTGCTTGGTTCTTGAACTGTATGTGGTATGGATCTCTCTGGACAGAAGGCTATGATGGAGGAAGGGCGCTGTTCCATGGGGAACAAGGACAATGCCAAGACACAGGCTCTCCAGAATACCTCACAAAACCAGTATAAAAATAGGTGGGGCGACATCAAATTTAGTTGGGAGACCCTTCTTAAAATCTGTTTTCCAAGCAAGGGTTTTTACTAAAACAAGAGGAACAAAGATGAAATATACAAAGCTAGTGGGGTGTTATTTCCTCTCACCATAGGCAGTGAGTGCAAAAATGTATCTGGGATGAAAAAGGGTGTTGCATGCACCTTTTAGGTATGGGGTCCTAACCTTATTGGATGTTAATGAATGGCAGATATTCACTGTATTGCCTTAAGAGTGGGTTTCACTCCTATATTGCGCCTTTCACCACTCTAGGGCTCTTACAAGTCAATTCAGTAGGCATATCATTAGGCTTGATTAGATTGGAAGCTGGTGGAGATAAAACATTTACAGCAGGGCTGGGGAACCTGCAATTAAAGTTGCCACTGTAGTATGTTCCCCTAGTTGGGAAACATGATTCACCACTATAGTGGTGAAGAGCAAGCTAGTATGAGCAGCAGAGTTGAAAACTACTGAGAGGAAATTGCATTATTCTTTGTGTACTGATAAAGGCTAAGAAAATGCTACTACTGTGGGAACTGTAATAAGCTGCTATATTTCAGAACATATTGCAACTAAATGAAGTGCCTGTTAGAGACATTATTGTCCTAATTGATGAAGTGATTGTCTGCCTTTCTCAGCAAGGTACATTTGATACTTAAATGTAAATGAACTTTGGTTACTTGGAGAAGAATCTTAGGAGTAGTGAGAATCTGTATTTGTGTCCTGCTATGGCTGAATCAGACTCGGTGTTAGAGCAAATTATAGGGCAATCCAAAAGGCAAGGCAACAAAGCAGGCAGGTGGTCATGCACAAAAGTTCCAGTCTAGTATGGGATCAGGCAAAGGCAGGAGTGGTTCAGATACAAGCAAAGGTCAAAGCACAGTTAAGCCGTAAGTTACCATGCACAGTCCAGAAGCAGAGTCAAACGGGAGTCCAAAGGTCAGTAACACAGAAGGTCAATCACAAGGTAAGATCTAGAAAGCAAGGCGCATGAGCTAATGAACAACATTGTTCCAGTGCTGGTTAGGCTAAAACTGAAGGTTTATATTGTTGTTGTTTTTCAGTCGTTCAGTCGTGTCCGACTCTTCGTGACCCCATGGACCGTAGCACGCCAGGCCTTCCTGTCCTGCACTCTCTCCCGGAGCGTGCTCAAGTTCATATTCATTGCATCGGTGATGCTATCTAGCCATCTCATCCTCTGCCGTCCCCTTCTCCTTTTGCCTTCAGTCTTTCCCAGCATCAGGGTCTTTTCCAGGGAGTTTTCTCTTCGCATTAGGTGGCCAAAATATTTGAGCTTCAGCTTCAGTATCTGTCCTTCCAATGAGCACTCAGGGTTGATTTCCTTTAGGATTGACTGATTTGACCTCCTTGCAGTCCAGGGGACTCGTAAGAGTCTTCTCCAGCACCACAGTTCGAAAGCATTGATTTTTCGGCGCTCAGCCTTCCTTATAGTCCAGCTCTCACAGCCATACATTACTACTTGGAAAACCATAGCTTTGATTAGATGGACCTTTGTTGGCAGAAGGTTTATATAGCCAGAGCTTTTTGAGCCCCACCCAGGGCTCAGGTGCAGTGCGTTACAGGCCCTCTGGAAAAAGTCCTACTCAGGGAAAAGGCCTTGTTCCTGAGGAATCCTCTTTTGTAATTGAGCACTCCTTCTCAGGTCTGCCTATTGGCCTGCCTCTTGAGCTGGCGACGCTCTCGAGGGCTAGGTGGTTGCCCAGCATCTGTCTCAAAGGTGGAACTCCCTTCTCCTACAGGGATGGACTAGTGGTGACCTCCTGTGAGGGTCCAGGCTCCCCTAGATCTTCTGACATGGGTGGCTCCGTGGCACTGTCTGTTTCTGGGAGCTCTAGCTCCTCGTCTGTGGAGGATTCCTCCATCAGGGTCATGACAACTTGGTAGGCAGTTGACCAAATGAACAGTGAATTAGCTCACTTAGATCTGAGATATTTATGTTCAGATCTTAGAAATTAAAAGATGCTGTGTGAAATTCTGGTTCTGTAAGAATTTGTTGGGGCTGTTTTGATATCATCAACCATGGTATTCTCCAGGATTGACTCCATGGGATGGGTATTGGAGGCACTGTGCTACAGTGGTTCCGGTCCTACCTACGGGGCCGATTTCAGAGAGTAACATTGGGTGACCATTCCTCGGCCCCTTGGCAATTGAGTTATGGGGTTCCGGAGGGTACCATCCTGTCCACAGTGTTATTTAACATCTATATGAAGCCACTGGGAGCAGTCATTAGGAGTCTTGGAGCCAAGTGCTATCAGTATGCTGATGACACACAGCTCTATCTCCCTGAGGCATCTGAATCAGGTAAAGCTGTGCAAGTCCTGGATCAGTGCCTAGATGCATTAATGGGGTGGATGAGGGCCAGTAAACTGAAACTGAATCCTGACAAGATGGAATCCCTGTGGGTGAATGGTTTCCTGGTCCAGGACATAGGCTTATTGCCTGTTCTAGATGGGGCTGCACTCTCTCTCTGAAAGATCAGGTTCATAGTCTGGGGGTATTCCTAGAACCATCAGTGTTGCTGGAGGCCCAAGTGGCCATGGCGGATTGGAGTGACTTTTACCAGCTTCGGCCTCTCCTGGACACAGATAGCTTGGCCAAAGTGGCAGGCACTAGTAACCTTAAGACTGTATTACTGCAATGCACTCTATGTGGGGCTGCCCTTAAGGCTGCTCTGAAAGCTGGAGTTAGTGCAGAACATAGCAGCTCGGCTGTTATTGGGAGCTGCATGCTGAAAAGGGGCAACTCCTTTGCTGAGGGAACTGCACTGGCTGCCTATTTGCTACCGGGCCAGATTTAAGGTTTTGGTACTAGTGTACAAAGCCCTAAACAGCTCGGGAGTAGGATAACTGAGAGAGCTCCCTCTCCCTTACCAACCTACCTGATCACTAAGGTCATCAGGTATGCTCCTGGTGGTTTCACATGGACCTATGGCCCGACTGGAGTGCACCCAGAGAAGAACCTTCAGTGTGGTGGCTCCCATCCTATGGAACTCCCTGCCTCTGGAGGTCAGGCAGGCGCCAACACTGTGTTATTTTTAGTGCCTCCTGAAAACAGCTCTTTTCCAAGAAGCCTTCCTTGGTTAACTAGCCTCAGTTTTATTGGCACTCTGTTTTTTAAAGAATAATCTCAATATCACATTTCTTTTTTCTTTTTTGTTCATTTTATCACTTGTTGTTCACCACTCTGGAATCTGTCTAGATGTGGAGGTAGTATAAAAGTTGTAAATAAACATGACAGCTCCGGTGCGTGCAGGGCGCATACAGCTTCCATTTTTAATATGCAATCCTTGCTCAGGGGTTGTTGTGTTATGTGAGCCTGGCAAGCATGGGTTATGCAAGGGTTAAACAGCCCTCACTTGCCAGGTTTGCACGATACAACAACTCCCGAGCAGGGGTTGCACATGCAGCCCCATGCCCCACAATGAGCTGCAGGTGTCGTCCGAACCCAATCACGGAGGAAGCTACTATCTTAGTCATTTTGATGCACCCAGAATGTAATTTTCTTATAAGCTAAAAAGAACAGGTGGCTGTTCAAGAGCTCCTTATTCTAAAGAGCCTAGAAAACCTGCTGACTATAAAAGAATCGCTTAGTTCTCTCAGAGTCATTAAGCTGGCCTTCTCATTGGACAAAGAACATTTTCTGCAATCACATGCTGCTTAATAGGAGGCTGTAGTGTACATGCCATGGCAATTGACTACATAATGTCTGAGAGTTAAAGAGTATGGAAGCAATTACTCATGCTTTCTTGACATAATAATCAAGTACTATGATGAGCAACACATGTGCCCCTTGGATCCATTTTCCTGCAGCCTGGAATCCATTTTAATTACCAGGCCTCCTCCGTTTTGCCACCCCCTCACTTATTTGGGACATATACCCACCACAAAAGTAGGGTTCATCTATCCAAGCCTCCATCACCTAATATGTATTGTGCTATTAGCCAAGTGTTTTTCCTGGAAACTGCAACCCCGTGTATTTGCAATGTTGTCATACAAGGGATCATTATGATCTCACTGAAAAACATTGCTGGCTCTGTTTCCCAGAATCTGTGGAGTTTGATGGTTTATTGTAGCTGTGCATCCCTGCTGTAGCCTTAATTCTTGTCTCTTCTCCCCACATCCCAGTAAATTATGTTATATGAACAAGATCCCTTGTCTCCCATGCCCAGTTGTGGGATGCTATCTTGAATTTGTGTGTGAGGCATGAATTACTATTCATGCATTCATGTTATGCTGCCTCACCATTTCCCTTCAAACTTGCAGAGGCTGCAATACCTTTTAGAAGAATTAACAAAACAGTTCGGTGTCAGCTGTCTTCTGCTGCTCACCATTAAACTGGAGAGAACAAGTAAGTATATAGGTTATCATTTGTTTCATTTTAGTTATAGGTCATAATCATGGTAAAAGCATGCAAGTCCCATTGAAATCAGACGGGCTTAAGCAATGGCATTGTGGCAATTGTATGATTTCAGTATATTACATTCTACATTAAACTCTTGTTAACCGTCCCAAACCCTCAGGATTGGTTACTGGTTTTAAAATAAAAATGGAGAATAATTGCATAATTTCACATTTGAATCTGTGACGACATTCGAAATGCCAGAGTGAAAGCATGGAGAGGTACACAAATTATTGTGTAGCAACATGGGGGTGAGGTAGAAATAAGTCTAATTGAAAAAAAAAAATAAAACCAGTTTTACTTGATGCTTTTAATATTTGATTTATTTAAAATGTAGTACCTAATTTTGTCTAACAGAAAAAATATAGGACTGTGTTTTTCCTGCTGCAAGGCCACGTAAACAAAATTCACCATGACAGAATAAGTGAGAGTCATAAGAGGATTATAGGGAGAGTCAAATGAGGGCAAAACCATGGCATGATTACAATGCAGCTTGACTCTTTGGTTATTTTTGTGTACGTATTTTACTCTTCCAGTCCCCACTTCTTTCTCAAGGCTAAAGAGCAGGCGTGCTTTTGACCTACATATAGAAATAAAAAGAACAGCAAGAAGAATGCTGCTTTGTGTAAATAAGCAAGGAAACTTAATTTCAGTTATTGAGAGATATGTAACCTTCTGAAGGTCAGTTCCTGTTTTAGTAAATTGAAGCTATTGTACGGTAACATCTGGTCTTGCAAAGCAATAGTTTCTGACCTGTAGATTGAAAAACATTCCACTGAAAAGTTGATTACTGGGAAACATGCATGACATGACGTGTTAGATGGGAGAAGACTTCTCCAGAACTTGAGAGCAAAATCTATGGAGGGGAGGGAGCAATCCTGTGGCCCATTCAACACTGTCTAGAGGGCCATAGGATTGTTTGGTTTCAGGGAACCAAGGTTGGAGCCAGGGCTCCGACCTTGGTTCCTAGAAACCGAGGTCCTTACCCCTTCCCCCTTGTAGCTGGTGCAGTTCTCTCCATGCCAGCTACGTCTCCGTGCTCAAGAACAGACTGCGGAGACAAGGAAAATGGGGTGGTCCCGGTGAAGGGAAGAGACTGCTTTACACAGCTTCCTATTGGGTCTTCAGGCCCCTTCCTTCCTCCTCCTTGAAGCAGCGCCTAGATGGGTGAAATCAGTGACATTTAGGCAAAAATGTAGGGTGACCAGGGCACGGAGGAGAGGATCCCCTCTGTGCTTCAGTCAGCCTGCATAGGATAGTCAGCAATCTCTGATTTTGGAGGCTGGTGACTATCCAGATAGGATTGCACCCTAAGACTATCAACCAATGTAAGGGTCTTTCATATTTACAAATCCAAATCATTAGCTTGCTGTACCTAGCCTAGGATCCAATTACATGCTGTACAGGAAATCCATGGTTGAAACTTTCAGCATCATCCTCACCCTAAGCTACTGTTTGCCTCATGGGGTCAAATATTACATGTTCTTGTACAGCAGCCAGGGGAGCATGGCCTTCCCCAGTGTCACTTATCCAACCAAATTAGCAGGGCCCTGTGCCTGTTTTTTATTTAAAAAGGAAATGTTGGGAGATTCAGGCACAGATCTTCCATGTAACATATTTGGCTCTTAGTTTAGCTTTGGCACTTTTTGCCACACCCACTTGTGATAGCAAGGCATACCATAATGCATGCTGTCATCATAATGTAGTTTGGATAGGACTGCAGCTGAGCTATTCTGATTATGTTTTGGTGGTTTTTTTAAACAATTAAAAACATTTTCTTCAAAGATTTACTTTTTGTTGTGAAATCAGGAGTGTGTTAGGTTTACGTGAGAGTGCTTGCAATGTAAATATGGTGGACAAAGCAAAAGTGATAAAAAAGCAGAGACGCTTGATAAAGGTGATGTGGGTAAAGTAGGGTAGCTGGCAACAAGCACCATGGAACAGATGAATCTGTGATGCTCTATGTTACATTGTGGTACTTACTATAATGGGAGATGAAAACAGATATGGCTAAGGCAGTCTTGTGGGGGAACATTTGTAGATTGGAAGTTGATCTAGGACGTGGCAGGGAGACAGACAGCTGAGAAGAGGGCAAGTAAATAAAAATGGAAGAAAAAGTTTATAATGGCGAAGGCAGCATGAGTTGATTGAAGGTAACCAGAAGTGTGGGGTGGGTGGGAACAAGGACAGGGTTAGGAAAACTTGGGAGAAAAGCAGGCATGACCCTCCAGATTGTATACCTATGCAATAGTCTTCAATCTTTTCAGACTCAGGACCCACTTTTAATCAAATTATGCCTTCAGAGGCCCACTTCTTAATTACTATACGTTTGTATGGCAGAATTGCTGCTTTTGCCACCCCTGTACCATCTTAGGTCAAACTATAACCCATCAGCGGAAAACCAGTAGCCTAGCCTAGCCAATAGGGGAGGTAATAACATCTCTTGCAAAGAACTTATATTGCATTATGATTTCTGACTTGCTAGTAACCTTTCCAGTTTAATTCTTTAGGCTGCAATCCTATACCCACTCACCTTGATTAAGTAAGCCCTGTGAACTTGATTGGCGTTACTTCTGAATAGACGTGTATAGGTTTGTGATGTTGTGTAAAGAAGGCGAGTAGGCTTCGCTTTAAATATTGAGTGTTATAAAAACAGTGCTGTCTTGGAAAACAAGAGCTTGCTGTGCTCTTTACATACAGCTTAGGATAACAGATCATTTTATTTCTGAAAGTAAGAGACTGAAGACTATCTTATGTTCTGTGCTGCATTATATTATCAGTAGTATATACTTCTATTTTTACTGTTTTTGGCACTAGGTGAATTTTTTTAAAGGACATGTTTAATTTCATTAGGTGAAGTATGCCAAAATCATGATTTGATTTGAATTTGTAATTTATAAATGCCCAATTAAAATGAACAGTGATGCTTAATGTATACACAGGTGAGCCTTCAGTTTTCCTTCCGGTGAGTTTGAAGTATAGCTTATAATTTAAGAAAGTAGAAAATAGTAGCAACATAATTTGGGGGACCACTCACTTGTTTGTGTGCTCCCTCAATAGGAACTGTTATAATTCATATTGTTTAAACTAAATGTGTAGATTTTGACTGGCAAACTGTTTACATTCAAATGAGGTTTGATTTCTTGGCCACATCAAGTATCCACCCAGAGAAAATATTTTGTATGGAAAAAAATTTAGTATATTGCTTGAATTTAAGGGGTATGGATAATAATGTTTACCCACAGTGCCATCAGCAGCAAACACACTTTCAGAAGAGGGTTGCTTCGATAAATTAATTACTAATAGATTTTAAATGTGGCTTTATCAAATGACTATGAATGGAATCTCTAGTGCAATCTTCCCCAATCTGATGCCCCCCAGATGTGTTGGACTACAACTTTCATCATCACCACCCAACGGGGTCATTGGTGATGCTGGCTGGGGATGGTAGGAGTTGTAGTCCAACACATCTGGAGGGCACCAGGTTGAGGAAGCTGATTTTCTTCTTTTAATATGTGTTCTTAAAAGGAAGTAAAAGAAAAATTACCGTAGTACCTTAAAAAAAGTTACTTCATAATGTAACTCATTCCCTACACTTTATACAAACGCTCTTTTTAAGGTTTTTCGTTCATTACGGCTTTTGTAGAGCTTTCCTTGAATTGTGTACAACTGGAAGGTAATAGTTGCTGTACTTGGTTTTAGAGAGCTTACTTGAGCTTTTACATCCATTGTTTTCCTCTGAAATTGAACTCTTTAAAGAAGTCTGGACGCTTTACTAAATTATCAAGACTTTGCTATGGTTACTTGATTGAATGCAGCCATGGGAATGTTGACAAAGCCAAGTTCTGGGGCGGATATTTCATTGCAATGGAAGGTCACAGAGTTGCATTGAAGAGCTTTCACCAATGGGTGTGTGGAACTGACATATTTTTATATCACACCAAACTATCGTGACAGATTGTTTCTGAGCAGCCAAGGAATAGTTGATAATGAGAATATAGTGTTTGAAGCCGATATTGTAAGCCCTACTTGTTAACATTGTGATAGACAATTGGAGAAACCCTGCAAAATGTTGGATATTGATTCCTTGTAGTCTGTCCATAAAAATGTCTAAAAGATTAAAAATTATGTTAAGCTGGGATAATTTTGGATTTTGGGGCCCTACACTAAGATTCTTGATGAATTATCTGGCTTTTAAGTTTCTGTGCAACTGCTTAAATTAACTGGGATATTATCAGTGGTTCAGTATATTGCCTTTTCAAGATACTGCAGGAAGTGTTATATTTTGATATTTTTAATATTTTCTCTTTCATTCTCAAGCGCAGTACACCAGAGTAAAAATGCCTTCAAAAATAAGCAAGAGTGCCTTCAAACAGTCCCACTGTTTAAATCTTCCAGTTAAAGATTGAAACCCTTCTATACACAGCTCTCCTGCTGAGGGCTGGAGTTGGGGGAGGGGCAGATTATTGTTCCTGAAGTTTTGCTGTGCTTCAGAGGCACTCACAGTACAACTGCTGGGAAAATCCTACACTTTCCTCCTCAGCTCCAGGCTGAGCTCCAATCTGGTCATGAAGTGCTGAGGCTTTTGTGTGCCACCCTGTATGTTCAGAGATGTGTATAGTATAGTAGGAATGATTATGTGTGTAATTGAGCCTTTCATAATTTATTAGATTACTGCTATAGTAAATATTCATGGACTATAGTGGACACTTGTTTTAAAACTGATGTCTTGGGTAGTGTAATAGTACTTTTGCATGAGCCACAAAGTATTAGTAAAATTAGTCTTTCATAAAGCAAATAAAGAAAAAATACTTTATTTTGTTTGAATGCTCTTCCAAATGAGAAAATGTGGATTTTTAAAATTGGTAGAATAGTTACTTTAAAAGGGAGTATCTTTCCCTTCAAAACACCTTTGCACAGAACTGCAGGAACTCTTAAGTTGCTCAGTGCTTTTGGTAACGTTCCTCTCATTTCAGAATTGAGGAGCAGGTGGTAGGACATCCTTAAATGTTAAGTAACTCCTATGAAGGTTCTGCTTTAGACTATCGTTATCTACCAAGAAATGTGACTGGAGGTCTCTGTCTCTGAATGCTTCATTTAAGTAACATCTGTGGTCTCTTTCAATTTATGAAGAATCCTTTTCCACTTAAGTATGGATTTATAGAGCCTATAAACTTGATTTCCCTACCCCTACTCTTCCCATTGCAAATTGAATGCTTGGCATTAATTTATTAAGCTTCTTTGAGCCAAATCTGTACTTATTGGTGTCACCCACACATTGTATGCACTTAAGGCACTTGCCATTAATTTATGACTCTTTGGGGGGTTTCCAATATAAAGGCATCTTCAGTCAGCTGGAAACATTGGTCTGATTAAGAGGTATCTAGTAGTTGAATACAATGATTCTACATAATTGAAGCAAGCAATGGCATATTTGGCTACAAATGATGTTTTCAATAATTTATTTTCAGGCATTCACTTTTTTTTCTTCTCTAAGTATAATTTCAAACTGAATCAGCATAGGTGTTTAAGAGAAGTTGCTAGACCAATAGCAGCCAGTTCCAGCCTTGCTGTCTAACTCACACATAAGCATTGTATCATTTCCTCTTATGGCCTAATTTTTATGTTGAATCAGATGTCCTGAGCAGACAATGGAACATTTATTTTTTGGCAATGGGCACCTAGTGAAGTGTTATGTGTTCCTATGTCAGAATCTTCATCTCCCCCCCCCCCAATATAATTTGTTCTGGACAATAAGAAAAGCTACATTCTAGAGAAGCATATGGTACCACTTTACTGTGTTTTGTGTTTTTTATAAC
This sequence comes from Heloderma suspectum, assembly GCF_057233095.1. NCBI lineage: Eukaryota > Metazoa > Chordata > Lepidosauria > Squamata > Helodermatidae > Heloderma > Heloderma suspectum. Next base: position 253,074,666 of record NC_139460.1, on the reverse strand, counting down.
TCTACCTTTGGGTAACTGTTATTCAGCTGGTAATAGCCTTACTTTACTGTGCTAACCCCGTGGAGTATGATAGTTGAAATTGGGCAGGAGATGTAAATCTTCTTCTCTGGCTCAATCGGACAGGATGCCCAAGTGACGTTATCTCTTAGACAGTACCCTTTAGTTCACTCATCTGTAAATAAGAGCCGGAATGATTACACTGGGGGAATAAAAAAGATGGGTCACACGTGATACAAGTTGTGTAGTATATAGTAGAAAGTGGTGTTCCTTAGCTATGCTGGCTCAATGAGCTAAAGATGATTTCAAATATATGCAACCTTGTTGACTCTACCACAAGTGTCTTCTTTGACATTGCGCAAAAGGTCCTTGAATTCTTATAATGTAAGTATCTGTTGGGTCAGAAAGAAACCAATTCCTCAGGGAAGCTCTGCCAGCATGGCCACTGGTCAGGAACGCTGGGAGTTGAAGTCCAGAACAACTGGAGTTCTACTTTCTGCCCACCACTGTTCTTGGGCATAAACTTTCTTCTGTCATTTTATGAATCGGGACACAAGGATATAATAATGAACTGTCCAAGCAGTTCGAGGGTTTTGCAGCTGGCTCCTTAGACATGGTTGCACGTTTCCGGTGCCGTCTTACCCTTGCTGTCTTTTTAACTTTGGACCATTGTCTTAAATCCTGTATTGCATCCCGTTTTGTATTCTGCTGTTGCCCTCATCTCTCTTTTGCTTACCTCTTTGTATAGATTCAGTATTAAAGCTTCTGGTCATCACACCACAGTTGGCTTCTGTTGTATCATCACTCTATTCTGCTGCCTGAAAACTGATTATAGTGTATTTCAATAATTGATTACAGAAGTGGCTATTAGACAACTATCCCAACCTCCTAAGTAACTTAAAGTCTTCCAGCTTAGACTTCAGTTATATCAGTGGCAAATCTCTCTTGACTTTAGTAAGGGGTAAAATGTTACTTTCTTCGCATTGCAGTGCAGTCCTGTGCATATTTACTCAAAGTAACTTTCACTGTGTCCAATAGGGTTAATTCCCAAGTTTGTGTTCTGCCTCGGCTTCTCATCTGTATAGTGGACTAGGCAAGGATTAATAATAATATAACTACCATTGTACTGTGAAACTTTTAGGTACAGAGGCTAAGAGGGTCAGAATAGTATTTATCATTTTTCATTATTAAATTTACTATCTTCCAGCTCATTTTTTCCGTTGTTTAATAGTTCTCTTATTATTATGAACAGCAATTTAAATGTAAGTAATATATTGTGATGATTGAGGATTTTTTAAATGAAAGAGTAAAGTTTCTGCAACATGCTTTTAGTAAGTAACCCTATTCTTAAAACACTGAAAAACCATAATTGTGTTTTATTTTAATTGCTAGATCAGAGGATGTCGTCATGGCAATTTGCTGACATAGCTACAATTATCTTAAATCAATTTAATGGAAGTAAATACTGTGCCAATGCAGCAACCTCAGTAATAAAAGTCACTTTAAAATTAAGCATTTAACTAGTTTAATCTAATTTGGAAGTACCCTACTTTCAGTTTAAGAAGTACTGTTAAATATTTAAGTGCCAAAGTATCAAATATGATAAAAGCAATCAATTGTAGGTTAAACTTAAATCCCTCTTAATGTGTGATCCACAACGTGACGTTTCATCTATATGATGTACATACATTTCTCTGATTGTGTTTTAAGATATTTGGGACAATATTCATATATGTGCTTTCAAGACTTTATTTACCAAACTCTTCATGTGAACTTAATAGGAAAAATAGTACAACAGAATTTTTTCAGATACTAGTGAACATTTTTAGAGCTGATTCATACGTAACTTTCTGCTGCTTATTTCATCTTGCATTAGTGGTGTAGCATAGACTTGACTTAATAGAAATGGTGAGTAAACTTTGCCTCCAGGTTAGGGTACAGTACTGTGCATGCAGTTAGCTTACCGCTGCCCTGTGTTTTATATAGTGCTATGAGTATGCATATTATTTTTCCCCTTTATAGTTGCTATTGGGGAAAAAGCAATTTGAGCCTGTATTGCATTGGAGCAAATGTATGGAAAGCTGATACTTCCCTCCCAGACTTCAAAATGTTTCTCATAACTTGGGGTAATGAGAGAGGAGGAAGTGTAACTAATGTATGCACTCAACTAAGCCCTTCCCAAGGTGAAGGAAGGTTTCAGTTAATAAGTATTGTACCAGGACACAGTCACAATAGGCAGAGAGGGGCCAATGACAGAGGACAAAAAGAGAGGATGGCGTAGCAAGATGCTGGAGCAATTGGGGTGGGGGGGGCTCAAAGCATGCAAGTGAACAGAGGATGGGTTCTCTGGGAGAGTAACCATCTCCCAAAATATATGCAGTGCTGATGCAATGTATGATTTCATAGAATTCTGCTGCAACTTTTAAGGAACCTTTTGGGAGCTTCCAAGATCATGAAAGTTGCTGTGGCAGAAACAGAATCCCAGAAATTAGTGTGTGAATTGGCTCTAGTAGTTTATTAGAACAGTATGGTTAGTTAGAAAAAGACATTCAACTGAGCTTATGGGATGTATAGGTAAGCAACAATTTACTGTGCAAATTAATGACAGCTTGAATTCATAGTGAGAGTGTATATACGTATATACAGTCAGAGGCATGTTAATCTTCTACATAAGACTTTGATTTGGGGCATACCTGAGAACTCTGTTGCTCATGATTTGGCTGCAAAAGGAGTCCCTTGGAGACAAAAGCAATAATGGCAAGTGGAATTACAGGTCAGATTGGGAGTCCAAGCTTAGTATCTTTGCAGCCAAAGGTGGGATTGAAAGCAGAGGAGTATGTCCGGAGGAGGCACAACCATTTCCCAGCCTGCTTCCTCCCCCTTTAAATTATCCTCCTTATGGTTTGTTCCTCTGTGGGACCAAACAGACATTTGAACCCATGCAGGGGAAATCCATTTGGGGGCACAATTAAAGCAGGGAAGCAGCAGGCGGGGAAAAGGTCACGTGCCTTTTTCCCTCGTGCAACTCCTCTGCTCTCAATCACATCCCTCTAAAGCTACTTTTTAGAGGTGTGAAAAAGTAGCTGGGGGCTCCAATAAGAATGTTTGCCCATAATGTGTACTTAGCCTCTCAGTCTGAACTATGGGAATCCCAGTCCAGCAACTGGGTTGCTATGGGCAGTATCCAACTGCGGGAGAAGAATCCAACTAAATTTACTTTTGCACAAGCAGCTTTGCATAACTTCTGTGCAACCCGTTGGGCAAGGCATTAGGCAACACGTTGTGCATTCCCATTGGTCAACCTGTTATGCAACGTCTTTGCACCCATTGTGCAACCGGTTGCACATTCCGTTTGTGTAACTGGTTACATAACTGCTTGCACCCATTGCAACTGCTCGTGCAACTGGTTGCGCAAGTGTGATGGGCAAGCTGAGCTCCACTAGCACTGTTTGTGTTTGCGGAATGTCACCATTGGATACTGCCCTATGGGGCCAAGCACCAAGGTGGGTTGTGGAATCTTGAAGGAGGAGTTTGGCAATTTGATAATCCCTTACTTTGTAAGTATTAGCAGAATAGAAGGTGGAGGATTTCAGTTTGTGGGGGAAGTAGTAGAGGTTGGACATTGACAGCCTAGCTGGCAAGGTGTTAACTCCTAAGAAATGGGAAAGAACATGTTGCACTAATGTCATTCCTTGTTTTATTTTAGTGTTTGACTGATTATCGTAAGACATTTTTTAAAAACTTCAGGACACTGATGTTAGAGAATTAAAGTTACTATAAAAGCAGAAGGATTTTATTAAGAATGCCTGTTTCTTAAACATTGCTCACGAGAGGTAGACCACATTTCATAGTAATTCTCCTAGAAATCAATCCTCTTTTAAATCACTGTCTGCCAGAGACATCTGGTTACACTTTCTGTGTCATCTTAACTTTTTTGTGTATCACAAAAAAGATCAAACTATATGACACACATCTTTATTTTGTTGGAATAGTTATACTGAAGACTCACCATATTACACACTCATTATAGCCCCACACCTATCCTGTTTTAAGTTTATTCAGGAGTTTTTCATCTTAGAATTCTTAAGGGTGCAATCCTATGCATGTTTAGACAGAAAAAAGTTCTACAACTTGTTGTAGGACTTTTTCTGTCTAAACTCACATAGGATTTTGCCCTAACTAGCCTAAGGTTGAAATCTAAAGGTCACAAGGAAAGAACATAAACCATACAAGTAACACATGTCTGGCTAATTTGTTAATAATAATCACTCAAATGTTAGCTCAAGTTATGCAGCAAAAAATATTAAGTTTATAAAGCATTTCTAAATGATGAAAATAGTAATCTGTTTTTTCAGTGTTGATTCAAACTGGAGAATTTCAGGAGTTTTTAGTTTGGTAATTAAATAGATGATGGGCAGGTGAATAAATTATTCTGTGGAGGCTTATTTAAAACTACCTTTTATTTTACTAGTCAGTCACTAAAGTGTCTGATTAAGCAAATTTGCCATTAAAATTGTTTGCTGTCTTCTATGTGATATACAAAATGGACAATATAATTCTTCACAGTGACTCATAAGATACCTAGCCAGCCAAGTATTAGCTTTTCCTGGGAGTGGTGACTGTTTTGCAGTCATTTGCAACTTCATCCAGCTGGCAGGTCAGCATTGTAAACCAGACATGGCTGGTCTCAGGAGAACAAATATTTACAGCTAGTATGGATAAAGCCTTAACACATAATAATCTGTGAATCCATACATGATAATGCATGTAAGTATATGTTCCATATGTTTGGAACCAGCCATGATACAGAGATTTGTTTGGTAGGTGCTGGCAGGCTTTGTATTGGTACTGTTAGCTTTGAGTTTGGAATATCTCTTAGCTTCATATTTAGTTGTTGAAGCTAAGCAGGAGAGTCAAGATGTCCAGGATCTAGGAGAGTATTTTTAATAATTCAGTATTATTGTACAAGAATGAAGCAAGCAGAATTTGAAGGAGGGTCAGATTATACAGGAGCACACAAGTGTCAACAAAGCCATAGCATGGCTTTGAGCAAACTATAAGTTGAGGTGAGAGTTTGCATTTTAATATTCATTTAAGAAATATCATAGATGAACAGCTTGCTCTGACTGTTAGGCCACATGACACCATGCTGCAGTGAGGGTCTTCATGCATTCTAGTGTGATGGTGGCAGATTGAGTTTCTTGGCAGACAGTGGACCATACTATCCATTCTAGGGCCAAATGACATGGTGTAGACAGTTTGCCTAGTCAGGTTCATGTGTGTATATGCAATTCCTAACTTACCACAGAACACAAACAGATCATCCTGCCTTTATTCTGTTTCTTCTCAGCACTAACGTGGCTTTCTGTTCATTTGACGTTTTGTCCATATATACTTTGTCTGTATATAATAGATGAAAAATACAAATACAAGGTTAGACTGATTAATACTGTTCTCCACGTGTAGAAACTAATTTATTATTCTTCCTGAGCATATTGGGAAGTATGTATAATTAGTGGGTTTTCTAGAAAATGCTGGAGGGGGGTAATGCTGGGGGGGTTACCCCTGAGGTGCTTAGGGGGGTAAGCAGTGAGGTGCCCAAGTTTACTGACAAACCAAATTATTTATGGTGGTTAAAATGAAAGACATAGTGAAAAGCTGCAACGGGATCGCTCCAAACTGTAGGAGTGAGCATTAAAATGGCAAATGTGATTCAATGCAAGCAAGTGTAAAGTGATGCACATTGGAACAAAAAAATTCCTAACTATATACACACTGCTGGGGTTTGAGCTGGTTGTGACTGACCAGGAAAGGAAACTTGGGGTTGTAGTGGATATCTCAGTGGAAATGTCAACCCAGCATGTGGTTGTGAAAAAGGCAATGGTTTATTGGGGCTCATTAGGAAAAGAATTGAAAATAAAACTGCCAGTATTATAATGCCTTCATAAAAATCTATATTAAAGCCATAGTTGGAATACTGTGTTCAGTTCTGATCACCTGCATCTTGTTCAGTGGTACACCTCAAAATGGATATTGTACTCTGGACAAGATGCAAAAGTGGGCAACCAAAGTGATCAAGGGGCTGGACCAATACCCTTATGAGAAAAAGTTACAACATTTGGGGCTTTTTAGCTTAGAAAAAAGACAAGTAAGGAGGGGACATGACTGAGGTGTATCAAATTATGTGTGATACGGAGAAAGTGGATAGGGAGAACTTTTTCTCCCTCTCATAATAGTGGAACATGGGATCATCCAATGAAGATCTATGGTGGGAGATTCAGGACAGACAAAAGGAACACAGCACATAGTTAAATTGTAGAATTAGGTACCACAAGATGTAATGATGGCCACCAGCTTGGACAGCGTTAAAGGGGAATTAGACAAATTCATGGAGAATAAGGCTATCAATGGCTACTAGTCATGATGGTTATATTTCCAGTATCTGAGGTTTCATGCTTCTCAATACCAGTTGCAGGGGAACAGGAGTGGGATGATTCTGTTGCACTCATGGCTGGCTTGTGTACCTCCCCTAGGCATCTTCCTGTGTGAACAGAATACTGCACCTGATAGGCTTTTGGTCTGGTCCAGCATGGCTGCTCTTACATTCTATGATGCAAAACTAGGGATGTACGAAAGTGACTTACCTTTCGCGGATTATGTTGATGGTGAGGGGGGGAGGTGTTCCGTCCCTCCTCCTGGAATCCTCGACGGAAGGGAGGCGATCCATTCCTCCCCCCCCAGAATCCTCGATGGTCGGCTGTGCTCTGTGGCAGCTCCACGGAGCAGCTGGCCAGGCCCAGCCCAGCCCAGAGCAGCCGCGGAGGGCTCTGGGGGGGAGGGGAACCGCGTATGCAAATGGCGGCGGCTACGGCTGCCGCCATTTGCGTTCCTTATTTTTGGCCCCGGATTCACCGTTTTAGCCTACGTAAATCTTTTCGTAGGCTAAAATGGCGAATCAAAAAGGGACACAAATAGTGCCCGCTACGCTATTTGCATTCCCCTTTATTTTCGCCGTCATAGTCTATGTAAATATTTACGTAGACTAAGACAGCCAGAAATAAGGAACACAAATTTGCGTACACAGTTGTTGTTTTTAAACCCACCCAGCCATGATAGGCTACGTAAAGATTTACGTAGCCTATCACATCGTGTGTGTGTTTGTTTTAACCCTAGCCATGATAGGCTACGTAAATCTTTACGTAGCCTATCACGTCTTTTTTTTTATTTTAACAAGACTGGAAATGTCGGTGGCGGCGGCCGGTTGGAAGACCAGCCGGAGCCGCCGCCGCCGCCCGGCAGATCCGCCCCAGGTAAGTCTCGTCCCCGGGGGGGATCCGGGGGGGGGTGGCAGGCCGTTCCGCCATGGAGTTCGGGGGGCCGAAGGCACTGGCATTCGGCCTCACCGAGATCCATGGCGGAATTCTCTGACATCCCTATGCAAAACCCAGGTCTGTCGGTTGCTTCTTGACTCGTAATGGTGTCAGCTATGCAAGTTTCATTTTCTCATCCCCCACTCAGGACAAGTTTCTTTCAGTGGAGACCAGGTTATACAGGCTATAGGAGTTCCTTTTGCATCCATCCCCAGTCCTCCGTGACCTATCCCTTCATAACCAGATGTCATGGGAGACGAAGGTTAGCATCTTGGTTTGGGTGCAAGTAATGAGGCTGTGTACAAGTGCCTACATTCCCTGTGTCCTTAGGTTGCACAGGGAATCCAAATGAGTGAGTGCACCTTAGAAAGTATTGGGCACATTCAGCATACCTCATTGCTAGTGCAGTGTTAACAGAAGAATAGAAACTGGCATACATATATGGTTGTGTGTACACATGCACAAGAATAAAGTTTGTAAAAACAGTAAAATATTACAATTATTTTTCAAATGAAGCTGAATTCATCAAATGTATTTCACTGAACCCATAGCAGAGGCTAACGTCTTTCCTGTTGAAGACACCTACATTGTTTGTTAAAAATGGTGCATTTGAGAAACCATTTGTTAACATTTCTCTATATAAATATCATTTTCTAGCTTGCTTTACGTCTCTTAACAATGTAGGGTGTGAGCATCTCTCTAATAACATTCAAGGAAAACAATTATTGAAAGCCAGATTGAAACCAGATGCAGGGGGTGGGGACAGAGAGAGGGGAAGAAGAAATGTATCTCCCACAGAATGAGAATAGTGTGGCTGCCACAGAAGACATGAAATAGAACTGTGATAGTAGTTAATGTACTATGAGCACCTGTCTCTTCATATCTGGTTTGAGGCCACCCAGTCACTCTTTGTAGCAACACCCCCCCCCCCAATGACTTCCTGCTTATGGGAGAAGAACAGCTTTAACTTGAGAAGAAGAATCGTATCATTGTATGTGCAATAATTATTAACAATGCTATATACAACAATTTCAAATATTAGCACTTGCAAATATTAATATCATGTCTAGATACCAGTTATGAAGATTAATTTGTGTTATGTTGACTAGCAGATGCTAGAAATAGGCTGTGAGTCCTCATTCTGAAGTATGGGACAAGTAAAAGGCACTTAAGTAGAATTTCTTGGAGTACCTTTGCATGCAGGAAGATAGAGAGGAAGGATGTGTGTGTTTGGGTTTAAGTCATGGAGACCCAGTTCAGCCACTTGTTCACTAAGTGAGTTTTTCAAAGGCTGCTGCCTCTCAACTACAGTGGGTGAAGGAGTAAAACTGTTTCTGGACTCTACCACTTGAAACTGTATGTGGGAGTGAATATTCTCCTTCAAAAGAAATTCCCTTCATGAAGAAATGTAGCATATCATAGAGACGCTTAAGCCTAACATTCTTCCTAGATCTAGCCCTTCTCCCTGATGTGTTCCCTTTCTATGTTAAGGGATTATTGGTGGTGGTGGGGATATGGAGCAGCATTCAGTCCTGTGAGCCCTCATCTGTATTTAAGATGATATACTCCAGAAACAAGTGTATCTCCTAACCTGTTAAGCCTAAGGATATAGTTGTGAAGATAAGGTTGTAGATTGTTTGGCATGTCAAAATGGAAATGTTGAATGTGCCCATAATGTATCAAATATGTTTACACTGCATAAATTAGACTCAAAACTTTGCTATGAGTAAAATACTCTGCTGTGTGTTTCTCAGTCTCAGACTAAAACTTGGTTTCAAAAGACCCTAGAGAAGAGTTACTGATTGTTTCCTACTAATAGGAGACTGAACAGGGGAAGAAGAGGAGATGAGATTAGTTGTCTTGTAAGAAAAAAGTGGGATGCAATTGTTGATGAATTAAGTGCATGCTTTCATACATGGCTTGCTTTATTTCTTGTGATGTATCTGTTTTCTTTATAGGTATTCATCAATAAAATATTTGTATTTGAAATCAGCATATAATAGCTATAACTGCTGCTTTCTATACCCTAACTAGTGACTGTTGCTATCATGACAGGTAGGGTGTGGGTAGGTGGTGGTAGCTGGACCATCCACTGTCAGGTGTAATTAATAACTTTGCCCCCACTGCAACATCGTTCCCAGCTTTACTCTCCTGCCCCCAATATGAATAAATGGCAGCTATTCACTTACATTGAAGGTAGTAAAGGATTGTTGTTGTGGCCGACATTGCAACAGAAGCTAAACCTGTCCTTCCACTGGTGCTCTTGGTTTCCAGGGTGAGATTCCCCCCACTTGCCTCCCCCCCCCCTGCCGTGGGTCCTGTTTGAAAATATAGTGCAAGCCAATGGAGCTTGTTGCTCCATTCACTTACATTACATTTTCAAAGTCTTCCTGGTGAAAATTGGGACTTTGCCTCCTGGCAAAATCCAACCCCTGGCCAAGGAGTTGTGTTGCTCCCACAGTCCTTGGTGTGTGTGGGGGTGGATTTCTCCCCCCTCCCCAATTTCCAGATTTTTCTTGATTTCCCCTGCTGGGGAAATTTTAAAAAAGGGAACCCCACCCCATCACGATTGCGACCAGGTGGGAAGGGGGCATGGGCAGTGGCTTGGGCGTGATCGGCGAATGGTGATTGTAACTTGCTGGGGAAGAGCAGCAGGGGTTTCAGCCACTCTTGCTAAGCAGCTCACTGGCCGATGCCCTTTACCCACGGTGGAACGCCAGGTGGCACAATAACCACAGTGGGTTAAATAACCTTTACTGCAGACCATGGATTATTAGAGTGGCTTGTCAAAGTGGCTTATTTCAGCAAAATAAGCCATCGTGGATTTTAAAATGCTCGACAGATGACACGATAACCAACGATGCATTAAATAAGCCACCATGGCTTATTTAACCCATTATGGGTTATTGTGTTGCCTGAACCCAGTCTGTGTGTGTCTTCCTGAGCCACTATTTTGCACCGGACTCCTCTTGGGGTTCTAATGAAAAAGAAAGTAGATCCTGCAAGCCTGAAGTCTGTGTACCCCTAGTATGGGGAAGTGGGGTCTATGTCTCTTTTCTTGCTGATTCCATTTCAGTGACACTTTTTCCTATAGCAACGAATAGCCATTCACTTACTGGAGAAAAAAAGGGGCTGCACCACCGGGGTTGTTCACTTCTCCTTGTGACTTAGCCATTATAAGATTCAAATGTGCTTCTATCTGCATAGCCCCATTATAGGTTTTGTTTCAGTCCCCTTAAAGTTTTTCTCCTGAGTAAAAATAAGAGTTTTAGCTATTAAGTAATATTATGTTATTTCATTTGTAATGTATGAACACTTGGATAAAACAACACACAGCATGTAATTCAAGTGCTCATTATTTCAAAAATAGGCATATTTGATTGATAAAGCAGCAGCCGACTATGCAGCACAGAGTAATTTTGCATGTCCACATTATATATTATTTGGTGAGGTAAGGCAAGAAACCTCAGGGGAGAGGAATAGAGGAGGGCTGTATTATAGTCATCTAGGATTTATCCCTTATGTATGAAGAGGTCCAGTACAAAGGCACCAAGATACAGTTGAAAAGAGTACTGCTTTCTAAATTCAGCAGTCTGCAAGTGTATTTGTGGTATGCTTGAAAGATTTGGCTTGTGGTTAAATAGGGAGACAGTTGACTTGTCGTATAGTATCAAATCACTATCTACTAATAAAATGTATTTATCCCAAACAAGTTAGAAATATTTAGAAGTAGCAGATCAGATTCACTGAGTGTTGAAGCGAAGCTAGGTAAATCTAGAATAGTGAATCATTTTGCCTACATAGCAATAGTTTTGCAACTTTGGGACTGAGCAGCATGGTCTGTAGAGGGAAGGAGAGTGTTGTCACATGACAGGACTCGAGCTTTATTTTACCGTTTCCGACCCATGTCACACTTTTTTACATGTTCAAAAGCATGGGACGATTTGCACATATTTATAAAGGTGCTTCAGTGTTTGTGTGTTTTTGAATTGGGGAATTGGGGGATTTCTGGATTTTCTCAAAATGACACATTTTTGAATACTCCATTGCATTAATCTTAGGTCACGTGACTTATTTTGATTTTTTAAAATGATTTCTCTTTTTTATTTCTAATCATATAGTAAACCAAATTATTATGACATCTTTGCTTTGCATGTCCGTTTTCTTTAGTTGTCCCTTAGCAATTTAAACTTTTCAGGAGGTTTATAATCCCCCTGTTGATTTAGAAATGGACATAACAGTAGCAGACTTTCATTATTATAATAGCTGTTACAAAAGGCACCAGAGATGAAGCAGTTTCGAACTGTCCTGTCTGAGCCTCCACTAGATTAAATACTGCAAGGTCACAGCATTTGCTATGAATTAGTTTCTGTTTTTATAACCTATCAGAAAATTGTGCCGTTATATTTTTATGGCACACTGCATAGTTGTGTCTCGAATTAACCAGACTGGAAGGGCTTCAGTATCTCTGTGGATGTGCTGATCAAAGAATAAAATTGTGCATATAAGTAGATACTATATATGATAATTGCATCTGTAATACATGTATGTTATGCAGTTATACCACTATTGGTTCTCATATGTGCGGGACAGTAGAAAAAGTTAGCTATGTTGCCTTCTTTCTGTATTTCATGAAGAGACAGAAGTTATTTATTTCCTGAGGTACCTATATTTCTACATATTAAAATAATATAAACTGAGGTCCACAGAAAACTGAAAATACTAATAGGGTTAGTGATTTGTACGTTAGTAGACTCCCTTTCACCAGCAGACTGTATAAGCAAATGATGATATAGAGGCTTCCAAGCCTGACATATTCTGCTTACCTTGCCCTGAACTGAACTGGGGAAGAATGTTGCCATTTTTGCCAACCCATGCTCATTCTGGCTAACACTAGTTGTGCCTTTCTTATTCTGGGAGCTCAATTCCTTTTACCAAGGAGAGCAGCCACTCCCAGATTATGCAAAGCATGCCTGCTTCCAAACTCCAGGTACTGTTCTGCCACCTGGCAGGAATTTTATTTATTTATTTATTTATTTATTTATTTATTTATTTATTTATGTGCTGCTCAATGGCCAAAGCTGTCTGGGCGGTTCACAAAAATTAAAACCAAAGAGCACAACAATAAAACAATATAAAATATATAAAACATTAAAACCACAGTATAACAATACAACCAGAATTGCTGTCTGCTCCACTCCCTCCTGACCCGAAGAACATTTCATGGAAAGTCCAACTTCCCGGTTTTCATTGATTGCCCCCCTCACCCATCCACTGAAGTGCCTCTGTACTCCCTGAAAAGCTGTTCTCAAGGGTTGAAGGATCCTGTGGAACAGCTGGGATATGGCACGGTGGACAATGGTATGTAGGGAGGTGGATCTGTGAAAAACAGGTGCTTCATGTTGTGCAAGCAGAAGGATTATCCAGTAGCGCGAAACGAAAGGTAGTGATCCAAGACCAAAGCATGTCTCCCGTTCCAAGCGTGACTCTGGGCAGCGGTTAAGTGCAGCTTTGAAAGGAGCTGTGCGTGGAGGGTCTTTTCCAAGGAACCAGGTTGGAAGGTGTAGAAACACAATTCTCCCAGAGAGTAGAACTACATTTAAGAATATTTTTTTCTAAATAAAATCACACACGCTCCTTCCAATAAGGGCCAGATACCCCTCCACAGAAAAAGCATCTTTATATGCTGACTAACCATGAAAAAAAAGTACCAACCTTAAGCATGAAAGCTAATTAGATTTCTATTTTTTAAAAAACAAAGACGCAAAGCCATGTGCTACAGGACTATGGTGAAGTTTTCCTTTAATACTCCAAGAATAACAGGCCAGAGCCCAATATACTAAAAACACAGCAAATATATTTTACTTCATAGTAAAGACATATTTCCAGCTGAATGTAGTTGCCACCTTACTCCAAAGATGTTTAAGACCCAAATAGCACAATCATGCAGAACATCATGAAGACATTCCACAGGGCAATGAAGATCTGGAAGTACAATATGTGTGCTGGTGGCTACTTTTCCTTGGCATGGGGCAAGGCAAGTTGTAAAATAGGCCAGTCCTGGAAGCCTCTTATCTTTCTCTCTTGTATTGGCTGCCAGTGGAAAAGAGATAGAGTCCCTTTTAACTTCTTTCAGAAGCTAAGTATGAATGAGTTCTTAATCATCTTAGCTAAGAGGAAATGCATTTAAATCTTCTTTTTTCTTTGTTGCATTAGTGAATCTCTTCTAGGGATACTGCAGTTCTGACAAATAATCCTAAACTCAGAAAGTGTTGCCTCTTGAATGAATCAAGACAAACAAAAATTACTTTCAAAAAGAAGAATATCTTCAGATTACCTACTGATAGCTGTCAGGTTGCACAGTAGGGGAAACAATCAAGACAGCCCGTATAACTGACATAACTTTACTGGTGGGCAGACTACATTACTTAGCGCCTTGAAGGCTGCACAGAAGAGGTTGATGGGTTGTAGTAGTCCACCCATTTTATTTAATATGTAACCATATTTTACTGTTCTGTGAGTAAACTGTCACTGCCTAACAAGACTGTGTAAGCAGAGAACTATGTCTATCAACCCCACAGTCCTAGAGTATTCATGCAGAGATAAGGTAAATAGAGATGGGATATTGCTTAGACATAGCTTTTTACTCTTTGATATGTACTTGCTGATGGAAGGTATTCCCTTGAGAAAGTAATCTCTAGAATAAAGCCTTTTTCATGTTCTTAGAGGTTGGTTCAATCTTCTGTTTCACATCAAAGCCTCATAGTCTGTCAGACACACAGGCCATTTATTTCTAGCAACAACATCTAAAAGGCAGAGTGTAGTTCAAGTGTTAGACGTGGGTGCTGAATCAGTCATCTTTTACCCCTGGCTTGGTCTCTATCTCTTTTATGGATGGATAAAATGGATTGATACTTTCAACTTTTGCCTTTGTTCATTTTAAAAGAATGCTTTCAAAGAGCTGGGGTGTGTGTGTTCCATGATAATGCTGCATTGACATCGCTGAAGCTGGAACTCTTAATAGTTGGACCACAAGGGAGATACAATGGGGCAATTGCACCAGTTCATGTATGTATCTAGTGATCATGAGAAATCCCTTTCCTGTTAACATATGTTTTTAGCTTCTAAAACATAAAACTGTGTGCCAGGGAGGGGATGTAGACTTAAGCAGAGTGGGCTGAGCAAGTTGAAGAATCACATCAGTCTGTCACATACCAGTTGGAACCCACCCAGCATGCTCTGTTGTGTGAACTGCAGCAAGCCCTGCTAGCCTTTGGGATGTGCATGCTTTCATTTTTATTTCATTTTTATTTTTTTTGCAGAGAGGGGGAAGGATTCCTGTGTAGTTTCAGAGATCTCTGAAAGGTATTCATTTAGCAAATCCCATAGGTCTATAGCCCCTCATCAGCAGGCCAGGGTAGCTATTTTGACTATCTCATCTGTCTTTCCCCTCCACCACTTTGCAGTTCCTCCTTCATCCTAAATTTATAAACTGGAGAGGGAGAGAGAGAATCTAATAATTGACGGTAGCATAAAAGCTGAGCAATAAATTTGGAAGTCCTCAATTAAATTATTATTATTATTTTATTATACAGTCACCCATTCAGAAGTCCCCTGCTGTAAGCCCCCAGGACACTAGGTGTCTTTCAGCAAGCTACTTCCTCAGACCTAGTTCTCCACTCCTCTCTCCTACCCTATCGTAGGATACTGACTAATTTTACAGAGCCATTGTAAAGATTATAACAAGATAATGTGCATTTGAAAGTACTATATAAATTGCTGACTTGGTTAAGGCAGAAATCACAGTATGAAAATTGCAGCCCTGGTGAACAGATTTGTCCTTTTAATTTATATTCAGAATAAGACCAGTTTCTATATTCTTTGGCTTATTTGCCTCAGTGTACAATAGCGAGAGATATTTATTTATTTATTGTTATGCAATCTGCTATATTGTTGAAAATTAGTTATACATTTGCATTTAACATCTAAAAATAGAATCAGGTTATAAAGTTGATTCACAATCTATCCTGCTTTGTTAGTGTCCTTTAAGTATCCTTAAATAAGCCGTGGCATACAGCTGCACATATATGCAACTTAGTCTTGAACTGTTGATCCCTTCTCTTAGCCACTCTTCTGGAAATAGAATGTTATCACCAACATTGCCAGACTCCTTTGAAATGTGTGAACAAATAGGATTCACCCCACCCACACAATGTTAGCACTGAGATTAGCGTGCAAATACAAAATGCAGGACAAAAACTTGCAATTGGGTTTGGAATGCAATTAATCTGGAGTGGAAGTAACTATGCATTACATTTTCTTCAGAAAGCCTTTATTGAAATAATTGTAAAACAACACTTCAGACTACATTTCCATTGCTATTCCCATTGAAATGAACTTTTATTTGAGAGGAACTAAATAATCTAAAGTTTGTGTCCACATTTGAAAAAGAGTGAGTATGCTTTTGCGGGCATGTACATACATTATAATGCTGTGAGTAGCAAACTGTTACTTGGGGGAAGGGTTTTAAGCTTGAGAGGTTTTAATACCTGGAAGGAATTCTAAAGAATGCGTTTTAACGAAAACTGCACCCCTTATAAAAAGTTTAAAGATCCACCTGCATCATAAGAGCTTAAAAAGCAACTAATGCAAACATGTGTCTGTTGTATATGATCATATTTCCAGCAGCATACTAGTAGGATTATTAGAACTCTAGAAAAACATCCATAACAATCTCAGTACTGCAGTAGTCCTCACTTGCACCAGACTTCCTGGTTAAGTTAATCTATCTAGTGCTTAACTGTAAGCACTGGATATGATACAACTTGGAGCATTAGCATGAAGGCTCAGTAAGCTATGTGACAGCTGCAGACATTTCAGCTCCTATACCAAGGAACACTTCTAAATCCACAGTGCAGTGCCCAGAAGAGTCCTTTGATATGTTTCAGGGCCAAGGGTGCGGTAGGTCACATCAAGTGGCCAGGCTACTCAGTCACATGACAGATATGATTTGTGACCCCACTTGCCAAAGAATCTTGGAGATATCTGTGTTCAGCCCTGGACTTCACCCTATCTTAGGTGCTGAAGATGTGTTGGGTGTTCTATATAGCAACTACCTTCAGGGTTGTTTAACTCCTTGGTTTTTTTCCTTGCTCATGAAACTCTGCTACCACATAAGAGACTGAAGACAGAGAGAGGAATATTCCTCCATCTGCCTACTTAGTCATGTTAAAACATCCCTTATGGCATCCAAGCTATTGTCATCCACTGTAAGTACTCGTTTTCCCTATCTCATTTTGGAGAGAGTCACAGACCATACTCTGTGATCCAAAGCCTCATCAGAGTTAAGACCAGCACTTTTCTAATTCCTTGAATGGGTTACTTGCTCAATAACTTGTTTAGTTTTGGAAGATTGTATTCCTCACAACTTGATCTCTCTCTCTCTCTCTCTCTTTCTCTCTCAGGGCTTCCTAGGCATTTATCTCAACATGTTTTAGTTTTTACAAAAATTGGCATGTATCTTGGCCGGAGCTTCCTCAGGTTGAGGTAACAGGATGGCAACCTGCCACTGCTAATTGGTCCTTCCCCGCTCCGCTGCTAGAGAGGAAAGTTTTTTAGGCTTCATTTTACTAGTTTAGTTTTTTAAATCATTATATTCTATTATAATATTTTATTCTATTCTCTTATTCGGTAAGTTGCCCAGAGAACACATGTTGATAAGCAGCCATATAAATACGGTAAATAAATAGTAGCCTATAATATCATGGGTGGTGGTGCTCCACAGAGGAACTTGCCAGGGGTAGATCCTCTCTTCCTTCTGTCCCCACCCCAAAATAAGTGCCAATCATCTGTTTAGCGGGTGCATATGTGGAGATCATCACCTCCAGCAGTATGCATGTAATCTGTTGCTGAACATAGGATATGGAGATTAGGGTGAAGAAGTATTAATGACTCTCTTATCAGGAGCACTGCCATCACTTCCCATTACTTACCTTCCAGTCCAGGTCAGGAGATAAGAAGGGAATGAGGCATGCTGGTCCTGCTGCTGATCCCAGGCGAAAAGTTAGGAATGTCTGATTACCTGAAAGGACTGGTGGGAAAGCAAAAAGGGCATTACAAGCAGCTAGGCTCTGGAGCTATGGAGGAGGCTATGGAGGAGGAAATAGGACTGGCTGCTTAAGGCACTGGCACAAAGACCAGAATTTGTATGCTCCATTCTCGGTTCACTGCTGCTAAATTCGCAGTCAAGGTCTTCTGCCTCATGTCATTACTTTCTCCTTGTTCTTTTTGTGCTGGGATCTAGGCTCTGCTTCTCAGAATGGAGCAACTTCCCTAGATGCTACTTGACTTCTGACAGGATCTGCTGATTGCTCCCAGAGTCCCAACACCCAATTTTTGAGGGGCCTAACCCCAAAATTGAGAACCTAGGATTTGATAGATACATAGCATACTTATTATTGGAGGCCTGTCTAACCTGCTGTTAAAATAAAAAGTAACAGATGTTGAGGTGAATTCCTTGTTCATCTATATCATCTAATATAATTTGGTAAAGGATTCTTTCTAGCATTGTTCATTTACTTTTTTAATTGAAACACAATTTACATCCTGCTTTTTTCCTACAAAGGAGTTGCTCAAAGCAGGTAGTATAAAAACAAACATAAAGTATAAAAACAAACATAAAGATAAAAACAACAGTAATTCCATCATTAAAAACAATTACAAAAAACAACCCAGAACTAAAAGCAGCATTAACAAAAGAAGGCCCCAGAGAGCCAGAGCTAACAATAAATAAATTAAACAGCAACAGAATTGGAAGGTAATTTAAAAAGAAACTTCATCAAACCAGATAGAGAGGAAGATGGCCTAATGTCAGGAGCGCCCTAGCTGCCTCTTACAGTCCCCTCCAATAGCCAACTTAAGACACAGACGAAGAGGATTCTTTCCAAGGCTTTATTCCTTTTACAACTTAATGACTCTTTCAGATGCTAATCACCAGCGACTAAGCAAGGAACTGCACTGGGGTAGTTACAAGAGTAGCCTAAGCTCCAAGTAAGGCAGTTGGTCCCCGTTTGAAGGAGAAGAGTGGGAAGACTCTGAACTTATGGGCTATGGAGAGGTCCTCCCTCTTATCCTTGGGTCCTTGGGACGCGACTGTTGTTTTAGCGCCAAGCGGGCAGAGCACCTCCTCTCGGCGCCCTCCATCTGGCGCCGCTCCCTGCGTCTGCGCCAAGCATCCAGCAAAACCCCCTCCCCCGCTCTCTACCAGCGTCACTATCTCTCCCAGGAATGCAGGCAGGAGGAATCTCTCCCTGCCACTGTGCCTGTGAGAGATGAGCGAGCTCCTCTCCCACGGGTTGTTGCTCTTCCTCAGAATCAGAACTGCTCTGGGGCTCTATGGGCTCAGTTTCCACCCTGACACCTAACCTCTTGAGGCAGGGAAATCAGGCTTTGCTACAGAGAACGCCCTCTCATCCATTGGCACCAACCATGCCTCAGAAGGCAGTAGTGATACATGCTGGAGGGCTGTATCGGTGGTTTCACATTGGGGGTCCCAAGCTTGTGTTTTGTTGTTGTTTATTCGGTCAGTTGCATCTTACTCTTTGTGACTTCATGGACCAGCCCACGCCAGTGCTTCCTGTCGGCTGTCGCCACCCCCAGCTCCCCCCAAGGTCGAGTCTGTCACCTCCAGAATATCATCCATCCATCTTGCCCTTGGTCGGCCCCTCTTCCTTTTGCCTTCCACTTTCCCTAGCATCAGCATCTTCTCCAGGGTATCCTGTCTTCTCATTATGTGGCCAAAGTACTTCAGTTTTGCCTTTAATATCATTCCCTCAAGTGAGCAGTCTGGCTTTATTTCCTGGAGTATGGACTGGTTTGATCTTCTTGCAGTCCAAGGCACTCTCAGAATTTTCCTCCAGCACCACAGTTCAAAAGCATCTATCTTCCTTCACTCAGCCTTCCTTATGGTCCAGCTCTCACAGCCATAGGTTACTATGGGGAATACCATTGCTTTAACTATGCGGACCTTTGTTGTCAGTGTGATGTCTCTGCTCTTAACTATTTTTTCAAGATTTGTCATTGCTCTCCTCCCAAGTAGTAAACATCTTCTGATTTCCTGGCTGCAGTCAGCATCTGCAGTAATCTTTGCGCCTAGAAAGACAAAGTCTGTCACTGCCTCCACGTTTTCTCCCTCTATTTGCCAGTTCTCAATCAAGCTGGTTGCCATAATCTTGGTTTTTTTGAGGTTGAACTGCAACCCAGCTTTTGCATGTTCTTCTTTCACCTTCATTATGAGGTTCCTCAGCTCCTCCTCTCTTTCAGCCATCAAAGTGGCATCATCTACATATCGGAGATTGTTAATGTTTCTTCCAGCGATTTTAACTCCAGCCTTGGATTCATCAAGCCCAGCACATCGCATGATTTGTTCTGCGTACAGGTTGAATAGGTAGGGTGAGAGTATACAACCCTGCCGTACTCCTTTCCCAATTTTAAACCAGTCCGTTGTTCCGTGGTCTGTTCTTACCGTTGCTACTTGGTCGTTATACAGATTCCTCAGGAGGCAGACAAGATGACTTGGTATCCCCATCCCACCAAGAACTTGCCACAATTTGTGATGATCCACACAGTCGAAGGCTTTAGAATAGTCAATTAAACAGAAATAGATGTTTTTCTGAAACTCCCTGGCTTTCTCCATTATCCAGTGGATATTGGCAATTTGGTCTCTAGTTCCTCTGCCTTTTCTAAACCCAGCTTGTCCATCTGGCAATTCTCGTTCCATGAATTGCTGGAGTCTGCCTTGCAAGATCTTGAGCATTACCTTACTGGCATGTGAAATAAGTGCCACTGTTCGATAGTTTGAACATTCTTTGGTGCTTCCCTTTTTTGGTATGGAGATATAGGTTGATTTTTTCCAATCTGTTGGCCATTCTTGTGTTTTCCAAATTTGCTGACATATGGCATGCATCACCTTGACAGCATCATCTTGCAAGATTTTAAACAGTTCCGCTGGGATACTGTCATCTCTTGCTGCCTTGATATTAGCAATGCTTCTTAAGGCCCATTCAACCTCACTCTTCAGGATGTCTGGCTCTAGCTCACTGACCACACCGTCAAATCTATCCGCGATATTATTATCCTTCCTATACAGATCTTCCGTATATTCTTGCCACCTTTTCTTGATCTCTTCTGCTTCTGTTAGGTCATTGCCATCTTTATGTTTGATCATACCCATTTTTGCCTGGAATTTACCTCCAATGTTTCTAATTTTCTGGAAGAGGTCTCTTGTCCTTCCTATTCTATTATTGTCTTCCGCTTCTGTGCATTGCTTGTTTAAAAATAATTCCTTATCTCTTCTGGCTAACCTCTGGAATTTTGCATTTAATTGGGCATAGCTCCCCCTATCACTGTTGCCTTTTGCTTTCCTTCTTTCTTGGGCTGCTTCCAGTGTCTCAGCAGACAGCCATCTTGCCTTCTTGGTTTTCTTTTTCTTTGGGACGTTTTTTGTTGCTGCCTCCTAAACAGTGTTGCGAACTTCTGTCCATAGTTCTTCCGGGACCCTATCTACTAAATCTAGTCCCTTAAATCTATTCTTCACCTCCACTGCATATTCATGAGGTATATTCATGAGCTCATATCTAACTAATCTGTGACTCTTCCCTATTCTCTTTAGTCTGATTCTAAATTGTGCAATAAGAAGTTTGTGATCTGAACTACAATCAGCTCTAGGTCTTGTTTTTACCGACTGCATAGATGTCCGCCACCTTTGGCTACAAAGGATGTAGTCAATCTGATTTCGGTGTCGACCATCTGGTGAAGTCCATGTATAAAGTCGTCTTTTAGGTTGTTGGAAGAGAGTGTTTGTTATGCACAGTGAGTTGTCTTCGCAAAATTATATCAGCCTATGTCCTGCTTCATTTTGTTCTCCCGGACCATGCTTGCCTGTAATTCCAGGTGTCGTTTGACTACCCACCTTAGCATTCCAGTCTCCTGTAATGAAAATAACATCTTTTTTTGGTGTACTATCCAGTAGGTGCTGCAGATCCTCATAGAACTGATCTACTTCTGCTTCTTCAGCATCTGTGGTTGGGGCGTATATTTGGATCACTGTGATGTTAAATGGCTTACCCTGAATTTGAATTGAGATCATTCTGTCATTTTTTTGGATTGTATCGAAGCACTGCTTTAGCCACTTTATTATTAATTATGAAGGCTACTCCATTTCTTCTGTGGTCCTCTTGTCCACAGTAGTAGATCTGGTGCTCATTTGATGTGAAGTGGCCCATTCCAGTCCATTTCAGTTCACTGACACCCAAAATGTCTATATTTAATCTTGACATCTCCCCAATAACCACATCCTATTTGCCCCGGCTCATAGATCTTACATTCCAGGTTCCTATGGTGTGTTGATCCTTAGAACATCGGATTCGTCGTTCACCACCAGCACCATCGGCCGCTAGCCGTCCTTTCGGCATTGAGCTAGCTGCGTCATCACATTTGGGGCTAGTTGAACTTATCCTCTGTTCCTCCCCTTTAGCATTTTGACCATCTTCCGACCTTGGAGTCCCATCTTCCGCTGGTATACCGACATATCTCTGGTTGTACTGATCCATTTAGTTTTCATGGCAAGAATACTGGGATGGGTTGCCGTTTCCTTCCCCAGGGATCGTATTTAGTCTGACTGCTCTGCCATGACTTTCCCATCTTGGGTGTCCCTTCACAGTTTAGCTCATGACGTCATTGAGGTGCTCAATCTACAACATTGACCTCCCTTGCATATCACGCATTTATGTTTCCAGTTTTAATTAATAAATAATTTAATTTATTTAATTATAGATAATAAAGTCATTCCATGACACATGGACCCAGAGCTCTGGCTTGTTTATGGGTTAAACAACCCAGAGTTAATCTAACAATTGCCCATAGTTTGTCATTGGGGTAACTCTAACTGCAGTGACTCTAACAGCCCAGTCCTATGTTTTCTTGTCTTACAAAGTTCCACTATAGCACAGCTTGTCTTCCTGAATTTAACTAGGGATGTACGAAAGTCTCTTACATGTATCAAAATTTGATTCGCGGTGGGGGGGAGGTGCTCCATCCCTCCCCCCAAAATTCTGGCCGGGGGAGGGAGGCGCTCTGTCCCTCCCCCCCGAAATTCTGGCCGGGGGGGGAGGCGCTCCGTCCCTCCACCCCCGAACCCTGGCCGGCCAGGCCGCAAATGGCGGTGTCCGTAGCCGCCGCCATTTGCGTCCCTGCAGTCAGCCGTGATAGGCTACGTAAATCTTTACGTAGCCTATCACGGCAGAGTGAAAAAAAACACAAAACTGTGCGTATGCAAATGGCGGCGCCCATGGGCGCCGCCATTTGCGTTCCTTATTTTGGCACGTCTAGTCTACGTAAACTTTTACGTAGACTACGGCGAAAATAAGGGGAACGCAAATAGCGTAGACGCTACACTATTTGCGTTCCCCTTATTTTCGCCGTAGTCTACGTAAATGTTTACGTAGACTAGACGTGCCAAAACAAAGAACACAAATGGCTGCGCCCATGGGCGCCGCCATTTGCGTACGCGCGGTGTTTTTTTGTTTTTGTTTTCATTCAGCCGTGATAGGCTACGTTAAGATTTACGTAGCCTATCACGGTATTTTTTAAAAATCTAGCCGTGATAGGCTACGTAAATCTTTATGTAGCCTATCATGTTTTTTGTTGTTGGGGTTTTTTTTACTGGAAATGGCGGTGGCGGCAGCCGGTCGGAAGACCGGGCGCCGCCACCGAGTCGCCGCAGAACCGCCGCCGGAGCCGCCGCCGCCAGGAGGATTCGCCCAAGGTAAGTCCCGTCCCAGGGGGGCGGGGGGGCAGACCGTTTCGCCACCGATTTTGGGGAGCCGAATGCGCTGGCATTCGGCCTCCCCGAGATTCGTGGCGAAATTCTCTGACATCCCTAAATTTAACAATGACTGGCAAGTGGCTTGCTGAGTTGATACAGCATATTTCAGTGCAGTAAAGACTGCTGTTTATTGCTTCCCTTAACCATCTTATGGGCTTGATTTTTTTAGGGCGTAATCCTATCCAGATAGGCGGCCGCCTCCGAACTCGGAGACAGCCGATTGTGGCTGTCTAGCTGTGGGAGGGCAGAACGGGGAAGGAGGGTACTGTACAACACATTGGGCAGTAGTGACACATGTTGGAGGGCTGTGTCAGTGGTTTCACATTGGGGGTCCCAAGCTTGTGTGGCTTTCAGCAAATCTGTGACATTGACCTCTCTTGCACATCACGCATTTATGGACCGCCCCAGACACGCCCCTTTTTGGCCACTCCATGCTCCTCTTGCGAGCGTGGAGGATGGGGCTGTTCTGCACTTCCTTGGAGGCAGCACGGAAGAAGGGGCAGGTCGGTTCTCCGGGAACTAACCTCAGAGTGCTGGCTCCAAGGTCGGTTCCAGGAAAACAAGATACCCTATGGCCATCTAGCCGCTATCTAGCAGCCATAGGATTGTTCCCTCCACAAATTTAAAATATTTCTAAGCCACCTTTCAAGGCAGAAGAAGAATATTGAGTAACTGCATATCATAAATAGGACAGAAGACGCTTTGGTGGTTAATTGGTGTAAGAAATTGCAGCAGTTTTTGCAGAGCAAGTAAGTCCCAACAGTATCTACTATTTTTTAAGATCTTGCTATATTTGTGGGTCAGATATGAAGAGCATTAGAGTGTCTGCCTCTAAAAACAAACAACAGAATTGCTTAACAGCAGTGACTGTCCCAACTCTTGTTTTAAGTGATAACGCTGTGTAGAAATGTGTTTTTGCATATACTGCTCCCCTTTTGCCAATGGTGTTTGGAAAGTTACTGTAATTGGAAAGATGTTTTGTTTAGGTTTGCTGTATTTAGTATTAGCATCAGTTGCAGAGACTCATATTTTATTGTAGAGTGTGAATATAAAGAAAAGGAAGCTTTGCCTACAAATGTATTTGGTTTAATAAGAGTTTCTGGAAGAGTTAAAGGATGCTAATTTAAGTCATATTTATTTAAGTGAGCTGATGACCTATGAGAAGTTGTCATTGCCTGGAGAGAAGTTTGGGGGGTTTAACAACTTTCAGAATGTATCAGGGGAATGGTTGTAGTAGTACAAATGGAATATTCTGTTGTTTAATGAAGTTATTATTCATGCCTGCTCCATTAACTTAAAATGATTAAGAGGTCTGTTTTGCATTGAAAGGAATGGTGAACAGCTTGCAGTTATATTTCAGTGCACAGACTTCTCTATAACCATGATATTTTAAAGCTAATGGAGTTTCTGGGAAACACAATTTCTGAACTTCTGGCTCTGCTGTGAATAATAACCAGTGTTGCTGCAAGCTGATAAGGATGTGTCTCTGTTGCAGGTGATTTATAGCGACCCCCCTCTTGTTAGCCAAGTACAGCTTCAGGCTCAGAAAGGGTGAAACATTAAGATGGAGTCTGGAGTTTGAACTTCAAAGAACTATATTTTTCCTGCATGAAACAGTTGGTGTCCAGGTTAGCTAGCCTTTACACATCTCATAATTCTTTTATTTCTTTTGCTTGATCTCTTCTTCACTTCAATATGGTACTCTGTTCTTCTCTTCCTTTTGTGTCCTTTTGGTGCTTGTATTCTGTTAAGATTGCAGAATGCTATTTTTTAAAATTGTGCTTATCATAGTAAAATTGAACAACTTTGTAGATCTGTATTATATTTGACTAGGGTGCCACTTCCTTTGTTTATATCTTGTAAGGAAATTTTGAAACGAGATTTGTTCCTTGTGGCTATTCAGCTTAAGTTTTAGCATGCTGTCTTAAACAGTTACAAGTTTTATGGTGAAGTTTCTGGGGCTTGCACATGCAAATGGTGTGTGTGTGTGTGTGTGTGTGTGTTGTAGTGGTTGTGCAGATTTGCTCTATATAAACAGTTGGAAGATGAAATGGATTGTTTTTGTGCTGAATTGTGCTACTCAGCTGAATAATTTACTAAAACTAAGAGCAGGGAGCACATGCTGCCTCCAGAAATGTTAAACACAACTTACATTTGCCTTCTCTTGCCAGCAATTGTCAATTATGGGCAACTGGAGGTTGGGAAATGCGTGTTCAGGACACGAGGACAGTTTTAAGCTAGATATTATGATATTATGTTGCTTTTGGCAGCAGCCCCATGTATTTTATAATGTGTACTTCTGCGCTATACAGAGAAGGAATGCTCAGAAATTAGATGAAATGTTGAAATTAGAACAGAAAAAATAGAATTTATAGAAAAATACTGGTCGTAGTTGCATCTTCTTAGTGTTCTTTGGGCTACAGTAAACGGGCCAGTCACCTGGCAACTAACCTGACATTAAAAAAAAACAACCCATTGTTCCTCTGTGCATACCTCTGGATGTGGGTGCCTTTCAGCTAGTGAAAGAGGCAGAGAAACTATTGCAGTTTGAATTCAAGCATAGATGGAGTAAGAGAGTATAGCTTGGAATTTCTAGCAGGAGTGGCTAAAACTGAAGCCGCTTTAGGGGCAGTTGCTCTTGTTGGTAGTAGTCAGAGCCCATTTGGGAATAGAAAGAGCCCATTATTGTGATATTTTCCTGATACCATTGCATTTTCGCAGAGCTATCCAGAGCTTTTCTGAGTAGATAGGGCCTTTTGCAGTTTGACTCATCTGGTGATGTGAGGGAATTCCTGGAGGTTTGCTTGATGTGTTTGCAAAGGACTTCAAGAATAAAACTGCTCATATGTGCTGGACCTTGGATGTGATGATTGGGACTGAATCAGGCCAGTCTGTTGAGGTGTTCAGAGGATTGCCTGGCCCAGTGTTGTTGTATGAGTTTCCATTGTCGAGGTCTGAGGATATGGACAAGGTGCTTGGACAGTTGTGTCCCACCCTGTGTATACATGGCCTTGACCCTCTTGGTTTCATTTCATTGAGCAGGGAGGGATTGACTAGCTGGGTCCAGGATGTGGTAAATGCTTCCTTGAGAGAGGGTCTGGCCGATTTGTAGAAGGTGGTGCTGGGAGATTACTGCCTGATTCCTTGGCATCTATACCTGCCTTCTCAACCTGGCACCCTCCTGATGTTTTGGACCAACTCTCATCAGTACCAGCATGTCCAATGGTCAAGAAAGCTGGATGTTGTCATCTAAAACATCTGGAGGGCACCAGGTTGGGGAAGGCTAATTTATATTATGGAGTCTTGCAGGGTTCTATTTTGTTAGCCATGCTATTCAACATCCACATGAAACTGCTGAGTAAGGTCATCTGGTGATAAGGTTGCATCAGGATGCAGATAACACTACACCAAACTCTTTTACATCAAACTCAGGTGAAGCAGTGGAAATATTAAATCTGGCTACAGTAATGGACTAAGTGAGGGCCAGTAAACTGAAGCTCAGTCTAGAAAAGACAGGAGGTAGGTGATTCATCTGCCCATGAGAGTGGTGTTCATTCTCTCCACTAGACAGGTTTGCACCCCCTTTAAAGTAACAGGTTCACAATCTGGGGGATATTCCTTGATCTATAATTGAAACTAGAGGAACAGATTGCTTCTTTGGATTGAGTGCCTTTTACCAACTTAGGCTAGTATGCCAGCTGTGGCTTTACCTGGACAGAGAGCATTCTGCCCCAATAGACATTAGGGATGTGCATTGGATTTGCCCCTTCAGACTGTTTCTGGTGTTTCCAAAGTGAAGCAGGCTTCCCACCAAAGTGGCCAGAACTCTGAAGTGGACCCTGAACAAGGCTTTGTTCACAATTTGGCTTTGTTCACAATTTGGCTTCGGAAAGGCAGACAACTTGTGTCCCAAAATAACATATTTTGCTTTTGTTTGTATAGGTGCCCGGTATGATGCAACAGCCCCCACAGGTAAGTTAAGCTGTCATAATGTGCGATCAGGCCAACAGTGAGACCATTGGTCTATCTAGCCCAGCATTGTCAACATTGACTGGCAGCAGCTGTCTAGGGTTTCAGACAAAATTCTTTCTTAGCTCTACCTGGAGAAGCTGGGGATCGAACCTGGGACCTTCTGCATGCCAAGCATGTGGTCTACCACTGAACAAATTCAACTTGGAGGCTATCTGAGTTGAAACAGACAGCCTCCAAATCCGTCTGAGCAGAACTGGCTATTCTCTGAAGCACTGAATCAGGTCCGAGATGAATCTTGTGATCTGTGAACATCTCTAATAGTCATGTTCTGATAATGTCCAGGTTAGACTACTGTAATATGTTTTATGTGGGTGGTTTGGAAACTGTAGTTAGTTTAGAATGCAGCTGCTAGATTACTAACTGGGACTGGGTGTTATAACCACATCATGTTATGTGAATTGCATTCCCAGTCCCTGTTGAGGCTCAATTCAAAGTGCTGATTTGGGCTTTTAAAGCCCTTAACAACGTAAGACCCAGGATACCTGAGGGGCCAAGTGTCTTCTGTCTGTACCTACCTGTACATTAAGATCTTCAGTACAGGGTGAGGTGGATGGCTTCCAAGGAGAGGGTCTTCTCGTTGATGGTGCTCTAATTGTGTAAAGCCTCCCAGAGAGGCTTGTCTGACAAAGACACTGCTCAGATAAACACAGATAAACCCTATAGGACTGCTTGAGGAGGTGGTCAGAGGTTAACAATGCCAACATTTTCAGGGACTCTCATTTTATTGCACATACATATTACATAGCCTCAATGCTCTTTTGTTTGTAAAGAAAAGTTGCTGTGGAAGGAGTCAATTCAGTGGGGAAAGGGTTAAGCTTACCCTGCCACTTCTCATTCCAAATCAGTTCCTCTCAAAATGACTTTTTAAAAAAGCTGCTGGAGTTCAATTAAGTTTGTTTCAATGTAACATATAGTTATCCCCTCAAGTATGCAGATATTGTGAAAATTATTTTGAAAAACATTTAGTTTTCATACATGATAAAAGGAAAACTTGACCATCCAATGCTACTGCTCAGAAATATCAAACGTAAATCATAGCAATTAGCAGCATAATGCAATGTATAGCATATACTACTTAGCACTAGGGGCCGCGGTGGCTTAGTGGTTAAGACGCTGAACTGCAGACTGGAAGGTCGGCAGGTCAGCAGTTCGAGACCCAAGTGCTGCATGACGGAGTGAGCTCCCGTCTTCAGTCCAAGCTTCTGCCAACCTAGCAGTTCGAAAGCAAGAAATTGCAAGTAGATAAATAGGTACCGCCTCGGCAGGAAAGGTAACAGCGTTCCGTGCATCTCGGTGTTCAGTCATGCCGGCCACATGACCATGGAAGCGTCTTCGGACAGCGCTGGCTCTTCGGCTTAGAAACGGGGATGAGCACCGCACCCTAGAGTCGGACACGACTGGTTGGGGACACCTTTACCTTTTTTATGCGTACTCTGGGCTGCTACCAAACAACTTCTGTTGATGGTGTTCCACCTATGTGGCAGTAAGTAACTGATGAGCAAAGTATCAGACCTTTATATCTGTAGCAACCTTTAGGTTGTTCATGATTAAAAGGAATCCAATTTAAAGAATGAATGAATGTAATTCTTGTTTGCAGCCCCCAAAGGGGGTATTATTGCTTCCATTTTTGCTTGTACCAGTGCCACAAATACTCAAGAATGTCTCTCCTCCCCCCCGCCCCAAGCTCATTAGGTAGCAGATCTCTGCATTTTCTATCTGAAAAATGGGAGCAATAATACCCCTTTTAAAAGGGGCGGGAAACGATGAGAAAGTGCCTGGCATCACAGAGATGTGTACAAATTAAATTATCAAACATCTTTTTAAAAAGCCCAGAGTGTGACTACTTCCATGTACTCAGTGGAGCTTTGGCCTCACGCTCTGCACCAAGGCAAACCACTTTTAAAACTAGAGTGGTTCCAAAAGCAGTTTGATACTAGATGGAGGCTGCATCTCAAAGAAAATGTAGTATGTCCTTGTATTTTAGCAGGTATGTTTTACAGGGATCACATGTGTCTTTTGAAACCAAATAATTTCTTACAGTTGGAAACACTTTAAGTCAGTTTCTCTTTTTTCACTAAACTCTTAGCTCTGCTTGTTTAACAGCTGTCAAGCTCTTTCTATTAGGTTTGAAATGAAATAACTGTAGTGTTTATTATCATATTGTATAATTGCTTCCAATTCAAGCTAAGGCCGCTAAAGAACTGGCTTAAACTAATCTTAAAATCTGTTATAAAATCCTTTTATAATCTGTCCAGCTGCCAAAATCTTAGCCTTAATTAAGCAAACTTACTACAAAGAAATGGAAGTTTTGCTTCACCGTGAGCTACAGGATTATGCTTTGGTTCATGTTAAGAATAGCTGTAAATGGGTGTGCTGACTCAGAGGAAATTATGATAGTGAATTAAATGTACATTTAGGGCTGCAGTTCTGTGCACACTTACCTGGCTGGGAGCAAGACAACTTCTGGGTATAAGAATTTTCAGGTAAGTATCTCCAATAATGTCCTTTGTTAACTTTCCTATGCCATCAAAACATTTGAGACGCTTCATACTCTGGAATTTTTGTGGAATTATTCTGTATCCTCTCCTTGCTTTGTTTATACTTAAGGCTCTGGCAATATTTAGGGATGGAACAATTCTTGGGTTGTTTCCAGTTGTCAGTTGTTTCCAGTGAGAAAATCTCTGCTTGGTAAAGCAGTTTGCATTCCTGTGGCCTGTGGTATAAGGAAATACTATGTTATAAAAATTTCCAATTATTTCCCTGAGGATCCCTTTTAAACTTCCAAATCCTTTGATGCCTCGTAGGCGAGAAGTAGAAGCAGAAAAGAGAGGTGAAGTAGAAAACAGAGAAATTTTGTTTCTAATCCATTACTGTGCAGCCTTCAGTTTTGTGTTACCATCTGCTGGTTTTATCTTTATTTTTATAACCCCAAGTCAGGAATTGTGGCAGAGGTGCTTCCTTTAATTTCATCAAACAAGCTAGTAGTTGTGAGAGATTTTTTTTCCATTCCAGAGGATATTTCTCCAATGTATCTCCAAATGTTTCAGTATCTTGGTATAGAACTTGTACACTGTATCTTTAGTTGCAGGGTTATTTGTGGATGTTGGATACAGTCCTTAAAATGCA
This sequence comes from Heloderma suspectum, assembly GCF_057233095.1. Classification (NCBI taxonomy): domain Eukaryota; kingdom Metazoa; phylum Chordata; class Lepidosauria; order Squamata; family Helodermatidae; genus Heloderma; species Heloderma suspectum. The sequence continues at coordinate 253,044,258 of NC_139460.1, read as the reverse complement.
GTAATCCCTATTGACTTCAGCGGAGCTTACTCCCAGGCAAGTGTGTGTAGAATTGCAGCCTTAGACAGTTTAGCTCATGTCTTATTAACAATATGAATAAGTGGGATACTATGGGAAACTGTTACATTTATGTGATCTGGATGTGCAAGAGAGACAAGGCCTTGACATACAACTCACAACATGAAATACCTCATTTGCAGCCTTATTTTCAATTTCTACCTTTTTGGTGTGGTCCACTTAGTGAGTTTTACAAGATAGGCATGTGCCTAGAAATGTGGTGGTGATTGGCTTAAGTACTCTGTGAGGACAGAGGACATCTTAAACCAATAAAAAAGAGGAAAATACTAAATATAAGCAGTTTGTTCTAAATTAGCTGATTAATAATTTCAGTAGGCCTAGATTTAATTCCTTTTTTGAATTAAACATGCCATTTTTGCTTTTACTAGGAAATACGGCCCAAGTAGAGACTCATCACAGGAAAAGTATTTATTATTTTTCCCAATCAGTAAAAGGTTGATAGGTAAGATATATAGACTACTCTTGCGTATTAAATCTGGTATCCTGATTCTTCAGAATAAATGGAAAGATTTACAAATATTGCTACTAGAATTCTGGCTATGGTGAAGGGGAAAATCTTTGATTGTGATTAATATAAAAGGCAACTTTTTAAAGGCATAAAGCCCTATAAATTGAAAATGTTTTTATAATTTGTTTCATGACAGTTGTTGGTGGCCATCCTCATACCAATTATATGCACATATTTTGGAAATGTGAGAAAATCAAGTTTTTTGCAGCTGGTACTAGTGTATTTGAACAATTTATAGGATATAAACTTCTGATGGTTCCTTTGAGAACTTTATTGAATTATTTAAAAGTTGTGTGGACAAGAATGGATGGAGATGCTGCAAGATCTCTATAGCTTCACTCTATAGCTTCACACTAGAAAGAAATATTTTGTTTCTGCCCCATTATCCAATTGGTTTTAAAGAATATAGGATGTGGTGTTGATAATGAGGTTTGTGTATGGATATATTGAGCAAGAGAGAATAATAGATACAATAATAACCTTGTAAAAAATTGGATGCCATGGTAAATTCCATTATGATCTAACCACTTTTCTATGTTTACATTGATCCGAGTATATTAATTTATGAATTAGATACCTTTGAATAGATGGAATTACATCAATGTATCTATATTTTCATATTTGTATTTTACTAATTTTCTAAATTAAAAGTTCGAAAAACAATTTCAATAAATGATTTTCACAATTTTTTTCTGTGCTCATCAAAATCTTAAAATATCACTTCATTGAATAACAATTTGTTAAATAACTGTTACTAACTCCAAACCTGGGGGAGTGCTCCTGTACATTTAAAAATTGCATAGAAAGCTTGCTGCAGCTCTGTCATGAAAAAGCCATATTTGGTAAAATTCTTAAGCTCCATGGTGACTCCTCTTTCTGAGGTAGCACTAGCAACCTCAGAAGAAGCTGAGGAAGGTGGAAAGGGAGTGTGTTCATGGGAGGGGAAAGGAGAGGATGTGGATCTGCCTGATCCACAAGCCTCTCCTTTCCTGCTCCCCCACCCCCAGGTAAGCAATCTAGATGGGTTCAGAGGCCTGTGCAGCTAAAATACTTTTAAAGGAGGAACCAGAGGCAAAAATGCTTCCTTTGCTTCTCCTGCCCTGTCTGGCCCTTGCTGGTAGGACTTAGGATAGATGAGATCAGAACCCTCTGTCTATAGAGCAGCAATCCTAACACTCTTAGTTTCCTAATGTTGCTGGAACAGATTTTCTCCATTAGCCAGTAAAGCCATGGATGGTTTGGAATAAAGATCAGCAAGGCTCCACAGATGATTGTTTGGTTCAAACTATCTTTTTTCATAGTGTTTAAAATAAAATTAAAATATTGAAAGGCTTTGGTTGTTACCACCATGCTACAGTCCCTCTGAAAGAGCAGACATTGCTGGAAAGCTGTATACGGAGGACAAGATTGCTAGGAAACGTTGACATTTTGAGTCTTGATAGATGAAGCCCAGGAGTATAAACTTGACTGACAGCAGAAAATGGTTGTGTAACAGCAGACAATGGTTGTGTATCTTGTATATCTTCCAGAAACAATACATACATCGAGAAATGTCAACACACTGAAATACCTAGAAGAAATAGCAGTAAAAACTAATTGACTGAACAAAAAATCAAGTTTCACATGTGCAGTGTGGCAAATATGAGAAGCTCCCTAGTAGAAAACAATGAAAGAAACTTGAATAATAAGAAACACATGCTGCAGTGCTTATTTATTGTATCTTTGAGCTAAATACATAAGTAATACTTCTCCAGGAATAAAGGAAAATGTTGAATTTACAAAATACTTTGATAACAACCATCTTGCTTCAACTTCACTGAGGAAAGCAGAAAAAAAATATAAATCACTTCTTCCCAAGATGCATGATGAAGCTCAGTGGTTCATTGTTTCAAACATTTTTTTAAAGAACTAGCCCATTCTGATAAAAATCAGAATATTGTGTCAAAATAGAGAGCTATCTCATCCAATGTGTACAACATTAGTTTAAGGAAAAGTGTATAACCAGTGCTCAGTATATTGAAAAATATTCTCCTAGTTTCAGAAAAACTTCATACAGATTTTTGCCATGTTAAAATCTGGAAGGTGCTTCAACAGATATTGAAGAAAGAAATACCTATCCACAGTGTTAAACCATAGTGCAGGCGCTAAAGAAGCAAATTGACCAAGAACTAGTTTCACCATACTTTCTTTCAATATTCTCAACCCCAGATGTACAGGTGATTGAAGGGTGATTCTTAGATACCCATTTTAGAGAAATAGCATCTTCTTCCATAGCTATGAAATGGGCATCTAAGAATCACCCACCCTTCAGTCATGCTAACCATGGAGGTGAACTATTCAAGCAGTATATGTTTGATGACTATTGTAAGCAAAGCTACTCCACTGAACTGAAGTCCTTGGTTTAAACACAAGATCCAAAGGTCTTTCAAATGCTAAGCAGTATCTTCTAATGCAGGCACAGTAACATTTTCTTTATTTGGGTTAGTTAGTTAAGTTGAAAAACAACTGAGAATTGTAAAAGCAGGAAAACTTGTATCTGTGTACAAGTCTGAATGTGGGATGAGATGTGCAAATTTAAAAAAAATTAAGGACAGTCTAGAACTTGAGGAATTGTCGTAAATGTCAAAAAAATTATGTAACATTTAAGATTTAGTTTAAGCAAATGTAATATATGTGGTATGTGTGAGTGAGAGAGAGAGAGTGACCTGGTTTGCACATAACACCAATAAGTGGGTTGATTAACCCATGAATTGGTGGGGCCATGTGAGAGCAAGCACGCACACTCTTTCTCCTGCATGCTTGATGCTTCCACTTTGCATTTGGTTTCGTCAGCATTCCAAGAACACCCGGCTTAACCCAACAACAGATCATGGGTTCAAACTCTGGGTTGTTTGTTTCTCAACAACCCAGAGTTCTGGGTTCACACTTTGCATCAACCCACCCAGGAACGGGGTCATTGATGAAACTGGATGGAAAGCGGAAGTAGCAAGCGGCCCCAACAACCTGTGGTTTAAACAACCTTTGGACTGGTATTATGTGAACTGGGCCAGAGAGAGAGAGAGAGAGATTCCAAATGCATTTCAACTTGATGCACATAATGAGCTAAATTTACGTATTAAATAAGCACCATCCCATGGAGTGTTTTCTATAATTAACGTAAATATCATTAACTGTAATATATAAAATAACCATGCAAATAATACAAAACATACCTTTCTATATAGTGTGCAGTGCTCTTTTTATGTGTAAATTAACATGTTTTAGTAGTTCGATGTAACAGTTTGTAAGCATTATTGTTTAGGAAATATATGAAGTACCAATGGGAAACTTGATACAATTAACACTGTACGATCAAAAGACCCAGTAGTGTTAACTCTCTCATGTTCAAAATTATGAGCTGTACCCTTGGCAATCCAGGAAGCTTAAAAATAATGAGGTTTCATAATATAACAAGAAAGCATGGATCCTTTTTATTTCCTTGTGACTGGTTTTTTTTAAACTATTCCAGATACTCTGCCATCAGACTTTGAAAATTGTCTTTGTGATTCAATGAGCTTCAAAATTATTCTTTGAAAAACAGTTTTTCAAAGATTTTCTTGATTCTAAACAGTGCATATAAGTCCATGTGGATGGAGCACAAAGTCCATATGATAGCCACCTATTTCTTAAGGA